>NC_141697.1:1151807278-1156607278 GCF_964263255.1 Lissotriton vulgaris
CTTTATTGTGATTTTGGCTAAAATATGCCTAAAGCGTAACTATTTCAAATTCGGTGATGCCTATTATTGCCAAGTGAATGGTACAGCGATGGGTTGTCCCTTCTGAATTTGCTGTACTCTATATGGCCAAACATGAAGAAACATTTGTGTGCAATAACAACTCATTCTAACAACAAATTTCAAGATGGGTTTGTTATATTGACTATATTTTTTTTTATCTGGACAGGAACCAAGGAGATGTTCTACAATTGGCTGAATGAACGTACACCAGACATTCAATTTAGTATTCATCAAGATAACAAATGCATCACATTCTTAGATGTGAAAGTCTACAAATCTAGAGAAAAACCTAAAACCACATTGTTTGTAAAACCAACATACAGGAATAATGCCTTGCATTATAAAAGCCATCATCCTAGGAGTTTGAGGGAAAATCTCCCATATGGCCAGTTTTTAAGGATTTGATGGAATTGTACAGATAAAGAGGAATTCCAACAACATGCATAGAATCTGATAGAGGAAACTTAAAGACCATGGATATCCAAAAAGGCTCTTAAAGAGATCAATGAAAAGGACATGGTGGACGCCATGTGAAGAGTTACTAAAGAAAAAAGTAAACACCAATTAAATCAATTAGTCTGTGTATCCGCCTTTTGTACAAAATCTAATGAATTCAAGAAGATTATAACTCAAAATTGGCATTTAATTTCTAATTGAGATAATTCCTTCAAACAATCTCTATTTGCCTTCAAAAAAGAAAGTAGTCTTAAAAATCAATTGGTTAGAGCCTCCCTTCCAAAACAACTATCAGGAATGGATATGCGTGGCTTCTTGAGATTACCACTGATTCAAGGTCATCGGAAATGTGGGACTTGTGTATGCTGTAGCCAAACGATAGAAGGCAATCTGTTTACTCATGGATCAATAAACTGGAACCCTTCACAAATTGTAAAACCAATAACGTTGTGTATGGTATTGTACAGGGGTTGTCGGGCCGAAGAGACTGAGTTGGAGACCTTAAGTAGGGATTTCAGAGACGGATTTATTTTTATATAGGATCTCCTTTTTCTGCTGGTTAGTCTCTCTCTCAAGCAAAGTCTGCCGGGTCTGTTGCAAGCTTCCGTGGAGGATCCAGGTAGATTCGTCCTCCGTCAGGCACGGCAACCGGGAGAGAAGGGAAAGAAATAGGGTAGGGTTAGATAAGGTTTCGGGCTCTGGAGAGTTTGGGGCCGGGATTGAGGGAAACCAAGTGCGCAAGTGCATTCAACCCTTGGTATGTGTGATTTCACTAGTGCTCGTGAGGAAGGAAGGGAGGGGGTTGCGAGACTATACAATGGGCTTTACAATTATGTACAGGTTACTCCGTAGGTTGGACACGCCGTCCCACCCAACCCGCTACTTTGCCCCATACCTGCTGGAGCCACGCTCCTCCTGTGGGAGCGTGGCAGGGTGACTCGTGAAGTCGGTCGCTGGCTTCTCGGGGTCCCCTCTGGTGTTCCAATTCAGGTCCGTCTCGTACTTCTCCTCCTCGCTCAATCTTCTCCAACTCCTCCCTTCACAACGTAGCACTCTCTCCTCCTGGGAAACGCTGTCCGTCGCTTCCGGGGTTCCTCCTCCTTTTGACGTGGTTCGGGTAGTGATGCGGGCTAGGAGCGGGTCCACGCCATAGGCATCCTCCCAGTGAAAGGCACCAGATTCCAACCCCTCGTGGCGCCAATGGTTATTATCGTCTTTTTCTGGCCAGTCCTCCCAGAGGTATGGATCGGGCTGCTGCAGAGAAGGGACAGAAGCAGGTAAAAGTGGGACCACTGTCCACCAGTCCGACTCAGGGGTTTGTCCCTCGGTCGTTCGACCCGCCCCGTCACAGGTATAATCTGCCCTTGCAATAAACTCTATATCGGTAAGACAAATCATGAGGTACGACAACGAATTTAGAACATCTAGAGATGGATTTAAGATTGACAGTGATGTCCTCGATTGAAGTGGGTGAACTGGGAGGCGATCAAGAGCGCAAATTGAATCATCGAAAGGCATTCCTTATTGTGAAATTCAAACAGTACAAAATGGGCTAAATGAACAAACAGAAACCCAAATCCTGTGAGGACCAAGATAGGCCTGTTAATTTTGCTGCCGTACACTTTTATCTGTGAAATAGGGACATCATTTGATGATCCCACCTTTCATCTACTATTTAGCTTGAATAATTTCTCTATTGAACCCAAAACATTGCCCTCATTAAGTTTATGATAATATTGTCCAAATAAACACTCCTGGTCCGATTAAAAGTAGTTGTTAACTTAAGACCAACTTAAAATCTTCTTGACAGACAGATACCAATATCGCAGAATCAGAGATTTAAATAAATTTTGATTGTAAATTCAAGGTTTGAAGTGCTTTGTTGCATTTCAATAATTAAACTTTCAGACACATCAAGGGATATTTTTATTGCTCCGTAAGCGCTCTTTTTTCTATATTTTATTTTTAGAAATTATGGTCCACTTGCCCAGCAGTGGGAATGATTTACATGTGTTTATTTTCCCTGTTTTCCCTGTTCCCAATAACAGGCTGAAATTTCACCCCGAAAGGCATGCGCGACAAACTAATCGGAAGTGATCCCGCGTGTTGAGGCTTTGTTTAATTCCGTAAACATCAGTCACAGACTAAAATGTAACGTTTCCACTCAAAAAAAAGATAGACGAAATAAATGAGGATATCAATGGATATTGTGAATACCTAACCAACAGAAAAACTCAGAAACTGAGGAAAGATATCAATAGGTTTTGCCAAGAAGTGATATATCCTTTCTTCAAAAAGGATTACTATACAGAAAAACCATAACAGATTTGGGAAAGGGGACCAAGAGTTATGTTCCAACAAAGAAGACCTAAACACATGAATTTTTCAGGCTCATCAGAAAGTAGTGGGGGGGAAGAAGAGACACCACAGAGAGAAGAAGCAGCATACACCCACTCCAATAGAGAGTATGAGGATTTTTTAGACCAGCGCCCCCAAAGACCACAAAGGGGATCTCCAAACAGGGGAAGGGGCTCGTACACCAGGAAACCCATAATGAGAGAGCAGGATCAAGAATATCAGAACAACCCGGCCCCTCAGGAATACAAAAGAACAAGGAACAAAGTATACTGGAGATAGGGACAACACCTACAATAAACCTATCCAGTAGAAATCTGACGAGCCTAGCGGAGCAGGTGCTAAAGATGGGATTTAGTTTTGTCCCCACGGCGGGCATCAATAAATTCCAACTTGAAAAAGATTTAAGATCTTTTTTCAGAAAAATCAGGCTTTGAGGATTCTTTGAAAACAGGCCAGAAAGAGATCCCCCCACAGATTCAGGTTTAAGGGCTAAATCCACATTCACACCGAGCATAGGGATGATGGACAAGAATATCAACATTTTTGAATGTGTAGTTAAAATGGAAATTGGGAAACTACTGAACAGAAACAACATCAAGTACATAATATCTCCAAAGAACAGAAAGAGGCATTGGAATCCCTTGCAAAAAATACCCTAATAACTATTAAACCTGGAGACAAGGGTGGGGGGGTCGTGGTCCTCGACACTGTAGACTACGACCAGAGAGCCATGTCTCTCTTATCTAATAAACAACACTACACTAAGATATCCCAAACCAGTCTAAATGCTTTAAAAAGGGAGGTGGAAATATTACTACAAACTGCTAAAAGTAAAGGAGACATCAGTGAGGATGAGTTTAAGTTTTTACATAATGATAGTCCCATAACACCAGCCTTTTATGGACTTCCAAAAGTTCCAAAAGTTCACAAAAGCATGGAGGATCCACCTTTAAGACCATTAGTGGCCTCTATTGACTCACCATTAGAGACTCTCAACAAATATGCTGACAGGTTTCTAAAACCTCTAGTACAGCAACAAAAGTCCTACATTAAGGACACCGCTGATATGATAACAAGAGTGGAAGGATTGCAATTTAAAGGGAAAAGTGAATATATGGTGACCCTAGACGTAGAGTCACTCTACACCAACATACCCCAAAAAGACACTATAGAGGTAGTAAGGACTCTGTTGCAAGTAACTGAGATTCGGGGCGCCAACAAGGAATTCAAAGTTCAGTGTGTCTCTATGGTACTCTTGAATAACATCTTCCTTTTCAAAAAAGACCTATACATTCAATGCAAAGGGACCAGTATGGACGCAACTTGCGCACCAAGTCTAGCCTGTATCTATGTTAGTGTGTTTGAGGAAAAACATATCTACAATGACATTAGGCCATTCTATGAAAATATCCGAAACTGGGTAAGATTTATAGATGATATTTTCTTCATCTGGGTAGGGATGGAAGAGGTACTCAAAGAATTCCTATCATGGATAAATCTAGGGGACGAGAACTTAAAATTCACTGCCACATATAGCAATAAGAAAGTAGACTTTTTAGACATTAGCATAAAAAATGAAAATGATCAGCTAATGGTTGAAATTTTAAAAAAAGAAACTGACCGTAATACAGTACTTCACTATAAGAGTTACCACCCCAAAAGTCAGAAAGACAGTATTCCCTTCGGAGAATTTCTCCGCTTAAGAAGAAACTGTACCTCGCTAGATGACTTTTATAAGCATGCAGAGGAAACAAAACAGAAATTCAGAGAAAGGGGCTATCCCAAAAAAATAATAAATCACTCCCTTAAAAGGGCACGCTATTATAACAGAGATAGCCTGCTGGAGAAGAAGGACAAGACGTCAACCATGGACAAAATTGTCATGGTAAGTCAATTCTCAGGAATTGCAAATCAGATAAAAAATGTGATAAATCACAACTGGAAAATACTAAATGATGGATCTGGAACTACTCTGCCTCGACCATTATATGCCTATAGAAAAAATAAAAATGTGCGCTCCACTTTAGTACATACATATAGAGATGACATAGTGGAACCGCAAGGAGCCTTGACAGGAGGAAGAGCAGTAGGTAACCAAAAGTGCGGCACATGTAGCATATGCGATCAGTGCCTTGTCACAAAAGAAATATGCTTGAATTCAGTTAAACATAGCATCAATACATTGAATAACTGTAGGAGCAAGAATTTGGTGTAACTGATTCTGTGTCCATGCGATCAAGGGTACATAGGAGAGACAGGTAGGGAACTTAAAGTAAGAATAGGGGAACATAAATCCGCAATTAGAACAAACAAAGAAAACGCCCCTTTAGTAAGCCACTGGAAAGAGAAAAATCACAATGAAAAAGACATAAGATGGGTGGTTCTAGAAAACCAGGGTGGGAAACAGTAAGAAAAGGAGAAAACAACAGGAACAGTGGTATATGATAAAGTTCAACACCATCAAATGTGGACTCAATACTAGGGAGGACTGGGACACCTTAATATGAGAAATATAGCAAAAGGAGTCCTTCCTAGGTCTTTCCACGAGCCAGTGATTCCTACATATAGAAAATCAATAACATATGAGAGTATAGATGTGAAGATAGGGTATTAACTCACTAATTCATGACAAAGAGTACATGGCACATACTTTAGTCTTAAATAAATAAAAAAAACTCTTCTTTTTCTATGTGGGTTGAACATAATTCGCGAGCGTTCTGTCAAACAATAATACACCTTATAAGATGCTTTAAACATCAGCCAGTAAGATTCTCTGCCAAATAGAAAGCGATAGAAATCTAAAGCACCAATCCAAAATGGCCGGGCTTTATACAACAATAAGAATACAGATAGCGCATGTGCTCTCCGAAAATAAACATCAGACCGTACATAACACCATATATAATAAAGTTTAATTGAAATCCCATTTGAAATCATTTATTGAACGCGGGTTAACATTGTCTTTTAATTTAATTGTGGCTATGTCGACATTGTGCGTATACCTGAGAGGTAACAGAGATCAAGAATTGGCCATATGCAAACTAGATAAAAGGACATAAATGATAAAGTCGTTCCAAGATGTCCGCCGAAGACAAGAATAATGGAAAACGCACTGCGCGTGCGCTTTGGTATAACACACGTCAGGTATACCTGCTGATACTAATTAGCCAGTCACAATAAAAGAATGAGGGCGCTCAAACTCCAATGATGGAAGACGAGACATACCCGAGGCAGGAACAAAGGTGACAAGACAAGAGGCAAGATTCCATAGAGAAACGTTACCCGAAGGCAGGAAATATATAGGTAGGACAGACGAGGAAACTCTGTATACCGGGCAGGGTAGAAAACATGAGCGCAGTTAGTGAGCAGGGTATTAGACGATGCACCCGAGCAGCGGTAGAACAATAGCAGCAAGGTGGAACGCCGCAGTAGCGAACAAACCAAGAGGGCGGCTGAAATAGTGCGGCTCAAATAGTGGTGCACATTAGGAATTATCGGGGCTGTTAGTACCGAAATTATACGATAATAGACCAACATAGAAGGCGTAACGCTATTTCTGCAACCACAACTAAGAGAGGTGACTAGCAAAGTGTTAAGGTTAAGTCCACAACATAGAATAACCGAAGGGACCCGCCCAAAAAAAGATATTAAAGGCGATAGCCACTAGAATATTTTGTCTATTTGAAAACGTAATAAGTTACAGAGCATTTCCCTTTCAAGTTAAAAGAGAGGATAGCCATTTAAGTATAAACAACAAGATACCCTCAGCAGAGTCAGGCAATGTTAGAACTCATGAATGAACCACTAATATCTCGATTGTTATCTCTCTTTCGTAGAACATATCCAGTTCTAATAGTCAACTGATGGACTCATCTATAAGTCTACACCACATGTTTCAACCTCGGTGAATGAAATACCCTTAATGATAGAAGGTAAGAGGCACAAAAGGGGTACATTAGAGAAAGAGAATAAATAAATCCCACAATATTCGAAAATAAATAGTTCTATTGTATTTTTACAGAAAAGAACTCTCACGGTCACTTAAAGCCGGAGGGAAAAATACCCATATAAAGAACCAAAGGGAAACAAAAGATCGATGCAGAGAAAAATAAAAAGGTAATGAGCAGCCGATGCATGAGTAAGTTGCAAGCAAAATTCTATGACCCTTAGAAAAAGATCCAATGGCTGTCTTTTAAACCTACCTCCAGATCCAACATAGAGGTTCCAGATAACAAATCATTTGTTGAAAGGAGAGCCAAAGTGAATGTGGGTAAACAAATTAAATACATCCCCCAACTGGGCATGCCTGATATCCAATATCAAAAATAGAGGTTAGTAGAGCGATAAATTAAAAAATACTGAGTGGTGTGTATAATGCACCCCATCTGGTAGCTCACTCAAATGTCACCAAAATGTAACGGAGGGCCTTTGTGACTTTTTGATGGATGTAAAATGTGTAATGCATTGCATATGATGAACAGTTAAGATGTTCTGTATAAAAAATAGAAGAGTACACTAATAGACTGTACTGAGGTAGCATTAACATGAGATCCTTTGTCGCCAAAGTAATTGTGGAAACACAACTGGGAAATAAGGAGAATGGCCTTTCTAAATGTTATATTGTGACCATGAAGTTCAGACATAAGCATGCACTGACTGATATCTTTCTAATATACAGAAGGATACCTGAAACAAGAGCGTGATGACCCCATATAAACTGTCCTGCAGAAGGTGTGACCATATCTACGGCCTCAAACACCGAAACGCGTCGACGAATTACGTAACATAGAATCCTAGTAAAACCAAGGGGGCGCCAGATATACCCCAATTTTGGACACTGGAAGTCACATGTACCCGGTGGAAAGGGTATTGGATCTGATCAATCCGTAGCAACATCATTTGTGCTATTCAACAAAGGGGGTTTCTTTTGATTGTCTTTCTTGAATTAACTGAAAATTTACTGAGTTATTGTATTCGATGACCATATTGTTTTTTGATATATGTGTTGTGGAACTTTCTTGCAATATTTGTTGTTTTAACATAATTTTAAATGTACTGTATGAAATGTTTTGTTAGATTAAATGCTTTCAGAAAAATTTCTTTCCTGAAATTTTAATTTGTATACTGTCTCCTACCGCGAAGGAGGATCTATATACTTTTTAATTCTTAAATAAAAGAGTGGAAACGTTACATTTTAGCCTGTGAATGATGTTTAGTGAGCATACCAATTGAGTACTCTATGTGTAAGTGATATGATGTAAGATAGAACAAAGTGAGCATCATTGTCCTTGAACCAATCCAGGGATATTCCTTTGACTTTGATTGTCTGTAGTACCCTGTTCCCTGGAACCTGTGGGGTCTTCTCTCTTTCCTTTACTTTGTTTAATTCCGTACAATGAGGACCTAAAAAAAAAGAAAACAAGTACGCTTAAAAGCGCTAGGGTGCTGCACTGCTTCGAATGAAGATCCCCCACAAGCTCATTCAGATAGAGCAGGTATACCATAGCTCAATTAGATAGATCGGATAAGCCACAAATTTTTGAGTTTTGGGCGCATTGTTCAAACGAAGATACTCAACCAAACAATTTGCAGGTTCTACCGGCTACCACTCATAGGTGGATAGGGCACTTTGTACAACATTACTAGTACAATATCACTTGGACATGCAGTGTGTGAGAAAACTTTGAAGAGCCACACACAAATATATTGCTATTAATGGGGAAGTTTCAGAACTTATTGTCTTTTTGATTAAAAAACACCGTTTTGGCTACATCAGGCAAAGGTCATTTCTGGCGACAAGATCTCCATGACGTAATGGAAAAATGAAGTTGTTTTTCAGCACTTTGGGCTATATTAAAATTGGTGCTATGAAATTTGTTTTTTAACTGAACACTGACACACAGCATTTTTACCAACAGAGACTATGATTTATAATATCACCCATGAAATATAAGTGAATACAGGAAGGAGTTCCTCTTTCAACGAACACACAAGTAAGCATTTGAATTTTCAGATTGGGCCTAACAGAACTTTGATTAGATGGCCGTGTTATAATACATATTTCGGACTGGTTTTTTTCTTGAAGGTTGCTTATTTTGACTTGGTTCCCCAGCTGGTGAATAAGGAGACTGATCTCCATTCGAGAAGAGATTGAGGTAAAAGGGAGCAAAACTTTTTTTGAGAGTCAATGGAATAAATGCAATTTGAATGTTTGAATGATTTTTATTTTTACTTTCAGCTTGATGTTCTACGTCCTGAGGAGAACCCAATATTAATGTCCCAAGGGTTCGAAACGCATCAACTGTTTTCATTTTGAACAAAGTAGGTGCCCACTTAGATGGGTAGACCACATGTTGCTCACCATTAATTAAGTGTATAAAAAAAGTTTGAAATTATTGAGTGAGCTCTGTAGGTCCACCATTCGGAACTGGCCTCTGAAGTATTAAGCAGAAAGGCTATGTAAATAATGTAAAAGTTTCAGAGCATTGTTTGTTTTGAAAATCGAAAAAATCTCCTTAGAACAAGAGCTGTACAGATGATTTGTAGACTGTATATATATTTATATATTCCATTTGCACCACATTTGTGTGTCTTTTTGTGTCTAGTTTTGTTGTGTCTTCAGTGTATGTCCACAATTTCACCTAATTTGTATTGTTTACATTTATAAACAATGGTTTATCAACAAAAAGATAACTTATATGAAAGAAAGAATATTTGAAAAAGAAAAGGAAAATGCAACTTTTTCCACCTGAGTGTTTATGTCATCTGGAGTGTCGGACAATTGTTGAGGTGAATAGTTTCAGTATTGGCATTTTTATGTTTGTTATTGGTACATTGGTCCGGCCTTACTGAATAAGGGCCAAACCCTTTCTTTTTTTACAAGTCAGGTATGGCATCATGACACTGGCCTACCAGCCCAGGGTCTGTACCCTGCGGCCAGACAATAGAGTGGGGTGGGCTCACCCACACCCCGTCTTCCTCCCTGGGGCTCGGCACTCTTCCACCTGGAGCGGTACCCCCAGAAGACAACTTGGTAGGGGTACTGTTAGCAGTGGACCCTTCCTCCAGGTCAGTGTGGACACCCTGAACCTGGTCTTCCAACCCAGCGTCTTTACCATTAAGCTGGACCTGTGCCTGGCAACCCAGGACTTCCTGGGGAGTACACCAACACCCTCAAGGGAAACACACTCCTCATGAGTTGTATGAGAATCTGTCTGGCGCAGGTCTCCAGCCTCATGTCCATTTGACAGAGCATGAAGACCCCCAAGGCCAGGGTCAATCCTGGGGTGCCTTGACCTTAGAGTAGGCAAACCCTGACCTCTGTTCCTTCCACTTGGGACTGCGTTCCCCTTTATCCTTTTCTCTGGTCTCATGCACCCTCCCCACTCGAGCGGTGCTGCCACTTTGGGATCCCCCTCATGAAATGGTCTCCAGGTACACATTAGGCCCCCCTCCTGGTGTTCCCTTATGGAACCAACCAGGTCCTGGGACTGGGTTTTGGGCACCTTGAGACACAGCCCACTCCTACACCCCTCCCACTACACTGGGACCTATCTGGGCTACCACAAACCTCCCCTACATCACTTGGTTGGGGAAAACCAGAGCCCCCCCCCTTCAGGATCACTCACAAAAGTTACTTTAGACTCTCTGGAATCCACCAAAAGATCTGCCTCCAGTGAAAGCTCCCTGGAATCAGAGAACTCAAACTCCACCGGGTGTTGGCATAGCTCTGGAAAACAGGGAATTAAAATATGCTCTCCAACAATTGCATTGCATAGCCCCCCACAGTTGTTAACCAAGCTACCCTTTGCCTCACCATCCAGTGCCTCACACAAGTACCCCAAAACACTCTCCTGAGACTGGCAAGACAGTGTCTGACCGTCTCTGTCACTCAACCCACACTCTTCTGGGTGGTCTCCACAGATACATACCAGGACTTCTACCATGGGGGAACTCCTCTCCCTGCACCTCTCATCTAGAGTCAGTAAAGTGTCCCTCCCACCACTAGAAATATGATCCTGTGTCAGTTCCCCAATCCAGTTAAGGGACACTGCACACTGGAGCTACCTCATAAACCTGAACCCCCTGGTGTATGTTAAGCCCCTTCCTCAAGTAGAATGCCACAACTCTGAGTCAGTGCACCTCTCCCTCAGCACTAGATAATACAATTTTGTTTCTGCCATCTGAGCTGGACTCCACCTCCAACCCAGCCAAGCTCACTTCCTGAGCTACACACATCTCTTTTTGCTTGGTTGAGACACTCAGGGTGACAACCCTCGCAAACTCCTCATCGAGCTCTCTCTTTCTCAGCTCATATGTAAAGATAATTTCATTTCTTCCAAAGCATAGGCTCCCCTGCTCTCCTCTGCCTTGGCCTGGATTTCCATTTCCATCTGCTTTGTTTTTATCCTCAGGACTTCTAGCTCCTGCTCCTGGACCCTTTGGTTCTTCTCTAGTTCCTCTGGGTAAAAACGGCTGAGAAATGATTGCTGCCAGCCCTAGAGGCTGCTCTTCCCACAGGCAGATCCTTTGATCTGAAACCATCCCCTTGTACATCCTCGTCCACCTCTGCATCCTCTGCCTCCTCAGCCTCTCTGTGGCCTCCCGCCGGGACCTTAAGTCCTTCTGTAGCTCCTCCATCTCCTCCTTCCTGGAGCTGCTCTTCATGGGATATCCAAAGTTCCTGCAGAACTGCTTTAGTTCACTTACTTCGTAACTACTTAACATTTTGATATCAAACTCCAGTTCTGCTGGTTTACCCTTCGGAGACATGATACATGGATACTTTAAGAGTTACTAAAAAATAGAACCAAAAACAAAACACAGTATGTGGTTGCATAGTGGTCTGTACTAAACTAGTGATGTACGCCAATCACTGTGGGTCAAGTACAAATACAGGTTCAAATCCCACCACTGACCCCCAATGTTGGCAGACGTAGGTACCTTTGTCCAAAGAGCGACTCTTTCTTCTATTCAGGGCAGGGGAGATACACACTTTAGATAACCCCTACTCACCCCTTGGTAGCTTGGCATGATTAGACAGGCTTATCCCAAAGGCAATGTGTAAAGTATTTGTACCAACACTCACAGTAATACAGTGAAAATACCACAAAAGGACACCACACCAGTTTAGAAAAAGAAAGTAACTTTATTTAAACAAAACAAGACCAACACGGAAAAAATCCAACATACACAGTAAAAATATGACTTTCAACAGGTTTCAAGAACTTGTACCATAGAAAACTATGGATACATTACTTTTCACCAAAGTAGCAGAGTCACAAAGCAAAGAGATGCGACACTCCTGAGACCTTGGGGAGGCGATGCAACATGAAGAGGATGAATTGCGTCGAATCTGGTCTGTATGGGGAGTGATGCGTCGATTCTTCATGACGGTTCTGGTTCGCAGGTGATGCATTGGGAGAGCGTGCCCCACAGGTACGATGCGTGGAAATCCAGGATGCGTTGGCGATCAATGCGGCGGCGAGCGGCACTGCCTGGGTCCTCCTCAGCCACAACCACTCGATGTGTCGATTCTTGCAGAGGCAACAGGCGCTGCAACGGTTTTCGCAGCGGCATGGCAATGCATGACAATTCTTCAAGCGCCGTGGAAATGAGTCAGGAAAACAGCCATAAGAAGTGTTGGGTGAAGTCCTTGTGTCCCTTAGATATCTGAACAGGAGGCCAGCTCACTTTAGGCCCTTCGAGATCTCCTTCAAGCAGGGGACACAGCACACAGCAAAGTCCTTTTTCTTTCCTCGAATGAAACAGCAACTGCAGGCCAACCCCAGACACACATCAAGGGCAGTACTTCTCCTCAGTCTCTCCAGCTCTTCTCTTTGGCAAAGGTTCCTCTTGAATTCCAGGAATGATCTAAAGTTCAGGGGTTTTACGTCCAATACTTATACACCAAAATGTCTTTGTTCTCTTTTTTTCAGGGGGCCCTGGGCCCAGTTCAAACCAGTTCTGGGGGGCACTCTGCAAGTGCACAACAACATCCATTGTCCGTGTGATCCTTGGCTCCAGACACACCACAGAGGGGCGGTGCCAGCATTGTGGATAGCAGGCACAGCCCTATTCGAGTACAGGTGCTACTCCTCCCACCACTCCAAATGCAGATCAGGCCTATTTAGTCTAATGCTTACTCATCCAGACTCCTGGAGCCACTGCACCTCCCCAGCCCCTGTCACTCTAAAGCCACACAGTCAATCCACAAACAGGTAGAGGCACACAGGATGGTTGAACAAGAAAATAGCCACTTTCTAAAGTGGTATTTTCAAACACACAATTTAAAAACCATCTTTACTAAAAGATGTGTTATTAAATCCTGAGTTCAGGGATACCACACTCCATTTTTTAATCTTATCCCTATGGGAAGATATGCTTGTAAAATGTTATAAAGCATTCCCCATTCTGACCTATGGGGTAAGATAGCCTTTCAATGGTGAAAAATGAAATTGGCAGTATTTCACTATCAGGACATGTTACACACACACCCGTACATGTCCTACCTTTCACATACACTGCACCCTGCCCAGGAGGGTACCTTGGGCCTACCATTGGTGTGCCCTATGCATAAGAAAAGGGAAGGTTAGGGCCTGTCAAGTGGGTGCACTTGCCAAGTCGACATGGTAGTTAGGAAACTGTGCACAGGCACCACAGTGGCAGGCCTAAGACATCCTTCCAGGGCTACTCATGTGTGGGGGGCACAATCAGTGCTGCAGGCCCACTAGTAGCATTTGATTTACCAGCCCTGGTCTACTCTGTGCACTTTACCAGAGACCTACTGGTAAATCAAATATGCCTATCAGAGAGAACTAATCACTGTAACAATTTACACAGAGAGCATATGCACTTTAGCACTGATCAGCAGTGGAAACGTGCCCAGAGTCCTATAGCCAACAAGCACAGGTTTCAAAAAGATATGATGAAGAAGCAAAATGTTTGGGGATAACCCTACATAAAGGGCCATTTCCAACATCTACTACCAGTGGTGCAACCCTGGACAGTTGATATACCTTCTCAGAGATCATGTTCACATAAGAATTTAACACATGCATATGGCAAGTGTTACCCACCACCGTATTTACAATAGAACCTTCCGCATGCATATGGGCAATATGGCACCCGACCAGAATACCCAACCCATCTAAGAGTGAATTTGCCTTTACCTTGCTATATTTTATTACCCACTGATTGAAGGAAGTTGCATATTGAAACCCTTTAAGGTTTTTAGGGAGTCTGCTAGTATATCCAAAGCCAACAAGTGGGCAATCAGTCCCCATCAACAGGACAGATAAAATACCATGCATGCTCCAGGGAAACATCAGCGTCCAAGGCTCATTTATAACCCCTTCTCCAGCACCGTGGGGCATATTTGTAACACAGTGATGGAGTGCGGCATTAGCCTTCCTGGCTTAATATTGCACTCCCCCAATTCAGAAACGCTGGGCTGTACGATATTTACAACAATATGGTGCAGCCCTGCTTTTCCCCCTGCACTGGCGCTAAACCTAGCAGCCTTGTGCCAACGCAGGCACACTTGCACCATAGTGCAAGGGTGTCTGCGTTGAGGGAAAGATTGTTTATGTGCAGGAAGGTTTCCCTTCCTGCATATGAGCAAACTTTAAATTATGTTTTGTAACTCCTATGTGTGCTGCTTAATGCAGCACACATAGAAGTTGCAAAATGACTTTTTAGGGGATTGTTTATATACAGGAAGGGCCAACTTCCTGCACATAAACAATCAATAAAAAAACACTACTAGAATTGCCAATACTGTTCGCTATTTATTCTCTTCCTTTACAAATGGGGCACCTCCCTGACTCAATGTGACACCACAGATTTCACTTCACGTCTTTTTATTTTTCCAATTTTTAAAGAGCTTATTGTACTTTTTCTTTGTATCAAAATCCATCAAACAATATTCACATATCATATATACAACCCATACCCACCTATTACATTTTTATAAAAAACACAACACATATTTGGATATTACCTAAATAGAATATAACAACAATTGATACTGTAGAAAAAATAATAATGATACAGACAGTTAAACACATACATGAAAAAATTACTTCATTTCAGTTCACTAAATAGTAATCATGAAATCATCAGTGCCTCGTGTCAATAAACCCTCTGCTCGTACTGGTTAGTCTATTTGCTTAATATGTTTATCAACTACTGCCCCGTGACCCGGGGGACTTTTTCTTTTTGCTGCAGTTGTTGTAATAAAAACTGCGTTTCGACGCATTTCAAACCCAATGATTAGTCTACAGGGTTCTCATCAGGACCAATAGCTTAAAAAAACAAAACGATATTACCAACTTCCAATGCTATCCTTGTTCACCTCTAAGTATGGGCCGAAAATTCGTTCCGCTCGCCCGCTAATCCGGGAGCAGGATGAATTTTGTTCAGGAAGCACTGACAAGGTTACAGCAGGTGCCCAAGTTGAAGCTAATTTCTTTGTAACCATTTACAAAATGGTTACAAAGAAATTAACTTCAACTTGGGCACCTGCTGTAATCCTATAAGTGCTTCATGAGCGGCACCTCCTTGCCTACTTGCTACTATTCTCTGACCCTGCTCTGACCCTCGAAGCAGGGTCAGAGAAAAGTTACAAGTATGGCAAGAGGCTCCTGCAACAGGAAGCACTTACAGATATAAAACAGATGCCCGAGGTGAAGGTCAAATTCAGTAGCGTTTTAATCAGCCCAAAACATTAGTGAGCACGCTCGAGGCCTGGCAAATGTGCTTTAGCCCCATATCTGCCGTCGAAAATTTGCTGTAACACTTGAGGGAGGACTTTGCATCCATGAGTTTCTCGATCACAATCCCTGTGTAGTTCCTGTTACCAGGAGGCTGCTTTCTCCTCATCTGCTGCCCCACTCGCTCTCTGACCCTTCATACACAGGAGACACGTGAACACGCATAAAAGCCCCGCCCACCACACACTAGCGGTGTCAAACGTCTTCTCTCACTTTCCCAACTATGATGTGATGGGCAGCTCACTCAAGGGACCTCGGCACCTTCTGGGGCGGTGGCAAAGTTACAGGCACACATGGTGACTGGAGACGAATCTTCTGGCCCTTAACGCAGCTGCAGTGTAGGAAAAGCACTATACATTTACCCAACGAGGTAGCACTTACTGATTAGCCACTAGCAAGTACTCCAGTTAAGTATCGTGCAAATCGCAAAACAATCCGCGATTTCCCAGGGAAATCCACAAATTCGCAGATTATTTTGCGATTTCACTCGAATTCGCGGACCGGAGATCCGCAAAATTCGCCCATACTTATCTCAATTACCTTTCTATAACGAGCTCAGCCAATCTTCTTTTGTCCAAATGCTTAGTGTCTCCAAACTGATTTCAGCAAAAAAGAGGAGAGAAAAGAGAGGGGATAGCCATCAAAGTCTTTTTTGAAAAAGGTTGATTCTCACTGAAGTGTACTTCCGCACACTTACTTGTTTATTTTTGTGGGGGGGGCATAACCAGCCATCCTTGCTATATTTGCAGCTTCTATTAGGAAGAAGACAAAAAAAGGCGGGCAATATATTTCACCCCTTATCTTTAAGAATTCCACACAAGTGTAGTAATGCTTAACGCATACCTTTACACTTTGTATTCAGCCGCCTGCGACAAAAACGTGATATTTTGTGACCTAAGAGGAGACCAACGGAAAGTTTTAGAAAACCGTGTCTGTTGTATTAATCCATGTGTAAAGACATCTACAATAATTGGAAAAAATCCATGCTCCTGCTTTTCAAAATTAGTGAAGCTTTAGCCTTTGACAACTTTCAACGTGGGTATACATCAGTTCTTTTGTTTTTACTGTTTTCTGCAAGAGTTTATTAGAGTGAACTGGCTTTTAAATAGAATGCCCTGTCTGAATCATTTGCACATATTCTTATTTTCTCAAACCATTTATGGACAAAATATCATCCTATATCCAAGATACAACAGATTTTATCAACAAAATTGAAAAGGTTAAATTCGCATCTGAGCATCAGATTCTGGTTACACTTGACATAGTATCGCTTTATACCCAAATACCTCAAGAAGATGGTTTATACAATCTTTTTTGGAAACAAGACCAAAACCAAACAGAGTACCAACTGAGTTCATAATGAAGCTTGCGAGTTTTTCTCTACGAAAAAACTTTCAAATTCGAAACAGACTTTTATTTCCAAATAAAGGGATGTGCCATGGGATGTCCTTTCGCCCCTGAGTTGGCAATCCTTTATGTGGCTACATTTGAGGAACAGTTTGTGAATAACAACAACCCGTTTTTTCAACATATTTCAATTTGGGTCCATACATAGACGACATCTTTATGATATGGAGTGGAAATTAAGGGACTTTACTTCAGTTTTTTGAATGGCTAAACAACAGGACGGCGTACATCAAGTTTAGCATTAACCATGCATCACATAGGATGACATTTTTGGACATGGAAGTTTACGTCTCTGAAGGGAATTTAGTGACAACACTATACAGGAAAGAAAGGGACAGAAACAAATCATTACATTACAACAGCCACCACCCAAGAAGTTTAAGGGATAATATCCCTTACGGACATTTTTTAAAGATAAAAAGAAACTGCACTTTTAAAGATGAATACATCTTTCAGGCATATCAACTAGTTGACTGACTAAAAGAATGTAACTATCCGAAAAAACTACTTAAACATGCAATAAAGAGGGCATGGTGGACACCCAGAGAAGCGTTATTGCAAAGGAAAGAGAAAATGAAAATGGATCGCTTGGTATGTATTACCACATTTTGCCCTAGTACCAATTTTCTAAAGAAGGTTATTTTCCAGAATAGGCATCTGGTACAGAAGTTAGATAGCACATTGAATTAATGCCCATTATTTGCACTCAAAAAGAAAACAGCATTGGAAACCAGGCCGTTCGCGCCACTCTCCTGAAAGTGGGATTAAGACAAACATTGCGGGAACAATTGTGTCTACCCCTGATCAAAGGTCACCATAAATGTGGGACATGTTTATGTTGCAACCAGATGGTAGAAGGCACGTTTTTTTCTCATAAAAATGTGATTTGGAAACACAACACCTTTACTAATTGCAAATCTAAGAATGTCGTATTTGGAATCTTGTGCCCATGTCAAAAACTATATGCAGGCAAAACAAGTCGGGAAATACGACAAAGAATAACTCAACATAAATCGAGAATCCAAAAAAAAGTGTTGTCCGCAACGTTGCTGAACCATTGGATCAACCATAATCATGAGGAAAAAGTCCTACGCTGGACAGTAATTTCCAAACTGGAATCAGACCCGCAAGGAGATGACTTGGAAAGAAGACTGATACAAAGAGAGGCATTATTAATCGTGAAATTTGATACTGTAATTGATGGCCTTAATGAATTATCAGAGATTTACAATCTCTAGAACTATTTCTTCAGTGATGCATACAAGGGCATAATAGAAGCTTGAATTAAGAATCCCATATGGTCTTTTTGGACCTTTAACCATTTTGATAGACCTACAGATCATTAACAACTTTATTGAGTACCCGGCACTACAGATACCATAAGCCCATGCGAAGTTTAAATATTCCAAATAGATGGAAGAGGCTCTTTTTCCCTCCTTTTTAATAGAACATTTCCTCTGCATGTAACGTTTCGTCATCTATCATGACAATGGACCAGTGAAAGTTCACTGTTGTAATGGTTAGCGAGAGGGAACTACATTTCCCATAATTCCTGGCATGAGTGCACCAACCAGGAAGTCCAGAAAAACTATTTGAACTAGCTTGTACGCACCGGTCGGAAAGAGAGAGGAAGACAGCCATCCATCGCGACACAATAGAATCAACAAGTAAGTACTGAGCTGCTGCATTAAATGTAAGCATGTTGGTTCACGCTAATGGAAAGCAAGCGTAAGCGACTGAGCGGCCGATTTTCACACTAAGCTTGTGGTCGCGAAACACTTAAATAAGCAAGCGCACGCCACCATAAACATAAGCCTGGGGCGGCCTGAAAAGCGTTTCACTGTAGAGAAACGTCAATAAAAATACGTGCAAATGATTCAGACGAGGCGCTCTATTTAAAAGCCTGTTCACTCTAATAAACTCTTGCAGAAAACAGTAATAAAAAAAGAACTGATGTATACCCACGTTGAAACTTGTCAAAGGCTAAAGCTTCACTAATTTTGAAAAGCCGGAGCATGGAATTTTTCCAATTATTGTAGATGTCTTTACGCATGGATTAATACAACAGACACATTTTTCTAAAACTTTCCGTTGTGCCCCATTTATAAAGGAAGAGAATAAATTGCAAACAGTATTGGCAATTCTAGTGGTGTTTTGTTTAATGGGCCTAGCCTTACTGTTGAGAGGCCGTACCTTCTGTTGTTAGTTGGTTCATAAACAATCAATGGCACTTTGCTGCTTCTATGTGTGCTGCACAACGCAGCATACGTGGAAACAGCAAAAACTAGGAGAAATAAAGCATTTTTCCTCGTTTCGCCTGTTTAGGACCATGTTTTCCCTGGTCTTAATTTTTGCGCAGCCTCCTACATAAACCACCCTTGTAAATAGGGGGCAGCGTCAAAATCAATGGGTGTTGCGGTGGAACGCCCACTGCAATACACATTGTCCTCCCCTTTCACCCTAAGTATAGCTTGAAAGGGTGCCTTATTACAAGGCATTGTTAAGCCACGTTAAGTGTCTCAAAGCTGCCATAAGGCAAAGCCCCTTTCGCCACCTTGTAGTGGTGATAGGGGCTTGTAAATATGCCCTAGAGTGTGTTTTCGACCTCAGCACTGTAAAAGAACAAACTACACATGCAAAACTTCTCTTTGGGACTGGCCTTTGAGGGAGTCAAACTATTCTTTTCATTTAATAAATGCATACATAACAGACCTACTTAGAAGGGTTTTTGGTCGGAGGGCTTCTTAATGTAATGATGTAGTGATGTGGTAATTTTATTTTTGTGACCTTCACAAACAAATATAATAAAATGCATGGCACAATTGAACCCCTTATTATTTAAAAAAAAACATAAAAAGTGAAATGGATATATACCAGTGAACTTTATTTACAATGCACGCCTTTACCACGCATGCCTTTACCACACAATTTTGTGGTAACGGCATAATTAGTAATGGGGTGTGTTTTAAAGTTCAATCCCCAGCCCCTCCACCCTGAGCCCTAAAACTCTGGACCCTTTCCTATAAACAACCCAACCGAGACACAACAACTACCCCATCTTTAAAACCTAAAAATACCCTAACACCTCCTGCCCTGTGCCCTAAAACCCTGGCCCCTGCCCTATAAACAACCCGACCCCCTGAGCCCTAAAACATACCCGATCCCTAATACCTAAAATTGCCCTTCTACTGAGCCCTAAAACCCATCCCCACTACTCTATGAACAACCCTGACCCTGAGCCCTAAAAATGACCCCACCCCTTAACCCCCCACAAAACCTAGCCCATCCCCACTTACCAGTGCGTGTCCTCTCCCGATCCTTCTTCCTGTGCCCATCCATTGGCGCATCTAGACCGCTTCTGCCTTAAATTTGTTGCTAAGCCATATGCGTGGTTAAAGCAAGTATGGTTACGCTTGCGGGCAAACGGCACACGTGACTCTGCCCGCATTGTTAAGGCCGTTTCCCCTTTCTGTCCCTTTCCATTTATCTTTCTCTCTGTCGCAATCTATCATATTCTTTATCTATTCTCCCCTTCACTTTGACTGTTTCATTTCATCTTGATTGAAGCAATTAGGAGATTCTCATTTTGAAGCTGCAGTTTGTGTGAAGAGGGCAGGAGAATTAAGAATCTCTCCTGAATTCTGCATCATAAATTAAATTACCCTTTAAGACCGCCATCCATCACTTGATGTTGGCCCCATTGTGACTAATAGAAATTATAGCTATGTTTGGAAAGCCCCTCTTGGATGGAAGCTGCGCAAGTGTGGCTGATGGATCTACAGAGCTGTGAAGGGTCTCAGGCAAGTGTTTATCTAACCCATCTGTCTGCAGCCATCATTGGTGTTTCAAACCTCAGACTGGGCTGGCATTTAAATCATGCTAACAAACTCACCCCCTGATCCCACCAAGCGGAACTCTGACGGGTATATATCAAATTGCCTGTATTATTAAGGTTTCAAATGCCATCTTGTCATAACATTTTACATTTAAATCCTTAACCACTTTCAAGATTTTTTCTGATGTAAATGAAAAGCTAATGTCTTTTTAACTTAATTGATCATGAGCATCCCTCAGCCATGCACACAAGCTTTAAAACAAGCGTTCAAACTATGGGCCTTTGGAAATACTTCTTTCCATCGAAGCAGCTCTGCAGAGCAGTATGTTACATGACATGTGGACAATGCAAATGTATTACTATGATCCACATAAGACTGAAGACTTCAGACTCCAAAATGGGAAGTACAATATTTAATATGTTTTGGAATTCTGGGTGCCTACCTGAAATAACTGCTGTGTTGAAAACTGTATCTGCGGGATTACAGTGAATTTACAGAATAATATAGCAACGCATTTTCATGACAAAGACAGAGCTATTAGTCCACAGTTTGAATTGAAAAGATATATGTTAGGATTTTTTTAATGCTGAGATAAAAGCCCTTCTCAAGTCCATCACAGTTTAATATAGCCTTATATCCTGCTGTAGTGGGTTATACTGGCATTAGAGGCTCTCTCCAGTGTTATAGGCCTGATCCACAGGCCATGGCCTTTAACAAGGGAGCAGGTCTTTAATGCCAGTACAGCCCAGCTGCTGGTGGGCTATAAGGCTATTACAACATTCCGCCGCTAGGTGAAAGAATGTTCTAACAAATATAATCGGCTCGGTGACACCTTTGTAGCAGCAGTGAACAACAACAATGTAATGTTGGAGCTCCGGAGCACTCCATTGTTTTCAAAGGAGCTCCCAACATTCCAATAATCTAATACCCAACTACAACAATCAATAACTAATAAGTAGTTAACGTTTGGAAAGTTCCTGACACTGCATTGCCTCACATGCGCTGAATTCCTTCTTCTAACTTTTGATCTCTTGACGCAAGAAGACTACTAGTAGTGAAATCTGCAAATTCTACAGCACATGGGGAAATGCGTGGCAAATCTGATAAATTCATAATTACACTGAAAGATTAGCGGCTGTGCCTGCTTCCTGTGGCCCTGGATATAATAGACAATGATGATTTCTATTTTTGGTCATCATTTAGAAATCAAAAAGATTTCAATTTGGTTTTGAGCAATTTGTCACACATTCCAACCTAGGAGCTTATTTACAAGACCCTTGTCCGCTGGTGAGTCACTTTTAATATGGGGAAAAGTGACTCATTGGCAGTGCAAGGGGCTTGTAACTAAGCCACATAGAATCGCTGAGGGATGAACTAGGCACTATGTGGACTTAACCTTTAATGACATACCATAACCACAGGCCACAGATATTTTAAGGAAATGCTAAGTAGGCAATTGTCCAGGGCCCCCACCTTCCAAGGGCCCCCTGGCAGAGTTATCTGTCTCTTTATCTCACCTCTCTTCCTTCAACTCAACCACTCTTACCTCCTACCTCCACTTCTCACTCTTTTGCTTTCTTCACCGTGTCATCCTAATGATCATTGGGTCACTGGGAAAGACATATTTCAGCTATTTTTGAGTGACCCCACCTCTGACAGTTTAAGTATAATTTAATATTGCTCGCCTCCATGTGGGCTTGAAATAGCATAACATATGTATAAAATTCACAGTTGTTCTACAACCGGGCCCCCAAAATAGGTCTTGCCCGGGTCCCCAAAAATCCTTAAGGTGACACAACCTCAGGCTATTGATGAGGAACCTTACTCACAGTATGTTTGCTTTCCACAATATGCAGGGTAAATCCTGCATTCGTGTCTAGAAGTCGTGACCTTTTGTAGATACATTTTGCAGGACTTGTTCCTGGCTAATCGAAATTGGCTTTGTTTGTCTACTGCACACATTGATTTCCACAACTTCCACTGTCACCATTTTGAAAGTGGATAAACGGCCACTTAATTTGAGAAAAATATGATAGAAGAGCGTCTTTCTTTGATGGAGATTAACCAATAAATGACTTCTAGCAAGGATGAGTTTGCTTGTGTTTTAGACTGACCAGGCTGCTGGAGACTTGGTATGGGATAGAACACTGACCTCCAAGTCTTCCCTAAATCTTCAGTATGCCTTGGTTGCAATTTCAAGAAAAAGCTCATAGGAAGTGCTGTGAAAGAAGACTCATATACAGTAGGAGACGAGTAATTATCGCTTAGACAATAAATATTACATTTCAATCAAGTTTTTCACTTTAAATTGAATTTCTTTTACTATTTAACTCTCAAGGTAGCAAGGCATACTAGTCCAAAGCGTATTCAGGTTGTTGTGGTGGAATAGACACTCAGAACTCACTTTAAATGTGATTAGATACCCTAGATGGAGACACCATTAATTGTACACACACCAGCAGAGCCTAACTCCTAATGCAATGATAATCCCACTAATGCCAAAAGAAAACATTAACATGAGTTCCCTATAGGGCCCACTGTAATTCTCCCCTATGGTAGCCTGTCAGTTGTAGTTCGCTTTTGTTTTGTTTATATTACAAAGTTACACATTTATTTTTGTTACCACATTATTATTTTAGAAATAGGCTGCCCGTTTTTTGTTATTAAGCTCTTCTGCTGGTATTCAGTCTTAACATTTCGTAGAAGGCCGAACAACACTTTGCTCTGTTCTTGTCTGTGCTTGGTCGACTCGTTAACACATATAACACATAGACATAACAAATAGACCCAGCTGCTATTTTCTAACGTGGCATTTCTTATCGTATAAGCAGAGACTTGCTGTTTGGAAAATAGAGAGGAGAATTGCTTGCAGAGGACAGGCCCTGAGACAAGCATGCCAGCCTAGCGCAATGTGAGATGCACACCAGCTAATGACAAATGCCGGGTATGGGGTCCAGATCTAACCCAGAGACCAGTAATATATCATTGTGCTCACATAGTGAGGTTAATCTTAGGCAAATATATCATTCATCATCAGTGGCGGCTCCTCCGCTATGGCAGAAAAATGTCGCCCCATTGCTTTTGAGCAGTGCAATGCACGAAATATAAAATGGTAATAACTTTGCATTATTGTCATTTTATTCTTTGTGCTGGTTTGTAGGCGGGTGCGAGGGTGGGTCTGCTCTGCTCTTGGAGCAGAGCAGGGGAAGAGTGGTTTGCCCACTCCTAAGCGCGCAATGACTGTTTGGTGGCCCTCTCAGGCCGCCCAAACCAGTCATGCGTACTTTCCCTGTCCTCCCTGCAGGCTGCTGAGCGCTCTGTCACAGCACTGAGACCAATCACAATACTGCATTGTAGTGTTGTGATTGGTCAGTGGGGCCTGGCTGTGCTTCCTGTTTGAAGAAGAGGAGAGCAGGAGCAGAAATGCGGAACTAGGGGCAAGGTCAGTTTTCTTTTTTTTATATTGCGCACTCAACCAACCCACCCCTCACCACTCCCCAGAGACACCCCCGCCACCCGCAAGCCTTGCCGGTTGACATTGTTTGTCATGAGAGGGCTTTCCATTGTGTACAGTCTACTCATAATTCTAATCTCTCTACTTAGTTGCATATGTTACCGAATTGCAGCACAGTTGCTACAAGATAGAGCTCAATAGTTTCAATAAATATTTTAAACTCTTGTTTTTCAGGGGGTTATTATGGACACGCATGAGTGAGAGAAGGAAAGATGATGACCTGTTACCAGGGCTCCCTGTGGGGACTAGAATGTGTTTTGTTCTGGGATGCCAACTTACCTTTAACTTTGGGAAGGATAGAAGGGCAGGCAAGGCACTATGAACTAAATAGAATTTGGGTCCATAGGTATAGATTTGGTATGGTGACTCAGTCCCTACATACTGATTTTCTGGGATTCCAGGCATAGTTCTGTTTCTAAAAAAAGAATCCCTGCAACAACATATGCCATTCAGTTATTGTCATGCTGGTATACTCTGGAGATAGAAACATCACACGATATACACATTCAAAAACACCAAGTGTTTATAATGGTGTGACTGGTGGAAGAATGGGTTACGATTGGTAAACAACTACAACTCCCAGAAAACCTGGAATCAGCATGTGAAGTACTAATTTAACTCACCTGTGTGTCCATTACAAAGAGCCTGCACAGGAAAAACTTGGTGCTTGACAATCCTGCATTTCCGTGACCCAAGCTTCCTGGATGAACAACCTTTCCATCGCCAGTCGATACTGTTACTTTATTCCAGCTCGTAGCCGGTGCACTACAGAGTTTAATTTTTAATTCTTTCTTTTCTGGCAACATTGTTTCTGCAGTGCGTTGTTAGCACACGCTGATATTCATCAAGTCTCTCAGGTTGCAGGAGCATGAATGGAAGGTATTGCAGTGCCGACCTGAGGAAGGGCAGGCTCATATGATGAAGCATTACACCTAGCTGGCTATGTGTGTGAGAGCCTTAGTTCTGACAATGGTAATTCCCCCTACCTTTTTCCATCTAGTTGGGACGACCACTTTGTGGCGTTTCACCCACCTACACCTTCACGTGATTTACTCAGACCTCGAGGATCTTCATACCCTCTTTGCACACAATACATAGTGTACTCATACAAGATGATGGACTCTTGCCTATCTTGAATGATAAACTTCTTTAGTGACTTCCACATCGATCAGTGGGAAACATCAGAGAGCAATACTTTTCACTGGTTGTACAGTCTCCTAGTTATAGGTTACCTCATTTGGGGGAGGATTTTTCCTTTTTGTAGATAATTCTGCTGTCTCTTTGTTAAACTGTCAGACCTTTTGCAATGCAATAGGTCTCGCATTGGAGAGCGTTTATGTTATTGGCATTGCAAAAGACAATGCCTTTTATTTATGTTTTTAAAATCAACACAAATAAAAGACAATGTCATTTACAATGCGAATAAATGCAAGACATACTTCATTGCAAATGCTTGTTTCCACTACAGCCCGTGGTGCTTTGATCTAAGGCAAATTACATTGTGAGAGCACTATCAAGCAACATACTCATCTCTTGAAGTTGGCTTTTAGGGGGGATTTTTATATAGCATGAACTAGACAAGAAGGTATCTGAGCACTTTACATGAGTACCAGTTGCGCTACAGACGGACACATTCATTTTTTGTAGGCACATGGAGATTAAGTAATTTGCCCAGAATCACAGGATGTTGCGCGCCCCGGCAAAGACTCAAACCCAGTTCCCTAGCTTCGAGGTCGACCGTCCTAGACGTTAAGCCACATCCTCTCCCATGACTATCATCAGACTCGCCCTTGAAAGACAGCAAATCCCAAGTCTCTGAATGAGGATCAGGGATACAGAGGTTCTCCTCATATGGTCCAAGCCTGTGCGAGGAGCTGTCCTGGTACCTCAGACTAACTCCTTCTCCAGCACCTCAGGAAGAATCTAAAATCTCATCACGCAACAATCTTCCTGCCTCTCATGGACCAAGTCCACTTCCTATTGCCCTCATACACCTGTACAATATGGAAATTCACCAGAGCCATGAAGGTGTCCATACATGAGCCTTGTAACTCTGTGTGTGGGTCACTATGTAAAGTGCTATACTGGCTTCCAAGCTACACAGACATGGCGAATAATAAAAATCAATAAAATAAGTGCGCTTCTAAGACCTCTCCCAAGGCTGCGCATCTGTCTTAAGGTTATTCACATGCTCTATTACTTGTGCAAAGCACACCCAGCCGACCTTTGCTATGGGCAGAATCCTAGGTATGCATAGACCCTCACCTGGATCTTGCTATCCAAGCAGAGGTCAGAACTGTGCTGTAGTGATGGTACTACCAATGCTCGAAATAGAAATAAACTAACAAAATGTCTTGTAAAACAGCACATGTGCCGTCTCAGGAGAGACCTAACAAAATTAATCCTCCATATCTCAAAAATTGGGGGTCAAGGTGTGGAAGCAGACAGGGTAAGGTTAGGAGAGGCAGTCATGAAAAGCACTCTATCAACTTATACATGTTTTTAACTCTGCCACAAAGAAATTCAGATTTACTTAACTGGACTCAAACTGGATGTATTTTGAAAATTCTTATGGAGTTAAGGCAACTGCTGCAGAGATATTTCTGCACCCAGCATTTTTTTCAGGAATTATATAAAAATAATGTACTTGCTGTAGAGATCTGTGTTTTCTTCAGCCACAGTTTGTCTCATCAGAGATGGTTAGTGTGCCTGCTGCAAATCACAACTTCTATTTAGGTAGCTCAGTGGGTTACTGCTTTTGTGATAGAGATTATTTTGTTACTTGCAGTTCCTACATTACAACCCTTATAGTATAGTTCTTTGAGCTATCAACCCGCACCAAGGAGTCACATGTAAAACTGCATGTCATGGGTTCAGAACATAATCCCCCACCCCTACCCATCTCTTGCTATTCTAATGTTGCTTAAACAAAAGTTTGTTCAGGTTAGCACTAAAGTCTTAGAAGTACTGACAACCCCAAATGTTGTCTTACGTTTTTTTTTTCGTATGTAACCTTAATTGTCTTTACAGACAGATGCACCGTGTTCTCAAAGACAATATTGGAAACAAGCACCACATGATTTGGGCATGTGAGTATTTAGGAAAGTAGTAGGAGAAAATCTATAAATATATATCCAAAGTCATAACAGATCAGTTGACCCCAGCTCATTACTAGTATGTCGGTCTCCACTTTTTAAGATGTAACGGCCAGCAAAAATAACCAATGCATTATTTTTCGCTGGGAGGATAATTGCCTTTTCCCTTATAAACAGGAAATGGAAAGACTGGAACCCTCCGTAATATTCACACTGCCTTGAATGGCGGATTAGCGTAGGAAAATTAGAATATTGTCACATGGAGTGATTTAGGTGTGTTCGAATGTACATTACAGTATGGCAACCCCATTGACGTATTATTTATATGTATACAGATGAGATTAATCATGGAAATAACTGCAATAAGCAATGGGGTTATGGAAGAAGCAAGCCACTTAACATAGTATTTTCGTAATTTAGAGCAAAACGGCATTTTTTTAAAATGTACTTGCAATTATAGATGTTTGAAAAAGGGCGTGTAAAATCTTTTTATATATTAATGTATTCAAAATGTAATAAAAAATATTCTGAAGAGATCCGGGACCCCAGGTAGTAATGTCTATAATGCTGGCAGGCACCAGTCCACACATTCTGCTTTCGAGAGACCATTTAAAACAGAAGTCTTTTATTCCCATATAACTCTTTTATTTCCATGTGCATACGTTGACGGGAAGAGTTAACATTGTGCCAAGACTGGTTGGAATTTAGATGTCGTACCTTTTGAAATTACAAGTCCGGGTTTAACACGTTTAAGATTTCAGATCACACGGGACAGCTATACTAAAGACAAAAGGCTAAAATGGAACAAAGGAGATACCAGGCGAAGAAAAGGAATGGAATTCGAACAATGCTCTAACCTTTTTTTCTAGAAAAGCGCGGAATCTTTGCAGTAAAGGGCTCTGCTCCGATGAAAGGCCCAAGGACGTCGCGCTCGCGCTGCAGGAGAGCGGGCTTACGCGCCTTGGTTTGCCGCGCGTCATGCGTAAAAGGCCCCGAACAATAGCAGGGGATCAAAGGCTCCATTTCCACACAGCTCTCAAGGCTGGCCACCGGTGCCTGGGAGCTTCGAAGAGTCCACGAGCCTACTGAGGGGGCGGATTGAAACAAGGCCTCACTAAAACAACGCACAAAATACTGAAGCGGGCAAAGCGACGCCGAGAGGAGAGGGCAGTGAAGGCAACACAAGTAAGACAAAACCTGGCTGATGCAGCCCACGTGCTGCGGCTTCATTCGCCAGCAACAATGACATTTCCATCCTTCACATCTCAGTCTTCTACTGTGCCTCATCTGATGTGTCTCAACTATCTTTTTCAATCTCATCATCTTGTTATCATTAATAACTATTTTATATTATTAATTATTATTATTATTATTATTATTATTATTATTATTATTATTATCATCATCATTATTACCAATACAATAACAATATTAACTATTCATTATTATTCTCTTCATTATTATTGGTACTTTTAGTAGTATTAGTAGTATTAATATTATGATTATTATTATTATTATTATTATTATGATTATTATTAATATTATGATTATTATTAATAACAACAACAATAATAATAATAATAACTATATTATAAAATGTTGGCTTTCCATGAAAGTTCCATTTTAGCTTCCTGACATGTCCAAACTCATAACTTTCTGATCTTTGCTTATTGTAGAAAGGCAGTAGTATCCTCTCCCCCTTCTTTTTGATCAGCACTCCAATCTCGTGTTCTCTTTTCAAATTTCCACCCATTGTCACCTCTGCTCCAGCATCTTCTACTGTACATTCTGTCATTCCCCTCCTGATGTATTCTTTATCTTCCTGTCCCTCCGTTTTTAATTATTTCATTCTTTTCCACATCACGCCCCCTCTGCTCGCCCCATTTCCTTTTTCCTCTCTTTCCCATTCCACATCCCACGGTTTCTGCTCTCCCAAATTAGCTGTCTTTTTCTCCATCTTTTTCCTCCTTGTTGTGTCTACTCTCCACATTTTCACTGATTCCTGCTTTTCTCCGTAGTGCCCCCCGCTCTCCCCTTTTCCATTTTTCACTCATTCTCCTTTTACTTTTCTGGCCTCTCTGCTTTTCATATGCTCCTTGTATGCCTTTTTTCATCAATGTGCCTTATTTGTTCACCCCATTTTCTTCCTAGCGCCCCCTCTGTTTTTTACTCTACCTTCACAGCTCTTAACATATCCCCCATCCTCTCCTTCCTTTCTCCATACTGCCCTCACTACTTCAGCCCTATAATCTTCCTTTTCTCCTTTTTGCAGTGCTTAATTTTTGCCAATGGTTGCTACTGTTGGAATGGCTGGCCTGTGCATGAAAAGTAGACTTGCCAAAAGTGTGCCAACTAGCCTTGCTTCCTTTTCTCCTCCTGCTCTTTCTATTTCCATCTATTCCTTCTCTGTCTCCTCTCTCAGTCTGATCTCACTCACACAACACTCTTTCATACACTCTCTTGTCTCTCTAATAATAATTTCTTTTCCGCAGTCTCTACCTTTCTCCAGAAGCCCCCACTTCACCTGCTGTATTTCAGTATTTTTCCTTGGGAAACATAAGTAAGTAACAAAGGCACCAACCTTGAAAACCCTCCAATGGCTCTAGCACCCTGATGGGATAAATGGCCAGTCCAACCCTGAATAGTGGGTGTCAACACTCATTGGTCAGGACCAGGACTCATTTTTAGCATCAGACTTAAATTAGGCAGCTTGCCATTTGACAAGTTTGGCATTAGCAGCGTAGACATCTGGCTCCTAAAAACACTCCCCTACAATCCTACAATATAAATATATATATATATATATATATATATATATATATATATATATATATATATATATATATATATATATATATATATATATATATATATATATATATATATATATATATATATATATATATATATATATATATATATATATATATATATATATATATATATATATCCAAAGAAGAAGTACTGAGTCCTGCTGGGATTCTTCTCCCGGGCCAGGTGGCGCAAAAAAATCGGCGGACCACAGAGAGCCGATATCACATAATCCAGGGATCGCCTCACGGCAACAAACATATGCGCACTCAGGAATCCATAGTTAGCATCAAAGGTTTATTCTCAGGTTAACACGCTACGCGTTTCGACACCAATGTGTCTTGATCACACGTGAACCACCCAGCTCGGTGTGGTTAGTTATGCATAGTAGAAAACATAGAAGAGGTGACCAACATTATTTACAGCGCTATGTCTTTTACACAACAACGGTACCGCCATCTTGGAATGGGGAACCCCGCGCTATTGTAAGGTTATGTCCATAACCATTGCCATAACATATCACAATACATTGCAGATGAATCAGGCAAATTGTAATTAAATTCATTTAACTCTAAATCTGGTGAAGTGCCTAAGATTTAGGTCAGGTTTATCTATAAACCAGTCTTTCAATAAACTTTGTTGGAAGGAAACAATCCATTCGGTCTAGTGCCTAAGGACTCTGTATTCACATCATACAGATCGTCCAATTCACCCTTCGTTAACTTCTATCATAATGCAAAAACGAGGCCATACCAGCAGGGACAGAGTGCACATCTAGGTGAATAAAGTCCGACTTTCATACAAGTGAAGGTGTCTTTCATCCAGTTAAAAGGAAAAGGTCAGGTGGACCGTGAGGTGACTGTGATGGAAGTGACTTCTCATTTTCATTTTCCTAAAGAAAACACACAAAGAACAGCTGTTAAAATCTCTAAATAAAATCAGGATTATCAAGAGTTATAACATATTTTCAGTTATGTCACACATAAATCAATCTAAACATTCTGCTATGATCTTTAGAACCATGTTTCTACTCAGCAGGCATCTCATGCATATGTGGCTGGGGTAGGAATAGATAGAGGTTAGATGGAAATGTCATCCCTCATGGAGGTGTGTGGCCAGTTCCTCATCAAGATTGTGCCCCCCAGGAAATTTCGTTTCGAGCTCCATGATCCATTTGGACTCTTTCTTCCTAAGAGCCAATTCCCTGTTTCCACCCCTTCTGCCTATATTGACCTGTTCAATGGCAAAATACCTAAGGAGGGAGTTGTTGGATTGGTGGAACTCTTGGAAGTGGCGCGCAATAGGGTATCTAACATCGGCGTGTGTTATTGCTCTGAGATGTTCCTGTACCCTTTTCTTGGCCATGCACGTCGTACTTCCCACATACCGGAGTTTACACGGGCATTCTAGGACATACACCACAAAATTGGTGTTACAGGTTAGAAACTGTTTAATGGGTCTGGCTTCCTTTTTGCCTGGAATCTCAATATTTTTCACCATCACGCTAAATTTACAGGCTTTGCAATGGCCACAAGGGTAAAAACCCTTGAGGCCCTGTATATGTTGTTTCTTAGCTGTGATGTCACCTTTTACCAGGATATCACGGAGGTTTCTACCCCTTCTATAGGTGATAAGAGGTCTGTCATTCAGAAGGGGACCCACTGTATTGTCTGATTTCAAGATATTCCAATTATCAGCCAGAATTTTTCTGACCTTATTGGACTTGCAATTGTAGGTGGTAATGACCCTAGTTTCATTGAAGGAGTCTTTCTCTTTATCTTTAGGTTTCAGAGTATCAGCCCTGTCTACTCCTTTGACTTTAGAGACAGCTTTGGACAGGACATCCTCGGGGTATCCTCTCTCTCTGAATCTTTTGAGTATAATCTCTTCCTCCTTCTTGTATCCCTCATTAGTGCTGCAGTTTCTTCTCGCTCTCAGGAGCTCACCATAAGGAATACTCCACTTTAAGGGATATGGGTGCGCACTGAGAGCGTGGAGCTAACTGTTGCCAGCCGTATCCTTTCTGTGCAGTATGGAAGTGAGTTTCCCTTCTGCAACCCTGATTTCAGTGTCTAGGAATTCTACACTGTCTGAGCTGATGTTGTATGTCAGCTGAATGTTATATGGGTTGTTATTGAGTTTTTCAATGAAGCGGATAGCCTCTTCCTTAGTCCCCTGCCAGATGAGAAAGAGGTCGTCTATGTAGCGAACCCACGTGGTTATCTGTGCCAGTTCGCTTGCAAGGTTAGTGTCATTCCTGATCTCTTCCTCCCACTTTCCTAGGAACAGATTCGCGAAGCTCGGCGCAAATGCTGAACCCATGGCCGCGCCACGTACTTGTTTGTACATGACGCCATCGAACATGAAGATGTTGTTCCTAAGGCATATCTTCATCATGTCGATCAGCATGCAAGTGTGGTCCAGGAAACTTCTATCCCGGTTTTTCAGAAAGTGGAAACAGGCTTCCATACCCTGTACATGATCTATGATAGTGTACAGGGCACTGACATCCATAGTGATGAGCAGAGAGCCCTCCACCCATTGCACTGTGTCAATTTTATTCAGGAAGTCAGTGGTATCCTTTATGTATGTAGGTAAAGTGCATACAAATTCTCTTAAGAAATAGTCAACATATTGGGATAGATTTTCGTTTACACTCCCTATGGATGAAATGATAGGTCTTCCAGGAGGGATTTTGTCATTTTTGTGGACTTTGGGCAACAGGTAAAAAATGGGTAATTTGGGATAGTCTTTTTTTAGAAAGCAATATTCTTGCCAGGACAACAGACCCTCCATACGCCACTCGTTCAATTTTTCCCACGTTTCTAATACACTATCGTTGTAATTAGACATGGTACATTTTACATAGAAATTACTGGTGTCGAGTTGTCTCAGGGCCTCTTTCACATACATATCCTTTCCCCACAGGACAATGTTCCCGCCCTTATCAGATGGTCTTAGTACAATGTTTTTATCCTCCACCAATTCAAAGAGGAATTTTCTTTGAGTACTAGTAAGATTCATATCTTTCGAACTCCAAACGTTATTCGTATGTTTCAGTTTGATGAGTTCTTTCGTGACCACCTCATGAAATGTATCTATCGCATCATGGGGCATTATTGGGCAAAACACCGACTTAGGTTTAAAGTGGGTATTCGCTGCCCTGTCTGTTCTACCAGCTTCTGGGTTACCCATATCCTCCATTTCCATATTTGTGGGGTTCACATCGTTTTCTATTCTGGTCACATCGCTTTCTTTCATGAGTTCGTAAATATTCTCAAAATCGTCCGAAATGTCTGGATTTCTATTTTGTTTAAAGAAATGCCATTTTTTTAATTTAACCTTTCTGACGAACTTGAAAATATCGACTCTAGTGTTGGCATAGTCGAAAGTCTCGGTTGGACAGAAGCTTAAGCCTAAGCAAAGGGTACGTTTCTCGTTCAAAGTCAGGCTGCGTGAAGATAGATTAATGATTGTTTTATTTACCGTGTTTTCATCCATGATTATTTCTTGTTCTTGAAACCACCTCGTTTGTTTCCCACAGGTTTTTTGGTATTTCCTTCTCCTTTGCTTGAGCTTGAGTCGTCTTTTTGTTGACCTCCCCTGCCTCTTCCTCGTCCCCTTGGTCTTCCCCGGGTCGGGTTCATCTTGAAAGTTGGGGGTTCGTCCTCTGCTTGTTTCCGTCTTGTCCTCAGCACACGAAACTCGTGAAAAAAATTTGCCGGTTTCGCTGTAACTTCAAATTCCGATGAAGTGCTTGCTGTTCTTCTGGACATGTCAGAATCAGAGTCTTCTGTGGCACCTGATGTTTGTGGTTCATCCCTTTGGGCGCCATTTGTTGCTGGTTTAGCCTGTGCGCCTTCTTGATTATATAGATAATCATACTTAGGACTATAAGTTAGGATGCGTCCACTTTCATAGTCGCCGCAGTCTCTATGGAGTTTTCTTTGCTTGCGGTACTTTATATCATCTTCGTGCTTTTTTAAGCGACTCTTTAATTCCTCTTTGAATTTGCTTATGGCTTCCTGCTCTGGGCTTTTTGCCAGCTCATCATCCAAGTCCTTTAGTTCCTTTAGGATGCCCTCGCGTTCTTCCCACGCGTATTTGATGAGAATAACGAGCATATTCTTGCTTCTCATTGCGGAATTGTTAGCCCAGTCTTCCAGCATTTTCGGATTAGGTGACTCATGTGACGGTGTTATGTAGATGCGTAATCCACGCGGAACCATTTCTTTGTCTACATAATCTTGTAGGGATGTGGCTTCCCACCACCGTGAGCTCTCCTGTTTCATCAATTTTTCATATCTCCTCAGGTTAGTGTTTAGAGAATTAGTGTCCACTTTTTCCGTTTGCCTGGGGGTAGTATGTCCTTTGCCCGGGGCACGAGCAAATAGAGTGGCTGCCTCACGTCTCCTCTCCCCTTCTTCATTCATGGCCTTGAAGCGGTTCTGTAGCAGTAATGTTGAAAGTGTGCACAGATCTAATGCACTCGTAGGTATGTCCTGAGAATTTCAAACGGTATGTACAGCCGTTTCAGGTGTTGTCATGCTAAGGATTCCCCCACTTCTATAAGTGGTTCCTGGGGCCGCTTATGATTACCGGATAGGTATTTGAATATACTGTTGGCAGACTCAAAGAAACCCGCGTAGTGAATTGCGGTTTTAAACTGGAAAGTACAAAGTCTGCGAAGGTACAACCGCCCGTGTCCCAACCCGTGCCTCAATCCCGTGCAGTTAGGGCTTCAGAGAACAGACACTCGCGGCGTGCAAATGCTCTTCCCTTAACCCCCACCGGTAGGAGAACGAGGGCTTACCTTGTGGGTCGGGTCGGTTGTCTTCTATCCGGTTTACAAACAAAGTCACGTTCACTCCTAGCCGGACTGTAATCGTGCGGCCGGCACTGAATCCCTCAATTTCAATCCAAAGAAGAAGTACTGAGTCCTGCTGGGATTCTTCTCCCGGGCCAGGTGGCGCAAAAAAATCGGCGGACCACAGAGAGCCGATATCACATAATCCAGGGATCGCCTCACGGCAACAAACATATGCGCACTCAGGAATCCATAGTTAGCATCAAAGGTTTATTCTCAGGTTAACACGCTACATTGGTGTCGAAACGCGTAGCGTGTTAACCTGAGAATAAACCTTTGATGCTAACTATGGATTCCTGAGTGCGCATATGTTTGTTGCCGTGAGGCGATCCCTGGATTATGTGATATCGGCTCTCTGTGGTCCGCCGATTTTTTTGCGCCACCTGGCCCGGGAGAAGAATCCCAGCAGGACTCAGTACTTCTTCTTTGGATTGAAATTGAGGGATTCAGTGCCGGCCGCACGATTACAGTCCGGCTAGGAGTGAACGTGACTTTGTTTGTAAACCGGATAGAAGACAACCGACCCGACCCACAAGGTAAGCCCTCGTTCTCCTACCGGTGGGGGTTAAGGGAAGAGCATTTGCACGCCGCGAGTGTCTGTTCTCTGAAGCCCTAACTGCACGGGATTGAGGCACGGGTTGGGACACGGGCGGTTGTACCTTCGCAGACTTTGTACTTTCCAGTTTAAAACCGCATTTCACTACGCGGGTTTCTTTGAGTCTGCCAACAGTATATTCAAATACCTATCCGGTAATCATAAGCGGCCCCAGGAACCACTTATAGAAGTGGGGGAATCCTTAGCATGACAACACCTGAAACGGCTGTACATACCGTTTGAAATTCTCAGGACATACCTACGAGTGCATTAGATCTGTGCACACTTTCAACATTACTGCTACAGAACCGCTTCAAGGCCATGAATGAAGAAGGGGAGAGGAGACGTGAGGCAGCCACTCTATTTGCTCGTGCCCCGGGCAAAGGACATACTACCCCCAGGCAAACGGAAAAAGTGGACACTAATTCTCTAAACACTAACCTGAGGAGATATGAAAAATTGATGAAACAGGAGAGCTCACGGTGGTGGGAAGCCACATCCCTACAAGATTATGTAGACAAAGAAATGGTTCCGCGTGGATTACGCATCTACATAACACCGTCACATGAGTCACCTAATCCGAAAATGCTGGAAGACTGGGCTAACAATTCCGCAATGAGCAGCAAGAATATGCTCGTTATTCTCATCAAATACGCGTGGGAAGAACGCGAGGGCATCCTAAAGGAACTAAAGGACTTGGATGATGAGCTGGCAAAAAGCCCAGAGCAGGAAGCCATAAGCAAATTCAAAGAGGAATTAAAGAGTCGCTTAAAAAAGCATGAAGATGATATAAAGTACCGCAAGCAAAGAAAACTCCATAGAGACTGCGGCGACTATGAAAGTGGACGCATCCTAACTTATAGTCCTAAGTATGATTATCTATATAATCAAGAAGGCGCACAGGCTAAACCAGCAACAAATGGCGCCCAAAGGGATGAACCACAAACATCAGGTGCCACAGAAGACTCTGATTCTGACATGTCCAGAAGAACAGCAAGCACTTCATCGGAATTTGAAGTTACAGCGAAACCGGCAAATTTTTTTCACGAGTTTCGTGTGCTGAGGACAAGACGGAAACAAGCAGAGGACGAACCCCCAACTTTCAAGATGAACCCGACCCGGGGAAGACCAAGGGGACGAGGAAGAGGCAGGGGAGGTCAACAAAAAGACGACTCAAGCTCAAGCAAAGGAGAAGGAAATACAAAAAAACCTGTGGGAAACAAACGAGGTGGTTTCAAGAACAAGAAATAATCATGGATGAAAACACAGTAAATAAAACAATCATTAATCTATCTTCACGCAGCCTGACTTTGAACGAGAAACGTACCCTTTGCTTAGGCTTAAGCTTCTGTCCAACCGAGACTTTCGACTATGCCAACACTAGAGTCGATATTTTCAAGTTCGTCAGAAAGGTTAAATTAAAAAAATGGCATTTCTTTAAACAAAATAGAAATCCAGACATTTCGGACGATTTTGAGAATATTTACGAACTCATGAAAGAAAGCGATGTGACCAGAATAGAAAACGATGTGAACCCCACAAATATGGAAATGGAGGATATGGGTAACCCAGAAGCTGGTAGAACAGACAGGGCAGCGAATACCCACTTTAAACCTAAGTCGGTGTTTTGCCCAATAATGCCCCATGATGCGATAGATACATTTCATGAGGTGGTCACGAAAGAACTCATCAAACTGAAACATACGAATAACGTTTGGAGTTCGAAAGATATGAATCTTACTAGTACTCAAAGAAAATTCCTCTTTGAATTGGTGGAGGATAAAAACATTGTACTAAGACCATCTGATAAGGGCGGGAACATTGTCCTGTGGGGAAAGGATATGTATGTGAAAGAGGCCCTGAGACAACTCGACACCAGTAATTTCTATGTAAAATGTACCATGTCTAATTACAACGATAGTGTATTAGAAACGTGGGAAAAATTGAACGAGTGGCGTATGGAGGGTCTGTTGTCCTGGCAAGAATATTGCTTTCTAAAAAAAGACTATCCCAAATTACCCATTTTTTACCTGTTGCCCAAAGTCCACAAAAATGACAAAATCCCTCCTGGAAGACCTATCATTTCATCCATAGGGAGTGTAAACGAAAATCTATCCCAATATGTTGACTATTTCTTAAGAGAATTTGTATGCACTTTACCTACATACATAAAGGATACCACTGACTTCCTGAATAAAATTGACACAGTGCAATGGGTGGAGGGCTCTCTGCTCATCACTATGGATGTCAGTGCCCTGTACACTATCATAGATCATGTACAGGGTATGGAAGCCTGTTTCCACTTTCTGAAAAACCGGGATAGAAGTTTCCTGGACCACACTTGCATGCTGATCGACATGATGAAGATATGCCTTAGGAACAACATCTTCATGTTCGATGGCGTCATGTACAAACAAGTACGTGGCGCGGCCATGGGTTCAGCATTTGCGCCGAGCTTCGCGAATCTGTTCCTAGGAAAGTGGGAGGAAGAGATCAGGAATGACACTAACCTTGCAAGCGAACTGGCACAGATAACCACGTGGGTTCGCTACATAGACGACCTCTTTCTCATCTGGCAGGGGACTAAGGAAGAGGCTATCCGCTTCATTGAAAAACTCAATAACAACCCATATAACATTCAGCTGACATACAACATCAGCTCAGACAGTGTAGAATTCCTAGACACTGAAATCAGGGTTGCAGAAGGGAAACTCACTTCCATACTGCACAGAAAGGATACGGCTGGCAACAGTTTGCTCCACGCTCTCAGTGCGCACCCATATCCCTTAAAGTGGAGTATTCCTTATGGTGAGCTCCTGAGAGCGAGAAGAAACTGCAGCACTAATGAGGGATACAAGAAGGAGGAAGAGATTTTACTCAAAAGATTCAGAGAGAGAGGATACCCCGAGGATGTCCTGTCCAAAGCTGTCTCTAAAGTCAAAGGAGTAGACAGGGCTGATACTCTGAAACCTAAAGATAAAGAGAAAGACTCCTTCAATGAAACTAGGGTCATTACCACCTACAATTGCAAGTCCAATAAGGTCAGAAAAATTCTGGCTGATAATTGGAATATCTTGAAATCAGACAATACAGTGGGTCCCCTTCTGAATGACAGACCTCTTATCACCTATAGAAGGGGTAGAAACCTCCGTGATATCCTGGTAAAAGGTGACATCACAGCTAAGAAACAACATATACAGGGCCTCAAGGGTTTTTACCCTTGTGGCCATTGCAAAGCCTGTAAATTTAGCGTGATGGTGAAAAATATTGAGATTCCAGGCAAAAAGGAAGCCAGACCCATTAAACAGTTTCTAACCTGTAACACCAATTTTGTGGTGTATGTCCTAGAATGCCCGTGTAAACTCCGGTATGTGGGAAGTACGACGTGCATGGCCAAGAAAAGGGTACAGGAACATCTCAGAGCAATAACACACGCCGATGTTAGATACCCTATTGCGCGCCACTTCCAAGAGTTCCACCAATCCAACAACTCCCTCCTTAGGTATTTTGCCATTGAACAGGTCAATATAGGCAGAAGGGGTGGAAACAGGGAATTGGCTCTTAGGAAGAAAGAGTCCAAATGGATCATGGAGCTCGAAACGAAATTTCCTGGGGGGCACAATCTTGATGAGGAACTGGCCACACACCTCCATGAGGGATGACATTTCCATCTAACCTCTATCTATTCCTACCCCAGCCACATATGCATGAGATGCCTGCTGAGTAGAAACATGGTTCTAAAGATCATAGCAGAATGTTTAGATTGATTTATGTGTGACATAACTGAAAATATGTTATAACTCTTGATAATCCTGATTTTATTTAGAGATTTTAACAGCTGTTCTTTGTGTGTTTTCTTTAGGAAAATGAAAATGAGAAGTCACTTCCATCACAGTCACCTCACGGTCCACCTGACCTTTTCCTTTTAACTGGATGAAAGACACCTTCACTTGTATGAAAGTCGGACTTTATTCACCTAGATGTGCACTCTGTCCCTGCTGGTATGGCCTCGTTTTTGCATTATGATAGAAGTTAACGAAGGGTGAATTGGACGATCTGTATGATGTGAATACAGAGTCCTTAGGCACTAGACCGAATGGATTGTTTCCTTCCAACAAAGTTTATTGAAAGACTGGTTTATAGATAAACCTGACCTAAATCTTAGGCACTTCACCAGATTTAGAGTTAAATGAATTTAATTACAATTTGCCTGATTCATCTGCAATGTATTGTGATATGTTATGGCAATGGTTATGGACATAACCTTACAATAGCGCGGGGTTCCCCATTCCAAGATGGCGGTACCGTTGTTGTGTAAAAGACATAGCGCTGTAAATAATGTTGGTCACCTCTTCTATGTTTTCTACTATGCATAACTAACCACACCGAGCTGGGTGGTTCACGTGTGATCAAGACACATTGGTGTCGAAACGCGTAGCGTGTTAACCTGAGAATAAACCTTTGATGCTAACTATGGATTCCTGAGTGCGCATATGTTTGTTGCCGTGAGGCGATCCCTGGATTATATATATATATATATATATATATATATATATATATATATATATATATATATATATATATATATATATATATATATATATATATATATATTCAAAACACAGTTTAGCCCCGAAAAGGAAGGAAACCACAAGATCGGCATTCAATTAATTCAATTAATCCATGTGTTTATAGAAACAGCAGCCAGCAGGAGATGCAGACAAAATTACACCAACATGTACACAGCCAGACCGGTTTCGGGATTACGATCCCTTCTTCAATGGCATCCATTTGTGCTGATGATGTAAAGTGCACGTGATTTTAATAGACCTGCCTCAATGGGCGTGGTCGCATGAGCGGTCTCCTGGATCTCGTAGTGCACATAGATTAAAGTCTCAAGTGAGTTCATCATTGACAAACGTAATAAAAAACAGTGTTCAAACCCATGTGGGCTGGTGACAAGATTTTGCGCTGTGAAATCCTGTTGTGTTCGTTCTGCCGTTTCTGGATAGCCGGTCTCCCGCAAAACAATGACACCCTTAAGGCGCCATCACACGGTCCGTGCAACACGGCAGGTTTTCCTTCCGCGGCTGGGCTCAGCCGCTCAAGATTCAAAACACAGTTTAGCCCCGAAAAGGAAGGAAACCACAAGATCGGCATTCAATTAATCCATTTGTTTATAGAAACAGCAGCCAGCAGGAGATGCAGACAAAATTACACCAACATGTACACAGCCAGACCGGTTTCGGGATTACGATCCCTTCTTCAATGGCATCCATTTGTGCTGATGATGTAAAGTGCACGTGATTTTAATAGACCTGCCTCAGTGGGCGTGGTCGCATGAGCGGCCTCCTGGATCTCGTAGTGCACATAGATTAAAGTCTCAAGTGAGTTCATCATTGACAAACGTAATAAAAAACAGTGTTCAAACCCATGTGGGCTGGTGACAAGATTTTGCGCTGTGAAATCCTGTTGTGTTCGTTCTGCCGTTTCTGGATAGCCGGTCTCCCGCAAAACAATGACACCCTTAAGGCGCCATCACACGGTCCGTGCAACACAGCAGGTTTTCCTTCCGCGGCTGGGCTCAGCCGCTCAAGATTCAAAACACAGTTTAGCCCCGAAAAGGAAGGAAACCACAAGATCGGCATTCAATTAATCCATTTGTTTATAGAAACAGCAGCCAGCAGGAGATGCAGACAAAATTACACCAACATGTACACAGCCAGACCGGTTTCGGGATTACGATCCCTTCTTCAATGGCATCCATTTGTGCTGATGATGTAAAGTGCACGTGATTTTAATAGACCTGCCTCAGTGGGCGTGGTCGCATGAGCGGCCTCCTGGATCTCGTAGTGCACATAGATTAAAGTCTCAAGTGAGTTCATCATTGACAAACGTAATAAAAAACAGTGTTCAAACCCATGTGGGCTGGTGACAAGATTTTGCGCTGTGAAATCCTGTTGTGTTCGTTCTGCCGTTTCTGGATAGCCGGTCTCCCGCAAAACAATGACACCCTTAAGGCGCCATCACACGGTCCGTGCAACACGGCAGGTTTTCCTTCCGCGGCTGGGCTCAGCCGCTCAAGATTCAAAACACAGTTTAGCCCCGAAAAGGAAGGAAACCACAAGATCGGCATTCAATTAATCCATTTGTTTATAGAAACAGCAGCCAGCAGGAGATGCAGACAAAAATTACACCAACATGTACACAGCCAGACCGGTTTCGGGATTGCGATCCCTTCTTCAATGGCATCCATTTGTGCTGATGATGTAAAGTGCACATGATTTTAATAGACCTGCCTCAGTGGGCGTGGTCGCATGAGCGGCCTCCTGGATCTCGTAGTGCACATAGATTAAAGTCTCAAGTGAGTTCATCATTGACAAACGTAATAAAAAACAGTGTTCAAACCCATGTGGGCTGGTGACAAGATTTTGCGCTGTGAAATCCTGTTGTGTTTGTTCTGCCGTTTCTGGATAGCCGGTCTCCTGCAAAACAATGACACCCTTAAGGCGCCAACCAAGGGTGTCATTGTTTTGCTGTCTATAAATTATTCCGATTTCCTGTATAAGATATTTGCCTTTATGTTCTTCAATTACACCGTAAAACAGTCAACTCAATAGATGCACACTATGGCTTTATTCATGTAATTCCAGCTCGCCGGTGCACTTGTCGTTTTGATTGGTGTTACAGTGTTCAACATAATGTTCAATTATCCTGCTACGGCGATTGACAGACGTGGTTCAGTCTGTTTAACATCTGTAACTCATGTAACCACTATATAAGGTTTTTGTCTTTTTGGTTTACACAACACCCAGCACTTTAATACATATTTATTTATCACACAGCGTAGTGATGTGTTTTTTCGAACATATGCCAGGGAAACTACAAGTTCGCATATTAGGCCGATGGTTCCACCGTTTGTGTACATTAATGGTTATCCATTTTTCTAACAATTTTTACAAAATGGAATGTTTCGGCAGATATGGGATGTCTAATGTGAATGGTTTTTGGTCAAAAGTATGAATATGTCTAAGTGCATCAAAATACTTATGAATTATTGTTGATCTGCTTACACGAAAATTGACAATATTGTATATTTATATCTATATCCATATTTATGTTTATACGTGATTGGCAACCATGAGTAGTGTTGTTGACGAATGGATTTATCCATCAATTATGTTTTCAAACTTATTCACATTATTGCATTTAAATAGGCACTATGCAAGTTTATTGGTTTTTGTAAAATGCAATCACAGGTAACATTTGACCCTGAGGGATTTGTCCCAAAACTTTTGTTCGTGGTGTCACAGTGCATTATTATTTCAACATTATGGTAACGTGTAGTATGTTTACTATGTCTAATGCGCTGTGTGTCACACTTCTACGCTGATTGGCTAATGCCGAATGTATGAGCACTTTAAATTTCTGCCATTCCCTTCTGGAATGCCATGTGACCAAGGCCTCTGGGAGGCCGAAACGTTATGCTGTCCGTGTGTTGCAGAATAAATTAATTTACTCACGGAATATACTGGGTCTCCTGTTTTCTGGCGGCGCTGCGGTGATATTGAGACTACGGCGCTGCTTTGTGAGAACTCGTGTGGATATATATATATATATATATATATATATATATATATATATATATATATATATATATATATATATATATATATATATATATATATATATATATATATATATATATATATATGGAGGGCAGCTGCCCGAAATTTGCACAATAAATACTCTGCAACTGCTTACACCTTCTGGTGTTTGATGGCTCGTCATTGAATGTTTTGATTCTGGGGATGAGGTCGGTACCTGCTTGGTGCCGTTGTATATGCAGCGGCCGGGACTTGCTCTTTGATATATATATATATATATATATATATATATATTACCTACTGGCGGTCGCCAGTAGGTAGTTATAGTTAGGACCTAGTTTCCATAGGAAATCCTCAACATTCTATTTGGAATAACTTTGGCCCTGGTTGAAGAATCTTAGCGAATTTCTCAAAGAAGATGGCTCGGTCCGCTGCGCTCCTTCCCTAAAAGTTTGGGGGGGATTGGTCAAGTGGGGGCTGAGATAAAAGGGGGGTCCCAAAACGTGTTTTCTCCATGTTATTTTCCATAGGACCTTTAGACTCGGCTACAGGTCGGACGGGTGAATGGATTTATAAGAAATTTGGCAAAACTGTACAGTCCGGCTCGCAGATTACGCTTTTTTTGGAATGGTAGTTGCTGAGGAAATTAAAGTTAAAGTCAATTATATATCTATACGCGCTCACACGTGCGCGCACCCAAACGGCTGCGCGCGCGAGCGGAATTTTGCTGCGTGACGTCTGTTAACGTTCGATTCGAAGGAAATCAGGAAGTGTTGACCGCCATTTTGTCATTGCGAGTAAATATATTGTTGATTTCCAAGCGTTGGAATATGGAAAGGGGAGAAGGTAGAGATTGTTTTGCTGCGTAGGTTTTCTCAGGGAGTGCAGTAAGGCCCTTAAAGGCGAAAATATATATATATATATTTTTTTTTAAAGTTGCGTGGTGCGCGCACTCGGTCGCGCACACCTTTTTACTAGAGTGTGAAAATGGAGATAAATCAGTAGTTTGAGTGCTTAGATATAAGGTGGCTCTGAAAAGAGCCCTTGTGTTAATTGAGTGTTTTCTGCATTTATAAGTAAGTACCGAGGCAGAGCGTGGGTGTGAAAAAAAAAGACATGTAACAGAGCTGTGGATTGGCAGGTGTTTCTGGAGGGAAAACAGTGTTGTTACTTTGCTGTAGAACGTTGAGATATGAACTTTTGACCTGTGCCTTCAGCCAGGTGCAGAATGAGGTGTTACCATGGAAACAGCCAGAGATGGCAGTGGGTGATGGGTGACTTTTATGTGACATTGAAAATATTGTGAGGGAGAACCAACTGAAATGTAAATGCTTACGTTACGCGCTCCGCATTGCTTCCGGGAAGCTGCGCTTCGCGCCTCGCGCACTGGAGCACTTCCGGGTGCGTTAACGCGGCGCATCATATGACGGATTACGCAACAACGCGATACGTCGTTGGGGCTCCACCGGAACTGATCGAATTGGTAGTCTACAGTGTTTCTGGATGTTTCAGACTGAAGCTGGCGTCAGCATGAGAGCACCCCGTGGCTACGTCGTGGCCTTCCGCGAGCAATCATGGCAGTCGCTCCCCACCGGAAGTCTGCAGGAGTCGGGGGCCTCGGTGACTCTTGTAGAATCTTCAAGGCTGAGGGGACGCTTTTGGGAATGGGGCTCATGCCCTAGCAGTCAAGCGTCCGAGTTCCAGGGTTGCCCAGAGCCATCCTTGCAGGCCAGGCCCAAGTCTGTGGAGCCGACCGCCATTTCCTGAGCTCCGTGGCAGCCGCCTGTCGCTGTATCGGAAGAGTGGGTGCAATTCAGCCGGATGGCGGGTGAGACGGTGTAATAGCAAGAGCAGGCGTAATTCAGCTGGCCGAGCGAGGCACTGTGCCGCAGGAGCAGGCGGAACTCAGCTGGCCGAGTGAAGCGCTGGGGTGTAGCTAAGAAACCTCCACCTGGTGAGGTGGGAGAGGCTCGTTCGCGCCGCCTCTCCCTTCCAGTGCACCCCACGCCGTCTCCTGGCACAGGTATATGTGATGGTCGGACCAGGGCACCGCAGGACGTGTCTTCAGGTCAAACGGATTGTGGGACAAGGTCCAGAATGGAAGAGGCATCAAAAGGCAAGAAGTTCCGCCTGACCCCGGGAGCCGGCCGCCTATGTCGGGGGGATCTCAGGCCATACCAGGGGAACAAGACTTGGGGAGGGGGCAGGAGCCAAGCGCCCCCTCCGAGTCCGCGTTTCTTGGACCCTGAAGTATGGCACTCAACATTCAGAACTTATGACATTTGTGCAAGGCAGGGACATCGAAGCCTCTCAGGGACCAAGTATATCCAGCGTCCTTCCTACAGAAGGTGGTGGGGGTGGCGGCATTAGCAAGGCATCCCCCCACACAACTTGTCGGACCCTGAAGTATGGCTCTCAACATCCAGAACTTATGACATTTGTGCAAGGCAGGGACATCGAAGCCTCTCAGGGACCAAGCATATCCAGAGTCCTTCCTACAGAAGGTGGTGGGGGTGGCGGCATTAGCAAGGCATCCCCCCACACAACTTGTCGGACATGACCTCTGGATGTACTGGGTGTTCAATTTCAGAATTGAAACTACTAAGAAGCAATTAGAAGTGTTGTTTTCATGTTGCAGTAGGCTGCCATGTAAATAGTTATTTAATAAAACGTTTTATCCTGTTACTTTGCTGGTGTGTTGTATATATTTATAATATTTGCATAGTGTTTGTCGTTATTTTGGGCGGGGTGGGCGGCGGAGCCGAGCTGTCTTGCAGCTATCATGGCGTCGAGCTCGGTTCCTCTCTCTAGTTTCATGTTTTTTCTAATGATTTATATGTTATAGTTTGCTAGCACGATACAGCGGATAGTCCGCATTTTATATATATGTCCTTTTTATTAGGGGGGTCCTCCGGTGGAGTCGGACGATCTACCTCTAATAAATGGTCCGGGTTGAACCAACTACCAACAAACGGGGCAGAGATAGGCATGACGGGTTACAAAGGGGACAAAAGTGTGCTCTACCTATCCTTCACTATCTGCAAAAACTAAACAGAGTATTGAGACTTTATGCTTATTTGTGAACAGACAATGACCCAAAGAGAACTAATTTCGAACAATCATAGGCTATTGGTAGTGGGCAGAGAGGCCATGACACAGGAAATGGCTGTTACTTACGTGCATGATGGGGCCTAAAAGGGACTAGATGGCGTGGCTACTGTTTCGCGACTTTCACTTTACTTTTAACAATGGCTGTGGTGAACATAAATGAACGCCGCTTATGTATACCTAATTTTAGTCATTTTCCACAAAAAAGCTTTTGATATTTGCTATTAAAAAACCAAAGAAAATCACTGAAAAAACCATAGGTTATAGACCATATATAGTTAAATATCTGAAGTCCATCTCTGCACTCGATGGAGATGCAGGTCGTCGATCAGAAGATGTGCTGGCCACCTCTAATGGTAATAGCGTGGCCAGGGCTCTTGTCGTTGCCTCTGCAAATTGCAGAGGGTGCACTTGTTTGACATGCCGCACCATGGTATGTATGGAAAAGGAATATTTTTTTGCTGGATTTCTTCTTGAGAGAACCAAGTCACATATCGTGCAGGTTACTTTTGGTGCATTCACTTTCTTTTGATCTTCAGGATAAGTGAAAAATTGCCAGATGAAAGATTTATTTTTTCTTATTAAAGGTAGTCGATCATTTTGGTCAGATTCGGAAGATGAATGAGATACGGTAGCCATTTCACCAAAGTCTTCCGAAAGATGTAGGACGTTGTTCTCTCTTGAGAGTAGAAAAGATAGTGAGGGAAGTGGGTGGAGTGCTGCGTGTAAATTCCAGAATTGAAACTATTAAGAACCAATTGAAAGTGTTGTTTTCATGTTGCAGTAGGCTGCCATGTAAATAGTTATTTAATAAAACGTTTTACCCTGTTACTTTGCTGGTGTGTTGTGTATCTTTATAATATTTGTCGTTATTTTGGGTGGGGTGGGCGGCGGAGCCGAGCTGTCTTGCAGCCATCATGGCGTCGAGCTCGGTTCCTCTCACTAGTTTCATATTTCTCATGATGGGTTGTTCCTAATTTTTCTATTTTAGCGAGGTCAAAAAAAGATCTCATCAGTGGCCTACTGATTTTGCTCGATTCCTTTTGTTTTTTCTAACGATTTATATGTTATAGTTTGCTAGCACGATACAGCGGCTAGTCCGCATTTTATATATATGTCCTTTTTATTAGGGGTGTCCTCCGGTGGAGTCGGACGATCTACCTCTAATAAACGGTCCGGGTTGAACCAACTACCATCCTGATTTTGTATATCTTCTCAGCTGGATTTAAGCACACAATTGTTAAAGTATGAAACGTTTTATATTTCTAAAAAAAATACTAAGGTGTGTACATCCGGTAATGCACGAAAGTTTAAAAAGACATTCGGCTCCATTTACTGAAAAGTTTCAAAAGAATAAAAAAGAAGTCTAGGTACAGTCTCTTTGACGTACTATAAGTTCTTTGAGGGGTGTATGAAGAAATTCAATAAGTTCAAATCGCAAGGTTTTTACGAAATATATAGGCCGTCATGAGTGATGTCACTGACCATGTCATGAGTGATGTAATATGTGACGTCATCAGCAGTGCATTGCACGCGCAAGTTATAGTGAGTCCAACTAACTATAACGTGGAATTTCATTGGTTTTATGTCAGTAAAATTTCCAGCTAACTATAACATGTGTCAAACCTATGTTTTTTTCAGTGAATTTCATAGGTTTTTTAAATGCTACTTCCTAACTATAACGTGTGTAAAACCTATGGTTTTTTCTGTGAATATATATATATATATATTCACTGATAATGCATTACATATGAATTGATTTAATCTTGAATGAAAAGACTGCTGCTATTTTTTACTTATGATTTTAGTCCCTTTTAACATTGTTGAATAGGAATAAAATCATATTAATGTGTGATTTTAATTATTATATATATATATGTATATATATATGTGTATATATATATATATATATATATATATATATATGTATATGTGTGTGTGTGTATATATATATATATATATATATATATATATATATATATATATATATATATGCAGAACAAACTCCGAAGCTACTTCCAATCGCGAAAGATCGGCGAGGCAGGAGACAGACCACAGGATCAAGTAATGTGGATTTTATTTTCAAGTGTAGGCAGCAATGACTCGTTTCGGGCTCGGGAGCCCTGTTTAAGGTTCCTTGAGATAGTTTGATCACTGATAATGCTTACATATGAATTGATTTAATCTTGAATGAAAAGACTGCTGCTATTTTTTACTTATGATTTTAGTCCATTTTAACATTGTTGAATTGGAATAATATCATATTACTGTGTGATTTTAATTATTATTATATATATATATATATATATATATATATATATATATATATATATATATATATATATATATATATATATATATATATATATATATATATACATGTATTTAAGTACAATTTGCACTGACACTTTATATAGATCAAAGTAAATAACAAAGGGGGGAGAGAGAGTTTCAAAAAATAGATTCGTACTCCCTAGGTAAGTATATATAAACAAGAAGAATCCACCTTATAGAATGGAGAGGGTTCCCTACGATGGTTGGGATCACCCAAGTTGTTAAAATACCCCTCACACACCAACAGGCCCCTTGGTTTCATGCTTCATCATTGGGGTCTTCGCACCCCTCTACGGGATGCGGCGTGCTGCGATCTACGTCTACACGGGAGCACTTATAAACAACTATGTGTGGTGTGTGTGAGGGTTTTATATTAATATGTGTGTGAGTGGTGAGGTTATCGGCGAGTGATGTTAAAAAGTGCCTGGCTCGTGGGGTGAACAAAAAACTTTAATGGGCCCCCGGGCTGGCGCTATTAAAAGTGTGAAAGAGACGGAGGTATGGTATGCAGGACAATGTGCATCACCTCCTGTGTGTGTGTGTGTCAACATGTTTCGGAGTCGGAACTCCTTCTTAAGGACTGGGGTACACAAATCCCCACCTTACTCACGTTTTTCTACTTTTGAAAATGTTATTTACAAAAAGTGAAATATGGTGCAGGTTATGCAAGGTACCTACAAATTTGCTTAGTAGCTCACTAAAAGAAGGGGACAACATTTTTTTTGTGGTGGTCCACTCCTTAGCATCCAGAGGCAAAGTGACCTGTGGGTATAATCAAAATTGTGCGGCTCTGATCTCTAGACAAAAATTGTCCTGCTATATGTGAAATCGTGCCTGTTGTGAAAAAGGATACAGATAAGACAAACACACATTAAACATAAAGCACACACTCTAAAAACTAGCAAGCATATAAGAGTCAGGCTTTTGGCTCAACAGGATGCCATCTCTGTGTGGTCAGAGGAACAAGAATCTTTAGTTAACGCAGTGAAAGGCACCAACTACATCTTTGTATAATCAGAGGAACAAGAATCTTTAGTTAGTGCAGTGAAAGGCACCAAATACATGAAAGAAACATAGACATACTGTTTTTTATAGAATCCGTAGCCTCATGAGCCCTCGGAAAACGTAGGGGTTGCTCGTGCCAGTTTGCTACCTATAAACAATGTAAAATCAATGATGTCACCAGTACTTACATTGTCTTAGACTCGGTAGTTCAAGCTTGTTGGTAAATATACTCACGAGGTCTGCAAGAGAAATGCCCCCTGACTGCCCATACCCGGCTCCGTTGAGAGTGCCTCGTATGTGGGTTAGGTCTCGTTATTTATGCTGGATGTGGTTGCCTATTAAATGCATAATTGGCAGTTTGGTAATCAGATGTTGCCTAATATAGGTATTCCGGTTATTCGTGTAGCGTCTCTGATGTGGAGAGCTGAAAACGGGCATGCGTCCTGGAGAGACCTTCGCGCATGGGCGTTGTTACGCTTCTATCGCGCCTGCGTGCTTGACAACTGCTGATCTTTCGTTTAGATAACACTCCATATCATGCCTTGGAGTTCGTGCATGCTCGGGTTGTAAGTTCACTGGGTTGGGACATCATAGGTATATATTTTTATATTTATATTTATAGTCAGAAAAATGACGGTCATATAGTGAGTATCATATCACGATATCCTTTTCTTGAGGATTCTCAGTTGATTGTGTTACTTCCTGCAGAATTAGTTTGTTACAGCTTAGGGCCAAGGTTGCTAACGATGGTTGTTTTTGTGGGGCCAAGCAGTTAATGCTAATGATGGTTTATTGAGAGTGGGGTTCGTTTAGGTAAGTTGTCCCCACGGAATATCATCATTGAGGCCTATGATATGGGTTCCCAGGCGGAACACCCAGCGTTGCCCTTTCTCAAAGAGTCCCAACTCTGAGGGCAGTTGTTCAATTACTGTCCATGAAATATCATTGACACAGTGTTGTGTTTCAAGGAAGTGCGTTGCCATTTTGGTGGTGCTTTTTTTGCACGGATGTTGCTTTCATGCTCATTCAATCGCACTTTCACTGGCCTGGTGGTCATGCCTATGTACTCTAGGCCGCAAGGACAGGTAATCATGTAGACCACATTTTTACTGTTGCAATTGGTTAGTCTTCGTTGGTCCCACTTCGTGCCATTTCTGAATTGCAATTGTTTACTTTTTTTAGTTAGATGGCAGCTCCCACAGTTGCCACAGGGGTAGTGCCCCTGGATACCATGTTGGGCGAGTGGCAGTTGTTGTTCAGGTTTAGGTCGAGTGTGGAATAATATGTCCTTAAGGTTTTTCCCTCGTCTGTGTGCAAACATTGATTTCTCAATATCAAGTGATCCACATGTCAGAATGCGCCAATGTTTGTTTACAATTTTCGATACTTCATTGGAAAATCAGGGCTTGGTTGGATACTGAGTGGGTGAATCTTAGATAACGGTTTTGAACATTCAGCCACTCCATGAATTGTACTTCAGAAAGGTGGTCCCCTTGCCAGATGAATAAAATCCTCCACACCAGCAACCCCTACAGACAACACATACTCACCTGGAAAAGATATATCGATGATGTGCTGCTCATCTGGTTTTCTTAGACCTCAACATCTACCACAAAGAAGGTAGCTTAGAAACAACGACCCATTTCAAGCCCACGGCAAGGAATTGCTTACTCAGATATGACAGTTTCCATCCCCGTCATCTCCGGACAAACTTACCATACGGCCAATTCCTCAGTCTGAGAAGAAACTGCACTGATGTGGCCTGCTATAAATCCCAAGCAGTAGACCTTAAAATGAAACTACAACAAAGACAATATCCAGACAAAATCATCAACGCAGCCATGAAGAGGGCAAGGAATAACAATAGAGAGACCCTATTGGAAAAAAGGGAACAACCCAGCAAAAAACAAACACGACCCATCTGCCCGACAACATATAGCACACATTCCAATGAAGTATCAAAAATTGTAAACAAACATTGGTGCATTCTGACATGTGGAACACTTGATATTGAGAAACCAATGTTTGCACACAGACGAGGGAAAAACCTCAAGGACATATTAGATTAATCACTGCCTTTTGCAAGAAGGAAAGAACCATTTGGGCTATCATTAAACAAAATTGGCCAATTATTTTGACTGATGGAGTTTTGGCTCCCATTTTACCATCACAGCCTATCATTACTCATAGGAAGGGCCCTTCCATGAGTACTCAAATTGTCAAGACCTTTCCCGAATCAGCTACAGCTGCCAAATGGCTACAGCCAAAGCAGGTTTTTTTTTTTAGTGCTCCTCCTGCAGAGCATGTCGATTCGGGGTCAACACTACTTCTTATGTCACTCTTTTTAGCCCAGAAAAAATTGCCATTAGAGGCCATTACAATTGTAAAACTGAGTTTGCGGTTTACATACTGATGTGCACCTGTGGGCTTAAGTATGTGCGAAGTACTAAGCTACAGTTGCACGTCATAATACTGCAACATTTAAGGGCTATTGTCAACAATGATTCTACACATCCAGTTGCCCGGCATTTTAAAACTACACATAACAATGATTTAAAATGTTTGCAGTATTTTGAAGTGGCAGCTATCCCTGAACTCCGACAAGGAGGCAATAGGGAAAACCTGTTGAGAAAATTAGAATCAAAAATGATTATTGAGCTTGACAGTAAGATTCCCAATGGTCTAAAGAATACGGAGGATCTGTATCATTTTTTGTAAATAGCCCTGTTTATGGTTCCTTGAGATAGTTTGATCACTGATAATGCATTACATATGAATTGATTTAATCTTGAATGAAAAGACTGCTGCTATTTTTTACTTATGATTTTAGTCCATTTTAACATTGTTGAATTGGAATAATATCATATTACTGTGTGATTTTAAATTATTATATGTCTATATATATATACATGTATATACATGTATTTAAATACAATTTGCACTGACACTTTATATAGATCTACTTAGGTCTTCATAGCACTTTAGGATTATTTATGCCCTTCTTTATTGCGATTTTGCACATCTCTATTACACGATATATACAAGTTCAATATAGGCATATATATCTATTGTTTACTTTACAATTTAGCATTTTTGCACAGCCATTTACCTCTTTTGTGTACTGCGGTTTTCATGTATTTTAATATATATTTATTATATGTTTCATGAATTCTATAGGTAGTACTTAGAACATTAGGAGGAGAGAAGGTTTAAGTTTTGTCTTATATGGCTATATATATACATTTGCTTGAATTATTTTATCTGAGTTTTTTTTATAACTGTTAAGTATTTTATATGAATAACATATTACCGTTATAAATTACCATTTCATTTATGCAGTAATTTTTTTATTATGAGATAGCAAAAATGTTTGACAAACAGACTCGCTGGTGCTTTGTAACAAAAATGATAGTGTTTTGTCTATGTCTATTGGTCACGTGAATTGAACACAACAACACAGGGTTTGCATTTAAATATGTTGAGTAATGTTTCTAATTTGACTTGTAACTAAGGGTACATGGTAGCCGAAACGCGTCAAGTTCGAGGTTTGGGTCTGTGTCTCTGTTCGCCAGCCAGCTTGGAAGTGCCGAGACTTTGGTGTTTTTTATATATATCTATACTACTATTATAAAAGAAGAACTTTGCACCTTTGAGGCGGGTAAACTCGGGAACCACAGCGCCAATCCACACACCTGATACATCTTTGTAATCCTCAGGGTGTGCAGATGGACATAGGCCATATAAAGTAAAAAAATATGTTATATTTAAAAAAAAATACATAAAAAAAAAATAGTCCCTGAGAAGTAGTGCCGGCCGTGACCTGCGTGCTCACGTCAGGACATGGCGTGGGGGAGGAGCGGTGACGAGCGGCAGGTGAGAAGCAGCAGACCGGGCGGACATGGTTATTGATTAGGGCTTCATGTCGTATAGGCCGATTTTCAGTAAGTTCATTTTTGGTTAAAGTTATGTGGTTTCTTTTCTGTGAATTAGTGGTTTTAAAACGGGAAATGTCCAAAGACTGTTGGCAGGTTTCGCTCCGTACCCGGTCCCAGGCAAGCCAAGCACTTCACAACCTGCTGTTCACCCGAGTTTGGTTTCGTCTCTGCTTTCCAGGGCGGGCGGAGGGGAGAGAGCGGGCGCAGGGGAGAGAGCTGGCGCTGGATGGGTGAATCAGACTTTCAGCAGCAGAAGAGGGAGTGAAAAAATCTGCTAGTAAATGAACCCAGTTTGTTCGTAATGACGTAATCCATCATCAGAAAGAGACATTTGAATGCACTGCATCTACCTGCAAAATAAACCCTTTGTGTGTGATGCATGCGCCAATGTACAGTCCGGGCCAAGCAAAACAAAGCAAACAGGGCTCATCTGAGCCCCGTCTCCCTTCTGTTCTTGCGTCTGCCCTTGCAATCTCGGAGTCTGAGGGCCGCAGAGGGCAGGCCAGGGGTCGTAAGGGATATGATGCCAACTTAATTCATACTTCACCACTACATTTATAGAGGGCATTTAAACATGTAATACTGTTTCTGATGTGCTCACTACTCTTGGAATGCTCCTGGAAACTCGACTTGCTCAGCTTCCCAGGCTCTCCGTGGACTTGTGAATTCCAAAAAAAGGGAAACTTTTCTGCCAAATGTAAGCGGAAACCCACGGGACTACATTTTTTACTTTGTGAATCGTATCCTGGAACCCATTCGGATCCACCAGGGCACAGCGTCAGAATCAGAAATTAGCATCTTTGTAACATGTCCACCTATAGATGCAGGAACTGAAGCTCCTCTGAGGTTCTCCGGTGAGATCTGGACTCAGATTTCCTTTGTCATCAAAATCTCTTCCACTTTCTGCTTTCTTTATAAAGGCACTATAAACTACTCTCCTTTTAGAGAGTTTATAGTGCCTTGAGTGCTTGCAGTTTGCAAACTGCACAGTAAAGTTTGTAAATATACACACAATTAAAACGCAAAAAAACTGTCAAACAAGATTACAACTGATAACCAATCCACAGGTCTTTGAAATGCATTTTAACTGACAGAGCACATTAACAAAGATGCTGACACCATCACCTATGTTAGAAAAAATGAAGTCCCTCATCCCTTGATCCGTCATTTCTCGGCCTCTCCTGGAGCCAGCCCAGGACACCTGTAGTGGCTGATGCCAAGGCTTGGCTGTGGCCAGCTGCCAGAGCTGGTGAGCGGATGACCGCCCACTTCCGGTAGAATGAGGCCAGACGCCCGGGTGTGCTCGGCTTTGCCTTTCACTCTCACTCTCATAGCCGCTGATCCATGGGTACTCAGCAACACTGGGCATGATCAGTTTCAAAGCAGAGCACCAGAGCTGCCAGAACTTTCTCGGGAACCACAGCACCAATCCACACACCCGATACATCATTGTAATTGTCAGGGTGTGCAGATGGACATAGGCTATATAAAGTATAAAAATATGCGTTATTCAAAAAATTAACATAAAAAAAGTAGTCCCTTCGAAGTAGCACCGGCCGCGACCTGCGTGCTGACATCAGGAGCGCGGGGAGGAGCGGCGTCCAGGAACGCGAGGAGATGGCGCGGGGAGGAGCAGTGACGAACGGCGGAATGGCGGTGAGGACCGGCGGACAGGCAGGAGGAGCGGTAAGCGGCAAGGAGCGGCAGAGCGGTGAAATGAGGAGCGCAGGGGAGGAGCGGCGGCTGAGGTAAGGCTCCAGGCAGGCGGGGGTCGGGGCAGGCGGGGGGCGGGCGGGGGACAGGATGGGGCGGGCGAGGCCCAGGCTGCTTGACAATGTCGGGGCAGGCGGGGGACGGGACGGGGCGGGCAGGAGCCCGGGCTGCTTGACAATGTCGGGGCGGGCGGGGGGCCGGGCTGCTGATGCACAATGTCGGGGTGGGCGAAGGTCCGGGAAGCCTGATTGCTCCCGGACAAGGTCGGGACGGGCTGCTAGTATATATATATATATATATATCTATACTACTATTATAAAGAGAGAACACAAACCTTTGAGCCAGGTAAACTCGAAAAGTACACCACCATTCAAAACACCCAAGACATCGTTGAAAACCTCAGGGCAGGCAGAAGGACATAGGCTATTAAAAATAAAAAATACACGTTGTTTAAAAAATTTCGAAATAAAAATAAAGTAGTCCCTTGCAAGTATCGCCGGCCACGACGTCTGCGTGATGACATCATTTGCGTTTACGCTCCCTGGCAACACTTCCGGAAATGGCGCCGAAGATCGTGACCTGCTGGGAGGACTGCCGCGGCCCTGCTTGCTGCTGTGCGAAGTGGCGGCCTGTGCGGGCGGGCCGTCTGGAGAGTGGCGGCCTGTGCGGGCGGGGCGCCAGGAGAGTGGCGGCCTGTGCGGGCGGGGCGCCTGGAGCGGGACCGGCGGCTGAGGTAAGGATCTCCGGGACACGGGCGGGAGGGGGCCGGGGCGGGAGGGGGCGGGAGGGGGCCGGGGCAAAGGTGCACGCAAGCCTCAAATGCTGCCCCCAGCCCCTTTCTGCCCCAGGCAACGCTGGGGCGGGCTGCTAGTATATATATATATATATATATCGTAGCAACTCCTGTTTCCTCGGCGATTCCACACCAAACTGAAAGAAGGACCCCAAAGCAGCAGATGAGTTCTCAGTGGGAAGATTTATTTGCTCTCAAAAAATGGTATTCCAGGCATAATATATATATCAAAACAATCCTGGCCGCTGTCAGCACGGGCTAAAACAGGCGCAGACCTCTTCTCCTTGTATTAAATTCAAGCTTTTTTAATAAAGCGCCATCACACCGTCAGTCGTGTTAGCAGTGGTGATTTTAATATCAGCAATCACAGAGCGGGTGCTCTCCTCAACGCGTTTCGCTCCGCAGGCGGAGCTTGGTCACATGACGCGCAAAAAGTAGGTGTTGCATTATAAAGTGTTTTAAAAGCTCAATCACCCATAAAAAAGGGATGAATGGCAGAAATAAGCAAAATGGCATAGTAGCAGCTATTAAAACGATCATAACAGGTTGTATAAAATACAAACATGAAAAGTGCAAAACAGCAATGAGAGCAAAGTGCTCCTGTCACAATTTGATAATGTGGCCAAAAAGAATTCTCAAATGATGGCAAGTGCCTGATCTCAGAGATTAACAAAAGCAAAATTACCAGTAACAAGTTAATAGCAGTACACACAAGTTATGACAAGAATAAAGTGCAAATGCAATATTCAATAGAAATGTAAACAGGATACGCTAAAAACAGAGTTCATCGAAAGGTAAAGTGCAAATGCATTCACTGTGGCCACAAAACGTCATGTGTGTATTGCCAATAGAGAGCGATGCACAAAAAGTGTCAATCACAGTCTGGGTGAAAAAATAACTAACTGTAAAAAAAGTGACAAAGACGGCTGAGACACAAATGTATTCAACCTACTAATACATAACAGGTTGTGCGGGCCTAAATATCAACGAATTAAAAAAACTTTCATTTTCAAAAATGACCAACAAAAGGAAATTACACTACAGAAACAGAATATTAAAAACAGAGATGCCTTATTTACAAAAAATTGTGCAATTCATCTATTATATTCAAACCATTTGGTGCCTTTGAATCTAGCAGCAAAATGAAGTGAGTCTCTTTTTGCCTGAGAAGTTTTTCTCGGTCACCTCCCCGTCCGGCGTTAGGGACCGAAGCCAAAAGCGTATACTGCAGGTCTTTTAGTTTGTTGTCATGGACAGCTTTAAAATGGTGAGCCACTGGATAGTTGCTGTCCGAGTTAACTATGGCGCGCACATGTTGCAGGATACGTTGGTTAGCCGGCAACTTAGTGCTGCCAATATAGGATAGATTGCATGTACATGTTAGTTTATAGATGACAAACTCGCTGCGACAAGTAAAATATTCATTGATGGCGATAGGTTTGTCACTAAACGCTGATTTGTAATGCGTGCCATTTTTCGCAAAAGTACATGCGCGGCATGACGTGCACTTAAAAAAAACCTGTTTTGGACAGCCAAGTGTGTTTGGGTGTTAACTCACTAGGTGTTTTTTTTCTTGTTGTCCTTTTGGATTGTGCTTCGTGTGTTTGGATGACCCTTCTCTTTCTCTTTTTCTTTTACCCCGCCTGGGTGGGGTAAAATCTCTCTGATACCATTGGGCCCCCTCCTCGGAGTTGGTGGGGTTGGTTGGTTGGTTGAGTGCGAGGTGTGTTTGTAGGGTTCCTTGGTGACCTTGCCCCAACGATGTCGGGGGATCTGCAGGGTGCGGTGACGTATGACAGGTTTCTGGAAGGTGAAGTGCACGCAGTGGTGGTCAGTACAGGTGAGTTTGGCGGCATGGCTACAGTTAACGTGGGGGCTGGAGGAGAAGATGGCATCGAGCGTGTGACCGGCTATGTAGGTCGGTGTCGTGACGATCTGTTTCAGTCCGAGGGTAGCAAGGTTGACAATCAGGGTGGAGGAGTTGCTGTTGTTGTTGTTTTCCAGGTGGTAGTTCAGGTCGCCGAGGAGGATGTAGTCGTTGGAGGTCAGTGCGTGTGTGCTGATGAAGTCGGCGATGGAGTTGCAGAATTGGGGGCGGGGTCCAGTTGGTCTGTAGACGAGGGTGCCTCTTATGGTGGTCTTGGGGTCCGTGTGGATCTGGAAGTGCATGTGTTCGGCGGTGCTGAGGGTGTCAGCGGTGTTTGTGGAGATCCTGATGGTGTTCTTGTGGATAATGGCGATTCCTCTGCCAACTCCGTTGTTACGGTCTCTGCGGGTGATCTTGTAACCGTCAGGGATGGCCACTGCGATGTCTAGGGCAGAGGCTCCGTTGATCCAGGTCTCAGTCAGGAAGGTGATGTCTGGTGCTGTGGAGTCGAGTAGGTCCCAGAGCTCGACGGCTGTTTGCGTGCGGAGCGGGTGTTGAGCAAGATGCATCAGAGCTGGTTCCGCTCTGTTGTTGCTGGAGCCTCGGCGTCTTTGATGCAGGCAAAGCTGCAGTTCCGGTAGGTGAAGGGGCCGTGGGTGCGCTTTGGAGCGGCCTTGTGGCAGCTGAGTGGTCGTCCGTGGTTGAGTGCGAGGAGTGTGTTGGCATCGTACCGAATACGGTCTTCGTGGATGGTGCGTGGTCCAGGGGTTCTGGCGCTGGGCGCGGTCCAGGCGCGGACGGGCTTGCCTTAGGCACACCTTCAGCGCGCCAGCAACGCGCCCGCTGCGTGTGCCCGTTGTGCGGCCTCGCAGCAGCCGGCATTTAAGGGAAGGAGGAGAGAGAGGCTCAGCTGCGAGTCGGGAGGAGGGGCGGCACGGCCAATGGGCGTTGGGGGGGCAGGGCCACAGGTGTGGCAGCGGTGGGAAAGCAGGGGAAGCGCGGGGCTCAGGTGCGGGGGGAGCGGGCTACGGGATGAGCGTTGAGGCAGCGGGGACAGGAATGAACAGGGCAGAGGGGCTACACAGTAATGGCAGCGGAACGACAGGCCCAGGAAACGGCGGCAGGAGCAGGAGACAGCAACCAGGGGCAGTCACGGCGGTACAGGGCAGGAGGCACAGGAGCGGAAGAAGCAGGCAGTCTTCAGGAGCGGCAAGGCGGCAGAACCGGCACAGGTGCTGCGGCGGGAGGGGGAGCGACCTACCAGGAGGTCAAGGGTCGCCATGGCTATACATATTATTATTATTATTATTTGTTGTTTTGTTTTAATGAAATGTTTAACACAGTTTTATTTTTATTGTTGTTTTGTTTTAAATAAATGTTTTATATTTAAATCCATACATGACTAAGATTCTTATTTGTCGAACCTCACAAGCATATCTTTTAATAAAACTGCAGCACCAGCCGATTTGTTAGGCTCCACATTTAAATTGTTCCTGTCACATTTGTTTGTGGGGGGTGAGCGGGATGGCGGACAAGGAGCTGCTGTTGGGGAATGGTGGAGTAGGGTTGGGTGTCCGACCTGCATCACAGTTGCCTCCATTGCATTTCTTCTCCGAGACCTGCAAGCCGGCGGGCTGCTAGTAAAAATGCGGGCCCGAGACGTCGTACTGGAAGAGCCGCGAGCCCACCAGCGGTTCGCGGAGGGAGACTTGCAGGCCCAAGAAGGTTTTTGACGGGATGCTGGTGATGTAGGAAGAGGGTGCGTTACCTGCTTATGTGGGGAGAGGCAGTGTGAAAGGGGTATGTCTCACAGACACAGCTCCGGTATGATTCAGAAATGCCTCGGACAGATGCTAGCTGACATACTGAATCACAAAATGGCTTTTCAATACTCATATAGTGAGACTTATGAACAGTTCGTACCCAGGCTCGCAGAGGGACAACTACGGCTCGCCCTCTCAACTCACAGAGGCACAACTATGAGCCGTCCGCTCCCAAAAGAACAGCAGTGTAGTAGCTCACAAACATACAGGCACAGCACCGTACTAGCTCGCAAAGGTAGAGAGCTGCGAGCCAACGGACTGGCTTCTAAAGACATACCTCCGAAGTAGTGATGTTGGGCACAGGAAGCGTAAAAGGCTTATCTTCCTAGTAGTGTCCTGGAAGTTGTACTGCCTGGCGCTCACCTGTTCCTCCTTTATTTTTAATACATCTTAAACCTTCACTGCGTCCAAATCATCAATACACAGCTCCGCTATATTAAATTGCCCTGGAACCTTTCCTCTATATTTTCACTCGATGTGAGGCACAAGATGGCTGGTAGCACTTCCTGGTTTCAAGTCTTAGCAGCCAATCAGAGGACACTTCCTACTTTGAAGAGTTAGCAGCCAATCAGAGGCAAGCTCGTGCTCAGGAGTAAGGCACCGAGCAGATATATATATATACTTTTTCCTTTAATATCTCAAAAACTACTGAAAGAATTTACACAATTTCTACAAAAGTGCGCTTTCTAGACCAAGACCTTTCTCCCTGACAAATTTAGCGTAATTCCGTTCATCAGTTTGACCTGTAGCCTTGTCTAAAGTTTCCTAGGAAACATCCATTGATAAAACATGTTTTCACATCCCTTTTTCTCAGCCCCCCCATGACCAATCACACCTACACTTTTAAGATAGGAGCTGATCAAAAAAGAGAAACTTTTTGGAAAATTTCGTAAACAATCGTCAAACGACTCCAAAAATATAAGCAGATGGAGAGCTCCAGGAGGGGGTCCACGCAACCCCCCTACCAACATGAGTGAAGTCCCGAGACTGCGGGGACCCAAGCGTGCACCTGCAGCCCCAGAGAGCCTCCACTATTATGTTTTAATAAATGCCCCCGGGATCTACCCACCCCGAGGTCTCATTAAAATAAAACATGAGAACCTGCGTCACCAACGCGAATTACGGCAATCTTTGGGGGGGGGGGGGTGCCTGGGGGTCCTCTGGGACCAGGCCTAAGAGTTCAGGGTGCTTCTACTCTGCCCCCTTTCTCTTGTTTTCTACCTTTGTTTCTCCGTTTTCTAGCGACTCGCTTCTACCGAGTCACAAGATGGCTGCCAACACTTCTTGGTTTGGAGTGTTGGCAGCTAATCAGAGTAAAGCTCGCGAACACAACTTGGACTCCGCCCAGATATCAAAACTTTTATTTTTCCAATTTCTCAGCAACTACTGAACGGATTTACACCACTTAAAAAAAAGTCACTTTCTGATCCAAGCACTACCTTACTCCAAATTTGGGGTAATTCCGTTCAGTAGTTTCGACTGTAGCCTTGCACAAAGTTTCCTATGGGAAAATGTTTTTTTCACTCTTCTTTTTCCAATTTCTCAGCAACTACTGAACGGATTTACACCATGTAAAAAAAGGTCGCTTTCTGAACCAGAAACTTAGAGGCTGCTTTCTCCTCTCCTGCTGCCCTGCTCACTCTCTGACCCTTTACACAAGAGGCATGTGCACACGCATAGAAGCCCTGCTCGTTTGGCCCCGCACCACACACTAGCGGTATCAAATGTCTTCCCGCCCTTTCCCCACTATGATGGACAGCTTCCTCCATCATTGTGGCATCTTCGTGGATAACTATGCAGGGCAGGATTCTTTCTGGCATGAGGCTCCTGTCACAAAAATGAAACCTCAACAGCAAGCCCTTACATATAAATAAAGCAGATGCCTGAGTTGAAGCTCAAATTCAGTAACGTTTTAATCAGCCCAAAACATTAGTGAGCACGGCCGAGGCTGGGCAAGTGTGCTTTACCCTGTCTCTGCCACTGAAAATTAGCTGTAATATTCGAGGGAGGTTTTTGCACCCATGAGTTTCTCAAACGCAATCCCCTTGTAGTTCCTGTGGCCAGGAGGCTGCTATCTCCTCACCTGGTGCCCTGCTCGCTCTCTGACCCTTTACACAAGAGGAATGTGCACACGCATAGAAACCCCGCACCACACACTAGCAGTATCAAATATTTTTCCCACCCTTTCCCAACTATGATGGACAGCTCACTCAAGGGACCTCAGCACATTTTGGCGCAGTGGCAAAGTTACAGGCACACATGGTCAGCTGAGACAAATCTTCTGGCCCTTTACGCAGCTGCAGTGTAGGAAAAGCACTATACATTTACCCAATGAGGTAGCACTTACTGCATTAGCCAGTAGAAAGTACTCCGGTTGAGTAGAGGTATTGCACAAAACGGTGGCATCTTCGTGGATAACTATGCAGGGCAGGATTCATTCTGGCATGAGGCTCCTGTCACAAAAATTAAACCTCAACAGGAAGCACTTACAGATATAGCTGGTGCCCGAGTTGAATTTCAAATTCAGTATTGTTGTTAATCAGCCCAAAACATTAGTGAGTACAGTCGAGGCTGGGCAAGTGTGCTTTAACCCCATATCTGCCGTCGAAAATTAGCTGTAATACTCGAGGGAGGTCTTTGCATCCATGAGTTTCTCGAGCGTGATCCCTGTGTAGTTCCTGTGGCCAGGAGGCTGCTTTCTCCTCACCTGCTGCCCTGCTCGCTCTCTGACCCTTTACACAAGAGGTGTGTGCACACGCATAGAAGCCCCGCACCACACACTAGCGGTATCAAACGTCTTCCCACCCTTTCCCAACTATGATGGACAGCTCACTCAAGGGACTTCTGTGCCTTTTGGCACAGAGGCAAAGTTACAGGCACACATGGTCACTGGAGACAAATCTTCTGGCCCTTTACGCAGCTGCAGTGTAAGAAAAGCACTATACATTTACACAACGAGGTATCACTTACTGATTAGCCAGTAGAAAGTACTCCAGTTGAGTATAGCGCAAATCGCAAAGAAATCTGCGATTACGAGGAAAAATCTGCAAATATGCGGATTTTCTTGCGATTTCGCACAAATTCGCAGACCGCAGATCCGCAAAATTTGCCCATACTTAATCCAAATTCAAGTAAATCATCCTAAGCATATTCAGCACAACTAAGTGTTACATACCATGTAGGTGTACCTACATTTCTTGACATGCATTTAAGTTCAGCATGACGACGATACCAATATTAATTGGTACCACTTTGGCACGCCATCTAATTAATTAACTGAGATTCTAAATTTTCATCTCTTTGTTCAACTTTGTTCATGAACCCTTGTGCAGAAACATGTTGAAGATGAACTCCTGTTTTTAATAGGCGGGGGTGGTGAACTCCGCTCTGCCAGCATAGTGTGCGGAGATTTGCCTATTCCGCGTTCCATGGAGAACGCGGAGAAGGCAAATCTCTGCACACTCTGCAGTGGAGTGAAGTTGGCCAGCCCTCGCCTCCACCCCCCCTATTAACAGTTAATTAGACATTAATGAAAACGAAAACAAAAAACACTTGCCTGTACTGTGGCGTCCCCGGGCTGCCCTCCTCCTCTTCCTCACCGTCTCTTGGTGATCCTTGCGTAACTGCGCATGAGCACGCGTGTGCACATGTGCATTTCACACAAGAAATGTGCATGCGTGGGCGCATGCACATGTGCAGTTTTCGCAAGGGTCACCCAGAGACGGCGAGGAAGAGGAGGAGGACAGCCCCGGGACACCACAGTATAGATAAATGTTTTTTTGTTTTAGTTTTCATTAATGTAGAATTAATTGTTAATAGGGGGGTGGAGTCGGGTGGGTGAGCGTTGCGGAGTTTGTTCCCAACTCCGTGGACCTCCGCATAGTCTCGCTTTGCCAACTACACCCAGGTTATTTTATATATATATCGTTCACTGTATATGAAAGTGCAGACGATTTGCTTTCAAACAGAAGATGAAATACATATGGAATGCAATGCAGAAATCTTGGATCTTCCCAATACATTCTTGTTGATCCGTATTCTGAAGCTGGAATCCGTACAGCTTGCTCACTAAATTGTCAACCTTTTCCAGTGGGGAATAGCTTTGGAAAACAACAAGCTTCTAAACTCTTTTCCCATACACTCATGGGAGTTCCCATGCTTTCATTCATTTGAAATGGATGTATTGTATAATGTTCAGAAAGCTCTTCACTCATGGACTTGTCCACTTTTTCAATTTGGCGACTTGACATTACTGTTTCATCTTATAAGCATATTACATTTTCATCAACATTTACATTGTTATAATAAATATTATTCTGTACCAGGTATAATTTAGCCTTTTGAAGTTTATTAACTTCTACAAACTCTTGCCAGATGATTTTTTCTACTCTTTGTTGATACAGCATTTACTAGAATAAATACTGGCTCATTTTCCTCTCTCTCACTCCAACAGTTTTAATATTTTATCTTAAAATCCAAAGGTAAGTACACAACTCTTCCTTTGAGACCTTTTTGTAAATCTGTTGTTGTCAGCTTAACTGTTTTATGCTCCAAATGAACTATGGCCTGAAATAGGTGTATAGATTAAATAGGAAAAGACTCATATACATTTAAATCTGCCAGTTCCTGAGGAATAGATACCAACTGTAAGGGCCCGATTATGATGCCATTAGGAAACTGTCCCGAACTAATTGGTTCCGGACTATTTTCCAAACTTAATCAGGTCCTGCGGGTCCAGACGTCTCTTTACGATGCTTCCCAATATTGTTCGGTCTGACTTGCATTGACTTCAATGGGAGCCTGTGTTCCGAACGAGAACACAGGCTCCCATTGAAAAAAAGGGGTGGTTGGGAAAAACCTTGCACCCTGTGGTGAGCACCCCATGGTGCCTACCACATTGTTCATGGTTGGGAAGAGGGGTCCCTTGGGTACCCCCATGGGCTACATTTGTATGTCTTCAGTTGAAGGAGGGCCCGCAAAAGGCCCCCATGACTGATTCCAGCAGTTGCTTAATCTCGGGCTAACCGAATCGGAACGGCTGTCCAAATCGGTCATCGTAATCGCTCATCCGGAAACCTTGTCCATTGAGCTGTACGAATCAGCTCTGAAAGACTGGAACTGTCTGGATGCCTTTAGGGACCAATTTGGACTGGTCAAATGGTTTCTGGTCATCGTAATCGCTTGTCCGAAAACCGTGTCCATTGAGCTGTATGAATCAGCTCTGAAAGACTGGAACTGTCTGGATGCCTTTCGGGACCAACTTGGACTGGTCAAATGGTTTCTGGGCATCGTAATCAGTCGTTGGGAAGCAGGGGTTCTCAATCGGATTCTGCAATACTGAATCCCATCTAGAGCCTTTCCTAACAACATCGTAATCAGGCCATTACTTGTTATGGACTGCTCTATCTGGCATTATGCTTTCTTCTAATTTGTTGTAACAGTACTTACAAATAACTTGATCACTGGCCAACTCAAACTCCCCTTCCACAAACAAAGACCAAATTCCTGTCACCTATCATTGTTTTCTTATTCACTTTTTAAATTAAATATAAAACAGCATTTCTAGTTTTACTTCTATAGTGAGAACATCAACAACAAATACAAATATTAGTTAGGTTTTTCAGATGAAACTGTGTTAAACTTTGTAATTTCTTCTGGAAAATCATCAATAGTAATCGCTTTCTCCTGTTCTTCAACTCCTACACCTATCAAACTCTCAGTCTCTTTACACTCCTCTTCAAAACCAAAAAAATAAAACTGTATATCATCACAAACTTTCAGTACATCTGATACAGAAATGTACAAAAGAGCTTTATTTATCTCACTTAAGCATAATGCAGGACTTTTTACACAGCAAAGTCTCCCTACTAACTTCCGCATTTCAGAGTAGTGTACAGCTAACATTCTTAAATGATGAAAAGTATTTTGGCACACTTTTGTTGAAAGACAAGCCAGAGAATGACCCTGCAATTTTGTATATTTTATTATTTTACATGGATCTAGTTCTTGTAACTTCTTAATCTTCTGTTTAACACTATTATTTGCATATTGTTATAAAAAAAGCATAATATGTCAATAGAATCTTGTCGAATACTGCAAATACTACCACAATCCCACTTATATACAGGAGCTTGTACACGCTTTCCTTAAACCACTTCAGCTATTACTTCTTCATCATTTCTAGGAACCATTTTTTCCTTTGGAATGGGAGAGCCATCTTCCACCTCATAACAATGACCACAAGTATGAACTGCATGTACTAATGTGTTCTCTTCAAAATAACGTTTTCATTAAAGAAAGGCTCAGTGAGCTTCCATTCACCCTTAAAAGTTTTACAAAAGTTACTTCGTTTAACAAGTCTTTTTGTTTACCTTTCAATGCTTCCCCCATTCGGCTTAATCCTAGTTTCCATAGTAACAATTTCTTCAACATTTAACTGTACCGGCAGATCAGATGTGTGAGAAGTTGGCCTGGTATATAATGCTCACTAATTCTTAGTGATCACTTTGTACCATGCCAAGCAACCCTTATGATGATGGTTGTAATTCAACCTTGTAGACCAGTTATCCTAGTGGTAACGTGGACAAAGCAGTCTTAGGCTAAACTCTGAAAGGCATGTGAAGCCAGCTGTTATACCATACACAACCCCCTTGAATACCAAATGAAAGGGACACCACACAGATATATTTTGAAAATATATATTGATTTATTAACTATAAAATCCCCTGGACTCTTTATGAGCACAGAAGCACAAGCGTTAAATCACAAGACAGTTTAAACTACACAAAAGTTGCACAATATGGATGAGCCCTAGGGGCCACCTAAACCATATACTAAGAAAGTGGTATAAGAGATACCAATAGAAAAGGGAACAGGCCTAGGGCCTTGGGAATCGCTGGAGCTATTCGAGACTAGCAGTGACTAAGTCGGGAAAGGCCCGCGGGACTCGGGTGCAGTGTTCAAAGTGCACGCGCTTTCCAATGCAAAGTCTATGGTGCGTGAAAAGTACAAAGTTAGAAAGTTAGGAACCTTCCGAGTGACCTACGGAGCTGAAACTTAAGACACAGGCCCTTGAGATGTGTACCAGTGCAGGAGCACCGGCGGAGCTGAGTTACCTCACCCACAGGAAGCGGGTGCACAGGGTCGAAGTAGTGTCGGGTTTCGTCACGCTGGTCGATGGTGCTTGGAGCTGAAGATGCTGCAGGCGGCTCGATGTGAAGAGTTCCGGTGGATCCAAGGGTGGATCTGAAGATGTGAAGACCTGAAAGCAGAGGGGACAGTGTTCAAAGTCACTAGCCAGTGACTACCGTGGAACCAGATTGGAACCAGGCGATGTCGGGTGCAAACAGGCGTTGTTGGGTAGCTTCTCTCTGCAGCCATGTGGATACCCGGGGTCGAGGACATCCAGGAGTCGGTCACGAGCTGTCCCACGCAGGCTTCTCGCTGTTGGCGGTGTCGGCGACCTGATCGGATCAAACAGGCCTTGGCAAATGCAAGCCACACAGAAGTTGAAAGATGCTTAACACTCGGACCAGCAAGGTCAGAGCGGGTGCTCCTTTTTACAGGAGCTTGGGTAGGTCTGGAGCAACCAGACCTGCTGTGAAAATCGTCGGTTTCGTCGCCAAGATGGCCGCTGACCACGTGGCTAGTGGCCGGGATGGCGCGTCGAGTGGCACAATGCAAAAGGGCCCCACGCAGATCGTGGAGATGCTGGAGGGCTGATCTTTGGTGCAAGGGCTGCTCGGTGGTGGGGGTTCTCAGTCCCCAAAGCACAACGTCGAGGATGCCTCAGAAGCTGCGCAGTCAGCTTTTCGAGTGTCTTCCAAGAGGTCCGGTCCCACGTCACTCGATGCCTTCACGGGTCCCTTCTTTGCAGGGACTGTGGATCGGGCTCTGAGAGGTCTGGGAGTCTGGTTCTTGTCGGGCTCTGGGCTCGGGCTCCGGTGGGAGGCGGCGGCAAAGCAGACGTCGAGTTGCTGGTTGGTACCTGTGTTCACAGGGTGGCCACTCCTAGGCCACAAGGGAGATTCTCTTCAGTCTTCTGTGCAGCAGAATGTCGAAGCCCAGTCTTCTTCTTCGTGTAAAGTTGATTCAGGATGATCTGCTGTGCAATGGCACTGCTCCCACTCTTATTCCCAATCTGAGGGGTGGATCACCTACTAGGTCCCTCCTCTGGGAGGAACCAGGAAGGGGGGCGGTTACACCCCCTTTCCTTTGTCCAGTTCCGCGCCAAGCCTGGGTCTGGAAAGTCCCAGGACCGGTTTGGACTGGCCTATGCACGGGGATAACTTGTGTGCCCCGGGCATGTCTGATTCTATTCAGCCCTGTCCTACCCAATACACAAAACCCTGTCTGGGGTGGTGCTCGCACCTCCCAAGGCAGGAAACCCTTTGTCCAGGCCACCATCTGCCGAGTTTCGGTCAGCAGCAGGAGGCCAGACTCGTGTCTGTGGTGGCAGCATCCATTTTGTGATGCTGAGGCTCTGTTTAACTTTAACCGGGGTTAAGGCTACACACATGTCGTGTCCCTCTAGAAGGGTGGAATGCTATCCCCGTCGCCAGAACTGGCGAGGGCATAGTATTCCAATTCGTATGACACCTTACTCGACATGTTTTGATAAAGCCAAACCAAAGATAGCATTTAACCGCGAGGATTATAATGCACTTAAGAGTATATGGTATGGCAATATCCCAGAACAGCTTAGGGAGTGGTTCCCGACAGCTGCAGACAGGCTCAGCTCATGCTAGAGCACCATCTCACATATTTCCAAGCACTCTGCCTCCAGGATTGATGAGGCCTTCCATAGGAGTGGCTGATAGGAACATATGTTTCCAGTTTAGGGTTAGGCACAGGCATACTGTACCTAAGTAAGAGGTGATTACACCAACTTACCCCAGCTTAGTGATCAGCCAGTTGTGTCAAATATGGAGGCCAGGGTTGGCATAATACATGCTGCAGCCCCTGGTAGGCCTTGGATACACCTATGCCCTGGGTACCTAGGGTACACTACTACAGGGGCTCATAAGGTGAACCAGTTCCAATTCGTAATGCACCTAAAGTGCATTGGCAGTAATTTAGAGAGAGAACAGCAGGCTGTGGGTCTGATTAGCAGGCCCACAGCCACATTAAGTCAGAAACCAGTGAAGCAAAAAGCAAAAATTTGGGGTGACCATAGGATAGCAGACCCTACTCTCCTACATAACCCCCCCAAACGCAGGGACATTAGACTAACCTTGACCAGTTGCGTCTTCATGTTCTAAGTGGAAGTACCTGGAGAGACCATCTGCGTTGCCATGGTCAGTCCCTGGGCGGTGCTCCACTGTAAAGTCCATCCCCTGTAGTGAAATGGACCACCTGAGTAGTTTGGGGTTTTCACCCTTCATCTGATTAAGCCATAGGAGGGGCTTATGGTCGGTCTGAATCTTGAAGTGAGTGCCAAACAAGTATGGTCTCAACTTCTTCAGGGCCCACACCACAGCAAAGGCCTCCCTCTCTATAGCTGACCAACGTTTCTCTCTGGGGGTCAGCCTTCTGCTAATGAAAGCAATGGGCTGGTCCTGGCCATCTACATTAAGCTGTGAAAGCACTGCTCCCACTCCCAACTCAGAAGCATCTGTTTGGACAATGAACTCTCTTGAGTAGTCAGGACTCTTCGGGATAGGTGCAGAGCACATGGCCTTCTTCAGGTCATCAAATGCCTTTTGACAGATTTCTGTCCACTGAACCTTTTTGGGCATCTTCTTGGATGTCAGATCATTAAGAGGAGTCACAATGGACCCATAGTTCTTAACAAACTTCCTGTAGTACCCAGTCAGGCCCAAGAAAGCTCTGACCTGAGTCTGGGTGGTTGGAGGGGACCAGTCCTTGATGGTCTGGATCTTACTCTCCAGTGGTTGAACTTGGCCTCCACCTACAAGGTGGCCCAGGTATACAACCTTACTCTGCCCTATCTGGCACTTTGTTGCCTTGATAGTGAGGCCTGCCTTCTGCAGAGCCTCAAGCACTTCCTTCAGGTGGACCAGGTGATCCTCCCAGGTGGAGCTAAAGACAGCAATATCATCCAGATAAGCTGCACAAAAGTCATCCAACCCAGTAAGGACTTGATTCACCAACCTTTGGAAGGTGGCAGGTGCATTTTTCAAACCAAAGGGCATCACCACAAACTGATAATGCCCACTAGGGGTCGAAAATGCTGTTTTGGCTTTAGACTCCTCAGCTAACCTGATTTGCCAGTAGCCAGCTGTCAAGTCAAATGTGCTCAAATATTTGACAGAAGCCAATTTGTCAATGAGTTCATCTGCCCTTGGAATAGGGTGTGCATCTGTCCTGGTGACTGCATTGAGTCCTCTGTAATCCACACAGAACCTCATCTCTCTCTTGCCATCTTTGGTGTGAGGTTTGGGGACCAGAACCACTGGGCTAGCCCAGGGGCTCTCTGAAGGCTCAATAACACCTAATTCCAGCATCTTTTGCACCTCAGTCTTTATACAGTCCCTGACGTGGTCAGGTTGCCTGTAAATCTTGCTCTTTACAGGAAGACTGTCACCAGTGTCCACCACATGGGTACACCAGTTAGTCTGACTGGGTGTCAAGGAGAACATATGTCTGTATGCCTGCAGAACTTGTCTGCAGTCATGTTGCTGATGCTCAGTGAGGCTGCCACCTAAGGCCACACCATCAACTGAACCATCCTCAGGGTTCTGAGTGAGCAGGTCTGGGAGAGGGTCACTCTCTTCCTCCTGTCCCTCATCTGTAGCTATGAGCAAGCCCATGTCTGCCCTGCTGACATATGCCTTCAATCTGTTTACATGGAGCACCCTGTGGAGGCTCCTGGGAGTTCCTAGGTCCACCAAGTAGGTAACCTCTCCCTTCTTTTCCAGAATTGTATGGGGTCCAGACCATTTGTCTTGGAGTGCTGCTGGGGCCACTGGCTCCAACACCCATACCTTCTGTCCAGGCTGAAATTCAACAAGGACAGCCTTTTGGTCATGCCAAGCTTTCTGTAATTCTTGGCTAGCCGCAAGGTTTTTGGATGCCTTTTCCATGTACTCTGCCATCCTGGAGCGGAGACCAAGTACATAGTCCACTATGTCTTGCTTAGGCTTTTTGAGAGGTAACTCCCATCCTTCCTTCACTAGACACAGGGGTCCTCTTACAGGATGCCCAAACAACAATTCAAAGGGGCTGAAGCCAACCCCCTTTTGAGGGACCTCTCTGTAAGCGAACAAAAGGCAGGGCAGTAGGATGTCCCATCTTCGCCTGAGCTTTTCAGGTAATCCTTTAATCATGCCCTTTAGGGTCTTGTTAAATCTCTCAACAAGCCCATTGCATTGTGGGTGATAAGGAGTGGTGAACTTGTAGTTAACACCACATTCCTTCCACATAGCTGTCAAATAGCCTGACATGAAGTTGGTACCTCTATCAGATATTACCTCCTTAGGAAACCCCACTCTGGAGAAAACTCTAAGTAAGGCCCTGGCCACAACAGGAGCTGTTGTGGTCCTAAGTGGAATTGCCTCTGGGTACCCGGTGGCATGATCCACTACCACCAGTATGAATCTGTGCCGAGATGCTGTAGGGGGATCCATTGGACCAACAATATCAATCCCCACTCTTTCAAAGGGAACCCCCACCACAGGTAGTGGTATCAGGGGGGCCTTTGTTGTTCCACCTGCTTTACCACTGGCTTGGCAGGTTTCACAGGAGCGACAAAACTCCTTGGTGTCTTCAGACATGTGAGGCCAGTGAAAGTGGGGGACAAGCCTGTCCCAGGTCTTATTCTGGCCTAAGTGTCCTGCTAGAGGAATATCATGGGCCAAGGTGAGAAGGAAACCCCTAAATTGCAGAGGTATAACCAACCTCCTGGTTGCACCAGGCTTGGGGTCTCTACCCTCTGTGTAAAGGAGTCCTTCATCCCAATAAACTTTATGGGCACCTTCAGCATTCCCAGCAGCCTCAGCAGCAGCCTGCTGTCTGAGGGGTTCAAGAGAAGGACAGGTTAACTGAGCCTGTCCCAAGTCTGCCCTAGAAGGTCCCCCTGTCCCCAGAAACTCAACCTGATCAGGTTCAAGTTCTTCAGAGACAGTTCCTTAAGGGGTCTCAAGATCAGTTTCCTGTGAAGCCTGATCCTCACTTGTAGGCAGTTGGGAAGGCGCAGCCTTAACCCTCCTGTTCTTCTTCTTGGAAGGTGCTTGGTCCATTGTTCCAGGATCCAAGACCTGAGGTTCAGAGAGGCACTTTTTGGCCTGTGACCTGGTCACAGCAAGGACATGTGATGATATCCCTAACATCTCTGCATGAGTCCTGTACTCAACTTCTGACCATAGAGAGTTCTCCAGGTCATTGCCCAACAAACATTCTACTGGGAGATCAGCACTAACCACAACTCTTTTTAGGCCAGTTACCCCTCCCCAGGAAAAGTTAACAAGTGCCACACTAGGTGTAGTAGTGACATTGCTGGCATTGGTCACCAGGTGATTATCACCTGGCATGTATTGTCCAGAGTCCACAAAGTTAGGTGTCACCATAGTGACACTGGCACATGTGTCCCTGTAAGCTTGAGCCACTTTATTGTTGATCAAAGGCGTCTGTCTGTATTTGCCCAGATTACTGGGACTTATGTCGGGGGTCAAATCTATGTCCCCTTCACAAATCAGAACAGCCTGTGTAAGGGTTCTGACTAGGTCAGAATCTCCTTCAGTTCCCAAAGTGATACCCACTACCCCCTTGGTTTGAGGACCAGCACTGCTAGCTGTACTAGTAGGTGCAGTTGCCTTAGGGGCTGCAGTGCTGGGGGCTCCACCCTTTTTACACTCACTTGTCCAGTGAGAGGTGTTCTTACAAGTTTTACACCAGGGTTTCTTCTGACCTTCTTTCTTCTTCTTCTTGGAAGTTTGGGACCCACCCTCTGTCTCAGTTTGGGGCCCTGTTGAAGACTTCTGGTCTTTAGATTTCTGCTCCCCACCCTTCTGGTCTGTTTTCTTCTGGTCACCACCCTGGTTCTGGTTCTGGTTCTTTTGCTTAACTCTGGTTCTTACCCATTTATCTGCCCTCTTTCCCAATTCTTGGGGAGAGGTCAAATCTGAGTCAACCAAATGTTGATGCAACTGCTGGTTCTGACAATTATTTAAAATTTGTTCTCTCATCAGCAAATTATACAATCCTTCATAGTCTGTAACCTTGCTTCCCAGCAACCATCCCTCCAAAGCCTTAGTGGCACACTCAACAAATTCAGACCAGTCCTGAGTCTGTGTCTTCTGAGTATCTCTGAACATTAACCTGTACTGTTCAGTGGTTAAGCCTAACCCATCAATCAGAGCACTCTTCAGGACTAGGTAGTTTCTAGAATCCCCATCACTAACTGTGAGGAGTCTGTCTCGGCCTCTACCTTCAAAGGAGAGCCACAAGATTGCTGCCCACTGCTCCTGAGGGATCTGCTGTACTCTGCAGGCTCTCTCCATTGCAGTAATCCGTTTATGGATGTCATCCCCAGCTTTGTAGGGGGGCACAATCTTACTCAGGTTTCTGTTATCAAAAGACCTGTCTTTATCCTTGTGGATATTGCTGCCACCAGTGGGTTCTATTACCCCACTCTCTCTATGCTGTCTTGCTCTAGCAAGTTTCTCTTGGGCCAGGGCAACTTCTAACTCTTGTCTCTGGATCCTCAAAGCAGCCTCTCTCATTTTGGCCTCATGTTCCGTTCTCTGAGGGCTAGTCATCTCTCTTCTAGAGTGACCATGAGAGCCTCTAGAAGCATGGGAGTTGTCAGAGTCACCTGAGTGAGTCCTACTCCTCCTAGGCTTCTGGTTAAGTCCACCTGGGGGTCTGAATGGGTTGTTACCTGATTCATTCCCAAGTTGGCTTAAGTTAGCCTGGTTCAGTCTACTGACCAGCACCTGACTATTTCTGTCATCATCTGACTCACTGCTTTCCACCTCCTCCTCTTCTTCCTCTTCCTCTTCCTCCTCATCTACCTGAGGAGCTCCAGTGGTGGAGGCTTCCTCATCTACTAGGATGATAGGACCAGGGGTGTCTACAGTGTCATCCTCTGAAGGATGGCCTCCTTCAGCATTCCCTGTGGGGTTTGCCTTAGAGGGCTTTAGCGTCTCAGACTGGTCTAAGAGCTCTCTTAGGTGGTCTGTAGTAGGGGAAGGCCCTGTCTTCAGACCCCTTAAGACACAAAGCTGTCTTAATTCCTTAAAGGAAAAAATAGCAAATTTGGATGGTGCCCTTGGAGGGTCACTCTCAACAGAGACATTCCCAGTGGAACCCTCTGTTCCAGGCATTGCTCTAGTGTGGGTGGATGTGTTGCAATCTACCTACACTGGTGTTTACCTACTAAACCTATCTAGTAGTTGTAGCTAGGGTGTGCTACTCCCTTTGCTCTACAACAACTAAGTTCAGTAGAACTTAAGTATACTAGTCTTGTTTTATATGTACCTAGCAGGTACCTGTATGATCTTTCAAATGATAATCTCAAAGATTGTAATGGTAAAACAACAGCAAGCTCAGATCCCAATCCGCTGCTCACCAATGTGAGAAGTTGGCCTGGTATATAATGCTCACTAATTCTTAGTGCTTCTTCGAAAAACAGAGGAAACCCGGTAAACCAAAGGCATCTGGGTAAATAAATACTATTATAAAGCAAAATGATGCCTAGGACTCTGCTAGCGTAATGTTATTTCTTGGATGAGATCATTTAATTATCGCATCCTATACCCAATTTAATGTATTTGGATAAATCAAATTTTATATTTCATTTCCTCATGTAACCCAACCCTATATAGAGAACAACAAATGATTTTTTTATATATATGTGTTTGATTTCAATTTAATTGAATCAAATTTCTTATTTATTTGGTCTATTTTTTTTGACACATTTAAACAAACAAATATATACATATACACACATCACTTTTTACAAATATACATATACAATACATATAAACAATAATAAATTGGTGTTGCGGTATATTTTGATAGCCCAATTTTTTACATAGGATGCTCGCTCCTAGTATATAGCCTCAGCATTCCTTGGATAGTAAGCACCTCCAGTCCTATTTACAAAGAGTGTATCAGATCATATTAATTTTTATATCCGTTCAATATCCTTTTTACTCTTTGTGAAACCAATTGTTTCATTTATAATTTTCAGTATTTTGGCTGGGGTCTTCTCTCAAACAAAGGTGTCGACGCGTTTCAACCCACTAATTTTGGGCCTCATCAGGACTTGGGCTAGTGTAATAATCCGTATCTAATCGGAATCCTCGGGCTTTCCTATAGAAATTCTTATATGTAGTGGCCCTTTAAACCAGAGTAATGTCGTCCCAGCGTCTCGGAAGTCTTTTCTGACGGTCTTCTTCTTTCTCGACTCGCTACGTGCAGTGCGGGGCGGCTATCCCTGTCTCTCTTTCTTATCCGACGCCATTCTGACCGACCGGAGCCTGAAGTTGCCGGTCACGTGATACACCGAGCGTCTTAGTCCAAAACAGTCATTCTTAGTGATCACTTTGTACCATGCCAAGCAACCCTTATGATGATGGTTGTAATTCAACCTTGTAGACCAGTTATCCTAGTGGTAACGTGGACAAAGCAGTCTTAGGCTAAACTCTGAAAGGCATGTGAAGCCAGCTGTTATACCATACACAACCCCCTTGAATACCAAATGAAAGGGACACCACACAGATATATATTGAAAATATATATTGATTTATTAACTATAAAATCCCCTGGACTCTTTATGAGCACAGAAGCACAAGCGTTAAATCACAAGACAGTTTAAAATACACAAAAGTTACACAATATGGATGAGCCCTAGGGGCCACCTAAACCATATACTAAGAAAGTGGTATAAGAGATACCAATAGGAAAGGGAACAGGCCTAGGGCCTTGGGAATCGCTGGAGCTATTCGAGACTAGCAGTGACTAAGTCGGGAAAGGCCCGCGGGACTCGGGTGCAGTGTTCAAAGTGCAAGCACTTTCCAATGCAAAGTCTATGGTGCTTGAAAAGTACAAAGTTAGAAAGTTAGGAACCTTCCGAGTGACCTACGGAGCTGAAACTTAAGACACAGGCCCTTGAGATGTGTACCAGTGCAGGAGCACTGGCGGAGCTGAGTTACCTCACCCACAGGAAGCGGGTGCACAGGGTCGAAGTAGTGTCGGGTTTCGTCACGCTGGTCGATGGTGCTTGGAGCTGAAGATGCTGCAGGCGGCTCGATGTGAAGAGTTACGGTGGATCCAAGGGTGGATCTGAAGATGTGAAGACCTGAAAGCAGAGGGGACAGTGTTCAAAGTCACTAGCCAGTGACTACCGTGGAACCAGATTGGAACCAGGCGATGTCGGGTGCAAACAGGCGTTGTCAGGTAGCTTCTCTCTGCAGCCACGTGGATACCCGGGGTCGAGGACGTCCAGGAGTCGGTCACGAGCTGTCCCACGCAGGCTTCTCGCTGTTGGCGGTGTCGGCGACCTGATCGGTTCAAACAGGCCTTGGCAAATGCAAGCCACGCAGAAGTTGAAAGATGCTTAACACTCAAACCAGCAAGGTCAGAGCGGGTGCTCCTTTTTACAGGAGCTTGGGTAGGTCTGGAGCAACCAGACCTGCTGTGTAAATCGTCGGTTTCGTCGCCAAGATGGCCGCTGACCACGTGGCTAGTGGCCGGGATGGCGCGTCGAGTGGCACAATGCAAAAGGGCCCCACGCAGATCGTGGAGATGCTGGAGGGCTGATCTTCGGTGCAAGGGCTGCTCGGTGGTGGGGGTTCTCAGTCCCCAAAGCACAACGTCGAGGATGCCTCAGAAGCTGCGCAGTCAGCTTTTCGAGTGTCTTCCAAGAGGTCCGGTCCCACGTCACTCGGTGCCTCCACGGGTCCCTTCTTTGCAGGGACTGTGGATCGGGCTCTGAGAGGTCTGGGAGTCTGGTTCTTGTCGGGCTCTGGGCTCGGGCTCCGGCTGGAGGCGGCCGCAAAGCAGACGTCGAGTTGCTGGTTGGTACCTGTGTTCACAGGGTGGCCACTCCTAGGCTACAAGGGAGATTCTCTTCAGTCTTCTGTGCAGCAGAATGTCGAAGTCCAGTCTTCTTCTTCGTGTAAAGTTGATTCAGGAAGATCTGCTGTGCAATGGCACTGCTCCCACTCTTATTCCCAATCTGAGGGGTGGATCACCTACTAGGTCCCTCCTCTGGGAGGAACCAATTCCGTCCACAAACGCCAAAGTTATTAGGCATAGAATTTTCAAAAGTTCCATAGAGAAAAAATCCTAACTATATATACCTACTGGCTATCGCCAGTAGGTAATATATATACATACATATATTACCTACTGGCGGTCGCCAGTAGGTAGTTATAGTTAGAATTTTTTTCAATGTTAAATCTCAAAATTCTATTTGGAATAACTTTGGCGCCGGTTGACGAATCTGCCTGAAAATTTCCTCAAAATGGCCTCGTCGAGCTCCGGTCCTTCCCTGAAAGTTTGGGGGGAATGCCTCAAGTGGGGGCCGAGATAAAAGGGGGGTCCCAAAACGTGTTTTCCCCATGTTAATTCCCATAGAGCGGTCGACCTCACTTTTAGCCCGAACGGCTGAATGGATTTTCACCAAACTTGGCAAAACTGTAGGGACTGGTAGCCCGATGTGCCTTTGCTATGTCTCAAGATATGTTCTTCAGTGGATTTTGAGTAATTTAGGTTAAAAAAAATATATATATCTATGGCAGCGCCCCGGAACGCACTCCGGGCGTGCCACGCGACTTGCGCGCAGAAAGCTGATTGGTTCTTGGGTGTCTGTAAACATTCGAAACAGTCCGGAGCGGCCGCCATCTTGTCTCTCGGTAAGATCGAGAGACAAGAGGTGGCAATAACGAAGGGGGAAATGAATAAAAGGGGGCAGGGTAGACACCCCGACCCCCTAGATTTGAATTGGTTGGCTGAAAAGGCCCATATAAAGCAAAAAAAATATATATATATTTTCGCGGGTTTCGTGCCCGGTACGCGAACCGGGCAGCGCTCCGGGAAGCGGAACAAAGAGAAAAAAAGAAAGAGAGGGTGTAAAAATGTTTGCAATTTTGTTATAAATGGAAGGTAGTTCTGAAAAGAACTGTTTTTTATTCTTTTTCTTCTTTTTTATTTTTTTTATTAATTTTCTGAACAATTTTTAGGGAAAATAACAAAAAAGCAGGGTTTGAACATGTCTCAACAGGAGCAAAAAATAAAAAGGATTCATTGTTTTCTCTTCTTGTTGCATTTATGATTTTCTCCAGCTCGGTTAATCAAAGTAATACTCTTTTCTCCAAAAGAAATAGTTCCTACACAATATATACAAACTATTTTGTAGTTTTCAAAAGGACTTTGAATATTGGGGACCATTTCTCGCCCTTCTGGTCCGGCGAATAATGTTTGTCCACTGGAGGTGCTGGGGATGACATTTGGGGGGTTGGCAGCAAGATCCCTTAGTTGTGCTTGGGAAAGATTATTAGGATGCCACCGCTCCATGTGGCAAATCATTGTATGATTCCCAAAGCTGTATTTCTTGTTGGGGTTGCCACGAAAAAGTTCATGTTTACATATCAAACAAGACACTTTGGGTGCATTGACCTTCTTTTGTCCAGGTGGAATTTTAAAAAATTGCCATATGTAGTGCTCTTTAATATGGCTCTGCCTTGGTGTTTCTGGCAGGAACTGCTGCCTTACTTGCTCTTCCTCCTCCTCCTCTTCGTCCTCATTATCTTCCTCTCTACCAAAGTCCATTGTTGGAGGTGGTCCTTTTGGTGGTGGTGGTGGTTGCTGAGAAGCACCAGCTGCAGCTATTATAGAAGATGGATGGTGTCATCAGTGATGTCATGAGTGATGTCACTGACCATGTCATGAGTGATGTAATATGTGACGTCATCAGCAGTGCATTACACGCGCAAGTTATAGTGAGTCCAACTAACTATAACGTGGAATTTCAATGGTTTTATGTCAGTAAAATTTCCAGCTAACTATAACTGGTGTGAAACCTATGTTTTTTTCAGTGAATTTAATAGGTTTTTTAAATGCTAATTCCTAACTATAACTGGTGTGAAACCTATGGTTTTTTCAGTGAATTTCATAGGTTTTTTAACTCCTAATTCCTAACTATAACTGGTGTGAAACCTTTGTTTTTTTCAGTGAATATATATATATATTTACAATTTACAAATCAAGCACTACTTTTCTGCACCTCCTTCTGTATGCCCCCTCCATTCTATTCTTCTATAACATTTCTTTCTTTATTTGAGTGTTTTATAAGGTGGAAAAGACTGAAGGGTTTTCGAGCACTAGATAGAATTGATAAAAGAGGAATCTTTGCAAAAGCACACTTGAGCTACTCAATGATTATTTACTTCATAAAAACAGGCATAGATTGCTGAAAACAATACACTGCTGCCATTGTATACATTTCTAAAGTATTACCTCTGATTTGGTAGCCTTTCAGCTAATAGCAACCAGTATTCTGTTCTTTATTCTCCATGCTCCTCCAACCACTGACCCTTCAGTGTGCATGTAAAACAAGCTTAACCTAATACTCTTTGTGAAACTGCTGTCCTGCAAAAGCTATTCATCCACCATGGTTCTCCTACCACTGCTCAGCTTCTACACTCCTCTAATCACGTGACAGAATTACATGTAATGAGTTAACCCAATGTTAATGTAAATGAGAGGTAGGGCGTGCAGTAGTAACAAACAAATGTAAGAGTTTTTCAATACCAGGACATGCAAAACTTTTTTAAAAGTCCTGTTTTTTAAATACATTGCACTTTGCCCTGTAGGCTGTGTAGGGCCTACCTAAGGGTGACTTACATATTAAAAAGGAAGGTTTTGGCCTAGCAAAAGGTTTACTTTGTCACGTTTAAAAGTCAGTTTAACATTACACTCAGGATGCACTGGCAGGCCCAAGCCATGTTTAAAGGACTACATTGTTTTTCTCTATTGCAAGGCCTACCTCTTTCATACAATAAATAATATTGGGCTACCTTATTACATTTAATAATTGATAACTTTCAATTGGGAGCAGGTTGGAATGTTGAGTTTGGTGTTTAAAAAAAATTCTTTGGTTCACCCTGCCAAGGATTGTGGCTGTTGCTTGGGGAGGGTTTCACACCCCTCAACCATCGACCCAATTCCTCACATTAACCATAATAAAACATAGTTAACCAGCACAGGGGAATTGAAGTATTAGCAGGTTAGAATTAAAGATAAAAAAATGTAGCCTCCATAATAAAACGATTCATGGAAAAATCTTTTTGAAAATTTCTAAGCATTAAAATGGTTATGAAAAGAATACTCAGTCCATTAGCATTCCTGCTATTCATCAAGAACAACACAAATAGTAGTCCAAACCTGGCCCAATCACATGAATATGGATGGATTTGAACCCCAACTTTCACTCAATGCAAAATCACCCTGGACATAGATCTCACTCTCAAGGACATCACAAAAGCACAATGAACTTGAACAATCATTCTTGGCTTAAGAAAGTGAAAATATTCTTCTCAACGTGTGACTTCTAAACTTCGATTCAAGCCCTCTTATTCGCTCACCTTTTATGATGGAAATGTTTGCTCCACCTCCTTCCAAACTCCGCACTAAAGGGCATTTTACATATTAATGCATGTCTCATTAATAGCCTAAAGAAATGTGACCCTCACAATAAAGGAATTTCACTAACTTCCCCTCCCTTGCTTCCCTGCACCATCTTCAAAACCCGCTGTATAATCTACAAATCCATTACAATTGCCACCTTTGCCTTCCTGACTGACAAGCTCAGCATCTCCAGTGGCCATCAAAATGCTCACAGCCAGTCGAGCAAGAAACATAGGAGTGCAGAAACTAAATTAAAAAGCAACAGGCCTTCTTCATCAGTGCACCTAGTACCTGAACAATATTTCTGTATCACAACATTTTGATGCAATAGAAGACCACTAACCAGATACCTGACCTTTCGCAGTTTGACTATGCCTTTGTCTTTGATCGTGAGTAGTGGTCTCTGCCATTTAGCTGAGTCTGCCTAAATAACACATTTGTACATGCATATTCATTTAATTCACCAAGGGCCAGATGTAGGAAGCCAAATTCCGGTCGGTAACGGCCGAAATTACCGAATTTCGCCCGTTACCGACCGGAATTAGGCTTTTCAGATGTAGGTGGCCAAATTGTAGGATTCGGTAATTTACTGAATCGGTAACTTAAGGAATCGGTAAATTACCAAATTCTTAACATACAGATTCTGTAAATTACCGAATCCTTAATGTAGAGAGCACTCAAGTGAGTGCTTTTTACATTTAAGGATTCGTTATTTACCACCAACTATTAGTTGGTGGTAAATTCCAAATACCTTTCAAAAAGCAATTTTTTGCTTTTAATTCAGTGCCATGTGGCAGACATACATGCCCTTAGGGCATGTATGTCTACCACATGTGCACCCATGCACTATACAGGGGTGCAACAGGGTGTCAATGTGACACCCTGCCACACTTGTAGGTCTACCCCCTATTATTGATAAGGTAAATACCGAATCGGTATTTACCAAATTTTACAGATTCTGTAAAATTTACCGAATCATTAGCTACACATCATTTACCGATTCTAAAATCCCGAACCGGTAAAATTCGGTATTTTAGAATCGGTAATTGATATTTACCTACATCTAGCCCCAAGTACCTTAAAAAATGGAATTCCATCAAAACGAATCACCAGCTTCTTATTCACAATGACATCCTAGCAACTGTCCATGCCACAACCATCAACAAAATAGCTACTCGGAATAAATCTCTTTCACTATAACTCCTCAAGGACCAAGTCATCCTACCTCTTAAAACCATTGCTCTTTTATATACTGCAAACCAGCAATAACATGCTGACTCAAACATTTGAACAACTGTGGACTCATTTTTACCCTCAAACAATTGTACATCCATTCTAGCCCTCTAAACAGTGCTCATTGAGTATTAGGGGCAGATTTACAAGAAAGTGACGCATCTGTACAGATGTGTCACTTTCCCTCCTCCACCTTGGGAAACCCTTGTGCCACCATGGATGCTCCCTATTTATAATACGGCGCACCATGGCGCAAAGATTGACAGATGCACCAGAAATTTTGATGCATCTGTTGGTGCAAAAGTCATGCATTGCTGGAGTTGTTTCTCCAAGCACGACGCAACTCCAGCAATGGATGGGGAGGCCTATCCTCATTGTGCTGCGTCACTCCTTACGCCTGCTCCAAGCAAGTATACAGTTTTGATGCAGTGGCATCCTAGAAGTGGCACAGTGAAATCTTGTAGATTTCACTACGTCACTTCCACGAGGCTTTTTTTTCGTGGGAACGCCCACCCTGAATACAGGTACAATGACCCAGGTACAATGTGACGCAGGGCTTTCCAACGTGACGTATCTCCCTAGATGCAATACGTTGTAAATGGGTAGCACTTTTACGATGACGCTGCATCACAAAAAAATTGCGCAACCGTTGCACAAAAATGATGCAAGGGGCTTGTAAATCTGCCCCTACATTTTCAACAATACATATATGCTGACAACTGTCCATGGAAGTCTGCATTACAATAATTTTCTATTCGCTTGACCTTCTCATAATTGTGTATCGATTGCTACGTGCAATGAATTGTCCATCCAGCACAACTCTCCTAAAGATGCTCATTAAAAAAAACAATCCTTCAACAACAAACTCCCATCGTCCATCCTTTCAGCCATGACCATGCCCACATATCTATTGTAACTGTCAAATACCTGCCTACCCCACATAACACCACAACAATTATGTATCAATCAAACAAGCTCTCCACCAAATGTACACATGATTTTTAATGAGAGCTTTCCTTGACCTTGCAACAGGTTCTCTCAGATAAAAATCTTCTGCCTCTGAGTTTTATTGCACATTGACATTTGTTGACACTCGGTCGTTCGGACACATTCTGAATCAGTTGCCGGTCTCCCGGGAGTAAACCTGTGTTGATTTCTTCTCAGATTTATGGCTTGTTATGAGTTTGTTCTAATTATCAGCAGAGAATCAATTAATGGAAAAAAGCATCTGCTGTGTTCGCTGTGTCTCCGTCAGTAATTACTGTAAGAACACGCATTAATCTCTCTTTTTATGGTCTCCACCTCCCTGTATGATGCCTACTTTCCATACCTCTCTCGCTTTATACTTTCTCCTTTTTCATTTTAAACATCTTTTCCTTAGATTTTTCTTTAGAATTGTATAGTAAATGTATCTCCTTCTTTTCGGCATCACTTTTGTACATTCTATCTTCACTTGTCAGCCTTTCTTCTAGTCCAAACTTCACCCGCATCTCCGTGCATCTCTTTCCCACTCCTCTTTCTGTATATATGTAGCATTCTCATACTCTCCCTTCTTTCCAATCTTTACTTCTCTTCTTTTTTCTCAACCTCGTGCCATAGTCTTTTCGTTCTTTATCCATCCTTCCCTCATCCCTCCTTCCGTTTTCTAGATCATGTTATCCTATTGCATCCCATCAGACCCCATCCCTTCCCAACCCTTCTCTTCCCATCCCGCTTCGTGTTTGATCAGTCTATAACATGGGTAGTTTTGTTCATATTATGGAAAGTTGTCCCTAATGTCTCTACATTCTGTAGTCACCAGTTGTATTAAAAAAATACTCAGGCCTCAATGTTGATGCAATCAAGGGTTGCAAAGCAGATCCCTCCAGCTCTCCCGAGGCCCCATTCCGTCCAAGGCCAATGAGTATTTGTGAGATATGGGAAACAGAGGGGCCCCTTGCCACGTTCGGGGCGGGGCATTAGTTTGCGTTACAACACTGGTGCAATCTGTTTTCACTGCATGTTTTCACTCCTCTTCCCTTTATAAATTAATTTGTTGCTGTAACTCATCCTAGCCTTGCATGCCAAAGGTTACACATTGTGTCACATCTGCAACATCTTCCTAGACTTTGGTCCTTGATGTCACTGCCCCGAGCAGTAATCCCCAAAAGAGGCAAGCTGCCTGCATCTAAAGGAGTGGTTGGTATATAAGTTTCTCTGTTTGCTATTGCTATTTTTGCAAAGCACAGTTTTTTATATGCAATTGCATTATATGCCTCAAGTGGCATGGTTAGTCTGTGTCACAATTGTTCATGTTTATGGGGCTGGTGTCTGTATGGAAGAAATAAGTCTACTGCTGCGAAATAAATCTCCTAATGATTTTCAGTGCATAAAGGTTCCCTTTAAGGGATGGGACTGAAGAAGCAAGATGGCAGCCACTTGATGTGTCCGCAGTGGCGTCACATCATATTACAGACAAGATCAATGAGATACCAGAACAGTGGTTTAAAGGTAACAACTGTATTCTAATCTGTCATTAAGTCCTCTTGGATGCGTTGCGAGAAGGCGGTGTATCCAATATAATTCACGGCGTAGCAAATTTTTATTATTGTCTATGTGAGGATATTTGTCCACCACTTCCAAGATAAGGAAGCGAATTTGGCTGGGGTTGTGTCCATGTTGCACAAAATGAGCTGCTACACAAGATTTAAGATTTTTGGTGCGTATGTTGCTACGGTGCTCCGTCAATCTTGTTTTGATTTTCCTTTCAGTTTTACCTACATATGGTAAGCCACACGGGCATTTCAGCATATATATGACGTTAGTTGAATCACAGGTGGCATTTACTTTGAGACGAATGGGCGTCCCTTGAGTAGGGTGTGATAGGCAATTTCCTGAAATGATACTGCTGCAATGGCCACAATTGTGGCATGGTATAGTGCCTTTGTAGATAATTTGTTTTTGGGTTGAGGGTTGCTTCAGCATAGATGCGATATTTTTAGAGCGTTGGTGTGCAAAAATAGGCGGGTAGTCGAATATCTTATTGAAATCCGTTTCAAGTTGTAGCATTTGCCAGTGCCTGCGAATAGATTGTTTGATTTTTAAGGATTGCGTTGAATATTTCAAGACAAATACAGCACGAGTGTCTGATTCTGAAGATTGTTCTCTGGGTTTTAATAGGTCCTGTCTGGATTTATTCAAGACTCTGGTTTTGGCTGTTTCAATGATTTCCTCTGGGTAACCCCGTTGTCTGAACTTTGTGATGATGGTAGAGCTATTATAGTTGAAGTTTTCAGGGGTAGATGCAATTCTTTTCGCCCGCAAGAGTTGCGAGTATGGCAGGTGTCGTTTCAAGCTGGGTTGGTGGAAACTCTTATAATGCAAGTAGTTATTGCGATCAGTGGCTTTTGTGTAGATTGAAGTGACAAATTGGTTGTTGGTTAATGTGATTTGTACATCCAGGAAAGATATGGATTTAGAATCGAAGCTGTAAGTAAATTGGATGCGGTCATCTACATGATTGAGGTAATTGATAGCTTGATGTAGTTGGATCTCATTCCCTGTCCACACTAGAAAAATGTCATCAATGTATCGGTAATAGGCATGTATGTGTGGTTGCCACAGTTGGTGATTCAATACATGTTTGATCTCGAATGAGTACATAAACAGATTTGCATATGCAGGAGCCGCACAGTTGCCCATGGCGACTCCTGATAGCTGTTGGTAGAATTTGCCGGTCGGTGTTTTGAAGTAGCTGTGGTGTAAGATATATTGCATGAGTTCCATGATAAAAACTTGTAAATCCATGGGTTTTTTACTGTGTACCAAGGCAGTTTCTAGTGCTTCCAATCCCAAATCATGAGGTATCGACGTATATAGAGAGTTGACGTCGATGGTACATAAGATCACAGGTTGATTGGGTGGTATGTTGATGTTTTGGAGCTTAATGAGAAAATCTGTGGTATCCTGTATGTAGGTAGACATGTTTGTCACTGATTTTTGCAAATGTTTATCGATGTACTTGCCGGTTGGTTCATGGATGGAGTCACATGTGCTCACTATCGGTCTGAAAGGTGGCTTAGTGGCGTGCTTATGAATTTTGGGAACAAGATACATGTATGGTATCTGAGGATGATCTTTAACCAAAAATCTTTTGTCTTTTTCGGTGATGGTTCCAGATGAGACCGCTTTGGTAACAATGGTAATCAGAACCTGCTTGTACTCATGGGTAGGATCCGTATTCAAGAGTAGATATAGATCAGGGTTATTCAAGTGGTTGTCTAAATGAAGATTGTAGTAGCAGGTGTCTAAGGCTACCAGTGCTCCTCCTTTGTCTGCCTTGCAAATTTTTATGTTAGTATTAGAAGCAAGTTGTCTTAACGCTTGAAATTCATTGGTGGATAAATTGGAACGATGTTTGGGAGACGTTTTGAAGATAGTGTGGATATCTTGTTGTACTGCTATTTCAAACGTGTCCAACACTTTATGACTTGTAGGTGGGATGAAGGAACTCTTTGGTCTTAACCCCATTAGGGTACTTTGATCTTGGGTATTTTGTGGCGGACATACATTGGTGAAAAAGTGTCTTAAACGCAAAGTTCTAAAAAAGAAGAGGGTGTTATATCTGTGCGGTTCCTTGGGTCACTTAGTGAACTTGAGGTTGACGGCTGAAGTGGGCCAAGCATCAACCACAGACCCAGGAGGTCCCGCAGGACCCACCGACTTCCACCAGGAGTCACAGAATTTAGTTATCAACATTTCACAAACTCCATTAACTAAGATTCAACAACAAGTACTCCAGAAAGGCATGAATTTCGTACCAACGCACCACACCAATGAACTTGACACTACCATCTCTTTTTACAAGTTCATGAGAACTTTGCGTTTAAGACACTTTTTCACCAATGTATGTCCGCCACAAAATACCCAAGATCAAAGTACCCTAATGGGGTTAAGACCAAAGAGTTCCTTCATCCCACCTACAAGTCATAAAGTGTTGGACACGTTTGAAATAGCAGTACAACAAGATATCCACACTATCTTCAAAACGTCTCCCAAACATCGTTCCAATTTATCCACCAATGAATTTCAAGCGTTAAGACAACTTGCTTCTAATACTAACATAAAAATTTGCAAGGCAGACAAAGGAGGAGCACTGGTAGCCTTAGACACCTGCTACTACAATCTTCATTTAGACAACCACTTGAATAACCCTGATCTATATCTACTCTTGAATACGGATCCTACCCATGAGTACAAGCAGGTTCTGATTACCATTGTTACCAAAGCGGTCTCATCTGGAACCATCACCGAAAAAGACAAAAGATTTTTGGTTAAAGATCATCCTCAGATACCATACATGTATCTTGTTCCCAAAATTCATAAGCACGCCACTAAGCCACCTTTCAGACCGATAGTGAGCACATGTGACTCCATCCATGAACCAACCGGCAAGTACATCGATAAACATTTGCAAAAATCAGTGACAAACATGTCTACCTACATACAGGATACCACAGATTTTCTCATTAAGCTCCAAAACATCAACATACCACCCAATCAACCTGTGATCTTATGTACCATCGACGTCAACTCTCTATATACGTCGATACCTCATGATTTGGGATTGGAAGCACTAGAAACTGCCTTGGTACACAGTAAAAAACCCATGGATTTACAAGTTTTTATCATGGAACTCATGCAATATATCTTACACCACAGCTACTTCAAAACACCGACCGGCAAATTCTACCAACAGCTATCAGGAGTCGCCATGGGCAACTGTGCGGCTCCTGCATATGCAAATCTGTTTATGTACTCATTCGAGATCAAACATGTATTGAATCACCAACTGTGGCAACCACACATACATGCCTATTACCGATACATTGATGACATTTTTCTAGTGTGGACAGGGAATGAGATCCAACTACATCAAGCTATCAATTACCTCAATCATGTAGATGACCGCATCCAATTTACTTACAGCTTCGATTCTAAATCCATATCTTTCCTGGATGTACAAATCACATTAACCAACAACCAATTTGTCACTTCAATCTACACAAAAGCCACTGATCGCAATAACTACTTGCATTATAAGAGTTTCCACCAACCCAGCTTGAAACGACACCTGCCATACTCGCAACTCTTGCGGGCGAAAAGAATTGCATCTACCCCTGAAAACTTCAACTATAATAGCTCTACCATCATCACAAAGTTCAGACAACGGGGTTACCCAGAGGAAATCATTGAAACAGCCAAAACCAGAGTCTTGAATAAATCCAGACAGGACCTATTAAAACCCAGAGAACAATCTTCAGAATCAGACACTCGTGCTGTATTTGTCTTGAAATATTCAACGCAATCCTTAAAAATCAAACAATCTATTCGCAGGCACTGGCAAATGCTACAACTTGAAACGGATTTCAATAAGATATTCGACTACCCGCCTATTTTTGCACACCAACGCTCTAAAAATATCGCATCTATGCTGAAGCAACCCTCAACCCAAAAACAAATTATCTACAAAGGCACTATACCATGCCACAATTGTGGCCATTGCAGCAGTATCATTTCAGGAAATTGCCTATCACACCCTACTCAAGGGACGCCCATTCGTCTCAAAGTAAATGCCACCTGTGATTCAACTAACGTCATATATATGCTGAAATGCCCGTGTGGCTTACCATATGTAGGTAAAACTGAAAGGAAAATCAAAACAAGATTGACGGAGCACCGTAGCAACATACGCACCAAAAATCTTAAATCTTGTGTAGCAGCTCATTTTGTGCAACATGGACACAACCCCAGCCAAATTCGCTTCCTTATCTTGGAAGTGGTGGACAAATATCCTCACATAGACAATAATAAAAATTTGCTACGCCGTGAATTATATTGGATACACCGCCTTCTCGCAACGCATCCAAGAGGACTTAATGACAGATTAGAATACAGTTGTTACCTTTAAACCACTGTTCTGGTATCTCATTGATCTTGTCTGTAATATGATGTGCTAATTTGATTGATACCCTTTATGCATATTTGCTTTATGTGTATATTTGCCTTATTTCCACCTGTGACCTTTTTTCCCTTTCCTTTGCTTTTTTCCATCCCTTATACTCTTACATTATGTTTATTGAGTTTTCTTATACATGCCTTTTTTAACCTACACTACTTTTTTCCTCATTATTTTCTTCTCCTTTATACATGTGTTCAGCCTGCGATTTATTTATTTACATTTTTGCATAACTCTCTATTTATATCCTCCACTCGACTCTTGTAATTATTTGTGATTATATTCTGTGCACACTTTCTTCCACTCGCGTTCCTTCGTATCACTCTAACTCAGTCTGTTTTCTCTTTCTTGACTCCATGCGTTCTTAACCCCATCCAGTACGCATGCGTGGCGTCTTCCGGGTTCTCGAATTTGAGCCCGGAGCTTACTCGGATTACCTTTCGGAATGTGTCTAACCCTTCACATATTCGGTAAGAACCTTTGCTTTCTCTACCGCGTTCTCGGATCGGTCTAAGTTACCTCTTATATTCATTGCACCGCCGTTTTTTTCATTTCCACATATTTATTGCACGAAAAAAGTTCTTTGGGATACTTTACTTTCTCACAGTGCTCTTTCACCTTTCTACTAATCTCCATGCTTATTTTCGAACATCGTGGCTTTCCTTCACTCTCCCTCGACCTTGGACTACTATCTTTTTACACTATGTGTTGGCATGCCATCCTGACGATTGTACCGTCCTATCACTCACGTCCAATGATGAACCCACTCTGGGTTTTTACCTTCTTGCACAATTAAAGCCCGGTACCGTTTATCATTCACCATTGTTCAACTTAGTTATTTATCCTGTGTCTTTGGGACTCCTGTATCAGCGCCCTACATATGGTTTCCTCTTATTTTCTAGATTCCCCCTGAAGAAGTGCTTCCCAGCACGAAATGCATCGGGGACTACTTTGAATGTATAACCTTGCAAGAAATTATAAGAATTTAAATTCATGGATCATATGACTAGAATATGACTGATGAAACATTGAATTGTGATCAACTGAATACCTTTATGAATACGGATTGTTGAAATAAACCAATCTTAAATTACGCTCAACTTTGAATTCAAAACTTTATTGAACATTTTCACGCACAAACAGTGCCCATCAGAGTGCCTAGGATTCGTCCTTACCCCCTGTAAGGCTAACACTGTTCTTATTCTACATGCACCTTTTGGACCAGGAAGGTGACTTCCTAAGCACCTACAAACTAGACTACTGACCTTACTCTGTCATTCAACATATTTTACCCTAGGAGTGCAGCGGTTCCTAAACAAAGTATCTAATCCCTCCCGGTCCAAACCGCCAGTGCACCCACAGACCATGTCTTACGCCGACATTGCAGGAATAACCACAAATAAAGCGGATACTTTTGAATTTAACACGGACGACACCGATCGTATATATGCACTAATACAGGAGCCAGACTACATATCTTCCAGCACTGGATCTGCACAAGCCAATATTCGACAACTCCTATATACTGCTAAAAGGGAAATCAATCAAAGACTGCATGCTTCGACCTTAATCAGATACCACCGGGTACAACGCATCCCCAGAGGCTTGCGAATTCCATTGAAATCAACTTTGTGTAAAAACAACCCCCGATTCACAGAGAAGTGGTACGGGATACTCAATAAGTGCTCCCTCGATCTAATATTGCTCATAGTTGAAGAACTATCTAAATTACTAGAAGAGCTTGATAACGAAGTCAAACAATTAAAACACGACCTAAGTACAAAACTCACCCCAGAAGAACTGGCTTCAACATTGGAAGACATTAATAGTCAACTAGACAAATACGTGAAAGAAATAAATGAGAGAAAAATAAGAAAATTTAAACGAGACACAGTTGACTATAAATTGGGAGAAGTTTATAATTGGGCTGAAATCTACGCGGCCAGACGTCAAAGCCGCGCACAAACCAACAGATCAACTGACGGAGACACCTCATCATCTGAGGACACGTCCAGAACAGGACCTACCAGAGGACAACCAAGATCAAGGACCAGCGCATCTGACCGCACAAGACCTGACCAGCCGTCAACCTCAAGTTCACTAAGTGACCCAAGGAACCGCACAGATATAACACCCTCTTCTTTTTTAGAAGTGGGCCAAGCATCAACCACAGACCCAGGAGGTCCCGCAGGACCCACCGACTTACCACCGGCGAAATCCACCAGGAGTCACAGAATTTAGTTATCAACATTTCACAAACTCCATTAACTAAGATTCAACAACAAGTACTCCAGAAAGGCATGAATTTCGTACCAACGCACCACACCAATGAACTTGACACTACCATCTCTTTTTACAAGTTCATGAGAACTTTGCGTTTAAGACACTTTTTCACCAATGTATGTCCGCCACAAAATACCCAAGATCAAAGTACCCTAATGGGGTTAAGACCAAAGAGTTCCTTCATCCCACCTACAAGTCATAAAGTGTTGGACACGTTTGAAATAGCAGTACAACAAGATATCCACACTATCTTCAAAACGTCTCCCAAACATCGTTCCAATTTATCCACCAATGAATTTCAAGCGTTAAGACAACTTGCTTCTAATACTAACATAAAAATTTGCAAGGCAGACAAAGGAGGAGCACTGGTAGCCTTAGACACCTGCTACTACAATCTTCATTTAGACAACCACTTGAATAACCCTGATCTATATCTACTCTTGAATACGGATCCTACCCATGAGTACAAGCAGGTTCTGATTACCATTGTTACCAAAGCGGTCTCATCTGGAACCATCACCGAAAAAGACAAAAGATTTTTGGTTAAAGATCATCCTCAGATACCATACATGTATCTTGTTCCCAAAATTCATAAGCACGCCACTAAGCCACCTTTCAGACCGATAGTGAGCACATGTGACTCCATCCATGAACCAACCGGCAAGTACATCGATAAACATTTGCAAAAATCAGTGACAAACATGTCTACCTACATACAGGATACCACAGATTTTCTCATTAAGCTCCAAAACATCAACATACCACCCAATCAACCTGTGATCTTATGTACCATCGACGTCAACTCTCTATATACGTCGATACCTCATGATTTGGGATTGGAAGCACTAGAAACTGCCTTGGTACACAGTAAAAAACCCATGGATTTACAAGTTTTTATCATGGAACTCATGCAATATATCTTACACCACAGCTACTTCAAAACACCGACCGGCAAATTCTACCAACAGCTATCAGGAGTCGCCATGGGCAACTGTGCGGCTCCTGCATATGCAAATCTGTTTATGTACTCATTCGAGATCAAACATGTATTGAATCACCAACTGTGGCAACCACACATACATGCCTATTACCGATACATTGATGACATTTTTCTAGTGTGGACAGGGAATGAGATCCAACTACATCAAGCTATCAATTACCTCAATCATGTAGATGACCGCATCCAATTTACTTACAGCTTCGATTCTAAATCCATATCTTTCCTGGATGTACAAATCACATTAACCAACAACCAATTTGTCACTTCAATCTACACAAAAGCCACTGATCGCAATAACTACTTGCATTATAAGAGTTTCCACCAACCCAGCTTGAAACGACACCTGCCATACTCGCAACTCTTGCGGGCGAAAAGAATTGCATCTACCCCTGAAAACTTCAACTATAATAGCTCTACCATCATCACAAAGTTCAGACAACGGGGTTACCCAGAGGAAATCATTGAAACAGCCAAAACCAGAGTCTTGAATAAATCCAGACAGGACCTATTAAAACCCAGAGAACAATCTTCAGAATCAGACACTCGTGCTGTATTTGTCTTGAAATATTCAACGCAATCCTTAAAAATCAAACAATCTATTCGCAGGCACTGGCAAATGCTACAACTTGAAACGGATTTCAATAAGATATTCGACTACCCGCCTATTTTTGCACACCAACGCTCTAAAAATATCGCATCTATGCTGAAGCAACCCTCAACCCAAAAACAAATTATCTACAAAGGCACTATACCATGCCACAATTGTGGCCATTGCAGCAGTATCATTTCAGGAAATTGCCTATCACACCCTACTCAAGGGACGCCCATTCGTCTCAAAGTAAATGCCACCTGTGATTCAACTAACGTCATATATATGCTGAAATGCCCGTGTGGCTTACCATATGTAGGTAAAACTGAAAGGAAAATCAAAACAAGATTGACGGAGCACCGTAGCAACATACGCACCAAAAATCTTAAATCTTGTGTAGCAGCTCATTTTGTGCAACATGGACACAACCCCAGCCAAATTCGCTTCCTTATCTTGGAAGTGGTGGACAAATATCCTCACATAGACAATAATAAAAATTTGCTACGCCGTGAATTATATTGGATACACCGCCTTCTCGCAACGCATCCAAGAGGACTTAATGACAGATTAGAATACAGTTGTTACCTTTAAACCACTGTTCTGGTATCTCATTGATCTTGTCTGTAATATGATGTGCTAATTTGATTGATACCCTTTATGCATATTTGCTTTATGTGTATATTTGTCTTATTTCCACCTGTGACCTTTTTTCCCTTTCCTTTGCTTTTTTCCATCCCTTATACTCTTACATTATGTTTATTGAGTTTTCTTATACATGCCTTTTTTAACCTACACTACTTTTTTCCTCATTATTTTCTTCTCCTTTATACATGTGTTCAGCCTGCGATTTATTTATTTACATTTTTGCATAACTCTCTATTTATATCCTCCACTCGACTCTTGTAATTATTTGTGATTATATTCTGTGCACACTTTCTTCCACTCGCGTTCCTTCGTATCACTCTAACTCAGTCTGTTTTCTCTTTCTTGACTCCATGCGTTCTTAACCCCATCCAGTACGCATGCGTGGCGTCTTCCGGGTTCTCGAATTTGAGCCCGGAGCTTACTCGGATTACCTTTCGGAATGTGTCTAACCCTTCACATATTCGGTAAGAACCTTTGCTTTCTCTACCGCGTTCTCGGATCGGTCTAAGTTACCTCTTATATTCATTGCACCGCCGTTTTTTTCATTTCCACATATTTATTGCACGAAAAAAGTTCTTTGGGATACTTTACTTTCTCACAGTGCTCTTTCACCTTTCTACTAATCTCCATGCTTATTTTCGAACATCGTGGCTTTCCTTCACTCTCCCTCGACCTTGGACTACTATCTTTTTACACTATGTGTTGGCATGCCATCCTGACGATTGTACCGTCCTATCACTCACGTCCAATGATGAACCCACTCTGGGTTTTTACCTTCTTGCACAATTAAAGCCCGGTACCGTTTATCATTCACCATTGTTCAACTTAGTTATTTATCCTGTGTCTTTGGGACTCCTGTATCAGCGCCCTACATATGGTTTCCTCTTATTTTCTAGATTCCCCCTGAAGAAGTGCTTCCCAGCACGAAATGCATCGGGGACTACTTTGAATGTATAACCTTGCAAGAAATTATAAGAATTTAAATTCATGGATCATATGACTAGAATATGACTGATGAAACATTGAATTGTGATCAACTGAATACCTTTATGAATACGGATTGTTGAAATAAACCAATCTTAAATTACGCTCAACTTTGAATTCAAAACTTTATTGAACATTTTCACGCACAAACAGTGCCCATCAGAGTGCCTAGGATTCGTCCTTACCCCCTGTAAGGCTAACACTGTCACTAGGGTTGGTGTCACCCGGTACGGGTAACTCATGGTGTCACCCCCTCACAACTTACCGGATGGACCATCTCACCCTCTGCACCATGTCCCCTCTGCCTGCACCATCTCCCCTCCGCCTGCACCATCTCACCCCCTGCCTGCACCATCTCCCCTCTGCCTGCACCATCTCCCATCTGCCTGCACCGTCTCTCCCTGTGTCCGCACCATCTCCCTCTGCCTGCACCATCTCTCCCTCTGCCTGCACCATCTCTCCCTCTGCCTGCACCATCTCCCCTCCGCCTGCACCATCTCTCCTTCTGCCTGCAAAATCTCTCCCTCCGCCTCCACCATCTCTCCCTCCACCTGCGCCATCTCTCCCTCTGCCTGCACCATCTCCGCTCTGCCTGCACCATCTCCCCTATGCCTGCACCATCTCTCCCTCTGCCTCCACCATCTCTCCCTCCGCCTGCGCCATCTCTCCCTCTGCCTGCGCCATCTCTCCCTCTGCCTGCACCATCTCCCCTCTGCCTGCACCATCTCCCCTCTGCCTGCACCATCTCCCCTCTGCCTACACCATCTCCTCTCTGCCTGCACCATCTCTCCCTCTGCCTTCACCATCTCCCCTCCACCTGCACCATCTCCCCTCCGCCTGCACCATCTCTCCCTCTGTCGGCACCATCTCACCCTCTTCCTGCACCATCTCCCCTCTGCCTGCACCATCTCTCCCTCTGTCGGCTCCATCTCCGCTCTGCCTGCACCATCTCACTCCCTGCCTACACCATCTCACCCTCTGCCTGCACCATCTCACCCTCTTCCAGCATCATCTCCCCTCTGCCTGCACCCTCTCTCCCTCTGTCCGCACCATCTCCCCTCCGCCTGCACATCTCTCCCTCTGCCTGCACCATCTCCCCTCTGCCTGCACCATCTCCCCTATGCCTGCACCATCTCTCCCTCTTCCTGCACCATCATCTCTCCCTCTGCCAACACCATCTCTCCCTCTGCCTGCACCATCTCTCCCTCTGCCTGCACCATCTCCCCTCCGCCTGCACCATCTCACCCTCTGTCGGCTCCATCTCCGCTCTGCCTGCACCATCTCACTCCCTGCCTGCACCATCTCGTCCTCTGCCTGCACCATCTCACCCTCTTCCTGCACCATCTCCCCTCTGCCTGTTGCGATGTTAGATATTGTGGCTTCTGTAGGGGGAGTGGTGCTGGGTCACCTGATTTGTAGAAATGTAGGTGTTTTCCAGTGAGGCGATTGTGCTACTTCTGTTTGGAGGTTTTCACTCACACTTAAAAGTTTATGGTGCAATTTTAATGTAACCATGGGACTCCCAGCTATGCCTCAGGAAATAATTCAAGCATGCCAATTTTTAAAAGATAACAAGACTGTAGAACTGTACCTTCAGGAAGAACCCTATTTTGTCTCTCTCTTTCCATTAAGTTGCTCCCTCCCCCCCCCCCCCCCCCTCCCATGCAGTGGATGAAGGTCCGGTGTATGCCATGTGCATGGCTGGGTCAGGAGACCAGGGCAGGGGACGCTTGCTCGGTGGATCTCCAGCTTGCAAGTTGCAGGAAACCAACCCAGTTTTAGGCCACAGACACCTCCGTGATATTCCGGCTAGATTCTGGGACCCGTGAGATGCAGGCCGCGTCAGAACCACTAGAACAGCACACAGATGACATGGAGCTAGTACTGTACGGAGACAGAAAATGACTCAATAGTTCTGCCACTAGACCTTGTGGGGGTGCAGGGTAAAAAGTATTTGCTTCCCACAAGAGTGACAAGACTCAGCTACACAAGGGTCTTTGTGATGAGTCTCCAAAAAATTAAGGAATATATGCAGGTGTCTGCAGAGAATTAGGGACATATTATATCAAGCCTGCCTGCAGCCTGGGCAATAAAAATCAGCAAGTTTGTAGTTTTGGCGGCGGGGGATGGGCGCTGACTCGTCTCGAAAAGGGCATGTGTGGGGGCATTAGGAAGAAAGCCAGCTTGAGCCGTGATGCACCCGCCCGAAGAGGGCCCTCAGGGCCGTGTTTTTTCATTGGGAACTGCACTGCCACATTTTTAACTTATACTAGTACTACCAGAAGAAAACAAAGCCAGCTTGAGGCCAGGGCCCTGCCCTCAGGGCCGTGTGGATGTTTTCATTTGTGTGCCACTGCACTGCCACATTTTTAACTTGCTACTACTTACTTCATGGGCATGCATATGATATATACATAAATTAAAATTAATTATACTATTCCAGCAGTCTCTCACCTTCCCAAATTTGAAGGGGAGGGACAGACACTAACAGCAAAAGATAGTGCCGGTCCGGTGGTGGTCTCTGAGTCTGATGTCGTCGTCCGACTGGTCGTGACTCGTGGCGTGGGTATTAATTGTTCTTTAAATATTTTCACCACCGAGCACGCACTCTCCCTGGTGGGCGCGTGACCGTGCTGTGACGCGTCAGAGGCTAAGAGCAGCAGGTGCCGCACTGCGCACAGCACGCGGGGGCTGTCCCAAGGCCGTTACCTCATTGGTAGTAGGGCTAGATTGACGGCCCTGGGACCCAAACTGCTGGGCAAGTGAAACTGAAACTTTCTGAAAGTCTGTCTGAACAACAATCAACGTCGCTGTTCATGCCATTGCCTGATGATTCATAACAGGGTTCGGCTCTTCGGTTTTGAATCGTCACACTCACTCACAGAAGAAACAATTGCAAACCCTTCGTTGTGTGACTGTGAGTGGTGACGGGGCTGGTGCGCTTCTTAGTGTAGTAGATTGGTGTCACCCCCAGATGGGGTGACACCCGGTGCGGTCCGCACCCCCCGCACCCCCCTAGTGATGCCACTGTGTGTCCGTAAGGCAGCTTTCTGACCAGCTGCCGGCCGAGATGCAGATTCAGAGGAGGAGAAAGGAAATCGCTCGGAGCACATCGGAGAGATTACGACAAGTCTGACAATCTGCTACATTGTTATTGAAGAAAGCTGGCAGGAGGCGCGGTGCACCATGTTTGCAGAGGAGGTTCATTCTCTCCTGTCAGTGGCTGGTGGGTGAGGTGAGTCGGGTCAATTCCAGCCCTGCGGCTGGTGTGGGTTGGGACTCTGCATGCGTCAGAAGCCAGCAGGAGTCAGAGCAGGCAGCCAGCAGCGGAGAGGTACCTCTCTAGTAGTGGCAACCCCTCCCCTTCTGGGGAGTGAAGGCTCACCAAAGTGGGCGGCTTTTAACTACACCCATCAAAGTGAATGTGACCTTTAAAAGGAAGGGCAAAGGCGGTCCCCTGGCACCCCAGTGCCTGGCGGCCTTCAGCGTTCTGGAGATTCTGTGTGGAGCAGCAAGCATGGTCGAGGGGCTCAAGAAGACGGTGGAGCCAGAGAGAGATTCAGGGAACAGTAGGATGTCCCAGGCAGCAATGGTTAACACAAACACTCCAGTACAGGATACTACAGAGGTAATACCTCGTGAAAATGTTGTGGCTGGGAAACCAAATAGACTGGCTTATGAGTTAGAATTCAAGGAAATAGTGTTACTGTCCTACTTTTATTAGAAGTAAATTTGGGGGCCAACAGAAATCCTTTATGGGTTCCGGAGTGGCGTGCTACTCACCAGAAAAGCGCTTCAACATCCTTCAGGGGTAACTAGTGCTATATGAATGCAAACCTTTCTTCCCTTTTATACCTCTGCTATCCATCTCACTCCAAATAACTGACTAATATCCACCACTAAAATTACTTTCATATTTCACCATACTAATTCACCACTAATCCTTTATGGGCTTCCGGAGTAGCGTGCTTCAACACCCCATCAGGGGTAACAAGCGCTATATAAATACAAACCTTTTTTCCTCCTCTATCCTTCTGCTATCATTCCAAATCCAAATAACTGACTAACCTATATACCAGTTAAAATGTATTTGCATGTTACACTATACTAATTCAACACTAATCCTCTATGGGTCCCGGAGTAGTGTGCTACTCGCCGAAAAAGCGCTTCGATGCCTCGTCAGGGGTAGTAAGCGCTAAATAAATGCAATTACAATACAATACAATAAGAGAACTGGCTGGCTCAGCTCTTAAGACAGACATGGGGAGAAGGAATACAACTTTGGTTGTCTCGTGCCTAAAAATATTATAGTGCAGTGTCTAGCAGTCCCATAAAATGTGCAGCTGGCAAGCTGGTTACATTGGCCCACTAAAAGCTCATAATTCAAGCTCGATCATCTAGTCCTGAACATGATACAATGAACAGATTTTTCTCACCACCAATGGGGCAGATTGGTTGGCAGATGGCCTTGAAACCCTCACAGAATCTAGTGAAAGTATACAGGAGGATAAGTCTAGGGGCGATTCCCGTTCAACAACCAGCAAAGTGGTTAAAAAATTCAGACGGCAAGATATAGACAGAAAGGAACTCAAATGGGACCATTCTTCAACTGAGCAATTGGTGTCTGTCTCTTTGAAACCCCCACATTAGACTCAATATACCAGTGTATTTTATCCCACAGAGAGAAAACATGTCAGGACAGTCGCAGATGTCAGGCGGCAATACGTAAACTGCAGGGGGCAGTTAGAAAAGTAGCTAAATCATGTAATGCTATAGTTGAGCATTTGAGACAGATGTAGTTGGTTCATGTGCACAACTAAAAGCCAATGAATATCAACCATTTGAAGTACAGTAGAAATTGGAGGATCAGGAAAATCGACAAAGGCGCAACTTCCTGTGGGTTCTTGCCGTCCCGAAGGGACGGAGGGATTAGATGCCTGCTCATTTATGGTGTGCATCTTTCACCAGGCGTTTCTAGAATTAGAGGAATGGAATCGGGTTCCCTTTGTACAGAAACAACCAGCTAGAGAAGATGTCTAGCCGCGGACCATCCTCGTGTATATTACTTTCTTTTGAGACAGCCAATATTCAAAAAAGCAAAAAGCCAAAGGCTAAGTGAACAGTAGGGGATTTCTCCTTTTTTGTTTGTACCTACTGCCATGCAACTGTTGAAAGGGGATGGTATCTGTGACAGAACCATTTCAAGAAAAAGGAGCTCAGGCATTTCTCTTAAATCCGGCATGGCTGACAGTGATCTGAGGGAATCAGACTTGGTTTTTCACTTCTGAAATCAAGGCATAGGAATATATGCAGGAAATGAACAACTGAACAATGGCAGATTGGAGAGAGCCCACCTATATGATATATGTAACTTATGTTAAGGGTCAAAAGGCCAAAGGGTTAAATGGGGTTGGATGCCCCCTGATGTGGATCAGTGTCCGCTTAGTTTCTATACTTATGTTTTGCTTTCTCTTTTTTTTTCTTTTTTTTGACACTTCATGGTTACAATATATAAGCATGGTTAATTTTGATATAATGGAGAAGGAATTTTCTGTTTTTGGTGGATGGTTTATGTCAGTCCGTGTGACTAGTCTGAGAGTATGTTCGAATCTCCACAGAACAAGGTTGGTCAGGGTGCCTCTATGGGGAGGAAGTGTGAGGGCGGGAAAGGGGTGGCGAAGAGGGGGTTTGGGCTGTGGGTTGGAAGATATGGGGGTAGGGTTGGGGGGGTCAGCAACAATGAAAATACACCCAAAGAGTGAATAAAAAAAGAGGAAAGCAAGATGGGGGCTCAAAGAAAATGAATGTATTAAATCAGTAGAGAGCTCGCACAGGGTTAAAGTATCTGATACCAAATTGGTATGCTCACTATTTTTACTGTTAATGTAGGGGGACTAAATGATAAAGGTAAATGGCAGAGGGTAGCTGAGATATGCAGGTCCCTGGAAACTGAGATCATATGTCAACAGTAAACCCATATACCTTGCGAGAAGAGGGAATTGTTGACAATCAGAGATTATAACTCAGTTGCATACACAACTCAGAGTTCATTTATAAGGGGTGTAGCTATCTTTGCCAAAACAAATAAGGTGAATGTTTTGATTTGTTCTGAATTCCTTCCATCAATTTTGTGTCTTTTGCTTCCTTGCCCTAAGTGCACCGGGTATGCCCAGACGTGGGTCCTGGGCTCACGGTGCCACAGGATTCAAGCTATCCTGGCTGATGAATGAAACCCAGAAACCGGTCCTAGGATGCTTGATTCCGGTCCATGGAGGACCTGGCTTGGCAGTTCGGGCTGGACTGTACCCATGATGCACAGGGTCAAGACTGATTTGCATATGGCCAAGTCTAAACTGGTGTTGCATGATGAGCAAATGAATGATGGATTTAACCCAGATCTCTTGACTGAGGGTGAATGTTTTGATTTGGTCTGCATGCCGTCCATCAATTGTGTGCCTTTTGCATCCTAAAAGTAATAAGGGGCCTATAAAGCCGGAACTGGTGGATAAGCGGGGTAGATGGGCAATTGTTGATTCATAAATTTGAGTACTGATTTGTTAAATCTATAGTTCGAACCAGGAGGACTCAAAAATATTTAATGATTTGGAGGTGTAATTATCATCCTGGCCTGCCCCATTAATAATCTTCTGAGACCTGAATATTCATCATGAGGCGGGGATTTACATATTATTCCAGTCCACACACCGCCCATCTAAATTGGTAAGTAAAGAGGAAATTAAGAAACTGCCAAAGATCCTCTGAGATCACTATCCATACATATTATAAGTGTCAGGGCAGGGTAGTAAAAGGACTTAATCAATATGGACTTTTGATATAAAGTTTCTATTGAATAATTTGTTTATAGAACATATTAGGAAATGGGCTGTTTAATATTTATTTTTTTAGAGTTTTGTATAGCGTGAACTAGACAAGAGACATCGGTTATCAGAGCGCTTTATATAGCACCAGTTTCGTTACAGAAGGACACATTTGTTTTTGTTAGGCACGGGGAGATTAAGTTATTTGCCCAGAATCACAGGATGTTGAGTGTCATTGCCGAGACTCAAACCCGGCTCCACAGCTTCGAGGGCGACCGCTCTAGCCATAAGGCTACATCCTCTCCTTTTAAATAGGTATAGTGCCTCGAGGAGGAGTAGTTTGGGACTCTTTCAAAGCAAGGTTGAGAGGGGTCAGTATTTGTTTTGATGATTTTAGTAGGAAGCAGGAAGCAAGTAAGATGGAAGGGCTATATAGCAAACTAGCTCAGTCGGAGGGAAATCATATGGAGAGGATATCGCAAGAACAAGAGGATGGGCGTATATTTCTGGAAATCATGACAGTTACAGATGAGATAAATAGTCATTAAACTAAGAGGTTAGCGGAGAGGTTACAGGCATACAACATGAGAGTTATGCATTTGGTGAGATGGCTGGTTAAATTTTGGCATTGTGTAATAGACAAAGAGTAGGCTTGGGCAGAGTTCCACTACATGAAGCTATGCAAAGTGACCAAAAAACACTGCCTCAATATGCATAGTTCATTCGGATTCACCATTCACACTGATTTTTAGTGCCATGTGTTTGTCCCATGCTGGAAAATCTGCTCAAATGGCACCATGCACAGTACAAGAGGGTGTTGCTTATTTATGCTGCATGAGTAGATTTTCAACCATCCGCGACTGCCCGCGTTAAGAAATCTTGCTGGCAGGTGGGCTAGCATTGGATTTTGCTCACCTACGCTCGCCAACTTAACACTGGTGAGCAAGGAAAAAACTCCCTTTGCGTCACGGAGTGGAGTTTTTCAGAACTCCTCCTGCTCCGGAGAGCACAGAGTGTGGAAAACTCTGCAAACTCCGCAAACGGAGCGGAGTTCACCGCCCAGGCCTAACAAAGAGAAGGCAGGAGAAACATTTAGAAAATGAAATGGGGTGATGGTATATATATCAGGGAAACCACTGATATTATTTTAGTATTCAAGAAATTTTATCAAGCACTATATCAGGAAGACACCCCCTATACCAGCTTCGAGGGAGAAGAAGGGACTGAGGGAGGTGTTAGTGTTTTAGTGCTGGATTTAAGGAGGGAGTTAGAGGCAGATATGTCTTTGAAGGAAAGTTATTTCAACCATGCAATCACTGGCTGTAGAGAAGGCGGTTTGCCCTGACAGACTCCCCCTCAAATTTTACAAGATCTTTCAGGTGGAGCCAGCTCTTCTGCTGTTTGATCTGTTTGTTGGAGTTCAGCAGAGTGGGGGTTTTCCACCATCTTGGCAGGGAACAGACATTGCCATCTTTCCTAAGAAGGGTAAGCCCGTGGATAGTCCAGCATCGTATTGGCCTATCTCCTTGATAAATTTGAATGCTAGGGCATATACCAAAATATTTTCGCTTCGTCTTTGAAGGATCATAGCTAGTTTGGTCACACCATGGCAACACCGTTTTATACTGGGTAGGCAACAACAAATCATGTTAGACATACCATAGCTTTATTTGATATTGCAGAAATAACTGGTGACCGGCCAACTGTGATCCTCCTCAATGCAGAGAAATTGTTCAATAGAGTGCCATGGGGTTATTTTGAGTATACTATGGAACGAAAAGAGATAGGTCTAAAATGTCTTGAGGCAATAAAAGCAATGTTTATGACCCTGTGTGCTAGACTTCAAATCATGGGTCAGGAGTCAGACAAAATGCATATAACTAGGGGGCAAGACAGTGTTGTCCCTGCTCTTCAATTTTATTTGCTTTATGTAGAACAGTTTTTAGTCCAAATTGACCAAAGTCAGGGGATGAAGCTCATGAGTATTAATGGAAATGACACTGAGATATTATCTTATGCAGACGATATGGCGTGATAACTCGAGACCCCGAGAATGCAATAGTGGGGACTGAACGATTATCCAGGTAATATTGGAAGAAAATAGATTATTTGTTGAATATTGAAAAAACTCTGATAGTTTGTACGCACAATATTGTATTTGCAGATGCCTGCAATAACAGCAATATATTTAGGGATTAAAATAAGCCCCGAGGTGTTTATGCTTTATCAAATTATCAAATTAATCTTGACTCATCGATTAGTAAGGTTAGCACAGAATTAAGACGTATTAATGGGTTGCACTTAACTATTATTGGTAGATGCAATATTTTAAAAATGTTAGCTTTGTCTAAAGTGCTTTACCTGTTTCATTCTATTCTACTAGAGATTGATGGGGTCTTAATGAGGAAGTTGGATGCTATTAACACAAATTTTATTAGGCAATATAAGACCAGGCCATCCCTTACATTTTTAATCATCCGACGAGAGAGGGGAGGGTGGGTTGCTCCCAGTTATGTGCTCTATTATTGGGAAGCCCTCCTACAACAGATGGGCAGATTGTTCATCGCTGGCAGTGGAAAAAGGGAGGCTTAAGGAGACCGGGCCATCCTTCCATTCATATATTAGTTGGTTCTTGATGAGGTAGCTAAGGGTTGTCTTCTTATGCAAACAGAACTGAGTTACTTCAAAAAAAGTAAGTTTAAAAGTGTGATCGCTGTTTGGAGAGTCTGGAATAAGGCTAAGAAACTGATGAAAATGAAACAATATAATAGATGTTCTCCTCTGTGGTGCTCCCCCGTATTTCCAACTGGTTTTTATGATATAATGGGTAGACAATGGTAACAATCTGGTTTTACTAAAATAGGATATGTATTTGCCTCAGATTAATTATGTATATTTGATGACCTGCAAATAGATTTCAGAGTGGAAAGTGATTCTTTTTTCAAATATGTTCCAATCAGAGAGTTGCGACAAGTTATCCCTAACGAGATTACTTTGGAAAGGTCACCTCTTGAATATCCAAGTAGATATAAAGAAATAAATAGTTTGAATATGAAATAAACTCACATGAAAACGAGCAACAAGGAATCGTCGAGACAAGTCCTAGGAAAACTTCCGAAACGGTTTTCTCGGTACTTCCTTGAAAGTTGTATTCATATCCAAAACATATTAAAACAATGAATTCGCTCATGTAGGTTCAGGCTCTTCAGTCCTCGTCGCCAGTGAAATGATGCAAAAAGGGCTGAATAAAGAAGTTTATTGCAGAATTTGAAGAGCTCATAAATGTACATCCAGCTCAAGCTTTAATCCTAGGAATAACTGTCCTGCATCTGAAAGATGCAGTCCAGGATGACATCCGTGCATTCTACCATTCCATCATCTACACATTCCAAGTTACATCATAACATGTAAGATGTAAACGCAACAGGTCACTACTTGTACCTTTGATGCTGTTCTAGAAAGGTCTTTTGTGGCTATAAATAGGTAATATTCTTTAGCTTTGTTCAGATTCTTTTCAGAACTAGAGAGGTACATACCTCTGTGCGCTATTCTCATTGCTTGGCTTCATGCTATGCAATACTCTGGCTTTAAAGAACTTCTACATAAGTTCTTATATGCTGATACTCTTCTATTTTAATGGATCTAAACGGGTTTCCTATAGCAATTCTTTAGTGTAGGTTCGTTCAGAGAAATTAGAATTCCTCCTGCTTTATAGGCAGGAGGACCACAACTTTCAATCCCACCCCCATACTGTTGTTCTTATACTTTGCACGATTGCTACTCAAATCCTAGTCTGTCACTTGCTATTGAGAATAAACTTTGTTCAGCAATTTGGCGTTCCTTTGATAATCTTTCACTGCTATACTATGTTGCTGAGACTTATTTATATTACTTTGGCTTTGAATTTGTAATATACCCTTACTTAATCTTACTTGTCAACTCTGAGCTTCACTGAGCTTCACTGTGTGACCAATTGGTTTTTACTTCAATTATGAATTGAAACTGAACCTAACTCTTTTATTCCTCAAGCACCCTAAAATGGTCTGTTGGAGGAGGTATGAAAGGGGCCCCAACTCCTCTGCTTTAGCACCACAGTCAAAAAAGGGGCTAGGAAAGATACATATAAGAAAATGGGGCAATGTGAATCAGTACAGTAAGTGGAAATGAAGAAGAAAGAAAGGAAGATGTGTGGATAGGTAAGTGAAAAATGGAAGAACTGTGAAGGAAGGATGAATAGATGGATGGAAGGTAAAAGGATTGATAGGTGGATGTACAGCTGAAAGGATGAATAGATGGTAGAGTAAACTGAAAGTGAAAGTGTGAATAGATGGATGGGCAGATTGATTAACCGATGGGTTGATGGACTTATTGATGAATGACTAAGTCAAAAGATGGAAGGATGCTTGGATATAGGCATGGATATATGATGTGCATGTTAACAGATGGCGGTATGGAATGGCCCATGGATTGATAAAATGGTGAATGATTTAAAGATAAATGAATAATGAATAGAGGGCAGAATAAAATAGTGAAATGGAAGATATCACAGGTGGATAAAAGGGAGAAAGGATGAACGGATGGATGCTTGGATTAAAGGGTCAAGTAAGTTCTTTTAGGGATGGTCAGTGTCTTCGCTTGCATAGTGTCATCGGCACTTGGTTCAAAGCAAGGGCTATTTTAACTTTCTGGTTACTCCATTGCTTTAAAGTTTAATGCACATTTAAGATGTTGCAGTTAATATGTGAACGATCCATCTGTTGTAGGATTTCTAGGACCTGTGTGAGGTAATGGAGGCAGGGATGGCTTGTCAACTGACAAACAAACTTATGTGCACACAATATTGGAAACGTGTGGAATGTTCTGAGCAGGCAGAAACACATTACAACACTAGCAGTAATGACGGGGAAACCACTCTGGAAAATGCATTCACACTTACTGATGAGTGCAGGGAGACGATTTTACATCAGAGGAAAATGAGTGAAAGTTAAAACACCAGAATACCCATTTTAGAGCAGATGTTTAATCAGTACAGGCTTTACAGTGGTGTGAGTGGTGCTGTTGCACTTGGCGGTGAGCTCAGGGACGCTGCATTCTGAAATATGTTATGGGTTTAAAAGCACCTGCTTCAGTGTTCTTTGTGAGCCCCACAATTTTCAGGCAACAATAGCAATGCAAGAAAAGACTGATGATTAATGTACCTGCCACAGAGATCCGAGTTTTATCTGAGCACAGTTTTGACCCATCATAAAGTTGTGCAGAGGGTTAATGTGCATACTGCAAAACACATGTAATATGCAGATGACAGAATTGTATTTTATATAGATAGCTTAATGGGTTACTGCTTTTTGTTACAGAGATACTTTGGTTAGTAAAGACTGTTCCAAACCCTATGTTACATTGCAAATCCTGAATGTGTGTTTCTGCAGAACAAGCACTTTAAAAATACACTGACTACTAGTATAGATGACATGTGATTTCTAAACCTTGTTTTGCTCATTGTCTTAAGTAACATTTGGTATACATTGATTTACACATCTGTATGATTCATTAGCTCTGTATTATGTGTGTGTGATGGAATTTGGCACTGAGTCTTTCAGTTGGTATGAGAGGGGCTATAAACTATAACATATGAAACACATGTGAGAGAGGGGCTATGGGGCGATGAGGGGGACCCATGGGAAGTAGTTGTAAGGGAATATATGGAGAAGGAGGTCACTGAGGTGGGCACCAAAATGTATGCACTGTGCACCACCAGTGCTAAAGACAGCCCTCTGTGTAATAGATATATGGACCGCTAACCAAAATCATGGTAAATCACGATCTACCACGTGCCATGCTGGGGTACAATATAATCAATAATATATATTTTTAATTATTATGTTTCCTCCAAAAAGCAGTTACATCATTATATTTGATGTGGTGGCCATCTTGGGTAATGCTTTCTCCATCAATTTTCCCTCATTGCTGCACCCACATTCCAATTCTCTATTTGCCACCTCCCACGTAGCCAAGTCTACTGCATCCCAGTGCCCCCGCACTCCTCCAAGGACCTACTGAATGCGATCCCATTGAGCAGGTCTCAGGCCCAGCTCTCCCCGTGCTGCCGCATCTCTTTTGCTCATGTCTTTCCTTCTCATTTTCACAGCTCACACCTTGCTTTTTCCCCTGATCTTTGTGTGCCTTCTTCTTGTTTATACCTTGTTTTTCCGCTTTCTCCATTCTCTTTCCCTCCTTGCCACTCTCGCATGCCGCCTGTTATTTCCTGCCTCCTGCCTAGCCCTGCCCACCACTCACTCCCTCAGGAACTACTTTATGGAGGCCGCCGTGTGGCCCAATTATGCAGGTCCCAGCCTTTCAGGTTTCTCCTTTCTTTTTCCAGCCTTGCTACTCCCACAGGCTGCCGATTATTTTCTGCTGCCCACATAGCCCCACCCCGCTACCCCCAGGGCACCTCCCTCCTCCCTGGACCTCATTGAGCATATCTCAGGCCCTGGTCGCCCTTTCTTGCTGCTGCATCGGTCTTGCTCCTGTCTTCTCTATTCATTTTCCCCTGTTTTTTTAATGCCTTCTCCTTGCTTTTCTCTTGTTCTCACTGCTTTCTCATGCCTTTGCACCATTTGTTATCTGTGCCTTCTCATTGATTTCCCCTCATTCTCTCTTCTTTCTCACTGCTTTTTTTCCCATTTGTGTGTGCATTCTTCTTGCATTTCCCTCGTTTTCACAGCTTTCTCCTTGCTTTTGCCCCTGTTTCCTGTGCAGCCTCCCATACAACTCTGGGCCACCACCTCACTAACGGAATTACGAAGGATCCTCAATTCCTGGCTGTCTGAATAAACCTTTGGGACATGCAAATGCATGGATTCCCTTTTGGGTGAATAGCTGCGCTTTACAAATCCTGGTTGATTGATGGATTTTCTCTTATTCACAATCCCTCTTTTTTCTATTGCCCCTCTTTCCTTTGACTTCACATCTATATTCTATTTTCCTCTTTTATGATTTTTACTTCTTATTTTTCCTTCCAATCTCCAGTTTTCCTGACATTTTCTTGCCCCACTCTCACTTTCATTCTTCTTGAATTCTACCTCTCCTGTTCTTCCTTTCTTTGTTCCATTCTCCCTGTTCTCATGTCTCCTTACCGCTTGTCTTCCTTTCTCTCCATTCTACTCAGCTGTCTCCTTTTGGTATAATGTTTTGGTTTCCTCATCTCCCTATAAGTTCTCTACATTCACCTCATTTGCCCCAACTTTAAAACTGTCTGCTTTCCCTCCGTACGCTCTACCCATTCTCTTCTCTTCAATGTTTTCTCCACACTCTCAGATTGTGTTCTTTCTCCTTTATTAGTTCCCTCATTCTGTTTTTTTGCTCTCACATTTCTACGTCTCTGCACACAACCTCCTGTCATATAAACTCCCCCAATTCCAATGCGACTACCCCTGTTCACTCCACCTTTCTCACTGTGTTCACTTCCCCCTTCTCCTTTTACCCTATTTTGGCTTTCTACAGTGCTAGTGCATTCTCCCTCCCCCATTTTTTTCTACCAGTCACCACTCAACTGAACTTTGTCTCATCTTTCCCTACATCTTTTTTCGCCATGGGTTCACCGTGTTCCCTGCTTCCTCATTTGACGCCAGACAGATAAAAAAAAACCCATGCAATCATATTTCATTTTATTGCATTTACGTCACTCTGGTACGTTGGACTACATTTCTAAGTACATGCCATATAAGTATCTCCTTTAACGCTGTCGGTCGTAAAGCATCAAATGTAGAAAGAGCTTGCCCAAAAGAATACCATAAATAATTTGTCGATCTGACTCATCAAATGATAGCGTTATCGGTATAAAACTTGACAAGCCAGTATCCAAGGAAATCACATGAGGGAAGTGGCGTATATCCTTTCCCAAAGCCAAAATAATTTGTTTTTCAAGTTGGAAAGAGATGGAAATGACACATGAAGACAAAAGCTGGAGGAAAGAAAAGGCCTCCAAAGTGGTAAATGCTTCCAAATAGTTTCAAAATTGTACTGAGATCGAGACACAGTCTCTAACTTCAGTCCAAACTTCTCCAGCTTGGTTAAGGTGTGGTGGTAAACACAGACATGCTTCCCCTTAGAGTTACATTAACTACCGTTGTTTCAAACATTTTACCGGAGTAAAACCCTGCTGACTACCAGTCCTTACCTCCTGAAGAGGCACCTCGTGACAACTCCCACAAAGAGGAGCTTTGCTTAAAAAATCATTAGAACAAGTTTGCTGGTTTCTCACTGGAAATATGCAAATAAAATACTGTAATCTGTAAAGGTACTGACTCATCAGGATGCAAGATCTCCAACGCTGAAAAGGCGAGGAAACGACCAGTGGTGATTGACTTTTTACTGGTACTAAACCAGAGGTTTGCTCTTTAGTGCCTTCACCTGTAAATACAGAAAATAGTGGAAAAGGCAAAAGTGCAAAAAGGTTACGATTCAGGTTTACCATGGATTTACATAACACTAAGTGATGTAAAAGGCAACTCTGGTGAAATGTGCCATGACAAATAGATTCTGCACCAAAATGTTGAGTCAAGTGCATTTCCAAATGCCTTTGCATCGTGTTGTTCAAATCCTTGGTAAAGAATCGCAGGGGGCATAAAAGGGCCGGAGCAGGACCATCACACCAAGGACTGCATGCATAGGGGCCAAAGTGCCATGACCTTCCTTTGCATGACATTGTAGCAGCAAATGAAACCAGGTGCAAATAATGAACATGCAGAATATTGTATGTAATTCTCACTGTAAACGCACAATTTCCATCAAATTACATATTTTTAAGTGGCTTACCCATGGGCGGTTATCATGACGTGGAAATTTAAACTAGAGGGTGTGCATTGAGTTCAAAATATTGCAAAGGACACCACTGTTCCCCTTTACACTGTGGTGCAAGGTTTGGCATCAGGTGACATATTTTGCACAAGACTTACCAAAGAAAACATTTGAGTACAACTACTTGTAAATATGTTGCTGAGCAGCAGCTTTTCACCCTGCACTCAACTGCTCACCTTTAGTATATATGGGCCTTCATATCTTAAAATAGCACAGCAAATGATTTCCTCAAGCATTGATTTTGTTTGTTTCGGTTACATACATTTATTTTAATATTTCTTAATATGCTTTTCTTGCAGAATTAATATGTTCATAAACGTTGAACAACCGAAAAAACAGAATTATGCAGAAGTACCTTACTCGTTTTTCTTTGTCCAAATGTATCTATATTACAGTTTAGCTCCATTAATTGGCTGGGATTCATTGATCAACATTTTGCCTTTTTTTTACAGAATATATTCTCATGACAGCAATGGGAGTACCCATTTGGGCGGTCTGTTTGCACATACATTATGATAAATATCAAGGGGTATATTTACGAACCCTTTGCACAGCTGTTGCCCAATGTTTTGTGATACAACGGTGGCGCAAACCACCAAATCGTATTTACGTTACCACTTTGTTTGGCTTTGATTGGCCTGATAGATATGGAGTAAGGCAAGGCAGCACTATGGGAGAGCGTTCCATGGTCTTTGCAGTGAGTGTTCCCTTGCGAAGCTCATGGATTGTGATTCATCCCCAGATTTACAAGACCATATAACCCTTGGGATGCATCAAAATCTTATGCCTCCACGGGGGGAGGGGTGCAATGCAGAGAAATAACTTTGTATTCCTCGTTTGTTTCATAGAACGAGGAAAAGGCCTCCCAGGATTGTTTTTGTACAGGAAAACACAAAAACAGTCTTGCATGGATCTCAGGCACCTTTGCACCATGGTACAAGGGTGCCTGTGTTGGCGTTAGGCTGCTTAAATTGAGCCAGCTCAGGGTGAAAGGAGAGGAATGCACCATATGCCATAGATACGACTCAATTCTGTCCTTTCACTTTGGCGCAGGGCATTTTCAATGGTTGACATTGAATGTGGAGTAATTCAGCAATGTTTGGTTGGGGTGAGGATGTAACCTTACAGCTGGAGTGGTTGACCTCGAAGCTGGGGAACTGGGTTCGAGTCTCCGCAGGGGCGCTAAACATCCTGTGATTTTGGGCAAATCTCTTAATCTCCCCGTGCCTAACAAAAATGAATGTGTCCATCTGTAACGAAACTGGTGGTCTTGTAAAGCGCTCTGATAAATGATATCTTCGAGTCGAGTTCACAATATATTAAAAAAATCACACAAATTTTTTTTATCACACTTATAGAACATTTTGCAGAAGGTCAAAAAGCTAATGTAGAAATGATTAGTGTTTCAGGGGACTGCCACTCAAAAAGCCCTGCTGACCAGAAGCACCACAACAAGAAGAATATTATTAATTTATTCAGCTAAAAGAATTTGGTCAACAATCATTCAAATGCACATATTATGGTTTTTCTGATGGAACAGTCCCAAATGTCTCCACTAGTTATCTCTCACCTCTTCCACTGAAGATTAGTTTTTGCTTTAGGATTTTTGGTAGAAAGAGCTTTTGAGTATATTTTAGCAGATATGAAACGCTTACGGGCTTCTTTGATGGGTTTGTAAAGCATTGTTGAATTAGTTCTCCTGTGACTGGTCAGTTGCATTATGATAACAGTAACAGTCCACAAATTACCTACCTCTCCTATCACTAATTGACTGACATTTTTGCCTTTGATCACGTACAGTGCTCCAATGCCTTTGGTTTAGGTTTGCGCTATACAAATATCAAATTCATACATATATAAACTTTGTGTTCCCAGTTCTTTAAAATATACTTAGAGTGCGCTTTGGCTAGTGACCCAGGGGGGTATCACTCTCTCTCAGCTTATGCAATTGGCTATTTTGTATTTCTTTCCACCTTCTATAAAATTCTTGCATTGCATGCACTTGTTATGATTGGGTGCATCTTTCTAAGTTTAAAACTTGTCCTCAATCTTCATATATTACAATCTTTACGTCAAAAATGCATTATGTACATGAATCAATTATTTTTCAATACTGCTTTTCTTTATAAACAGCCTATTTTGTGGTCCACATCTCATGAAGTCTTCTCTGATCATAATCTAGGGATTAGTGTTTCTCAACCAAGTATGAGTTTCTTCTTCATGTGTATAGAGGCCTTTCATAGGCGCATACGTTGTCTGAGTCTGCCTATAGAGTACTTACACTGTCACTGGTTCATGGAAGGAGTGAGTGAAAATGAGCTGGAGAGAGACACTTAATCACAATGAATGTGAAACCGCCTACTGAGCGCTTTCTTTGTCAATTGGGTATGGTATCAGAAAGCAATCCGTCTACCATTTTCATTAAAGCATCTTTTTCGCTTCACTGAGCTTGTACTCATGAGTACTGTTTTCCCCTCCAAGTATGTGTTTCATCTTCACTAAATTCGAAGTATTGCATTGCTGGTTAGGTTGAATGAGTTCATTATTATATATGTATCAAAAAGGACTAGCTAAAAGTGACTTGTAGCGTTATTCTCTGATTTGTCTTGTCAGTTGGCACCTGTTGGGTGTCTTTATAAAGCCCTCACCCACCAACCTAGTTGGTGGCATGCTTCATCATTGGCCCCACTAGTATGTCCCAGGTGTGCTTCGATGCCTGATAAAAGCAGAGCAGGTATATCGCTGAAAGTGCAGTGTTGTGAAAAGGTGGAGTGAGATTAAAACGGCTTGGCAGGGGTCCCAATACCCGAGGGTTAAATTAGACTTTTTTAAATGAGCCCCTGTCAGCGGTTAAAAAACAAGGCAGTGTGGATGTGTTGGTGGCGGATTACGACCTCCAGCATCCTGTGTGGGTCGACATGTTTCAGCCAGTGCCTTCTCTATGCTGGCTTTCCTCAGGACCGTTTTATAAGTGCAAGTGCATGTTAAAAACTTATTTTAAAGCAGTGAGTGTTAATTGACTAAGTGTTGCACTCACTACGGTGCTCTATATGTTAAAGGAGGGGATTGCCTCCTCAAGCATACGCTAGCAATTGGCCCACGAAGCTTCCTGGAGTGTAGCGGCAGGGCGTATGACTAAGACTCTCAGTCAGGACCTGCGGGGAACCTGTGTGCCATGCTCGCTCTCCGGAGTGCATTGAGAGCACTGGGGCGATGCTCCTTCATCTTAGCAGAGGAGCCACCGCTGCAGAGCAGTCAGGCTTGACTTATGGCAAATGTGTAAAGTATTTCTACAACAATTCACACAGTAATAAAGTGAAACACAACTCAAGGAAAATCCCACACCAATTTAAGAAATAGAGTAAAATGTAGTTAATAATTTAAGTCAAAAAGAACAATAATCCAATCCGTAAAACAGGAGACATGCGATTTTTAAAATGTAAGTGAAAATAGCGCCAAAAAGCACAAAGTATTAACTGTGGTTATTTGGGCATGCCGGACAGGGACAAAGCCATGAGGTCAGGCTGACAGCTGTGGAGCACGACCTGGATACTGGGACCAAGTTAGGCCTGCTGGATAACAGCACCTTAAATCCTGTTTACGGTGCGTTGTGAGATCCTGTGTCGAGGATGCATCATAAAGCAGAGGCACTGCGAGGTCCTGGAGTGGAGATGCATAACTCAATGTTGGTTCTGGGAAGTTGCGATTCTGCAATGCGAGGTACTGCATTATCATTGAGTATGCCGTTGATGAGTTTTTTGCAATGCAAGGTTCTGCGTCGAAATTGTTTCACGCTCCAGTTGGTTCTGAAAAATTTGAGGGACATGCGATGAGGAGTCCTACATCAGCGTCAAGGATGCCGTTGATGAGGGTTTTGCAATGCGAAGACCTGCAACAAGGAAACGTCACACAGCAGCGGTTCTAAGACGATTGTTGGCTGCAATGCAAAATCTGGGCTGCATCGCACAGCAATTTGGATGCAGAGTTTTCTTAGGCAATGCACTGCGTCGGTTCGGCTAGACCACAGCTGGGCTGGCAAAGCACATTCAGGTCCATTTCCAATGGGCCAGGACTAGGTTGGCATCATTTGGAAGAGCAGGACTTACAGCTGGCAAATTCCAGGTGCTGGGTTTTGGGATTTTGGATTTTGTTCTGTAACTGAGACTCTGATCAGGAGGCCATCCAGCTAGCCCTTGGAGTCACTCTGGTGGTCCTGGATTCAAGATGCAAGTCCAGTCCTTCTCACTCAGGCAGGAGGGCAGCAGGGCAGCAGGGCAGCAGGGTAGGACTGAAGAGTGGCAGTTCTTCTTGAAGTAAAGCAGCACAGCAGTAACTCTTCTGAGTTTTACACAGGTCCAGATGTGTACTGAAGAGTTGGGTCTAAGGGTCCATTATTTATACCTGGTGCCCACTTTGAAGTAGCAGAAGGTTCCGTAGGTTTTTACCCCTCTGAGGTGTCAGGCATCTTCTTCCTCCCTGTCCAGCAATCAGTGAAAACCACATCTTGTACAGTGCAAGCAGTCGTTTTCTGATGCTCGAGTAGATTTTTACTTGAGCGGCAGCTTTCTCAATGCGGACTGGTAGTTTCTCATTGCAAGCGGTCGCGAGCATACTCGACCACTCGTAATGAGATAGCTGACTTCCCCGCGCTGAAAATCTCGCTGAGAGGTTTATTTTCAATGCTCGCGATCGGCAACTTGATGCTGCTGATGGCGAACGAGGAAAAAGTCTCGCCAGGATGTTATTTTGCTCACTCGCGGTCGCTAACTTGACGTTGAGGACCGCGAGCAAAGAAAGAATGCCCGCTACGCTACGCGTTTTTGCACTGTGCTATGTGCAATTCGCGTAGCGCGCAGTTGCGCAAACTACGCAAGCGTAGCGTAGTCCTACGCCCAGGTCTACTTGGTGGAAACTCTACCCCATTAATAAGTCAGAGTGGCCCATTCCTCTTTTTTCACTGACTGGGGGCAATACACAGGATCAACTGCTAGCTACGTCTACTTATGTGACCCAAGTACAGACTGGAGGCATCAAATGGTTCAGACTAGAAAATGCCAGCTTTCTAAAAGTGGAATTTTCAGAATTGTGACTAAAAATCCAATTTTACCATTAAAGAGGGCTTTTAAAGACAATTCTTTAGACACTAATCTAGACCTGCTTACCTGCTCCCAATTGAAAACGATCACTTATTAAATGTAATTATAAGGAAACCCAATGTTTTCCAACTGGAGAGGTAGGCATTGCAGTAATGAAAAAATAAATGTAAGAGTTTTTTCACTGCCAGGAAATGTAAAACGTAAAAGTATATGTCTAACTTTTTTAATACATGGCACCCTGACCTCTGGGCTATTGAGGCCTTAGCCTAGAGGAGACTTATATGTAGTAAAAAAGAAAGTTTGGACTTAGCAAAAGGTTTATTTTACCTGTCAAAATGTCAGTATAAAACTTCACACATAGGGTTATTTAAGTGGGTGGCGCAATCAGTGCTGCAGGCCCACTAGTAACATTTAATTTACAGGCCCTGGTTATATGGGGTACCACTTTACATCGGCCTACAAGCAAACTTAAAGTGCCAACTGGGTATAAGACAATTCTCCAATGTTTAGGGGAGAGAGCAAACGCACTTTAGCACTGGTCAGCAGTGGTCAAGTGTGCTATGGCCAACAAAAAGGAGTTCCAAAAAAATTGGAGGGTTGAAGGCAAACAGGTTGGGGATGAGCCTGCAGAAAGGGCCTGGTCCAACACTTATGAATACTTCACTGAAAGTAACACTGCCAAACTTCTTTAACAAGCTATAGAGCAAAATATAGATTAAGACAAGATGCTAAATGTTAGGCAATGTTCACTACATGAACATCAATGATCATGCTCTTTAGAACATGAGAATTTGTACAACCCATCTCATCAATAGTGATTTAAATGTGAATTGGAATTATTTTAGTACAAGGTCCACATTAAGATAGACTGAGAGGCCAGAAAGAGGGGATAGCTCATAAAAGCAATTGATATACCCACTAAATGTTGATTCTGGGTTGCTGGAGTGTTGAACAACCCCGGCACTTAGATTGCAGTTTTTACTTACTATAGGCTGGTGGCTACAGCTGGGGAGACGTTTTCTCATTGATCACAAACTATTATTTAAATAAGGGCTGCAAAATTATGCTGTATGCATATTAACCCCTGTAAAGCAAAACTACCATCACCCTCTGGAACAGCAAAATATGTGTTAGGAGTTGGATTGAACCAAAGTGAAATATTTGCAACACAAGAAACTTCAATGACCACTATACATTTGGGGCCAGATGTAGGAAGCCAAATACAGATTGCAAATGCCGAAATTCACAGAATTTCCACGTTTGTGATCGCAATTCAGCCATGCGACAAGTAGGGACAGAAATACAGAATCGCTAAATAGAGAATCGCTAAAAATAACGCAAAACACTGAGCGATTCTTTATTTAGCGAATATGCCACACCGACTCACTATTTTCTGAGTCGCTAAATAAGGAATCGCAAAATTGAGTCGCAAACCAATGTACATAAACTCGCAAATACCGATTTCTTGAACAGTCGCTAATTTGGAGGCACAAATTAACACTGACACAAAGCAGGTGGTAACCAGGTGCACTGCATATAAACAGCCCCAGAATGCATCAGCGTGAACACAATGGAGGCCCTCTATGCCATTGCAAGGCGGATGCGTATGCAAGCTGCAGCACTGAGGATCTGGAGATGACAGAAACGCGTATACAGATTGTGCATCACACTATCCCAACTCACGGAGGCAGAAATCCATGAGAGGTACAGGTTTCACCCCAACACCATCCTAGACCTCATACGTGACCTGCACTCAATCCTGGAGCACCAGACACCAAGAGCTCATGCAATACCTCCAAATGTACAGGTACTCTTCTGCCTGCACCTACTAGCATCCGGCAGTTACCAGGGGGTAATAGCTGTGGCTGGTGGTGTCTCACAGAGTTGCCTGTCATGCTTTTTTAACACATTACTGGATGCCATGATGCAAAGAATGCACCACTACATCCAATTCCCCAGCACATTGGGCAGAACTACATAAGACAAAGATGGACTTTTATCTGAAGGCCCAGTTCCCACATGTAATAGCGTGCATTGACAGGACACATATACCCCTCTGCTACTGAGTACATGTACTGTAACCGCAAATTAACACATTCAATCAATGTACAGGTCATATGTGATGCGTCTCACATCATTAGCAACATTGTTGCTAAATTTCCTGGGAGCACACCTGATTGCTACATTTTCAGGAACAGTGGGATCTTCACCTGTCTTGCTGGGGTAAATTTGGAGAAGGATACCTGCTAGGCAAATCTATGTGACACATCCTGATGTATACCTTTGATGTATCCATTGCTGACTGTGAATAATCTTTCTTCCTTTAACACTTAGGTGATAGCGCATATGCGGTGCATGCATTTATCCTGACTCCATACTTCAACCCATCTACTCCAAGTGAAAGGATATTTAATGTTGGCCATAAATCTACTGGGCATGTGGTGGAGCGTACATTTGGACTCCTGAAAAGCAGGTGCCGCTGCCTCCACAAAAGTGGAGGTGCATGGCAGTACCAGCCTCTGATCTGCTGCAAAATAGTAGCTACATGTGCCATGCTGCATAACCTGGCCACAAAGAAGGGAACACCCGTGGAACTCACTGAATCAGAGGATGAGGGTGAAGATTATCCACAGCGACAGCACAGCACTGTAGGTGTTGCAGCAGCACCAGATGGGAGACACAGATGAGCTGAGATTACACACAACTATTTCTGAGTAAGTAATGAGACAAAGCGAGTAACTGCAATTGTGGTACAGTGTTTTATTGGCCTTCAGTCAGGCAATAGGACAGCACACTGCCACACCATGAAGGCCTCACAGTGCCTTAACAACTCCAGCATGTCATTGATACTCTCCATGCAAATTTCCAAATCCCATCATTTGGTCAAATAATAATAATTATCCACATTAGTAAATCACACAATCACCCGTAAGGGTCTCTCGGCCTGGTGGGAAGATTAAGCAAGCTATTGCCCAGAGTCACATGGTGCTGGGCTAATCTGCCACCTGTGCTGGGGATTAAACCGTGATCCCCAGATTCCGGAGTCAGTCACCCTAGCCGCGGCGCCACACCTCTTGGGTTACTTCACCCATCTCCCAATGTCAGGTGAAGCCTGGTATTATTTTCTGCCCCCACGCGCAGCATTGCTGCGTTCACTAGGTACACTGTTTTCCCTAGAGGTCTGTCCTGCGGCTGGTCCGTGCCTTCCACTGTGCCTCCTGGACTCTTGTATTGGGGAGTAATACTGCTTCAGCTTGTTGCCTCCTCACTTTCCCCCATCCCCCGATCCTGTGGCAGCGATTTGTGCGGTCTGGAGCACTTCCAAGGTACTGGTGACTGTGACCAACCCCCTTGTGATGTCTCGGCTGCCGTTGGCCATCTCTAACTGCATGGCCACCGAGCGCCTGCTAAGGACAGAGGTAGCAGTGCAAAGCTGGTTCACCGACTTCGTGTACCCATCTATTCTCTGTCTGTCCCTGTGCCTTGCCGCACGTTTGTCGTCCATTTTGCTGCACAACAGTTTTACAGCCTCTGCCATGTCCCGCATACCTTCTGCCACAGTGTTGCTAAGGCAGTATATGCCCTCCTTCATGTCCTGCATGTTTGTGTTAATGGCCACTATCTGGCGTTGCATTGACAGCATTGTTTTACCTTGCAGCTACTGCACCTTCAACATCTTCCCCTCCAGACCTGCAAAAACACTGGACTCCTCTCCTTGTGCATCAGGACTGTGTGCCTTTGGTCGGCGTCGTCGGGCAACTGTGTGGCCAGGCTCCATGGGGGACTGTGTTCCTAGTGTCTGTTCGGCCTCTTCCTGCATGGACTGTTGGGCTCCCATGCTCTCCTCCTCTGCCCCTCCATCTTCTGGAGGTTACCCACTGTATACCTCCTGGCTCTCGGTGGTGGTGGTGTGACCTCAGCATTGACAGGGCCTCCTCATCCTGGGTGTTGGGCTCCGTGGGTGCCTCTTCTGTCTCCCCTTCTGCAGCCTGGCGCCCTTGGTCACCTGTGGATACAGAATGTCCATTTACTCACTTGTCTAGCAGCATTAGCATTTCTATAAATTTCATGACTGCCATTCAAACTGACTGTCCCCTGCTTGCTTATTTACTGATGTGTGTGACATGCATTTGGGTTCAGTGGACTAACTGTTATGCTATGTGTTAATTGAGACTACATCTCCCATGATGCATTGTTGGTTTTTTGCAAAACATGGACTGGAGTGGGATTCATACTGGGTCATTGGGGATTAGGGATTGGGGTTAGGGAGGGGGGGGCACAGCATGCTGTGCATGCATCTTACCTTTTTTGTTGGCTCCTCTGGCTGGGCTGTCTGCTTCTCCGATGCCGCTGACACTCTATGGCTGGAGGGTGGACTCCACCAATTATTCCAAGGGAGTTGGTACAGGCGCAGTAGATGTCCCGCCACCTGTCTGCTTGGCTTGTTTGAGCCTGTCAGCCACCCTCTCCTTGGCCTGTTTGCATAGGTCGTACCAGCGCTTCTTAAGTTCGTCTATCGAGCGATGGGTGATACCGATGGAGTCGATTTTTTCCTGGATCACAAGCTATATTTTTCTTTTTTGTGATTCTGGAACATGCAAGGATTCTTTGCCGAAGAGCTGTTTGTGATCCTTCACCACTTCCTCAATTAGTACCTCCAACTACTCACTACATTTGTGTTTTCTCTTCCTCTCTCCAGCCTCCTTTCCCTTCTCCTGTGTGTCCATGATTGTTTTGGGTGTCTGCAAGGTGGTTGCTGTGCGGCTCCTAGGTTTTTGGTTCTGCTCCCTGCCTCTCCCACAGCTTCAGGTTAAGTGTAACAGCATGTGTCAGGCCACTTCCTGGTTGTGAGGTCATCATGATGCACCGGATTGGCTGATTCACTAATTAGCGAATTTTTGAAATAGCGAATTTGCTAATACCGATTTGGTAATGCGAAATCGCTAATACCGATTCGGAAATGAAAATTCAGTATTTTTTTAGCGATTATTACCGAATTGCTATCTTTTAGCGATTTTTTTATCTGCATTGGACTTTGCGAGTTCTTAATAGCGATGTGGTAAAAATCGCTATTAAGAACCTGCAATTTAGTTTTTTCCTACATCTGACCCTTGGACATCTGATTTTGAGCTCCTAATTCCAGAATTTGTGATCGGACAGATGGCCTGTACAACATCTAACTACATGATCCACAATGAGATGGGAGACCAGAAGGAATGCAACCGCTATTACATCCATGAGACACTCTTGAGCAGTATTGATGATGTTTTTTTGAAATGTGATAACAATATACATTTGCTACTTTGCTACACAATTGTAGCTGGTAGGACTGCTCAGAGTACCGAGGGATCTGGGTTGCTGTAAATTGCTGTCTATTGAAGACATTTTTCCCAGCATAAGTGATACATTTGCTTGTGTCACAACAAAGCTACCTCTAACTGTTCTGCCATTAGCAGCACACATGCAATAAATCTGAACAGCAGGCATATTTGCTAAACTGGTTCCTTATTCCTGAGCCACATGGTCATGCACCAACTGTTCTGGATACTGGTTTTACTACAGTCTTCAAGATCCCTATGATAAGGTTTCATATTCTTTTATCTTAAATGGGATGTTTTCACTTTTATTGAACATTTTGACCGAGTGATGGCATAATAATTTAAAGATCGATATAAACAATGTGTTAACTGATTTCTCCAGGCATACTTTTAAAAGTTTTAGCTGGACTCAAATCATACCCTGGCTTGTTTACAGGTGAAGGAGACGTGTTATGAGGGATATGTAGATATGTCTTCACAAGCCCCTCTGTTTTCCTTCTCTGTGTCTTATTCGAAAACTAAGGGGGTCATTAGGATCCGCCCGCCATCCCAACATAAAAAGGAACCGACCACCATAAGGGCGGGGGTCCCGTGGGGGGCCATTAGGATACGCCTGCCACAGTGGCGGGTGCTGAAAGCACCGACTGCCGCAGTGCTAAAATGCACATCATGCATTTCAATGCACAACGTGACAGGCACAGCGCGGTGCCTGCAAGGTTGTACATTGCAATGGTACCCCCCCATGTGCACCCCCCACCCTCAGACCTCCCCACCCGCAGAGTCCCTGGGGGCCCACAACGGGCCCCCGCAAGAGATTTCCACACAACCGAAAGGCATGTGTCCGCCCCCACCATATTAAACTCTTTTCCACTCAGTCGACTTGTTGACCGGGCGGAAAAGCGGCGGACGGTCTTTCCGTCCGCCGTGGTCCCCCCGCCATAGTAATTTGGCGGAGAAAATGGGTGACAGGCGGGGACGGATCTCGGGCGGATCGCCACCGCCATGCTTGCGGTGGCGATCTGCCCGAGATCCTAATGACCCCCTAAGTGTCAAACAAGGTGGGGACCTTGGGAAATCTTTGAGAGCAAAAGTGTGCATGGCTCCACTTTATCGATTGCTAGGATATTGGAAACTCAAAATCCACGTTGAAGGTAAATTGGGTCTGCTGGAGATTTCCAGGGGGAAACCATCTTTACACACCTTCTCACAGCTGCAGATGCTTTTAAGTAACTCGACTAGTGCTCTATATGACGGAGAAAAACATCTGCCAAAATGGCGCTGGTCACCCATACAAGATCACCTAGCATCATCTATGAATCCCAAAGGACCAGCTCTCACCTACTACAAATGTAGTCGTTTGATTTTCTGAACTCCACAGAACCCTACTAAGATGTAAAAAGTCCTTTCATAGATACTATTATTTTGTGTGCAAATAAAATGTAAAAAAATGCTTATATTTTTCTATTTTTCATTTTGTCATTTGTAGAAATGTATTAGTACTCTGTACTCTCTACGTCTGATGTTTCTTTACTAGTACTAGCCAATCTCTGCTGGTTATTCAAGAGTTTTAGATTATAGCAGCAAAAATATCACTCCCACCTGTTTCCTCTGAATATATGTTTCTATTGTACACTCAAAAACCTTTTGATGGCACTGAATTCCACTTAAAGTGGTTAGAGGCAATCTTTGCAGAAGTACAATTTTCAGCCGAGCCATCGAAAAGGATTGGGCCAATTACACACCAGGTATAACATCAAAGGTCTGGCTCAAGGGGCAGCGAATTTGTGACTGCAGTACTCCAATTGTATACTTATGGTAGGCACAGTTTAAATGACTGCACCTGCTCACATGAAACAGGGAGTCCAAATGCAGCTTTTAAGAACAGTCGTTCAAACAGCATGTCGATATTGGTGTGTTGTCACAACTTGCATGGTATGTAGTTTTAAATCTTATCAGAAACTCTACGTGGTACATGACCACGTTTAAACCAGTCTTAACAAACACTAGAATGTTTTATTCATTTATGAAAAAAAACATATTTTTGATTCAGTAGGTGGGCGCAGTTTTAATCTGAACTCAAAGTTCTGCATTGATATAAATATTGAAATTTGTAAAAGTTGCAAAGTTGTAAAAAACATTTCTAAATTATTACATTTTTGCAAAAGCTGTTTTTGAAAAGTCTATTCCTACGAAAATGTATGTTTTTTCAAGATAGCCTCAAATTCCAGTGTGCCTTTGTTATGCTATGTTATATTTAATTTATAAAGTGCAACAGCTACCCAAAAAAGGTTTCCCGGTGCCAGCCAGAACAGGGAATGAAACAAATTGAAGGTTATTGGTTAAAAAGCCATGGGGCATATTACCAAGCAATAGCGATAATTATCGCTATAGCTTGGTTAGAGACAAAAAAATTACCGCTGAGCTGCGGCGATTTTTACCGCAAATAAACCTTGGTATTATCAAGGTTTATCGCAAATGCGATAAAAATCGCCGCAATGCATGAATTTCGCTGAAAAGTCAGCGATATTCATGCATTACCGAGCTAATGCTCTTAGCCATGTTATCCACCTCCCATTGGATAACATGGCTAAGAACTGCTCAGGGCAGGTGTTAGCTTTTGGAGATATTCGCGCTTAGCGCGAATATCTCCAAAAGTTGGTAATAGGAGATAGCGATGTTAGCGACTGTTTTCAGTCGCTAACATCTTGGCACGCCCACTTTGCATGTCATTAGTGATAAATATCACTGACATGCAAAGTGGGGCCGAAGATGGTCGCTATCTCCGACTAGCTGTCGCTAACTGGTGTTAGCGACAGCTAGGTAATAGGGAGATCATTTTATCTCCGCTTTCTTGGCTTTTAAAGCCAAAAAAGCGGAGATAAACCCCCTTGATAATATGCCCCCAGGTTTTTAGGGATTTGTGAAATTGGGTATGCATTGTTTCATTGCGAATCGATATGGGAAGGGAGTTCCATAAGGAGAGACCAAGACAGTCAAAGGATCCACGGCCCATCTGTTACGGTCTAATTCTGGGCACCAAGAATTTCATTTGAGTGGATGAGTGAAGGAGACCAGAAGGCACATAAGGACAAACCAAGGATTGCATATACTGGAGGGCCACTCCAGTTTTGATTTTAAACATTTAGCTCAGGGATTTGAACTAAGGGGCCTATTAGGATGGCGGACGGACCTGCGTCCGTCCGCCACCCCAGAGAGGAGGGACCATCCGCAGGGGCTACGGCGGTCCCTCTGTGCTAATTAGGATGTGACCGCCACCCTGGCGGTCACATCCTGCATTTTTAACATTGCGGCGGGTGCTGCTTGAAGCAGCACACGCCTTAATGTTAAAAAAATGCATGTGTACCTTTGCATGCACGAAGCTGCAGGCACCGCGTGGTGCCTGCTGCTTCGTGCACGCAAAGGCAGGGGGGGTACCATAGGTACCCCCCATGTGCACCCCCTCCCACCCCCTCCTTCACACCTTGGGGCCCACAATGGGTTCCCGAAGACAACACCGTATGCCTTTCCACGGCGGAAATGCCGCCGTGGAAAGGCATATGACCGCAGCTCTCCTAATATGGCTGGCGGTGTCTGATAGACACCGCCAGCCATGTTAGAGCTTTTCCGCCGTGGTCGGAAGGCGACCGAGGCAAAAAAGTGGCGGACGGAAAATAGATTCCCCCAGCCATCCTAATCTGGCGGGGGATCTTTTCCCAGACCGCAGCGAATAATCCGCATCCTCCGGGCTGGCGGTGGCTTCCGCCGGCCCGGAGGATGCGGATTATCCGCAATCATAATTGGCCCCTTAATTCGGTTCTCCACCCTGAGCCAATGAAGATCACATAGGTGGCAATAGACAGAAACAGCAATAGGAACCTTGCATATCAATCTGGCGGCAGAGTTCTGGACAATTTGCAACTTACGAGTCACCTCCTTGTTAGTTACCAGATAAAAAATGTTGACGTAGTCCAGTCTACAGGTGACAAGAGCCTTGGCTATGGTTCTCGGGTATGATCCGACAGCATCCAAATAGTCTTTGTAAGCCATTTCAAGATGGTAAAACATGTACTAGCCACCTTTACTGCTTGATGTTGCATAGTTAATGAGTCATCGATGATGAAGCCTAGGTTACAAACTTGGCGGGAGGGCTGAGGAAGGGCACTCCTTCCATAGGCCAGTGCTGGGGACCCCAAAGATCTTTATTGTTCCCCAAAACCAAGACCTCGGTCTTCTCTTCATTGAGCTTGAGACAATTTACCTGCATCCACAAGGCAATTTTACCCAAGCCCATCTTGAGGGGGAAAGTCCCAGCCTCCCTCTCCATTGAAACAGAAAAGATAATTTGGGTGTCGTCCGTGTAAGATAACAAGGACAGCCCAGCTACCCTTGCAACATCAGCCAAAGGTCTGATGTGTAGGTTAAATAATAGGGAGTTAAGAATGGAGCCTTGAGGTACCCCATAAGGTGAAGAATGGGTATCGGAACTGGCCGTTCGAGAAAAGACCTGGAAGGTCCAATTAGCGAGGAAAGAAATTAGCCAATTGAGAGCTGGCCCACTGACGCCCAATGATCTTAAGGTTTTCACTAACACGGTGTGTGACACCGTGTTGAAAGCTGCGCTTAAATCAAGCAATACGAGGGCCACTGTGTCTCCAGAATCTAGGTGGCAACACAGTCTTTCCATGACTCCAAGAAGTGCTGTTTCTGTTGAAAAGCCGACTCTACAGCCAGATAGAGATGGGTATAAAAACTTTTGTGACTCTAAAAATTGAGACAACTGTAGATTAATATGCCTCTCTAAAATCCTTGAAAAGGCCGGTAGCAAAGAACTAGGAAATAGTTAGAGGGCAGATCAGGAGCCGTGTATGCCTTCTTCAAAATTGTAGAGCACCATAGCATGTTTTCACTCTGGTGGGACTATTGCTTCCTGTAGGGAGGCATTCAAGAGTTTCATGATTACCATCAGTGATGGCGGCTCAAGCTGCTGGAGCACAAAGATAGGAAGAGGGTCCCTGGGAGAGCCTGATTTAACAGTGTCTAAAAGACGTTTAAAGGAGTCCATATCTAGTGGAGACCATGTATCCAATGTAGTCATGGATTCATAGTTCTCCCTATCTTGATCAAAGTAGATATTGTCTGTCAGAGACAGTGTAGCTGGTGTCTGGGGGGATTGTCCGGTTGCAACTGGGGGGAATTATCAGACTGCGTCCGCTCTAATTCAGAATATATTTTCTCCACTTTCTGGAGAAAAATTTAGCTAGATCTTCGCAGGGCCGACTTTTCAGAGAAGGGGGTCTAGATTGATTTTCTGAGCCAGAAAGCTTCTTGACCATTTTAAATAATGTCTTGGAGCAATGCAAAGCACTGGAGACACTTGTGGATACTTATTCCGCACAAGCGGACTTACAGAGATTTTGATTTTCTCTTTTGGCCCTCTTATAGGCAAATTTGGAATCTGATGCATAGCATGTTTGGATTTCTTTTCTGCAAAACCTATTTATGATTAATTATTTCTTCTTCATTTTTAAAAACATATGCATATATAGCGGCCAAAACGCGTAATGGCAGACAATCCACAATAAAATAATTATTTGGCACACCAATTAACGGTCTGTGTCCATTCTTTCTCAAACAAGATCTGGCAAGAAGCTAACGGAGCTCTGGATATATATGTATATATATATGACTGCTCCCAGATTTCCTTCGCGTTCAATAAGAACAAGAAAACAGCACTCTCGGGGGGGGTTCTCAGTGCCAACCGTTCTTTATTAGCAACCCAGCACAGACAAGACGCATTTCCGCGCTTAGCCTTTGTCAATTGCAAGTTTGAACGCGCCGCCATTACTTTTAAAAGCAATGCTTCGGTCACAGTGTATACAACATGAACATAGAAAGGAGACAGCGAGATTGCAAATTAATCACCATTTTGGAAAGTGTAATTCAAGCATGAAAGAAGAAAGTATATACATTCTAAAATCATAGTCTTCCATTATAATGTAGTAAAAGCTAAAATCAACTTTCCTACTACTGTAATTTCAGTAATCTTATTTTGCCCTGGATGGGCAATGTGGTGAGCAGGCTGGTGGTTGTTGGAGCAAAAATGTATATATATATATATTCACAGAAAAAACCATAGGTTATAGTGGATATATAGTTAGGAATTTGCATTTACAAAACCTTGAAAATTCAATGAAAAAACCATAGGTTATAGGCCATATATAGTTAGGAATTAGCATTTACAAAACCTTATTTTACTCGCATAAAACCATTGAAATTCCATATATAGTTAGAAGCGCTAACTATATATCGCGCACCCGCAATCCACTGCTGATGATGTCACATATTACATCATTCATGACATGGTCAGTGACATCACTGATGACATCACTGATGACATCTCAAATGACATCACTGATGACATCACTGATGACAACACCCAGTGACTGTATGTTTCTGTAAAGTTAAAATATGTTTCACATATTAAAGAATGAGTGGATGTATAAGTGTCTGGATGAAGAATTTAGTAGGTGCATGACTGACTGTATGAGTGAGTGATTAAATGTGTCTCACTGAGTGCATGGGTTAGTGACTAAACTGTCTTAATTTGTGCATCAGTATGTTTGTTGTTGTGTAAGCTGCTGCATGTGTTGATCAGTAGCTATAAGAGTGGCCATATGGGTTATTGATTGGTTGCCCAAGTATTTGAATGGGAGGCTGAGTGTGTGTGTGGGTGGCTGGGAGGTGCGTGACTCTGTGCATAGATGTGTAAGCAGTTGATTCACTAGGAGTATGAGTTCAAGAGTGCATGTGGAAACAGCTATATGGGCGGTTGACTATGCATGGGTGTGTTGGTGAGTGAATGGATTTCTCATTGCTACATGAGCAAGTAAGTACGTATGTAAAATACAATACATGTGAGAGTTGAGATATATAAATAACTGAACATAAGAGCTAGTGAATGTGTGAGTGGCTGTATCGATCACTGTGAGCTTGTATCAGGGATTATATAAGAGAGTAAATATGTGTTATTATATGTTTGAATAAGTAAGATGTGTATAACTGTATAGTTGAGGAAATGGAGGTGTGATTGATTCTTTGCATGACTGACTAGGTGTGTGAGTAACTCCATGGATGACTGACAGTCTGTGAGTGTCTGTTTATACTGAGTGTATGTAAGGTTATATTAGAGTCTGAAGAGGTTCATTGTATTATCACATGAGTGATGTGATCAGTGATGACAAATGAGATGTCATCAGTGATGTCATTTGAGTTGTCATCAGTGATGTCATCAGTGATGTCATTTGAGATGTCATCATTGATATCATTTGAGTTGTCATCAGTGATGTCATTTGAGATGTCATCAGTGATGTCATCAGTGATGTCACTGACCATGTCATGAATGATGTAATATGTGACATCATCAGCAGTGGATTGCGGGTGCGCGATATATAGTTAGCGCTTCTAACTATATATGGAATTTCAATGGTTTTATGCGAGTAAAATAAGGTTTTGTAAATGCTAATTCCTAACTATATATGGCCTATAACCTATGGTTTTTTCATTGAATTTTCAAGGTTTTGTAAATGCAAATTCCTAACTATATATCCACTATAACCTATGGTTTTTTCTGTGAATTTCATTGGTTTTTTAATAGCAAATATGAAAAGCTTTAAAATGTCAAGTACGTGATAGATAAAAACATTTTCGCATTTATGCACGCTGATGTGCTTTGAACGCTGCACCCCCCCCCCCCTCCCCTCTTTTGCCTTAGTAGTACTCTCTCTTTGCAGATACTGAAGGGTAGTTAACGCAGGCCTTTACCCCCGTTGTAATCCGTCGTGCCTCCTTGTCTCTCCATTTGATTGATTGTTGTCCAAGCATTTACTGTTTTAGAATTGGTTCTCTTTGGATCATTCTCTATTTACAAACAAGCACAAAGTCGCAATACTCTGTTTAGTCTTTGCAGATAGTGAAAATCGTGTAAAAAAATAAAAGTAATCGAGCAAAATCAGTAGGCCACTAATTGGATCTCTTTTTGACCTCGCTAAAATAGAAATATTAGGAACAACCCTTCTTGAGAAATACGAAAATAGTGAGATGAACTGAGCTCCACACCATGAGGGCTGCAAGACAGCTCGGCTCCATCACCCATCCCGCACAAAATAACGACAAACCCCATGCAAATATTAAAAATATAGACAACACACCAACAAAGAAACAGGGTAAAACATTTTATTAAAAAACTATTTACATAACGTTGGTTTATAAGATGATGTCAGTAGTGGACCGATGTGTGAATAGATCGAAAACAGCACAAGGCTCCAAGATCCAGATAGCAAGCTCCTGGATGTTGGGTGCCATAGTTTAGAGTTCTGAATTTCAGCCTTTTTCAATGCCTGTGCTTTGTTGAATCAAAATGGCGGCTTGACACAAAGCTGACTCAAGCGTTGTTACTGATGCTATGCAGACCAAAACTGGTTTTCAGTTTGTACATTTTTCTAGATTTTTCAATCCAAGTTTGGTTGACTTTGTAGAACGATGGCTTCAGATTTTCAACATACGGTGTGGTGGCGCTGACTGGGAGGGGGCGCTTCGCTCCTGCCCCCTCCCCAAGTAAGATTTTCATACGTGAAAGTACGTTAATGGTTTTGGTCCCTGAGATGCTTCGATGTCACTACCATTCTCAAATAGCATAAGTTCTGGATGTTGGGTGCCATAGTTAAGAGTTCTGAGCAGTGCTTGTAACACTGTCTGAAGCTTATTTCCACCTACTGCAGCTTCACTATTCTCAAAGTAAGTGAGTGTCGTTTGTGGACCTGACTGCATTAGAAAACAATGTGATATGTTACCTTCCTAAACAGCTTGACGGAGGCCCCTGAGGGGCGGTGTGATGGCCATGGACTCGGAGAAGACGCTTGGCTCCGACACCCTCCCCAAGTCTTATAGCACTGGTGTAGCCTGAGATCGCCCCCGACATAGGCGGCCGGCTCCCGGGGTCCGGCGGAACTTTTTGCCTTTTGATGACTCTTCAATTCTGGACCTTGTCCCACAATCCGTTTGACCTGAAGACAAGCTGTAGTGGGGCGCCCCTTTATCGTTTTAGTTGCCATTCCGCCCGCTTTTGCTACACTGTGCCTCTTCCGCCATTCAGCTGTTTACCGCCCGCTCTTGCGACTACAGCGTCTCGCTCACCATGTAGTTGAGATGCGCCCGCTCTTGCGGTGCAGCGATAGGCGGCTGCCACAGGACTCTCAAAATGGCGGCCGGCTCTTCGGTTTTGGGCCTGGTCCACTAAAATGGCCCTGGGACACCTTGGAACTCGGACGCTTGTCTGCTAGGGCTTGGGTCCCATTCTCGAAAAGCGTCCCCTCAGCCGTGAAGATTCTACAAAAGTCTTGGGGGCCTCCGACTCCCGCAGGCTTCTGGTGGGGAGCGGCTGCCATGATTGCTCGTGGAATGGCCACGACGGAGCTACGAGATGGTAGTGGTCTCATGCTGACGCCAGCTTTAGTCTGAAACATCCAGAAACACTGTAGACTACCAATTCGATCAGTTTCGGTAGCGCCCCAACATGACCCGGAAGAGAAGAACTTGCCCTCCCCTCTTTGACTGATGGTTCTTGTTGCCTGTCCCCTCTGTTGTCATTTAACAGAACTTTTTGGACTGCTGAAAGGGGTTGTGTTCTGAACGCTGGTTGGTGGAGACATTTTGACTATATTCTTGACCTACGTTGTCGCGTAATGCGTTTTATGACACGCCGCGTTAGCGCACCCGGAAGTGATCCGAGGCGCGGCGCGCAGCGCGTAACGTAAGCATAACAGGTCATGTGACTTGTTAATAAAACTTTTCATTGGTTCATTTTACTTTTGTTAATTTAATGATGAAAAGCTTGGTCATATGACCTAAAAATTACGCTTTTTATTATTTTCGAACAATATTTTTTTTTCAAACATATGTTATAATATTCCAGGCTAATGTACTTTCCCGGAAAATTTACAACTGTCTTGCAAGTAAAATATATTCCTTTTTCGAGAAAAAGGGCGTTTCTTCCTTCCATGACGGAGCCGTTGAGTAAAAGAGATTCGGCCTGCTGTCTTAGTCGCCGATACGCCTGATTATCAGATTCTTATCGATCACTTTATGTTGCAGGAGTGGAAAACACAACTGCCCTTGACCATTTATCTTTACTGCGTTCCTACATATTATACCTTTTATCCGTCATGTAATTGGACTGCTTTATTTCACTTGCCTTTTACTGATTCGAAAACAGTCACTAAAAGTAAAAACTTTACAAATGAAAATACTACTACCGTGTTTTGTTTTAAAAACCTTTATTGTAAAAATGTCAGTATACAAATACCGGCCTACAACCACGTGGGCCGGCCACGGAGCAAACTGAAATCGTATATGATGAGGAGACATTTACACTGTAGAAGAACGTAACGAGCGGGCCATTAGGTGACAAGAACAAAGGTGTCTAACAGTTGCGGAATCGGTGGACGTACATTTTGTAATTAAAATACGACAGGGCCACTTACAATAACATTTTCTAGATATACATTTGCGGGCAAAGAGTTACGAGTCCCATTTATACCGGCGCCATTTTGGGCGAGGCCGGGCAGGTCCAAGATATAGTCAAAATGTCTCCACCAACCATCGGCCAGACCAGAACCCCTTTCGGCCCTTTATGCTACAAGATGGTGTCTTCCATTCAGAAAATATTGGTGGCAGCATTTTGAAAGGAAACAGAAACAGCCGTTCTCCTAGTGAGTTTCACATTCTTACATTTAGGAAGAATGTTGAAGAGTAGTATGTGGAAAATCTGAAGCCATTTTTCTACAAACTCTCAATCAGACTTGGATGGAAAAAAAAAACCTGAAGAATGTACAAACTGAAAACCAATTTTTGTCTGTATAGCACCAACAGTAACGCTTGAGTCAGCTTTGTGTCAAGCCGCCATTTTCATTCAATCAATAGCGTCCCCCTGCACACATTCAGGGACCTGGTCGTGTCTTCAGATGAAACGCATTGTAGGAAAAGAAGCAGAAAGGAAAAGGAAAAAAGTTCCGCCGGACCTAGTGAAGCTGCAGCAGGTGCAAATAAGCTTCAGACAATCTTACAAGCACTGCTCAGAAATCTCAACTGAGGCACTCAACATCCAGGACTTGCCATTCGGATCTTGGCGCCTTGTGCTGGTTCCGACCTATTCACACATCAGTCCACTACTGACATCACCTCATAAGCCAACGGGGCACCCCACGCCGACTTTCGGCGCAGCATTGTAGGATGGCCACACCAGTGCAGCCACTTGCTGGACACCACCTCGGTGCCATCCGGATCTCAGCGCGTTCGAGTCACTGTGCCGGAAGAGTGACCGGAACTCAGCTGAACACGCCGTCTTTCGGCGCAGCATTGTAGGATGGCCACACCAGTACGGCAATTTGCTGGACACCACCTCGGCGCCATCCGGATCTCGGCGCGTTCGAGTCACTGTACCGCAACAGTGACCGCAATTCAGCTGGACACGCCGTCTTTCGGCGCAGCATTGTAGGATGGCCACACCAGTGCGGCAATTTGCTGGACACCACCTCGGTGCCATCCGGATCTCGGCGCGTTCGAGTCACTGTACCGCAACAGTGACCGCAATTCAGCTGGACACGCCGTCTTTCGGCGCAGCATTGTAGGATGGCCACACCAGTGCGGCAATTTGCTGGACACCACCTCGGTACCATCCGGATCTCGGCCCGTTGTGCCGCCTTTGGCCTATTCGCACATCGGTCCGCTACTGACGCCGCCTCACGTGCCAACGGATTTTCTACGCTTTTTGTAGCCCTATGTCGCATAACAGGTCATGTGACTTGTTTATAAAACTTTTCATTGGTTCATTTTACTTTTGGTTTCCTAAAGATGGAAGGCTTGGTCATATGACCTAAAAATAACACTTTTCATTGGTTTAGAACATTTTTTTTTCCCAAACGATGAAAGCCCCACCTTGTTTCTGGATCATTCAGACTGAAGCTGGCGTCAGCATGAGAGCACCACCATCTCGTGGCTCCGTCGTGGTCATTCCGCGAGCAATCATGGCAGCCGCTCCCCACCGGAAGCCTGCGGGAGTCGGGGGCCCCCAAGACTTTTATACAATCTTGACGGCTGAGCGGACGCTTTTCGAGAATGGAGCCCAAGCCCTAGCAGGCAAGCGTCCGAGTTCCAAAGTGTCCCAGGGACATTTCAGTGGACCAGGCCTAAAACCGAGGAGCTGTCCGCCATTTTAAGAGCCATGTGGCAGCCGCCTATCGCTGCACTGCAAGAGTGGGAGCAACTCAACAACATGGTGAGCGAGACGCTGTGGCCGCAAGAGCGAGCGCAACTCAGCTAGATGGCCGCCACCTGGGGAGGCCCGTTCACGCCGGCTCCCCCACGCCCCCCCCCCCCGAGCCGCCGCACGCCAATTTTCGGAGCAGCATTGTAGGATACCAAAACCAGTGCGGCAGTTTACTGGACATCACCTGGGTGCCTGTCGTACATGTTGTGTCAGCCATGTGACACTGGACACAGACCGCTACTGACGAGGCCTCCCCCCGCACCACCCGGGACGCCCCACGCTGTTTTTCTGTGCTGCATTGTAGGATCCCTAAACCAGTGCGGCACCCAGGCGACATCACCTGGGTGCCGTCCAGAACTCTGCACGTTGTGCTGCCTTGGGACTATTCGCACAACAGACCGCTACTGACGAGGCCTCCCCTCGCCCCACCCGGGACGCCCCACGCCAATTTTCGGAGCAGCATTGTAGGATCCCTAAACCAGTGCGGCACCCAGGCGACATCACTTGGGTGCCGTCCAGAACTCTGCACGTTGTGCTGCCTTGGGACTATTCGCACAAAAGACCGCTTCTAACCATTGTTGCTTTTTGTGTTCAGAAATGTTTAAATGTTTTTAGTTTTTGTTCCGTTTGTTAAAGTTAGTAGTTAATAAAGTTTTATAACCTTACTTTGTTGGAGTGTTATCTATTTTTTTAAAAACGGGTGAATGGGGCCTTGAATCGGGTTATTGTCATGTGTGGGCTTTGGAAGTGTGCTGCTGCAGGATCGGACATTTCAAACTCAAATGCACGTTCTTTTTCTTACCTTTCCGAAGCATGGAGCGCAATAGCAGGCAGAGAAAGGGTGATGCACGTGTTGAACACTACCTGACCTGGCAAGTTGCTGGCAGTGCCCCCCCGCCCGCTCCTGAAAGAGGGCACACACACACCGCCGCCCCGAGTACTTCACAAATCTTTAAAAGACCATGCGCTTGTTCATGAGGCTTAAATGGTTTATCACCTCTTCTACAACCCCTGCATCGACCCTCTGACGTTTCATGGAAAAATTACCATGTAACACAATACCAAGCCCTGTCGGCTGAAACCCCCAAGGAATCGTGGGGCATATTATCAAGGGGGTTTATCTCCGCTTTTTTTGGCTTTAAAAGCCATGAAAGCGGAGATAAAATTATCTCCCTATTACCAAGCTGTCGCTAACACCAGTTAGTGACAGCTAAAAGGAGATAGCGACCATCTTGGGCCCCGCTTTGCATGTCAGTGATATTTATCACTAATGACATGCAAAGTGGCGTGCCAAGATGTTAGCGACTGGAAACAGTCCCTAACATCGCTACCTTCTATTACCAACTTTTGGAGATATTCGCGCTAAGCGCGAATATCTCCAAAATCTAACACCTGCCCTGAGCAGTTCTTAGCCATGTTATCCAATGGGAGGTGGATAACATGGCTAAGAGCATTAGGTCGATAATACATGAATATCGCTGACTTTTCTGCGATAATAGCAAGGTTTATCTGCGATAAAAATCGCCGATGTGCGGCGATAATTTTTGTCTCTAAACAAGTTAGAGACAAAAATTATCGCTAGTTGTTCGTAATATGCCCCCGGGTTTTTGCTTGCAGAAATCGGGAGGCGGGAGACTAGCACTGAAATCAGTAGTCACACGCCTGAATCAGGAGGATTGGCATGTCTGAATTCTCTACAGCTGGGGCCATAAACTACATCCGCAGGGTTAGGTGATATCCTGGGACCAGCCTGGCATCTAAAATGGCTGCCGTGCACGACAAAATTGTGGCATTCGAAAAAAAGGCAAGATGGCGCAGCCGCTGGAAGAGATGTATCAACATATATCAGCCTCCTCAGCCACCCTCAGGAAACATAGGGGATTAGGATACCTCTCCCGCACCCCCTTATACCTAGTAATTTAATTAACGAAGCACAAAATGGCGAATTCCCGTTTCGCTACCAGTTTGCGGCCCAGTTCGCGGCCCGTGAAGCAAATGGCGAATTCCCGTTTCGCTACCAGTTTGCGGCCCAGTTCGCGGCCCGTGAAGCGCTTCTACCGTGAAAAATCATTTTTTTTTTTATTTTCCCCACGGGACCCTTTAATAACCCCAACAACATTCCTAGGGGGTGAAGAGGGGGATACCTTGCCCCCTTTCATTAAATTCCCCCTTAGTTTTTCACCTTTTCTTCTCTCTCGATCCTACCGAGAGACAAGATGGCGGCCGCTCCGGACTGTCACGCAGCAAAAAAAAAAAAAAAGCTCACGCACAGCCGCTGGAAGAGATGTATCAACATATATCAGCCTCCTCAGCCACCCTCAGGAAACATAGGGGATTAGGATACGTCTCCCGCACCCACTTATAACTAGTAAGGGGATTAGGATACGTCTCCCGCACCCCCTTATACCTAGTAATTTAATTAACGAAGCACAAAATGGCGAATTCCCGTTTCGCTACCAGTTTGCGGCCCAGTTCGCGGCCCGTGAAGCGCTTCTACCGTGAAAAATCATTTTTTTTTTTATTTTCCCCACGGGACCCTTTAATAACCCCAACAACATTCCTAGGGGGTCAAGAGGGGGATACCTTGCCCCCTTTCATTAAATTCCCCTTTCGTTTTCCACCTCTTCTTCTCTCTCGATCCTACCGAGAGACAAGATGGCGTCCGCTCCGGACTGTTTAGAATGTTGACAGACACCGGAGAGCCAATCAGCTTTCTGCGCGCAAAGTTCCGATAAGCGAAAAGTAAGCGGACCGGATCGCTGCCCAGAGCGCTGTTACAGATATATATCTTGGTTTGAACGTTAATTTCTCAAAAACTACTGGAGCACATATATTGAGACCTAGCAAAGGCACATCGGGCTAACAGTCCCTACAATTTTGCCAAGTTTCGTGCAAATCCATTCAGCCGTTCGAGCTAAAAGTGAGTCCAACCGCCCTATGGAAAACTCAATGCAAAAAACGCGTTTTGGGACCCCCCTTTTTTCTCGGCCCCCCCCTTGACGAAACCCCCCCAAATTTTCAGGGGCTGCTCAGAATCAAAATGTGCCATTTTCCTGAAAATTTCAGCCGATTCCGTCCACAAACGCCAAAGTTATTAGACATAGAATTTTCAAAAGTCCCATAGAGAAAAAATTCTAACTATATATACCTACTGGCGATAGCCAGTAGGTAATATATATATATATATATATATATATATATATATATATATATATATATATATATATATATATATATATATATATATATATATATATATATGTGTGTGTGTGTGTGTGTGTGTATATATGTTTCTGCTGCTATTTGATTATAAATTATTTTAACATTTGATGGGTAAGGCTGGAAATAAGTAGACTAGACGGGTCCTTGTTCCCTGATAGTCTTATATACCCAGCCTACTATGCACTTTATTCACGGTGATTACATTAGAAGGAAAGGACCTGTGGACGGAGGGTCTTTTATGAATGTATCTGCTATTTTATCATCATTTTATTTGTATAGGACCGGGTAGTTTACCCTATATATGTTTTAACCATATTTTATAGTATATGTGGTTATTTAGTTGATTATGGTATTTATTGTGTATTATGTATACAGTATTACAGCTGGAGTGACTATTAGATTTTAAAGTCTCCCAACTGTTGGCAGCAGAAATTTTTGCACTATGTTGCGGTATTTTGCACAGTTGGTATGTGAATGATCGTACCTTGCTATTTTTGCACTATCGCGATTTGTTGCACATTTAATTTGCACCATTGCAGTTTTTGCACAAAAAACAACATGCACTTGCACTTTATTGAACAACAGCTTGCTGTGAGTACTGTGATATAATTTGGTATTTTACTGATATTATACAACATATGTCCTATTATACGAATTAATTTGATGATTAATGCTTATTTCTTGAAAACCTCTGTTCCATTCAAATTCGGTTTGGTTTTTAGGCAATGTTTTGGTATTTTACCGAAATTTCAATAGTACATGTTTGTATTTGACTCACATGCATTGTAATGACCTGCCGGTATGTCTTCTATGTCTACTATGACTCAAAACTACCCTCTCATGTGACGATCATCATCCAATCACTGGCATTATATAATGGTGTACCTTTCATTGATACATTGTTATGTGAAGAAGGCTTTTGCGAGCCGAAACGTCATGAGACTGAACCTGCACCTTAAATAAAAACTTGGAGCACTATACTTGGTCCGTGCCCGTTGGCTTCCTTCCTGGCTGGAGTAGATCCAGAGCGTGAGAGGAGTGGCAGTGTGATCGATATATATATATAAGTATACTGTGTAGTACGTCATACACAGTATAAGCAGATGACTTGTATATATGCCAGGAGCAGACATGAGTGACAACGTTTGTATATATATATGCAGCGTAGCAACTTACTCCACTTGGAGAGGATGTAAAGTGAAGAAAACACTAGAATTCAGAAATTTTTTATTTATATATTTTGCTCTTGCACCATAGTGAGCCAACATAGATTGCAATATTTTACGCAATGCACAATGAAGCTTAATTGTTTAGCATCAGCGCGCAGTCATGTTAACTATGGTAGAAACGTCAATCATACTGAAATAATATACTATAAAGGGTCTCATGCATTGATATTTTGCAAACATTATTGAGATAACAACGTTTATATTTGCTATGTGTCAATTACCGCTGGCGTCATAAGTATGAATTACGGGCATTTTGGGCCATATTCATGAACACATTTTCCCATAGACACAGAATGGGCAAAACCCTTTCATGAATCAGGCCCTTTGTCTCTAAAAAACTACAGAATCTTCTGTGTCTATGTATTAGTGTGTTCGACCATGACTCATTGGTTACCATAACTACGAGCAGCCTATCATATTGTAAGGTCTGTTCATGATGTGTCAGCATGTAAAGTGTTATATATACGTATGCCATTCAGAGCAGAGTTAAGTGAGCAAGGCGGAGGCTTCCGCCGAAACGCGTCTGTGCAGCATGTCGGATTAAAACTTTTCTTGAGTTAAAGTCACGGAGTCAGTGCCTTCCTTTCATCAGAGGGAATTGGATTGGTAATCAATATATATATATATATATATATATACATATATATATATATATATATATATATATATATATATATATATATATATATATATATATATATATATATATATATATATTCACTAATAAAACCATAGGTTATAGACCATATATAGTTAGGAATTAGCATTTACAAAACCTTGAAAATTCACTGAAAAAACCATAGGTTACAGACCATATATAGTTAGGAATTAGCATTTACAAAACCTTATTTTACTCACACAAAAGCATTGAAATTCGCATATATAGTTAGTTGCACTAACTATATATCGCGCATCCGCAATCCACTGCTGATGATGTCACATATTACATCATTCATGACATGGTCAGTGACATCACTGATGACATCACTGATGACATCTCAAATGACATCACTGATGACATCACTGATGACAACATCCAGTGACTGTATGTTTCTGTAAAGTTAAAATATGTCTTACATATTGAAGAATGAGTGGATGTATAAGTGTCTGGATGAAGGATTTAGTAGGTGCATGACTGACTGTATGAGTGAGTGATTAAATGTGTCTCACTGAGTGCATGGGTTAGTGACTAAACTGTCTTAATTTGTGCATCATTATGTCTGTTGTTCTGTAAACTGCTGCATGTGTTGATCAGTAGCTATATGAGTAACTATATGGGTTATTGATTGGTTTCCCAAGTATTTGTATGGGAGACTGAGTGTGTGTGTGGGTGGCTGGGAGGTGTATGACTGTGCATAGATGTGTGAGCAGTTGATTCACTAGATGTATGGGTTCAAAAGTGCATGTGGAAACAGCTGTATGGGCGGTTGACTGTGTGCATGAGTGTATTGGTGAGTGAATGGATATCTCAGTGCTACATGTCAAAGTAAGTACATATGTAAAACACAGTACATGTGAGAGTTGACATATATAAATAACTGTGCATAAGAGCCAGTGAATGTGTGAGTGGCTGTATGGATCATTGTGAACTTGTATCAGGGATTGTATAAGAGAGTAAATATGTGTTAGTATATGTTTGAATAAGTAAGGTGTGTATAACTGTATAGTTGAGGAAATGGAGGTGTGATTGATTCTTTGCATGACTGACTATTTGTGTGAGTAACTCCATGGGTGAGTGACAGTCTGTGGGTGTCTGTTCACACTGATTGTATCTAAGGTTATATTAGAGTCTGAAGAGGTTCATCGTATTATCACATGAATGATATCATCAGTGATGTGATCAGTAATGTCAAATGAGATGTCATCAGTGATGTCATTTGAGATGTCATCAGTGATGTCATCAGTGATGTCATTTGAGATGTCATCAGTGATGTCATTTGAGATGTCATCAGTGATGTCATCAGTGATGTCACTGACCATGTCATGAATGATGTAATATGTTTGTGTGAGTAAAATAAGGTTTTGTAAATGCTAATTCCTAACTATATATGGTCTGTAACCTATGGTTTTTTCAGTGAATTTTCAAGGTTTTGTAAATGCTAATTCCTAACTATATATGGTCTATAACCTATGGTTTTATTAGTGAATTTCAATGGTTTTTTAATTGCAAATATCAAAAGCTGTAAAATGTATTCTTCTTTTAAAGGAAAAATATATATTTTATGTATTTAATATAATTTTTTTATGTATATAATTTTTTTTTTTTGCTACCGGTCCGCGCACCGGGTAGCTTTCCGTTAGCTCAATTTGGTGCCACGACCCGATCCGCGCACCGGGAAACGTTCCGTTAGCGCAACTGCCGCATTCGAAAACAACATCGTGACGCGTCGCGTAAGCGCGACGTATCGCGTTGCCGTGTAATGCGTCTTATGACGCGCCGCGTTAGCGCACTCGGAAGTGCTCCGGAGTGCGACCCGAGGCGCGAAGCGCAGCACCCCGGAAGCGCTCCGGGCGCGGAGTGGGACGCGTAACGTAAGCGTAACAGGTCATGTGACCTGAAAATAACACTTTTTTTCCCAAATGATGAAAGCCCCCACCTTTTTTCCTCACTCTGACTTTCATCTTTGTGAGAGGAAGACCTGTTTCTGCTTGTTCAGTCATGGCATCTGTAGTAGCTGCAGCTGGTGGACCCCCACCACCACCACAACCACCTCGGAAGGAAGGACCACCTGCACAGTTCCATCCAAACCCAGAGGAAGAGGAAGAAGAAGAGGAAGAGGAGGTAGAGCCGAGGCAGTTCTTGTGTGAAGAGCCCCGGCAATCCCACCGCTTGGACCATTTTATATGGCAATTTTTTTCTTTCCCCAAATTAAAATGCGCCACAGGGCGTGTTTGCACACATGTCACCTTAGGCTCCGCCCCCTTCCTTCACCACTATGCCAATTAACCCTCCCCGGCAAGTTGTAAGTTGGGGAATTAATTCCTCTTGAATACTGAGAGTCCCTGGGGGCCAACTAGCCTACCAGGTACCTCCAGTATGCACCAGGGAGCTGCGTTGCAGAAAGGTGTTCAGAGGCCACACCTCTTTCTACACCTCTCTGCAACACAGCTCTGTGGCGCTTACTGGAGGTACCTGGTGAGCTAGTTGGATCCTAGGGACCATCAAGATTCAAGGGGACTTAATCACCCAAGTTAAAATGCGCCGCGGTGCGCGTTTGCACAGTGGTGAAGGGAGTTGGCGGGACCTGAGGTGACATGTGTGCTACCACACCCTGTGGTGCGTTTTAAGTTGGGTAATTAATCCTTCTAAAATACTGAGGGTCCATGTGGGCCAACAAGCCCACCACTTACCTCCAGTAAGCGCCACTACGCTGCGTTGCAGAGAGTGGCCCAGGCCATGCCCCTTTTTGCACCACTCTGCAACTTAGATCTCTGGTGCTTACTGGAGGTAAGTGGTGGGCTGGTTAGCCCTCAAGGACCCTCAGGATTCAAGGGAACATAATCCCCCAATTTACAATGCACCAGGGGGCGCGTTTGCGCAGTGGTGCAAGGAGGGGGTATGCCCTGATGTCACAAGTGCGCAAACACACCCTGTGGCACGTTTTAAGTTGGGGAAATAATTCCCCTTCAATCCTGAGGGCCCCTGGGGGCCAACTTGCCCACCAGGTGCTTCCAGTAAGCTCCACTGCGCTGCTTTGCAGAGAGGTGGACTAGGCCGTGCCCCTTTTTACACTTCTCTGCAATGCAGCTCTGTGGCACTTACTGGAGGTACCTAGTGGGCTAGTTGGACCCTGAGGACCCTCAGGATCCAAGGGGACTTAATCTTCCAACTTAAAACAGCCACAGGGCGCGTTTACACAGTGGGGAAGGGAGGGGACAGGGCCTGAGGTGACGTGTGCAAACACACCCTGTGGCACATTTTAGGTTGGGGAAATAATTTCCCTTCAATCCTGAGGGCCCCTGGGGGCCATCTAGCTCACCAGTTGCTTCCAGTAAGCGCCACTGCCCTGCGTGTCAGAGAGGTGGACCAGGCCGTGCCCCTTTTTACATCTCTCTGCAATGCAACTCTGTGGCGCGTACTGGAGGTACCTAGTGGGCTAATTGACCCTATGGACCCTCAGGATTCAAGGGGACTTAATCTCCCAATTTAAAATGGCCACAGAGCGTGTTTGCACAGTGGTGAAGGGAGGGGACGGGACCTGAGGTGACATATGCAAACATACCCTGTGGAGAGTTTTAAGTTGGGGAAATAATTCCCCTTTAATCTTGAGGGCCCCTGGGGGCCAACTAGCCCACCAGGTGCTTCCAGTAAGCCCCACTGCGATGCATTGCAGAGAGGTGGTCTAGCCTTTGCCCCATTTTACACCTCTCTACAACGCAGCTCTGTGGCGCTTACTGGAGGTACCTAGTGGTCTAGAGGGACCCTCAGGATTCAAGGGGACTTAATCTCCCAAATTAAAACAGCCACAGGGCGTGTTTACACAGTGGTGAAGGGAGGGGACAGGGCCTGAGGTGACGTGTGTAAACATGCCCTATGGTGCTTTTTAAGTTAGGAAATTAAGTCCTCTTTAATCCTGAGAGTCCCTGGGTCCAACTAGTCCACTATGTACCTCCAGTAAGCACCACAGAGCTGCGTTGCAGAGAGGTGGTCTGCGGCCATGCCCCATTCCACACCTCTCTGCAATGCAACTCTGTGGCACTTACTGGACATGCCTGGTAGGTTAGTTGGCCCCCAGGGTCCCTCAGGATTCAAAGGTCTTTATCCCCCAACTTAAAGCTCCCACAGGTTGTGTTTGCACACACGTCATCTCAGTCCCCCCCCCTTCACCAGTGTGCAAATGCAACCCATGGCGCATTTTGAAAGAAAGTTTTAATCTCCCTGCACTATTATATACCAGAGGCTTACAGAGGAGGTCATGCTAATCACAGGGGTACCCCAACACATAGTTTCCCTAGTGTATGTTGGTGTTTTCACTGTATTCTAAGTGTCTTTTAGCATATCACTGGCTGTAGCTCTGGTTAGCCAGAGTCAGTTACCACCAATACCCGTCTGAACAAGTTGTGGGTAAATGATGATTTTGTAACAAGGCCTCTTTCTGCTCCTCTGTTGGTTCTTTCTGCACATGCCTTGCTTCTTCCTGCTCTTTTCTCCGTCTTTGAGGACTTCTATTGCTTCTTTCTGCATTTGTTTTGCTTCTTTCTGTGCATTTTTTCTTCTTTCTTCACATATCCTACCTCTGTAGGCATAGTTAGAAACTAGCATTTGAAAAAACTTTGAAATTCACTTAAAAAACCATAGGTATCAGGCATGTTATAGTTAGGAATTAGCATTTAAAAAACCTTAGAAGTTCACTGAAAAAAACATAGGTTTCAGGCATGTTATAGTTAGGAATTAGTATTTAAAAAAACCTTAGAAATTCACTGAAAAAACCATAGGTTTCAGGCACGTTATAGTTAGGAATTAGCATTTAAAAAAACCTTGCAAATTCACTGAAAAAAACATAGGTTTCAGGACTGTTATAGTTAGCTGGACATTTCACTCTTACAAAACCATTGAAACTCCTCCGTTATAGTAAGTTCTGCTAAATATAACTTGTGCGCCCGCAATGCACTGCTGATGATGTCACATATTACATCATTCATGACATGGTCAGTGATATCACTGATGACATCACTGATGACATCTCAAATAACATCACAGGCTTGTAGATAAGCACTAATAAGATGTCTAAAATCAAATGACATAGTTTTGAACTCTGCATTTGAAAAATGTATACTAATGATAAAAAAGAAATTAGACCCTGATGATTTGATCAAAGAGAACAGTTTGGATATGTTTAATAGTTAATCTGTACAATAAGATTTACACTATTCAGATGTGAAATATTTTAAAAGGTGGATGTCTTTGATTCACATAATTATGTTTTCATTCTAAAAGTATGTTATTACTCTAAATGTATTTGTTATAATATGTATTATCACTTTTATATATTGTGTGGTTTTAAATAATCAGCCAATAAAATTGAATAAATTAATACTTCTCCAATAGGGTAACATTGAGTGATCTTATTAAATGTAATAATTGATACATTTTGTTTGGGAACAGTTAGGAATATCATGTTTGGTGTCCAAGAAAATGCAATTGAAAACCTTGTTTCATGGTAAAGCCGGAGTTTTTAAGTCACAATTCTAAATGTCTCTTTCAAAAAGTTATCCGTTTTTCGTCCCAAATGATTCAGTGCCTACAGACTGTTTCCTGGGACACATAACTAGATGTAGTTGTTAATTCTCTTCACATATTTCTCCCAGATAGCCATGTAGTGGGAGGACTGGTGATTGACAGGATGGGCCAACCTGACAGCATGGGGAGGAGCTGTGCACAGCGCCAATTACGCTTACAACATAGAACTTCACACTAGGCTTTTGTGACACCAGACCCAGTGGAACATGGGCAGGGAGGTAGGAAATTTCAACACCATCTGTGGGGGGAACTCTAGAGGTTTCTTCCACTTCAAAGCTGGCACCAGGTATAAAATTAAGACACTCAGATCCACTCTTCAGTTCACTATTGGACTTGTGGAGGACTCTCTAAGTACTTCCCTGCTGCCTGTGGCCTGCTATGCACTTAAGGACTGCACTACTCTGCAGCTTGAGACCTGCTTTTCTGCTTGAACCCAGGACCTCCAGAATGACTCCAAGGGCTAGCTTGCTGGCCTAGTGATAAGAGCCACAGGTACAGAAGTGGCTCCAACCATCTTGAGCACACACTTGGACACAGACTTATTGACGTCCTGACTCTCCGATTGATGCCCCTCCAGACCTGGCCCCTTGGAAGTGGTGCTAGGTCCCCAGATAGCCCTAATCCAAACTTGGGACTTTTAAAATGTTCAGCCAAAAATGTACTTGATAAATTAGAGGAGACTGCTTACCAATCTGCCCAAAGTGCATAGTCAGACCAATATTGCAGTAGCTCCCACTACGCTCTTCTCCTCAGCAGGACATCCCGTTCAGAGGCTCCTTGCAGAAGGGGTAATCTGTCTCATGGACTCCTTGTTGGTTACAGCCGGAAGTTAAGTTCTGCTGGATGTTTTCAACTTCCAAAAAGAGACCAAATTTGAATGTAGAAATCTTCACTGTGACTTCACCTAGTGGCTCCCCGTTGAGAACGATTCCTCCTCAGAACCACCGGTTTCCTTGCCCCACTGAACTTCACCTTCTCAGATTTTCTGTTCCAAAATGTCTTCTAAGGCTGAAGGTAAGTGAAAACCATGCCAAATTTACTATGTGTGTCCGAACCACTCTCCTTTATGGTAAGCCATAACTTTCAACTTTGACCTGGTCTCCCATCACTAGATGTCCGCGGTTGTCTCTTTGATCTTTTGAATGCAATTTTCCACTTTGAAATTAAAAACTTAGGTTCTACTGATTGGATTTTTGTTGTTTAGGTGTCAAATATTAAATGCAATTTTACACTATTTTTCTAAATTGCTGTGGGATTTTTAGTTTAAATGCTACCGAAATACTTTACACATTACCAGTAAGTTAAGCATGACTGTTTTTGTGCCAGGCAACCAGATGGTTAAGCACAGGGTATTTAAGTGACTTTTTGTGTTTCACCCTTACAAGGATTGCGGCTGTTGCTTGAGAAGGGCTTATAGTTCCTTCAACCAACAGTCCAATTTCTCATTGGTGCTCTTTGGAGGGATTCAGTGCTTGTGTTCAAGAGGCGTGGGCCACTGGTATGGGTAAAGCTGCCTTTTGCTGGGTAGGTAATTACTCAAATGTTTTCCTCTCACATTTAATTGACAAAAATTCCTTTGAAACAAGACGCCATGCCTGGACAGTAATCAATACATATAAGTCCCCAAGACCCCAGGAGTACCTTTAAGTTTCTTTTCCCCCGCCTCAAAGCAACAGTTAATGCCATATCGTTTTTGGATTTTTAATCACTAAAGATGTTATTCCAACTTGGAAGAATACATCACAAAACGCATGTTGTCGCCTATGCGGATAAAACAAGAGTCAATATTACATATCCTCTGTCTATGCCCAGTGCACATGGCTCAAAGGAAAAAGTTGTTGAATCCAATCTTTTTAAAACTTCAAAATTGCTCCTGCATGCAAGCAGTAACCACCAGGCTAAGTGTCACCTCAAACCCTCTAGCCTGCCGGGGATTGCATTTCCTAAAACCATTTCTAGATGAACTGGGAGGCATAGAGCCAGTGAAGGAGAAAGACCAGGCAACGTTTTAGGAATTATTTTTGCACTAGTCCCTTGCATTTTACAACCTGTTTTAGGAGGATCATACTTGCCCTAGTCAAACATTCTTCACAATCACAGCAAATAAGAATTGAGGACATCAAGGTCTCAATCCCTCTAGGATGCCAGGGATTAAACCCCTAGATGCATCAAGCACCCATTCTGCAAATCCCAAATAGCGAAAAATAACAAATCGCTATTTAGAATTCACAGAATGGGATGCATAATCAAAATCGCTAAATATCTGCGATTCCCAACCGCCCGAAATCGACAAATGCGAATCCGCAAAAATCCAAACAAAATCGCAGGGTCGGCTGTTTCCCACCCCCAAATTGCAATTTTGCAATTACCGAAATCGCTATTAGCGATCTCGCAGATTGCGAGATCGCAAAAACGTGAAAAAAGTCACAACTTGAGCACATTGATGACATCACTACCAGGAAGTAGCCTGCTCCATGCATCATTTGGATCACAAAGCTCGATACAGGAGGAGGCAGAGCACTGAGATCCAAGAGACACACCCTGCAGTGCCAATAAAGGATTGAACAAAATACCAAAATGTCCCAGGAAGCTGCAGGACCAAGTGCAAAACCCAGGCAGCGCAAAATAAAATTTTGCGAAAAAGAACTGGAGTACCCGATAGAAGGAGTCAGCAGGGACCACGACCAACTGTTTGGGAAGCAGTCCCGGAAGGTGCTCGAGGCTACCAAGAGGCGCATCTGGGTGCGCATCAAGGCTAAGGTGAATGTGGTGGGAGTCACGCACAGGTCCATTGATGACTTAAAAAAGAGGTGGTATGGCCTCAGAGGCCATCCCAAGGAGCGCATTGCTGAGAGACTGGGGGAGAGACTGGCTACGGGAGGAGGACACTCCACAGTCCCTGAAAACACACCCATGGAAAACCTAGTGGAGTACACCATCCACCCTGCAGCCTGCGTGGGTGTCACTCAACTGGAAACCTCCTGCGCCACACACTAATCTCAAGGTAAGAGCCATGCTACTGCGACCCAGTACCCTAACAATGCCCATGCTCCCAGTGCAATCCATATTTGTAACCCCAGTAATCCAGTCCCTGCTCCTCCCAAACGCCCAAATGCATTGTGGAACCTGTAGTGTGTCAATGTGCCCTGATAGCCACACACAATCAGAATAGTCAAGTAACACAGACCCCTAAATCCAGTCAGGGAATGCAGACATCAAGCAATAGAGAGCCTGCATGCATGTTGCTACATCCCAGGTGCCTGAATCATATCATTAATCATGCACTCATCCACATCACAGGTGCTGTGGATGGTGACACGTCTGACAGTGAGATTCTCCACATTGCAGAGAAACCTGGAGAGACGGAGGGGGAGAGCCAGCCAGCACCTGCACCTGCAACTGCACCTGCACCGAGACCCAGGGCCACCTCGGAAACTACAGGTGAAGCACAACCTCACCACTCGGCACGCATGGCAGTGGAGCAGATCCACCGCCACCCAGGAGGCAGACACGACACCCAGCAAGTGTGCAGGCCCACACCAGCAGCATGTTAAGGCAGCAGCGCTCCAGCCCACCACAGCAGACATGGAACAACATGCACAAAACTTGGGCCTGGGCATTGAGGCTCAGATGCTTGCTGTGCACCGTAAACAGGCGCAGCACATGGCAGCAATGCAGCTGCAGCTATATAAAACTGCACGCAACATTAGTCTCCTCATTGAGAGTGTGCAGGAACTGACCACAGCGATGAAGGAGAGCAACCAGCTGATGTTAGCCAGCAGGACATCACCCGCAGATGCCACAGGCAGCTGCTCACACTGCTATCTGCCTACACACGTTCCAATCACCTGATTGGGAACGCCACTTCTCAGCTATCGTGCAGATCATTGGCCATCCAAATCCAGATGGTCCAATGCTGTGCTGACGTTGCAAGTGCCCTGGAGCAGGTCACTAACACTGTGGAGCACCAACAGGCAGCAGACCAGGGCAATGCAAGGGGGGGATGTTGCCAGCGAAGGTACATCTAGCCTCAGCAGCCTGTCTGTGCTGGTGCAAACAGAAAGGTGGCACAGTTCCCGGGTCAACATTGCATCCCGACAAAGCCTGCCTGACGTGGAGGGTGAGAGGCGACAGGGTGCATCCGGCAGGAGTCGCTAGTTATTTGACATTTCCGGCAGTGCCGTGGTGAGGTAACCATGCACGCCAGCTCAGATTACATGAGCTTGGATGTCTGAATACAGTACCACTATTCTCTGCTGATGTAAGCACATTGAGAGCTTGTGAATTAAACAAAGGCTTTATTTTGAAAAGAATTCTTCCTCATGTCAATCATTGATGTGGCTTGCATGAGTGCAGTGTTGTGTGAGGGGTATGGATGCACTAGCAATAGTTCTGTGTGATGTTGGCGCGGCGCTTGTGACCTTCAGCAGGATTCTCCCCGTGTGCATGATGCGCCTGTGCAGGTGGCAGGTTGTCCCCTTCCGACTCACTACCAGACACCTCAACAGGTATCCTCCGCTTGGTGGCAATATTGTGCAGCATGGCGCACACGGCAACGATGCAGCAGCAGATCTCGGGTCGGTATTTGAGGACCCCGCCAGTCTTGTGGAGGATGCGGAATCAACTCTTTAGCATGCCAGATGTTCGCTCTATCACATTTCTGGTGTGTATATGCGCAGCATTGTACCTCCATTCCTGTGGTGTTGCTGGGTTGAGGTATGGGATGAGGAGGTATTCACGGAGGGCGTAGGCGCTGTAACTGAAGGGAGGAGCAGAGGGTCAGTGCCTGTTATGTGTGGCAAAGTGGTCTTGACATACTGCATGTGGGCATGTGTACTTACCTAGGAGATGTCCCTCGCCAAATTCACCGCTGACCAAGCGGGTGTGTATGCCGCTGTGCCGAAAGATAAACGAATCATGCGGGCTCCCTGGGTATTGTGCCACAATGTCTGTAATGATGGTCTTCGCATTGCAGACCATCTGAATGTTGAGGAAGTGGTATGACTTGCGGTTCCGGTACATGTATTCGGTCTCTGCGGGTGGACAGATGTGAATGTGGGTGCAGTCGATGCAGCCAATTATATGGGGGAAATGGGCGGTGTGATAGAAGTCCAGTTTAGTTTGCATTAAGTCCTGTTGGGTTATTGGGAAGTTGATGTAGTGATGTATCTGGCTCAGCATGGCATCCAGGAAACTCTGTAGGCAGCATGACAGTCTTTTCTGGGATATACCCCCTGCATATGCAACTATCCCCTGGAAACTGCCGGAGGCCAGGAGGTGCAGGCAGCCCAGGACCTGGACATGGGTGGGCACGGCATTGGTCCTCAGTGATGGGTGCTGCATCAGGTGGTCAAGGTCTGTGATGACCTTCTTAATCATTGCCCCATTGAGCCTGTATTTGGAGTAGATCTCCTCTTCAATCTGTCCCAGTAGTGTGATGCGCAGCCGGAAGATGCGCTACTGGATCCTGCGTCAGTTCTGGGCTGCAGCCTGGAGCCTCAGCCACTTTGCCACGATGTAGAGACCTGCCATTGTGACTTTCCTCATGCTTCTACTGAGTTTCCTTAAGTGTGTTTGATTTACCCAACACCTGTTTTTTGTTTGCAAAATATATATTTTTTTGCGAATTTGACTTTATGGTTACCACCTGGTTTTGCTTCTCCATAAATTGCGACTTGTATATAGCGATTTATGTTATTTTCGCTATGTGCGATTGATGATGAATGGGAATGGCGATTTATTTGCGAATTCGCTATTTGGCTGAGAATTCGCAAATGATTTAGCTAAATATGTGGGAAATCGCTTTTAAGGAATGGCAATGGGGGTTTCCTAATGGTTTAGCGATTCTTTGTTCTGCGATTTCACAATTTGCTGCTTTTGTACTTGATGCATTGCGAAAGTGGGAATTGCAATCGCAATCGCTGTTTCGAAGCGATTGCGATCGCTATTTAGCTTGATGCATCTATGCCAAAATTCCTAAAATCTCTTCTAAAGGAACTAAGGGGCGTTGGGCCACTGAAGGGACAAGAAGTTTTTTTTACACAAGTCACTTCAATTTGCAACCTGTTGCAAGGGAATCATACTTGCATCAGATAAATGTTCTTCACAATAGAGACAAATAAGAACCTGAGGACATCAAGATTTTGACATATAAGAAGTCCAAATTACGTATTTTTTTATTACACCTATATTTTAATGTTCTTTCATCACACATAAGTGGATTAGACATTGTAAGAAATACATGTTTTTGTTTATAGCTGTATGCAATGGTTTTAAATAAATATGCAAATAAATAAACTTTGAACTTTGAACAGTGCTTCTGTTTGTGCAAACAGTGAATAGTGTAACAGAAACATTCCAGATAAATAGTTTAGCTCCAGATTTGGCCCCTTTTAAATTTTTCCTTAGATTTTGATAGACTATTATTGCTCCCTTTTTCGAAATTTAAGTTCACCTCATCTCCTTTTTGCAGCAATGGAGATGGCCCTGTTCAAGATTGATGATCTTAGCAAGGCTGAACTGCAGAAGCCATGCAAGGAGAAGGTGGTGAATATATGAAACAAAGCCCCAAAGGTGGAGCTCCAGATAACCACAGTGCCTCTGAGGAGGTCAACAGGATGCAGTCAACTCCCAAGGAGCTAGAGGATGACAACCATTATGAGGAAGAGGAAGTGGGCTAAGAGACTGAGGAGGAGGGTCCGATCACATACCTTGAGCTGCAGCTTCCTGAGGAAGAGGAGAAAAACTTGCCTAGAGGAGAGGAGCCCCCTGCCAAAGCAATGATCAGTGTTTCCTCTCACAGCCTCACAGCCTGTCCCTTGGGGGTTGCAAGCAGGAATGCTTAAAGGGAGTTCAGGTTGCAGCCAAGCTTAAAATGGAGGAGAAACTGGCTCTGGAAGAAAAGAGTCTGGCTAATGAGAAAAGCCTGAGGGACATTAACACATTGTCCCACAGAGAGGTGCGAGGCTGCATACCTCAAGACCTGGTGCCCATCTGTGTGGTGGAAGATAACATAGACAAATTGTTTTATGTTTCTGAGGTAGCCTTTAGAATAGATGGGGATATGGGGAGCAAGCTTGTGGAAATGCACACCCACAATGGGGCACTGTTCGGTGGGGAGTTAAATGAAGTATGCTCAAATGAAATCCATTTTACTGGTCAAGTTTCCAACAAGTCTTGGGTAAATTTCTTAGTCTACTTCAGCAAGGCACTGAATGATTGGGTGAGAGGCAGCAACGCTGATGATTTTACCAGACTGTACAATCTGATATTGAGAGAGCACATGCTCAGCATTGGTTTTAAAGAGCTTAACCAACACTACTACTAATTGACCCCAGGGAGCTTGCAAGGGAGGCAGATTTCTGGATTAGTGCCAGAGTGTCTAAGAAGAAACCTGGTGGTGAGCCGAAGAAGGGTGGTTCAGAAGCCCCCAGCAGAGTGAGGGGGAGGTCCAGGGAGACAAAGGCAGGTCCCAACATATGGTGGGGAGTAGGGTTCCCATGCTCCTTCTGAATAACAGTGAGAAGGTTTTGGTGGGAGTTGGCCCAGGGCACCCCATTTCCAGCCTTAGGGCTTTGATTGTCCTGAGTTAGGACACAAACTGGGGGGACTATTACTATACTACCCACTTGTTAAATCTCTAAGAGGTTAGCTAATATGGCCTTAGTGGTAAGTAGTCCCCAGCAACAGGAGGTAGAAAATGCCCTAGTCTCAGAGGGTGGCCTTGTGATCCCAGAGGATAGGAGTCATCACTTCTATACGGTCACAGGTAATGAGATTCCTGTGCCAGTCAGACTATAGTAGTGGAAAGGCTGGTTTCCCAAGATCAGTACACTGAACAGGCGTGTAGGATCACTCAGGGCAATGGGTAGGATTTCTTCTGCCCTATGGCTCCGGGACCCATAAAGGGGTTGGGAGGTAACTCCAGATGACCTTTCACTGCATTCAAGGGAATGAGTTGCCACTGGTATTGGATGAGCTGGAAGGGGAAACCACCCAGGATGCCTTAAAAGCCCAGTTTCTGGAGTACTACTTGCAAACTGAGGGTTCAAAGACCCAGCTGGAAGGGTAGGGGTTCAAAGGATCATCTCTGATCTGTACTCCGCCTCATGGTAGTGACCCTGGGCAGGAGAACCAGTCTCAAGCTACCTTCAGTACCAATGACTGGACCTACTGTTGTAATTGGCACGGCCACGTTAGCGATTAGCTGAACCTACACGTTGTCCTCCTTAACTTGGCTATATATGAAAACACCATTTTGAATGTTGTAGCGGCCATCTTAGATCATGAGCGGCCTCGTGGCCGACGTGCCCTTTAGTCCGTTGTCCGTTCCTCTGACCACTCTTATCTGCCCAGCAACAGGCTATTTTTAGTACTGGTCAAGTCACACATGCGCAGTTCCCACTGACCCGTAAACCTTCTGGAATGTGCACCAAACTGACCAGCGGAGTTGTGCCCCCTCCAATGAGCTGGCAGTATTCCAAAACATGACCATATATGTCCTTAAATGTGTCCTAACTTGTGCCGCCTATCTTTTATTACCCCAAAACTGTATATAAACGGGGTCACACCGGTGTTCGGTGTGATACCTCTTGCATTACCGAAGGGTGCTGTTTGAGTGTACCACCACCCCATGGGGTCTTAATAAACTTGTTCTTTGCCTTTTACAGCTTCCGTGCCAACAGTTCTTGAGTGTGAGTGGGTTATCTTTGGAGCGTGTAGGCCTTGAGAACCCCGAATTACTTCAATTGGCGACCACGAAGGGACTCATCGGCGACTCGGATGCCCGAAGGAGAGGTCGTGACGAAGGCTTGGAAATCCGCCATGGGCGCGCGCTGCCACGAGTGACCCGAGTCTTGGCTGCCACGGTGTTTTTTCCTTTCCTTCCGATCTGACCTTCCAGGTGGCGCCGGTCTCCGACTGAGTTCCGAAGTGTCTGCATCGCTGAGACAGTGCCGTTTGGCTGATTTGGCTTACAAGACCTTGGCAGTTGGAATCTGGACATTTGGGAATTTGGGTAAGCTTTGTGATCGGTAAGGTAGTCTTCGGACGCTTACTGAGGTCCTATGATTTGTGTTCGGTAAGGTAGTCTTCGGACGCTTACTGAAAATCTGTGCTTTGTGATCGGTAAGGTAGTCCTCGGACGCTTGCCGAAGTCCTATGATTTTTGATTTGAGTTAGCTAACAGTGTGAATTTGTGATCTTTGAACTTATATGTGTAGTGCACTTCACATAGGCAGGCATGTAGAGATGTTTCTCTAACTTTGTTTTTTTTTCCTTTGAGCGGCACAATTGTGTGAAGAACTGTAAGTGCCATTTTGTCCGGTGTCACGCTTTCGTGATACTTTTCGAACATGCCTGTTTTCAGCACACTCCGAGGAATGTGTTGTCTTGGAGAAGGTACCTCAATTAGGTTAGCGGAATCACAGCCGGCTCCCCCAGAGGGAACACCAAATAGGGATATGTACATAAAATTTGGCCTTCCTCCCATTATGTACAGTAAATTATGGCATAAATACACCAAGGCCGATCTTGAATTGCAATGGCCTCTACACGGGTCTTACGATTTGAGTAAAATACAATTTGTAGAGCAATGCATGTTTCAACGCAGGTCTAGACAAAATATGTTTGATTGTGTGCGAATGTGGGAGAAAGCGGCGCGTGAGCGAATGAAGCGTGAAGTTGCCTTGGCGGACAAAGAGCAGCGTAAGGCTGCTCGGGATAAGGCTTTACAGCTTGAGGAAAAGGAGGCTCAGGAGAAGAAAGAAAGGGAGGAACGGGAACGTAATTTGCAAACGACTGGCCAATTTCCTATTCGCCGACCGCTTTATCCTGTCCTTAATAATGAAATTGATGATTTTTCTTTGTTAGATCGGTCACCGCCTCCGTACGTTACGCCGACGGCTCCAGCTGTGGATTCTGATGATGACGGACAGGATAAGTCGGGCAAGAAGGGCATATCTGCTCTCAGGTTTACTACGGAGAGGTCCGCTCATCTACGTAGTTGGGCTCGTAAAGTGAATAAACGTAGCGTTACTCAGGAGCAATTGGTATCAGAAAAGAAAGGGTGGACGGATCTTGAATTGATGTATTTTCTGTCTACTTTGGCCGATGAGGTTATAAGCGCATATCGTGATCTTTCTGATACGTTAGAACCCAAAGCGTTGTCAGTGTACCGTGAAAATTTGACTAAAGGTGATTTTGATCTTTCAGATGTCGATGACCTGTTTGCGCAATTGATCAAGCTACGGGATGAGACAACCCGATTGCGGGAGGAGCGGAAAAAGAGGCAAAAGGAGTCCGAATTGGAGAATAACGGGCAGGCCAAAGAGTGTTCTCTCCGTGGTTCAGATAAGAGTTCTGCGTTGCATGTTATGCCTATGCGTGAAGCCGCACCTTTGTATGTTCCACCAAAAGGGGAAGGTACGGATGACGATAAACTGTCGAAGGATGCGAAAGGGTACTTTTTGTATAATTGGGTATATACGCCGTGGAATAGAGCGGATGTTATGGCATTGAAAAATTCCTTACCTGACCTGCGGAAGAATCCGGCGGCATTTTATGAGGGGGTGGAGGGGGCTATATCGTCTTGTGTGATGACTCTCGTAGACATAGATTTGTTTTTTGGGCTAATATTACCACCTGATATGTGGAGGCAGATTCGTAAAAATAATGACGAAACGATATTGGGGGGGACATGGAAGGAAATAAATGCTGCAGATTTAGACAGAGAACCAGCCTGTAAGCCTTGCCAGTTAATTCTAGATCTGCCGGCAGCTATTTTGAATAAATTAAAAACGCTTGTTCCCTCCAAAAAGATTGACTGGACCATGGTAACATCGTGTAAGCAGAAACCCGATGAAACGGTTTCAGATTTCTTTACACGTTTCGAGGAAGCTTTCCATGATTACAGTGGTCAATCTTTAACAGATGATACGGGTCGGCATTTGTTTGTAGATAAGTATGTAGCTAATCTCCTACCAGAGATTGCAAAGCGATTGAAGTCGAGTGAAAGTTCCTGGGCCACGGCGACCCCTGCGTCCTTGTTAACTATGGCTCAGTATTATGAGCGGCAGGAAGTGGAGGCTAAAGAAAGTGTAGAGAAAAAGGCGAAGGAATTGAAAACGAAGGTGATGTTGGCGCAAGTTCGGGGAACACAGGGTAGAGGGAATGATAGAGGTAGACGAGGTGGAGGAAATGCATCGTATGGTCGTACGGATATTGCGGAGGATCAGTGCGCTTATTGTAAGGAGTTTGGGCATTGGGCCGAAGATTGTCCGGTACTTCGTGAGCAGCGTAGTCAGCGTGGTCGAGGAAGTGGAAGGTCGAGAGGAGGTTATACTGGAGCGAGAGGTGGTGGAGGTGATCGTAGACAGGTTGAGGAGAGGGGCCGTGGCCAGGGCGAACGAAATACGTTTGATAGACGGAATCAATATCAGATTTTGGAAGGGGAGAATGTGGAGCACCAGGATTATGTGCATGCATAGGATTGCGTAGGATGGGGTAAGGAATCAGTTGAAGTGCCGGTAGATCAGCAAGGTCCATATGTAACAGCGGGTATTTTGGGTTCTACTGATCAATTTCTAGTCGACACAGGAGCTACTCGTAGCGCTCTGTCGAGAAACTTGGTTCCGAGGGCTCCCCTGTCTGGCGAAATGATTACGTGTGTAGGGTTTGATGGCACACCCTCCCCCAGCCCATTGTCCAAGCCCCTTGCACTATGCATTGACAAATACTTTAGCTTTGGTCAATTTTTGTTATCACCCCATACCCCAGACAATATTCTGGGGATTGATTTGCTTAAATATTTTCGAGCAACAATACGCTGCGCTCCAGAGGGAGTGCGGGTTATTCTGAACGACAATTACCCTGACCCTGTTGATTGCCCTGACCCTGACAGATTTTATGCCATTTTAGACATCCCTGCTCTGGCTTCCCTGCTGCATACGTTGTGGGCGACCTCAGATACGGATGTGGGAGAGATGCGCATTCCACCAATACACATTACTGTTAGGGAGGGGGCTCCTCTACCACGAGTGCCACAGTATAAGATTTCGAGAGAAGGTGAAATTGCACTGACTCATATTGTTCAGGATTTGATTTCTGCGGGGGTGGTGGAGGAGGTCCCTTATAATGTTTGTAACAGCCCTATTCTACCGATTCTTAAGAGAGACACTGATGGCAAGATCTATCGATTTATTATCGATTTGCGAGAGATTAACAAAATTGTCATTCCCCAATATCCGGTGGTGTCTGATATTACGACCTTGCTCACCTTAGTTCCACCGACAGCCACCACCTTTAGCGTTATTGATTTAAAGAATGCGTTCTTTTCTATCCCTGTTCATCCTGATAGCAGATATCTGTTTGGTTTTACGCTCAATAATAAATCGTATAGATTTTGCCGTGTTCCCCAAGGATATACTGAAAGTCCTAGCATCTATAGCCAGGCTTTGAAAAGGCAGCTAGATTCGTTTAAATTGCAGTCCGGCGTAGCGCTCATCCAGTATGTGGATGACCTTCTGCTTGCCGCTGACTCCTATGCACAATGTGAACAGAGTACACTTGCGTTGCTTTCCTTTTTGGCGCAAAACAATCACAAGGTTTCGAAGAAGAAGCTCCAATACTGTAGACCCCAGGTGACGTACCTTGGTCATCTGTTGTCTAAGGAGGGGCGTGCATTAACATCTGATCGAATTCAAGCAATTTTAGACACACCAGTCCCCCGCACCCAGAGAGATGTACGGGCCTTTATAGGGTTGACATCTTTTTTGTAGGCAATGGATCATGGGTTTTTCGCATATCATAAAACCATTGCTAGCATTACTGTCCAAAGCCACACCAATGCCTCTTGAGTGGACAGAAGAATGTCAGAAAGCTTTTGAGCAGTTGAGGCAGGCCCTTTGCTCCGCACCCGTGTTAGGTACACCAGACTATACGAAACTTTTCACATTATACGTGCACGAGAATGATGGGTGCGCGTTGTCAGTGTTAGTGCAATTACATGGGGATAAGCAGAGACCATGTGTATACTTCTCTGCAATTTTGGATCCTGTAGCACGAGGGTTGCCAGGATGTTTTCGAGCGGTAGCAGCAACTGCAGTAGCCATACGACAGAGTGAGGGAATAGTGTTATCACACACATTGTTGGTGTTAGTTCCTCACGCAGTAGATGCCCTGTTAAACCAAACCAAGACCCAATATCTCACGAGTGCACGGCTAACAGGATACGAGCTGACACTCTTGGCGCCACATATTACATTGAAAAGATGCGCTACTTTGAACCCTGCCACTTTATTGCCTTATCCGGCCGAGGAGGGTCAGGAAGAAAAACATCATGACTGTGTTTTCCTGACCGAGGAACAGACAAAGGGTCGTGTCGATTTACAGGATGTGCCACTTCCAGATGTGGATGGGGAACTGTGGGTTGATGGATCGTGCCTAAGGCTGCCAGATGGCACGACTTCCGCAGCATATGCGATCACGACACTTAAAACAGTGGTAGAAACAGCTAGGATACCACAAAAGTCAGCTCAGGCAGCAGAGCTGATAGCCTTAACAAGAGCCTGCGAATTGAGTGCCGGATTATGTGTGAACATATACACGGACAGCCGGTATGCCTTTGGAGTGGCCCACGACTTTGGGCTTCTTTGGAGAGAACGCGGGTTTCTGACATCACACGGAGAGCACATTATGCACGAAGAGCTAGTGCGTGATCTCTTAAATGCGTTGCTTGGCCCTAAGAAAGTAGCGATAGTGAAGTGCAGTGCCCATAAAAAGATTACGGATAAAGTGGGTCAAGGAAATGCCTTTGCAGACAGTATAGCAAGGCAAACGGCTATGTCCCGAACTAGCTCCCCCATGTACGTGGTACAATCACAGGCTGAGCGATGGAGTGATGCTAGAGCAGAGATACGGGATATCCAAAAATCAGCCACAGAATCTGAACTTGCGGCTTGGGCAGCAGATGGGGTACTAGATGACGAGGGTTGTTGGAGAAGCAAGGACATGGAGAAGTGGAAATTGCCTGCGGCTTACTTGCAGGCGATGGTCCAGATGACACATGGACTGGCCCATGTCGGAGCTCTTGCAATAACTCGGCTTTTAACACGAGTTTGGGAACATCCCGAGATTACTAATACTGCAACGAGAGTAGTGCAGACCTGCCTGGTGTGTTTGCAACACAATCCTGGAAAGGGGACCCATACTCCGAAAGGAGGTTTCGTTCCACCTTCGGCACCATTTGAAGTGCTTCAAATGGACTACATCCAACTCGAGCGTTGCAACAACCTGAAGTATGTCCTAGTGGTGGTGTGTGCTTTTAGCAAATGGGTTGAGGCCTACCCCACGAAAGACAATACAGCTTTGACAACAGCTAAGGTGTTGCTTAAGGAATTCTTTCCTCGCTTTGGAGTTTGCAAATTTTTGTGGAGCGATAATGGGCCCCATTTTGTTGGAAAGATTGTGGAATATGTACTGAAGGGGTTAGGGATTCAGCAAAAGTTCCACGCTGTATTCCACCCTCAGTCAGCAGGTTTGGTCGAGCGGTACAATGCCACGTTGAAGCTTAAGCTGGCCAAAATTGTGGCGTCTACATCATTGAAGTGGCCAGATGCGTTGCCGCTAGCACTACTATCTCTTAGATCAGTACCCCACTCACGAACCGGCCTTACGCCCTATGAGGTGGTGTTTGGCCGCCCTTTGAATATTTGGGGGGTGCCCAAGCCGCGATTAATACATGATGTGCCTTGTATTATGATGAATGATTATTTGGCACGATTAACAAATGATTTGCTCTCTATTCATCAACAGGTTCGAGAAGCGCTCCCTGATAACTCCACTGGAGAAGGCCACGATCTTCGCCCTGGGGACCATGTAATGGTCCGTTCGTTTGAAAGAGCAAGCAGTCTGGAGCCCAGGTGGAAGGGCCCCGAGCAGGTCCTCCTGGCGACCCGCACCGCAGTACGAGTGACAAACAGGAAGCGGTGGGTGCATTCGACACATTGTCGCCGTGTCTCTCCGGATCTGGTGACTCCTGCTGTGTTGACTGATTACAAGGAGATTTTGGAGAAAGAAAAGAGCCCAGCTGTGACGTCGGCCGAAGTGGAGGGAGCCTTCCCGGACCAAACTGCGATTGGGAGAGAGCGCTACAACTTACGTCCACGATAAGAAGATTTTTTTTTTTTTTTTAAATGACTGGTTGGTTACCGCTCCAGGTTTGTGAAACGGAAACCGGGAATTCCAAGGGGGGGGGATTAGTTCTGCCAGAGTAGCGACACCCGTCTTGGCCCGGAGAAGAAAACAACGGCTACCTCGGAGTTCAGCACCGCATTTTTCTTTTTATTAGGTATACACTTACGTGTATCTGAGACAATTTGTGGACAATTTGCGAACAATTGGTGCTATTTGAGATTTTGCGCGAATATTCCTGAAATATGGCATCAACGGCATCCCGTGATAAGAAAATATTGGGTGCCTTTCTCTTTGTCTTGACTATTGTGGTGATAGCTGTTATAGCTTGGGTAGTCGAGCTTGTGGTGCCTGTACGTGAACATTTGCTGCCGACTACCCCGGCACCGTCTGAACATTTTCATTTCACACTGCCCTTTCATGAAGAGCGCCATCGCCAAACGTATTTAAATAACAGCTTCATTCAGATTCTTCACCACACGCATAATATGACCAATACCTCTAATTGTTGGGTGTGTGGAATGTTGCCTGGACACCAGAAAAGAGGGGGCACCCCACTTATTCCACTTCCGTTTTCACACAATGGGTCATGCAACGCCTGGTACACCCTCCTCTTTACTTTAAGATGGCCAACAAAAGGGGGGGTGCTTTTCCGTTTGAACAAAGTATGTTTCCATGACAAAGATGGGTTTCCCCGAGCTGAGGGCACACGTTTTGAATGGGAAGAGTACAGGCCTGACAATGTATCTGCCCCACGTGTATATAGCAATCAGCGAAATGTGAATGTATCTAGTGCTCATGTCATAAATGTTATTGCTACTAAAGCCGATTTATGTATTAGAAACAAGGGCACGATTGCAGTGGGGAAGAGTGAATGTAACATTACTCTCACGTTTGATAGCCCGAATGGCATTTCATTTGTTGCATCTCGAAACACATATTTTATCTGTGGAACGAAGGGGTACCATCAGCTCCCAGTGGGGTGGTTGGGCACGTGCTATGTATCGTTTGTGCTACCTCCTGTATTCATTGCCCCTCCAATGTACCACAACGATTACACGTTATATCACGATTTCGTTTTGAACAGGGTTAAACGCACTGTTGCCCTAGAGGACATTGATCAAACGGACACTGCATTACAACAATATGTGGATTTTAATCTGGGACTATTCTCCTTTGTGGGGGCTGCACTGAACAGCCGGAAAATCAGACGATTGACACGCGTTGTCGAGGCTGTTGCGAATGACACTGCCGTTGCTCTGGGGAATATTACCGAGGAACTACAGATTTCCAGAATTGTCACCCTCCAAAATAGGATGGTGTTGGACGTTGTTTTGGCTGATCGTGGGGGGGCATGTAGGATTATCGGAAGCAGCTGTTGCGTATATGTCCCGGACAATTCTCCATCTGTGTATGATGCTATTTCCAAGCTTCATAAAATAGCTGCTGAAATACACCCGGACAATGGAACTTGGACACTTTCAGGATGGTTTTGGTCTACGATTGCAACTTGGGGCTGGAAACTGTTGACAATTCTCTGTATACTTGTGGGAGCAATGTTTTCCATATGTTTATGTATTCAATGTGGTCCAGCTTTATGTTCAATGTGTTTATCAGCTTGTATACCATCAAGACGAGCTCTTGCCCATGACAAAATGATGCTTCACAAGGAGGTAACACAAATAATGTTAATAGACATCGAGGACGAACATTCTGACTATGTTCACTATGAGGTAGATTCAGCTAACCGCTAAAAGGGTCGTCTGTTATAATTGGCACGGCCACGTTAGCGATTAGCTGAACCTACACGTTGTCCTCCTTAACTTGGCTATATATGAAAACGCCATTTTGAATGTTGTAGCGGCCATCTTAGATCATGAGCGGCCTCGTGGCCGACGTGCCCTTTAGTCCGTTGTCCGTTCCTCTGACCACTCTTAACTGCCCAGCAACAGGCTATTTTTAGTACTGGTCAAGTCACACATGCGCAGTTCCCACTGACCCGTAAACCTTCTGGAATGTGCACCAAACTGACCAGCGGAGTTGTGCCCCCTCCAATGAGCTGGCAGTATTCCAAAACATGACCATATATGTCCTTAAATGTGTCCTAACTTGTGCCGCCTATCTTTTATTACCCCAAAACTGTATATAAACGGGGTCACACCGGTGTTCGGTGTGATACCTCTTGCATTACCGAAGGGTGCTGTTTGAGTGTACCACCACCCCATGGGGTCTTAATAAACTTGTTCTTTGCCTTTTACAGCTTCCGTGCCAACAGTTCTTGAGTGTGAGTGGGTTATCTTTGGAGCGTGTAGGCCTTGAGAACCCCGAATTACTTCACTACGGGATGGAGAGTGGAAGAATGGCGCCTAATTCCTAGGGCTGCTGCCTCCGACTCTAAGAAACCTCAGAGGCCTGGCCATGGTCCACGTTTGGAGCCTCCAACTAGCAATGGATGGCCTGGGGCCTAATTCTTGACACTTACAGATGTTGCTGTCCTTATGGGCAACATTTTCTTCTTGGGTTGGGGACAGAAGTCTGATCCAAGGGGTGGAATTGGCCACACCAATCTTCCAATGATGTAGCATGCAAAATATGCATCTATGCATTGAAAAGGGAAAATGACTAAGTTGGCCCATAAGATCTTCAAGTGGATCCCATCCGAGTCCAGGTAAATGGTCACCCATGTGCTCATCAGCAGCAGACTCGACTATGGCAATGCACTTTATGCCGGCACCACCCAGAAATTCCCAAAAAGCTAAAGACTTTCCAGAAGGCCACTGCCAGACTTCTCCTGAACATTCCACGCAACACCCACATCACTGGCTACTTGAGAGACCTTCACTGACTACCTGTCAACAAAAGAAAGCAACTTCAAGCTTCTTATGCATGCCGACAAAGCCACAACGCCGGACCTCCATACTTCAACCACCACCTTTCCTTCTACACTCCCACCAGACATCTCAGCTCTGCCCAACTGGCCCTAACCACAATCCCAAGGATCCACAAGATCCTGGGTGGAGGAGATCCTTCTACCTCACTGCAAAGGCCTGAACTGCCTGCCTCTCCTCAGGCAATCACCATCGCTTTGCTATTCAGGAAGGACCTCAAGACCTGGCTCTTTGACTGAACCGCAGACCCTCCCACTCAGCGCCTTGAGACCCTCACAGGTGGGTATTCACACTTTATAAGATTACTGATTGATTGATTGATTGATTGATTTGTGAATGTAGTTCAAGAAATTTGGAATAGGGCTGAGGTAATATTTCAGAAATTAGGAATAGGTCAACTGAATGATATAGGCATTCTGTATTAGAAAAGTATAATGTCAAAATGTTACTGCGTTTGCCTGTCAAAATATTTTCTTTTTGATTAACTGCACCAGTAATGTATTTTTGTTATCTTCTTCATTCCTTTAGCACCAAAGAGCAAGGAGAGCGCATTAGATGGTCAGATCAAGTAGAGTTCCTCCACCAGTGCAGCGGCAGGTGAAAGTTCCACTCTCACTTCCAGCGCTGCGGCAGACAGCTCTACTGGACCTGGTAAGTTTTTGTTAATAATGTGACCCGTAATTTGTTGTATGTATTATTCAGAATCCCAGCAGTTTCTATGACCATGCAGCTTGACAGGAGAGTAGTTTGAGGACGGTCCCATTGCATCACTGCGCTTTAAATGACTCACCGTTATCATATCTCTGCCCCTCCATTACGGATGGCTTTACTACTGGCTTTTCTAGCATTGTCAACCAGCAAAATGAAAAAAGTGATATTTTGGATGGGAGAGGAGATACTGCGAAATGACCTGTAGTCATGTGCTGCTGTTATATTTTGTTTAAAAAAATTAAAAGAGGCATGTCTATCTGGCATCTAAGATGCATAATGTTTTTTCTAGCTACACAGACTGCCAGTGACGAAGCCAGCACAAGTGCGCCAGCTCCAGCAGCAGCTGAAGGAGCAGTCTCTGTGGCGGCAGAGACAGTCGATGGTAAATAACATTGCTTATTTATTGACAATTATTTGTAACCCACTGTATTTGTTAAGTGAGTCAGATCCCACCCATTTGCAAGTCCTGACCAATGGGCCATGAGCCCATTCAACTGCAGCATGGTTCAATTCGGCGCTACATTGTTGGCTGTACAATGTGCAACTGCTTCTGATAGTATAGCATTCAATGGATTACAAACCAAAACAAAAGCAAGGTTTGTTTTTCTTCCCTCCCAGTGCCCACTCAGTCACTCACCTCCTAGTAACGCATTCCTTTATTTGTTTCTAACTTTTTCATCCCAGCCTACCAGACACATTGGAGAAAAACATTTATGCCATGCTCCACATGTTACAGGACAAGTGGTTCATATAGCTTTCATAATTGATTACAGCAGTTCAAATTTTACATTCATGAACTTTTGGTTACTGAATAAGCCTAAACTACATCAGTGACCCCTCTTCTCACTATTCTATAGCAAAACCTTTAGTTTCCCTACCTGGTCTTTTCCCTGTACCTTCACCTGCTGCAGCAGACTAAGGCCATTTTTAGAGTTTGGCAGAAGGAGTTACACCATCACAAATGTAACTTATATCCCATCTGCTGTATTATGAATTGTAATATGGTGGACAGGATAGCTGTAACATTTGTGACCGAGTAACCCCTCTACCAAACTCTAGTCTAAATCAGTCCCTAAGTCAAATTTCCATCACTTACTGCAAAGTGAATGCATTTCATATAAATAATTTGTATTTGAGGGTGAAGCCAGGAAGTAAAGTGTGATTAAGCGTCTGTGATTTAGGGGCTCATTAGGATGGCGGGCAGAGGCACAACCGTGGTGCTGGCAGTGGTGGAAAATGACCTTTTAGGCACCCCAGCAGTGGTACTCATGCCTGCCAAATTACAATGGGCAAACATAGCCCATTTTCCGTCCGTTGCGGAGTGAGGTGAACTGCTGAAAATTTGCACCCGCGGCGGAGGGAGCCAATAGAGACCCACCGCCGTGCGGAATGACATCAGCAGAGAATCCACCCATCCAGAGATGGCGGAAGTACGACAGTGGACAACCCTGCACACAACTACAACACACAGCTCCTGTGATGACATATGGTTCCTGTCCACATCAGACACTCTGGTTGGGACAGGAACATTTCCCCCAGTGTACCCACACATGTCCTACCGTCAGAAAATCACCCCTCCGCATCCGGGTCACCCATCAACAGTGAAACCACTGCCATCTCCCGGTCACGTCACCGCAGCTGTGAAGATGCTGAAAAACCTGCCCACAATGTAGTAGGCAGTGCCTGTGCCAGGCATGGGCAGTCTGCAAATATTTACATGGCTCCACCTCTACCCTTCACACACTACGCTTCCCAAACCCTTTTGGGAACACGGTGTGTGCTCCCCCTGTGCCACCCCTGCACAATTTATCTGCCAGTTGTAGCAGACCTTGCACCTCCCACATCAAATGACTAGGGAGCCTGTCTTGGAAGGTGGGGTCCAAGAGGAACACCCTATACAGAAGCTCAGGGGCTGGACAACCCTCCTACTCACATCTACCTTCCACTCATGTGAATCAAAATGAGTATAATTCCAAAGTGCATATGAACATCCACTAAACTGTTCACACTGCCTATCAATTCACCCCTAACTAACACTCTGCCACATACTCATACCATAGGTCAGCAGGTATGGAGGACAATAAATGGGCTAGCCAAAAGTAAAGTGGACAGTGCTGGAAAGCCATGGAGCAGGCCAAAAAGCATGTGTACATCACATGCAAGAGAAGGAACATGTCACACCACTCTTATGCCATCAAATCAGACATGGGTGGCACAGTGAGTGAAATTAAACCAAATTGACCTCCATGCAACAACTCAGGGAGACATCAAGGCAAGCCATGCATAGGCACAGGAATGATAGGAAGTGTCTAAAGTCAAACAGTGATCAGCCACACATCTGTGTTAGCTTGACATGTGTATGTCATCAGCACAACACTCATGAAATTATTGTCACACTTCCTGACTGTCAAACACAAGTAGGACCCTCCCATATGCCCCTCGCCTATCCATCACACACCTGCAGCACTCAACACCTGTGTGAAAAACACATAAAGGTACAAATGATGTCCTGTGAGTTCACTGACAACCAATCACACTCCCTGTGGTGCATCCACAAACATCACACTCACACTCAGGGATGCCTGAACCAATGAAGACACAAAAGCAATAACCAAACACAAATCTCAAAACCAACATACACAGAAGTCCAACAAGCCCACATATGGGAAACCAAACAGTGGAAAGGCAATGTGACCATAGACAGAATAGAAATACACAACATTGTCACTCTGTACAAATGCACAGCCACCATACCTCATCACAAACAAGAAATGCTTCCTCAAAAATCAATCATGAACACTAACTGGGATCAATGGAAACAACAGCTAACACAGACAGAGACACCACACCACTCATAAAGTGAACAAGGTGCCATAATGTACCACAAGCATGCACATGCACAATCCTGACAAGTGATAGGTCAAAAATAGGAGGACAAACCACCAATGTGCACTCAAAACAAGCCCAGAAACAAGAATCCACATTGCTGCATGTGACAGACACACAAGTAATGCACGGAGTACCTGCAACACACATCTGAATATATCACACAGCAACAACTACTCACGCACAACATCATGCAAATCGAATATCACACACACATAGCAGCTGTCAGTAGAAAGAGCCAACACAGGACATTCACTGGATACATCCACAACAAAAACACAAAATATGCACATATCAATCCATCACATTGCAAACACAGCTGGACATCAGGGGGATGCACAACAAGCAAGTACAAGGCAACATACACTGACAACACTGCATGCACACCAAGCAGTGTGTGCACACCAATGACATCAGTAGAACACTCATCTGAGTGCCACACCATGTACTCCCACAACACAAATCATCACAGCACACAGAGAACATCATGCTCAGGAAGGGTAGCAGCACCTCAGCAAACACGCATACAGCTTAGCCATCACCCACAGGCGTACAACTCAGGGACACCCAGGTACAAACAACATGACCAAAGGACTGTGCTGCCCAAACATATGCACTGCAGATGAGAAACCATGACACCAAACCAGTATAAGAAAATAACACAGAACGAATTGGGAAACTGTCCTGAGGGGCACATTGGTCCTGTACACAGTTCAGCATCACAAAGCATAGTGTAACAAAAGAAGTGGTGGGGAGGCTCACACACTGGCAAGCCATGTGGTGGAAGATGTGATATTAAATTGGTGTGTACATCAGTAGTGGACAGGTGAAGAGTGCACTGTACACAAACACATAGAGGAGTCACTCACAATGTGTAGGCATCAGAAGCACCTATAGGGGATGGCAGAACTCCATATAGCACAAACCACACTGGAGCAAAAAATGGGTCAAGTGACAGCAATGCATGAGAAAACCCACAAATAATGTCAGTGTGGCTGAGCAGGTCTGCACAAACATCACAAACAGTAACAAGATACATGGCTGATCAACAAAACACAATACAGACTTGGTAGTCACACACTCTGCATACTCACAACTGTCAGCAACAACAACTAGGTGTCCCCCAGGAGTGCAAGGACAGAACCGACACACTGCACAGTGCCCAACCTACAACTCCTTCATGTTCCCAAAATTTGAAGCACATGGCAGACAATTGAAACACACAGGCACTCATCTCCTGGGTCATACATTTGTGCAGTTGGCATTGCAGGGGTACATACACATCAACACTACTGACAATGTTAGCCCATTCACACAGTCTGACCACTCAAATGCACACATTCAAATGTACCCATGTGACTAGCTGTAAACACATCAAGAAAGAACACACAGATATGATGGACCCTGGCCACCCTGCAAGTAATCCTGTGGATAGAAGTCACCTTGGTTGTAGTATTGCATCATAACATAGCATGTGTACAATTTAGCGAACATGGCCATATGAGTATAACGGTAGATCAACACAAACACCCATCATTGCACCCTCAAGCCTCAGAGTCAAGAAGAACTAAAGTGCCTTTCACCAGGGGCAAACTCTGAAATAGAAAAACAAGCAATAGGCAATCTTAAAGTGGCATACAGAACATTTGTCACAAGCAACCATACCCATACAGGAAACACTTTAATTTAGCAAGGACACTGACAAAGCAGAAAACAGGAAGACTGTCTTTATTACATATCACCAAGATTGGCATCAAAAGTGGACAACAGCAAGGCCAGTGACCAGCCCAAAGTTCAAAGTAGGTACATTTATGCATGAGAACCTGCACAGGGAATGGACATCCAAAGTGACAAACAGCAAGGCCAGTGGCCAGCCCATAGTTCAAAGGAGGTGCATGTGTGCATGAGAACCTGCACAGGGAATGGGCATTCAAGGTAACAAACAGGAAGGCCAATGGCCAGTCCATAGTTCAAAGGAGGTGCATGTATGCATGAGAACCTGCACAGGGAATTGGCGTCCAAAGTGACAAACAGCAAGGCTAGAGGTACATGTGTGTATGAGAACCTGCACAGGAAATGGGTAACACCGTGCACTGCCATGGGAATCAACACAGCTAGGGGGATAAAAAAGGGCAGTCCAGGGACCGCTGTGGAAGAGATAGGTTTGGGAGGAGGACTTTGCCTCAGACTTGGCTGTCAGCCAAACTGGGAGATGGCTGATTGTCGGGGCCAGTTGGAAGACTGGACCTGGGTGAGAGAGGACCAGCTGAAGTAGAGGTATCAGAGGCTTTGGTAGCCGGAGGGTTGCTTGGACCGGGTGGCGTGGTGGCATGGGGAGGTGGAGACATGCTGCCGTGAGACACAGTGTGTGAGGGTAAATGTGGAGGGCTGTCTCTCTTGGGGATTCGATAGCCAAGAACTGTCTTGGTAGGAGTGGGAAGTGGGGTGGGCCCCACAGGCACACTCTCCACCAAAGGTGCATTAGGTGCATGTGGTGGCCCTCCCTCGGAGAACTGATGGATCTGATGGTACGCTAGGCCCGGCCTTGCCCTTTCCCCTCCATCCGCTGTTGACCAGGTGAACCCCCCACATTGCCCTCCTGTCCCAGCTTCACATGGGTGTGGGTGGGAATTGAGGTTGTGGGTGAATCTGCCTTAGAGACCTGTGTCTGCTGACTCTTTGCAGGCACCAGCTTCACAGCAGGCACATCAACTGTTTGCTTGTCTTTGGGAACAGGTTTTGGGACAGGAGTATCCTTGGATGGTGCTGATTGGGATGCATGTGAGCCTGAGGCCTGCTTCTTGGCTTGATGCCTCTGAGTGTCACCTGAAGGGCTTTTGCCTTTGCACTCCTGTGTGACTTTTTTTTGTTTTTGTGATGGTGTCTGTGCTCTGGGCCGCTTGGAGTGCTGCTGTTGTGTGCTGTGTGTTGAGTACTTTGAGCCTGAGGTCTGTGGTGTGTGGTAACTCTCGTCAGATGTTGCCACTGGCAGGGTGGTTGCCGTAGTGACTTGAGCTGGACTCTGAGCCTGTGACAGCTGAATGTCTGCGGTCACTGTGGAGGACAAAAACTGGACAGTTCTGTGTAGCCCACCCACGTCAGAATGAATCCCCTCCATGAAGGCAACTACCTGTGCCAACTTCTCGTCATGATCCTAGAAGGCATTCAGGAGAGTAGTTTGACCCACACACAGCTGGTGCAAAAGTTCTACTGCCTCAACACTGAGGGCAGCAGGGGAGACAGGGGTAGGGGCAGTGGTGCCTCAGGGAAGGACACTCTACCGTTCTTACTACTGCAGGCACGGGCAGCACTAGTGGAAGTAGCTGTGAGGGTGGGTACTCGATGATGTGTGGTGGAAGAAGAAGCAGATTTCCCACTCCCTGTGCCTGCCAACATCGAGGAGTCACCTCTGGTGTCAGATGACATTGAGGTTGGTGTTTCTGGGTGTGACTCTTCAAGGGCAATCCTGTCCCCCTCCGAGGCGCTGGTCACATCAGTGTCAGTGAGCTCATGTGTAGCAGTCATGCAAGATGCCTTACCACTGGTGTCCATTCCCTGTCCTTCTATGCCCTCAGTAGATGCTGCAAGAGACAGCGATGTAGGTTCAGTTTAGTGCCATACTCACAAACATGATATGCAAGCAAAGCACACAACAAGATGATGATACCCCATGTTGCACACCCCCTGTGCAGTCTGCATGTGCAACCTTAATGCAAAAATAAAACAATGCATGGTAACATGCATACTGGGCATTAATGACCCATGTGATGTTCACAAAGCCAACAAGCTTGCCTGTGCCTCCACGTAACCTGATATGCATATTCCTGTAAGCATACCTACCTACACGCCTGCAGGTGAAAAATATGTACACCTCAACATGTTGTCACAGTCATATATGGAGTCAGTTTAAGGGGACAACACAGATACAGACTACCAAATGTCCTTTTGCAATGACCATAAACTCCTGCTCTCCACCATGTTGTGCTTTGAAGCACAACTACAGTTGTACATTGGTGTCAGACGTGTAGTTCTCACAATTTCAATGTCAGGCACTGCACACATGGATGAAAGCACACTAAGATGAGACACACTGCCGTTCACTGCCCGGATATGTCCATGACTCCCCTAATGCAGCCAATGCCATAATGTCACATCTCAGCATGCAAAAAATGTCAAGGGCCATTACATTAAAGTCATGAGAAAGTACATGTAGCGTAAATGCATGACAGCTGCACTCAACATAGAGCATTACACTAGAAACATCACAGAGCTCCACACTCGCTCAGGATTGGGATACATACAGTCACTCACACCCAAAGTCACCCTTCGCAGAATACTCACCCCCAACTTGCTGCTGATGGGCCCTCAAACGTCCAGCCAGGTCTTGCTGTGTTACTGCCAAGATGCAGGCCATTAGTGGTGTCATGCTCCTGCGCGCCAACCTTCCAGCATCCCCAGCGTCATCTCTGCCATGTTTTTGCTCAGCCGGCAGATGTCATCCCATCTCTTGTGACAGTGTGTGTGCCATTGGTTGGAGACACCCAGGGCCTGCACCTTGCATGCAATGGCCCTCCATAAGGCCTTATTCTGGTGGACTTTAAGCTGCAGGCATGGGAGACAATAGGAGGAAATTTCAGTAACACTGGGTTATGTACCACTGTGTCTCAGTACAGGAGAATGCACAAACTTAGCACAGCTATTCAGATATGTTTAGCATAAGATAATTATACCTAAATGCATGCAGGTATGAGGATGGACACAGTACCTGGCCATCTCATACACACGCAGAATGCCAGCACAGAAAGCAATGTGAAGAAGGCCCACATCTGCGATGCAGTTTGTGAATGAGCAAGACATACATTACATTGTAAATGATGTGTCAGGGCAGACTCACTGTGTCCAAAACTGCACCCCCCAATGTCCTTGGACTGTGAATGGCTCACTGTGTCAGGCAGGTCTCATTTAGGGACATGATCGTACATTCTCACACTCTTCTTACAAGGTCTGTCTTGTGCAATCCACAGGCCTAAGATAGCTTATTGATGAATAGGGTGGCAGACAACACATATGTGAAACTCTCTCCATTCAGTGATGGGTCCCTGTCAAATTGGGCAGTAACTGTGAAGGCCAGAGGGGCTCACACTGAGGTTAAACATGGGCCATCAGAACAGTCACATGCATGTACAATATGAGAGGGCGAACAGTGCCTAGACATGTGAGTCAGTACACATAATGAAACAAATGGAAGGGGGATGTTTCAGAAGTACAACAATCTGGTGTGTCATATGGGAATTTCCACCAAGAGTGTCACCCTCAGGCATTTCACTCTTGTGCATAATGCTTACAGATCCATGGTGGCAATCTAAAGTAAAACACACTTTCATCAGTACCCGCTGGATGAAAAGTCTTTGTAATGTCACAAATGAGCATGTGAAAACCTCATGGACTCAGATATCCATTAGCACAGGCAATGTCTGTCTGACTTCCACTTTCCAAACCAGCAGTGTCACTGTATGGCTGCAAAAACACTGTATGTCCCACCCACCCTGAAATGCACCCCGGGATCTGTGGTAATTAGGCTACAACCCCCATTTACCTGAAGTCAGCATGCTAGGCAGTGTATCACAGAACCCACACTCTCAGACACATACTGCAGCAGATCTATTTCATGTGTGCACTCCCTGGACTCTCCTACTTCCACTCTGAAACACTGACATCAGGAGGACCATATTTCCTCCCATACTGTGAGAGCACCTCGTCCACCAGGACCTCCAGCTCCTCTGTGGTGAAGGGACGGGACCTGATGTTCTCAGTTCTTGCCATCACTGGGTCCAGGAGACATGAACAGCAGCAGTTGGTGGTGAAGAATGTCAGTCAGCAGTGTCTGAAAGCAGTGGAAATGTTAATGTTAATGTTAACTGTCATTTATTGAGCGCTCGTACGCCCGGAGGCTTCATGGCGCTGTAGGAAGGAACAGGGCGCGTCAGTCATTTGATAGAAGGAGGCAGCTCAATGATGTGCCTGAGAAAAGAGCCAGGTCTTCAGAAGATGTCTGAAACTAAGGAGATTGTCTCTTAGTTTTAGATGAGGGGGGAGAGAGTTCCAGAAGGCAGCTGCGAGATGGTCAAAGCAGCTGCCTCCGAGACGTTTCCTTTTGTACGGAGGCACAATCAAGAGGGATTTATGGGTGGGCCGGAGATAACGGGGGGGCTGTATTTTTGGAATAGGTCCCTAATGAATTGGGGGCCAATGTCATGTAGGGATTTGAATAAAATGCAGCCCACTTTAAAGGCCACACGTTGTTCCACCGGCAACCAGTGTAATTGTTTCAGGCCAGGTCTGACTGATTGCCTTCTAGGGATGTTCAGAAGAAGTCTGGCTGCTTGATTCTGAACCAACTGGAGGCGTTTAAGCTCTCCTTTTTGGAGCCCAAGATAGAGACTATTGGAAAAGTCCAATCTGGATAGGACCAAGGAGATAATGATCTGAGTGAGAGCGGCAGAAGAAAAGAAACATGCAATTTTTTTGATTTTTTTCAGCTGGAAAAAGCTGGAGGATACGACTGCTCCCACCTGTTTCTTCAAGGAAAGGTCTTCACTGATGTGGATGCCCAGACTTTTGACTGAAGATGACTTAGATGGAGGGGCACCCATGCAGGAGGGCCAGAAGCTGGGGTTCCAACTATGTATACTCTGTCCAGGCAAGACCAGTTCGGTCTTGCCTGGGTTAAGTTTCAAATGATTGCAGCTCATCCAACTCAGAATGTGGGACATGGTGTTTTGAAATTCTACCACAGAGTCCTTGGTGTTAAGAGGGACGATGAGCTGCAAATCATCTGCATAGTTGAAGATGGTTACCTTGGCGTTTCTGAGGGAAAACAAAAGAGGACGCAGGTACAAATTAAAAAGCAGGGGGGACAACGAAGAGCCTTGAGGCACTCCACAGTTGGTGGATATGGTGGGAGCTGTAAAAGTGCCCAGTCTAACCGATTGAGTTCGGCCAGAAATGAACGAGCGGATCCAGCTCAGTGCCGGGCCCCTGAGGCCTGCCTGCTCGACACGGTCGACCAAGATGGTATAGTCGACCGTGTCTCTTTACCACACATATATAGCCCCTTGGAGTTGTTTCAGTGGTACTCAGCTGCTGCAATTGGTGGTCCAGGTCAGCGTTTTTCAAATGTGACAAATGACCAGCCCTGAGGTAGCAGAGCACGTCTACCGTGATTTTCAAAAGTGCATTTGTCTACTGCGATTGTGGTTCCCATTGGTCGAATGGGCATGGGCATTGGCGGTCCCAAACCGCGGAGCCCAGGCGGTCGCTACCACAATTTGGCAGCTTAACATTGGTGTCAATGACTGGCCCGCGCTTTTAAAATGTGTATAACACTACCGTTATTACGGTTCCCATTGTATGAATGGGCATGGGCATTGGTGGTGTCCCATCGCGGGGCCCAGGCGTGGCAGCTTAACATTTGTGCCAATGACCAGGCCAGCGGTAGCGGAGCATGCCCACCGCGATTTTCAAACGTTTATATCTCTACCGTGATTGCGGTTCCCATTGGTTGAATGGGCATGGGCATTGGCGGTGTCACACCGCGGGGCTCAGGCTGTAGCTACCGCGATTTGGCAGCTTAACATTGGTGCCAATGGTCATGATTGCAGTTACAGTGCACGCTTTTTGGTACCTATGGACACATCATACGGTAGCAATGGCAATGGCCAGTTCTCAGGTTTGAACAGTAAAAACGTACTATGAATCATGCCACCAGATAGTGTAATTCAATGCTAGTGTGGCATTTAACTCACTGATGACTACATATGCCATGACAGTGAACAGGATTACATGCAGTGGCATGTACTCCCACACATGTCACTTATGATATTGCATGTACACAGATCTGTGGAGTGATGGACTCTCAAATATGTATACATGTCAATGTGTGAGATGGCTAAGCAACCCACAGTAATGAAGGACTGACTACATAATGTGCCTAATTCACTGTGTAGATTACTGGACTCATGTTTATACTTGATCTTCATGCACACACTGTGCTCATTGTGTTGTTAATGTGGGCCCTGCCCCACTTACACAAGAAGGTGTGGCAGGTACAGCAGCTACATACAAGCCATCAGTCTTGCTGTATCAGACACGTGCTGTGTCAACTACTCTCAGGGCTGTTGACACAAGATGTTGGAATGTACCTTTTGGCGTTCACATAGTCTGAATCTGTTTTGGGGGTACTCACTGTGTAAATACTGGACAAGTGTACAACTACTTTAGATCAAGGTGTCACTACATGTGACTTGTGCTGTAGGCTGTAGTTTGAGGCCATTCATTGTTGGTGCTGTGTCAGTCAAAAAGTAAGATGTTGGACACATCTGAGAATTGGCATGTGTCCCCTTTCATCCTACCTAGGAGGTGACCAATTGTGCATCGTCCATTCACATTGCTTGCAGACATGGAGGATCAGGACATCATACGTAAATTCCGTTTGGATCGGCCTACCCTTCAGGACCTATGTGCTCATTTGGAGCCCCATCTGAGGCCGCGCAGAACCTATCCAACTGCTTTGACACCAATGTGTAAGGTGATGGCGGCCCTGCAATATTTTGCAACTTGTTCATTACAGTACACAGTGTCAGGCACAGGTAGGATGTCTCAACCAATGTTCAGTATGGTGTTACGCAATGTCCTGTCTGCCATGATGACCAACATGGACAGCTACATCAATTTAACCAGGAGGCATGATTTGGCAGCTGAGAAGGATGAATTTTATGTCCTTGCCCACATCCCTAATGTTGTTGGTGCCATTGACTGCACACATGCTGGCCTGGTTTCACCACAGGCACATGAGCACATCTACTTGAACAGGAAGCATTTCCATTCCATCAATGTGCAAGTGGTATGCCAGGCCAATATATCCGGGATCAACCCTTGGCTCCTACATCCTGCGTAACAGCATCGTACCACAGCTGATGGCAAATCTGCATCCAGAGCATACGTGGATTGTGGGTGAGTAAGCAGATCCAAGTAGCGTACTGTATGTGTGACATGCTGTCCTCTGCCACAGTTATAGTACAAAATTGCTCTGTGTATCTCACACCTAGGTGACTCTGCATATCCCAACCAGCCTTGGTTGCTGAGCCTACTGACGAATCCCAGGACCCCGAGTGAAGTCCGCTACAATAATGCCCATGGGAGTACACTACGGGCCCGATTCACAGAATGAACTTAAGACTCAATCCTAAACTTACTACTATTTTGGTATTCACAGAAAGCACTTTTTCATTTCGGTATTCACAGAAGGCACTTACTCAATTCGGTATTCACAGAAGTTAGTAGTCCTAACTTTCGCACTCCTAAATGCCTTCTGTGAATACCAAAAGTCTTAAAATTAGGATTTTTCTCAGTTTAGTAGTAGTAAAGTTAGGACTCCTAACTTTAGGACTCCTAAATGCCTTCTGTGAATACCGAAAGTCTTAAAATTAGGATTTTTCTCACTTTAGTAGTAGTAAAGTTAGGACTCCTATCTTTAGAACTCCTATATGCCTTCTGTGAATACCGTGGGTCTTAAAATTAGGATTTTTCTCAGTTTAGGAGTCCTAAAGTTAGGAGTCCTAACTTTACTACTACTAAATTGAGAAAAATCCTAATTTTAAGACTTTCGGTATTCACAGAAGGCATTTAGGAGTCCTAAAGTTAGGAGTCCTAACTTTACTACTACTAACTTGAGAAAAATCCTAATTTTAAGACTTTAGGTATTCACAGAAGGCATTTAGGAGTCCTAAAGTTAGGACTACTAACTTCTGTGAATACCGAAATGAGTAAGTGCCTTTTGTGAATACCGAAATGAGTAAGTGCATTCTGTGAATACCTAAATGAGTAAGTGCATTCTGTGAATACCAAAATAGTAGTAAGTTTAGGATTGAGTCTTAAGTTCATTCTGTGAATCGGGCCCATCGTGTGGTGGAGCATACTTTTGGTCTTCCTAAGTCTTGATCTCAGTGCCTGGAGAGGTCCAGAGGTGCACTGATGTACTCTCCCCAAAAGTGGGTCAGATCGTAGTTGCATGCTGTATGCTCCACAACCTGGCCTTGCGCAAAGAGATCCCCCTCCACGATGATGAGCAGCCGAGGCCCCCGCCTGCAAACCCACACATGTCAAATGATGAGGATAGTGGAGAGGAGGAAGGTGTCGACCTGCGTCAACAGCACATGAACTGGTACTTCCCTTGAAGATGAGTGACATTTTACAACTGTGCCATTGTCCGCTATGTTTGATGCTGGTGAAAAGGCCTATGGGAGCTTTTTTACTGCTGCCTGTTGTTGGCTCTGTGCTGATGGCTAATGTTTGGGCCACAGGGTAGTTATGCCCAGCTACATGATGACTATGTCAATATTGTTGCTCATTGTAATATGTGCTGGTTTGTGCACCTTGATGACAAGTGTTGTGTAATGGCTGTGATGCCATCACCTGACAAGTGAAAGTTGTTCTTTTGTGTCTTTCTAGGTCCCTTCAGCCTCTCAATGTCTCAAAACAATCAGTGCTTCTGGTACATTTGAATCAGATACAACATTTTACATCCTGTGATAAACATGGAGCAGACACAAACACATAAGTGTGTAAAGAGTGTTTATTGAGAATAAGGATTTGTAACAGGGAAGTGATTATTTACGAAAAGGTGCAAAGTGAATCAATGAGTTGTCAGTGATGGTAGACGAGACAACAGAGTAGTCACCACATTGATGTGGTGACACAGTCCAACAGACAACTGCCATCAACATGTCAGTGTGGGTAAGGATAGTCAACAAAGTCAATGTCAAGGAGAAGAGAGGTGCCATCATGGCTGGCTTTTTGACAGGCGTGTGGCTGGTGCTTTGCCGCGTGATCCACCCATGGTTTTCCTCGGATGGTCCCTTGAGCGTTTGGAGAGGGGGCCTCTGTTGCGGGCACAGTGGTGTCTGAGGAGTCATCCTGTTCCAGCTCACCCCTCTCTGTTGCCGCAGGTGAGGTTGTGGGACTGTCATCCTGCGGGCCACTGGAGGGAGCTTGAGCTGTCCTATGGGCCGCAGGCCTGTCCCTCAGAACACACACAAGCTGGCCCATGAGTTCCACGATTTGGCCCATTTGCGTATCCATGGACCTCAACAGCAGGCATACCTCACGCACTTCTTCCAGAACCTAGTCTGATTGTATGCCTCAAGAACTCTGGCGATGTTGGCCAGGGCTTCGGCCCCAGTGTCCTGTTAAATTTGTCACCCAGTTGCCCTCCCACCTGCCCTGCTGTCTCGGACCTGTGGTGTCACTACTCTACCTGCTCTCCTCAGATTGTGGGGTGTTGTGGGTATCCTTTGAGGCAGGGAGAGTGTTGCAGGCAGCACTGGTGGTGGTTGAGGCTGCAAAGGTCGCTGCAGCAGGGGTCAGCGCATTTGTTGATGCTGAGGTGGTCGGGACAGTAGGGGCCTGGGACCTTGTGCTCCCTAGCAGTCCTGATAGGCCAGGTTCCAGGTCGCATCTGAGGAACTTAGGGATTCTGCATCCGAGAGTCCATGTTCCGCGGGGGAGACTGGCTCTGCAGGTTGGTGTTGTCATCTACAGCAGCCAATTGTTGGTCACCTGTTGGACAGACATGAAATGGTCATTAAGTGTCTCCCACAAGCTTGGTGTTAGTGTTTGGTTGTTACATGTTATACACCATACAGTTTACATTGATATCACATTGTATGGCTGCACAGTAATGTGCATCATGACATTATGTGGGGGAACATACATTACTTGTCCATGGTGTGACATGTCAGCAGAGAACATGTTTCACGTACAGATAGTGTGATTAGAAGGACATATCGTCATCTAACGACTAGCAGCACAACAACTTTATGTGAAGCGTCTTTGGAGTTTACTCTGCATGGGAGACGTTACATCTGAGCATGTACTAGCCACTGTGATCTTATGCATCCCTTTGTCATATCATGTGCTTTGCTTTCTTTTTACAACTGACCATGCATGTTTTTTGATCATATGAGCCTTGATGCTCTGCCCCCATGGCACTTACAGATAGCATTCAGTGCTGTGCATGATTGTGCCCTTTATTTGTTCAAAATGTGATTTGGTGAGTCAAATGTTACTTTCTGTGACAGTTACATACACTTAGCTGTCTGCACACTGGAAGTGACTATTAGATCTATGCCAAGTTGGGTAACATGTGAGGGCTGGTGTGGTCATATGGCTCCATGCTTGAGAGGAATGGCAGGGTGCATGCACTGTCTGACTACCTGTTCTGTGACATAGTTGAGGGGAATTGCTGCCACATGCTTCTGTATGGGTGGCTGCTTCATCCTGCTGAACTGTGGAACAAGGGGGCCTGTTGAGAGTTCTGGTGCAGTTTTCCCACGCGCAAACACCTTTCCCTGTTAAGATGGCTACCTACCAGTTAGTTTGATGAGGGCAATGCAATGTCAGTCACATGCTTCTAGGTGTGGGGGAGTGCTCCATCCTGCTGAGCTGTGGAACAAGGATGCCTGGTAGAAGTTGCAGTGCTGGCTCCCACCCACAAACACCCCTCCCTGTTTTAAGATGGCTATCTACCTGTTAGGTGAAGGTGAGCAATGCAATGTCTGCCACATGGTTGTGGGTGTGTGGAGTGTTTCATCCTGCTCAGCTGGTGGGAGTTGTAGTGCTGGCTCCCACCCATAAACCCCCTCCCTGTTAAGATGACTGCCTCCCTGTGAAGTGGAGCAGAGGAAGGGAATGGTTACAATGGGCTCTTGCATGGGGGGAGTGTTCCATCCTGTTTAGGGGTGGGACACAAGAGCATAAGATGGCTACCTACCTGTAAGTTTGAATAGTGAAATACAATGGCTGCCACATGTTTGTCGTTGGGGGATACCATCCGGCTCAGCTTTGAGACAGGGGGGCCTGGTGGGAGTTATAGTGCTGGCTCCCACCCATCAACACCCTTCCCTACTAAGATGGCTACCTACCTGTTAGTTTGAGGAGGGCAACACAATGTCTGCCACATGCTTCTGGGTGGGTGGTAGTGCTCCATCCTGCTGAACTGTGGAACAAGGGGGCCTGGTGGGAGTTGTGGTGCAGTCTTCCCACCTACAAACACCCTCCCCTGTTAAGATGGCTACCTACTTGTTAGTTTGAAGAGAGCAATGCAATGTCTGCCACATGGTTGTGGGTGTGTGGAGGGTTTCATCCTGCTCAGCTGTGGGACAAGGGTGCCTGGTAGGAGTTGTAGTGTTGGCTCACACCCACAAACACCCCTCCCTGTTAAAATGGCTGCCTCCCTATGAAGCAGAGCAGAGGGAAGGAATGGTTACAAATGGCTCTTGGGTGGAGGGCGTGTTCCATCCTGCTCAGGGGTGGGACAAGAGAACATAAGATGGCTACCTAACTGTAAGTTTGAAGAGTGAAATACAATGGCTGCCACATGGTTGTGGATGGGGGTAGAGTGTACCATCCGGCTCAGCTTTGGGACAGGGGTGCCTGTGGGAGTTGTAGTGCTGGCTCCACCCCACCAACACCCCTCCCTATTAAGAAGGCTACCTACCTGTTAGTTTGAAGAGAGCAATGCAATGGCTGACCCATGGTTGTGGGTGGGGCGGGGGGGTGCTTTTTCCTGCTCAGCTGTGGGACAAGGGTGCCTGGTGGGAGTTGTAGTGCTGGCTGCCTGTACACATACCCCCATGGTGATATTGCTAGCTACCTTTGGGGTGACTCAGAGGGAGTGAATTTTGGATCTGTGAGATATGTGTTGGGGAGAGGGTGGTGCACATGAGTGCATTTGGGCCTAGGAGGTGTCACTTTGTAGTTGTGCAAGCCAGTACATAGCATTGTAATGGTAGACTCTTCTTGGTACTTACCAGCCTCCACTTCCTGTGAGACTCTCTGAATGCAGTATGCCAAGCACCTTCTCCACCCATGTGGTGAATGTTCGTAGGGGAATGGGAGGGCCACCGCCAATCCTCTGAGCCAGCTCACGGTTCTTGTTGTTCTTCTCTTTCACCTTGCTCTTGACGCCATGCCACCGCTTCACGATCTCCTTCTTGGAGCGCAGGGTGGTCCCTACTGCATTGACCTTGCTGACTATCCTTGCCCACATTTGCGTTCTGGTGGATAATGATGTCTGTTGGACCAGGCTTCCAAACAAATGTGGTTCTACTCTGATTACCTCATCTACCATGACTGACAACTCATTGTCAGTGAATTTGGGCATTATCTTCTGTGACATGGTGTATGATGTGCAAACGGGTTAAAGGTGCAGGTATGAGAGTGGTGGTGGTGATGTGTGTTGTGTGTGTGTTGCTGGTGAGATGCGTGGTAATTTGCCTCTACTTTCTGCTGTGGGGTTGGTTCCTTCAGTAGTGGAGTATTACAAAGGATTCTGGTCAGGGAAGTGTACTGGGTGAATCATAATGGAGTATTGCTGTCAGGTGTGTTGTGTGTGTTGACCTGGGGTTTGTATTTTTTAGTTACCATGGGGATGTGTCATTGGGGTGTGTTAGGTGTTTTTGAGGTAGAGCCTGGTTAATGGGTATAATTGGTAGCCTTGTTGTGTGTTTTATTTGTAAACCTCCATTACTGTTCCGGAGCGAGCGCGGCGGTGGGTTTACAACCGGCCTTCTGCCGGCTCTCCCATTCATCAATGGTTGCGATTGTGGCGGTTGGAAACAGCCGATCATTCTACTGTCACCTCAATGGTGTCCTAATTTCACATGCAGTCTGTTCCCTGACCGTGCAGCGGTTTCGGGGTTTTCCGCAGCGAATCTGACTGGCGTGGACGAATTTTCACCTACACCGCATGCTACCAGCGGTATATCGTGGCATCGTTCCGCCGCCATCTGATTTTTCTGGTGGGTGATCCTAATCGGACCGCCGTTTTTGCCACGGTACCAGCAGACGGTTAATTTCTGATACCACGGCGGTCGGAAGGGTTTTACGACCACCATCCTAATTGACCCCTTAGTGTTTTAGAGCTGGGATACTCTGTGACGAACGTGGAATGTGCCCAATACAGTCTATATATCCTATTCCTTTCCCTGTACTGCAGTGCATCATTTTTCGCAACATCAACATCAGGCAGGATGTCTATTAACAGCATGTTAAACCTGACATGTGTGATATAGTATTAATCGGATCTATGACAAAATACCGAAACCAAAAAAACTTGACCTAATAAATAATCGAGTCCTAAATATCGATAACAAATAAATCGACCTCCTATATTTAACTAACAAACAACATAAATATCGAGTTAACAATATCGTTAAACACTAACATCGATCACAAAAAAATTGTAAGCACACATTTCGAAATCAATTATATCGACAGTCTTAAATAAATATATCACATATCAAAAATATCGTTAACAAAAATATAGACATCAATATTCTCGAAAAATACATAAATATCGACAGCTATAAAATACAAATAAATCCGTAGTTTACACACTATGGGGCTCATTAGGATGGCGGACGGAAGTGCCTCCGCAGCCCTGAAGTAAGCGGAACATGCCTTTTCTGCGTCCGCCTGTCGCGGTCACTCCGTCCACCATATCAGGATAGGAAAGAGTGTCCAAATTCCATCCACGACGGAAGAGCACGCTCCACGGGCCAAGTACACCCGACCACGCGGCGGACGTAAGCAATCCAGAGACTCCGCCGTACGGACTGACATCTAGGACCGTCCCCCAAATCAAGATGGCAGAAAATACACATAAAAGCGCTGCGGAAAAACAACCTGCATGAACACTGCGGATGCCCCACAGTGAACATACCCACCACGAGCTGCTCGCCGACATGGACCCAGCACTACACGCTTACCCGATACTCTTCGCGATCCACCACGTCCTAGTCTTGGCCCACTACCGAGGACGACGCAGGTACGCTACAAACCAATCGCTGTCTGGAGGGGATCGTGACGTTGGGAGGGGGAGTGTCATGTATCTGAATCCACTGATTAGAAGCAAATACAAAAACACACCTGTATCACACACGCAGGAATGACTCCGACAAAGCACGACACATGATTGACTTGCTTTATTACACATAATCGGGGTATAATCACAGTGTATGCTTGAGCATGGGCATGGTGGCCACCACAGCTGGTACATCAGAGGCAGTACATGAGAGGGCAGACAGCAGTATCAGAACAGCAACAGGGCATTGTGGACACCAGAGCAGGTCCATCAGAGGCAGTACATGAGAGGGGCTAAGTGCATCAACAGTCCATTGCACTGAACAGGTCCATCAGAGGCAGTACATGAGAGGGCAGACAGCAGTATCAGAACACCAACAGGGCATTGTGGACACCAGAGCAGGTACATCAGAGGCTGTACATGAGAGGGGCTAAGTGCATCAACAGTCCATTGCACTGAACAGGTCCATCGTAGGCAGTACATGAAAGGACAGACAGCAGTATCAGAACACCAACAGGGCATTGTGGACACTAGAGCAGGTACATCAGAGGCAGCACATGAGGGCTGACAGCAGTATCAGCACTGCAACAGGGCAGTGTACGGAACAGAGCAGGTACATCAGAGGCAGCACATGAGAGGGCAGACAGCAGTATCAGAACAGCAACAGGGCATTGTGGACACCAGAGCAGGTACATCAGAGGCAGTACATGAGAGGGGCTAAGTGCATCAACAGTCCATTGCACTGAATAGGTCCATCAGAGGCAGTACATGAGAGGGCAGACAGCAGTATCAGAACAGCAACAGGGCATTGTGGACACCAGAGCAGGTCCATCAGAGGCAGTGCATGAGAGGGGCTAAGTGCATCAACAGTCCATTGCACTGAACAGGTCCATCAGAGGCAGTACATGAGAGGGGCTAAGTGCATCAACAGTCCATTGCACTGAACAGGTCCATCAGAGGCAGTACATGAGAGGGCAGACAGCAGTATCAGAACAGCAACAGGGCATTGTGGACACCAGAGCAGGTACATCAGAGGCAGTACATGAGAGGGGCTAAGTGCATCAACAGTCCATTGCACTGAACAGGTCCATCAGAGGCAGTACATGAGAGGGCAGACAGCAGTATCAGAACACCAACAGGGCATTGTGGACACCAGAGCAGGTCCATCAGAGGCAGTACATGAGAGGGGCTAAGTGCATCAACAGTCCATTGCACTGAACAGGTCCATCAGAGGCAGTACATGAGAGGGGCTAAGTGCATCAACAGTCCATTGCACTGAACAGGTCCATCAGAGGCAGTACATGAGAGGGCAGACAGCAGTATAAGAACACCAACCGGGCATTGTGGAAACCAGAGCAGGTCCATCAGAGGCAGTACATGAGAGGGGCTAAGTGCATCAACAGTCCATTGCACTGAACAGGTCCATCAGAGGCAGTACATGAGAGGGCAGACAGCAGTATCAAAACACCAACAGGGCATTGTGGACACCAGAGCAGGTACATCAGAGGCAGCACATGAGGGCAGACAGCAGTATCAGCACTGCAACAGGGCAGTGTACGGAACAGAGCAGGTACATCAGAGGCAGCACATGAGAGGGCAGAAAGCAGTATCAGAACAGCAACAGGGCATTGTGGACACCAGAGCAGGTCCATCAGAGGCAGTGCATGAGAGGGGCTAAGTGCATCAACAGTCCATTGCACTGAACAGGTCCATCAGAGGCAGTACATGAGAGGGGCTAAGTGCATCAACAGTCCATTGCACTGAACAGGTCCATCAGAGGCAGTACATGAGAGGGCAGACAGCAGTATCAGAACAGCAACAGGGCATTGTGGACACCAGAGCAGGTACATCAGAGGCAGTACATGAGAGGGGCTAAGTGCATCAACAGTCCATTGCACTGAACAGGTCCATCAGAGGCAGTACATGAGAGGGCAGACAGCAGTATCAGAACACCAACAGGGCATTGTGGACACCAGAGCAGGTCCATCAGAGGCAGTACATGAGAGGGGCTAAGTGCATCAACAGTCCATTGCACTGAACAGGTCCATCAGAGGCAGTACATGAGAGGGGCTAAGTGCATCAACAGTCCATTGCACTGAACAGGTCCATCAGAGGCAGTACATGAGAGGACAGACAGCAGTATAAGAACACCAACCGGGCATTGTGGAAACCAGAGCAGGTCCATCAGAGGCAGTACATGAGAGGGGCTAAGTGCATCAACAGTCCATTGCACTGAACAGGTCCATCAGAGGCAGTACATGAGAGGGCAGACAGCAGTATCAAAACACCAACAGGGCATTGTGGACACCAGAGCAGGTACATCAGAGGCAGCACATGAGGGCAGACAGCAGTATCAGCACTGCAACAGGGCAGTGTACGGAACAGAGCAGGTACATCAGAGGCAGCACATGAGAGGGCAGAAAGCAGTATCAGAACAGCAACAGGGCATTGTGGACACCAGAGCATGTACATCAGAGGCAGCACATGAGGGCAGACAGCAGTATCAGCACTGAAACAGGGCAGTGTACGGAACAGAGCAGGTACATCAGAGGCAGCACATGAGAGGGCAGACAGCAGTATCAGAACAGCAACAGGGCATTGTGGACACCAGAGCAGGTACATCAGAGGCAGTACATGAGGGCAGACAGCAGTATCAGAACAGCAACAGGGCATTGTGGACACCAGAGCAGGTACATCAGAGGCAGCACATGAGGGCAGACAGCAGTATCAGCACTGCAACAGGACAGTGTACGGAACAGAGCAGGTACATGGAAGGCAGCACATGAGAGGGGCTAAGTGCATCAACAGTCCATTGCACTGAACAGGTCCATCAGAGGCAGTACATGAGAGGGCAGACAGCAGTATCAGAACACCTACAGGGCATTGTGGACATCAGAGCAGGTACATCAGAGGCAGTACATGAGAGGGGCTAAGTGCATCAACAGTCCATTGCACTGAACAGGTCCATCAGAGGCAGTACATGAGAGGGCAGACGACAGTATCAGAACACCAACAGGGCATTGTGGACACCAGAGCAGGTCCATCAGAGGCAGTATATGAGAGGGCAGACAGCAGTATCAGCACTGCAACAGGGCAGTGTACGTAACAGAGCAGGTACATCAGAGGCAGTACAAGTACTTATTCCAAGCAACCCGTCCCAAGGACCACAGCAGTGGAAGTCTGTACACAATGGACAATGTACACACCATGTGCAATGACATGTGAGTGAAGTGAACAGCACCTCACATCACACTATCAGGTGGATTGTGTGAACTACCTGCATCGGACAGACTGCCAGCACCAGAAACTGGAGTGTGAGACACAGCCACAGCTCGAATGACTGACACATGGGCCACAGACCCAGACACACTGCCAGCACCAGAAACAGGAGTGTGACACACAGCCACAGATGCAGTGACTGACACGTGAGCCACAGACCCAGACACACTGCCAGCACCTGATACAGGAGTGTGAGACACAGCCACAGCTCGAGTGACTGACACATGCGCCACAGACCCAGATACACTGCCAGCACCTGATACAGGAGTGTGAGACACAGCCACAGCTCGAGTGACTGACACATGAGCCATAGACCCAGACACACTGCCAGCATCAGAAACAGGAGTGTGAGACACAGCCACAGCTCAAGTGACTGACACATGCGCCACAGACCCAGATACACTGCCAGCACCTGATACAGGAGTGTGAGACGCAGCCACAGCTCGAGTGACTGACACATGGGCCATAGACCCAGACACACTGCCAGCTCCAGAAACAGGAGAGCGCACAACTGATACAGTGCTACTACATGATGCATGACAGCAAACAAGAGACACAGTGCCACTATCTGACACATGCGAGTCAACTGCAGCTGCGCCACTGGGACCACTGAAATGATGAGCCACAGGGCTGTATGGGCCAGGAGGCAGGGTGGCTCTGGGAGCTGGGGATAGTTGCACTTGACCGACATCAGGGTGGGCATGTGTCAATGGTGTGTGTCTACGTCTCTTGGGGATATGTGAGTGCACCCTGGACAGGACAGGACTGGCAAGTGGTCTGATGGAAATGAAATATCACCCACCATGGGTGGTGCATCTGCTGCCGGGGGTATGCTCTCTGGGGACATGCTGGAGCCTGCTTGTCGTTTGCTGTGTGGCTGCCTCCTGGCCTCTGCAACATGTGTCGTGGGGGATCCTCTGCTCCTGATGGGCTCTGATGGGAGTGGAGGTAAGGGGTGACTCCACTGTGGAGACATCTGTATTCCGTTCCCTCAACAACATCAGCCTCAGTGCAGCAAGGGGTGATGTATGCCTGTCCTTGATAGCGCTAGTGTCCATGGGAGAAGCCATGTCCCTTGGATGTTCCTTTTCCGTAGAAGGGATGTTGTCTCTGGACTTTCCCTGTTCCCTGGATGGTGCCCTGTTCCTGGCAGCAGACTTGTCTCTGGTGTACCTGTCTCCAGAACACACCTTCTCCCTGTGTGTGTCCATGCCCTTGGGAGTGTCCCTGCTCTTCTTAGGTGCTTTTGTCTTTTGACTGACCTTGTCCCTGCCCTTGGGAGTGGCTGCATCCTTACTAGTGTCCCTGCCCTTGGGAGTGGCTGCTTCCTTACTAGTGTCCCTGCCCTTGGGAGTGGCTGCATCCTTACTAGTGTCCCTGCCCTTGGGAGTGGCTGCTTCCTTACTAGTGTCCCTGCCCTTGGGAGTGGCTGCATCCTTACTAGTGTCCCTGCCCTTGGGAGTGGCTGCTTCCTTACTAGTGGGAGTGGCTGCTTCCTTACTAGTGTCCCTGCCCTTGGGAGTGGCTGCTTCCTTACTAGTGTCCCTGCCCTTGGGAGTGGCTGCTTCCTTACTAGTGTCCCTGCCCTTAGGAGTGGCTCCTTCCTTCCTAGTGTCCCTGTCCTTGGGAGTGTCCCTGCTCTTATGAGGTGCCTTTGTCTTCTGACTGTCCTTGTCCAAGGAATTGTCCATGGAACTGGGAGTAACCCTTGCCTTGGGAGTACCTTTTGTGTGGGATGCTTGTGTAGCATGTAAAGGCATTTCCCCCAACACCACTAGTGGAACCCGTGTGTGTACTCCAGTGTATCTGACGTTGTCTTTGTGAACAGATTTTGCTGACCTAGGGGATGGTGTCTGAGCCCTCCGTGCCCTGACGTGCTGGCTGACGCTGATTCTAGTGCAATAACCTGTATTTGAGTCCTGGTCAGAATATTCACTCCCCCCTGAGACATCCAGTGTTGTAGATGGGGAAACAGAAGTAGCACCCAGTCCATGCGACTGTACAATGGCAGACGACACACTGCTAGCCAATGACTGAACTGTCCTGTGTAGACCAGCAAGATCGCCATGCATCCCTTCCATGAATGCCACCACCTGCCCCAACTTCCTATCGTGGTCTTGGAATGCATTTATCATATTGGTCTGCCCCACACACAGCTGTCGCAGCAGATCAACAGCCTCAGCACAAAGTGCATTTTGGCTCAACGAGGCTGGGGCCGCGGTGCCTGCACCGACGCCACTCTGCTCCCTCTGCTCCTGCATGCACGAACAGTACATGGTGCAGTTGGCGGCAGTGTGGGCCCTGTGTGCTGTGTCCCGACTGAAGGTGTTGATTGGCCACTCCCAGTCTGTGACAACAGTGCAGACTCACCAACACGTCGTTGGACGTCGTAAGATGAGGACGATGTTGTCTCCACATGCGAGTCCTCAGGGACGGTCCTGTCCCCCTCTCCGGCGCTGCCCTCTTCTGTGTCAGTCTGCATGTGCACGAAGTCTGATCCGGATGCATTGCCTCCAATCATCTCCGCCGTCTGTGGCTGAGTGCCCTCTGTCAAAGCTGAAATGCACAGAAAAGAGGTGTAAGTCATGGGCACACTCACGTACAGTAGGACAAGGAATCCCTAATGCCATTGCTGACAAAGTACATCTAGCCCCCAACCTGCACACGGCCCACCCCTACCAGTCATCCTCAATAGAAATAAGCGGTGTTGGCCGTGAAACATGTACAGCATGCGGACAGGGCAGGAGTACGTACATCTGCACACATGTCTTGCCATGGGGCGACGGACCACTACAGCATGTGCATCAACACTCAACTGCTTAGCGAGTGGCGTGTCAACATGCCGGACCTGGAAGTGACATTTTACTCCGCCAATGGCACCCACATGCCATTGCAATGATACATACGCTACACTGAAGTCACTAATGTGACTAGGCAACAATACATGCATTGCACTCCCATGCAACATACACAGAGAGTATGCTTACCGCTACTTTGCTCTTGATCCACACGCAGCCGGTCGGACATGTCAGGAAGCGTCACAGCAATGATACGGTGCATGAGAGGGGTCATTGGCGTTCTTGGAATCATCCCTAGTGTCACTTCTGCAACATTCTTGCTCAGCCTGGAAATGTCATCCCAGCATTTGTGGCAGTGTGTATATCGTCTATTGGACACCCCCACTGCCCGTACATCACGTGCAATGCTTCTCCACACGTCCTTGAGAAGGTGCAGCTTGACCTACCATGATGGGAGAAAAAAGGGTGCCAGTCAGTGGACAGTTGGCCAGTCACACAGACAGGGGCAACACGTATCTCTCAGCAGCCATGCACATTCTGACAATTGTGTTGGGCACACAGCACACCGCCAAGATTGCAGAGGCCAGGAGTAATTGACCACCTCATGCACACCAACATGTCCCCCACTGCACTTACCACCTGTCCGGGGGCGCCGTACAGCTGTCCGAAGTTGCGGAGAACACCATCCACGAGGACATCCAGCTCCGCGGCGGTGAAGGGACGAGACCGGATCTCTTTGACTCTCGACATGGCAAGTTCACGGAGTATGGCACTACAGCAGCTGTTGGTGGTCAGCTCAGCAGCAGCAGGTCAAGGTGATGGTCACAGGCAGCAGGCGGTGGTCAGCTCAGCAGCAGCAGGTCGGGGTGATGGTCACAGGCAGCAGGCGGTGGTCAGCTCAGCAGCAGCAGGTCGAGGTGATGGTCACAGGCAGCAGGCGGTGGTCAGCTCAGCAGCAGCAGGTCGAGGTGATGGTCACAGGCAGCAGGCAGTGGTCAGCTCAGCAGCAGCAGGTCGAGGTGATGGTCACAGGCAGCAGGCGGTGGTCATCGTTCAATGTGTGCTTTTGCAAATCACACATATATAAGGCCCTGAGGCCATGTCAGTGGCATACGTCGCCAGCCATTGGTCAGCCCTGGATGCGTGTTTGGAAAAGGGCCAATGACTGGCCCTGGTGTTGCGGTGCACTGCATCCGCTACTTTTGATTGGGCATACGCGGGCTGCGTTCCCTCTTCCCATTGGCTGCACGTGCACAGACCGTCACGGTCACACACCGGCACCCGCATGTGCAAGCTTCCGGGACGGATGCTTGACTTGCAACAATGTTCAATCACTGGCGCCAACATGGCGGGGCACGTATTCGGCGGGGGAGGTGCAGGCCAACACATCCTTTAGCTGATGTCAATGGACATGGCAGTTCATGATCCCCCTTACAGTCACATTGCATCATCCACCGTACACCGGCCGGCCCAGCCCGGCCCAGGACCGGCGTGCCGGCCATGTCAACCACCGCCGTGCCAGGCCCCGTCCACTACCGCCGTGCCGGCCATGTCAACCACCGCCGTGCCAGGCCCTGTCCACTTCCGCCGTGCCGGCCATATCAACCACCCTGCTGGCTGTGGCATCGTCCCCAGAGAGTCCTGTGTGAGGCGAGTCTTGAGGCCAGATGGTGATTCCACCAGTGAGATTACGATCACCTGGGGGAAAAGATTGTGCAGATCAGTACTGTGGACATTACGTGCTGTTTTCAAATTGATGACATTTCAGTGTCCAGTTGCACACACCCCACCCACCACCGCCCTCCCTGTGGACATAGGGGCCTTTTGGGAGTTGTACTGGTGACCTCTCACACACCCCACCCACCACCACCGCCCTCCCTGTGGACATGGGGGCCTGTTGGGAGTTGTACTGGTGACCTCTCACCCACCCCACCCACCACTGCCCTCCCTGTGGACATGGGGGCCTGTTGGCAGTTTTACATGTGACCTCTCACACACCCCACCCACCACCACCGCCCTCCCTGTGGACATGGGGGCCTGTTGGGAGTTGTAGTGCCATCCTCTCAAACACCCCACCCACCACCACCCTCCCTGTGGACATGGGGGCCTGTTGGGAGTTGTAGTGCCATCCTCTCACACACCCCACCCACCACCACCCTCCCTGTGGACATGGGGGCCTGTTGGGAGTTGTACTGGTGACCTCTCACACACCCCACCCACCACCACCGCCCTCCCTGTGGACATGGGGGCCTGTTGGGAGTTGTACTGGTGACCTCTCACACACCCCACCCACCACCACCGCCCTCCCTGTGGACATGGGGGCCTGTTGGGAGTTGTAGTGCCATCCTCTCACACACCCCACCCACCACCGCCCTCCCTGTGGACATGGGGGCCTGTTGGGAGTTTTACTTGTGACCTCCCACACACCCCACCCAGCACCACCGCCCTCCCTGTGGACATGGGGGCCTGTTGGGAGTTGTAGTGCTATCCTCTCACACAACCCACCCACCACCACCCTCCCTGTGGACATGGGGGCCTGATGGGAGTTGTACTGGTGACCTCTCACACACCCCACCCACCACCGCCATCCCTGTAGGCATGGGGGCCTGTTGAGAGTTGTACTGGTGACCTCTCACACACCCCACCCACCACCACCGCCCTCCCTGTGGACATGGGGGCCTGTTGGGAGTTGTAGTGCCATCCTCTCACACACCCCACCCACCACCGCCCTCCCTGTGGACATGGGGGCCTGTTGGGAGTTGTACTGGTGACCTCTCACACACCCCACCCACCACCACGGCCCTCCCTGTGGACATGGGGGCCTGTTGGGAGTTTTACTGGTGACCTCTCACACACCCCGATCACCACCACCCCCTCCCTGTGGACATGGGGGCCTGTTGGGAGTTGTAGTGCCATCCTCTCACACACCCCACCCACCACCACCCCCTCCCTGTGGACATGGGGGCCTGTTGGGAGTTGTACTGGTGACCTCTCACACACCCCACCCACCACCACTGCCCTCCCTGTGGACATGGGGGCCTGTTGGGAGTTTTACTGGTGACCTCTCACACACCCCACCCACCACCACCGCCATCCCTGTGGACATGGGGGCCTGTTGGGAGTTGTACTGGTGACCTCTCACACACCCCACCCACCACCGTCCTCCCTGTGGACATGGGGGCCTGTTGGGAGTTTTACTGGTGACCTCTCACACACCCCACCCACCACCACCGCCCTCCCTGTGGACATGGGGGCCTGTTGGAGTGGTTTACACGTTGGTGTGTATGTGGACTGCATGCATGGGTTGGGGCCTGGGAGATGTGTCTTCTGAGTTGTGTGAGGCACGCCATGTCGTTGTGCTCGTGGTGCTTGGTTTGTACTTACCGGCCTCTTCTCCTTCCTCAATTCCTTCAAGGGTCTCTGGGTGCAGTATGCCCAGCACCTTGTCCTCCCAGTCGGTGTAGGGTAAGGGCTCCAGGGGAGTTCCGCCGCCAGTGTGATTTGCCCGGAGATGGTTTTTGGCACGAATAGATTTCACACGGGTTTTGAGGTCATGCCACCGCCTCTGTATCTCCTGCTTGGTCCTCGGCACGGTCCCTGATGCATTCACCCTAGTAACTATCCTGTCCCACATGTGATTTTTCCTGGCTACGGTGGTCTGCTGGACTAGCGCCCCGAATAAGTGGGGTTCTACAAGGATGATTTCATCCACCATTACCTTTAACTCTGTGTCCGTGAATTTGGGGTTCCTTTTTGGTGCCATGGTGTGTGGTGCTCAGGGTGTGGGTTTGAGTGAGTTGGGAGGTGCAGGTGTGTGGTGTGTAGGAATGGTGTGGTGGGTGTTTGTGTTGTGGGTGTGTTTGGGTGGTGGTTGTGTGTCTTCTGTAGGTGTGTGCTGTAGGTACTCTCGGGCCTCTTGCTAGCAGCTATGCTGTGATGCAGAGGATTTCGGTAGTGGGTGTGAGTTCTTTTATAGTCTGTGTCTTGGTCCTGTCTCAATGGTTATTGGCAGTCAGGTGCTAGGTGGGTGTGTTGACTGGTGTGCATTATTTGGTACTTGGGGGTGGGTCATTGTGTCTTGTGATTGGTTTTGATGTTTCAGGTGGGTGGTAGTTCTGTTTCCTGTGTTTGCTATTTACTTCCGACGCACTGTTTGTCATTGGTTTGACGGTAGGGATGTTGTTCGTGTTGGCTTTCCGCTGAGAAGCACGGTTTCTGGTAGCATTGTTTCCGCAGCGGACGTGCATTGCGGTGCCTACCAGGGTACTTGCGGAGTTATCCTAATTGCGGACACGGAGCCTACGCAGGTATAGCGGGAGATGTTGATGTTCACGCGGTCATGTGCGTACGCGGAGGACGGTATTTCTTCGGTTCCGTCTGCTTGCGGCGGTATCAGGTGTACTCTGACCGCCGCGGACGGAGTTTGGTGTGCTCCGTCCGCCGCAATCGGAGTTTCGTTCATATTTCATCCTAATCGCTATGGCGGTTTATCCGGGGACCGGTCCAAAGTATCTTGCCTCCTTCCTTGGCGGACGGAACACGTTTCCGTCCGCGATCCTAATCGACCCCTATAATTGTAAATAATTAAATATACACTCATAAAAATTTTAAATAAACATTCGAAACACAAATAAAATAAAACATTCACAATAAAAATAAATAACCATACTAAATAAACTAAAACATTTTCAATAAACAGACTTAATTTAAAAAACAATTTTTAACAATATAATACCTTTTAAAAAATAACATACCTTAAATAAACCTTTCATAAAAAGACAAAAACACAGCAAAATTGGACGCTACAAATTCACATACAATTAACATAATTAACAAACTTAAAAAAGTTCAAACTAACCAAGAGAAACACATTTAAATATAACTAACCAATAAAAAGCAACAAAACAACAAGTGGTCCTCAGCATACAAGAATGAGGAAAACAATTGATATATATAGATCACAATGGAGTTCTATATGGTTCAGTATTCCTAGACCAGCCAGCCAGGGAATATTTATTGGTTCAATAAGTTTAAGATCTCAAGAGTACAGCAATTAACCCAAGAAATAAGGGTTAAATTGGGACACAGTCCTGTGCCATGCAAGGAGGAGAAGGTAAGAGAATAAAGGTAAGAGAGGAAAAATTATCAGGCAAACAGAATGAGCTTGCAGGTCACTGATATTAGTTATACATTAGCAGTGTATCCTGGAGTCATTCATACAAACAATAGTATTGAGGAAGTACATGTATGAATTACTCTATGGTCGACGTTTCGATCCCCAGCTCAGGTATCACGGGATCATCATCAGGACAAGAAAATAGTTTTGCCTGAACAAAGTTATTTACAACACCTGTTTTTAAGAAGAAGTAGAAGGGAGGAAAACAAAGACATATGCACAGTCATTATTTGTATAGTCAGAGCTCACAATGCAACTACAGACTTTGCATTCGGAACGCAGTGTTTTAGGTGTTGCCGTGAGGCGTGAGTATTCCGTGCGAGGCCTCAAAAACTCATGCATTTTGCAATTCCTTATTTTTGTGAAAGATTGGTGGTGGGTACTCTTTGGGTTTGTGAGCGAAGGTGATTTGGGAACTATGGGTAAGCCGTGAGAGTGATGCGGCTTGTGGTGGTGGAAAATTGCGGTGTTTATTGTGGGAATTGTGAGGGCTAGTGGCGCTTGTTGGCGGTAATCTACCCAGTCGGTTGTTTGAAGAGGGATTAACTTCAGATGGGAAGGTCCTTTCTGGGTACCACACGCGATTCGTTCTGTGGGCAATAAATAGTATTTAGAAACCGTCCAGAACAGTGGGCGGAAGGTAACACATTGAGAGATGGGCCTATTTACCTATTTACCATCTGCAAGCATGATCCCCGCAGAGGTTAGAACTTTTGAAAAACTGGTACACAAAGACCTTTGTGCCATTGAAAACAAAAAACTGTATGTACCGTACAACATATCAAGGGCGGAAAAAAACGCCATTAAATCACTAAAGAACAACTCTCTTCTTGTCATCAAAAGTGCCGACAAAGGTGGAGGAATTGTCCTCCAAGATGTCGATGCCTATAAACTGGAGATTTTACGGCAGCTAGGGAACACAGATCATTATCAGAGGCTACCAGGTAACCCTACCAAAAATATACAAGAGACTATACTAAAGATTACCGCGGATGCAGTTTCTCAGGGGTTCCTGAGCAAGAAAGAACATCTATTTCTTAATGTAAAAAGCCCCCGCCAACCAGTTATCTACACTCTCCCAAAAGTTCACAAGAGCATCAACAGTCCCCCAGGTAGACCCATAGTATCTGCCTGCGGATCAATTCTAGAGCCCTTGGGCTCATATGTTGACTATTTTATAAAAGAATTTGTACCTTTGACGGTCTGCTACGTAAGGGACAGTATGCAGATGATCAACCTAGTAGAACATCACCCTTTTGACCCAACAATTCATACCCTGTGCACAATGGACGTGGAGTCGCTTTACACAAACATACCACAAACAGCGGCTCTACTGGTCATCCAAAAAACTTTAGACTCACGACCACGTCCATATAGAGTGCCTTCGATTTTCATCTTACAGCTCCTTGAACTTTGCCTCACTAGAAACTATTTTGTGTTTGATAACACTTACTACCAACAAGTAAAGGGCACTTCCATGGGGGCTATTTTTGCCCCCAATCTGGCAATTCTATTCATGGATGCCTTGGAGACTGGCAACATCTTGACAGAAAGCAATCCCTTCTACACTGGGATTTGCTTATGGCGTCGTTATATAGACGATATCTTCCTCATATAGAACCATGACATACCCTCACTGCATTCCTTTAACCACTGGCTTAACAACAACTGCGCGGGCCTGAATTTCACTCTGACTCATGACAAAAACCAGATAGCTTTCCTAGATCTGACCATCTTTCATCATGATAATGAATTATTGACACGTCTCTTCCGTAAACCCACGGAACGAAACACACTCCTGAGCTACCACAGCAACCATCCTAGGGCACTAAAAGATTCCCTACCCTACTCCCAGTTTCTGCGAATTAGGAGAAATTGCTCAGTTAAAGAAGATTATTTCAGGGAAGCAGACGTGTTGTCAAGTAAATTGAAAGCACGCGGCTACCCGAAGAGATTGATCAAGACAGCTACCAAAAGGGCTTGGTACTGCCCTCGAGAAGCCCTCCTGACACCAAAACTAAGGGACAAAACTGAACGGATAGCGTGCGTAACCACTTTCTCCCCAGTCTCCAACAAAATCCGGCAGTCTATTCTCAAGCATTGGCCCACTTTAAATGCAGGCCCAATTCATCTAGAGAGGCCAGTATTTGCTTTTAAGAAAAGTAAAAACCTAAGAGACCACCTAATAAGAGCAGCATTACCAGCCCCTACCCCATCCACCACAATTGAATCAAACTGGGGCCTTCCTCCTATTCTTGGGCACGTTAAGTGTGGCTGTTGCACGATGTGTGAATTCACTATTGAGACAAGAAGTTTCAGCCATAACAATGTGACAGTGACAATGAAAGGCTTCACCAACTGCAATAGCCATAATGTCATTTACGCCATCCTGTGTCCTTGTCCGAAAATGTACGTCGGCCAAACAACTCAGAAAATAAAGACTTGCATCGGCCAGCACAGAAGCCGGATACGCTGTGGGACTCCAAACGCACCGCTCGTTGAACGTTACACAGAACTGAAACACACTGTGGATGATATTAAGTGGACAGTGCTGAAAACGGTGAAACTCCCACAAAGAGGGGGCAACCTGGCCCAACTCCTCAACCGAGAGGAACTTAAGACAATCATTCAATTTGATACCATCCACACAGGGTTAAACAGAAGTGAGGACTGGACAACCCTGCTGTAAGCCGGTTAATCGTTCTCAACCACTTGACTTTGGCCCAGAACCTCTGACATTCTGAAAAGACAACTCGCTGTGAAAATTAAGTATATTAGAATTTTTAATCATGCAGTTTTGAAACTTGATGTAAATATAAGTTTTCCTGGAATTTATGTTCTTCAAATACTGTTGTTCACAACCTGAGCACTTTTATGGCACTTCAACTATTTTTAAATCTCACATCACCCACTGCCACTTTTGTTCACTCAACTGCCCCGATTTTACGTTACTATTTCTAACTTTGCATGAGCTCTATCCCAGCTCAAAATGTCCGCTCAACTTGGACAATGAAGCAGACATGGGTCCTGACTCTCCCCGTCACATGACTCGTGGCAAACCAATGTCAGCGCGCGAGTCACTTTCCTCCCTAATCACATGACCTCTGCCCCATACAATAACCAGGGATGATTTAGAAATCACGGAAGCGTTCCAGTGAGAGCAGCTCCAGTGACCGGTGCCTTCGGAGACTTGTTTGCTCCCAGCGGTAAGCCCGCCGAATCACTGCACGTAATCCCAACTGAGTACTAACTCGCCTTAAAAATGACTTAATCTTACACCCTTCCATGCTTGTTTATTTTGATCCATAGCGGACCAGTTATTCGTCTGGCCGCACCCCCTCACACGGCGATCTCCTAAGACGCTGGAGGACGGCAATCCTGCCTCGTAGGCTACCGGTAATATAGCGTTTCACTTGGGCGCCCCCCTGACCACCTCACCTCACCCCGTGCTAATTCTTTCCCCCTTTTTCCTCACAGAGGCTAGCGAGAAAACCTGTGCTCCGACCAGTTTTACCATATTGCAGTCACAGTTACTGAAACAAACCACCATTACTCTCACCAACGACGGTAACCTTGTCCTCATAATACCCGATAACCCATGAATATATTAGAATACCTTAATTAACTCAAACCTTTTCACTTTATAGCAAGATAAGCGCATGGGATCAGATGTCCCTGACTGACCAATTGCAAGACTCGCTATTTTTGTGTTGCATTATCTCGCAATCCAAAAGGTAATTTTCTTAGCTCCCCTCTCTGGCCACACAAAAAGCATACCCCCACGCAAAGAGAGTGCCCTCAGTAATATTATTGTTTATTTCAGGTTGGGCTTCACTCTTATATTAAAACCAGCGCCCAAACAGAATCCTCAACCCAACCGCATCCCAAGGAGCGGTTCACCCGCTGAGGTAAATAGGCCCATCTCTCAATGTGTTACCTTCCGCCCACTGTTCTGGACGGTTTCTAAATACTATTTATTGCCCACAGAACGAATCGCGTGTGGTACCCAGAAAGGACCTTCCCATCTGAAGTTAATCCCTCTTCAAACAACCGACTGGGTAGGTTACCGCCAACAAGCGCCACTAGCCCTCACAATTCCCACAATAAACACCGCAATTTTCCACCACCACAAGCCGCATCACTCTCACGGCTTACCCATAGTTCCCAAATCACCTTCGCTCACAAACCCAAAGAGTACCCACCACCAATCTTTCACAAAAATAAGGAATTGCAAAATGCATGAGTTTTTGAGGCCTCGCACGGAATTCTCACGCCTCACAGCAACACCTAAAACACTGCGGTTCCGAATGCAAAGTCTGTAGTTGCATTGTGAGCTCTGACTATACAAATAATGACTGTGCATATATCTTTGTTTTCCTCCCTTCTACTTCTTCTTAAAAACAGGTGTTGTAAATAACTTTGTTCAGGCAAAACTATTTTCTTGTCCTGATGATGATCCCATGATACCTGAGCTGGGGATCGAAACGTCGACCATAGAGTAATTCATACATGTACTTCCTCAATACTATTGTTTGTATGAATGACTCCAGGATACACTGCTAATGTATAACTAATATCAGTGACCTGCAAGCTCACTCTGTTTGCCTGATAATTTTTCCTCTCTTACCTTTATTCTCTTACCTTCTCCTCCTTGCATGGCACAGGACTGTGTCCCAATTTAACCCTTATTTCTTGGGTTAATTGCTGTACTCTTGAGATCTTAAACTTATTGAACCAATAAATATTCCCTGGCCGGCTGGTCTAGGAATACTGAACCATATAGAACTCCATTGTGATCTATATATATCAATTGTTTTCCTCATTCTTGTATGCTCAGGACCACTTGTTGTTTTTTTTTTTTTTTTAAATATATTTTTATTGCAGGAATCAGTAAATCGTTACATAATCGACCAGCATTATAGAACAAGCAAAATCAATGAAACACAACCCTCCGTCCCCCAGCAGTAGTTCTCGTACACAGCCATTCAGCCCACGACCCTGCGGTCGGGCGGCGAAATTCAATGGGGGCTCAGCAGGAAGGCGAAGCTGGTCCGGATGATCCACTGTCCGTCATCTGCTTTTCCAAACAAGCCTATAAAACCCAGAAAGAAAACCCCACCCTCAAAACACTATGAACCAAAGTAATCCCTACCCAACCCCGCCATCAGTGCACGGTAACAACCGCAGCAGGATCTGCGATAGGACCCATGGGGAAAGCAACAGAGCTGAGAAGTGCAATCGTCTATCGGTACTTGGGGCGAGCTGCTTCCTCACTTTCAGAGTCGCTGGGGGTGCAATAATCCCTGAGGGCCTGCACTAACGTCTCCCACTCTAGCGCTGCCTCCTGTGCCTTCTCATTACGCTGTCTCCTAGCTAGCTGGTATCTCAGTGTACTCTCCCCCGCTGCCCACTTCAAAAGTTCGCTGTGCCACCGGCTCCCTGTCGGACCAGCCCGTGCCTTCCAGTTCCTGGTCACCTCTCGTTTAGCAAGGAGAAGCCCCAAGTCAATGAACTTGCTAGTAATTTTGTTCTTGGGGGTATGAGGGAACCAGTGCAGGAGTCCCACTGCCGCGTCAACCGATAAGGATCTCCCTGTCACCTCCTCCAGGGTCTTCCCCACTTCTACCCAATAGGAGGACAATCCCGGGCAGGACCACAACATGTGGAGAAGGTCCGCCTCCTGTGCCGGGCATCTGGGGCAGTCCGCCGAACTCGTAGCAAAATATCGCTTGATTTTCACCGGGGTCAGATATGCTCTATGGAGCACGTAGTAGTGGACCAATTGAAAGCGGGCGTGGCGGGTGCCCTTCCAGGCTCGCCGCACCAGTTGGGACCAGGTCGTCTCCGGGATCTCCTTGCCAATGTCCTCCTCCCAACGGGTTCTCAGAGTATTGAGGGGAGCCAGCCCCTCATTGATCAGTCTGCCGTAAAGGCAAGTGACCGCCTTCACCGTGCCCGCAGACATCATGACGTATTGGCACACCGGAGATATAGGGGGTTCCTCCTGCCCGCGTTTCCAGTGCGCCTGGATCGCTCGGACTAGGGCCGAGTGCAACAGAAAGTCGCCGCGAGGAACCTCGAAGCGATCAATGAGCTCCTGAAAGGGCAAGAGCGCCCCGTCCTCGTAGAGGTCACCTATCAACTGTAAGCCCGCGTCCTCCCAGTTCGCCAACCGTGACCAATCGCCGCCATGGGGCAAAGCCGTCAGCATCCCCAAAGGTATTTCGGGCGCATACGGTATTCTCAGGTGGCCCCGGGCGTGAGCTCGGTTCCAACACAGGCGAACGGTCCTCTCCTCAAGCGACAAGTCCTGTAGGGCCAAACGTTGTCGCAGCGCTATGAAGGAGAGAACATGTCTGGCCATACCCGTACCCCTTCTGTCTTCTGGGCCCCGGAATTCCCGGGCGATCTCCTGGGTGAAGGTCTGGAGCTGCGCCGCTAAATAATACTTTTCAAAGTCCGGCACCGCAAGCCCACCCCCAGCTTTTGGCCTTATCAGGGTCTTGAGGGCCACCCTTCGGCGGCCCGAGTCCCAGAGGAATCCGACTACCATTGATCGTAATAGTCGAAACGTGGCCGGTGGAACCCAGATCGGTAGCGTCCGGAAATAATACAGCAACCGGGGAAGCGCCACCATTTTGAGCAAAGCGATCCGCCCTGCCACCGAGAGCGGTAGTGTAGCCCAAAAGTCCATACTGCCCCGAAGTGCTCGAGTGCCGCGGGCAACGTTCCCATCCAGGAGGTCAGATGGTTCATGATAGACGTACACCCCCAGGTACTTAAAGCAGTCGGGTGCCCATCTAATCTCCCTACTGAGAGCAGGGCTAGGGGTGCCTTTGCGAACCGGGAAAAGGCAGGTCTTAGCCCAATTCACCCGGAGGCCCGAGACCTCCCCAAACGCCGTGAGCGCCGTCGCAGCTCCATGCAAGGCAACAAACGGGTCCTCAAGGAAGAGCAGCAGATCGTCTGCATATAGCGAAATGAAGTGTGGGCCCGAAGGAGTCCACAGGCCAGTATAATGGGTTCCCGACCGGAGATGCAGCGCGAGTGGCTCCACCGCCAGCGCAAAGAGAAGCGGGGATAACGAACATCCCTGCCTCGTGCCCCTCTCCACCGGATATTGTGAGGAAATTAGCGGGCCCGCCCGAACCCTGGCCGATGCAGAGGCATATAGGACCGTGGTCCATCTGATGAAGCCCTCCCCGAGGCCGAACCTCCGTAACACAGTGCAAAGGTAGTCCCATTCCAGGCTGTCAAAAGCCTTCTCTAAGTCTACCGATAAGACTACCGGGCACGGGGCGTCCACGAGCGGTTCTCCCAGCAAGCGGAACAATCTGCAAATGTTCATGGTCGTGTTACGCCTGGGGATGAATCCAGCTTGGTCCTCATGTACCAGAGAGCTCATGTGCCCCAGCAACCTCGAAGCCAAAATGCTGCTCAGTATTTTATAGTCAACCGTCAACATTGATAAGGGACGGTAAGATCCCGGATCGGATGAGTCCCTTCCGGGCTTGAGGAGGGGAACCACTAAGGCCTCACACATCGAGCCTGGGAGCCGCCCAAGCCTCTTCGCCTCTCTGTATACTATTAATAACCTTGGGGCTAGGAGATCAGCATAAGCCGCATAAAACTCCACAGGAAGGCCGTCCAGGCCCGGGGTCTTATTTCTCGCCATCTTTTTAATGGCGCTGCGGATCTCTCCCAGTTCTATGTCGGACCCCAGGGCTTTCGCCACGTCCTGCTCCACTGTTTGGAGCTCCAGAGGCCGTAGATAATTATCCAGCAGGTCAGGGTCTCGGGCAGAGCGGCTGCGGTACAAACTTTCGTAATAGTGCAGGTAGCAGCTCAGAATCTCAGGTTGAGTGTGCACCGCAGTCCCGTCTGCCATGCGCATGGACGTCGTCAATGAGGTCTGGCGCGTAGGGTTGGCTAGCCATGCCAGCAACGCGCTCCACCTATCCCCCTCTGCGAGGGACCTAACCGTATAGGCCTTGTAGTCAAAACAGCGCAGCCGTTCGACCTCCGCCCCTACCGCCTCCTTTGCCTCCGCTGTGCGTTCCTGTAATTCAGGGCGCCCGGGGCGGCGGAGTTCCAACTCGCGGAGTTTCCGGTCCGCTGCATCTAGGTCGGCAAGGATAATTCGTCTCATGCCGACCTTTTTAGAAATACAGTATCCCCTCACCACCACCTTAAAAGCGTCCCACTCTAGCGCTCTCGAGCTCGCGGTGCCTCCGTTGGACGCAAAGTACTCCGAGATCTTATCGCCTAGGTCCGCTTTGAAAACACTGTCCTCAAGGATCTCGGGCCGTAACTTCCAGGTGGGCACTGCAGGCACCCCGGGAAACCAACGAAGGTCCAGCAGGAGGGGGTTATGATCTGATATGGTCCTGGCCAAATATTCAGATCGGGCCGCTGCTGAAACCAGTTCAGGCGAGCCAAGAAATCCGTCCAGTCTAACGTGCAACTCATGGAGGCCCGAGAAATAGGAATAGTCCCTAGTTGTGGGGTGTTGCGCCCTCCAAATATCCGTTAGACCCCAGTGTGTCTGCCAGTCCCTACGGCCCTTAGCCACGCGGCGAGCCGGAGAATCAGGGAGGGGCGGATGCGAGCGGTCAGTGTCCACATCCACTACTGAGTTGAAATCTCCACCGAGCAGGAGGGGCCCGGAGAAGAAGTGGGCCAACGAGCCCGATAACCTGGAAAGGAAGGCAGTCTGGTCTATATTGGGAGCGTACACACAGCAAACGTTTAGGTCCCTCCCTCCCAAAGTGCCCGAGATGGCCACATAACGCCCCTCTGGATCTATCACTGTTTTCGTGACCTGGAAGGGAACCCCAGCTCTAACCCAAATCAGTGCCCCTCTGGCATACGCGGAGTACGAAGTGCAAAAGACCTGCCCCCTCCACCTACGCTGTAGCGCCACCCCTTCCGCCTTGTTCAGATGGGTCTCCTGTAGCAGCGCCATTTGTACCCCCCTACGCACTAAATAAGCGTGGACTTTGTGACGCCTAGACATGGTGTGAAGCCCCTGCACGTTCCAAGTAATACATTTCAGATTAGCAACATCAGCCATTGTCCCATATCGTTCGCGCAAAGTCTCCCCATCTGGGTCCCAACAAAGAAAGAGCATCAATCAACCCAGCACTGATGGCGGCCATTTTCCCCAACCAAAACTTAACAACCCCAGTTCGAACCAAACACCCATCCACCCTCCCCAGAACAGGACCCAAATAGCACCATCTAGTTCCCATCCAAACCATACCCACCAAAACCCCACTGTCCCTGACTAATCCTGCGGTCGCCACCGTAGGAAGGCCTTAAGGGCCAGGTGCGGGCCGGGCGTTGGCAGTGGGCCCTCGATGCCCAGGCCACCAGGACTATGGCAAGCCCAAAACAGTGCTCAAAACCCTCGAGGCAAAAGCAAGGCACCCCACCCCCCCCATCCCCGGGAGTCAGCATCAATCGTCGGCACCCGCCACCCCCGTGTCGGGCCCCCACCCAAACTGAAGTAGCTCACCCCGTTAACCCTGTCCATCCAGAAGGTCCTCCACCGATTTCGGTGTGATCACCGGCGTGTGGACGCTATCAGTCACCGATTCCTCGGAGTCCGTCGGTACCCCCTCGTCACCAGGGTCCGCTTCCTCTGCAATGGCACCGTCCCGTGAGCCAGATAGCGCAGATAACACCTCCAGCACTCCCTTCCGCTCTGTCGATGTCTCCGCAGTTGAGGGCCCGCCTGAGCGGCCACGGCGACTCCGAATCCTTTTAGACCGCCGTCTCTGCTCCGGCTCCTCCGCCAGCTGAGATGAGGAGCCGAAGCCATCTTTCCCTGCTCTATAGAGTTCAAGCCAGTTACAGACATCCTCCGGGGTATCAAAGAATTGAGTCTTGTCATGGACAATTATGCGGAGCCTTGCAGGGAATAGGAGCGAGTATTGGACGCCCTCGCTCCGGAGCTCGCGCTTGACCGCCAAGAAGGAAAACCGTCTGCGTTGGGTTTCATAGGTGTAATCCGGGAAGATGTTCACCTGGCTGTTCGCCACTTTGAATGGACCATTATGTCTGGCGGCATTGAGGATGAGGTCTCTGTCTCGAAATAACCGTGCCACCACCGGTCGCGGGGCACGTCCCTGTTGTGGTGGCCTCGCTGGGACTCTATGAGCTCGCTCCAGGGTGTAGAAGGAGGATAACCCCTCCGGGGCCACCGTGTCTCGGAGCCAGGCTTCCAAGTATGCCACCATGTCGCCATCCTCAATCTTCTCCGGCAGGCCCACCACACGAATGTTATTTCGCCTGTTACGGCCTTCCGCATCCTCCGCTCGCTGCTCCAGGGCAGTAATCCGGGACAGGGCATCCTTCATAGTCGCGGCCAAGGTTCGCTGCGCCGGCTCCAAAGTTTTCACCGAGCTCTCCACTTCCTTGACCCTGTCCGAAAGTTTGCCGTGATCCGCTCTAAGGAGGCCTAGGCTCGTCGCCACCTGGGCAATGTCCTGCTGAAGGGCCGAGCGCGTGGTCGCAATCGCCTCCAAGACGCGGTCAAATTGCTGCTGCATTGGTGCGCCACCAGAACTCTCCGGGTCCACACGTTCCTCTTTGTCCTGGGACTCCGAGTCTGAGGCGGCTGGGGTAGTCCCCTTGGCTCCCCTAGGTTTCCCCATGTCGCCGGGAGCACACAATGTGGACCTGCCTTTCATCATCAAAACATGAATAAAAATGTATATTTCTATCTCTCTATATAGCCACAACAAACCCAACAGCAAAAAACAGATGAACATTTTCTACAAAAACAAGAAACGTAAAAAGTAAGTATACTATTATAATTCCTTAAACACTAAATAAAAGACAAGTAAACAGCTAAAATGTTCCAACTTTAAAACAAATGCCATTCTAACTTTTAATATTTTCTAAAAATGTTAACACATTTTTTAAACACAAATTAAATAAATCCAGTCTTTAAAAACTGCGAACAGTTTGTTAAAATAAAATTCAACAAATAAAATACAAATTACTTTCTTTACACAGCCAACTGAAGAAATAAAGCAGAAATATATTACAATAACATCAAAATTGAAGTGCAAAGAAACAACAATTGGTAAGTATATAATACAAAAAAACATGTACTACTAATAATGCTTAGGGGCCCATTAGGATGGTGGGCGGATTGCCTCCGCCAGGGTAGCGGTGGCCACCGCCACCCTGGCGGAGGCAATCCGCCCGCCATCCTTCCCTGCATTCCCCCCCGCCATATTATGATGGCGGAGGGGACCGCAGCGGTGACAAACACCGCCCGCATGTTTTCCGCCCCGGTCGCCTTGCGGCCGGGGCGGAAAACCAGTAACATGGTGGCGGTGTCTGTTAGACACCGCCCGCCATATTACAATGGTCTGGTCTCAATGCCTTTCTGTGGCGGCAATGCCGCCACGGAAAGGCATGCAGTGTTCACTCTGGGGGCCCCCTGTGGGCCCCCAGAGTGAAGTACAGGTGGGGGGTGCACATGGGGGGGTACCATAGGTACCCCCCTTCATTTGCATATACAAAGCGGCAGGCACCGCGCGGTGCCTGCCGCTTTGTATATGCAAATGCTGACAAGCATTTCTAGCATTGTGGCGGGCGGTGCTGAGCGCTCCGCCCACCACAATGCTAGAAATGCAGGATGTGCCCGCCACAGTGGCGGGCACATCCTAATGCCACCCCCGGGACCCCCGCCCTTATGGCGGGTGGTCCCATTCCCCGCTAGGATGACGGGCGGACAAAGTCCGCCCGTCATCCTAATAGGCCCCTCAATGTTTAAACATTTCTAAAGTTAACTTAATGAAACAACTTTTCCATGTTTTTGAATACTTTTATTAAATGCTTATAAAATAAAAATGTTATGCTAGTCATAAAACATAGAATCCAACAAAATGCTACCACCAAAAAAACATTTAAACATGAACTACAATGTAATTCATTTTATTTCCACAGATCACTAACATACAAAACAGCATCAACCAAAGAAAATCAAAACTACATTCAAAATCTACAAAAATATAAGTGGTAAGTATATGTTAAAAATGCATATATTATTACTAATACCTAAAATATAAGCATTTTCTTATAATCTTTTCAACATTTATTCTAGAAATAACAAATCCACAATGACTGTTATGCTATATGGGTTATATTTTTAATCAAGATAAACAAAAAGACCTTAAAGTAAATTGGAAATGTACTAAATATTACTCCAATAAATGTTATGGTCGTGCAACAACTAGGGAAACAAGTGTGATAAATACAACTGAACACAACCATCCACCTAATCTATCAGAAATAGAAGTTAGATCTACTATGGAAAATATTAAAGAATTAAGTAGCACCTCAGAACTACCAACAAGTGTAATACTTAAAGAAGAACTTCCTAAAGTACCTAGAGAAGCTAGAGGTCAACTACCAACTATATCTTCTATAAAAAGAACTAGAACAAGAACTAAAAAATCTACTCGACCAACAATACCAACAGCTAAAACTTTTGAAGAAATAATGATCCCCCCTGACCTTACCGTAACTTATAATGACGAACCTTTTATCTTTTATGATAATAACAATAAAGATAAAATATTTATTATGTTTTCTACAATAAACAATATAAACAAATGAAAACAAAGCCAAACATGGCTGATGGATGGCACTTTTAGTATATGACCCAAGCCATTCTACCAATTATATACAATACATGGACAATACCATAATACCTACATTCCATTTATCTATTGTTTGTTACCAAACAAACTTCAACATACACAGAAATCTTGACCAAAATAAAAGAAGAAACAGCAGACTACTTTCCCTTAAAAATAATAATTGACTTTGAACAAGCCATGATAAATACCATCCTTAAAATATTCCCTCACACATCCATACAGGGATGTTACTTCCACTTAAATCAATGTCTATGGAGACAATTACAAAAATCAACACTAAGGGCTCCATTATGATATTGGGCGGATTGCCTCCGCCAGCCTGGCGGAGGCAATCCGCCCAATATCATAACCAGATTTCCCCCCGCCATATTAGGACGGCGGCGGGGAAGACCGTCCGCCGCTTTTCTGCCCTGGTCGCCTTGCGGCCGGGGCGGAAAAGGAATAATATGGTAGCGGTGTCTAATAGACACCGCCAGCCATATTATGATGTCTTGTTTACAGTGCCTTTCCGCGGCGGCGATGCCGCCACAGAAAGGCATGCGGTCTTCACTCTGGGGGGCCCATGTGGGCCCCCAGAGTGAAGTACAGGTGGGGGGTGCACATGGGGGGTACCTGTGGTATCCCCTTTCATTGTCATTTATAAAGCGGCAGGCCCCGCACGGTGCCTGCCGCTTTGTAAACGACAACGTGAAAGTGCATTTTCAGCATTGTGGCGGGCGGTGCAGAGAGCACCGCCCGCCACAAGGCTGACAATACAGGATGTCCCGCCACTGTGGTGGGCACATCCTAATAGCATCCCCGGGACCCCCGCCCTTATGGCGGGTGGTCCCGATTTACGACGGGATGACGGGCGGGCAAAGTCCGCCTGTCATCCTAATGAGGCCCTAGGTGTTGAATATGCAACCAACATTACATTTGCATACCAAATAAAACACCTAATAGCCCTAGCATACGTGCCAGTCTCAGATGTAGCTGAGCACTACAACATGCTAATAGAAAGTCCATTCTACACCAAAAATGAACAAAAACTACCTCCCCTTTTAGACTATTTCGAGGACATCTGGGTGGGGAGACTACACAGATCAGGCCATAGACGACAGCCAAAGTTCCAAATACCTTGGTGGACTGTATATCTATCAACTCTAAACCAAGAAGCAAAAACCAACAACGCAGTTGAGGGTTGGCATAATGCTTTCCTATCTTCAACAGACCGAACTACTCCGACCCTACACAAACTCCTAATAGCAATACAAAAAGAACAAAGCTTTCAAGAACTAAGAATGGAGCAATCTATCTTACAATTAAAACCCATGTATCACGACAAACTGCTCAAATGTACCAATATTTACAACAACAAGTCCAACTTTATCCAGCAACTAAACGACTAGAATACTTAGAAATGATTGCCAAAACCCTAATCTAATATGTAAAACTAAATAAACTAAAAACAAACAAAAATATCTCTAAAATATAAACAAACCCTTTGCATTAAAAAAAAGTACATAATTATTTTGTCTAAAATATATATCATTTTTATTAAATATATAGACAAAATAATTATATAACACAACACCAACAATGAAAAATAACACTTTTTCCCACCCACAATGAAATATATTTAAAATAACTTACCTTTACCAGAGATGTAAATCGACAATCCAACTTCTCCAAAATATTCCAGATAGTTATAAATCCATCAAAAATAAAAATAAACCCCAACCAAAATGGAAAAACACAACTCTGCCAAATCCATCAAATATCCAGAAAAAATCGATAATCCACAATCCATGCAAATCCCAAAAACGTAAAAAAAGAAGAAAAACCGCTCCAGAAAACCCGAATAATAAAGGAAGTGTTAAAAAAACATTAGTTGAAACCATCACAATACACTTCCTTTTAAAAAAAAAACGCAAAACTTCCTGAAACGAAAACGCTTTCTCCAAAAACCTAAAATACAAAAACAAACATTCCCACCCACATAAAACGTAAAATTTCACATTTTAAAACATCCTACCATGCATCATATACACAAGAACTAACTAAATACATACAAACAAAATAATACTAAGTACTCAGGAAATCAAAAAAACGCCACTAAAATGAAACACCTAAATAAACGACTACAAACATCACAACTTCAAAAACATAACTCCATACACCCTAAATATGAAACTACTACCTTCCAAACACACTTAAAATAGTTAAAAAATAAAGAAAATATCTCTTACCTTCTCAAACGCGAAGCAGCTTCCAAACGCGAGCTTGAATCTTCCCAAATGACCCAAAAAGACAAAGAGCGGTTACAAAATAAAACACCCAAATAATAATATCAATGCAATAATAGTTAAATAAATGACTAAATAATTTATTTTACCCCCAAAAAATAGAAAAATTATAGAAACATTGTTCCAATTTTCTTAAATTGTTTATAATGTATTACAAAATGTTTTATTATTTTCATATATTGTAAAATTATAAAATTAAATATTATCACATTATAATATTTAATGTTATAATTACACAATATGTATGTTAAAAAAAATGTGACAAATTACATATACATTTTTGTTAAATAATAATTTACCTAACATTTAAAAATTATTAATATTAATAAAAATTATTATTATTAATAAAAGTTGAAAATGTAATTCATACAAAAATGCAGAAATGTTAATATATAAAAACTGTATACTATAAAATTGACAATATATGATTTAATCCATTTACTTTACATTTATATTGACTCTCTGCCAAAGCGCCGGGACACCCGATCTGGGTAGCCGTGCGCTCAAGAAATACAGTTCTAACATAACATAACTTGATGGGGTAGGAAAGATCAAATGGTTAACTTATGTGAAGAATATGATGAAGGAGCTTGGACATCCAGAATTTTATACCAGTCCATTGACCTTGGAACTAGTACCCAAGAAATCTTTAAAAAAGATGGCCATGGATCACCTAAATACTAAGAGATGGGGCAGGGAAAAAATTATGCCCACAGTTATAAGATACCAACAAATTACTACTTGTGAAGGGCTCCAAAGGTATCTCACGTCTGATTCTAGCTGTTATGCCCGAATGCTACTTTCTTGATTTAGATTTGGCGGATTGGTGTCAGTACAACGCGATGTTTTACAACGCGTTCCGTTACAACGCGATTTTTACATCGCAAATACCATTACAATGCATGCCATTACAACGCATGGCATTACATAGCAGATGGTATTACAACGCATACCATTACATCGTAAGTATTGGTAAGTATATCTTTTTTTTAAAAAATGTAATAAAGTTAATTAAATTAATTTAAAATAATAAAAATAATATAACATTTTTAAAACAGTAATTAATTTAATTATAGTAATTTAAAATAATATAATTAATGATATATAAAAAATTTATAAATAGAAAATAATATAATGTAATTAATTACAATAAATATAATTATAATTTAATTAAGTTATAAATAATACATAATATAATTATAATTAATAAAATTAAAAGAATTTAATTAATTAAACATTTTTAAATAATATAATTTAATTATAATCGTTTATTAATACAATTAAATTAATAATATATTAATTTAATATATTTAAAATAATATAATTAATGATATATAAAAAAATTATAAATAGAAAATAATATAATGCAATTAATTACAATAAATATAATTATAATTTAATTAAGTTATACATAATACATAATATAATTATATTTAATAAAATTAAAAGAATTTAATTAATTAAACTTTTTTAAATAATATAATTTAATTGTAATCGTAAATTAATACAATTAAATTAATATTTGTAAATATTATTATTAATTTAATTAAATTAAATAAAATTAATTTAATTAATTTAATTTATATAAAGTCGTAATACCCCTGTACCCCAAAACCCAAACCCTGCCCTAAAACCTAAAAACACCCCTGTACCCCAAAACCCAAACCCTGCCCTAAAACCTAAAAACACCCCTGTACCCCAAAACCCAAACCCTGCCCTAAAACCTAAAAACACCCCTGTACCCCAAAACCCAAACCCTGCCCTAAAACCTAAAAACACCCCTGTACCCCAAAACCCAAACCCTACCCTAAAACCTAAAAACACCCCTGTACCCCAAAACCCAAACCCTGCCCTAAAACCTAAAAACACCCCTGTACCCCAAAACCCAAACCCTGCCCTAAAACCTAAAAACACCCCTGTACCCCAAAACCCAAACCCTACCCTAAAACCTAAAAACACCCCTGTACCCCAAAACCCAAACCCTACCCTAAAACCTAAAAACACCCCTGTACCCCAAAACCCAAACCCTGCCCTAAAACCTAAAAACACCCCTGTACCCCAAAACCCAAACCCTACCCTAAAACCTAAAAACACCCCTGTACCCCAAAACCCAAACCCTGCCCTAAAACCTAAAAACACCCCTGTACCCCAAAACCCAAACCCTGCCCTAAAACCTAAAAACACCCCTGTACCCCAAAACCCAAACCCTGCCCTAAAACCTAAAAACACCCCTGTACCCCAAAACCCAAACCCTGCCCTAAAACCTAAAAACACCCCTGTACCCCAAAACCCAAACCCTGCCCTAAAACCTAAAAACACCCCTGTACCCCAAAACCCAAACCCTGCCCTAAAACCTAAAAACACCCCTGTACCCCAAAACCCAAACACTGCCCTAAAACCTAAAAATACCCAAACACCCCAAAACATATACATCAGTACCCCAAAACATATACTCCTATACTCATACTTATTTTAAAAAATACTTAAATTAATATATTTAATTTATAATATTTAAAAACGAAATAAATATTTTTTTATAATTAATAATAATTAAATCAATAATAACATATTAAATAAAATAAAAATAAAAAATTAAATACTTACCAATACTTACGATGTAATGGTATGCGTTGTAATACCATCTGCTATGTAATGCCATGCGTTGTAATGGCATGCATTGTAATGGTATTTGCGATGTAATAGCTGCGTTGTAACAGCATTACGTTGTAAAAGATGCGTTGTAGCGGTAACACACCAGATTTGGCACCTTCTTCCGTCTGATTACTTTCCCTCATGTAAATATTTGGGCTATGGAAAATTAATTTGTCCTTGTGAAGATATATCTGCCCAGTCAAACATTCTCTGTGCTTTTTTTTCAAATTTTATGAAATCCCACGGAGGACCCTTTTAAAACCGATTTTAAAGCAGTGGGGCATGTAAACTTGCTTTTATCAGACTTCAGCAATTAGAAAACGATTTTGTTATTCATGCAGTCTCTGACTTTTTAAAACTTGTTATAAAATTCCGAATTTCAATGTATTAACCTGCCTGACGAACTCTTATTGTATTTTTAAATACCATGTATAAATATTTAACTGTTTTGGGCACTTTTATTGCGATGTTTGCATTTATGATTTTCTCTTAAAAATCGAATAAAGCTTTTCTAAATCTGATATTGACTTCTATATCATAATTGTTTGGGAAAAATATTATGCAAAATGTATTAAAAAATATATAGTAATACAAATTTTGTAACAGAAAAATAAAAACGCATCCAACTATATGTACAAAATATATTCAAATGCATTATGTATTTACATTGACTATACTGTTTCTATATGCCTATAATGTACTTGTCTCAAAAACGATACCAATGAAAATTAATTTGTAATAAATTAAAAAATACAAATACTTATATATTTGTTAAAAATGCATACTATTATTTATTATAAATGTTTGCTTTAAGTTATGTACTCTTTCAATAATGTAATAAAAACATTCTAAAAAATGTGTCATTTATTTTAATACCAATAAATAACTAACACTAGCATTGTACAAAAATGTGAATATTTTTAAAATTTTAAAATATATGTACTCCAAGCTACATGTAATTGGGATAGGTGGTGGACACTGAACCTAAATATTTTACTATTCCCACTCCAGTTTACATTTAATTGGGGTAAGTGCTGGATTGTAAACCTAATTAATTTACTATTTCCACTCCAATCTACATTTGATAGGGGTAAGTGCCGAATTGTAAACCTAATTAATTTACTATTACCACTCCAGTCTACATTTAATTGGTGTAAGTGCTGGATTGTAAACCTAATTAATTTACTATTCCCACTCCAATCTATATTTGATAGGGGTAAGTGCTGAATTGTAAACTTAATTAATGTACTATTCCCACTCCAATCTACATTTAATTGAGGTAGGTGGTGGACTACACTAGTTGCTGGATTGTAAACCTAATTGAGGGGCCGATTATGCAGCACCCGCCGCAATGTTAAAAATAGAGGATGTGATCGCCAGGGTGGCGGTCACAACCTAATTAGCACGGAGGTACCGCCGCTGCCCCTGCGGACGGTCCCTCCTCCTCTGGGGTGGCGGACGGACGCAGGTCCATTTGCCATCCTAATAGGCCCCTAATTTACTATTCCCACTCCAGTCTATATTTAATTGAGGTAGGTGGTGGACACTGAACCTAATTCATTTACTATTCCCACTCAAATCTACATTTAATAGGGGTAAGTGCTGGATTGTAAACCTAATTAATTTACTATTCCCACTCCAATCTATATTTAATAGGGGTAAGTGCTGAATTGTAAACTTAATTAATGTACTATTCCCACTCCAATCTACATTTAATTGAGGTAGGTGGTGGACTACACTAGTTGCTGGATTGTAAACCTAATTGAGGGGCCGATTATGCAGCACCCGCCGCAATGTTAAAAATAGAGGATGTGATCGCCAGGGTGGCGGTCACAACCTAATTAGCACGGAGGTACCGCCGCTGCCCCTGCGGACGGTCCCTCCTCCTCTGTGGTGGCGGACGGACGCAGGTCCATTTGCCATCCTAATAGGCCCCTAATTTACTATTCCCACTCCAGTCTATATTTAATTGAGGTAGGTGGTGGACACTGAACCTAATTAATTTACTATTCCCACTCCAGTCTACATTTAGTTGGTGTAAGTGCTGGATTGTAAACCAAATTAATTTACTATTCCCACTCCAATCTACATTTAATCGGAGTAAGTGCTGGATTGTAAACCTAATTAATTTACTATTCCCACTCCAATCTACATTTAATAGGGGTAAGTGCTGGATTGTAAACCTAATTGATTTACTATTCCCACTCCAGTCTATATTTAATTGAGGTAGGTGCTGTACACTGAACCTAATTAATTTACTATTCCCACTCAAGTCTACATTTAATTGGTGTAAGTGCTGGATTGTAAACCTAATTAATTTACAATTCCCACTCCGGTGTAAGTGCTGGATTGTAAACCTAATTAATTTACTATTCCCACTCCAATATACATAAACTTGATATTCACACTCTAATATAATAAATTCTTAAATTATAAAAATCTAATTTGCTATTCCAAAAAAAAATACATTATTTACATTACTTTTTTCTTTAAAAACAAACACTTACCCACTATAAACTCAACAACCCACTATAAAAATATTCTAATATTTATATAAATATATTTTCAATTTTCATATTTCTTTAAAGTACACTAAAAAATAACTAGCTCTTTTAAAAACAATCCCCACCTTCACCCCTATAAATCAACATCCCACTCCTAAAAATTATAAATAATTTATAATTCCTAAATTTTACATTCATATTTCAATTACATTTATAAAACAAATATATATTTGTAAAACAATCCCCACCCTTATCCCCTATAAACCCAACATCCCTCTCCTAAAATGTTAAAAATACATTCTAAATTTAAATTTCCTATTTCAAATAAAAAAAATGTAATTATATATTTTTCAAACTCTCCCCACCCTTATCCCCTATAAACCCAACATCCCACTCCTACATTTTAAAAAATAATTTCTAAATTCTAAATTTTAATTTCCTATTTCAAATAATTTTTTTTAAATATTATATATTTTTCAAACACTCCCCACCCTTACCCCCTATAAACCCAACATCCCACTCGTAAATAAAAAAAAAGAATTCTAAATTCTACATTTTAATTTCCTATTTCTTATATATTTTTTTTAAATAATATATATTTTTAAAACAATCCCCACCCTTATCCCCTATAAACCCAACATCCCGCTCCTAAAATTTTGAAATTAATTTCTAAATTCTAAATTTAAATTTCCTATTTCAAATATTTTTTTTAAAATAATATATATTTTTAAAACACTCCCCACCCTTATCCCCTATAAACCCAACATCCCGCTCCTAAACAGTTATGAAATTTAACATTACTTAAATATTCCTTTAAAAAACAATTACATAAAAAAATAAATTATTACAATTAACAAAACATAATACAACAATATTTTTTACTTTTCGATATTTTGTATTTCGACATTACCTACATCGATATTACATACACTAATCAAAAAACGATATTTTATACATCGACATTAAATTAATCAGTATTTCTTACCTATAATATTTCAGTATCGATATTACTGAATGTCGACATCATTAACTCAATATTTTGACTGTGCACCGTATTAATCATCTGCCTCTTTGGAGTCAGGGTAGAGTTCAAAGGCATTTGGAGAAGAGCAGGGCCATTGGATTCAAAGATAATTTTATGTCCATTACAGCCGCCTCAACTGCAGACTGCAGATAGATGAAATTTTGTACCTAATGAGCTATCTAGCACGCTTCTAGGGAATTACCACAACAAGAATAGAATGCTTGTACTCTTTAGTGGATGATGCCTTAACCATTAGACAGAGTTATACATTTTCTTTTCCTGCACAAAGTGTCTGTGTGGTTTACTTTTTTTCACGAAATCCTTAACAAGAAAAAAAAATCACTTCCTTTTTTAATCTTTTGCTGCCTCCTTTCAGCTAGTCAGTACTTTTATGAGGCATGTGTTGTTAAAATCATGTCCCTGTGACTGACTTTCCTAATCACTTAAAATTTCCATTGGGCCTAGGGGACCAGCCAACTGTGCCACTATATAATGATTAAAAAAACAGGTAATTGCAGAGCATTTTAAAAAATGTGTCTGTTTCATTTTTTTTTTCTCCTACTTGATATAGCTACTGCTGCTGGTCCACCACTACCAACGACTCAGCAGGAGATCACGGTCTGGCGGCAGAGACTGGAGGGAACCAGGGTGCACAACCAGTGGCTGGTAGAAGAGGAGGTCCCAGTGCATGCCCTGACCCTGCACCTCCCAGTACCACCGAACAACTGCCTGCGCCTCCAGGCGACACCAGCATTGCCAGCAGCTAGCCTGTGCCCTTCCCCGTGCCTCACCCCTTCAGACCAGCTCCACCATCGCCCCATACTGCGCAATCTGGCGCATGGCACACCTCAAGGTCTGCATTCAACATTAAAGACCCTCTTGGAGAATGCCCTCGGCTAGCTCTTTTTTATATTTTCTGTTATGGTCGGAGGGAGCTGTTGTGGGTGGAGAGGGTGGGATTTTGGGCAGGGCATACTTAGACAATTTGGACATGATTTATATTTATTTTTGTCATTATATATATATATAAATTTATATGGTAGTAAAGGGGAAATCTTTTATTTGCCACTTTATATCTGAAGTTTCTTTGTGTGTTTTACTTGAACTTTGCACTGATACCTTTTCTTATTGCCTGTCTTAACTATTTCTTAAAATGTATACCAGTTATAAGGATATGCACCTATTCCCTATATTGCCTACAGATTCATAGATAAACATTTGTTATCTCATCTGCAATACAAGTTAGTGAATAATATAGTTCACTTCACCCCATAGTTCTCTTACATGAATAGATGAAGTGATGGCTGGCGGCTGCTTGCTCTGTCAATCTTCCAACACCCTGAAGGTTTCCCATGGTGTCTTCTTTATGGAAGTGCGCTAACAGTGAAGGCACCACAGCGAGGTCCCACTTCCACCTCGGTGATCTCCAACTGCAGGATTAATCAAAAGGATCACAGTCAACTGAAGCGAAAGAAAAATACATAGTTACGTTACACATACATTTATTTTACAACTTTAAAAAGACTGAGGACAGTCTACTACCAACATGACAAATCAAAGAAAGGAATTCAACATATTATAACAAAAACTAGCAATAGTAAATTGTTCTGAGCAATGGTGAGCATGGGATTTGGAAACCTCAAGTCAGGGAAAATATACTCAAAGTCTGTAGTTCGCAAGGTTCCGAATTTTATTTATGCTCAAAAAGGTCTGAAATGCTGACGTTGAGGAATGACGTTGTTAGCTAAGTGGGGCAGGTGTGGGCTATTGCTCAGGCAATAGAAGATTGTGCATTTAACCCCATCCACTCCACCAAATCGGTGATCTATTTGGTGTATATTTAGACACATCTTCAAAAAGGAATCAAATAGCCCAGGGGAAGAGGGTTAGGAGTTTGCTGAATGGATGTGAAAGGGGATTTAGGGAAAGGTGTGACAAAGAGTAACACAACACAAGAACAGTATTCATGAGAGCGATGAGCAGTGCATCATGATCAATCTGTTGTGAAATAAAATGAAGAAATGTGTATGACACAGTACAGTGAAATGCTTTTGCGAACAGTCCTATTGCCTCAGAGACCCAAGTTATCAGATACCTAAATCTTATGCCTTCTAGATTTCAGAAAATCAAATTATGGAGGAGTGACTTGAACCCACCCAGTTCTAAAATGTGGAATCTACTAGACACCATGTCTCCCGACGTTGCCTTCCTTACAGAAACCTGGATGAACGCCTCCTCAGCTCCGGACATCACCATAGCCATCCCGGAAAGCTACAAGATCATCCGAAAGGACCGCTCCAACCAAACAGGAGGAGGCATCGCCATCGTCCATAGGAACTCCATCCGCATCTCAACCAGCTCAGACGTCAACCTTCACTTCCAGATCTACACCGACCCCAAGACCACACTCAGAGGCACCCTCCTCTACAGGCCACCAGGACCCCGTGCACAATTCAGTGAAGACATCACTGACTGCATCACCCCTCACGCCTTCCCCTCCGAGGACTACATTCTACTGGGAGACCTCAATTTTCACCTGGAAAAGAGCAACGACAACAACACCACCACTCTCCTGGACAATCTCGCCAACCTCGGACTCAAACAACTAGTAAACACCCCCACCCACCACGCAGGACACACACTCGACCCTATCTTCACCTCCAGCAAACACATTTCCTTCAGTCATACTTCAGTTCTCCATTGGACGGACCACAGCTGCATTCACTTTGTCTACAAAAAGACCACAACTCACAACCATCCTCAACCTACTCTGCAAAGAAACTGGAACAAAATCACCATCGACCAGATCTCCTCATCGCTTCTTCAATACCCCCCTGCCCACTCATCGAACGCCAACCAAGCAGCCATTAACCTCACTCAATGGCTAACCAACAGCGCCGACAACCTAGCACCTTTGAAAAAACGTCAAATCAAACTAGGCAGCAAAAACGCCCCCTGGTTCAACGATGATCTTAAGAAATCTAAGAAACTCTGTCGCTCCCCTGAAAAGGCCTGGAAAAAAGACCCAAACACCAACACCAGGGACGCCTTCAAAAACGCCACCTGCATACACCACCAACTGATCCGAACTGCCAAGAAAGCTGTATTCAAAGACCGACTAGACAACATCGCCCACAACAGCAAGGAACTATTCAACATCGTCAAAGAGTTTACCAACCCCACTGCCAACTCCAACAACATCACTCCCTCTCAAACCCTTTGCGACTCCCTAGCTTCGTTCTTCCATGACAAAATCGCTGACTTCTACAACAGCTTCGACAACCAACCCGGAGACCAACCCACCCAACCTTCTACCGTTCCTTCACCCCCCTTGAACATCCTTAATGACTGGAACCCAATCTCCACTGAGGACACCATCCGCCTGATGAACTCCATCCACTCAGGATCCCCTACAGACCCATGTCCTCACCACATCTTCAACAAAGCAGACTCCATCATAGCACCTCATCTCCAAGACGTCATCAACTGCTCCTTCAAATCCGCCACCTTCCCGGAAAGCTGGAAACACGCCAAACTCAGCGCCCCATTTCGCTCCTACCTTTCCTGGCCAAAGTCATCGAGAAAGCAGTCAACAACCAGCTCGCCGCCTTCCTCGAAGCCAACAAATCCCTCGACTCATCACAGTCCGGCTTCCGAGCCAAACACAGCACTGAGACCGCCCTCATCGCAGCAACAGACGACATTCGAACACTACTGGACAATGGAGACACAGTCGCCCTCCTCCTCCTCGACCTCTCCGCAGCCTTTGACACAGTCTGCCACAGCACCCTTTTACAATGCCTCAACAACATCGGAACCCAAGGAAAAGCACTGGACTGGATCACCTCGTTCCTCGCCGGAAGGACTCAGAGAGTCCGCCTCCCACCGTTCAAGTCGGAGGCCACCGAAGTCATGTGTGGCGTGCCACAAGGATCCTCTCTTAGCCCCACCCTCTTCAACTTTTACATGAGCCCCCTCGCGGCCATCGCTCGACAACACAACCTCAACATAATCTCCTATGCTGATGACACCCAGCTGATCCTCTCCCTCACCAAAGACCCAAACACCGCCAAAACCAACCTACATGAAGGAATGAAAGAAGTAGCCGAGTGGATGAAGCACAGCCGTCTTAAACTGAACTCAGACAAAACAGAAGTCCTCATCTTAGGCACTTCCCCTTCCACCTGGGACGATTCTTGGTGGCCAGCTGCCCTAGGAAAAGCACCCATTCCAACGGACCATGCACGGAACCTGGGCGTCATCCTGGACTCCTCTCTCTCGATGTCCAGACAAGTCAGCGCAGTTTCATCATCTTGCTTCAACATCCTCCGCATGCTCAAAAAAACATTTCGCTGGATCCCCACCGAAACTAGAAAAACGGTCACTCACGCACTAGTTACAAGCCGCCTAGACTACGGAAACACCCTATACACCGGTACCACCGCTGAACTCCAGAGAAAACTCCATCGCATCCAAAACGCATCAGCCAGACTCATACTCGACATCCCGCACAAAGACCACATTTCCGGTCACCTAAAAGACCTCCACTGGCTCCCTGTCAATAAGAGGATAACGTTCCGCCTCCTCACCCACGCACACAAAGCACTCTATGAACTTGGACCAGAATGCCTCAACACGCGACTATCCTTCTACTCCCCCTCCCCCCAGCTACGCTCCTCCAACCAAGCCCTCGCTGCGGTCCCACGCATCAACAAATCCACCATGGGAGGAAGATCCTTCTCCTACCTAGCGGCTAAAACATGGAACTCCCTTCCCATTCACCTCCGCCTCACTCAAAACCACCTAGCCTTCAGAAAGCAGCTTAAAACCTGGATTTTCGACAAATAATTCCCCACCCTTCCCCAAGCGCCTTGAGACCCTCTGGGTATGTAGTGCGCTATATAAATTACCTGACTTGACTTGACTTGACTTGAGTGCCTGTCTGGACTGGTCCGGTAGGTAAGCAGAAATCTTGAGCTCAGCTTTTGCCTTTGTTTGTGCAGGAGGTGAGAAGGCCTGCGCATTGTAAAATGGAAACTATATTGTAGTGTCAAGGAGAATGAAAGAAGGAATGTAAGCTTCATAATGAGTGTACCTAGAAGGCTCAGGCAGAGCAAAAAACAAGATAACTCAGCGATTCACTTTTGCCAACAGTGCAATGCACACACTCAGCAGCATTTCCCAAATCAGCACACCACTCTCTATTCCACATAGCTGAGTACTAGCCCTCAGAGTAATGGTTTCCCTTTGAAGATACCTTCTTCTAGCTGTTGATGTAGTAGTCCCGCCCTGAGTCCTTCCCTCCTCCTCCTGACTACGAGTACCTCAGTCCCAGTCCTGAACCGAGCAAGACAGACATGTAGTACACTGCTGTTAAAAAACATGTAGTGAAAATTAATAGCAGTATTTTGTATAGTTTTTTTTTGTTAACTAAAATGACTGGTCTGGTCTCTGGAGAACCAGAAAAAAGGAGTAGACCCTGCAAGTAAATCCCGCTAAGTGCTAAATGGCCAATCGCCTTCAGGAAAAATGATCACCCATCAGGCCCAAACATTACAACATGGATATCAAGTTTACAAATATGTTCAGCAACCACATGAATAATCAATTCTCACTCACAATCACTCAATATTATATCACACATTGGTTCAATGGTTACCTGTTCCAATCCGAGCATGGTGGTAGGCACACAATTGTATCTCCTCTTTGATGCAAGTAACGCATTGGAATTTGTCAGTCTTATAAATCAATGATCTTCTGGGGCAGCACTTCTAGGTCAAAAAGAAGGATAGTAGCGGACCACACAGGTACATTTTCACTAAGTAAGCTTGGCCAATCACTTTAAGGAAAAAATCATCACTCATCAGGCACCAAATGCTGCAATATATGGAAAACAAGTTTACTATTAATTGAACACCTTCCCTCACTATATGGCACCACATAAATTATTAATCATCACTCACAATCTCTCACTCATTGTTGCAATACTTGTAGTTACCTCTTCCAGTCAAAGCAAGGGTAGGTTAGGTACTAGTTACGCAATTGTATCTTTGACATTGACCCTCTGTAATCAAATATCTTCTGAAGCAGCCCTGCTAAGTAATAAAAAAAGAACAGGCTTACAAGTGACGCAGGCATTATCTCTAATGTCATGAAGGATTTGTGGAGGCTTCTTTACTGCACACTGGTCCAACTGCAATCCAGTCATATATGTGACAAAAAAATGGTAGGGCAGCATAGATCTGAAACAAACATAATGTTTCACAAGCCACATTCTTTGCAATGAAAAGTTCAACAAGAAATAATTAAAAAGTTATATGGTGGCCCTAAAAAAGGAATAAAAGTGGGCACAAACTTTTTGTACCGCAGATCAAGTAGTGCGGCACAGATGTACTGTTTGGACAATATGATGTCATTTTGCAGGCTTCCATTACAAACCAAGAGAAAGAGTGAGCTTTCACCAAGGCATGCACTTCTGTACTTTTGTTCACACCTGCGAGTGAGAACCTTTCAGACACCTTCTTCCGCTGGTCCTGTAACAGATAGAACAACTGGATAGCTTGGCCCATCGTATTATCCTTCTTTCTAACGTTCAATGTGAAAACCTCAAAAAGGAGTAGTATCTATGTCAGGCATTTCACTAGGCTCCATTTATCTGCATCCATGCCCATAGCTTTCCCAAATGCATCCCCTTCTCTTTGAATGACATAGTTATTGATCTGTTTGTACTGCTCAGTCATGGAAAAATGGGTTGAGTTCTAATGTGTTGGCTCCTCCTGTAGCAGGGCTTTAACTGGAACTCCGTTAGCAATCTTAATAATCAGCAATCGCTTCTGGCTTTTAAAGAACGGCTGAAAGGAGTGCAGATTCTACAGTGGGTGGTCAGTACATTGCTGAGTATGTCTTCTTTTTGTGAAAGTCTTGCACCACTAGGTTGATGGCCTTGACTATGTTACTTCCATTGTCCATGGGTAACAAATTAAATTCTGAGACCTCTGAGTTGCAGTCATTCAGGCTTCTTACTGTTAAATGTGTCCAAGATGTTTACAGCTGTTTGTGATTTCTCCATGGCAAACAGTCCCACAGTTGCATGCCATAGAAAGCTATTAAAACCTTCTTCAGGGCCAAGACCTGTAGATAGCATTTGCTTAACTCCCACAAAAGAGATCTAGTGTGTAGTGATGCACATGTAATCAGACGACTGGTCCACATGTCTGTTGTCAGGTGGATAGTGTGAAAAACACTTTGCTGCAAAGCTTGTCCAGCCAATTGCAGCACATTGTGATGCAGCGTTGGAAAATCAACTCTGGCATAATAGGTCCGACTTGGAATTTCCCATTTCAGGCAGGTTGCTGCCAGGTATTCTAAGAATCCCATTTCTTCCACAAAAGAAAAAGATAGGAGGTCCAGTGCTAAAATGTTTGCCAGCTTCTCATTGTGCAAACGTGCCATTAGATGGTCGCTGTTGTGGGGCTTCCCTGCTTAAACATGCCCGTAATGGTAGCCTGTATTTCTTTCTTCTTTGACACAGGATACTTTTGAGACGGGCTGAAACTCTGTACTCACTGTAGTGGGGTAGTCACTGTATGCCATGGTATCTCCATCTGCTTCTGAATATAGGGTTATCGTGAAGCCGCTGCGGTAGGTGATTCTGCTGGACACTGCTAGGGACAGGGCTGCTTTGTGCAAGAATGTCACCCTCTTCTTCCTCATCATCACCTCCCACTGTGATTGGAATTGTAGCTGATATTCCCAGCCTCTTCTCACCTTCAACACCCCGTTCTGCAATTTTTTAAGGTGCTCCTCCCACTGGATTGCATGGTGTTTTTTTCATATGGGTCATTTGGCCTCGAGTACAATAATTTGAACCAGACTTACCTCAAAAAATGTTTTTGTGGAAAATGCTGCATATTGCAATGTGCCCCCCTTGTGTGCTAACGGTTTAAAAAGTCCCAAACTGGGGAGAAGCTCTTTTTTACTGGGCCACTGCCAAAGCCTGAAGAAGAACTGGAGGTAGGAGGGCGGGCTGCTTATTGCCTCTGTAATGCAGCATACATCTACTGAGATAGGGGTTTGTGCAAGTCTCAGCTGGGTGTTTGCAAATATGGAAGCTGGCAGTTCTATCTGTGCCAAATCTGTCGGAGTAGGTTGAATCGGAATGTCAGACTCCTCTGTGTCATCTTCCACAATGACTAGTTTGTCGTTATCATCATCCTCCTTATCCCCTTCTATAATTCTAAGGCTTTCAGGAAATTTTCTTTTCCCTGCCACTCCAGGCATCTTCAAGACTATGAAGGGGTCCACGCCATGTCCCTATCATCATCATCGGAAGTGGTGCTTGAAGAAGATGGTAGAGTAGTACCCTTCCTTTTCCTTGCTGGGTTATATGAGTCAATGATTCTAAGAGAGGAGGTTCTTGCTCGGCAGGAAGCTTGACCTCCTGTTCTGCTCCAACATCAAGAGCATGCTGGCTGTGGCTGCTGTTCACTTTGCTCTGTTTCCTGAAGTGATTTGGTACTACTTTGCAAAAGGGGACAAATCCAATTCAACGCCACTGCTCGTCTGCATTGCCATGACTGTAGAGACTGCCTCGCTAACAGACATGGCCTTGTGCTTAGGTTGGAGTTGTGCTAATGATGCAAGAGTGCTGCTCCTAGCTTTTTTCCAGGAGACTGCTGCTGCAGGCGCTCCATGTTGTTCAAAGAAGCTTTGGGCCGACATGCCCCTGGAGGACTGCTGCTTCTTCTCACTGACCACTTTCTTTGGATCAAATTTCTATAGGGCCATCTTAGAGTTCTCAGTTGGCAGTGGCACTAAGCAGTGGCAAGAGATTGAAGGACTTCTCTTCATCTCTTATGCACCTAAAACAAGTAACAAACACATTTAGTGAAACGTGGCATTGTTGCAGTTTGAGTTAGTAAAGACAAAGGCAATATTAGTGTGGTTGGTTACGTAGGTAATATTAAATCAACCACCTTAAAGTCAAACCACACCACTGTACCAAGAAATGTAATTTCCCATCAGGATAACACAACATGATATAGAGTTATTTCCTTTATGTTCATATATTTTAAAGCAGACACCTGTGGCACTCAGCGAACTGCATGGTTAAATGGACTAATAATCATTAAATAAATGGAGGTTAGTGTGCACCCATGGCAGTCAATGTGTCCCAGGGGGAAACGGAATAATCTTCAAAAACATGAATGATGCTGTAGTGTCTGTAGTGCACCACAGCCAGTTTGTCCAGGAGGAAATGAAATTATGCCTTTAAAAAATGTAATGCTGTTGCACAGCTGTGCACCTATGATGAATGGATGGATGGGGGCAAAATGAAAACAGTTTAGGATTCCTAAAAAAAGTTTTAACTTATTTTCAATTGATTAAAAAAATGTAATTAAAAAATAAAAGAAAAAAGAAAATAAAATAGAAAAAAACAATCAATAATAGCTGATGTTTGTATGGGAGGATGAGAAGAAAGCTAGTGTGAGGCAAGGAGGTGCACAATTGAAAAAATGCATATAATATATAAGCACTGTTCATCAAAATCATATTCTTTATATACATACTACAGTGATCCTCAAGCATATTATTACAATGATATAACATCCATCAATGCAAGCCTATGACAAAGGCACACTGGCTAGATGCACAAAATGGCTGCCAGCCAGTGCCACATGGTCAAACAACAACAGCAAGCAAGGAGGCATAGGAAACAAAGAACACAGTGAGCAAGGACGTATCAAAGAACACATGTAAGCCTGTGGCAAAAACACACTGGCTGCATGTACAAAATGACTGCCAGCCAGTTCCACCTGGTCAAACAACAATAGCGAGCAAGGAGTCATGGGGAAGAAAGAACATATGCAAGCCTTTGACAAAGGCACAGTCGCCGGATGCACAAAATAACTGCCAGCCAGTACCAAATGCTAAAACAACAACAGAGAACGAGGAGGCATGGGAAACAAAGAAACACATTCAAGCCTATGGCAAAGGCATCCTGGCTGAATGTACACAATATCTTCCACCTTGTGCCACATGATCAACCAACAACAATGAGGAAGAAGGCATGGGGAAAAAATGGCTGTATGCACAAAATGGCTGCCAGACCAGCCAGTGCAGCATGGTCAAACAACAACAGCAAGCAATGAGGCATGGGGAACAAGGAACACATGCAAGCCTATGGCAAAGGCACACTGCCTGGATGCACAAAACGGCTGCCAGCCACATGGCTAAACAACAACAGTGAGCAAGGAGACATTGGGAACAAAAAGAAGTGACCAGGAGATGGACAAAGCACTGAGAGTAGCCTGCTGGACTAGAAGATTAAGTTCGAGTCTCTGATGCACTTCCTTTCTGTTGGAAAAAAGTTTTTTAAAAAGTCTTCCCACATAAAAAAAACAACTCAAACTGTCCATTGGAGAAGAAAATCCATTTGAAAACTGCTTATTGTAGATTTAGTGGCACTACATTGGTGGCCAGAAGCCATGCGAGTAGGCGCAACGTTTTGCACATGACTGCTAGCTGTCTGAGAAAACCACGGCTCTCGTGAGCGAGCTCCAAAATAAATCTCTGAAAAGCTGAAAGCTGAAAAAAAGTATGCTTTGCACCCGGAAGGCGGAATCCTGGAACTCTGCACTCTGCCGCAGAGTGCCTACATTTTGCAAGCGGAGAGGAGTTTACCGCCTGTACCAAATCAGGATGGTCCATCCTGCCAACACCAAGACCCTCTTTTGTGATGTTATCTGGAAGGGATACACAAAAGCCAACTGCTAACTATACCCAGTCATGTGACTCAGGAAACGGGCTGCAGGCAACAGATAGTTAGGACTAGAAAATAACCACTTTCTAAAGTACATCTTCAGAATTGAGACTTAAAATTTTACATTACCATTAAAGAGGGTTTTAACTTGTACATCCTCAGCACCAAACATTCCTTTCCTAACTGCTCCTCAACAAAAGTTATCCTTGTTAAATGTAATAAGGTAACCCAATGTTATTCTATATGAGCAGTAGGTCTTGCAATTTTGAACAACTAATTTAAGAGTTCTTCACTACCAGGACACGTACAACTCAATATCATTTCAAGCAGCTCAATCACAACGTGCTTTATTTAATTCAAAATCACAATCCAAAACTCAAAGGAAAATAGCTGGTCTCAGAAATGCCCATAAAGTGCCACTGGAGATGATAGGAGGCAGGATTTCTCCTCAGAGTATCTCCTCCTGCCTGAAGCATGCAACAGCACTAGATGCATGCACTACAGTATGGACCTCAGCAAACCATGTTTAAGAGTTTAAGAGTTTTGACCCTGAAGATCCAGTGAAGATGGCAGTTTAAGCCCTGCTATTGGAATGGCTCCTTGACTGATAAGGTTGTGGTGGACCATGTTGATGGAAACGTTTCCGAGCAATGCAGTGTAATATTATATTATATTTCATGTCACTGACAACAGCTCCAGCCTCAGTTTTCTGAGTGAATTTGTAGTGTAGCTAACTGACTAGCAGAACTAAGCACTTCGTAGGATGCCAAGCTCAGCAGATTCAGTGCATGCCAAGTAACATCAGTCCGTACAGTCTATTGGTGAAGAAATTGAGAGTCCATCCTACAGCAAACATCCTGAGCTTTTCTGAAGTTTTCTATGAACTATTGACCAGGGTGGAGACTAAATGTATAATGCACATTTCAGTTTTTGCCTGCATAAACAAATCATCAATGAAGAGGGTGTTAGCGGAGTATGCAGAGTGCATATTGAAAACTGCCAGGGTGTACTGTATAGTGTACTGCACAAGGTGAGCTGTTATTGACGGGTGCAACACACCCTGTCTGGGATATGACACCTCAGGATGCACACCACATGAATAGCATACACGCCCCAGTATTGACTGTACAATTCTGATAAATGGAGCAGATATTAACCTTCCCATGGTTTACATACCATCACTGAATTGTTAATTGTACATTTAGTTAACCTACAAATTTCTGTAACATCAAAGTATCAAAGCAGAGAGATTGTAACAGTAAAATAAAGAGCCTCATGTTTGCACCATAGAAAACACTTAGGGGCATATTTATGAGTTTTGTGTGCTCAAGGCAGCACAGTCAGACAACTTGGTGTGCTGCCTGTAGGGTAGTTTCTACAAATGCTTACAATCTGCATGTTTGTTGGACAACAGAAACTAAGGTATTTGTGTCTAGACTGACTCTGGTCACCTCACAGGATATGTCAGCCAGTAGGCCAGCTAGCTCACGGTGCCACTATAAGCCCACAAACCATACTATGGAGCAAATAGTTTCTGGGAACCATTCAGCATGACAACACTCCACCCTTAAGGAATTGTGGAAACAGTACAGTACTTTTTGCTCAATCAATAGCGTTCACTTAGTCTCAGAGGATGCACAGAATAAACATAAGGGACATTTTCAATAAGTATTTATTGAACCAGCAACATTCTAGCATAAAACATGTTTGCGGTGACAATCAATAGACAGAAGCAAATGTAAGAGATTACAAGCACCAACAGAGTAAACAGTAGATACATGTCTACAATGGTTCTAAGCAGCGAATGCATGCAGGCATGTATAAAAACAGTAATCTTATAGTACTCATACTATGCGTACACTATCTAAGTGTACCTCAATGCACTTAGCATGTATGTGGGTATAAAGCCATGAATCCCCTAGGAGAGTGCCAATCCCATTACCTGATGGGAGAGAATGAAGGACCCTGTCTTGGTCACAAGCATATCAAGCGTGTTGAAGCCTCAGTGTGCAGGGACCTCCGTGTTAGTGTCAGCCTAGAAGCGTCTCTTACAGTTACCTAGTGGAGGTGCGTTTCTTTTATACCAAAATGGTAGACTCTGGGGTTCTCTGACAAGCAATATGTTGTGAGTATGAATATTTAGATGAACCTAAATCAATCATTGTAACTATGCAAAGTAGCCTTTTCACCCTAGGATGAAGATATCAATGCCTTTTGTACAGAGTATGTTAATCCTGTTATGTACATCATGGGCAGGGGATTAAGATATAATACTAAGAATCCTTATGCATAATAAATTAGGGTAGTTTCAAGGAAACCAATCAACATTTAACCGTTATGCAGAGCAAAGTAGGACAAATGTAGGGAAAAGGTCTCTGCTACTTATGCCTAGGTTAGAGAACATAACATATGCATCACAAGGAGAGGGCATGAATGTGCAGTATTTATCCAATGCAAAAAGAACAATTAATGGACGGAATGCCGAACAATGACAAACATTCACCCCCAGCCCAAGCTGCCAAGCCAGGTCCTCCGTGGACCGGAAACAAGCATTCTAGGACCGGTTTTGGGGATTTACTTGTCATCATCCAGGCTACCTTGTATCCAGTAGTGCAGCAAGCAAGGGACCCATGTCTGGGCATACTCTTAGCCACTCTGGGCGCACATAGCAACTTCACAAAATGTATCCAATGCAGCACATTCCCGTTCTTCTCCCTTGCACTGGTGCCATTTTGGCATCGTAGCGCCAATGCAGGCACCCTCTGCTCCATGGTGCAAGGGTGTCTGTGTTGTAGACAGGATTGTTTTTGTGCAGGAAGGGACACCTTCCTTGACAAAACAATCCTGAGAGGCTTTTTCCTCTTTCTATGTGTGCTGCAGAATGCAGCATACTTAAAATGAGGACAAAACAAGACAAAATCAACGTATTCTCCTTGTTGCGTCTCTCGTGCAGAGGCAAGTGTTTTTGGCGCATTCCCAGGTTTACCAGGTTTGATAAATCTGGAAATGTGTAAAAAAACATGGGAGTAGCGTAGGATCCACCACTCAACGCCCATGGCATGGCTCCCTTGCACAGAGTAACGGAATGCAGCAATTTGCGCTGCGTTGATTACTCCAGCCATTTAAAGCCACACACAGTGGTTTTGAATGGCTTAAAAATATGACTTACGGTTTGCGTCACTCTTGCACTATGTTGCTTGGTGCAAGAGTTATGCAAACCGAGTCATAAAAATTGCCCTCAGTTTTAAAATATACGTTTTTGTGTTTTTTGACCAAACGAACAGGTTATAATAACAGGGGACATGCTGGGAGGGTGAGTTACAATCCAAGGTCCACACATGAGCAGTATTCAACAACCTTGTATTTACAATAATTATTGCACTCTCTGGGTTCCAAAACTGACGAAGGCACATTCTGAATGTTAAGTTTGTTGTGATTATAAAAGCCACTTCCTTCGGGTACAGAAAGATAATAAACATACAATTCAAACACATAAATACAATACTTTTCTTTGCCTCTTGGTACCCTAATGTTTTACGAAAATATTTGTTCTAGCTAAACAACTTTGAGAAATTTCCAACTAAAAACACATTGCAAACATTATCAGCTCCTAGCGTAAAGTCACATGGTACCTTCCTTCATTTCAGTGGGAAATCCACTCTGACTGTTATTTAACATAGAAGATTTTTTGATGTCTGCCATTTAAGAAATTTTCTGCATCGGATTGTTTTAAACATTCCGACAAAAATCTAAATCTTTTGCATTTTTGATGGACTGAAGTCCCTCCTGTAGTTTAAAGTGGTACATCTCTAAATAAGGTGTAACTCACAACTCGACAACGTCTCCTCGTGCAAGACACTTACAGTGACAAAAATAATAGGGCCTCATTTATGAAAAGTGACGCATCACTGCGTGAAAACAGCGATGCGTCACTTTTCACTGCGCCCTCCTTGCGACACCAATGATGCATCATATTTACAGTATGACGCATCATGGTGCAAGGAGTTACAGATACGTCAGTATTTCTGACGTATCTGTATGGCGCAAAAGGGACGCATTGCTGGAGTGTGTCATAAAAGTGACGCAACTCCAGCTATGTGTTCTTTCACATGGGGCACGCCCCATGTGAAAGGGCCTGCGTCAGTCTTACGCCTGCTGTGAGGCAGGCGTAAGAGATTGACGCATTTGTGTCCTAGAACTGGCACAGTGAAATGTTATAGATTTTACTGCGTCACTTCTATGATCTTTTCTTGCGTCAGAACGCCGCCCCCCTGCATACATTATACCTGGCGTGGGGGGAAACATCCTTTACAACGCAACTTTTACCACGCAGTGCCTTTACCACGCAACTTTTACAACGCAAACCATTACAACGCATTGCGCTGGGGGGCGCTCTAGGATAGGGAATAAGTTTAATTTACTATCCAACACCTTCCCTAGTGTCCACGGGGACTGGAGTTGGAATAGTAAATTAAACTATTCACTATCCAGCACCCCAAAGCGCTATGCGTTGTAAAGGTTTTCGTTTTAAAAACCGCGTTGTAAAGGCATGCGTGGTAAAAGCATGCGTTGTAATGTCATACATCCTGGCGTGGGTATAATGTAGCGCAGGGGTTTACAAAGTGACGCATCTACCTAGATGTGTCACTTTGTAAATATGGTGCAACAAGGGACATTTTTTACGCTGCTGGTGCGTCACAAAAAGTGACGCACCAGTGGCGTAAAAGTGACGCACAGCCTCATAAGTGCGGCCCACAGTTTACATATGGTTGGTAGCATGCACCGTGCTTTAACTACTGCTCGACTCGTGGATTCACTCACACTACAGCGATCAGCAGCTCTCCTTCCTCAAACTGCTCGTTTATGAGTCAGAAGCAACAGGTTAAGAGGAAGAAACCAAGAGGTGAAGCTTCCTCTTCAAAGGGATTGGTTGGTGTTCATCACTCATTAACGTGCTTAAAAGCCCGGTAAATATGAGGTTTGTAACATGAAGTAAATCTAGGACTGAGTGTTCATCTGCATAGAATTAATGAGCTCATTTTATACCAGTGAACCCTCACGGAAGGCTAATGAGCAATACTGTGTTCTCATCAGATTCATCCACTTAACGACTTCCCACTGAAAAAGAATAAGTTTACCATCACTGCAAATGGGAGATTCAATAAGCTTCACAGACACAGAGATGCCAAAACGCATGTTTATAGGAAGAGGCGAATGGATATACTTCCATACAAAAAAACTACAAATTATTACAGAAAGCTATTTCAAGATTGTATATATGTATGCTTAGTGGCAAAATTTGTCGACAACTGAGAATATGAACAACTGCAAACCACGAAAATTTTTATTTAAACACAATAATCTAATTATTTCTAGAAGTATATAAAATGAAGCAGCTTAGGTGTACAGCTCACGCCATGTTTAGTAACATAGCTAGAGGACAGGGCTAGAATAGAGATGGGACTTGACATGTTCCATCCGGTCGCTGTGTGCATTCATGGACTACTTCCCACAGATTGAGCTAGTACATTGTGCAGACACTGGGATGTAGGACCTGCCAATGCCCTGCCTGCACACAGGTGTGTGTGTGTGTGTGTTTTTTACATTTGCTTGAGTTGTGGGGTACTGCCTTGGACCAAGTGTGCTGGATAATGCTATCTCCCCAGACTCAGCACTTCTTAAGGGTATATAAAGATAAACTCTGTGTGCCACTAGATGAATTGATCTAGAGAGATAATCAAGATATATAAGTATGCAGTGCAGTTATACTCCCAATGACCATTTATATATTTACAAATCATATTTGAATAATGTTTTGCCCTAAAAGCAACTAATTGGGGTGTGGCTAAGCGCCAGGGAAGATGACCGTACACTTGAAAGACTCTGTGACTCTCTAGCCCCTACCATCAATTAATCCGGTCAAAAATCCGTATCATGCACCAGCCCCCAAGCTCAATGCTCCAGAGACACTAGCTGTGAGATCTCCGTGCCTGTGCACCCACCCGCCGAGCAGATCGCGAATAGGGGGTGGGTTGTGGCCTAAGACTGCTCCAAAGCGAGAGGGCTCGATTTGTGGGCTGGGCTGCAATGAGGCAGACGCAGAAAGCTGACACAAGGGAGCTGCAGCGAGAAGTAGGCTCTGCTGCTTACATCCCTCGCGGGACCCACAAGCCAGCCCTGAGGTAATGAGGACAAGAGTGGAGGTGAGACATACCGGGAGGAGAGCGAACATTGGCTAACGACACGAGGGAAGCGACTGCGGGCCACCATCTTGACACAGGGACTAGGAGTAGTACTGGCGGGGGCCTACAGGCGGGGAAAGAGCACATTTAATTCAACCCGTGTAGAGACACGACACAGCCACTAATTTTGGAGCCGGAAGCGATTAACTTTGCAATTGGCACATTGGGGATCCCCTGGAGCTGAGGGCATATCAACCCCAGTGCAGGATCAGAGACAGGCGGAAGTGGGAGTGGCTGGTGAAGTCTGAGGTTGGAGCCTGTACCCATGCCTTTGATATTCCCTCACACCCAGAGACAATGAAAATTAAACTATGAAAAGCCTGGCAGTGAAAGGGGCTTGAATATATAACCAGTATCCCACACACCGGGGTAACCTCAGACTCAGGGTGCTCCAGGACAAAACACAACACATCATCATAGCCCGCAGACAATGGGCAGTGCACAGGACTAGACGCCTGAAGGAAGTGAGAGCACGGTAGTAGAGGCGGGGAGACCCTTTGAACATTGCTGAAGACCAATAACGGCCCCCTTGGGGGAACCCCAACAGGCCAGGTGGGATGGGCCAGTATCACGCCCCACAGTCAGGTGGTGGGCTGTATCTTAGTGGGCCTAGATGCTATTGCGCAGAGAGGTTCCTCCACCCTCACCCATCATATCAAAGCCGGTGAGGATGTCCGGGGTCAGGGGCACCAAAAGCACTCACCAAACCAAGATGGGAAGATACGCAATGCAAAAAACTGCTGACACAGAAGCAGCGGCCAAAGAAGATACAGCGGCAGGAACGAGATCAGAAATGGGAGATCCCACACTAAAGGATATAATGGAAGCTATAATGGGAGTACGAATATCACTTGAAAGCTGAATGGACTCGATCACAACGGAGGTAACGCTCATCAGAGCAGACCTCCAAAAGATGAGAGACAAAGTGAAAACCCTGGAAGCGATTACCAAGGACCGCCAACAAAACTCCAAAATGATGCAACAACAAATCAAATATCTGCAGGCCGCCTGCAGAATAATGGAAAATAAACCAGATGACTATGAAGGAAGGACTAGCCGCAATACTGTTAGAATAATCGGGGACCCCGAGAGGGCAGTGGGGCCCACTGCAGACCTCTTCGTAGAAGATCTAATCATTAAACACCCACAACCGAAGGGCTTATCCCGTTTCTTCACGGTTGAAGGGGCACACAGAATCTCATAAGGGAGGCCAAAACCAGGGCAACCCCCGGCACCCATGTTGGCGAGACTCCTTAACTTTAGAGACCGAGACATTGTATTACAAACGCCCGGTACTGCTCAACCGGTTAAAAACGAAAATAGTGAGATAACCTTCTTTCCCGACTTCACGGTAAATGTCCAGAAACTGAGACACACTTTTCTGGGAATCAAGAAAGTGGATAGAGAAAAGGAGCTTCCCTGCAAAACTTCGTATTGAGGCAGAGGGAAGGACTTGGTTTTTCGACACCCCAGAGGTGGTGCAGGCATGGCTGGATGGGTGCAGGCCTGTAAAGTGAATAATTTACAGCAGTGGAGGGAGAAATCTCCCATAAGAAAAACGGGCATAGATGAGCGAACAATACAGTTAAACAATGACAAAAACCCAGAGGGATAACGAAGACTCGACGACCTCAGATGTAACAGATCTGCAGAGTACTTGTTGGCAATCCAGCACTGTATCACCACCAGAGACAAAGTCTGTAAACCAGCTAAGTGAATTTGGGCCAGATGTAGGTAAATTCAAATTAGCGAGTCCTTAATAGCGTTTTTTACCGAATCGCTATTAAGGACTCGCTAAAATTGAATGTAGGTAGGAATCGCAAAAATATTTGTGATTCCTTAATATTCCTTAATTGCGAATGGCAAATTGAGATTCGCAATCAAGGAATAATATCCCATTCATTCCTATGAGCCATGAGGCCCATGGGAATGAATATAAATTTGCGCGTAACCAAGAGGCACTCGCAAATTGCGGGTGCAATTTCAAGGGTGCAAGGGTTCCAAAAAGACACCCCATTGCACCCCTAAAATGTGCATGTGTGCACATGTGGCGCACATAAGGCTAAAGTGCACTTTCTTTTGTGCTACTTACATTGCATTGAAGGAATCGCAATTTGCTATTCCTTAAATGCAATCACAAAATAGGGAATTGCAATGTTTGCGATTCTTTATTTTGCAAGTAGGTTTAATCTCACCTATATTGCTCAAAGCCAAATTGCGGTTGCAAAGAATGAAATTCTACGAATTTCGGCGTTTGGGATCGCTTTTTGGCTTCCTACATCTGACCCTTTGAAATGTATGTACCTAAATGTGTAAATGGGGTTAGGCAAAGGAGAAGATAGTTCACCCCCTCACAGCTTATGGAATAGTTCCGGGATAGGGTGACAGGCACACTGCATAGTTGGGGACATGGGGAGTTGTAAGCCCAGATTGCAGGGGAGCTGGGAAGGGGAATTTTGGTTACTGTTAGGTTTAGAACATAGTTTAAATGACAGAACAGTGAAAGGAAAGTTAGGAACATGGAGTAGTACAATGATTGATGTAGAATTGCATGACCTTTTCCAATCCATGGTATCGCTGGTGCATAAGAGGGGGCCCCCGGGCACCACAGGGGAAGTTAGAACAGCGGGGGAAACCAGTTTAAACAAGAATGGGTCCACCAGTAGAAGAAAGACTGAGATTACTCTCTTGGAATGTCAATGTCCTTGGGGACAAGCTTAAAAGAGATATCACACTACAATTTATAAAATGACACTCCCCTGATGTGGTGTTATTACAAGAGACATATTTGAGTGGCAACACATGTAGGGCACTGGCAAGGTGTGGATATAAACTTGCTGTACACTCCGGATGTTCCACCGGATCCAGAGGAGTTGGGATCATGATGAAAAAGAACTTCCCCATATTAATTGATCGTACCTGGACTTACACACATGGTAGATACGCTGCAGCATTGGTGAGATGGGAGGGCAGTGCACTCACAATAGTGTCATTGGGCCCGATTCACAGAACTAACTTAAGACAAAATTCTAAACTTACTACCATTTCGGTATTCACAGAAGGCACTTACTCATTTCGGTATTCACAGAAGTTAGTAGTCCTAACTTTAGGACTCCTAAATGCCTTCTGTGAATACCGAAAGTCTTAAAATTAGGATTTTTCTCAATTTAGTAGTAGTAAAGTTAAGACTCCTAACTTTAGGACTCCTAAATGCCTTCTGCGAATACCGAAAGTCTTAAAATTAGGATTTTTCTCAATTTAGTAGTAGTAAGGTTAGGACTCCTAACTTTAGGACTCCTAAACGGAGAAAAATCCTAATTTTAAGACTTTCGGTGTTCACAGAAGGCATTTAGGAGTCCTAAAGTTAGGAGTCCTAACTTTACTTCTACTAAACTGAGAAAAATCCTGGGCCATATTATCATGAAAGGGCGATACATTTTCGCCGCTTTTATCGGCAGGAAACTGCCGCCAAAGCAGCGATAATGGGCTTGATAATATGCCCTTGTGAATTCCCATAGAAGCCCAGGTTCTGGTGTTAACCTGGGCTTCTATGGGAATTCACAAGGGCATATTATCAAGCCCATTGTCGCCACTTTAGCGGCAGTTTCCTGCCGATAAAAGCGGCGATAATGTATCGCCCTTTCTGGATAATATGGCCCCCTACTTTTAAGACGTTAGGTATTCACAGAAGACATTTAGGAGTCCTAAAGTTAGGACTCCTAACTTCTGTGAATACCGAAATGAGTAAATGCCTTCTGTGAATACGAAAATGGTAGTAAGTTTAGGATTTTGTCTTAAGTTAGTTCTGTTAAATTGGGCCCAATGTATGTCCCTTAGGGGCATTCAGGCACTAGCTTTCAAGAATCTGGGAAACATATTAATATCTCTCCCAGAGGGACGGCTTTTGATAGGAGGGGACTTCAACTCTGTCATGTAAGGAGGCTCGACCGATATCCCCCTTGAGACACACAAACCTCACAATCGCATCTCCTCTACTTCCTTGGAACAGTGGGGTTGGAGGACGTGTGACGTGTCCACCACCCCAACGAGGCACAGTTCACATTCCATTCAGGTGTCCACAACTGTATTTCTAGGATAGACTACATTCTTACCCCAGCCGACCAGGTAGGACAGATTAGAGAGGTACGAAACTTAGCAAGGGGCATATCGGACCATTCCCCGATATGGGCCCTGGAGGTGGTGGGAGAACAGCAAGTGGGGTGAATAGCATCAATAAATCCATGGCACCTCTGGATCCATTCAGCAAAAGAAAAAGGCACACACGAAATAGAGCTTTACTTCCGGGAGAATGAAGGCTCGGTGGGGTCAGCCCTGACAGTCTTGGGAGCCTTCAAGACAGTGGTGAGGGGTCATGCCATCTCCCAAGTAGGAGGGGTCTGTAAAGAAAAAAATGCAGAACTTGTCAGGCTTGAGAAAAAAATCTTACAGCTGGTGGGGAGATGAGGGGAAATGATGAAGAGACTTAACACAAATTAAAGCAGAAGAGGAAAGAATATACCAACCTGGCCACAGACGAGGCAAATGCACTCAGTAGGGCCACGCTCAGAAGAGTGTATGAAGTTGTGGACAAGGTAGGGAAATTATTGGCATGGCTTGACAAACGAGACCAAGCAAACCACTGGTGACAGAACTTATTGTAGAGACAGGAGAAATGTTAAGGGATCCGCAAGTTATAGCAGACAAGTTCACCAAGTATTTTAGGCAAATATACAAATCCAAAACTGCCATTCCAGAAGGGAAATCGAGGGTCCTATTATTGGATTTGCCTCTTCCAGCCCTCTCATCCAATGACTTAGCATTACTGGAAATTACATTCACGAACAAAGAAGTGGCGCAGGCCATTAAGGGCCTACAATGCGTAAAAGCGATGGGTCCCATTGGCCTCCCCATAGAGCTATATAAACTAACTCCCAATAAAAATTGCCCAATACCTCAAAGCTATGTACTCAGAGAGTTGCAAACTGGGTAGACTCCATGTAGACCAGAGACTAGCCACCATAGTGCTCATTCATAAAGACGGTAAGCCCAAAAATAAATGCTCTTTGTATCGACCCATCTCATTACTTAACGCTAAGGTCAAGATCTTAACAAAATAACTTGCCACGCGATTGGTACAGGTTATCTCGAGATTGCTTCACCCCCAATCAATCAGGCCTTATGCCGACAAGAAACGCATCACTGAATCTCCGCCGATTGCACGGGGTAATGGGGAGAGTAGACACGCTAAAAGAAGATGCAGTAGTGATGCCCTGGATGCCACCATGGCTTTTTATGCAATCGAATGGCCCTATCTATTCGCAGTCCTGAAGAAAATAGTATTTGGTCCTAACTTTATGAGCTGAATTAAACTCCTATATACTGACCCGTTTGCACAGGTAGTGGTAAATAATAAAAATTCCACAGTGTTTGCTTTTAGGAGAGGGATGAGAGAAGGGTATCCACCTGTCTCCATTGCTCTTTGCATTGACTTTAGAACCACTGACAGTGTGGATTCAAAAAGATGCATTGATAAGGGGATTGAGATGGTCAGAGGGATGGGAGGACTGTAGCTCCCTTTATGCAGATGATATACTGTTGTATCTGGCGTCGCCTAAACCATCAATACATAAAGTTTAGAATATTTTCACATATTTTGGTAAATACTTGGGCTACACAATTAATTTGACTGAGTCAGTAATTTCTGTACTGAGGGGGAGTTCCCCCCTCTACCTAAAGGGTAGGAGGTGACAAGAGCCCCCGAGGGATTTAAATACCTCGTTATATATATCACCAACGACCCTTTATGGGATATGGAATGATTATGAACATTGAGGAAAACTAAGGGTTTCGACCGCTGGGACATGATCGGGATCTCTCGGTGGGAGACATGTGGAGGCGGGGGGAGTAATTCCCTTTAGACAACTGCAACAAGAGCTAGAGTTAGCAGACACAGAGAGTTGTAGATATTTACAGATAAGGCACACCCTGCTAGCAATCATCACTAAGGGTGTAGTGCCCCTGGAGTCCTTCACACTCGGATAGAATTCTAGACGAATATATGCCCAAAAGAGCGATCTCCCTGATGTATCAGAAAATAGTCAATAATGCCCCCAACACCCTCTGGCATCTCCATAGGAATTGGGGAAAAAGATCATTTGGACTTAGAGGAGGACGACTGGAAGGAGGCCCTGGCCTTCCCTAAAGAAGTAGCAATCTCTTCAAGACTTAGGCTAGTACAACTCAAAGTATGACACAGAATATACCTCTCAGGCCCGGTGCTGTCAAAATGGGTTATAGGTAACATTGGGTGAAGCACTACGCTATGCTTGCATAGTTTGCGAAGTTTGAGCAACATCGCACTACGCGAGCTGCATGTAGCACAGTGCGAACACGTGTAGTGCAGCGTAGCGTAGTGCAGCGGTCATTTTTTGCTTGTTCGCGGTCCTCAACGGCATGTTCGCGAGCAAGCAAAATGACATCCCAGCGAGAATCTTAACGCGGGGAGATCAGGTTTCTCATTGCGAGTGGTTGCGCATGCTCGCGACCGCTCGCAATGAGAAACTACCAGTTCGCGTTGCGAAAGCTGCCGCTCGAGGAAAAATCTACTCGAGCAGCAGAAAACTACAGCTCGCGTTGTGCAAGATGCCGTTTTTAATGATTGCACAGTGCTGGATGCTTGTCCGCACTGTGCAATCATTGAAAACGCATCTTGCACAGTGCGAGCAGGCTATTACGCAGCTCGCGTAGTGCAACGTGAAGTTCGCGTAGTGCGAAGTGCACTTCGCGTAGCGCTACTTCGCGAACTACACTCACTCTTAGTTATAGGGTGGATTCTGAGTGTAGGAGGATGTAACCAGGATGGTACGCATCAGGGGCACAAGAGCCACCAACAGCGAATGCTTGGAAGAAAGATATGGACTGCTGTATGTTAATGGAAATGACAGTTTATGAATCGCTTAGCTGTCCCAAGAAATGGACACAAATATGGGACAAATGGAACGTATATAGAGGGAATATTTGCACCCCCTCGACCAGTTCCCTCTCAATTAGTGAGTAGTAACAGAAGATAGGAGTAGTGAAGTAAGCGTAACAGGTAATCAGGTGAACTGATAAAGCAATGTTCAATGTATATGCGTCAATCTCTGTATGCAGCAATGGAATAAGGTTTGTAATATATCAATAACGTCATCAATATAAAGAATTTTTTAAAAAACGAATTAATGTATTAATATTCAACTCAACGCCACCCATTTTATATACTTTAGAAGTATGACAGATGAAAATAAAACCACCTTTTTAGGGATGTATGACGTTACAACGCATGCTTTTACCACGCATGCCTTTACAACGCGGTTTTTACAACGCATGCCTTTACAACGCATAGTGCTTTGGGGCGCTGGATAGTGAATAGTTTAATTTACTATTCCAACTCCAGTCCCCGTGGATAGTAGGGAAGGTGTTGGATGGTAAATTAAACCTATTCCCTATCCTAGAGCGCCCCCCAGCGCAATGTGTTGTAATGGTTTGCGTTGTAAAGGTTGCGCCGTAAAGGCACTGCGTGGTAAAAGTTGCGTTGTAAAGGTTGTTTACCCCTTTTTAGAGTTAACTCTTTGCAGATTGCTGGTACTGTTTGCAGCTGGCGCAACCCACTTAGCTGTTTGGCAGAAATTATGAGATGAGAATGAGACCTACCAGTTAACTAAAGGATCTTCTCAACAAACACACTAACCCCCGTAGCTATCTTAGTAGTAAATGAACATGTGACTTTCAATGATCTGCAATAGGCACATTAACCTTCGTATTTACTCTATGATGATTAAAACATATGACCTGTAGATTTTGTGAAAATCTCTGCTGAAAGCTCTTAAATTTCACAAGTGCCTTATCAGAATTAGAACCGGAGATTTACTGGATATTTATACATCTCTGCAGCAAGCACATTTGCCCTCTAAGCTCTCCTAAATTCGACACATCTGTGACAAATAATATAGCCACTATTACATCTCTGTTATCAGGTATTGTTTTGGGGGGGAGAGTTTGTGAATTTAGGGGCATATTTATCAAGGTTTTGCGTAGCCCTTGCGCCATACAAAGAGGCGCAGGGTGACGCAAAACCTAGTTGAGATTTATTAAGCCACGTAAAGCCAACTTGGATGACCCTGCATGGCTGGATAGATCTAGAGTAACACAGGGCAGCGCAAATCACTGGCTTGCATTAATATGCATCAGAGAGACGTTCCATGGGTGGAGTGTGGGTGTTCCCACGCATCCACCCATGGATTGTAGCACATTCCCAGATGTACCATTAATGAGGGGCTGAGTGTAATTATTCAATTGTTAAGAAGCTCTTGGTATTTTTTTGGTGGTGCACAAATTGAGAACATTTCTGTGGGGCAAGACGTTCGAAGATTTAACTTATCCTAAACCTTTAAGAGAAGTATTCACCAAGAAGGGTATCAATTTTGTGTCGAATCGGACACGAAAATGGGTGGAGTCATTGCAGGAATTTGATTTTGCGGTTTCTTATTTACCTGGCTCTAATAACATTTTAGGCGATTGTCTTTCAAGAATTGGAGTGGTGAGGGTGATATGTATGAGGAAGGTGACTGTTTTGGTGTTGAAGAATATTAGGAGGAGCTCTACATGTGTTTGCTCAGTGAGGGTGTTACAAAAGGTCATGAAGAAGGTTCTTGGTAGCTGATGTGAGAAGAAAGATTGTGAAGATGAACCTAAAGGGTATTGGCAGGTCAGGGAAGAGTTAGCTGTTGCTGATGGTCTTCTCATGAGGGGTAAGAAATTGGTTCCCCCATGTAGTCTGAGAGACGAATTGGTGATGAATGCTCATTCTAGTCATATGGTTAGTGCCAAGATGAAATAAAGGATTAGAGAAGCGCATTGGTGGCAGCCATGGATATGCATATTGAAAGGAATGCTTATGCAGTGATAGTATTTTTAAGTGCAGGAAGCAACCCATGGTGATAAGGGAAAAGGCCTGTGGTCGGATATTTTGCTTGACATTGTAGGCCATATGAGGTAAAAATCTCAGAAACAGTATGTGTTAATGTTTCTTGATATGTTTTCCACATGGCAGGAAATTGAGGCACTCAATTCTGTTGAATCAGAGGTGGTTATTGAATTTTTGGAGGAACTTTTTGAACTGGAATATTTTTCGCTGCCAATCTTGTCTGACAATTGTGTTCAGTTTACGTCTAGGTAGTAGAAGGGTTGCTGAAAACTAGGGGTATGAAGCCTAAGAAAGTAGCGTTACATCACAATGAGAGTACGTGTGTGTTGGAAAGATTTGTGAAAGTACTTAAAGAAATGTTACAACGAGCTGTTATGCCTGGTGGAAATTTGGAGGTAGCCACAAGGAAGAAGGTACGTGAGAACAAATTTACACTGCATTCCTCAACCGGGGTGGCTCATTTTCGCCTGTTCAAAGGCAGGATTGCCAATACTGAGGTGACTCCCTTGAGAGTCACTGCAAAAAGGTGTATGGTGGATGATAGTGTGGGTAGCACAGAGGGATAGTGAGAGGGAGAGATAGAGCAAGAGAGACAAAGAGGGACAGAGAGAGACAGAGAGAGAGAAAATGGGAAAAGGAAAGTGTGAGATGATGGGAGAAACACTGCGAAAAGCACCATCATGAGTGTAGGAGATTGGGTTAGGATCAAGTCACCAAGGAGAGATGGGAGGAAATCCAAATTCAGTCAACCTTTTAGGATCATTAAGGTTTTTAAGAAGGCTATGAAAACCAGTGACCACAGAATTTGGAACTTGAATAGGGTTGCTAAGTGTCAATCAAATGAGAATCATGTCACGCATGTACATGTTGCACAAGAGGAAGTCACTAGACCGCTTATTACAAGAAGAATTCCTTTCCGATTACAAGATTGCATTTGCTAAAGTGTCACCCTGCATTTTCTATTTACTTATTTGTTTAGCTATTGCAGAGGGTCGGTATCCAGGCAATGGTGTAAGGAATTTAGAAAGTGGTTTGGTTGCTATGTTCAGGAAAAAGCTTAAAACCCACCTTTTTAATAGGTAGCCTTCAGTGGGAGGGGATAGGGGCAGCCACATCACTTACCATAGCGCGGGGACACGCCAGTGGCGTAACCAGGCGCTTTACAAATGCCCAATAATAATAATAATAATAATAATAATGTTCGAATGTGGAGTTCTGTGATCAAGTCAGTTGTATCTGGCATTGATGTGGAAGGGGTCTCTGCTGCTGTGATACTTAATAAACCTGCCGTTATCACTGCTTCTGGCGCGTCTGTCTTCTTCTGAGTTAAAGGCCTTCCTTTGCACTCACTGTGCACAGAGACAGTGCAGCCATTCTTGATATGGACCCTGGAATGAGACACCAAGCTGCGTGCCAGAAAGACAACTCAAGAGGATTGTGTGGTCAAATGTGTGAACGCAGCTGAGGGATCAATCTAAATAGCGCAACATTTCTGAATTTAAAAACATCAACATAGTTGTAAAGGTAGATCAGTGGGGACAAAGTTGTTGTAGAATACATTTAATAGTTACCTTAAAATGTAATTGCTTTCTAAGTAGCAGAATCAATGAAGAGTGGTACCTTTATTAAACATTGAGCTATTGACATAGAACCAAGTTTAGAGAGTAACAAAAAATATATGCAATTTCACAACAATTTTGCTTTTCATTCCATCACACGAGTTTATAACCAAACGAACTAACTAAACCAAAGCAGGTATTAAAGCATCTGACAGCCAATCTGAAGTATCAAAAAGAAAGCAACGTTGTTATTATTACTTGTGAGAGATATTTCCTAATCATTGCAGCACATGCAGCAGTGGAGAAGTGTGGCTCAGGGGTTAGAGGTGGCAAACCCGGAAGCTGAGATCGGCCCTGGACCAGGGTTCAATTCCCCGCCCCGACGGGGGATGGGCTCAATAATTCCACGGACTCGATAATTCTCGCTCCGGTGCCTACTTGACTCGCGGGTTCACACTCTGCGACGCTGGGCAATAGCTTGCTTAATCTCCACAACGGCCCCTCGCGGAGGGATGCCTGGCTTTCACCTTGTGGATACCCTGCTGGGGTATCTCACAGGGGAATACCAGGACGGGTTCCCTAAGCAAGTGCATAGATGCCTGCGATGTGGGCGATTTGTGCTATATAAATACATGTACATTTACATACATTTGGCATTAAAGTGCCAGCTCCTTGACTGGACAATTAACTGACTTCTTTACTATTTGGCTGTACTAGGAAATCTCATTCCAAGCTACCTTAAGAGATTCCACTCGAACTATGGTAATCTTCACTAGGTGATCCTAGCTGTCCAAAGGTTTTGGTCAAACTGTACGTTAACATTCACTCACTCTCTGGCTTCCAATTCGGATCGTTTCTATGCCCAAATTTAGGACACTAAATGTTATGATTTTGCCCACCAACTTAATTCTGCCTTCTTCCTAACAGCATTTATTCTCAAAACATGTCAAATTTGCTGAGGGGCACTCACATTTTTGCCAACTGGACACCCATGGCATGCATTCAACGTATCTATCATGTGATTTACGAATGATGCCAAAAGGAAGGTCAGCATTATCAGTGATCAGGTCAAAAAACTTCAATAGAATAGAAATAAAACATTAAAACTCCTGACTGTAACGTAGGTCCTATGCTGGAAAATAAAACAAAACTGGAAAAAAACAAAGAAAGCCCCATGAAACAACATCACAATCTCAAACAGACTAAATAATTAGAATTAATAGCTTGGGACAGACATGGACAAAGTGACTAGACTCTTTTATAGCATTGCTGGAAGTACTTTCATGATTAAAATAAAAAATAAAATGCAGAAAGAACTTTTTGAGTCAGAATAATGCTCTTAGGCTGTCTCTGACACGCGGACACAATCTGCTGTTAACTTTAAAAAGACATTTTGAAAGATCAACTCTTGAAAAAATCATCAGCCCAACTCCCCCTCCCTCAAATCATGATCCAGAAGATCAAATGAGATGGAATGTAACTTTTTTTATAGTATATGTCACCACCCCCTTTTGTACCACTTTGGCTGCCATAAGGGTGGCAGGGTATGCTCAGACGTGAGTCCCTTGCTCACTTTGCCACTGGATTCAAGCAAGCCGGGCTGAAGACGGCTGTAATGCCAGAAACAGGTCCTTGGAAGCTTGTTTCCGGTCCAGGGAAGGCATGGCTTGGTAGTTCGGGCTAGACTGTTCCCATGAGGCACAGGGTCAGACTGATTTGCATATAGCCAAGTCTGAACTGGGGTGGCAGAGTGGGCTAAAGAACGGTGATGGATCAAACCCAGATCTTTTGACTGGGTGTGAGTGTTTGATTGGTTCAGATGCTCTGTCCTTCACCACCCCCTTTTGTACCGCTTTGGCCGCCATAAGTGTGGCAGGGTATGCTCTAACGTGAGTCCCTTGCTAACTTTGCCAGTGGATTCAAGCAAGCCGGGCTGAAGACGGCTGTAATGCCAGAAACCGGTCCTCGGAAGCTTGTTTCCGGTCCAGGGAAGGCATGGCTTGGTAGTTCGGGCTGGACTGTTCCCATGAGGCACAGGGTCAGACTGATTTGCATATAGCCATGTCTGAACTGGGGTGGCAGAGTGTGCTAAAGAACGGTAATGGATCAAACCCAGATCTTTTGACTGGGTGTGAGTGTTTGATTGGTTCAGATGCTCCGTCCATCACCACCCCCTTTTGTACCACTTTGGCCGCCATAAGTGTGGCAGGGTATGCTCAGACGTGAGTCCCTTGCTCACTTTGCCACTGGATTCAAGCAAGCCGGGCTGAAGACGGCTGTATTGCCAGAAACCGGTCCTCGGAAGCTTGTTTCCGGTCCAGGGAAGGCATGGCTTGGTAGTTCGGGCTGGACTGTTCCCATGAGGCACAGGGTCAGACTGATTTGCATATAGCCATGTCTGAACTGGGGTGGCAGAGTGGGCTAAAGAACGGTGATGGATCAAACCCAGATCTTTTGACTGGGTGTGAGTGTTTGATTGGTTCAGATGCTCCGTCCATCACCACCCCCTTTTGTACCGCTTTGGCCGCCATAAGTGTGGCAGGGTATGCTCAGACGTGAGTCCCTTGCTCACTTTGCCACTGGATTCAAGCAAGCTGGGCTGAAGACGGCTGTAATGCCAGAAACCGGTCCACGGAAGTTTGTTTCCGGTCCAGGGAAGGCATGGCTTGGTAGTTCGGGCTGGACTGTTCCCATGAGGCACAGGGTCAGACTGATTTGCATATCGCCATGTCTGAACTGGGGTGGCAGAGTGGGCTAAAGAACAGTGATGGATCAAACCCAGATCTTTTGACTGGGTGTGAGTGTTTGATTGGTTCAGATGCTCCGTCCATCACCACCCCCTTTTGTACCGCTTTGGCCGCCATAAGTGTGGCAGGGTATGCTCAGATGTGAGTACCTTGCTCACTTTGCCACTAGATTCTAGCAAGCCGGGCTGAAGACGGCTGTAATGCCAGAAACCGGTCCTCGGAAGCTTGTTTCCGGTCCAGGGAAGGCATGGCTTGGTAGTTTGGGCTGGACTGTTCCCATGAGGCACAGGGTCAGACTGATTTGCATATAGCCATGTCTGAACTGGGGTGGCAGAGTGGGCTAAAGAACAGTGATGAATCAAACCCAGGTCTTTTGACTAGATGTGAGTGTTTGATTGGTTCAGATGCTCCGTCCATCACCACCCCCTTTTGTACCGCTTTGGCCGCCATAAGTGTGGCAGGGTAAGCTCAGACGTGAATCCCTTGCTCACTTTGCCTCTAGATTCAAGCAAGCCGGGCTGAAGACGGCTGTAATACCAGAAACTGGTCCTCGGAAGCTTGTTTCCGGTCCAGGGAAGGCATGGCTTGGTAATTCGGGCTGGAATGTTCCCATGAGGCACAGGGTCAGACTGATTTGCATATAGCCATGTCTGAACTGGGGTGGCAGAGTGGGCTAAAGAACAGTGATAGATCAAACCCAGATCTTTTGACTGGGTGTGAGTGTTTGATTAGTTCAGATGCTCCGTCCATCACCACCTCCTTTTGTACCGCTTTGGCCGCCATAAGTGTGGCAGGATATGCTCAGACGTGAGTCCCTTGCTCACTTTGCCACTGGATTCAAGCAAGCCGGGCTGAAGACGGCTGTAATGCCAGAAACCGGTCCTCGGAAGCTTGTTTCCGGTCCACGGAAGGCATGGCTTGGTAGTTCGGGCTGGACTGTTCCCATGAGGCACAGGGTCAGACTGATTTGCATATAGCCATGTCTGAACTGGGGTGGCAGAGTGTGCTAAAGAACGGTGATGGATCAAACCCAGATCTTTTGACTGGGTGTGAGTGTTTGATTGGTTCAGATGCTCCGACCATCACCACCCCCTTTTGTACCGCTTTGGCCGCCATAGGTGTGGCAGGGTATGCTCAGACGTGAGTCCCTTGCTCACTTTGCCACTGGATTCAAGCAAGCCGGGCTGAAGACGGCGGTAATGCCAGAAACCGGTCCTCTGAAGCTTGTTTCCGGTCCAGGGAAGGCATGGCTTGGTAGTTCGGGCTGGACTGTTCCCATGAGGCACAGGGTCAGACTGATTTGCATATAGCCATGTCTGAACTGGGGTGGCAGAGTGGGCTAAAGAACGGTGATGGATCAGACCCAGATCTTTTGACTGGGTGTGAGTGTTTGATTGGTTCAGATGCTCCGTCCATCACCACCCCCTTTTGTACCGCTTTGGCAGCCATAAGTGTGGCAGGGTATGCTCAGACGTGAGTCCCTTGCTCACTTTGCCACTGGATTCAAGCAAGCTGGGCTGAAGACGGCTGTAATGCCAGAAACCGGTCCACGGAAGCTTGTTTCCGGTCCAGGGAAGGCATGGCTTGGTAGTTCGGGCTGGACTGTTCCCATGAGGCACAGGGTCAGACTGATTTGCATATCGCCATGTCTGAACTGGGGTGGCAGAGTGGGCTAAAGAACAGTGATGGATCAAACCCAGATCTTTTGACTGGGTGTGAGTGTTTGATTGGTTCAGATGCTCCGTCCATCACCACCCCCTTTTGTACCGCTTTGGCCGCCATAAGTGTGGCAGGGTATGCTCAGACGTGAGTCCCTTGCTCACTTTGCCACTAGATTCTAGCAAGCCGGGCTGAAGACGGCTGTAATGCCAGAAACCGGTCCTCGGAAGCTTGTTTCCGGTCCAGGGAACGCATGGCTTGGCAGTTTGGGCAGGACTGTTCCCATGAGGCACAGGGTCAGACTGATTTGCATATAGCCATGTCTGAACTGGGGTGGCAGAGTGGGCTAAAGAACAGTGGTGGATCTAACCCAGGTCTTTTGACTAGGTGTGAGTGTTTGATTGGTTCAGATGCTCCGTCCATCACCACCCCCTTTTGTACCGCTTTGGCCTCCATAAGTGTGGCAGGGTATGCTCAGACGTGAGTCCCTTGCTCACTTTGCCACTGGATTTAAGCAAGCCGGGCTGAAGACGGCTGTAATACCAGAAACCGGTCCTCGGAAGCTTGTTTCCGGTCCAGGGAAGGCATGGCTTGGTAATTCGGGCTGGACTGTTCCCATGAGGCACATGGTCAGACTGATTTGCATATAGCCGTGTCTGAACTGGGGCGGCAGAGTGGGCTAAAGAACAGTGATAGATCAATCCCAGATCTTTTGACTGGGTGTGAGTGTTTGATTAGTTCAGATGCTCCGTCCATCACCACCCCCTTTTGTACCGCTTTGGCCGCCATAAGTGTGGCAGGATATGCTCAGACGTGAGTCCCTTGCTCACTTTGCAACTGGATTCAAGCAAGCCGGGCTGAAGACGGCTGTAATGCCAGAAACCGGTCCTCGGAAGCTTGTTTCCGGTCCACGGAAAGCATGGCTTGGTAGTTCGGGCTGGACTGTTCCCATGAGGCACAGGGTCAGACTGATTTGCATATCGCCATGTCTGAACTGGGGTGGCAGAGTGGGCTAAAGAACGGTGATGGATCAAACCCAGATCTTTTGACTGGATGTGAGTGTTTGATTGGTTCAGATGCTCCGTCCATCACCACCCCCTTTTGTACCGCTTTGTCCGCCATAAGTGTGGCAGGGTATGCTCAGACGTGAGTCCCTTGCTCACTTTGCCACTGGATTCAAGCAAGCCGGGCTGAAGACGGCTGTAATACCAGAAACCGGTCCTAGGAAGCTTGTTTCCGGTCCAGGGAAGGCATGGCTTGGTAATTCGGGCTGGACTGTTCCCATGAGGCACAGGGTCAGACTGATTTGCATATAGCCATGTCTGAACTGGGGTGGCAGAGTGGGCTAAAGAACAGTGATAGATCAAACCCAGATCTTTTGACTGGGTGTGAGTGTTTGATTAGTTCAGATGCTCCGTCCATCACCACCCCCTTTTGTACCGCTTTGGCCGCCATAAGTGTGGCAGGATATGCTCAGACGTGAGTCCCTTGCTCACTTTGCCACTGGATTCAAGCAAGCCGGGCTGAAGACGGCTGTAATGCCAGAAACCGGTCCTCGGAAGCTTGTTTCCGGTCCACGGAAGGCATGGCTTGGTAGTTCGGGCTGGACTGTTCCCATGAGGCACAGGGTCAGACTGATTTGCATATCGCCATGTCTGAACTGGGGTGGCAGAGTGGGCTAAAGAACGGTGATGGATCAAACCCAGATCTTTTGACTGGATGTGAGTGTTTGATTGGTTCAGATGCTCCGTCCATCACCACCCCCTTTTGTACCGCTTTGGCCGCCATAAGTGTGGCAGGGTATGCTCAGACTTGAGTCCCTTGCTCACTTTGCCACTGGATTCAAGCAAGCCGGGCTGAAGACGGCAGTAATGCCAGAAACCGGTCCTCGGAAGCTTGTTTCCGGTCCAGGGAAGGCATGGCTTGGTAGTTCGGGCTGGACTGTTCCCATGAGGCACAGGGTCAGACTGATTTGCATATAGCCATGTCTGAACTGGGGAGGCAGAGTGGGCTAAAGAACGGTGATGGATCAAACCCAGATCTTTTGACTGGGTGTGAGTGTTTGATTGGTTCAGATGCTCCGTCCATCACCACCCCCTTTTGTACCGCTTTGGCCGCCATAAGTGTGGCAGGGTATGCTCAGACGTGAGTCCCTTGCTCACTTTGCCACTGGGTTCAAGCAAGCCGGGCTGAAGACGGCTGTAATGCCAGAAACCGGTCCTCGGAAGCTTGTTTCCGGTCCAGGGAAGGCATGGCTTGGTAATTCGGGATGGACTGTTCCCATGAGGCACAGGGTCAGACCGATTTGCATACAGCCATGTCTGAACTGGGGTGGCAGAGTGGGCTAAAGAACGGTGATGGATCAAACCCAGATCTTTTGACTGGGTGTGAGTGTTTGATTGGTTCAGATGCTCCGTCCATCACCACCCCCTTTTGTACCGTTAGTAAGGGGCATATTTCCGAGAATTGTGTCAAAGGGCAGTGCAGCTAGATACCTTGGTATGCCTTTCCTACTTTGCAGGGAAAGGGCAAGAATGCTCTGTTTTTATCCAATACGGTGCATTATTGTCATTTCCCCCGTGCCAGTGCTATTTCAGCAGCCTAACACCAACGCTGGTGCAACCATGGGTGCAGGCATCCCCGCACCCATGGGGCAAGGGTGCCTGTGCTGTAGGCAGGATTTATTTTGTGCAGGAATGGTAAACTTCCTCCAGGTTTTGTAAATCGGGGAATGCATGAAAAACCATGGAATTTGCGTGATAACACCCACCATAATGCTCATGGAATGCCTCCCTTGAGCAGTGTAATGCATGCAGTGATTTGCTTGGCGTTGCATTACTCCATATTTTTGAAGCCATTTAAAGCCACACAAAGTGGTTTTGAGTGGCTTCATAATATGACTTAGACGTTTGTGTCGTGCATGTATCACGTTGCGTGGTGCAAGCATGATGCAAGGCCCTCATAAATATGCTCCTTGGTCTCTGAACTCTGTGGTGCAGAGCATGTCTGTCGTTGTGTGTTGGACCACAGTGGAGACAGCTTTCTGCATGGATGACTATAGATATGACCTGGCTCATTAAGTAAATATTATATGAAATGAATGGAGGGCTTTCCCAGTGATTGAGGCCCACCTGTGTAGGGTAGACCTTGTGACCTGCAGTCGTTGTCGCTTAATGTTTGATTTGTCTCTGCACAGCATATAGCAGTATGGCTGCAGGTTTTCTTATTCTACACCTAACCCAAATAAGCTGAAGAACTTGAATCCTTCACTTGAGGGGGTCTCAATGGACCATGCACTGGATGGACAGGTTATTGCCTTTCCCATGTGTCATTTGGCGACTATTCGCCCTGTTGTTTAGTTGGTCTTTGACTGAGCCAATAGTTTGCACATTAGCAGAATGGCCTGCTCTTCTCTTTGGAAATGGGCTAGGTCTATTGTCTAGCTCGATATTGTACTCATAACCTTGCTATATTGTGAATAGTATTACACTAACCTACATCGCCCAGTTCCTGTGTTTTAATGTGCCCCAATTCTCTCATATTTCAAATAAAATGACACTTTTAAATGAAATGATTTCACTGATTCCCAGCATCTCCAGCACCAACGTGTTTTTCAGGGACACAAAACAAAAGGAAAGAAACAAAAGGCCAACAATCATTAACTTTCAAAAAACGAATAACTAAAACAAAAGATGGTGAGGTGACTAAGGGCAATGGGCCGAGACACCTTATTAGTCTTGATGCAGACTACTTTATGGGATTATTTAAAGAGAAAATACACCAAGTATAATGGAGTCAAAATAATGCCTTGCTAGGCTGCTTGCTATTAGAAAATGCAATTGCTGGAAACAGCAGGGGGTTAGAACATTCCTACTGAGACTTTAAATGAAAAGGAAAAGAAATTCATAAACTGTGCTGTTGACTAATGCATTTGGTAAGCAATGTTGATTCACACACCGTGCGTTGCAGCACAGTGCTTAATTTATAAACGAATAAGTGCTGGGGTCCAAGGTTTTGCTCAGAAACGCTCAGCCGGTGCTATAGAATGTCAAGGTGCCAATTACCAAGGTTATGTAGTCTGGATTCCACCTCATGCCTCTTTAACTCACCACCAGACACTCCCCGCCCCTCTATGTCACTCAAGTTGACTATCTTTCATTCCTGCTTAAGCAGTATTGAAGCATCATAATGTGTCACTTACGATGATCTGACCAGAGGTAAAAGTTGCCAGTCAAACTTTCGATTAGCTGGTGGGGCAATCTGAATTCAAAGGGTTCTGAACATTGGAAAGCCGCGTGCAGAATTTTTCTTTAGCACAGGATATACAAAAGCAACCCCTGTAAACTATTTAAACTGTGTTTTGCTTGTGCTGGGCTTCAAGGTCACACCTGCTACACTTGCATCTCCTCCACGAACCCTCACGCATATCTGCACGGAAAGTTGGCCTGCACCAAATAGCCTGTAGGTAACATGGTAAAACCTCAAATCTGACCCAGGCTTTTATTCTTCTGCCGTTGATAAAATTAATCAAATCAATGGCATATTTTGCAAATTGCAAAGCCCCTGCAAAGTTGTTTCTGCCATCAAGATACAGCTGCTGCTAAGCCTTGATACTCCCCATTATGATTTCGTTATGCCCTTGTACATTAAATAGAAAGATCTTAATATTCTGAGCTCTGAGTGCATATTATTGACTGCTTAGCGAATGTTCTGCTTCTTATAACCATTATTACTTTAACCGTTCAGACATTATTCTCTAACACCTTCAGGGACATTAGAAATAAAAATTCATATGAATACCTGAAGCATTCTGCCTTCTTCAAGGCTCCCAACCTGGAGCAAGGCTTCCAGATTTATAAAACATTTAGCATCCAGCAGCCTTCCCTATTGCTTAAAGTGGAAACAGCGAGTAAAACTCCTCCTGGAGGAATGAAGGTTATTAAAACCGGCGAAAATAAGTTGTCTGAAAAGAGTTTCATCAAGTGATGAGTTCAAATATATTTGCACCTATATTGGATTGTGTTGCTTCTGGAAGGGGGGGGGGGGGGGTTAAGTGACGCAGCAGTATGCAGGACTTTGTGTAAGAAAAAATGAACACACTTTTTTGATCTAACTGCTTGTGCAAAGGAGTGGGGGTTAGCTCTCAAGCAGCAAATCACGTAAGAGTGGAACCACCAATGTCTCCTACCCGAGTCTATTACCTTGGTCTCTGTTTGACCCCAGAGTCACAGACTTCCATACCAGTGGGTCTGCTGGGCCTTTCATCCTCCTTAGGTCAATAAAACGAGGGTTTGAGCTCTGTAACAGCTACATCTTTTACCCAGTGCCAGGAGGTCATTGACTGAACAATTGCTCTATTATGCCACATTATGTTAGGTGATGTATCAAAAGACAAAAGGCCTGATTTAGATGTTGGTGGAGGGGTTACTCCGTCACAAAGGTGACGGATATTCCGTCCACCGAAATAAACATCTCATAGGTTATAATGGGATTTATATTTCGGCGGACCAGATATCCATCACCGTTGTGACGGAGAAACCCGTCCGCCAATATCCAAATCATGCCCAAAAGTCGGGATATCAAAGCATTCACTTATCCCACATTAGCAAATTCACTAGTAATCTCTTTTCTAAAGTCACAAACATTCCATGGTGGGAGGGCACGTTGACCTGTCCCCAAACAGCTTGTTTGCTTTCCGGCTTATAAATCTACCTCCTTCTGATGCATGGAGTGCTATGTTAAATAGAAACAAGGGGAACATTTAGTCACAACAACAGTGGATTTTGTTGTGAATGATGCCTGTTACCTCCAATGCAGACTGCGCGACTAGCCTCCTTAAACTGTTAGATATTGGCTCTCATGTTGGCAGAAGTATGCACCCTGTAGGGACCACAATCCTCGTCATGGTAAGTCAGATACACAACCTAAATTAATCTGTGCTCACCCTCTGGTACCTTGGCACAGAGCAGTCTGGCTTAATTTGAGAGGCAATGTGTAAAGTATTTGTGCAACACTTTAATTACAGTAACATAGTGAAAATGCTATAAAAAGACTCCACACTAGTTTACAAAAATAAAGAATATTTATCCACACTAAAACAACACCAAAACAATACAAAATCCAATATGTAGAAATTGAGATATGAATTTGTAAATATTAAATCTTAAAACAGTGCTTAGAAGTCAATAGCCCTTAAAGGTTAATTGAGGCTGCGCTATACTGGGGTAAATACAAAGTTCCAGGCCGAACGCGTTGGAGAGCAGGCCAGCTACAGGACCCAAAAGTACCCTGGGTGGTGCGCTGGCGTCGAAGACTCGATGCGTCGGTTCCGATGCACGCAGTCAAGTCGATGTGTCAAACTCGAGCCTTTGAGCAGTATCTTCAGATCGGCGCTGCGTTGTAGTTGAACCTCGCAGTCAGGTCCCATGTTGTCATAGAGCCAACTAGAGATATCCTCGGATTGGCACTGCGTCAGTGTCAAAGGGCACTGCGGAGGTTCTGATCAGCACAGAGGTGACGCGTCAATTTTGGAGCAAAACAGCTGCAGAACCCACTTCTGAGGCCCAGGACTGGAAAGCTAACTCAGGCAAGGGAGTACTAATAGATGACAGAGTCCAGCTGCTGAAGCAGAGTTGAAGGAAGTTTTTGATGGCCCTCGGACCTCAAGAACAGGGAGCGAGCCAGCAAGACCTTGGAGAAACTTCGGTTCAAGGATGTAGAAAACAAGTCCAGTCATTCTCACTCCCCAGCAAGAATCAGCAGGTAGCATGCCAACACAGCAAGTAGCAAAGTGGCAGCTCCCCCTAAAGTACAGCAATCAAAAGGCAGTAGGCCAGCACAGCAAAGCAGTTAGCAAAGTTGCAGTCCCTCCTGCAGCACAGCAGCTCTTCTTCCAGGCAGAATGTCCTTGGTTGCAGCAAAGTTCTGATTTGGAGGTGTCAAGGGTCCAGTACTTATTCCCAAATGTGTCTTTCAAGTGGGGGAGACTTCAAAGACGCCTTTGAAGATTACAAGTTCCCTACATTTTCTACCCTGCCTCCAGACTCACTACAGGGGGTATACAGCTCTTTGTGTGGGGACAGAAACAGCCCTATTCTGGTGCACGTGTCAGCTCCTCCCTCTCAATCTACTTCAGGTAGGCTCATCAGCCTGGTGATGGGCCATCAGGATACAAATGTCATACCTCAGCTCCCTTTGTGTGACTGTCGTTAGGGAATGCACAAAGCCCGACTGTCACCGAACCTAGACGTGCATTCAGAGACAGGCAGAGGCACGGAATAGTTAAAATAAGTGGGTGTCGTCGGCGTAGAATACCATGCTGAGTCCACGCTGTGTGATGATGGCAGCGAGGGGGGCCATGTAGATGTTGAAAATGCCAACTTTCTACAAGTCAAAAAGGTAACCTGAGCAAATGCTCTGGACACAGTGTGCACTACTGTGGGCCCAGAAATGGGGTCAACCCAAGTGTTACAGATTTAAGCAACATTAAACAATATTCAGCTCATTAGACAAACACAGTTGTTCTTTTTTTTAAACTGTAGTCCTGTAGTATACACGACTCAAAAGTACAATATAAATCAAATCAATTTAATAACAAAAACAAGATTCTTAATGAAGAAGTTTTTACATGAAAGCTAGTCTCGATAGTCCCTAAGTCTGGCTAGGTAAGTACATCCCAATGCATTTCGGGCTACCAAAGAGCAATTCACCAGGGGTATCTATGAATGAAACAAAATAGCAATCGTCTAAATGTCACCATTTTGGGATCAATTCCGATTTCGGCCGGAGAACGTACTACCCTACATGGACCCGTCAATTTTTCCGACCGAGCCGTACACACACCTTACAAATAGCTGAGTACGATGCGATGCCTGAAATTTACGACCGACTCGGCCGGAATTTTAATTATACGTCTGAGTCAGCAAAAAAGGAGCCTGACGCGATAGACTCATACGCGCAAGATTCGAGATAGCCAAGTGTCAACCCGACCCAACAGACTCAGACGTGAACAATGCCACATAGCCAAGCTCCTACACGACCCGACAGATTTGGACGCAAACGATGTCACATATCCGAGACTCAGGAACAGGAACAGACGGAGAAAGTCATGAGATTGGACAGACGGGATTTACTTAAACCAAGAATCAAAACTACTACTGAAGGAATGGTGTTTGTGACAAAATACACATCTCAATCTAAAAAGATCAAGAGTATAATCAACAAAAGATGGGATCTACTGGCATCAGAACCGGATTTTAAAGACTTTTTCAAAGATCCACCTTTACATGCCTACACGAGAGGTCAGAACTTAGGGAGAGATTGAAACAAACACATTTGGCACCGATAATACAGGAGTATAAAGGAACCATCAAATGCTATAACTGTACAAATTGTAATAACATCATAGAAGGAAATAAGTGTTGTCATCCAACAACTGGAAAACAAATCAACCTTAAACATACGAGCGATTGCAATACCCAAAATGTCATATATGGTATCAAATGCCCATGCGGCAGACTGTATGTTGGAAAGACACAACGCAAAATTAAAACCAGAATTACGAAGCATAAAAGCAGGATACGTAATGAGAACTTAACATCACCATTGTTTTATCACTGGAGAGAATCAAAACACACCATTTCACAACTACGTTTCTTTGTCATTGAACAGGTACCAATAAGACCAGGCATTGATAATCACCAGAGACTATTGCAACGGGAGATTTTTTGGATCAAATACCTCAATACGATGACTCCAATGGGACTTAATGATAAATATGATTTATCGTGCTTTCTGTAAAAATTAGCAATTACATTTGAGTTACATCAACAATATCACCAATGTAGGAATATGAGGAATGTATATAATAATGAAAGAACATAGTATGTTGTTATCAATCGTCAACAGTATGTTTATTGTGTTATGAACAACATACATATAGCATCACTACTAGTACATTAATTCATATTCATACCTTATGCACAGCCCTAAACCACACAACTTTCGCTAGAAAAGTATAGGCAAATTTGTAACATCCCTGAGGTCACACTAGAGGAAGACCGGTGCACCAAGAATAAATCACCATAGCACATAAACAACACTTGATCCGACCTCTACAATAAGGTGGTAGCGCATTGGAGAACTAATTATAGATGACGATCGAACGAACTTTAGATATCATCATTTTTTGTTACGTAGTAAGTCACGCAATAACACACGAAATATACGTTATGTCATATGGTTTATCAGTCCCAAATATTGGCGAATGCAGAACACAAAACTTATCGTTCACCTTTTTCACCAATCTAAGATGGCGCTTACAAAAAAAGCGACCACGCAGACCGAGCCCTTTGTCTATTGCTGATAAACACAAACATTGCGTGTTATAGATGATAATCGAACGAACTTCAGATATCATAATTTTTGAATATTGTTATGTAGTAAGTCACGCAATAACACATGAAATACACGTTTTGTTATACAGTTCATTAGTCCCAAATATCGTTGGAGCATGCAGAACATAGAACTTATCGTTCACGTTTTTCACCAATCTAAGATGGCGCTTACATAAAAAGCGACCACGCAGACCTAGTCCGTCGTTTATTGTTGATAAACACAAACATTGCGTGTTTAAAAACGCGAACGCGGGAGTGCAGATTACACATCGGCATCGGTCGGGACGGGATGGAGTTTACTTTATTAGCGAATATTTCAAGATTACGAGGTATGCACCGAATTTCTAAGCGTTTAGGCGGCGTTGCAATGTTCAGAGTGAGCAGCATTTTTGACACACTTTATTTTCGGTATCTTTTTCAGGACAGCGAGACGACTCACATTACACAGGTTTGCAAAGAGTTTAAATTCACAAACACAGTCACGAAATCATGTTTTTCTAAATCGCGTACGTGGTTCTAAAAGACACATATCTCATTCTTTGCAGTGTCTTAAAAATTTGACATTCGAATAAGGTAGGCAACCTATACGTTTTTGCGACAATGTAGACATACTCAGTTTGTGATTTGTTATGAAGAGTGACAGTTATAACGGTGCTCCTTAAAATTGTATTTTCAGATAATTTTTGCCATTCGTACTATACAAGAGGCTATCAATTTCGAATAGTGCCACAGAAACAGGTATGAAGAGTTAACAACAGTACACACAGGCCCCCATGTTGCATAATAAACACAGACACTCACAGTATTTTTTCTATTGTTTATTTTCTAGAATCTCCCCTGATGAAGGCACTCTGTAAGAGCCGAAATGCATTGGGCTTTATAATTACCTTGTGATTCAAAAAGCAAACTTGTTTTATCAGCAGAAGAATGAATACAAGTACATTTTATTTTTACTTTAAATGTTTCAGTTTATGAAAGAATTTAATTTCGCTATCGTAAAACATTTGACAACAGAATGAAAAGTGAATAAAATGAATGCTAAGGCAAGAAAACAAGGTGTACATTGAATGAATTAATAGATCAAAGTGAGGTGTGGAAGCATCATATGAACAGTGCATGATTAGATGGGCCTACAAACCCACAATAACTAACATATCCAAGCCTCAACATGACCAGACAGACTCGGACACGAACAATGCCACATAGCCAAGCTCCTACACGACCCAACAGACTCAAACGCGAATGAAGCCGCATAGCCAAGCCTCTACCAGACCCGACAGACTCGGACGCAAACGATGCCACATAGCCAAGCTTCTACACAACCCAACAGACTCAGACGCGAATGAAGCCACATAGCCAAGCCTCTACCCGACCCGACAGACTCGGACGCAAACAATGCCACATAGCCCAGTATGAATGGAACAGACTTGTCCAAAACAATTTAAACAAGAACACTCATCAGGTGCTGTCAAAACAACTTACAAAAATTGTAAAACATCATACAATGGAAACTGAAAAAAGACTAACAAAAACGCACTGTCACCTCCAAAAAAGACGATTTCAATTAATTAGACACACCCACAACCCAACCTATATAAAGGGAGCCAAAACTTCCCAACCCCATTTGCTACTACGACAGACATGCAAGCAGACCACACCACTAGACAGACAACTCATCTAGCCACCACAAAACCACACATCTCATCCACCAAACAACCTCCACACAACTAGCACCAAAGAAACACACCTCCACTCAAACACACTCACCCTCACCTTCACACACACACACAGACACACACACATCTCCACCAACACCCATCGCCATGCCCCCCAAGAAGAATCCACAGTTCTTAGCTGCTGAGTTGGAAGTGATGATAGATGAAATCATTCTAGTAGAGCCACAGTTATTTGGCAGCTTGGCCCAACAGACCTCCCAGTCCCAGAGAACCAGATGTGGGAGAGGATTGTGAACAAGGTGAATGCCCAGTCACCTACGTTGCACACAAAGGAGGATATCCGGAATTGGGATTATGATGTTCGCAGGAGGTTAAAGAGGCTCATTGCCAAGGAACATGCCCTGAGCACCAAGACTGGCGGTGGACATCATAAACCGGTGCATTTCACCACCTGGGAGGTGAAGGTGCGGGACCCCCTCCCACAGGGACTAGCTGGAATCCCAGAACCTGGTGAGTACATGTACAAATAGTCTAAATTTACCCCAAATAGACAGCTACAGCAACAGAACGTGAATGCAACATTGTGCACACTGTCATGGAACCCTGGAACCTACTGGCCCATTTGTCCTGGGTGGGAGGAGGAGTGGAAGCAATGACCACTGCTACCAGCATACACAAGTCCCCCCCAGTCCCACAAGAACACACCTGTCACTACTCTGTCCCTGATATTAAATGCAAATGCCCTGTCAAGATGGCTAGCACTGGCCATCGGTGTGAGGAACACAAGGCCCTGTTGGCAGTTGTGTATAGCATGACTGCCGGCACCACTGCCAGTCCTCTTGAATGTGACTCTGTACACACTGTCATGGAACTGTGGAACCTGCTGGCCCATTTGTCCTGGGTGGGAGGAGGAGTGAAAGCAATGACTACTGCCACCAGCATACACAAGTCCCCCCCCAGTCCCACAAGAACACACCTGTCACTATGCTGTCCCTGGTAGTGAATGAAAATATCCTGTCTAGATGGCTACACAGGGCCATCATGTACAAATTATGTAATAAGTAACTGCCAGTCCTTGGCCTACTCACACAACTACAGACCATAACCTTAACTGTACATTACATACATACACTGACAGGTAAAGAACAGTCACATGTCTCCTCAATGCGCATGCCACAAATATGTGTGGATGACAGGACACAATCTAATTAGCAGTCACACCACATAACACAAAACACACACAGATAAACACACATCAGGGACAATGCCCACGGACAGTAGATGTGAGGTGTAATGCAAGATGGCTGATACTCTTGCGTTGTGTCATGTGCACAAGGCATTGTTGTGTTTTGCATTGTAGCTCAACATCAGTCAGCGGTGTCAGCATCCTTGGAAACTACCACCCTCACTGTCTTCGATCCTCTGACAATGATGTGTAAGCTGGCCTGTTTGCCATTGGAAAGTGGGGTAGAAGTCAACACAGCCTAACTCTAGCACTCAACACACTTTATCTCACAGCTCTGACCATGAAAAGACAGAAGACCATCCTTGGGAAACTTCTCTGTCCATGTAGATCAAGTAGAATGTAAATGAAGAGATCATGTGCAAAAGTAGGCATCAACAAAAAGTGCTACAGCAAAATAATCACATGTGTGCAAAGTGATGAGAAATATCAACACAAATAAGTCTCCTCACATTGCTTACGTTTACAAAAAATGCTACACCTACACAGGCATAACAAAAACCATGTTGTGACATAGCAGAAGATCACAAAGCAAAACATCACACGTACTTGCTGTAGGCTCTGCGCAGCAGTACAAACCTATACTAATTACCATTACAAGTCCAGTGTGGACAACGTTGGGTAATGTCAGATCATACCTTTATCACATAATACAACAACTCATGTTAGTGACTCCCCAACAGCATGTCAATGTAATTACCTGTTTTTCAATTGACTGCCATGTAACAATGCATTTGTCAGAAGAAATGCGTTGCTATTGCTTTCGAGGTTACACATGTGATCTCATTGATTGTACACATTAACACATTTATCCTAGCAAAATCAGCAAATGCTGACACATATTCAGGAGAGTGAGTTTGCATGTCACATCTGCAATGTAGCAGTGACAATGATTCACAAAGGCAAGCACAGATGCACAATTCCTGCTAAACATCAGATTTGTTACAGTATGTATGTCATAGTGGAAACACTGATGTGTCAAATAGCAACACAACTGACTCATGCACAGTGTGACCATTGACAACAATTACTATGAACAGTCAAGGATTACAATACGTGCACACTGATACACAGAGCTAGACATGCTCAGCAAAGCACATGTTTCAAAAATTGCAATGTTTGATTACCAAATATCTCAGTGTCTGTGACGATTGATGAATAGAAATAAGAATGAAACGCTACATTATCCACAACATCTACATATTTGTCTGTGTATGACACCATACCATCTGAAAATACACAACTAACATTGTGTCTCTCTACTACCCACAGGCACTCCAGAACAGAGGGCATCATCTGGAGAAGATTCTGAGTTCACCAATAGCTCCAGCACAACCTCGGACACTGAGACCTCCAGTGGGGATGACTCTCACACCTCCTCGGGAACCAACCTGGCACCTCTGGTGTGGGTCAGCATGCGGCACCAGTACAATCAGCAGCACCAACAACCACTCCTGCAACATCCATTGACATCCGGGCACCCTGGATACCCACCAACACAGCCAGACAACAATACCCTGGGAGCACAGCAAGACAGCCCAATCAGGCTTTGACAGGAAATACCAGCCCTGCCAACAATGAAGGAGGACAGGAGCTGACAGTGCGTGCCATGCCAGGCAATGTCCTTGCGGGTAGGGTACGGAGTGGTGTGAGTGTGCACGGTGGGAGGAAATGTCCCACAGCTGGTGTCAGAGATGAAGCTGACCCTGAGTTAGAACACATTTTTTATGTCTATCGCAAATGCACTGGAGACTTTGGCCAGGTTATCGGGGTCCTCAGGGACATGAAACATCAGCAGGCTGCACATTTTGACTGGGTGGACAACCATATGGACCGTGTGGACCAACACATGGATCGTATGGATCAACATATGGACCGTATGGAGTCCGACTGGTTGAAAATAGACAATCTCACTGCAGTGCATAGGGACATACTAACATGCCTACGCCAGATAAGCACCAACATTATACCACCTCCTCGTGTGCACTCCACACCTGTTGCCTCAACATCAGCAACTGCCACAGGAAAGGATGAGGAGTCTGGCATAGAGTCCCCGCTACCACAGCAGCCTGATACTGAGTGTCCCACCCCACCAAAGAAGCGGAGGGGCCGTCCAAGGAAGGATGGCAAGTGAGAGACTGATGGACCTGCATCCCCCCCAGGAACTATAGAAATGCTCTGGATATCCCCCATTGTGTGGCAATAATTCCCTTTGCGGACAGTCCCTGGACTCTCCCACGTGGGATGGAGCATCATAAGTTGGACTATAAAGTCCAAATTGACAGTGGACTTTGCTTCGAAGATTTTTCATCTGACAAAACTTCAAGCTCCTCTATGAACTGTGGATTTCAAATTTGGAAATGCACTCACCTTTAATTGTAACATTTTTTTCACATGCACATTAATAAATTCATATTCACACAATCCAATCAATCAATCAATCAATCAAAGCATTTATATAGCGCACTACTCACCCAGAGGGTCTCAAGGCGCTAGGGGAGGGGGGTCCGCAACTGCTCGAACAGCCAAGTCTTGAGCTGCTTCCTGAAGGCAAGGTGGTCCTGGGTCAGGCGGAGGTCGGTTGGGAGGGAGATCCAAGTCTTGGCGGCCATGTAGGAGAAGGACCTTGCTCCTGTGGTGGTTCTTCGGATGCGGGGGACGGCGGCGAGGGCGTGGCCGGTCGATCGAAGCTGGCGTGTGGGGGCGTAGAAGTTGAGGCGGCTGTTGAGGTATCCTGTGTCATCTGTGAATTATACACTGTACCCACTTTCTAAATCATGATCAGTATCACCTGGCACTGTATCACAATGAGGTGCATGAGTTATGTGATAGGGATTCTTCTCATGAAATACAAAAAGTTCAAAGTTCCCCAAGAAATTAAGTAAATAGGAAGGAGAGTGTGTGGCAAAAAGTGTAAGGAGAGTTAAGGCAGGGAGCAAAAAGCTCCCTTGTTGGAACTGAGATGCCTCACACACCCAGCGAGCTAGATGTCAAGCTTCATCATTGGCCTCTTGCTCCTCGTCAGACTGGCGCTGCAATGTCTGGCGGGCGCCTCAGGGGCGCTCTTTGTCGGAGTTCTTTTGTTCCAGCCAATGGTTGTGTGCGTGTGAGGGGAACAGTGAAGGTGTAGTCATGTGGGGATAGTGATGTTAAAAAAGGTGAATCAATTCTCAAGGTCATTTATTCGCGTGATTGACTCCCTTGGTTAAAAGGTGGGAGGGGAGATAGAGGCTGTGAGGGGCACAGTGGAACTACCTCAACCCCCTGATCAGGTCGACATGTTTCAAGCGAGATTCGCAATTCCTCAGGACCTATAGTGGACAGTACTACACAGTGGAAACAAAACTAAACATAAAAAGTAGAAGGGAGTCAATACAACCTCTCTGGGTCTGTAAGGGTGCAGGCCTAGTGGTTCCGCGATAAACAGGTGACCTAGGAAAGATGTGAGATAATTAGCCAAGTGTATTTGTAATGGCGTGTAGCACTTCAATCAATCTGGTGACCATATGTTGATTGAAGTGATACACGCCATTACAAATACACTTGACTGATTTTCTCACATCTTTCCTAGGTCACCTGTTTATCGGGGAACCACTAGGCCTGCACCCTTACAGACCCAGAGAGGTTGTATTGACTCCCTTCTACTTTTTATGTTTAGTTTTGTTTCCACTGTGTAGTACTGTCCACTATAGGTCCTGAGGAATTGCGAATCTCGCATGAAACATGTCGACCTGATCAGGGGGTTGAGGTAGTTCCACTGTGCCCCTCACAGCCTCTATCTCCCCTCCCACCTTTTAACCAAGGGAGTCAATCACGCGAATAAATGACCTTGTGAATTGATTCACCTTTTTTAACATCACTATCCCCACATGACTACACCTTCACTGTTCCCCTCACACGCACACAACCATTGGCTGGAACAAAAGAACTCCGACAAAGAGCGCCCCTGAGGCGCCCGCCAGACATTGCAGCGCCAGTCTGACGAGGAGCAAGAGGCCAATGATGAAGCTTGACATCTAGCTCGCTGGGTGTGTGAGGCCTCTCAGTTCCAACAAGGGAGCTTTTTGCTCCCTGCCTTAACTCTCCTTACACTTTTTGCCACACACTCTCCTTCCTATTTACTTCATTTCTTGGGAAACTTTGTACTTTTTGTATTTCATGTTTGATACTGGACATGTACACTGGACCCCTCTAAATATTGTCCAGAACCGGTTCCTTTTTGTACCAAAAGGGATTCTTCTCATACAAAAGTATGCACAACAAAATAGGCAGTTGGTGAAGGATGGTTGGACATTTATTGCACATCAGAACACAGAATCCAAAGACCCACTACCTCAACTGTCTCAGTAGCTTAACAAAACATACAGAAGATGCACAATGACCCTACCACCCAGTACCAAGTACTGTCAACATCTCTGAGTCAAGGTAGCAATCCACACAATCACGCTCACTCACCCATGCTTGTTCACAAAATTAGGCAGCTGAATACATGATTTGCAAACAATATACATTTCCATAAATAAATAGAATGCTAAAGGTGAAATGCGATTACATCATCAGTGTGGAAAGAAGAACTCTGTGGCAATATGGGTTAACCACCCACCTCAGAAAGTAGCAGTACTGGTTACAGCATATGCACAGAAAAGCTCTGGTGCATAGATCACTCAGCCCCACCCTCTTCAACGTCTACATGATACCTCTCGCAGCCATCGCACGCCAACACAACCTCAACATCATCTCCTACACCGACGACACCCAGCTGATCCTCTCCCTCATCAGAGACCCCGACACCGCCAGAACCAGCCTCCACGAAGGGATGAAAGACGTCGCCGAGTGGATGAAGAACAGCCGCTTGAAACTGAACTCAGACAAGACGGAAGTCCTCATCCTTGGGCCATCACCCACCACCTGGGATGACTCCTGGTGGCCCCCAGCCCTGGGCACCGCCCCCAAGCCGACAGACCAAGCACGCAACCTGGGCTTCATTCTGGACTCCTCCCTCTCGATGACCAGACAAGTCAACGCCGTCTCCTCCTCATGCTTTCACACCCTCCACATGTTCCGCAAGATCTTCCGATGGATCCCGATCGAAACCAGGAAGACGGTCACCCAAGCCCTCGTCACCAGCCGGCTGGACTACGGAAACACCCTCTACGCCGGAACCACAGCCAAGCTGCAGAAAAGACTACAACGCATCCAGAACGCCTATGCCCGACTCATCCTAGACATCCCTCGACGCAGCCACATCTCCGGCCACCTGAGGAACCTGCACTGGCTCCCCGTCAATAAGAGGATCACGTTCAGGCTCCTCACCCACGCACACAAATTTCTCCACGACCTGGGCCCCAATTACCTCAATGACCGCCTGTCCTTCCACATGCCCACCCGCCAGCTACGATCCGCTAGCCTCGCCCTCGCCGCCGTACCACGCATCCGAAGAGCCACCGCCGGAGGCAGATCCTTCTCCTACCTGGCGGCCAAGACATGGAACTCCCTCCCCATCCACCTTCGGCTGACCCAGGACCACCTCGCCTTCAGGAGACAACTCAAGACCTGGCTGTTCGAGCAGTAGCGGCCCCCCCTCCCCCAAGCGCCTTGAGACCCTTCCGGGTGAGTAGCGCGCTATACAAGTGATATGATTGATTGATTGATAGATGTAAATATTCCATTTGTGTAGATGATTCCCCTGTACGTCAGTGTAATGCAAGTATACCACTTATGTGTTAGAAAGTGTAGCATTGCATGGCTAAACTATACGTGCAGACTAGAGCTTCCATTACAAAGAGTCTTGTTTTTCAACCTTGTGGCGCAGCTCTTCAACAGTACCAAATTGCTCTCATGTGGACTCAAAGGCATCTTGAACAACAAGCATAGAAAGATTGTGCGCTATAATGTAAGACACAAACCTAATATGTATGCTTGGCTGCGGTTAATTTAGCATAGTCTAGCATGATCCTAAGGACCAGCTAACTATTCATCCCCTGTCTTGTGAAGATATATCAGATGACACATACCAGGGATAGACATGCAAAGTCACCACAACACACATAGCACATGCAACATTTTAACGTTGCACAAACTGTTGTCAAATTAAACCATTTCACCGGACAAAGACCTTTGGCAAATGTAATGAACACCATGGCAGAAAAAAATAAGATAAACGGTTATAGAACATTTTTCCAACAGACAAGGCAAACATCAATGGGTGTAACTGGTTTATTACACATTACACAGGCAGATGCTCTGATCAACACAAAAGCAAACAGATTACAGTTTCAAGTATCCAAATAAAAGAAAGAAAAGACTAAACTGACCAAAAAGATTGTCTGTCAGAGAGTACTGGTCCAAATTGAAAATCCATTATGGAACAGCATTGTGTGTACCCACACAACAGCCAAAGGAGCCTGTGAAGGAGAGACATAGTACAGTCTAAAATACAACTTGCCATGATGACATATCCAATTATTGAATCACTATTGTCCATTGTAAATTCTGATCAAAAGCTAGGAGTAATTTCAACAAGGTAGTGGGGACCATCAAAACTAAACATACACTGTACAACAGCAAAGACCCTGTAAATTAGCATACCCACACACATATCACTACATATTGTCCTACCTACACACATCACGCTTGGGAAAGCCATCATCCAACATCTTTGCATACTAACACTCTAGTAAAGAAGTTATTAATGAGCTGTCTTCTGACCTCTACCTCCTCTTCCTCCTCCTCCTCATCACTGGCAACGTGCCCCAGGCCTGGATCCTCCCATGATGGAGGACGTTGGTCCCTGTCATCCTGGATGAGTGGTAGCTTATTCTTCATAGCCTTATGGTGAGGCATGCAACACACTGTAATGATTCTGCACACCTTCTCTGGGGTCTATTGAAGGGCACCTCCTGTCTGGTCTAGGCAGCGGAATCTGGTCTTCGGCAGCCCAAATGTGCACTGAATCACACGCCTGGTCCGCCCATGTGCCCTGTTGTAACGGACATCAGCAGGTGTGAATGGGTTCCTGAGTGGTGTCAGCAACCTGGGAATGTTTGGGTATCCTGAGTCTCCTACATTTATCAAATATAAATTATCTTTTGGGCAACCACAGGGTACAAATGACAGACAATGATCACACAACTGACACTGACAACTTGACTCACCAACAAGCCAGGCACGCTCATTCCTGAGCTGGGACATCAGCTGGGGGATCCGACTCATCCTCATTATATATGCGTCGTGGGCAGATCCCGGGAAACGCACATATACAAGGGAGATGATCTGGCCCTCAAGACATACCACAAGGGCATTGATTGAATAAAAGTGTTTACGATTCCTGAAAATCTGTTCATGTGCTCGTGATGCAACCAAACCCACGTGTGTTGCATCAATCGATCCAATCACATGTGACATGGGTCCCAGGGCATAAAAGTCATCCTTAATGGCACGGAACTGTGGCGGTGTGGGAAAATGTATGTACAGGTTGAGGACCCTCAACATGGCCTCACACACATCCTGGAGCACTCGACTAAACATCGTCTGGGACGTCCCACCAGCCTCAGACACAGTAAATTGAAACAAACTGTAGTGTAGTTCCTATATTCCCAATAGGTTTTCGCATTGGAATAATATATCCTATAGATTTGAAGTAGGACTTATGGGTACTAGGTCTCTATCGAACATACTAGACTTGAAGGTTTGAAGGTTTTATTGAATTAGCGTAGTTAATTAAAACCATAGCTATAAAATATCAACATTAGCACAGTTATCATGTTTAGAAAGCAAAAGCTGAAAAGGACAATCGAAATTTAAAATCCTGTACATGTTAAAAGCAATCTTGTAGGTGCCAGTATAATCACAAAACAGTTCAGGACCTAAAGTAAAATAGATTAATGCGGGAGTACTAAATAAGGGGATGGAAAAAGTCTGTGATGAGTTTTTGGGGGGAGAGCTGGAAGCACAGGGACCATGGAGGGTAAAAATAGGTTGTCCAAAAATCTCACAAATTTTCCAATCCTGGCAAGCATGTGGGTGTCTGAGGAAGTAAAGCACAGGGCCGATGCTTCCCAACACGACCTGATGCCCCGTTTTAAATATAAAGGTTTTAAAAGAAGTTTTCTGGGGGCGTCCAGGACAAGACATCAGCACAGGAGATGCAGCCATGATTCAGTCTGATAATTGCACAGTCTGCATGCCCCCTCCTCACTTGTTGGAGCCCATCGGTTAAAGGCGATTGAACGCAGACCTAGGAGACGCATGAACATTATGTTTTTCCAAGCCACTGCATTTAAATTTTCCAGGAGGTAAGATTGAGGTGCCCCAGGGAGGTATGAGTTGTTCAGGGGGAGCAAGACTTTTGATGTTTTTAAAGCCTTGGAGTCCATCCGATGGGAGATTTGTTTGACCTGCTTATTGATAACCTTTTTCCAGACTGTGTATGGAATAGTATCTGAGGTTAGTAATGAATTATCGATCTCTAGCGATTTTATTGCCTTTGTAATTGTCGATTCCATGGATTTCCAGGATTAGCAAAAGTTTCTTTTAGCCGGGCTTTTAAAGTGTTGTCTGCGGCTTTTAATGTCCTTATAAAGTATTTCAGGGTGTCAGCCTCGCAATAAATAGATTGTCTTTGAAGGCCCAGCTCCAGTCGTAGTCTTGCCCTACGAATGAAGTTTGGAAGATGAAAGATTTTTTTGTAAATGGAAACTTGGGCACGGTCAAGACTAGCGGAGCATGCGCCAGGGAAGGCCTGATGCCCATAGTTTAAGGCGGGGAGAAGAGTGGCTTTAATCACCTTCAGAATGTGTTCTGCAGTAGGACTACTCAAGGGCTGATTGAGTCGGTTCAAGGAGTATGTTATAGCGCCTGCTCTCTTTTTCAAGGCGGCTAGGTGGGCTGCTGGTCTAGAGGACTCGCTAAACCAGACCCCCAGGTAATTATATTTTGTCGTTGGGATTGGTGACGTTACAACGCAGGCTATTACAACGCCTGCTGTTACAACGCGGTTTTTACATCGCATACCATTACAACGCATAGTGCTTTTAAGCGCTGGATAGTGAATTATTTAATTCACTATTCCAACTCCAGTCCCCGTGGATAGTAGGGAAGGTGTTGGATAGTAAATTAAATATATTCCCTATCCTAGAGCGCCCCCCAGCGCAATGCGTTGTAATGGTTTGCGTTGTAATGGTTGCGTTGTAATGGTAGTGCGTTGTAATGAATGCGTTGTAAGTGATGTTTCCCTGTCGTTGTCTTGATCTTTGCAGGCCCAATGTACCACCTTAAACTTTTCTTGTTCTTGCAGCTGCCGAATATCAACACCTTAGTCTTTTCCTGATTAATTATTAAGGTATTGGCAGTGTTATATTTGTGGAGCCTACTTAATGCTCTTTGGAGGCCCGATTTTGCCTGGTCCATTATTACAATATCGTCGGCATATTGTAGAATGTGCAAGTTCCCTTTTGCGGAGCCCAATTTTGGCGGGAGAAGATTACTTTTCTCCAAGGATGTTCCCAAATCGGCTTTGTAAAGATTGAACAAAAGGGGGGCAAGAACGCAGCCTTGCTTTAGTCCGTCTCTGGTAACAATTTTCGCAGAGACAGTCTTTGGGCCAGTTTTAATTCGCTCTCATGTGTTCTTATGCAAGGAGATAAGAGCACCTAGCAGGCCTTGAGGAATACCCCAGTTATCCAGTTTCCTCCATAAAGTGTTGCACAACACTTTATCAAAGGTGGCGCTGTAGTCTATAAAGCAGCAGTAGAGAGGAAGATGATTTTTTGGTGCTGCCTTTTGGCTCAGAATCGCTAGAGTCGTGATGTTATCTATTGTGAAGACCGAGGATCGGAAACCTGTTTGGAAATATGGTAGAATGTTGTTTTCTGCTACCCATTTTTCTAGTGACCTAAGAAGACACCTGGCATATACCTTGGCCTCAAGATCTAATAGGGCAATTAGCTGGTAGCGAGGGATCTCCTTTCTTAAAAATTGGGCATAAGATCGAGCCCAGACATGAGTCTGGTAACTGATGGGTCGTAAACACGTTGTTATATAGGGGACCAAAACCTTGGCCCACTCTTCCAGAGCACATTTAAATCCCACTGCTGGAAGGCCGTTGGGTCTGGGAGCACTGTCATTTTTCATGGCTATCAAGTACTTAGAGACCTCGGCTGAGGGAGTCAGCTCTTGAATTTCTATCTGGATGGTATCGGCACGATCTCTTAATTCGATCGCCACAGGATCCGGGGTGTCATAGCAGTATAGATGAGTCACATGCAGGGCCCAATCATCTTCACGAACCGCGTTCCCTCTGCTCTCATTGGAGGAGCGGAGCTTATTCATGTGGTTCCAGAATTGGGACAGATTTTTTTCCTTCAACAAGGTGAATATTTTTAGCCACTCATTCTGTTCTTTTTGTCTCTTGGCGTCCCATGATGATTTTTTGAAGGCTTTGCGCAGTAAAGCCATAATATTAGCAGAGAGAGCGGTATCTTTCAATTTGTTCAGGCGCACGGCCCTCCTTAGGGCTCTTCTTTGGCTGGCTAACTCTGGGTCAAGGGTCATCTTCCGACGTAGCCCATGGGGTCTGTGTAATGCTTCAGGACCTGTTAGGAGGATATACTAGACTTAATTGTGAGTACCAGCTAACTCAGAGGTCACTAGAAACTTTCTCGAATAAACAAGAAGGGATTCATTTCTGACAACCGCATAAACATGACAACTTTGTTTCCCCAAGATAAAACGTATCTTCAGAGTCGTGGAAACAATAGATAGATATTTTACTCAGTCATTCATGCATGCTTCGTTTCACCAGAGGTGCAGAGAAATAGAGAGATGGGCGTTTTCAATAAAAAGTATTTATTGAACAGTCTTCTTTCTCGTGCAGAAGAAATGAACTGCTACAATCGTAATACTGACTGTAAAGTATTATGCGTACAGCAAGAAGAGTATTATAAAATAATACTGTAAAAGCATGGTATGGTTTCTAAGCCATAAAATACATCATAAATAACAAAAGGTTAAAAAGTACTCAACCGGTGCTTCTAAAATATGCCTACCCGATGTACCTAACCTAAGTCTAGTACGAGGGAAGGAGTAAGTGAGGTGTAGCATAAAACTAGTATTCTTTTTGTCAAGAATCTATCCAAGATTTCTCTTAGGGTCTAATCAGCTCTGTACCTTGGTTTAGAATGAAGGAGGTCTGGTATCTCTCTGTCTCAGGACTCGATTTCCCAACACCCCGCAAGGGGTGCTTGGAAAAACTAGAGCTGGACTTCTCGGCAAGAGAAAAGACAGCGTCTCTCTCAGTGCGTCTGTTGGAGGGTCGGCTTCCTTTGGCACTTACTGCAGCAGGATGCGTCGGGCAAGTAGATAGTCGAACTGCTCCAAACCACTGTGTATTTCCTATGGCAAGTGTAGGCATATTTATACCTTGAAGGTACCGAGTTTGATGTAAAGGTGAACATAATAAGGTCATCAAAGAGTCTTAGTTGTTTTAAAACTTCAGGAGTTCTTGGACAAATCAATATTCAAGCAAGGGGAAGTCCCTAACTGCTGAAGCTGAGTTTTCATAAATAAATCGTTGTGGCTTTTTGGAACTAGTGGAAGTAGCCATGCCATATTTGGACTGCATGGGCCATGTCTAAATAGGTATACACCTGTTACAACGCATTTGTTACAACGCACTACTGTTACAACACGACTTTTACAACGCATACCATTACAACGCATTGCGCTGGGGGGGGCTCTAGGATAGGGAATAAGTATAATTTACTATCCAACACCTTCCTTGGGGTCCACGGGGACTGGAGTTAGAATAGTAAATTATACTTACCACTATCCAGCACCTCAAAGCGCTATGCGTTGTAATGGTATGCGTTGTAATGGTCGCGTTGTAACAGTAGGTAGTTGTAATAGTATGCGTTGTAACATGGTACATCCGTCTAAATATGGTTATGATTTCTATGCCTATATAAGGACATGGTGATTTATACCTATATAAGGGCATGAATCGGTAAAATTACACTAGGGTTCTAAATGCTATACAACAGAACCAGTGGTAAATAAATATAGTGCCACCATCTTCACCTTCAGCTTGGGGGTCAGGGCAAAGGGATATGTGCGTCCAGGTAGCAGGTGCGGTGACAACTGGTTGGTCAATTCTAAAATGAATGCCCTTGTGAACCTGTATTTCCTCATGCACTCACGCTCCACCATGGTTTCAAGATCTGGGAAGGGTCTGTGGACAGTTGGTGCCCTGGGGAAACACATGACAAAGTATGAACACATATTACTTGCTGAATTGAACATCAAGTGATACAGAATCAACAGATTGCGTCGCACTTACAATGATGACACTGTGAAGGCAGATGTCTGAGGTTGACCTAATCCAAAAATTGCAGCAATGTGAGCATGAACAAACACACAATTATGTCATGTATTACCAAAGAATACAGAGTTGTACTGTGACTACTCACAGTTCTCTGTCAGTCCCCATGTGATCAATTGTAACAGACACAACACACACACAATTAAGCATCAGCCATAGATTCTTAGGTCAACTAGCACATGAATTTTATGTACACAGACATGGACAAGGTATTACAACCTAGCAACAACACTACATACAAACAGCTTGTCACCATGCACAACACTGTCATGGTGTGGACATTAACAAGATGTGATGTATGACCTACATAACACAATGATCCCCTGGGACAGTGGCCAAGCATAGGATTATGATGTGTGAGGTGGTCACTCACACTATTCATGTCCCTCACAGACACTGCTAAAGTTGCACTGACAGCTAGGATCAGAATGTGAGTAGTCTTGTCTTTTGTCTCTGTCCTATTATTCAAACATACATTGTCTGAGTTGATGAGTGTGCATTGCATGTACGCGTGAGCCAACTCATGATGGAGCAGGACTGACAGATTGCATGCTTGAATCAATGCTGTTTGACATGGGTGAGTCTTCAAAATACACGTCTGCCACAACCTGACTGAGCCGGTCGCACTGATTGCCTGCTGGTCGTCATAGTGACAGACGTGCATTTTGCATTGTGCACGATTCGCTTACGGTACAATTCGTTTTACTTTTTAAACAAATGTATCAGAATCTAAACGTCATGTTGCAGACATTTTTAAACGTCTCGATAGGCGTGTCCGAGGCGTCCTATATCATGGATTGGACTAATTCATAGGATGCGAACGAGTCAGACCTATTGCTTTGGACGCTTGGGACCGATTCTGCCTCTGCAGCACAGATATAAGGCTGTCTCTTGCCCTGAGAGCTCACTTGCCTGCACTGAATGCACCATTTAGATATTTCTGCTGCCACTGCTGCTGTCTCTGTATCCTCTGGCTCCAAGAATGGCACACACTGTTGAGAGGGCCCCAGCCTTCACAGAGGAGGAGAACCAGGCCCTGCTGGATAGCCTCCTACCACAGTACAGCAAGCTGTATGGGAAACCAGGGGAGCAGGTGAGTGTGCAGTCCACATCCTCTCTCATTGGGCATCTTTTCTGACTAGCAATATTGGCAATGTGTGAAGCAGTGACTAGCATGTTCATTCAGTAATTGTCACACCCAAAGTGTGCAGGTACCTGCATTGAACAGGTACTGTTGTGTGAGAGTGCATTTTGAGACAGTCATACCTCCCAGGCAATATTTCCACATTGGTAATGCAGGACCAGTGTCCATCCACATAGTTGAACTACCTGTGTACTTTATATGCCCTTGTAAAAAGCACATGTATATCTAGCTGTGTGATGCACACACATTTTGTATGTCTGTTAATGGTTCTTTCACTTTGCCATCCTCACAGGTTGATGCCCCTCAGAAGCAGGACATCTGGCTGACCATTGCCTGGGCAGTAAGATCTGTGGGGATCCACAGGTGGCGCATCCGCAACTGCCAGAAGAGGTGGCAGGACCTACGTGGCTGGACCAGATGCATTGCTAGAGTCCAGCTGAAGCTGTCACCTCCTCGCAGTAAATACAAAAGCAAAATCAACAAAAGAAGAGGTTACTAGACACCAGTTATGCTAACGGTCAATTACTAAACAAACAAGAAATCAAGAGTCTATAATCATTGGGAAGCGAGAGACCATCCTTACACATGGGTAAAAATCAGCAAGACGGGCTTCCGAGGGCGAACTTCTTGTCTGACATCGACTCTAGACATAAAACTATTAAAACTGTAGACTTGACAAAAAAAAACAGTGATACTCAGCTCAATGAAATTATACAGCTAAAAACTTGCCGATCAAGTAAGCTCCAAGAAGATACCACTCCAATATCGGAAAAAGATAACACAGAGGGGCCAACAAAAACTACGGCTACAGAAACTGAATCAACGCCACAAATTTTGCAAATAACAAATCAAATCACTTGCAAAGCAGGGGTCTCAGCCAGCGTTATTAGCTTACAACACAGGGAGCATCGAAGTGAAATAGGGGTTCAATTAAACCCTTCCACCTTAACACGAACTGAGTTAGGAACAAGAGACCAGGGTACGGCTGAAAACAACATAACATTAGCAAACAGATCACAGAGCAATCTGATTCAGGGCAACCTAAGATTTAACATAACGAATAAGGATAACAGACAATCAATTCAAACAGATTGTAACGAGCAAATGCTAGACTCAGCTAAGCCCGATCTTGAGAGTCGTCAAATTATTTGGGCACCCGAATACAAGACACAGGGTTGTCATGACAATCTGAACAGATGCAATGTCCTGAAACTAATAGCGGAAATTAGTGAGTTAAGAAATATTGGATCCACAGACCTCGAACGAGTGCAATTCCTAGCAGGCTCTACAAACTCAATAAACGAACAAACACTGACAACATGGAAGACCCCCGGGATAGCACAATCAATATTGGAAAGATCAGATTCATTTAAAAAATGAGGCATTCTATTATCTCAGCCAGAAATGCCCCGTTACCCGTTTCCGTTAAAAAAAATCAGAAGCCAGCAAATTATTAAGAACTCGGCCAAAGCGACTCTCCAAAAGCCCGTTTTTTTCAATTCTACACAACGCCCAAGGCTGAAGCACTGATGTCTTCTCCCAGGAAGAGAAGGTCGAAGAAAGAGGGGGAGAACTTAGATCTCCCACCGAGGATTGGAAATGGCTTCCTAGTTTGTTAAACGCAAAGCGGAAAAATTGACGGAACAAAGACACTACAAAGCAAACTGACAAGAAAGGAATACACATTGTATCATGGAATATCGCTGGAGCGAAAAAACTATTAGAGGACGGAATAGCCCTAGATGAATGGGTGGATTGCGATATAATTGCTTTACAAGAGACCTGGCAGCAAGAAGAAATCGCACTGGCAGGCTTTACACACCATCATGTAGCCGCAGAGAAATGTAAATCCTACGGTAGAGCAATTGGAGGCCTCTCAGTTTACATAACTTCTGCTCTACAAATTAACTCAGAGCAACTTGAATCTCCAGACCCAAGCATCCAAATAGTTAAATTATCAGGATTAAATGCAAATAACAAGGTGACAACCCTTCTGATCAATTACTACACGTAACCAAAAACTCGAGTGAAAAATACAAAAAATACTCTATTATGTGAGGTAATAACAGACTTTCGTAGTACTGAGCCAGCGTGGAACATTATAATAACCGGAGATTTTAACTCCAACCTGATATACTCCCTGGAGGAGGACGACATCCTAACGGCGGACAACATGCACTGGAGCGTCCCAGAACAGACACAAGGTGGCGTCAGGAGTAAAATCGACCGAAAAGGAATAAAATAGGTGACAGAGTTAGAATATCTAGGCATGCGAGTTCTTAATGGCAGGACCAACGAGGATCGACCTCCAAAAAAAACCTTTTACGGCCCGCATTTCCAATCAACTCTGGACTATACAATTGCAAGTCTTTCGCTATCTCCTTTATTAAACAACTTTTATATTGAATACTCGCACATGAGCGACCACGCAATGCAACACATTAAATTCAATCTGTGTGTAGAAAGATTTCAATCTTCACAAACTGTGGAAGGCAACCTAAGTTCATCTAACCAAAAACGAATTAACTGGTGTAATCCAACCAATTTTGAATGGTTCTCGACAATAGTGGACACGATGAACAACTTAAGTGACACTTCCATGAATGCCATAGAAGCATGGTCTCTCTTTTTAGAGAGCCTAAAAACGAAAATGAAATCTCCAGTTACGAAGGACAAAGGAACGATCACAAACAATACATTGCCAAAAGATTTGAGAGACTTGAGGAAGGAACTGAGAAAAACACACAAAAATCTGCAAACGTATAATAAAGACTCTAGTCAAATGGACGTCTTCTTGGCTCTACTGAAGCGCTATAAAAAGAACGTTTGGGAGCACAAAAAAGTTACCAAGGAAAAATTCTGGACTAAGTTGCTCCATAGCGCTAAAACCTCGAACGCAATTACATTCTGGAGAATTATAAACCAATTAACCAGACCGCTGAATATTCTTACATCAAACGTGCAGGAACCTGAATGGGTTGTCTTCCTTCAGCAAAAATTTAAAGGAAATCTATTAAACATTCCAGCGAATCAACCCTACGCGCAACATCAAAATAAAAAGATAAGTGAGGTGAAAAATAGTACACGACAGTCGCCAATCAATCCAAGCAATGCACCTATTTCGAATATATCATCCAGAATCTACTCTATGGAAGAGATTACAAAAGTAATTAGTAAGGGGAAGAGTAACGGGGCCCGGGGCCAAACGGTATTCCCCAAGCGGTATATAAACACGCACCTGAATACTGGAGCACCCTTTTAGAGAACCTCTTTGCTGATGTTCAAATACTCAGTCAAGTTCCTAAAAGTTGGCACGGCTCCATAATAATGCCCATATACAAAGGAGGTGACAGAACCAACCCACTTAACTATCGACTAATAACACTGCAGGACGTGGAAGCAAAATACTTCGCATCTCTTTTATTAACAGACCTGGTTACTTGGTCAGGCGACAGAGACTTGATTCCACTCAATCAAACAGGGTTCAGAGCGGGCATTGGAACTATTTCAAATATTCTATCAATAAGCTTGATAGCTGGTAAATGCCAGCGTAACAAGCAGGAGCTGGACTTATGTTTTATTGATCTACAAGCCGCATTCGATAGTGTGGACCGGAACCTACTATGGGCTAAATTAAGATCATGGGACATACCAGAGAGCTTACTAAGGGGCCTGTTGCTATTTTACACCGGCACATGGTCACAAGTAAAGCTAGGCGGCGGTTCGCGATTGTCAAGAAAAGTGTCCACAGGAACCGGATTAAAACAAGGATGCGTTTTGGCACCTCACTTGTTCAATCTATTTCTTTCGGACCTTTCCGGCAAACTAAACACCTGCAATGCTCATCCCCCGAGATTAGGTAACCTGCAACTCTCACATCTTGCATACGCGGACGACATTGTACTTATGAGCCTAACAAGAGTCGGTATGACCAGACTACTATCAGAACTTTCGCTTTTTTTGTCTGCAAACAAACTGACTTTGAACTTGTCTAAAACCAAAACAATGTTAATTTCTAATCGGCGCTCAACAGACTACAATATTTGCATGGATGGTAAAAGGCTTGAAAGGGTCTCAAGATATAAATATTTGGGACATTTTGTTGACGAAAAGATGACTCTAAAAGCGCAAAAACATTACCTTACGCAACGAACCGGAGCCTTGATCTTTGCATTTAGCTCTTTGTATAAAAAACTAGAAGGCCCTTCATTTAAACCACTACTAACGGTAATTGCAGCTAAAGCCCTTCCCACCTTAACATATGCAAGTGCAGCAATGCATGGCAAGGACGGTGCTTTGTTAAATATTTTGATTACTAAAATTGATAAGAAAGTTTTTCAACTTCCCCGCACTGCTTCACCAGCGCAAATGCGCCTAGAATTTGGTCTCATGAACGAGTCAGTGGGAAGACTATACACGTGCATTAAAACCTGGTACCGCATTAAAATGAATGCCACTGACAACAACATAAACAAATTTTTGTGGCAAGAAGTCGAAACGGGAACGAAATCAGAGTCAAACAAATTCCTGACTAAAGCACTGGAATTAACAAGCACCGCCCAGCTATGGAATAAAAACCTGCCAGTTAACTCATTTAAACAGGTAATAAACTAAGCCGCCAAACTACATTCTTTACTTATTGACAAGGAGATTTTTTCCCATTGTTCACATTCTTGGGTTGCAATTAACAGCTACAAACTACTTGGACTCTACATACTCTGTTTTTACTAAAAAAAGGTTGATGGCTCTAAGATTCGGAAAATATCCAACGCTGGCTGATGCACCAGCCTGGAAATACACGGGATCCATCGCCTGTCGGCTCTGTGATTATAAAAAAGATCATATAATCCATATTATTTGTCATTGTACAAAGCTGAATCAAGAGCGAACTCTTCTTTTAAAGAATCACTTTCTGACTAAAGGATTGCGTACCTGCAGGTCAGCCATTATAGGCTGCTTGGACTCTACGGATACACAAATCAACTGTAAGATTGTAAAGTTCTTGCTTGCCTTTGAAAAACGCTTGATGACTGACTAATACCTCTAATACTGTAATGTGATTTTCTGAAACCTCATTTTTTTCTCCTTTAACGAGTATTTGAATTTTATCTTGATGTAAGTTTTGAATATGTATTCTTTACATTAAGACATAAGTGTAAAGAAAATGTGTTATGGTTTAAATTAACTGAACAATAAAGTTTTTACTTACTTACTTACCTCCTCGCAGTAGGAGTGGACACCAGACCCTGCCCCCCCACATGCGCCAGATTCTGCCAGTGGTCTTCCCTGACCTGGATGGACTGTTGAAGGCCAGACAGCAGCAAGGAGGGGGTAAGTGCATGCCTTGTCTGTGAACTGTGTCTAACATGATCTTTGAGGGGGCGGGCCTGCTGTTGTCCAAGGTTGATGTGGGACACCGCATCTGCTACCGGCAGAATGTATTTGCCTTCATGAATGGGGAATTTTTTGACATGTGTCTGCACATTGACACATTTGTGACATGTACTCTGTGTGGGCCATATGTGCATGTCCTAGTTGATGCTCAGCCACGCCATATGTGTCTGGCGTGTTTCCCAAACACACATGCAGCAGATGTGACAATGTTGTGATCTCTGAAGAATGTCCATCATGTGTGTCACACATGCATGGACACTTGCCTACTGTTCAGGCTAATCCCATGTTGCACATGGCCCAGGTCACTTATGCCTAACCCGGACTTGGTGTACACGTAAATGTAATGCATTGTGCAATGTGCAATCAGGTGTCGGCCTCTGTCTCATTATGGAGTGGGGTAGCTTTTTTGACTCCTGAGGTGTCAAATATATTTGGGTGGGTACCCAGCTGACATGTAGCTGTTGGATCTTCACAATGGGGTCAGACATCAGTGTGTAATCACTTGACTGTGCCTGATGGTGTATCCAAAATGTAAGTGCAGCAGCTATACTTAACTGTCATCGAACTGTGTTGTGAGGACGTTGATAGACTTGTGCTTGCTGTTACTCTACTGTGGCATTTGTATGATGTAGCTTTAACATGTAGCATTGGGGAAACATGTGCACTTGACAGATGAAGAGTTTCTATTCCCCACAACTACATGATTGAGATACAGTGCAGACTGTTGGTTTTGTGATGCACTGCCCCAATTATAGAAGGCAGCAATGATTGATTATCCAGACTGCCCTGTAGCATATTGTTTCATTTGCTATAGTGTGTCCTGCAGTGATGGGAGTTGTCCTGCATGCACTCAATTGTGGCATCGTCCAGCAAAATACCAGCACATCATGGTGAGTGGTGAAGGAAGCATATTCATATGACTGACTGACTGACATTTACTTGGGCAATCCCTTTCCCTGACACATGTACTAAGTCAGTGGCAGGAAATTGTGTATGTGGTTACTGACACATTTCCATCACAAAACCTGCAGTTCAGACAACTGTGTATGTGGGGCATGTGTGCACAAATGAGTAGTGTCTGGCTACATGTACCAGACTGATGTCGCCATGGACATGTAGGATATGAGGGGCATGGTTTACTGGCAGACTGACATGTGTGTTGTACATATATGGGGCAGCACTTCGAATGATTTACTGCAAATGATACACAAACGTGAGCTGTAATGTGCTGTACTGACTGTGATGTCAATACAGGAGACTGATGGTTCTCTATTTACCCTGTTGATTTGCAGTTATATCTACGGACACTGGGGGAGATAGCTCCATGGACCATTAGGAGCCACAGCTCCAGACTAGGTCCGCTGCGGAGAATTCGGAGGGACCAAGTGGCACGGAGGGTGAGGGGAGCCACACTGAGGAGACCTCGGCTATATCCACCTCTGTTGAGGGACATGCCAACTTCAGTGATGACTCCCTTGTGGAGGCGGGTGCCAGCAGCCCACAGTGAACACTTAACGTGTCTGGCCATGTGTAACGGGGTGTACAGACGGGGTCATCAGGATATCGATACGGGACTACCCATCAACGAGGGAACGAACCAGGGGAGGTCCGACTTAACCTTTGTTCCCTCCCCTACCCTCTCTATGTCTCACCCACAGGAACCGGCAACAACGTGGACCGAGTCGGACACTATGGACTGGCCCTTTAACTGCGAGGAGAATACCGAGTGGGAGGAGTCAGCCTGGCAGCCCTGCCCATCAAAAGGAGAACCAGAAGCCTCACAGGTGTGCTTGTTCACCTGGAGGACGGAAGGCGAAAGAGGAAGGAGGACGGAGGTTCGGAAGGAGGAAGGATTCGGAAGGAGGAAGATCGAGGAGCAGAAGGAGAGAGAGGGAGACGACTCGGAAGACCTGGAGCCTCGAGGAGCGGGAGAGGAGGTGGAGAGTCGGACGACAGGAGACGAAAAACGAGCAGAGTCGGCGCCTGCCCAGGACGGAGGAAAGCCAGGAGGCCACCGTTTCCACGAGCCGCCCAGCCACTCACCCAGGGGAGGTGCGTGGCTCCTCCAGGTACGTGATCGTTTCAGGGGCTGGGTAGGAGGGCAGCGTACTTTAGGTACAACCCCGAGGGACGTTTAGTTTAACGGGAGGCGGAAATCACCCTCACTGCCGTTCACGCGTTAAACAGAGCACCGGGAGTCCCCTCACTTACCCCCCCCTATTTGCACCATGCACGAAGTTGTACAGCACCTGACACTTCTGTCTCTCTATCTTTCCCTCGGACTGGGTGATCGCTGGAGAGCCACTCCAACTGTCGGGACGGACTCGGAGGAGGAGGAGCCGCCTGTCCGAAGACCGGAAGGAACCAGGAAGAAGGAAAAGTCAGTACACAGACGTCGGAGTAGAAGCCGGTCACCACGAAAATACCCTGCCCGTAAAAGCTGTACGGATCAACTGTTTGCCACATTAAAGCCTAAACTTCCAAGAGCACGCCTATTGCCTATCTCTCCTGCGCCGCCACCCGCTAACATTGTAACAGTGGTGGAGAATGCGGGCAGGCTAAATCTCGACACAGAGATGGAAACCATTCTTCAAGAGCTAGTGAAAGGACAGGAGAAACTCGGCTGGGTGGCGGAACAGCAACTGACTTCCGCCCAGGCTGACCGGGAGATCCTAAAGAAAGCCCTAGCCGCCAGAGAGGAATCTCAACAGCCCTGGGTGGATCCCGTCGCCACCGGGAGTACTAGAGGTGAAGTAACCATCCCCCATGGCTCTTCTGCAGTGGCTCTACAGAAGTATCATACCGGAGACGACCCAGATGCTTTCTTATTAAACTTTGAAAGGGCCGCAAGGGCCTGTGGCTGGCCCATAGTCAAATGGCCCTTCTTCTTGGCACCCCTCCTGTCAGGGGAGGCCCAAGCAGCATACCAGGTTGCCAATCCTAACGGGGATACGTCATACACAGAGATCAAAAAAATAATTCTCGATCACCTAGGGTTGGACACCGAGGCCTACCGAATACGGTTTCGGAAAGAACGGGGCACCGCAGGAGAGACCCCTAAAACCCTATTCGTGCGGCTGAAAATGGCCGCCGATAAATGGCTGACCCCTAACACTAGCACCAAGACCGAGATTATGGACCGAATATATCTCGAACAATTCCTGGAAGCCCTTCCCTATGCAACGCAACGCTGGCTTCGCCAACACCACAATCTGACAACTGCGGAAGCCGTGGAAATGGCCACTACCTTTTCCAGAGCCCAACCACGCTCCACAGGGTGGGAAAATGAGCGCCACACAAAGTTGCCCATGAAACCAGAGAGACGCCCCGTCCAGCGACCCGTCGACCCTCCAAAACCCCGTAGCTGGAAACCTGAGGGACCATCTAGCTCTGGGCCCCAATGCTTTGATTGTGGGAACTGGGGCCACATCGCCCGATTCTGCCCCACGAAGAAAACCCAAGAGGAGCCGATGGAGGTGGGATACCTGCCCCGGACTGTACTTTACTCCGCGGAGATGGGGAGCACTTATAGGGTGAGTGTACAGGTGAATGGAGCGGTAGTGCAGGCCCTCTTAGACTCAGGGTGCCGGCAGTCGGTTATTCAGGCCCCTCATGTGCTAAAGTCTCAATATCTAGAGAACCAAAGCGTGGCCATAAGATGTGTGCATGGGGATGTGAGGACATACCCCCTTGCCTTAGTTCCCTTAGTGCCCAAGGGAGGGCCCCAACAGCGAGTGAGAGTAGGTGTACTCAATACCCTCCCCGAGCCCTTGATCATTGGTACTGACAATCCGAGTTTCCTTCACTGGTTCAGGCAGAGTATGGGTACAGGGGAACCCCGCATGCAGTCAGTGAAGACGGCCCTTCTGACCCCGGAACCATGGGTAATGGACCGAAGTTTCAAATTTGCACAAATCAATGACACCACCCTCCTTAATGCCTGGGAGCAGGCACACCGTGAGATGGACGACCCTCATCCCAGATACCCCCGTTTTCTCATCTCCAATGAGCTACTATACCGGCAGGCGAAGGAGGACGAACCCGAGCAACTGTTGGTGCCGGTATCTTACCGTGAGCAAATTCTCTTTTTCGCCCACACCCATCTAGTGGCTGGGCACACCGGGAGCGAAAAGACCACGCAGCTAATCTTACGTTTTTTTTACTGGCCCGGTATATATAAAGACGCTCAACGCTATTGCCAGGAGTGCACCATATGCCAAACCATGAACATGACACGACCACCGGCAGTGCCTCTCCAACCGCTCCCCATTATAGGGAAACCTTTTGAACGAGTCGGTATGGACATCATTGGACCATTACCCAAAACCCGAAAGGGACACCAGTATGTACTAGTCCTGGTGGATTACGCCACGAGATTCCCCGAGGCCTTCCCCCTCACGGCTACCACGATGAAGCAAGTTGCGGACCGAATGATCGAACTATTCAGCCGTGTGGGATTCCCAAAGGAATTGCTAACGGATCAAGGGACGCCATTCGTATCACGGTTGATGAAAGAAGTGTGCAAGTGTCTGGACGTACACCAAATCAGGACCTCCGCCTACCATCCGCAGACAGATGGCCTCGTAGAGCGCTATAATCGTACCTTGAAGACTACATTGAGGAAGATGATGGAAGTGAATGGGAGTGAATGGGACCAGATACTTCCGTTGGCCCTATATGTGATAAGAGGGCAACGCCAAAGCAGTCTCGGCGTATCCTCGTTTGAGCTTTTGTATGGTCGACAACCCCGCTCCCTGATGGAGATGACAAAGGAAGCGTGGGAGAACGAGGTTCCAGAAGAAACCTCCGCCACCCTGGAGTATGCCCAGAACCTGAAATCCAAATTAGGGAAACTCCGAGATCTGGCCTATGCGAACATGGGAAACAGTCAACAGAAACAAAAACTATGCTACGATAAAGGCAAGAAGTGGAGACAGTTGAAGATAGGGGAGTGGGCTCTCGTATTGTTGCCCTCTTCCACTCAAAAGTTCCGTGCCAGTTGGACAGGACCTTTCCAAGTCGTACGTACCATTGGAAAAACCACCTATGAGCTGCAACTAGGGCCCCGAAAAACACAAACCTATCACATCAACTCCTTAAAAAAATGGTTGGGAGCTCCACCCGCCTCCGACGTAAGAGTCCTGACTGGCAGTAACACGTCGCCTTCCACTCACGACCAACTAAACATCAATGATGAGTTAACCCAAGCTCAAAGGAAGGATATTCAAAACGTCCTCCACCGGCATGAGGGACTGTTCTCAGACCAGCCCGGACTGACCAACCTGGCCGAACATCGAATAAACACTCCCCCCGGAAAAGTCATTAACATTAAACCATACAGAGTTCCCGAAGCCCGAAGACAGGCCATAAAGAAAGAAGTACAGGACATGTTGGGACTCGGGGTGATAAGACCGTCCACCAGCCAATGGTCGAGTCCGATCGTCATGATTCCAAAGCCGGACGGTAGTCGGCGTTTTTGTATGGACTTCCGAGCCCTCAATGAAATTTCGGAATTCGACGCATACCCGATTCCACGAGTGGATGAACTGATAGAACGCCTGGGAGAAGCCCGGTATATCACGACACTCGACCTTACAAAAGGCTATTGGCAGGTGCCATTACGGGAGGAGGACAAGAAAAAGACCGCATTCAGCACCCATGAAGGACATTACGAATTTACCGTCCTCCCGTTCGGGCTACACGGGGCTCCCGCCACCTTTCAGAGACTGATGAACGTCGTTCTCGCCCCTGTAGCTTCCATGGCATCCGCCTATTTAGACGATATAGTTATCCACAGCCAGACCTGGGAGGATCATCTACTCCACATCCATCTGGTGTTTCAGGAACTAGAGAAAGCAGGGCTAAGGGTAAACTCCAAGAAATCGAGGCTGGCATACCAGAAGGTGAAGTACCTCGATTATGTACTGGGGCATGGCATGATCGAGCCCCAGATTGAGAAAGTCAGGGCTATCGCGGACACCCCTTTCCCCTCCACCAGGAAAGAGATGAGGGCCTTCCTAGGTTTGGTGGGGTATTACAGACGGTTTATCCCCCTCTTTGCAGACATAGCCGCCCCCCTTACAGACGCCCTACGACATACAGGGAAATCCAACACTCCCATTAAGCCCACGGAGAGTATGACCGATGCCTTCTCCCACCTAAAACGCATCATTACCACGACCCCTGTCCTCGCCTCCCCAGATTTTTCTGTCCCGTTTCTCCTCCATACTGATGCCTCCGAATACGGCATAGGCGCAGTTCTGTCACAGGTAGGCAAGGATGGGCTGGAGCACCCTGTAGTTTATGTCAGCCGGAAACTCTTCCCCAGAGAACTGAAATATGCTACCATCGAAAAGGAGTGTTTGGCTGTGCGTTGGGCTATTGAGAAACTGGCGTACTACCTCGAGGGTCGACCATTCCACCTGTACACTGACCACGCTCCCCTCTTATGGATGTCTAGGAACAAGTCCAACAATGCCAGGGTCATGCGCTGGTTCCTGGCGCTCCAGCCGTTTTCATTTACAGTGCACCATAAAAAAGGGTCAGAGAACATTAATGCGGACTTCCTATCCCGCCATCCGCTCCCCGATCGGGAGCGTCCTAGGGGGGAGGTGTGTAACGGGGTGTACAGACGGGGTCATCAGGATATCGATACGGGACTACCCATCAACGAGGGAACGAACCAGGGGAGGTCCGACTTAACCTTTGTTCCCTCCCCTACCCTCTCTATGTCTCACCCACAGGAACCGGCAACAACGTGGACCGAGTCGGACACTATGGACTGGCCCTTTAACTGCGAGGAGAATACCGAGTGGGAGGAGTCAGCCTGGCAGCCCTGCCCATCAAAAGGAGAACCAGAAGCCTCACAGGTGTGCTTGTTCACCTGGAGGACGTAAGGCGAAAGAGGAAGGAGGACGGAGGTTCGGAAGGAGGAAGGATTCGGAAGGAGGAAGATCGAGGAGCAGAAGGAGAGAGAGGGAGACGACTCGGAAGACCTGGAGCCTCGAGGAGCGGGAGAGGAGGTGGAGAGTCGGACGACAGGAGACGAAAAACGAGCAGAGTCGGCGCCTGCCCAGGACGGAGGAAAGCCAGGAGGCCACCGTTTCCACGAGCCGCCCAGCCACTCACCCAGGGGAGGTGCGTGGCTCCTCCAGGTACGTGATCGTTTCAGGGGCTGGGTAGGAGGGCAGCGTACTTTAGGTACAACCCCGAGGGACGTTTAGTTTAACGGGAGGCGGAAATCACCCTCACTGCCGTTCACGCGTTAAACAGAGCACCGGGAGTCCCCTCACTTACCCCCCCCTATTTGCACCGTGCACGAAGTTGTACAGCACCTGACACTTCTGTCTCTCTATCTTTCCCTCGGACTGGGTGATCGCTGGAGAGCCACTCCAACTGTCGGGACGGACTCGGAGGAGGAGGAGCCGCCTGTCCGAAGACCGGAAGGAACCAGGAAGAAGGAAAAGTCAGTACACAGACGTCGGAGTAGAAGCCGGTCACCATGAAAATACCCTGCCCGTAAAAGCTGTACGGATCAACTGTTTGCCACATTAAAGCCTAAACTTCCAAGAGCACGCCTATTGCCTATCTCTCCTGCGCCGCCACCCGCTAAAATTGTAACACCATGCCACCACCACCATCTCCACCCTTCCATCTGCTCGCATCACAGAAGTCCACGGAGGCTCCTGTGTTAGGGAGCACGTCTCCTTCGTGCCAGGCACTGCACCCCCTGCCCCTTTCTCCCCTGCTGCCCTGAGTGTGGAGTCTGTGGACTTACTTACACAGATCCATGTAGGGCAAACATAAATGCTGAGTATCCTCCATTCTCACACCAATCTGTTGACCCAACTGGTGTCCTACATAAAGGGCATCTCAGCTAACATGTCTGCCCTAAATGAGACTATTCAGTCCATGGCCTCCACCCAGATGGCAGCAGTGTTCCTCCTACAACAGGCCCTCACCCCTGCTACCTCTGTCTCATCCACAGTCACCACTCCCCTGCCTGTCCAACAGACACACACCCCCACACATGCACACACACCCTCAGCCAGAAGCAGCACACAGACACCCAAGCCAAAATCAAGATCCACAAGCACGCACACTCAGAGGACTGATAGCACACACACAGGGGATGGGTCACAGACACACATATAGGCATCCACAAACACTCCACATTCCTCAGATGCCTCTACCTCCAACACAGCTTCCCTTGCCTCACCTACTACCCCCACTTTCAAGCAGCTCTTCCTCTGTGACCTTGACCTCTTCCCCACAGACCCATCTGCTCCAACTTATAAGGGGAAGAGGAATTCACCAGGCACAGAGGGGAGTACCCCAGGCGCATGGACACTGAGGCCCCCAACCGCAAGTCTCCCTAGACCAGGAAGTGAAAGTCACCACCAAAGGCACAGACTTCCACCTCACACTCTCCATCCTGCAGCCCCCCGGTTCCTGCAGCCCCCCAGTTGCCAATACACAGACTCTGATGCCATTCCCGGCACCAGGTTCACCCAGACACCCATACCGCATCCCCAAGATGCTTAGGCCCTCCCCCCTTCCATATGCATTTCCACACCCACCTCACATGCTCAGCCTGTTCCTGCCACTGCTGTGGAGGTCGTGTCTCCTACCTCTGTCCTGCCCATCTCATCTGAACCCCATTTATCTACACCTGATGTTGGCACTGCAATAAGAGGCACATCACACCTGTCTGACCTGGGCCCGCAGTTGGGAGCCCGTCCACCCCATCTGTCCTGCACACTGCAGTGGTGCAGGACAACACCACATCTGAGTTGTGCCCAGCTGTGGTGACAGCGCCCACTGTGTCAGAACCCTCCTATGCAGTTGTTGGCATCACTCTAGCACCCACCACACCTCCTCTGCCCCATTCTCCTGTCCCCTGATTCTGTCCCTGCTGTGCCTGTGCTGTTACTAAGTAGGCCCCTCCAAGGTGCGAGATGTCCCTGGTCCATAGCAGTGCAGGCAATCAATGGGTGACAAGTGGTCACACGTCACCCATGTTGGACTCTATGATGGATTGGCCATTGGCCTTTTTGCATTGTGGCATGAACATTTAATACTATTGTATAGTTGAATAAAGCCAATTTTTTGTTATCCAGTGGTGTTGCATCTAAGGTACATGATGTTGATGATGTGGATCATGAACTTGCTGTTGTAATGGTGGTTGTGTTTGTACATCTGCACCACTGCACTGTTATGTCTTTCCGGCCCATTGGCAGTATGTTTTTTGGAGGTTTTACCCTTGTGTCCCTGCGTCTCCAGGCTCATCCGCCTGCAAATTCATCATGTTTGGTATGTCCCATTGCTGACATGTTATGGAACCTGGTAACCTAACATCTACAGTCCCCACAGGATTCCTTAGTGGTGTGTCTGTTGGTGTAGGTATGTGAGTATACATCATTTCAGTTGGAAGACTAATGTACAAGAATCATGTTCTTGAAATAAATCGACTTGATCAATATTTTTTGCTTCACAGTGTTCAAATGTGTAGCATTTTTGTTTGCTGAATACCATTGTTAATGTCATTTTCTTGTTCACATTGTTGAAAAGTATTCACCAGAGTTATAATCTGCAATACTCCCGTCAAGTGATACAGTAGTGCACACTGTGCCTAGAACGCTGGTTCTAGGTATGTTCACAGTTTCCATTTTTGGGGGTGAGAGCAGAGCCCCCTCACAAAGAGCACACCAAGTTTTGAAAATCACACCATAAGATTTAAATTTAGAATACAACTTTGAATCATAGTTGGGTGCAACACAAACCTTTACAATCAGCTTTTATAGAGTTGACATTTTGCTGCCTTAGTCAGTTAGTACCTGCAGCCTGTCTCTGAGTTACATGACTGGGCATAGCTGACTATTAGGATTTGTGTATTTCTCCTAGACAGTCACATAGAGATCTTAGGTGTGTCTGGATGGGCCAACCTCAGACACCAACTTTTCAGTACACTTCTGGATCTGTGGAAGACTCTGCAAGGAAGAAGGACAGCTGTGCTGCAGAAAGACTGCCACTCTGCTGGACTGCTGCTCTGAAGAGTAGCTGCCCTCCTGTGCTGCACTGCTGCCCTCTTGCTTGGGTAAGAAGGACAGGACTTGCATCTTTAACCCAGGACTACCAGAGAGAATCCAAGGGCTAGTTGGATGGCCTCCTAATCACAGCTTAAGGGACAGAAATGGCTCCAACCAATTTGAACCCAGCAGTTAGAGTCTATCTATGGTGCTTCTCGTCCCCAAGTGGTGCCACCCCAGTCCTGGACTCTTGGAAGTGAGTCTGAAGGTGCTCTTCCAGCTCAACTGTGGTCCTGTGAGCAGAACTGATGCAGCGCAACAGATCTCCTCGCAACTCTATTTCGGACTACCACTGATCAACGCATTCGCGACACAGGATATCACATCACAGCTTTTTCAGAACCACTGCTGCAGGATGCACCCTCGATGCAAGCCTTCGCATCACAAGCCTCTCATAGATGGAATCCTCACCGAAGGCCTGGACTCCACATTACAGCCACACAGTTCCTCAGAACCGACCCTGCATGACGAATCCCCAAGGCGAGATCTCACAACACCCCGCTACCAGGGTTTTAAGTACTTTGTTCAGCGGACTTACCTTGGTTCCTGCATTTGGCCCATGCTCCATTATACTCAAACTTAATTTGTGACTTCGGGCAGTTGCCCATATATAATCACAGTTGGTGCTTTGTGCTTTTAAGCAAAGCTTTCAATTCAAATTTTAAAATTGTATATCTCTAGTCCTACTAATTGTTTTTTGCCGCTCTTGTCTCAAGTAATTTATTAAATCTTACTTTATTTTTGTAAATTAATGTGGAGTTTTTCTTGTGTTGTCTTTTTACTTTATTACTGTTTGAAGTGCTGCATAAATACTTTACACATTGCTTCCAAGTTAATCCTGGCTGTTTTATTGCCAAGCTACCAGAGGGTTACACACAGGTTAATGTGGGGTTGCTACTGATTTTACCCTGATAGGAATTGTTGTTGCTGTTTTAATAAGGTTTCATCCCCCTCAAAATGTAACCCAAATTTCTACTGCTACAAAATATGTAAAATGGGAATAAAATGGTGAAATTCAGGCAATATTCATGCACAATTTGTAGAAATAAAAAGGACTGTGTCATCTTTGCAGTTTTTCTACAAGGCAGCTGGAAGTTTCGGGGGGAGGGAATCTAATATACAATGGCATGTTCAAGGAAATAAAAAAAGTACTGCTGTGGTACTACGTCCTGTACTCATAAATGCCTTTATGAATCGACTGCATAGATTTAAACTGCGCATATTTTGAAATGCAGTATTATTCACGATTCTCAGTTAAGCTATACAATTATGTTGCCAATATCAGGATGCTGTTTACAATAGAAGACCCCATTCGCTATAGGGTCGTCACCTTTACACAAAGTTTAATTGAAAGAGCTGTGGGGACTGCAATGTTCATTTCACCTCATAAATAAAGCAGTTGTCTTATGCCAACCTGGTGGAGCAGCTTCTGAAATCACATGATTTATTTATCTCGTTCCATTTCTGCTTTCATGGTCTCTGCCGCAGAGGTCATGCAGAGGATACACAGCAGGGTGCCCTGTATGGTCACGCAGGTCCTTACAGAAAAGCAGCATTTTATCTGCTTCCTGAAGGTTTGTAAATCTGACACTGTTCCTGCAGACTATATTTGATCTCAAATCAAGCACCACATTGAATATATTAAGCTTCCATGCATGCAACTCGCTGCAGCCTTTCATTTCACATCAGCAGTAGGTATATCTTACAATGACATAAGCAATGAACAGTCAAAATACTATAAAATGTGTGCATTCGATTTCTCACTCATGTTCCTATCATAATATGCATAGGCGCAGGCGCAGGCTGCGACTGAAGACAAGGGGACCCCTCTGCTAACTCGCCACAATTCCAAAACGCTTACCGCAGGTGCCATACTGCAATTCACCACTCCTCCATCCAAGCAGTCCCCCAAGGTGTAGAATGATACCTGTCTCTCAATGTATGTCGGGCATGAAGCACCAAATAAAGACAATTACAATACAATATTGGTCCCTTTGTTGATACATTAGCAACCTTAGATATACCCGAACTGTAGTATGATGTAATATATAAAATACTTACTAATAATGGGGCCGATTCAAAGAACTGACTTAAGACAAAATCCTAAACTTACTACTTTTGGTATTCACAGAAGTTAGGATTTTTTCTTAAGTTTGTTTTAAGACAAAATTAAGACAAAATCCTAACTTAAGTCTGTCTTAAGTCTGTCTTAAGACAAACTTAAGACACAATCCTAACTTCTGTGAATACCAAAAGTAGTAAGTTTAGGATGTTGTCTTAAGTTAGTTCTGTGAATCGGGCCCAGTGTTATTATCATAAGACAGTTAGGTCCTAATTTGGGGTTTGGTGGATGATCCGCTGTCCATCAAGGTGGCAGAGGAAATTACGTCGACTACTCTGATGGACTACTGCCCGCCATAGCTAGTGATCACCACCTTCCTAGCTATGATCTCTGTAGTTTTTTAGGAACTGCTATCATTGTGATTCGTCTAAAGATGCTGTTGGTTGTGACGATACTCCATCAAAAGTTTTATTTTTCGAAGCCAAACTCCCAAAGTGGGAGTTTTTTAAGAATAAACATATAACTAATGACCCTACACCAGAGGTCTTCAAACTTTTTTGCTCTGAGCCCCCCTAAGCAAAATGTTTTGAGGTCGGGCCCCTCTGAAAAACTTTAAGGCAATGATTGGTGGAGCGGGAGGGACATGGCTGTGTGCAAGGGACGGGCTTATGAGATGATTTCAGAAATACTTTTTCTATAGCTCATAAACCACACTAAGGGGCCTATTACGATTGCGGATTTCCCGCATCCTCCAGGCCGGCGGATGCCACCGCCGGCCCGGAGGATGCAGGAAAACCGCAGGGGATGCTTGAAAGACCCACCGCCAAATTAGGATAACTGGTGGGCCTTGGAATCTGTCCGCCGCTTTTCCGCCGCGGTCGCCTTCCGACGGAAAAGCATTAACATGGCTGGCGGTGTCTATCAGACACCGCCAGCCATATTTTGATGGAGTAGAAAGTATGCTTTTCCACTGCGGCTTTTCTGCCGTGGAAAAGCATACGGACCTTCATTTCGGGGGCCCGTTGCGGGCCCCCTGCGTGAAGGGGGGGTGAGGGGTGCACATGGGGGGTACCTATGGTCCCCCCTGCATTTGTGTGAACAAAGCGGCAGGCACCGTGCGGTGCCTGCCGCTTTGTGGACGCAAATGCGGTGCATGCATTTTTAACATTGCGGCGGGTGCAGCTTGAAGCTGCACCCGCCGCAATGTTAAAAATAGAGGATCTGACCACCACCCTGGCGGTCACATACTAATCTGCACGGATGGACCGCCGCTGCCCCTGCGGACGGTCCCTCCTACTCTATGGTGGCGGGCGGACTCAGGTCCGTCCGCCATCATAATCGGCCCCTAAGTATGATACTTATGAAACAGCAAATGCATCAAACAAAAACATGTGTGGTCCCAAAAATACGGCTCCCCATTATTGGGGTGTTGTAGCCCTCCCACTCTTAGACCCCAATGCAACTACACCTGCTGTATTATTCATAACAACAGCCCTGAGTAGAAGGCTATCTCCTCTACATCTTTCATCTCTTACTCACCATGCCTGATCATCATTCCGATTTTTAATAATGTTCTCTGTCCCTTTCAGAAAAAACATAAAGCTCCCACACTATGTCTCCCTTTTTTCTGCAAAGGTGCCCTCGGTCCTAATGCTAAAAAGGAAAATAAGCTCCCATGCCTCTTTTTTAAAGGTAGACAGTGATAACTGTGATGCAGTGGGCCTCTCAAACCCATGGGCCCCAGTCCTGCTGCATCTGCTTAATTATTGATAATCAGCAGTGGCCACTTACACACCTGGCAGCAGTACCTGCTTCACTAATGAATGGCCTTTTTTAAAGGAAAAAAAGGCCACTTATATTACCACATTTGCTACGTAATCCATCATCTGCTGCATAGTACTGCATATCCAATTCTTCAGTGCTGTAAACTAGTACTTACAAACATTCTATTCTGGAGGACAGATTTATGTCTTTTCGATAGTTCTGCTTTAGTGTGCAGTACAGGAAGACGAATACATTCTTGTTGCACACCTGTGTTTTAAGTGAACCTAGTTCTATGTATCTTGCGGTTTATTTTGCTGCATAATTCACTTCTTTTGTGGTCTTCTGCCATGTGTTTTAAATATGTTGAGCGTGGATTCAGCAGCCATTTAATTTCCCAAACATACTTTGGGATGGGATCACCAAGGATACCTTGTTGCTGTTGTCATAAGGCAGTTTCAGCTCAGGTACAAAAAAACAACCATCTGCTTATTGCCGTTCAGATTAATATGTCCTCACAGCACTCATACAAACATTAACTATTCCCTTTTCCGCTAAACAATTCACACCCCCTTTAAAAATTTCTTCTTTAACTTCATCTTGACAACTTCCGTTAACGACGAACCCTTTTGCCTTTTCTCTTGACTCCAATATTTCTTTCCACCAAACCAGCCGATCTGCCCCTGAACCAAGCCTTCCTTCCTTTCATTCCACCATTCTCCTCTTACTTTCCATTGCTCTTTTCCCTGTTACCTCTAAACTCGTCCTTGGTGCCTTTTGATGAGCTTGACCTCTATAACTTTCTCTGACTGCAGCTCTTTCCCAGTGCTCAACCTGCTACTGAAGCCTATTGTCCCTGTACCAGAGTTGGCTGGTAAGCTTAGTGCTTCCCTAGAGTAACTGCTCGGTTGTGAATTCAGTGCTGTGAAGCAATTACCACTCCCAAATCTCACGGGGTGAAAAAGGCAGTCCCTACCAAATTCCCCCAGTGCCCTGCAAGTACCTCCCTGTGTGGTGTGCATTTAAACCTCATAGGAAATAACAATTGAATTTACCAACACTGTTGTTCTGTAATTACCACATTTCTTATAATCACGATTCAAGCAGAAAAAACAGCTACCACAAGATGAGGTACTAAGGAAATTTCTGTAATAAAGGCCTCTGGTCCGGCCTTAGTCCTGGTGGTGCCCTGTGCGACAATGTTTGTTGACGCCTCCCTCACCCCCTGAATGACCACCTCCCCACGGATTCCCTCACTACCACCATTTGACAATGCCCCCCAAGTCTCCATTACCACTGTCTTTTAGATTAATTTAGTTTTATAGCGCCACTCTTACCAGTTTAAGGTGCCAGAAAACATTACATCACACATACGTTGCATGGAGACAATCATACAAGTGTTAATCCGTGTATAGGAAATGTTACATAAGACAGAGGCCTTCAAGGTGTAGGAGTCACATGTCAGGCATACTGGTAGGCAGTATAGTTTAAGAGTCCTTGGTCTGGAAAAGCACAAATTCTGAATTTAAAATGTAACACCATTGTGAGCGTTTTTCTTTAATAAGAAGCCTTGATTTCTACCCAAATGAACCCTTTTTGCAATACTAGGATAAGGAAAAACTGCACAGAAAAATATGTAGCTGTAATATATTCCTTGCAGTGTGCATGCAGCTCTTTGATGACAGTTAATAGCACTCAGCTATATATTAGTATTTCATCTTTTAAACTGCAAGTAACAAAAAGATCTCTCTGAGAAAAACCATAACCCATTGACCTATTTATAGTGTATGCACTTTGTGATCTGAATCGGACATGTTCTGTGCAGCAGGAATATTAACCTTCTGTGCGATGATGAGTCAAAAGAAACTTCCACATCCAGACAAAGCTCCGGTCATTTTTATTGATGCTGGGGCAAGGAACATGGCATCAGGGGCTTTGAAAATTATTGATGTTTATGCATCATAATAATTACAGCCAGTTGTTAACTCAGTGATATTTAATGGGGTTTGAAGCACTTATTTTGGTACTGTTGTTGTTAGCAGGATGTTGGTTAAATACATTCTTGAGCAATCCTCACATAGGTCAGGAATTGAAATGGGGCAAAAATAAAAATACATAAATGTCTTTTGTTTTCAGCAATTCGTCAAGAAACATAATTTACAATGCAATAGCTCTAACTCTCACAAATTGGAGACCTATTGCATTGCAAATTATTGTGTTTTTTCAGCAACCTTTTTGACCCTGCCAGCACACTTCATGACCTCTGCCCCCATGGCATGCTGATCACCGTTCTCACAAGGGCTGGAAGTAAATGAAGACAGCCTGGAAATGCAGCAAATAAACATCACCGCACTTCCAGGCCATCTTCATTTACATGCAAATGCAGAGTCATTCGTGCCCCCCTGGGAACCCATCCACGTCCCCCCAGGGGGGCGCACCCCACAGTTTGAAGACCTCTGCCCTACACCCTAGGAGTTTTCCCTGGGGTTGGAAAGTTAATATTTGTATTTTACTGTTTATAAACTAGCGGGAATGGGCAGAAATAAAAAGACATTAGACCATAGGGTGGACTATCTGATGCCCTTCCTCCGATAGCCAACTCTCCACTCCCTGGAAGTAGGATTTTCAACGCAAACACAAGGAGATGGTGGTCGGCGCGCTGAAACTTTTCAGACACTCACCCCCAGTCACAGACCTGGGTTGAATCCATCATCGTTCTTTAGCTCACTTCGCCACCTTAATTCAGACCAAGCTATATGCAAATCAGTCTTGACCCTGTGCCTCATGGGAACAGTCCAGCCCGAAATGCCAGTCCAGCCGGAACTGCCTGAACTGGAAACAAGCATCCTGGGACCGGTTTCGGAGTAACACTCCTCATCAACCAGGATAGCTTGAATCCAGTGGCAAAGTGAGCAAGGGACCCACGTCTGGGTATACCCTGCTAACTCAGGGCAAACAAAGCAAACACAAGGAGTTGAAGGCTTTTCAATGACAGAGCCAACAAAAACCTGGTGGTCTCCCAGACTTTATATAGGTAGGATGGACCAAGAGTTTAGTGGACAGGGTACTCCAGCATATTTGTAGTTGAGTAACCTGTCTAACAAAGTCGAAATCAGGTATTTAGAAAATTTGGTGTGAATCCTTCAAGAAGATGCCTCAGACTCAATGCTTTTCTACTGAGGAAAAAAGTCAGTGCATATACAAAGAGGGGTCCAGACTCAAATGATGTTCTACATTCCAACCCACATTTCATAAAGACATGCATTAAATATTTCCCAGTACATAAATGCCCAATGCAGGGTAGCACTCACCCACTCTTTTTCCAAAATGAAGACCATATCTTTATGCAAAAAACCTTAAGACAAGAAAAATAAAATGGAAACTAAAAGAAAAAACATTCTATTCAACACTGACATCTATTGCAGTCCATTCCTTTCCTCAGAATCCTTCTGAATCTAGAACTGCAACAGAACCATTGTGATTCTATCTTGCTTTGGCCATCAAAGATGATCCTCCAGGATAAGTTATAGACGGACAAACATATTCATGACCAGAAAGAGTTGATGGAGCATGATTTTTGCGAAACAGTCTTGCTTGATAAATCTGCTCATATGTGTGTTATTAACAAAACAACTTAATAATAGTGTGAAAATGAATGAAAGGGAGACTTGAAAAGAACAGCATGAAAAATGTGCAAGAAAGATATGACACATTCAAAAGCCAAAAGCTGCAATATTTCTGTGCAGAGAATAGATTGAAAACATGAGGTTTTATGTATAAATGAGAAGAGAGACTCTTTTTATGTGTACTAAAACTTACACAGGTAGAATAACAAAGTGCAAAATAACAAAAACTCTTTTTAAAAGATTTGTGTAAATGTTGATTCTTTGCTCAGTAATAAGAAAGCATTAATCATCTTACTCAAATTTGGAATCCATGGGGCAGATTTATGTTAACTGGCGCATCCCCAGGGATGCGCCAGTTAACATGCGCCACAGTGCGCCACAGCTCCGCCAGCCATGGTGCGCCGCATTTATAATGCGGCGCACCATGGTGCAAAAACGGCACAGATGCGTGACGCATCTGTGCCGGAAATGTGGCGCATTGCTGGAGTTGCGTCGCAAGTGCGCCGCAGCTCCAGCAAGGCTCGGGGGTGCCCCATTTTAACAATGCTGCGTCAAGACCTACGCCTGCTTCAAGCAGGTGCAGGCTTTTGACGCAGCATTGGCTTAAAAGTGACTGAGTGAAATCTCATAGATTTCACTCAGCCACTTTTGCGAGGCGAACCTGCCCCGGAACGCCCACCCTGCGCCGGAACGCCCACAAGTGGCGCAGGGCTTTACAACGTGACGCATCTGCCTAGATGCGTCATGTTGTAAATCGTTCGTAGGGATGCGCCACATTTACGCCGCCTTGCGTGACGCAACAGCGGCGTAAACGTAGCGCAAGGGCCTCATAAATCTGCCCCAATGTATTTACATGGGTCAAATTAGAGTAATGAAAAACGAAAATATTTATTTCTTATGTATTCCTTTGTGATCATTTAACTGAAGTTTGTTTTATTTCCTTAAGAAGAGAATAGACGATTTTACAGCTCTCCAGAAAGGCCCCAAAAAGCTGCTAAAATGATTTGTCTTTCACTAAAATAGGCCTCAGAAGAATGTATTTTGTCCTTCACTAGTTCTGAAATGCTGTTTTGTTTGTTTAGACATGCACAAAGTAATCTTTACGAATTTCCTCTCTGTGCTAAATATTTATCTTCCTATGAATGATTTTGTCGACAAATGTTGCAAGCTGATGTGGAGTGTGCACGAGGACGTGGATAAAGCTGCAAGATTCTTTTCCTGCTGCCTCGGAAGGATGACATCTTTCGTATTAACAATGGGTTGTTTTAAAAGATGAACTGGATGAGATGATGATCATCTCATTTTCAAAGCCAATGAGATCATAATGAATTTGTGAATGTAAATTAAGCGGAGTTGGACATTTAACATTTAGAGAATATTTACTAGTATATGATAGTATATTTTTGGGAGTATCTGTTTTTATGAGAGGAGAGACTTGCTGCTGTTTCCCTGCTACTCTGGCTGGCTGCTGTCTTTGCCATACCTGACTGAGGCTGTCTTGATTACTTTGCACCTCATCGGCTCGTGAATGTTGCCTTAAGCTATACCTTTTTGGCCGAAGGGTTAGCGCTTCCTAAATATTGCACATTGTGCATTAGTTCTCATTGATCTAAGTTCGTATGATAACTGAATTGCATTTTATTTTTTGCAATAACTATTTCTTTTGTCTCTTCATCTTTCCACTCATGCCCGGTATTGACACTAAAATGAAGTAATTATAAACTGTATTTCTCTTATTTGTGATCATACCTGTAACATTGAACTAATGAGAATTGTATGTTGTTTCTTTATTGTATTCATGTATTGACCAGTCATATTCTGAAATATTAGATAAAAGTGACTTGATAAGTAATCAGAGTTTGTCATTTTTTTGAGGACATAGGGGCATATTATCAAGGGGGTTTATCTCCGCTTTTTTGGCTTTAAAAGCCAAGAAAGCGGAGATAAAATTATCTCCCTATTACCTAGCTGTTGCTAACACCAGTTAGCGACAGCTAGTAGGAGATAGCGACCATCTTGGGCCCCATTTTGCATGTCAGTGACATTTATCACTAATGACATGCAAAGTGGGCGTGCCAAGATGTTAGCGACTGGAAACAGTCGCTAACATCGCTATCTCCTATTATCAACTTTTGGAGATATTCGCGCTAAGCGGGAATATCTCCAAAAGCTAACACCTGCCCTGAGCAGTTCTTAGCCATGTTATCCAATGGGCGGTGGATAACATGGCTAAGAGCATTAGCTCGGTAATGCATGAATATCGCTAACTTTTCAGCGATATTCATGCATTGCGGCCGATTTTTATCGCATTTGCAATAAACCTTGGTAATACCAAGGTTTATCTGCGATACAAATCGCCGCAGCTCAGCGGTAAATTTTTGTCTCTAACCAAGCAATAGCGATAATTATCGCTATTGCTTGGTAATATGCCCCATTGACATTTACAATATTGTGACTGTGTTTGTTAGTTAGGTATTTCCTTCGTTATAACTCCTCAAGAAGGGAATATTATCCATTGTTTCATTATCGAGTCCCTATTAGCACTACAAAAAGGTTCAACGGCGGACCTGGTATTTTGTAAGTGATTATTGAGTTCTTATGGGACAGAACTCCTGGTTATAAAAGATCAGGCAAAATTAAATTAGTGATATTATAAATGGTTATAAAATGTCACTGCTTCCGCTGGTTCAAAGGCCTCAGCCCTCCTCAAAGTATTAAATGTACCCAACAGTGACATATCAACAGGATGAATTTCACTCTCACCACTTGTGCACTCCCTCTCACATCTTGTACAATTCCTCGTTTTCACCTTAACAACCTGGAAAATGTTCCACCATTTACAAGTTGCCACTTAAATAGGAAACACATTTTTTTCTAATACCAGAGAGAGTTCCTAAATTTGGATTTGGATTATTTCTTGGAACATTGCGGGTTTAAAGAATAATCCTGATAAAATGTTATTTTAAAAATCTTTAGCAGCAGACATTTTTTGCCTTCAAGAGACTTGGGTGGACAGTAAACTTTGGATGGAAAAAGACTACTTCGTTTTAGATGGTAGCGCACTGCCCTCCAGGAGAGGCCATGCAAAGGGCGGATTAGCATGTTTACTCTCCAATAAAATTAATTGGAACTTCTCCCACTTCCTAGACCCGAATAAATTGTTCCAGGCAATAACTTTGAAAAACTTGGTTATAGACGGTTCTAATAAATCGTTGGTTTTGATAAATACCTATATTCCCCGTGATACCTGCTTCAACGTTGGCCTAATGTCGCTTTTTTCTTTTATATCTAAACTTATGGATGATCCTTCTCCTCCAAATGTATTTTTATTAGGTGATTTTAACTGTAAAATTTCTAATTGTGGTCTTGATTTATTTAGGAACAAGTTTAAGGAAGAATTTCTCCATATTCCTCAAGCGCTATTTCCGCTGAATATTAGGTCCAACAAAAGAGGGAAATTATTTTTGGATGGTCTTTCTAAAGTGGATTGTATAGTATTAAATGGTAGACTTCAATCTGACACCCCTGCTGCTTTTACTCATAAATCAAAAAATGGAGATTCGATTATTGATTATGTGGTGGCTGTTACTTTCTTTTTTCCGTTATTGAAGGATATGCTTATTCTAGTGGGGGATACCAACCTAATATGGGCGCACTACCTTAACTTCAGGGTACAATCCGTAATTATTAGCAATAATCCAGAGGTGCTTCTAGAGGAAAGATGCGTATCCTACATCTATAGCTTCATATGAAGCAACAATACATACTGTAATCTCTGAGCACACCCACAATTCATATATATAATTCCAACATAAATATGGTGGAGCACAGGGTCAGATATTGAACTAGGTATGAGTTCGGTGACACGGTTGGAATAGGATAATTGGATAGATATAATAAGTTGTTTGAATATATTTGAGTCAGTCAACGTGCTTGTAAATTAGATGCATCACTTATGTGAAGATGCTTAATATCGGACTGCTGATAAACACACTGCCCAATCACATGGGTATCAGCATGTTCATACGTTTGGAAATGGTACTTAGACACTACAAGATGGCGCGTGTATTCACGCGCATTTGAGGACACGCCAATGTGGCGCCTATGCTGGTCGCCGATACTAGGAATTTGAGTAAAGCTAATGTTTTATAATATGATATCTATCACGTATATAAAGATGTATATTGGTTTGCAGATAGCTGCTTGCCCGTTTACATGGGCAGGAAGATGTTTATTTGTTAAAGGAAAAATACGAACATATTACAAGATGGCGCGCACTTAGAAACATATTTAAGGATGCTCTAAGATGGCGCCCATGCTAGACGCCAAGACTTGGACAGATCGGACGATAGTAGGATATGCGGAGAATGAACTTAACACAGGTAAACTTGTAGTTACGCTGACTGGGGTCGTATTGAGAGGAAATTAAAACGGTGTAAGATAATAATTGCCGTTTCTATACATATATATTCTAGGGAGTCGAGATATTTGGAGAAATCGACAAGTGGTGAGTGTGGTATAACATTGCTTACTTGGAGTTATATTATTATTTTTATGGGTTATCTTATTGAGTCATTATTTTGACACAGATAACCGTATTTTGAACTAAAAGAAGACGACGATCCTGTGTACAATTTATTTGAATACTTACCATTGGTGAGTATAAGTAGTCTTACATGATCGACTGCGGAAATGCATGTTTTATTGTCCTTTCGATGTGGTACTTAGTTACGGTTAAGAGAATATGTCCGCTTTTCAATAGTGATGAATATTTTTTATATTGGGTCTGTAGCAGTTCAATGGCAACTTATGTTTAAGCTGTGTAATATATTAATGTGGGTATTTCCAGCTTTGTAATTAGATTTGTATAAAGAGTTAGACTCGTTTACTCGCTTGAAGGTAATTATATTAGTTTTGACACATGGACCATAAACTTGGGAGTGACATGTGCTAATTTTGTTGTTCTGAATACAGAGGCTACTTGAAGTGTCAGAGATTGCTTAACATGAACACTCACCAGATGATATTTACTAGGTGAGTGTTATAGGACACACGTTACGTATCAATTCTAACCAGCAGCTAACTTTGAATATAATATATTTATTTTGATTCTAGTGGAAACTATAGGTGAATGGAGCGACAGATAATTGGTATATTGCTGGACGAATTGTGAGGAGAATTGGAAGGTAAACCTAATTCATTAGGAACATAGGGGGTGGATGCTTAACTTGAAGCTGGCAAATAATTTCTGTTTGGATCCTAGTGTAGAATATTCAGCGGTTTGTTTGATAATAGAGAAGGTACTCATGGTGTACACTATTTTGATATATTTCTGTTTTTCAGATTGATTAGTTTGTGGACGTTGTGAGGATCACATTAGAATGAGAGAATACTGACAGATATAGAGGTGATATATTTTCCCTTACCTTGTTTATACATCTTGGAGATAGGGTTGTTCTTTTCTTTTCACAAATGGTGGCTACTGAAACTGGATGGGTTTCTCTGAATACTTAATTTCATACTCCAAACCCTTCACTCTGCAGGCTTTTACTTAACTAGATGGTGGTTGGTACTATCCCACATCTATAATCAGTTATAAGGTAAATGTTAATATTGATTATGGAAAATGTTTTGTTTGATTACAGCCCTGAAGAAGTCGAAGTATTATTTAATGCACGACGAAACACGTGTTGGCTGGTTTTGATCAACTTGTGAAATAAATTACATGGACTTCATATTCTGAAAGTGGATTCTTTTGCGCATTGACTTTGGAGAATATATACAGTACTCCGGCTCCTGGAGATTGGAGTTGCTTGCCATATTTATGTTGGAATTATATATATGAATTGTGGGTGTGCTCAGAGATTACAGTATGTATTGAAGGATATGCTGGTTGTCGACTCTATATTGAGTGATCACAAGGTACTCTCTTTTACAGTCGATCTTAAACCTCCCCTGTCGGATCCTTGGCATATTGATTCTGACTTGGTGAGTTTTGGAGCTAAGTCAGGGAAATGCTATTGGAACTGTGGGGCTATTAAGAGTTTACTGAGCCTTTTGGTATCTACTGTAGAGAATTTGTCCCAATGGGACGGGAGGGAACTTTTGGGGTTTTCAGAATTCTTGGCTTTAGTAACTTTAACTGCTAGGAATGTTTCTCCTATTAAAAAACCTTTAGTCTTCCCCAAACCTCTTCGACAATTAAACATTGAAATAAATAAACTTATAAGGGGGCAATACTTACTATTTAATAAAGGCCTGTACCATAAATTGGTCTTATTAAAAAGAAGGAGATCGAGGATGAGGGCTAGATTAAAAAGAGATAAGGAGGATTCTCTATGGATTAAACTCCAGGAATCCTCTTATAAGGGCCATGCCAGGACATTTTGGTCTCAAATTGCAGAAGGTTGTGGCTCTAGATCCCGCCCCACGTTTATCTCCATCTAAGAGCAGATTTAGGTCCAATATATCAAGCAATTGTATAGTACTGACGGTTTGCATCAGGATATTGATCCTTTGTATGAGGACTTTCTCCCTTGTGATCCCCCGTCCGAAAAGGACATCGAATTAGCGATTAGGGGCATGCGCTCTTCAGGCGCGATGGGTCCAGATGAGATTCCGATTTCCGCTCTAAAGCAGCATTGTGAACTCTGGAGTAAAATTCTTTATCCAGTGTTCAAGTTTTGTTTTTTTAGCGCTACTGTTCCTATATCTTGGAAAGAAAGTATACTGGTTCCTCTCTTTAAGAAGGGAGCTAGAGATCTCCCTCAGAACTATCGCCAAATTGCACTCTTAGCCTCTATTGGCAAGGTTTTTGCTAGATGTCTTCTTAATTTAATTAATGATTGGGTATCTCTGACTAATATCTTGCCTTATGAACAAACCGGCTTGAGGAAGAGGCATGGGACCCTTGACAATTTGACTGCACTCCAAGTTTTAACAGAGAAATATGTGAAGGTTCGTGGAGGGTGTATTTATGGCGCCTTCATCGATTTCTCCACAGCTTTTGATAAAGTGGATAGATCTGTACTGTGGAGAAAGTTATTCGATTTGGGGTTGCCACCTTCTCTCATCAGACTGGTCCGTGCTTTGCATACGGATACCTGGTGCAGAGTATTGCTGGGGGGGGGGGAGATTTCTGTCTAAAATTATTGCTACATCTAATGGGTTAAAGCAAGGTTGCCTGTTAGCTCCTCTGCTGTTCTCTTTATATGTAGCGGATTTACCCCAGGCTCTTTCTGCGAGTAGCGGTATTGCTCCGAATTTGGGGGGTTCACCAATTATATGTCTCATGTATGCAGACGACATTTTAATTCTTGATTTAACGCCTAAAGGTTTGAACAATTGACTGCATGCATTACATAAATATGCAGGAAACCATCACTTGACAATAAACATCGCAAAAAGTAAAGTGATGTGTCTATCGGGCAGGAAAAATCCCAAATATGTGACCTTTTTTTGGACTGTGGGGGGGCAAAAATTGGAAACAGTAAAATCTTATACTTTCCTTGGCAAAATTGTTATGAGCAATTTAAGTGAAAAAGCTCATATAGCTAACAACATCCGGAAAACTGTTGTCCAAGGAAAGAGCTTGGTGTCCTGATATAAGGCCACAGGCAGAAGACATCTTTCGATATTGTTGGAGGTATTTAGAGCAAAAATACCCGCCTCCCTATTATATGGAATGGAATTAATTGATATTAAATGTTGGAGTTTTTTAAACTCCACTGAAGGTAAAATTCTACGTAGCCTTCTTTCTGTCAATACAGCTAGTTCTACAGCTGCTCTTAGACAGGAACTTGGTTTACGTAGCAGCTGGGTGCAAGGTTTAGCTGGGTGCGTCCGTTGGGCTTTTAGCCTGGCTAAGGGTGAACCAGGCTCGTTACAATATCTTATCAAATCTGAGCTACTGGGGAATTTTAATGAATATTCCTTGATCCTAAATTTTTTTAGATATGCTGTGAATAATTTACAATTAGATGAAGAAGTCTTATTTTCTTTATCGTCATATCAATTGAAATCCCTTCTAAAGTCTGCATCCTGGGAATTAGGGTTTAGATTAGACAGAGAGTTTTGCATTCAGAACAAGGGTACCACTCCAACTATTGATTCCTGTATGATTAGGAAAGCGCAACCATATGTTCACTGGAATATTCCTCACGGAGTTAGGCGCTTTGTGCTTCTATTGAGGCAGGACTTACTCCCATTGAAATCACTCTTATCAAAATGGTATGGTTCATCACCCATATGTGATTTTTGCAATATGAATAATCAGGATTTGATGCATGTTATGTTTGTCTGCCCTGCTCTAATGTCGCACAGGCGCAAGTGGTTAAGACCGATTTGTCTCCAATTGAATATTTTATCTGCTGCTACCTTTATTGAGGCCATGAACAATCCTCCAAATGAAATGTTTTGTTTCAAATTGTTTAACTTTTTTAATGTTTCTTGAATCTGTATTAGGCGAAAGTTTTGATGTCCAGTTTTATCATGTATATTTGGTATGTAAAAGTTTGTCTTTTATGTGGATCTCATATGAGTTCCGTAATCATAAAATAAATAAACTTGGATGCACTATTCGCTAAAATAACAGACCCTTATCCTCACACAGTCACCAAGTTGAATATCAGGCAATGCATGTCCAGACCTTCTTGCAAACTTATCACATTTGCTGCAACTCATCATATCACTTTCTTGTTGGGCCACCTTGCACCATTATGCCACACCATCTTCCTCCCCACTAACATTAATTATTGAAAGCATAAACTGTATGATCCTTGTGCTTGATACCCATGCAGTCACTTGTAAAAAACCAATATGGTTTTGTGCTGAAATCCCTTAAAGGTGTCTACTGCACTTGATGCAATTCACAGTCCCACATTGGTGGGACTATTATCGAAAACCAACAGTGGTCCTGTAAATTTTGCAGGCCCTGGGGGTGCACCATGAAGACATTCCACGCCATAGCCTGACAGTAATCACCCACTAACTTTGGCCATCTCATTGAAGCTAGACAGCACTCAAGCCACATTTTCATAAATCCACAGCAATCCCTCATTTTTTTGCCTACTAAAAAAGGTTTCATGCCCTCCTTCATTCTACCTCCCATAACAAATGTAAGAGCAAATTTATAAAAATAAATAGTGCAGTGCAGCTCAGAAACCTAGGTTGCTGTGCGGTATTGTGCTGGGGGGAGACAGCATTGCAGAACCGTATCTTCTAAGATTTAAAACTCGTGCTCTCTTCCCCCAGAACTGCAGCACGCACAGGATGCCTAGCACTACAGACACACCTTTGCCCCATGGAGCAAAGGTGTGTTTATGCAGTGTACCTTATGTTTTGTACTGCAAGGGTAGTCTTCTAGTAAAAAATACAGTGAGTAGCCTAACTTTAAAAGTTTCCACACATTGATTATATGCTGTACAGTGCAACACAAAATTAACTTGTGAAAAAGAAAACATTTCTCCTTGGTAACACCTGCCTTAAGGAGGCAATATTTGTGTCACAAATCCCTATCTATGAATTTAAGTAGTTAGGATTTTGCTGAAATAACTTGGTAGTTAATGGGGGAACATCTATGAACCACCTATGGGATCCCTTGATGGAAAGTAACACAAATGCAGTACAAAATGCTGTTTGTGTTATTTTTAGGGCAGCTTTCCAACACAAAAAAATGCAAATACATTAGCCAGACTTTCTGTTGCTTTGCATCCCCTTTTGTGACTTTGTACCAGTGCAAATATTTGATACATTTGCCTCTTATTGCTCTTTTTCAGTAGAGTTCTTAAAGTTAACTCTTTCAAAGAATAGTATCCTACAAGCTTTGTGTAAAATTCGGTGAGACTTGAAAAGGGCAATAATTGTTCTTTATAGATGTGCTTAGAATGGCTTTGATTAAATTTTTTAGGCCTATACCATCAAATATTTTTTGGGCTAATACCATCAAATAGTGTGACTAAGATGCTCAGTGCTGTTTTTAATAAACTTGAAGCCACGGGACGGGAAGGTGAAGCTGGAAAAATAAAAGCCCAGTCATGAACACTCAATGAGGGGGGATCCGCCAGGAGACAGAAGGCTGTAAGTCTGCAAAAATCGCTGCAAGCCGGCAAAGTTGGAAGCAAGCGATTGGGTGGCATGGTTCAAATTCCCCCAATCAGTAGGAAGCGCTCAGCAAAAGAGGAGAGTTAAAAGGGCAGAGTGCAATACCCTGGGCATACCTTGCCCTTTCCATGAGAGTCAATGTTTGATGAGATAAGGCTTGACAAACTCTCTCCATGTTTTTATCATGATTCCACCAGCCAACTCCAAACACAAGTATAACATCTGGGAAGGTGAAAGCTCCTTCCATAACTTCCAACACAAATACAGTAGTGCCAAGTCCAAGGCATTTGTTTGTATAGGAACATGCCTTCAGTAGTTACAAATGCAATAAGGTGCATTGATCCTTCTTCCTGTACAACCTGCTGATGGACACTAACCAGGTCTAAAGTTAAAAACATGGATGCCTCAGCTAAAGTGGCTACTAACACTCCGTGCATGTTTAGAAAGGATTGACAATCAATCCACATAGAATTGTGTGGACTGCAAAGCTCAGTTTGAAAAAGTCGGCCATTAGTGCTAGGGATAGGCCATGGTGAAGGCTTGATTGGCTCAATTATACCTTTAGAACAAAACTTCTTGAGCATTTCCAGGTGTTATCCTCTGAAACAGGAACATTCCTCATGCAAGGCTCACTGGTATGAACCTTTAGTTTACCACTATAACGTCCTTACAATTCTTGTACCATTCCAACTCACTACTAAATACTTCTTCAGATTCTTTATGTATGTTTTCACTTGCATATTATCCTCATCATCCGTAATGTTTTCCACTTTGGGGATAACACCTTCTCCTGAACGTAATTCATATACAGGAAACAGCGTTAATCACATTGGTCGATCCAATTACAACGCACCCATTACAACAAATGCGTCTTTACCACACATTCATTTACCACGCATGTCATTATGACATGCTTTAGGGAAAGCAGTGTTGGACTTTGAAGTTCAACGCTTTCCCTACTATTGCACAGACTGGAGTTGGAATAGTAAATTATGCCACTCCAAAGTCCAGCTCTTTCCCTAAGGCATGTTGTTGTAATGGTATGCGTGGTAAAGGAATGCGTGATAAAGACGCATTTGTTGTAAAGACTGTGCATTAACGGCATGCGTGTTAAAGGCATGCCTTATTTTGAAATACAACCAACATACCCAGGATGACTAGCCTTAGGATCCAACTTTATCACCATTTCCTCCTGGTGTGGCCACCCTTTACTAGAAACCCTATTGCCTGCCACATAGAGTTTTATATAGGATCTACATTTCTCAAAGTTCATATACCCCCAAATTATTCTTGGAAATGACATAAAGCCCTAACCTTGTACTCTGGATCCAATGGGAGCGATGCATTCTTCCGTCTTTCACCGTCTCCACCAGTGATAACTTACAGTAACAATACGAGGTTCAATTTCAGAATCATGGAAAAAGGAATTGGATAGGAGAGAAAACAGAGATGTCAGACACCACCACCCTAAATCATTACTTCTTTTGGCACTGATGTCTTTATTGCATTTTAGGTTTTACAGGCATTAAAATATATCTTAGCAACCTGGCATGAATATGCTGCATCTAACTGTAACAACGAATGGATATGCATTAGCTGTATCTATGTGTAGACATCTTTTTTGTGGTTTGATGCGAAACTTGTTAATATCTGAAATTAAAGCATACACAATGAATATCTTACATAAATTATCATTGGTACCTGTCCCTACTAGTGAAGCAACTACCTCAAACTTTGTGTCTAAGCACTGTCTATGGTAGATGAATTTAGTTTCTTTTGCGCCAATGTAATAGATATTTACCAAATAATAATATTCTGCTATTCAAGTTGAGTTAAAAACAACTTTATTTCGGCATTAATGCCATAAAGTATGCAATTCAATGACATAGTATACAATACATATATACATATCTAGGGGGATATTCTCAAAAACTTGTGATAACCATCGCCAAATAACCTTAGCGCAACTCTCCTTATCGCAGTCTATCGTGGGAAAATAACGCTGTGTTAACGTAGCATTCATAACACAGAGGTACCATGCGATAGGCCCGCAATAACTCGTCATATGTCCCCGATAAACTCAACGCGACGCCGAAAAAATGCGAAATACGAACGTAAAAAAGTTGCAATGAGGCCAATCGCTATACAAAATCAGCAAAAACTAGCAACAGACCTGCAATTCACACACGTCAAGCGGGAGAAATCCCCATAAAAGTAGAAAAAAACAGACAAACAACAGCGAAGCACAATGGATGTTGCCAGAGCATGTACGGAGGACAACCAGAACCCCACAAGACCCACAGAGGACCGGGCTGGGACCTCGGGTTCAGGGAAGGCCAAGGAGAGGAAGACTAGGAAGAAGCGGTACAGTCCGCAGGAAAACAGGATCCTGATAACGGAGGTGGTAGAACACCATCAAAAACTGTTAGTCACCTCCCACTGTGTCATTTGCAACAAAAAAATAGACTATGGCAGTCCATCGTGTACTAGGTGAATGCAGTCGGAGTGCTGAAGAGGACAATGGAAGAGGTCAAGAGGCGCTGGAATGATGTCAAGCGCAAAACCAAGCAGAAACTCACCACCAACCGGAAGACAGCAGTGAAGACTGGATGTGGGAGTCCTGCGCGACAGAAGGAGCTGGACGAGATGGAGGAAATGGTGTCCACAGTCATCAGTGGGGAGACGGTCGCAGGAGTCAGGGGACCGGACACGGCTCAACATGACCGGACACAACATCATCAGGGTGAGTAATGACCAGAGACTGGGGGGATAGGGGAGATGGGCACAATGGCGCACATGCACAATTAAGTAGAGCACATCTGCGGACAAACTATGCCCCAGACCCCCAACTCCCACCAAGAGACCAATGTACCCAAGTATGCAACATCTCAGAATCGTATAAAAACAGAAGTCAAAGGCACACCACATGAAAGGGAGAAAGGGCAGCAAAATCAGAGCTGCAGGTGTGACTCCCCGAAATGCTGCACACACACACATAACATGCAGAGTACATCAACATTGACAACAATGTGGTACAAACCTCAACACGTCCACAAAAGAACACAGGACACAACTAGTGCCGCTTGTGTATAGTAACTGGCATATCACATTTGGCATTGCAAGAAAAAGTGAGTTGATAATGTACCAGTGCAAACACACATCCATTATGTTGTCGAAATGTCCACAGTCCCCCATCAAATAGGCAACCCCTCCCAAGTCATGCAGTCTGTATGAAAACATGTACAATGCGACAACATACATGTGAACACAATGTTAAACTGCCTCTCCCCTTCACATTGCTAAGGGAGAATCAACACCTCCTGCAAAGTAGCCCGAACCTCTATTCTCCGATTACAAAGAGGAACACCACAGCTTTGACTCCGAAGCCCTCCAATAGCTCGTGGCGAGCCTCTGCAGCCCACCTCCAGGAGCAGCTCAGCCCAGCTGCTATGAGGAGACCCCAAACCTGCACAGACCGCACAGCAGGCAGCACCCACCACCACGGCTGCCTCCCTGGACCCCCACGAAGAACACATGGCCTTCCAACTCCGTGTGTTGGGGTGCCAGGAGAATTTGTCTGAACAGGTGCGGGTAGGCTTAGACTGCATGGCAGACAAACTAGATGCCTTTCGTGGGTGTCTAAGTCCCATTAGAGACCACTCATGGTCCCTAACGGACACCCACAGTCCACTCCATGCCCTCAAACTGACCATGGATGACATAGCAGGTGCCCTGACTAAGAGACTAGAACAACTGTCCAATCAGAGTGGTGCTAGAGATGTCACACAGGAGTTGGGACACATGCGGAAGTCAATGGAGACCATGGAGCGGACTCAGGCGGAAAGAGAGGCTGCCACGGTTGCACACCAGGGAGAGGTAGCTGGGTTTCTCAATGACCTCAGGACCATCCTCATGGCATTGCTGCCACAAGGCTTGGTGCTGATGCATGCTGGTACTACCACTACATTTACATCTCCGCCTCCTGAAGTGTCAGTATCACACAGTGCTTTAAACAGAACACCACAACCCACACGTGAGGTACATGAAACAGCAGAGGACGAAGATGCAGATGAATCTGCCTACGTGTTACGAAGGACACACTAGCATTCTTCTCTGCCATATGGCTGGTTTCTGCTTGGTTCTGCCCTCTGCATCATCACCTTCCACTGTCCCCGGATACACGCTGCGACACTCACCTTGGACCTCGACATGGACTGCCATATTCAGTTTGATAGCCTATGACACAGCAATCAGGCTGCAGACTGAACTCTACCTCTTCCTTTGGACTTGTCATTCCCTGAAGGACTCTGGCTGGCCCTCCACAGGTCTACATTGTAAAGTGGGGTTTGCATGGCCCTGTACTGGTCCAGCTGCAACACTCCACTGAATGTGCATTAAACATTCATAATCACACAGATGTGTCATGTCTATGATCCTTCAAGTGTGGTAGCATTGATGAATGTAGGGTCAGTAATTCCCCCTTACGTCCATGTTGCTCATGTAGTTAGACTTGGGTCACTGTGTGACACATTGCTGAATGTGATCCGGGTGGCGCAGACATAACAACAGGGGCACACGCATTAGTTACTTCCTGATCTATCCCAGGACGGAACCACGCCCAGAGCTCCTGGGGTGATTGTTCAAACCCTTACTCTGGACTGCCAGGCCAGCCCACTTTGCTCACGCACACAGGGGGGAACAACAACACTACATGTGCCAGGTCTTCCCTGAAGTGATCTGCAGATCACAGGTCTAGTTGTCAGTATGCCACAGCCACTCCTTCACGGCTGGTTTACACCCACACCACACCCATCCAGCACACACGTCACAGGACATGTGACCCTGCCAATAAAAAGGCCCGGGCGTACGTGCCACTCTCTATCTGGGTGTATCCGTGTGGTGTTAATGTAGGCATGAGGGCCTCAGGCCCTGCAACATCACATTCCCCAGGGCTGGAGGAGACATGATGTCATTTGCACCACAATACTCAATCAAGGAGTGTCCATGAATTGCGGGGCACAGACATTGTGGCACCGGATGCACTGCAGCCGGCACAGGCACACCGCCACGGATGGTGACTTCCGGTGCACTGAGGTAGGGGCCCCTTAAGTGCTGAGCAGGTGTGCAACCTGAGATGATGCCCCGTCCTGGCAGTCAAGACTGCTCAGGATTTGTATGCCCTGCTGGACCGCAGTGTAGGCCAGAGCCAGCGGGCAGCACAGGCCTACCACCAGGTGGCTTTGCCTTGCGGATCACAGAGTTGGTGGCATCTAAAGGGCTGAGCGAGTGTGCAGCCTGCAATGATACACTGTGCACTGATATGTCCTCTGCCATAGCAAAATCAAGACCCAGAATCAAGTGTGAGACCTGGTGGCCCTGGGACCGGCGCTGCCTGATGTGGAGGGTGTCATTTTCGCGGGTCTCGGGCTTGGGGTTCGCACCGGCACGTGGTGTGCCCTCTTTGCAACACGCCGATGGCGGAAGGTGAGCAGTGAGGCATGGCTGCACAGGGGCGGGCATGCACCGCTGAGCGGCGGGAGGGGCTGGGGTACAGCTGCCTGGGTGCGCAGGGGCGGGCATGCACCACTGGGCGGTGGGAGGGGCCGGGGTGGAGCTACCTGGGTGCACAGGGGCAGACAGGCGATAATGGCGGGTGCACTTGTATGTACTCTGCCATTCATGTATCTGGACTCTGTTTCAGCTGAGGGATCTGTTTCAGATGAGGGACCTGGTGAACTGCACTACATACCAGCACATGGTTGGAGACACACCGGGGGCAGTAGGTGAGCAGTGACGCTTGGGTGTGCAGTGTCGGCACTCTCGCTCCCTGTCCCTCTCTTCTCTTCTCTTCTCTTCTCTGTGTCTCTCTCTCCCTCTCTTTCCGTCTTTCTCTCTCTGTCCCTCTCTTTCCGTCTTTCATTTCCCTCTCTCTCTTTTTGTCTTCCTCTACCTCCCTCTCTTTCCGTGTCCCTCTCCCTCCCTCTGTTTCCGTCTTTCTCTCTCTCTCCCTCTCTTTCAGTCTTTCTCTCTCTCTGTTTCTATCTCTCTTATTCGCTCTCTCTGTCCTTTGATGAGCGCATGACACACCCTCTTATCTGGAGTTTTGTCTTGCAGGCTGTGACCTACAGATAGTACCGAGGAGAGCTGCCATGTGTCTTCATTGATGTTCTTCTGTGGTTTTTTAATACATATTTGTTTGGTAATTCAAAGGTGAATGTGTGATGCTCATTTTTGTGATGACACATGCATGTTACCTGTTGTGATTGTTCGACATCATGCAGATTCTTTGGTACATGATTTTGTGAAGTTGATGTGACATATTTTTGCCTGGGGCGGGGTGCCCGGGGGGGTCCTGGGGGTTGTGGTGGTGGGTGTTGTGGCCCTTTTGGGTGTCCGGCCTGCATGATCAGTGGCTCCATGGCATCTGTTGCCCTTCAGGTGTGGCTCTGGGCTGGGCTCCCTTTTGTGGTGCAGGCTGTCGTCCGACTTTACACCAGGTCAGAGCAGGTGTTAGTTTCCTGCTGCAAACGTGCCTTATCACCTGTTTTGTGACCTTATCTCCAATCTGGCTAGTCATTGAGAATATTGTGGAGTGATGTTGTAATGGTTTTTTGCACTGGAATGCCGACTCTGTATCTCATTAGTGATAGTTGTGGGGGTCATCTGTGGTGATGTTTTTTGGGGCTGCTATAGCAGGTAAACTGGTGATATGGGCTGTTGTCACCAGCTTGTAAATGGGGCGATACATTTATCACCACTTTGGGTGCGATAAAGTGCCATTAACTCACGATAATCCTTGAGAATATGCCACCTAGTTTCTTGTAACAAAGGAGCGGGACGGTTCATGAAACAGGGTGGACCTTGAGGGAGTAGCTTGCGAAAAAACACAAGCAATATCAACAGAAGCAGCGTAAAGTGCATAGTGCATATTAATTGGTAAGCTGCTTCAGAGAGAGTACACCCTTGATTCTTACTGGAGGAGTAACAACCATCTTCTTATAAACCACATGTGACCCAGGACTTTAGCAACCGAGCAAACATACAGGGAGCCTCTGATGAATTCTAAGAGTGGTGGTGTGTGCCCAACTGCATGAAAAGTAGTTTTAACCATGTCAGTCGATGTCCAGCATAAGCCGGACAGACAAATTAAACATGGACTGCAGATTCATCCGTGATATTACAAGCTGGGCATAAAACAGAGTCACTGGCAACCCATTTAGTAGTAAATGTTTTCAAAGGGTAAGGTTCCAAGACTGAATTGAAAATAAAGCTTCCTTTCCATTTGGACTGCTATAAAGTTTTCTCGAGGGCACACGTGCATTTAAAATCAAGAATGACCCATGACAGCAAAGCTCTCAGTATTGTTTCTTTAGCAGCTCTTTCAAAGGAATGGGGACAAACATCAAGTTCCCCATACTTCTCTCATTCTTCCCTCATTCCCAAAGAGGCCAGCAGATTTGTAATGTCTGAAACCAGGTGATCTTATTAAAACTGTCTGCTTGCATGATGTCCTAGAGGGCAGCAGCATAGTGAATAAGCTCGGGGGTAGACCATATTCTCCTCCAGAATAGAAGAGGGCGAAGTCTGGCTTTGGATTCTATCCCTTTCAGGCTCATGTCAAGCAGCAATGGATTTAACAGGGTAATAAGTTACAGGTGGGCTAAAATCCTGAGAAACTGGTTCTCTGATCTTGACCACCCATTGTTAGTGGAACTTCCCCAGAGTTCCGCTCCATATAGGTCAGAACCTACAGCTTTGGCTGTATATCTGAATGGCAGAAGCTAAGGCTGTGCTATGATCTTTTAGAATAATGCCTGCTATTTGCTTGGGCTTTGTAATCATTTTATCAACATGTAACATCCAAGACATTGTAGAAGACAATTTTATGTCCAGGTAATCTAATGAGTCCATCTTCTCAAGAGTCTTGTCCCCTAAGTTTAGCCTCCCTTTGTAAGTTTTGTGCTGATTAAATGACATACATTTGCTTTTTGCTGCATTAATCTCCAAGACTCAGAAGACGCATTACTGCATGAAGCGGTTCAGCAATTGCTGAAGCTCGCTAGACATAGTGAATCGCCAGCAAAAAGGAGGATAGAGGTCTTCACTTTGGCTAGGGTAGGGGCATTGGGAGGATAGTAGATTTGGATGTATTGTTTAAACAAGAAATTAAAAAACAATATGGGAGCTAAAAAACAACCCTAAGGGACTCCTTTGCTAACTGGGATTCAATCAATAAGCTGGCACTGCTTGCCCCATAAAATTATAGCATAATTACCTTCATGCAAAATAATACCTATTTGTAGGAGATTAAGGTCTGCTTTCCTATGGTCACCCTACTTTTTGCTTTTTGCTTCACTGGTTTTCGACTTAATGTGGCTGTGGGCCTGCTAATCAGACCCATAGCCCAGCTGTTCTCTCTCTAATTTCATGTCATGTACTTTAGGTACATTACCAATTGGGAATTGGGTCACCTTATGAGCCCCTGTACAGTGTACTATAGGTACCCAGGGCATAGGTGCATCCCAGGCCTACCATATCGTTTGCCACCCCTGGCTGGCCATCCAAACTGACACAACTGCCTGATCACTCAGCTGGGGCAAGGTCGTGTAATCACCCCTTGCTTAGATATAGTATTCCTATATCTAACCTTATATCTAGACACATATACAACTGTAAGTCACTCCTATGGCAGGCCTTAACAATCCTGGAGGCAGAGTGCTTGGTTTTATGTGAGATGAGGCTCTAGCATGAGCTGAGCCTGTCTGCAGCTTTCGGAACCATATCCTTATAGCTGTTCTAGGTTATAGCCATACCATATACTCTTAAGTGCATTATGAACCTCGCGGTTAGATGCTAACTCTGGTTTGGCTTTATCAAAACATGTTGTGTAAGGTGTCATATGCTTTGGAGTACTACCCCCTCACCAGTTCTGGCGACCGGGGTAGCATTCCACCCATCTAGAAGGAGAAAACATGTTGTTCCTACTAACCCCGGTTAAAGTTAACCAGAACCTCAACATCACAAACTTGATGCTGCTGCCACAGACACAAGTCTGACCTCCTGCTGCTGGAAGTCCTTCCAGCAAGGGAGGCTCGGACAATAGGTTTCCTGTCTTGGGAGGTGCTAGCACCACCCCAGACAGGCTCTAGTGTATTGGGGCAGGGAGGGCTGAATGAAATGAGACACTGCCTGGGGCACACAAGGTGTCCCATGCATAGTCCAGTTCAAACCGCTGCTGGGGCACTCCAGCCCCAGCTCTGGCGTGAAACTGGACAAAGGGAAAGGGGTGTAATGTAATGTAATGTAATTTGTACTTTTAAAGCGCACTAATACCCCAACTGGGGTGTCCTGGCGCTGTAACACATACCGCTGTGGAACCCTTCCTGGCTTTTCCCTGTGAAATGTCCACTCCTGGGCACCCCCAAGGTGAAGCCAGGCATCCCAGCGCTGTTGGGGCCGTTGTGGAGTTTAAGCAAGCTATTGCCCAGAGTTGCAGAGTGGGACCCATGATTAGAATAGGCACCAAGGCAAGAATTATCAGGTCAGAGGAAATTTAGCCCAAGACCCGCCGAGGCGGGAATTGAACCCTGGTCCCGGGCCAGACCTCTGCATCAGGGTCTGCCGCTCTAACCATTGAGCCATACTTCTCCACCCCCTTCCCTGGTCCCACCCATAGGAGGGACCTAGCAGGTAATCCAGCCCCTAGATTTGGTATTTGGTAGGAGCTGAGTCCCAAGACTTTAGATTAATCCTGACTGAAAGTTGAAATGAATCTCTGGACCTTCGACGTTCTACCTGAAGATAGAAGACTGAAGAATCTCCATTGTGGACAAGGAGTGACCACGCTGCACAAGCAGGCACAATCAAGCAATCAACGGTTTGCTTTGTCGTCGCTCCCGCCAGAGCCCGAACACAGAGCCTGACAAGACCCGTACTTACAGACATCCTTCAGCCCGATCCACAGCCACAGGAAAGCTGAGACCCGTGGACATGACACGAGACGTGGGACCGACCATCTTGGAAAGCCAGCGAATTGCTTTCTTTGCAACTTCTGAGGCACCCTCAAAGTTGTGCATTAGGGATTGAGAAGCCCTAGCCCCGAGCATCATCTACACCAAAGATCATCCCTCCACACTTCTTGAGTGTTGTGTGGGGCCCTTTTGCATTTTCCTGCTTGACGCGTCTGTCTGGTCACTTGCCTGTTAGCTAGTGGCCTCTGTGACAATGAAACTTTGAATCTACACCACTGGTCTGGTTGCTCCAGACTGGCCCTTGCTTCCCTGAAAAAGAGAAGCCCATCAGGCCTTGCTGGTCTGATTAAGAAGCCATCTTTGATTCCTGCATGGGTTGACTTAGCCAAGGCTTGTTGTCTCCAATCCGGAAGCTGACACCGCCGACAGTGAGATCCTTCGTAGGAAAGTCCGTGCCCAGCTCCTGGTTGTTGTCTACACCTCCTGGTCGACGTGGCTGCAGAGACAAGCTTCATGACATCATCTGATTGCTTCGCGACATCGCCTGGTTCCTTCCTGGTTCCTTCCTGGTCACTGGCTAGTGACCCAAACTCTGTCCCCTCTGCTTTCAGGTACTCTTCATCCTCGATCCGCCCTTGAATCCAACCGGACACTTCTCTCCTGGTCGCCGGCAGCATCTTTCTTCAAGGCTCCATAGGATTCAGTGACGAAACCCGACACACTTTGACACCCATGCACCCGCTTTCTGTGGGTGAGGTAACATGAGTAATCCGGTGCCCCTGTGGGTATTAACTATCCTTTTGTCCCAGTTTCAAGTAGCTTTCTCCTAGTCCATCTGGAAGTGACCTAAAAGAACTAGTTTCCAATTCTTTCGTTCCCATTCTAACTCTATGGTAACTTGCATGTGTGTAAAGACTCTGCACACGCCTCCCGTGGGCCTCCTACTTCCTATCCTTTGGTAGTACAGTGTAGCCTCAGCGATTCCCTAGGCCCTAGGCCTATCCTTTGTTTGTGACGTGGTTCTTATACCACTATTTTAGTATATGGTTTGACGTGCCCCTAGGGTGCTACTGTATATTGTGCAACTTATTGTATGATAATTATGTATCTCGTTATGTGCTTGTGCCTCTGACCTCATAAAGAGTTCAGAGGGGTTGTGTTAGAAATAAATACATATATATTTTATATATATAAAGTGTGTGGTGTCCTTTCAATTGGTATTACATACCCTCTTGAGTTTAGCCTAAGACTGCTTTGTCCATGCTACCACTAGGATAGCTGATCTATAAGGTTGACTTTACAACCATCACCATAAGGGTTGTTTGGACTGATACAGGGTGCCCACTATAATAGTGGACATCACATATCAGGCCAACTTCTCGCACTAATTATAAAACATCAAAAGGCATGCCCATATCACAAAATACCTGCCATTGTTTTGGTCGGGGCAATAGATCAAAAGCTGATTTAAGATTGACAAAGGCACATATAAGTTAGTACTAACTTCCAATACAGGAGCAGAAAGTGAAAGACTTGATCAATAGTGCTGGTTTGCTTTCAGAATTCTGATTGGAAAGGTGTCAGTATATCTTTTTCAGCAATCCAGTCCTGGATTTAAATCAATATTAGGTGGCAGAACATCTTTTGGATGCAATCTATCCAAATAATTGGTCTGTAGTTGGCTGGGGAACTTCTATCGCCCTTTTTGAAGATTGGTATAATGTCCGCACCCTTCCATGAATCTAGAATGGGGGCACACTTAGTAATAGAACTGTTGAGAGCAAGAATATACTTTGTACAGTTATATTTGTCGTAATTAATTATGTCTGCTGGTATGACATCAGGCCTGGGAGCCATGCCGCTAGTAATAGCCTTGAGAGAGAGGTGGTAATAGCACAAGGCTCAAACATTGGGGTTGCTGGTCTAGGGTGTCCATTGGAAGGGGCAGTTCTTTGGCAGAGGCTAGAATGTCCTCAGAATACAAATTCCTGAAATGGTCAGACCAATCTAGTTGTGATATGTAAATTATGGGTCATTGTGCAGAACAGTTGCCACCCCAAGTGACCAAGGACCAAAACCTGGTGGAGTCGTGGTATGTTTGTGGCACTAGCCAAAATGCGCTCCCACTCTTTATCAGTCCAGGGGCGCCCTCTGTCCTCAGCCCAGTATGTGCAGAGTCTCTGTAGTGCCTTCAAGACATGGAAGAGTAGGGCCTGCACTAGCCAGTGTACCACAGGCGATCCCTCCCCCATTAGGTGCAGGTAAATTGTAAATTGATACTTGTATAGCGCACTACTCACCCGCAAGGGTCTCAAGGCGCTTTTACGAATACCGCTGTGGAACCCATCCTGGCTTTCCTTGTGAGGCGTCCACTCCTGGGCACCCCCAAGGTGGAGGCCAGGCATCCTTAGCGTTGTGGGGGCCGTTGTGGAGATTAAGTAAGCTATTGCCCAGAGTTGCAGAGTGGGACTCCATGATTGGAATAGGCACCGAGGCGAGAATTATCAGGTCCGTGGAATTTTTGAGCCCAAGATCCGCCGAGGCGGGGAATTGAACCCTGGTCCCGGGCTAGATCTCTGCATCAGGGTCTGCTGCTCTAATCATTGAGCCACACTTCTCTACTGCAATAGCTGATGTGTTGGCGGCTCGTTGGCCATATCACCCCATGCCAGCGTGAAACTGACCTACTGGTAATCCATTTTCTGCTGACAATGTCGCAAAGGGTAGCAAGGCACCATCTGCATACAAGTCTCCAAGTGACTCCACTCCCGCTTCTACCCAGTGTATCAATGTCATGTCTGTTATTTAGTCTCTGCCTCTGGGTGTCCCGAGAAGTGGCAGTACCGGGGCATATGGGGTTGTGTATTTTGTTAGATGAATGCTTCTCCTGAAACACCTGTGTGCTAGCTCAACATGCATTTGTGCCGGGCGAGGATTTTTCCCTAGCGGGTGAAACAGACCACATATCTGGGCTTGTGTCCAAGCTGTGTTCTCAGTCGCTGTGTCCTCCAAATTTTTGCCGCTTAACCACTTCGCGACCCACTGTAATTGTGGAGATAGGTAATATAGTTCCAAGTGAGGAACTGCTAAGCTGCCACATTCCAGGGGTGCATATAATTTCTGCAGTGCTATCCTGGGCCGCCCCGCATTCCTTATCAAGCCGCGGTGTACCCCATCCAATTCTCTAAAGAGCTTCACTGGGACACATACTAAAAGATTCACAAAATAATATAATAACCTGGGCAGGACTATCATTTTGGCTATGGTAACACGGCTCATCACATTGAGTGGTAAAGACTGCCAGAATTGCATATGTGCCCATATTGAGGAGATAGCGCAAATCAGATTACCTTCCGGTATATCAGTCAGGGACCTGTAAATATATATTTCTAGGTACCTGAATGTAGTAGGATACCAAATTAGTTCAGCTCCATTAATGATTATATCGGCTGCAGCTCCGTCTTCACGGAAAGAGTAAGCGCCTGACTTGGCCCAGTTTACCCTTAGGCCAGAAACCGCCCCAAACCTGCACAACAAAGCAGATATCTCTGGCGGTACAGCATGAAGGTCTTGTATATACAATAACAGATCGTCTGCATATAGGGACACCGTATGTAGTCCATCACTCAAAGGGATGCCCCATTCCACGCCACCCTCTCGAAGGAGAGCCGCCAATGGTTCCATAGCTAGGGAAAAGAGTAAGGGAGACAGGGGGCATTCCTGTCTGGTCCCTCGCCTCACCTTGATCTCGTCTGATAGGAGCTTGCCCGTACGAGCCCGCACTTTGGGGCGCTGGTACAGTAAGTGCACCAGCTGTAGATAATTGTCCCCCAACTCGTATTAACGTAAGACCGCTACAAGATAAGGCCACTCTAATGAATAAAAAGCCTTCTCCAGATCCAACACTAGGCAGCCAGATATGGGCCAGTGTTCCGAGGTATGTTGAATTCGCAATAGCTTTTGAATATTTAGGGAGGTGCTTCTGGTGGGTACAAATGCATTCTGGTCAGCATGTACCAGAGTTGGTACAGGGCAGTGCGTCTGGCCAGGGCTGAGGCGAGAATTTTATAATTTGTGTTTAAGAGGGCCAATGGTCGGTAAGAGCCCAGGAGGTCAGGGTTCCTGCCCGGTTTCAAAAGAGAAACCAACGTTGCCTCATTTTGTGTGGGGGTGAGAGTTGAGTATTCCAGCGCTGCCGCATATACTCACAATAGCTCTTGCACAAGTACCTCTGAATACGCCTTATAAAATTCAGCCGGTAGCCCATCCGGACCCGGCGTCTTGCAGTTCAATGGAGAGTAAGTATTATCCCTTATTTCCTCTGGTAACAGAGGAGCGCCTACTTCTCCCTCCTGACAGTCCGTAAACCGTGGCAGTGTTAGTGAGGAGAGGAAATCCTGTATGTCTATGTCCGTTTTGCTGTTGAAGTCATATTGGGAAGCCTAGAGTGAGCCAGGAATTCTTGGATGGATTAAGGTCCACTAATAACTAGTAAACATGAAGAATTAGTGTGTTGTTGATCATTTGTTGGAATTCAGCGCTTGCTATGGAAGTCTCTGTATGACATGCTAGGGAGGGCTGATGGCTTAGAAGCTCCATCAGTGATCACATTTCTGTTTTTGGTGGAATTGTACATGAAGCTACTACATGGGTGCTGTAAGAAAGCCGTCAATTTACTTCACACAAGGTAGACCATTCAGAGGCTGGGTGTAGGGGTATGCACATAGCACTCTGGATACTAACATCTGCCCTTTTCTCCATCTCTTAGAAGTAGTTTGATACTATCAAGGTCTGACTGCTAGAGGAGCGTATTTTAGCACAGAGGATGTCTTCACGAATAATTGAGCGGTATCTCCTCATGTATCGAATCCAATGAATGGCTTTATTTATTAAGTACTCCTTGACTTCTTGTCTTAAATGAAACAGGAGGTTTGGGACATTGACCATAAAAATTGGACTGGCACGAGGGAAGCGTCTTCTGCTGGCACAAGATGTGGGTGGATGCCTTGCATTGCGCAGAAGCCCACTGGGATAAGTTCTGCATAAGGACTCAGCATCTGAACTGGCGTAATCATGATTTGGGTATGTCTAAATGTCTCATAGGCCTGTGATCTCTAGGAGGCTCAGGCCATATGGGCATGAGGAAGGTCTTTATCTCACCTGGCAAAAATGGCTTTAGGCGATCCTACGGTGGGATGGACTAGAGTGGGCCTAGATGATTGGTTGAAAGATGTGGCTTTCTGGGTTCCATCTGAGGTTTTGGCGTTATTGGTACCTTTACCCATTACTAATTGGTTCATCATACTAGATACATGAAAAATCAGAAGTTTTAGTTCCCCCACCTCTGCCCTCAATTACTTAATTTGAGATGTAAAGACAGCTGTGACTCCATAGGGTGGACATGGCAAAGTTATTGCACCTATAGGCCACAGGGAATTTTATGGGTTGCTTGCTGCCCTATCAAGACAAAGTACATAGGTGAATAATGAATAGAAAAGTGTGCTTATCGGCCTGGAACTGCATTTAAAAGAGGTAGACAATTCTATGCGCATGACTATTATACATCAGGAAGTTTCTGTCTAGAACTGTTTTTAATGATGTATTGCATTAAAAGAAATATGCATAATGGTAGCCTCCGGTCTTGTAATGAACTTGTGGGGGTTGCTTGCTCCCCTACCAATCCTACCAAGGTCAAGAAGCGATTAATGTAAGGTAAGGCCTCTACAGTCAAAGGTAAGCTTTGAAGAAGTGTGGTGTTGTGCTCTCTCATGTGCCCTGAGTCTCCACCCACAGGTAGAGAGGGGGCCTGGGCAGTAGTTTCCATAGTCATTTTCCCTTTAAAATAACCTGGAAGGGGTTGTGGCTGTTTTGGGGTGTTTCCCACTAAATTGCCTTGGGGTGTGATCCGCATCTATGATGGATTCACCTCTTTATATTAAGAGATCTATTTCATTTACGGTATGAAATTTAGGATGTTTAGATCCTTTACTATGCTTCGCAGTGCCCAGCATGAGGTTGGATGCCTTGTTGTTCCCCATTTGTAACATATCTAAGTGAGTAGGTGGGTACCAAAAGGTCACAGGTCTAACAAATGGTAAAACAAAAGCCAATGAAGTGGGGAAAAGGACTTTGAATGGTCAGCTGGGTTATGAACAGCAGTCTAGTGAAGTAATCTATAACAAAGTGAGGGTAAAACAATGAGGGGAATATTAACCTTTAAAAAAACGATACGTTCTTGATATACAAGAAACCCTGTTACAGTTTACCAACATAACCAAACCTTGAATATTTATTAAAACACAAAAACAGAGAAAAAAAACACTATGAGCTTTGAATGCAAGAGTTCACAGTGGGTGAATGGTCGCCCCAAGGAAGAGCTCTGTAAATGTCACCTCTAAGAGTCAAAGGTCGAGGAAGGATAGGGCTCAGTGAACTTGTGAACATAACTGACAGTCAAAGAATATTGAAAAATGCAGTACCTTTGGGATCATGAAAAAAAAAGAAAAACCAAGAAGGGTGGCCCAGGCCAGCCACCTCCGGGGTATGATGGGCATATGACAAGCCCCCCTTGGCCCAGGCATGTCTGGTGCAATGGGACAGCTGTGAGCACTTTGTAGCATTCTGGCCCTCACCCTTCCTGCATTTGTTAGCTCAATCGCCTCCCTGGCACAAAGAGCAGTGGAGGATGGAGTCTGCTTAATTCAGGGCAGTCTGTGGGGACCAAGAACCCCCTTTCCAAGGTATCAAGTGTCCCACAGAATGGGACTGCAGCAACCGCTTTGTAGTGTTCTTGCCCGGCACCCTTCCTTGTACAAGCACCTCCTGGAATGAAGAGCAGTGGGGGATGCAGTTCCTCATTTCAGGAAAGTCTGCGGGTGCCACAAAACCCTTTCCAAGGTCTGAGGTGTCCCACAGAAAAGGACTGCAGTGAGCACTTGGTGGAGTTCTGGCCCTGCCCTCTTCCCCACACCTGTTAGCACAAGCGCCTCCTTGCAAGAAGAGCAGTGGGGAATGGAGTCCTCTTAAATCAGGGCAGTGTGAGGGGGCTGAGAAACCCCTTTGCAAGTTCTGGAGTATCTGCTATTCCAGTCTTAGCAAATCTTATTCTCTTACTAGAATATTCAGGGGCTTATTTATAAATCCCTTGCGCCGCTGGTGCGTCACTTTTTGTGAAGCTCCGGTGGCGCTGCTCCATAATTACCAGGCAGCACTAAACCAATTTTTTTGGCTAAATGCTGCGTTGTAAATATTGTTGCCTTTAAAGCAGTTTTATGTGTGAAAGGGGCATGCAATGGGTGTTGCTGGGGACATTCCCAGCAACAGTCATGGATTGTTGACACTGCCCCAGATTTATGAGAAATTGAAACTCTGAGGCCGCAGCAAAAACATACGCCTCCCCAGGAGAGGCATAAGGAAGGCACAAAGAGGAGAAATATATTTATTTCTCCTTGTTTTTCCTTTTTCTATGTGTGCTGCCTTCTGAAGTACACACAGAAAGTGGAAAAATCCTCTTGTGATGGTTTCTGTGCAGGAAGGTTTCCCTTCCTGCAGAAAAACAATCATCTCTGCAATGCAGGCAGCCTTGCACAATGGTGCAAAGGTGCCTGCGTTTGCGTACGGCCACTGATTGTGAGCCAGTGCAGGGGAAAAGAACAGGAATGAGCCCTATCTGATAGATGCAGTGCATATCTGCCCTTTTCTTTTGCCGTAGGGAAGCGCAGCAGGCGGTCCTGTGGAGCTGCCCTTTGGCAAAAACTCATAAATGAGGCCCACAATACCTTATGCATAATCATACAACATATCATATTTAGCATTGTTTTGTCCTGAGAATTCCTTCTGCTCTGTAACAGTCATAACCCCAAGAAAAATGCAAGCGTTTTAAACAGTCTCTAGATAAGTTCAATGTTAAAAGCTCAAAATAGGTCAAAGTTCATTTTCACAGAAAGATTCAATTTTCAAACTGCTTCTCTCTATTTCCAAATGTCCTTCAACAACTCTCCAAGTGAAGTATCTGTTTGTGGGTATTTGAATCATTAATCTCCATACCAAGGTCCTGGCTGAAGCAAAATTGCATCATTATTGCCTAGCAAGGACATAATGAAACACTATGGAAGTAATACTCAGATATTAAAGATTGCTATTGCCTTCACCTAACTACATAAGAGTTCAGGAAGTGCTAGACAAGTAGTTAATCATTGAGACACCAATGCTTAGTCAATTCTACAAATGCGTGATGCTTCAAATTAGACACCACTGACACTTTGCGGGTTTGCCATCCTTTCTTTTACTAAGATGGACTCAGTGTAAATGAGTTTGGGATTAACCCACCAAGTTTTATGTGCTAAGCCATGCCTCCAGACAGGATATTAGTCTTATGACTTGTGTAAACACCTGCCCTAATATGCCCATGTAATACATTATTTTCCATTCATGGTCTTTATATAACACAAGCAAGAATTAAACATAATTGAAATACTATTGCTGTCTATCTGAATGGCACAACACAGAAGTCCTTTAAACCTTCTTCTAGACCCAAAAAATAATAAATATGTTGGGATTCCCACTTCAAGCTCTTCAGCCCATAATAACAGCAGGAAACATACCCTCTTTTCAGACCCCCACTGAAATGGGCTTTAATCTTTTATTTTTTTGCAATATTTCTCAGTAGTATGGCAGTTTTTTTAATTCCCTATGTGATTATAACTTTGACACCCCTACTAAGACTGGTTCCCCAGAGTCAATTTTTTTGTAGCCTGATTTCCCCCATAAGTGTCCTGATGACCGTAATCACTTCAACAATTAGGGGCCGATTCTATTTGGAAATCGTCCCGACCAACTCGTACCGGGAACGGAGTCCGACCGACACCTACAGGCACTGTACGACCCGTGCAGTACGATGTAAAGCCCGTGATCTACAACCGAGCCATACGGAAAACAAGCCGTACGACCGAGCCGTACAAAAATCAGCTATCCAGACGGAAAATGGACACGAGCCACACCAACCGACACAAGCCCAGAATGAACCCGACCGATACATACCCGCGACGTCCGAGACGCACAGTACAATGCAAAACGCATGAAACCTGACCGATACGCACGGAGCCCAAGCCGCATGACCGACTCTGCCCGAAAATGTACCTGAAGCGAGAGACCACCGCGATCAACTCGCATGCAACACAGATCACAATCAGCGTGACAGACACGGAGCAGCCCGCACAAGCCAACATGAGCGTCCAACTTGCTCAGAAGAGCGTCTCCAATATGCCCATGAAAAACAATGGGAAAAAAACAAAAAGAGGACCAGTCAAGCAATGACAAAGTCAATAAATACATTTTTTATTTAAAACAACACTCAGGCACACCCACAACTCCACCTACAAAAGACAAAACAACACTACCATGATCCTTTGCAAATACAACAGAGCAGTCAGTCACAACAACTTGAGACACCAACCGCAGACACACAGACAACTCACCTATCACACAACATATGCACCATCAGCACCCCTCCAAAATCTCTCACACATACACCTACCAAAACAGACACCCTCACTTGCACCCACACAACATCACTCCTTACCACCACCCATCACCATGCTCCATAAGAAGAATCCACAGTTCACAGATACTGAGTTAGAAATATTGGTAGATGAGATCCTCAGTGTGGAGCCACATTTGTTTGGCACATTGGTACAAAGGACCCCCATGTCACAGAAAACCAAGATGTGGGAGAGGATCGTGGACAAGGTGAACACACAAGCACCATTGTATCGCTCAAAGACCGACATCCAGAACAGGTGGTATGATGTGCGCAGGAGGGTCAAGAAGCTCCTCCAGAAGGAACACGCCTTGAGCCAGTGCACTGGCAGTGGCCCTCCTGCCAAACCAATCTACTTCAGGTCCTGGGAGGAGAAGGTGCGGGACTCCTACCACCAGAGGGCGGCCATGGCCTACCAGACATACCAGAGCCTGGTGAGTACACAACCAATATAGTAAATTTTGTGTCACAATACACATATCACCGTTAAGGGGACAGTGAAACTATGCACTGATAGCAAAGGCATAGTAAACAAAAGTCAATCAGCCCAAGAAGTGTATGCTAGTCAGACAAACACAATAAAGGCACCCCATCATAGTGATTTTTTAGGTGTGTACAAACATGTACAAACCTACCAACAAGTAGAGCAAGGCAGTGTCAGCTATCTTGTCAGCACAGGCACACCCCTTCACAGGGAAGCAGAGTCAGAAGGAGGGAAGTGAGGGCATTCTGGGAAGGGGGGTGTAGCCCAGAGAACGGTGGGACTTGCAGTCACTGACAATCCTCAGCCACCTACATGGCACAGCAAGCCCACACTGCACCATGCTCACCTCACAGGGGGTGGAAATGGGCTGGCAGGTACCCTGGAAATGGGCTATGGTGTGGGTAACACAAGGCCCTGCTAGAAATGGGCCGCCATCAAACACCAGAACTCCACTGTCTGCCATCTTGAGAGCACAGGCACACACCCTCACAGGAAAGCAGAGTCAGAAGGAGGGAAGTGAGGGCATGATGCTGGGAAGGGGGGTTTAGCCCGGAGCATGGTGGGACTTGCAGTCACTGACAATCCTCAGCCACCTACATGGCCCAGCAAGCCCACACTGCACCATGCTAACCTCACTGGGGGTGGAAATGGGCTAACAGGTACCCTGGGACTGGGCTCTGTTGTGGGGAGCACAAGGCCCTGCTGGGAATTGGCCACCATGAAACACTAGAACTCCACTGTCTGCCATCTTGACAGCACAGGCACACACCCTCACAGGGAAGCAGAGTCAAATGTTAACAGGGATTACACTGTTAAGCTACCTGATGGCCCTTGAGTACCAATGAGCATGTACATCAAAATCCATACATGAGCTGGGTGTGCGCTCACATCTACATGCACATTGAAAGGCTTCATGTTGGCAGGACAATGTGCTACCACAATATCAATTCAGGCTTGCATCCTGACGTCCTGTTGCAAATGTCATGTATATCAAACATTGTTAAAAATTCAAGGAGGGGTGAATGGTTCACTCTTCCTGTGCAACCAACCTGGTTTATTACTTATTGTGTTGCCTCTATTGACAACCTCACATATGTACACATGCGTAGTGAGTGACATCACTCTTTTCTGCATCAGTGTACTGTAGCAGCATCACCATTGGCTCCCCATTGTTGCAAATATGCTGTGCTTCCCCCTGGAGGTAAAGTACCTGGTTCCCCAGTAGTGCCCAGAGATTAAAACTGAGAGTATGTGTCTGTGCTCAAGTGCTGTGAGTCAAAAGCACTCACAACACCCAAAGACAAAGGAAAAATGGTGTACATTGTGATGTATGAAGTTACAAACAAAGGTGTTGCATGTGTGGATCCAGCTACAGATCCACCGCACCAGGGTCGGACACTGTTGGTCAACATGTTGCAGCCCCATGTGATCCTAGAGCTAATTTCTCCTCTGCGCACAACAAGGAAAGCAGCCAGTCTACCTCCAGGTGGAGGCACATCATAATTGCAAAAATTGTGACCCAAAGTAAATGCTGATACAGTACACTGAGGCAGAAATTTAAGAATCACCACCCTATTCCTGTATACATATATGAGTAATTTACTAAGGAATGAAATCATGTAAATACAATGGCTGCACAGGATGAGTGATCCCTTGCCTCCTCCTTCATTGTTAGTACTACCCATTGCAAGATGAATGTATCAGTATCTCTTCCTCCCTCCCTGTTGCAATATACATAGGTTAACCATTGATGTCTGTAGTAACACAACTGATAATGTCTGTCTCTTCCAAACACAGATGCTACTGGGGATACAGCAGCAAGTAAAGAGGAGTCCCTGGCCCAGACTCTGGTGGAGGATGAGCTCTCTGGTATGGATCTGGCTCTGTCCTCTTCGGATGACGAAGATCAACCTGGCACCTCCGGTGTTAGTCATCATGCAGCCCCACCATCACAAACACCTGCACCCCCTGTAGCTACACCAACAACATTTGGCCACAGGCCTAACACCCCTGCCAACATGGACAGACCTAGTTCACAAAATTCAAACAACATAGGGACACCGGCCACCCAGGAAGCTACGAACAATGACAAAAGTAGCAACACCCAAGGGGGTCCAGGGCCAACTGTCCGTGCCAACACAGGTCCAGCCCGTGTGTCTAGGGGTGATGGGAGTGGTGTTAGGCAGAGGTCACGGCCTGCAGAGGGGCCTCGACTGCCTGATAACCCCCAACTGGTACGCATCCATGATGAGGAGGCTAGCCAACATACACGCATGGAGGCCAAGTGGGACAAACTTTCTCCGGTGCATAGTGACATATTGACCTGTCTCCGCCAGATGAGCTGAAATATGTCCACACCTCCTTGTGTACCCACAACATTTCTTGCAACAACATCTGCAAATGCCACAGGGAGGCAGGATGAATCTGGTTAGAGTCTGATGCACAGTCACCGCCTGCACCTGAGAATCCCCCCCCAAGAAGAAGAGGGGTCATCCGAAGAAGGACAAGCGAGCCACTGTTGTCCATGCACATCCCCCTGGAACCCAGAACCTGTTTTGTTTATTGGTCTTTGTGTGCAAAGCGTTCGCTTTGTTGCACATGACACAATTCCCCAACATGACATTGAGGGTCCATGTTGTACTAATGTAGAAGATGAATGTGGACAACTCTGGACATTTCATCTACCAATACTTCAAACTGATCTGTGACCTCATGTACAGCACTATCTCCACACATGTATGTAAATAAACACACCATTACACTATACTTGCCTATGATGTGATTTAAATTTGGTATGTGTCATGGAGATGATGAAATGCCAAAGTACACAGTGCATGCAGACTACTACATCAATGTCATTACCATTGTGTGACTCATGTTGATGTGACACACATGAGGGAGTCACACCAATAGGGCACCACAACACATACTCACCATGGATATGTGACACATTGCCTACAAAGATGTTTGCCAAATATACGGTGGAATGCACGGACACCACACCTTTCCACAGTCAATGCTGACAAGCCCACAGGTGAGGTAACCAAATGTCAGTCAGATGTGTGAAGACAGACAACACACATAAGTAAGTGAAGCACAGGTTCATTACAAATCAGAAACAAGTTTATTACACAACAGTAGCAAGGTGAATCCACATGACAGTGGGCACACGGTCACCAAGTGTTGACAAATAGTGCTTCACATCACATGATGGCATACTAGAAGTCAAACTCTGGCATTGGATTCTGGTTGTCCGTGTCAGACTTCACCAAGCAACTGGCCCTGGGAAGAACAGAAATGAGACACAGTCAGAAGCAAACCAGAACAGGATGGAAGTGCAATGAACATTTCACAAGAAACCTACACAGTAACAAATTAGCATGTCCACACCATTGTGGACTACTGACCATCTGACAGGACACATCACTGCACGCATCCAGTCAAGTACCACACGGACAAACTCAACAGCAACTGAGCTGCACAAACACATCACAGGCTAACTCAGGACATTGACATGACAACCCTGTGAACTCACCTTCAGCTGAAGAAGTTGTTGATGAACTGTGTGTGGTCGTCACCCTCATCATCATCACTGGCCTTGTGGCCCAGGCCAGGATCCTCCACAGGTGGTGGATGTTGGTCATCATCGTCCTGCATGAGAGGAACCTTCTTCCACGCTGACATGTTGTGGAGCATGCAGCAGACGATGATGATCTTGCACAACTTTGCAGGCTCATATGGGAGGGCCCCTCCGGTCTTGTCCAGGCAGCGGAAGCGGCTTTTCAGGAGACCAAAGGCACGCTCTATCACTCGCCTGGTCCTGCCTTGTGCCTCATTGTACCGCATCTCGGATGCTGTCACAGGGTTCCTGAGGGGTGTCAGCAACCATGGCATGTTGGGGTATCAAGAGTCACCTACATACAAAGAATTACACATTAGTTGAGTGTTGTAAGGGGGTGGGAAACGACATTGCCAAACACACACAGTGGTAAACAGTACACACCAACCAGCCAGGCACGCTGGTTTGGCATCTGTGACATCATCAACGGTATGCGACTCCTCCTCAAGATGTAGGCATCGTGCGCAGAACCAGGGAAATGTACACAAACATGTGTGATCACCATGTCCACCAAACATACCACCAGAGCATAGATTGAGTGGAAATGTTTCCTGTTGCGGTATGTCTGTTCATGTGCCTGTGGTGGTATCAGGGCCACATCGATTGATCCAATCACGTTTGGCATCCTCCCCAGTCTATAAAAGGCATCCTTAATGTCAGCAAGTTTACCCGGGCTAGGAAACTTGATGTGGGAGTCTAGGTAATTCAACAATTCCTCCAAGACATCACAAAGCACACGGTTGAACATAGTTTGTGACATACCACCAGCACTAGCCACAGTGTGTTGGAAGGTACCGGTGGCAAAGAAGTGGAGGGATGCCATCACCTTCACCTTTGGTGTCAGTGCTGTTGGGTATGTCCGACCAGGTAGTAGATGTGGTGCCAACTGCTCCACCAACTCATCTATCAGTCTCCTGGTGAAGCGGTACCGTCGGATGCTGTTGCGCTCCACCATGGTCTCAAGGTCAGGGAACGGACTATGTACTGCTGGTGTCCTGCATTACAGAGATGGGTAAAGTAAGATTATACATTCAGCTACCCATGTGGCATTCACCTTGAGAAATAATCACATGATACATCATAGCAAAACACAATTAACTGAGTTGTGTGCTGTTGGTTATGGACACCTATGTCACCTTCATGCCCATCATCTCACATATTAAGGAGACATGTGTACATGAGTTCCTTGGGATGCAATGGCAAATCATTGGGCTGTGGCACAGTACCTATGGACTGCTGTCACATTCAAAACACTCAACACAGTGACAAGTGAGGACTGATGTTTCGCATGCATCACAACTCCATGTCAGGGAGATAGCCATGGTCCCCGTATTGCCACATGTGCACTGGAATGACATGTTGTATCATGGACATCCCACAAACAATCATGAGTCCCACAGTCAGTGGCCCCTGTGGTCCCTGCAGGCCATACATGGACGTCCCTGAGACACACACACAGCATAAATGTGGATGCACAAGGCACATGGTGGACCCTGTCTCACATAGGGCACATGGAACCACAAACATCATAGGCACAACATGCACACAGACAGTGGGAGTACATCATGATTGTGGGCATGGGTCTTGGTGTGACGTACATGACATGCAACCCTGTACTCATGGTGTATGTGACAGGTCATACACATCTCCAAACTGGTACTGTGTCCATGACTCATGCCCATAAGCCAACAGTTGGACATTACCTTTGTGAGGTGCACAACACAAAAACTAATCTGTCCCATGAACCAGTGCCCAGCCTGGGGGTGGCTGCACCTAAGTGCCACACAAGACTAGAAATGTTGCCCCCCATACACACACAGGTGATGCACCCTTACATGCCATGTGATGAAGTGTGGGACATTCTGTGGTGTTGTAGGTGTGGCCATGGCAATGAAATCTGTGTGCAAACCGTCTGCAAGTCACACCAATGTGATCCGACGCAGGTGCCTTGTTTGCAGACGCGCCGTACATGCATGGACCGAACGGTGCGCAAACCTTGTCCATTGACTGCACGATGCGTATCCATTACAGTCACCCGTATCGGATTTCATTGATGACAATGGGCAATGCATGCGCACGTCTCGGTTCATGCATGAACGACGCGTATGCAATGTGACCCAACGTGGGTGACTTCTACAGTGACGCCTTCATGCTGTTCTGGTCCGAGGAGTGCGCACGCATACCCCATAGAATCGTATTGAGACGGATGCGTTTGGTTTAAAAAATACACGCCTATAGTCAGTTTAACGAGCCGTGCACACTCATTGGCTATGGGCTGTCATGGAAACGGACGCAAATTCAAAAATCATTCGAGTCGTGCGCTGGAAATTCAGTTGGATGCGTGCAACAATGTTGCAATCCTAGGGTGTCCTGAAGGTGAGAGTTTTGAACAATGCGGAAGACGTTTAGGAGTCTCATCATTTCCATGGATTGGACAGATTCAAGGAATGTAACCATGTCTGGCCTATCAGTAAGGGGCAATGTCACAGACTCTGCATCTGCAGCACTGATTTAAGGCTGGCAGGCCCCCAGGGAGCTCACTTGCCTGCACTACATGCTACAGGACCACATTTCAGATTCCACTGCTGCTGTCTATGCTTCCTCTGGATTCTGCAATGGCACGTACTCTGGAGAGGGCCCCAGCATTCACAGAGGAGGAGAACCAGGCCCTGCTGGATGGGGTCCTCCCACAGTGCAGCAAGCTATAAGGGAAACCAAGGGAGCAGGTGAGTGTGCAGTCCCCTACCTATCATTTTCAGCAAGTTGTCTGACTAAAAGTAATAGAACTGTGCCCAGCAGTGGGAGGCATATGCACTGAATACTTTCCGAAGCAGTTTATGTGGGTACATGTGATGAGCAGGTGTCCTGCTGCAGTACTGCAGTAGTGCTAGACTATAATTCCTACTCAATGTTACCATGTCATACCTGCAGCACTAATGCACATTTGTATGGGTGCACTACCTGTGTACCACTTTTAGCTTTCTGATGACTACATGTATTTTTTACGGTATGCAGCATACTTATGTGGCATGTGTGGTAATGTCCTCTTCACTTTGTGATCCTCACAGATTGATGCCCACCAGAAGCAAGAAATCTGGCTGACCATAGCCCAGGCAGTGAGATCAGTGGGGGTCTACAAGCGCCGGATCCGCAACTGCCAGAAGAGGTGGCAGGACCTACGTGGCTGGACCCAGAGGATCGCAAGGGCTCAGCTGAAGCTGTCGCCTCCTCTCCGTAGGGGCGGACACCGGACCCTGACCCCTCCACATGCTCAGGATTCTGGCGGTGGTATTCCCGGACTTGAATGGGCAACTGAAGGCCAGACAGCAGCAAGGAGGGGGTAAGTCCATGCCTGATCTGTGAACATGTATGACATGCTATTTGCAGTCTTTTGGCCTGGTTATGCTTCCACAATACGTTGGTCTTGGAGTCCAGGACTCATGTCCCTCAATTGTGTAAGTCACACTCGTCATCTGATCCACGGTTGTGGCCCCTACAGTCCGTGACTTTCTTTCACTTGGGCACTGTGTCCCTTCAATCAGCTATGCTGAGGGTCCTGCACAGCATTAGTTACTGAGACTCTGATGTGTGCATCGTGGGTGCCTCTATTTTTTGCACTATGCCTGGTCTCTGACATGTGTTCGGTGTGTGCCTTTTATATGTGTTCAATTTGCTGGTCTGGCTCACAACATGTGTTTAGGGTTCTTAAAACATACCCATGCAGCAGGTGAGTCCATGTGGTGTCCTCAGGAGTATGTATAGGAAGTATGTCACACTAGCCCAGACACCTGCCTACTGTCCAGGCCAATACACTGTTTCAGATTTACCTGGTTAGTCATGCCCAATCCACGTCATTGGGAGACATTGTCCTCACACTCATGTGTATATACCTACTGATTGTGCTTCCTGAAATGTGCCATCAGGTGTCTGACACAATATGATTGTGGTGTGGCTTCCTTTTTGTGACAACTGGTGTGTTGAGGATTTTAGTGTCTTGGGAACAAATGGGGTTAGGTCCCTTATGTGGTGAGGGCTAGACCTAATATCAGTAGTGAACAACACAAAGTACCCAAACCACAGTGACTCAATACGTTTTTTTTTGATACAGGGTAAGAAACCAATTTATTGTCACTTCCCTAGACACCATTATTTTGTGTCAATCATTTTGTATTTTTTATATTTTCAAAGAATTGCTGACAGAAAAAGACATTGATTGCAAATATTTACAAGGCTAAACAAACTTTAACAAACATTAAAGGCAAAGACTATTTATACATTTAGAAACCATTATGTCACACATTAGAAAGTATTCTCACATAAGACATTAAATAAAACAATTATTGAAAAAATAATACAAACATTTTTATCACAAACAACAAAGAAATTGCAAACACTGAATGAGAGAAACTAGGGGTTGGGAGGATAGAATATAAGTAATTAAATGACTTATATATATTTTAATGCTGGACCAGCCGGTCCTAGCTTTTGTACAACAATGATACTTTGTATCTCCCAAACAACACTGCCGACGCGTTTCTAGACCAGACTGGAGTCACTGGTCTGTCATCAGGGCTGTATGTGTCTTGTATCTGTAGGATACAAAAGCAATGTTTTGCTTAGTCTAGTGTGTGGGCTCCTTATTACCATGAAGTAGCTATAATGACGGTGTGCGCTACATACCAAGGCTGCTCAATGTAGAATTTCAGAGGGGGTCTTTTGGAGGTCCGTTTAAATGAATAGCGTGGCCGAACAGGGAAGCCTAGAAAGATTTTAGGGATGTTTTTTAATTACATGATTGATTCATTCATTATGCTAGTGGCTGAGTCAGTTTGGGGAAGTGAAAGCGTACCTTTTACTTTGGGTAGTGCCGAGTGCTGGCAGGATCCATTAGGAGCGGCGTAACCATCAATTTTGATTCTGAGATATGAGAGAGATTGACATTCAGAGGCTTGGCGGCGTGCAAATGGTCTTCCACACTCGCTTAGACAATTCAGGGAAAGGTTGCCTACCTTGATTTAATCCCTCTTTTGGCATGAAAGGGGTTGTTAATTTCAGCTTTCTAAAGGGAAAAACAAAGCGCGATCTTAGTGGGATGTTCTTGCTAGTTCAGTGCTAGGCGAGCGCGTGTTAGTGCAGGGGGGGCAAATACCTGTAGCTGGAGCTGCTGCTCTGTGCTGCTGGATTCGAATTTCTCTCAGTCAACCAAAGAATAAGCCAGCACCGATCGCGAATTAAGAAAAAGGTGATGTCTGCTCCAATGGTGGAGCATTTCTGTGAGAAGTCCCACAATGAACAAGAATTCAAATGGTCTGTTCTGTACACTATGAATTCCAGGTCAAAATGCCACGACGTCGAGCGCGTTCTGTTACAAAAAGAAGAGTATCTGATTTTAAAATTTAATAGTGCACAGACTGGTTTGAATAACCTGTCTAAGATAGCGCATATCTAATTACATCTGTCCTGATTTGCACCGGTTAGACATCCCTGGTTTGCCCGCTGGTCTTGGTCCTCTATCTCATGAGAATAGGTCCCTGGCCCCAAGAAGCCACCCAAAACGCTAGCACATCCTAGCAGAGTCAATCTTTGCTTTAAAACAAACAATACATCAAATATTTGAGAGTGATGTACCCATTACTTCCAAACTACGATAAGGTGTTGACGATAATATGCCCAGCACCCACTCATGATTTTTGTGACAATAATTAAAAAATGTTTAAGTAATTGGGATTTATGGGACTACATGCCCCATAATGCATCAGCACAGTTTCTGCATATAAGAAACAGGAAATGGCGGCGGCCATCTTTACTGAGAGAAATTCGAATCCAGCAGCACAGAGCAGCAGCTCCAGCTACAGGTATTTGCCCCCCCTGCACTAACACGCGCTCGCCTAGCACTGAACTAGCAAGAACATCCCACTAAGATCGCGCTTTGTTTTTCCCTTTAGAAAGCTGAAATTAACAACCCCTTTCATGCCAAAAGAGGGATTAAATCAAGGTAGGCAACCTTTCTTTGAATCTAACTTCCCTGCACCTTCCTTTTTTTTTCCCCGCCTCCACTCAGTAACTCCTGGATTTCAGCGCCGGGACACCCCTTCGGGGGTAGCTGCGCGCTTTACAAACTTAAATAAATAAAATAAATTGTCCAAGCGAGTGTGGAAGACCATTTGCACGCCGCCAAGCCTCTGAATGTCAATCTCTCTCATATCTCAGAATCAAAATTGATGGTTACGCCGCTCCTAATGGATCCTGCCAGCACTCGGCACTACCCAAAGTAAAAGGTACGCTTTCACTTCCCCAATCTGACTCAGCCACTAGCATAATGAATGAATCAATCATGTACTTAAAAAACATCCTTAAAATCTTTCTAGGCTTCCCTGTTCGGCCACGCTATTCATTTAAACGGACCTCCAAAAGACCCCCTCTGAAATTCTACATTGAGCAGCCTTGGTATGTAGCGCACACTGTCATTATAGCTACTTCATGGTAATAAGGAGCCCACACACTAGACTAAGCAAAACATTGCTTTTGTATCCTACAGATACAAGACACATACAGCCCTGATGACAGACCAGTGACTCCAGTCTGGTCTAGAAACGCGTCGGCAGTGTTGTTTGGGAGATACAAAGTATCATTGTTGTACAAAAGCTAGGACCGGCTGGTCCAGCATTACAATATATATAAGTCATTTAATTACTTATATTCTATCCTCCCAACCCCTAGTTTCTCTCATTCAGTGTTTGCAATTTCTTTGTTGTTTGTGATAAAAATGTTTGTATTATTTTTTCAATAATTGTTTTATTTAATGTCTGATGTGAGAATACTTTCTAATGTGTGACATAATGGTTTCTAAATGTGTAAATAGTCTTTGCCTTTAATGTTTGTTAAAGTTTGTTTAGCCTTGTAAATATTTGCAATCAATGTCTTTTTCTGTCAGCAATTCTTTGAAAATATAAAAAATACAAAATGATTGACACAAAATAATGGTGTCTAGGGAAGTGACAATAAATTGGTTTCTTACCCTGTATCAAAAAAACGTATTGAGTCACTGTGGTTTGGGTACTTTGTGTTGTTCACTGAGGATTTTAGTGTCAGCAGGACATCTGAGTTGTGACAATGGAGATTATACCTGTGCAACATATAGGGGTGTGGTCATTTGAATGTGCACAATGCTGTATGCAACAGTGACTTTCACACAGCTGTGTGTCATTATCAGCAGACTGTGAGGTGCTCATATTCAGGTACTTGTGTTTGCAGTCACTCATATGTCAGATTTTAGTGATGTAGGGTCATTATAGTCCAAGAACAGTGTGTGGCAGGGGCCAGACAGGTGCACTTATCAGCTGCAGAGTTTAGTATGGGCATGAGCTATGAATGTGACGCAGTGCTGACTGATGTTGTGCGGATGCATTGCCCCATGACATGTGACAGTGAAGACTGACTTACCATACATGTCTGTGCCAGTGCATTAACTTGAGAAGAGGGATCCTGCATTGGAGTCAGAGGTGCTCCATGCACCCCATTGTGTCATTAACTCTCACGACGTAAGGGCATTATTGTGTGTTGTGCTGCTCGGCATCACAAGGTTGTGAAATGTGAGTCTGGGCATACATTCATCCAGACACATGTACAGAGTGATTGACATGTGATGTATGTTAATAGTAATGTACTTCTGCATGGTCATTTGCATGCCTAACAACTGTGTATGTGGTGCATGTGTGCACTTTGGGGTATTATCACCCAGCATGCAACAGACATATGTGTCCAGGTCCAGGAGGGATATGGGTACCATGGTTGATGTTCAGACTGGCTATTGCTCTATGTACACCTGTGTGGGCATTTTGAGCAAATATCAGCTAAGGATGCCAGTGCATGCCCTGTAATGTGCTGCATTGACAGCGTTGTGTGCAGTCTGTGCAGGCGACTAATGTGGTCCTTCTTTTCCTACTTATATACAGAAACATCCATGGGCACAGGATACAGCACCACGGAACTAGAGGAGCCGCAGAGCCAGTCTGGGACACTGACTGAGGAGTCGGAGGGACCCAGTGGCACGGAGGGTGAGGGGAACCACACTGAGGAGTCCTCAGCACCATCCACCTCAGCTGAGGACCACAGCAGCTCGGAGGATGACTCCCTTGTGGGGGCGGGTGACAGCAGCTAGCAAAGCACAGATAGTGAGGCTGTTCCCGCCACCACCACCACCCTCCCCTCGGCTCCCATCCCAGAAGTCCGTGGCAGCTCCCGTGTTTGGGAGCATGTCTCCTTCCTGCCAGGCACCGCTCCCCCTGCCCCTGTGTCCCCTGCTGCCCTGATTATGGAGTCTGTAGGCCTGCTTAAACAGATCCATGTAGGGCAGACATCAATGCTGAGTGTCCTCAATGCACACACCAGTCTGTTGACACAACTGGTGTTGTTCATGGAGGGCATCTCATCAGGCATGTATGCCCTACAGAGGACCAATCAGTCCATGGCCTCCTCTCTGATGGTAGCAGAATCCCTCCTCCAACAGTCCCACACCCCTTCAGCCTCTGCCCAATCAACAACTCCTAGCACCTTACCTGTCCCCAGCACACACACACCAGCATGGTCACCCAAACACACAGACACAGACAGCACACATTCACCCAAACAGTCAAATCGTGCATGCAAGCAAAGTCGGGGGTCTGATACCACACGCACAGGGGAAGGGTCGCAAACACACACAGGCATCCTCAACCACGCCGCAGTCCTCAGATCCCTCTCCCTCTAAAAGCCCTTCCCTTGCCTCGCCTGTAACCCCATCTCCTAAGAAGCTCTTCCTGTGTGGCCTAGGCCTCTTCCCCTAAGATCCAGCAGATCCAGACTACAGGAGGAAGAGGAAGTCCCCACACATAGAGAAGAGTGCCCCTCACACCCAGAAACCCTCCCCCAGGCCCAGGCAGACTGAGGCCCCCACCCGCAAGTCACCATGTTCCTGGAAGAGCAGGACCCGCCCCCACCCCCAGCTCTACTCCTTCCTCCATCCCCCAGGTCACCACACCACAGGTTCCCCCGCCACTCCCTGTCCCAGTTTCCCCCACCCACAGATACATCATCCCCAAAATGCTCAGGCCCTCCCCAACTCCCACTTGCTCTTCCACTGACACCACCACCAGTCTGTCTGTTACTGCAAACACTGGGGTGACCGTGGCACCCCCAGCTGTCCTGCCAACCTCACCTGCACCCCTTTCCACTACCATGGGGTTAGGCACTGCAGTGGAGTCCACGACCACCCAGTCTGACATGGGCACTACAGTGTGGACCAATGTCCACTACACCTGACCTGCCTACTGCAGTGGTTCCAGCACCCACACCATCAGAGTTGTGCCCCACAGTTGTGACGGCACAAACCATGTCAGACACCTCCAATGCAATTGTCACTGACTCTCCTACACCCACCACTCCTTCACAGCCTCCTTCTGATGAGCCCTGATCCTGTCCCTGCGGTGCTTGGCCTGCCCCATGTATGCCCCTCAGAGTGGATTTCCCCAGTCCTTAGCAGTGCAGGCAAGCAACCGGTGACAGGTGTTACTCACACCCTCATTGGACTTAGTTTTTTGAGAGGACATTGGATTACATTTCATTTTGGATTTTCCCTTTCAGCTTGCAAATTACTGAATAAAGCCTTTTTTGTTAACCTTGTGCATGTGATTTAGCTGTACATATTGTTGATGCTGTTTACCATGACCTTGCTGTGATGATGCAGGATTTACAAATGTCTGTTACTGAGGTGGTGATGTGGTGTACTCCATGTGGACCATGAGATATGTTTCCTGTTCAGGCTGGTATCCATGTCATCCTTTGCAGCTGACTGGGTGTGTCAGGATTCACTAATTTAGCACGGGGATTTTAACATTTCATTGGCATGACCACATCTGTGGCTTGCACCCATGCACATATGCTGTGCTTCACATTGCACAATTTGACACTTTCCCTGATGGTTGTCCCATCTCCATTGTACATGCAGGTGTGGGCATCATTGGTGTTAAGTCAACTGTGTCCTCTGTGCAACTTGCTAGACATATGTATTGTCTATGTGCAGGTGACTTAAGGGGCTGTACCGTACCCAGTCGTATGTCACCAGTGCCTACATTGGGTGGTAAATGATGGGTGACAGAACAAGTGTTGTGCTGACATGTTCACAAATCATACATACTGTTTGGCATGTGCTGCTATTTCCATGATGGCACTTACCTCGAGGTCACTGTGATGATGGGGGATTTTCACCCTTTACCACAATGCTCAACTTTAGCTGCAGTTTGGTCTACACATTTTACATTGGATGTACACACTGATGGGGGTTTTTACAACATTGGGCCAGTGCTATTTCAAAGCTTGACTTGTGTAGCCCACACTCAGGTGTTGTTCACACATGTGATGGTAGTTGCGTTGTGTGTTGTAAATCAAAGTCACTGTTGGGGGTATTTGTCAGGCACTACACACTGTTGGCATGATGTTGTGGGGAAATGTACTTGGCACATACCTGTGGTTGATGTTTTATGGATGTGTGGCACATCATCCACCCTATGGGTGGGAGTGTCAATTTTGTCACACACACTGACCCCTATGGGTGTGTGAGGCAGTAGTGATGGTCAACATGCCCCTATGGGTGGGGTGGCAGTATGGGTGGGCAACATGCCCCTATGGGTGGGATGGCATCCATGATAGGAAACATGACACATATTGTTGTGAATGTGTCTAGGACCCTAATTAAGACATTCCCGATTTATGCCCTTATGTGGTTATAACAAATCATATCCTTGTAAAGGCATAAGAATCATACTCATATTAAGTCATAGCCAATGCAGTCCAAATACGGCAAGGCTACTCCCATAGACTCCTAGAAAGCACAACGCGTTCATAAACAAACCAATCCTCCAGCAGACCAGGAATTCCCCCTGCTTCTGTTTTGATTTGTCCTAGAACTCCTGGAGTCCTGAAAGAACTGCCAGTTCTTAGTGACATCTTATGTCCAACCTTACGTCAAACTCGGCACCTTCCAGGTATAAATATACCAACATCTGCCTTAAGCAAGACACAGTGGTTTGGGGCAGATCGGCTATCTACTTGCCCGACGCCCTGCTGATGCGAGTGCCGAAGGAAGATGACCCTCCCTGCTGACACACTGAGAGAGACGTTGTCTTTTCTCCTGCCGAGAAACCAGCTCCAGTGTTTCCCTGACACCCTCGCGGGTTTCTGGGAGATCGAGTCCTGAGAGAGAGATACAAGACCTCCTTCATTCTATACCCAAGGTACGGAGCTGATTAGACCCTTAGAGAATTCTTAATTCAGATTCTTGGCAAAAAACTGTAACTCATCTACTCCTTCCCACGTACTAGGCTTAGGTTAGGTACACCGGGGTAGGCATATCTTAGAAACACCAGTTGAGTACGTTTAGTCATTATATTAACATTGTATGTATTTTATCCATTTTAAGTATCTTATGGCTTAGAAACCATATAAATGCTTTTACAGTATTATTTCATAATACTCCTTTTACTGTACGCACTTTACTTTATGACAAGTATTGCAATTGTGGCAATTCATCTCTTTTGCATGAGAAAGAAGACTGCTCAATAAATAACCCTTTTATTGAAAACGCCCGTCTCTCTATTTCTCTGCATTTCTGGTGAAACAAAGCATGCACGATTGACTGAGTAAAAAAGCTATCTATTGTTTCCGCGACTCTGGAGATATTCCTTATTTCAGGGGGAACAAAGTTGTCGTGTTATATGGTTGTCAGAAGCTAATCCCTTCTTGTCTATTCAGGAAAGTTAACACCTTCTTGTTTACTCGAGAAAGTTTCTAGTGACTGAGCTGGCTGGCACACACAATTAAGTCTAACATATTCAATAGAGACCTAGTCAACCTAAGTCCTACGTCTAAACTATTGTTTATGTTATTCTAATGCGCAGAGCCCATTGAGAATATAGGAACTACACTACATGGCGCCCAACATTTGGTGAGGCGATAATTTAACGCTTGATACTAGAGTAACTCAGTCTTGCTTTTCACAAAGACCCATTGTCCCGTAAAAACTCCAATAGATGTCTGGAGTGGGTAAAAGGTTAATATCCGCCAAAACTTAGTAGGAAGAGATTCCTATGTATTAGTTTTTGGTTTAGTCAACGTTGCAAGATACAGTGTTCCAAAATATTGTGCACCTAATCTTTGTTTCCTTGAAACTTGATCTGCAAACTTTCAGTCAGTAAAATGTCGGAAAGTGACGAAGAAAGAGAGAGAACTAGATTAGCAACTCAACTTTTGGCGGAAGACGCAAGTCTTCAAGAAAATCAGCCGGATGCAATACTCATCCTGGTAAATGTAAGGAAAAGTGTAACTATAAAACTTATAGAAAATGGAGTATCATCAAGAGGTGGTACAGTCATATTTGTTGTCGAGGCACATGAATATTGGCAGACAGAGGTATTCTATTCATGGATAACTTTTCCAGCAGCAAATGCTGTGACACACGAGTTCCACTACTACAAAATAGAGTAACCTCCAGAGGAATACGTTCCTTTCGAGGAAGTTGAAATTCCACTAACTTACCAGGAGCATGAGCTCTGGTTTAATGGCGCCCTAAAACATCAAAATCACATTACCTGGCTCGGTCCACTAGGTAGACCAGGAGCCACATGGCTGGTTCTAGCCAGCTATACACCATATCGTGACATTGAAAAAATGTCAAGCGAAGAACTTTTAGTTCAAATAAAAGAATTAACAAATGCATATAGACAATTAGTTTAATTGATGATATAACCTACCTACAAAAATTAAAAGAAACATACATAGCAGACCAACCTTTTGAACTTGCCAGAATAATTAAAAAATCCTATGAAGAATTAGGTAGAGATAGTTTTGGTGGGAAACCACTAAAACCACAACTAACTGAAAATCCTGAAAAGACTTTCATTAAAAATAATCTCAATTCCCAAAAGAAGAAGTGTGAGGGTAATAAGCAAACCACTCCCATAGAAAAACAAGTCTCCACAACGGGAGCCCTCTGAAAAAAGATATAACCTTAGAATTAGGGATAATTTGAGAAAATTTGACAGATATTAAGATATTGATACACGTCACTCTCGATCTTTTCAGTCTTCCTCACAGAAATCGGAAAGAAGAGGACGGTCATAACATAAAGAAGAGCGCGTCAAGTCCAAAGACAAAGAACCTGCTCATCAAAGTAAAAAATTACAATTTCCCAAAAAGAAGGTAGCTAGTATTAAAGTAAAACATGCAGAGGATTCTGAGGACACAACTGAAGAACCCAAACAATGCTAGACAGCGCAGCAGAAGTGACCATAGCTCGCAAGATCCTGATGAATCTTCTGGAGACAGTGGACACGAATGAATACATTCAAGTGGAAACTGCAGACACCAGAGTTAGCGTTCCCCATAAACTATATGAAATAACATTACGTATAAAGGGGGACAAAACTAGGAAAATAAAAGGTCTCTTTTGGGAGAATCTATCTAAAGGCTATGATATCCTTCTAGCAGAAAAAGACTGGCCACCAAAATTTGTTAGGGAGTACCCACATGGCAAACAAATGATTATTCCTGCCTTCTCAAATCAGATTCCAATTCATAAAAAATACACATATGCAAGAAAATGGACAGTGGCCCAAGCCCCTGCATTATATAAAAATCATGTAATATGGGATGAGGATTCTCCTCACCATAAAATCCAGTTAAAAAATCAACCTACTGCACAGGGGCAGTATCCTGTTAAGCAAGAAGCTAAAAAACAAGTCAGGGAGATCTTAGATCAACTTGAGTACCAGGGGGTGATTGAAACATGCACCTCACAAATGAACAATCCTTTGTTTCCTGTCTCCAAACCAGACAATTCATATTGTCTAGTATTGGATACAGACATTTAAACTCTTGTTGCAAAACATTTGCAGTACAAAACTCACACTGTGCAGCACTAATGAATAATATCGTGCACAAAAAATATAAAATGATATTAGATATTTCAAATGGTTTTTTCTGTCAAAACATTGTACCAGAAAGCAGGTATTAAACCGCTTTCTCCAGCATGGGGGCCCAAAAGCAATTTTGTTGTCTCCCACAAGGATTCAAGAATAGCCCAGGATTATTTTCAGCCAGGGTAACAGATTTACTACAAATATATGATGATGAGGCATTATCTTATATCGATGACATCTATCTTACAGACAATGACCTGGAGACACACTTGAAAAGAGTGAACACCATCATACTCGGGTTCGCATCTGAAGGGTACAAATTTAACTTTAAAAACTCACAAATTGCCCACCAGACAGTCCTATTTTTAGGATATGAATTATCAAGTGAAGGCAAAAGCCTAGCAGACAACTTCTTAGAGAAGTGTGCAGTACTCCAAGCCCCAAAAACTCTGAAAAAATTACAATCAATTCTAGGTTTCCTGAATTTCGGAAGAACTTACATTCTAAATTATGCAGAGAGGGTTAAACCACTCTATGAATTATTAAAACCTGATTTCAAACCAATCAATTGGACTAAAAAACACACAGAAATTTTAAGATCATTACAAACAGACATGTTAACTTAAACAAAACTGCAAACACGCACAAACAAACTCAACCTTGTAATCCGAGTCATCCCAGGAAGATGCGGATTTACATACCTGACCTCTAATAAGGGCGAAACAGTACCAATAGCTTACAAATTACAATTGTACACACAAGCTGAAATGAAATTCAGTTCTACTGAAAAAATTCTGACTGCGGTTCAAACGGCTGTAGCAAAAGAAAAAGCCCTAGCTCATGGGAAGAGGATATCTGTTTTAACAGCAGTATCAGCCCTTGAAGCAGTAACAAGACCGAGCATTCCAAATGCTATGGCATTAGATCCAAAATGGATACAATGGGTTAATTCTCTTGATACAACTGACGTGATACATGCATTTGATCCCAGAATGAAAAAGCTAGAACATCTAGAATACGAACAAGAATGTCCTCTGTCGATCGACATTCTACCTCTGGAACAGTACACCTGTGTAATCTACACAGATAGATTTGCACAACACTACGTTGTGGATAAAAAAGTTTACAATTCAGCGTGTACGATTGTTAAAGGTCGCTGGCGCTTAGGTAAATTTAAACCATTGGTCACTAAAACTCAATCACTCGGAGATTGTACAGCTCAGCGAGCTGAACTACAGGCTTTTAAGATGGCGCTTGAAAATGCAGATCGCGAATTCCCCACACTAACAGTGTGCGATTCGCATTACTGCGTCGACTCTTACAATAATTCCATGCAGACCTGGATTAAAAATGGTTACAAAGATCAGACAGGTGGCACAATAAAACATAAAAAACTATGGTAACAGGTAGTTCTTTTGCAGAAAGAACTACAAAAGACTCACATGATACATACGCAGAGTCTTCAACATGATGGCGTTCACGTTGCAGGGAATTCATTGGCTAACAGAGCCACGGCGGCAGCTGGTCAACCGGCTTCCATAGCTACAAAAAAGCGTTCTAAAAAACAAATAGATGGAGAAACGCTACTAGCAGTAAGAGCCTCAATGGAAGGCAATTATGCGGCGTTATCTCTAAACTATCCACTCGGAAATACATACATAATTAATGCGAACTCCGTTCCGTTTGCTCAAATCCCTGGAGTGGGTGATAGAGTAATTCCAAACACGCACCTAAGGGCTTACTTGATTCAAGAAGCACACATGGGAATGGGTCTGAGGCACCAAGAGATCCTGAAATCTCTAATAGAATTGCAATCCAAATACTGGTGGCCGGGAATGAGCGTACAAGTTTATAACTTTGCAATGAATTGTCAAGACTGCAATAGAGATTGCAGTTATGAACCGGACCAGATATCTGAATCTAGCACAGTAATACCACCCCAGACACCTCTATTAGACAGCATTAGACTATCTACACGCAGGCGTCCGACCTGATAAATGCGATCCCATAAATATTAAGACGAGATTCATTTGGATCTGGCTCCAGCGCTCGGCTGATGCCAGAACTGTTATAAAAGATTTGCGAGTCTTTATCGGCAAATACGCAATTGGCATGCTACATTCTGACCAGGGTCCTGCGTTTAGCTCTTGAGCTTACAAGGAGGCCATGGCCAGCTTGGGCATTGCATTGCGGTACTCTAGTCCATTCCATCCTGAGGGAAATGCGGTAGTCGAGAGAAAAAATCGTGACATAAAGCAATCTATAATAGCGAGGGTATTAGGTTTGGGTGATGGGTGGGTCAAACATCTAATAAGTGTCCAACGTAGTCTTAACAATCTGCCAAGAAATTCTCTGGGTGGAATCACTCAGTATGAACTATTGTTTGGTACAAGAATGATAATCGAAAACCTCGATTGTCAGACTTCAGTGGTGGAACAAAAAGCTTTTGATATCAAAGATCGTTTGGCTGTTTTACAGGACTTGAATGAAACAAGAAGAATTCTAAGTAACACAAAGATAAAGCCAACAGCCACTGAAGAGAAACCACCTGTCCCAGCAAGACCTGTCTGGATTCCAAAGATTGGGGATCTGGTCAGAGAAAAGATCGCGGTGAAGAAGGAATTTGGGTCTTCTTAAGGAAAAGCAGTACCTGTCTTAGCTATCAGCGGAACAAGATCAGTAGTACTCCCGCCCTTGCTGGTAAAAAGGAGAACCGAGTTGTATCAATCGACCAGGTAAAACCACAACCATGTGGCCAATAATAAGTAGTAGGCCCAGTGGACTTCCAAGATGTAGCAGAAGACCAAACCTTGCTACAATACAAGAGGTTCAAACTGAAAGACTAATCACATTTGATAAACCTGCAGTGAATAAAAAAGGACTATGCAACAAAGCCATGGAACTTGTGCCTCTTGAAACCCAAATTGCAACAGTTTGTCAAGAAACACCTGTCTACGATGATGTAGCCTCAGACTATTCTAATAAGACAAAGGAAGAAGCTAATCAAAAGATTAATGAAAATCCAGAAGCAATTCCAACAATTGACAGAACTGCATCTGGCTACTTTATCAACTTCGATGGCTTTTCTGATGATCCAAGTGAAAATGGAGACAAGCCAGCAAACAAAACTTTCAAAGACAAAATTACAGAACTCTTTCATCAACTTGGAGAAAAATATCTGATTTCACCATGGATTGAACTGTGGATTGTGTTAGGTGTACTTTTCCTCCTGCTTTGCCTCATCTTAGTTTTAAGCTTGGGAAGAATGATTGATGGAAAATATAGTACAATGGACACAGCAAGTCAGAACATCAACTTGGTTCTAAAACTTCACAGATCCTCTCACATTGAAAAAAGAGAACTTTTGTCAGTGAACATCACAGCCATTCCTATACCTCGTGGTGTAGCATGGGACAATACTGATTACGAAATCTATGGCCCGGTTGAACTCTTGAAATATCCACATCAGTTCAAGATTTCTTTAAGTGACTTTGAAGCACCTAGTACTTTCTCTGATGATTGGGACTTTGAAAATATTAATAATATGATGTCAGATTTAGAAATGTCAGCAACATTTACAGAACATGATTATTTACAAAGTTCATTAAATTATGAAGAAATGTATTGCTTTAATCATTTTGGGCATCATTATTTGCACAAATCTGATAACCCTAGAAATATTTTCAGTTATAATCAGTGGGAACATTGTCCAACTCCGCCAAAAGGCAGTTTGAAAACATTTTATGAGAAATTCCCATACTTCTCAGGGTTTATTATTACTGATCCCGAAATGCTCTATTTTAAAATTATGAATACGACAGGAGTGAAAAACATGTTAACAAATACTAAACTGATTTATTCTGTAAAGTTTAATGAAAAAATTTTTACATTTGGTTTTGAATTTTGGAAAAACAACATTGAGACAAAAACTGTCTGGGGTACAAAAGAATCGCAGGTACAAGGTCTAGAATCATTATTCAGAGCCTGCATGATCCCAGAACAAATATTGTTCCTGAATGACACCATTCAACAAACAACCTGTCTTGGTCTAGCCAAGATAAAATATTTAAACAACCTGTCTATACCAAAGCCTATGCCTTATAGAAATAACACTACAGATGAGGGGTTAGACATGTCCTATATTTTAAAACAAAACAGAACAAATCCTGATTGGAACAAATGGTTCATCTGGCCCACAGACACTAATAACTGTCAAGATAGATTCCTGAACAAAATACAGGAGTTCAAACAGAACAGGCCGGACCCAAGATATTCCCAGAGACAACATCCAGGGATAATACCAACATTAAGTGTAGGAAAATTGGGCCAGATGTATCAAGGCTTTTGCGACTCGCAAAGGCCGAAATTCGGCCTTTGCGACTCGCAAATGGCCTTTTAGCATGATTTGCTATGTATCAAAAAATCATTGCAATTTAAGGAATCGCAAAAAATTGCGATTCTTTATTTTGCCATAGCAGTTAATGAATCGCAATTTTTGCGATTCCTTAAATGATATGTATGTAACTTTTTGAAATTGCGAATTTGTGTTAAGAAATCGCAAATTACCACCAACTTGTATTTGGTGGTAATTTGCGATTTCTTTTAAAAATGCCCTTTTTGGCATTTGTGAGGGTGGCATGTGACACACATACATGCCCACATGCACACACATGTAAATTTCAGGGGTGCAGCAGGGTGTCTTTGAGACACCCCTGCACCCTTGAAATAATTCTCAAATTGCAATTAGCAAATTCCGAATTCGCAATTTGAGAATTATTGCACTATCATTCCTATGGGCCTCCTGGCCCATAGGAATGCTTTGGAAATTATTCTTTATTATAAAGAATATAAAGAATATTAAGGAAACGCTAAAAAATAGCGATTTTGTACATACATTCCATTGAGCACTCTGCTGAGTTGGGGAGGCGGGCAGTTTTGAGTCCATCAGGCAGGGAGGCAGGGAGGGGGGAGGGGATTCTGGGGAAGATTTCAGGGTGTTTACAGTTTATAGTTTTAGTTTGTAATGGCATATTCAGGCTGACCATGTATTCATTGGCTGTTAGGTATGCACACCACACGGGCGGACTCGTGTACTTCTTCCTCCGATACATCACACATGGCGACACCAACCCCAGCCGACGACGCGTCAGAACTGCCCGTTAATGTCCCAGTAATCCCCCTGACGCTGCTTACCTGGAATGTACATGGTCTAGGAGACAAGATAAAGAGAGGACTGGTACTGCAGCCCCTCAAGCGTCAGGCCCCTACGCTGGCCCTCTTACAGGAAACGCACCTCACTGGCACGGCATGTAAAGCAATGGACAGGTGGGGATACAAAATGGTAGTGCACTCTGAATTCTCCACTGGTTCTAGAGGGGTCGGCATATTGCTCTGAAAGAACACCTCCTTCATTGTACATCACACAAAAAGAGATGATCAGGGGAGATTTGCAGCCCTTCTGGGTAAATGGGAGGGCAGGTCTATAAATGTGGTATCGGTCTATATCCCCCCGACTCTCCACGTGATAGCATTACCAGCCCTCAGAGAATTCCTACTGGCACTGCCGGAGGGTGATCTTATAATAGGGGGCGACTTCAATGCCACAATAGATAGCAACCTGGACAGACACCCAGTGAGGACACACACACCAGGTACATTCCACATGCAGGGGTTCATCGAGGCCCACGGGCTTGTCGAAATCTGGAGACACGACACCATGCAGCGCGACAATACACCATTTACTCGAACGCACACAATAGTCTATCTAGGATAGATTATTTCCTGACTTCTGCACACAGCTTGCAGAGTGTTGACGACATAATGATAAAACCCAGAGGCATCTCAGACCACTCACCAATCCTATTGAAATTCTCGCACCACCATGAGAAGGATCTACTCTATACGCTCGGGATACCTACCGGTACCGGAAATCAGAAAAAAGATCTGCAAAACCACGAAGTACTTCTTTGAGGAAAACATGGCATCAGTCAGTTCCCCATCGAACTTATGGGTGGCCTATAAGACAGTACTAAGGGGACAAGCAATAGTCACGATTGTGGGGCATAAACGAGAGAAGCAGCGAGAAATGTTAGAATTGGAAGCTGCACTGCAGGAAGCAGAGACATGCCATGTGGCGGACCCCACTCCAACATCTTCACATACACTGTGCCTTAAGCAACAACAATACAGGGAACATTGCAAAGAAATGGTCTCTGCACAGCTCACATCCACCAGACATAGGGTATATGATGTTTGGGATAAAGCTGGGAAATTACTGGCCTGGCTAGACAAACGGGATCAGGGAGCTAGGGGGATAGCACAAATACGGATGGCGGTGGGGCAACTAATCACAGACCCGCGAGACATAATACATACACTAGCGGGGCACTTCCGGGCAATTTATACACCCACATCAAACATTACAGAGGAAGATGCCGGAACCACCCTTAAGGATATAGTCATGCCTAAGCTCACCCCGGAGGCTGTCCTTGAGCTCGAGGCCGACCTCACGGAGGAGAAATTGCAAACCGTGATTCGATTACTGCAGTCAGGCAAAGCAATGGGACCAAATGGGGTCACAATAGAGTTATATAAACATATGGCAGGCATTATCACTTCGCACCTTTTATGAATGTACCTGGATATCCTAGAGAGGGGAGCACTGCCGCTCGATCAGCGATTGGCCACTATAGTGGAGATCCCAAAGCCTGGGAAACCCCCGACTGAATGCACCTCCTACCGCCCAATATCGCTGCTCAATGCAGAAGTCAAGATACTTGCCAAGGTACTGGCCAACAGGCTGACACCTCACCTCCCACATCTAATTTATCCGGACCAATCTGGCTTCATGCCGGACAAAAACACCGCTCTAAACCTCAGACGCCTGCATGGGATGTTGGCTAGGATCCCAGCCCTGCAGGAACCAGTGGTGGTGATCTCCCTAGACTCGAAGATGGCTTTTGACATGGTTGAATGGAAGTTCCTCTTCGCGGTCCTTCACCATCTAGGTTTCGGACCTAAGTTCTGTGCATGGATCCGCCTCCTATATGCCAGTCCCCTGGCATGCGTGAAGGCCAACGGTCATCTCTCTAGCTAGAGGAACGCGCCAGGGATGCCCTCTATCGCTGATCCTTGTCGCCTTGGCACTTGAGCCCCTGGCGGCATGGATCAGGGGAGAACAGCAATCGGGAACGCATTCAATGGGCGGATGGGTGGGATGACCGTATTTCCCTCTACGCGGACAACATTTTAGTGTATTTTCCCAACCCTGAACACTCCTTGCGGGTCCTCCTTAAGATATGTGATAGTTTCGGGAGAGTATCTGGATACACCATTAACTGGTCCAAATCCATTATGTATGTGCTACATGGCCCTACACCACGATTTCCAGTCGATTGCCCACTTTTTATAGCACAGAACTCGTTTAAGTTTCTTGGCATTCATGTCGCACCTAACCAGTCGGAATTTTTCTCCAAAAATTTGGCTCCACCCCTGGAACGTCTGAAGAGGGACGTGGTGCATTGGGAAGCAATCCCCTTAACATTGCTAGGGAAAGCGGCATTGTTTAAAATGATGGCCTTGCCTCGCTTTCTGTACGTCCTTGAGAACACTCTGTTTCCAGTGCCCCTAAAGTACTTCAAACAAATAGCGGCCCAGGTGTCTGCGCTGCTATGGGGAAACAAGCCGGCACGCATTGCACAGATGAAGCTACACAGAGAGTGGTATGATGGGAGGAGTGGCGCTGCCTAATATTCAAATATACTACTGGGCGGCGCACCTCAAAGTCATCAACCAATGGATACATACCTCACAGAGTAATCCAGCATATCAGGCAGACAGGCTCCAGCTGGGTAGCGGGAATGTGCTGGCAACTCTCTATAATAGAGGCCAACTTGCGAAGCTAATTGGCCCCACAAAACACACAGTGATTATATGGCACACAGCACAGACTCGGCTGGGTTGGAAGGGAGTCATTACTCGGCTCACCCCACTTTGGGACACCAAACAACTAGGGCACCAGAGAAATAGTAAGGGTTTTGCTCAATGGGACAATATAGGCATATCCACGGTGGGCGGCCTATGGGACAAGGGGACGGTTATCCCATTTGCGCAACTTAGACAGTTATATGACCTAGCACCTTCCGAGGCTTTTCGTTATGCACAGATTAAACACGCACTATTGGCGGTGCTCCCCCTAGACACTGATGTCACTGAGGCCTCACTGTTAGAGGACAGGATTCTCACAGAGTACATGCAGAAGCGGGCCACATCCTTCACATACCGCAAACTGATTAATAACTTACCGGATCCGACAGTAGTCCTCCGAGGGAGGTGGGTAACAGGAATGTCTGACATAATATCGACAGACAGAATATCGAAATACAAAAATATCGGCACAAAAATATCGACATCAAAAATATCGGGGTCATATCTTCATAAAGGTAAGTACAAAAATATCGAAAAAATAATATCGTAGTACAAAAATATCGAAATTCAAAATATCGTTTTTTTAAATGTATTAATAATAATGTAAAAATAATTTTAAAATACATATAATTTTACAAATATTAAATAAAAATATTAAAACAAAATTAAAACTAATACATATACATTTAAAATAAATAAAACACTTAATAATTTAATGTAATTTTCTTTTTTTTATTTCATTTAATTGATTTAATGTAAATTATTTTTATTTTTACCCTGTACGCCTGTACCCCAAAAACCCAAAATTGACCCTGAACCCTAAAAATATCCCTGTACCCCAAAAACCCAAAACTGACCCTGAACCCTAAAAATATCCCTGTACCCCAAAAACCCAAAACTGACCCTGAACCCTAAAAATACCCCTTTACCCAAAAACTGAAAACTGACCCTGAACCCTAAAAATACCCCTTTACCCAAAAACTGAAAACTGACCCTGAACCCTAAAAATACCCCTTTACCCAAAAACTGAAAACTGACCCTGAACCCTAAAAATACTCCTTTACCCAAAAACTGAAAACTGACCCTGAACCCTAAAAATACCCCTTTACCCAAAAACTGAAAACTGACCCTGAACCCTAAAAATACCCCTTTACCCAAAAACTGAAAACTGACCCTGAACCCTAAAAATACCCCTTTACCCAAAAACTGAAAACTGACCCTGAACCCTAAAAATACCCCTTTACCCAAAAACTGACAACTGACCCTGAACACTAAAAATACTCCTTTACCCAAAATTAATTAATATTATTTAATTACCAATTAATTATTAATTAACAATAACAATAAAGTAAATATATTAGCACATTAGCTGTAATTAATTTATTTTAATAATTAATATTATGTTTTCCCAATTAATTAATTAAGAATAACAAAAAATTATATATAAAACATTACTCTAATTAATGTAATTAACTAATTATTATTAATTAATTACCAACTAATTAATAATTAAACATCTGTACAAAATTATATTAATTAATTAACTAATTAATATAAATTAATTACCAATTAATTATTAATTAAAATATTTACAAACATATATTAATTAATTAATTATTATTAAATTACTTCCCACCCTATTCCCCTATAAACCCATAACCCGCTACAGAACATATTTATCAATTAATCAATTAATTAAAATTAATTAAAAATTAATTCTCAATTAATTAATTAATAATTCCTACTAATTAATAATTAATTTAGCATAATTAAATTACTTCCCAGCCTATTCCCCTATAAATTCACAACCCGCTACAGTAGTAAAAGACAATATTTAATTAAATTACATTAAAAATAAATAATAAAAAATAATAAATACAATATAATATACACTAAATTTATTTAAAAATTGATATTAGTAACATCGAAGTTATTTATTTCGATATTATTGACATCGTTATTTAAAACTTCGATATTACTGATATCATACTAATATCGATATTAAGACTGTCGATATTACTTACCTTCGATATTTTGTCCCATCGATATTTAAACTTCGATATAATTGTATATCGAAATTTAAAACTCGATATTTTGTCTGTGTACCGGGTAACAGACGTGGGGGAATTGGACAATACAGAGTGGCTGGAGGCATTGTCCTCTCCCAAAGAGTTGGGCATACCCTCACGCCTCCGGCTAATGCAGCTCAAAATATTACACCGCACATATCATACCAGATACAATTTGCATAAAATGAATAGAGCACAGGATCCATATTGTCTAAGAGGCTGTGGAGAGGAAGGCACCTTTTATCATACATTGGGGATTGCCCCAAGATAACCGAGTATTGGAAAATGATCTTAAGAACAGTGTCACAAACGGTGGGAGTATCACTAGTACCTGAACCACGCAGGTGTCTACTAAATGTGTGGGAGCCTAATGACTTCACGCGCCCAGCGCAAACATGAGCAACTATGGGCTTAATGTTAGCTAAGCGTAACATAGCCCAGAAATGGGGGCAGTGGAGGGACCGTCGCTACCGCTTGGTGTTAGGACAAGGACATGGCTATGCTGGCCAAAAAAAGCAGTGTTCATAAATCGGAAATGCCCCCGGAAATGGCACAAGATATGGGGGCCATGGAAAAAATATAGGGGGATATATGTGAACCACCGCCAGAGTGGGAAGATGACGGGGAATAATGTAAATACGGGGTGTGGATTTACGGAATGGCTCGATGTGGAAGATGCATTTGATAAACTTTGTACAAGAGTTGGAAATGTAATGAAAGGGGTGAAGTAAATGACAACTGTAACATATGATACTTTTCAACCTGATTTTATTGCCAAAGATGTGAATGAAAACAATAAACAGAATTTGGAGAGAAAAAAAAATCTCGCATAACTTCTCAAACATCCTCCACACTATAAATCGCATTACGAGACCATCACGCAGCCTTGTCAACTATTACTTGCTTTTCTTCATCCCCCACCACCAGATCTCACTAACAGGTCTGTTTGCACCTTGAATTTTATCCAATCTCTATTCTGAAATCCGTGTACTGGCGTCTCAACATTCAAAGGTATCGGAGGATGAAAAACCATGGAAGGAGAGACAACAAAAGCTGAAACAGTAGATGTGCTGAGGGTCACAGTTGCCAAAGACGGGGAGGGTAAAGAAGGACGGGAGGTGCCGTAGTCACAGCCGACAAAACAGCATTTATGGATACAGGAACATTAGAAACCGATGTAAAAGGCTGTTGTGACTGTAAGGAAACGCAGGATATATCCTCTGTGGGGCAAATGGGGCGGGGTCGAGTGTCTAACAACAACTCTACAAAAGTATTGTCTTCTTCTTTGGTCAAATAAGATTTATCTAGATGCAACCAAAATCTCCTATCTTCACATTCAATTCCAGACTCTTGTTCTTCTCTATCATATGCCACAGCTTTCTGTGTCAATGTTTGCATTTATCCCTTTCCATGCATCTCTCTGCATCTTTAACCGTCTCCGCCTTGCCTCCTTCTGCCAAGTTCTAAGGCAGTCGAACAAAGACTGTCTACTTCGTTTCTTAAATATTTGCTCCTGTAAAAACCCATTTTTTTTTGTTCATGAAAAAATGCCCATCAAGGATCACTGTAACTCGGCATTGTCACTTGTATATTTGTGCCATAATGTACTAAACATAATAGGGCCAAGACCATGCTTCTCATACAAATTAGGGCTGGCTTCTGGAGGCGCCGGTAGAGCTTCTTTCAATCGAGCATCTGCAATGACAACACAAATACAACTTTTTACTAAGACTAGGCATTTTAAAAGTAAAACAAAGAAGATAATTTTACTTAGCAAAGTAGTTGCAAAAACGGTCCTCAGATCGTCTCAAACTGAACCCACAAAGGTACCATATCCACAAAGAACCAAAACAAACTTCCTGACCTGAGCCCCACCCCGCTCCCGCCTCCCAGCTGGCCCCCCCCTCGCCCCTCCCCCTCCGAACTTCCACATATGACTGACGCCTTTTCGCGCAGCGTTCACGCGCAGCGGTCGCGCCCCATTTGCGCCGAAGGTGCGCCAAAGGTAAGCCCGTCTACGCCCGTCCGCGCCTGGACCGCGCCCAGCGCCAGTGCCCCTGGTCCTCGTAATGTCCACCCCTCCCGCTTTACTTACGATGCCACCACCCTCCTAGCCCTTAACTCCGGCCGTTCCCCCAACTGCGTCCAAGCCGCTCCTGGACACACCCATGGACCCTTCTCCTGTAACTCCTGCAAGTTCGACGGCACCAAGAACAACTCCTCATCTACGGACACACACCAGATATCCGACCCCAACCACCTACAATGCATCCTGCTCAACACCCGCTCGGTCCACAGGCACGCCATTGACCTCTGGAATCTACTAGACACCATCTCTCCGGACGTCGCCTTCCTAACAGAAACATGGATGAACGCCACATCAGCCCCAGACATCACCATTGCCATCCGGGAAGGCTATAAGATCATCCGCAAGGACCGTACCGGCCACACAGGAGGAGGCATCGCTATCGTCCATAAGAAATCCATCCGCATCTCAACCAGCTCAGACGTCAATCTCGCCAACTCTGAACACCTTCACTTCCAGATCCACACCGACCCCAAAACCACACTCAGAGGCACCCTCCTTTACAGGCCACCAGGACCCCGCGCACAATTTAGTGAAGACATCCTGGACTTCATCACTCCACGCGCGCTCCCCTCCGAGGATTACATCCTTCTGGGAGACCTCAACTTTCACCTTGAAAAGAACAACGACCGCAACACCACCTCCCTTTTGGACAACCTCGCCAACCTCGGACTTAAACAGCTTGTCACTACCCCCACCCACATCGCAGGTCACACACTCGACCCTATCTTCACCTCCAGCAAACATGTCTCCTTCAGCCACACCACAGCTCTCCTTTGGACTGACCACAGCTGCGTTCACTTTACCTACAACAAGCCCACATCCAACAACCACCCCCAACCCACTCTGCAAAGAAACTGGAACAAAATCACCATCGACCAGATCTCCTCATCGCTTCTTCAAAACCCCCCAGCCCACTCCTCAAACCCAGACCAAGCAGCCACCAACCTCACCCAATGGCTATCCAACAGCGCCGACATCCTAGCACCACTGACGCCTTCAGAAACGCCACCCGCATACACCACCGACTGATCCGGAATGCCAAGAAAGCTGCCTTCAAGGACCGACTAGATAACAACGCCCACAACAGCAAGGAATTATTCAACATCGTCAAGGAATTCACCAACCCCTCAGCCAACTCCAACGACATCACCCCCTCTCAAGCCCTCTGCGACTCCCTAGCCTCATTCTTCCACAACAAAATTGCTGACACCCACAACAGCTTCAACAACCGACCCGAAGACCAACCCACCCAACCCCCTGCAGGACCCCCACCCCCCCTGAACATCCTCAATGACTGGAAGCCAATCTCCACTGAGGACACCATCCGTCTGATGAACTCTATCCACTCAGGATCCCCCACAGACCCATGCCCTCACCACATCTTTAACAAAGCAGACTCCATTATAGCACCGCACCTCCGAGACGTCATCAACTGCTCCCTCAACTCCGCAACCTTCCCGGAAAGCTGGAAACATGCCGAACTCAGCGCCCTCCTGAAGAAACCCACAGCTGACCCCACCGAACTCAAAAACTACAGCCCTATCTCACTCCTTCCATTCCCGGCCAAAGTCATCGAGAAAGCGGTCAACAACCAGCTCGCCGCATTCCTTGAAACCAACAAATCCCTCGACTCCTCACAATCCGGCTTCCGAGCCAAGCACAGCACTGAAACCGCCCTCATCGCAGCAACAGACGACATTCGAACTCTACTGGACAATGGAGACACAGTCGCCCTCATCCTCCTCGACCTCTCCGCAGCCTTCGACACGGTCTGTCATAGCACCCTTTTACAACGCCTCAGAAACGTCGGAATCCAAGGAAAAGCACTGGAATGGATCACCTCGTACCTCACCGGAAGAACCCAGAGAGTCCGCCTTCCACCATTCAAGTCAGAGGCCACTGAAGTCATCTGCGGCGTACCACAAGGATCTTCACTCAGCCCCACCCTCTTCAACGTATACATGAGCCCCCTCGCGGCCATCGCACGCCAACATAACCTCAACATCATCTCCTATGCTGATGACACTCAACTGATCCTCTCACTCACCAAAGACCCTAACACCGCCAAAACCAACCTGCATGAAGGAATGAAAGAAGTAGCCGAATGGATGAAGCACAGCCGTCTGAAACTGAACTCAGACAAAACAGAAGTCCTCATCCTAGGCACCTCCCCCTCCGCCTGGGATGACTCTTGGTGGCCAGAGGCCCTTGGAAAAGCACCCATCCCGACGGACCACGCACGGAACCTGGGCGTCATCCTGGATTCCTCACTCTCGATGAACAGACAAGTCAACGCCGTTTCTTCATCTTGCTTCAACATTCTTCGCATGCTCAAAAAAACATTTCGCTGGATCCCCACCGAAACTAGAAAAACAGTCACCCACGCTCTGGTCACGAGCCGTCTGGACTACGGAAACACCCTCTACGCCGGTACCACCGCAAAACTCCAGAAAAAACTCCAACGCATCCAGAACGCCTCAGCCAGGCTCATATTAGACATCCTGCGTAAAGATCACATCTCTGGACACCTGAAAAACCTCCACTGGCTCCCCGTCAATAAGAGGATTACTTTCCGGCTCCTAACCCACGCACACAAAGCGCTCTACGAAATCGGACCCGAATGCCTCAACACAAGACTGTTCTTCTACACCCCCTCCCACGAGCTACGATCCGCCAACCAAGCCCTTGCCACTGTACCTCGCATCAACAAAACCACCATGGGAGGTAGATCCTTCTCCTACCTGGCAGCTGAAACCTGGAACTCACTTCCCACTCACCTTCGCATTACTCAGAACCACCTAGCATTCAGAAAGCAACTTAAAACGTGGATATTTGACAAGTAATTCCCCACCCTTCTCCAAGCGCCTTGAGACCCTCTGGGTATGTAGCGCGCTATATACATTTATTGACTTGACTTGACTTGACTTGATATGAGTAGTAGAAATGGACGAATTTTCCACTGCCGACTCTTCAGACAAAACAGTCAGATCCAATGGTTTTGCTGTTCGGTACTCCAGTGGGGATGGCCAGTGGGCGAGGCACCATCTGGCAGGACAGAAGGGGCAGCTGTGAGCAAATAAAAATTTTCCTGCAGGGATCCCTGAGCCGTCAGTCCGACCCGACGATGTCCTCAGCCTCCCCTCCGTCTGCAGAAAGTGGATGGATCAATCACTCGAAGGAGTCCCTGTTTGGGTGCCAACTGAAAGAAGTGGCCCGATTAAGGTCACCTGGGTCACTAATGACCACCTCTCAGCCTTCCATACCAAATGAAGAGTCGACCAAACAGTAGAGATTACAAACCAATAACTGTTTTTTAGATACACTTAGAGCGGAGCCCAGACTGCTCAGTTGCTAGGAGTGCTGCCGAGGGACTGAAATCGAAAAGCATAAAGATACATTTTGTGCGTTTCGTAACTGGGCTAAAACACGCCCATAGTGGAATTTTCCAGCCAGGTGCTGCTAAGCAATGGAAGACAAGAACTCAGCACTCGTATCTTACACAAAGTTACAAAGTCCAAGGTTGTTCCAGTCGGGCCCGTCACCAGAATATTGGGGGAGGGCCTCTATCTATAGAGAAAGGTACATGCTAATATGAGCAGTCTATTTATTAGTGAAGCTAAAATTAACATTGCAGAAACTAAACATAACAGAGACCTTTTCTGCTGCTACCACGGGCGCCTCTACCAAATGACAGAAGAGTGTCACCCCACTGGCTCAAAGCCAGCAGCTGAAAAACGAAATTATATTTCATTATCGTTTTGTTTTTCCAGCTGCTGGTTGAGCCAACATGTGCAGGGAGGTCTGGGCCAGGGGATGGGGAGGAGGAATGGTAGGTGCAAATTTAAGTGCACATGTCAGTTTGGCCGGCAGTCTTAGGCAGCCAAACTGACATGAATATTATGTCTGAGCAAGCGTTAATCCAGCCCGTTCAGCCCAATCCTCACACTGCTCTCATGCTTATTGCCAATTGGGGGGTTAAGGCAATTTCATACACCGATGACACCCAATTAGTATTTCCGTATTCAGAGGTGTCGGAGGCGTCCTTCTCAAGTTTCAAGGGCTGTCTCCAAGATGTTGCCTGCTGGATGAATACGAACAAATTAAAACTTTTTTTTCAGTTTAAGAAATTTTTATTTGGTTTCAAGATAACACAATACAAATCCTTACATCAGTACAAGTGAAAAATCATAACAATATAACTCATAAGGCAAATGTGTAAGGAGAAGCGAAATAAAGAGAGGGTAAAAGGAAAGAAAAGGTAGGAAGAAGAAAAGAGGGAGGAAGGAAAAGAGGGAAGGAAGGGGCAAACAGGAGATAAAGATAAAAGGGGATCCATGTTAGAAATAAAAGAAAAGGAAAGAAGTGAGAGAAAAGTTAATGAGGAAAGCAAGTGGGTGACGTAGAGGAAAGATAAGAAGTAGAGGGAAGCCAAAGAAGATCGGATTTGATTTTGAGGGATACAGAGGAAGAGGAAGCAATAGCAATCCTGTTGTTCATCACATATGAAGTTCCACCTGGAAATAAAGTGAGCTTTGAATTACCTTTCCAACAAGATAAAGTAACTTTAAAAGCAAGAGCAATAAAATCAAGCAATCGAGCATCAAGAAGTACAATATCAATATCAGTTGAAACAGAGCCTAGAAATATGTTCAAAAATGATAAAGGAGAAGAGTAATGAAAAATTTCATGCAAATACTCCAAACAGAGTTCCAAAAGGAGAAAACAGAAGAACATTCATATAAAAGATGTTTCAGTGTACCTGTTTCTAAAGAACACAACCAGCATAGTGAGGAGGATGATGAGGAAAACCTAGAAATACTAACAGGCGTAATAACAGCTCTATGGAAGATAAAGAACAAAGATTGAGTGATGCGTGCAGAAACTGAGACCTTAAATAACTTGGACCATAAACGATCCCATACATCAACAGATAAAGAAACAGAGAAATCAGTTTCCCAGACATTCTCAACAGGTGATTTAGACCTAACAGAAGCATGTGATAACAACATTTTATAAACAAGGGCAGCTTTAGGTTGTTGCAAGGAAAATAAAGGGTATAGGGGAGTAGAGGGAGTAAAGGACGGTAAAGTGTCAGGGGTAGAGAGAGTAGATAAGTAAGATAGTAAAGTGGCAGTGATATTTGTGTATTCTGAAAGACAAGTTAAGGGTAAATGATACAAAGCTTGCATATCATGAAAGGGGATAAGGGAGTTGTTGGAAAAAAATTGATGGACAAAGAAAATGTCCTTCTCTTTCCAATGTTTGTAATAGAACGATTTACCCTTATATTTGAGGAATTTGTTATACCACACAATGGAGGACGTGAAACATTGGAGGGATGAAAGGTCTTGAGAGAAAGTGTTATGAAGCAAAGTTTGGGAGTACTTCAGTATTGGGTGCTGGGAGAGGAAGGAACAATTTGACATAAAAACGATGTGTTGGATTGAGAAATCCTTTAATAATGAACGTTCAAATGCAACCCAGCGGGGTAATGGGGCATCTACAAAGTCATAAGCTAGGGAGAACGATTGTTTAATTAAGAAAGCAGAATGGTAGGTTTTAAAATTAGGAAAACGGACACCACCTTCGTTCTTAGGACGAACAAGTTTAATAATAATAATAATAATAAAGCGTTTTATAAAGCGCATGGCTGCACAACTGTGTATCCCCGCGCTAATTGCTGACAAAAACTCCCTACAGCCCACCGAGACAGAGAACAGAAAAATGTTAATGGGGGAAGAGATGAGTTTTTAGTTTAGCTCTAAAAAGGATTTCTGATGGTTCCATTCTCAGATGAACTGGGAGGGCATTCCAATGTTTTGCTCCAAGGAAACGAAAGGAGCGGCCACCCAGTTTTGCTCTATTGATCCGGGGAAGTTTGAATTGTGACATACCCGAGGATCTGAGGTTTCTGGTAGGGCGATGGATAGTTAGAAGATTTCTCAAATAGGTAGGTCCTTTGTTGTGTGCAATTTTATGGGCATAGCAGAGACTCTTAAATCTATTTCTTTCTCTAACTGGAAGCCAATGTAGCTTAGACAAGGTTGCTGTAGCGGATGTTCTTTTTGGTAAACCCAGTACCATGCGGGCGGCCGCATTTTGAATGCATTGAAGCTGGTGCAGTTGTTTTTGGTTCACACCTAAAAGGAGAACGTTTCCGTAATCCAGGTGGGGTGTTATTAGTGCATGCACTAACGTTTTCCTTGCTTCAATGGGAATAAGATCAATAGTTTTACGCAAGATTTTTAACGTGCCCATACATTTGCCTATTGTTTTATTGACTTGTGATTTTCCCGACAAATCCGAGTCAATCATTATTCCTAGGTTTTTGACCTTTTCGACTGGGTGGGGGCACTCACCCAGTGTAGTAGGCCACCAAGCCTGGGACCATATTGAGGATTTATTCCCTACCACTAGCACCTCCGTTTTGTCACCATTTAAACGGAGGCAGTTATTATCCATCCAGGTGGCGACTGCAGCCATGCAGCTAGAACAATTGGTGGCAAATTTTTTGCTGTCTGGAGTGAGCTTGAACATGAGCTGGGTGTCGTCAGCATAGCTGACAATGCCCACCCCAAAGTTCTCTACGACTCGAGCTAGGGGTTCCATATAGATGTTGAACAAGGTAGGGCTCAAACTAGAGCCCTGTGGGACCCCATAGCTGACGTCGCGAGAAGATGACTTGAAGGGTGGGCAATGTATTTGGAATGATCTTTTGGAGAGGAAAGATTTGAACCAGGCAAGGGCATGATCCCTTACTCCAATGTCTGATAGTCGGGACAACAGAGTGTCATGAAGCACAGTATCGAAAGCTGCACTTAAGTCTAGCATGACAAGTGCAGCTGTCTCCCCCTCATCTACCATCTTGCGAATGCACTCCGTGGAGTAAAGAACCGCGGACTCCGTGGAGTATCCAGGTCTAAAACCTGATTGTGTCGGATGAAGTATGTTTCCTTCTTCTAGAAAAGCCATCAGTTGTTTATTGACTATTTTTTCTATAATCTTAGCGCATTGTGGCAAGAGGGAGATGGGTCTAAGATTTTGATATTGAGTAACCGGAATGTTAGTTTTTTTTTTGAGAGGGATAACTTGTGCTGTCTTCCATGCCTCTGGAACGTAGCATTCTTGGAAGGACAGAGTGATCAAGTGTCTGATTTGATCAATAAGACCGTTGTTCATGATGTCTTTAATTTTAGCTAAAGGGCACACATCATTAGGGGATCCTGAGTGGATACTATTGATAATGCTGACCAAATGTTCTTTGTCAGGAGTGATAAAGCGTGTGAGAATGTTTTTTTGGGTAAGGAGTGGTTCTTTTCCTTCTATAACAGATTTTGAAAAAGTGGCATGTATTTTCTCAACTTTATTGACAAAGAAGTCAGCTATCTGTTCGCATATGTCATCAGAATATGTGTCCTGCATATCTAGGGTGGTGGTGTCTGTAAGTTCCTTATAAATGCTAAAAAGTTCTTTCATGGGGTTGGTTGCCTCTTCAATTCTTGTCTGGTAAAAGGAACTTTTCTCCTCTCTAACCATTTTCTGGTATGATTTTAACTCTAGTTTATATAGTTCCTTAAGTTCAGGAGAATAGTTTTTCCTCCACTTGCGTTCTGTCGCTTTACAGTGTGTTTTCGCAAGTTAAAAATTTTCCGTATACCAGGGTTCAGATTTGGTTCTTCTAACAGGGGGCAAAGCAATGCGAGGGTGTTTGTTATTCCACAGAAATTTAGAGCAAACCGAGGTAATGCGAGTGAAGTATAAGTTGGGTATTTTAATAGGGAGCATAGAGACAGTATAAAGAACATGAGGAGTAATCATCATTTTAATAGTATCAAGTCTACCCCACCACGAGAGGAATAATGGAGACCATAGAGTAAGGAGGGATTGAAGTTTCTGTGTAAAGGAGGCAAAGGTAAATTTAAGTGTATCAGACAGCAGGAAGAAAACCAGATACCCAGGTATTTGAGTTTGGAGGGACACCACGTGAAATCTGTAGAATTGAACATGTACTGATAGCAGACAGAATTTAATGGGAGGACTTCTGTTTTGGATACATTGAGTTTGTAACCAGAAATTGAAGAGTACAAACGAACTTCATCCAAAAAGGGAGGGAGAGGTGTGACAGGGTTAGCCATGTAAACCAAAATCATCATCAGCATAAGCAGAGTTTTTTGTTTCGGTAGAAGAAAGTGTAAAACCATAAATGTTAGGATTGGTTCGAATTCGTTCCAAAAATGGTTCAAGACAAAGGATAAACAGCAATGGGGAAAGGGGACAACCTTGTCTAGTACCACGAGATAAGTGAAAAAATCTAGAAAATTGGTTATTAACAAAAATACTAGCCCTAGGGGAGGAGTATAGAAGTTTACCCAAAGAAAAAAAAGTGGGGCCAAATCCAAACCAGGCAAGTGTACGGAACATAAATTGCCAATTAATACTGTCAAAGGCCTTCTCAGCATCTAGGGATAGGGCTGCTAAGGGGTCCTTGAAATTTTTACTGTGGGAGATTATATTACAAAACATGCGGGCAATATCAGCTGCAAGTCTACCCTTCACAAAACCAACCTGATCAGTTTTAATCAAAAGCGGAATGAGAGAATCTAGACGAGAGGCAAGTATTTTAGAAAAAATTTGACAATCATAATTAATTAGGGAGATAGGGTGATAGTTTTTACATTGAGAGTGGTCCTTGTCAGGTTAGGGAATAATAACAATGAGAGCATCCATGAAAGAGCCAGAGGCCTTAGCATCAGCAATAAAGGAATTAAAAAGCTGCAATAGTTTGGGGACAAATAGGGCATGAAATGAAGAGTAGAACTCAACGGGCAAGCCATCCGGACCTGGGGCTTTTGATTTTTTGAGAGAAGTAATTGCTTGAAGAATTTCTTGAGATGTTATATCTTTTTCCAACTGGGCAAATTCGTCAGGAAGGGATGGAGGTGAGGGTAAGCCATCAAAAAATGAAGATAAATTAGGGGTAGAAGGACAAGTATCACCAGAATAAAGAGCTTGGTAATAGTTATGAAACACTTCAGCAATGTCCGCGTCGGATGAAACTAGTTTGTTGTTAGAGTCATTAACAATAGGGCCAACACTTTTGCATTCAGATTTTATCTTCAAATAATTTGCTAACATTTTACCAGCTTTGTTTTGGCCTCCATGCAGCGACGGCTCGTGGAGGGAGTTACGGTGGGGCAGGGGGGTGGGGAGGGGGAGGGGCAGGGTGGAGGTTGCTAAAAACCGGCATATGGATAATTGCAGGTAAGTAAACAATTTAATTAATACAACGAATTTCGTAGCTCGCACTGCATTGCATTTTGCGATGCAAGGCGCACTACGAAATTCGTTTTATTAATTAAATTGTTTACTTACCTGCAATTATCCATATGCCGGTTTTTAGCAACCTCCACCCTGCCCCTCCCCCCCCCCACCCTCCTGCCCCACCGTAACTCCCTCCACGAGCCGTCGCTGCCTCCATGGTATTTAGACTTAATTTTAAGTAAAGTATTGCAAGCATCTACTGTAGCAATTTTATTCAAGTCGGTCTTGGCTTTTATCAGGTTATGAAGGGCATTTGGAGATTTAGAGGAAAATTAGATATGTTCAAGATGTTTGATATTCTTGAGTTGGTTTTCATATTTAGTAAAATTAAGATTCTTCTTGTGGGAGACATAGGATATAACAAATGCACGTAGTGCCGCTTTAAAAGCATCCCAAGTGTTGTGGATAGAAGTGTCCGATGGGTTATTGAGCAGAAAAAATTCATTAATAAAGGCAGTAACTTTGGATACAAATATATTATCAGACAAAAGAAAAGTGTTAAATTTCCAACGACTAAATTTGGAGGAGGTGTGGGTAAGGTCAACAAATTAAAACTTAACGCTAACAAAACGGAAGTGATCTTTTTTGGTAAAGGCCTCCCTCCACCCTCAGAGCTGTGGTGGCCAGCGGAGATGGGACAAGCCCCTTCACCTAGCCAAACAGACAAAAATCTGGGAGTGCGATGGGATGACAGTTTGTCCTTTACCTCGCACATCCAGCAAGTAGTCGGCTGCTGTTTGAGTAAGCTGAGGAATCTCCGTAAGATTCTGCGACTTCTACCAGAGGGCTGCCGAAAAACAGTAATCCACGCCACAGTGACATCTAGGCTGGATTATGCTAACGGCCTTTATCTGGGTTTACCAAATTACCTAATTCGAAGACTTCAACTGGTCCAAAATGCAGCTGCGAGACTGCTAATGCATATCCCTTTTAAGCATTCGGTCTCTCCGTATCTTCGGTCACTTCACTGGTTACCAGTAGCCAGCAGAATCAAATTCAAGGCACTCACGTTGGCCTTTAGATCTCTGTTTGGCATCTGCCCTAATTACTTGAAAACTCGGCTCCCGAGATACACCCAGGCCCTTTCTCTCCGTTCCAATTGCCGCGTTCAGCTTGCCGTCCCACGAGTAAAAAGGGCTCGGCTGGGAGGACAAACTTTCTCGGCTAATGTTGTGACACTTTGGAACACCCTGCCCCCAGCAATTCAGCAAGCCCCCTCCGAAATCTGCTTTAAGCGGATGTTAAAGACCTGGCTCTTCACCCAACCGCGATAGGCGTTATCACTCCAGTCCTCGTGGTCAAACCTGTTCTTTTGCGCCGGGACACCTCCTTGGGAGGTAGCTGTTCGCGCTTTATAAAATGCCGTATTATTATTATTATTATTATTATTATGCTTAAGTGCATCACAGGGATTGGATGGGGAGCCTGTGATGCTGTCCCAAGGACTAGCTGGGACCGAGAATTAGAAGCAGAGAAGCGCGAGGTGGTCAACAGCACCAATTAAGTCTTTAAAATATTTTTATAATTAAACTCCCCACTGCGCGCTCCCTCCTGTGTGCCTACCCCGCACTCCAGCCACACCCACCTCTCTTATGTGTGTCGGCCGCCACTGTTTGCTACATCATAGAAGGGGATTACCAGATTTAAAATCCAGCATACCTGCTAATAACTTTATGTGAGAGCCATACATAACATATCCTATCTGGAGAACCTATGTATTCCATACAAGCTCTTTGTTACTTGTGGCTGAACATTGAAACCTCTATCATCCTCCGTAAGAGTGGGGGTTGGCTTCAGTGAGCATCTGGTTCTCGAGATTTCCTCAGAGGCAGATGATACCTCTGACCATGGACGTCAATCAGTGATTGGCAGGAGTAGCAGCAGACACCCTGGATTTTACATTGCTATCCCAGGCAGAGTTCCTGCAGCCTAAAGCCACTCGCCGGACAATAGTGTTGTCTGCTCTTTAATGTGAAATGAGCTGACCAGAGAACAGATTTATGCAATATCTGTGCTGTAAGGCGAAATGAGCTGACCGGAGGAAATATGGTTGCAATGTCTTTGCATGCCTGTGCTGTAATGTGAAATGAGCTGACCAGAGAACTGATAAATGCAATGCAATGTCTGCACTGTAATGTAGAATTAGTCGACCAGAGAATGGATGGATACAGTGTCTGTGCTGTAATGTGAAATGAGCTGGCCTGAGAAAGGATGGATGCTATGTCTGTGCTGTAATGTGAAAAGAGCTGGCCAGAGAACACGTGGATACAATATCTGTGCTCTAATGTGAAATGAGCTGACCAGAGAGCAGATGAACGCAATGTCTGTGCAGGTCTGTGCTGTAATGTGAAATGAGCTGACCAGAGAACGGACGAATGCAATGCAATATGTGTGCTGTAATGTGAAATGAGCTGACCAGAGAACAGATTTATGCAACGTTATGTTATGATGTGTTATGTTAGGAGGTTTGTAAAGTGCCTGGTTACTCCCAAGGAGTGTCTCCACGCTAGAGTCATAGCACTAAGATCTATGGGGTCGATTAGGATAGTGGGAAATCCGCGACCGCCGACCCGGCAGTGAGGACCGCCGGCCCGGCGGTCGCGGATTTCCTGCCATCATCCTGAAAATTCCCACTGCCAAATTAGGATGGCGGTGGGAATGTGAAAGGTACCACTGAGGACGGAAAGACCCTGTACCATGGGGCCGGTGGAGAATGCCTTTGGGGGCCCTTGCGGCCCCCAAGGGGTGAGGGGGTGGGATGCTGCACGTGGGGGGTACCCCCCTACATATGCATGTACAAGGTGGCAGGCACCTCGTGGTACCTGTCACGTGGTACATGCATATGCAAAACATGTTTTTTAACATTGTGGCGGGTGCTGCCACCTACCGCAATGTTAAAATAAAGGATGCGCCTGCCAGTGTAACGATAATAAATATCTCGCAACCACAAATCTGTTTCTATCTCTGAAGGCAAAAGTTGCAAAATCTTTGTATGCTTCCGATGTTTTGATGTAATGTTGACAGAAAATGTAATTTCCGTCCCCATTATATGTACCCTCTGTTTATCCTATTCTGAATACATTTCTTGAACTTTGTATCAGGTACAAAAGCTAGATAGGTTGAATGCTGAATGCAGAAACGGTTTTCCTAGAGGGAAATCTCAGCTTCTCGTCCTTTAACTGCCTTTGAGTTTGTAGAATTATGAAACCTATTATTAATACCGCAAAATGCAACCAAGTTTGTGGAGGGTGCTTTTGAGTGGCCACTACAAGCTATTGTTATAATATTTCAGTCTATGTCTAAGAGACACTAATAAGTATTTAAACTCATTATTGACCTACTAAAATAGGCACAGCAGCTTTTTAAGGAAGCACACATTAACAGTGGAACAAATAGGATTGGGCATACCTGTGTGAGCTAAGCACCTGAAAATTTTTTGACGACTCATTGATTGTACATTAAGGGGCTTATTAATATGTTGGTCGGAGTTGCCTCTGACTGATACCATCTCAGTCTCTGGACCGACGACCTTCGGTCGATGGTTCCGACCACCTGATTACGATGCGACTGAACACTGTTCGGTCGCATACTAATTTTTCTCTATGAGAGCTTGTGTCATGGCGAAAAACCTGCCGTAAAAAAGGCTCCTGTAGAAAAATGTGTGTGTGTGAAAAACCATGCACCCTATGGTAGGCACCTCATGGTGCTTGCCACACAGTGCATGGTTTTACAAGGTTGCACCCTAGGTACCCCCTCGACCACCAACTGTAAACAACGGAAGCAAGGGGGCCCTGTTGGGGCCCCAGAAGTCTTTTTTTTTACATCCTTTTCATGTCAGAAAGGCTATCATGGAAAGGCTGTAGGAAACTACATTGTAATACTGATTGCGGAATCGCCGTTCATAGGGGATTATGGTGCAGTTCCGACCGACTGAAAGACTCCGAGAGCCGGTCAGAATCGAGTTGGAATGACCAGATGGTTTACATTCTGACCGCCGATATCATAATCTGGTGGTCGGACCGCAAGCTAACTGTGTCAGTAGGGAAGCCTCCGACCACGGTCCGAAGACTTCAGACTAGCAGTAGGAAGCTTCCTGACCGACATCGTAATTGGCCCCTTAATGTTATATCTGGACATTTCATGGTGAACTTGTGAATGTGGCAGGTGTGCTGCACGACTATGATGGCTTGCACCATGATCCATCACATTAGTACCTCTGGCATGCCATGGCAACAATCTGCTTTATACGCTGAAGGAAACCAATAACGATGTGAATGCTTTAATATATTTTACATTATGACAGTAATTTGCGTTTACTGTAGATCTCTATACTTTTTTATGGGACTTCCTCAAATGTTACTAGTGTCAACAGTTGAGTGAAGTTACTTCCCCTATCTTTAACAAATTGACATCCATGCCTTCTCTGGGAATTGCAGAGCTGCTTCTGAGTTGTGACAGGTCCTTAAGAACTGGTCTAACAAATATGCAGATGAGAGAAAACCATCCAGGATGAGGGGCAAAGCAATCATGATGTTGATGCACCCAAAACCTGCTGTCAGAGTCACTGCTCTCCCCGTGCAACTCCACTGCTAAGCCTCTGCCCTTAGCGCTGCTTCAGCTTCTTGCTAGATAGGTGTTTGAGGCCCTCCTACATCTGCTGGCTCCTGCCTGCGCCCCATCCCTGGTGGTCTAGTGGAAGAGCACCCTCCTCTTCTGCCATTCCGCTGTATTATGTGCCTTTTTTAATCTTTGTTTCCATCTTTTGTCTCTCTCTACCTCTTTTCTATTGTTATCTCTCTATTTCTTCTTGTTTCTTTTGTTTCTATTTTCCTTTTCTGCATCTTTCTCCTCTGCCTCTCTTTCCCCCGCTCCCTTTTCTGCCCCTGCTGCCCCGAAGCCCCCCCAGCATGTCGCTCCTGCCTCCCAGCTAATCATTCTCCCAACTCCTACTTAATGGTGGCCGATGTGCTGCCGTGCCACTGGCATGCCAAAGGCAAGCCATCTGCGCCCGTCCGCGACCAACGCCAGGGACCCTCGTCCCTCGACAACCCGCCATTATGACCCCAGCACTTTCCTCGCTCTCAACCCTGCATGCAACAACTGCTAGCTCTCGACACCGAGCAAAACCCAAGCATCGATCTCCTGCTGATACTGCCACCACACCTTCACCCACCTTCGGACACCACCACCGCCCACAAACCACTGAGCTGCAACATCCCTAACTTACACTCCCTGCACATATATGATGTAGAAATCTGTGACCTCCTCAACACTCACAAGCCCAACGTCGCCTTCCTCACAGAGACCTGAACCAACGCCAGCTAGGCACCTGAAATCGCAGCCACCATTCTCGACGGATAAAGGATCCTGAGAAAAGACCACCCCAACTGCCCAGGGGGAGGCCTTGCCATCATCCACAAGAGCTCCACCGATTGTCAACCATCAACTCGGCCCCCCATGGAACACATTCACTTCCAGAACTAGCAAAAACCCCAGAACAATGCTCTGCAGAACACTTGCCTACAGGACTTCTGGGCATGGTACCCCCTTCATCCAAGGTCACTGCCGACCACATTGCATCCCACGCCCTCGCTTTTACAGACTACATACTACTTGGAGTCCTGAACTTCCAACTGGACAACCACAGCCACTACAACACCACCGCCCTCCTGGAGAACCTCATCAACATAGGACTGAAGCAACTTGTCTTTGCCCCCACTCACACAGCAGGACACACACTCGACCCAATTTTCGCAGGAGAAAACAACATTCACCTCACCCACACCACAGAATTGTTCAGGGCCGACCACCACTGCATTCAATTTTCCTTTACGAAACCCATTGCACATGCGCTCCAGAAACTGGAACAAAGTCTCAGAAGAACACCACACCTGCGCAGCGGCAAGCAACCTCCACCAATGGATCGGCAACTGCACCAACACTCTTGCACCCCCTCCAGAACACCACAAGACGACACAACAACAAAGCCAACTGGAACACCACAGATCTCCGAGAATTCAAGTGCTCCTGCCCATGACTGGAGAAGATGTGGGGAAACTGCAAAACCCCAGAAGCACGCACCACCTACAAGACAGCCATCACAGATCACCACCAACTCACCAACAAAGAAAAAGTCATCCAAGACAGAATCCTCTACAACATTCACAACTCCAAGGAACTCTTCACCATCATAAAGAATGTCGGCAAACCCAACAGCGAAGCAACCAATGTCCCTCCCACCCAAGATGTCTGGAACAAACTCAGCTCTTTCTTTCACCTCGAGATCAAGACGCTCACGACAACTTTGACGACCAGGATCACTGAACCGCCTCAACTCCCACCCCCAACGACACCACACAACAGGCCCTTCTCACGTGGATCCCTTTCACCACAGAAGATACATTAAAGACAATGAAGAGCATCCACTCCAGAGCACCTTCTGACTCCGCCCGCTGCACATCGTCCACAGAACTGCCACTGCCATTTCACCTGAGCTATGCTGAACTATCAACTGTTCCCTCGAGACAGTCACATTTCCTGACAACTGGAAGCAAGCCAAATTCAACCCCTCCGCAGACCTGACGGAAGTCAAGAACTTCAAGCCAATTTCACTGCTTCTTTTTGCAGCCAAAACCATCGAGAAGACCGTCCATACCCAGCTAGCACACTTCATAGACACCAACAACATCCTAGACACCTCTTAATCCAGATTCCGCAGCAACCACAGCACTGGAACCACCCTCCCCGCCACCACCTATGACATCAGGGGCCTCCTCATCCAAGGCCACACAGCAGCCCTCATCCTTCTAGACCTATCAGGAGCCTTCAACACCATCTCAAACCGCACACTAGCCACCAGACTCCATGACGCTGGCATCAAAGGAAAGGCCGCAGACTGGATATGATCTTTCACCTCATGCAGCACACAGAGAATAAAACTCCTGCCCTTCCTCTCAGAACCAACAGAGATCAGCTGCGGAGTACCCCAAGGATCCTCCCTCAGCCCCACACCCTTCAACTTCTTTATGGCCCCCTTCGCAACCATCATCAGAAACCATGTGCTCAACATCCTCTCCTACACCTATGAAACACAGCTCATCCTCCCCTTAACCAAGTAACCCGACATCACTAGGCACACATTCCAAGAGGGGATGAAAGCCGTTGCTACCTATATGAGGAACAGCTACCTGAAGCTCAACTCGGAGAATAGAAGTCCTGCTCCTTGACTCCACCCCCTCTACATGGAACAACTCCTGGTGGGACCCTGCCCTTGGAAATGCACCCACCCCAAAAAACTACACACACACCCTCGGCATTACACTTGACTCATCACTCACCATGAATTTCCAGATCAATGCTGCATCCTCTGCATGCTTCAACACCTTCCGCATACTTCGTAAGACGTCAAGTGGATCCCCGACTCCTGGAAAAACCACCACACACTCACTCATCACCAGCAGACTGGACTAAGGCAGTGCCTTCTACACTGGAATCAACAAAAAACTCCTCCATAAACATTCCCACTTCTCCTCCGACAGAGCCTGACACTGCCCCAATTCAGGAAGGACCTCAAGACCTGTCTCTTCCAATGACTCCAACGGAGCTGCCCACACCCACCCTCAGTGCATTGAGACCCTCAAGGGTGAGTAGGGCGCTCTACAAAGCACTGATTAATTGATTGATTGATTGAAATCAAGGCATTTCTTAAACCACTAACTACGACAAGACTCCTCAGTCAACGGTAGCGTGTGACTTTTGTTTTTTCTGTGGAGATAAAACAAGAAAATGTGGGTACAAGTCAGGCTGGGAGAGGGAAAATGCAGGGTGGAGAAGTGAGAGAGAGAAGTAAGAGGAAAACAAAGAGAATTGCAGTAGTGACAGAAAAGTATGGAGGGGCACTATAAAGATAATGTGAAGAAAAGTAAAAACATGAAGGAAAATGGGCGAGGTAAGTGGTGGAAATGAAGGAATAATGTATTTGCTTTTGAGAAGAGGAAGTTACTATAAGGGAGCAGATAGAGGAGTAATGCAGTTCCCTCCAGCTCCTGCAGTGTAGGGGCATCTCCAACCTGGCAGGGGCCCCTTTTCAGCCCAAGGACAATGAATATCTGTGAAATATGAGAGATTCAGGGGACCCTTATCTCATTCTGCAGTGGAGCCCTTTCATTTTGTGTTAAACCACTAGGGACAGAATGAAGAGTGCGTTGGTAATGCATGATGATATAGGACAGGGAAACTGGAAGAAATGCATGTTAGAAAACATTGTCATTTTAGAGAACTTACGGGAAAAGGGAGATGGCACATGTAGAAAGACACCTAAATACAACACACATAACATTTGAAAACAAAATGTAACAAAACATTATTGAGGCAAAATGTAACAGTACTGATACAAATGTAACATTGCTTATAACATTAAATGACCAAAAATGCTTTACAAAGAATTGCACAATGTATTAGGGATAAAGTACCCCTGCCCCACATTAGAAGGATATTGCAAGTCTCCGTAGAGGTCCATAACCATATAGAGGAAAGAAACCAAAGGCCGGGTTCCTTTTAAGGTTATGGAAATCCGCGGTGATTATCAATATCCTTATCTTTTACATCGGGAATACTTTATCTCATATAATACATGCTCACATGATCCCCTTTCCCACAAACCACTTAAGACCTTGGTTCATAGCTCTTACATATGATACATGCAAAAGAATAAACATAAAACCTATAGGGAAAAATAAAGCACATCAAAAACCTGTTAGCTAGTTGTTGCAAATAGATATTAGAAACAGTTCAATACAAGTCCCTTTTTAAAATAAAAAAAGCGGCAGAAGCTCTGAATCTGTGAAAGACATCAAGATTCCGGCTTTTCTCCAACTAACTACGGAGTGCAAAAAAAAATTTCTCTGCTTGTTCATTGTAAGCTAAAAAATAGAGCAGAAGAAAGAAAAGCAACATTCCCTTTTTATTGCTTTACACAGCTACTTCAATTTTGCTGCTTGACCTGACCTGCCTTTTACTAGGCTACTGGCAGTGGTGACAGGCATTGTGATTTCTGAACCCAACTGTAGTAACTTATAATAGTCGAGTTCTGACATCTTTTCTTTATCATCGGTGACTAGGTGCATCACAGATTGCGAATTATGAAAAAATTAGAGACAGGGATTATACAGTGATTACAGAATCCCATGTATCGTATTAAAATACATACATAACTCATTAGCTTCCACTTGGTCTAGTTATGCAAATACTTCACTCGATGCATCGATGCATTATAAGATGAAATGTCAGAACTGATAGGTTCCCTGAGGCCTGCTTCTTTCGCTCAAGCACTTCTATGTGCTGGCATTCACAGTAATGACACATTCTGGAAATCTTGTTTGTCTGCTCTTACAGCACTTCCTGTACCTCATTACCTGCTGAAGTTCGACTCATTAATAACCGAAAATACTTACTCTGCAGAAAAGTAGCGCTGGTCTGTCTAACTCACGTTGAGCGTGTGCGTGGTGCACTTTGAATACGTGCCTCAAAAACCGTCATGAATCTTATCCTATCCAGAGCAAATTCTTTATTTTCAGGAAAAAGGTGAACTGCTTTGAAGATTATGACTGCTGTCAAATAATTGTTCCAAAGTTTCTATTTCCTGACTTCAATGATTCAAAAGCGGAATATGTGCTTGTAGGAAGTAGCGCTATGCATTGCATAGTACTGCACTGCCGATGTCTGTATTACGGAGATCCTCAAAAGCTGAAGGAGAAACTCAGATAATACATGCAATTCTGCTATAAAAGACTGTCTCTAAGTTTCTAATTATTGGTAAGTTGTGACAACTCTAGTCACCTCTAATAAGAGAATGATGTAGTTTCTCAACTGTAATACATTATTGCACTTGGGTTGTGAAGTCATAATGCTTGCTACCAGAGCCAACAGCCAAGGTGTGTTCAATTTCACACTGCAGATTCTGGTTTTATTCTTTGTGTCTGCAACCATATTATCTCTTTCATGTGGAAGAGCAGGACACAAAGATTTAAAGTGTTTGTGGAAAGCGTGATGTTGTGATTGTGTATTAAAAGGATTAAACATGGTCTGCCATACATTAAAAGAGTATGAAAAATCACCCTGCAGTTCTATGACCTTATAAAGGCATTCTTTGTTTATACGGTCACAGAACTCCTCAGTGGCTTGCAAAAGCCTTATCATGTGTAGTTGGGAGCATTTTATCCCATGTATAAAAGTCACCCTCCAGAGAGTTTGTTTTGCAAAAAGAATCCAAGGGACCTATTAAGATCTCGGTCAGAAAGCCTCCGACCTTGAGTCGAAGGGTTTCCGTCCGAGATCATCTGTTTCAATCGGTTTTAATACAGCCGGTCAGAATTGAAACCCTGCAGGTCATTCAGACTGGATTCTGGCGGGCTCAATGAAATCCTAGCAGGGCCCTCCTCTCCTTGCAGCCTCCGGTTCAGGGCTGAGGGGGCACCTATGGTGCCCACTTGTTGATCCCATCTTGTGGCATGCACCTTGAGGTGCATGCCATGGAGTGCAGAGATTAACACAATCTCCCATTTCTCTAGGGGAGCTTGTTTTACGGCCGGATTATGGCCGTATCACAAGCTCCCATAGAGAAATGGGAGTATGCCACCGCACCATGGAGCTGATTAGGATGTCGTGTGGAAAGGCTCTGACTGACAGTTGGATTCTCCGAAACCGTGTTGGAACCCTTCTGACTTACTCGGTCAGTTTGCAATCCGACTGACCGATTATGATGTTCACGGTGAGATTGGGACCTAAGGGACCCCCCTTTAAAACGCTGCACTGTGTGGCAGGCACAATGGGTGCCTGCGACAGGGTGCAGAGTTTTCCGCACACCCTCTATTTCCCCATAGGAATCAATGAGACTCCAACCGAACAGTGTTCGTCGCATCACAGTCGATCAGGCGGAACTGCCGACCGCTAGTCGGTCGGTCCCGATTCTGAGATATAGTTGGACAGAAAGTTTCCACACAACATTCTAATCGGCCCACATGTGCGGTAGCATTGTAATAGCAGTGTAGGGACCTCCGACCAGAGGTCGGTGGGTCACAAGGCTGCGGCAATGTCGGGCGTACTCAAGTCTGCCCGAAATCGTAACCGAGCCCTACGTCTGGCAGATCTTGGTCTTGTTAAGTGAGCCTTTTCATCTATTCTGTCTGGAGAATGGTTCAAATCCTTTACTGCATGATAATGTTGCTGCACCTTCTGTAGGTGCACATTCCTGCCAGTATTCGGGATGGTCACACACTGCTGCTGCTATTTGCAATTGTGGTGATAGTTAGGGGACTCTATATATTTGGTCCAGCTTTAATTTCCTAGGTTTTGACTCATGAGAGGCCACAAGCAAGCCTCCTGACTATTGAGAAATCTAAAAATGTTTTCCTACGCTTAACCTGTAACTTCTGAAGGAATGTTTCTGCTCATGCAATCCATGCCCTCAAGTTGTGCCTGTCTTTGATGAGTAAAGCCTTGTTTCCATACTTGGGTCCTGAAAGAACAAATGTTTTTTAGCAAGTTCAACAGAGTTTACATTTCTATATCTGTTTAAAGTTTGTCTGCAATTTTTTCTCTAATTTCAGAACCCTGCACATATGTAACTCCTTTATTTCAGTCTCATCAAGTTTTGTGTACTGGAACCCTGCTTAACTAAACTTATACATTTATTCCTTACCTCCACATGCTTATTTTTGGTGCTGAGGATCCCCTTGCAGTCTACTTCTGTGACTCACAGGTATGTTTTCATTTTCTCAATGCTAATTTTCAGACTTTGATTTGGCATGTGGCCAGATTTTCTTAAACACTCTCCCCCTCTATGAGTGATTCTATTACTGTGGTCATCTTCCTCAACTATGTTTCTTCAAGACCCTTAGGTTATCACCTACATTGGGGTCCTGGATGATTTCTAGCAGCAGAATAATTGGTGGAAGCATAGTGAATCATATCCTGGATGTAGTGGCCACTCTGTCAGTTTGCACATTTAGGTGCCAATTAGGATGTAGGGCCGATTCATTGTCTTTAGACTAAGGCCAAATGTACCTCTTTTATGAAGTGCACACAGCATGTCACCTTGTTGCACTACACTGCATGAAAGGGAAATGGCAGGAATCCACCGCATTTGACATAATCCAGAGAATTCCTATCCTTTCCTAGCAGTGGCACCCTTTTGGCTGCCTAGTGTCAATGCAGGCACACTTGTGCCATTGTGCAAGGGTGCTTGAGTTGTAGACATGATTTATTTTGTGCAGGAAGGGACACCTGCCTGCACAAAAACAATCTTGATAAATAAATAAATATATTTCTCATCGTTAAACCTCAATTGGGGGGGGTATAGCATTTTGTTTTTTTGTTTTTTTTAATCCTCATATTGCGAAAATTCTATGTATATGGAAAATTTGGTTTCTACCTCTGAAACTTTTTTGTACCGTCACTGCCCATTTCTCACTTGCCATGTGAGTTTTCCTTTTCCTTGTTTGCTCAGAGGAGACCCCTTGCCATTACATATCCACAAGTCTGTGAGCGAGGGAAGAGGGAGCTAGCCACCTTGGCTACTCTTATGAGTATCATACTCATATTCCAGACTGTGTTTTCGCTTAATCATAGGACAGTGTGTTATATCCCTCTCTATGAATTTAAGTGTTTTTCCATAAATACCCAATAATTAAACCTTTTACTGCTATTACCCCTTCTGTCTAGTTTGTTTATTTTGATAACGGAGTTCATCCATTCCCTATGTGAGGGGGGTGTTGGTCCAATCCACTTGATGCATACTTCTCTTCTCGCTATTACCATTAAGACAAAAAGTAACTTTGTTTCCAGTACTGTTAGCCCTGTTTGATCTGTTGTATTACCAATCCCAAAAAGAATAAGAATTTCACTTACTTTTAGATGTTTTCGGAATATCAAATTTAGCGTCTTACCAACTTCTTCCCAAAATGTTCTTATTTTTGGGCAACTCCAGAACATGTGAATGTCATCTGCCCTTTCTTCCCCGCACTTAGGGCATTTCTTAATTCCTGCATTCTTAAATTTTGAAAGTCTTTTCGGGGTCCAATAAGCTCTGTGCAGGGTGTACAAGTGATTTCTTTTCAGTCTCACAGATTTTAGTGTTGACCAGCATTTCTCTACTGACTCTTCCCATAAGTTTTCTAGTTCGTCCGTTTCCAGATCTTTCCCCCATGTTTGTTCTGCTATTTGGTAGCTTTCCTCTTCTTCTGTTATTAATGTCCAGTACCATTTTGCTACCTCCTTTTTTATGGGTAAGGTTTTTGTCATTTCTTTTTCCAGAGTTTTGCTATCTTTATCCTGTGATGGTATTGTTCTTGCCCAACTATTCAGTTGATAATATTTAAATTTTGATATTGTTCCATTAGTGATTTTATTTATTTCTTCCCATGAAATCAATGTTGAACCATTTAGTAATTGACCCCAGTAGTTGATGTTGTTTTGTTTTAAGGGAATTGCCATAACGTCTTTCAGACAGCTCGGGGTTCCTGGGGAATTCCATATTGGTGCCAATGCACTGTAGTAGGGAATTTTTAGAATCAATCTGATTTGTGTCCAAAGTTTTATTGCTTCTTTAAGGACCTTTAATTTAATTTTTTTAAAGTATTTTTGATGTCCAAATTTGAAAAGATAATGATCCTCTGCTTCTGTAGTTATTTGCAAATGTTCTGGATAGTGTTGGTGTATTCCCAGAAGGTTCCTTATGTTTTTAAATTGGAATGCTCTACAGTATTCCGTTAGGTCCGGACTTGCAATACCTCCTTTCTCTTTTTTCCTCCTTAGCTTCCTCCATGATATTCTGGTTCCCTTAGATGCCCATATGAAACTTGATAGTTCTCCCTGTAGTTTTCTTAGTTCAACTTTTTTGAATTGCAATGGAATATTGTTAAACAAAAAGGTAAATTTTGGAAGGATGTTCATTTTTATGATGTTTGACTTCCCTATGAAACTTAAGGGCAGGCTAGACCATACTTTAAGTAATTTCCTTACGTCTCGGGCTACTCTGTTTAGATTGTTTTGTGATATTTTGTCTATATTTTGATTTATCAAAATGCCCAAGTATCTTATCTCTTTTTTTATATTAGGACTATGAAAATGGGTATTCCATGTCATTATTTCTGTTTTGGTATGGTTTACTAAATAACCTGAAACTTGACCAAAATTAGAAATGTTTTTTTCTATAGCTGGTTTGGATCTCTCATATTCCTCTGTAAATAGCATGAGATCATCTGCGTAGAGTGCAAGTTTTTTCTCCCATCCATGATATTTAAAGGGAGTTATATCTTTACAATTTCTAAGTTTATTTGCTAGAGGTTCTATATACAAGTTAAAAAGTAAAGGAGAAAGGGGACACCCTTGTCTCGTACCTCTAGCAATTTTTATGTTGTTTGTGAGATTACCATTTACTAGGATTCTTGATCTAGGGTTTTTATATATTTCTCCTATTGCATGAAGAAAGGGTTCCCCTAGATTATTTTTGGCCATTATACTGTTTAGGAAAGCCCAGTTCACTCTATCGAATGCTTTGGCAGCATCGACCGTTAGTATTGTAAGAGGAATGTTTTTTGATATGGCTAAATCTATGATGCTTATGAGTTCATGTGTCAGTTCATGTAGTTGTCTTCCCTTTGTAAAGCCTTTCTGATCTGTGTGTATGAGGTGGGGTATGATCTTTCCTAATCTTGTAGACATGATTTTAGTAAAAAATTTTATAATCTGCATTGAGCAGAGATATCGGCCGGTATGATTCGCATTTTTTGGGGTCCTTACCTGGCTTTAATATTATTGTTATTATTGCATCATTCCAGGTATCTGGCAATGTTTCGTTCTGTGTTAATATTACATTTGTTAGTTCTGTTATTTGTGGGACTAGTGTGTCTGTTAATGTCTGATATAATTCATTTGGCAGTGCGTCAGGTCCCGCTGCTTTTCCTTTTTTCAGTGATTTTATTATATCTTTAACCTCATTAGGTGTGATTTCTTTATTCAGCTCCCTTTTCTCCTCCTCCGATAGTTTTAATATGGGCATATCTTTTAGGTATTCTTCTATTTGGTCCTTAGATGGGTTTATGTCTTCAGTGTATAACTCTGAGAAGAAAGTCTCGAACTCTTTTCTGATTTCATCTTCTTCTGTAGTTAGTCTTGATTGATCTTGTTTACCTATGATGTTTATTTTGTTTCTTACGAAATCAGTCTTTAATTTCCATGCAAGCCATTTCCCGCATCCTTCTCCGAATTCGTGCTTAGCCAACTTGCTTGCTTCCCATTTAACTTTTATTCTTTCCTCAAGAATATCACTTAAACATTCTTTTTGTTTCTGTCTCTCTTTCTGCAGATTTTCCTTCTTTGTCGGATCCCTTTCTGTGTGTATTTGTGTATCTAAGATGTTTATACCTTTTTCGATATCTAGTAGTTCTTGTTTTAATTTCTTAGTTCTGTACGCTCCCAAGCTAAGTAGCTTACCCCTAATTACTGCCTTATACGTGTCCCAAGCTATTTGTTTAGATGTTCCTGTTTTATTATTCTCAAAAAAGGTTTCTGTTTCTTCCTTAAGAGCTTGTACTATTTCTTGATCTGAAAACATGGCTCTTTCCACTGTGAATCTTTTCTGTGTACGTACTATTTTAGTTTGTAGTGTTAATTGTATAGCTGAGTGGTCTGATAGGTGGGCTGGAATGTGAATTAGGTTTGTTACATTTGTTAGTAGATTCCTGTCTACTAGAAAAAAGTCTATTCTAGACCTGTGTCCTAGCCTTTTGTTATGAAATGTAAACGGTTGGCCTTTATCCCCTTTTTCTTTCCATATGTCTATTAAATCTAGATCCCTCTTATATATGCTTATCCACTCCCTCATTTTCGGTAAATTAGGTGAGTTAAAAATTTTTCCTGGGGGAGACCTATCGACTTTAGGGTCTGGAATAAGATTAAAGTCTCCTCCTAGGATTACCGGGGTATTGGCTGTTAGTAGTTGTGTATACAAATTCTGTAAGGGTTCTGGGTCATCGAGATTGGGGCCATAATATCCTACTATTGTATATGCTGTACTTCCTAGTTTTATTTTTGCTAATGCCCATCTCCCTTTCCTATCAACTTCTGAAGATTCTATACTTGCCTTTAAGGATTTTTTCAGAATAATTATTACCCCTTTAATGTTGCAGCTTTGATTTGTACATATATAAGCATCTACCCATCCTCTATTTTTCATTGCCTGATCCCATTCTTCTTTCAATAAGTGTGTTTCCTGAAGTATGATAATTTCACTTTCAGATGTTTTGAGATATTCCAAGATTTTATTTCTTCTGCTTTTGGTTCTCATACCATTAACATTCCAACATAATATTTTAATGGTTCTACTAGTGTCTCCCATTTTCTTTGGTCTTTTTTTTTCCGGTAAGTTTCGGTAGCATACTGCTTTTGTTATTACACTTTTGTTTTTCCATTTTCTTTTCCAATATCGAGGATTTATTTTTTAGTTTTTTTTTCCCTATTTTGCTCCCCACCCTTTTTTTGATTTTTGTTTTTTATGCCTTTCTGTTTTAGTATTTTGTTCTTACCCTCCCCGGGGAAGCCTCCTTTTTCTTCTTTCTTAGGGGCTTTCATTTACCCCCTTTCCGCTCCTCTTCTTGGACCTGGGAAATGTATTCAGGAATCTAGCGTTTTAGGCGCTTATTTTTATCTATTTACATTTGTTTTCATTTACAGTCAATTTGCGGCCAATTTTCAAATCGTGGCATTTTCCATTTGAACAGTGTCCTTCATTAGGCAGATCAGATTTTTCGCCTCTTCAGGATCTCTAATGTTCCTCATTTTATTTCGCCACATAATTCTTAAAGAGGGAGGGAACTTCATTTGTACTGTGGCCCCTAGAGATTGTAACTCTGGCATGAGTTTCCCTAGTTCCCATTGTCTGTCTTGAGACGATTTGGACATATCAGATCTTATTCGAAAAGACCACGAGTCTTTATTGAAAGTTCCCTTTTTCATGGCTTCGCCCAGGATTCTCTCCTTTAACGTGTACGTCTTGAAATTTATAAGAATTTTTCTGGGGTTTTTTCTTTCTTTGGGCTTTCCATAAGGGTCTCTATGAACTCTTTGTATGTCTTCACCTAAGGACTCCGCTTCACACCACGGGAAATGTTCCACAAGTAGTTCCACAATGAATTTCTTAATATCACTGCCCTCTTTATTTTCTGGAACATTCAGAATTCTTATGTTATTTTTTCTAGCCTGATTTTCAAGAGATTCCATTTTTTCGTTTATGGATTTCCCCTCTTGTCTCAACGTGTAGATTTCCTTTCTGTTACTTTCCACCCTACTGTTCAATTTAGACACTTCTCCTTCTATAGCTGTTACTCTCTCCCCTAGTGCATTTAGTTTACAATCCAATTTTTCACATACTTCTTGAATTTTGTCTTGTTTCGCCTCGGATATGGCGAATTTGTCTCTCATTTCATTCCATATTTTCTCAAGAATATCATTGGTCTGACTCCTAGGACTTTTGGGACTCGTTGGTCCTTCCTTCTCGGTTACTTGTTGCTCTACTACCTCATTGTTACTGAATAGAGTTTCTTCTAAATCTCCATTTTCTTGTATTGTAACTGAGGTAGCCTTAGTTGTTAGTGCACCTCCTTCGGCCATTTCTTGCTGTTCGGTTTGAGGTCTGGTTTTATCAATTTTTTTGATTTCTACTCCAGCTTTAATTACCGGTTTTAAGGGGAGATTTGAATTCGAAATTTTGCTTTGTGGGTTAATGAGAGACTCCTTTTGTGAAACGTGAATTTCTTCTTCTTCCTGTAATGGACTTTTTTCGAATTTATCCAATGCTGGTACGGATAAATTTATATCCTCAGCCTCTTTTATTTTTTGTACCTGAACTTTAAAAAAAGTTCTTAAGGAGGGAGTAATTTTTATTTTTTGACTTGTATCAGCTTTATCTCCAGGTAGTTTTAAGAGCTTTTTTGTACGCTCTAGAGATGATTTTTTTGTCTTCCTTCTTTTAACTTCCCTGGGGGTGATATTTTTAGGGTATTGTTCTTGTTTAAGAAAGTTTCTGTTCCTAAGGCAGTAGTTTGAAACCCCAGCCACTTCACTTTTCTCCTCTTTATCCTTCAAAATGTCTGATTTCTTTGTATCATCCCTCTCTTGGAGAATTCGTGTTTTGGCTTGTATTTCTTTTCCATTACTCAATTCTTTCCCTCTAAATTTGCCCTCCTCCTCCTGTACTTTTTTATTCATGTGAGTCTTAAAGCTGAACACAGCTTTTTTTTGGTGGTTTATGGCTATGCTAATGTTTAATTTCACTTTTTTTTCATGTGTCTCTCTTGTCTCTTCACTCTGACTTAGATTTTTAGTCTGACCGTTTATTTCATTAGCCCACACGTTTTTCCACACATTTTCCAGGGTCTCAAAACCACATGGAACCACTCTCTGCACTCTCTGCTCACCCTTGTTACAGCCGTTACTGTTACCGCTGCTGTTGCTGTCTCTACCGCTGATCCCCCGGAACAGGAAGCCAAGCCTTCCACACGCCCTCCTGTGTGCCGCTTTCGCCTTCACTGCTTCTGCCCAGACGCCGAGGAGGCTCACGGTGTATTCCGGGACGTTTTTCTCCACCTCCGCCGACAACACAGCACTTCCAACGGGCTCCGCCACCAGCTCCTCCCGAAACAGGTAACTGACCATCGGACCAAACTCGCGGAACAAAACGCTGAGGTTGCAAAGCTGGAAATCGCAAAATTAAGAATCTCTGTCCGTGATACTGTTGGCTTTTCTGCTTGTATTCCGTCTTCTTATGCCGCTTTTTTTTTCGTACTGGTTAATCCGCTTTTAGAAATATTTGTTTAAATTCATGACTTCATATTACGCCGCTCCAACTCCGTCGATTCCGCCTTATAATCCGTGTTCCAGGTCTCTTGTGAGGAGCACTCCGACCGAGCGTCTCACTCAGCCGCCATCTTCCCCCCGGGGTATAGCATTTTGATGCATTCCCAGATCTACCACTAATGGTAAATCTGGAAATGCACCAAAAATAAAAAATAAATCTCACTTAGGTTTTACGTCACTCTTGTGCCGCCTTGTGTGTCGCTAGGGCAACATAAAATCCGGATAAATCTGACCCTTAGGGGGCTATTACGATGGCGGACAGACAAAGTCCGCCCGTCATTGCAAGGGAGCCTGGGACTGACCGCTAAAGTTGCGGCGGTCCCCCATTGGCATCCCGTATTTTTTACATTGCGGCGGGTGGTGCTGCAAGCAGCTCCTGCCGCAATGTAAAAAATGCATGTTGTGCATTTGCATGCACAACGTGACAGGCACCGCGTGGTGCCTGCCACCTTGTGCATGCAAATATAGGGGGGTACCATAGGTACCCCCCATTTGCACCCCCACCCACCTAACACACCTAACACAACAGGCCCCCAACGGCAAAACCTGCATAGGAAGGCACCTCTCCACCAGCATAACAATATGGATGGCGGTGTCTTGCAGACACGCCACTATATTATGCCCCTTTACCGCCTGGTCGACCGACGGAAAAGCGGCATACGGTCCTTCCATCTGCCGCGGACCCCCCAGCCATAGCAATATGGTGGGGGATTATTCAGGCACGAATGGGGGGCGACTCGCCCCTGGCAGGCCAGCGGTGGCTACCGCCGGCCCGGTGGGGCGATACGCCCGCCATCCAAATAGGCCTCTTAGTATATTCCCCCCAGTTCCAAAGTATATGTGAAGTAGTTAAGGTTTTTTACTGAAACCCATGTGTAGGTTTTTTTCAAAACATTGCTAGGTTAATGAACATCAGTTCCTGCTGCAATGTTTTTGACAAAAAATTAATAGGAAGAAAATCCTGCCAATACACATTCTGTTGAAAAACCCAACCATAAAATCTTAAATGTTGTCAAAAATGTAATTTCAAAAGTCCTTTTGCCAATCTTATTTGTGAACTTTTTTGCTACTTTGTAATTTTGCACATCCCTAATGTGCAGTGTTTCTATTCTGTGAGCTTACCCAAGCACAAATTCATACATTTTGTCAAGAAAATATCTTCAAAAGTTCTTTTGCCAATGTTTTTGCCCTTAAGAGAAATGTTATGATGGTCACAAAGTTTAGAACTTAGGGCCTCATTACAATGTCGGGCGGAAAGCAATTCGACCGACTCTTTGTCGAAATCGGTTCTGACCAATTCGCATTCAGCGAGTCTGACCGACCGATTACGATGGTTCCAAACACCGTTCGGAAAGTCTCCCATTGACTTCAATGGGAGCCTGTGTTCTGACCAACAATACAGGCTCCCATTGAAAAAAGGAGTGGTTGCAGAAAACCTTGCACTCTGTTGGAGGCACCCCATGGTCCCTGCCACAATCTGCATGGTTTTGAAGTGGGATCCCATGGGTCCCCCAACTGGTCCCAACTGGAGCCCTCAGCATGAAGGGGCCCTGCTACAGGCCCCCAAAGTCAGTTTCTGACAGCCGTTCTGTGTCAGACAGACTGATTCAGAAAGGCTGTCTGAATTCAACATTGTAATAGGGTGGTCAGAAATGTGGTCCGTAGAACTGTATGATTCGGCTCCGACTGACTTGAAGTCTCCAAATGCCGGCCGGAACTGATTCAGACAGACCAAACATTTACTTTTCCATCGTAATCCGTCAGTCGGAAATGTTTCTGAGTGAGTCGGAAACATAGGTTTCGACACTGTTTAGGAGAATCCAACTGCCGTTCGGAGCCTTTCCGCCTGACATCGTAATGAGGCCCTTATTTGTAAATGTTTTTGTTACATTGACATTTTTCACATACCTAATGTACCCAGTATTTCTGTTAAAATTTGATTTTCAATGTGTTCTGAGCAGACAAGCCAAAACACGTCTACTATCATGTGTTTCATGGAGGAAATCATTTTCTAAAGCAGTTAACATGAGCTGTGATTGGCATGTGTTAGTTTTGCAGACACATCTAACATTGAAAGAGGTGTTGATGATATCTTGCACCAGATACAATAAAGCAATTTTGTGTACACAAACCATGCAATTTGTGAATTTATAGGGTTTACGACTGCAAAATACATTTTTGCTATGTTATATGATTATCTTGTGAGCTGGAATATGTTGGAAATTGGGTTACTGATTAGGGGGTGGGGGGTGAAACCCTATTCAAGCAGCAACCACAATCTCTGTCAGGATGAAATACAGGCAAGCCCCAAATTAACCTATGCTTAACCCTCTGGTAGCCTAGCACAAAGTAGCCAGGCTTAACTGAGAGGCAATGTGTAAAGCACTTATGCGGCACATCAAACAGTAATAAAGGGAAAACACAGCAAAACATAAATCCCACACCACTAAAAAAATATAGATTAGAATTGAATACATCTTTTGAGACTATAATGCCAAAATACAATCAGTAGAACCATAGATATGAAATTTCAAGTTTTTTATTAAAAACAGTGCTGACAAGCACAGAGCACCAACTGATATCTGATCGTAACTCACGGGACAAAGTTACAAGTTCAGGCCAATTATGATGCACTGTGGTCCTTATACATGGACCAAGCTAGGCCCACTGGACAAAGTACCATAAATCCTAGATACGGAGTGCTGTGAGTAGCAGTTCAGAGGAAGCTGCGGGGCTGAAATGCAGAGTCCTAGTCATGATGCCATTGATGAGGAGCTTGCTATGCAAACTCTTGCATTGATGCTGCATTGCTCACCGAAGAAGTAGCAGGTCTGCGATGTCAAATTCAGCATCCTCATTGAGGATGATTCAACAAGGGGCTTGCAATGTGAAGGCCTGTTTTGAGGATGTGTCACTCAGTAGTGATACCAAGGGGAGAGAAGAGGACTGCAATGTGAGATCTGGTGACGGGGATGCATCATACTGCAGCGGTTCCGAAGTAGAGCAGCGAGAAGATCCATTGTGTTGCATTGGTTCTGAGCACCGAACCACAGCTGGGCTGACAGAGCACCTTCTGGCCCACTTCCAAGGATCCAGGACTGGTGTGGCACCACTTGGTGGCAAGAGTCACAGCAGACTAAGTCTGGGTACTGGGTTCGAGGTGTTGGAGCATTTTCTGTCTCTGAGGCTCTAATCAGGAGGTCCACCAAATAGCTCTTTGAGTCACTCTGGCGGTCCTAGTATCAAGATGCATGTTTAGTCCATTTACTCAGGCAGCAGGGCGACAGAGTAGAAGTTCTTCTTGCAGAGCAGCACAGCAGTACTTCTGAGTCTTTCTCATGTCTAAAGCGGCGATAATGGCCTTGATAATATGCTCTATGAATTCCAATCGAAGCCCATGTTAGATGTCAAGGCCATTATCGCCGTTTTATCGGCAGTTTCCTGCCGATAAAAGTCGCGATAATGTATCGCCTGTCCTTGATAATATGCCCCATGGTCTATTAAAAAAAAAAGATTTCTCATTTGGTAACACAAACATAGGGATGGTGGTCTGCTGTTCCTTGAGAGCGCAGATGCTTCCATTACGGACATATAGTTTTCCTCATTAGCGGACTCTCCATTGAAGTGCTAATTAAGAGAAAATAAATAGGGACACATCTATTCTTCAGTATTCAGACCCCACTGTTATCATGAAGTTCAGAGAAAGTTTTATCCGAGTTTTGAAGTGCCTTCAGCAATCTCTCGTTGTTTGGTAAGATTACTGTGTCATAGAAATGGATGTAGGTCAATAGAAAAATCACATCGCTATTAAGACTTAAACTTGGAAACAGCCATAACTATAAACATTAATTAGATTTAAATAGAGCTGGGAACCTCTGACTTTGCAGACTTTTTGGACATTGAAACATTCATGTTACTGGGCCAATAAGAAGAACATAGAATGCTTTTCTCCTTGGTCTATAGTACTTGAAGGAGTGAAGTAATCTAAGAGAATGTGAGAATAATGGGGCACATTATCAAGGGATATATCTCTGCTTTTTTGGCTTTAAAAGCCAAGAAAGCAGAGATAAAATTATCTCCCTATCAGCAACAGAGTGCTAACACGCAAATGCGCATGTTAGCACCCTTTTTCTCTACGCTTCCCCTTGCATCTCTAATGAGATGCAAAGGGGGCGTTCCAGAGACAAATAATAGGAGAAATGTTGTTAAGCGACATTTCTCCTATTATCAAGGATTTTGCTAACCCTGTTAGTGATAAAAAAAAGCAGCGCTAATCGCGGTTAGCACTTCTTTTTTTACACCTGGTATTTTCCTGACTTCGCCATGATATCCTATGGAAGGTGGATATCATGGCTAAGTTTGTGAGCCCCTATCATCAAGCTAACGCCACACTTTGAGAGATTATCGTTGGTTTTCCAGTGATAATCTCTCAATTGGCAGTTAGTGTGAGGATTTTTATCACTTCTGAGATAAACCTTGCTAATAGCAAGGTATCTCTGCTATAATTTCCGGCGATGCTTAGCGTTAAAAAATTAGTTCCTAAGCATCGTTAGCGATAAATATCGCTAAACCTTGGTAATATGCCCCAATGTTTCCAACATACTTCTAGGACCTTTGGGATACACTGCCTGCTGTTGGAGAACTGCGGGGCATATTATCAAGCCTGGGCCATAAAATTATCGACGCTTTATCGGCAGGAAACTGCCGATAAAGTGGCGATAATGGGCTTGATAATATGCCATATGGAATTCCAATCGAAGCTCATGTTAAATGTCCTTCACATTTAACATGAGCTTCGATTGGTATTCCATAGAGCATATTATCAAGACCATTATCGCCACTTTATCGGCGGTTTCCTGCCGATAAAGCAGCGATAATTTTATCGCCCAGGCTTGATAATATGCCCCTGCATTCCTATCCATAGAGCCACAAGTATGAAGAAAGCTTATCTATCTCACTAAGCCGGGTCTGGTGGCTTAGCGGACTAATGCATCTACTGCAGGGGCCTGCGTTCGACCTCATGGTCACAGGTTCCAACCCCGGCGGGTCTGCTCATCCTTTCTGAGGTCAATAAAATGAGCACCATTGAGTTGGGTAACAATAAAAATATGTTATTCAGTGCCAACGATGCCCCTGTTTAGACCACCGACAGGAGGCCCGTTGGTGTTGGGACAGCAATGGTGTCAGGCGGAATTAAGACTGTCCAACATTGTGATCAAGCCCACAGTGTCAAAAGAGTCTACAGTGAACTGGTAGGATTCATGGAGCCTGTGTAGCGTAAACCCAATGCCAGTGTACAGTATTCAGAAGCAAAAGACTTTGGGGCAGATTTACAAGACCCTTGCGCCACTTTTGCGTCACTTTTAACATGGGAAAAGTGACGCAAAAGTGGCGCACTGGGCTTGTAAATATGCCCCTTTGCATGAAGGTCCATCACTTTAACTCAAAGTTAGCAAACACAATCTACTAGTATTTAGCTGATGCTTAGAAAATACCACAGAACCATTGAAAACTGGAATGAAGTGTCTGCTTTGATCCTGCAAAGATGCAGCCTGACTAGCTTTCACCCAGGCCCGGCTGCCTGTTTTTTTTCTGCCAAGCATTTACTCATAGGCTTGAGCGTTTGGAGGTCACTATTTAAGGCAGAGAGAGAGGCAGATTAAATAGCAGGGCTGGAGTTACCACCTAGACGTTTTTTTACCGACATAACCAGTACTTTAATGTCCCGATACAAAAAAATAATAAAATAAACAATTTTTTTCTCTTATCAGCACATTCTTAAATTGCCAAATATAAACAGAAGCACTTTAAATGTGTTCTGTGGGTGTCTTGATATGCCATTAATGATCCTTTAGCGATGGTAACGCCCAGTGCAACAATATTTTGTGGTGCCCCCCCATTACCTTCCCAAAAGATTCTCTCAATCGCATCGTACAACAGTGCCCCTCTTCTCTCCAGAGCCACTCTCTCAGATGCGTTTCACTTTTTTTTATAGTGCCACTGATATCAGTGTAGGGTGTCAGGGCACTTTACATCACACTCACATTATAGAGAGACAATGATACATAATGGTGTAAATCAGTCTACAGGAAATGTTACATAAAACAGTGAGGATTACAAGATGTAGAAATCGTGCCATCCATTCTAGTAGCCAGTATATTTTAAGAGTCTTTGGTCTGGAGAAGCCCAAATTCAGGATTTAAAACGTACCACAGTGGTTCTTGTTGTCTTTATTACTAAGAATGTATTTCTATCCAAAGGAACCCATTTTCAGCAACATTAAAATAATGAAAGATGGGGAAAAAACATAGGGGCATACTAGCAAGGTCCTGCGATAATTATCGCTCAGGGATTTTAGCGCGAGGATAATTATTGTAGGCTAGATTCTATCACAGAGATAGTGTGCTATCAGCAAGGCTTATCTCCCAAGCGATAGGAATCCATGCGTTAAATGGAAAACAGTGTGATTATCGCTGGAAATCCAGCGATAATCACACTGCAACCAGCGAAACCTTGCTGATAGGGCAGGGTGATTTTAGCCATGTAATCCACCTCCCATTGGATTACATAGCTAAGTCAGGTTACAAGCAGGTGTTAGGAAAGTAGAGTTAACTGTGTTTAGCGCAACTTTTCTTAACGCACTGCTTGTTTGCGTGCAGCTTGATAATTTGAGAAATGTCGGTTAGCGACATTTCTCCAGTTATTTTGGCACGGAACGCCCACTTTGCATCTCATTAGATATGCAAAGCTGAGCGTTGTTGTAAGGGGCCCTAAATCAGCAAAACATGCAATAGCGTGTCTTTGCTGATAAGGTGATAAAATTATTGCTGCTTTTCGGCCTAGAATTTTATAGCGCCGCCTCGGTAATATGCCCCATAATGTTCTAACCTAGACCATACAGTTTGCATTCAGCTCTTTGATGACAGCTCACAGGTCACTGTGCTCTATTAGGATTGTAACTCAGGAACTGCAAGTAACAAAAGGATCTCTGTGAGAAAAGCAGTAACTCACTGAGCTCCACATAAAATACTGATCTGTGATCTGCATGGCACAGTTCTTTTACAGGAGGCACATTAACCCTCCTTGCTACTTTATGATGAATCAAAGCTGCCATTAAACAAATCTCTGTATTGCTCTGTAGCAACATTAGTCACCAGAGTTATCTTGACATTTTTATTATTGCCTTAAAACTGCTGGCACACAACTCTACAGCAGGTGTTTTTAAAATCTTAAGTTATTTACAACACAGCACCCCTCTCTCCCCCAAGGCTGCCCCAGTTTTGACTGCACCGGTCACACCACCTTAAAGCCAAAATTCTATTTAAGTATCATGGGCCTCATTTATGAGAAATGATGCATCGCTGCGTGAAAGTGACGCTCAGCCTCCTAAATGAGGCCCCATGTTCGGGCCTTGCAAAATCTTAAAATCTGAAAAAAAGGCCGTCATTTTGTCCTAGGACTGGTGGCAACCCTAGAAATGGTTGGGACATTTTTCCCAAGGCTGCTTTTGGTTCCCGGTTCGGCTGTTTATCTTCTGCCAGCATGAGATGCTCGAGCTCGGGAAAAAGAGCTGCTTTAATCGGAAAATTATATTTTCTCTGTAGAACATGAATCAAATAACTTCTCTAATAAATACCTTAGTTTATTTATCCTCAAAGTCGCTCAGAAGCATTAATGGGCACAAGTTCGGAAGCTGCACTAATTTTAAAAGTATTTTTGCAGCCGTTAAATGCAAAGGGAGTGATTACCTTACTTTTGGCTATTAACAGACACATCCCAAATCTGCAACTAAAAGGACATTTTATATTTTCTCATGATCGTTCATGAACTTATAATAAGCCATAACAAGTGCAGGCTTCCGATCTTGTATCATGTCCAAGTGTGGTCCCATTCCACTTAGAGCAATTGCCTAGGGAGAATTTCTTCTTTGACACTCTGGGGCAGATTTACAAGCCCCTTGCGCCTCTTTTACGCCACCGTTGCGTCACTTTTATGACACAGCGGCGGCGCAAATCCAGCACCATGGTGCGGGATTCTTACAACGTGAAACATCTGGGAGATGCGTCAGGTTGTAAAGCCCTGCACCACTTGTAGGCGTTCCTGTGCAGGGTGAGGGGGGGGGTTGAGTGAAATCTACAAGATTTCACTCAGCCACTTTTAAGCAGGCGTGAGGATTGATGCAGCATTGTAAGGATGGGCACCCCCGGGCCTTGCTAGAGCTGCGTCGAGCTTGCGACGCAACTCCAGCAATGCGCCGCCTTTACGGCAGCAGATGCGTCATGCATCTGTCCATTTTTGCCCCATGGTGCGCCGCATTGTAAATGCGGCGCATCCATGGTGTCGGAGCTGTAACGCACAATAACTGGCGCATCTCTGCTGATATGCAGGGATGCGCCGGTTATTGTAAATCTGCCCCTCTATGTACAGTGCATTTTGGACTTCGTAGGAAAGAATTGCAAAGGCAGCAGTCATTTCTAAAAAGACTGAAAGTTCGAAGGAGATTTTAAGAAATTAGGTTATTTTCTGAGGGAGGTGAGAGCCCCACCCAAGTATTAAACACAATCATTGTCAGGGTGAGCCACAAAATAAATAAACCTGTGCTTCAATCTGTCAATCAATGCATTATAGAGTGCTGCTTATCACTTGTGAGGGTATTCACAGGGCTGCTGCTGGGAGTTGACCGAAAGTGGAGTGGGAGGCCATTCCAGGTCGTGGTGGCCAGGTAGGAGAAGGTGCGGTCGCTGCTTCTGATTATGTGGAAGTGGGAAGTGTGGGCGAGGGAGAAGGAGGCAGAGTGTAGTTGTCTGCCAGGTTGGTGAAAGTTCAGTCTGTGGTGGAGGTAGGCTGGCCCTTTGTTGTGCAGGTTCTTGTAGGCATGGGTAAGCAGTTTGAACTGGCACCTTTTTTGGATAGGGAGCCTGTGGAGTTCTCAGAAGTAAGTGAGTGATGTGGACGGTGGAGGATGAGTCTGGCTGCAGCATTTTGGATGGATTGCAACTGCTCAGTAGTTATGAGGTGATGCCCATGTATAAAGAGATCCGTTGTCCAGGCACCTGGTGATGAGGGCTTTGGTGACATGCATCTGGTATTGATGGGGAGCCATTTGAATATTTTCCAGAGCATATAGAGGGTGAGGAAGAAGGTGGAGGAGCCAGTGTGTATCTGTTTCTTTATGGTGAGCTTGTTGTCGAGTATGATGCCGAGGTTTCTGGCGTGGTCTGTGGGAGTGAGTGAAGAGCCCAGTTCTGCTGGCCATCAGAGTCGTCCCATGGGAAGGTGTTGCTCCCAAAGATGACTACCTCTGCTTTGTCAGTGTTAAGTTTGAGGCGCTATATTGCATCCAGCTGGCTACCCTGGTCATGCACCTGTGGAAGATGGTTTTAGTGTTAATGGGGTTTTGGAGTTTGTTGTCAGCCTATGGCATGATGTTCATACCATAGGATTTGACCAGCATGACCAGGGAGGCTATGCATGTATTGAACGGGATTGGACTCAGTGAGGACCCTTGGGGAATGCTGAAGATGATGGTCTTTCGACCTGAGGTGTAAGGCGGGAGACGGATGCTCTGGGTACTTCCAGTGAGGAAGGAAGCAATCCATTTAAGGGTATTTTGTTGTATCCCCATCTGATAGAGCTCATGTTGGAGGGTGTAGTGAGACACAATGTCCAAGTCTGCAGAAAGATCAAGAAGGATCAGGGCTGCAGTCTCTTCCTGGTCTCTGAAAGATTGGATGTCATCTGTGGCTGCGATTAGAGCGGTTTCTGCGCTATGATTAGCGCAGAACTCCAAATGGGATGGATCCAAGAGGTTGTTGATCTCTAGGTGGTTGGAGAGTTGTCTGTTTATTGCCTTCTCCAAGAATTTACCCAGGAACAGGAACGGGGCGATGGATCTGTAGTTCTTGAGTTCTTCTGGGTCAGCAGTAGTTTTTTTTAGAAGAGGGTTTACTTCTGTCTGTTTCCATCCTTCATGGAAGGAGCTAGAGGTGATGGATGAGTTGAGGATGGTGGTGAGATCCTTACTGATGGAGTTGCTCCCCATGTTGAACATGTGGGGGAGGGGGGTGGGGATCTCTGGGTATTCCTCAGTACAAGGATCTCATGATGGTAGTGGTGGTTTGTGCGGTTAGTTGCTCCCACGTAATGATTATAGTGTTTGAGGTGGAGTCGCTGTTGTTGAGGAGTTTGTCAAAGTTTGTCGATGGTTGATTGCAGGTCGAAGTGTTCATAGATGGTGGCAATTTTCTAGTAGAAGAAGTCTATGAGGGTGTTGCAGAGCTTTCCTGAGGGGGTTACATTGTTCTCGGTTGCTGAGGGGTGGATGAACTCTTTGATGATGCAAAAGAGTTCCATGCTATGGTTGGAGCTAGTTTTGAGGCTCGTGACTAGGGCTTCCTTTTTGATATTTTTCAGGGTGTTTTGTTGGTGCGCCCAATTCTTTCTAGCTGTTTGAAATTGAATTTGGAAGCTCTTAGTTCAGAAGTTAACCATCTGGTGTGTTTGGAGAGTCTGTCTTGTTTTGCAGGTTTGAGGGGTGGGACTATGTCTGTGCATTCGGTGATCAGATGTTGAAATTTTGGACAGCCACCTTGTGGTCGGTGATGGTATCTGGGGGGAGGTGTTGAGGGTGTTGGTCCATAGATTTTCCATTACCTTGTTCCATCTCCTATGGCGGTGCTTTTCTGGCCGGTGGCAGTAGTGGTGTTGAGGGTGGTGGAGATGGATAATTAACTGATTGAGTGGCCGGATCAGTTGATCTCTGAGGTGTGGCTGTATGTGACTTTGTTTAACCGCTTACAAGCCCTGTCCTCCTACGCTAAGGCTCACTTTTTAAAAATCAATATCTCAAAGAGTAAAATAATGTGCTTTCAGAGAAAGAGAAATTCCAAATATGAAAATTACTACTGGTCCATTGGGGGTGAAAGATTGGAAGTAGTGAAATCTTATCCCTTCCTTGGTAAGATTGTCATGAACAATCTTAGTGAAAAAGCCCACACGGAGAATAACAGCAGAAAAGCCCTCGTTCAAGGGAAGAGTCTTATTTCCCTCTACAAAGCGACTGGCAGAAGGCATTTTTCCATATTGCTCGAGGTTTTCCGAGCAAAAATCCCTGCATCCCTAATCTACGGATTAGAAATAGTGGACATGGCATGCTAGAATTTTTTAGATTCTACTGAAGGAAAAATATTACGCAATTTAGCCTCTGTCAGTACCGCAAATTCTACCTCCTCTTTAAGACAAGAATTTGGATTGCGTAGCTCTCGGGCTCAGGCATCTGCGAGTGTGGTGCGTTGGGTCTATAACATTGCAAGAGGAATGCCTGGCACATTGAGATATCTAATAAAAAATGAGCTGTTGGGTTCCTTTAACGCTCATTCCTCCATTGTGAGGAATTTCCGACAGGCTGTTGCGCTACTACAGCTAGACGAACAAAGTCTTTTCACATTATCTGAAACCCAACTGAAGTTATCTTTAAAATCAGCCTCTTGGGAGCTGAGCTTTAGAGTTGATAGTGGGACCAGTAAAGCGGTGAGTGGAATGTTCCCTATTGGTAAATTTTGTAAAATAAAAACTCCCCAACCATACATATGCTGGAATCTTCCTCATGGAATTAGGCGATTTATGCTGCTGTTAAGGTATAATTTGCTCCCGTTAAATTGCCTTCTGTCCAAATGGTATGGTAGTTCAGATATCTGTAATCATTGCAACCTTAATACCCAGGATATGTACCATGTTGTTTTCGTTTGTCCGGCTCTTATGGCATTTAGACGTAAATGGCTAAGACCTATGTGCCTCCAACTGGGCATTCGTACTGCTTATGACTTCATTGAAGCAATGCTTAATCCCCCTGATGAAATGTTTTGTTTTAAATTATTTTATTTCTTCAAATGCTTTTTAACATTATATTGATTACTTAATACTATGTATATTTCCTTTGTATTTTTATGGAAATTTGTTGTATGACTTTATGAATTTTTATGTGGATCTCTTTTGAGTTCCGTTATCATAATAAATAAAATTTGAATTTGAATTTGAATTTGACTTTGTTGCTGGCTGTGAAGATTGGGTCCAGCTATGCGACTGGGTTCGATCACATTTTGGGCGAGGCTGAGCTTGTTCATGCTCTCTATTAAGTTAGCAGTGTTGGCATCGTTTGGTTTGTCGCTGTGGAAATTGAGGTTTCCGATGAAGATGAAGATCTTGGTTGGAGTGGATGGTCAGGGGGCTAGGAAATCGGAGCTGCCCTTGCAGAAGGTGGGGAGTGGTTGTTGTGGTCTGCATGTCATGGTGCCTCTGATGGTGGACTTGCTGCCTTTGTTGAGTTTCAAACTGAGGTGTTCCGTAATGGGGGTGATGCAGCTGCTGTGCAGTGGAGGGTCTCTTTTTGGATGATGGCTATACCACCTAAGTGTTTGTTGACTCAGTCTTTTTGTATGATCTTTTAGCCACTGGGAGTGGTGGTGGCAGTGTCAAGTGCAGAAGTGGGGTTGATGACATTGGGGTGAGGGAGGGGATGATGTCCCAGATTTCATAGGTGTGTTTGTGGAGTGATCAGGCATTGATTAGGAGGCACTGGATTTCTCTTTTGTCAGTGGGTATGGGCTGGGTTCAGAGGGTTGGTGGCTCAACTTTGCAGGAGAATCAGAAATTTTGGCAGGAGAAGTGCCTGCTGAAGATTGAGGGGAAGTGAGGTTGCAGAGGAGGTCCTCGGATAAGACCTGTGAACTCAGCTCTGGAGAAGCTGTGGGTGGTTAGATATCCAGGGGTACTGGGTGCAGTCGGGCTTGCCTTTGTTTCGTGCTTACCCATCTGTTAGTGGCACAAAAGCAGTCAGGCATAAGTTAGAGGCAATGTGTAAATTATTTATGCAGCCCTCAAACAGTGATAAAGTGAAACACAACACAAAAAAGTCCCAAACCAATTTATATAAATAGACCAAATTTTAACAAATAAATGACACCAAAACAATAAAAAAATTGATTACGTCGAACCAAAGTTAGGAATTGGTAACATTTCTGGTGAACAGAGCACCAAAAAACAAAGAGCTCCACTTGCAGTTTTATGGCTGCGCTGGACCAGGCTGACAGCGATTCAGGAATCAGATGCTTTACAATGAAGATTTTACCTTCCCTCAGACCAACTCCATGCAAGGAGCCTCAGCTGGAACTTCGCAATGGAAGGGGGCACAAATAGATCATTGTAAGCATGAGGAGGAGCATGAGGAGCTGGTCATCTTCTTCGCACTGGCAGGAGATGTGGGCAGTCAATGTTAGCAAAAAGAGTGGATAGCCATTGGAACCTCACACTGGCGGGAGATGCAGAGATTATTGCTGATATAAGGAGTCCGACCTTGGTCGCGAAGTGCTACAAAAGTCTGAATCTTCATCTGTAACTCAGTTTTAAAGCAGAAGGAGTACAAGCTGATGCCGGCCAGGGGGCCAGGACCTGGTGGGGCACCTCTTGGGGATCATTCCAGCTGAAACCAGCAGCAGGGCTTAGGAGGGTCCATTTGATGCTGGTAAGCCTGGCAGTTGCAGGGAAGGCCTCTGGAAGCTAGTTGTCTCACTGTAGCTCAAACAGTCAACTGACCTTTGGAGCACATTTGGGGTTCCTAGGTTCCAGGCAAGAAGGTCCTGTATTCTTTCTGCAGACAGCAGGTTAGTTCTTCTTCTGAATGGGCCCAGGGTTGTTCTGATGGAAAGGTTCTGAGGGTGCCATTTAGTTATTATTTTGACACGGTGGTTGTTGGTGGGTCCACTGGCATTCATTTTTGGTAACCGGCACTTACTTCGACTCATTAGATATTGATCATGAATAAGAGATAGAAAAACGCACAAACCTGAAAGAAGGAGGAAGAGATACATGGAAAAACAGTCGCAAAGGGAGAAAGCAGAGACCAGCAAGAGTGAGATAAAGTGGCAGCATTATCTGAGGCCTGCGGTAAATTCAACGCTATGCAGCCTTGGTATTTGGCACACCGATTTTTTTTTGGCAAACTTATTTGTATTAGGTTTTCATATCATCCAGTAATAAACATGGTAATACATTTAGGGCCCGATGTAGGTAAACGCGATTTTCCGAATTCAAAATACCGAGGCGGGCCGAATCGGTATTCTGAAATCGGAAAACGAGATGTAGGGGAAAAAAAGCGAATGAATACCGATTCGGTCGGCATCGGTAATGAGAATCGGTACGTTCCGATTCAGCACGGACCGAATCAGGAAGTACCGAATCGGCTAACAACGATTCGGAAATTACCGAATCGGCTAACACCGAATCGGATAGTCCTGATTCGGCGAACACCGATTCGGTAAAAGCCGATTCGGTAAAATTCGAATCGGCAATCATAGATTCGTAGCCATGAAAACACACCCATGGCGAAAAAGCCCATAGGAATGCATTGAAGAAACCGAATCGGCTTTTAGCGAATCGGATAATACCGAATCGGATTTTACCGATTCGGTAATATCCGATTCGGTAAAAGCCGATTCAGCCAATGAGGTGGCTCCCCCTCCCCCACCCAAACAGGGAGTGGCAACCCTGGCAGGTGCAGCTAATTAAGAAGTTTCCGGAGAGCCAGCCTGAGCTCAACACTCACAGTTAGCAGCAGTGGGAGTAGGAGGTTGTTGTCAACTGTACTGAAGAACATGGCAGAGCAGTGCGAAAGCCAGAAGTCCTCCCAGAAGAGGAAGCCGAAGTTCACCACCACCGAGCTTCAGGTGCTGGTCACGGAGGTGGTGAGGGTGCACCGCCAGCTGTTTGGAAAGCTGTCCCTCAATGTGCCAGACAGCACCAAGAGGAGGGTCTGGGCGGAAATCGCCCAAAAGGTGAATGCTGCGGGTGTCACCCCCAGGTCCGTAGAAGAACTCAAGAAGAGATTCTACGACATCCGCAGCCTCACAAAAAGGAAGATGGCTGAGATACAGAGGCAGGCTGGAGGCACTGGAGGAGGCAGGAACCCGGCGCCACCCCTCACCGAGCTGGAGGAACTGGTCTCCAGCACCATTGAGAGGGAGAGTGTCAGTGGAATTGGGACCCTGGACAGCTCTGCGAGAGCTACAGCTACAGGTAAGAAGCATGCGCATCATGACACACCCTACCAGACACCTCCCCATTAGACACAATGCATAGGCAAACCCCAGCACAGTACTGTCACCAACATACAAGAGACAAGCATCATGGTACATGTAGTCAGCAGAAGTTAGCTAAATATGGCAGTGCAGAATCACAAGACAGGAAACAGTGTGACACAGTGTAAGGAGATGCAAGGACATGTGGAATGCTTTAATTGTACTGACTGTAATACATCGGCACTCAGTTTACAAATGCTTCTTTGTACCTAGGGGCACCATCAGGCGGAACAACATTGACATCAGAGGGAGCAGCATCGTCTGACACTGCACTCGCAGGGCCGAGCACCAGCCAGGCTGGCCAGGAGGAGGAGGAGGACGGAAACACCCTAGGGCTAGGTATGGAGGGAGACCTGGTGATAGACTTCGATGCACTGCACTCCCCACAAATGGCCAGCACACCCCCCTTGCAGTTCTCCCCAGAGAACTCCCCTGCTCAGGGACCGGCCAGCACCACACCCCCACCAGTGGCACCCCAGCCCACTCAGCAGGCCGGAAGCAGCAGTGCCCGGCGCCGTACCATCACCACCACTGCTGCACCAGCACGGGAGGGCAGTGTATTCCTGGGCCTCGAGGGACAGATGGTGAAGATTCAGAGGCAACAGGCAAGATCCACGATGGCCTGCCAACGCCAGCTCCTGCAGCACAACCTGCAGATGGGAGAGATGGTAAAGGGATTTGAGGCATTTGTGGAATCGAATAAGGAGGTGGCAGCAGGGTTAGGCAGGCTAACCACTGCCATAACCCAATCATCTAACAGACAGGAGGAGCATGAGCTGGTGCGCAGGCGGGGTGCTGAACCGCGCCATGAGCCGCCTTGCTGCGGCAACGGCACAACTGTGCCATCGCAGCGCGAACATGGAATCTAGCCTGAGTCAGCATACGGCAGAGCTCACAAGGGGGATTGCCCGGATCACCACTGCTATGGAGGCCATGATTATTTCGAACACAGCTTCCAATCCTGCCCTGGACCTGGGTGATGCTGGGGACAGCAGCAGCCGCAGCAGCCCGGCCAGCGCTGCGTCTGAGCCACGTAGGAGCACCAGGCGCTCCGCTGATGCTGCTGGGCATTCAGAGGGGGCTGAGGGACACCCCAGTGGGTCTGGCAAGCGGGCTAAGAAATAGCCTTGCAAGGGCGGGTGAGGCAACCTGAACCTTGGACTTTTGTTTTTTTCCTATACACCATTTTTTGTTGCACATCAGTGCTGTAACTCTGTAGCAACAGTATTAAAATTTGTTTTTTCCCAACCAACATTTAGCTGTCTTTGCATCTGTACTCACTCAGAAATAGTTCTCAGTAATCTCCTCACGTCTGTATCTGCCATCACTTGGCGTACACACCCCAGCTGGCTGTGTCAGTGGCACAGCTTCGTCGTCGTCATGGTCCTCGTAGTCAGACAACTCCACCTCAGTGCCCTTCTTCACCGCAAGGTTGTGTAACATTGCACATACAGCTATGATCTTGCAGCAGGTGATGGGGGTATACTGCCTTGCACCTCCACTCTTGTGCAGGCATCTGAATCTACTTTTCCAGATGCCAAAGGTCCGTTCGACAACATTCCTTGTGCGTATGTGGCCCGGTTATACCTCCTTTGGCTGGGTGTGGAGGGGTTGAGGTAGGGGGTGAGTATGAATGAGCGGAGGGCATATGCACTGTCGCCTGGAAGAGAAAGGGGTTACATTACACACATGCATACATGTATTCCACCTAGCTACTATGTGTTATGGGGGTCTGATGATGTGTCTCACCTAGGAGGTATCCTTCACCAAATTCGCCAGCCATCAGCCGTGCATAGATGCCGCTCTGTTGGAAAATATAGGAGTCATGGGTACTCCCTGGAAATTTTGCTACCAGGTCTGTGATGGTGCACTTTGCATTGCAGATCACCTGCACGTTGATGGTGTGTGTAGACTTGCGATTGCGGTATATGTATTCGGTGTCCGCTGGTGGGCAAATCGGAATGTGCGTGCCATCTATGCAACCGATGATTTGGGGAAATTGTGCCATCTGGTAGAAGTCAGCTTTGGTTTGTAGCAGTTCTGCGTGGGTTGCAGGGAAAGAGATGTATTGGTCCATCCTGTGCATCATGGCGTCAAGGAATGTGTGGAAGAACCTTGACAGGCTGCTCTGGCTCACCCCTCCTGCTGCTGCTACTCCACTTTGATAGCTGCCAGACGCTAGCAGGTGTAGGCTGCATAGCACCTGGATGTGCGCAGGGATGGCGTGTGCCCTTGGGGTGTGGTGGTCCAAGAATGGCTTGAGATCCCTGATGAGCTCAAGTATGGTGTCAGAGTCCAGCCTGTATCTCTGTAGTATCTCTGCCTCTGTGAGCATGAACAGGGTTATCCTCTGTCTGTAGACCTGTTCATTTCTTAGCCATTCCCTCTGTCCTTCCTGCTGTAGCCGTAGCCGCCTCGCAATGACATAGAAAGCTGCCATCCTGCAAGTTGCAATGCATTTTGGGCCTGTTTATATGGGTTGGAGTTGGTTACCACCTGATTGCAATCCATGGTAAATACCGAGTGAATTCTACCGATTTTGAGCCGATTTCGGTGTTTCTGTGCCTCCCTACATCTCCCCATCTGTCGGAATCGGGGAATTTCCCGATCGGCGATTCATACGATTCGGCATGTTTTCCGATTCGGCTCTTGTCCGAATCGGTCTATCTACCGATTCGGTACATGGACCGAATCGGTGATTTTCCGATTCGGTGTCACTACCGAATCGGTACATGGACCGAATCGGTGATTTTCCGACTCGGTGTCACTAACGATTCGGTACATGGACCGATTCGGTGATTTTCCGATTCGGTGTCACTACCGAATCGGTACATGGACCGAATCGGCGAATTTCCGAATCGGTGTCACTACCGATTCGGTACATGGACCGATTCGGTGTTTGCATCCGATTCGGTGTTTTTCCGATTCGTTACATATCCGATTTTCGGTATGTACGTATCGGATTCTTTCCCAATCGGTACTCATTCCGATTCGGTTTTCACTCCGATTCTTTATGTTTTTTGTTCCCTACATCTCGATGGCTGTTTACCGATCGGTAAGGGCCAAAAATCGGTATTTTCGGCCGTTACCGATCGGTAACGCACTACCTACATTGGGCCCTTAGTCCTTGTACTCGTTTACATCTATTAGTATTATATTTCCTTCTACAGATTCTATCAAAGAGTCTGAGTCTATTTCCCTGCCATTGTCTCTTCATGTATTACCTGAGAATTTGTATTGTATTTAAGTACAACTTGGGGAGTCAAGGGTCAGAACATTCTCAAAATAATCATCCCTTCCTTCTTCCCAGAACCCTCCCCTCTCCCACCAATCCCTGTTCCTGGAGCCATGCTCACGTTATTGCTTCTGCTTATAAGCAGGGAGGAGAAGATAGTAAGATCAAATCCGAAGGATAAATCTGGTAACAAGGATGAAATTAACCACTACAGAAAAAGGAAATCATAGGAAGATAGAGAGAAAAAAGAAAGAGAAAACTTAATAAACTGTAACAATTGGGATCCTAGGTGTCCTGGTGGTTGCTACTCACTTTCTGGAGTAGATTCTGATATTGTTGATGTTTCAGCTTATAATTGGAACAGGTGTAGTGCTGTAACCCTTGTAGGGCAGGTTATCAAAGAAATGCCCTTTGAGAGAAAGCTAACCAGTGGTACCCACGAGTATTCAACGTTTTTAAACTCGTCCCTATAAATGTCACTCATCCATTCCATGGTTAGAGCTTGCCATAGCCGTGCATGCCATTGTGTGAGAGATGAAGCTTCTTTTTTTTCCATGCGGCCGCTATTGCTGTTTTAGCTGCCCCTAAGGAAAGCCACATTCTGGCCTGATCAGCTTTTGTTTGATATTTCAGAACCTGGCCGGAGGCCGAGAAGTGCAAAATTCAAAGAGGTAGGAATAGAGTAGCATAATATCTCTTTAATTTGTGCTAGGATTTTGGACCAAAAGGGACAGAATGTTGGGTAATCCCACCATATGTGGCGGAAGTCTCCCAGGAAGCTGCAAGCCTCTCCCTCAGAACTCTGATGTGTTAGGGAATATATTCTTCAGCTTTGTGGGTTTTAGGTACCAATCCTATAGTACTTTACAGTGAGCCTCAAGTTGACTGAACAAGTGATTGTGTCGTTTTATATCCTTCCACAGGGCTTTCTATTGTAAGTCTGTGATGTCCTGGCCTAATGTGCGTTCCCCGAATTCAAGATGTCTTGGCCGTCTTGATGGAAATGTGTGCAACAGTAGAGAGTAAAGGAAAGAAATTGCCCCTTCACTGAGCTAGCTCCCTTAACAAAGCGCTCTAGTGTTGTGAGTTCTCTTGTCGCCCATTCTCTAATCCCGGTCTGCAGAACCCAGTGGTGAATTTGGAGATAGTGATAAAAATCTGTGTTGGGTAGGTGGAATTCTCTTTGGCAATTCTCAACTGTTAGAATGTCCCAGTTATGGAAAATGTCAGTCAGGGTGTGACACCCTCCCTCTCTCGATGCATCGAACGGGCCAGGCTCCAATGCTGGTGAGAAGGTGGGGTTGTAATGTATTGGGGTAAACTGTGAGGGGAACAAAGTCAGTTCGATCTGCTTTAGAATTCATCTCATGTTTTGAGCGTTGTTTTGATGTGGGTGCTTATATAGGCATTAGCTGGGCGGTCTGACTTTGGTTGCCATAATAAATCCCATAACACCCTTCCCTCGATCACCCAATCCATGTGCAGCCAGTGTTTGTATGACCCACATTGGGAAGATTCCACTATGACACGAAGTTGAGCAGCTTTGTAGTATTGGGTAAAGACAGGGAGCGCCAGACCTCCCTCATCATTGGGTTTCCGGAGAATGGCAAACAGGAGTCTTGGCCTTTTAATCTGCCATACAAATTTCTTTCGCATTATGTGAGCTTCTTGTCAGAAATCTCTTTTGAGTTCAATAGGCAGGCTCTAAAATAAGTGCAAAACCTTTGGGAGAACTACCATATTTACGGCATGAATTCTGCCCATCCAGGAGAGAGACAGTGGTGGCCCGGATCTAGCGCAGGAGGGGAGGATAGTTAGCTGCGAATAGCCCTGAGATTTTGGGGGTCAACTTTATTCCCAGATATGTTAGTTCTTTCTTAGCCCATTGGAAGGGCCTTGACACCACAAGGTCCTCCATTTCAACTTCAGGTAATGTCAAGTTGAGCAGAAAGGATTTTGGCAGATTGATGCGTACGCCCGCCACCCCTTCAAAGCTCTCCAACTCCTCTTGTAGTGTTGTTAAAGATTGTTGCGGGTCTGATAGTGTTAGAAATATATCATCGGCGAACAATGACATTTATTGTTTGTCTTCACCAACTTTAATCCCCTTGATCCCTTGGTTCTCTCTAAGTCTTGCAGCTAGTAGTTTGATGCTTAGCATAAATAGGAGCGGAGATAGAGGGCACCCCAGATGTGTTCCCCTATCCAGGGTAAAGGGATCAGATGCTACTCCATTAACCAACACTCTAGCCTTTTGGGGCTGCAAAGTTAGCCGCTATCATATTTATGAATCTTTTGCAAAAGCCAAACCGCTGAAGGGTCTGAAAGAGAAAGCGCCAGTCCACTCGGTCGAATCCCTTCTCGGCATCTAGGCCCAGAAGTACTGCCAGAATTCGTTTTTTAGTGGTTTTCTCTATCAGATGTATCACTATGCGCACATTGTTGTGTGTCTGTATGTCTTTAATGAAGCTGAATGGTCCTTGTGTATAAGACCCGGCATCAAGTTCTCCATCTAGTGTTCAAGAACTTAGAATATAATTTGGCGTCAAGGTTAAGCAGGGCTATGGGGCGGTAAGAGCCGCATTGTTGCGGGTCTTTCCCTGCTTTGGGTATCACCATGATAAGGGCTTCACTCATAGTGTGTTTTACCTGCTTAGTGTTTGTTACGTGATTAAATAGGTAGGTCAGTTGGGGGATTAGTTCTGCACTAAAAGTTTAGTAAAATTCTGTTGTCAGACCGTCGGGTCCCGGCGACTTATGCAATTTCATAGCCCCCCTTGTGCCCACTGTACCTCTTCCTCAGTTATGGGTTCCTTCAAGTGTTCATCCTGGGTTGGTGTGACTTGTGGGAGCTCTACCGTGTTGAGGAGGTAATCCATTTTTGCTTGTTGGTTGGCTGAATTGGCTGTGTATAACTTGTTGTAAATGGCTCTAAAGAGTTGTGCTTTCCCTGATTCGTCCTCTGTCTGTATGTCTATTGAGTCCTTTATATTCCAATATATTCCTTTTCTCTCTTCACGTGTAGCTTTTGTGCTAGGTGTGTACCCACGTTACTGTCCTGGGTGTAAGAAGTCTGTTTAAGTAGTAGCAGGGTCAGTTCTGCTCTATTAGCCTAAATTGCAAGCAGTTTCCCCTTCAGTGCTGTGACTTTTCTTTGCAATTTGAGTGTGGGATTGACCTTGTGTTTCTGTTCTAATGCTTTCAATTCCCCCTCCAGTTGTTGTCTTTCCGTTGACCTCTCTTTATTGAGTATGAACCACCACTGGGTCTGGGCTCCATACAGCACGGCCAAGCCACTGACCAATAATTAACAAAAGAATGCCAATACTGTGTATTTCTTTCCTTTTCCTGATTTTGCATACAACATACAAATTAAACAATATGCATCACTGAATTTTTCACTTGAATGAATCACATTTAATTATACACGATTTTACTTCATTAATTTGGTTGTAATTTCACCATTTTTTTGTTTTTCGGACACCATTTGTACAAAACATATATAACTTTACACAAAAAATTCCTAAAACATTGTCCACAAAGCATTTATATTCACTATCTAAACATTCAAACATTCACTCGCACACATACACAAACACTTAATATTTACACTGGAATCATACTATTCACAGTAAGTCATAGACCATTTCTCATAAAGTTGTCAACAATTAAACAATTGGCTAGACAGTCTTATGGCTAGAATCAAATACAGTCTACGCGTTTCGAACTCGTCTTGTTAAAGAGTTCTCATCAGGACCAAGGTTGTGAAAAGAAAAGAAGAACCTATCTTAGAAAGTTTGTTATGGTGTACTAGCTAGCTGAGGCCACTTTCCCCATTCCTCTGCTTACTTCCATAGGTTAAAGCCTGTGTGGTGGTTCTATTGAAAATACGACGCTGGACTATCTAATTAAAAAAGTAACAAACACAACAACCCATGTTAGACACATACCCTCATTCAGAGCAGGTATACTAGATGATATTTTATTCGTACAGCTCCTAGTGCTTACTTGATTTAACCAAGTCGTCGTGCATAGAGGGGTACCCCCAGCTGGACCCTGTAGAGAGTTGAATCCATTAAACACACTGGCCTCAAATTTTCGAGCTTGTTGTGATCTAACTAAGGTGAAAAGCACCTACTTGTCGCAGTCTCTAGCTGGCACAAGGCAGGGATACATTTTGGAGTGGAATCCAATACATTGGCTTTCTGCATAAAAATAATGAATCAGACAAGCCGTAACGTCAATGATCGTTCAAAATGACCAGGTACGCTGCATCTTAATCACAGAGCGTGTCTCCTCCATCTTCAGGCATAACCGCCTACCGTCAGAGTTTGTTCGCCATCCTATAAAGAAACCTCCCTCGGCGTATTGTGTTTGCTGGTGGGGTTACTTGGCTGCGTTTATTTCCGGGTTTCGCTAAGCCTCATGGGAATTGTAGTTGGGAGGCGGAGTCCCGTCAATGCTAGATCGATCTAAAGGAATTTTAGGAGAACCAGCGTCTGTGTGGTGAATTCAGGGTTAGCTCCTACTACCATATGTGCTCTTTATTTATTTCGTCATTTCAAGGACGCGATTACTGTCTCTCTATAAGTCCTATATCAGGGCATGCATAGTTGTAGTTTGGGAGGACAATCACATGAACTCTTTATCAATGTGATAGCTGCAGCCAAAGTCAAGCCTCGCGTTGGTTATGCTGCATTGGCTGGTGCTTGAAAATCAATAACATCTATATTTGGGAGGACATCACTTAGTCTCTTTAGCGATATGGTGTGCTCTGAAAAAGAATTACTGATTTGTTTATTGCTGTCATGTTGTATCACATAAACCTGATCGTGACTCAAGTTTGATGCGCTACGTGTGTTTGGTATTTGAATTCATTGGCATGTCTCCTGCGAAGTTGGAACAAATCCGTCATTGTCTGGGCGGTTATATTGCGGTAGTACAGTTACATGGGTGTGGAGCATGTACTTGCTTAAGTTTGTGGATGAGTGTCGATGGGTGTTGTAGGTTTCTAAGAGGTCACTTCGCTAGTTCTGGTCTATTGCGGCTTCTATCTCAATACTGTTACTACTTCTGTTTACTCTTTTCAGTTCAGTTTTTAAATTTCCAATAATTCATTCAATCCATGTATTGCGGTATTGAACTTTACGATTAGCATTGCCTCTCTCTTGGTAAATTTTGCCTCCAGGTCTCCTCCTCTTTATTGAGAGCGGCCATTAGTTTCAGACAGTGGCCTCTTACTACTGCGTTAAACGTGTCTCAATTGGTCGCTGGTGTCGTGTCCTGGGGGTCGTTTAAGTGGAAGAATTCCTTGATTGTTGCACTTAGTGCATCGCGCAGTGTACCGCCTCTTGCTATGTCATTGGGGAAGAACCATCTTCTAAATTTCAGTTTGGGGCAGGCCCAAATCAAGGAGACTTGCACTGGTGCGTAATCAGAGATAATAATAGGGGGTATCTTGGCTTCCTGGACCTGCTTGTTTAAGGTGTAGCTCATGAAGATGTAATCAAGCCTCGAATAGGTGTGGTGAGAGTGAGAAAAGAAGGTATAGTCCCTTTCTTCTGGGTATTCTTCCCTCCACGTATCTCTGAGTCCCAGTTCCGGAATAATATGCTTCAGATTCTTTGGGTAGCTGTGTGGGCAGTGTGTGGGTGTATACTATCAATCTCCGAGTTCCAGGTGAGGTTAAAGTCCCCCATCAGGATTACGTCCCCATCTTCCAAGCCCAGAAGGAGTGATAGGGTGTTGTGTATGAAGACCGCTTGGTTAGTGTTAGGTGCATATATCACTGCAATTGTACAGAGCCTTTCCCTAGCCCGGCCTTTCACCAATACTATTCTCCATTCCTTATCCGTTTTGTAATCCTCAGGTTGAAACTTGAGAGAGGCATGGAAGAGGAGGGCGACTCCATTGTGTTTTCCGGTGAAAGAGGATTTATACATCAAAGGGTAAGTCTTATGTTTTAGTCTGTGATCTTACGATCTCTTGAGATGGGTCTCCTGGAGAGCAACAATGTAGTAGTATTGGTCAGTGAGGCATTTCCAACTCTTTTGGCATTTGTCAGGGGCATTCATACCTTTAAAGTTCCAGGATAGTGTTGTAATCACCATTGTGTCTGTGAATCTATTCTCTAGCCCTGTCCCTCTCTCAGTGTTCGCCTATTCCCTCTCTTCTCCCCTGCTGGTCTCTGCCCATGGTCAGACCCTCCCTATTGCTTGCTCTTGCTTCTCCAATGTCCGTAGCCTAGCTTTGTTCTACCCCTGTTACCCTTGTCCCCCAGGTCTCTGCTAAAAGGAAAGAAAAAAGATGGAAAACTGTATATAGGAAAAATACAAGTAGATAATCTTTCTTTAACACAATTAACATTGGGGCAACCGGCCCCCAGATTAGATCACCGCCGTGGTGTCTGTTAAACATTTGAGGCAAATTGGACCATTGTCCGCTGCTGTGGTCTATTTATTGCAGCGCAATTCTGAGATGTGTTTGTTCCTTCGCGAGTAGGATTAGTGGCAATTGTCACTGTTAGGTTTTCGGGTGTTGATCCCAGGTTGATTTAGTGTCAGTGGTGATCAGGATTTGGTACCTGCCTGGTTAGCAGTCTGTCATTATTCCAAGGTGAGATGACGAATTGTGTTGTGATGGGAGCATTGCCAGTTTCTGGTGGAGTATTACGGTTAAAGTGTCTCTTATGTTACTTCAGGAGTGCCTTGTTTCTTCAGTCCTCTTGAAGGGCGATGATTTTGCCACTGCTTTTCTCTATTCACTCCAGATAGAGAGCCCTCTTGAAGGTTGCTGATATTCTCCTCTTGGTTGGTCTCTTGGACAGGAACGCCCAGCAGTGAAAATTCTTCTTTGACCTCAATTATATGGTGCGCCTTGTTGCAATATTCAAAACCTAAACCGAAGGGGTAGGTCCACCGGTATCTGATGTTATCCTTCCTGAGTTTCTCTGTGACAGGCCTAGGTAGTTGGCGGTGTGCCAGTGTCGCAGGCACTACATCTTGATGAAGTTTGCATGAGAATCCTCGAAATCACACTGTGTCCATTTTCCTTGCGGCTTGTAGTATGGGCTCTTCGGTCTTAAAGGAGTGCGTTTTTGCCAGCATAGCACAAGGCCGATGTTTCTCTCCTTGGCTTGGCTTCCCTACCCTGTGGACTTGATCTATTTTGATTTTGAGTGCTGCTCCACCTAGGGTTCCATAATTAGACCACTTACGAAGGCTTCAAGGTCTGGGCCTTCTGCTCCTTCTTCAAAATTTCGGATTTGTATGTTTTCCCGCTGTGTCCTGTTCTCCAGGTCCCTGTTTTTCAGTAGCGTAGTTTGTAAATGAGTTTGGAGCCCCCTCGTGGTCAACGATAAGCTTTCCGTTCGTCATTCCAGATTCTCGGTTTGGTTTCTATGTCCATCACCCTGGTGCCCACTGAGTCCACATCTTGTTGGAGTGAGGTTAATCTGCCACTGAGATCGGCTGTTAGCAAATCCAGGGATTTCGCCATGTCGGCCTTTAGTTCCTCCTGCAGTTCCCGTTTAAATTCTCTTAGGGAGGCAAGAAGGTCCTCTTTAGAGAGTGCTATCGTGTTCCCTCTCCTGTGGGTACTGGTAGGTCTTTGGCGGTCGTGGGATTGAAGTACGAGGAGACTCTGTTGCTCTGTTGTTTTTTGGGAGACATAGAGGAGTCCACCACTACCTGTGCGCCGGCTTTGTGGGTATTCGACATCCTACCAGCTTGTACCCCCTGGGATATCTCCCTCTCCCCTTGCCCCATTGTGTTGGTAGGTTCTCTCTGTCAGCACAGACCTTGCGGGGTGCCCATGTGGTATCCTTGCTCTCTGACTAAATGTTGTTCCCCTCTTACTGTGTCCCACTTCCTTGCAATGCCTCTTTCTGCTCTTCCAGGTGTCCTCAGACCCCGGAAGTTACAGCTGGTATGTAGCTCAGCACAGAAATCCTGGGATGAAGCCGTGGCAGAACAGCCTGTGGCTGTATCTGCCACTCTGTTAGGAGTTAGTTTACTTCTGCTTTAATTCATTTGTGGCTAGAGAACCAATTTTCTGTTGTTGTCTACGGAACATCTCGACCGGGTGCCATGTTGAAGTCAGGCAATTGTCTCCACCAACCCGAACCTCCGTGCAGGAGCCCCCCGCTGGAATCCTTCCTGCTTGCTGTTTGTGCCGCACTGCCGAATTCGTTTCACCTCCCCTGGGCTGCCGTATTTTCGTTATCCGGACCTTCAGTGTCCCCCGTGAAGGCGCACTATTTTGGCTCCCACGCAGCACGTTGTTCGATTTGCACTCAACTCCTTCACGGGGTGGAGCGGGTTCATTGATGATCCTTTTGGCCCATAGGAATGAATGGGGAGTTATTCCTTATTTGCGATTAGCAATTTGCTACTCGCAAATAAGGAATGTGTAGGAATCGCTATTTATTTAGCAATTCCTACATGAATACCGTTTTGCGAGTCCTTAATAGCGATTCGCTATGAATCGCTATTAGGGGCTAGCAAAACGGCCCGTTGATGAATAAGGCTGTTAGTTCCCATACCACCCCTACTTCTTACAGCATGTGGATGGATGCAAGTGCGCTGGAACCACAAAGGCTGCTTTACTCTGAAAAGGATTCATTTTAACAGACATCCTACCTCTGGGTTTCAGAGGGAAGAAATGTTTTAACTTCATGGCTACACAGGTCTTCTCAAACAACCTCCCTTCACTGTGTAACACAATCAGCACATTAAAATGCTCCACACTGCTTTTGCACTTCCACAGATAGAGAAATAGAGTGTATTCAGTAATTCGATTTTCTGTGTAGAGTACGAATTAAGGAAAGACTCTGATAAATGCCTTAGTTAATTTAACAGCTACTTCGCACAGATGCATTAATGGACACAGTTTTGGAAGCTGCATTAATTTTAAGAGTCTTTTTTCCAGCAGTTAAATGCTACCAGAGTGGCTACATTACCTTTGTCTATTAACAGGCACATCCCTGAACTTCAACAAAAAGACATTTTGATTGTTGTCACGGCCCATTTATGAACTTTTAATAGGCCATAACCAGGGCAGACATCTGGTCTTTAGAATATCCAAGTGTGGTCCCATTCCACTTCTTAGTGATTGCCTCCGGAGAATTTCTTCTTTAACACGCTGTAACTATAATGCAATTAAGACTTAATCCATCAAACCAGCGGTATCAATCATTTTCTAGAAAGGATTGAAACTTAGGAGGAAATTCTATTTCGAAACATCAAGAACATTACAATCACCACTGCAGTGACACTGACACTTGGGATAAAACACCAAGAACATTACAATCACCACTGCAGTGACACTGACACTTGGGCTGTAGTCTCACAAGAGTAAAAATTCCATTTTGGGACATTTCTTTGCGCAATTCTGAGTTACATGGTGTTCCTGGACGCAGGTTCCCAAGTGTGGGAACAGAGGCCAAGTTATACCGGGTGTGGAAAAGCTCCTTTTAAAAACCACAGAGGTTTCTGTGGAAAGCTTCAGTGTCTGAGGAAAGGCTCTGGAATCAAGGAAAACATACAGAATTTCAGACAGTAATTATGAATTCCTCAGGCTATCCCCATACCATACCTACTGTTATGTTTTGGTGGGTTTGTCCCACCTCTCTGAAACATGAGGGGTGTACCCCACTGGCACCTGTAAACCATATCCTTGTGGTATAGCCCATGTAGGGGGAAGAGGGTGGGGGGCGAAGGGGGAAAGGAAATAAAGGGGATGGAGACTGGGACATCCGGGTCAGATCCCAAGTAACTAGAGTGTTCTGTGTCCTCTTTTACTTCAACCATTTGAGGCCCAAGTGTCTGTCCGCAAGTGCTGGTGCTACGCACCTAGTAATTCTGTGAATGGGACAACTGGCGACGAGGGAGGTCCTGTTCCTGTGACCCGCATGCACTCTCATCTAGTGCTGCGCATGCTTCATCAGTTCTGCGGGGTAATTTGTCAAGTAAACAGGTGCCACTTGCCTGACGTCACTGCAGAGATGGCCACCTGCAGACACTCATCCTCCATTGTGGCTCTCAAGATTTCTTCCAACGAGATGGGCAGTGGAAAGGATCATTCTACCACCAGCTTGACATACTCCTTGTCTTGTCCGCCTCCACATTTTAATCCTTGGTGGAGGTTTTGAGGAGACTGCCATGAAAAGCGGAACTAGTTGTCTGTGTGGGTCTGTGAACGGCTGGCCATAAAGGTACACATGGAAATGCAGGCCCCCCCAGTGAACCACTATGGCCTCCTTCTCGATGTGCGGCTATTATTGTTCAGTATCTGTTAAGGCTTGGCTCGCATAGGCTACAGGTGCCCATTCCCCATCCTTTTGTCTCTGCAACAGCACTGCCCCAAGTCCAATGGGGCTTGCATCCACCAACATATGAGATTCTCGGGCCAAGTCAAAGTACACCAGCGTGGTGTCAGCCGATACCGCTTGTTTGGTGTCTTGAAATGCTTTCTCTTGCAAAGGGCCCCACTCGCAGTTAGTGTTAATCTATGTAAGTTCTCTCAGGGGTGCTGTGAGCTCGGTCAGGTTGTGGATGAAATGACCACAGTATGTGACCATACCTAGGAAACTCCTCACACCGGTCACTGTGGTGGGGGCTGGCGCCTTCTGGACGTTGCTAACTTTGGCTGGGTTCCAGTGATACTCCGTGCTGGGAGAAATGGTATCCAAAAAATGATTTTTTCTTCTAGAGAAATGCACATTTCTCTCGATGTAGAGTGAGGCCGCTGTCTCCTAACCATTGGAAAACACCTCTCAGACAGTCCATGTGTACCTCCAGAGTGGGACCATGTACCAGAATGTCATCACTGACTTTGAGGACTCCTTTTAAGCCGGCAAGCACTCCTCGAATGGTATCTTGAAAAACCCCAGCCACACTGGACACTCCGAAACTGAGGCGCTTGTATCTTTGGAGTCCTAGGTGTTTCGAGAATGTTGTTATGGATCTTGACTCTGGATTCAGTAGTAGTTGGTAGTTACCCGGCTTGAAGGTCCATTTGAGAGAACCACTGCAAGTCGCTCACTTCAGCTTCAATGTCATCTACTGTAGGAGCCAGATGTTTCTGCCTCTATGGCGTGATAGGGTAGTCTCATAATCACAAAGATTCTTACTTCGCCTGGTTGTTTGGGCTTTCTTGCTACGATGATGGGAGATACCCAGGGTGTCGGCTTGCTCTAGCTTCCTCAGCTCTACCTCCACCTTTGGCCTCAGGTGAAAAGCCACTCTACAGTGTTTGAGGGCCACCAGTTGAATCGAGTGATTGATGTGAAGCTGAATCATGTGGTCCTTGAGACAACCTATACCTTAGAAGATGGACTTGAATTCCTCCACCAGAGAGTCCACGCTCTCCTGATAAGTGGCAAACATGAACGCCACAAGTTGCAAGTGCTCTGCAATGCTGCAGCTTAACAGCATCCCTGACCCTTCCTCAGTGAAGTAGATTCTGGCTTGAGTTACGGGTGTTACTGGTGGTGAATACTCTAGCCAATGGAAGAGGAGTCATGGAGCCGTATGCAAACACTTGGGTGGATGTGGGCTGTAGGGCTGGTTGTGTTGGGTGAGTCTGTAGCATGGAGTGTGCCATGTTATTTATGGAAGCCCCAGTGTCTATCAGCACACTGCATTTTGGGCATCTATTCGGTTGCATGGCATGAATGACATGAACGGCTCCCTCAACGTCGTCGTCATCCATGTCTTCTTCCGTCACTTGTGAGGTGTTCATGGTGGTAACCTGTTTGTTCCACTGTCTCCTTTGTGCGGCGGAGCATCACATCTTTGCGAAATGGTGAAGTTTATTGCACACGGAACACCTGCAACTCTTGAAGGCTGGAAAATGGTGCAGAGATACCATCCGGATACATTTATTTGTGGCCATTTCATGATAATGGACTTAGTTCAGCAACATGTCTTGTTCAGCATGATGAAATCTTACTCAGGAAGCTTTTGGATGAGTTGTTTAGTGTTTGTGTTTCGAAGGATAATAAATGACCTGTGAGGCTCATCTATGATTTAAACAAATTGTTAAATGGGAAAATGGCGGTGTTACGACTTCACCAAGAGGAATTCTATGTTACTGGGACGGTAGGGTGTTGAAATATCGATTACAAAAACATAGTTGACATAAATATAGTTGTAAAAATATCGTTTACAAAAATATCGACACCCTATACTTAAACAGGTAAGTACATAAATATCTACTCAAAAATATCGTTGTAATAAATATAGATGTAAAAAATATCGACTTTTTAAATTAATTACATTTACATTAAATAATAAATAAATATAAGTACTATTAACAAAATACATTACATTACTTTTGTTTTTAAACTATTGAAAACAAATTAACTACGCTTTTTCATTATAAACTTAATAAATGTGTACATATACATATATTTAACACATTTCTTTATATAACAACAATAATACATACATATAATTAAAATATACAATATATTATTAGTTAAAAATTTGATAGCGTAGGTGTAAAAATTACTATTCCCACTCCAGAGGGTGCAACAGTAGGGAAAGTGTTGGATAGCGTAGGGGTAAAAATTACTATTCCCACTCCAGAGGGTGCAACAGTAGGGAAAGCGTTGGATAGCGTAGGAGTAAAAATTACTATTCCCACTCCAGAGGATGCAACAGTAGGGAAAGCGTTGGATAGCGTAGGGGTAAAAATTACTATTCCCACTCCAGAGGGTGCAACAGTAGGGAAAGCGTTGGATAGCATAGGGGTAAAAATTACTATTCCCACTCCAGAGGGTGCAACAGTAGGGAAAGCGTTGGATAGCGTAGGGGTAAAAATTACTATTCCCAATCCAGAGGGTGCAACAGTAGGGAAAGCGTTGGATAGCCTAGGGGTAAAAATGACTATTCCCACTCCAGAGGGTGCAACAGTAGGGAAAGCGTTGGATAGCGTAGGGGTAAAAACTACTATTCCCACTCCAGAGGGTGCAACAGTAGGGAAAGCGTTGGATAGCGTAGGGGTAAAAATTACTATTCCCACTCCAGAAGGTGCAACAGTAGGGAAAGCGTTGGATAGTGTAGGTGTAAACATTACTAAATGTATTCACTCATTTATAAAATAACGAATCGTTTTTTTAATTAAATTAATCATTAATTAAATAATTATTCAATTAAAATGTAATTAATTCACTACATTTTCACTAAAAAATTCCAGTACACACACCTAAAATTAATTAAACAATTAACATAATTAATTACATAATTATTAATCAATTAACTAATTGAAATTAATTAACTATTATTTATTACACTATTTATAATCATTTAAAACATTAATTAATCTATTATTTTATTATATTTAAATTACTTCCCACCCTACTCCCCTATAAACCCACAACCCGCTACGGAACTATTAACACTAAATTCAACATAAAATACATTATTAACTAATAAAATACTACAAAAAAACTACTTTGACAACAAATACACATTAAAAACACTACATTACTTATAATTATTTAAAAAACGATATTTTTGTAAACTATGTTTTTGTAAACGATATTTATTACAACTATATTAATGTTATCGATATTACTTACCTGTCTGTCGATATTCTGGTCAAACTATATTTTTGTCATCGATATTTCTTCCTGTAGATATTTTTGCGGCGATATTTAGGTTAGTCGATATTTTTACGACGATATTCCTGCTCTGTACCACTGGGACAGTCCATGTGCTTTTTCAGTCAGTGGTTGATATCTCAGTCCTATAGTTTCAAATAACTGGGTTTTGACTTTAGGAAACTAGTTTCTGTACATAAAGACCCCGTTAATGGGATGAGTTAGGACTTTATTCAAATTTTGAGAAGTGCATTTTATGTTGTGCACTAAGAGATCAGAATAAAATGTATGAAATATTTGTGTTTATATTCCTGCTTCATTCTTCTCTGCTGCAGTATCAACTTGCTAGCTTCTCCGTGTTCACCACAAAAAGTAGGGTTCATCTGCCACAAGTTAAATTAGACCGCTCAAAAAGAAATGTACTTTTGGTCATTACCATAACTGAGGAATTACATTTTCATTATTTCTGTCTGACCATTAAATCTCCTACGATGGAAACTCTGGTGTGATACAGACATAAAGGTTTCTCTCTTTCATCTTCATTTGTTCATAAAATGATTTGCCTCCCAGGCCATCTTAAATTGAGAAATAGTTTGTGACATAGGCGATGCATGGCTCTAAAAATAATATGAACCCCTTTGCTTAAACATTGGACTATGATCTAAAAAAATTGGGAAAATGTCTTTACCACTACCATATGGTCTTCTTTTTTGTGGGAGAAGATGTTTCACAAAATACTGGCTGCTACTTGAAGCAGAGGAGGGTCAATGCAATCGATCAAGTGATGTACTTTCTGACTGGATGACAGAGTGTGGATGAAGCAGTAAGCAAACATTTATCAATCAAGGCTATTCTTGTCACCCATGAGTGTATGCAGGAGCTGGCATGGTCCAGTTGATTAGTAGAATAGCCAGGTCTTTAGGGACTTTTGGAACTCTGTATGTATGTATGTATGTATAGGCATTTATATAGCGCACTACTTACCCGGAGGGTCCCAAGGCGCTTCGACCGCTGCGAAACCCTTCCTGGCTTCCCTGAGAGATGGTCCCTTAATGGGTATCTCCAGGGTGAGACCAGGCATCCCCGGCGGTCTGGTGGGGCCGTTAGTGAAGATGAGGCAAGCTAATGCCCAGAGTTGCCGAGTGTGATCGCTGATCAGAGTGGGCACCGAGGCGAGAGAATTATCGAGTCCGCTGACCCTGGTCCAGAAACCTGCCGCGCCGGGAATCGAACCCTGGTCCCGGGCCGTCCTCTGCTCTCGGGTCTGCCGCCTCTAACCAGTGAGCCACACTACTTCACTCTCAGAGAGAGGAGGAGGTCTGTAGATGAAAGTGTAGCTCTCTCCATGTCATAGATGCCAGGTAGGAGAAGGAACAACCTCTGCATCTGCTGCTTCAAATGCCAGGGGAGCGAGGGTCAGAGGAAGGGATGCAGAGTGGAGTCAAGGAAATGGGTCTGAAATGTGTTGGGCCTTGAATGCATGGGTTAGGAGCTTGAACTGGCTTCTTTTCTGTACACGGAGCCAGTAGAGTTTTCTGAGGTAGGGAGTGATGTGGGTACGTCTAGGGCGATCCAAGACGAATCTGGCTGTGGCGTTCTGACATGAGGGCCTGAGTCATGGTGTTTTATGAGCTTTGTTTCGACGACATGGTCATGGGAAGTGTAGCTTTGGGTTTTTTACAAGAATACAGCATGGTTATGAAGGGAAAACTGCCTGAATAGTGGATATATCTCTCTATATTTTCACCAGGGGTGAGGTTCAACCATGCGAGTATCATAGCACTTGACTGTGAACATATGTGTAGAAAAGATTTTAAATTCATGGCGAGCACAAATTCTTTGGGCTGCACCAGGTGAATAGAGGATCAGGCACTAAACTAGTCCCCTATGTCAAAATTATAATGTATTATTTTTCTTTTAGGCTGAACAAGCATTATATTTTTTGCCCTGATGATGACATCAATTAAAATTTGTGTCAGCCCCATTATTCTACGAGTTCGAAAAGCATTGGCACACTATCTTGGGGATTAAAAAGATGTACCACCTCAACCTAAAACCAAAGATTGAGTCTGAAAAGAATCCACAAGCTCGATAAGAACTAGAAATCAGATTGGACTAGGCTGATTGTGATAATATATGATTAGTTAGATAACCCCATGTATTGTTTGTGGGCCATAACACAGATTGATGTGAGTTACTCTGGACTCCTTGCGAACAACTCACGTTTTCCTTAAATGTTTTGTTTCATGTAGTTTTATGAATTGTGTATACCTATGTAAAATTGTTTCAATGTTTCCATGATGTTTATACCGATTGGATTAGATTATTTTAAAATGAAAAAATATGAAAAATATTTATAAATTATGAAATGAGATAAAATCTCTAGCAACATAGATTGATTTGTGTGTTGTGCTTCCTTAATTATTTTTGATTATTGGTCTTGTCCGGTATTTGACATGATATTGTAATTTCCATACAGATAGGCATCAAATGTTTAGCATTTCCAAAATGAATTTTGGTTATCTTAGCATGCATGCAATGAACCTTACTCCTAAGCCATAGGGTTTTGTTCTACTGTTAATGCCAAAAGGTTTCAGGACAGTGCCTCTTTTAGCCTTTCTCTGCCCTGCTCACATTTTCTAGCAATCTGGATTTGTGTTTTAGGCCTTTAATGTCTGCCTGCTGTTGTTGAGCCATCAACTCTAACTATGGAGTAACATAATAGAAAGGGTGGAATCAATCTTGAAGGGCAAGGATTGTTGCCACCACCTCAACCAAACAACTAGACCTATGGCCTGAAATGGAGGTGGCTCTCTGTTCATACTGAATGTTGTGCACCGTTGAGTTTGGCTTACTGTGAAATAATGATAGTGTACAATGAGTCAGCCCACCATGTCAAACTATTCAGACTAGACTTGAGACTGGAGATGCTATTTATCACCTTTCTCCATCCAGTTTGTCTGTAATTTGTAAGAAGCCACAAGCCTCTGTTGATCAGGGATTATTAACATGCAATCCGGCTTTCGATTGTGGAGTTTTAGAAAGATTTCTGACTTTCTGCTGTATTGGTGTTGCGACTAGATGGAGAAAGATCTCCCTGCCATGAAGCTATAGGATCATGAAGTATAGGATGATGATGCCTCTTCTCTCTTTCAGTGGGATTTCTAGATGTGAAGTGCATGTTTGAATGTGGATAGCCACGGTCATCCATGATGAAATGAAATGAAATGGAACGTAAACTTATAAAGCGCGGTTGCTGCCCTGGGGCGTCCAAGATCAGTAGGTAAACTATGAAGTGTGAGAAGTGTGGCTCAATGGTTAGAGCGACAGACCCTGATGCAGAGGTCTAGCCCGGGACCAGGGTTCAATTCCCGCCTCGGTGGGTCTAGGGCTCAAAAATTTCACGGACCTGATAATTCTTGCCTTGGTGCCTATTTCAATCATGGAGTCGCACTCTGCAACTCTGGGCAATAGCTTGCTTAATCTCCACAACGGCCCCCACAACGCTAAGGATGCCTGGCCTCCACCTTGGCGGTGCCCAGGAGTGGACGCCTCCAGGGAAAGCCAGGATGGGTTCCACAGCGGTATTCGCATCAATTTACATTACATTACATTACATGATTCCATTGGATAATAGAAAAGTAACAAATGCATGTTTGTATGAGTAGTTTAATTTGCAGTACCTCTACACAACAACAGAGATTGCAGCCTTTCTGAAAACCACCCACAGAGGTTTATGTCTTTGTATACATGACGTGCCAGCCTCAGGCCCTACTCTGCTCCCATAAGTTCGCAATGAGTAGTGTCACCTGGTGCCCGCCTTCTTTCTCCATTAGCAGGTGGGTTGTCGGCTGGCACCGCAGGACTGGAGCATAAGTGGCTTGTTGGGGGCTGGAAATGAGAATGTGTCTCAGCCACAGAGGCTCAGGAGAGAGGAGCCTGGCAGGGAATGATGCTGAGTAAATTGAGTAGCTATTAAAAGCTGAAGAGACTGAGTTTCTGTTCTGAATAGAAAACAAACAGCTTGGGAATCCACCCCGGGGAGAATATGTTTTTAAATGAGAAGTTATAAGATGGTAAGAACTTTTTAGTGAAATAAATCTTGGCAAAGCGGATGATGTAGAACTATTATCAAGCTCAGGCAAACAAATCAGATGAATAGTTACGCAGGAGAGCTGCTGTTTTGCATTGAAAAGTCACATTAACAAGATTAACAAAGAGTATTCCTGGCCAGAGGCATGTTCCCTCTGTTCAATGAATGGTCCTGTATCTCAGAGCACTCTTCCCTCAGCCTTAATTGGTATTGCTGATACAGAAAGAAATATTCCAACTGCATGAAGAAGTATGTTTGGAGTCAGTGGTGTCTAGGATTCTTCTTGCAAAAGGATTCTGCAGCTTGATGTAGCGACCAACGTTGCCAATGTTTGCTTTGCAAGAACTTTTACTGCAGATAGGACTTCCTGGGTCTGTTTCTCAAACCAATTTGGGCATGCAAGTCTGACTCACACAGGTAAATAGCCTTAATAAGTGCAAAACGATTTTTACAATTCAGAAAAGCTGTTTCAGCATTTGGCAATAGTTTTACTAACACAACGATTTTCAGGAGATTACATCTGTGACTAGGCATGGGACATGGAAACGTGGCAGGTGTCACAGGATGTGAAGTTCTTGTGAGTTTGTGAACACCCTTATATGTACTGGTCAGACTATATTCACAAACTCTTGTCTGACAGCTTCCCACACTGGAAACAGTGAGAAGGGGAAGCAAACATGGCCTAAAAAGGATAGTTGGAGTAGGAGCATGAGTGTCTCCACTGAGCGAAATATGTTTTTAGTGAGGGAAAAAAGAAAAAAGCAAGTGCATTTGCACTTTTGCTTTCAAATCGCCGAGGTAAACATATGCACGTGTATGTATTCGGTTAGGAGCAATACAATTTCAAACATTGGAAATATGCACCCTTTGTAAATTAGACACAACGGGGCAGATTTACTAAGTTGCTATGCTGCATTGTGTGAAAGGAAGACCGCAAAAATGCACCATATCAACTAGGATGTGAAGCATTTCTGCTGCCTCCTAATGCTGGTGCACTGTGTGCTGCCTAGTGCCAACGGAGGCACCATTGCACCAGTCTGTCTGGCACAGGTTAGAGCAGTGGGCGGGGCAGGTGGTGGGGGAAGTCGACAGACAGCAGGGTAGGTAAATTTAAATAAAAAAAGAAAGAAAACCACTTACCTTGTGCTCACCACAGTGCCGGGTCAGCGATGCTGCGAGCGCAAGCTAAGTGGTTTTATTTCTTTTTTTATTTAATTTTACCTACCCCGTCGTCTTTCGGTTCCCCTGCACCCTTCCTGCCCCACCTAACTGCTCTCACCTGTGCTGGCCGCCACTGTATTCCACCATGGTGCAAGGGTGCCTGCATTACAGGTAGGTTTGTTTTTGTGCAGGGAGGTCTACCTTCACAAAAACAATCCTTAACGGTGCTTTCCTCTTTCTATGTGTGCAACAAAGTGCAGCACACGTGGAAAGAGGAAATAACAAGGAGTAATAAATATATTTCTCCTGTTATGCCTCACTGGGGAAGGCGTGGCACTTTGGCACATTCCCAGGTTAACAAGTCTTTGTCAATCTAGGAATGCTCCAAAATCCATGGGTGGATGCATGGAAACGCCCATACTCCCACCCATGGAACACCTTCCCAATCCAAGGAAAAGCAAGGCAGTGCTATATTGCTGCCTTTTGTTCCTTTCTATTACTAAATCATGCAGAGTGACTTTGAATGGCATAGTAATTAATACAAATGGTTTTATGTCGGGGCTGCACCACAAAACTACTGCAATCCTGAAGCAAAATCTTAGTAAATCTGCCCCAATGTGTCTCAAGAAATAATTCCTGTTTGTGAAATGTCTTCTGCAGAGATGATTCCTGTTGCCCCTTCCTACCACATAAATCGTTCTTCTCTGAATATTGCTTAAAAAAAGTTCATGAAATATAGTCTACTCACATTTGGAGTCAGGGGCTGCTACAAATGCCAGTACAGAAGTAGAGACTCTCCCTTCCAGAAACTTCTTTATGTACAATTCTAGGTGACTATTAGATCTGGGGGTCTCTAGTTGTACCCTTTCACTAGTGAAAAACAAAATTGAGAGTATTTCACTATCAATGCATGTCACCCATACTAGTACATGCTCTACCTTTCACATACACTGCACCCTGCCCAGGGGGATACCTAGAGCTTTCCATAGGGGTGTCCAATGTGTACAGAAAGGGAAGGATTAGGCCAGGCCAGTGGGGACACTGGTCAGGTCAGTTTGGCAGTTAGCAACTGCACACAGGCACTGCAGTAGAAGACCTGAGATACCATTTTAGGGCTACTCATGTGGGTGGCACACTAGTAGCTTTTGAATCACCAGCCCTGGCCCACTCAGTGCACTTTACTAGGGACCTACTGGTGAAACAAATATGCCAATCATGGATAACCAATCACAATAACAATTTATACAGAGAGCATATGCACTTTATCACTGATCAGCATTGGTAAAGTGCCCAGAGTCCTATTGCCAACAACCACAGGTCAGGAAAAACAATGGAGGAAGAAGCAACAAGTTTGGAGATAACCCTGCAAAAAGGGCCATTTCCAACAGTGACAAATTATGTTTAGTACTAATGGTTTTTATGATGAATTCCACTGTGAGTTTGCATTTTTTGCTTATTACTTATGCTAGAAATGTGTATTAAAAACTCATGTCTTTGAGGAAGAGCCAGTGGTATACCATGAACATCATCCGGCTAGATTCTCTCGACATTTCTCCATTAATTTCCCCCTACTTTTAGGTTTTCTGATTCTGTAAACTAAGGGGGTCATTATGATGGTGAAAGGACCACCAGCCGTATGGTGGCGAAATGCCCGCCATCGAACGATGATTCACCATCCGCCAGATTGGGATGGCGGGCGGAACCAGACTGCGACCGTGGCGGACGCAAAGACCGTCCATAATGGAAATGTCACAGGCAATTGTACTGATTGCCTGGTGGATCGGTCTGCATCCCTAAAATGGTGGCGGTGCCTAGCAGGCACCGTCTGCCAAATTAGGATGCTAGCTTCAGACAGCCTTCCTATGGTGGCAAAACTGCCATGGAAAAGCTGGTGGTCATTGTTTTGTGGGCCCCCTTGTGTTGTTGGCCCCCCTTGTGTTGGGGGGGAGGTGTTTGTGCACCCCTACATTTCACTGCACCAAGTGGCAGGCACTGGGTGGTGCCTGCCACGTAGTGCAGTGAAATGCAAAACATGCATTTTTGACATTGCGGCAGTTCCTGCAGTCAGAAGCACCCACCGCAATGGTTAATTATGTTTAATTACAAAATGTGACCGCCATGGTGGCGGTCACATCCCTATTCGGAGTGTGAGACCGCCGCATGCATGGTGGGTGGTCCCATTCCCCACTACGATGTCGGGCGCACTCCAGTCCGTCTGCCATTCTAATCGCCCCTATATCTGTGCCTTCATATTCTGTACCGTGTAATCATTGAGATTTTGTAATAAATCCTTCAACTTTTCTCCAACCTCGAACTCCGTTATTGGGGGGACCCAGTTAATTCCTACTCTGCATATTTATATTGGACCTAATACCGAAGATGGTGGTGACTCCTATTACAAGATCAAGTGTGTACTCCAAAAATATTGGAGTGCAGTAGAATATTGGGGTTCAGCTCCCACATGCGTGAAATCAAATAGACAACACAATGAACTACGAGGGCAGGTGTCTATGATATCACTCAGAGTCCCACAGTGAAAAATATCCCCATAATTTACATTTTACACATCTATTATCTTATGTTATGTATAACTCACAAAATCATTCCCCCCTGCTTCCACCAGCTACGCAGAGGCTGTAGATTAATGAGTGACCCATACTTATCATAGCCTCTCCTTTCAGAGCCAAATAAGAAACACATCTGTTACCTGCCACTCTTAACCAACCTCCCCATCACCAGCCTTGTCTTTTTTTCCTCTGCTGCAGCTGTTTTTTCTGGTTTCAGTGGAAGCAGACAAGTAGTGCTCTCCGAGAGTTCTGTTGGCCTGGTCTAGAAATCCTTTACGAAGTAGCAACAGTGGTTAAAGAGTTTTGTTATAAACTTTTGCCACCTCTTAGCAGTGGTGCAGGGACAGAATATTGAGAACAAAAAATTGAGTTGCACAAAGATCGAGTTGCAAATATCGTGAGTTAGAAATATCGACTGCAAGAATATTGAGGTCAAGAATATCGAATTAAGGTGAGTATTATTGATTTTTAAAATATCGAAGTGTTTAACTTTGAGGCTCATTACGATGGCATAAAGTAAAATACCCGCCCCATATTATAATGGCAGTGGGTATCGCGGTGGACCAAACTCCGTCTGCTGTTTTTTCACCAGTCTGCAATCATTCCAATTGCCGGCCAGGCGTTGCTGGTCCAGTAACATGGTGGCAAGCACGCACCACCAGCCATATTACAATGTGGGTCGTACACAGGCCCTTCCATGGCGGCGATGCCACCATGTCAGGGCTGTCGGGGTTTGGCTTTGGTGGTCCATTGCATGCCCCTGCAGGGGTGCAGTTGGGGGGTTCCCATCGTACCCCCCTGCAGTTCCCTTCATCAATTGGCAGGAACAGCGTGGTGCCTGCCACTTGGTGCAGAGAAATGCCAGGCAATGGATTTTGACATTGTGGCGGGTCCTGCTGTAAGCAGCACCCGCCGCAATGTTGAAATGCAGAATGCAAGAGCCAGGGTGGCGGTTGCATACTAATTTGAGGTGCAAGACCGCCGCATATCTGGAGGCCGGTCCCAACACCGCAAGGCCCCTTAGTTGTTATAAGTGTCATTTTTTATTATTGTTATGTATTTTAGTATATATTTTGTATGTATGTGCTGTATGTTTTTGTGTATAAGAATTGTTTGTCTTTTTATTATATGTGTTACATTTTTTATAGTTATACATTGTTTTTTATTTTAATTTTGCGCTTTTAGTTCTGTATTCGGTCATGGGTTTATAGGGGAATAGGGTGGGAAGTAATTTAATTATATTAAATGTATTATTCTTTTTTTAATTAGAATTTTGCGCTTTTAGTTCTGTTTGTTTTTTTGTTTTATAGGGGAATAGGGTGGGAAGTAATTTAATTATATTACATGTATTGATTAATTTATTTTTATTTAATAATATTTGTTTAATTGATATTTTATAGTGTTAAATGTGTAAAGTAATGTATTTATTAATTAAACGTTGTTTGTTAATATTAATTAATGAATTGTTAATTATTTTATGGTAATTTTTTAATTATTTTAGCTGTGTGTGTGGTGTTTATAGGTATAATGGGTGGGAAGTAATTTATTTTTAATTTATAAATTATTAATTGGTTATTAAATAATTATAAATGATTAATGTGTAATTAATTTTGGTAATTGTGTATTTAATTTTATGTATTTGTTGTTGTGTTTATAGAAGTAAAGGGTGGGAAGTAATTTATTTTTAATTGATGAATTGATAATTGGTTGTTAATTAATTTTATTCAATTACTGTGTAATTAATTTTGGTAATTATGTCATTAATTTTAGGTGTGTGTTGTGGTGTTTGTTGGAGTGAAGGGTGGGAATTAATTTGTGTTTAGTTAATATATAGTTATTAAATAATGTTAATTATTAGATATTAATTTTGGACAATTTTTATTTTATTTTGTTATATTTATTTTTAAAGGGGTAAAGGGTGGGTATTACATACATTTTAATTATTTAATTATTAGTTGGTAATAGTAATTGTTTTGAATTTAAAATACATTTTAAGTGTGTTTTAATATTTTATAGTTCAATTTAGGTTTGTGTTGTGGAAAGTTTAGTGTTAAAGTGTGTGTAGTAAATTAATGTTTATTGTTTTCAAATCACTAATATTTTTTTAATTAGTTATTATTATGTTAAGTATGTAAATACATTTAAATAAAAATGTGAAATGTTTTGTTATTGGTGCGGTATTATATGTTCAGAAATGAAATAAATAAATGTTTTTTGTAATTAATTGTTCTGTTTGTAAATATTTTCTAGTTTAAAAGAAATTTGTATTTGTAAATGTATTTATTATTTTATTATATATACTATTTGTAGTTTTTTTATATGTAAATAATATTACAGTATGTGTTCTTTTCATACGTTTAAAACATTTTATTTACATTTTTTAAATATTGTTTATTAATTTTTATTATTGCTTTTATTTTTTAATATATACAAATGTTTTTTAAGTGTTTGGGTGTGAATAGTAAAAAAAAAGCTACCGTATCCATGACTTTCCTACTGTTGCATTCCCTGGAGTGGGAATAGTAAGTTTTACCCCTCTGCTATCCAGCACTTTCTCTACTCTTGCCCTCACTGGAGTGGGAATAGTAATTGTTGCCCCTCCTCTATCTAACACTTTCCCTACTGTTGCACCAACTGGAGGTGGAATAGTAATTTTTACCCCTCCGCTATCCAACAATTTCCCTACTGTTGCACTCACTGGAGTGGGAATAATCATTTTTACCTTTCCGCTATCCAACACTTATCCTACTGTTCCACTCAGTGGAGTGGAATTAGTAATTTGTTACCTCCCTGCTATCCAACACTTTTCCTACTGTTGCATTCACTGTAGTTGGAATAGTAATTTTTAGCTCTCCGCTATCCAACATTTTCACTACTGTTGCATTAGCTGGAGTGGGAATAGTTATTTTTCTTCTCTGCTATCCAACACTTTCCCTACTGTTGCACTCACTGGAGTGGGAATAATCATTTTTACCTTTCTGCTATCCAACACTTATCCTACTGTTCCACTCAGTGGAGTGGGAATAGTAATTTTTTACCTGCCTGCTATCCAACACTTTTCCTACTGTTGCATTCACTGTAGTTGGAATAGTAATTTTTAGCTCTCCGCTATCCAACATTTTCCCTACTGTTGCATTAGCTGGAGTGGGAATAGTTATTTTTCCCCTCCACTATCCAACACTTTCCCTACTGTTGCACCCACTGGAGTGAAGTGGAAATTATACCTCTCCGCTATCCAACACTTTCCCTACTGTTGCATTCACTGGAATTGTAATAGTAATTTAATCATTTTGCTATCCAACACTTTTCCTACTGTTGCTTTCACTGGAGTTGGAATAGTACATTTTATTATTTTGCTATCGATCCCTTTTCCTACTGTTGCATTGATTTTATTGGGAGAATTAGGTTTAAATATGTTTTCATAGTTGAATGTTTTAAATGATTGTGGAATGTTTTTTATATTTTACATGAATTATATATATATATATTATTTTTATATAATTTTAAAGTTTTAAAGTAAAGTAGAGATAATAGTCTACTAATTATTTTAAAGTTAATATAACTCTATATGTATACATTATCATGTATGTGTGTTTATTTTTACATTTCATATTAATATTTAATATATTGAATATATACTATTTTATTTTATATATATTTTAAAATCAATATTTTTTACATCTATATTTTTAACATCAACATTTTTGATTCAATATTTTTGTACTTACCTGTGTTGGTATGGGAGTCAATATTTTTGTTATCTATATTCTTTTTTCAATTTATTTTACATTCGGTTTTTTTACATCGATATTCAATCATGAACCATAGCAGTGAGTTACCAAATTTTAATCTGGTTTAAACAATTGAGGCTTCCTCTTGCAGCCATGCAAATCATAAGGAATTATAGTTGGTAGAGGTCAATAATGAGATTGTTTAATACTTAGGGTTTCAAGTGGTATATAAACATTAAGAACATAGCTTCACGTTATTGACATCTACCAATGTAAAATTTTGTGCTGTTCATGACCTCCAAATTCTCTCCCACTGTGATTCCCTGGATCAGTTCTGCAGGTCAGAAAAGTCCTTGTAGATTCAGGAAGAAAATGGATTGAACTATAGAAGGTCCCATCCACTTGTAATTTCAAAAGAATACATATCTGGGGAGTATTTACTAATATTTGCTAAGCTCAATGCAGCTAGACAACTTGCTGGTCTGTGTCAAATGGAGAGGGCAGGAATGTGCCATATCTACATGCCTGTTCTTTCTCAGCGCTGGCACACTGAGTACTGGGTAGCACAAATGTAGGCACCCTTGCACCATGGTGCAAAGGTGCCTACATTACAGGCAGGGTTGTTTTAGTGCACAAAAACAATCCTCTGAAGCGTTTTCATCTTTCTATGTGCAATGCAAAATTTAGCACACATAGAAAGGGGAAAAACCAAGAAGAAATATACACATTCCCCCTTGCTTCACCTCCCATGGCAAGGTGTAGCATTCTGACTCATTCCCAGTGTGGCTATTGTTAGTACATGTGGGAATTGGTGCATGAGGAACACCGATTCTCCACCAATTAAACATCTTCCCAGAAAGAGTAACTTAAGATAGCAACTTGTACTGCCTTGGTTTTCTCCAAATTTACATGGCTTTACAAGGCAAATCTCACTTATGTGCTTTCGTTTTCCTTGCGTCACCTTGCAAGAGAAGCTCAAGCCCTTAATAAATCAGAGCCCTGATGTCCTGCCTACCAACCGTATCATCCCTGTGAGAACCACCCCTTTCTCCCACATGCATAAAACAGTACCTGGTGTTCTACCACCCTATTTGACCACCCCTTACCAAATTCTCCCAAAATGTTAAAACATATCTGCAGTCTGCTACCTGCCAACACGCACCTCAGTAATTTCCATCTTGTTAGATTGTTTAGAAAATTCAACACATGCCATTCTGCTGCTCTCCCCAACACCCTCAGGACAATAATTATCACTCCCCATTTGAAAAGTTGGTGTGGTGTTGACAGCCAGTGCAGCCTGCATTTCATAGTCATCTGTGACTTCAAAATCTACAGTCAGATCACGCTTGCCATAAATTGAATCTGAAGTTATCCAAAAAGCGCCAAGATGAAATTTGTTAAAGAAACTACAGGATGAAAACCTGAATCACATATATTGGCAGATGTCAAAGTCCATGATCACAAAAATTCAATATATATATTAAGGGGGTCATTAGGATGATGGGCGGACTTAGTCCGACCGCCATCCTATCGGATTACAGGACCGCCCCCATAAGGGCGGGGGTCCTGTGGGGGGTATTAGGATGTGCCCGCCACAGTGGCGGGCGCATCCCGCATTTTTAACATTGTGGCGGGTGGGGCTCTCAGCACTGCCCTCCACAACGCTAAAAATGCATGTAATGCATTTGCATACACAAAGCGGCAGGCACTGCGCTGTGCCTGCCGCATTGTGTATGCAAATGCAGGGGGGGTACCACAGGTACCCCCATGTGCACCCCCCACCTCTCCTTCACCATGGGGGCCCGCAGGCGGCGCCCCAAAGTAAAGACCGCCTGACTTTCCGTGGCGGCATTGACGACACGGAAAGGCATCTCACAAAGCCCATACTAATATGGATGGCGGTGTCTGATAGACACCGCCACCATATTAAACATTGCAATGGTGTTTCCGTCGGCCGCGGTCCCCCCGCCATAGTAATATGCCGGGAGGGGGGATGGGTGGCGGCGGGTGGCGGGTGGCGGGTGGACAAGGATGTCTGGCGGATCGCCAACGCCGCATGGCAGTGGCGATCCGCCAGACATTCTAATGGGCCCCTAAGACCCAACGAAACACCAAAACACACCACAGAGAATTCATTATCAAAGAGCACATCCATCTACAAAAGATGATGTTTAATTTGTAAAAGAATAAGAACCGAGGCCCAATTTTGGTTCAGAAGTTCTCAGCCAGTGATAATGAAATCAGGTGTGCTGAATAACAAAGTCTGTGTAATATTGATTCACAGCATCCTCCTTTCATCCACCAGTAGGCACTCCCTGACCCTTAATCTCACTCTTGCAGGTTCAAGCTTTCTCCATCGGTCACTATTTTTACATCTTTCTCATACTCCCATTTATCCCCTTATGTGTTTTGCCTGGCTCTGGGTAAAAGTCTAATGAGGAAAAATAAGTGCTGGTCCCCATAAAGGAGTGCTGGTAGGCTGAACCTATAACCATCGGCTCAAATTTGGCACTGGCAAAGGGCCATATATTGATACTGGTACCAAAGCACAATCAAATCTAGTTTCTAAACAACTAATAAAACAGAAGACAGTAAATTGCACCATTTATTTTGGGCACATACACTGGTCACAGTGAACGCTAACAAAAGGTAAAGTATGCATGCTCAGGATAGTGTAACATTCCCAAAGCAAACTCTCACCATGCAACCCATTACAATCACACCAGATGCTAACTGGATGGAGCAGTGAAGGCCAAGATAACATTGTTTTCACATACCACACGCAATATTACATAATCAAGGGGCATTGAGAGAATATAAATACAATGGTGAGTAAAACACCAGAGAGCAACAGCATGGGAATCAGAATGTTTAATACTACAATGAGATAGTGGCACAGACAGGCTGGAGGTAAATTCTAAGGTGATATTCGAGGACAAATTAGTCAACCCCATGCGCCCTTAAAATCTGCCATATCAGTTATTCCACAGTACTTTACAAAGAACAGTGGTTATTTCTCTACCAAACACCCTACGGTAATTTGACCCGAGCAGGCCAAATGTTCCAAAAAACATCATCAAAATGTTGGACTTGTCACACATTTAGAAAACCTACCAGGGAGTTACCTGGACCACGACCCATTGCAGAACAAGGAGACCATATTTTAACACAAGTTCAGCATTACCCTCAGTTATCGTTCATGCAATGAGAGGCACACACGCACACGCACACACACACACACACACACACACACACATAATATACATGCACATCAAAATGAAATGAGAAAGTTATACATCATGAATGCAATATGCTTTCAGCTAATATACACTCTTCATGGGATATCAAACTACACACTACATTTGTTCTCCCACCTGAGACACACATCCCAGACCTCACCAGTCAAGCAAAGTAATGCAGGACCCCTACTGCACCACAGATAAAAAGCATTATTGAGAAGAAGCTTCTGATTTATAATGCACCCATGTCCTGTACAGGATAAGGAAGAACACAAAGAATCAAGAAAAAAAACAGGAGTTAGAGACTTCCAGAACTAGCCATATTTTTAGCAATTTTCAGCAGCTCATACACATGAAACACAGCTTCAGAGCCATGATCTTAAGGGAAAGTGTTATTCCATGCTACCTACCACACACCCAAGGAAATGCCACGGGTGACAGAACCACTGATATCAGATCCATGAAACGTGATTATCAAGTAGCTGCACATAAAAAGACTAAAAGACACATGGCAGTTAACACGATCCCAAAATTCACAATAGACTTAGGAGCTCATTTACAGTGTGAGGGGTGGCCAGACACTCATTTAGATATACCGCGGCGTGATGAGAATGTCCAAACTTTTAGTGCATCTATCAGTGTAGCAACTGCACTGAATGCACTGATGAATGCTGTGAAATCCCATGTTTGTCTAAGCCCCTGTGAATTGATTGTTTCTTGTAACAAATTCCCAAACACCACTGTGAGGTGGCGGACCAGTTGTGGACTCTTTGCCATGTCAAGAATTTCTGATAGCGGGCATGGTTATGGCACTGAGGAAGATGGCCACCTGAATCAGGAGCTCCGCTTGCCGCTGCAGTTAATTAAGTGCATTTCCCTGCACCTCTGCCACACGGACATTCACACAGAATTAGCGGCGGAACAGCTCTGAAATATGGTGAGCCGTTTTTTGTTTTGAAGTATGTCACGCTTCCCACCTACTTTTATCGATTATTAGCACGCCTCAGAGCGGCTGCCATTTTGTTGCAAGATGCCTCCTATTTTCTCCTCATAGCAATTGCGAGGCATGCACTTTGCTAATGGACGCTGCTTTTTGCTGCTATTTTTGCAAGTGCAGGAATATCTCCTAACCTATCTGCACCACCTGATTTCATCATTTTTAATAGTATCTGCGTGCTGACATGTTTTCTATGGTTATTTTTTCCCCAACTACGTATCACCTCTTACAACTAAGCTACTCCTCTCCTTAACTTGAGCCTTTTGATTCAGGGAGTCTGCTCTTTATATACAACATTTATTTGGTTGAGACTGCATAACTCTTTTGGGTTTTCTGAGATATTTCTCTCATATCTACACCCCCCAATTTTGTAAGAAACATCTCTACCACAGCTCCCTTCTTTCTCTCATCGCATCCTACCTTGTTTTCACAAGATTGTCATTCGTATGTGGGCAGATTATGCAAGACTCAGTTTGTCTTTGTCCCTAAAGCTTTGTCCATTGCAACACCTACAGCTCCTGTTTCTTCAACGCCTAGTACTACCTCACCTACTACAGTCATGGCGGAAGTCACCTCTGCTTGTCACCAGTGATCACAGTCAACTCCACATAAGTCTTCTCCTCCTACATCTACACCTAAACAGCTAAAGCAAGATCCTCCATCCCCTGATAAACCTTCTATTACTATCTCCCTGAAGTTGCTGCTAGATGAAATACACGCTTTGCGCCCGTTTGTGGAAGAAATGAACAATAAAATGCAATTTTTAGAAGAAAAATGGTCTTCAATGGAGGGTAGGGTCTTTACTATGGAGCAATAACTCTCGACTATTCAAGCTGACTCTCAAAGACTTACATCTCTGGAGAAAGAGGTTCGCAAGCAACAACAACATACTGAAGATTTGGAAAATCATAACAGGAGGAACAATCTGCGAATTTACAGACTACCTGAAGCTTTGGAAGGTGAAGACCCTGTTGCCATTTTCACCTCTTTTCTACCGAAACTACTGGACATGCCTACATCAAACTCTCTCAATATTCAGAGGGCCCACAGACTTGGTCTTCATCCTTCGCTGTCATCAACTTTGAGTAGACACAGATGAGTCATAATTCTCTTCCTGAAATTTACTGATTTACTCTCAGTCCTCTCTGCAGCCAGAGCAAAACTACAACTTTCATGGCTGGGTCAGAGAGTTTATTTATCTCAGGATGTTTCAATGTTACAGCAGCCAGGCGCAAAGAGTTCCTGAGTCTTCGTCCACCTCTCCGCTCAATGGGAGCCAGCTATGGCCTCTTTCACCCCTGCGTTTTCAAGGTGACTTTCCAAAATCGTACCCTATCTTTTGTGGATCCTGCTGAACTTAGGAAGTTTATATACTCTCATGCTCCAGCCAACATGAATACTGATGGTCCTCTTACTGGTTGATATGTTATTCTCCACTGTGTATTTTGCCTATAGTCTTCACACTGTTCATGTATAACATGACTTCCATATGTTCGTCTCTAATCCAGTTTCTTTTTTCTTTCGACCTATTTTGTAGTTCTTAATAAGAAACAGTCATCTATGTTCTCTCTCAACCACATTATAGTTATTTCAACAATTTACATGGTTAATTGTTATATTTCTCCTTTTATCTGTTTCACATTAATATGCTATCCCCATAGTTCAGATCTGTCTTTATGTTCCTATCCTGTTAAATCTATATCTTCTATATTTTATTATTCTTTACTTTTTAAACTCCTTTAATCCCCTTTGTATATTTTACAGGTTCCGTCTATCTCTTTTATATTCAATTCGTTTGGTCCATCTTATACTTCTATTTGTTCTGGTGTGCGCTGGACTTCTGGATGTGTATATCTCTCCTTATATTCTTCTTTCTCCCTCTCTCTTTCCCTCTTCCTTCCCTACCTCTTTTTTCTCTTTCTTCATTGGCATCTTTTTCATTTTCATATCATTGCATATTTTGTTTCTTTAAACTCTTAGGGGTCCATTAGGATAGCAGGCGGGTCACCACCGCCCGTATGGCGGTGGCGATCTGCCCGCTAAAAACCACCGCCTGCTCTGCATTTCCCCCGCCATATTACCATGGCAGGGGGGACCCGGTTGGACAGAAAGAACGTCCGCCGGTTTTCCGCCAGGTCTCAGGAAAAGCAGCTAACATGGTGGCAGTGTCTGGGAGACACTGCCATTCATATTAGCATAAATGCGGGAATGAGCCTTTCGAGGTATTCGTTTTTTGCTTTTGGGGGCCCGTAACAGGCCCCCAGGAATTCTGGGTGGTGGGGGGTGCACATAGGGGTGCCTTTGGAACCCCCCTGTAGTTCCATGCACAACATGGCAGGCACAGTGTGGTATCTGCCACGTTGTACATGAAAGTGCACAACATGCCTTCCTAGCATTGCAGCGGGCGCTGCTGAGAGCACCGCCCGCCGCAATGTTGGAATGCAAGATGCGCCCGCCAGTGCGGTGGGCACATCCTAATGTCTGCAATGGGACCCCCGCACCAATGGCGGGTGGTCCCAATCCCCAAAAGGATGACAGCTGGACAAATTCCACCCGCAATCCTAATGACCCCCTTAATGTTTTTCCATTCAGAGTTATGTCCTGGAATGTAAAAGGTTTTATCAATCCTATTAAAAGACAGGGAATTCTTTCTCACCTCGCCTCATTTAACCCTGACATAGTTCTTTTACAAGAGACACATCTTACAGAAATTAAATCACTTAAGTTAAAAAGAAGCTGGATAGGTACTGTTTTATTTTCCCCATCTACTAATAAAAAAAATGGTAATTTTACGTCATAAGAAATTGAAATGTAAAGTTTTATCGCAAGAAAGTGACACAGAAAGTTGATGGATATTTGCCAAATTGTTAATTAAATCTGTTCCTTTAACTGTTTTTAATGTTTATGGTCCTACACGGCCTGATTGTTCTTTTTGGCTCCTGATTATGCAAAAATATATACAATTTCAAGATGATCTATTTATACTAGGTGGTGACTGCAACCAAGTTGTAGATACATTTCTCGATCGCCAGTCTAAGGTCCGTTTTATTCAACATAAATCTCACAAACAATTCCTTGATGCTATCTCTCAGACACATCTCATTGACTCTTGGAGACTTTCTCAGCCTGACACTTTGGATTTCTCCTTTTTCTCTCCTCCTTATGCATCTCTTTCTTACCTAGATTATATCTTTCTTTCTCAATCTTTGTCTCAAAATCTACTATCTTCTTCTATTGAATCTATAGCTATCTCTGATCACGCCCCAATTGTAATAGACCTTGATTTACTTCCTCCACATCCCAAATCATCTCGATGGCATTTCAATAACTCCCTTCTTTTAGATCCTCTCTTCTCCTTTTCCTTTCATTCCTTTGCTAATGAAATCTTTGAATTTAACTGTGACTCTAGCGCCTCCCCCATGTCATTTGGGACTCTTTTAAAGACACTCCAAAAGGTTACATTATAGATTTTGTCTCAAAGAAAAAGAAACGCTTTCTTCAACAGCGGAAAACCACTTTAGCACAAATTAATCTTCTAGAACATGAATTTTATATCTCTTCGAAAAATTCCATCTCACCAGAATTGATCCGTGCTAAATCCGCTTTTAACAAAACCGCTACTGACAATGTGTCCTCAGTCCTCCTTCGTTGGATTGCCTGTTACTAAGGAGGTCATAATAAAGCAGGGAAACTTTTAGCAAATTACCTCAAAACACGCAAAGACCGCACCATTATAGATTCTATTTACTCTTCCAATAATTCCCTTTTAGATAAAGAACAAGAAATACGTAATGAATTTAAACTTTTTCATCAAAATCTCTACACACCAGAATCTCTTCCCTCCTCTTCACTCATTAAGTCTTACCTTGATAAACTTCCTACTCCCTCTACTTCCCATCTTAACTTTTTTGATCTTGATAATTATCTAGCCCTAAATGAACTGTCTACTGCTTTAAATTCTCTCACTAAAGGGAAAACGCCTGGCCCAGATGGATTTTCTGTTGAATTTTATCTACACTTTTCTGATTTGTTACTGACAAAACTTTTAACGCTTTTGCATTCATTTTACTTAGCTGGAAAAACAGAAGGCACTTTTCAGGAGGCCACAATCTGCCCTATTCCTAAAGAGGGTTGAGACCCTAAATTTTGTTAGAATTATCACGCGATCTCCCTAGTCAATGTTAATTATAAACTATTTGCTAAGTCACTTGCCTTCCTTTTAGGTCCCCTCACCTTATTAGTAAGGAAGAATGTGGTTTTGTTAAGGGAAGACTGACTTCTGATAATTCCTGTCTTTTCCTCAATGTTTTAAATAAAGTTCCCTCCCTCTCCACTTCTCCGGCGGCTATATCTTTGGATGGAAAGATAGCTTTTGATAGAGTAGACTGGTCCTTTTTATTTACATCATTACACTGGCACGGTTTTGGCCCTAAATTCATATCACTTGTCTCTTTACTGTATTCTGCTCCTAATAATAATAATAATATTATGAAATTTATAATGCGCTCAGCTTACCCAGGGGCGTCCCGGCGCAACAGAGCCTTAGTTTTAGTTAATGGTCACGTCTCATCATATTCTCCAACGTGGCGTTCGTCAAGGTTGCCCTTTGTCTCCTCTTCTTTTTGTTCTAGCTCTTTTTCGCTTCTATCCGTAATAATGATTTGATTTCCGATTTTTCTTATGGTGAAACTTTCTGCTTATGCGATGAAATTCTTTTATTTATTTCTGCTCCTGAAACCTCTATTCCTCCTTTTTTTACTTGATTTTGAATCCTTTTCGCAGGTGTTTGGCTACAAAATGAATTCAGATAAGACTGAAATTCTCCCTGTCACACAATTCTGTCTTCCCCACTCTTTCTCTTCCACTGGGTTTGCTTGGAACCGTTCAAAAATTAAATACCTAGGCATATGGTTTTCCAATTCCATCGCCTCCTCAATTCAATTAAATATATCTGCAGTTTTGACTGCAGTTTTGTCTCGAATTGAGAAATTACTCTCTTCTTGGAACCCTCTTTTTCTTTCTTGGTGGGGTTGGTTAGATCCGATTAAAATGAGAATTGCCCCAATTTTAATGTATACACTCTCCATGCTCCCCATTCATATTACCACCATTTATTTTAAACGTATTGACTTATGTCTCTCTAAATTTCTCTGGAAAAATAAAAAAGCTAGAGTCACTTTTCCCTCTCTTCGTAAACCAAAGTACAATGGTGGAGTGAACTTTCTGGATTTTCGTCTCTATCACAAGTTCTTTTCCCTTCGTCATAACTCGAAATGGCTCATATCTGATCCCTCCTCCTTTAATTCCCCCCCCCCCCGGCTCTCTATTGAGAAAATCTTATTATTACCCTTTTCTATCAAGGAAATTATACATTTTTCTGCCAAAACTTCTCGTACCTCCCTTCCCTTATTTAGACACACCTGTTCCCTCTTAAAACCCTTGGTTCAACCTAGTACTATCTCCTGTGAACCTTTCTTAGATTCCTCTAATTGGCATAATTCTCCAAATTCTCCTTAACAAGAGACCCATTTTTTGGAAAGTTTGGAGATTAAAGGTAATATTTGGGTCAAGCATCTCTTCAATGGAGTTTCACCTACTTCCTTTCCCCAATTCCAATCTTTATTTAATTACCCCGCTCCTTTTTAAAGAAGTTTACTACTCTTATGACAATTATTCTTGACGTTTGCTATTCCCTCTCCTCTTCATCCCCATCTGGCGCCCAAAATTATCTTCTCAAAATACTCCTTTCTCCACCCAAAGCCTCCCTTATATACAAATTCTTCTTAGCCCCAATCCAGATCATGTTAAATCCAAATTGGAGCTCTCTTGGGAATCGGATCTGGGATGCGAGTGGTCTATCATTTTCTGGGACAAATTTTGGTCTCGATCTTTAAACATTTCTCATTCTGCCTCTCTTACTCAATCTCTGTTTTTCCTTTATCACAGACTTTATCTTTCCCCTGCCTCTATAGCCCGTTTTTCCTCCTCTACTGACTCAAACTGTTGGACTTGTGTGTCCTCTAATGCTAATCTCATTCATCTTCTCATTCTCTGACCTTCAGTTTCTGACTTTTGGGGGAAAGTTTGGTCATATATTTCCCGACTGTTTACAATTTCCATTCCTTATTCTATACCCCACCTCATTGTCGGTAGCCTCTCTGACTCTTTAGATCTTCCCTCACATACCCATGGTCTTTTTGATCTCATGCTTGCTCTAGCCTTCCAACACATTTCCTTTAACTGGAAAACTCTCACAAAACTTTCCATACAGCACTGGTGGAATACCCTCTGCCATTTTCATAGACTTGATGTTGCTTTCACCTCCTCCTGTAAACCAATGGTCAATAGAGATCTCTTCTGGCTACCCCTTACTACATATTTAGATCAAATTAAAAAAATATATATTTCGCATTGAGGAAGCAAACTTTTAAAATTAATTGCGTTTTTGTTCGCTGATTTAAACTTCCAACATTAAATAATATTAATGAGTGTTGCATGTTTTGTATTAATTCAACCTAGAATAATGTGCACTTTCTTAAACACGCGGGATTAATATTATGTGCTCTTGTTGCATTTGTCAGTATGTTCAAATAATATATTAATTTTGTCTTTTCGTTTTGTCAACATTATCTGCGGCTGATTAAATAATAGCATGTGCTTATTTTTAAATGTGCTATTGTCTATGTCGTGTCTTTAGTGTGACAAAGTTTTGTTCATTTTTGTGCTTAAAAGCTAGGTAACATAAACTAATGGGTTAACATTAGTGAAGGGGGTGGGTAACAGAATGGCTTTCATTTCTCAAATTAATTGATGTCTTGTGTTTCCTTGCATACTAGAGTCTCGCTAAAGAGGCCTGAGGCCTGTTTTAAAATGGATGATTACTGAAGTCCTGTCATGACGAGCCGTGCACAGCAGAGAATAAAAAGAAAAGTATTTTGTTCATAATCTTTGAAAAACAAATACGTGGAACTGAACTGTGCAGGATGTACCTCGTGTTGTATAATTTTGCCAAGGACAGGACATAGCGGAAAAGCCTAAGCTGAGGAAGCAACGAACTGTTATTTAATGAAATGTTGCGAAGATCCTCGGAAGCAAATGTCTCACGTAGACAATGGACAAGGCCGCTTTGGGAATAATATGAGTTTGAAAGTAAAGGCGATGACTTCATGGACTGGCGGCTGTCAGCCAATCATTTTGCGAGATGGTTTATTAAGTGTATTCTTTTAGCTAGTTTTAGATAGAGAAAAGGTATAAAACTTGGCCCCTTGGGAGGAGCTTTGTTGGCTCGTTCCTGTACAGCACAATGGTTCAGCACCCCACACAGTGTACAGTTGACAATGACAGTCAATACAATAATCCGGAAGAAAACAATTCAGTAGGACTTAAAGTTTTCTTTTCTTGCTTTTATTGACAGTCTTCAAGTAAAAAAAACGTAGCCAACGAGTTTCGTCCATAGGACTTCTTCAGGGCGAAAGGTGTTCATACGTTTTTTTTTCGAAACGTTTTCTCTCGGAACTTTTTATATTTATTTTTATATTTAAACACGTATACACTACAATTAAGACCATGGAAGAATAAAGGCCCTTTATATAAATCTAGTTAGGTGGCCCCCACATGTAACATGAGAAAGTGGAAGAGGAAGAATAAAACCAAAGTTTCAAAGGTAAGGGAAAGAGATAAACAATACTAATGATAAGGAATAGGTGTGCGTATAACAGTTAACTTAATATGACTACAGCCAGAGATTAGTAATTAATTCTCCTTAATGACAAGAGAAGATGATTAGGCCAGTGAGTCAAGGGCTGTCTGAAACTATGAGTGTTTGTTTGCCTTCTGACGGTCAGGAGTGGAGTTAACAGTCTGAAATTGAGTGGTAGCATGTTCTTGACAGGTTCTCCTGCACTTGAGAATAATGGCCTGCTGGTGGTAGTAGATGTGTATTACGAGTCTCCAAATAGCGGACTGCTTCCTCCTCCCTTGATGGCCAGGAGTTTACTTTGGGCACTATAGCTAGCAAATTTCAGGGATTTTTCATGTTTCGGTTGCTTAACCACAACTGACATTAAGCTGTGTTTCTTTCCAACAAATATCATAGCTATTCTTATGACATGATGCATACACCTGCCATGTAAGCATTTTGTACTCTGCACGGCCATTGGCCAGAACTTCTACCCAACTTAGTTCAGCCATGTTCAGTGGGAACTGGTCAGAGGTACTGTCTGGCCTTGCACTGGTATCAATTTACCAAGCTGCCAAATGTCATGCCGATTTCATTTCGAAAAAGTGCCACTGTTATTATTGGATGAAATGGCCCCCCATTTATCTTTACCCCCTGGTGGATTTGTTCAAATGTTGACATAACCGTCAGTAAGCTAAACCTGCTAAACATCTACCGATTTTGGAGGGAATTCTTCAAACTTTGCCACATATATTAGCAGATACATTTCTTTTCACTCCCTTGAAATCTCTCTGACTCCCTCCTTGAGGGACCTGCATGAAAATAAAGGGTAACCTACACATGAATAATTTCTGTCACATTTCATGCAGATTTATCAAACAGTGTCTAAGCTATTAATAAACCACCCCTTTAACTTCACTTGCCCCCATTGATTTTGATGCAGTCCCAGATTTACAAGAACGTATAAACCTGGGATGGGCCAAAATACTAACACCTTCCCAGGAGAGGCGTAACAAGGAGAAATAGCTCTATTTCTCCTCGTTTCTTCCTCTTTCTATGTGTGCTGCATTCTGGAGGGTTGGACCTTTGTCTCTTAAAACTTGTCTAATCTGGAGGCAGGGAAAAAATTATTTCAAAGTGATTTTAAATTCTGCCCTAATGTTCGGAAAGAATTTCAGAATGTTTGATGTATAAACTGTACGTTGTCCCAGGATGGATTTTTGGGCAGATCTACATGTAAGTATAAAAATACAATAACTGTATCCATGTAATTTAGGTACTTTTGAAAACATATCAGATCTAATACCACACTTAAGGTCTTAAGACAGACCTAAAAATATGCAAAGTAGGGAAGCGTTTGAAATCACAAATAAGCACATTTCACTTTGAAAGTAAATTTCCTGAATGTCTGACATAATATCGACAGACAGAATATCTACATACAAAAATATCTGCACAAAAATATCGAAATCAAAAGTATCCGAGTCATATCTTCATAAAGGTAAGTACAAAAATATCGAAAAATTAATATCGTAGTACAAAAATATCAACATTAAAAATATCGTTTTTTTAAATGTATTAATAATAATGTAAAAATAATTTTAAAATACATATAATTTTACAAATATTAAATACAAATATTAAAACATAATTAAAAAATTAAAACTAATACATATACATTTAAAATAAATTAAACACTTAATAATTTAATGTAATTTTATTTTTTTTAATTTCATTTAATTGATTTAATTTAAATTTATTTTATTTTTACCCTGTACGCCTGTACCCCAAAAACCCAAAACTGACCCTGAACCCTAAAAATATCCCTGTACCCCAAAAACCCAAAACTGACCCTGAACCCTAAAAATACCCCTTTACCCAAAAACCTAAAACTGACCCTGAACCCTAAAAATACCCCTTTACCCAAAAACTGAAAACTGACCCTGAACCCAAAAAATACCCCTTTACCCAAGAACTGAAAACTGACCCTGAACCCAAAAAATACCCCTTTACCCAAGAACTGAAAACTGACCCTGAACCCTAAAAATACCCCTTTACCCAAAAACTGAAAACTGACCCTGAACCCTAAAAATACCCCTTTACCCAAAAACTGAAAACTGACCCTGAACCCTAAAAATACCCCTTTACCCAAGAACTGAAAACTGACCCTGAACCCTAAAAATACCCCTTTACCCAAAAACCAAAAACTGACCCTGAACCCTAAAAATACCCCTTTACCCAAAAACCCAAAACTGACCCTGAACCCTAAAAATACTCCTTTACCCAAAATGTATTAATATTATTTAATTACCAATTAATTATTAATTAACAATAACAATAAAGTAAATATATTAGCACATTAGCTGTAATTAATTTAATTTAGTAATTAATATTATTTTTTCCCAATTAAATAATTAAGAATAACAAAAAATTATATATATAAAAATTACTCTAATTAATGTAATTAACTAATTAATATTAATTAATTACCAACTAATTATTAATTAGAAATATTTACAAACATATATTAATTAATTAATTATTATTAAATTACTTCCCACCCTATTCCCCTATAAACCCATAACCCACTACAGAACATATTTATCAATTAATCAATTAATTACAATTAATTAAAAATTAATTCTCAATTAATTAATTAATAATTCCTACTAATTAATAATTAATTTAACATAATTAAATTACTTCCCACCCTATTCCCCTATAAACCCACAACCCGCTACAGTACTAAAAGACAATATTTAATTAAATTACATTAAAAAGAAATAATAAAACATAATAAATACAATATAATATACACATAATGTATTTAAAAATTGATATTAGTAACATCGAAATTATTTATTTCGATATTATTGACATCGATATTTAAAACTTCGATATTACTAATATCATACTAATATCGATATTAAGACTGTCGATATTACTTACCTTCTATATTATGTCCCATCGATATTTAAACTTCAATATAATTGTATATCGAAATTTAGAACTCGATATTTTGTCTGTGTACCAAATTTCCTCATACTTGCAAAATGTTTGTGGAGGGATATCCATTTATACACTTACATTCATATTGTGTGAAATATTAGGTTACATTTGCTATCATATATTAAGGTATTTGCACAGCTATACAGCGGCTACTGCACAAGAAAGCATGGTGAGGAAGGGTGGGAGGGGGGTAAATCAAATGTTAACTTCCCCCTCTGCCCCGCCTGCTCCACCGACTCACCGCGCTTACCTGCACCGGATGCGATTGCACCTATGTGAGCAAATAATTTGAGAATCGGTTCCTCAGCACTGTGCACAAGGCACCTCAGTTAAAGGACTGCAAACTGGCCAAAAGGCAGCTGTGGTGGTGGTGGTCCAGTGTCTGCCAAGCAGGCCTGGGAGAAATGTAAATTATGCCTGAGTAATTTGCGAATCTCAGGAATTTCGCAATGCTCTTTCTAAGTGAACGTCACTGCGTCAAATTGCATTAATTATGCTGTTTTTCTCTGCAAAGTGATAGCACAGGAGCATTGGAAGACTGGAACAACCAGAAAGTGTGTGACTGTTGTTAGCATCAATTGCATTTTTTGCACACTTGTATACCGCAAAATGAGTCCTTGTATTTCGCGCCAATATATAGCACTAATTAACGCCATTTCTTGTATATTTGCGTAGTTTTCCTCTCATTTTCTTTAATTATGTAAGCTTAAATTACAGAAATTTCGCTCACCCTTGCAGCCAAGTGGCTTAATTTAAAGTTAATTGTCTCTATTTAGCAGGATGTTCTTGCTGAACATGGAATTAACATAGAGCGAGCACTTTTAGCCATATAAGAGTGATGGTTAACCACAAGAAGCCATGGTGGACATGTCAGGGTTTTTTTTCTTTTTTCAATGACAAACAAACATCGATTTCTTATTGAAAACAGTAATAAAATGTCCTTGAAGTACTGGGAGTTTTTTTTTTGCACATCAGCTGCATGCCATTTGAGCATGTTTCATCAGCACGATCGTCAGGGTAAGTATAATAGGAAAAAAACGTACAAAAAAGACATTTGAGTGGGCAACCTGAAAAGAGTTGCCCCCGTTATCATTCTGAGTGGCTGATGGTAGGGACAAGGGGGAGGGGTTCTGGAGGCGGAGCTGAATGAGACACCCTCGCCAGATACATTTTTTTCCCTCCCTTGAAATCTCTCTGACTCCCTCCTTGAGGGACCTGCATGAAAATAAAGGGTAACCTACACATGAATAATTTCTGTCACATTTCATGCAGATTTATCAAACAGTGTCTGAGCTATTAATAAATCACCAATGATTTGACTACCCCTTTAACTTCACTTGCCCCCATTGGATATGCCTAACCCATGAACATAAACATGACTGTTAGTCTGCCTAGGAAAACACATCAAACATTTTCGGGAGACCCAAAGTATGCATTGATAGAAACACAAGGTTTCTCTCATGAGACATCAACTATTCATTTTGGCCAGGCCTTAAAAGGGACTTTAATACTAAGCCCCCCCTACTTCATTCATCAGAGAGTACCCAATGAAAAAACCCTTCCTAATGAATTTGTCACATTGCTCAAAATACAAAACCTCTTTCTATTGTGTTTACCGTGGTATTCATGAGGTAAGGTCCTCTTCTATTGTTGCTTTTCTCTTAGAGTTCACAGTCTCAAACACTTTCCTATTGTATTTGTCAGTGTATTAAGAATGCAAAGCCCAGATCTAAAGAGTTTCGTAAGGAATTTACAATGGTAAACCCCTTCCTAGGGTATATGTCAGAGAGATCATCAAGTAAAAAACATTCCTATTGTATTTGTTGTATAGTTCATAATATAAAACATTTTCCTATTGTGTTTGTCCCAAAGTTTCACAAATTCCTTCCTATTTCCTTACATTAAATATTTTGCACAGTCCACCCTGGCAGGCCACATCCTTTTTTAGTCGTCAGAGACCTCACAATGTAAAGTCAAGTTGCACATGCTTTTTGGAAAGCAGTGCAAGGCAAAACTTCCTATAATATTTGTCAGAGAGTTTACAATGTGAAAAGCTTCCTATTGTGTGGATCATGGGACTACCACGAACCAGCAGCTATCAGAGCATATAGAGAAACATCATCTACTAGATGACACACAGTATGGTTTCCGTAAGTATCATGGTACGGAAACCGCCCTTATCAAAGCAGCAGATGACATCAGAATCATCCGTGACCAGGGAGGGACAGCATTACTTGTATTGCTAGATCTCTCTGCAGCTTTCGACACGGTCGACCACAAGACTTTGGTCGACCGTGTCGGAAGGATGGGCGTTCTCCACACTGCAAGAGACTTGCTCTCATCCTTCCTGGCCGATAGAACGCAGGCGGTCACACTGGGGCCATACCAATCAGCCAAGCTGTCACTACCGTGTGGGGTTCCCCAAGGCACATCCCTTAGTCCGACACTATTTAACATCTATGTGTCGCACCTTGCTTGTGTGATCAAAGCATACGGGATGAGCCTAACCTCATACGCAGATGACACGCAACTGGTGCTGACCATTAAAGGTGACGGGCTGGAAGTGGCAGAACGCTTCCAAAATGGAATGATGGCTATTGGTGAGTGGATGGCAGGTAACTGCCTGAAGCTCAACCCCGATAAATCGGAGGTGGTAATTTTTGGACCCCTCTCCCCGATTTGGTCTGCAACCTGGTGGCCTAAGGTTAGGAATCTGGGAGTAACCTTTGATGATCATCTCAATTTCATGACACATGCGAACAAAGTAGCGGCCACAGCCCATCATAAACTTAGAATGATAAGGAAAATCATCCCTTTTCTGCCGGATGCTGCTGCTAAAACACTGGTCAGTTCCTTAGTTTTATCATCCTTAGACTATTGTAACGCACTTTTTCTAAATTCACAAGCCAGGGTAACTAAAAAGCTGCAGACAATACAGAATGCAGCAGCACGTCTGCTGTCTAGAATACCTAAGTTCGCACCCATTTTCGATACTATTAGGACATACCACTGGTTGACGATCCAAAACAGGATCAAGTTTAAATCACTCTGTATAGTCTATAAGGCACTTCACAATCAAGGGCCACGCCCCCTCAAGGACCAGCTTATTCCCTATAAACCGGTCAGACAGCTCTGATCCATAACTCTCAACCAATTAGTGGTTCCACGTTCTAAAACAGTCTCCTGGGGAGACCGCCGCTTCTCAGATGCGGCTCCTAAGATATGGAACACCCTGCCACAACAGATTAAAACCAGCCCCTCACTTTTGCCGTTTCGGAAGAGATTAAAAACCTGGCTGTTTAACCAGTGACACGGCCCAGCGATCTGCCTAAATTCTTAGTATCTGGGGAAAGACATCTGATTAGTCTAGCGCTGAGACGCCTACGGGTATTCGTTCGCGCTCAATAAATGTCAGAAATAAATAAATAAATAAATACAGCATGCAAAGCCCATACCTACTGTATTTGAATTGGGGTCTGCAGCAGAAATGAATTGTATGCTGACCTTTTCACAATCCTCCCATAAAGGTCTACCGTGTTTAACATACGGTTTTCACAAAACATAATTCAGAGCTACTGCCTTTATCAAAACTATCATGATCGCTTGTTTAGTTTGTGCCTGTAATGTAAAAATGAACTCAATTCTGATCCTTTTACAATCAAAATTTGGCTACTGTTGTAGCTTGATAACAGAGATGCATGGATTGTACAGTCTGGCCTGGGGTGATATCTGTTGCTAACCAGTGTAGCATGCTTTTTAGCATCCTGGTATCTAGCAATTCGTAATGTATCCCGCTAAAGTAATTGATGGGCTTATTTATGAGAGGGTTGTGTCATGTTTGCACCATGCACGACACAAACCTCTAAGTCAGATTTTTTAAGCCATGCAAAGCTACTTTGCATGGCTGTAAGTAACTTCAAAAATCCAGAGTAACGCAATGCAGCTTAAATAGCTGTGTTGTGTTACTCTGCCCTCCGTAGGCATTGCATGGGCATTGCGTGGGTGTTCCACACAACTCCCATTGATTTTGATGCAGTCCCAGATTTACAAGAACGCATAAACCTGGGATGGGCCAAAATACTAACACCTTCCCAGGAGAGGCGTAACAAGGAGAAATAGCTCTATTTCTCCCCGTTTCTTCCTCTTTCTATGTGTGCTGCATTCTGGAGGGTTGGACCTTTGTCTGTTAAAAGTTGTCTAACCTGGAGGCAGTGAAATAATTATTTCAAAGTGATTTTAAATTCTGCCGAAATGTTCTGAAAGAATTTCAGAATTTTTGATGTATAAACTGTACGTTGTCCCAGGATGGATTTTTGGGCAGATCTACATGGAAATATAAAAATACAATAACTGTATCCATGTAATTTAGGTACTTTTGAAAACTTATCAGATCTAATACCACACTTAAGGTCTTAAGACAGACCTAAAAATATGCAAAGTAGGGAAGTGTTTGAAATTACAAATAAGCACATTTCAATTTGAAAGTAAATTTCCTCATACTTGCAAAATGTTTGTGGAGGGATATCCATTATGGCCGGGATACCCGTCACCCCCTCCCAACACAATCCCCAAGGATGGGAAGACGGACACAGTTCTTGAACTTTTGGAAGGCGGGAGGGAGTTACCCTCCCGGCCGTATTTATTAAAATATGAAACAAAATTAAAACATTAAAATAACAGTTTCATATCATGTACAATTTCATATACACATTACGATGTTTATTGGCTAACCTTAACACATCTCTAATACAAAGGTTCTCCTAGCCGATTCTAAAACATCCTGTAAATGCATATTCTCAAAATTCAAATTGTACATCCTAACATTACGGGCCAACGGCAAGGTCGAAACCGGTGTCAGATCCCTAATACCAGAACTCCCCCCTCACTTGTGAGGGGCGGGCGCACAGAGGACTGTACCTCTGTGCCAACTTCCAATTTCCCTTGTCTTTAGCGGGGGCCCCATATTTACTCGACGCCATCTTAGTGGTCGTCCGAGGACTCGTGTGAGGTGTCTAGAAGGTAGCGTTGACCCCCCTCCCACCGCACACTGCTTACCACATCCGCCGTCGTGGATGTCCTGGCCCCGGGAAATTCCCAGGAGGGGCCCGTAGCCCCTCCTCCCCTGGGAGGGGCCTATGACCGCCTTCCCTTTCGGCGGCCCCATCCTTAGAGGGTACCGCCTCCCCGTGTGAAGGGCCAATGGCCGCCTCCCCCCGGGCGCTCCCATCCATAATGGGTGGCGCCCCACCTCTAGGGATCTTCCAATTACTGCTCACCGATCATGACCTTACCGCCCGACCAAAAATAAATACGACATTTTGAACCTAATGAGAAGGAGTAAACAGTTATACTGGGTATTTCGGAGTATAAACCTTTATCTACACAAATAACACCTCTTTTAACTTAGCTGCGATACTTCGCCTAAGAACATGCTAAGAGCGACCATTTTATTGACATAAAAAATAATCCAGACTTTATTAGAAAACAACCTGTAAAAGAGATAATATCACCGTTAATCGACTTTATTGCAATACTAATCGTTGCCATAAGGGGCTGGTGGGTGGGTCAAAATTGGCTCCTTGTTCCGTCTAGGGCTCACGTGCAACGAGGAGGTGCAGCTTCCAAGCACAGGAACAAGAGGATGCTTCCTTGGATTGTTGCTCCTTTTATTCTTCCTCGGGAGGGCGTGTACCCTCCTCCGATCCGCCTACGGGGCGTGGCCAATGGTGTAGGTGTCTAGGACAACCCCTCTTGGGCGGGAAAAGGCGCGCCCCGGCTACGCCGCTTCGGGCATACCAGCCGAGACACTCCTCCCGCCCAAAATGGTTTCCCGGGGGGGTCAGGGCACCCAACCATACGTTCGGGGGGACCGAGTGGTCGCCCCTTTCCATATGGCCGGGATACCCGTCACCCCCTCCCAACACAATCCCCAAGGATGGGAAGACGGACACAGTTCTTGAACTTTTGGAAGGCGGGAGGGAGTTACCCTCCCGGGCGTATTTATTAAAATATGAAACAAAATTAAAACATTAAAATAACAGTTTCATATCATGTACAATTTCATTTACACATTACGATGTTTATTGGCTAACCTTAACACATCTCTAATACAAAGGTTCTCCTAGCCGATTCTAAAACATCCTGTAAATGCATATTCTCAAAATTCAAATTGTACATCCTAACATTACGGGCCAACGGCAAGGTCGAAACCGGTGTCAGATCCCTAATACCAGAACTCCCCCCTCACTTGTGAGGGGCGGGCGCACAGAGGACTGTACCTCTGTGCCAACTTCCAATTTCCCTTGTCTTTAGCGGGGGCCCCATATTTACTCGACGCCATCTTAGTGGTCGTCCGAGGACTCGTGTGAGGTGTCTAGAAGGTAGCGTAGACCCCCCTTCCACCCCACACTGCTTACCACATCCGCCGTCGCGGATGTCCTGGCCCCGGGAAATTCCCAGGAGGGGCCCGTAGCCCCTCCTCCCCTGGGAGGGGCCTATGACCGCCTTCCCTTTCGGCGGCCCCATCCTTAGAGGGTACCGCCTCCCCGTGTGAGGGGCCAATGGCCGCCTCCCCCCGGGCGCTCCCATCCATAATGGGTGGCGCCCCACCTCTAGGGATCTTCCAATTACTGCTCACCGATCATGACCTTACCGCCACAGGCCGGATAGTTGACCGGCTATCCGGACCCCCCCAAACTCCTACTAAAGGTCAAGGCTACACAAACTCTTTAACCAGGCTATGAAGTCTCCTATGAGTAAGACATTCCCCTCCCGAGACAAATGGACCCCATCTTCAAGATACATATGGTCCCCCCGAATACATCCATGTGGTATACAATGCAACTGGCCTGAACGAAGCAACCTACTAAGTTTGTTATTAACTTTCTTTACTGACTGATTCAAAGCTGACACAGAGAGGGCCCCCCGCCACACCTTCCGTGGAATCATGTGCGACCATGCAATTGTGCACCCCGGAACCCTTCTCGCCACCCAACTCACTGTGGATAAAATCAACTCGAGAAGTACTCGTCGACCAATGGTCACCAAATAATTGCCCCCAAGATGCACTATGATTACAGACGGCGGTGACCTCGTCCGCCCTAACAGTCCCTCCATAAAACTATGAAACTGGTCAATACAGAGCCCGCCCCTTCCGTGGAAGGTCACCCTGTACCCGTATTCCCCAGCCACGTGAATCATGTCACCTGCTTTGAATACGTCCGCGGCACGCCTCACGTATGAGTGGCCAACGACCCACACCACTCTTTCCTCAGCCGGTGATCTCTGACCGCTGGTCCCCAGGTGTTGGGTCAACTGCACAGTCCGCCCCGCAAATCCTGCTCGCGAAACTGTAAACCAAACAGAAAACAAGAAGCGTGAGTGCATGACATTGGCTTCATAACATGTGCAACCGCACATACCTTTTATAACAATTCGAGGACCAACGCTTCAACTGTTTCACCTTTTCAACACTCAGACCCCTGGCTGTAGCCTCAGTAGCAGCCCCTATCTGGAAGGAATGGGTCCCAAAATCGCTCGGGTTCAAGCCCGCTGCCGCGATTGCCATTGTTAACACCCGCTGAAACTGAAACCTAGTCAGTGGGGTGGCGTCGGTGTGTCTCAGCAAGCTTCCCCCCCATGATGCCGCCCTCTGCGCTAGGTATTCCTCCACGCATTTTACCGGGCACATGGGAGACCCTGGAATGCGCTGCACTACCACACTGTCCCCGATCGCTCCCTGATCGGTTTTGGACCTGGCTATTGTGACTACCATCGTATCACCCTTAATTTGAATGTGTTCTCGACACAGACCTCCCCCTGTATCCTGCTTGTTCCTCGCTACCAGCTCGCTTACCCGCATAGCCCCATGGAATGCTAATGCAAAAGCGGCCCGGAACAGCACTGTCTCCGCCTGCGATGAACATGTCGTAGGGAGTACGGACATTATCAGGGACAAACTTGCTAGCCCTATCGGGCGCCTCTCATCCACTCTACGACCCTCAAGGCGTTGCCACCCACGCAGAGTCTTCCTTACGAGAAAGGACGATGTGGGGTCCTGGATGCCATGAGCCTGTGCCATGAAGGCAATGGCGGCCCGGTGCGTATTGGCTGTTGCCACTGATCGGCCTGCCTGATGTAAAGATACCAGAAATTTCAGGACATACTCCTCCTTCCCCCAATGCTCCCCCCCAGATGCACCCAAAAATGACCAATAGGAACGGAACGCCCCTTCGTATGCCTTCCTTGTCCTGGGTGCTAGACTCTCTCCCACGAGGTTTTGTAATCCGGGGCACCGAGAGACCAGAGAGCTTCGGGAAATGGTGCCGCCACCAAGTCCGCTGAGGGCAGATAACCCCGGAAGGCCTGCATGTGGGAACGAGAGAGTGCATCAGCCCCCTGGTTCAGTACCCCAGGCACGTGTCTTGCCCTAAAGAGGACGTTTAGTCTCATACACAGCAGGACAATTTCTTTCAGCAATCTCAAAATCCATTTGCAGCGTGCTGCCTGATTATTGATACATTCAACCACGGTCATATTATCAGACCAGAACACCACTATGCGATCACGAAACCCCTCTGGCCATGTTTTCAAGGCCACTAGGATGGGGAACAGCTCAAGAAACCCAATGTTACCTGTGAGCCCACTGTCGTGCCACCACGCCGGCCATGTTCGTGCCGACCATTGGTTACCAAAGATGGCGCCAAAACCCACACTCCCTGCTGAGTCGGTCCACAACCCCAGCTCCTCGGAGGAAGCTGGTGGCTTGTTCCACACGACGCGACCGTTGAAATCCGCCAGAAATGCCAACCATATGCGCATGTCCTGGCGAACCTCTGCTGACAGTCTTGTGCGGTGGTGTCCTTCCTTGAGGCCAACCATGGCTTGTGCGATAGAGTGGGAAAAGGGGCGAGCCATCGGTATCACTCTGAGGGCAAAGTTAAGCTGACCCACAGCTTGTTGCAACTGATGGAGAGTTACTTTTTTCTCGCTGATGCATATTTCGAGCAATGCCTTAAATTTGATTACCTTCTCCCTGGGCAAACGGAAGCACCCCTCCACAGAGTCGAGCTCAATTCCCAGAAACTCGAGTGAAGTAGATGGCCCCACTGTCTTGCCTGGTGCCAGTGGCACGCCAAATTGTCTCATGAGATTACAAAATTCCGTCAAAGCCTGTGCACATTCCGTGCCCCCGGTTGCCCCCAGAAACAGAAAATCATCAAGGTAATGCATAACCTGCGTAAAGCCCGTGGCTCTTGTGAACGCCCATTGCAAAAAACTACTGAACTTCTCAAAATACGCACAAGAGATGGAGCAACCCATTGGCATACATTTATCCATGTAGTAGCGTCCCTGAAACACAAAACCTAATAAACGCTGATCCTGTGGGTGTACCGGGAGCAACCGGAACGCTGACTCGATATCTGATTTAGCCATCAGCGCTCCGGGCCCCAGGCGATTCAACATGGCGACGGCCTCATCAAAGGATGCATACCGCACCGGTCAGACTCCTGGGTCAATCGCATCGTTCACCGAAAGCCCCTTAGGAGCGGATAAATTATGGATCAACCTAAACTCACCTGGGTCCTTCTTGGGGACTACTCCCAACGGTGAACAAACAAAGTTAATAACTGGCGGGTTCTCGTATGGTCCCGCAACCCGACCTCGGGCCACCTCCTTTGCAACCTTTGCCTGTACTACCGCCGTATTTTGTTGAACCGATAGTTGGATCTTACACTGTGCTTCACCCCGAAAATCCCCCGCCGGGATGCGGAAACCATATGAAAAACCGTCTCGCAACACCCCGGCGGAGACATGATCAGGGTATTCATTCAGCCAAGGGATCATTGCCATGATGTCAACGGGAGTAGGTAGCGGTGCCCCCCGGCAGATATTAGACCTGTTTGGCCCCTCCTCTACCCCCTGTATCACCATTCTTGGCTCTGCATGAACTCTCGGGGTGTGAAGACTGTCCGCACCCTGCACACTCATGCCTGAACTTGCATGTCCCTTGTGGCCTAGTGCACCTGCCCCTGTTAAAGCTCCAACAGACCCCTTTCCTAACCGAGTTTCCATTACTCTTTGTGTGTTGATCATTGCTGGCGCCCGCTCGAAAGGGCGCCGCCGAATAATGGCGGGAAGGCTCCGCCCCGTTCCCGCCAAACGAAGACGACTTCGTCGTGTTCGGCATAACCTGTTTCTGCCAGGAAATGGAGTCGAAACAATCCCACGTCAGGGATGAGTCGTGCTCCTTGGCCTTACGAAATTTGTTATCATAACCCATCCATTGATTACCTCCATACGTTTCATAAAATTCCATTATACGTGTCTGGTAACAAGCCAATTCCTGCAGTACTTCGGGCCTACGTTCCCCCATGATTGCAGTGAACATTCCAAACGCCCTGGCCCAATTAGCGATCGTCTCATCTACTCTGAAACCCGCCATTTTTGCACGCCATACACTCGGATGCAAGAGCTCCTTCTGATTTTTAACGTGCTCTATCTCATAGTGATCAGTCAACAGCGAAAACATGTTCACATATTTATCAGCCCAGATCATTTCTTTTGTGGCCATCAGGATATGTTGAACCACCTTTTCCCTCCTTGAGGGTAACGATCCCTCCCCCGCCAGTGGCAACGGCTTCTTACCCGAATCAGTAGCTGAACTTGATGTTGCTGCTGTTCCCACTCCCGGCGCCGGTTGTTCCGAGGGAACCTGAGGGGAAACAAGAGGGAGATTCGCCTTCGCGGCATCTCTCGATTGCCGCAACTGCTTCATTATTAACCTGGCCTCCTCGGCCGTGTCTCCCGGTGCCACGGCACCCTCGTTGTTCTTGCCTAACCACGCCGCCAACTGGGCGGCCAGCTCGGGAGACATATCCCCCTCGTTAACGGGTGTAACTACCACCAGGAGTAACTGTCCCGCGTTCGGGATCGGGACTGGAGTCTCCACTGGACTGACCGGGCTCGCCAGAGGTGACTCGGGGACCGGGGCCTCCCCCCCTGTCGCCCTATTCCTGGCCCTTTTACCTCTCCCGGCAGGGACTACTCCCGGCAATGCTGGTCCGATGACTTTATTCGGTCTGTCCGTACCATTCATTGCCGCCATCTGCTTCTTCATGTTTGCCATGTCTTTCACCAGCATGCGAAGCATTTGTTCGGTCCCAACCTTCTTTCCGACCCTTTTTCCAGGCATTGTTCACGGATATTCGACTCGAGATCCTGGATCCAAAGATTCGGAATCACTGAAAAGAGAAACACAAAAATTACAAGTTCTCAAAATTGGCTCCTTGTTCCGTCTAGGGCTCACGTGCAACGAGGAGGTGCAGCTTCCAAGCACAGGAACAAGAGGATGCTTCCTTGAATTGTTGCTCCTTTTATTCTTCCTCGGGAGGGCGTGTACCCTCCTCCGATCCGCCTACAGGGCGTGGCCAACGGTGTAGGTGTCTAGGACAACCCCTCTTGGGCGGGAAAAGGCGCGCCCCGGCTACGCCGCTTCGGGCATACCAGCCGAGACACGCCTCCCGCCCAAAATGGTTTCCCGGGGGGGTCAGGGCACCCAACCATACGTTCGGGGGGACCGAGTGGTCGCCCCTTTCCATTATAAACTTACATTCATATTGTGTGAAATATTAGGTTATATTTGCTATCATATATTAAGGTATTTGCACACCTATACAGCGGCGGCTGCACAAGTAAGCATGGTGAGGAAGGGTGGGAGAGGGGTAAATCATCTGTTAACTTCCCCCTCTGCCCCGCCAGCTCCACCGCCTCACCGCGCTTACCTGCACTGGATGGGATTGTACCTATGTGCGCAAATAATTTGAGAATCGGTTCCTCAGCACTGTGCACAGGGCACCTCAGTTAAAGGACTGCAAACTGGTCAAAAGGCTGCTGTGGTATTGGTCGCGGGTCTGCCAAGCAGGCCTGGAAGAATTGTAAATTATGCATGAGTAATTTACGAATCTAAGGAATTTCGCATTGATCTTCTTAAGTGAACGTCACTGCGCGAAATTGCATTAATTCTGCCGTTGTTCCCTGCAAAATGATAGTACAGGAGCATTGGAACAATCGAACAACCAGAGAGTGTGTGACTGTTGTTAGCATCACTTGCATTTTTTCCACAATTGTATACCGCAAAATGAGTCCTTGTATTTCGCTCCAATATATAGCACTAATTAACGGCATTTCTTGTATATTTGCGTAGTTGTCCTCTCATTTTGTTTAATTATGTAAGCGTATATTACTGAAATTTCGCTCACCCTTGCAGCCAAGTGGCTTAATTTAAAGTTAATTGTCTCTATTTAGCAGGACGTTCTTGCTGAACATGGAATTAACATAGAACGAGCACTTTTAGCCATATAAGAGTGATGGATAACCACAAGAAGCCATAGTGGACATGTCAGAATTTTTTTTTCTTTTTTCAGTGACAAATTAACAGCGATTTCTTATTGAAAACAGTGATAAAATGTCCTTGAAGTACTGGGAGGTTTTTTTGCACATCAGCTGCATGCCATTTGAGCATGTTTCATCAGCACGATCGTCAGGGTAGGGCATAAAGGGGAAAAAACATACAAAAAAGACATTTGAGTGGGAAACCTAAAAAGAGTTGCCCCCGTTATCATTCTGAATGGCTGATTGTAGGGATATGGTTGGGGGGGGGGGGGGGGGGGGTTCTGGAGGCGGAGCTGAATGAGACACCCTCACCAATACTTAAAAGTTCCCCCCAGTGGTTAATAGTGACAAAAATTAAGTGCAGGGGCTCTCATTAGAATGCAGCTTGCACCAGCCCACTTCTGCTGCTGGACCCGCTTAAAACAGAACCAACTAGTAGACATGAAAGTGGGGAGATGTGGCGCAATAGTCAGAGCTGCTAAATAATGAGCTGGGGAACCAGGATCGAGTCTCTTCGTCCTCTCAATATCCAGTGATTCTGGGCAAATCACTTAATCCTCCCGTGCCTACCATAAATGAATGTGTACTGGTGCGTATTAAAAATACAGGTTTTAATGATTAAGCACCAGTGTTGATGATTAGGAGCTGGTGTGGAGCACCGGTAACCACTAGCTCAAATTAAGCAATCGTCCCCCCACCTCCAAGTAAGGGGGGTGGGGGCTGAAACTAAGACAAAATTAGCTGCCGCCAATTTTGGCGAATGCTCCTTTCTGCCAAACACTGACCGAGGCCCATGCTGCTCTGAGATTTAAAATGCACTGAATATGTACTGTATTTTTCTGATATATATACTTAAATATAATTACCAATTTTGCAGAAATGGTGCTTACCCGAGCTCTCCTCGCCCATCCCACGCAGGTGACACTTTAAATGCAATAACACGATGTGTCTCAGTTGCAGGCTTCTCCCAGACAGATCTTTCATTTCCCAAATGTCCCTTTTGTATTTCATGCAGAAGAATTATATCAGATGTCCACGGCTTGTCGACTCTATTGTAAAAGCAATATCAGTGATGGAGCTGCTGTTTGCAACAAAGTATCCGCCGCTTCTCCGAGCTGTGAGATGCTGATGGATAACATGTAATATTCGTTGAATGGAATCAGACCTCTGATTCCTGCCTCTGAATGTGCTCTGTAGGGGAGAGAAACATCTTTTTTTTCAATCTTTTGCGGGATTGTGTGTTGCTAGTATATATCAGTTCTTGTTTTCCAAGACACTCTAGATTACGAAATTGTATGTTCCCTTGAATACAAACTAAAAAATGAACAGTGACATAATGTGCCCCATCATATTCCATCAGGAGAATGTTTGGAATACAACCTTCTCCTAATTTCCAGATAATGAAAGGCTACTCAAAGTAAAATACTGAGATAAATAAAGATTTGAGATAAGCAATATTATGAAGAAACTTATTTTCAGACAGATCATACGGTGTGCCTCCTCTCATCAAATTACTGTGCAGTGCATCTGTCTTTCCCCTAGTTGCTCTTACAGAAAATTGAGAAAGAAACATCTCTGAAACTCTCAAGAAAAGGTGTCTGAAAAGTTTTTGAAATATGTGTTGCCGGTCTAAAAGAAGAAAGTTGTTATTGAGTACCTATGATGGAATTTACCATAAAAGAAAAAGACGGTGATACTGAGGCGCCCATTTAGGGGGTGATTAGGATGGCGGGCGGAATTGAGTCCACCCGCCGTCCCCGCGGTGTTAGGACTGTCCCCAGACATGTGGCGGTCCTGCACCGCGAATTTGGATGAGACCACCACCCTGGCGGTTGAATTCTGCAGTTTAACATTGAGGCGGGTGCTGCTTACAGCAGCACCTGCTGCAATACCAAATTACCATGTTGTGCACCACACCGTGCCTGCCACCTTGTGCAGGGAATTGGAGCAGGATACCATGGGTACCCCCTAAGTGCACCCCACCCCCCGGGGGCCCCGCAACAGGCCCCAATTGCAAATGCCTGCAAGCCTTTCCATGGCGGTGATGCAGTCATGGAAAGGCCTTTCAATCCCAGCATCCTAATATGGGTGGCGGTGCCTGCTAGGCACCACCTCCATATTGTGGCTCTATTCCGCCCAGCTGGCAATTGGGACGATTGCCGACCGCAGAAAAGCAGTGTACGCACTTTGTGTCCATTGCGATACCCCTCGCCATTATGATATGGCTGGGGTAAATAAGGTTTCAATGGCGTGCGGATAACCACCTCCGGGCCATCGTAATCAGGCCCTCTTAGTCAGAGTAAACTGTGTCAGAAGTGATGCTACAAGAATAAACAAAACTCCACTCCATAATGCCTGGAGCAAGGTCGAGTGCTTGAAATTAATTGTATGCAACAAGTGTGGGTGAGGCCAGTCTGACCCTGACGAGGGTCTCTTCGACCTCTAGTTCTAATGCTGAGGACTGTCCAACGTGTGTTGACCTGCAGGGAATGCCCTAGTGACAAATCTACATATGTGGTAGTATGAATTGAATTGAAAAATGGGGTTGCACACTCATCCACCCAACACATCCAACAATTGTGAGGGCTTGGAAGGTTTTATGCATCTGCCCAGTGGTTTCTGCATATGAATCTAGAGTAGAAGAGGGCAAAGAGCATGGGTTAGGCATCCACTTCAACCCTCTAGAAGAAGACCGACATAATAGGAGTTCCACTTGCAGAAGTGAGAGTCTAAGGTAGGGCTCAAAGGCTCACTACTGTTAAAGAGTATCCAACAGTGGTTTTAGCCTTGTGGACATGGGCATCACTATAACTTGTGGCCGGTGGTTTAAGGGGCCCGTTACACGCCGGCTATAACAGTATTATCATATTCAGCCAGTAGAGATGAGAGCTATTCCCCTTGTTTGCATTTACTAAAAAAGAATCAAAGGTTTAAATGACATTATGGTTAGTTGTTGACAAGAACTAATGTTAAAACACTCAAAACCCTTTAAAAATTCCAGGTATAGGTTAGTCAACTACTGTAACTTGTGCTTCCATCATGCACTCCTCATGATCCGACATATTTGATAGCTCATTACCTATACCTCACCCTCTGCCTGAACTCATTCTCCACAGATATTGCCTTTTTTATGGATGGGGGACCGCAATACTCACAAATAAACAATGTTGTTCTATTAACCACATCGCTGCTACAGGAATTTTCCTGCTGTGCTGCTTCTTTATGAACAGGGTGTGGTCATGACGGAACCATTCCGTCATCAGCACAGCTCAACTGTGACTGATGACGGAATGGTTCCGTCATCAGCATCGAAGGGGTTAATATGAGAGATGTAATCAATGATGTCTTTTTTCATGTCACAAGTGATGAAATTAGTGAGATCATATTCAGTGCATGATAAAGGAAATGGTTTATGTTAGTAGAAAACATTTTAAATGGTGTGTTTCAGTAGCTTGGGTTTTCTATTGTTAGTTCTTGTGTTATTTCATCAGTTTTATAGTGCCATGTTAACCAATGTTTTTTCAGTAATATTCTAGTTTTTGTAATGTATGTTAAGACTTTAACACCTAAGCTAATTATGACCTAATTTTAACGTTTGTTATTTTCAGTGAATTTCTATTGTTTTTTTTTTATCATATTCTAAATTGGCCCAGCACTCATCCATGCTCTGAGGGGCAATCACTGTTGTGCACAATTTTGGTTACTAAGATATCACTATTTAGAAATTAGTGAGCTATAGGTGACTGAGAAGTCATAGAAAATGACCTTTGATTTTAGATTTCTAGAGCACTAACTATAATCTGTATAACAAATGTAACCCCCTTATTTTGTTCATTTACTGCAGTATCCTCTGTAGGAAATGCTTTCAGTTTTGAAGGTTTGATTCCATCAAGTTGGAGTTCAGGGTGTCCACACTTTTATCATAAATACAGAATGTAAGCACACTAGTTGCTCATTATAACACTGTGGTGAATAGCTGCAGGTGAACACTGGGGAATCAACTGACAAGCTGCTGCTGGGGTTAGAAATGCATGATTCACTCAGCATACCAGATTTTTTTGTGACATTAATGAGGAAGATGTTTGAGATTTTTTTTTAAATGTGTTTTCATCTTAGCTTTAAAGAGAACTAGCCATAGTTTCTATGACAAAATGAACTACCTCATTTAGTTAATTTCTAAAGAAAACAGTTTCAGTTTCACAGCTTTAATTCCATTAGGATGATGTCCAGGTGTGCCACACTTTTGTCATATATACAGAATGTTAGTGCTTTAGTTGTTCAGTGGACCACTGGGGTGACGCTCCAGTACAATATTGGGAAATTATCTCACTAATGAAGGTATTGGAACAGAATACCAGATTTGTTTCTCACTTTGATGAGGAGGATATTTGAGAATTCATAGAAAATGCCTCCTTATTTTACCTTCGTAGAGCACCGACCATAATGTTTATTTCAAAATTAAATGCCTCCTTTTCTTCATTCTAAATGGAAGTTTTTGAAGTTTTTCAGCTTTGACTCCATCAAGTTGGTCATTAGAACTCTGTAGTGAAGCTGCAGTACAACACTGTGTAATCATTGTCAACTGACACACTGCTGCTGCTTTTTTAAGTACATCCTGAGGAAGATAGACTGCGCTTATAGAAAATCTCTTCTAATTTTAGCTTTTGGAGTACCATCCATTAAATCAATGAGATATTCATAAAGAAAACTGTTTTGTTTCAAACATGTTTTATCAAAATCCATTAATTGATCAGCCTACTTCACAGGGTAAAAAATAAATGTAACAGTTAAAATGTCCTTGGTTAAGTGCAGTGGGAGAAAGTTTCTGGGAATATTCTCTGTTTATTGGTGTGAGTCTTGCAATTATTTATTTAGAACATGAAGAACAACAACAGTAAACACGTGACAGTCAGTGACATTGATGCAAGATGGAAGAGGTATAAACACAACCCAGGTTAGCGTAATTCCTATTTATGATGGCTTTAAAATACAGGAAAAGAAAACTCCCACAGTTTACTGGAGATTCGTTGAATGCCGAAAAAGTTATTAAGAAAGCAACAAACACCTTTCCTACTGAAACTCTGAGGTATCGCCACCAGAGTAATAGATTACATTAGAAAGGCAGATAAACTGATAGATAGATAGATAGATAGATAGATAGATAGATAGATAGATAGATAGATAGATAGATAGATAGATAGATAGATAGACAGACAGACAGACAGACAGACAGACAGACAGACAGACAGACAGACAGACAGATAGATAGATAGATAGATAGATAGATAGATAGATAGATAGATAGATAGATAGATAGATAGATAGATAGATAGATAGAATCCATTCACAACACCACTGAAAACAAGCTACACAATTGTGTGTACAGTTAAACTAATGTATATGATTGAGTGACAAGAAAGAGGCTACTTTGTCAAATGGATATCGAAGTTAAACAGGTCTTAATGAAGATACTGAGTACTTCCTAGAGAGCTGAACACTAGTGAACCAGGTGTTTGTTACTAAACAAGAAGCAAGTGGAGTACAATAGAAGCAAATCACACCTACCTCCATACCCGAGGCTAGACTATTGATCCATTAATTGTGTGAACTTTGCACTATTATTCTTTTATAACTGCCATATGTTGTGACTGGAGGGAAATAGGTCATTGTGTTTTGGATACCACTGCATAGGATATTTTATCCATTTGTAAGCATGGGGTCCTTTGCAACTGCTGTACAGATAGGTATGGTCAACGTGAATGCCAGAGTGACTATTTTCTGGTATTGTCCTTGATTTGCATGGTTTCAGAACAGTGCATTATGTGTTGATGGCCCCAGGTGTTGTCCAGGCACTGTAGCTGCAGTACAGAGACTGCTGCACTACTGGTGTTGGGCGACAGTCTACACATGTTTATAGTCCGGTTCCCTTCTCTATCTGCTGATTTCATTGGGTCTTATTGTAGCTTTTGACATAAACGACAATGATCTGATTTTCCATTTTTAAAAAGAAGCTGGATTTCAGTGGCCATGTCCAAGACTCATGACCAAGGTAAGGAATGGAATTATGGATTACTGCTTTGGCCTATGTCTTTGAGGTTGCCCTCTTGTCAAAAGTGTTGTTCACATTGAACCTCAGGCTCTTTGGGCTATCTAATAATCTCCAAAGTGATCACTGCTGAGCATTAGTGTAGGTATGATGTCCAGTTGTATATGAGCATTCTAACCATAACAGACATTCATTTTCTCACATACTTCATGATGTGAGTCAGAAATGGCATGAACAAACATTTGCTTTAAAGTGATCAATTCAAATAAAACCTGCTTGTTTTATTGTGCAAGGATTCGCCCCTGTCTGTTCGCTGTAGCTTTCCTTCAATTATGTGTTCAACTTCTTTGGCATTACAGCTAGAATTGTGTCTAATGTTGGACCCAAATATCTATGTCAAAAGCCACATTGTAAAGTGATCAGTACATTTGTGGTGGTGTACACCATGTGCTCCCCAATATTTCTGGTGTTATCTAGGTTGGGCATTAGGTAATGCACTAATTTCAGGACTTTGGCTGTCCTTTCTATCTGTACTGTAGCTTTTTACAGGATGTCACTACTTTGATAGTAGCAACACAGAAATATGACACCACCACCCCAGTCTGCACAGAGTGTCAGTGGCTCTCCAGTGAAGCTTGGATTTAATATATGGTACCTCATCTTGGTTTTCAGAAATACATGTGGTTATGTATCTTATAAAATAAAACATTGAGGGCCATAGTCATGACCCGGTTTGTGTTGCTCTTGCACCATGCACCATGCAACATGCTGCAAGAGTGACGCAAACCTTAAGTCATATTTATGGATCCACACAAAGCTACTTTGTCTGGCTTTGAGCGGCTACAAAATGGTGGAGTAACGCAACGCATCACAAATTGCTGAGCTGTGTTACTCTGCCTTCGGTAGGCATTCCTGTGACATTGAGTGGGTATCCCCACACAACTCTCATAGCTTTTGATGCATTGCCAAATTTACAAGACCTTGTAACCTGGGAAGGTGCCAAAAAGACATGACTCCACAGGTAAGGCGTAACAAGGAGGAAGATCTTTATTTCTCCTAGTTTTTTCCTCATTCTATGAACATAGAAGGAGGAAAATGTCTCTCGGGATTGTTTTTGTACAGTAAGGTGCCCATTACTGCACAAAATAATCCTGCCTACAACACAGGTACCCTTGCACCATGGTGCAGCGTGCCTGGGTTGGTGCTAGGATGCCAAAACTGCGCCAGCACAAGAGAAAGGGACGGGAATGCGTTATGTGTCGCAGGGAAGTGTAGGAAGGTGATTTGCTGTGCTGCCTTGCACCAGAAACCTCATAACGATGCCCCCTAATGACATGAGACCCTACATAAACTTGACAACATTGATGCTTGAGATGCTAGAGACTTACTCACCTATGAAAGCTATGTCCTCAGATAAGGACAGATTCAGCATTATGTTACTAGCTTCTTGTCGGAGTTCAAGTTATTTGTGGCAGAAGCATGTGAGGTACCTTTGCTTCACATCTCACTATAACACTTTTCAGTCTATTCTGTATTATTATCTGTGTCTAATATGTGCGTTTCTTGCATTTGAATTATACCTTTGTTATGAATTTACAGGTTTTTAATGTCTAAGGACGAGTGTTCACACTTCATTAAAACTGTAAAATAAAACATGCGAAGGTTAAGAAATTAAATGTCTACTCCCTACTGTTGTGTGCGGTCTACTGAGACTTTATTTAATACATCGGAAATTAATCGATAGCTGATGGTTTCTATGGCGCCATGGGCTCCTGATCCAAACTCACCTAACGAGTGACATGCGAGGCTTTTAGCTATCAGGTACATCTCGGTCTCCCGCACAGGGGACCCTTAATTGGTGTGCCCATTACAGAGTGACACTGTGCCTCGTTGCATCAAAGGTTGTGCTCTCCCCAGAGCAGGCACACACTCTGACAATTCGTGCATGTGCTGGCAAGATAACATTAGTGAAGCACAGAGCCACGGTTTGAAACCACAATGTCACTGAAAGCGCACCAGGCTTCATTTTCTAGAAATGCAGAGACCCCTCTGCAAATGGCGAGAGAGTCCTTGTGGAGTTCCTGGGAACGCTTTGCTGCACGCCTAATGGATGCCCTCGGGGGCTCATTATTGTGTGTCGCTTCCATACCTGGTATGCAATCAGTGTGTGTCTTGGCAGCCTGTCTTCACCAGCACCTGTGTCTGTAACATGGTATGGGCTTATGGGCAAAGGCATAATGCATTATCCAAAGGGGAAAGCACATGTGTCATCAGCGCTTTCTGTAATGATGTAATGCCCCAGCAGTGCAAACATCAAATACAAATGGCCGGCGCACCCATCAAACCCTCTTGTTGATGCAGGTCACCATATTAATTCACTTGCGCACAGATCAATTTCTACAAATATGATTTCTGTGGTGCTAGCATAGCACTGGCAGTCAAACTGAGTTATCTGTATCTTAATTAGTTTCTTAATCCCTTTTTATTCTGCAAATGCAGTTAGATTGATCAACTTTTGTCTTATTTGGTAATTCTTTCTGTGTGTGTGAGAAAGCATCTGAGAGCTGTTGTTAGATTCAAGGTCACATTCACCACTGGCTCTTTGTGCAGCGAGGCTCCAAAAATTCTTCATAAACCATCACCTTAACCAGCGGAGCTATTTACTACTTTCTCCCAACTGGGCCCATCTCTCTTATCTTTCATTCATTCACACATTTACTCTGCTCCGAGGATTCAGTGAAGACCCAAAAGGGGAGTCACGGTACTATAGCGGAGTGCCTAAACTAAAACTTCATACATTATTTATACCTGCAGTTTTATTTCAAATATCATGGTTTTCTGAAAGAAGAATTTTAAAACGCCACACTATTCATTTCTTTGATGGATCTGCTAGTAAAAGTTAACTAAAGGACAACAAGACCTGCTTAATTCTCCATTTATTTAATTTTTATTTAGAGATTTAATCTCCTAGCATGATCTCTACGTTTTTCTAGAAGGAAAATAATTCAGTTATGCATTAAAATTCTGAAAGAAAGATACAATTTTAAAGCACATTCATTTATTAGCATGACAGCTTTGAAAAATAAGTTGGAGACATATTACCCAGATATAGAGATGCAGACATCAGCATAGAATGAAATAGTTCCCAACGAAAACCTCTCTGTCTCTCTCGAAGGACTTCGCACCCATTCAAAAGTTAAAGTTCAGAAAAATGTCAAAGTCCCTGCGCCATAGGAAAAATTGCGCAGACCGACAGCATCTCGGGTGCAAAGGTCAGATCAAAAAGCTGAGCTCTCCCAATGTCCCAAATGTCCTCTTTTATACCCTTTTTCACTAACATATCTATCTAAATTCGTAACTTTTAAACCCTAGAATGTCAGCGATTGGTCAATTTAGAGTTGGATGAGCATCACCTCATCGTTTTACTGTTCAATTTGTGCGGAGTCATCCTTATTGCACGAAAAATAGTGGTGCCATTGTTCAAACTTTACTTCCTTCGAAGTGTCCTTTAAATTATTATTTGATGTTCTATTCCCAGGAGTCAACTTGTTGACTTCAAAAAATTTGGCTTGGGCCCCATGAAGTAGGCCAGGCTGACCTTGACCCATACTGCTCAGTCACAGGCAGCTCGCATCTCCGATGTGGCGCATGCGTACTTCTACCGCCATCTCGGAAATTCATTCAGCATCAATCTTTTTTGGCTCACACAGGCCTCGATTTAGGAACTATTATAGAAACAAACACAAATAAATGTAAATTTACGAAATAAAGCCCTTTCTGTTTCCCTCCCAACTTTCTAATGATATCCCAGTTTGTATTTACCTAGCTTAAAGCCACACATATGAGTGATTTCACTAACCAATATTCATGATTTATGCCACAAATAAACTGACAAAAGCACATACATGCAATGCAAAATTAGATTACAACACATGTATACTCTTTATGACACAATATACAACAAATTAGTAAATTATTCTAGGCAGTTCCATGCCTTAGTATCCCACGTGTATTTGTGTATGTGCATTCTTTTCTATGTTGGTTAATTTCAAAACCACACGTTTAGTACCTATTACTGTTATGGAAAGTTTGTTTCACAAGGGGTATAAAAAATGTTTGTTTCCATCTTGCTCCATCACTCTGGATTCATTTGAATACAGCATTGTTCTATTGATTTCATGCATTTTTTTCAATGGATATGCAGAATTGACAAACATGAAAAAATATCAGAGTTGGAGCTTTGTTTCTTTGTATGTTTACTGAAATGCACAACACACTGTTTGGGATTGGCAACCCATTGAATGAGTTCAACTATCTAGTCTGCCTGCACTAGCCACATATCCTGGTTAGCTTGTGTTTGATTAATTCAGTGGGCAAAACATCTTATTAAAAATAAACTTACTCATGCCAACAAAAAAGATCTCATGACATTAGAACTATCATCTATGTTCTTGCCCTATTCAAAACCAAATTCACTTCCAAACTTGCCACAAATATCCATGACTTAATGGGAGACAACTACGTCCATCTTCTTGCTTTCACTGAGGTCTTGTCTACAGGCAAATTGAACCATTTGCTTGTACAATTGATGTCTCTTGACCACACCCTAGGGGAGGGGTCTCCAACCTTTTCACTAATGAGAGCTACTTTTGTTCAAAGAAAATCAGCCCAAACTACCAAAATTATAAGTGTTGTATGCTTAAGACAAGAGTACATTAATGACCACGCTATGCAAGATTACCAGTGCAGGATTGCTAGCAATCCTGGAATTCCACTACAAGACTAATACAAAACAGCCACAGCTGCAATGCCCCCAAGAACAGAGGAAATAATGATAGTAATAAGACTCTCAATGCTGCATAATTTATCATTCATATATCAGCTTTGAATATATTTTTGAAATTAAGAGTTCTGAAAATAAACCCATTTTCAATTTAAGCACACCGTTTTAATTTTGGTATACACATATTATTTCAAACAAGCAAACATTTCTAATTTGATGTCATCCTTAGGATGGTCTTCCCTCAAACTTTATGCCTGCTTACCTCCTCTTTTTTCTGTATCTTTGTGATGGTCTTAGGACTCTGAGCACTTTACCACTGCTAACCAGAGCTACTCCTCTAAACATGGTAAATTGTTGTGTATATAAATTGACATAATTATTGTGCTTGTAAATCCCTTCTAATGTGGTATACCATATACCCAGGGCCTCTAATCTAAATGCTATCCTTCTGGGCCCTCAACACTAGTTGTGTCACCCACACAAGCAGCCTTTCAAACCTGTCTCAAGCCTGCCATTGCAAGGTCTGATGGTGAAGTTTCCTGCCTCTTCGACTTGGCATTTAAAGCCACTTGCCAAGCCTTAAACTCCTCTTTAATTAAACATAAGTCAAACCTAAGGTAGGCAGAGGGTAGCCCAAAGGGGAAGGTGGTGCATAACTAAAAGGCAAGACATGTATTTTAAGTTTTACATGTCCTGGTAGTGACAAACAGTTCAAGTCATTTTTCACTATTGTGAAGCCTACTCCTCTGATAGGATAGCATTGAGAATTCCTTAAAATAATTTTAAACTGATTAGAAAGGAGTAGCTGCATTATATTTCATAGGTTTGGAATGGTGATGATAAATCCGCTTTACTGTAAATCTGGATTTAACATTACTATTTTAGAAATGCCACTTTTAGAAAGTGGGTATTTCTCTGCCCTTAGTGCTCTGTGTGCCTTGCAGTCTGTCTCCAATACATGTCTGGGGTGGTTCAGAGATACACTTTGTGCCTTCCCTCTAGTCATCCACAAACACAGGAAGGGTGGCTGTGACATGGAACTTGCCTGCATTCATCTGCATTCTGATAGCCCTTCCTGGGCAGGAGGAGAGGGGGGAGCTGACTCTTACACCTGAATAGGTAGTGTCCTGTTTCCCATAAAAAGGGCTGAATCCCTCTGCCACCCACAAATAGACTCGCTGGAATGAAAGTGGATCTGTGCACTTCAAGGGATTGCTTGGGATTCACCCCCCACTTCAAAGCCACATTTGGGTATTAGTACTGGGGCACTGACCCCACCAAGGCAGTACACTGCTGTACCTTTGAAGGGCTCAACCAGGAGTAAAGACTTCTGTGCTATAAGGATTGCTACTTTGCTTGATGGGTGCTCTGGAAGAACTGCTTTTATGCTTTCCTGTGTGGCCCTGCAGCCTGCTGATCTCTGCCCTGTTGAGGACAAGGACTGGACCCATCTCACTTGAACCGAGAGTAGCTCCAAGGACTTGCTGGCTTGCCCCCAATTCTGAAGTCTCAGCGCCATCAAAGACTTCTTTCAACTCTGCAACAGTGCCTGGACTCTGCCATCTGTGAGTCCTGCCCAAAGTGGTGGAAACTCAGTAAGGGGTTCTTCATCGCATGTGCAGACCAGAACCAAGCATCATGTCTTCGATGTTGATGCTTTGCTCCATCCAAGTTACTTTTTCAGTGGGATATGCGTGAGTCCTGTAGCTAGCATGCCCTTCATCGAGGTCTGCCTGAACTTTGGATTTACCCCAGGCCAGCATGACCTCAAGTAAACCCCTAAGCACTGTTTGACTCTAGGCACTAGCTTTTGATTTAATCTTTGAAAATTCATAACTCTGGTTCTACTAATTAGATTTTTGTAATTTTGTTCTTATTGTGTTCATAAAAGTATTCTCTATAGCCTGTGTCAAGTATTTTTGTAGTGTTTTCATTGTGTTACTGTGTGTGTGTGTGTTGCACAAATACTTTACACATTACATTTTTAGATAAGTCTGACTGCTCCATGCCAATCTACCAGAGGATAAGCACAGGTTATTTTTAGTGTGTATCTAGCTTACCCTGGCTAGGATTGTAATCAATCTTCAGGGTACTTGTAAAGCGCGCTACTTACTCAAGGCGCTGAGGGGAGGAAGGTGCCGGTACTGCTCAAAGAGCCAAGTCTTGAGAGGTCTTCTGAAAGGGAGTAGGTCTTGGGTCTGCCGTAGGTGGGTAGGGCGGGTGTTCCAGGTCTTGATGGCGAGGTAGGAGAAGGATCTGCTGCCGGAGGTTGTTCGTTGGATGCGGGGAACAGCGGCGAGGGCGAGGCTGGCGGAGCGGAGCTGGCGGGTGGGGGTGTAGAAGCAGAGTCTGCTGTTCAGGTAGGCTGGTCCGGCGTTGTGGAGTGCTTTGTGTGCATGGGTGAGGAGCTTGAAGGTGATACTCTTGTCGACGGGGAGCCAGTGTAGGACTCTCAGGTGGGGGGTGATGTTGCTGCGTCGGGGGACGTTGACGATCAGTCGGGCGGAGGCATTTTGGATGCGTTGTAGTCGTTGTAGGTGTTTGGCTTGGATTCCTGCGTAGAGTGCCTTGCCGTAGTCCAGTCTGCTACTGACAAGGGCCTGTGTCATCGTTCTTCTTATTTCGGTCGGGATCCCCTTGTAGATCCTGCGGAGCATGCGGAGGGTGTTGTAGCAGGAGGAGGAGACAGCGTTGACCTGTTTAGACATGGAGAGGGAGGAGTCGAGGATGAATCCTAGGTTGCGTGCATGGTTGGTGGGTGTTGGTGCTGTTCCCAGTGTGGTTGGCCACCAGGAGTCGTTCCAGGCATAGGGGGTGGGTGCGAGGATGAGTACGTCCGTCTTGTCTGAGTTTAGCTTCAGACAGCTGTTCCTCATCCAGTCGGCGACGACCTTCATTCCCTCTTGGAGGTTGGTTTTGGCAGTGTGCGGGTCCTTGGTGAGGGAGAGGATGAGCTAGGTGTCGTCGGCTTAGGAGATGATGTTGAGGTCGTGTTGGCAGGCCACTTGTACGAGGGGGGCCATGTAGACGTTGAACACCGTTGGGCTGAGGGATGAGCCCTGGGGATGCCGCAGATGATGTTGGTGACTTCAAGCTAGAAGGGCGGGATGCAGACCCTCTGGGTTCTGCCGGAGAGGAAGGACGTGGTCCAGTCAAGAGCCTTCTCTTGGATTTCGGCTTCTAGGAGGCGTGTCTTTAGAGTGAGATGGCAGACCGTGCCGAAGGCGGCTGACAGGTCCAGGAGGATGAGGGCTGATGTTTCGCCATTGTCTAGTTTGCACCTGATGTCGTCTATGGCGGCAATGAGGGCTGTCTCGGTTCTGTGGTTTCGTCTGAATCCAGACTTGGACGGGTCAAGATGCTGTTGTCTTCCAGGCGGCTGGCCAGTTGTATGTTGACGATTTTATCGATGACCTTCGCCGTGAGCGGAAGCAGGGAGTTGGGCCGGAAGTTCTTGAGGTCCTTGGGGTCCGCCTTGGGCTTCTTGAGGAGGGCGATGGTTTCGGCGTGCTTCCTCCCCCTTTCCGGGAATGTCGCTTTTTCGAAGGAGATGTTGATGACCTTCCGTAGTTGGGGTGCGAAGGCTGTGCCTGCTCTGTTGAATATGTGGTGTGAGCACGGGTCTGACTGAGATCCTGAGTGGATGGAGTTCATGACCTTGCGTGTCTCGTCATCGTTGACGTTGCAACAGGAGGTCAGGCGGTTGACCCTGGTGGTGTTCACAGGGGAGGTGGGGTCTGGAGAAGTCGGGCGGTCGTGGTGTTGAAGCTGTCATGGATGTCAGCGATCTTGCAGTGGAAGAAGATGGCTCGTGAGTCGCACAGTTCTTGTGAGGGCAGTATGTCGTTGGCGTTGGCACTGGGGTTGGCGAGTTCCTTTACAATGCTGAAGAGATCTTTGCTGTCGTGTGCGTTTTATCCAGGCCATCTTTGAAGGAGGACCTCTTGGCTAATCTGATGAGGTGGTGATGTCTGCGGGTGGTGTCCTTGTGGGCTGCGTGGTTGTCCAGTGTGCATTCGTGGAGCCATATCTTCTCCAGTTTTCGGCATGCAGTTTGGAGGTCTGAAGCTCGTTGGTGAACCAGGTGGCTCTCTTGCTGGCGTGGCTGTTGGAGATTTTCTTGAGCGGGGCAAGTGTGTTGGCGCAGTCGTTGATCCACTGTCTGAGGTTGCGGGCTGCGGAGCCTGGGTTGGTGGGGTCGGTGGTTGGGTTGTGGGCGAGGGTGGTGATCAGCTGGTCTTGTGTGACTTTGCTCCAGCAGCGGCCGGGTAGCTGTTGGGTAGGTGGTGTGTGGTTGGTTTCTTGAAGGTGAAATGAATGCAGCAGTGGTCGGTCCGGTGGAGTTCGGTGGTGTGGTTGAAGGCGACGTGGGTGCCTGTGGAGAAGACGGGGTCCAGCCTGTGGCCGGCGGCGTGGGTGGGTGCGGTGACGAGTTCTTTGAGGCTGAGGTTGGCGAGGTTGTCGATCAGGGTGGCGGAGTTGGCGTTGTTGTTGTTCTCGAGGTGGAAATTAAGGTCCCTGAGGAAGATGTAGTCTATGGAGGTGAGTGCGTGGTTGCTGGCGAAGTCGGCGATGGAGTCGCTGAATTGAGCTCTGGGTCCGGGTGGTCTGTAGATGAGTGTTCCTCTGAGGGTGGTATTGGGGTCGGTGTGGATCCAGAAGTGCAGGTGTTCGGCGGTGTTGAGGGTGTCGTCTGCGTGGGTGGTGACCTTGAGGGTGGACTTGTGGACGATGGCTATTCCTCCTACGATTCCATTGGCGCAATCCCTGCGAGTGATCTTGTAGCCGTCTGGGATGGCTATGGCGATGTCGGGCGCCGAGGAGTTGTTCCACCAGGTCTCGATCTGGAAGGCCACGTCTGGGGCGGAGGTGTCGAGCAGATCCCAGAGCTGGACGGCGTGTTTGCATGTGGAGCGGGTGTTGAGGAGTATGCAGCAGAGGTGGTTGGGTCCGGTCCTTGGAGGTGTGGTGGTTCTGTCGCAGGTGAATCTGCAGGTGTGGCAGGAGAAAGGCCAGTGAGTCCGTTTCGGGGCGGCTTGGAAGCAGGTGTGGTTTTGGCCGGCGTTGAGTGCGTAGAGGGTGCTGGCTTCATAGTGGAGTCTGGTGTTTTTGGGTGAAATCTGACAGACTTCACATTACATGACTGAAAGCACCAGTACCAAACCATTTACTAAATAATTTAGTGGGGAGGGGGACGTAATGTAACACCCCAAACACCCACAGGACCCAAGCTTCTGCTACCCTTAATGCAATCTACAACCAGCCCACAACCACCACCTCAAGAGGCCCTAAAGAACCCCCCCAACCCCCAAAAGAAAGTGCAGCTCCTTAAGGGGGGCCCCAAAACTTCAAGAACCTTGTTTTAGAGCACTGACCCCAGTAGAGAGATCTGGCTTATATCCATGGTTTGTTTGCTCCCCGTGCCACTTAAGTTTAAACAGAGCACTATGCAAGTCTGTCTTGGCCCTATTACGGAAGAAAAAAAATCATTATTCGCCCACTAGCCCCACACTCCAATTCTCCTTGCTAGTGACTGTGACATACCTTTCATCAGTGTGTGCCTTGGGATGAACTCTGCAGACAGGGCCCAGTTTGTTGAGGGGTGCCTAGCAGAAGTGCCTTCACCAACGGCTTCTTCATCTTCCTCAAATTTGGTGTCAATTGTTGAAAGCTACTCTGCAGCTCAGAGCAAACTCAGAGTAAAATCAGTAGTGGGTGCTCCCACCCCGGTCTGGCTCGTGTCATGACCTCTGAGGGAAAGGTCTTTTTCAGCCTCAGCCCACGGACCTGTATAACTTGTTCTCTCCATGCTGAGGGCAGGCAATTCTTTGTTTGGAATGTACTGTGAGAGGCGCTTCATGTTTACTTCGACCTTGTGCGGGCAGCCTCGGTTGAGGGAAGGGGGTTGGGAGGCGGTGCTTGCCCGGGAGCGTTTGGCAACAGACGAACACCTGATGGGCAGAGCACCAGCTCGGCTTGGGTAGAGGAGGGGAGTGATGAATTTGGGCTTTTCCATATGACTGAGGCCAAAGGCGACTACGCTCTGGCTTGTGCTGGTTAAAGTTTGCTCTGTTCAGAGGGGAGCCCCTACTTGGACAGGGTACACACCTCTGCCAAATAGAGACCAAATTTCCAACAGCTACTCATAGGTAGATGGGGATCTACCAGTAGTTCACAAGCTACTCACTTGAGAAGCCTGTTCTAAGGAGAGGAAGATGATGTGTCAGCCTACTCATGGAACCTATCTATAGCAGGAATTGTCATGCCCATGTTATGATTCATTTTAGTAGAGTGCATCTCATTATTTTTTCACTAACATCTCTCTCTTAAGTGCAGAATAGGTGGCAATATTTTATTCTTTAAATCTGGCCTAGTCAGACTGGGACAACCTTTGATGACACTCTCTAACTAAACCATCCTGATAGATGACAAACTTTTAGCCATACTACCATTAAACCCACAAACCGAATGAACAGATGAAGTCATAGACACCATTTGCTTCATTCAGTTGGTTGATAAACCCACCTATGAAGAGTGCCACATCCTCAGCCAAACCTTGACACACACATAGGCATAGTTTAGGGTATATAAGAACTACAAGTGCATTTCACTGGAGATATACCCATCATACACAAAAAGACCTTATTCTCACCCCTTCTTCCATAAAAACGCTTTGCGTTCTTTTGAAGAGACACCCATTGCGTTTTGTATGTATTGAATAGGGAGAACGCGTCCCTTCCTACCTCTTGTTTGAGGACCTCTCTACCCTTTTGGGCCCGGTGGGTCCCTTACAATATGGTATCGTTTAGGGTACACCTGGGATTGCAGTTGTACTCTGGCTTGCCTCCAGATGTCCCTGGCTCTGCCCATGTGCCCCCGTGGTCCTAGGTTGCAAAGGCAACAGCTATACTCTACAGTCTTTAAATCATAAACTGGTCCAGGCTGCTCAGTGGGGAAAGAGCAAAGATGAAACTTGAAAATGCTTTTAATTGCCCCATTGACTCACTTATCAGTGTACAGAACTATCTCCAGGTTAATCTGTGTGTAAGAGTTCCTAAAACAATAATCACTGTGCATTTCAAATTTAGCGTGGAACACAAATTCCTCCTTTGTGAATGCCAGTCTTGAATCCGCCCTGCTGTGGAATAGAAACCTTACTCAATAACATCGGAGAGGAGCTCCTCACCACTAAGAATTAACATTAAGGTGGAGACTTGTTCCTATTAGACGTCTCTGCAGCATTGTTAATATTAGCCATATCTAACTCCTACATTCATAAAACAGGGGAATAGGCATTGGATATATACCACCACAGTGATTTAAGTGTCTCTTATATGGTCCTCCACTCAAGGTCATAATATCCCCCTTTTCATAAGGAATCACAAACAACACTTGCAGGCTTACTACAGGGCTCAGCCTTGTCTTCCGTCCTCTATAGCACACTACATAGGTTATTCTGTGACAAACCTTGACAGATTAATATAGGCAAACAGATGCATGCAAATAATATGTGCCAACATCTAAAATGCCAACAGGGGGTCAATGTCAACAGCAAATCACCAACTGCCTGAGGCAAGTGTAGCTGCCTATTAATGGGATTCATTTAAAACCAGAAAAGATTACTCTCCAGTCCAGCTATCTCTTTCACTAGAGCCCAAATCAGGGTCTGCCACCTTCTCTTAAACTATTAGAGATCACTTTACATGTAATTTTGCAAATCAGCAGTGGGACAAAGCAAGCATTCCACTACTTATGCCTCCTGCTTGAGATCATGCTCTACTAAGGCAGCCACTAGACTGCTTTGATCCTCTGTTCATTTAGGTTCCGCTTTGTATATTGAAAGCTGCTTGATGCAGATCACTGCGCCAAGTCTATCGGAAAATACAAAGAACACAAAACCATGCAATGTGTCTCATCTTCAGTCTAAAAGAATGACCCACAACATTCATTCCACAATTGCACCGTAAGAAATTGGGTTAATAGTTAAAGGGTTGAAACCCTTCTCAAGCTCCAGCCACAATTTCTCTCAGGGTGAAACCACAAGCAAACCTAAATTAAGCTGTGCTCAACCCTTGGGTAGCTTGCCACAGAGAGTCAGTCTTAACTCATAGGTAATATGTAAACTATTTGTGCAACACCACAAACAGTAACAAAGTGAAAAACACCACTAAAGGCACCCACAACAGAGTTTGAAACAGCGTTAATAAATAAAACAAGACCAAAATGACAAAATTCCAACCAGCAGATCCGGAGATATTACATTTTAAAGGTTTTAGTAAAAATAGCACCAACAGGCGTAAAGCTCTAACTGTGGATAACTGGTAGCGCTGGACTCGGACAAATTCATAAGTTCAGGCCGATTGCGATGGAGTGTTGTCAGACTACAGGGACCCAGTTAGGACTTTTAAACAAAGTACCTTCTATCCTGGTTTGCAAAGCATTTTCATGATCAGTGTCGAAGATGCGTCAGACAGATGAAGCGATGCATTGATTCCGAAATGTGGCAAGGTTACAGAGTGAGGTTGGTTGTGTCATAATTGAGGATTCCGTTGACGAGGGCTTGCAGAGCGAAGTCAAGACTATGAGATGCACCACACAGGTGAGCGATGTGTCGGTTCTGAGGAGCTGTGAGGCTGTGGTGCAAAGTCTGGTGTGGTCATTGAGGCTGCTCTCAATGAGGGATGTGAGAGCTAACGGCTAGGGCGCTCAACCTCGGACATGGGGATCTGTTCGAGTCTCGGTAATGATGCCAAACATCCTGTGATTCTGGGCAAATCACTTAATCTCCCCGTGCCTAACAAAAATGAATGTGTGTCCTCATGTAACATAACTGGTGCTATGTAAAGCGCTCTGATACCCGATTCGGTTCGGGTCAAGTTCACGCTATATAAAACTCTGAAAAAAAATGAAAAAAACCAAGCATGCATCACACAGTGGCGGTTCTGAATGTAATTGTGCTGTTGTAGCCATGCTAGTTTTTGCGACTGGTCTAATCCATGTAGCAGTGGAGATGCTTCAATTCTGCTCGGGGTTGTGCAGTGCAGCGGAGGAGACATGACGGTACAGTTGGATCGCCGAGGCTGACAAAACACCATTATCCCTCTCCATTGGCACCCCTTGGCAGAGTAGATTAACAGATTGCAGAGTCTTGGTGCAGGAGCAAGGTTGTTGGAGCCTTCCATCTTTGAGGCTCAAGTCCGGAGGCCAGCCAACTAGCCCTTGGAATCACTATGGTGTTCTGGGTTCAAGAGATGTAGGTCCAGTTGTTCTCACCAAGGCAGGAGGGGAGCAGTCAGCAGGTCAACCCAGCAAAGCAGCAGCACAGCAAGGCAGTAGTCCAGCAGAGTGCAGAGCAGAAGAGGGGAAGGCCTTCAGCAGCACAGCAGTTCTTCTTCCAGGCAGAGTATTTAAAGGGCCAGAGGTGTACTTAAATGGTGGTGTTTGAGGTCCAGTATTTATACCCAGTTATGCCTTTGAAATGGGGGAGAAGCTTCTAGAGGTTTTCCTTTGAAGGCACCAGGCATCCTGCCTTTCTTGCCCTGGCTCCAGACTAACTACAGGGGGTATGCAGCCCTTTGTGTGGAGGCACGACATAGTGGGGGCGAGCCATGCTCAATCCTCCCATCCTACCAGTGATGACCCACCCAGGCACACTTAAGCTTCCATTTGTCTGTGTCTGCCTGGGACGAATAGAAAAAGCCCAACTGTCAGCTACACCCAGTCATGTGACCAAAGACAGGCTACAGGTATTCAATGAGAAAGACAGGAAAACCCCAACTCTCTGAATGTGTCATTTTCAGAATTGTAATTAAAAATCTGACTTCACCATAAATTACGATTTTATATTAGGATTAATTCCAGGGTCTATAAAAATGAACTGGTTACCTCTACCAATTTGGAACTTACACTTATAAAAGGAAATAAGTTAACTCCAATGTTATCCTATGGGAGAGGTAGGCCTTGTAGTAGTGAAAAAGGAATTCAAGAGTTTTTAAACTACCAGGACATGAAATACTTAAAAGTACTTGCCATTTTAAATACATTGTACCCTGCACTCTGAGCTGTCCAGGTCCTGCCCTAAGGGTGACTTATATGGATCAAAAAGAAAGGTTTGGGCCTGGAAAAGGTTTATTTTGCCAGGTCGAAATGGCAGTTTAAAACTGCAGACACACAGACTACAATGGTTACTTAAAAGGGTGGCACAATCAGTGCTGCACGGGCACTAGTAGTGTCACTTTACAAAGGACTTACAAGTATATTAAATATGCCACTTGGGGACAAGCCAATGTTACTATGTTTTAAGAAGAGAGCACATACACTTAAGCACTGGTTAGCAGTGGTAAAGAATGCAGAATCCTATGGTCAGCAAAAACAAGAAGGCACAATGTTTGGGCAACACCAACCTAAGGCTGACAGGTGTAGCATGCAATGCACACTAGATCACGGTAAAGGAACATTCTGTCGCCAAAAAGCTTGTGCCTTGTCCATAGAACGCCCCAGGGCTGTTCCCCCAGCTACTTGATCAATGTATTCAAATTCTACCAATCAAGGAGACGTCAAAGGTTAATATTTATCTAACCAGCAAAATACAAAACTTATTTGGGTAAAACTGCACAAGGAAGACACTACTCACTAAGAGTCTGCTTTCATCTCTATGCTGAATAACATTTCTCAAAATTCAGGCAATGACTAAAGGCTTCCTTTATGCTTTCAGTTTATGTCCAGCAAATTAGTGACATCAGACCCACTAGGAGCATGACAACACTGCTGCAAAAGAATGCCACATTTAAAAAACCAAAAGCTCAAATAAATATTCTCAAGAATAATCCCATACTGTGCAGGTCTAAACATAATGGGGCAGATTTATGCGTCACGCAACGGCGCAGAAACGTGGCGCATCCCTGCGACCTATTTACAACGTGACGCATCTAGGCAGATGCGTCACGTTGTAAAGCCCTGCGTCACATGAAACCTGCGTCGGGTTTCATGTGGGCGTTCTGTCGCAGGGTGGGCGTTCCCTCGTAGGAAAGCCCCTTAAAACTGACGCAGTGAAATCTACAAGATTTCACTGAGTCGGTTTTACGACGCTGCTGGGTCAAATCCTTACGCCTGCTTGAAGCAGGCGTAGGGAGTGACGCACCACGTTATGTATGGGTGGCCTCTGTACATTGCAGGAGTTGCGTCGCACTTGCGACGCTACTCCAGCAATGCGCCGCTCGTACACCACAAGATGCGTCACGCATCTGCCCTTCCTTGCAACATGGTGCGCCGCATCTGTGGTGCCGCAAGGAGGGAATTGTGTGACGCATCAGTTCTGCCGTATCCCTGCTGATTTGCAGAGATGCGCCAGAACTCATAAATCTGCCCCAGAGAGTGCAGAATTGATGAAGCTCCTAAATATACATGCACACACAATAGCCCCTGACATTTCTGCACTTCCCCATTACTTAACCCTTCTCTAATCCTTACAAAATGCTAACTCTGAAAGCACATGGAAGCAGCTTCATCATGCTACAAAAATACAATTTAAACACTAAATAATATTTAGCCTCTATTATATGATTCCTCTGTGGGATCATAGAATATGGTTTAGAAATAAAACCGAGCATGTGTCCAACATTTGAATGGCAAGACTGACTGAACTCAAAAGGAGCCACTGTATTCCAAACCGCGTGGATCACCTCTTGAAAATGCTTACATGAGAATATGTTTAGGAGGAGTAAGGAGGAAGGATTTCTGAGCAAAAAATGTGTCGAGTGCTCACAAAATAAAGATCTGTGTCAACAATTATGCATAAAAGTTTGTGATGGAGATGTTTTTTTCTGCAGGGAGATAGCAAAGTGTACAGAACTTCTAGGGATACGTTTTGATACTTTGGAAACAAGATCAGTTCATGTTTTGAAGAGTTTTAGGGGGAGTTTTAAGTAGGATTATCATGATTTACCTGAGACTAAGGTATGGTTTATATGACAATTATTTGTTTTTAGAAGATATGATTGTTTTCTTGGGTAGATTAAAATGTAATCAGTTCCTTTCTTTATACAGTCCTAATGCGTTTTGTTAGAAGATGAAGCCTAGGGTCGGATGAAACCTAGAGATTCTTATAAGGAAGTGTAGCACTAGAGGTAGCTTTTCCTAGATATGCTTGCGCTTAGTGCTGAATGTCTACTTCTAACTTTGTGACCCAGTGAATTTGGATTCTGCCTTGGTAGGGTTTAGTTGAAGTATACATATTTTTGTCCTGCTTGCATTTCGCATAACAGACATTAATATTGCCAACTGCAGACCACCTCAGATACAATAGTGTATCCTCAATGTACCAATAGACCCACATTTCACATCAAATTAATTTCTCCATTTATAACACCTTGCTGCAATGAAGACGCACAGGGTAAGATGCTGCTTACTGGGCTGTTGGTTTGCAGATCTCATCTATGCCAATGCGTTATTAGTAGCCTGATGCAAAGATGAGATACCAAATTCAGAAGGACAACCAAACAGGAAATGATTCAAACAGGAGAGATGTAGGCCCATTGAGCCATTTAGCAAAATACAACAAATATCAAATGTTTGCAAATGGTCATGTGACTGGAAGTTGGAAATGTCCTACTTAACAATAGAATGAGAATGATCATTAGCAAAGTTGGGGTGCAAAATATTAGCAAATTTACAAAGCTATGTTAATAATTCGTTGGATGGTGAGCTCCATGGATGATCTTGTTAATGGTTGGGGAAATGCTTGCAGAGTATTCATTGACTGTGATGTCCTGATGCTTGGGACTACCACAGCACTTAAGTGGGATATGTCTGTCGACACAGAGGAGACACAAGGTGTACATTTGTATGCCCTCACCACACATAAACCTCTGCAACTTGCTGCAGTTATATGTAAATATTTTCTTTTGCAATGAAATTGTTCCCAGCTCCAAGGACTAGTAAAAAACTTTTGCCTTGAAAAGAACACATAGGATTGGTGCACATCTGCACATTTTCTATTAGTGATTGGTCAAAAAACAATACCTCTCCTTTGTCACTCATCTTCACCTTGGAAGACCACTACACCATCATGATATCATAAAGACCATATTAAACAAGACAATTCAACCAATAACAACAATCAAACAACCAGGCCATCAGGGAAAGCTCCCCAGGTTTAAAGTATTGCTTTATCAAAAGCCCAGGTGTTAGGTTCAGGCTGTTACAAACCAATATCATCAGGTTTTGATATCTGAATTTTATCTATTGGAAAATTCTCATCAGTTTTATTTTTTAAATTACACCGATTGTCCTCCCAGAGATATATATTTTTTGGCATTGTGTACAAACTCGGATTTAAGCCACCCCTTTTATCCTGCTTTACCATATAGGTAAAAATAGGTTGACAGTGACCAGGAATGTTACAAACATGGTGTTGTTTGACTTCCAGGTTAGCATTTTCAATTTTTGCCTTTTTGGAATGCATGCCACCTAATGTCAGGTTATTTTTAAATGCACAAAAGTACTTGTCTCTTTTAATTGGTTTGACATCCAATTATGAAGTGCCCCCTACCTGCAATACTGCGAAACTGCATACGTAAGAGGGTGAGCCATTTTGATTTTTAGGAATGTGGTGACGACTTCATGTTTTTCATCTGTATTCCAGGATCCACATTTGAGGATTTTCAAACACTGATATAAAATTGGGATGGAGGACACATGACATGAAGTACTATTGCCTCGTTATTTGAAGAGGTAAGGTGTCTTTAATTACCACGTCAGTTTAGAAAGAAACCTTATTAGGAGTAGACCTAATGCTATTTTGGAATTGTTTACCAGGCCATTTATATCACCCACTCTCTCCTAATTTTAGTGTCCTAATTTGAGTTGGACCTGTCTACCTGAACATGCAGAAATACTGTGATTAATGTAACAAATTGTGGCTACCTCAAATGTATGTGCAAAATAAAGAGTTTGGTTAACCTAATATTACTTTTCGTAAGATACTTCCTCTTGTTTTAAAAAAAATCTTACCTCCAATGCAGATGTCTTTAGATTAATTGCCTTGGTACGTCACTGTCGACAGGAATTTTTTTTTACGGTTCTAGCCTAAATTTTTCAATTTTCAAGTGGTGATGATATTGTTGGGGTTCTACTGTTATTCTCATTTTGCGGAATGTCTTATGTTGACCTTTCCCCCTTGTATATCAACTATTTGGCAAATGTTGTGTTTATTAATACCATTGGCTGATTTTATCACTCTGATTTCCGATTCTGTTATCAATCCTGTTTAACATGATCATATGCAAATGAGGTACATTTTTAGGGAGTAAGTGGTTTGGGAATTGCATATAATATTTAGTCGTGTTATTTGTGTTCTTTTCCCCCCTTCAATAAAACGGCTTTTAGTTGTTAAACTCATGTTGGCTACATGACAAATATCTGAATAAAATAAAATTATTAGACAATCTAACATATGTACCAACTTTGAAACTAATTGGATTGCTGTGGAAGGTGAACCAAGGCTATGGTTACAGTTTAAAATGGTCTCATCCAAACTACTGTTATAGTGATGAACATGTGCTGGAAAAGAGTAGCGGAGTTGTTCTAACAAGATTCTGAAGCAGCAGCTCAACACCAACCAAAGAAAGATTGAGATATGTATTAAAGTTTTGCTCCCGAAATCTGGTCGCAAAACAATAATAATTTACCGACTACTGAAAGATAGTGGTAAGGCATTCACAAACAGGAAAGGATTCATAAGGGAATTATGGCTCACTAGGAATCAAGATTTTGTGAATTGACCTATTAGTACATAGGTCAGTTCGCAAACTACCACACCTGTTGCAAAAATACTGCGCGCTAATTGCAACAAGTATTTTGAGATCGATGCTATGTACAGCTGGCCCCATATGCTGATGTAAGAGGGCCTGAATCAATGTCCAGTTACTGCACTCTTTCTCCTGACTTCAAAGGGATCGCTAATATCGACCCAATATATTTTACTCTTTCTGCTGACATCTCCAACACCATGATGGAGATCTCTGTACAGAAAAGATAGAATAGGCGGAGGTTGAGAACTCCACCCACAGGTTTGTGAATTACATTTTGTGGTAAGTAAACAGTGCTATTGGAATTCTACTTTCTGTACTTCAATGTGCAGTTTGCTGTCCACATGACACACTGGTCACTCATCCTTCAAACCATGAACTCTCCTAACCATGAACTCATTATGACTGTTACCCACTCACCTGTCAAAAAGCTCCCACACAAGCTCGCCAATAACAAGCCATCAGTTTTCCTTACAAAACACCCGACCTCAAAATTGTTAGGCCTTTTCTTACCCTAATACCTATAGTGATGGCCAGTGACACTATGTTACAGCCCTGAACTTTCCTTTTACAAATCATTGTTTTGAGGTGTTTCAGTGTTTGAGGTGTTTCAGTCCAGTCCAGTCCAGTTCAAAGGAACCAAGACAAATGGTTGATTACATCTATAAGGATTATTCCATTTCGGGTGTGAATCCCCGATTTTCGCTTGAAATTAGATTCTAAATTGGCTGGTATTTTCTCCCAAATGTACAAATTGTGTATCTGAGTCTTGGTAAACAGCATGGAAACCCAATTTGTGAACACTGGAACATATTCTAGGGTGTACGTATTGGAATTGTGCACCCTGAAACGTTTTCCATAGTACACAAACTTGAATTTCCGGCAATTTGGAAAAAAATATTCTCATCAGGTTTCATCCTTGGTGTGACAGTGCGCTTTATAACTACACATAACATCTGCATTAAAGTTGTGAACAAATGGAGTCTGCCCCCTAAAAAGAAAAAGTCCTGCAGTTTTACTCAGAAAAAAAGATGGCTACACATATATGGCAGTAAAAAACATGGAGCCTTTTGGCAACCTTAATTATATTGTTGTCCTGCATCAACAAGGCTTAAATGCATTTAAAAAGCTAAACAGCTAAAAACTACCTGAGTAACTGTTCTAAACTTAAAGAGAAAGAAGGAGCTTGCTTGAACACAGATCGAACAGGGTTAAAAGCATTCGCAGGAAGAAAGAGAAATTGGTCGAACAAGTCTGTAGCGAGCAATACATGTTTTGGGGGCATGTCCCTAGTAGGGATAGCAACATAGTCTTACCAAGCATTCCCTTGAACCAGCGACTCAGTCCCACATACTCTGGTTTAACTGTAAATGGCAAAAGGACATATGCACCCGCTGCATGAAGAGTTCATCCTTTCCACTACATGCAGCAGGCCCAATGAATGGCTTCCATCAGAGTGGTGCACATTAGGAATCTGCCTACCCTTCATTGAGTAGCATGAGCCTGTACTATGGGCCGCCATCTGGTGCAGAAAATGAAAACATTTACTTTGGAACACCCACAGTTATGGGGAAAGGGTCTAGGTCCAGGTCCACTCTCTCCCCGCAGCTCTGCTGTGCCGTCTCTTGCCTCCATACCCTGACCTTCTCCTTAGTTCGAGGCTGTTGCCCACTCCTGCACCTGCTGCCTGCTTCAACTGGGACCAGACTGCCTACAACCACTGGAACACCCCCAGACTATGCCAAGAACCTCGGCATCGAACTCGACTCAACACTCCCCATGAACCGACAGGTCAACGCCGTCACCTCCAGCTGCTTCAACATCCTCTGCATCCTCCCCAAGACCTTCAAGTGGATCCCCCCTGAGTGAAGGAAGACAGTCACCCACGCACTCATCACCAGCAGACTGAACCATGGAAATACACTCTACACCGGCATCAACAAGTCCCTACTCCGCAAACTCCAGACAATACAGTCTTTTGGGACTGTGGGGATATGCGGATATTGACAATTGTAAGGTTATAACGTATCATGGTTGGACAGCATGAGTCGTAAACGGGTGACATTTGTGTGGTTATTTCCACAAGAGTACTACTTTAATCCGTTGATGGGAAGATCAAGGTCATTTCCGTATAACATAAAAGGAGAACGGGTTGGCTGAGTATAAGGTCAAAGCTCGTATTGGAGCAGGGATGTTAATAGGGGTCCTTTAACGAGTTGCAAATAACAGTCAATTGGGACTCTCTCACGTGGAGCTGTGTAAATATTACAGAACCAAACCTTGTAATATAATTTATAGAGACCTGGATGTGAATGAGTCTAGTGGCCAAATGATTGCCCGCACCCTGCTCTGAAACATATTGGATTATCCTGATTCAATGGACGGATATCATTACTGTGCTCGTGGTTCTATGTGGGACACTTTGAACTGATTCGTGAGTACAAATATACAAACTGGGGATTCCGGTATTCATACTATAACACAAGAATAGATGCGGTCCATTTTCGATTTTGGCTTGTTGATTCCTACGTTTAGGCCTTGAAAAAGTCTAAGCAAAAGACGAAACACGTGTCGGCAAATTGTGTGCTTGGAGTTTTAATACTTTTATAATACGAAAAAGACTGCTAAACAGCATGAAGAATGACCTTTCTGGATTTCTGTTTTTGATTAATATTGTTGAGTTGTCTCCGTTTGTAGTATAGGGTTATATATACCCAAGGGTGTGACAAAGTTAATCAGGACTAAAAAAGGACAAGTGGTGTGCTGTAAGAGCCTCAGTTTTTGTGTTTAAATTGGTTGCACGTTGAGTTGTACTGACAACACCATTAGGTAGTAGGTGTTTGGGTCTAACCTAACACCTGTGTACAGAAATTAGTAGAACACTTGTATTTTTCACGCTTAATTATTGTTAGATTATTTTATGCCTAGTGAATGTTCAGACATTTCCCTGTAAGGAAACACTACTACCTGTATATCTGCATATTTATGCCAATACAGAACACCGCTGCCAGACTCCTCCTCGGCATCCCCCGACACAAACACATCAGTCAACACCTACGAAGTCTCCACTTGCTCCCCGTGGAGTAAAGAGTCACTTTCAAAATCCTGACTCACACCTACAAATGCCTACACAACAAAAGACCCAAATACCTCAAAGACAGAATCAACTTCCACATACCCAAAAGAAACCTCTGATCTTCCAACCTCGCACTGGCTGAAACCCCACGCATCCACAGAGCTAGAGCAGGTGAAAGATCCTTCTCTCACATTACAGCCAAGACCTGAAACGAACTACCTGCTCTTCGACTAAAGAGATCTACCGAGCCCCCCACCCTCAGCACCTTGAGACCGTCTCGGGTGAGTAGCACGCTTACAATTCCCTGATTGCTTGATTGGGGTTACTATGGTGCAGTGATAATGTTGGAAGAAGCTTTATTGTTTGATTAATTAAAATAGAAAAACACTTTAAGAAAAAGAAGGGTTAATAAATAAAAAAAAAAGGATGATACAAAAGGTAAAATATTTGGCGTTACAATATTGCACAAGGCCAAAGAGCCCAGATTTAAGTTTTCATGATTTTTCAAGCAACATGCATCATCTATAAAAAAAAAGGTGTGTACCGAGGGTTGCAGAAGCTTCATTACTAAAAAGGGAGCAATTCCATTAAAACACAGTAAAAAAAGACGGACATTGCACAAGTCCCGGGATGTCCAAAGGTCCACTCCACTCTCTTTAAGGCTCTTTCTAGACGGGTGGTGATCTCTGCATAAAAAAGTATATGGGGCCTCATTTACCAAAAGTGACGCATCGCTGAGTGAAAACAGTGATGCTTCACTTTTCACTGAGCCCTCCTTGAGACACCAATGGTGCATCATATTTACAGTATGACGCATCATGGGGCAAGGAGTTACAGATACGTCAGTATTTCTGACGCATCTGTATGGCGCAAAAGTGGCGCATTGCTGGAGGTGACACACTCCAGCAATGCACCACTGGAAGTGACGCAACTCCAGCAATGTGTCCTTTCACATGGGGCAAGCGCCATGTGAAAAGGCCTGCCTCAGTCTTACGCCTGCTGTGAGGCAGTCATAAGAAATTGCTGAATGTGTGTCCTAGAAGTGGCGCAGTGAAATCTTATACATTATACCTGGCGTCTGTATAATGTAGCGCAGGGGTTTACAAAGTGACGCTCTACCTAGATGCGTCACTTTGTAAATATGGTGCAACAAGGCACATTTTTTACGCTGCTGGTGCGTCACAAAAAGTGATGCACCGGCGGCGTAAAAGTGTTGCACTGCCCATGGTCTCTAATGTCACCGTGAAACTCAGGGCATTGCAATGAAGTGAGCAGCCAGTAAACGACATAGTGCAGCTAACAGGTTCGGTCAGAAAAAGAATGACGACTGACTGTGGTGCAGTGCTTTTTGGCATCAAACGACTGATTCACAGCACAATTTACTTAACTCAACATTTAAGCATCATAGTGGCACTATTATTTCTACAGTGACCTATATATTATTTTCATTAATAATACCGAAGCTTTTCATCATGACTGCCCTTTAATGTGAGAAAGGCATTACAAATCAGTAGGGCTGCTATAATTTCAAAGACATAAAGAACACTTTTTGCAGGGCTTTCATAATTTTAAAGAAAAGTTTCAGTAATTCTCTGCAGGACTGCCATTACTTTATTGGACAGTGCCCACAATGTTTCCAAGGGGATAGCATACTTTTATAACCAGCACTTTTCATCATGTCTCCTATTATTTAATGAAAGAGCACTAAAAGTCCTCGCGAGAACTGCTATCCTCTCGCCGGCAGTGAAATTTGGTGTTTCGGACGCAGTTTTTTAGTCAAGCTTTTTCATTAGTGCAAGAGTGGTAATGTCCGCGGGCCTCATTTATGAGGCTGTGCGTCACTTTTACGCCGCCGGTCCGTCACTTTTTGTGACGCACCATTGGCGTAAAAAATGCGCCTTGTTGCGCCATATTTACAAAGTGACGCATCTAGGTAGATGCGTCACTTTGTAACCCCCTGCGCCACATTATACCCGAGCCAGGTATAATGTATGCAAGTGGGGCGTTTAGATGCAAGAAAGGGTCATGGGAGTGACGCAGTGAAATCTATAAGATTTCACTGCGCCATTTCTTGGCCGCTAATGCACCAAATCTTATGCCTGCTTCATGGCAGGCGTAAGACTGACGCAGGCACTAACAACATGGGACTTGCCCATGTGAAAGTACACATTGCTGGATTTGCGTCACTTTTGTGGCACACTCCAGCAATGCGTCACTTTTGCGCCTACAGATACTTCAGAAATACTGACGTATCTGTAACTCCTTGCGCCATGATGCATCATATTATAAATATGACGCATCAATCATGACGCAAGGAGTGCGCACTGAGAAGTGACGCGTCGCTGCTGTCACGCAGCGATGCGTCATTTCTCATAAATGAGACCCCGCGAGTCTACAGGTCTAGTTTTACAAGACTTACTTTTGTCTGTACCATACCCCACACAGGATTGCTAAATGGGGGGAAGGTGAAGGAACACATTGTCCACAGTGTGTATAGTGCATATGTTTGCTACCTGTGGCTCTCTCTCGTTTGTGATTGATGACACGTAGTCGTAACACCTACTTTAATATTACTGGGAATACAGGACAGGGTGGGATCGGATGAGGGAGCGGTTCTGCTTTGTATTTCCATGACTATTTTGAGGCAATGTGTCCTCCCACTTTCCATCAATGGCTGGCTCGACTTTGTTTTAACAGTGTATAATCTTCTGGTTTGTGCGATTTATTACAAGAATGATTACTGAGATTCTCCGTAACTATAGATATATGTGGGGTCTTTTATATATATTATGAATTATTATGTCCCGATATTCAACAGATGTAATTCTTGTGTTACAATTGGATTTGAAAAGCAATGTGTTTTGTTTTGTACATATTTATATAGGATTTGATTCTTTCTCTGTAAATATTGTGAGGGTGGGTCGAGGCTGAGTGATATAAAATAAAAAAAAATCTATACAAAAAAAAGAAACACTTCTCTGCGGAGCTGCTGTTTCTCAGACAGCACCATCGCTTCTCACCTTGGTGCTCTTATTTTTATTTGACCAACACACATTTTTGAGTTTTGTAATTAGCAAATGCCAGAGGGTCCTTGATAGCACCCAGATGCTCATATGTTTATCTTCATTCAGTAAGATTGGCAAGATAGTTCAATTTATCATGCACCTACAGTTGAGGTTTTTGTTGAGGTATAGATTGCCAGTTTGATCCTGGCAAGGTCAATTCAAATTTGCATCTTTCTGAGGTTTAGGGACCACGTTTCTTCTATGGATTATGAATTACTAATAATAATCACATTGAAAATGCCGTTTGCAGACAGCTATACAAATAACATATTTCCATCATTATCACTCTCTTTATAACAGGTTCAAAGAGATAGATTGGAAATCGTCTGGTTTTAAATAATTCAGTCATCCTCTCTGCCCCTCTTTTAATATTAATGCAACATAGGAAAAAACACACGGGCATTGTATTTTACAATATTCACTGTTATTCCTTTCCCCTTCGGTACAAACACAACATATTTCCTGATACAAAAAGGAAATAAGCATGAAGCAATGGACTCATGTCTGCGGCTCAGTCAGGAAGTGGTCAGAGCCACCGACTGGCCCCAAAGTATGGGACTGACCCCATCCAGTTTTGGACAAAGTATGAGCTGCATTGGTAAACTGTTGTTGGTTTCAAGGTGGGCTAGAGCGGACAATGGTGAGCTATGACAGCTATTGGTGAACCAGAATGATACAGAAAAGCTGTCATTCCCTTTAGATAACCTGTACCCATGTGATGAACTTATCACATAGAGCTGTCCTGCTGTGCATGCAGTTTGGTTGGCCTAGATCAACACTACAGTACACTATCATCCTCTTTCTCTCACTTTTCAAAGTCTATTTGTTTCTTCTCATTGTGCGCTCCTGGGGCCTCATTTATGAAAAGTGACGCATCGCTGCGTGAAAACAGCGATGCGTCACTTTTCACTGCGCACTCCTTGCGACACCAATGATGCGTCATATTTAATGTATGACGCATCATGTCGCAAGGACTTACAGATACGTCAGTATTTCTGACGCATCTGTAAGCGGAAAAGTGACGCATTGCTGGAGTGTGTCACAAAAGTGACGCATCTCCAGCAATGCGTCCTTTCACATGGGGAAAGCCCCATGTGAAAGGGCTTGCATCAGTCTTACGCCTGCTGTGAGGCAGGCGCAAGATTTTGACGCAACAGCATCCTTAAAGTGACGCAGTGAAATATCATAGATCTCACTGCGTCACTATTACGAGGCTTTTTGCGGGGGAACGCCCCCTCTGCATACATTATACCTGACGCAGGTATAATGTGGCGCAGGGGTTTAAAAAGTGACGCATCTACCTAGATGCGTCACTTTTTAAATATGGCGCAACAAGGCGCATGTTTTACGCCGCAGATGCGTCACAAAAAGTGACGCATCCGCTGCGCAAAACTGATGCAAGGCCTCATAAATGAGGCCCCTGGTGTTATATGCGAGTTCCTTAGGTCTCCCACTGATGCACTAGAAATTCAGAAAGTTTAAAGGTAAACGTTTGTTATTGTGTGTACATCTATAGTAGAATACATTTAAAATCTTTCCTCCTCTTTTTTGTGTATTGTGCATTTTTGTTTTCCCCCTTGAGTGGGTGGCAATTGGCTTTCAAAATATTGAACTCTGTTCATACCCTGTAGCCGTTTGCTTTCTCCCTGCCCTAAGCTGAGTCACCTCCACCTCATGGGCTCGGATCGTAAGGACCTTAGTGCGATGGCGGTCAGTCAGACCACAGACCGCCATCATATCGGGCAGGAGACATCCCACAATGAGTCAGCAGTCCCACCCACCCAATTTGGATGGGACCGCCAGCACAGCAGACAGAAAATTCTTTTAACTACTGCATCATGTGCTGTGGCCCAGGAATAGGGCTGCAGCACAAGCTGCAATGGTATAAAGCACTTTGTGCACATCAATGCACCATGTGCCAGGCATCATATGGTGCCTGGCACACGGTGCATGGATGTGGGGCACTACATGTGCCCCCCAGACAACTTAGCAGTAGCCCACAGGGAACAGGGTCCCTGCTTGGGGACCCCAAAGTTCGTTTCCATCTGCCTTTGTCACTGTGAATACTCCGGAGTTCGGGGCAATCCGATACAATATGTGAGGGCCACATTGGTGGTATTGGTGGTGGCCCTCACATATCGTACAGGATTGCCCGAACGCCGGACCACTTTGCAGCTTCTCTTACGAGGACGCATTTAAAGCCCTTGTTTGTTACTACAAACATTTCTTGACGCCCTTTACGGACCCCTTTACTAATGAGAACATGTGGTGTTGCTTTAAAGTATTCACAGTGACTGATTGTGAGTTCAAAACGGGGCAATCTACTTCTTGATCGCGTCCCAGGATTCTACTAGATGAATCCTGCCTTGTTCCCACTCACCTTTGTGGGATTTTTGACTCCATACCTGAAGGAGAACCACTTGACTTAAAGAGTGACAGAAATTACATTTTTGTTCGTATTTGAGACAAACGCCACAATTAAAGTGGATGGGACAAACAACTACCAGACAGTACCACTTTCATAAGCCTTGAGAAAGTTACATAAATGTAATGAAACTCGTGTCGGTTGTCATCGGCTAGCCTCCAACTATCAAAACTGGGACGGCCCTAGGATTAGGACCCCCCACTTGGCTGTCACCTTCTGTCTATAGTGCTCAATGTGCTCAACATAATGATGTATCATGTACTTACTGTAAACACTTTTTGTTTTGCTACCTGGTTCTCATTGTTACGTGGTATCTAAACACCTTTCAGTATATATTAAATCAAACACGATACATACTGGATTTCTTGGATGTTCTCTTTTTGTGGAATACAATCTTAACTGTTTCTCCACTTCTCATGCCAACGTAAGATTTAGAATATTAACTTTTTCATGTTTGACACTTTATGATAAATTTTGCAAATTACTTGAGTATAAATATTAGAGTGCCAAGGTACGACTAATTTTCAAGATATTTGGTGGTGTTGGTATTGGTGGTATTGGTGGTAGTCGCATTGGTGGTATTGGTGGTGGTGATTTTGGTGGTGGTGGTATTGGTGGTGGTGGAATTGGTGGTGTTGGTGATATTGGTGGTGGGGGTATTGGTACTGTTGGTGGTATTGGTATTGTGGTAGTATTGGTATTGGTGGTGGTGGTATTGGTGATAGTGGTGGTATTGGTGGTGGTGGTATTGGTGCTGGTGGTATTGGTGGTGGTGTAGATGGTGGTATTGGTGTTGGTGGTATTGTAGTTGTGTTTGTATTAGTGGTGGTATTGGTGGTGGTATTGGTGGTGGTGGTAGTGATATTGGTGATGCATTGGTGGTGGTGGTGGTATTTGTGGTGGCAGTATTGGTGGTGGTGGTGGTATTGGTTGTGGTGGTATTGGTGGTGGTGGTATTGGAGGTGGTGGTATTGATGGTATTGGTATTGGTATTGGTATTGACAGTAGTATTGGTATTGGCAGTGTTGGTATTGGTTTGGTGGTGGTGGTATTGGTGGTGGTAGTACTGGTGGTGGTGGTGGCATTGGTGGTGGTCGTATTGGTGGTGGTGGTATTGGTGGTGGTGGTATTGGTGGTGGTGGAATAGGTGGTGGTGTTATGGTATTGTTGGTGGTGGTATTGGTGGTGGTGGCCTTGATGGTGTTATTGGTTGTGGTGGTGGTGTTGGTACTGGTGGTGCTATTGGTGGTGGTGGAGGTGGTGGAGGTGTTGGTATTGGGGGGGTATTAGTTCTGGTAGTATTGGTGGTGTTGTTAATAAAACAGGCTTTTAAAATCAAGCTGTTAGGTGGCTTAGTGCAGATGACACAAAGATGTGTGGTTGTCAGCTTCATTCCATTAGCACACCATTATGTGCTACCTATAATTCACAAGACTTAATCCACTAATCATTTCTAAATCCATTTTACTTGGGGGTTCAAATAAACACAAGATAATACCTGGTTAAAGTGATTGAAAGAGGGTAGTTTTAGTTAGGATGTCATTTCCATAGGAAAGGCGTTTATTGATTTTCCAAACGGTTTGGCGCTGTTTGACGACTCTTCGCGAAATTTACAACACTATATCACCTACTGGCAGTCGCCAGGAGGTAGTTGTAGTTAGGACCTTGTTTCTATTTAGAAAGCGTTTTTTTCTTTTGCCAATTACTTTGGTGCCGTTTGATTAATCTTGTGAAATTTTCAGAATTAATGGCCCGCTCATGTCAGCTGTTGTGTTGAAAGTTTCAGGGTAATCATCAAGCGGGCCAAGAAAAAGGGGGGTTCCAAGAAAAAGGGGGGTCCCAAAACACGTTTTCTCCATGTTTTTCCGTAGGAAACTTTAGGCATGGCTACAGCCCAAACTGCTGAATCGAATTACACCAAATTTGGCAAAAAGGTAGCTCTTCGTCAGACAGCACTCTTTATGTTAAATGGTGTAAATCCATCCAGTAGTTCCTGAGATATGCAAACATTTCTCAGATACATAAATATCCAAGCAATGTATCCGCGAACCCTCCCAAACTCGAGCCTGTAATATGATTGGCTGCCAACAGCTCCAACCAAGAAGTGTTGGCAGCCATCTTATGACTCAGTTGAACTAAGTCACAATAAAAAAAGTTGAAAAACAATAAAAAAAAACAAGAAAAGGGGTCAGGGTAGAATCATCCTAATCTCTTAGGCCTGCTCAGGGACCCTCAGGGCAAGCAAAAGCATTTATTTTCTCATTTTCATTGGGATTTGAACTGAGTGCCACAATCCCGCAGAAAATTTAAAAAAGAAACAAAGTACAGTCTACAATGCTTCTTTTGTTTTAAGGACCCGGGTAGGTCAGTTCCCAGGGGCAGTGCGAGATTATGATGTGGATGCCTGTGGGGGCTCCCACACCCAGAGGACAGCCACCTCCCTGGGGCTATGCTCTTTATATATGGGGGCACGCAGCCTCCCAGCAGCCCCAGGGACCACCACCTCCCGTGGCATCAATTAATTTACAGTGGGGGTCTGTTGCAGCCTCCCGGCCCTGGGGGTTACACAGATGATCGGAGGGGGACCACGCGTCCCCTCTCCAGGAACATTCTGGCCCTGAGTCTGCACCAGCAATGTCCCGAATACCCACCTTTGGGACCCTTCCGTTTGCTACGGCATGGTGGGAGCACTGCTCACACCATGCCATAGCAAACTCTGCTTTGCTTCATGGAAGTAAGAGCATTGATAAACGCTTTTGCTTCCATGAAGTGAAGCAGAATTGCATTTGGGAAAATGGATCTGTATTTTAGCAGCTCCCTTTGTCCAAAAGCAATGCCGGCCCCTGCAGAAGGCAGCGAGCCGGCAGGGAGCATGGGGATCCGGCAGGGACCAGAGGGGCCTTGGGCTCCCTGTGGTCCTCAATGAAGGTGGAGATGGGGTACCTGAGGCTAAATATGGCCCAGGAGGGGGGCCAAGCAGCCCCCATCCCTTTCTTTAATAAAACAAATAGCCGGGCCCCAGGGAATGGGGTCCCCGGGGCAGTCCACCTGCTTTCAAATGAAATAAATGACCAAGTCCCTGGGTTGGCTTCCCAGGGCTGAAAATGGCCTGGGGAGGGTGGCCACCCTTACCTTAAAAAAAGTAAACAACAGCCCAGCCCCCGGGAAGGGGTCCCTGGGGCACATATCAGGCTTGGAAAGGGGGGTACACAGCCCCCCTCCCTTTCTAATAATAAAAAGTATAACAATTGGATGGGCCCTGGTAGATGGGGTCCCCGGGGCCCAAAAGCACCAATGGAAGGGTGGTCCTTTCCTAAACTAAAAAGAGATAGACAAACCGGCAACTCACCAGAATCCCCGACCCACTTTCACCACTATTCTGCAAATACACCCTCTGGTGCGCTCTTGGTTGGGGGATAAACTCCCTGTCACTACTGAGGGTCCTTAGGGCCAAGTAACTCACCAGGAACCTCCAGTAAGCCCCACACAATGGGATTGCGGTGGTGGCCGGAGGTTATGCCGCTTTTTACAGCACTCTCCAAACACTCCTCTTTGCGCCTCTTTTCACACTGGTGGTGGGGTGATGAGGTCCTCTTGTGTTCAGAGGACTTCAGGACTAAAGTGGACTTCATCCCCCAAGGAGCAGTGTGCCAGGAAACACGTTTTATTATTTTATTTATTGGTGGCAGCCCAGGATATCCAACACACTCGCTGTATTCACTTTCACTAGCCTGATTTTTGCCACTCACGCACTATTCACCCGGACCTGACAAAAGCCCACTCACATTTTTTTATGGGCTGAAACATGTAGACCACCTCTTTTGACAACTAGGAGTAAATCGCTCCATGACTTGTGCCACTTAATGGCAAGGCAAGGATTCCCAAAGATATTTTTAATCTGCAGTATTTCACACAAATACACCACACCCGCTCCACTGTAATCAGGTGTTGTCACACAACCGGGGGGCATTCAGCCACCCAGTTGGGACTCCAATGATGAAGCATGACACCAACCATGTTGATGTGTGAGGGGTCTTTTAAGACAACCTATTGGGTTCTTGTCATTGTTTATCACAACAGTGAGTCTTGGTATTTCTCTTTAAAAGTGGGTTCGTCCACATAGTTTTGCCTATATTTGAACTGGGGATATGGACGCACTCCACCATTTCCACGCTCTCTCCTTGGTTTACATCAATATGAACATCCTCCATACATATAGCGTCTCACAGTGCTAGGGCTTGTGAGACATTGTTTTTCAGTAATCTTTTTTACTCACGACACATACACCACCAGTACACCAAACTATTATCCTAAATTTCACTAATTCCGCACCCCTCGCGACTGCCTATTCTTCCCTCTGCCTTACAGTTTATCCCTTTCTCTGGACCTCCATGAAAATAATATAATTAAAAGCCTTTTTCTTTGCAGTTTCCTTGAACCCTAGTCTGGTGATCTGACTAGTTACCTTCAGATGACCTCCATTTTGCCCTCCAATCATAATCAACTTCGAACGGTCTGAAGCAACCAGTCATCTTTGAATGTTGACCAAAGTACGAAGTTGGTGCTCCAATGAAATTGAGGATGCGTTGACATGCTTTTAAAGGTGCCCCATGCACATTAATGTTGTTTCATTTTTTATTTTCTCACTTTTTTAATTGCGTGCTGTGTTGACAGCGTGGACAAATAATTAATTTAGACTTCATTGTCTGTGCTAACATGCCCATGCTATACATTGATATTTCCACTTCTTTCAGAGACAGAGGGTTGGCTTTCCCCTCTGTGTCCCATTAAAAATGCATTTCTTTTCTCTCCCTTTTTATGGTCTTACTTGACAGAGCAGCTGTTACCAGACAATTATGTAAGCATCACTAGAGGGGATTTTGCTCTGGCCACATGCTGGGAGACAGAAGTACATGTTTTGATTGGGCAGAAGTTGTGTGCTTCCACTAAAAAAAAGTACTTGCCCCCACACAGCTGTGATCATTTTATTTATATATCCAGCTGGCTGAGATTGAACTTTTAGGGGCACACGCATGGCAAAGCAATGCTGTAAAAGTGTGTTGGCTAACTAGATGGTTTATAGAGTGTGTCTTTTTCTGAAGGCAGCCCAGATGGTTGGAGGGCAGGTATAACCTACATGGATTTGCAGGTGTTGATTGACAGTGCAACTGTCATCTCACTTAAACTAATATTATTCTACAGCTTCCACACAAAAACATTTTGTAGGAAGGTGCTGTATTATGTAGTGATGCTGGTTAGGCTTTACTTATGCATTACTCTTGCAATACCCCAAAGATGGTCCTTGGATTCACAAAAATAAATCCATAGCTCAGTCCTAGTAGTGTGGCAATGAGCAGCCAGGCTTTACTAGAAGAACATGTGTTAAGCATTTCAGAATACCAACATGGACGATAAGTAATTCACATGACTCGAAAGAACTTCAACACCACTTTATAAAAATAAAACACATTTTTATTTTATAAAATTTCAGACACCAACATGAAGACAATTGGATAAGAATAACTGGAGTTATGGAATTTAGAATGAAAAAGAAATCAGTGCAATTCAATACTGCAGAAATTTAGCATTGCGGTCATTGGTTAAAAGCACTGGTGACAATCTGTCACTTGCAGGTTGAGTTGCGTTGAACCCACTGGGGGTTAAGGTTGGTAATGTCCAGGACCAAGACACTACAGTCAGTTTGATTTTACTTGGCTCCTGAAGCCCAGGTGCAGAGATGCTTTGGCTGAACTTGGTACTGAAGCGTGTGCCACATGGGAGATGGTTTTACCACTTACACAGTGCTGGTGAGGAAACAGGTGCAAAAAGACAACAACAGAGCCACTGCAGTAGTCCACTGAAGGAGCTGTCAAGTTCCCTCGGGTTGCAGCATTGAGTAAAGGTAGTGGTTGTCCGATTCACCATAAATAAGCCTTGGCAGCTGTAAGTTCAGCGGAAAGTTATTTAGACGTCCGGAGGTCCCGGGGGTGGGAGAATGGAAGCCGCATGAAACTTGCTGGTGGTCAGAACTACATTTCTCACAATTCACTGCACCATCTACTTTTGGGCAATACCTTGAAGTTTCCGTTGGCCAGCGATTCTTTGTTTCTGGGATGTTATTTTTACCTGCGGACTGCAGGGGACTAGTTTCACTATTCCAATGGAGTCTAGAGTTGATTTTGTGTCTCAAAGGGGTCCCACTGTTTGGAGGAACCGATCTATGATCTGGAACATGTTACAGTCATACAGTGCCAGGATGGTTTCCACAGGTGCAGAATATCATGCCTCTGCTTTGTGCAGGTTAAGCATGGGCGAATTTTGCGAATCTCGCGTTCGCGAATTTTGTGGATTTGCGAACTCGCAATCCGGAAAATCCGCGAATTCTCGCGAATTTTTTTTTTGTGTTTGCGCGGGTTTCTGCCAGTTCGCGAGGGTTTTGTACACTTTCGCAAATTGCGAACTTACCTGTCGGGTCGCAAGTTTCGCGAACTTGTTGTTTCTACGTGTCCAGCCTGTTTGGGACACTCTTCTTCATCACTGCCACTCTCTGTCACCACTGCCACTCTCTGACTACTCATGCCACCCTCTGGCCCACCCATGCCACCCTCTGTTTCATCACAGCACCCTCTGGTTGTCCAGTCAGTGTACATTATTGTGGCAACGCAAGCACACCTTCCCTGCCTCAAGTGACCTGAATTAATTTGGGGCTGATTAATGTGTCACAGAATATTTTTTTAGCTGGCACCTGCTTCCTTAGTGCTTCCTGATTAGTGATCTTTTGCACTTGCTAAGTGCTTTCGTTGTTGCAAAATTAGTTACAACACCTGCCCTGCCCCAACTGACAATAATGAATTAGGGGCTGATTAATGGATTTGAACTTCCAGCCTGGCTCCTGCTTGTCTCCCTTAGCTGTAATTCAGGGCCTTTGTGGCATATGTGTAACTATTCTGAGGTTCAGAGCAGGGTCACATAATAGTTGCAACTGGCAACTGAACCCTGGAGGGGCCCCTCAGGAAGCACTACAGGTAATGGCTACTAATGATGAGCCTGAACTTTTGAACCTGGTAAGTAGTTTCAGTTTTGCTAAGATCGTATTTCTGCAATTTTGCACTTATTCGCGGGGCGCGAAGTTGTACTGGGAAGCCGCGAACTCACGCGAACAGTGCGAGCAAAATCCGCTGCTCGCGGATTTGCGGATTTTGCGGGAGATTCGCGAATCTCGCGGATTGCGAATTTACCGAAAATCCGCAAAATCCGCGAGCGAAACGGATTTTCCGCCCATGCTTAGTGCAGGTCCTGTTGTCACAGACTCTGGTCTCTTCTTTGTCCTCTGTGCAATTCAAATCAAATCTGAGGTCTGATGCTGGGGTGCCCCTTAAATCGTAGTTTTAGGGACTTTAGGGGTGTGGGTGCAAGTACCCAATGGGCAACTAGCCCCAATGGCTAATTCACTCCTGTGGTGACCCCATCCGGGGGATGAGCCACCTTTTATATCCAGTGCTCCCCATTCTGCCACAAAGTTGCAGAAATCCCCTTTTGCTCTACGGGCCAGGTAGTCCACCCTAGGGGTGTGGCTAGCCTTCTCAGGGTGTACAAATACTGACTACATAATTGTTCTGCTTGCCTGGGTGCAAATGTGCCTGGGGCAGGGAAATGTTAACTCAATTGTGAGGCTGCCTGATTGCATATCAGAGGTAGTGTAAGCTTTAAAGCTCACCTCCTTGATGTGCCACTTCACTAGATATCCTTTCTGAAAGAGAGGTGTCGCCTCCTTCCCATCCGGGACTTTTTTCTGACTCCTGGTAGGGTTCACACCTCCTAGCAGTGGGTCAGATTCCTGTCTTGGCAGCAGCAGCTGCAGGCTGATAGGCAGGGTGCAGGGAAGACTGAGGCAATGAGGTGGCCACCCTCTAAGCAATACACCCAGGTGAATGCCACATCAACCCTGACACTGGAATCATGTCAGGGGTGATAAGGCAAGTTGTTTGATACCAAACATGACATATATTGGCAATACCATTATAGAGCTGGCAACCTCGGGGTGCCCGGGTGCCAGCCCATATTATCCAAGGAACCAGTCGTAGCCCTCAATGGAAAGAGGCTACTATGCGGAGATATAGACTTGCACTTATATATCCACTTCTGTAATATAATGCATCCTTCTTCCTGGGCTCAGCAGGCCTTCCTTAGGGGTGACTAGCATATATTATAAATAGTGCTTTGACCTTGGGACACAAGGTGAAAGCCACGTCGAGTTAGAGCAGTTTGCACTGCTTCAGCAGTCTTCAATGTCAGGTTTGTATCATCTGTTTACTTGGGTCACTCAGGGTGGCACAAAGAGTGCTTCAGGCGCCGGGGACCCCTCTATCTCCCATGCCCTGGGTACCACTTGTAATTTGAAAAGAGCTGTAGTACCGGGCTCAGTGCTGAATGACAATAAAGTAGTGCGCAAACTCTAGACATTTTATAACATAATATACAATATGCCAGAAAAATATATTTGATTTTATTATTCTTTTTGTATTTTTTGTTCGTAAAAAAAAATATATATATATATATATATATATAGATTAAATTTATACATCATTCACTTCAACACATAAATAATTACACATTACCAGCTATATTACACTGGTAGATCCAACCGCAAACTTGTTTAACATTCACAGTTAAGCAGCATAATATATTTATAACATTTTATGTTGTCTGGACACAATATGCAGCAAGATTGGCATTATATGGACAAAAACACTGGTAGTGATTTGAAGAATACACCTAACGCGTTTCAGCAAATGCCTTCTTCAGGATTTTTCTTTACCAGTGAATACTAAAAAGTAAAAAGAATATGTCATCTGGAGTTTAAGCGCACTATTGAAATGTATTTATTAACATGTCAATATTATGTACAATCCTGATAATTCTAAGCTACAGTCTGAAAAATGATTCTTCAAATCACTACCAGTGTTTTTCACGGATGGAGTGAAGAATGTGGTCTTATTTTATAGAAAGCAATCACATTGTACTATTACAAGAAACCTGGTAAACGTCCACAATTATGCGTAATATTAATTCCTATTCTATTCCTGCACAGCCGTCAAGCTCTGGTAGAGCGAAATGGGTCTTATATTCTGGAAGTGATTATCGTTGAAATGTGAGATCATCCCTGTCTCAGTGGATAGTCTTGTCTTGTAATACAAGTTATGGGTGTTAATCACAAAAATTCCTGTTACCTTTGTTTAATGAATTTCTAAAATGATAATTTTTCCTTTTCCAATACTGCTAACTATAACATTTTATTTCAGGTGGTAGATTAACCCCTTCCACACTCATGACGAGCTGGGCTCGTCATGGTGTAGCCTCCTCGTACACTGATGACGAGCCCAGCTCGTCATAAAATAAGGAAAACAGCAATTCCCAGCACAGGAGGGAAATTGCCTTAGCAGCCATGGAGTTAATTAAATAAGCACTTGAGTAGGGGGAATGTTTAGTATCAACTTAATTTTATGTGTGGTTGCAGATTTGAATGTTTTGACTTACTCAAGGAGGGCACAGTTGAGAGTGTCTCATATAACATGTAGCAGTACTCATACATGAGGGGAGTTTAGAAAGAGATAAGATATGCACACATGATCTATAATCTGAGGAGGCTTTGAGTGTGCCTAATGTTTTTGGTCATAGGTATTCCTTCATTATAAATTAAGCCCTTATTTATGAGAAGTGTTGCATTGCTGGGTGAAAACAGCGATGCAACACTTTGCATAGCTCCATCCTTGCGACACCATGGATGCACTGTAATTACTGTACGGCACTGCATATTGCATGGATTTACAGATACGTCAGTAATCCTGACATAGCTGTAGGCGCTAAGTTTGCGCATTGCTGGAGTGTGTCTGAAAACAGACGCAACCCCAGCAATGTGTCATTTCACATGTGGCTCACTGCATCACCCCTTTACGTCTACTTCAGGCAGGTGTAAGGATTTGACGCACTGTCGCCATAAAGTGTTGCAGTGAATTCTCATAGATGTCATTGCGTCCCTTCTACGTGGCTTTCCTGCGTCAGAACGCCCATAGTGCATACGTTATACCTTTTGCAGGTACAATGTAGTGCAGGGGTTTACAAAGTGATGCATCTGCCTAGACTAGGGGTAGGAAGGCCTAGCATTCCCTGCCGTCCTATCCTACTTTGAAGCCTCATGCTTTATGAACACTCTCTCCTGGCATTCCTATGTACCTGCCGAACTCTCTCCAGTAGACAGCACCTTTCCTGGATAGCCACTGATCACATAATCAATGTAGGCTGCTTGCTAAACCTGTTAGCAGCGACCAATCAGGGAAGACTGCAGGAAGGCTGGAATTTGGCTTGCAGGCAAGAAAGTGTTATAACTTATTTTATGTGATAATTAGGGCAATTTCAACAAGAGAAATCTGTTGGATTTGTCAATACCTTCTGTTAAGTCTTTAAATCATATTTTATAGATATAGATATGCATCCATAAAATATTGCTATGTAAGCCTATGAGGCCAAAAGTCTACAATGGGGAAAATCAAATGTGCAATTCCTCCCTCACCAGGGTTAATAAAACATATTGTATAAGGACCCTGCTCATATGTATAGGACCCCTACCAACTGTTACCACATATATGCCATTACAATGCATGCTGCTACAACCAATTTTGATGTGATAGCATGTTTGGTAAAGGCATATGCATGATCAAGTTTGCATTTCAAAATCTAATGTGATTTACAGGTAAGTATAAATACGATATATATATATATAGTTAGGACCTCGTTTCAATTAAAAAATAAATATTTTTTTTGCCAATATCTTTTGCGCCGGTTGAAAAATCTTCGAAAAATGTTCAAAATTAGTGGGGCACTCCGGTCATCTCGTGTCTTGAGAGTTACAGGGTGATTCGTCCAAAAACACGCTTTCCCCATATTAATTTCCCTAGGAACTTTAGACAAAGCTACAGCCTGAACTGCTGAATGGAATTAGACCAAATTTGGCAAAGAGGGAGGTCTTGGTTCAGAAAGAGCCCTTTTCTTAAATGGTGTAAATCCGTGCAGTATTTCCTGCGAAATTAGAGAAAGAGAAGTTTCGATATCTGAGCACCGAGGAGGGTTTGCGCACCCTTCCAGGCACAACTTTCACTCTGGCTGCCAACACTCCAAACCAGGAAGTGTTGGCAGCCATGTTGTGGCTCAGTAATCAAGTCTCAAGAAAAAGGGTGAAAAACAAAAGAAGGGGGCAGGGTGGAAACACCCTGACCCCCTAGGCCTGCTCAGGGGGTCCCACAGGCCAAAAAAGCATTTAAAAAGGATAAATCAGCAGAATTCGCATTGGGGTCAAAAATCCAGCTGACAAAATAAAAAAAAAAAAGAGCAGGCTCCCAATATCCCCCACGCTGCACCAGGGACCGCCACTTCCCCTGGGCTTTGATAATGAAATGCGAGGGGCACATGCCCCCGCAGCCCCAGGGCTCTGTTTTTATAGAAGGAGATGTGTGGGGGGAGCCCTTCAGATGCCCCGGGTTCTACCACCTCCCTGGAGCACATACTCATTAAAAACGCAGGGGTCTGTAGCAGACACCCGGGCCCTGGGGACCACCACCTTCCCAGGGCTTTAAAAAGTTGGGAGGGGGGCCCGCGGCCCTCCTCCTGGAGCCTTGATGGCCCTGGGGACTGCCACCCCCCAGGTTGGCTACTGCAATGTCCCGGGGTGCCCAAAGCTGGGACATTGCCATTTGCTATGGCAGGGCGGGAGCCATGCGGCTCCCGCCCTGTCAAAGCAACCTCTGCTTTGCTTCATTGAAGCGAGAGCAGAAAAGCCTACTCTCACTTCATTGAAGCAAAGCAGATTGCTTTTGAGCAATGGGAGCTGCATGTTAGCAGCTCCCCTTGCTTAGAAGCAATGCTGGCTCCCGCAGGAGGCGGGGAGCCGGCAGGACTGTGGCTGTATTTGGGATCCCCCACGGTCCCCAACGCAAAGGATGGGTCCCAAGGGCCAGGAGTGGCCCAGGAGGGGGCCCACGCAGGCCTCCCCTCTTTAATTAAATAAAATGGCTGGGCCCCTGGGGATGGGTTCCCCGGGACCGAAATGGGCTTGGGTAGGGGGGCCGCATGGCCCCCACCTCAATTATAAATGATTTTCAATAATGGCCAAGCCCTGGGGAAGGGGTCCTCTGAGCCATTAGTGACCCAGGGAAGGGAGGCCAAGCACCCCCCTACCCTATAATTAGTTAATAAAAAAAGTGTCCATTCCCGAGGGTATGGGGTTCCCCAGGGCCAAAAGTTGCCCAGGGAAGGGAGGGCCACACAGCCCCATTCCCTATTAATATATGAAAAAGGATGCCATGCCCCAGGGATGGGGTCCATTAGGCCAAAATTGGCCTTGGGATGGGGGCCACGTGGCCCCTTCCTTTTTTGTGTTTGTTTAAAAATAGTTTAAAAAAAACTGGCATTACCCCGGAGGCCACGCCCACTTTCTCCACCACTCTGCAAACTCGCACCCTGGTGCACTGCTGGTGGGGTGATGAGGTCCTCTTGTGTCCTGAGGACCTCAGGACACATGTGTACTTCATCCCCTGAGCAGCAGTGCACCAAGAGGGGCGTTTGCAGAGTGGTGTAAAAAGGCAGCAAGGCCCCAGACCACCTCCCTGCAATCCAGCTGTGTGGTACTTACTGAAGGTACCTGGTCGGCTAGTTGGCCCCCAGGGACCCTCAATATTCAAGGGGACTTAATTCGCCAACTTAGAATGCGCCAAGGGCACATTTGCACAATGTGGAGAAAGGGGCGTGGCCTTTGTCCACCTCTCAGCAATCCCACTGTGTGGGGATTACTAGAGGTAAGAGGTAGGCTAGTTGGCCCCTAAAATACCCCAGCAGTGGAGCAAGAGCACGTCAGGGAGCGCGTTTGTAGAGTGGTGGGCAAAGGGGGCATGGACTGCTATGAGTACTTACCAATGCTGCTGTGTGTGGCTTACTGGAGGTAATAGGAGGGGTAATTGGCCCACAAGCATGTCCTCGGGGGCAAACTACCCCTCTTGTTACCAGTGGGATTGCTAAGATGTATTCGGAGGCCATACCCACCCTTCTCCACAACTCTGCAAACGCACCTCCTGGCAGACTACGGCATGGTGATGAAGTTCAATTTACTCCTGAGGGAGTTTGGGGGCCAAGAAGCTCTCCTGGTACCTCATGTAAGTCCTACGCAGTGGGATTCCTGAGAGCTGGTTGGAGGCCCAGCACCCTTTCTCCACCACTCTGCAAATGTGACTACTATTTAAAGAAGCATCTTTCTTCACCTCTGACTTAGAGGTAGTTTTAATCCCCTGCCCTAGTATATACTAGGGCCTTACAGAGGAGGTTGTGCCAATTACAGGAGTACCCCAGCCCATACTGTGCCCTAGTCTATGTAGGTATTTTCACTATATTCTAAGTATCTTTAACTATAGCACTGGCTCCGGTCCTGGTTAGGCAGAGTCAGTTACCACCAGTACCAGTCAGTAAAAGGTTGGGTGGACAGGAGGGCTTTGCAGCAAGCCCTCTTTCTGCACCTTTGTTGGTCCTTTCTGCATAGCTCTTTCTTCTTTCTGCACCTTTCTTCGTCTTTCTGGACTTCTGGTGCCTCTTTCTGCATTTCTCTTGCTTCTTTCCACGTCTTTCTTCCTCTTTCTGCACATGTCCTACCTCTGTAGGCATAGTTAGAAGTTAGCCTTTAAAAAACCTCTGAAATTCACTGAAAATACCATAAGTTTCAGGGACGTTACAGTTATAAATTAGCATTTAAAAAACCTTTGAAATTCACTTGAAAAAACATAGGTTTCAGGGAAGTAATAGTTAGAAATTAGCATTTAAAAAACCTTTGAAGGTCACTGAAAAAACAGGTTAAAGGCACATTATAGTTAGAAATTAGCATTTAAAAAACCTTGGAAATTCACTGAAAAAAACACACGTTTCAGGGACGTTATAGTTAGTTGGACATTTCACTCGTACAAAACCAGAGAGATTCAGCTGTTACAGTTAGATCAGCAAACTATAACTCACGCCCCGCAATGCCCTGCTTATGATGTCATATGTTACATCATTCATTACATGATCAGTGACATCACTGATGACATCTCAAATGACATCACTGATAACATCACCCACGGGGAAATCTGATGCACCTCCCCACGCCCTAATATAACCTATGACACACCCACTCTAAAATACAGACTACCATTTTCGAAAACCATAAACACACCAATACCAGTTACTACATATGCACTCACTGATTCTGAGGTGTACACACACATCCACTCATTCATCCATACAGTCACTCATACATGCAGTCACTCATCAATACAACACTATCATATGCACTCATACACCTATACAGACACTCACACACTGCCACTCATCCAGACATATTCACACACCTAATCAGTCATGCAAAGAATCAATCACACCTCCATTTTACTCACCTATACTGTTATACACACACCACCTCACTTATTTATACAGACACTAACACATACTTACTCTCTTATAAAATCACTGTTATAAGTACAAACTCATCCGTTCAGCCACTCTCACAATCACTGACTCTCACGTATAGTCATTTATATACTCCAACTCTCACACACCCTGCCTTTTACATTTGTAATTACTTGGACATTCACCACTGAGACATCAATTCACTTACCAACACACCCATACACAAACTCACCCACCCATACAGCTGTTTCCACATGCACTCTTGAACCCACCCACACAGACACTCGGGCCTCCATACAAATACTCAGGCAACCAAACAATAACCTATATAGACACTCATGAAGCCACTCAACCCATTCAACAGCTTACACAACAACAGACAGACTGATACAGACATTCACACAGTTTAGTCACTATCCCATGCATTCAGTAGGACACATTTAATCACTCACTTATTGAGTCAGCCACGCACCTACTAAATTCTCCATCCAGATACTTATACACCCACTATTTATTTAATACACCATGGCATGTATATAAAACATATTTAAACTTTATAGAAACACACAGTCACTGGATGATGTCATCAGTGATGTCATTTGAGTAGTCATAAATGATGCCATCAGTGATGTCACTGACCATGTTGTGAATGATGTAATATGTGACGTCTTCAGGAAGTGCCTTGCGGGGGCGTGAGTTATAGTTAGCTGAACTAACTATAAAGGAGGAATGGAGGAATTTCTCTGGTTTTGTACGAGTGAAATGTTCAAATGTCCAACTAACTATAATGTCCCAGAAACCTGTGTTTTTTTCAGTTAAAAAAAAAGGAAAATACATATATAATATACATATGTCAAAGGTTTATATTTCCTTGTAAACTACTTTATATTTTCATGGCAAAGGCACCAGCTAATCTAACTGTGGCTACTGCAATATTGGTTGCCTCATCAGCCAATGAATTACCAACAGCGTGCGCTCCTGCACGCTCCTGCACATGTCCTAATGTATGGACAACAAGTGTAAGGGGCAAGCGCGCCCTAACGTCCGCCACCCGAACCCAAAGTATTTCATGCTTGATTGTGCTACCTTTAGAATCCTGAAAACCATTTTGTTTCTGTTAGATGTGGGGGTCTCTAGTTAGCAGAGGTAGGTACCTTTGACCAAATAGGGACCCTTGAGTCTAGTCTGGATAAGGGGGTACACTCCTAAAATAAACCCTGCTCACCCCCTTAGTAGCTTGCCATGAGCAGACAGGCTCATCTCAGAAGCAGTGTGTAAAGCATTTGTGAACACATACAGTAACCCAGTGACAACACTACAGATGGACACCACACTAGTAGTAGTATAAAAATAAGTATTTTTATATAGACTTAACACATTACCAAAATGATAAAAATCCACAATACTGTACTTTAAAAATGGTAGAAATAGCTTAGTTCTCTTTAGATGTAAAATGCAACACTTTAAGTTCAATGTACCTTTGGATGCGTAATGCTATACAACGAAAGTGTTGCAGACAAGGTGATGCGTTGGTTCCTTACAGGCAGGAACGGTTATGCGTCTGGTCCCTACTGCTGCGTAGGGGATGCGTCGTTTTTTAACTGCGTCGGGAGGTGATGAATCGATTTCTTACTGCACTTCCGTGGCGATGCCACCAGCAGCGCCGTGATGCGATGAAGATCCGGTGCAATGAAACAAAATGGCGTCTTCTTTTTGATGCAACAATGATGCGTGCATGCCCAACGGCCGTGTGGCGACTCAACAATTCTTCTGAGCCGCGACAAGCCCTGCAACACGCTTCTCCGTTGATGCGACAGCGTCTGCTGCGACACTCTTCTCTGGTGATGCGACGGCAACAGCTGCAGCGGCGACATGCTTCTTCATCTTGAGTCGTGCTTCCAGCTGCCAGAGACACGCAGTCGCTCAGAAGGCCCAGCTCAACAGCAGGCACTTCAATTCCCAGCAAAGAAAGGCAGGGAAGCTGGTTGGTAAAGTCTGTTGTCCCTGAGACTTCAGCAAGAGGCAAGCTCTATCTCAAGCCCTTGTAGATCCTTTACAGGTTGATTTTAAAGTAGCACAAAGTCCTTTCTCCTTTCTTTGGCAGTCAAGCAACCACTGCAGGCCAATCCCCCAAACAGCACTCAGCTTAAGGATAGTCTCCTCCTCAGTTTTTCTGGTTCCTCTCCTCAGTAAAAGTTCTTCTTGTTTCCCAAAAGTGATCTAAAGTTCTTGGGTCTGGGTCCCAATATTTATACTAGCAAATCCTTTGTCCTCTGAAGGAAGAGGGTCCTGTACCCCGTCCAAACCAGTTCTTTGCAGTCCTGGAGCACTTTGTTGACAAGACTCCTTCTTTCCTTTGACAGTGTGGGCCAGGGATATCAGACGCACAACAGGAGATGGAGCCAGCAATGTGGAAAGCATGCCCAGCCCTATTCAGGTCCCAGGTACAACTCTTCCCACCCATCTACATGCAGATGGCTCTATTCAGCCCTGTGCTGACTCACCCTGTCTCCTGGAATTTCCCAGCCCCTGTCACTGAAACTCCAGACAAGGACTACACAACCTAGCAGAGGCAGGCTTGGATAGTTAGGCAAGAAAATACCCACTTTCTAAAAGTGATATTTTCAAACACAGTATGTTAAAACCAACTTCACTAAAAGATGTATTTCATCATTCTGAGTTCAGGCATACTAAACTCGAATTTCTACCTAGTTCCCTGAGTCAGTTAGGATTATAGGGTGTTATGATCAAACTGCCCATTCTGGACTATGGGGAATAGTTGGCCTTGCAATAGTGAAAAACGAAAATGGCTGTAATTCACTATTCGACACTTTGGAAAGAAGGGGACCCCTATATTTTAGTAGTAATATACTTGCTATACATAGGGAAATTAGTCAGTTTGAGAACGGTTTATAGTCAAGTAAAGGTACAAAACCTAAAAAGCTATATGCAGCAATCACTGTAAGTTGTTATAAGAATTGCATCCAGTAGTCAGTAAATTCATCAGCCAAAGAACACTGAAATCAAATTATTTCTTTTATTTAATCTGAAATTTATATAAATATTTTTTCTTTTTGTAGCATTTGTATTATATATATATATATATCTTTTTTTTCTTTTATATATTCATTTATCATATGACTGATTTACAGTTCATGAAAATAAGACTTTAAAAACAGTTACAGACAAACATTAGGTGTACGACAAACAAATGGTGTGGGCAATACGGCAAGGTAGTTCAAAACGCGCGTTTCGGCCTGTTAGCCTTCCTCAGGTGGCCGTGTATTGCTCTGAAATTGGTAAACACAGTATGGGTGAGAGTTAGACACTTTTGGACACTGGACATACATAATACATTCAATTCTGTACAGTGGATTGACACAACCAACAATTTAAATACAATGTTAAAAAACAGTTATAGATAATCAACAGATTAAATGCATTTGATAGTATATGGCAGCCACATATGTAAAACAGATTATTATATGCATCATTGTTAGAAACTTCTTCTGATTTCATAATAATGAATTTTTCTGAAAGCCTAGCCAGCATTATTTCTTGTAGCTATATGTTTAGATGGATCTAAGTCACATGTTGTACATTTTAACAGGTTCCTATACAAGGAAATAACATAATTTTCTGTGTTCTACCTATATGTTATTATATAAAAAAAATGGAAACTAGACAGTCATTGGTTATAACACTGAGCCTTTTTCATTCACATTTCAAGAAAGGTGGGCCCATCAGGATTGGGTTACACATTGCTTTACACCTGGTAGGTATGTCAACTTACTTAGAAATTATCAGTGTGCAGTAACAACAATAGGGCAATTGGTTAAGAACAGTTACACTTACGAAAACATAGATATGCAAACCAATTGAACACAGAAAAGTGGGGAAGGGAAAAGAAGCCTTTAGATGTAGCCTCATAATTCTTGACAATAAAACTAAAGAAATAAAAAGGAAGAAAAAGTGTATATATGTAACACACAGTTAATTTTGTACTTGATTTTTTTCCCAAAAATCTTGTTATGGGGACAGTTCAGTCCAGTCAGGGACTACAAAGTAGTACTTCTGCGGTGAAACCATGCAGTAATGTGTAAACCACTTACCTAATTTAATTGAAGCGTAGCGTAGTACTCAGAATTCACGATGTGTTGCTATATACGGTGCTATCAGTACTTGGGATGCCTGGTACATAGAAATAAGAGAGGAGGAGATAGGGTAATGTGAACTGAATTTTAAACATGATTTTATTCTGTCAAGTAAAAGTTGTACATTAAGGGTAGTATGTACCGTGAAAAGGTGAACGTGATGGCATTCACGGGTGGTCTCCCCGACGGCTTTATTAATGATCTTTACCGTCTCAACTGTAAAGGAGCGATAATGGCCATGAGTGTAAAACGGGTTTTGAGGTGCTTATACATACTTGCTAAAACAGATAAGTTAAGTCGTAGTATACCTAAGACAAGTTTAATAAATGTCTTATGTAGAACCACACGAAGTCACGGTATATTAAGAATTTATTACACAAGACGCAGGGACATTGATGTGTGGCAGATGCCTAAATATACACCTATACTTAAACAGAATGATAAATAAATGGAAATTACCCTCGACCACAACTGATTTTGAAACTATAGTTGCCAAATAAAGATAGGTTTCTCTAATTTTCTAGGCATGCCATTGGTCTACTGGGGATTTTTTAACGCCTTTACCTGAAAAAAGCGATAATAGCCACGAATGAAACAAGATTATGGAGATGCTAGCATATACATGCTATAACAAATAAGTAGAGCCTCAATATACCTGAAGCAAACTTCATAAGTTTCTTGTGAAGAACCAATTGAATTCGCGTCATGCTGGAGATTTATTTAAAAAAGACGTAGGAATTATAATGTCTGGCAGGTACTTGATTAGAGAGCTATAGTAAGACAGGATGATAAAAAGGCTATAGGAAATCGTCAACCGCAATTAATTTCATGTCTATAGTTGCCAAACCGCATTTAGTTTCATGTCTATAGTTGCCATGTCCTAACTTTTACCTACAATGCGCCCTGCCCTTGGGCCTACCATAGGGGTGACTAATATGCAGAAAAGGGAAGGTTTAGGAACTGGCAAGTGGGTGTACCTGCCCAGTCAACATGACAGTACCAGACTACACACAGTCCCTGCAATAGCAGACCTGAGACACACTTTTACAGACTGCTTCTGTGGGTATCACAACCAGTGCTGCAAGACCATCAGCAGCATTTTAATTACAAGCCCCCCGATGATGTAGTGGCAAGAGACCTACAAGCTATGCTGGGTGCACTTGATTTACATCTTGCCAATGTTGGTGTCACCCATAATAGGGGTCATCAGCTTGATGTTGCTTTTGCCAATTCAGAGAACCTGCAAGCGTTCCAGCCGTTGGCTCTCCCCTGGACGGACCACTATTTATTACCTCTTAGATGGCAGTTGGGGAAGTGGAGAGATCCCGTACCCAGATAGTACACAGTAGAACGACTCTGGTCGAAGCTGCCAGTGGACAGTTGGGCGGCAGAGTTAGCAAGAGCCTGTCCTCCCCCTGTCGCTGATCCCATTACTGCTGACCAGCATATGGGAATTTGGTTGACCAAGGCTTTGGACTCGCTGATTCCAAAAAAAAGGAGGCCTGTCAGGGAAAGAAGAATTGGCTCCGCTCCCTGGTATACCCCCGAACTTAGGGGTCTCAGAACCTCATGTAAAAGATTAGAACGCGCATGGAGGAGAGTGCCGACGGAAGAAAGTCGGGAAGATTACAAGAGAGAGATGAGGAAGTATAAAAAGGCGTTGAAGGATGCCAAAAGGAACTTCTTCAGCGATAGGATTGAGAGGGCAAGTAATTCACCAGGGGAATCATTTAAAATGTTTAAGGAACTTCTGAAGGCCCCGGTCCCGCCAGTTGTGTATGATAACCCTAAAGAAAAATGTGAAGAACTGGCTCACTTCTTTCATTCTAAAATAGAGAAGATCCTGTCCTCACTGCCTGCGACCTCTCAGATCCCGGAGTTGGATGTTAGCCCAGTAATTTGCCCTGCTGAGCTGTCCTCCCTCGGCCCTTTTTCGAAGGAGGAGGTTATAAAAGTTTTGAAAGAGATGAAGAGTGGATCTCCTAGTGACCCAGTCCCCATGAAATACCTTAAACTAGTTGCAAATACTCTGTCCACTCCGCTCACTGACCTTATTAACCTTTCACTCTCTCAGGGCACAGTGCCCCAGAGATGGAAAAAGGCAGTGGTAAAAGCATTATTGAAAAAAACCGGATTAGATTCCTCTAATCTGGCCAACTTTAGGCCTATTTCACTTCTGCCTGGCTTCTCAAAAGTCGCAGAGAAGTTGGTCAACCGTCAGCTTTCTTATCATCTAGAGTCCCATCACCTGTTGGGAGACTCCCAGACTGGCTTCCGTCCCGGTCAGGGGACGGACACAGCCCTACTGGCAGTAGTGGAGGAAGGAAGGAGCATTCTTGATTCAGGAGGGTCAGTGGCAGTGATCCTCCTGGACTTGAGTGCTGCCTTTGACACCGTAAGTCACCAGGTGCTCCTCCAACGCCTGTCAGAGGTGGGTGTGTCAGGGACGGCCATAAAATGGCTGGAATCCTTCCTCTCCAACCGTTTTTACCAAATCTGGGAAGGGGCAGAGCAGTCAACCCTATTCCCTCTTCAATGTGGAGTCCCGCAGGGCTCATCTTTGAGCCCTACCTTATTTAATATATACATGACTCCGCTTGAAAGAGTGGTCGCCCCTTCAGGAGTGAAGATTATCAGCTATGCTGATGATACTCAGCTGGTGGTAGGCCTCACCCAGTTGGTGGAACAACCTGAAGTTTTGCGCGACTGCCTTGCAAATGTCCATCGTTGGATGTCCCACTCTGCCCTAAAGCTCAACGGGGAGAAAACTGAGCTGATGCTCCTGGGTAATTCCAGTCCCTCCATTATTGCTAGCTGTTGGCCCCGGTCTCTGGGTGATCCACCAGCTCCCAAGAAGGAGATCAAGACCTTGGGAGTTTGGTTGGAGGAAGATCTGTCCTTTAGGACCCACGCCAGGAAGACCGCGGGGGTCTGTTTTGGTCTGCTGCGGTCAGCTCGCAAGGTGTTGCCACTGCTCCCTGATCCAGCGAGGAAGCTGCTAATTCGCGGTTTAATCTTGTCGAGGCTCGACTACGGGAATGCGATGTTTCTCGGTGCTCCCGAAGCGACTTTTAAAACTCTCCAACAGGTACAAAATGCAGCCGCTAGAGTGTTGATGGATGTTCCCAGAACACATTCAGCTGCCCCGGCCCCGAAAACGCTGCACTGGCTCCCCGTTAAGGAGCGGGTGAAATTTAAGGCATTATGCACGGCCCACAAAATTTTGCATGGTAAGGGCCCCCCCATTCTCTCCACTATGGCACGCCCTTATAAGCCCACACGTCCTCTGCGTTCGGATCAAAGACATCTCCTGCAGTCAGCTAGAGTAAGGAGAGCTCGCTCTGGGGGCAGGCGTTTTTCAGTGCAAGTGGCGACTTTATGGAACTCCCTGCCCCTTAAGATCCGTTCAGAGCCCAAGATCTTACTCTTTAGGAAACTTCTGAAGACTCATTTGTTTCCAGTGTAGCGATTGAGCTGAGCTTTCTTCCTTGTTCTGTTCCGCGCCGGGATGCTCCTGGGTAACTGAGCGCGCTATAAATTTTGTATATAATAATTTGGGCACACGCAATGCACTGTACTAGGGTCTGACGAGTAAACCAAACCAGCCAATCATGGAGTCACTAATCCATACATCAATTTACAATAGGGAGATCATATGCACTTTAGCACTGATCAGCAGTGGTAAAGTGCCCAGAGTCATAAAACAGCCAACAACAGGTCAAAGAAAATACAGGATGAAGGCAAAAAGTTCAGGGATTACCCTGAAAAAAGGGCAGAGTCCAATAGTTACCAAAAAAAACAACGAGTCATTAAAACTTTAACGCAGTAAAAATAATCACACACAACAAGGGTGGTTACTCCAGGATCAGCATATTCAAAAGCCAAGAGGAGTGCACACAGCTCGCCAACTGGGTTGTGCAGTTTCCAAGACACTGCAGGTGCACCAAGGAGGATGTAAAAAACTATTTTTTTCATTGATCCTACTACTATTACGTAAGCAGCTGAATAAGTCGGTTTGGAACCACTGACCAGTTGACCCGAACCATAAGTGTAAATAAGACATTTGTACTCATCTAGAGGAAGAACTGAAGAAGGTAGAGTGTAAACATGTTCATACTGAAGAAATTCCTGTGTTTGCAAAGAAGGATATACAATGAACTGAAATCAACTGATGTCAACGACATAGCCCTTTAAATACAACGAGGATGACGGCCTTTAGAATTAGGCACATTGGCCTTCGTGACCGCCTCCAGAGGGGGCACAGGAGAAACAACAAAAATGCATCAACCTGTGCCAGTGGGTGATCATTCAGAAGAGCCAACTGCACAGTGGTGAGAATTCTTTCAGTAGAAGAAAAAAGCTATTCAGCAGTAGTATACAGATGTGATGTAAAAGTGATTGGGACTGTGTCACCCTCATTAAAAGTCATATAAGTGAAACTGATCACTCCGGGCAGAATCCAGATGACCACATTTGTAGTGTTTATTCTTTTCTGTAAGTACTGCATTGCAAGCAAGACGGACTGCAAAGTACGCAACACTGCTGTGTGTACCGGAAGCCAAGAGGAAGCAGGAAAGGAAAGGTGTATCAAGCCATAAAGAGGTTATGCTGAGCATAGTCAGGAATGTAAGCCCTGCCGAAGTACGAAAAACCCAGCAGTGACAGCAATTCCTTAAGGGTAGATGGAGGTTGCAATTAAGCACACTTTTCCCAAAAATGGGGGGCCAAACCCCTACCCTCATTGTTCAATTCATAAGCAAGAGAAAGGCCAAAAACTCAATATGTGATTTAGCAAAATGTAACTTGTAGCCTAGAACTGCAAACCATGTCATAATGTGATCGGATCACTGAAATAATATCGAGGGACAAAATATCGACTTGCCAAAATATCGTGGACAAAATATCGACAGTCAAAATATCGAGTTTGTATCTACAAACAGGTAAGTACAAAAATATCGAGTACAAAATATCGTTAACAATAATATAGATGTAAAAAATATCGACTTTATTAAAAACAGTGTTAAATTAAATTAATATTACATTTTAATTACTAAAATATACTTAAAAATACTTAAATTAAATTATAATAATTAAATAATAAATGAAAATAATAAAAATAATTTTTTACAATCTTATTTGTTGACCCTGAACCCTAAAAATACCCCTTTACCCAAAAACCCAAAACTGACCCTGAACCCTAAAAATACCCCTTTACCCAAAAACTGAAAACTGACCCTGAACCCTAAAAATGCCCCTTTACCCAAAAACTGAAAACTGACCCTGAACCCTAAAAATACCCCTTTACCCAAGAACTGAAAACTGACCCTGAACCCTAAAAATAGCCCTTTACCCATGAACTGAAAACTGACCCTGAACCCTAAAAATACCCCTTTACCCATGAACTGAAAACTGACCCTGAACCCTAAAAATACCCCTTTACCCTAAAACTGAAAACTGACCCTGAACCCTAAAAATGCCCCTCTACCCAAAAACTGAAAACTGACCCTGAACCCCAAAAATACCCCTTTACCCTAAAACTGAAAACTGACCCTGAACCCTAAAAATGCTCCTTTACCCAAAATGTATCAATATTATTTAATTACCAATTAATTATTAATTAACAATAACAATAAAGTAAATATATTAGCACATTAGCTGTAATTATTTTAATAATTAATATTATTTTTTCCAAATTAATTACTTAAAAATAACACAAAATTATATATATTAAAAATTTACTCTAATTAATGTAATTAACTAATTACAATTAATTAATTACCAATTAATTACTAATACAAAATATGTTCAAAATTATATTAATTAATTAACTAATTAATATTAATTAATTATCAATTAATTATTAATTAAAAATATTAACAAACATATATTAATTAATTAATTATTATTAAATTACTTCCCACCCTATTCCCCTATAAACCCACAACCCGCTACAGAATTACATTACGCAATTATTATAAAAACAAAATTCATTTAATAAAATATTTTATAACATTAAGACACACTTTTCACACATATTATTACATAAAAATACACTATAAAATATTATATATTATTAAAAATTCGATATTTTTGCTATCTATATTTTATACAGTCGATATTACTTCACTTACCTGAAAAACGATATTTTTGTAGTCGATATTATGTCCAGTCGATATTTTGTCCAGTCTATATTTAAAACTCGATATTATGTCCAGTCGATATTTTGGAGTCGATATTTTGTCTGTACACCAATGTGATCCACTGCGCAAGATGAGTATTTAATTCATCGCTTGTCAGGTATATGTCATCGACATAGGAAAACGCATCTGGGTAAATTTCATAAAAAAATGACACAATATGTGCTGCAAAAACACCGGGTCTATCCTTATACCCCATAGGCAATATCGCATAGCGTCTCTGAGCGCTGAGGGTGCTGAATGCGACAAGTCCCGGCTCTCAGGAGCCAGGTTGTTACTAAAAAAGTAATTGGTAATATCCAAAGTAGTTTTACATCTTTTACGAACAATGTTATTGATCAATGCTGGTCTAATCGTGTTCTGCGCTGCATAAGTATGGGTATGATTATTCAAAAGTCCATAATACAAACAATGCAATATGAACTGTCAGGTTTTAACACCGGAAAGAGAGGGTTATTCACCGTAGAGACACAGGGTTCAATCACACCTTGATACTTCAATTGAGTCAAATTTTCTTTAACGGACGCTGTTGCATCACATTTAATTGAATATTGTGCCTGTGACTGAGGAACAGAGCAAACAGGCACAATATGTGAAGGAGAATCCTTATCCCACCCAGCCTGGTTGCGATATAAGGCAGGAGCTAAGGCAAGTGCCCACTCTGAAACATACCTATAAAAAGGGGATGATGGACAGAGCGTTTGAGCAAATCAAACACTCACCCGCAGTCAACTGATCTGGGTTTAATCCATCACCATTCTTTAGCTCACTCTGTCACCCCAGTTCAGACATGGCCATATGCAAATCAGTCTGACCCTGTGCCTCATGGGAACAGTCCAGCCCGAACTGCCAAGCCATGTCTTCCTTGGACCGGAAACAAGCATCCTGGGACCGGTTTCGGATTCATAATCCTCATCAGCCAGGCTATCTGGAATCCAGTGGCAAAGTGAGCAAGGGATTAACGTCTGAGCATACTCTGCCAACTTACAGCGAACAAAGCTATACAAAAGGGGATGATGGACGGAGCGTTTGAGCAAATCAAACACTCACCCCCAGTCAACTGATCTGGGTTTAATCCATCACCATTCTTTAGCTCACTCTGTCACCCCAGTTCAGACATGGCCATATGCAAATCAGTCCGACCGCTCTGAAACATAAGCATGCTACGTCTCATCAGGGACGTAGTGCAAGAAAGAAGGAATTTTTATATCATCACTGAGAGGACAAGGAAGAACAAAGGGGAGAGGACAATCGACCTCTGTTGGTAAAATGTCATAGAAAGACGTAAAGTTGTCCCAAACAATAGCATTTATGGTGCTCTTAAAGTCATCTTCAATCTGAATTTTAATTTGATAAAGTCTATCAGTGGGTGCTACACAGGTGTCCACAGTTTCAACCGTGACCAAGGTATCATTTGCTTTCCTGCCCAGGAAGAAGGTTTTCACAGTCCGGGGCATATTTTGCTGTCAATGGCGCAACCTTTTTTTTCTGGAACAGGGCTGCATACCGAGGTGGTTCCTCTCTCTTGACCTTCCCGTCAAAAGAGTGCTACGGGGTCCACTGGAGTTGCGCGGACTCACCTTATCTGTGACCTTGCCATCCTTCCCTGTCATATTGTTGATCAGACGATTCCTGAAATGAATGAGGAGAACAAGGATCAGGAACCTGAAACTACTCAAGAGTTTTAATCTTAGAGCAATCATGTAAATCATATCTGCGTTCAGAAGCGTCCTGTCGTGGTGAACCACCACGAGACCTGGGCGTCTGTTGCAGCTAATTTTTGTCCCAAGTCTTCTTAGGAAAGACTGGGTGTCCCTCCTCAGCAAGAGGAGGCTTGCCCTGAGACTGAGGAGAAGGTCTAATGCCAAACATATTGCGTCCCAGGGACGTATTAACGTCAGCAATAATAATTGACAACTCATGTTCCCAATCAAGGTCAGGCACCGCCGAAAGGCATTGACAAAACATCAAAGCTGCTGCTTTACCTTTAACATTAGACAGAATCATTCTGGAGAATACGTGAAAAATGCCCAACAATTTCATCTAGGCAGTACCTGCCCCATGTTCATCCTACACCTTTTTAAGAACTCTGGGAAGAACACTCACGGAGGGGGTGCCACAAAAGAGTGTAGCACTGAGGCAGACACCGGCCCTCCCAAGGTGTTGCAGTCGCCAAAGGAGGAATTAGACCACTAGGCAAACAAATAGTAAGGATCTATGCTTTTCAAAAGGACCCATAAGAGGGAAACAGCATCAAGCTGTTCAATTTTCTGAGCAATCCAAAACAGCAAGTCCTGATGATTATAAAGACGTTTGAATTGCTCATAACTGGGCTAGTCACAAGACCCCGTTATGATTAATGTGTAACCTGCACCAGAGGTGCTGCCCCAAGTAGAGCCACTAGAAAAGCACGGGAAATAAATTGGATCAGGCGTCTATAGAGAAGACCTACCGGACTGTACAATAAATGAACCTTCGCTAGATTCACGTTAAAATAATTAGAATGCGGAGTAAAGCCGGCCAAAACAGGCCAAATGGCCCCATCAATACTCAAGGGGCCCATATGAACAAACGAAAGAGGATGGGTAGGGCGGCATTAAACCAAATCTGGTGCTCCCAGGTCATAAGAGGAAATGTAAAAACCACATAAGGGCAATAAACTGCCGGTACAGCAGCAGGTGTATAAGCATGGAAAGAATTATCATCCACAGCAGGAACCATAACTCAGGAGTAAATCACGTCAAAGGGGTACCCAGGCTTCACCTCTACTAAAAAGACTACTGGAGAACCCGTAATGGTGTCAGGACTATGGCGGTGCGCGGCCTAGGGCCTGCCCTACTTCACTCAAATGCCTCTGTGGTGCGCCAATATTGCATCCCTATGTCAGCCTGTGCTAAACCACACTGGGGCAGAGGTGGGCCTGTTGCCATTTCAGAGTGTAAAGGTATTTAGGCAGAGTAAAACACACATTAGATGTTTAGGTTTTAGAAATGCATGTTTGGCTGTTGTGTCTGCATAATGTGTATTCTCGTAGCCTTTTGATGTATCTGCTGCCATTGGATGTTAGACCATTTCTTTGTAAATGCCTCTTTGTGCTTACATTGCTTTCCAGGGTATTGGTAGTCTGGCTGGACTACAAATCCCATGATGCTCGGAGCGTGAGATAACGTCATAAACGTCATCTTCTGGAGTCACGCCTTCACTTCCGTGCTCACTATTCTTTGACAGCTCACACGGAAGGATCGTTTTGCTTTCGTTCCGTTTCTGGAAAGGGGAGCCTCTTTTTGAGATTGTGGTAAGTTCCTTTGGTCTTCCGGAGTTCTTCCTGCCATTTGAAGAGAGGCTGGTCGTCTCCTTCGATGGTTTCTTAGCGGCCGATCCTCCCTCTAGAGAACGCGATCGGCCACACCCACAGAAGCCTAGTTTCAGTGCCGGCTCCCGCAGCGCCACACCGGGTATAGAGAGTGTGCTCAAATTAGGTCGCACTTTGAGAGGAGGTAAGATTTCAGTGCAATTCAAAAGCCTATAATTAAGAATAATAGCGTTATTAGAATCGCCACTCAATTTTCAGAGCTGACATTTCAAAGGGGTTATTCTAGGTTACAAAACAGAGACTATCTTTTGATTCTTATTATGTTTATGACTAATTTTTGATACTTATTTAAACTTTCAATAAGTGAATGTGGCTAGAAGGATTACAAATTCAAGAGAATTGAATAAAGATAACTTACCAACTTTTTTTTAAAGCAAAAACCTAAAAGAAACCTTACCTGCTGTAAGAGAATGGCTTAACTCCCACTGTGGTGATATGTGATCATATCAGCAAACCACAGAAAAAACTCATTAAGGAAATTCTAGCTCAGCGCAAAAGTATAACAGTGACACTGTATCTGTTTTATTTTTGTATTAATCTTTTCCTTTTCAGATCTCCTTCCCAGCTGTTCCCCACCCAAATTCCCTTCCCCTTCCTTGATCACTCCAATACTCTGCTATGCATAATCCAGAGTTAGTGGTATCGAGAGGTGGGTACATTTGTCTTTATGTATAGATCCCGAGGAAGAACGTTCACTCTGACAAATGGGGACCCCATGATGCGAGGCAGAGATCAGGAATCGGAATTGTCTGTGCCATCACTGAAAGACAATAGAAACAAACAGTAGCACAAAATGGGCCCGAAAGCCTGTTAAACTTCAAGATTGAAAACCTGCAGTGATAGGTGAACCCTAAACATTGAGGAGGCAAAGCCATCCCAACACGGATGTCCCGGGAAAATAGTGCAAGTGTATTGTGCACAAGTACAAGCGCTACTCTGGGGTCCTGTGAATAAGTACCAGACCAAACTTTGGCAATCAGATGTTGCAGGGATGCTGGGGAGTCACAGAACTATGCTTGGGATTATGGGACCTTAGTAGACAGGGACTGAGTCATCCTACCACCTGAGTACACATGAGCCTGTGACCAACTAGCTATAGTGTCTCACTTGTCCTCCTACTCACTCTTAGAGGCACAAGTGATTAGACACCCCCGAATACAACACTCCTGACCTTCTCAGGAATCATGGTTGGAGGAGACACCCTTTTGCTCTCACACATACTAGTCTACAATAAGATCTGACAGGGACACGAGAAAAGTTTAAAATGTTTATTTTCACTACTGTGCTCTAGTATGCAGTATACATGCCACAATGAGTAAGAAAATGCCTAACACAAATACGGCTAGTATCGCAAGTAGTTCATAAATCATAAAAGAAGCTGTCAATATACAAGACAGGGTAGCCTAACCCCCTCCTCTTCTACAGAAACAAAATTATGATATATCAGAAGATCTCTAGGTGTTATCAGCAGATGCCGTACCTCAGTATACACAGATGAAAGCTCTACATCTCAGATGATGTCATGATATTTTCCCTTGAAAGGTCCCTCCCCAACTGTCTGTTACCTATCTGTTCATGTCTATATGTAAAATAGAACACGTTCCCAAATAACAGTTGCATGTGCGTGTTTTGTTTAGGTGCTTGGGCCTGACCAGAACAGAATAACAAGGAGAATTGTTGTTTGACCTTGTCTACATGTTCAGACTAAATCCCAGGAAAGAACAGAGTGCAAAAACAACAGTGTGTTCTGTGTGAAAATACAATGTGGAACAAATCCAAAATATACCTGTAAGGTATTGTGTGCAAAGCAGAAGACAATCTGCAACATGCTCATGCTAACATAGGGAAAACGACATGTAAAAGGACAAGTAAAACAGGGATAGTTGAGAATCATTGGTCCAAGTGGGTAGCATCCGTTGTGAAGTATGTTTCCCCACTTTTTAAAAATGTTAATAGACTAGTCCCTGATTTTACAATGCCTCAGCCGAAAGGCAAGGAAGGAGTCCATATATGGAGAAGCAAGGAAATAGAAACACTGCTAAAGAAGAAACAAGTCTTCTCCACATCTGCACTGCTACTTAAACATATATCTATGTGTGCAAAAGGTTAACAAGCAAATCCAAAGGCTGTTTGGGAGCCATTATAGGCTTCATTGATGGCATCATTTTAAGCCTCAAGATTATTTTTGACAAGTCACGTAAAAAGGTGTCAACAGTTTTGGAATGCGTTCTTTTAAATGGCACCTATAAAAACAACGGGGCATATTACCAAGCAATAGCGATAATTATCGCTATTGCTTGGTTAGAGACAAAAATTTACCGCTGATCTGCGACGATTTTTATCGCAGATAAACCTTGGTATTACCAAGGTTTATCGCAAATGCGATAAAAATCGGCCGCAATGCATGAATATCGCTGAAAAGTCAGCGATATTCATGCATTACCGAGCTAATGCTCTTAGACATGTTATCCACCTCCCATTGGATAACATGGCTAAGAACTGCTCAGGGCAGGTGTTAGCTTTTGGAGATATTCGTGCTAAGCGCGAATATCTCCAAAAGTTGGTAATAGGAGATAGCGATGTTAGTGACTGTTTCCAGTCGCTAACAACTTGGCACGCCCACTTTGCATGTCATTAGTGATAAATATCACTGACATGCAAAGTGGGGCCCAAGATGGTCGCTATCTCCTACTAGCTGTCGCTAACTGGTGTTAGCGACAGCTAGGTAATAGGGAGATCATTTTATCTCCGCTTTCTTGGCTTTTAAAGCCAAAAAAGCGGAGATAAACCCCCTTGATAATATGCCCCAACGATTGCACTAGGTACAAGATGGTTAACAAAAATATATATTTCAAATGCACTGTAAGTTCTTTGCACATTTTGCACCACCTTCATAGTCTGCACAGTCTATCCTACGCTGTGAGAAAACTTTGCGAATTGCAGCCGCATATTTTAAACTGTGGGGTCATAAGGGCATATTATCAAGGGGGTTTATCTCCGCTTTTTTGGCTTTAAAAGCCAAGAAAGCGGAGATAAAATTATCTCCCTATTACCTAGCTGTCGCTAACACCAGTTAGCGACAGCTAGTAGGAGATAGCGACCATCTTGGGCCCCACTTTGCATGTCAGTGATATTTATCACTAATGACATGCAAAGTGGGCGTGCCAAGATGTTAGCGACTGGAAACAGTCGCTAACATCGCTATCTCCTATTATCAAATTTTGGAGATATTCGCGCTAAGCGTGAATATCTCCAAAAGCTAACACCTGCCCTGAGCAGTTCTTAGCCATGTTATCCAATGGGAGGTGGATAACATGGCTAAGAGCATTAGCTCGGTAATGCATGAATATCGCGGACTTTTCAGCGGTATTCATGCATTGCGGCCGATTTTTATCGCATTTGCGATAAACCTTGGTAATACCAAGGTTTATCAGCGATTAAAATCGCCGCAGCTTAGCGGTAAATATTTGTCTCTAACCAAGCAATAGCGATAATTATCGCTATTGCTTGGTAATATGCCCCATTATTTTTTTAATTATTGCCTTAAATATATACAGTGTGTTTTGTCAGAGGTAGGCACATCATAGCACTGTAAATATACATATCACTATTGCCCAGTGCACCAATCAGGAATCAAATCAGCGACCCTTCGATTTTGCACAAAGAACTCAGAAATGATTGCATTATACAACAGCTTTCCTCCAAGAGCAACACATTTCACGCAGATTATGTTACACGCGTTTGCTTTTCATTTGAGATGTGTGCATTATATTATATTTTCTCTTACACGGCTTTAGTTAATAAGAGACTAACTCAGCGCAAAAAGTTCCAACACCATATTGCGATTTCACAAATCAAGTCTAAAATAAATACATTTAGAAATCAGATTAGAAATCAGATGTTAATTATTTTAGAGGGCCAGACAATAAATATAGAATGTCCAGACCCGCACTGTCTACGGTGGCTGTTGGCCCTTCAGGTTCTGAGAAACGTGGTGGGTCTGAAATTACACCCTAGTGCTTTATTTTATGTAACACATTTAGACAACCTCTGCTTGTAGCAGACAAGTCTTTGCATTCTGGGACTTGCATTGTTTTACACCTTTCACCATGCAACGAGCTGTTGATAATTACAGAGGCCCAGACTGACTAAAGGTAAAACTATAAGGTGAGGGCATTTGTCAGCCACATGGGGCTTTTAACCAGCACAATGTTGTAAGGGTGACCGTGAATCAGGACTATTGTACCAGCCAAGAAAGCTTTGCCTGCTGGGAATATATATATATTAATCAATCCGTGCGATACTGCCATAAAAATATCTCAGCACGAGTGCTGGTGATGCATGTTGCAATATTTTATTGGGATCCGGACCCATTGCTTTTCGGCTTGTCCCCACGAGCTTTGTTCACAAATGGGCACAATTTTCCCTTTATTAGCATAAATACAAAATGACGTAAAAATATGAAAGACAGACTGCGAAGCATTCTTATTTCTAAATTCCTATTACCATTATTTATTCACTCAAAATTAATTATATTTATTTAACAATTGTTAATTTGCAAAGTGATATGATGTTACCCAAACAAGGAGATACATCAAAATTATAAAAAATTGATGCTGTCCCAAATGAGAAGAATTGAGAAAGTATGAGAATAATATTTACCATATAATTCATTAAATGTTTCTAGACCAACAGTCACAGATGATGGATGGCAGCTTTTGCAGTGATATATAATATATATAGATGCATTTGGCTTGTGACAAAGAGCTTTCGCTCGAAACATCAGCCGAATTAAACATACCGGATTACTCAGCAGCATGGAGCGCGAGTCTCGTCTTTTCCTGTGTGTTACAACACTGACAGGGAATCCTTCGCATATATATATATATATATATATATATATATATATATATATATATATATATATATATATATATATATATATATATATATATATATATATATATATATCCCAACACGAAGTACACAAAGTTTTTGGCAAACGATGAGCCTCAATGGCGGCGGGCAATGCGACAGGGACGCCACTCCCACACATCCAACAAACTCCAGTTTATCGTAAATTAATTCACACTGGTGCCTCGGCCTCAGTTCTTAAACGCTTTTATTAATCATGCAACGGGTGCCCAACGCATTTCGCTGTTTCAGTCACAGCTTGTTCACGGGTAAAGTTTCACCGATACAATGGTGTATTTAAAGTGATAGAGACTAGTTCCGCCTTTTTCAAATAGAAACAGTGAAAAGACTCCATTGCCTATTCATCAATCCTATGCAGTGTAAGTCCGTAATTTTAAAAAACATCATGTTGTAGGTGTCATGATTTTCTCGTAGGACCTAGTCAAACACCTCTGTGCAATCCTGGGGGAGTAATTTGGGGTGCCGTGGACTGTGTAAGCATTAAGAAGTCAAGCTCTCACTGACCAGCGGTACTTTGTAGTGCTGTTTGGGTGGGGGTATTGCAGGAGTACCTCAGAACAGCAAATCTTTTTTTAAACAAACTTTTGAAAATGTGTGGGGTGCCTATTAGGAGTTGTATGACCCGGGGAGTTGGGCCCCATGGGCTGTTGGATGTAGGGTCTGGCCGAGGCCCTACCAGCCCCTACTGTGCATAGTCAAATAAGTATGTTCAGTGAGGATATCAGGTGATAATGATAAAAATAACAGACATTCCTTGGCTTAATGACATGTGCCACCACTTATGAAACATAGGGTTGCACCATCTTTACAAGAATCTACCCCCAACGCAGGCACCTTTGCACCATAGTGCAAGGGTGTCTGAATGCAGGGGAATATTTTTAATGTGTAGGAAGGTGTCCCTTCCTGTACATAAACAATCTTTAAATGCTGTTTTGTCACTTCCATGTGTGCTGCTTAATGCAGCACACATGGAAGTAACAAAATGTCACTCTTTAAGCTTGTTTATGTGCAGGAAGTGACATCTTCCTACACATAAACAATCCAAGGCGTTTTGCTTTTTCCATGTGTACTGCACGAGGCCACACACATGGAAAAAGCAAAAACGAAAACAAAAAATATAGCATTTCTCCTCTTTCGCCAAGTTAAAACCAGGTTTTCCCTGGTGGTTAATGTTGGTGCTACTTTCTATTGATGCCACCATTGTAAATAGGGGCAGCATCAAAATCAAAGGGTGTTGCCATGGAATGGCCACTGCAACACCCACTGCCCACCCTTTCACGCTAAGAATAGCCATGTTAAGTGGCTTAACACTGTCTTATAAATATGGCAAAACCCCTAACGCCATTGGAACAAACTAAAAAGTTTTTTTCCTGTGGCGATAGGGGCTTGTATATATGCCCCACAGTATTTCACTTAAAAACCAAGGTTAAAGTGATATTATAGTTGGGTAAAGTACAAGAATTTTAGCTTACATAAAAAAAACAACAAGAAATCCTAGAGTTCGCTAAAAAACCAAAGGTTAAAGTGACTTTATAAATAGACATTGTAAAAATATAAACACTATTTTTTAAAACAAAAAACACTGAATTTACCAATTATGGCTAACTGAAATAACTTCAACTTGTCCCCCCTTCATACACTGCTTTTGACCTAATATGTCACATCACTTGTGACATGCTAAATTACATCATTGATAACATCAATGATGACATCTCAAATTACAACATTGATGACACCACTGATACCTTAGTCATATATGCACAGAGTTACTAAGTTTACATGTGTAGCTCCACAGCACGGAAATAGTATAAGCGCTAGAGGCAAGCATGATTGTGACTATTCAGTGTAATGTGGTGTATTGCTTACAAATTACAAATTAATACAATCTGGGCTGCAAGTATTACTACCTGTTAAAACAAGATAAGATAAAGGCTGAATGTACTCAATGTGCGTTCCAAAGCTAAGAAAATAGGTTGAGGGTTACAGCCAAAACCTATTGCACAAAATCTGAGAGAAAGGTCTAACCTTCTCTCACAATAGATAATCCACTAATAGATATCTGAGAATGTGCCTATATTAAATAGTTTAATTTAGGACTAAACACACTTTTTATGTAGCAAGGGTGTTTAGAAGTGTGGATACCTATTACCATAACTTTGCAGAAGATTTTGAGGCATTGGAGATTGTTTAATAATGTACAATGTATGGTTTCCCCACGTAGAGGTTGTTTATCTCTCACTGATGATGTAACCACGGCTATAAGGTTGTATACAACTAGGCCCATCACAGGAAAGCGTATAATGTATCTTACATAAATATGGACCATATTTATGACCCTGTGGCGCAGGCCAGAGCAGCAGGTCACCTTGCTGCGATGCCCTCCCTCACAGTGAAAGAGCAGGAATGCACTGTATTTGTCCAATAGAGCGCATTCCTGTCTTTTCCACTTGCACTGACGCCATTTTGGCAACCTAGCATCATTGCAGGGACCCTTGCACCACAGTGATGTAAGCAGGATTGTTTTTGTATAGGAAGGGCAACTTCCTGCACAAACATCTTCCTGAAAGGCTTTGACCCCTTTCTATGTGTGCTGCAAAATGCAGCACACATAGAAATAGCTAAAAACGAGGTGAAATGAATTTCTCCTTGCTACGACTCACTTGGGGAGGTGTATCTTTTCTCAGGTTTACAAGGTTTGATACATTTGACAATGTGCCAAAAACCATGAGAGTTAAGTGGGAACACCCCAGAAACGACCATGGAACACCTCCCTTTCACTGACACATGCAATGCAGCAATTTGCGCTGTGTTACATTACTCCATATTTTTTAAGCCATTTAAAGCCACGCAAAGTGGCTTTAAAAATATCACTTTACGTTTGTGTCGCTCTTGCACCACCTTGCAAGAGCAATACAAACTGGGTCATTGATATTACCGTATGATTGTAGTCCATACGGTCTGCAGAAAATGCCTTCACAGTGCCAAATGTCTACCTATCAACATCTTAAAACAAAATTGCAGGTTATGTGAAGTAATTTAAGTGGATAATTCCATTAAGGTGAATAGATAATTGCACACACCTGTAGCATGTGGAATTACTTCAGGTCCACAAACCACATGGGACGGTGTCACAATGATTGTACGGTACCATCAGTTATGCCATCAATGATGTCATTCGAGATCATCAGTGATGTCATCATCGATGTAGTTTAACATATCATGAGTAATGTAATATGTGCGGTCATGAACAGTGCATGGGTACAAGTTATAGTTAACTGGTGAATTTCAATGATTAGTTTTGTTTTAAAACAATAAGAAATGAACCTACAGGTGCAGATGTGCTCACTGCTGTCAGCTGGAAAACTATAATTAACATAGAAACAGGACTGTCCAAAGGTTAACCTTAATGACACAGCACAGGTTGACAACTCTACATCAGTCGTATAAAAGCTTGGTAGAAGTGTTTCCTTGTGTAGTCTACATTTTCATTTGTGTTGTACTTAATAATCAAAGAAAATGTGTCTTCGATTCTGGCAAAAGGAACTCTTTTAGAAATGTTTGTATATGTATTCACAAAAGAAAGCATATTATAACCTGACAGATTGTGCAAGGTTTGGCTGACATTTATCAATGATTGTTTCCCTTTATTGCTCAGTTTCTAGCCACTAGACTTTTGGCACCCTAGGGCCCTTATTTATGAGGCCTTGCGTCAGTTTTGCGCCGTCGGTGCGTCACTTTTTGTGACGCACCAGCGGTGTACAAAATGCGCCTTGTTGTGCCATATTTAAAAAGTGACGCATCTAGGTAGATGCGTCACTTTTTAAACCCCTGCGCCACATTATACCTGCGTCAGGTATAATGTATGCAGAGGGGGCGTTCCCCCGCAAAAATCCTCATAATAGTGACGCAGTGAAATCTATGAGATTTCACTGCGTCACTTTTCGGATGCTGTTGCGTCAAAGTCTTGCGCCTGCCTCACAGCAGGCGTAAGACTGACGCATGCCCTTTCACATGGGGCTTTCCCCATGTGAAAGGACGCATTGCTGGAGTTGCGTCACTTTTGTGACACACTCCAGCAATGCGTCACTTTTGCGCTTACAGATGCGTCAGAAATACTGACGTATCTGTAAGTCCTTGCGACATGATGCGTCATACATTAAATATGACGCATCATTGGTGTCGCAAGGAGTGCGCAGTGAAAAGTGACGCATCGCTGTTTTCACGCAGCGATGCGTCACTTTTCATAAATGAGGCCCTAGATATTTATTAGTGTGCGGGATGTGCACAGCCATGATAAATAATTAATTTTCCATCGTCGTCTGTCGAAATACCTCCCACCGGGCCCCTCCACTCTTACCTGCACGGGTATGGCTGGATGTGCAGCTTCAAAGCAGCATTCGCGTCATATATTTGATGCTACAACTACGAAACCTTGGAGTCACGTTTCCAGAGTGTAGAGAACATGTTTCCGTTACTTGCATTAGTAAAACTATTTAAGCTTTATTTTTGAGATCTTTTGACATATATCTGTATTATCCCTCAGGGATGTTCCTGTGAAGAATGTTCAAGCCTGTAATATTATCTAATTTTGATTAAGAGGATACTCTTACGAAATGTTTGTGACTCAATTTACCATCCTCAGGCTCATTTAGGACTGAGCCAACATTGCTGGGTTTTGAAGTTATGACATTCACATTGCAGAATTGAATGTCACAGAACTATCCTTGAGGCTTAACGCATTTGCTCCCTTTCCTTGCTGGCAAGACTGGCTTTGAGAATGGCAGGTGTAAACACTGTGACAGTGCTTCGAAAGTGAAGTAGTGTGGCTCACTGGTTAGAGGCGGCAGACCCGAGAGCAGAGGACGGCCAGGGACCAGGGTTCGATTCCCGGCGCGGCAGGTTTCTGGACCAGGGTCAGCGGACTCGATAATTCTCTCGCCTCGGTGCCCACTCTGATCAGCGATCACACTCGGCAACTCTGGGCATTAGCTTGCCTCATCTTCACTAACGGCCCCACCAGACCGCCGGGGATGCCTGGTCTCACCCTGGAGATACCCATTAAGGGACCATCTCTCAGGGAAGCCAGGAAGGGTTTCGCAGCGGTCGAAGCGCCTTGGGACCCTACGGGTAAGTAGTGCGCTATATAAATGCCAATACATTTACATTTACAAACAAGCTCAATTCTGGTGGTGAGTGGAATTAAAGCAAAACCTGACCAACAACTCATAAAGAAGCTGTTACGTTGGTTACATAGGTTGTCGAGTTTGTGGGCATGTGTGGTTGTTTGAATGCAAGGGAGCATCAATAGGACACCCAACCACTCACCCATTTATATATCACTCACTCATCCATCATGATTAATCATCTTCCCACCGGTTCCTGCATCAGCCATTCACCAAATTGTTCATAAAATAATCACCTTCCAGTCAACTTTCACTTGAATTCTTCAGGAAGCTGACGACCTGGCTATTCCAGTAGTCCCACTAGGCTCTAGGTGTGGCAAGACTCACACCTGCTCAGCGACAGGATACCCTCTAGGGTGATAGTGAGTTCTACAAATCTGCATAGCATAATATAACAGAACAGGATTTGTGCTACATACTAGTTTATAGGCACTTACTTCCTTACAGCTAAGAAAGAACTGAGACATTGTTAATTTGTTTTATTGACAGGCTCTGTGAACTTTGTCCTAAATCCTGAACTTACATTTCTGTGGCAGCACCACCAGCTTAACGAAACTTAAGGGGGCCCACCGCAAACTACATGGAGCCCCCCCCCCCACCCCACCACGGACTCAGTCAAGAGCTCCTAGGCCAGGATGCTGAGCTGAAGGTGCCTCCTGGGGCCTATGTTACGCCACTGGACAGCACTGACACTGTCAGCTGCTTGGGTCCTGTTTTTGCCTATGATAGACCCATTGTTTTTATTTTGTATTGCTTTTTATCTCTAGTCTGAACTAACCTTTTCAAAAACTTGCATGTGGATTACAGGAAACCCAATGGTTAAGTGTTGCCTACAGCTCACTCTAGCCAGACTAAGCTCTGGTTCTTCAACCTGCCTGAGAGGATTCTTTCTTTCTAAGTGACTCTTCAAACCTACATGCACCATAGAACCTTTTTAATGTAGTCAATCACATCAAAGCCATGTTTTCTCTACCTTTTTTTCAAAGGGCATTCCCTCTCCCCAAATGTCATGGAATTGATGGCCAGCTAAATCTAGGGGCAAAGTTAAGGCATGTATTACATTACTCAACTATTTGGTATGTGGAAAACCATTTCATTGAATCTTTCCATCATGGGAGTTTCCTTTCTCAATCATTAAGGTTGTTAAAGTGAGGGAGAAGTCATTTATTACTTCCCCTGCTTTTGTGAAGTACCAGACTAGAAGACATACATGACACAAAACATAGAATAACACATTCAAACTAATTACTATGAGCCTTTGAGGTCTCCCTCTATTAAGGACTGCACTCATAACCTTCTCTGGTAGATGGTTTTTGATAACGACATACCAAAAAAAGGGTCCTTAATAAGGCAAACTAGTGCAGCCTAAACATATCGGTTGCATGTTTTCTCACAGCAGTACTGGAGGCAGTTTGCTAATATTTAGGTCAGTCTTCCAGACATAATTAGCTGTCCTGCGAAAAACACCCAGAGAACAGAGAACAACATAAATGGAGGCATAGTTGAGACTGAAGTGGCTTTTTGAGATGCCCAACATTCTGAAAGGGATAGTAAGTGCCTTGGTGCTATTCACCAAAATGTTATTTTTCCTCTGAGAAAGAGGGCACATATGCAATTTAAAAGGAAGGTCTAGAGCACTAAGAGACGACCCAGATTGAAAAGTGTACTGCTGCTCGTCCTGAGAAAATTAACAAAACCACAACTGATACCCATAAAAGTGTTGCAAAGGTGTTCAGCAGCTTTGTGTCTTTGAGGCACAAATTGCTCTGGAAGAGAATTCATGCTGGTTGGGCAACTCTGATGCAAGGAATAAAAAGTTATCTCAATGATATGTGCACCCATAGGAATACAAAGAAGAAAATATTTTCTGCTACCCATCTAAAGGTAACTGGTCCAGTGCCACAGCTAACATGAAGTCCGTAATTTGCGCGCTGCGAAAAACTTAAAAAAATACACTACAAGAATTAGAGACGACATCAGTCAAGGTGATTTGGAGGCCAGCCACCACAGAGCATACTCCAAGAGGCCTAGTTTTGATCACAGCAATGCATGTGAACTGGTGAACCTCCATTGGTAAATGACACTCCAACTATTAGCTAGCACTATTTTAGGATCTCAGAATTCAAACAGGGAACTTTTTTTATAGTTTAAGGCCTTTCACTCAGCATAATTGTATCTTATAACCCACACAAGAGTATTTTGACGATTTTGCACTTCATTTCTTAGATAAGATTAAAAAGACCTAGGATGGTATCAAAGCAGACAGGGAGACAAAAGGCATTAACCCCTGCCCAGATTCTTTTCTGTCCCCTGTGCCAAACTTGGTTTCTTTTCAGTTAGTAGAGGAAGAGGAAGTAACTTCCACCCTGAAGAATATCTTATCTGTTATAAACTGTGCATATGTTGGGTATGACCCGCAGATCCCCTAGCTCACCAGTGCTCCTAGTATTATATTGACCTTCATCTTGTCCTAATGTCAGTCATTGTCCCCATGGCCATCTAGTGAAATCTCCCTCTAGGCCTGATCCTCCACTCCCTTACATAGGTTTTCAGGCCCACTGAATCATACCCATAGTTTCAAAGTCCGTCCCTTGTCTCACCCAGTGTCTTAGGCCTCCTTCCTGTCCCAGAGTTCCCAAGTAATCCCATGTTCCTTAGGTTTCTCGAGATCTTGTGAGATCTTGAGCTCTTGCGAGATTTGGTGGCCATTTTGTGGACATGTTGTATACATACCATGCCTATTCCTCCAAGCTTCCTCTGGCTTTGTTTTTTTCTGGAGACAGGATCGAGGTCCTGAAGCCCTGTGGCAGCTTCCTTCCCATGTCCAGCTCCTGTTACCGCTTCATACTGGGCACTTCACTCACAGGCTCCCAACTCTGGCACCTGCAGCAAAGAACAAAGAAAAAAAGAAAAAAAATGTGTTGAATTTCATCAGACAATAAAACAAGCTCAGTGCACCTATTTAAAAAATCTTAAAGCGCCTCAAATTATTTTTGCTATAGAAATCCTGGATAGCTAAAAGAGAGCGTCTTACTTTCAAAGGCTGATATTCTGTGTGATGCAATAGAGCTCTACCACCTTTGAAACCTACTGTAGTAAGTTGAGAGAGTGAAACAAACTAAGGTGGGAGTATAGTCATTGTTAAAGTGAATACTATTATTGATTGCTATCTTTAAAACTAACTGCTAATAATTATGAATTGCTCTTTTAAGTTTTGTTGCATGGATCCTGAGTTGAAGTCAAAGGTTACACAAAGCATAAGAATCCAGATGAGAGTTCATTATTGAAGTCTAAAAATCCTGCAGCCAAAATAACCCAGCAAAGAGCCACAACAACAACCAGAGAGTGAGGTGCAGAATCTTAAGACTGTAGAGTTTCTTTTCTCTTTCATTCCCAAACCCCTTTTCCTCTGAAGGTTAGTTGCCAGTTAACTAATGGGCGAGTGTTGAAGGTTAGCCTGCAGGCAAATAAGTGATCTCTCTTCACTCATGCAGAGCATGGACATTCAGGTAAGTGGACCTTGACAATATCAATACAAAGTTGGTCCAGCACACTTAAACAGTAAATAACCAAGTTTTATATACACACATTAATCATTCAAAGGCAGAATCAGTGGTCTTGTGGAAGTTCATTCTTTATTAAATCTCCATTTAAAAGTCTGTAGCCATAGCCAACGTGTTTCATCCTTCACGGACTTCTTCAGGGCTACAAATAACACTTATGTACAAAATTATTATCCAAAATAGTGATACAATATGTACAATTAAAACTATTTTCATTTCCATACATTTTTACAATCTTACTCAATATTTACAGTTTGTAAAATATTTACAATAGTCGTGTAATCTAAGACACACAATTTTATGAATTCCTTCACTGATTCTGCATCATTTGACTTCACACATTTATAACCTTTTGTAAGTAAAAAGAAACATTCAAATACACACTTGGGCCTATTTTGTATGTAATCTTTTTTTCTTTCTTTTTGGTTTTTCTTCATCCCACATGCAGTTAAGATCTTAAAGGGTTACTAGAGAGAATAATACTAATTAACGTTAGCTTACCGTAATGAGTCTGTATCATAGAGTGGTCATAAGCTAGTTTTAGTATGTCCTCTATCAAGGTGAGTTATAGATCATAAGTCTATAATAGAATGGAAAATATCACCCTTATTTTTATCCATATTATTTATCGCTTTACGCACAACAAGGGCATATGAGCACACACAATTGTCAGAATTGAATCCCCCATACTGAATTCATACCTCAAAAAAAGTTTTTAAGTCCTCCTTATGATAGTGCTTCCTCTAAATTGATGGTAACTCGCTTTCACGTTGGCAAATAACTTCAAAAAACAGTAATTCCTTTAGTAGGTCACTATAAGAAGGAAGACAAAGGATATTGGGATGTTTTTTAGGATGCATCCTATCTATTCAGGTTACATCTTACTACATAGTATAGTTTCTTATGTTTATTTATATCATCAATGTCCCATTTATAATATTTACTGTGATTTTAAATGTTTTTTGGAAAGATATTTTATTAGCAAGGGAGCAGCATAACGTATATTTTACATATTTATGGGCCAAAAACGGATATTGACATCACTTTAAAGACCTCGATAAGAAATCGGCATTTCAAACGGCGCCATCTTAGAGCATCTATTTTATACTTTGTTACGTTACCAACTCCTCTTATTTCATCGACTATCGGATCTAAAAAGGGACTGCTGGCGCTTTAAACAAAAGCGTATGACCACGAGACGCACAGGTTTTTATTAAGTTTAGGAAAATATTACTTTGACATAATTTTAAACCACGTCAATTCACACGTCTCTGAAGACGTGTGAATTGACGTAGCTAATGCAGGGCCATCTTGGAACGTCTATTGTGCATTTTAAAACGTTCCAAACAACCCTTATTTGGTCATTGGGAGATGATACAGGATTCTTGGCGTCCTAAACAGAAATGTATAACAAAAAGCTGGCTAAGTGCCAAATTGATTCCAGGGTCTTCAGAGACGTGTGAATTGACGTGGTTTAAAATTATGTCAAAGTAATATTTTCCTAAACTTAATAAAAACCTGTGCGTCTCGTGGTCATGCGCTTTTGTTTAGGGCGCCAGGAATCCCTTTTTAAATCCGCTAGTCAATGAAATAAGAGGAGTGCAGAGCTGATTGTGGCGTGTTTGTGAGGCCATTGAAAATCATGGAGCATCATTTCATGGCGTTCCTGTTTGTTTCCCTCTGTGAGGATTGACCGGGTGAAACAGTAGTCGCATAGCGCCCTGATCGCGAGTGGCGCTTTCCTCTTGTGGAACTTTTTGATTGCCTACCTGTGGGGGACTGCAAGTCCCAAGACTCCCTCTGGCCCAGCACACCTGGCCCGGACCACCACCACGCACACCTGGCCCGGACCACCACCACGCCCACAGCTCAATGCGCCTGGAGCTGTGGGCGTGGTGGTGGTCCGGGCCAGCTGTGCTTGGCCAGAGGGAGTCTTGGGACTTGCAGTCCCCCACAGGTAGGCAATCCAAAAGTTCCACAAGAGGAAAGCGCCACTCGCGATCAGGGCGCTATGCGGCTACTGTTTCACCCGGTCAATCCTCACAGAGGGAAACAAACAGGAACGCCGTGAAATGAAGGATGCTCCACGATTTTCTATGGCCTCACAAACACGCCACATTATTCTATCTAGTAACCATTTAAGATCTTAACTGCATGTGGGATGAAGAAAAACCAAAAAGAAAGAAAAAAATGATTACATACAAAATAGGCCCAAGTGTGTTTTTGAATTTTTCTTTTTACTTACAAAAGGTTATAAATGTGTGACGTCAAATGATGTAGAATCAGTGAATGAATTCATACAATTGTGTGTCTTAGATTACACGACTATTGCAAATATTGTACAAACTGTAAATATTGAGTAAGATTGCAAAAATGTATGGAATTGAAAATTGTTTTAATTGTAAATATTGTATCACTATTTTGGATAATAATTTTGTATATATGTGTTATTTGTAGCCCTGAAGAAGTCCGTGAAGGACAAAACGCGTTGGTATTGGCTACAGACTTTTAAATGAAGATTTAATAAAGAATGAACTTCCAGAAGACCACTGATTCTGCCTTTGAATTATTAATATTTGTATATAAAACTTGGTTATTTTCTGTATAAGTGTGCTGGACCAACTTTGTATTGAGCTTGTATGTAAGGACAGTTCTCTGCCCTGGGAGATTTAGGGGACTTTGAATCTCCAGTTCGTGGCACATACAAATCTGTATAATACAGGACGTAAGATAGGTGCAATTGTCTATACCCCATTCCCCTGAAGCGCTTATCCAGACCTTGACAATATAAGGCTCTCAATTCGGCCCCCTTCCTGAAGATGGGTTCTTAGTTTCTGGTTAACCTGTTGTTAACCTCAGGTAAACTCCTACATGACTGGAAGAGAAGTCTTGTTTAACCTCTCCTAATGAAAGTAACATGGACAGATCCAAGGTTAGCAATTATAGAGCCATCACATCATTTCCTGTAATGTATACATTTGCTGAAAAGATTGCTTCTACGTAACTCGCTTTGTTACTCGAAAATGAGAAATGGCTTTATGATTGACAGGAGTAATTTCTATCTAAAAGAAGCACTTGCTACAGCGGGACTCCAAAAATAAATTCGAAATCACCATGGCCATTTCCCCGAATCCTCAGAACACACATTCATTCAACAGTGGGGCCCATTACACTGCACACTTACTCTATTCATTTAATTCAGCTTCAAAGATTTGGCCAACAAACCAGGAGTCCTACTATAACATTGGCGGAGTGTCTAAACCTATTTAACTATTTATTATTTACACCTGTAATTTTAAGCGATTTACCATGGTTTCATTTAAACACCATTTATTTCCAACACACCACCATAATGGCAATGGATCTACTAGAACGAAAACTAGGCGTGGGAAAAATCAAAGACCAGCTTTTACTTCTCCATTTATCTCATTTTTATTCAAAGCAAACTTTTAGTTTGTCCGACATTTAGGCATTTATTAATTCTTTATTCAGTAAGAATCTTTAACTTTATTTAAAAAGTAAAATGATCATTTATTTAAAAGCTCAGAAATAGACATTTATTTAAAAGTTCAGTAAGAAGTTTAGCAAAGAACAGATAGTTCCAAATTCACTCTCTCCTAACATCCCTAGCTAACACCCTCATCTTATCCTAACAGTCCTGCAAAGAAAAATAAACAGTCAGTAAGAAATTCTTACATCCAGAAATCGATCTTCAGTCCAGCAGCATCTCCAGAAGAAATCAAAAAGAGCGATGCCTCTAAGCAAAATCAGGGGTTTTTATACACTAATTTCCTAACTTAATCTATCTAAAATGTAACTAATACATCAATTCGACTTCTGATTGGACATATTTGGGGTAGATGAGCGTCTCCTCATCATTACAGCATGTTTTTCACAATGAATCAGCAGAAAAAAAGGGTCTTTGTATAGGACAGTCCAGGGCCTAGGCGCTTCCTTGATTCGTAACTTTGGGAAATATTCCCATGATCAGAACATTACATCGTCCATGTTTGGCACTAAGCATGGGCGAATTTTGCGAATCTGGCGTTCGCGAATTTGCGTATTTGCTAACTTGCAATCCGCAAAATCCACGAATTCTCGCGAATTTGCAGATTTTTTTTTTTGTGTTCGCAAGGGTTTCTGCCAGTTCGCGAGGGTTTTGTACCAGTTCGCAATTGCGAACTTACTTGTCGGCTCGCAACGGTCGCGACTATGTTGTTTCTACGTCTGGTTCATCATCACAGGTTCCCAGCACCCTCTGTTTCACCACTGCCACCCTCTGTTTCACCCATGCCAACCTGTGGTACATCAATGCCACCCTCTGGTTTATCATCACTGTAGATTATGGGGGGGGGGGAAGCAAGCACACCTGCCCTGCTTCAACTGACATGAATTAATTTGGGGTTGATTTATTAATGTGTCACTGTTTTAAAATTCCAGTCTGGCACCTGCTTCCTTATCTGTAATTTGCTTTCTGTTGCAGTGCAATTTTTTGTTCCAGGACCTTTGTGGCCTACTTGTAGCTATTCTATGAGCCTGCTGTGAGGGTCAGAGCAGGGTCATACAATTGTTGCAACTAGCAACTGAACTCTGGAGGGCCCCAGTCAGGAAGCACTACAGGGAATGGTTACTAATGATGAGTTTGAACTTTTGCACCTGCTGAGTGCTTTCAGTTTTGCAAAACTCGTTTTTCTGCAATTTCGCGGGATTCGCGGGGCGCGAACTTGCGCGAGATCGCATTCAGAAGCCGCAAATTCGTGCGAATATGCGATTAGTTTTTTTGCGGCGTGTTAGTTCGCAAGGTTTTGTGCGTTTTAGCGAGCCGCTTGTAGCGCAATGGTGCGAAGTTACCCTCACGGTCGTTCACAGGCGCGGCCATCTTGTTTGCATGACGTATTTCCGTTTCCGGACGCGATGTGTAATCTCGCAAAGTGTGCGGCTCGCTAGTACAATTTCGCGTGTGTTTGCGAGGAAAATCTTGCGCGAACTTACCCACGCGGTCGTGAACGGGCGCGGCCATCTTGTTTCTCATTCATTGCTATGGTTCTGGGCATGCTTTTTCTATCTTCTCTGAATCTCTGCCATCCTTTGCTTGTTTGAATTTTTTTTTATCTATTTTACTTATTATCTATCCCTCTATTTTTCTAGCTCTATATTTTTGTGTTTTCTGCTACTTTTGGTTCATTTTAAACTACTTTTTTAAACTCTTTTCTTTTCTTCTTCCCTATTCTATTTTCTTTATTATTTAGCTTCCTTTCTGCCCAGACCATGGTAAAGGGAGCCGGGAAGCATCCCGAGAAGGGAAAGGGTCCCGCACCCCGTGCCCGGCTCCCGTGCGGGTGTTTGAGGGGGGAGCAGGTTGCACCCCAGGAGATCTTCAGCCCGGAGGAGGTGGCCGCACTAATTTTTTATGTTTAGCGCTGCCTCCCCAGGACCATCATGGCAGGCGGCAAGATCGCTCGCAGGTACGGGATCCAGGAGCGCCGGAAGCGGTGGGAGAAGGTGTGCCGGGCCATGTACCAACACTCTCGGGTCCGGCACACCTACAACCAGTCCACCCACCGTTGGACGGATGTCCTAGACCGGGAACGCGATCTGCTCGACCTGCTCGGCCTTGAGATTCCCGGGCTTGATGAGTAGTAGTAGCTATTTCTTTACTACTCTGTTTTCTCCTGCTCTGTGTGTTATTATATTGCAAATTTTTGTTTTTTACCAAGAGCATTAATGCTGCTGATTACATTGTAGGTAAATTATATTTCAAAATGTTCTGTGCATTTCAGGTGCACTGCTCTCCTTCTCAGTAGCATTGCTACTATGCTTTCTTGTTATCGATTTTGTGTTCATTTCATTGGCCTGTGAAATTATGTATGAGTGTAGTTTAAAGAACTGCGTAATGCTAGACACTAAGGGTCAGATTTGTAATTACCGGCGCAACCCTGCAAAGTAGCAGGGATGCGCCAGTAATTGTGCGCCACGCCACCACCACCCATGGTGCGCCGTATTTACAATGCGGTGCACCATGGGCCCAAAACATCACCAAAGCGTTACGCATCTGTGCCGTAAAGGCGGCGCATTGCTGGAGTTGCGTCGCAATGATGGCGCAGCTGCAGCAATGCTCTGTGTTGCCCTATCTCCCCAATGCTGCGTCAAGCCGTACGTCTGCTTCAAGCAGGCGCAGGGTTTGAGTCACGCATCATTGTCCTCAAAGTGACTGATTGAAATCTTGTAGATTTCCCTCAGCCACTTTTAGGATGCGTTCCTGCGCAGGTACGCCCTCCCTTGTGCCGGAACGCCCCCTGATGGCGCAGGGCTTTACAACGTGATGCATCTCCCATATGCGTCACGTTGTTAATATACGCCGCACCATGGCGCCTCTTTTGTTCTGCCGCTGCGTCACAAAAGTCACGCAACAATGGAGCAAAAGAGCCCCAAGGGGCTTCTACATCAGCTCCTACACACTCAAGTCCAGTCCTTCCTTTGTACACATGGCGATAAGAAGAAATAGTGGTGGTGGATTGATAGTTTGAGTATTTTAATGACTGGTTAATGTAGTAGGAAACTTTTTAGTGTTGTCGCTGATCTGCAATCACGATGGACTATGTCTGTCACTTCGCGTGCAAATCAAGCAATACTAATAACGTAGTAGACCACATGAGATGGGTCAATATATCCCGTGGAATAGTTGTATATTTGCTATTTTGCCAAAATATTTTGTTATTGTTCTTTTGAAATGTTTGATTTGGTTGACAAATATCCATGTTTTCTGGTCTTTCTTTCTTTCATGTTGTACATCAGCTCCCCCCAGGGGCAAGAGGACACAGGAGGAGGAGGCTGCTGTTCAACAGGATGCAGGCCAGGATCGGGCAGGCGAGGGCTCCTTTGCTGGCCCCGGTAAGTTTTAATTTTAATATAGAGTACCTATTTTTTCCTAGCGTTCCTCATTCGATTTTTTCTAAATCGTCTTTGATCTTCTTGTAGACTGTATCTAAATTCTTATCCTGACTCGACTATGACTCCCTGTGGTATTACTAGATTATTCTTATTAGTCTGTCTGTGTAGCTAACTAAGATTGCACATTTGGCAATTCCATTGGACTCCCGTTCTAGTCAGCAATAGCTCTATGCACTGAGTGCAGTCCTCTGGGTTTGTCCATAATGTCTTTTCAAGTCTTCTAAATGTTTATGCTTTGACAATTGCCAACAATAAAAAGGTGAATGACCATCAAGAAAGAATAGGATACTACTTTACTTTTGGTTTGGATAGGAGGACAATCCATTCTACTACTGTTGCAGGGACAAATCTGCACAAACAGAACAATGGACACTAAATAATGCATTGCTTAGCTTATCAATTATAATAGGCGCTGTTAGACTTTCCACATACCTCAGTGATAACAGACTTTGTAGTTGAACCCCCAATCTGCTTACTGACTAGATAGTGTGGCAGAGTCATTTAGCTCCCAAAGTCACCGATGATTGATCCCCAATGATGATTTTCCAACGCAGGACAAGAGTACAGAGTCAGAGTCAAGAGGTGTCAGAGGCACGGACTAATGCTTGCAAAAATTGCAAAACCTTTAGCTCAGCCACTCTAGTCTGGAGGACCAAAAACCACAGAGTCTATTTAAGTTTAAAAGCTTTATTAAAAGTAAACACATTTATTAAAATCAAGTTAGTCATAAAACTAAACGTTTAACTGAAAATGGAAAAGTGCTTAGTGCTGACGATTAATTGAACACATTTCTTGTGGACGAGCCGAGCTCTCACCTGGTTTGAACTTGATCTTGCTCGTGTTCTTAGAAGTCAAGCTTCTGTCTGTTAGGAGAAAAAGTGGTGCGTGTTAAAAATAAAAAGCAAGCATTCATCAGTTGTGCCAAAAAGTGCAGCAAGACAACAGCCTTCCCTGGAAAAAGGGACATTTTTACTTTAGAGTAGACAGTCACAAATTATTACATTGTTTTCAGTTTTTTTCACATTTCTTTATTCCTAGACCGAATATTATATAGAAGTGAGTGGTGTATTCTAACATTCTTAAATGTACTTTGTAGGTGGATCATCTGGTGGCGGGGCCAGCATGGAGGTGGTGGTGCTGGATAAGGAGAACACTTCTGGGGAGGAGGCGGCGATGCAAGTGCCGGACGACACCAATGTGCCTGTGAGGGTTCACACGGTGGTGGCGGGCAGAGGTAAGCTATATATTCCTTACTTTTTGAGATTGAAGACTGCAGAGTGTGCTTTCTGCACGGGTGTATTATAAATCAACCAGGTAGTAGCCTCCTCTAAATGTACTTCGACTTAGCTGTGAAGTTTTTGGCGAGAAGAATCCCAATCAGATCTGAGATGAACTTGATGGATGGGATGAACGAAAAGCGAAAGAAGGGTTTAAGTAAGTGTGGAAGGACGAGAAATGTAATGATGACTGGCAAAGAAGAATGATATGTGTTTGCTTGGTCCCCGAGGTGGCTGGGAAGGAAAGAATATGGTATGGTGCATGGCTGGGAGAATGATGAAGCAAGGATGGGTGGAAGGAGAACAGCCTGGGTGGGTGAACAGAAACTGTATGTGTGCATATACTTTGAATGGATGGATGCCTGGATCATGGTACTATCTGACTCTTAGATTTCATATGTGTATCTAGAGAGAGTAGACGGTCACTGGATGAACTAAGTGTTACTTTGAAGAGCATGTAACACCGCACCCGCACGTCCGTTCCAGTGTAGGAAAGGCAAGGAAAAGAAGTTGTAATTTTGTCCAAATACTACCATGAATAGTAGCAGTAGTTTGTATTGCAACTGCAAGCACAGCATATATCCGGTTATTACGGTGGACACTCCCCACCTCTCTTAATAAGTTTAGTTTAGTAGCAGTACATCATTCATGTGTGGGTGTATCACTGTTCACTCAATAAAAAGCAAAGCACCTAAAGTCATCCCATATGTAATCAAATACATCCCATGTGAAGTGATAGATAAGCAGATTATTTAGCTTCTTCATTTTCCTTTTCTAGTACTCATTTGCACTGTAGGGTGAAAGTTAAATTAATTAATCAGTAGCCCTTTTAACAGAGTATTCTCAGTGCCACCCGTAATAGAAAAGTAAGAGCTTCACCACCTGCATGTACTGGACCGGTACAGTAACGCAAGACTGTGTTACTCAACATGGTGTGCGTCTGTTTTTCTCGGGTTCACTGCGCTGGCATTATGCCGGCTTGCATAAGATAACGTACCAATTTTCCTAAACAAGAGAGAAGAAGAAGAAGAAGACTGGTGTACTGTCATAGTCGACTGTAATGGAAGTCCATAGTGCTCGTAGAATTTGTTCCTTAAACTCCCACTAATGTTAGAGCAAGGATGAAGAAGTGGGAGGATAGATAGATACTGGCCTCAATAGTTATGTACTGTGCTTTCAAGTTGCTAGTTGTACTGTGACACAACTTTCTGCTCAATCATTTTGTGTTAAACTTAAGGAGCATTGGTTACAGACTATGTCTTTCTTTCTTCATATAGTTGCTCCTTCCAAATCAACAAAACCAACAAGGAAGGAGCGGGCTCGAATGGCCCGGCAACGGAGGCTGGATGCCACTGTCGCCGAATATCAGCGGCTGGTGGCCCTGGAGGAGGAGGACCCGCAGTCTACTGGTACAACATCCACTGGGACAGCTGCATCCTCCACCGTGCCCCCACGGGCTGCCAGCCAGCGCAGTGCTCCAGCGGTACGGAGCCGGGCTACCAAAGCCAACCACCACCGCCGAGCAGCAAAGACAGCAGCAGCCCCCCACAGGAGTTGCAAGGCACACCAGCACCACTTATGCCTCAGAGTGTCCTACCTGGAGCAGGAGGTCCTAACATATAAGACCTTGGTGGAGGGCCTCCACTCCGACCATGCCACCCTCCGCAAGGAGTATGATGCCCTGGCCGCTATAGTGAACAGCATCCTGCCATAGTTTCCCTTGCCCCTTTTTTAGAGACTTTTGGGGGGTGGGAATTGGGAGTTGGGTTGTTTTTGGGACTTTTGAAGGACAATCGTTGGGGTTAGGGAGGGTCTTGCGGAAGATTATTTTGTTAGGGCTACACAAATATACTTTTTGAAACTTTATCTGAGCATACCTGTTTTTTACTGCTTTTGAGTCTGGTGGGTGGGGGTTTAACAGAAAGTTTGTTTTCCTGAAACTTAAGTCTGTGTCATTTTCTTCCTTTAAGTGTAAATGGCTAAATGTTTTCAACACTAAGTGCTTCTCACAGAGTAAGTGAATTCAAGAGTCCTAGGACTTTAGTAGTACTACCGTCAATCTCTTGTCTCTCCTAATACTCCATTATACTACCTCCCACCAAACGCTTATCTTACCTGTAATTTGTGTTTGAAAGTAGGGCTAGGCCCAGGGCCGGCTCCACGGGAAATGGCGATGAAGGTTGGCAATCCTGGGCGGATGAAATGTCCTCATTGCGGTGGTACTAGTGGTGTGACACAGTGGCAGTTGCATGCCTATGGAAAAAAAGAAAATTAAACCTGCTTTGTTCTTACTGGAGCATTACAACGGTACGATAGAGAATATAGCAGGTGACAGTACACTAGAACAGTGCCACAATGTAGCCTAACAAATGGTAAAGTATTGAAAGTATAACTAGTACTTGCGTTGAATTTCTTTGACATTGGCTACTACTACAAGAAATACTACTGAAGCTGAGTAAGTCTAGAATATATCCTCGGACTCCTTCACCAGCCTGTTGCTATGACCTTATCCTCCCCAGCAAGTGTGTGGAATTATAGTCACACATCAATCAAAACCACACAGCCCGGGGGAAGAGGGTTAGGGTTTGGAAAATGGATGGGAATGGGGGTTTCTTTTTGGGTAGGTTTTGTTGAGAGAAGAAAAAAAAAGCACAGCATGGACAAACAATAATTGAAGATAAAGAAATCTTTGGGTACAAACCTAACCATAAAACTTTTAACTGACATAAAGGAACTGCATGCACTACTGCATGCATTGTTTCTGAAAAGTAAGTAGTACTTTCGACAACCGTGAATGACAGAATGCGACAGTACAGGGCTGCAGCGTTTTCACTTGCCTATCTCTGCACTCAGAGAAACACTTCTTACATTAAATTAGGTTTAAAAAATAGCCGAAGTAAAACCTATAGAATGGCTGTAGGGATCAATTTAGAAGCAGAGAGAGATCCAAGAAATGCAGTCCCACTCATAGAAGAAAACAATGGATACTGTATCTGTATGTTGTTGTAGTTGTTCTGTTGAATTTGGTAAGTAAGTTGCACGCATCAAACAATTCCTCTTATTAGCGGCACTCCTCCATTCCAGCTGACGCTTCGTCCATCAATTTTGGTGAGTGTGACCAGAAGACACCCCTGTCCACTGCCTGCCTGGCGGATGCTGAATTGCGGCTCGCTAATGTGAAGCCTGACTTCATCCTTTTTTTCCCATTGCACAGACTGAAACCCGGCCTGTAATTATTGATGGAAAAACAGGAAGTGATATTAGAACACCACTGATAAATAAATATAAGGTATGTACGCTGTGTAGTGCAAAAAGTCACACTTTGAGTTTCCTAATAGACAGTAAAATATTTTTGAAAGTGCGTACTCTGTCTGAGTCTCCTTTTGAAGGATAAATAAGTATGGGCAAATTAATTTAGAGGATCTTTCCCCTCTAGCTAGGTGTACTGTAAACTGTGTTTTAGAACACAATTAGACCTTCCCAGCAGTGCTCCCACCCAGACCCTTACTAAAGCCAATCGCAAAAATGTAGAAGACCCCCAATCAGATCTCAAAAAACAAGGCCTAGTAGAAAACTGGTGACAAAACATACTTTGAAAGTAAAAGTAGGCCCAAATACCCCCTTACCCACCGTGGATTGTATTCAAACCACTTGCAGGCAAGCAAAAGAATCCATACCCAGCTTCGCTCCAAGACTCGCAAACCGCCCCACAAACAGCCCCCCACCCAAACACATGCAATACAAATACTGCTAACCCTAACGAGCCCTAAGTTAAGAATAGTGGCAAACGTTTTCTTTAACTATGCCAAATTCCCCCTTTCCCACCATAGATTTTCTTCAAATCACTTGCAACCAAAATTACACATTCCCACGAGTGCTCTAAGACCCCAGAACTCAGTTGCAAAAATCTAGAACACCCCGAAACACATGCAATCCTGCTGCTAGGGCTAACCCTAATGAACCCTAAGTTACAAAAAGTGCCAAAAGGCTTTTCCTTATGGATTTTGTCCAAACCATTTCTATCCGGTATTAGACCTTCCCAGCAATGCCCCAAGACCCGCCAACCCACCCGCAAAAAAGCACAACACTCCCAAACATCCAAAAAGGAAAATCTCATACTTACAATATTTATCGGCCTTCAGTCCAAACGCGCTGTGCAGCTAGGTCATAAGTCCCGTTTTCCACCACGGATTTCCTGAAAAGCAAATGCAACCAAAATTAGACTGTCCCAGAAGTGCTCCCAGACCCCAAAACTCACCCACAAACACCCGGAACCCCCCCAAAGAGCACCTTAAAGGCAAGCAAGTCAGCAAAAACGCAAAAAATGTTTCGCCTCCGATTTGGTCCAAACCACTTTTATCCGGTATTAGAGCTTCCCAGCAATGGCCCCAGAGCCGTCAACCCAGGCGAAAACTAGTAGAAGACCCCCAAACAGCCAAAAAGCAAAAGTACAAAAATGGGGACTTACTAACTCCCCTCTGCCACCATGGATTTGCTTCAAACCTCTTGCAATCAAAAGTATCCATAGCCAGCAGTGCTCCCAGACCCCAAAACCCACCCACAAACACCAGGAAGCCCCCCAAACAGGCCCCCGAAAACGCTACATTGAGCGAAATGTCAGAAACAGCAAAAACCTTTCCCTCATGGATTTTGTCCAAACCACTTCTATCCAGTATTAGACCTTCCCAGCAATACCCCAAGACCCACCAACCCACCCCCAACAAAGCACAACACCCCCAAACAGCCAAAAAGGAAAATCTCAAACTTACAATATTTATCGGCCTTCGGTCCAAACGCGCTGTGCAGCTAGGTCATAGCTCCCGTTTTCCACCACGGATTTCCCGAAAAGCAAATGCAATCAAAATTAGACTGTCCCAGCAGTGCTGCCAGACACCAAAACTCACCCACAAACACCCGGAATGCCCCCAAAGAGCACCTCAAAGGCAAGCAAGTCAGCAAAAACGCAAAAAATTTTTCGCCTCCGATTTGGTCCAAACCACTTTTATCCGGTATTAGAGCTTCCCAGCAATGGCCCCAAGACCCACCAACTCACCCGCAAAGAAGTAGAACACCCCCACAAGTGCAGAATCTTTCTTCATTGGGCGTAATCCAGCCCTCTGCTTTGAGGGATATAGGAGTCTGGAGGAGGAGGATAGAGGAGCATGTTCTTGTGAACTTGTGAACCTGAGGAATGCAGACTGCGGCACCTTCAAATCAATAAGCAAACAAGTGAATACAGTTTTGCGGATGGGCTTGTTTTTGTGATCAGGTGATTAAAGTTTTAATTACATTAACTGTGCAAAACAAACAAAGACAGACACACAGGAATAAAAGTGAAAAAGGACGAAAAAGAAAGTTATTGATTCATTGGCTCATTTTCAGGGCTCGGTGTCAGGGAATAAGAATAAGAATTTGTCCTCATACTCTGCGAATTCAGGCAGGAGTAGGTCAGTGTCACCTAACAGAGAACAAATTCCCTCATCTAAGTTGCCGTCCTCCTCGTCTTCATCCGGCATTTGTTCTCGTACGTTGTAATCTGGTGGTATGAGGTGCTGATTCATCTTGATCATTGTTAACCTCTCTATATTTTTGGGCGGGAGGCAGGTCCGTTTGGAAGTTACAATGCCACCAGCAGCACTGAAAACACGTTCAGAAGACACGCTTGCGAGTGGGCAAGACAAGTAGTTTATAGCCAGGTTGGAGATCTGTGCCCAGAATTCTTTTTTCCCATGCCAATACGCCAATGGGTCAGCATTAACATAGACCTCTGTTGAGCCATTCAGATAGTCCTGCACCATCGACTCAAGGTCCTCCAAGGTTCCTCCACTTTGCTTACTTTTTGCTGTGACCTTTCGAGAACCAAACCCAAGCCAAGTTAGCCAATCCTCTTCTGTATCCAATATTACTGTTGTGTCTGGTGCAGATGATCCGGTTGCCGGTGTCTTTAACGGCTGAGAGGTCACTTGTGCCACAGCCACAGGTGCAGAAGTAGATTCTTTTAACTGGGGATGGCCTGCTGATGCTGATGTACGGCCTTTTCCTTCAATTTGCTGTCGTTCTCTTTCAAACCTCATGGCTGACAAGGCTAGCCAACGTTTGTACTTTGTAACATCTTCATCATCAAAAGGAAAGAATGCTCGGCCTGCCAGCGCCTTTTTGTAGCGTGGATCCAGAATAGTAGCACAAATGTAATGCTGTTCTGAGTGGATCATTTTAAGACGTTCATCACCAAGTAGGCGCACTAATAATTTCTCCGCCAAAACAAAAGCGTCTTGCTTTTTTTCATCTTTTTGAAACATAGAAGACACCGCCTTCAGTTGGTGCACCAGCATGCGCAACAATGGGATAGCTTTTCCCAAATTACAGTCCTCCTTGCTGACTGCACGCATGAAGACCTCAAAAGGACGAAGCATGTCTGTCAGGCTTTTAACTAGGTTCCATTGCGCCGCATCTAGCCTCAGGTCCTTCTGAGCTGTACCCAGTGTTAAGAAATAGAGATTGAGTACAGTATACTGCTCATACAGACGCTCAAGCATGTAGAAGGTTGAGTTCCAACGTGTTGGTACCTCCTGGATGAGTGCTTTCACTGGCATTCTACGTTCATGTAGCAGGCTCCTCAGATGCTTCCGGGCCTTAAAAGAATGGCTGAAATGGTTGCTCATTCTTCGGCAGGTGGCCACTAACTCGCACGCTGGACTGTCTTCATCACTCAAGAATTTTTTAACAACCAGGTTTATACAGTGCGCCAAACACGGCACTCTGAAATAGGGACCCAGCTCAATGGCCTTAACTACATTGGCGCCATTATCTGTGGAAATATAACCAATCTGGTGTTTTTTTGGGGACAGCCAGTGAAAGACCTTTGTGTTAAACTCATTCAAAATGTTTTCTGCTGTATGACGTTTCTCCAAGCCAAACATGGCTAGTGTTGCATGTTTCCGAGCAGCTTTAAAAACTTGGTCCAGGTCAACACCTGCGTTTAGCTTTGCTTTAACCCCTGAAAAAGAGACCCAGTGTGCAGTGATGCACATGTAATCAGCACCTGCGCCACTGGTCCACATGTCTGTTGTCAGATGTATAGTGTGAACAGCACTCTTCTGCAAAGCTGCCCCAATCACCTCCAGCACATCTTCATGTAGTGCTGGAACCGCAACTCTGGCAAAATAGAACCGGCCAGGAACCTTCCATTTAGGGCTGAGCGCTGCCACTAATTCTAGAAAACCAACCCTTTCTACAAAAGAAAAAGGGAGAAGGTCCAGAGCTAGCATTTTAGCCAGCTTAGTGTTATACAGACGCGTCAGTGGGTGGTTGCGATCATATGGCGCTGCTGAAAACAACATGGTTCTAATGTTGCCCTGGACCATGCTTTTACGGGATGATGATGATGATGATGACTTCTTCGACCCAGTTACGCTCGCTGATGAACTTTTTCGCATTGGTGTCTCACTCTCTCCCACACTCTTAGTGTGGCTCACAGCGGGTGTGCTGCTGACAGGGGTACTGGGTGTAAGTGAAGTGTTTGACACTTCTTCATCCTCGTCATCATCAGATCAACGTTTTCTTGACTTGCAATTCGGGCTTCCTTGATCTCCTTTAGGTGCGCAAACCATTGGACAGCGTGCTGTCTCTTAAAATGACCTCTCTGGCCTCCGGTACCATAGTTGGTACCAAACTTACCACGACTAAGTGCATGCTTACAAATGCTACAAATGGCAAAGTTTTCCTTTTTTGGGCAAACACTAAAGAAGTCCCAAACTGCGGACTTGAAATGTCTGTGGGGGCCGGAGGAGGCGGCGACACTGGTGGTGGTGGTCATGCTGCTAATGCCAGATGAAGTGGAGGATGTGGATTGCCGAACTTTAGCACGTTGTGCACTTTCACTACCACTAATTGAGGTCGAGGTGGATGGAGGTCCATTCTGGCGAGGTAGAAATATGGAAGCGGTACGTGTTGGTGTACTAGTTAACTCCAATGATTGTGGTGTTTCTATTGCCTCCTCGTCGACAACATCATCACGCTCAGCAGCTTCTCGAGCTAGGGTCAAAATGTCTGTTTGCTGCATGCCCGCTGGGGCTGCAGTGACCTTTATGATGACTGGGTCGTCGTCGTGGGAGTCTTCATCAGCAGTAGTATCTGCCACTACTTGTTGAGCCTCATCACACTCCATAACTATGAGACTTTCGACGACCTTCCTTTTACGCTTAACTACCTTTGTCAGATCATGGTGTGCCTCACTCTCAGACCGCGGTGGTGGTTCCCAAGTTTGATCCGTATCATCAGAAGGAGGTGGGCTTGAAGAAGATGTAGACACCACCCTTGATCTTTTCCTTGATAGGGATGAGGAAGACAATGAATGATCATCAGGAGGAGTGGCTTCCTCAAATGATACCTCGGCTTGATTGTCGATTTCCTGATATGCCCCTACTTCTGGAGGAACAACAATTGTGGGCACTGGTGACCCTCCATGCACCTCTGCTTGCGCATCTCCTTGCGCTGCCTCTCCTTCCACAAGTACTTGGGCTTGTACTTGCACATGTGGTTGTTGTTGCGGCTGTGGTTGTTCAACACTCGTCAGATGAGTTACAACAACCTGTGTTGATTGAGGGACATTGCTGCTACTTTCTTGCGATGAGCCAACATCACTGGTCGATGGTGATTGAACAACTAGACTAAGTGCCTCTGCAGCACTCAAGGGCTTGGACTTAAGTTGGCTCCCAAAAATGTGGCAGGCGGCACACCAGTCTCCTTGGTAACTTGCTTCTTCTGCTCCTTACTGGCAACTTTCTTGCTAGAGGAGCTACGTGGAACTTTTTTTAGGGCCATCTTCTTCAGAGGTCAGAACAGCAGGCCGCAGTTGCACGAGTTGCAGAGTTGTCTGTGGCCAGACGTGACGTCGCGTGACGTTATGCTGCACACACACACCGCTGCAGGACTTCTTCCTGGCACTGGTGGTTCTCTTGAGTCTTGTGCACCTAAAAGCAATGGAAGACAGAGGAATATCAGTTCAGTTATACACCCCAAAAACTCAAAAAACACATAAAAATCAGCACAATCCCATGCCATCCAAGCCCTCCATGATGTTTAAATTCAAGACACCCCACAGAAAGACTAGGCCCATGCACCACTCACTACCCCTGGGCATAATGGTTGAAAGCTAGGCAAAATGGTTGCAGACCTAAGAACACTGCCTGCATTCAAAATGGCCCCCTGCCTCCCAGCACATGGGCAGGGCCTCCCTGTACCAGCACTCAAAATGGCCCCCACCCACATGGCCTGTCCCCATGAACACCCCAAAAAATCAAAAAACACAGAAAAATCAGCACAATCCCATGCCATCCATGCCCTCCATGATGTTTAAATTCAAGACACCCCACAGAAAGACTAGGCCCATGCACCACTCACTACCCCTGGTCAAAAGGCCCCAACAACAGCCCAAAAATCGAAAAACACAGAAAAATCAGCACAATCCCATGCCATCCATGCCCTCCATGATGTTTAAATTCAAGACACCCCACAGAAAGACTAGGCCCATGCACCACTCACTACCCCTTGTCAAAAGGCCACAACAACAGCCCAAAAAAATCGAAAAACACAGAAAAATCAGCACAATCCCATGCCATCCATGCCCTCCATGATGTTTAAATTCAAGACACCCCACAGAAAGACTAGGCCCATGCACCACTCACTACCCCTGGTCAAAAGGCCACAACAACAGCCCAAAAAATCGAAAAACACAGAAAAATCAGCACAATCCCATGTCATCCATGCACTCCATGATGTTTAAATTCAAGACACCCCACAGAAAGACTAGGCCCATGCACCACTCACTACCCCTGGGCATAATGGTTGAAAGCTAGGCAAAATGGTTGCAGACCTAAGAACACTACCTGCATTCAAAATGGCCCCCTGCCTCCCAGCACATGGCCAGGGCCTGCCTGTACCAGCACTCAAAATGGCCCCCACCCACATGGCCTGTCCCCATGAACACCCCAAAAAATCGAAAAACACAGAAAAATCAGCACAATCCCATGCCATGCATGCCCTCCATGATGTTTACATTCAAGACACCCCACAGAAAGACTAGGCCCATGCACCACTCACTACCCCTGGGCATAATGGTTGAAAGCTAGGCAAATTGGTTGCAGACCTAAGAACACTGCCTGCATTCAAAATGGCCCCCTGCTTCCCAGCACATGGCCAGGGCCTGCCTGTACCAGCACTCAAAATGGCCCCCACCCACATGGCCTGTCCCCATGAACACCCCATAAAATCGAAAAACACAGATAAATCAGCACAAACCCATGCCATCCATGCCCTCCATGATGTTTAAATTCAAGACACCCCACAGAAAGACTAGGCCCATGCACCACTCACTACCCCTGGTCAAAAGGCCACAACAACAGCCCAAAAAATCGAAAAACACAGAAAAATCAGCACAATCCCATGCCATCCATTGTTATGGATGGCATGGGATTGTCCAATATTGGGATTATCCAATATTCATTGTCTTTCTAATATTCATTGTCTTTCTCGCGCACTCTGCGCTTGCATTTCGGGAATTGCCTATCTCTCCCCGAAGCGCTGTAGCCCCCATTACAGACGACTAAGGTCTGGCTGGGATCGACTACTCTGGGCGCCATCTTGTGTGAGCCGAGGAGCCGGCGAGCGGTCTAGTGCTCGGCCCCTCCTGCCCCACAAGCATAAAATCATCGGCACTCTCCTCACTCGGCGATTAACAGCTGTGTGAGTAAGTCCTGAGGCGGAAGCCGGGACTCTACATGAGAGATTTGTAATTTCTGTGATTTGGTGCTTGCTATTTTTAAAACTTGATGTAAAATTGTATTTGCTGTATTTTACTTTCATCCACAATTTTAAAAATATTCATTGTCTTTCTCGCGCACTCTGCGCTTGCATTTCGGGAATTGCCTATCTCTCCCCGAAGCGCTGTAGCCCACATTGCAGACGACTAAGGTCTAGCTGGGATCGACTACTCTGGGCGCCACCTTGTGTGAGGCGAGGAGCCGGCGAGCGGTCTAGTGCTCGGCCCCTCCCGCCCCACAAGCATAAATGGTCCCCTGGCATCGGAAGCGCAGCGGACGAGCGCAGCGGGTGCGCCGGCGGCGCGCCGAAGGCTCGCCAAAGGCGAGCCTGTCTGCGCCCGTCCGCGACAGGACGGGACCAGGGGCCACTCTCTCTGCTCCCGGTCACATAACTTATTCCCGTTCTACCTTATTGAGGCTGCAGCCACCTCTCTGTACTTTTGCTCCTGCACTCCGTTGCCAAGATGCGCCTCTGAGGTGCTCTCTCACGCTTGACTCTGTTACCCCGGATGTATGTACTACATCATCTACATTCTGGGATATTCCATCTGTCACTAATTTGTCTTCTATTACTTACAAAGCTTGTCCTGATTTGGGCTTTATCAGTATAAATTGCCGATCTCTCTCTAAACATAAGAGAGATATTTTTGACCTTCTTGTATCATCTAGCCCGGCAGCCATGTTTGTGACGGAAACATGGCTAAATGAAAGCTCCGGCCCGGACATCGCCATGGCTCTCCCTAACAACTACACCTTTGTGGGGAGAAACCGGGTACTCAAGGATGGCAGTGGTATTGCTGTAATCTTTAAAAGGGAATTTTCTTGCAAATGGGAAGATATTGATTTCCCCAATTGTGAAGCTGGTCTCTTTAAACTTTTACTTTCTCCTAATTTCACTTTGACTGGAACCCTTATTTATCGTCCCCCTGGCTCGGCCTGTGCATGGACATCCTCCTTTCCAGAGCTCATTGCCCCTCTGATGTTACAATCCACCAACTTCTTAATAGTGGGTGATTTAAATATTCATTTTAACAATGCATCCTGTCCCATTAGCACGCGCCTACTACAGGATTTAGCCGCCTTGGATCTTCACCTGCATAATTCCGGCCCCACCCACAAAGCTGGTAATTTACTAGATCCCAATATTTCCAATCTCAATAGCATTACCTGCCATCCCCCTCTACCTGTTATTTGGTCCGATCATTTTATCATAAACTTTTCAATCAATATATCTGATTATCACAAATCCTCTACTAGTTTACACCCACATAAAGTCAGCAGGAACTGGAAACGCTTAGACAATGGCAAACTTAACATCTGCCTTGAGAATTCTAGACCCACGCCTCCCACCATCACTACCAAGGATGTGTCTGCTATCAACTCTTGGCTGATATCAGCCTTAGATTCTTGCCTTCCAGCCCAGAGGAATAAGCCTCATATCCACCATCCACCGGCACCCTGGTTTAATGATACACTTCGCCAGGAAAAATCTCGCTGCAAGAAACTGGAACGCATCTGGCGCTCCAACTATTGCATGGATAATAAAAAAAGATATACGGCTGCCCTTCAAGCATACCATTCTGCCTGCGACACCACCAGAGCTAATCATGCCAATATTACTATACTTAATGCCCAAAATCGACCTAAGGCTCTGTTCAAAGTTGTAAAAGATCTTTCAGGCATGTTCTCTGTACCCAAAGACCCCTGTCTTGACACAGAACAATGTAACTCCCTCGCCAATTTTTTTCTTGAGAAAATAGATAAAATCTACGCTAACTTTAGCGTCCCTTCTTCTGATTTTCCATCTCTGATCCACTAACATCCAACTTCTGTCCTATTGAGGCATCTAGTCTAACTCCCTCTGCCCCCCAACTCCACTCCTGGGATCTGATCTTGTTCTCTCTTTTACAAAAATATCTGAATGAAATAAAAACTGGCTCTCCTCTTGACCCCATGCCTCCGCAAATACTTGGCACCCTGGATCCATCTACACTTCAGATCATCTTAGATCTTCTGAATGCTTCACTGGTTGAAGCCACGGTTCCTAAAGAATGGAAGCACGCGATGGTGGTGCCATTGTTAAAAAAGGCCAATGCAGACCCAAATAATCCCTCTAACTTCCGGCCTATCTCTCTGCTCTCATGCTAAATTCTAGAAAAGCACATCAATTCTCTTCTCACTTCTTATGTTGAATCCTCTAATTTCCTTCACTGCTCTCAATCCGGGTTCAGGGCCAGCTACTCCACTGAGACCACTCTTCTTGGAGTGTCAGAGACCATCAGACGACAGGTGGACAATGGGGAGACAGTGGCACTCATTCTGTTAGATTTGAGTGCCGCATTTGACACTGTCTCCCATTCCATCCTTTTGTCCACCTTGAAATCTGTGGGCATTGACGGCCCTGCCCTGGCCTGGATTGCCAGTTTTCTTTCTGACCGCACTTTTCAAGTTTTCTCCTCAACTTCTGTCTCTTCCATCTATGCTTCCTCTGACGGTGTTCCTCAGGGTTCTATCCTCAGCCCCCTTTTCTTTAATCTTTATGTGAGTCCTCTAGCTTTCCTGGCTGAGCAAGCAGGTCTCACGATCTACTCTTATGCAGACGATACTCAAATCGTCTACTCTCTATCAACAAATAAACATCTGCCCACGTCTTCCCTTCAGTCTGATCTGGAACAAATCTCCAACTGGATGCATAGACATAAATTAAAACTAAACGGTGACAAAACGGAGTTGCTTCTATTTGGTCCAAATCCATCGCTCTGGGGCCCGCAACACTGGCCTCAGCAGATGGGCCCTACTCCTACCCCTTCAGCTACAGCTCGTAACCTTGGGGTCCTCCTTGACAACCAGTTGTCAATGAAGCAACATGTGGTAAAAGTCTCAGCCACCTGCACTACCATCGTAAGGTGGCTGAGAAAGATCACGTGGATGGTTCCAGCTGACACCCTGAGGACCGTAGTCCAGGCCCTTGTCACTTCACGGATGGACTACGGGAACATTCTTCTTCTGGGTGCCTGCAAGGAGGTCACCAAGAAATTACAGGTGGTTCAGAACATGGCAGCTCGCCTCATCTGTAATCTGCCTGCCAGGTCCTCGGTCGCCGTCCATCTCCGCAAGCTGCACTGGCTGCGCATTGAGAGCCGAGTGAGATTCAAAGCTCTCTGCATAATGCATCATATCAAATCTGGCAAAGCCCTGAAATACTTGTCCTCCTTGGTACAGGATTATGTCCCTACCCGCACTCTGAGATCCTCTACGCAAAATAAGTGTCAAATCCCGCGCTTTAACAGAGCCAAAATGGGCGGTCGCTCGTTTGCGCTGCTAGCACCTTCCCTATGGAACTCCATGCCTCAACCCCTGCGATCCGAAATCTGCTATCTTAAATTCCGCAGGGGAATTAAGACCTGGCTTTTTAATTCTTAAAATGTGTGCTCAATCCCTCTCAGCTTACCTTACCTTTTGTTTGTTCACTAGCGCCGGGAAACCTCCGGGTAGCTGTGCGCTCAATAAATGCAATTATAATGATAATAATAATAATAATCCATGCCCTCCATGATGTTTACATTAAAGAGACCCCACAGAAAGACTCAGTCCATGCACCCCTCACTACCCCTGGGCAAAAGGCCCCAACAGCAGCCAAGAAAATCGAAAAACACACAAAAATCAGCACAATCCCATGCCATCCATGCCCTCCATGATGTTTACATTAAAGAGACCCCACAGAAAGACTCAGTCCATGCACCACTCACTACCCCTGGGCAAAAGGCCCCAACAACAGCCAAAAAATCGAAAATTCCAAAATTGTAGTTGCAGCAACTGTAATGCCCCAAACAAACTTACTTGTGAAATTTCTAATCCAAAAGTGATCCAAAGAAAGTCAAAAAGGCCTCAAATCCAAATATCCAGCAGCATCCACAAAAAGTAATCCTTCCAGGTCAAGAATCCGAATGAAAGTGACCAGCACATGAAGAAAGCACTGGGGAGTCTGCTGGACAGGAACAGGAAGTTGGAGACTGTGAGGTACTTCCTTCCTCCCCCCCCCCAAAAATGAACTCCTTGCAAAAAAAAGTGCAGGCAAATGTCAACCTGAGGAGTTATTCTGATAAAAATCATCATTTTCAGAAGGTTTATGCTGCTTGCTGGTGGATTTCTTGTGCAGAATTTCAAATTTTGTAATTTCGCGAGTGCGAGATTGTTGCTGCTCGCCGCATCTACGTGTTCGCAATTGCGAACTCTCGCAATACGTGCTGTGCAAGGTGGCAAGCCGCGATTACGTAATCGCGGTCGCCAAACTCCCGCGGGATCCCGCAGCAAGATCCAAAATGGCGCAGCACTCGCAAAGTATCGAGAAAAACAACTCGGCAAACGCTGAATGACGGTAAGTGAACACCACAAAATTGTATCACCAAGAAAAAAAAATCCGCTGCGTGCGAATTTGCGGATTTTCGGTAAATTCGCGAGAGTTCGCGGATTGCGAATTTACCGAAAATCCGCAAAATCCGCGAGCGGAACGGATTTTCCGCCCATGCTTATTTGGCACCCATCCTAGGCTCCGGGGCAAGGTGGCCTTGAACCTCCCATCCGAACACAGTCAGCTCACTCGCGCTTGCAGGCTTTGGATGCACATGCGCAGTCTAATATTCACTCGCGGTTCATAACATCAGCCATTTTCTTAGTAGGCCTCAAAAGCCACTTTTGGAACTATCCAAAAGTTCCACTTTTGGAACTTTTGGAACTATCATGTTAAGTATGGAACTACAACCCTTTTGTTTACCTCCCACCACACTAATGTTTCCCAATTAGTTGTTACCTAGCAAATAAGCCACATAAATGTGTTTCATACTTACATATGCGACGACTTTATGACACAAAAACACGTACAATAAGCATATTTAAACCGCATATATTTATATTAAGCTATGCATTAATTCACGTCACAATTACAACACATATTAGTTATTTTTATTGCACCATTGAAGCAAGATTAGTACTCCTGTGTGTGAAAAATGTATGCATCTTATACTATGGTTGATTAATTCATAATAATATGCCATTAGTAAATATTAACGTTATGGAACATTGATTTCGAGCGGGGTGTACAAAATGTTGTTTTACCACCTCGTTTAATCAATTCCCTCATCTGGTGATCCTATCACCAAACATCTCTCAAAATTTTGTAAAATTTGGCAGAACATGTTTCAAATTCTTCATATTAGTATAATCTATACTCTCGTAACTTTCTCCTTTGATTCTTTGAAAATCTTTTCTCTAATTTCCTCCATTTCATTTTCATTTTTTTCTCTTTCCCTTGCTTTTCGTTCTTGAATTGTCTTCTTTATTGCCTTTCTGAAATCTCTTCTACCTTTGCATATACAGCATAATCTTATCAGAAAAATCACTATCACTAAAATTGTTATTGGAATTAGTATTTTACCTATAATTGAACTACCTATCTCTTGAAACCAATGCTTAACTGCTGTAAAACTTCTACCTAATTTCTCAAGAACACCTTCAACCTCCAGTGGTTCAATCTCTTTATGTAAATCTGTAATATTTGTAATATACTTTTCAATATTTTTATCCGGAATATAAGTACAACAATGTTGGACTTTCAATATTCCACAGACTCCTCCCTCTTTTGCTACAATTATGTCAAGGGCAAGTCGATTTTGCATTACCATAGCTCTCATAGCAATCATTTCAGTATCAACCATCGGGAAACCTCCTGATCTATCTGTTGACAGTCGATCAACTATTGTGGAAAATTTTCGGATTCTATTTGCAATAAATGAAATTCCCACTGCTGGTATCAGTGCTCTAAAACATCACCTATTATTTCTAACACACTCTCTCTTCTTTTATGACTTAAAACTTTACCTATCTCATGCTTTCCGTTAGTACCTCTATCTACATGAAAATATTTAGGAAAGACCAAACCCACATAACAGGTCCCATACCAATGGTCGGGTAACCTATAGTTTCCTCCTTTAAATCCCCAACCCCCTAAAATTCTATAAGTGTCTTTACATTGACTTGCGCCCACAAAATAATTATCATACATGGTGTTATCTCTTCTAATACAAAATTTCCCTAATGTTGGAGTATCTATGTTTATAGCCACATTCACATTCTTATCATCAAGATTTTCATCATTAAATGTCCAATATTTAGATTTTGAATGTTTTATGTTCTCACTTCGTTTATAAGCAATCCTTAGTTCCTCAACCATATTTAAGAACATACTTTCTTCAATTCTTAATTTACATGTCAAATTGTTATTAAAAGCATATTCATGTGTCAACTCATCTTTTTCTAAGAAATACTATCCCATCTCTTTAGAAAACTTATTTTTGTTTAATGCACTATCAATTTTCAGTTTCGCAAAAATGTCACATTTACATTAGAATAATGATATTCCAATTTCCCAGTCTGATAAAACAAACTTGCTATTACGCTGCAGGTGCACCATATGTAAGAGGAAGGTGGTGATAGGTCACCCCTTCTGACACTGACGCTGGTAATTTTAGCAAGCATAAAAATCATCAACATTCATAGTCTTAATATATTCAAGCAATTGCTTTGAAAATGTATTTTGTGTAAAATCACTAATCGACTGATCCTGATGCACCTCTGGCCTATACACATGTTTCTCAGGAGTTTCTACTTTCTCCCTTAGCTTATTTAAACTTACATTTGATTTCAATTGTGTTAAATTATCTTGGAAAGGAATTACAATTGCTAAAATCACCCACATTATTATCAATAATCCCATACATAACGTACAGCATCTGCACCATTTTCTAAAAATAGAACACTTTGTTTTATGGTTATTAGTAGGCATTTTTCCCTAACACAATTTCTTCGACCTTGTGTGACCTATAAGCTCCACAATAATGGTTTACTAACAGAGTTTCTTCGACCTTGTGTCAATTCTATTCTAGACTATATTATAAGTTGTTTTTCTAACAAGTTTTCTTCGACCTTATGTCAACTCTGACCTCTCCTATATTTACAATATCCGTCTCACAGGACTTCAGGCTTTTACTTAATATCATATATTTTGAGTACCAATCAGTTTTCTCTTAAGTTGACTTCCTTACTCACTTTTCCCAATTGCTTTTGGGCAGTACAAGTTTTCTTGACTACTATTGACCTCAGCAATGGGTGGTAGGACTATATAAGTCCACTCAGGCCATTTGTACTTCTGGTTTGGTCGTCTTACTCTTTTTGGCCTTTGTACAACTTCAATTTTCTTTCCCAGTATTTCTCTCTGACTAGTGATCTCATGCACTTGCTCTTCTGACTCTTTTGCTTTGTTCACTAGTTTGAATTTCAGTCCACCCGTTTCTTTAGGCCAGTTATCTCCTTTACAGATTTTCTTAGTTTTGGGCTCTATTGTGTTATGCTCCACTCTCCAAGCTCTTTTTCTTGGACTTTTTCTTATTGCAGTTTCATCTGAACGGTCATTAGTTTCACTTTCAGTATATTCAACTGTTTCATTGATTATGATTTTTACAATGTCTTTGTCTTCATCAGATTCAACCTTCTTCTCTGTCACTATGTTAGGAACACCTTCATAACTGGTACTTGGAATCTCATCCTTTTTGTGAGTTACTTCCTCTTCCCCAGTTTCAGGATTTCGTTCCTGCCTTCAGAGTTTCCAGATTTCTCTTCAGCTTTCTCTTCTTCAATTACCTTATCTTCACTTACTTCTGCGTCTTTACTGGTGTCTAACTTTACCAATTCTCAACCTTCAGATTGATCTTCAGAATCTGGTATCTCCACAATCTCCCTTTCACCTTCACCTTCAGACGCAGAACTGGCTTTTGATACTTCCAGATGTCGACCTTACTGGCGATCTTCAGTATCTGGAGTCTTTTCTGGTTCAGCTTCAGAATCAGAGTCAGTTGTACTTTCACCCACCTCTTTAATCCAGCACACTTGACTGCAGTAGTACTTACTAGGATAACCTGGCGTGGTTTCTGCCACCGAGGTACCAAACAATTTCTCCTGCGATGTACCTTCACTCGAACCCAGTGTCCAGGGAATAAATCATGAGCTGGATTTTTCTCTTTGGAATTTGACACAGTTCCCACCTGGTGGAGCACAGAAGTTATCACATCAGACAGATTTTTGCAGTAGTCCAATATGATGTCATCATTTGATGTCAATAACTTATTAACAGGTACATAGGCCTGCCTCATTAGTCTGCCCATCAAAATCTCATGTGGACTTAGTCCAGATTTCTTGTCAGGAATGCTTCTCAATGTCATCAGGACAAGCGGTAAAGCGTCTGGCCACTCAAGTCCTGTTGCCAAACACATTTTTGCAATTCTGTTCTTAATAGTTCCATTTACCTGCTCTACCACCCCTGAAGCCTCAGGTCTGTAAGCACAATGCAGCTTCTGGCGAATATCCAGAGCTTCACAGATTATCTGCATCAACTCATTTTGAAAATGCGGTCCGCGGTCTGATTCAATGGACACTGGGAATCCGAAGCGCGGTATTATTTCTCATAAAAGCAATTTGGCAACAGTTATTCCATCATTCCTCCTTGTGGGGAATGCTTCAACCCATCGGGAGAACAAGCAAATTATCACAAGAACATACCTTAGCCTGTTGCATGGGGGCAATTCCACAAAATCCATTTGAACACTGGTAAATGGACCACCCTCCCGTCCTATGGCTTCCAGACTCACAACAGTTTTTCTGTTTGGATTAAATTGCTGACATATTAGACACCTTTGGCACAAACATTCAGCAATCATCCTGAACTTGGGATTATACCAAGTTTGTCTGAAAAGACGAATCATGGCATCTCTTCCAATATGGGCTTGACCATGGTACATTCGAGCCATGTCTGAGATCATACTATCAGGCATTACTGGTCTTTCATCTTTGTAAACCCAAATTTCATCTTCTTCTCTCTGTCTGCACCCTGCTTTTAACCAAATATCTTTTTCTTCTGCTTATGCCTCTTCTTGTACTTGTTTCACTTCCTGCCATGTCTCAACTACAGTAGTTAGCATTAAAGGACTTGGAACATGTTCTTTTGACTTTTCTCTATTGATTGAAATTAGATTTTTCGCACAATGCTTTGCAATGGCATCCGCATAATTATTTCCTCTAGAAATATAATCTTTGTTCTTTTTGTAAGCTGTTCTTTCAGGAAGCTGAATTACATCTATCAGTGTCTTCACCAATTCAGCATTCCGAATAGGTGTTCCCGCAGAAGTCAAATAACCTCTTGGAGACCAGAGTTGTCCATAATCATGAACAACTCCATAGCCATATTGACTGTCAGTCACTATGGTTACTTTCACCTCTTTTCCGAGTTCAAATGCTCGTATCAAAGCAATCAACTCCGCTACTTGAACAGAATGAATTCCTTTCAAACAAGATGCTTCCAACACTTCTGCTACTGTACAAATGGCATAAGCAGCGCTCCAAATGCCACTCTCTGTTCTCAGACATGATCCATCCACAAACTTCACAAAATCTGATTCAGGTAATGGTTCGTCCCTAATATCTGGCCTACGTTTTGTGCAATACTCAAGAACATACAGACATTTGTGATCAAGCTCACCTTTCACTTCTGCTTCAATAGTGTCAGGTAATAGTGTAGAAGGATTAACATTCACACATCTGGCATTTGTCACATTTTCAGCTCCCAAAATTACTTTTTCATATCGGGTCATTCTGCTGTTTGTCTTGTATTGTGTTTTTGCTCTTGTGAGAAGAATCTCCACTGAATGGGGTACATACACCCTCACAGGAAATCCCATCACAATTCATTCACTTTGCTCCAAACCTACACTGGTTGCTGCTACTGCTTTCAGACATCCTGGAAAAGCCTTTGCAACAGGGTCCAAAACAGCTGAGAAATACGCAATTGGTTTTCTCATTTTTTCATGTCTCTGAATTAACACTGACAATGCACATCCTTCTCGCTCACTGCAGTACAATTCAAACTCTTTTTCATAATCGGGCATTCCCAATGCTGGTGCTCCACACAGTTTTGTTTTCAGCTGTTCAAATGCTACCATTTCAGTTTTGGTCAAAACTATTGGGTCTCTAATATCTGCTTTTGTCAATCTCTGTAATGGTTTTGCAATCAATGAAAATCCACTAATCCACTGTTTACAGTAACCTATCATTCCCAGGAACATTCTTACTTGTCTTTGACGTTTAGGTGGCTGCATTCCTTGTATCATTCTGATTGTTTCTATTGTGACTTGTCTGATTCCTTTTGCAATCTTCTGACCTAAGTATTGTACTTCTTTCTGACAAAACTGCAATTTAGATGGAGACACTTTATGTCCCTCTTCTGCTGAATGATTCAACAATGCTACTGTGTCAGTTACACATGCATCTTTTGTTTTTGATGCAATCAAAAGATCATCTATGTATTGTACTAATACAGACTCTCCAGGCATGTTCAAGCTTTCTAATGATTTCTTTAGCAACTGATTAAAAATCAATGGACTCTCAGTGTACCCTTGTGGAATTCTACACCATGCTAGAATACGTTTCTGGAATCGAAATGCAAAAATCGGCTGGCTTTCTGAATGCAATGGAACAGTAAAGAACGCATTGCACAGGTCAATCACTGTGTACCATTACGCATCATGAGGAATTTGGTACAAAATCACTGCTGGATTCGGAACAATCGGGCAACATGGGACAACAATGTTATTAACCTTTCTAAGGTCCTGTACCATTCTAAATGTTCCGTTAGGCGTTTTCAATCCCATGATTGGTGAATTACAAGGGCTGCTTTCTATTTCTCTCAGAATTCCTTGCTCAATCATTTTGTCAATCACTGGAGTGATTCCTTCAATTATTTCTGCAGTCATCTTATAATGAGGTATATTTGGGTAGCTTACACCTTCCTTTACTGTAACTCTTACAGGATCAACACCTTTCATCAATCCTATATGTTTTCTAGTAAAATCCCATACTTCCTCTTTCACTACTTCTTTCAATTCAACAGGAATCTTTTCTCGATCAAAAACAGGAAATAACTTGCTCTGCTCTGCCTCAATCATGAGCATTGTCATTTTATACAAACTGTCTTCATCTGAGGTTTGCAATTCTATGCCTCCTGGTGAACAATATATGGCACAGTTCATTTTGCACAGAATATCCCTGCCTAACAAATTAACAGGACTGCTATCACACACCACAAATCGATGCATATCTTTGTAATTTCCAATGTTTATTTCAACTGGTTCTGTCAAAGGAGTTTCTATCTGTCTATTAGCTACACCTACAACTTGGATGCTCTCTCCCGAGAGAGGAAGATTTTGAATTTATACTGATCTAACAGTAGAATGGGTGGCACCAGTGTCCACTAGGAGAGGTATTTCCACATCATTCACCTTTCCGTTCACAAATGGACCAGACTGATCTACCTCAAGAGTGGCTCCAAGCACCCACACCTCTCCCTCTCTCAGGCACCTTCATAAATTTTCATCCGACTAACTGCCACCTTCTTCTTGTAACCAATACTGAGGACACGCATTCACTCTTTGCGGTCTTTTTACCTGTTCACCTCCGCTGAATCCTGTCTCTGCACGGTATCTTTGCTGGTTTACACTGTTTGGCAGTGGCGGTTGTGGCACCTGACTTTGCTGATTTGCTATCTGTGGTTGTTGCCGCTTGGATTTACCTCAAACTGCACCTGCAAATTCAACGAATTATTTTCTACATTAACTCTTGGCGGACATTTACACTCTTTATTCCAAAGCCCTAACTTGCCGTAATTAAAACAAGGGAGCTTCTTCTTTAGTTCATCTATGTTCCCCATTGACCTTGGTTTACCCTTAAAATTTCCTTGATTCCCTGCATTCTTATTTTCCATTTGCGCCACTTGCTGTTCCGCTACTTTTACTTGTGCCCACATGGCTTTCTCTTTCAGATTTTTCTGTTTTGCATCAATTTCTTCACTGCAATATTTCACTTTTCTCAAAACATCGTTCGCTGCGTGCGAATTTGCGAATTTTCGGTAAATTCGCGAGAGTTCGCGGATTGCGAATTTACCGAAAATCCGCAAAATCCGCGAGCGGAACGGATTTTCCGCCCATGCTTATTTGGCACCCATCCTAGGTTCCGGGGCAAGGTGGCCTTGAACCTCCCATCCGAACACAGTCAGCTCACTCGCGCTTGCAGGCTTTGGATGCACATGCGCAGTCTAATATTCACTCGCGGTTCATAAGATCAGCCATTTTCTTAGTAGGCCTCAAAAGCCACTTTTGGAACTATCCAAAAGTTCCACTTTTGGAACTTTTGGAACTATCATGTTAAGTATGGAACTACAACCCTTTTGTTTACCTCCCACCACACTAATGTTTCCCAATTAGTTGTTACCTAGCAAATAAGCCACATAAATGTGTTTAATACTTACATATCCGACGACTTTATGACACAAAAACACGTACAATAAGCATATTTAAACCGCATATATTTATATTAAGCTATGCATTAATTCACGTCACAATTACAACACATATTAGTTATTTTTATTGCACCATGTAAGCAAGATTAGTACTCCTGTGTCTGAAAAATGTATGCATCTTATACTATGGTTGATTAATTCATAATAATATGCCATTAGTAAATATTAACGTTATGGAACATTGATTTCGAGCGGGGTGTACAAAATGTTGTTTTACCACCTCGTTTAATCAATTCCCTCATCTGGTGATCCTATCACCAAACATCTCTCAAAATTTTGTAAAATTTGGCAGAACATGTTCCAAATTCTTCATATTAGTATAATCTATACTCTTGTAACTTTCTCCTTTGATTCTTTGAAAATCTTTTCTCTAATTTCCTCCATTTCATTTTCATTTTTTTCTCTTTCCCTTGCTTTTCGTTCTTGAATTGTCTTCTTTATTGCCTTTCTGAAATCTCTTCTACCTTTGCATATACAGCATAATCTTATCAGAAAAATCACTATCACTAAAATTGTTATTGGAATTAGTATTTTACCTATAATTGAACTACCTATCTCTTGAAACCAATGCTTAACTGCTGTAAAACTTCTACCTAATTTCTCAAGAACACCTTCAACCTCCAGTGGTTCAATCTCTTTATGTAAATCTGTAATATTTGTAATATACTTTTCAATATTTTTATCCGGAATATAAGTACAACAATGTTGGACTTTCAATATTCCACAAACTCCTCCCTCTTTTGCTACAATTATGTCAAGCGCAAGTCGATTTTGCATTACCATAGCTCTCATAGCAATCATTTCAGTATCAACCATCGGGAAACCTCCTGATCTATCTGTTGACAGTCGATCAACTATTGTGGAAAATTTTCGGATTCTATTTGCATTAAATGAAATTCCCACTGCTGGTATCAGTGCTCTAAAACATCACCTATTATTTCTAACACACTCTCTCTTCTTTTATGACTTAAAACTTTACCTATCTCATGCTTTCCGTTAGTACCTCTATCTACATGAAAATTTTTAGGAAAGACCAAACCCACATAACAGGTCCCATACCAATGGTCGGGTAACCTATAGTTATTATTATTAATCGGGTTTCGTAAAGCGCAAACAACCCGGAGGCCTCGTAGCGCTAAGTACCGTCATACTGAAAGGAAAGAGATTAAATGAACAGATGCGTTTTCAAAGCCTTCCAGAATTTTAGAAGGCTAGGTTCACTGCGAAGGGAGGTGGGCAGGGAGTTCCATTCTTTCGCGGCATTCCAAGAGAAGGAGCGTCCGCCCCATCTAGTCCGTCTGACTTTACTGACCGTAGCCAGAAAAGCAGTGCTGGATCTTAGGGATCTGTGAGGAAGATAGGGTTTCGCCAAGGAACAGATCATAGTAGGGGCGTTCTTCCACATAGCTTTGTGCATAAAGCAAAGAGATTTAAATAGTACTCTAGCCTTGACAGGGAGCCAGTGCAATTTCCTCCGGGCGATGGTGGCTGACTCTCGTTTGTTGAGGCCCAGCAGGAGGCGAACTGCAGCCTTCTGGATCACCTGTAACTTTTTGATTGTAAATGCGGGGGCACCTAAATATAGCGAGTTCCCGTAATCCAGACGGGACAGGATAATGGCTTGGACCATTATTCTGCGGGCTTCAAAAGGAAGAAGAGGCAGCACTTTCCTCAGCATACGCATTAGCCCAAAGCATGTGGCAGAAAGAATGGTAGCCTGCTGCATAAAGCTAAGGTTGGAGTCTAGCCAAATGCCTAAGCTCTTTATGTGGCATTTCGGTTGGGGTGTGGGCCCCATGCAAGGTGGCCAATCTGACAGAGGGCTGGGAATGGTTGGGTTACCCAGCACCATGAGCTCAGTTTTCTCGCCATTTAATTTCAAATGTGAGGTGGCCATCCATTGAGCTACCGCTACCAAACAGTTACTTAGGTTGGACGGGGAGGGATTTGCTTGATTCATGGATACAACTAATTGTGTATCATCGGCGTACGTTATTATATCTATGCCGAAAGAGAGTACTATGTCGGCTAGTGGCTGCATGTAAATATTAAAAATGGTAGGGCTCAGTGAAGAGCCCTGAGGTACGCCTTGATCCAGGGGCCAAACTTTGGAGTGAGTAGTACCCTCAACTACCCTGAAAGATCGATTCTCCAGGAATGACTGGAGCCACTGCATGGCCTTCCCAGAAATTCCGATCTGACTGAGGCGGTAAAGAAGAATATTGGTGTTAACAGTGTCGAAGGCGGCACTGAGGTCAAGCAACATAATTGCTGCAGTGCCGCCTTGATCCATTTGCTTCCTGGCCAGCTCAGTTACCGCCAGGAGGGCCGCCTCAGTTCCCAATTTTGGGCGAAAGCCCGCTTGGGAGTCGTGGAGGAGATGATGGTTCTCTAGAAATTGAGTAATGGATGAATTGACATGTTTTTCTAGGAGTTTGCTGATCCACGGAAGGAGGGAAATAGGCCGATAGTTGGCCATATTCCCTGGATCTAAAGTGGGTTTCTTCAGCAAAGCCCTAACCTGAGCACATTTCCATGCAGTAGGTACTGAACCTGTGGAAATGGATGAGTTTAGTATACTGAGAATGACAGGTTTGATAATGTTCTCAATTTTTATTAACTGATAGGGAGGGGCAGGGTCTGTGGGAGATCCGGATTTTATTTTCATCATAATGGTTGCAAGTGAGTTCTCGTCCAGCAGTGGAAACTCATCTAATTTTGGAGTCGTGACGTTAGGTAAGCTGGTTCCAGTATCTTGGGATAGATTAGGTGAGCTAAATGCAGAGGCAATTTTTTGTATTTTGCTGTGGAAGTATTCGGCTTGGCTTTCACAGCGGGCCTGAGCAGTGCTCGGATCAGCAAGGACAAAGGGGATATCAACCAGGAATTTTGCTATTTGGAAGATTTCTCTAGAAGAGTTGGAGGCAGTTAGAATTTTTTCCTCGAAGTATAAGGTTTTGGTTCGTCTGATTTCTAATTTATATTTTTTAATGGCTTCAAGGTGTGTGGTTTTGTCTTCCTTACTACGGGAAATCCTCCAATTTCTTTCGAATCTTCTGCATACCCTTTTTAGTTCCTTAAGTTCAGGAGTGTACCAAGGTGAGTCCTTGGACTTAGTTTTTTCTTTGAGAACTTTGATAGGTGCGATAGAGTCCAAAGCTGTACACAGCCATTTGATGTAGTTCTCGTATTGTACTGCAGGGTCTGTTGCCCTTTGGAGGGGGGCGGCCGAGAGTAAATTGGCCCATTGGACTGGAGAGACTTTGGACCAGTCTCTTCCGAGAAGGGTTGAATGGGGAGAGGACTGAGTTGGCGTGGCTGTAGTCCACTGAATAGGTATTAGACAGTGGTCTGTCCAAGTAAGAGGTAATGGGGTCCCTACTTCTAGTCTGTTATCATTGCTAAAAACACCGTCAAGAAGGTGGCCCTTTTCATGCGTAGGCACAAAGCCTTTCTGAGTAATCTGGAGGGCTGCCATACTGTCCAGAAATGCTTTAGCCATGGGGTTGCTAGGATCATCTAAATGAATATTTATATCTCCTAGTACCGAGAAATTAGATCTACTAACCACCGAGTTAGCTATTTTTAACTGGAGTGATTCAATGAAGTCCCCTATTTGATTGGGGGGGCGATAAATAAGTACACCAGAGAATGAATCTGTGGGTGAAAGTTCAAGGGCGAATAGCATGCTCTCGCAGTTGGAGATGTCAGCCGATGAAGTTCTACAGAGGTATTGATTTTTGTGAAGGATGCCTAGGCCTCCTCCTCTACCTTCTGATCTGTCCAATCTCTGCAAGGTATATCCCATTGAGAGAATAGAGGTGATATCCATATCAGTAGCGTCTCTTAACCAGGTCTCCATCAGAAATATTGCATCTGGTTCATTTTCCTCCAGCAGGAGAGACATTTGTGTGGCATGTTTAGTCAGTGACCGGCAATTTAAAAGAAACATTTTATAGATTTTGCTAGAATGGGACTTGTCTAAGTAACTGGTCAGTGTAAATTTACAGTGTAGGCATATCCCGGGTGAAGAGTCTGGGAGGATGGAGTGCTGACAGATGTGATTGGTCGGAGGCATTAGGTTTTTTAACGTGATAGCGACGTACCTCATCGATCTGCCCCGCTCTGTATCACCTTGCACAGGGGGTATGGCCCCTGGTCCCGTCCGATCGCGGACGGGCGCAGACGGGCTTGCCTTTGGCGCGCCTTCGGAGCGCCCGCTGCGCCCGCCCGCTGCGCGGACGGGGGACTTTGACGTTTAAATCCAGTGTGAGGGGCGTGAGGAGGGCGGGATCGCCGATCAACTAGACCGCGATCCTACCCCTACCCAAGATGGCGCCCAAAATGCTTTCAGCGCCGAGCGCCCAACTAGCGAGGCTTCCCAGCTGAGGAGGGGGTTTGAGGCCGCCCTGGGCAATATAATGCTTGCACCAAGGTAAGGCCAACAGGACCTCTAAAATCGGCCTGTTTAAAATATTTACAGTTTTTTAAAAAATACGGCTTGGATCAATCAGTCCTGTTCGTTTTACAATTTTAAAAGGAGCAAGAGTGCTCAAGGGCCCCCGGCTTCCGCCTCAGGGGAGAAAAGGAGTACAACAATACCCCGAGTAAAAGAAGAGGGACTCCTTTTATATCCTGGGAGGGCGGGATCGCCGATCAACTAGACCGCGATCCTACCCCTACCCAAGATGGCACCCAAAATGCTTTCAGCGCCGAGCGCCCAACTAACGAGGCTTCCCAGCTGAGGAGGGGGTGTGAGGCCGCCCTGGGCAATATAATGCTTGCACCAAGGTAAGGCCAACAGGACCTCTAAAATCGGCCTGTTTAAAATATTTACAGTTTTTTAAAAAATACGGCTTGGATCCATCAGTCCTGTTCGTTTTACAATTTTAAAAGGAGCAAGAGTGCTCAAGGGCCCCCGGCTTCCGCCTCAGGGGAGAAAAGGAGTACAACAATTCCTCCTTTAAATCCCCAACCCCCTAAAATTCTATAAGTGTCTTTACATTGACTTGCGCCCACAAAATAATTATCATACATGGTGTTATCTCTTCTAATACAAAATTTCCCTAATGTTGGAGTATCTATGTTTATAGCCACATTCACATTCTTATCATCAAGATTTTCATCATTAAATGTCCAATATTTAGATTTTGAATGTTTTATTTTCTCACTTCGTTTATAAGCAATCCTTAGTTCCTCAACCATATTTAAGAACATACTTTCTTCAATTCTTAGTTTACATGTCAAATTGTTATTAAAAGCATATTCATGTGTCAACTCATCTTTTTCTAAGAAATACTATCCCATCTCTTTAGAAAACGTATTTTTGTTTAATGCACTATCAATTTTCAGTTTCGCAAAAATGTCACATTTACATTAGAATAATGATATTCCAATTTCCCAGTCTGATAAAACAAACTTGCTATTACGCTGCAGGTGCACCATATGTAAGAGGAAGGTGGTGATAGGTCACCCCTTCTGACACTGACGCTGGTAATTTTAGCAAGCATAAAAATCATCAACATTCATAGTCTTAATATATTCAAGCAATAGCTTTGAAAATGTATTTTGTGTAAAATCACTAATCGACTGATCCTGATGCACCTCTGGCCTATACACATGTTTCTCATGAGTTTCTACTTTCTCACTTAGCTTATTTAAACTTACATTTGATTTCAATTGTGTTAAATTATCTTGGAAAGGAATTACAATTGCTAAAATCACCCACATTATTATCAATAATCCCATGCATAACGTACAGCATCTGCACCATTTTCTAAAAATAGAACACTTTGTTTTATGGTTATTAGTAGGCATTTTCCCCTAACACAATTTCTTCGACCTTGTGTGACCTATAAGCTCCACAATAATGGTTTACTAACAGAGTTTCTTCGACCTTGTGTCAATTCTATTCTAGACTATATTATAAGTTGTTTTTCTAACAAGTGTTCTTCGACCTTATGTCAACTCTGACCTCTCCTATATTTACAATATCCGTCTCACAGGACTTCAGGCTTTTACTTAATATCATATATTTTGAGTACCAATCAGTTTTCTCTTAAGTTGACTTCCTTACTCACTTTTCCCAATTGCTTTTGGGCAGTACAAGGTTTCTTGACTACTATTGACCTCAGCAATGGGTGGTAGGACTATATAAGTCCACTCAGGCCATTTGTACTTCTGGTTTGGTCGTCTTACTCTTTTTGGCCTTTGTACAACTTTAATTTTCTTTCCCAGTATTTCTCTCTGACTAGTGATCTCATGCACTTGCTCTTCTGACTCTTTTGCTTTGTTCACTAGTTTGAATTTCAGTCCACCCGTTTCTTTAGGCCAGTTATCTCCTTTACAGATTTTCTTAGTTTTGGGCTCTATTGTGTTATGCTCCACTCTCCACTCTCCAAGCTCTTTTTCTTGGACTTTTTCTTATTGCAGTTTCGTCTGAACTGTCATTAGTTTCACTTTCAGTATATTCAACTGTTTAATTGATTATGATTTTTACAATGTCTTTGTCTTCATCAGATTCAACCTTCTTCTCTGTCACTATGTTAGGAACACCTTCATAACTGGTACTTGAATCTAATCCTTTTTGTGAGTTACTTCCTCTTCCCCAGTTTCAGGATTTCGTTCCTGCCTTCAAAGTTTCCAGATTTCTCTTCAGCTTTCTCTTCTTCAATGACCTTATCTTCACTTACTTCTGCGTCTTTACTGGTGTCTACCTTTCCCAATTCTCAACCTTCAGATTGATCTTCAGAATCTGGTATCTCCACAATCTCCCTTTCACCTTCAGACGCAGAACTGGCTTTTGATACTTCCAGATGTCGACCTTACTGGCGATCTTCAGTATCTGGAGTCTTTTCTGGTTCAGCTTCAGAATCAGAGTCAGTTGTACTTTCACCGTCGATTGGGACTTCAGGTGCAGGCACACGGATGGTGTGGCTGGCATGCACCCACCTCTTCAATCCAGCACACTTGACTGCAGTAGTACTTACTAGGATAACCTGGCGTGGTTTCTGCCACCGAGGTACCAAACAATTTCTCCTGCTCTGTACCTTCACTCGAACCCAGTGTCCAGTGACTAAATCATGAGCTGGATTTTTCTCTTTGGAATTTGACACAGTTCCCACCTGGTGGAGCACAGAAGTTATCACATCAGACAGATTTTTGCAGTAGTCCAATATGATGTCATCATTTGATGTCAATAACTTATTAACAGGTACATAGGCCTGCCTCATTAGTCTGCCCATCAAAATCTCATGTGGACTTAGTCCAGATTTCTTGTCAGGAATGCTTCTCAATGTCATCAGGACAAGCGTGTTTGAAAATTAAGTGTAGCGGAAGGAGAAGAAAGATTGAAGACCAGCTGGAGGTCATCCGCATAATTAAATACGGTGACCTCCATCTGTTGAAGAGAGAAAATAAGAGGAGCAATATACAGATTGAATAGGAGGGGGGAGAGAGAGGAACCCTGGGGAACCCCGCACTGAACTCTTCGGGTGTCCGCTGTGTAGTCACCCAGGCGGACAGCCTGGGTACGGTCACTCAAGAAGGAGGATAACCAGACCAGGGCGCTCCCCCCGATCCCCGAGCCATGTCTGAGATCATACTATCGGGCATTACTGGTCTTTCATCTTTGTAAACCCAAATTTCATCTTCTTCTCTCTGTCTGCACCCTGCTTTTAACCAAATATCTTTTTCTTCTGCTTATGCCTCTTCTTGTACTTGTTTCACTTCCTGCCATGCCTCAACTACAGTAGTTAGCATTAAAGGACTTGGAACATGTTCTTTTGACTTTTCTCTATTGATTGAAATTAGATTTTTCGCACAATGCTTTGCAATGGCATCCGCATAAATATTTCCTCTAGAAATATAATCTTTGTTCTTTTTGTAAGCTGAACACTTCACCACAGCTATTCTTTCAGGAAGCTGAATTACATCTATCAGTGTCTTCACCAATTCAGCATTCCGAATAGGTGTTCCCGCAGAAGTCAAATAACCTCTTGGAGACCAGAGTTGTCCATAATCATGAACAACTCCATAGCCATATTGACTGTCAGTCACTATGGTTACTTTCACCTCTTTTCCGAGTTCAAATGCTCGTATCAAAGCAATCAACTCCGCTACTTGAACAGAATGAATTCCTTTCAAACAAGATGCTTCCAACACTTCTGCTACTGTACAAATGGCATAAGCAGCGCTCAAAATGCCACTCTCTGTTCTCAGACATGATCCATCCACATACTTCACAAAATCTGATTCAGGTAATGGTTCGTCCCTAATATCTGGCCTACGTTTTGTGCAATACTCAAGAACATACAGACATTTGTGATCAAGCTCACCTTTCACTTCTGCTTCAATAGTGTCAGGTAATAGTGTAGAAGGATTAACATTCACACATCTGGCATTTGTCACATTTTCAGCTCCCAAAATTACTTTTTCATATCGGGTCATTCTGCTGTTTGTCTTGTATTGTGTTTTTGCTCTTGTGAGAAGAATCTCCACTGAATGAGGTACATACAACCTCACAGGAAATCCCATCACAATTCCTTCACTTTGCTCCAAACCTACACTTGTTGCTGCTACTGCTTTCAGACATCCTGGTAAAGCCTTTGCAACAGGGTCCAAAACAGCTGAGAAATACGCAATTGGTTTTCTCATTTTTCCATGTCTCTGAATTAACACTGACAATGCACATCCTTCTCGCTCACTGCAGTACAATTCAAACTCTTTTTCATAATCGGGCATTCCCAATGCTGGTGCTCCACACAGTTTTGTTTTCAGCTGTTCAAATGCTTCCATTTCAGTTTTGGTCAAAACTATTGGGTCTCTAATATCTGCTTTTGTCAATCTCTGTAATGGTTTTGCAATCAATGAAAATCCACTAATCCACTGTTTACAGTAACCTATCATTCCCAGGAACATTCTTACTTGTCTTTGACTTTTAGGTGGCTGCATTCCTTGTATCATTCTGATTGTTTCTATTGTGACTTGTCTGATTCCTTTTGCAATCTTGTGACCTAAGTATTGTACTTCTTTCTGACAAAACTGCAATTTAGATGGAGACACTTTATGTCCCTCTTCTGCTGAATGATTCAACAATGCTACTGTGTCAGTTACACATGCATCTTTTGTTTTTGATGCAATCAAAAGATCATCTATGTATTGTACTAATACAGACTCTCCAGGCATGTTCAAGCTTTCTAATGGTTTCTTTAGCAACTGATTAAAAATCAATGGACTCTCAGTGTACCCTTGTGGAATTCTACACCATGCTAGAATACGTTTCTGGAATCGAAATGCAAAAATCGGCTGGCTTTCTGAATGCAATGGAACAGTAAAGAACGCATTGCACAGGTCAATCACTGTGTACCATTACGCATCATGAGAAATTTGGTACAAAATCACTGCTGGATTCGGAACAATCGGGCAACATGGGACAACAATGTTATTAACCTTTTTAAGGTCCTGTACCATTCTAAATGTTCCGTTAGGCTTTTTCAATCCCATGATTGGTGAATTACAAGGGCTGCTTTCTATTTCTCTCAGAATTCCTTGCTCAATCATTTTGTCAATCACTGGAGTGATTCCTTCAATTATTTCTGCAGTCATCTTATAATGAGGAATATTTGGGTAGCTTACACCTTCCTTTACTGTAACTCTTACAGGATCAACACCTTTCATCAATCCTATATGTTTTCTAGTAAAATCCCATACTTCCTCTTTCACTACTTCTTTCAATTCAACAGGAATCTTTTCTCGGTCAAAAACAGGAAATAACTTGCTCTGCTCTGCCTCAATCATGAGCATTGTCATTTTATACAAACTGTCTTAATCTGAGGTTTGCAATTCTATGCCACCTGGTGAACAAAATATGGCACAGTTCATTTTGCACAGAATATCCCTGCCTAACAAATTAACAGGACTACTATCACACACCACAAATCGATGCATATCTTTGTAATTTCCAATGTTTATTTCAACTGGTTCTGTCAAAGGAGTTTCTATCTGTCTATTAGCTACACCTACAACTTGGATGCTCTCTCCCGAGAGAGGAAGATGTTGAATTTATACTGATCTAACAGTAGAATGGGTGGCACCAGTGTCCACTAGGAGAGGTATTTCCACATCATTCACCTTTCCGTTCACAAATGGACCAGACTGATCTACCTCAAGTGTGACTCCAAGCAAACACTCCTCTCCCTCTCTCAGGCACCTTCATAAATTTTCATCCGACTAACTGCCACCTTCTTCTTGTAACCAATACTGAGGACACGCATTCACTCTTTGCGGTCTTTTTACCTGTTCACCTCCGCTGAATCCTGTCTCTGCACGGTATCTTTGCTGGTTTACACTGTTTGGCAGTGGTGGTTGTGGCACCTGACTTTGCTGATTTGCTATCTGCGGTTGTTGCTGCTTGGATTTACCACAAACTGCACCTGCAAATTCAACGAATTATTTTCTACATTAACTCTTGGCGGACATTTACACTCTTTATTCCAAAGCCCTAACTTGCCGTAATTAAAACAAGGGAGCTTCTTCTTTAGTTCATCTATGTTCCCCATTGACCTTGATTCCCTGGATTCTTATTTTCCATTTGCGCCACTTGCTGTTCCGCTACTTTTACTTGTGCCCACATGGCTTTCTCTTTCAGGTTTTTCTGTTTTGCATCAATTTCTTCACTGCAATATTTCACTTTTCTCAAAACATCATCCACAGTACCTGACTGCCAACCTATCATGTTGTGTTGAATCATGTCTCCAATCTCTGGTCTTAACCCATACACAAATCTGTATTTAACCTCTTAAGCGCTGCCGACTGCCAACGGTCGTCACGAGCGCTACCTCCCCAGTGCTGCGCACGACCATTGGACGTCCATTCAGCTCTAGTTCCAATGGACAGCGCAGCACTGGGGAGGGATATTTGCGCCGCATTTTCGCAGCAGCACAATCAACTCTTTTAACTGTGCTATTCTCCCAGCAGTATTCATATTTTCAATATCTTTTTCTGCAAAAATCCACTCTATATGATTTCTGCCATGATTTAATTTTTGAAAATTCTACTCCTAATTCACTTGCTAAATCCTCTAATTGATCATACACTGTTTTTGATTTCCATGTAATGCTTTTACACATAAGCATAAGTTCATCATCCTGGTACGTTTTTAGTCTATCTGTTCCAATTGTTCCAATAATTAATTCTTCCATATCTACTTTTAGTTTTGCTACAACCAATACTTTTGGTTCATTTTCTTTTAATTTTAGAGTTTTAATCCAGTCACTCAATTCCTTATCTGACGGTCATACAGGAGTTTGTATTAAATCTATTTTATCTGGACTTTTCTCTGGTGTTGCAGTGTCAGATTCTGCACCAATCGGGTATTTGTATAATGTTCTTTGGTTAAAAGTCAATTCAGGTGGATTTACATTAATAGTCTGCTTTATTTCTGACAAATCAGGATTAATATTTTCTCTTACTTTCTGCAAACCTTGTTGTAACGGGATTGTCAAGCTTGGTTCTTTTATCCTCTGATTGTCAAATACTGGTATTACCGGGCCTATTGTTACAGGGACAGTTACTGCTTCCATGTTTTTAGTAAGGTTCTGAATCAGTTCATGTGTAGAACATTCATAATCAGTAATATTTGGTTGCACATCACTTCGATTTTCACTACTTTGCACACTTTTGTGTGAATCATTCATTGGTACAGGAGTACCTGTAATTCTGGCTTCCACAACAGGTCTATTTGGAATATATCTAACTTCTACTCTGTCTGGCACATCTTTTAAACTTTAATATTGTCTTGGGGTTTCATTATTTCTTTCATCTATTACCGGGGCATTCGGAATAGTCTATAAAGAACTTGGCTGATATGGTGGCGGTCTCCTATTTAATATTTCTTCTAACACAACATCTTCTGATTCACTATCACCATAACTTTGATTCGCTGTTTCTATATTCTTTTTCTTTTCTGTACATTTCCGACCCTCATACTCGTCCACTAACCTAACTGGATACATACCATCAAACATATTACCATTTCTCCATCGACACATTCTACTCTCATGTGTTTCTCCCCATAAATCTCGACCTCTGCCTTTTGGTCTGATATGCCTACATAGTCTTTCACTCTCTTGATCATGCATTTCATCCTCCCATTCAACTAAAGCCTCAAACTGTGTCGGTCTAGGTCTCGGCTCAAGCTTCATCATCTTGTCTCTCAAATTTCTCAAAACTGCCAAATCAAACGATCCTTCTTCAGGAAAAGCTAACACACCATCATCCTGAGTATACTTTGCCCAATTCTTTAACCAAATGCATGTATGGTAACCATATTTTGATGACATTTAAGAAGCGGGCGTTTTCGGCGGAGGAAGTAATTTTCCTTCTCTAGTCACGATGTCTTTGTCTTTTGAAAATACATTCTTTAATTTCTTAAACCATGAAGGTTTCTTCTTCTCGTCTTCATAATATTAAGACATTTTTCCAGTATTTCTCTGTCTTACAAAAGATCGCGCACTTCCCTGTTACTGTTCTGTACACCAACCTATTACAGCGCGGTTCACACTAACGCACCGATTAGAACAAGATACGTCTTCTTAGTGCTTAACCAATCACTTTGCTGCTTTTCTATGATGAACCTATCAGCTCCTACTCTGTCTTGGTCACAAGTACCAATCCCAGCGCGACACATTTGACGTCACCAGCACTCCGGCTTCTGCAGCGCAGACTGACCCCTCCTTTACAGGGTTTTTTTCAAGAAGCCGTATTTACAAGATATTTTACAAAATTCATTAGTAACTTACACAAAACAATGCCATTTGCCTGTTTCGCTAATAAAGTGATAGAATTTTCAATCACACAAGTATTCTGTAACCGGAGTAGACGACGCTTATCTCCTCAGAATTTTCTAACTCGTCGATAAAGCAACACTACTGGCCTTACCCTTCTATCAGGCAATAATGAACTCGTTTCTCCAGGAAAGCACATACAGAGATCTTTTTCACCTCCTTAGAGACAATCCCAGAGTTTCACTTGAACGCATATTGCAATTTCATTTATACACATTCATACAGAAATTCCTTCCCAGATTTATATGAACTCTGTATCACCAGTAGGCAGCGCTTACCTCTAGCCCACCACAGAATTCCTCTATCGGTAGTAAAGTAGACGCCACTCCTTTACCCTTCTATCAAGCTCAGGTTAAGTCCTACTACTCTTTTCAGTGATAAGTTTTAGTCAGGATACGAAATGATCCCTATACCTGAAAGCCAAGATTTTATAGACTGCCCTCACTATACATTTATCCTTTCACACATAGTGTCCCTAAACAGTGATATGCGACAATACCACCTCAGTGTACGATGATACTACTTCTTTGAAACACTGTGCGACTTTACTTGCCACACTTCCTCTGCCTGACAGAGGCACTAGCTTTACGCAACACTTGGAAGCTTTTTCTGAACTACATATAACATAACACAAACTCATTAGATGTTAGTTCATAACACTGTACATTAAACTCCATATAATACTTTATACATAATCCTAGCTAATGTCCTTAGCAACCACTACTCTGCTACCAAGATATAACTGGTTTCATTTAAACACCATTTTTTTCCGACACACCACCATAATGGCAATGGATCTGCTAGAACGAAAACTAGGCGTAGGAAAAATCAAAGACCAGATTTTCCTTCTCCATTTATCTAATTTTTATTCAAAGCAAACTTTTAGTATGCCCGACATTTAGGCATTTATTAATTCTTTATTCAGTAAGAATCTTTAACTTTATTTATAAAAAAATATATAATTATTTAAAAGCTCAGATATAGACATTTATTTAAAAGTTCAGTAAGAGGTTTAGTAAAGAACAGTTCCAAATTCACTCTCTCCTAACATCCTCATCTTATCCTAACAGTCCTGCAAAGAAAAATAAACAGTCAGTAAGAAATTCTTACATCCAGAAATCGATCTTCAGTCCGGCAGCATCTCCAGAAGAAATCGAAAAGAGCGATGCCTCTAAGCAAAATCCGGGGGTTTTATACACTAATTTTCTAACTTAATCTATCTAAAATGTAACTAACATCACCAATTCGAGTTCTGATTGGACACATTTGGGGTAGATGAGCGTCTCCTCATCATTACAGCATGTTTTTCACAATGAATCAGCAGAAAAATAAAGGGTCTTTGTTTAGGACAGTCCATGGCCTAGGCGCTTCCTTGATTCGTAACTTTGGGAAATATTTCCATGATCAGAACATTACATTGTCCATGTTTGACACCCATCCTAGGTTCCGGGGCAAGGTGGCCTTGAACCTCCCATCCGAACACAGTCAGCTCACTCGCGTTTGCAGGCTTTGGATGCACAGTCTAATATTCACTGGCGGTTCATCAGAACAGCCATTTGCTTAGTAGGCCTCAAAAGCCACTTTTGGAACTATCGTAGAAACAAACACAAATTCATGTTAAGTATGGAACTAAAACCCTTCTGATTACCTCCCACCACACTAATGTTTCCCCATCAGTTGTTACCTAGAAAAAAAGGCACATAAATGCGTTTCATACTTACATATCTGACGACTTTTTGACACAAAAAAACACGTACAATAAGCATATTTAAACCGCATATATTTATTAAGCTATGCATTAATTCACGTCACAATTACAACACATATTAGTTATTTTTATTGCACCATGCAGGCAAGATTAGTACTCCCGTGTGTGAAAAATGTATGCATCTTATACTATGGTTGATTAATTAATAATAACATGCCATTAGTAAATATTAACGTTATGGAACATTGATTTCGAGAGGGGTGTACAAAATTTTGTTTTACCACCTTGCTCCATCACACTAAGACAGTTCTGTCTTTGATATCAGACGTGCTGCATCTGATTGTTGATCAGGGTGATACGGCTGCACTTATCCTCTTATATGTGTCTGCAGTGTTTGATATTGTTAATCATGATATTCCAAGCAAGTGTGTTAGTACTTAGGATTTGGAGTTACAGTGCTGGCATGGTTCACCTTTTTTTAATGCACTGCTCACAATCAGTACCACTCCAACCTTATTAGAGAACTTGTTGTAGAGTCCTTCACGATTCTTCGTTATTGTTTATGTTGTTTAACATTTACATGCAGCCACTATGACAAAATGCCCTTTTTTGCCTACTCACTTCCATTTTGTTGAGGAATTTTATTACTGATTTTTAGACTCTACACGCTGGGGAACAGATTTCCAGTGCCCATGTATGTGTTCTGACCACTAAAACGTGTTGTAATAGGCTAAACCCCAATTGGCATATTAAAATATTTGATAAGGCCATATTATATGGTATTTAACTACACCTAGGGCAATGAACGTTACGTGAAACCTGTGGACTGCAGCACTTGCTGTTCCATCTACCACTGCGACAAGGAACACATGGCTTCTGGCCTACTGTTGTAGCCTGATTGCTGCAGTTTAATCCTGCTGCACTACCTGATAAATAGCTCTTTTTGACTGGTAAAACCTTCCTCTAAAATACTAGTATGTGACCCCATGTATGCCTTGCAGCTGACATCGTAGGCTGCATTGAATTTAAAAGTAGAACATGTGGAAAATGTATTTTTACATGTCTCTACAGTGATAAAGCCCCAAATACAATTTTGACTGTGACAGTTCTAGATGTCGAAAACCAGAGTGCAGATTAAAATACTAATACTGCCAATTCAAGAAAGCGACCAGCTACCAAAAAACTTAAAGCACTAATTTTAATACTTATTAAAAATCCAATGCAATTGTGCATTGAGATTTTTCAGAAATATTAAGTTAAAGTAGCATTTAGAAAGTTCTGTGTATTTGTCTGATCTTTCAGGTGGCTAATTGTCATTAGCTCTCCAGTTATTCCAAGCCAGTGGTCACCCTTGAATGAGGTATGAACGAGACGTTAAACACATTTGAGGAGCACACAATAGTCTGACTGCAATGGGCAAAGATGACTCCTCTGAGCACAATGAACTATGCAGGGTGGGGGCTGGGCCCTTGTGATTGACACCCCATTGTCAAAGTGCATGACAGGTCTGTCTGAAGCAAATGTAAACATTTGGGGCCTTTAAAGTGAGCTTACAATATGCTATGATAATTTTTCTGTGTTGTTTGTCTGGTTGCTGAAGAATCATGCTTTTGTCCTAATAGACCACTGTCTCTGGGATTGTGGTGGGTACAGTGCCTGCTTCAAACTGGAGTTTACCATTGTATGTGGGAGAATACAGTGAGTACCATAGTATACTCCCTAAAAACACCAAGCCCTCAAGACAAAAGTTTAGTGCGTCTGAAGAATGTTGGCACCTTGAAAATGCCCTTACACATGCCATTGTAGTCCTGTTTGCAGGAAAACAGTCAGGAACATCTGCAGACCTAGGTGGATTGTCCTAGCAACGTTTGCTCCATCAGTCAGTGAGTTACTAGGAGAGTCTTAGTGTGTCCCCCACCCATAGGCGAGTAAACCCTAAAAAGCTGGTTCCTCTCCCAGTCTTCCACAGATCACCGATGGAGTTGTGCACAGACACTAGGCAGTTGGAACCTGCTGCACTTGGGATATGGAACAAGTGAGAAGGACCTGAGGAGGTTGGACCCCGTTCGACTTGAAATTTAAGGACAGAAATATCTCCAAAACTTTTTTAAACTTCCCTACTTTCAGGCCGTTTAGGGGCCAACCTACTTTTTGTATCCGATCTGCTATGTGTCATGGTCTGCATCAAATGGCGCCTCAGTTCCAGGCTAACTCAATTATTGACCACAATTGAGTCTTTGCTTTTTTTACACTACTTGCTCTTATAAATTGGAGATGGATTTTTATTTTCTAGCGGTTTCTACTTTTTGATTGATTTGATACTTCTTAATGTTTTACACATTTTCTTCAAGTTAAGCCTGTCTGTTCTCTACCACAACTCTAAGGGACTGAGCTCAGCTTTAAAATAGGGTAAACCTTTCACTGCAACTAAAAAGATAGTGATTTTAGAACTTGTGGTGGACATCAATCCACCCAACTACTTAACCACTTTCTCACAGAAACTAATTGTTCTTAATATATCTTTTGGATGTAAGGTTGTTTCTAATGTTGATGACAACAAGCTGATTAAAAGGTTGGACTAAAATGTTCAAAGATCAGCAATGAACCAGATTATGGGGTCGATTAGGATCGCGGACGGACGCAAGACCCCAGAGCAGGAGGGAACCTCCGCATGGCATGCGGAGTTCCCTCCTGTGCAATTAGGATGTGACCGCCACCTTGGCGGTCACATCCTCTATTTTTAACATTGCCGCGGGTGCAGCTTCAAGCTGCACCCGCGGCAATGTTAAAAATGCACGCATTGCATTTGCATGCAGAAAGAGGCAGGCACCGCGCGGTGCCTACCGCTTTCTGCATGCAAATGCAGGGGGGTACCATAGGTACCCCCCATGTGCACCCCCCACCCCCCCCTTCACCTAGGGGGCCCGCAACGGGCCCCCGCAGTGAAGTTCCGTATGCTTTTCCGCGGCGGAAAACCTGCCGCGGAAAAGCATACTTTACTAGCCATCCTAATATGGTGGACGGTGTCTGGAAGACACCGTCACCATATTAGAGCTTTTCCGCCGCGGTTGTAATCCGACCGCGGCGGAAAAGCTGCGGACGGAAACCAGGACCCACCAGCCATCCTAATCTGGCGGTGGGTCTTTGGTCAGTCCGCTGCGGATTTTCCGCATCCTCGGGGCCGGCGGTGGCTTCCGCCGGCCCCGAGGAAGCGGAAAATCCGCAATCATAATGACCCCCATGTCTTGCAGCAGTCCAGTCTTGGATGTTCACAGGCTCAATTTTCAAAAGACAGAACTCTTACTGGTGATAAATCATACTGCCAGGTGAAATAATAATTTTATGTGGCTCAAGTCATTCAGTCCTTCACCCTTCACTTTCCTTGAAAGATATGTTCTTAGGATTTTACTTAGATGAACATCTTTCCGTCAAATAGCAGATTAAAGCAGTGTCTTCTTCTTGCTGACTACAACTAAAGACTATCTGAAAAATTCTGCTGGTTCTCTCTTAACACCTGTATGAATTGGTGGTCTCAGTAAATAATGGAGTACTGCCACTTACCTTCTTTAGGGCTTCTGCCATCTTCTATTACAGCCTTACATAGAATTCAATATTTTGCAAACAGAGTAGTATGCTGATCAAACAAATGATCATGTTTTGCAGGATAGATTCAAATTAAACTGGCTTCCTGTCAAGCAGAGGGTGGTCTTCATGGCTCTATATGTGACATATACAATTTTTACAGCATTGAAAAATCCCATTTAGCTGACATTCATCCAGACAACTTCTTTGTCTTTCTCAGCTACTGCCCATTTCTACTCCATCTTGTGTATTTTCTGTAGTCTGCTTTTGTCTTTCACGGGCAAGATGATTTTTTGGTAAAAGTTGCACTCTTTAAGTGTCATTCCATTCCACTCAATTCCAATGAGACCTGACAGGGTTGACCAGCTCTGTTGTTGAAATAAAGCCATAAAATCTGCCTGCTTGTAATGGGGAGTTGTGGTCCTGGCTTGGGGCAGACCAGAGCAAATGCACTATGGACATGCAAGAAGACATAGACTACTATGCACCACATGTACTGGAAATGAGGAGGACCGCTGCTATGATGTGGGGCAGTGAGATCTGCTCATATCGGACCGAAGTGAAGTTGGCACAGATTTAAGGTATCCAGACTCCCAGGTGACTGGATGGACTTGTTGCAGTCCATCACTCTCCTGGGTGCTCAGACACTCTCTCTGCATTATGATATGCGATGCGGAAAAAGCCTTTGAATTTGTAGAATGGGAAATTTTATATGCAACCCTTCTTAAGTTCACATTTCCGCCTAGTTTTAAATGACAATTGAAACCATTATACTCTGATGCAAAAGCCAATATAACCATCAATAATCTTGCAACCGGGGAAATACCTATCAAACGGGTCACTCATCACAGGTACCCAATGTCTCCCATTTTGTTTGCTCTATTTATAGACCTGTTAGCCTGTATCATCCGTCAAGATCAAAGCATTGCCCCCCCCCCCTTTTATTGGAAGCACCAAAGCTTACATTATATGTTGATGATATGGTGCTATAACTAGCCACAGAAGAAGTAAATACACAGTGCGCTTTTGACAAAATTTCAGAATTTACAGGAACTGACTGCCACGGTCGGTAGTGGGTGTACCTGCCGGGCTGTGACGTGGGGAGGGGAGGGGCAGGGTGGGGGGTAGTAATCTATGGATTAGGCAGCTTTAAAGGTAAGTAAACATATAAATGAATTAAATGAATTTCGTTGCGCGCACTGCATCGCATTTGGGGATGCAGTGCAAGCAGCAAAATTCATTTTATTTATTTATATGTTTACTTACCTGTAAAGCTCTGTAATCCATAGATTACTACCCTCCACCCTGCCCCTCTCCCTTCACCCGTCAACGCCCGGCACTTACTCCCACTACCGACCGCGGCTGGCAACTGGTGTTTATAAGATTAACCATTCAAAGTCGGAAGTCCTAATATTTAACTTTACCTCCGATATTCTCCCTGCTACTAAACACAAGACTTTTCAGGCAGGGACCCTATTCATTCCTGGGCATTTTTGTTACCCCAAATTTTGGTTATTTATTTACTCTTAATTATGCGTTCATATTAACCTCGCTTTGCAGGTAAGTCATACATTGGGAAACTCCCCCGTACGATTATAGGATAGATTTCGCTTATCAAAATAAATGTGCATGTTTTTGTTTGTGTTTTCTAATGTTTTGGTTAAAATACCTACTCTTTCATTGAAGCTATTGATACAGAAATGCGTGCTTTCATTTGGCAAAGGAAAAATATACTGGTAAAATGAATGACTGTCCAATTAACTCATGAGGAAGGGGGCCTGCCACTTTTCTTGTTTTAAAACACATTATCAAGCGGCCCTTTTACATTGGCTGATGTCTGCATTCAAAAGGTTGATCAGTGATGATGACTACTATTTGAATATTATGCTAAAAGCTACAGGAATTGATCTATTTTCCTTTGTTTGGATCCCCAAATTACCAAACAGAACGAGATATAAGACTCCCAGAAGTCTTGTAGATCGTTTTAATCTGATCTGGCAAGAATATAAACTTCCTCACTTCTCAGGGTTGGGTTAGTCAGGTCATAGTATCTGCTGGTCAACTCTGGGCTTTTGGAGGCTTAGGGAAAGTTTGTTCCTTTGCATAATGGCACATGCAGTGAACAATTTGCGCTCCTCTCAGTGTTGACTGTGGTGTCAACACTACAGTCAACACTAAGGGGAGCACCCTCAGGGCCTCATTAGGATTGCGGTTAATCCACATCCTCCGGGCCGGCAGAAGCCACCGCCGGCCCGGAGGATGCAGATTAACCGCTGCGGACAGAAAAAAGACCCCCCGCCAGATTAGGATGGCTGGGGGATCTTTTTTCCGTCCGCCGCTTTTCTGCCGCGGTCGCCTTCCGACCGCGGCGGAAAAGCTCTAGCATGGCTGGCAGTGTCTATCAGACACCGCAAGCCATATTAGGATGGCGGCGTTCCTATGCCTTTCCACGGCGGCATTTCTGTTGTGGATAGGCATATGGACTTTTCTTTGGGGGCCCGTTGTGGGCCCCCAGGGGTGAAGGGGGGTGCACATGGGGAGTATCTATGGTACCCCCCCTGCCTTTGCGTGCACGAAGCGGCAGGCACCACGCGGTGCCTGCAGCTTCGTGCACGCGAAGGAAAACATGGTTTATTTAACATTGCAACGTGTGCTGCTTCAAGCAGCACCCGCCGCAATGTTAAATATACAGGATGTGACCGCCAGGGTGTGGTGCAGATGCCTCCTTGAAGTCTCTAGAGTTCCCGAGAGGAAGAGGCACAGCAGTGGAGTCTCTCTTTTATCCCATTCCCCTTTCCCCCTCTCTACTGGTGGTGGAATTTAAACGTCTGCTCCCAGTGGAGTTTGGGATTTGGAGAACAGTCATCTGCTCCTGTGTAAGTCAAAGTATTTAAAGTGCGTGGTACTTGACAGTCAGTGTGTGGGCACACGATGAGTACTTCTGCTGTTCTTTGTATTCATCCGCTCATTCTCTGGTGATGGGTGTGTTGTGACCTTGGTTTCTCTGAATCTTCCAAGTGTTTTGTTATGTTTGTTGTCCCAGTGTTATATAAATTGATTTTGATTCATACCTATACTCTTCTGCACTTGGGCCCATTAGGTGTGATCTAGGATAGAGAGTATTAAAACCTTCGGATTTTGCGATGAAGATTTCGCTAAAATGATTGGTCTCTCAGCAGGCAGTGACAAACAGTTCACCCTCTCCAAAGGATTAGAAGGCGAATGGACTAAACTTCTTAACCTAAAGAAAAATTCAAGCATACTGAATTCCATGCACATTTTATGCTAGACTATCTTAAGGCTGGAACCATTCCCATTGGGTTGAAGGTCCGTAACATTCCTGGACTGTTTGTCGAGATCAGACAATTCCTGGAGAAGTGGGCTTTAATATCAAACAGATGCTGTAGGGATTGGATAATGCTCATCATTGAGACTGCTAGAGAAGTCATAGCTATCCTGAACAAGGAAATTGACGATCTTGAGGAAAGGCTTAAATAGGACAACTCAGTTGAACTAGGCAAAAAGAAACTGGAAGAAATAGGTGTAGAACTTGATTCTTTTTTGGATTACCTTCTGAAAAACTGAAAAGTTTACAAAGGATATTCGCTTTTTCACCCAAGAACGGGCTTACCCTGTTTAGCCACTAATTTTTATAACAGTGCAGAAAATACAAACCCCTAGGGTTGTACCCCGAGATGGGGGAACCAACGGGTGACAACCTTTTCTGACACCACGGACTCGGAGCTGATTTTATGTGTCTTGACCCTTTTGTAATTAGGGTAATGAACTGATCAATTATCTTTCACATTTTTATATATTTCCTTCCTCTATTCTTTTTTCATTTTGGCCGGGTTTGCCTCGTTATTTCTTATTTTAGCCTGTAGATGATGTGTCCTACTCTAAGATGGTTGCGAAGCAAATCTGATGAGTTGCGAGTCCTCCAGTAGTCCGCTCTCTACTTCTGTTACTTTGACGCTGCACGACGTGCTGAGGCGGACTCTCCTGCCTTTAAAAACGAGCTAGGAAACACCGCCATTATGATGCCTCTCCCATGGGACGTCTGACGCTTCAGAGACCTCCGGTTTGATTTACTCTGGCGAAACCATTTCTCTTAAATTTACGGTAAGCTGGGGTTTGAGTTGCAGCTCGAGAGGGGGCGATTAGCGGCTAGGTAGTGCCCCCGAATCAGGAGCTCCATTAACGTTTTGTTTGAGCTGCCTGACCGGATGCACTTTCTCGTGTGGGTGGCAGTCCTTTAGTCACCGCTTGTTTCTATTGTTTAGTTCTGAGCCGTTGACGTGCTTTAATGCCAATTTAGGTGGAGAATGGTATACCCCTCCATTTATATTTTCCTCAACCTGCAACCTATCCCGTCTCTGTGTATATTGACCTTACGTCTATATCAGTGCCTGGTTCACTCTCTCTTGGCACCGTTGATTTATGGTGGCCCAGGTGTAGCCCCTTTAATGCGCTGCTTGGCCGTGTTTTTATTATTGTGCCGAGGGCTGGCTTATGTTTCCCGTGCCTAACTGTAATTGCCTGTGCTCCTGCCCACGCTTCCCCTCCTTATTTGTACTATTCGTGGGTGTATGCCTAGGTCTGGGGCCGATTTTGGTAATTTAGGCCTTTGTGAACTTGACACATGTTTGTTCATACTTTTTAGATCGACTAAAAACTCTGTCCAGTTGATGGGGGCCTTGAAAATATGAGATAAAGGTCGCCCTACCTGTCGATGCTGGGGATAATTCTTTGTTGCCCTCCTGTGGCTGTGAGGAAGGAACCGTGCTCATCCCCATAAAAGAACTGCAAGGACTGTTTCTCTGGTAGGTTCCCTTATCCCCCTTACTGGGTATGGGTTGTTCAAATTCTGTTCTTTAAATGTGTCTGTCCTTTTAAGCATGATGTGGAGAGTTGCTCCTACATATGCTCCTTTTTATATTTCTCAGAGGATTATTGTGAAGCATCTATCGCTGGGGCCCCTATACTTATCTGGTTCCTTGGGGAAAACAAACCTTCGGTGTTTGGCGCTTTTCCCACTACTGGTAGGGATACGTATGAAATCTCCTCTCTTTTCTGTCACATGCAGGATGGACATGGATGTTTTATGTAATTGCTTCCCATGTGCTCTGTTTCTCTCCTGTTTTTCACTTTTTTATTTTCCTCCTTTGACACTGGCATTTACAGAGCACTTATATTTGTTATGTTTTTTTCCGGGTGATTGGGTCTTTTTGGAATATGTTTTCTATTCTTCCCTATATATGAGCCTTTGACAAATGGCTATTTTGTGTAATTTTGTTGTTTTGTAGTTATTGTGATAAAGCAGTCTATTCCAGGTTTTTTATCTCATACATGGATATCTGATGATTATTATATAGAAATTGCTGTCTTCCTGGAGCCTATCAAGAAGCACATTTGATCTGACTTGAATAAAATCATTAGCTTGTCAGTTGCTGTGATTATTTTGAAATATGTATCTTCTCTTTTATGTCTACAGATAGATTGTCCCACTCCTTACTGTACATCTCTGCCCTGATGAAGGTGTAGCCCCAGCTGGGCCAACACACTGAAACGCTCATTGGCGTTGTTCGTGTGGGAGCAGCTGGATTGTTCCTACCCCTACCCCCTGATGATCTGTTTCCATCGTGTCATCTAACCATCTTGTGGCTGCTATGTACTTTCTGTATATTATGTATGCCTGATGTATGAGTTGGATTTTGGAATGCATGATGGTATGATTGTGTCGTATGAATTTGGTGTGTGGGACTTGATTTATTGATACATGTTTCTTTTTTAAAAACTATGGCATGGTCTGATATTTATATGTTTGTTTATGAATTAATTTTTTTTCTATAATAAAATGTTTATATATTTGTAATTCTTAATGTGATCATTTGATTCAGCCCTTGTTCGCTCCGATGTTAATGGATCCGTAAAAGGACCCTTTAGTAGGGCTTTGTCTGAAATTATTTGGCAGGTATTCCTTTGCTTTTGGTGTTCTATATTTCGCCTGCCTACCTGCCTCTACCTTGTTGGGGGTCCCCCTTCTTTTTAGTTGAGTACTTCTGTTTTGTCCGTGTTGAGTTGTAGACAGCTGCTCTTCATCCAATTGGCGACTGCTTCCATGTCTTCTTGAAAGTTGTGTTTGGCTGCATTGGGTTCGTTGGATCGGGAGAGGATGAGTTGGGTGTCGTCTGCATATGAAACAATTTTGAGTCTGTAGGTTCTGACGATGGGGGCGAGTGGAGCCATGCAGATGTTGAACAACTTGTGGGTGAGAGAGGATCCTTGGGGGACTCCGCAGGTGATCGGTGTGGGTTCTGAGAGGAAGAGAGTGAGTCTGACCCACTGCGTTCTGCCTTGGAGGAATGAGCGGATCCAGTCGAGGGCCTTGTCCCGGATCCCTGCGTTGTGAAGACTGTATGTGACTCTGTGTCAAAGGCCGCTGAAAGGTCAAGGAGGATGAAGGCTACCGTCTCTCCTCTGTCCAGGAGGGAGCATATGAGGTCTGTTGCAGCCAGGAGGGCGGTGTCCATGCTGTGGTTCTTTCTGAGGCCGGATTGGGAGGAGTCAAGGATGTGTCTTCGATGAAGGTGGCGAGTTGGTTGTTGATGGCCTTCTCAATGACTTCCGCTGGGAACGGGAGCAGGGAGATGGGTCTGTAGTTCTTGAGTTCAATGCTGTCCGATGAGCTTCAGGAGGGGGTTGATCTCAGCGTGCTTCCACGCGTAGGAGAATGAGGCGTTCGCGAGGGAGCGGTTGATGGTGTGATGAAGCATGGGGGCGATGGTGTCGGCGGCTCAGTTGAAGATGTTTTGGAGGCAGGGATCCATGGGGACCCCCAAATGGATGCACTTCATTGTCTTCAGTGTGTCTACAGTGGTGAAGGCTGCCCAGCTGTCAATCATTGGCTTCAAGGTGTCGAGTGTGGTTGGTGAGGGTTCTGTGTGTTGGCTGTCTTTGTCGAAATTGTTGTAAAAAGTTATTGATTTTGTGGTGGAAGAAGGTAATAAGTTTGTCGCAGAGGTCTTGTGCCCTGGTGCCATGGAACTTTCAGTACCAACGAATGATACAGTCTAGTATCTTCTGTCCACTCTACTGAGCCATTACTCCTTAGGCCTGGGGCCCAAAGTAGGCTGCCTTCTCCTGTGTGTGCAAAAAAGGCCCTCATTTTGCCTATCTTGCTTCACTCCTGTTCCCTTCTCCCCTGCTTCCCTTGCCTTCACTCTTGGTCCAGTACCAGTACACATGTTGTGCTAATGGTATTGATAGGCCTAAAACAATTTTAAAAAGGAAGCCCTCATATCACATCTTTCCCTCAGGGCACCGCTCTGAGGAAGCTGTATCTATCAAATTGTAAATTTAACAAGCATAAGCAACTTTATTAGGTCTCACATATGACAGTTATATACTTTGCCAATGATTTGTAGCCATGGTGTACAAAAATTCACCTTCTGTGCAGCATGGCTGCAAATAAGTTTCAAAAAAGCGGTGTTACACAACTAGCAATGGGCTTTTTTAAAGTTAAAAAAATGCATTAGCACTGATCTCATCATGCATTTTAAAAATTATTTTTGGCAGTGTGCTCCCCATCCTATCACACCTGTTCTCTCTCTCATGTCCTTCTCTAACACCCTCCCTTCCCCTGTATTGTCACAGAACTCCCCTTTCCAACAAATTGGAGAGCGACTTGGTGGAAGAGGCAATACTGAGGAAGAGAGTTCTGGAGAGAAGGACATGGATGGGGAGAGAGAAAAGGTGAGAAGCGATGAGAGAGCATACAGCACTGGAGGGTGGGTATGTAGTGTTGGGGTAAGTGCACAAACAGGTGGGCAGGAGGAGCTGGGGTGAACAGATGGACAATGAAGCATAGGCAGGAGGGGCGGGGGTTGTACATAGACAAAGGGTAGGCGGGACATGTGGAGGAAGCGCACCCAAACAACAAGGGTAGTTGGCGGGCTGGGGAAGTGCATGGCCAACAGAGGGTGGACAGGAGTAGCTATGGTGGCACAACAGAGGGTGGGTGGGGAATGGGGAGGAGCACAGATGAGGGAGATGTACAAGACAGAGACACCTGGAAAACATATGCACTTTAAAGAAAAGAAAAAAGTAACATCTGAAAAAGCGAGCAGAGTAAGGACTCAGTCATGTGTCCATGCTCCAGGGGAGGTTAAAACCAAAGAATTGGATGGAAAGCCTACCTAAGCATGTAAGGTAGAGTGAAAATAAAGTCAACCTGTGATAAGCAATGGGCAGTCTCTAAGCTCACTTTAAGAGAACAAATGTACCTGCAAAAAACAGCCCATTTGCTGTGTTACACGAGACCGGAAAATTTAATCTCATAGTGCCCCCACTTATTACCCATCTCTTTGATAATATCCAAGGATCTCCCTCCTTTCCTCTTTCTCCTGGGCCATTACTTTGAGGTCCCATGGGTCTGAGCTTTTAATACGCTACATCTAATTGGAACCATGCTGGCCACCTTTCTGCCGCACCATCCTCTTCCTTGAAAGGATATCTGTAAGAACAGAAATTTTAAAGTGGGTGGGATCAATGAAAATGTGTCTAGGCTTTTTTTTTTACTTTAAAAAAAATGTTTTGTTAAAAGAGCAACCATTCCTGGAAAGTTAATGCATATTGAGGTGCCTCTGGCTAAAAGTGTTGGGGGTGTCAGTCCTCCTGTGCTGTGAAGCCGGGAGAGAGACAGAGAGCTGAATAAACAGGCATTTTCAGGGTGTCTGCTACCAGAGATAAATGTAAATGTGTTCAACTGGTTAATCACCAAATGTAAAGGCAGATTGGGAGCCTGTATAGACTTTAATTGATTAAGTCACTTGAAGCCTCATGGTGACAATGGTTTATTCTCTTTGAGAGGCAATGTAAGGGGGTTATCAGTTGATTTCAGACATGCATCATTTTAATGGCCCCTTCTAAAAAGGTTTGTACTAGGCACAGTCTGAATTATGCATTACTGAAATATATACATTAAAATCACTTGTTATATCTTAAAGTCTTAGGGCCTATTTATGAGTTTGGTGATCAATGGGACCACTGAACCCGTGGGGGAGGGCCTTGGCCTTCCAGACTGGTGGCCCTCCCGCTGTTTAACAACCACAGTGGTGGGACTGCCACAGGACAGCCGCAAACACTGTGGATCCCTGATCCTGCAGCGCTGGCACAGTTGTGTGAGCCTGTAATATGCTGGTGGTGCCGCTGTGGCACCGCCAAGCAAATTACGAGTTGTCATGGCGGTGAGCCCCCATGAAAAGGGTGGTGGTGAGGAAACTAACAGAGCCCTCCAGGGCCCTTTTGTGTGTCTGTGTACCTGGGACATGCAGGACCACCCACCAGGATAACAACTCATAATCCAGTGGGCGAACTGACCACAGGTTTGGCGGTCTTGAAGCAGGGGGCTGGCATGGCCGCCCGCTCCAAGACTGCCAAATTCGTAATCAGGCCCTAAACCATTTTGAGACAGCCATCTTATACTGTGTGTACAATTTTAAAATAACTTACGAATTCATAGTGCTTTTTGTCACAGGCTGAAACCTAGTAACACTATGAATGCAGAAGTCACTATTCTCCACTGCACCAACCAGGATTCAGTTCTGTGACTCTTCGGTTATACACACAGATATTTGTTGTGATTGCACTAACCAATTGAGGTTTCATAATGTACAAGAGGTGATTTTCCACCAATTTGCTTAACTTAGCATTTATTTTTCATTCAATATGTATGCATTATTTTACAGACATTGGCCTGAAGGTAAAGAACATCCAAATATTGAGACAATATTTATTGTTTTTAGCCCTGTCTACTCTTAGCACCTGCCACCACACTTAATAACATCCGTCCTTATGGCACTCGAGATCACAGTTGAGATATGTTATTATGCACTTTAACCTCAAAGTCCTACGTAGGTTTTTCCCATTGCTCCCGAACGAGGCCAAGGAGACTGTATCGCGTGCCTTAATCCTCTCTAGGCTTGATTATGCGAATGCCCTGTTTAGTGGTTTACCTGCGTATTTGATCCAACGGCTTCAGGTTATTCAAAATGCGGCTATGCGACATTTGTTTAATCTGCCTAGAAGGTCCAGCTTTCGCTCTCACCTACGCAGCCTCCATTGGCTTCCGGTGGCTCACCGGATCATGTTTAAAATGTTGGTTTTCTCCTACCGAGCGATCCATCAGCTCGGACCTGGGTATTTGAGGAAGCGGTTTACCCTGTATGTTCTGAAGCGCTGCCTCCGTTCGGCTAATCAGTGCCAAATGACAGTACCTAGATTTAAGCTTTCCAGAGTTGGAGGCCAGTCCATTTCAGTTAGGGCTGCCAGGGCCTGGAACGCCCTTCCACTTCATCTTAAGGCTGCGCAATCCATCGCCAGCTTTAAGGACAGGCTGAAAACCCATCTGTTTAATATGAACCTGTAACCCCTCGCTATCTTTGCCCTCACTTCCCCGCGCCAGGATACTTTTTTAGTAATAGAGCGCGTTATAAAAGATTTTATAACATAACATAACATAACAACAATTTCCCCTGTGTGTCCATGCATCCAGGTTCCTGTGCAGCACTGACTTTACAGTCATTGCTGTCCAGGAACTTTTTTTGGTGGTGCTCATTTTCTGAGTCACCACCATGGGAATGAAGAAAATCCCACCAGACACGAGAAACACTCGTAATTTGCCGGATGGCCTGAACACTGGTTTGGTAGTTTGGTAGTGAGGCAGTGCACAGCCAAACTCGTAAACAGATTCTAAGTGTTGTGAAGGTGAAATATGAATTTTATACAATAAAGGCATGTCATCACCCTTTGGGCCAGCACTATCAATCTGTTTTCTTTTTCATCTGATTGGAATAGTCTGCTCCATGGTTGGTCATGTATAGCCAGTCATTTTTTAAAATTCCATTGAAGGATAAATCAGGAGTACTTGCAGCACTGGGACGGAAAGGACACAGTTGGGGACTGTACAGTGCATCATTCTAGGTGAAGCATCATAGTTTAGTGGGCACTTTTGTGAAAACTTTCCAGAGCCAAATAGTAAGTGCAAGACTCTGTACCTGAATATTCAAAAAGTAAAGGGTCAATTACGATGTAGGTCGAAAAGGCTTCGAACGGCATTCTGTTCATCCGAATCGGATTTGGAAGCCTTGTTTCCAACCAACCGTATACGATGGTTGGAAACTGTTTGGACTGTCAGACTCGGTTCCAAAATACATCCGAACGGCATTCGGAGACACCGAGTCTCTAAAGGCCCAGTTTCCAACCGAGTGAGCGATTACGGTATTGGATTCAGAAATCCTTTCTTATTTGTTCTGTTCAAAATGGATTGACTGTTGGAATCCAATTTTAGGTGCCCATAGCAGGCCTCCATTCACACAGAGGCCTCCAAATGGTAGGCCCAAAAGTAGGGGTACCCAAATGACCCTCCTTTCTAACCATGCGTGCACCATTGGGTGCCTGCCACAGTGTGCAAGGATTTCTGCAACCACCCCTTTTTTCGAAGGGAGCCTGTGTAGTCGGTCGGAGTCTGACCGAATGGTGTTCGGAACCATTGTACTCGGTTGGTCGGACTCCGCGAATCCGAGTCGGTCAGAAACCATTCTGAAACCGATTCAGTCAGAATAATTTCCGACCAACATGGTAATCGGCCCCTCAGTGTGAAAAGCAAACATTACTTTACTTATAACATTGGATTTAAGTAATAAGCATTCTTATGAAAATAATGGAATAAGGAGTTTGCCTCGAAGTTTGGAGAGCACACCATAAATGTGGGAATGATGAAACATGGACTCATTCCATGAGGTAATCCTTGGAATGTGGTCATTTCAGCAAGTCTTGCCAACACTGGAGAAATCAGCACAGCTAACCTAGCAAGGTTTCACCAGAACCCGTAGAAAGCACTTGAAATCGAGAATTTTGTGCTAGAAAAGAGTGTTATGGATCTAAACTTCACTCACTGGCAAGGCATATTGAGATTCATAAAAAGCAGGGCAGTGAGCAGTGTAGAGCAAAGCTGAGGAGGGGACAGGACAATGATGATATGGGCAGGGCAAGGCTAATGGTGGTAGCAATTGTGGAGAGTGTATGGGATATGATGAGGCACCATTTAAGGGATCTGGTAGGGACACATATTGAGTAAAGCAGGGTAAAGCAAGAGGCAATAGTACACAGACAGGAAATGATGCGCAATATATCTCAGGTTTGCAATATTAACACAATGAAGTCAAGTTCACCATAAGTTTGCCGAAAGCTTTCAGACAATGACAAGCAAACATTGATTTGCAATGAAAGGGATGTCCTAGCACCTTTGCACTTCACTCATATTCTAATGACTTATAACCGAACCAACATGTTCAATGTGAAGGTGTATGGTTACCAGGTCCTTGATCAGTTGTATTATTCTTGAAGTTATTGAGAGTGTTTGTGCTTTTGTTCTGTCCCTACAGCATGAAATAGAATTCAGTAGGGTCTAACCCAATTTGTGCAGCTCTGCAGGTTTCAAAACTGGGGTCCTGACAAACAACGAGTTTGTCATGAACAAGACACAGACATTTCAATGTATTTAATATGCACCTCCAAACTAATGGTACACAATGGGAAAACATATGAAATCATAAGCTTCAAGCTAAATTATGATTTCCGTGTTCACGGTTGCTTCCGCAAGCTATGACCCTGCTGAGATCTCTGAATCTCGTCTCTATGCCTCTCTGTATTAATTTAAGGTGTGGTATGTGTTACACCATGTGAGCAGCAACTCCTGATTCAGAGGTAATTGTAGGAAGTTCCAGCTGACGTGTGTTTGAAATGACACCCCCCCCTGATTTGACATTCTTGTGGAGGTTTAGAGAACGAAATGGGCTAACTATTTTCGAGTGTTTCTTTAAGCTTTGCTGCTGTGGTGGTGTCACACCTCAGGAAGGAATTCATTTAATATCTTCTGTTTTCATTGTGGCCCCTCGGATAGTGCTAGAAACAGTGCTAGTAATCCCACTTTTCAGGTAGGATGACAATACTTTTTGACAGGTGCTTGTTCATGTCCTGAGGCAGCCGGCTCAGAAACAGAAAGAGTAAAACTTTCATTGCTGTTTTCAAGCTCTGAAAATAAAGCTCTAATTCAGAGAAATATCGGGTAGACACATTCAGTTCACACACTGCAGGCCCATAAAACCAAACTGTGCACAAACCAGCAAAGCCTATCATGATACGGCCTCATGGTGGTAAGTTAAGGTAGTGTTTGGTGCAAACACTTTTTACCTCTGTGTTATAAAATAGGTTTCTGGAGGTTTTAATGAGTGACAAGAATGTTGGTGCTTATTGGATGTGCACCATTCTGTTATGCTGGCGATACGTTCCCTTGTTTTTGTGCTTCAACGTTGCACCGTGGTGATGTTGTGGTGTACTGCAGTTCCTGGACTGGGTTCTGTCTTGATTGTTTTAGTATTTTGGAGCAGATTTATGTTAACTGGCGCATCCCAAGGGATGCGTCAGTTAACGTGCGCCACAGTGCGCCACAGCTCCGCCACCCATGGTGCGCCACATTTATAATGCGGCGCACCATGGTGCAAAAACGGCACAGATGCGTGACGCATCTGTGCCGGAAATGTGGTGCATTGCTGGAGTTGATTCGCAAGCACGACGCAGCTCCAGCAAGGCTCGGGGGTACAGCATCTGCACAATGCTGCGTCAAGACCTACACCTGCTTCAAGCAGGCGCAGGGTTTTGACGCAGCATTGCCCTGAAAGTGACTGAGTGAAATCTCATAGATTTCACTCAGCCACTTTCATGAGGCGATCCTGCGCAGGAACGCGCCCCCCTGCGCAGGAACGCCTCCTTATGGCGCAGTGCTTTACAACGTGACGCATCTCCTAGATGCGTCACGTTGTAAATAGGGCGCATTGTTTGCGCCGCAGTTGCGTCAAATAAAGTGACGCAATTGCGGCACGAAGAGGCGCAACGGCCTCATAAATATGCCCCTAAGTGCTTTGTTCTGTTTTAATTATATTGCTATGTTGCTTTGCGTAGGTTATTGTGTTATGTTCTGCAGTTTACTTTAGCTATGTCGACAAATGCTGCTACATTTCCAGCCAAAAGCAGCACATGCCATGAAAGTTCCTGTTACAAGTAACACAGCTCTCTAGGGTGGCCAAAACACGCTGCTCCAAAACTTCCACTACTTAAGACAGCAGTTAGCCCAAAACGGTATTAGAATCTATGTCCTAACTTAGCTCTCCCAGTGCTCACTTTCTGTGATCAGGCGGTGCTTGTGATAACAATGTTATCCATATCAATACCTGGTTGGGTAAAAGGATAGCTCCTTCTGCTTCTTCTCTCCTCCCACTGCAACCATTTATTTAATGGAGGCAATTGTCAGGAACACAAAATGAAGAAATGCTGATAGCTAGGTGCAGTAAAAGAGTTATAAAGCACTGATGCAGTATTTGGGGTTTATCATCTTGTTGCCGAATGCCAAAACACATTTAATTTGTTTGGAAGCTGGAATAGGAAAATAACACATAATGAAAGCCAAATGTTCATTCAGCACTGTAAAGGAGTTCAACAGAGTTTGTGTGGTGCTTGCATTTTAAAATCTTGTTGCCAAATGCCAAGAGGTATGTAATTTGTTTGAAGCAGGAATTAGTTAGTTGCTTGTTCCAAGTAAGGCAGATGCCACGTTTTCGGAACATAGCTTTCCTATAAAATATCATTAAATTTGTAGAATTGTAACCGAAACGTGGATGTGGAGGACTCCTCCTCTGGCATGTAGTTAGCACTTCCTGATAATTATGTATACGTACACCTGGATAGGGTAGGCAGGCAAGGGGGGGGTGGTCTTGCCTTTACCTTTAAGAAACAATTCAAATGCTCTACCTTCAGCTGGAAAATTTAGAAGGTGCAGAAGTGCGCGGTTTTCATTTATCTACCTCTGAACAATCCTTCTTTGCCAGTGTTCTAATTTACTGGTTGCCTGGTCATGCCAGCAAAGGTATTAGTTCCTCAGAGGAAGCTTTGGCTCAGAAGAAACTGCAATACGCTAATTTTGCGGTCCTAGGATAATTAAACTCACATGTTGAAGGGGCAGACGACTCTTTGGCAAAATCCTTTATTGAGATTTTAGATTTAGTTAATCTGTTATTGAAGCCTACTGGACCTTCCCATAGGACAGGCCATTCTATTGATTTGAATTTGCCTAATATTACCATCTTAGTGAAACACCCAATGGAGGTAGTCTGGTCAGATCATTGTTTAGTGCCCTTTGCATGGCCTATTGATGTAGGAGGGGTTAGAATTCCAGGTGTTAGATCACTCATTTCGAACAAACATTAAAAAAATCATATGAATCTAAAACTGGCTAAAACCAATTTCTATACCAAGAAAATAAGAAAAGCTAATAATAGCCAAAAGAGAGTTCTTTAAAATTGCATCCCATTTTTTGTATCCTGCAGCCTTTGACCATCTCTTAATGTGAACCTGAACTTATATTCTAGGCTTGGAGAATTTTTTAAGACAAAATTGCTAAAATTCGGTTGAATCTCCTGTCACAGGATTTCGCCTCAACCAATCAACCATATCCTTTATCACAGACACTTACCTCAGAGTTAACATTTTTGCAATGCAATCCGATTGAACAGGAGAAGCTAAAAGCGGGTATTAGAATTGGAACTCTGGCTCGCCTGTGTACCCCGTCCACCTCATATCCAGAGGTAGGTTGGCGATATTTTCAATACAGTTTACTTTAATCTGTTTAGCTCCTGACTGCAGTCGGGCCTCGTCCCTAACATTTGGAAGTGGGCAAATGTTGTCCCTCTTCTGAAAAAACCCACGGCTGATTGTTTGGTTCTACCTAACTTTAGAATGATATCTCTCCTATCTGCAACTTCAAAGATTTTAGAAAATACTAGTAGCCCGCCCCAGTGTTGCCTGGGGTAGGAGGGGGCTGGGGGCTGCATTTCAGGTTTGTGTGCTCTCCCGCCCAGGCCCCCGCCCGCCACGACATTGTCTGTGTCCCGGAAAATGTTGTGGCGGGCGGGGGTCGGGGCGGGAGAGCACGCAAGCCTGAAATGCTGGTTTCCCCTACCCCCGCCTGCCCTGACATTCCCCAGCAGCCCGTGCCCCCGCCCGCCCCGACCCTGGCTGCCCCGGATTCTTACCTTGCCTCTGCTGCTCACACCGCCGGTCCATATTTCTCCGCTCCGCCACTCTGCCACTCACCACCTGTCCGCCGCCGCTCCTCCCCGCGCCTTGTCCGCCTCTCCGCTCCACCTCTGGCCTCCGCTCCTCCCCTGTGCGCCATGTCAGCCGCTCCTGGGACGCTGCTCCTCCCCTGCTCCTGACGTGACGACGCACGTCGCGGCCGGTGCTACTTTGGGGGAACTGCTTTTTGTAAAAATGTAACTTTTTATATAACGTTTAATTTAAAAAAATTTAAAGCCTATGACCATCTACACACCCTGCCAATTTCAACGGTGTATCGGGTGTGTAGATTGGCGCTCTGGTTCCCGAGTTTACCTGGCTCAAAGGTGCAAGTTCTCTCTTTATAATAGTAGTATAGATTATTTTTGTAGAGCGCCATGTCACTAAACACGATCAGTCACTAATTGCTTCACAGTCCTATAGGCTTTATTGTGTCGGACAGCCAGATACATTTTGATTAATTCATCTCTAGAGAAAAAGGAACTCATTCCCTGAACTCATTGTACCGTCTATGTGTTTGTGTGTTTCCTTCATTAATGAGTAATGTTATTTTCATTACATGTATTAAGTACATTTAAGACTAAGTATACGTGACTCCCAAAAGAACCACTGTTTTGTTTTGCATACATACCCAGGTTCTGAGGGTTACTGGGTTACACCATTATCCGTAATGGTTATGAATATTCTCAGCGAAATCTAGTTGAGTGTGCCTTATTTTTAGTGTGCACACTTCACACACACGCCTGTATTGCCGCGTGCTGCTATGACCAACCATTGCACAGAGTTGTGGTGCAGTGTATTGGTTGGCAAAGGCTTACTATCTATGTTGGTACTTTCTTTATCAGCACACCCTTGTGGCTCTATATGTTGTAATGCATTCTACAGATCTATAGTGCTGTGTGTTATACTCACTTAGCACACACAATTGCTATGGTAGAACATATGGTCAGTGTGTACCCTTGTGTTGTTACCCACAGCGACACTGAAAGCCACTTTCGGCTTTAGCAAAAAATGATACTATTAAAGCTGATTCTGAGTGGTCCATACTTAGAAGACCAAAAGTGAAACTAAAAGCCAAGAATGCAAACTGCTGTTGGCCGAACATCCAGGGTGGCTCGAGGTGTCACGCGTGGCGTCGGAGGGTGAGGCTGATATTAATAAATCGCTCTGTGTCCAACACCCATGATTCCGTGGCTTGCATCAAGATATCTCTTAATTACGGTGCGGCGACGGGATTGCTCCAACATCTACTTGCCCAAACTTGTCCTGTGTGCAAGCCTGACAGATGCATTCATTTAGGTGGAGATGGTCCAGGGACCATTTGATCATTTCATATTTATGATTTTCCGCGATCGAACATTCCTGAATACATTACACTGAAACAAAACGTTTTTATCTTGCAGGGTGAGCGAGCGAGGAAGCAGGGACTGAGTGCTACGCAGCGGGAGGCAGGATATTCTTCAGAGTTCACGCGTCAGTTTACTCTTGGGATTACTTGGAGTCGTGACGTGACACAAAACACGGACTTTTCTGAAGTTGTACAGCGGATTGGTTTTAATCAAACTTCTGCTGCTGTTTTAGCGCATTATCTCATAGTAACCTTTAACAGTTGTGCATTGCTGGGAACTTTCAAGTCAGGGGACGGAAAGACTTTCAATCTCGGTTTTTACCCACCAGCACAAAGCACCTTGGGGCTTGTAGTTTCAAGTTTCCAATCACAAGTGCGTCTCTTCCACATGCACAGTGCTGTCGGCTAAGCAAAAAAAAAAAGCATAGCACCAGCTGCCATTTACCTTCTGGAAATTGGGGCTGTTGCAGTCAGTTGATAGCTGCGAGGGAGCATGTGTGTCATTGTTAATAATGAATATTAAATAACGAAGGTCGTTTTGGTCACCAGTGCAGTACCTCTCTCACTTGTGCCTCGTTCAGTACTTTCATTCCCGACCCGACCCTCCTCTCCCCTCTAGTTGCCCCATCCCAGTAGCATTTACTCCGGTCGGTAGATTCTTCACTATCAGGCGGGGCATGATGCTCTTTACAGGAATCTTGCCTTCTTCCACTACTGTTACAATTCTCTCACGTTGGGTATGGGCGCTGCCATCTTTGTTTCCTTCCTCGCCGCTCGTCCCCGCCTGTCGTCATCATGCACGTTGCTGTCATTGCTACATCGCGGCCGGCGCTTCTTTCAGGGGACTACTTTGTTTTTAAAGTTACATTTTTAAATTTACGTTTTGTTTTTTAATTTTATCTAGCCTATGTCCATCTACACACCCTGACAATTTCAAGGATGTATTGGGTGTGTGGATTGGCGCTGTGGATCCGGAGTTTACCTGGCTGAAAGGTTTGTTTCTCTCTTTATAATAGTAGTATAGATTGGCTATATACAACTCTCCGAGATTTGGAGACATTCAAGCCATTCCATCCGTCTCAATTTGGCTCTCGTTTTCTTCACAATACTAAAACCACATTGCTGGAAGTAGTAGACTCGATTAGGATGACTCTGGATATGGGTCATAATACCCCCTTGTTCTTATTAGATCTTTTGATGCCATTTGAAACTGTCTCCCATGATATCCTCTTACAACGCCTTTCAGCCCCTTTCGGGTAGGAGGGCCAGCCTGAAATGGTCCAGTTCCTCCTTCAACGTTAGGGAGCAGGCTGTCTGGAGGATTCCTTAGTTTTGAAACTATCTGAGTCTCACCTTGTTCTTTATATTTATATATAAACATATATATCCTTACTTACATATTTAGTGGAATCGTTTGCCATAAAAACTATCTTGTATGTGGATGATACTCAGTTACTGCTCGCTTATGTGGGTTATTCTGTCTCAGCAAAGAAGGCTTTCTCAATCTGTAGGAGGGCGGCATGAGTTGGATAAAAATAGATAATTTACAGTGCAACCCAGATAAGACAGAAGTACTGTTATTTGGCCCCAACTCATTGCCAGGATGGAGACGGAGTTAGCCGAGAAAATGTCATAGGGGTTTGGTTTGATTCTCCCATCTTTATTGAAGCTCCTGTCTTTTTTCGGTGTTTAGTTCTTGTATTTGGATAATGAAAGTGTTAAAATGTTTCTGGCTTTTCTCCATTGAGAAGTACAGAGATGAGTTTTTCAGGTTCCGGTTATCTCCTGACTGGACTATTCAAACTTATTTTATCTGGGTCTGCCAGATCAGCTGATTCACCATATGCAAAGTGCAGAACATGGCAGTCCATCTTTTATTTAAACTTTCCAGATGGACCATCATGTCTTTGTTTTTGAAAAAGCTTCATTGGTACCCTGTTAGAAAGAGAATTGCGATTAAAGCTCTGTTTTTTTCCAGACATGAACGCCTTTCTTTTGGGACACAGCACATTGATAATTGACCCAACACACACCTCCCCCCTTGACACTGTACCTGGTGGTGTTGCCGAGACTAGGCTATCGCTCAGGATTATATGTCCTCCCTCCAGCGCTCCCTCACCCTTCTGTTCACTTCCCTCTTGGTCCTCTTCGTACCCTCCTCCTTCTTGTCTCCCCTTTCTTCCCTCTCAAGGACATGCCCCACTATGATCTCCAACGTATCACCCTCCTTACAGCCTCTCTCAGTAACAGGGGCCTCCCCCTCCCTCCCCCCCTAATTTGGGAAGCTGTGACCTCACTGTACGACATGTGCTGTGTATTGTTGATCCATCTGAGTCAGTTGGGTCTACTATTACTCATTTCCGATGGATAGCGATCCATGTATGAAATGTATGAACTGCCCTGTCCCTGTCTGTCCACCCCCCCCCATATGTATTGCTTTGTTGGTTTTCAATAAAGAATTGCAACACAAAATAAATGCTATGGTTTTAGCTCACCAAGCATTTTATGGCACGGGTCACAATATCTCACTGCCAGGTTGTGGGAATAATTTGCATCCCAGGCTTGGTGTTCCGGTGACACTCAGCTGCTAGTGGTTACTCGTTCCAAATGCAGGAGAAGAGGAGCGTCTTTATTTTCCATACTGGCTGCTCAGATGTGTAATCATCTTCCTTTTTATCTTAGGAACATGTCGAATGAGGAGTGTTTTCGTAAAATGTTAATAACCCATTTGTTTAGTTCGCAATGATCCCGTTCCCTGAATTTCTCCTGCCTGGAGCACCGGGACACTCTGAGTAGCTGTGTGCTATACAAATTTAAACATCCATTCATTCAATCCTTTGTTTGATATTTGATTCAGTTGCACCATGGCACCTTAAGAAATTGTTTTTTAAAAGAGGGTCCCAGACTTGATATTCAATATTTGATGTACATGAATCAATCTCACAAACCTATATGTGTCATATGCTAAAGAAATGAAGGTAAATATATATTGTATGCTAAGTTTTCCCTGGGCACTCAAGAGCACTCAAATGTTGTCCTCAGGTTATCATTAAAAAAAGGCAAGGCTTGAATGGCATATTTCTTGACATACTAGAAGTGATTTCTCTCCCGTTCATGGACCTCTCCTATTTCTGATTTCACTCTTCTTGTATATTTCTTCCTTCTTCCTCATTTTACTGCTATTCTTCTACTTCTCCTTCCGAACACTCCTTCCTTTGTCTACAACTTCTTCTTTTTCTACTTCTCATTCTGTCATAGAAGCACTACTCAACTACTTTATGCATTTTATTTGTAAACTATGACTTTGAATTTAGTTTCATGGAATGTTAAGGGTATTAATTCACCTGTTAAGCGACAACGTATTTTATCTCATTTGGCCAAATTAAACACTGACATTGCGTTTCTTCAAGAAACTCACCTCTCAGATACAGAATCTGGTAAACTTAAGAGAGGGTGGGTGGGTGATGTATTTTTTTCACAGGGCGATGGGAAACGTAATGGTGTTGCCATTTTATGCCGTAAATCACTTCCTTTATTGGTCATATCTCAAGACTCTGATACCAATGGTAGATGGACTCATGTCAGACTATCACTTAGAGGTGTTCCAATCTCTCTCCTTAATGTTTATGGCCCCACGACGGGTGACCCACTTTTTTGGGCTGACCTTTCTCCCCGTATCACTCAATTCATGGATGATAACTTCATCCTTGCGGGAGACTGTAATCACCCTTTAGACCCTTTTTTGGACAGGAAATCCGATGCTACTTACATTCCCACGAGACCTCACAAACTGTTTATCCAAGCTATTTCGCAACATAAACTTGTTGATTCCTGGCGTTTATGTAACCCAACTTTGCAAGAGTTTACATTCTATTCCCCCCACCATCACTCTCAATCACGGCTCGATTATATTTTTGTCTCGCATGCCCTTTCTCAAACTCTACAGGCGGCAGAAATTGGTCCAATTTTACTTTCGAATCATGCCCCTGTCTTAGTTAGTCTTGATGTTTTACCCAAGACTGAGGGTCCCAAAAGATGGCGTTTCAATAATGCTCTCCTTCTAGACCCTCATTTTTCTACTTCTTTTATTGCCTTTTTTGACGAATTTTTCCTTTTTAATGATGTCCCACCTATTTCGCAACATACTCTCTGGGATGCCTTTAAGGCAGCTGCACGTGATTTCATTATTAATTATGTTGCTAAAAAACGTAGATCTGCTCGTCACTTTACCAAAACCCTTCTTCAGGATATTAAGAGATTGGAACACGCCTATTTCACCTCGCACTCTTCAGATAGTCTGACATCTCTGGTTGCTGCCAAACTTAAGTTTAACGAGAAATCTACTGAAGATGCTTCTTTATATTTGCTTAAATCTAGTGCCAAATTTTATGGTGGTCGGAATAAAGCAGGGAAGATTCTTGCAAATTACTTGAAAGTTAAACAAAACAAAATAACCATTGAATCGATATATGATGCTGATGCCCATTTACATCACAAAGATGCTGACATTCTTGCTACCTTTTCACAATTCTATGAGTCATTATACACCTCAGACACACATTCTTCCCCTCAGACCCTCGCTCATTTTTTCTCTACTATTCAAACCCCTTCTTCTTTCCCTCTCGACCTCTCCTCCTTAGAATCTGACGCCTCGCAAAAAGAACTACTTAATGCCCTTAATCATTTAAAATTGAACAAAGCGCCTGGCCCTGATGGGTTCACTGTTGAGTTTTATCTTCATTTTTCGAAGCTTCTTATTCCAAAACTCCACTCCCTGATCCATTCTTTTACTGATTTAGGTACTTCCTCTGGCACCTTTTCCGACGCCCACATTTGTTTAATTCCCAAACCAGGAAAAGACGTCCAACATTGTAAAAATTATAGACCCATTTCCCTAGTTAATATAGACTACAAAATTTTTGCCAAACTACTAGCTCTTAGACTGGACCATCTACTCCCTGATCTCCTCGGTGATGAACAATCGGGTTTTGTCAAAGGCCGTTATATAACCGATAATACCAGACTCTTATTCAACATTTTGTCGAAATCCTCACAACTCCAATTTCCTTTTTCAGCCATTGCCTTGGACGCAGAAAAAGCGTTCGATAGGGTAGAGTGGCCTTACCTCTTTTACACCCTTAATTGGTTTGGATTTGGCCCTAAATTTCTGTCCCTGGTTTCGCTACTGTACTCTCGTCCACGTGCTGCAGTTTTCGCTAACGGACAAGTTTCTCCTTATTTTGATCTTGGACGAGGTGTTCGTCAAGGCTGTCCTCTTTCGCCCTTTCTTTTCAACCTGGCCTTAGAACCTTTTTTATCTAAACTCCGCCAAAACCCCAATATTCATGGCTTCCACACTAATGACCTCTCCATCAAATTGTCTGCTTATGCAGACGACATTTTACTATTCATCTCCAACCCTACTGTCTCTATTCCCGCTTTTTTAGCGGAAGTACAACATTACTCCTCAATCTCTGGTTATAAGCTTAATAATGATAAATGCGAGATTTTACCTTTGACAAAGTTTACTTTTAAGAATGATTTTAGTACCTCAAACTTTACCTGGAGTCCTTCTCATATTAAATATTTAGGTCTCCATATTACCCCCTCGATCCCTGACACAGTTTCCCTTTGTTTAACCAAGTGTATCCAGAAGCTATCTGATCTCACTGCTAGGTGGCACCCTCTTTACTTGTCTTGGTGGGGTCGCCTAGATACAATCAAAATGATGCTTTCTCCTGTTATTCTTTACACCCTTTCTAATATTCCCGTTGCGATTCCAGCTAAATTCTTAAAACAAATTAATTCCATTCTATCTTCCTTTCTTTGGAGTAAGCGCAAACCCAGGATGTCTTTGGCTCGACTCACTTGTCCTGTTTCTGAGGGGGGAGTTAATTTTCCGGATTTTTCTGCCTATCACAAGGCTTTTCTGCTACGTCAATCCTCTTTCTGGTTACAGGATCCTGACTCTCCCTGCCCTTTGTGGACCAAGGTAGAGCGCCTGTTTCTCTCGCCTTTCTCTTTTGCCGAATGTATCTCTTTTTCACGTAAACCTGTCTCCATTCTCACTCCTATACATAAGTACACCCTTAAACTCCTCCTAGCCTCCAAACCTCCGCCCCCTGTCTGTATCGCTGACTTCCTCTCCTCCACTATTTGGCATAATAAGTACCTTTTGATTCGAGGTAGGCCTATTCTTTGGAAATCTTGGCGAACTAAAGGGCTGCTTTGGGTCTCACAATTGTTTTCCAACTCCGTCTTCCTATCTTTGCACACTCTCCGTCTCATTTTTCACTTACCTCTCTCTTCTCTTCCCCAATATCTTCTACTTCAAGCATCAGTCATGGACACATACAATACCCTTCCCCATTCTCGTCCTCCTACATCCACTCCTGATCCTCTCACTCACCTTCATTCTGCTTTACTTACCTCTCCAAAAGCTGCACTCCCATATAAACATCTTCGTACACGCACTCTCCCTAGATTCAAAAGCAAAGTAGAGGAGCAGTGGGAGACTGACCTCTCCTTCTCTTGGCCCACTTCCACTTGGGATAAGATTTGGTTGAAGCTTCGCAAATCCTCCAGAGCTGCCTCCCTAACGCAATCCCTTTTTTTTTATCTATAATCGTCTACTTCATACTCCCTCCACCCTTCATAAACGTTTTCCCACCAGACCAGATATATGTTGGTCATGTGCTTCCCCGAATGCTACCTTGTTTCACATGTTGTTCCTTTGCAAGAATGTTCATGCCTTCTGGTTACAAGTATGGGCTCAACTCAATGTGATATTTTCGACCACTATTCCATTTTCATATGTTCATATTTTTCTAGGCAGCCTCTCTCCTTGTTGGGACCATATTGATCTTCGTGCTCGAATAGTTGATTTATTAATAGCAGTTGCATTTCAACAGATCACAGTTAATTGGAAATCCACGTCGAGTATTACCTTTAAGGCTTGGTGGTATAATGTGTGTCATAACCATAGATTAGATACTGCTTTTGTTTTTCCTCCACAGATGGCTACTAAACGTGCTGAGTTATGGCTTCCTATTACCTCATATTTAGACAATTGTACAACTCGTTCTTTTCGTCCTCGACCTGCTCAGCAGGAAGTTCCTAAACCCCCTTGATACCCTTCCCATTTCTTCAGGTTCACTTAATCCATTTTACTGCATAGTTATAATTGCATTTTCTTCTATTGCATATTTACTGTATTTTGTATTCCTGCTTCTCCATGATTCGTTTTTATACTATGAATTGTTTATTTTCAATTGTATTGCTCCTATATCTTTTTATTAATCTGTCATCGTATAGTTCCTCTTCCCCTCTACCCCCTTTTTTATTTTCCCTACAGTACTTGTCCATATTTTGTTCCTTTACCATGCATTTCTTCAATAAAACTTTTTGAACTGAAAAAAGAAGTGATTTCTCGAAGTCAATGATTTATTAGATGCAGCTATTACTGTTTACTCTTTTCCCAGGTATGAGGTTGTCATAAGAGGCACTATGGATTACGTGGACATGAAGCTTTCACCCATTCATGTGTACTTCCCTGTCTTTCCATTCATATGCATGCCTGTCTGTGAGAATTTGGGTAGTTGGTTGACTGGGTTGTGAGCCCTTGCCAAGCAACTGTCACAGTCCCTTGCAGAGTGAATCACAAAAAGTCACAGAATTAACCAGCGCTTAACGCTGACTAGCTTGGTACTAAAAGAAGTTTGACTTAACTTAGAATGATTGTGTAAAGTATTTATGCCGGAAACAGACAGTAATAAAGTGAAAACACAAAACAAGAAAAATCACAAACCAATTTAGATAAATACAGTCAATTTTAATAATTTATTTGACAACAAAACAACAAAAATCCAGTCAGTAGAACCAGAGTTATGAATTCTTAATGTTTTCAGTGAAAATGAGCATCTAAAAGATCAATGCTCCAGCCACAGCAAATTTGGTAGGGTGAGTCCGGTTCAAAGAAAAAAATATGGCTGACCTCAAAGGAGCGCAGTTCAGAAACAAGAAATAGAGTGGGCCTGGTCAGTGCTTGTCTTCAGATTTAAAAACATTCTTGAGAAAAAGTTTCTGAGACAGTGAAGTTGAGCTGGACAAGGCTGTAGGAGGCATCTGAGGAGTAGGCATCGTCTTCAGATGGCCTTGGGTCAATGCTGTGGTGAAGATTTCTAGATTCAGACTTAGGGCCTGATTTGGATCTTGGCAATCTTACTACCATTGCACTGGGCGGCGGTCCCAAATACTCCGCCTAGTCGACGGTCTTTTGTCTGTCCTCGTCGAAAAAGGATTTCTTGCCATTGTTGTTGCACACCGCTGCTGACTCAGTGGGCTCTAATGCTGGCACATGGTACTCGTTCGCTGTCAGGGTGGTGGGTTCCTGCTGAGCAGATTGAGATTTCACAGTTGTGCTGGGTGTCTCTTAGCTCCAGTTGCCTGACAGAGGGAGTCTGTTGCGGTACGAGCTCAATAATGTACCATCACTTTGGCTATTGAATGAATGCTAGTGGAAAACACATGATGTCCATTGGGCAAATGGAAGCACCTGCATACCACAATATAGAACAGACTCCATTTCAGACCATGATCCTTTGACATTCCACTGCACAACAACATTTTCTAGATTTTGAGAGTTAAGTGAGGTTATTTTGTCCCTTTGCTAGTTTCTTGCCCCTTTATCTTCTTTCATTTATTAATTTGTGGTTAATACTTTTATTGAATCAAATTTATTTGAACAATTACTGGCCTCAAAATTCCCGTTTTACTGAGGTAGAATTGCCTGTCATGGTGGATGAAATCATAAGAGTAGAGCCATAACTGCTTGGAGTCCAAGTCCAAAATACACCCAATCTCAGAAAAGGCAAATGTGGGACAGAATAGACAACAGAGTGAATGCTGTAGCAAACAACCTACACACACAGGAGGAAATTAGGAAGAGGTGGAATAACCTGTGGGGAAGTTGCATTCCTGACCTCCAAGCAATACTTTGAGGCACAGAGGACTGATGGTGGTCTGCCAGGGCCCCTTTACAACTCATGCCCCGGAATGAGAAGGTCTTACAGATCTTACATCCGAATGGCTTGACAGGAATACCTGGTGGAGTGGAGTCCAGTAAATTACACTTTACAAACTCTCACTAAACCCCAATGTCCTGTGTAATTTGATATTAACTGTTGCTAATGGAAAGGGGCGACCACTCGGTCCCCCCGAACGTATGGTCGGGTGCCCCAATCCCCCCGGGAAACCATTTTGGGCGGGAGGCGTGTCACGACTGGTATGCCCGAAGCGGCGTAGCCGGGGCGCGCCTTTTCCCGCCCAAGAGGGGTTGTCCTAGACACTTACACCGTTGGCCACGCCCTGTAGGCGGTCGGAGGAGGGTCCACGCCCTCCCAGAGAAGAATAAAAGGAGCAACAATCCAAGGAAGCATCCTCTTGTTCTTGTGCTTGGAAGCTGCACCCCTTCGTTGCACGTGAGCCCTTGACGGAACAAGAGCCAATTTTGAGGATTTAATTTTTGTGTTTCTTCTTTCAGCGAGTTCGAAGCTTCTTGACCTAAGACCTCGAGGATTATCCGTTGACGATGCCTGGCAAGAAGGTCGGAAAGAAGGTTGGGACCGATCAGATGCTTCGTATGCTGGTGAAGGACATGGCGGACATGAAGAAGCAGATGGCGGCAATGAATGGTGCGGGTGGACCAAAGAGACTCGTCGGACCGGCATTGCCGGGAGTAGTCCCTAACGGGAGAGGTAGAAGGGCCAAGAAGGGGGCATCGGGTGGGGAGGCTCCGGTTCCCGAATTACCTCCAGCAATCCCGGTCACTCCGATCAAGGCCCCAGTACCGGTCCCGAACGCGGGACAACCGATCCCTGTGGTGGTCACTCCTGTGAACGAGGAGGATATGCCTCCTGAGCTGGCTGCCCAGTTGGCGGCATGGTTGGGCAGAGAGAACGAGGGGGCCACGGCTGAAGAAGCCAGGTCGATAATGAAGCAGTTGCGGCAATCGAAAGATGCTGCGAAGGCACCGTGTCCTCTTGTTTCCCCGCAGGTTCCCGTGGAACAACCAGTGTCGGGGGTTGGTTCGGCAGCGACAACGGTCACAGCTACCGCTTCAGGTAAGCAGCCATTGCCGATGGCGGGGGAGGGATCGTTACCCTCAAGGAGGGAAAAAATCATACAACATATCCCGATTGATGTAAAAGAAAGGATTTGGGCGGATAAATATGTGAACATGTTTTCCTTGCTGACCGATCACTATGAGATTGAGCATGTAAAAAACCAGAAAGAGTTGTTGCATCCTAGTGTATGGCGCTCAAAGATGGCGGGTTTCAGAGTAGATGAAACGATCGCCAATTGGGCCAGGGCGTTTGGAATGTTCACTGCAATTATGGGGGAACATAGGCCCGATTTAGTGCCTTAATTAGCCGTTTATCAGACACGTATCATGGAATTCTATGAATTGTACGGGGGCAATCATTGGTGTTGTTATGATAGCATATTTCGTAAGTCCAAAGAGCACGACTCATCCCTGACGTGGGATTGTTTCGACTCCATTTCCTGGCAAAAAATAGAGAGGTTGAACACGGCGAAGTCGCCATCTTTAGGCGGGAACGGGGTTGAGCCTTCCCGCCATTCTTTGGGGGCGCCCTTTCGGGCGGGTACAGGCAGTGATCAGAACACAAAGAATAATGGCAACTCGGGTAGGAAAGGGGTCTGTTGGAGCTTTAACAGAGGCAAGTGTTCTAGGCCACAGGGGTCATGCAGGTTCAGGCATGAGTGTGCAGGGTGCGGGCAGTCCTCGCACCCCGAGAGTTCGTGCAGAGTCAAGACTGGTGATACGGGAGGTAGAGGAGGCGCCAAACAGGTCTAAAATAGATTGAGGGGCGCCATTACCTACCCCTGTTGATATTATGGCACTGATCCCTTGGCTGAACGAATACCCTGATTATATCTCCGCCGGGGTGTTGCAAGACGGTTTCTCATATGGTTTCCGCATCCCGGCGGGGGATTTTCGGGGGGAAGCACAATGTAAGAACCAACTATCGGTTCAACAGAATACGGCGGTGGTGCAGGCAAAGATTGGGAAGGAGGTGGCCCGAGGTCGGGTTGCTGGACCGTATGACATACCACCAGTTGGCGATTTTGTTTGTTCACCTTTGGGAGTGGTCCCCAAAAAGGACCCAGGGGAGTTCAGGTTAATACACAATTTGTCAGCTCCTAGGGGTCTTTCGGTGAACGATGCGATTGACCCGGGAGTTTGTTCGGTGCGGTACGCATCCTTCGATGAGGCCGTCGCCATTTTGAATCGCCTGGGGCCCGGAGCGCTGATGGCTAAATCAGATATCGAGTCAGCGTTCCGGTTGCTCCCGGTACACCCAGATGATCAGCGTCTCCTAGGTTTTATGTTTCAAGGACGTTATTACATGGATAAATGCATGCCAATGGGTTGCTCCATCTCTTGTGCGTATTTTGAGAAATTCAGTAGTTTTTTGCAATGGACGTTCACAAGAGCCACGGGCTTTACACATGTTATGCATTATCTTGATGATTTTCTGTTTCTGGGGGCAGCCGGGGACACGGAATGTGCACAGGCCTTGAGGGAATTCTGTAATCTTATGAAGGAATTTGGCGTGCCACTGGCACCAGGTAAGACGGTAGGGCCATCTACTACACTCAAGTTTCTGGGAATTGAGCTCGATTCTGTAGAGGGGTGCTTCCGCTTGCCCAGAGAGAAGGTGATGAAATTCAGGGCCTCGCTCGAAATGTGTCTCGGCGAGAGAAAAGTAACTCTCCATCAGTTACAACAGGCTGTGGGGCAGCTTAACTTTGCCCTGAGAGTAATACCGATGGCTCGCCCCTTTTCCCGTTCTATCGCACAAGCCATGGTGGGCCTCAAGGAAGGGCACCACCGCACAAGACTGACAACAGAGGTCCGCCAGGATATGCGTATATGGCTGGCATTTCTGGCGGATTTCAACGGTCGTGTCGTGTGGACCGATCCACCAGTTTCCTCAGAAGAACTGGGGTTGTGGACCGACTCGGCAGGGAGTGTAGGTTTTGGCGCCATATTTGGCAATCGATGGTCGGCACGAACCTGGCCTGTGTGGTGGCACGATAATGGAGCCACTGGTAACATTGGGTTTCTGGAGCTGTTCCCCATTCTGGTGGCCTTGAAAACTTGGCCAGAAGGGTTTCATGATCGCTCCGTGGTGTTCTGGTCTGATAATATGACCGTGGTCGAGTGTATCAATAATCAGGCAGCACGCTGCAAATGGATTTTGAGATTGCTGAAGGAAATTGTCCTGCTATGTATGAGACTAAACGTCCACTTTAGGGCAAGACACGTGCCAGGGGTACTAAACCAGGCAGCTGATGCACTCTCTCGTTCCCATATGCAGGCCTTCCGGGGTTTTCTGCCCTCAGCGGACTCGGTGGCGGCACCCTTTCCCGAAGCTCTCTGGTCTCTCGGTGCCCCGGATTACAAAACCTCGTGGGAGAGAGTCTAGCACCCAGGACAAGGAAGGCATATGAAGGGGCGTTCCGTTCCTATTGGTCCTTTTTGGGTTCAGCTAAGGGGGAGCACTGGGGGCAGGAGGAGTATGTTCTGAAATGTCTGGTATCATTACATCAGGCAGGCAGATCAGTGGCTACGGCCAATAGGCACCGAGCCGCCATTTCTTTCATGGCGCGGGCTCATGGCATCCAGGACCCCACATCGTCCTTTCTTGTACAGAAGGCACTACGTGGGTGGCAACGCCTTGAGGGTCGTAGAGTGGATGAGAGGCACCCGATAGGTTTAGAAAGGTTGTCCCGGGTAATGTCCGTACTTCCTGCGGCATGTTCATCTCAATCAGAGACGGTGCTGTTCCCGGCCGCTTTTGCATTAGCATTCCATGGGGCTATGCGGGTAAGCGAACTGGTAGCGAGGAACAAGCAGGATACGGGGGGAGGTTTGTGTCGAGAACACATTCAAATTAAGGGCGAGACAATGGTGATCTCAATAGCCAGGTCCAAGACCGATCAGGGAGCGATCGCGGACAGTGTGGTAGTCCAGCGGATTCCGGGATCTCCCATGTGCCCGGTAAAATGCGTGGAGGAGTACGTAGCGCAGAAGGCGGCATCATGGGGGGGAAGCTTGCTGAGGCACACCGACGCCACCCCACTGACTAGGTTTCAGTTTCAGCGGGTGTTAACAATTGCAATCGCGGCAGCGGGCTTGAACCCGAGCGATTTTGGGACCCATTCCTTCCGGATAGGGGCTGCTACAGAGGCTACAGCCAGGGGTCTGAGTGTTGAAAAGGTGAAACAGTTGGGGCGTTGGTCCTCGAATTGTTACAAAAGGTATGTGCGTTTGCACATGTTGTGAAGCTAATGTCATGCACTCACGCTTCTTGTTTTCTGTTTGGTTTACAGTTTCGCGAGCAGGCTTTGCGGGGCGGACTGTGCAGTTGACCCGACACCTGGGGACCAGCGGTCAAAGATCACCGGCTGAGGAAAGAGTGGTGTGGGTCGTTGGCCACTCATACGTGAGGCGCGCCGCAGACGTATTCAAAGCAGGTGACATGTTTCACGTGGCTGGGGAATACGGGTACAGGGTGACCTTCCACGGAAGGGTCTGGCTCTGTATTGACCAGTTTCAAAGTTTTATTGAGGGACTGTTAGGGCGGACAAGGTCACCGCCATCTGTAATCATAGTACATCTTGGGGGCAATGATTTGGTGACCATTGGTCGACGAGTGCTTCTCGAGTTAATTTTGTCCTCAGTAAGTTGGTTGGCAAAAAAGGTCCCGGGCTGTACAATTGCATGGTCACACATGATTCCTCGGAAGGTGTGGCGGGGGGCCCTCTCTGTGCCAGCTTTGAACCAGTCTGTAAAGAAGGTTAATAACAAGTTGAGTAGGTTGTTTCGTACAGGTAAATTGCAGTGTATTTCACACGGGTGTATCCGGGGGGACCATATGTATTTGGCAGATGGGGTCCATTTGTCCCGGGAGGGAAATGTTTTACTCATAGGAGACTTCTTAGCCTGGTTAATGAGTTTACGTGACCATGACCTTTAGTAGGAGCTTGGTGGGGGTCCGGATAGCCGGTCAACTATCCGGCCTGTGGCGGTAAGGTCATGATCGGTGAGCAGTAATTTGAAGATCCCTAGAGGTGGGGCGCCACCCATTATGGATGGGAGCGCCCGGGGGGAGGCGGCCATTGGCCCCTCACACGGGGAGGCGGTACCCTTCTAAGGATGGGACCGCCGAAAGGGAAGGCGGTCAAGGCCCCTCCCTGGGGAGGAGGGGCTACGGGTCCCCTCCTTGGAATTTCCCGGGGCCAGGACATCCGCGACGGCGGATGTGGTAAGCAGTGTGGGGTGGGAGGGGGGTCTACGCTACCTTCTAGACACCTCACACGAGTCCTCGGACGACCACCAAGATGGCGTCGAGTAAATATGGGTCCCCGTTAAGACAAGGGAAATTGGAAGTTGGCACAGGGGTACAGTCCACTGTGCGCCCACCCCTCACAAGTGAGGGGGGAGTTCTGGTATTAGGGATCTGACACCGGTTACGACCTTGCCGTTGGCCCGTAATGTTAGGATGTACAATTTGAATTTTGAGAAATGCATTTACAGGATGTTTTAGAATCGGCTAGGAGAACCTTTGTATTAGAGATATGTTAAGGTTAGCCAATAAACATCGTAATGTATAAATGAAATTGTACATGATATGAAACTGTTATTTTAATGTTTTAATTTTGTTTCATATTTTAATAAATACGGCCGGGAGGGTAACTCCCTCCCGCCTTCCAAAAGCTCAAGAACCGTATTCGTCTTCCCATTCTTGGGGATTGTGTTGGGAGGGGGTGACGGGTATCCAGGCCATATGGAAAGGGGCGACCACTCGGTCCCCCCGAACGTATGGTCGGGTGCCCCGATCCCCCCGGCAAACCATTTTGGGCGGGAGGCGTGTCACGGCTGGTATGTCCGAAGCGGCGTAGCCGGGGCGCGCCTTTTCCCGCCCAAGAGGGGTTGTCCTAGACACTTACACCATTGGCCACGCCCTGTAGGCGGTTGGAGGAGGGTCCACGCCCTCCCAGAGAAGAATAAAAGGAGCAACAATCCAAGGAAGCATCCTCTTGTTCTTGTGCTTGGAAGCTGCACCCCTTCGTTGCACGTGAGCCCTTGACGAGACAAGAGCCAATTTTGACCCACCCACCAGCCCCTGATGACAGCGATTTGTATTGCAATAAAGTCGATTGATGAGGATATTATCTCTTTTTCAGGTTGTTTCTAATAAAGTTTGGTCTGTTTTGATGTACAGTAAATGGTTGCTTTTTAGCATAAACTCAGGCGAGTATCGCAGCTGTGTTGAAAGAAGTGTATTATAGAGAAAAGTTTTTGCTTGAAATGCCTAGTATAACTGTTATTTCATTCTCATTAGGTTAAACAATGTCGTATTTATTTTTTGGTCGGGCGGTAAGGTCATGATCGGTGAGCAGTAATTTGAAGATCCCTAGAGGTGGGGCGACACCCATTATGGATGGGAGCGCCCGGGGGGAGGCGGCCATTGGCCCCTCACACGGGGAGGCGGTACCCTTCTAAGGATGGGACCGCCGAAAGGGAAGGCGGTCAAGGCCCCTCCCTGGGGAGGAGGGGCTACGGGTCCCCTCCTTGGAATTTCCCGGGGCCAGGACATCCGCGACGGCGGATGTGGTAAGCAGTGTGGGGTGGGAGGGGGGTCTACGCTACCTTCTAGACACCTCACACGAGTCCTCGGACGACCACCAAGATGGCGTCGAGTAAATATGGGGCCCCCGTTAAGACAAGGGAAATTGGAAGTTGGCACAGGGGTACAGTCCTCTGTGCGCCCACCCCTCACAAGTGAGGGGGGAGTTCTGGTATTAGGGATCTGACACCGGTTACGACCTTGCCGTTGGCCCGTAATGTTAGGATGTACAATTTGAATTTTGAGAAATGCATTTACAGGATGTTTTAGAATCGGCTAGGAGAACCTTTGTATTAGAGATATGTTAAGGTTAGCCAATAAACATCGTAATGTATAAATGAAATTGTACATGATATGAAACTGTTATTTTAATGTTTTAATTTTGTTTCATATTTTAATAAATACGGCCGGGAGGGTAACTCCCTCCCGCCTTCCAAAAGCTCAAGAACCGTATTCGTCTTCCCATTCTTGGGGATTGTGTTGGGAGGGGGTGACGGGTATCCAGGCCATATGTGTTCTGCACATACTTTTACTACATAGAAACTTCAAACTCTCTGTGATAATTTAAATAGCCTGTGTCAATGTATTGTGTTGCATTTAAGATTACAATTGACAATCTCAATTACATGTCACATGATAGTATGGTGTCTGTAATTGATAAAACATCAAATAACTCATTACCAATATGTAAGTAATATTGCAAGTGTCTGTCCAATTTCAACTGCATATTTTCCACAGGTGTGATTCACTAACCATTTTGCAAGTGTTGGGAAGTTGTCTACGAAATTACTACAATTACCATGATGACCTGTTTCTATTTTGTCAAAAGAATATTCCTATGTCATGTTGCTCATTCTCTCTTTCCTAAAAGATTTCACCATATGGTAAAGTGTCATGTAGTGATCAATCCCTATTCAATGCTCTTCAGAAATGGTTTGTGTTTTCTGAATGTTGCCCTGTTTTTGTCAATCACTTGAATTTATGTCATGACTTTCACTAATCAAACTGTTGACACATAAATTGTGAGATATGTAAATTATAATGCTAAATTTAAGTACTGCTTGCAAAAATTGAATCTGAACTGTTCACATGATGACTAATGCCAAACATCCATACAAGTTGTGGAAATGCCTGTTTTGGGGCAGACTTCTAAGATTAGGCCAATTTCCTTAACCCCTCGCAAGTGCTGCTGTCGGCCAACGGCCGACACGGCCCCACCCATTTTGCAGAAGTGCCGCACTGCTGCGAAATCGTGGCCGCAGCAAAGGGGTTAAAGGGAAATAATATTGGTAGGGTAAGGGATTTCCCTTATCTGGGTGTTACTTTCAACTCACGGAACAGCTGGTTATCCTGTCTTGCAAACCACTGCCTGCACTTTAATCAATTATGTGGGGCATTGTTTAGGGTTGCTGCGAGTGTTTGTAGCAAACCTATTCTATCTCTGTTGTAATATTAATTGCTTCCCTGTCTCGACTTACAGTGCTGCCATTTGTGGTTATCTCGATTGTTCGAAGATGCAGTATGAGGGAAACCACTTCTGAAGGAGGTTGCTGGGCTTGTGTCCTGCTGGTTCTAAGTTTTCTGTCCATGAAGAACTAAATCTAGACTATGTTGAAGATTTTGTGAAACGTGATCTGCACCTCTCATGGACGGCAGTTTGGAGAAACCAGCATACTGCTTTCAATCGTGATGTGATCCAAGGGAGTCTAAATTGTGAGCATGGCCCCAAAATCCATGGCTTATTTTTGGAGAACTGAAGTATCATTGGGATGATCAGATCTGTATTTTCCTCTTATCTGGTGAATAAGGGTGATTGCTAAAAAATTAAAGAGCTGTTCATTAAGTGCGCTACTGGAGCAAGGGAGATAATGGCCTTCGGCAAACTAACCTTGAGAGACTATCTGGTCATAAAAATCAACGATGGGCCTGAGTCCTAACTTTCTCTTGTGAGAAACCCATGGGAAAGATCTCTTTTATCCACGTTTTTGTTGGGATCAATTAGAACACATCTTTGCTTTCCACTGGGCCAATTTGACCCAAGTTCCATACTGATTTTCCCTTGTAATGGTAGTTCCTTAAAGACATTGGAGTGTTTTGTTTTATTGTGCAATTACTTTGATCCCTGTCGGAGCAGGTACTCATTACCAGTTCTTAAAACTCGAGGTTTTTGCCAACATAGATCGGCTTTCTTTTATCTTCAAATGTAGCCGGTAGTCTGTTTTGATGTTGGGGCTTTCTATTTTAAAAGTGCCTTGCATTGCCACAAAATATTGAATTCTTAATACATACTGTGTTTTAACTTAAAGGTTTAATCAAATGTTATGAATTTCAGATTTTTACACTTATAAGTTCTATTTATGTATGCTATTGTGAATATATCTTTTTTATGCAGCTATGTATTTCTACTGTGTTATTCTTTTATGAGGGATATTTAAATGCTTTTTGTACTGATTTTTTAATTGCTCTTTTATGATGATTTCAAATCTAATATAGACTTTTTCAGCTCAACTTTATAAAACAAGAATGGTGGGAGTAGGTATTCATTTCAACCTCCTTCTTCCATTTACTTCCATTTGAACAAGAAACAACATTGGTCCAAGGTCCTCCGTAATAAAATATTTGTAATGCTTAGACCTTTAAAAGTACAAAACCTAACACATAATTATTACTCTCTAGAATGTCATTTTTTACTACTCTATGCTGGTTAAGTCACTTTGTAACTATGAAGAAGTTACCAATTGATATCTTCTCTCCATGACCAATGTTTTTCAGCTATCCATGGTTCCCATTCACAGTTGTCCAAGATTCATGGCTGACAAGAAATGGAGATGCCACAGTCGTCCCATATTTTTGTCTATATCAATGTGTGCCTGTCAGACTGTAGAATGTTCCACAGAGTCTTTGCGGGACAGCTCGACTTATCATGAGGCTGGGCAAGAGCTAATTCTTTTAGAAAAAGCAGGGAGAAGGCATTATAATGTGTGCCTTTGGAACTGATTGTTGTCCAGGAGCGAAAACTATACCTATGGATAAGCACCGTGGGGCATATTACCAAGAATAAGCGATAAATATCGCTAAGCTTCGTTAGCGGCTATAATTTTATCGCTCTACTTCGCCTATTTTTTTCGCTTAGAAACCTTGCTATTATCAAGGTTTATCTCCTAAGCGATAAAAATCGGCCAAAATGCATGAATATCGCTGAAAAGTCAGCAATATTCATGAATTACCGAGCTAATGCTCTTAGCCATGTTATCCACCTACCATTGGATAACATGGCTAAGAACTGCTCAGGGACAGGTGTTAGCTTTTGGAGATATTCGCGCTTAGCGCGAATATCTCCAAAAGTTGGTAATAGGAGATAGCGATGTTAGCGACTGTTTCCAGTCGCTAACATCTTGGCACGCCCACTTTGCATGTCATTAGCGATAATTATCGCTGACATGCAAAGTGGGCCCCAAGATGATCGCTATCTCCTACTAGCTGTCACTAACTGGTGCGATTGCTAGGTAATAGGGCGATAAAATTATCGCCGCTTTAGCGGGAAAAATTCCCACTAAAGCGGCGATAAGGCACTTGGTAATCTGCCCCCATGTTTATTTTACTGTTGATAATATGAGCAGTATAAACCCCCATTCTTGAATGGTCCCAAGCTTATTGTACAAAAGTTATATGTACCTGAGTTTCATGGACCAACTATGGTCCTGCGTTTTAATGCATGGTCAACCTTATGTGACATTGGTTTAGTGATATAGCAAGACCGAGTTGGCTAATTTGTAAAGAAAGAGGAACATTTTCAGGTTAGAGAGTGGAGTCTTCAGCATAGACTAGTCTACAGCTACTTGGGTAGGAGGTAGGTTCTATAGTCTGTTGAATCCATAATCCTTAGCACCTGTTAGGGTCAGCCCCATAAATCTCCGCCTTTCCCAACATACCCGCTCAACCCATGAATACACAGACGAGCTAAGACACTGCACAATGCTGTAGCCCCTTACAGGGTACACATGCAACGAGACCCAAGCTGATGCAAATAAGGTTAAACGCTGTCTAATGGAGCTTATGACACTCATGAATAACTAAATCAAAAGCGGCTACATTTTTGGAAGAGTAGATAGACAGGTTCCCCTACGCAGTACAATATCCTGCTGCTGTAAAAATCACACATAGGTGAATGATTTGAACCTTTAATTGTAAGCAACATTTATTTGGGGCATAACTCGTTATTTTGTTTGTTTCCGTAACATTTCAATCACCTCCGGTGACTCCTACAGATCTTGCCCAGGCCCATCTGTCTGCAGATGTACCCTTTCATCCTTCTTGTGCATTTGCTCTTTCAACACCTGCACTTGGCATCGCTGCAAAGACAAAATAATGAAAGGTAGAAATGAAAAGATCAGAAATGTCTGAAACGATCTGGATTCTGCGGAAGTGTTTGTAATTAGGTGTAGCCGACAGACCCGACGTGCTCCAATTAGATCTGCAGCAGTGTCTGAGAAGAAAGCAGTTAATTGCTTACCTCTGCCAAGAAAACGCACCGTATGCTGTCATTACAGAGATGGATTGTGGTAGCGATTGTTTTTTCTCCTTTCTGTTACTAAAAGCACTGTTCTTGCCAATATTTCCTCTTCTGTTCTGTTTGGTTTGACATTAGTGGCAGATCTGATGAACTGTCTTTGGGATGTTACTCAAATACATGCCACCATTGGACTGGTAATGAAATGCTTACGAGATATTTAAAGATATCAACTGTGTTTAAGAGAATGGGTGTGCTAGCTAAGGGTGTGTGAAAGGTGTAATGTAGGCAACATTTATGAAGAATTTAAAAAAACAAAGAATAGTGCGTATAAATAGGTATGGTGGAAAACATCTCGTGAAATAATTCTTTTAAGTGGGAAAATTCTCTTGCAAAAACATTTTTGGAAAAATTGTAATGCAAAAACCTTTTTGGGATATGCAAAGTTTGTAAGCTTACAAAACCTTTCTTACAAGTTGAATATTTGCCTATCTTGGAACTAACAACTCAGTTGAACGCATTTCAGCAGGAAACAAATATCCTTTTCCTGAAAGTAATTACTGACACAGATAGTTTAATTTTACAAGAAATTGGTTCCTGCAGTGAGGGAAGGTTAAGACAATCTGTGCTTCCTACCGTTCACTTGAGAACATCATTCATATGTGTGTCTGGCTTGGAATCCAATATCTCGATGAAGATCCTATGGCAGAGTTTGTTTCAAACCATGTCCATCTTAAAGCAACTCATGATGAGAAACCGTGGCTCCCACCTTTAAGGTCTTTTTTCATAGGGAGCATTGATGATTATTAGGTAAATAATGGTCTTTGAGGGGTGGACATAGATGCAGCATTTATAGGTTTACAGTGCTAGGAGGGATAGTCCTTAGGTTGAATGAAGAATGATGGATTCCTTAGAAAACTGAAAGGCTGTTTAGGGCTAGAAGCTAGAAGAGAAGCTAGGTACTTGGGGTAGAAAGAGGTTGGTTCGGGGTACTGAGTGGGTTGGTGTTAAGAACTCCAACAAAGATTTATTTAAGTTCTATTTATTAACTAGCCAACACGGTGCTCCTACAGACGTCGGAGCGTACTTCCAGTCAGCTCGGTGATCAGCTGTTAACTGTCATATCGGACAGTTCCAGCTGGTGACCTCACAGCCGGTATGGTGTCTGCGCAAGGGCACTGGTGTGCACACACTGTACGGTGTCCAGGGGAGGACACACATATGATAAACATAACACATCTTCCCCTTTTAGGAAGAAGAAAACAAAACGAGGAACCAAACGGAGCATAGGGCTCCACTACCCACAAACTAAGGGGGTCATTACGATGGAGGATTTTCCGCATCCTCCGGGCCGGCGGAAGCCACCGCCGGCCCGGGGGATGCGGAAAATCCTCTGCGGACCCACCGGGACCCACCGCTAAGTATGGGCGGAAAATCCGTTTCGCTCGCGGATTTTGCGGATTTTCGGTAAATTCGCAATCCGCGAGATTCGCGAATCTCCCGCAAAATCCGCAAATCCGCGAGCAGCGGATTTTATGGCTTGCTCGCACTGTTCGCGTGAGTTCGCAGCTTCCCAGTACAACTTCGCGCCCCGCGAATAAGCGCTAAATTGCAGAAATACGATCTTAGCAAAACTGAAACTACTTACCAGGTTCAAAAGTTCAGGCTCATCATTAGTAGCCATTTCTTGTAGTGCTTCCTGAGGGGCCCCTTCAGAGTTCAGTTGCCTACTTGCAACTATTATGTGACCCTGCTCTGAACCTCAGAATAGTTACACATATGCCACAAAGGTCCTGAATTACAGCTAAGGGAGACAAGCAGGAGCCAGGCTGGAAGTTCAAATCCATTAATCAGCCCCTAATTCATTATTGTCAGTTGGGGCAGGGCAGGTGTTGTAACTAATTTTGCAACAATGAAAGCACTTAGCAAGTGCAAAAGATCACTAATCAGGAAGCACTAAGGAAGCAGGTGCCAGCTAAAAAAATATTCTGTGACACATTAATCAGCCACAAATTAATTCAGGTCACTTGAGGCAGGGAAGGTGTGCTTTGCTTTGCCACAATAATGTACTCTGACTGGACAACCAGAGGGTGCTGTGATGAAACAGAGGGTGGCATGGGTGGGCCAGAGGGTGGCATGAGTAGTCAGAGAGTGGCAGTGGTGACAGAGAGTGGCAGTGATGATGAAGAGTGTCCCAAACAGGCTGGACACGTAGAAACAACAAGTTCGCAAAACTTGCGACCCGACAGGTAAGTTCGCATTTGCGAAATTGTACAAAACCCTCGCGAACTGGCAGAAACCCGCGCGAACACAAAAAAAAAATCCGCAAATTTGCGAGAATTCGCGGATTTTGCGAATTGCGAGTTCGCAAATCCGCAAAATTTGCGAACGCGAGATTCGCAAAATTCGCCCATGTTTATCCACTGCCACATTAGGATGGCTGGTGGGTCATGGTTTAGGTCCGCAGCTTTTCCGCCGCGGCTGGCTTACAACCGCGGCGGAAAAGCACTAAAATGGTGACGGTGTCTCTCAGACACCGTCAGCCAGATTAGGATGTGCTTGGGAACATGCTTTTCCGCGGCGGCTTTTCCGCCGTGGAAAAGCATGTGTAACTGCACTGCGGGGGCACATTGCGGGCCCCCTAGGTGTAGTGGGGGGTGGGGGGTGCACATGGGGGGTACCATAGGTACCCCCTGCATTTGCGTGCACAATGCAGCAGGCACCGCGCGGTGCCTGGCGCTTTGTGCACGCAAATGCTGTGCATGCTTTTTTAACATTGCTGCGGGTGCAGCTTGAAGCTCCACCCGCAGCAATGTTAAAAATAGAGGATGTGACCGCCACCCTGGCGGTCACATCCTAATCTGCACAGAGGGAACGCCGCAGCCCATGCGGACGTTCCCTCATGCTCTGGGGTTGCGGACAGATCGTAATGACCCCCATAGTCTTTGAGTTTCGCAGGCGGTCCCAACAGTCTTCCTGCCCTGCTTCTATCAATTGGTTGTGCAGGTTCACACACCGGAATGGAAGGTGACTTGCGCTTGATCCCTGCTGGTCTGGTCTGATCGGTTGTACTGTCCTCTGCATGGTGTCTTTTTGCACACCGCTTCCATTTCTCTCCATAGAAGGTGCCGGCCATTCATAGTCAGATTCTATGTCAGAAAAGTATTGGTTAGTCACGTTACCTCCCGATGCTCCAGGTTGGTCTTCAGTGGACTCAATGGGTAGATTGTCTTCCATCTCATCCACAGGATTTTTGTAGGCAGAGAGAGCAGAGAAATGCCAGACTTTCCCATTGCTTAAGCGTGCAGAATTACAATACACCTCTTGCACTGTCAGGGGTTTGGTGCACCTTTCTTGACCCTTACCTATGTGACCGCTCTTCTTCACTTTGACAACATCTCCTGCCTTGATTACCACATCCTTGCATCCGTGTTTGTTATTGTAGTTGCTCTTGCTCTTGGATTGTGTATGAGCAAGCCTCTCCTTCACTATCCTTGATGACCAGTGTACTCTGCGGGCAGCCTTAACCCAACCTACATTGTCCTTGGTGAGCGGATTATGCCTTTGCATGAGCTCAAATGGACTGTGACCAGTGGTCTCGCAAGGCGTTATCCTGTAAGCCCACACCGTCTTCAGTATTTCCTTCCTCCAGTCCAGCTGGTTAGATATTGCTATCTGAATGATGCCTTTGAGAACTCTGTTAAATCTTTCCACTGACCCATTACCAACAGGATGATAGAGCGTAGTTGTTTTGTGCTCGATGTTGTGCTTCAACATGTATTCTTTAAATATTTCTGATGTAAACTGAACTCCATTGTCGTTCACTATCTGTTTAGGCAGTCCTTCGCGTGTAAAGGTGTCTTCCAGGAATTGGACCACATGCTGTGTGTCTGCTTTCTTTGCAATCCTTATTTCTGGCCATTTGGTGTAGTGATCAATGATGACTATAATGTATTGTGGTTCATGGTCACTGTGCACAGGTCCCATTATGTCAATGCCTATTCTCTCCAATGGCATGGACGGGCATTGTAGGGGGTGTAGTGGTGGCTTGAAAGTCACTTGGGTCTTGTCAGAATCCATGCACAGTTTCCAGTCTCTTACTTTCCTTTCCACATCCAGGCTAACACCCGGCCACCAATACATGTTCTTGATCCTACTTTTGGTTTTTGCGATGCCTAGGTGTCCTTCATGGCATATCTCCAGTATTTTCTTCCTGATAACAGTTGGTGGTACATATCTTCCGCTCCTCACCAATAGTCCATCTTCCATTGATAATTCATTTTTCACTTCCCAAAAATGCTTCAATTGTTCGTTAAATTTATTTTTGCTTGTCTAGCCTTCCTTAATCATTTGCATCACTTTTTCCATTTCTTTGTCTTTACTCTGTTCTATGAGCCACTCCTCCCTTGTTATTCCCCTGGAACACTCCCATAAACTTGCTATACACGAATCATCCACCTCATTGGTTCCTGTGTTTGTTTTTGATTCTAGTGGCATTCTGCTTAAAAAGTCCGCTACCACGTTTTTCACACCAGGGACATATTGTATGTCATACATGTAATCGAAAAGGCGCATTGAAATCCTTGCCAGCCGTGGTGATGCTGTGTACAATCCATTCATAGTGAGCACCTTCGTTAAGGGTTTGTGGTCCGTGCAAAGATTTACCTTCCTACCCCAGATGTACTGTCGGATGTGCTCGAGGGCCCAGACACAAGCCAATGCCTCCTGTTCTATCACTGAAAACCTTTCCTCTGCTGTTGTTAGAGATCGCGATGCGAATGCAATTGTGTACTCCACTCCTTTTGCATCCTTCTGTGTGAGTACGGCTCCTATGCCCTTGTTACTTGGATCGGTTGTCATGGCGTTTTGAAGATTGGGGTTGAATCCTTGTAAGGGTAGAGTTTTGCACATGTCTTGTTTGAGGTATTGGAAGGTTTGTTCACATTCTTCAGTCCATTAAAATTTGTTTTTGAGTTTTAATTGCTGTCTCAATGCGTATGTTTTTATTGAAAAATTCCTGATGAACTTCGAGTAGTACTCCACCAACCAGAGGAATGATCTCAGTTCATCTCTGTTGGTGGGTACAGGTGAGTCCTTTATAGCTTGAATTAGTTCGTTCTTTGGACTGATGCCATCACCAGTTATTAGATGGCCCAGATAGTTGACTGAATTGCTTGCGAATTTCCATTTTGAGTGCTCAGCTGTTAATCCTTTTTCATTCAATATTTCCAAAACCTGCTTCACTCGGCTGTCATGTTCCTCTCTCGTTTTTCCCATCACTAGGATATCATCCTGGAACAGTAATATACCGGCGACACCCTCAAATATGTTGTTCACTAACCTTTGAAACATTGCAGCCGCAGAAGCCAAGCCGAATGGCACTCAGGTAAATCTGAAGCATCTAAACGGTGTCACGAACGTGGTTAGTGATTTACTTTCTCGATGTAGCTGTACCTGGTGGTATGCTGATTTTAGATCGACGGTGGTAAACCACTTGACACCCTTGGTGGTGGACTGCATATCATTTGTCTTTGGTAGTGGATATTGTTCCACTATGATGTTTTGCTTTAAATCTCGAAGGTCTATGCAGAGTGTCAGCTTGCCATTAGGGCGTTTTGCTATGACAAGCGGTGCAACCCATTCTGATGCCTCCACTCTTTCTATAATTCCATCAATAAGCAGCTTGTCAAGTTGGTTTCTGACCTCTTTCCTTATTGCAAACGGTATGTTTCTTGCTTTGTGCAACGTAGGTGTGGAGATTGGTTTTAACTTTATTCTGTGCTGGTACCCTTTCAGGACTCCGACATTTCCACTGAACACTTTTGGAAATTTTGCTAGTATTAGGCTTGCATAGTCGTTGGTGTCTGATAGACTCAGTCCTAGTTCACTACTGTTCGGATCAAGCATGATCCCCAGGCTCCCTTGGTCCATCCACCGTAGAACAGATTGACCCACCTTAGAAACATAAAGTTTACAATCTGCTTCTCTTCCTTAGTAAATGAACTTGAGACTTCTGTACCCACGCATTTCAATAGGCTCACCATTGAACGATTTTATCACAATGTCCGGTTTATTAAGTCTTTCACCAATCTTTTCTTTGAATTTCGCACTCCAGACTTTCTCGTTTACGATTGTATATGGTGAACCTGAATCCGCTACTATGTTTATTTCTACACCACCATTTGTCATTTTACATACAAGTTTCCTAGTCTTACCCTGAATGTTTTCATTAGAGACTTGCCTCACAATCTGATCTCTTATCAATTCGTCATGAAGATTTCAAAAACGACAGTTTATTGCTAGATTTTTAAGTGCGGCCACGTAATCATCCACAGACTCATCTTTTCCTTGCTTCCTGTGGAAAAACGTATACCTATCCACTCCAACACATACTGTTGGTTTGTTGGTTTGTAGTATGTATTTAAATCATCAATTGCGTTGGTGAAAACATCTCCTTCATTTTCTGCTCGTATTTTTTTGTTAATTGAGTTATACACCTTTATTCCCCCTGCCCCTAGGCTGTGCATTAACATTTTATACTTCTTTCTGGTTTTATCTCTTCATCTTCTTCAAGTGTGGAGATGTAATTAAGGAAATATTCCCTCCATTCTTCCCACTTTAATGCCGGTTCGCTACCTGCACGTAAGAAGGATTCAGGGGGTGAGAGATTCCATATACAGCCAGTTGCCATTTTAGTGGAATCTAAAGACTTTGTTTTGAATGGGCGTAAAATAGTGTATTTAGTTATGGGCTGTGTGGTACTAGTCTCTTTAAGTATAACTAACTCTTTTTTTTTTTTTTACCTGCGTACAATAGTTCACTTTATGTTTTTAAAGGTAATATTTATGAGTTGTAATTTCCGTGTATCACACTGTTCTTTAACCTGCTTAGATCGTTCTTACACTTATAACATTACCGTCTTTAAATAGTGTGAGTAGTCCTCCTCGAAGTCTCTACTTGTCCGGTTTTGTTTTCTTAATCATAGAGTTGTTGTGAGCCAATTTCCTGTTTAATACATTGGCTACAATGCATGCATGAAGACTAGTCCATCACGTTATGCGCATTTATTACCTTCAAAATCGCTGCCACGTTGTGTACATCAGTGCCGATTTTTACCAATTGCACTTTGTTTTAATAAATATTGTACAGCGTTGACTACGACCGCTCACTGTCTCACCTCTCTTTCGGTGCCTCTGCTGTGTCCCCGGTCCGCCACGGCTTGTGCCGATTGTGCGGAGGGACAGGAAGCAGCAGAGCACCAGAAAAAGTCAGCATAGTGGCCCCGCCCTCCTGCCTACTTAATTCCACCCCCAGCGCGGATGCGCGCAGCGGCGCGCCAAAGGCAAGCCCGTCTGCACCCGTCCGCGCCAGGATGCCGCCCGCTGCCCGATCCCCTGGATGAATCTCGGCCGTAAACGGTGAGTGGATCACTACAGTTGTAGATATGATTCACTACTCTAGGCAAGAACTTATATCTCTTAAGCCTAAGAGTGCAAATATTCGTATTCATCCCCAACTCTTGCCTTGCACCCGTGTCAATAATTCTGATACTATTGACGTTTCACTAGCATCTGTGCCCATCTCTGCCACCTCTGCAACCTCTGCTTCTGTTATAAACCCAGGGAAAATAATCAGATCCATCATCAATGAAGGCTCTAAATCTTTCTCTGCCCTTTATATAAATACTAGGTCCATCCCTAAGCACGCTTTGGAATTATGGAGTCTACTTGACAATGACCGGCCTGATATATGCTTCCTTACTGAAACATGGCTTCACAGTCAAGCATCGCCCGATGTGGCCACTGCATTTCCATCTGAATACCATGTTATCAGACAAGACAGAGAGGGGAGGAGAGGAGGCGGAGTTGCAGTGGCAGCAAAGGCCCCGCTTGGTATCTCTTTGTTGGAATCCTTTTCTAACCCCCTGTTTGAAATTTTAATAGTTAACCTTTTGTATTTTAAAACGATGATAGGAAGAGTTGCACTGGTCTATAGGCGTCCTGGCGATAAATCCAAATTTGTTAATGCTCTCTTGGATACTATCGCCTCACATGTATTAGCCACGGATCACTTTATTTTAATAGGAGATTTTAATTACCACATGGAACTTATTCTTGATTCCTGTCATTTTAAGACCAGTATGGAAACCTTATCATTAACACAGAGGGTTCTAGGACCTACCCACCATGCAGGGCACACTCTGGATCTAATTTTCACTAATATGCCCAGTTTTACCTGCAAACCCCCTCTGCCTATGACCTGGACGGACCATTTTTTAGTGAAATTTAGTTTTCCTGGCTCCAATAAGCCTATGAACTCGAAGTGTGCAGACTCAATGCTCATACGTCCCTGGCATAAACTTACACAGGAGGCCTTTGAAATTTATTTCAACCCTCCCGGTGACACATTTAACAATATCGACCTCATGGCCAACCAGCTGGAAGAGCGTGTGAAGACTGCACTGGACAAGGTCATTCCTGAAACGAGAGTTAAGGTAAAATCTATTGCCTCCCCTTGGTTCACAGAGGAACTGAAAATAAAGAAAACTGCTAGTAGAGTAAAACAAAAACTAGTGAAGATCGTAAAAACTATAAGCAGATTCAATTTCTTTACATGGAAAATATAAAGGAAGCTAAATCTAGCTATCTTACACAAAGAAATAATAAAGCCTCTCACTCCTCCAAAGAATTATTTAAAATACTAAATGAGTTCACCGCTTCCCAGGTGGAACAATCATCTTTCACCCCCACGTTGGAGTGGGTTAATGCATTGGCCGCGCAGTTCCATAATAAAATCAAGTCCATCTATTCTATTCTATGTTTACAACCCCCGGTTCTAATGACACCTTAATTGGTGAGGTATCATCCTGTAACCCCTTGATTCCTCACCATATGGAGGGCGCTCTGCTTATGGAATTTGAGCCTACCACGGTTGAGGAAGTGCTAGTTGCACTGGAGAAAGTGAAATCGGGTTCTCCCACTGATTCGCTAGCGCCTCGTAAGTGCAGTGAAATATTTCCTCGCTTGGCCTGCTCTCTCTCTAAAATCTATAATACCTCTTTTGAGCTGGCATCTATGCCTAGCAGCTGGAAGGTGGCCCAGGTAAAACCTATCCTTAAAAAGCTCACTAGCGATCCCACCATTGCCTCTATTTACAGGCCCATATCTTTATTACCCTATTTCGGAAAGGTACAGGAACAACTTGTTAACAAACGTGTCTCCAATTTTGTAGAAACACATTCACTTTTAGATCCATCGCAATCGGGCTTCCGTGCTGCCCATGGCACTGAAACGGCAATGATGGAAGTGGTGGATAACATTCGTCTCACACTGGGCAAAGGCGATTCCGCATTTTTGATCTTATTAGATCTCTCAGCAGCCTTTGACACCATCTCCCACAGCATCCTTCATTAACGGCTGTGGGAGATTGGTGTCAGAGGCAAGGCTCTGGCCTGGTTCAAGAGTTTCCTTGCCGATCGGTATACTTACATCAGGATTAACTCTTTGGAATCCAGTAGGATGCCTCTCACCGTGGGGGTACCTCAAGGGCCCATTTTGAGTTCCATGTTATTTAACATTTATCTCGCTCCCTTGGCCAGAATGATAAAATCCTACGGTTTCACCACAGGGTCCTACGCGGATGATATGCAGGTTCTTATTACCTGTAGTCCAGACGCCTTTGACACCTGCACCAGATTTTAGAGATGTATGATCCATATCAGCGAATGGATGAATGATAATAAACTTCAACTTAATTTCAGTAAAACTGAAATTATACTATTTGGTAAGGCGAAGACACAGTGGCCACACGACTGGTGGCCTACAGAATTGGGACCATGTCCAGAGCCCAAAGAGGTGGTTCATGACCTGGGAATAATGCTCGATTGTGCCCTTTCTATGAAGGCTCAGATTACCCAAGTATCTGTTATGGTATACTACGGAAATTGCGGAAGATTTTCAGGTGGCTACCCATCGAATCCAGGAAACCTTTGGTCCAGGGATTGGTTGTTAGCCGCCTGGATTATGGCAACGGAATGTATACCTCCATCAATGAGGGCCTGTTAACTAAGCTACAAACCCTTCAAAATGCTGCTGCACGCTTGGTGCTAGGTCTGCCTCCCAGGTCCCCCTCCTTGCCCTGTCTTAGACAATTGCACTGGCTCCCAGTACGACAAAGAAGCCAGTTTAAGATCCTTAGGCTCACGCATAAACTTTTGCATGGGACAGGACCTTCCTATCAGGTATTAACCCTCCAGAGCTTTAAGGTCCAGTACTAAAATCCTTCTGGTACAGCCCAGGGCTAGAACGTCGAGGATGGGCTGTAGAGCCTTTTCCTACCTAGCCCCTCAATTATGGAACAAACTACCTACACATCTGCAGTCTCTTTCCAACCATCAGGCTTTTCGTAAGGGCTTGAAAACCTGGCTCTTTTCTAATTGATCTCCTCTCCTCTGCCCCCTTTCATACCAGACTGTTGTTTGTTGCTAAGCGCCTTGAGACTTTTGTGACATGTGCGCTATACAAGAGACTATGACGAGGTCGCAGTCAGCTGTCATTGATTTCGCCTGGTGATGACGGTTGCTCACGGCGGTTTTTCTCGGCAGTTGCTCGATTCAGTTTTTTCAATGTCATTGAGGCTTGACACACTATGTAAACTTCTTTGTGTTTTCTGTTGTACTGTCCAGCATGTGCGCTCACTGTTCACGCTAAAAAGTCCCAGTCACATTCATCAGGATATCAGCTGATCTCTGTATTTTACTTCTGTTCAGCGATACATTACGCATTTACTTCAAAACTTCTATAAATGTTTTCACCACTGAATATTATTCACCTGTGTGTTATTCTAATTGTCTGCACAATTGCAACCTTTGCCTAATAGTCGTACATTTATTTGTGACGATTTTTCACAGAAATTTCATTTTTTCTCCTTGCTCGTACCTGCATTTTCCGTGGCAATTTTTATGGCAATGTTTTCCGCTTGAAAATTCCTTTAACTATATTTCCGAATATTTTTTCTTTGTCACACCGACTGCTGGTTTATTTTTTTCTTTCTTCTTTTTTTTCCTTGACACGTGGATTGGCTCTCGTCGCCAGTCTTGTAAAGAACAAACATTTATATAAGTTCTATTTATCAACTAGCCAACACGGTGCTCCTACAGACGTCGGAGCGTTCTTCCAGTCAGCTCGGTGATCAGCTGTTATCTGTCATATCTGACAGTTCCAGCTGATGACCTCACCGCTGGTATGGTGTCCACGCAGGGACACTGGTGTGCACACACTGTACGGTGTCCAGAGGAGGACACACGTATGATAGACATAACAGTTGGGCATGATGAAACAAATTGGAAGGGTTAAGGGAAGGTGCTAATAGGCCAAATGGATTGTTGTTTGATGCTTGGCAGAAGAAAAGGTTGGGTAGGAGAATGGGCATGGTTCAAGACAAAAAGGCAGGGTCTTTGGGATGGGGAAAAGTAAATACAGGTCCCCTCGCTAGGCATGGTTTGTGAGAGATAGGTGAAGGTCCCTGGGAATATTCAGGAATAAATGCATGCAAAGGATTGGGTTAGGGGGCACAGCTTGGTGTAGAAAGATGAGTCCCGGCTGCAGGGGGATCAACTGGTGACACACATACCCCCAGACCCTATTTTCTTTATTCACACCCCACTCATAATGGGACCTACCAGGAGACAGAGCTACAGCCTCTGGGATAATGTGACTGCTGCCACTCCCGAAACAGACGCACACCATCATTGGCCCATAGAAATGCACGCTTCCATTGGACTGGGAGACACATGTGACATTTCCAACAGAAAAGCATCTTCCAATTGGAGAGTCATGCATACCAGGTGCTCTACCAAATAAGGGCATTTTCATTGGGCTCACAGTTGCAGTAACTTTGGAACTAGGGTTATACTATAATTATTGTGATAAAAAAAGTGATGACTCATGCCAAAAACATTGAAAATGGAAAAAAATATTAAAAACACAATCAAACTAAAATAATTACCTGAAAGGTAGATATGCTTAATTTTCCTTGCTTATGTTCTTGTGCAACCATTAGAACTCATGTGCCCTCTGAGAAGTGCAAGAAATGTTCACATGGTTCCTCAATTTCTGGAGATACTGTGCAATATTTTGAATTCCTGTAGTCATGTCTGCAACACTATAAGTTGCCACCAGTCCAACATGGCAGCTATTTTCAACCACAGCCCCAGGGTGGCCGTGTAGACAATTCATGTTTTTCTCTTTTACATACTTGCCACTAGTGGAAGAGGGCTATTTCAACATATTAAAGAAACATTGGCATGTCTTGAAGTCTGTCAATTGCATAAATAAACCGGTTTATGTATTGACCTGTAAATGAGTGATTTATGATGGGAGGGTGGTGAGCTTTGAAGCTGCCTTTTGGGAAGGGGGGCTTCATGCGCCCCTCCCCATTTCTTGACTAATTAAACAATGCTCCAGGTACCTGACCCACGTGTTTGTTTTCTTTTTTTGTTGCAGGGAATAAGTAATTCTACAGGCGATTTCACTGTAAAAAAGGTTTTTTAATTCTTTTTTTAAAACTACTGAACGGATTCACACCAAATCACAAGAAGCATGCTTTTGGGACCAAGAACAAGCTTTCTGCCAAATTTGGTATAATTCCGTTCAGCGGTTTGGGCTGTAGGTGCTTTCAAAATACCTGTGAAAAATTGCATGGGGAAAGCGTGTTATGGGACCTCCCCTTTTTGTCAGTCCCCACTTTACGAATGAACTCAAACCATTCTAAACAGCAGCTGAAGTGAGTGGCAAACTAGTTTTTAACATTTCGTGAAGATTCGTCAAACGGTGCTAAAGTTATTGGCAAAAAAGAAAAATCTTTTCCTATGAAATCTGGGTCCTAACTATAACTACCTACTTGTGTCTGCCAGTATATATATGTGTGTGTATATATATATATATATTCACTGAAAAAACCATAGGTTATAGACCATATATAGTTAGGGATTAGCATTTACAAAACCTTATTTTACTCGCACAAAACCATTGAAATTCCCATATATAGTTAGTTGCACTAACTATATATCGCGCACCCGCAATCCACTGCTGATGATGTCACATATTACATCATTCATGACATGGTCAGTGACATCACTGATGACATTTCAAGGTTTTGTAAATGCTAATTCCTAACTATATATGGTGTATAACCTATGGTTTTTTCAGTGAATTTCAATGGTTTTTTATTAGCAAATATCAAAAGCTGTAAAATGTATTCTTCTTTTAAATGACACTTTTTCCCCAAACTGCCTTGGTATATTCCAATATATGTCAAAGACAAAAATGTAAGTGGTCCAATCAATTTTTTCCATAATTTGAGGAAGCACAGAAACATGTGAATAAATCTGTTTCTGTTTACATGAGAGACTATGGAATGGGTTTAATATACAACAATAACTTGCGTTCCAACATTCAACACATCTACAGAAGAGATGGTGTGCACTTCTCTGATGAAGGGAATAGAATATTCGTCCTTTATTTAAAAGTGTGCATTGGAACTTACTTGTAGGTACCTAAATTAGCCACAGAACACAATAGCTCTTTTCAGAGCTACCCTACCTCTGATCATTCAAAACGTTTATCTTTTTCTATTTTTTTTTCTTCACCAAAGTACGCTCTCCGGTTTGCTTACCGGTGCGCGTACCGGGCGCTTCCCCCGCGAATTTTCAAAAATTTAATTTTTGTATTTTTCCATATATCAGCGTCCTAATCCCCCCTCAGAAAACCTAGAGGGTCATAAACTGTCTACCATGCCCCCTTCTACCCATTCCGTACATTGTTTGTCCTCCATCTTATGTATCAATTCTACCGATACACAAAATGGAGGACTCCCGTAACGCTGCCGGTTCGCGTACCGGGGAAGCGCGCCGGTAAGCGCTCGATAAAAAAAGGTGGGAAAGTAATTTACAGAAAAACTACTACAGACACTTTCACCAAATTTGGAATAGTCCCTACTACATACCAGTCCCTACCATTTTCCAAAATTTGATGGAATTCCATAGAGCCAATCAAGTTGTAGCCCTGTCTAAATAACCTGAGGTATATTAGATGGCAAAAACACATTAGAAAGAGTTGACATTTTCAGCCAATGATAACATTACTTTCAAGTTGTATTTTTATGTGCTGACATTTGATTGGTTTGTTACATGAATATATAGAGGGACCGGAACTCCCTGAGGCACATTTACAGAGCATTTCCTGAGAAACCTAAGACACTTTTCCAAATGTAAGTTAATAGTTTTGAAGGAGATATATGTTGTGCACCTAAAGTTATCTTTATAAAAACGTTTCCTGTTAGATATTTACTGTCCCTCAGTTATAGTTATAGATTGAGTAAGGCTTCTCTGTGGTAGTCATAGATTGAGTTAGACTTGATCACATGCAGTACTTTATATTTCTTCTTCCTGCCTTGTAGAATACACTGCCCAAACATAAATTCACTCTTAAAAACTCAGAACTATGTTGTACACGTTAAGTTAAAAATAAAAATGTTGAAGTTTCTTACTTAAACTCTATTTGTCTCTCTCTTTTTATTCTACCTTAACAGCAATTATGGATAAAGAAGCACAGGAACCCAAAGTACAACCTGAAATACAGGACAATAATGATGATTTTTTTAATGTGACAGTAGACAAACAACTGTTGGAATTTATGGACAATTTTGATAAACAAGAGACAATTTATGAAAAAAAGATCACGAAATTTCAGATGAAGTACTACTTGAAATTTCCACAGATTTTTAAAATTAATATCAATAAAATTTTATTTATAAATTAAAAATTGTTTAAGACATTATTCATTTTTTTTCTAAATTTAAGATATAATAGTAGAGTAATTATAAAAAAAGTCAGACTAATGGTAAAGAGTACAACATTTCTATATTACTATGTGCTCAGGGAATGCTCAAAGGATCTGTTTCTACTTTCCCATGAATCTAGGAGAATAATTTACTTACTTGATGTGTTTTAAAAATGTGTTTTTTGACTTAAAATGGCTCAAAGGCTTTGTAAATATGCCACATGCTGACTATGAATCTCTGGCAGTATATATCAAGAAAACTAAATGACTTCAATAAACGTTTTTAAACACATCAAGTAAGCAAATTATTCTCCCCCATTCATGGGGAATTTACTTAAAATGCCCTAACACACACAAGGGCGTATTTACAAGGCCCTTGCACCACTTTTGCATCACTTTTAACATGGGAAAAATAACTTGAAAGTGGCTTAAAGGCCTTGTAAATATGCCCCATGCTGGCTATAAAACTCTAGCAGTACATATCAAGAAACCTAAATGACTTCATGAAACGTTTTTATACACATCAAGTAAGCAAATTATTCTCCCTGAATCATGGGGCAAGTGAAATATTTGTTTAAAGAAGCAGACACCATTTTACCTTCTCTGGGGTAGGTCTGGAAATGCTTTTTAAAGGACACCTTTGAGCAATTGATGGCACTTTTTCCTCAAACTGCCTTGGTATATTCCAAAATATGCCAAAGACAGAAATGGAAGTGGTCCAATCAATTTTATCCACAAATTGAGAAAGCTAGGAAGCATGTAAATAAGTCTGTTTCAGCTTACATAACAAACAATGGAATGGGCTCCATCTGCAACAATAACTTGCGTTACTGCATGCAAGATATCTACAGAGGAGATGGTGTGCACTTCTCAGATGAGGGAAACAGAGTTTTCATAAAAATTTTAAGACAGTGTATTGATACCTACTTAGAACTTACACAGAACCCAAAAGCTCTTTTCAGAGCTACCTTAACTATAATTACTCTTTTAAAATTTCGAATGTACCTTTTTTCACTAATTTTCACTTATGTTCGCTTCCCGGTTCGCTACCCGGTTCACGTACCGGCAGCTAACCACGCGAAAAAATCTAAATTTTTTTTTCTTACGACATATATGAGCCTCCTCAGCTACCCTCAGAAAACCTAGGGGGTCAAGATACTTCTCCCATGCCCCCTTACACCCATTTCCCACATTGTTATTCCTCCATCTTGTGATAAAATTTGTCCAAAACACAAAATGGCGAACTCCCGTTACGCTGCCGGTAAGCTACCCGGTTCGCGTACCGGGACGCGCCTCTACGGCGAAAAATCGCAAAAAAACATTTTATTTTATTTTTTGCCCCGTGGGGCACTTTAATTTCCCCCTCATCAATCTTAGGGGGTCAGAAGGGGTCTTACTTGCCCCCTTTCATTAAATTCCCCCTTCATTTTTCTCTACCTCTTGTCTCTCAATCCAACCGAGAGACAAGATGGCGGCCGGTCCGGACTGTTTAGAATGTTGACAGACACCGGAGAGCCAATCAGCTTCTCCTCGCGAAGTTCCGTTACGCGTCAGGTACGCGAACCGGGGCGCTAACCGGGACGCTGTCACAGATATATCTGTTTTTTAAAACGTTAATTTCTCAAAATCCACTGGAGCACATATATTGAGACCTAGCAAAGGCACATCGGGCTAACAGTCCCTACAATTTTGCCAAGTTTCGTGCAAATCCATTCAGCCGTTCGAGCTAAAAGTGAGGCCAACCGCCCTATGGAAAACTCAATGTTAAAAACGCGTTTTGGGACCCCCCTTTTTTCTCGGCCCCCCTTGACGAAACCCCCCAAATTTCCAGGGGCTGCTCAGAAACAAAATGTGCAATTTTCCTGAAAATTTCAGCCAATTCCGTCCACAAACGCCAAAGTTATTAGACATAGAATTTTCAAAAATCCCATAGGAAAAAAATCCTAACTATATATACCTACTGGCGACTACCAGTAGGTAATATATATATATATATATATATATATATATATATATATATATATATATATATATATATATATATATATATATATATATATATATATTATCTCCAATCCTGACAATCACTTTTTAGAAATCAGGCGCTGACTCCGTGGGGTCTCGTTTCAGAAACAAGGTTTTATTTTCTTAGTGCTTGGATTGACGCGTTTCGACGGTCACAGCCGCCTTGCTCACAACACAGAGCAACATTTCGTCATTGCTTTTAACATGTCAACTTGTGATTGGATCTCTGAATGGTTTCCCCGTAGTCATGACTACCAGTTCAGAGCTCACTGGAAATTTACAGCGTTCTCTATGTGGTACAACTGATGTTAAATTAAATCAACACTCTTAATGTTAACTACACATTTTTCATTTTACATGAAATAAAAGACAATTATTGTCATTGTCGATTATTGAAAATTAAAATAAAGCAAATTAGAGCATTTCACATTTTATAAATTTAGCAAACGTTTGCATATAAATTCGGTTATCGCAATGTGTTAAAATAAAACAGGTAAATCTGCATTATAAGTACCATCTCTATTAGAGTTATACTTTCGTTATAATGGGTCTAGTGCCCAATTAATAATCATGAACCCATTGACATTTTACGGTTCATTGTGTAAACCCACATTTGATTAATTCTGAATTGAGCCCAAGTGGGCATAGGTAACACATCGCAAAAAGATTTGTCCAAACCAATTAATTCTTACGCTTCATATTTCATTGATACACTCTGTAATTTCTTAACAATAAGACGTCATTGTAATTAGAGGAAACCATAGAAAAAATGGGTTCTGTGAGCATGTATACTGCTATTTCAGATAGATGACATATATCTATTACATTAAAATTATCTAGGACTCTGTTTTCGGAGGAATGGTTTGAGAGCTTACAGAATGGATTTATGTTGGATTGTATAGAACTCATAAATGTACACTAAGAGATTCGTCTGCATTCAGACCTTGTGGCGCCTTGCTATCTAGGAGAATGATATATCTCGACTCTAATCTTCGGCGGGCTAGTTGTCTGTTTCCCCCTCTGATGCTTTTTTTCACATGGTCTATGACGAAGTATTTAATGTTGTCTGCATTGCCCTCATGTGTCATATTTATATGCCTCGCCACTGGATACGTTGGGTCATTATTTTTTATGGCCCTGAGATGCTGAAGCACTCTAACGTGGACCGGGTGTATTGTACTCCCCATGTATCTTTTGTTGCAACTACACTGCAAAACATAGACTGCGAAGTCTGTTTTACATGTGTAATTTGCTCGTATCTCTAGCGGGGTTTTCCTGTATGGAACATTTACCTTGGTAACATTGGTACCATACTGACATGCTTTGCATTTTGTACATTTAAAAAAAACATTTTTAGTTCTTAACCATGGCGGCTCTTTCTTTTTCAGCACTGGGGCATTGTCTACCAACTCTTCCCTCATACTTTTAGCTTTTCTGAAAGTGAGTTGTGGGATTTTATTACAACTTTTGCCTATTATCGGATCATTCCAAACTATGGGCCAATGTCTGTAAATTATGTTTCTCACTTGTTTGTGGTATGCATTATATCCTGTGACAAGGCGTGGGGTTCCTGTGTTTTGTTCTGATTTGGGTTTTTCAATCTTGGCGGAGAACAATAGGTCTTTTCTGTCCTTCAGGTCACATTTCTGTTCCGCCGTTTTCAGTATATGTTCTGGGTAGCCTCTAAGTTTTAACCTGCTGAACAATTTGGTTTTCGAATTTTTGTAGCTTGTGGTTGTGCTACAATTTCTTTTCATTCGGAGACATTCTGCATATGGTATGCTATCAATTAGATTTGGAGGGTGAAAACTGGAGGCATGCAAGATAGCACATGTGCCTCCATTCACAGATTTTGTATATATTAGAGCCTGCATTTTTTATTTAACTTTTACCCTTATAGTTGATTATTGAATCTGTACCTACCTACTTGACAGACCTGCTTGGTGGTGTGGATTCTTTCTGTACCTAAGTGCGCGCTTGGAACGCCGTTTTTTCCTGTATATATATATATATATATATATATATATATATATATATATATATATATATATATATATTACCTACTGGTAGTCGCCAGTAGGTATATATAGTTAGGATTTTTTTCCTATGGGATTTTTGAAAATTCTATGTCTAATAACTTTGGCGTTTGTTTCTTTTTCTTTACTGGAGAAGGTTTTGGCTGGATATATATATATATATATATACATATATATGTATATATATAATATATATTATATATATGTAATATATATATATATTATATATGTATATATATATAAATCTTTTATATTTTCTTGTAGATATGATGTTCACTCCAGGGATGCTGTCTCTGAAATATATGGAGTGTATTATCACACACAACTCTTTTTCATTTACTCATTGGAGTTACATCTTAACAGTCTACCTGACCTCCCATTTCTGAATTTGGATTCTATTTTTAAACAAAGTAACTTTTTGCACTTTATGGGCCCGATTCTCAGAACTAACTTAAGAAAAAATCCTAAACTTACTACCATTTTGGTATTCACAGAAGGCACTTACTCATTTCGGTATTCACAGAAGTTAGGACTCCTAACTTTAGGACTCCTAAATGCCTTCTGTGAATACCAAAAGTCTTAAAATTAGGATAGTTCTCAATTTAGTAGTAGTAAAGTTAGGACTCCTAACTTTAGGACTCCTAAATGCCTTCTGTGAATACCGAAAGTCTTAAAATTCGGATTTTTCTCAACTTTACTACTACTAAACTGAGAAAAATCCTAATTTTAAGTCTTTCGGTATTCACGGAAGGCATTTAGGAGTCCTAAAGTTAGGAGTCCTAACTTTACTACTACTAAATTGTAAAAAATACTAAATTTAAGACTCTTGGTATTCACAGAAGGCATTAAGGAGTCCTAAAGTTAGGAGTCCTAACTTTACTACTACTAAACTGAGAAAGATCCTAATTTTAAGACTTTCGGTATTCACAGAAGGCATTTAGGAGTCCTAAAGTTAGGACTCTTAACTTCTGTGAATACCGAAATGAGTAAGTGTCTTCTGTGAATACCCAAATGAGTAAGTGCCTTCTGTGAATACGAAAATGGTAGTAAGTTTAGGATTTTGTCTTAAGTTAGTTCTGTGAATCAGGCCCTATATCACAATTTTTTAGCATGGTTTTAATGGACTTATATATTTGATTTGTACTGCATTCCCGTCATGACTCCTAACCATGTACCATCTTAAAGGCTCTATTTTCAGGTGGCGAACTGAGGGCGTCCCTCCCTGGGCTATTTTGTACATTTGCAATGTTTTGCACACAATGTGATTTGCACTAGTTACATTGTATTTTGCACTGTAAGCCAACAGCTATGTTAGTAACTGTATGATTACTACGTTTTGCACTTTATTTGCGTATGTTGCACAGTTTTGCTTGATTTGCACATGGAATATGAGTTTGTAAATATTGGGTCATCTTGAGTCTGACGGGTACCAAGCCTTGGGCATAATTACTGTATATACCTTAAATACTCAAAACGGATAGTTATTATGTTTTATATTCATTTTTTTACATACAGCATATATATATAAAAATGCTGGTCATGATAAGGAATGTTAAAATATAGAGCCTTTATCAACAGAAATGGTAAATGCATTTCAAATGTAGCATTTTTTCTATGTCCATATAAAAATACCATGGAACACTAGTGGGGTGTGCATTTATATGTCTAATCTCACGTTGAATGGCTTACATGTGATCAAGGCCAGCTTGGCTGGCCGAAACACGTAATGACAGGTTGCGGGAGCACTGCATACAGAAATGAAAAATAACTTTATATCACAGGAAGTGGAGTTTGTGTGTCTCTTCATTGCCGTCAGGAGGTTGGGGAGTCATTGGATTTCGATATATATATATCCATACTAATATAATAAAGAGAGAGCCCAAACCTTTGAGGCGGGTAATCTCAGGGACCACAGCAGCAATCACAACACCCAATACAGCGTTGGAAAGGGCAGTTGCAGCAGAAGGACATAGGCTATGCAGACGCCCACCATATACATTTAAAAGGTAAAAGAACCGTGCCAGCAAAGTAGTCCCTTGTGGGCGTGGCTGCGTTGTGCTGTGGGCGTGTGCTGGGGGCGTGACAAACGCTGGGGGTCGTTTGGTACGTTCCGCCCTTCATGCCATGTCTCATATAATGTGCTAATCCCACCCTGCTCCCTTTAAATACCCCTGCACCCCCTAATCATAAACCACCCTTACTCCTTAAAATACCCCAACACCCTTAAACACTAACCCATCTTAACCCTATAAATATACCCTGTACCCCAAAACCCAAACCTATCCCTAAACCCTAAAAATACCCCTGTACCCCCAAAACCCAAACATATCCCTGAACCTTATAAATACCCCTGTACCTCAAAACCCAAACCTACCCCTGAACCCTAAAAATACCCTTGTACCCCAAAACCCAAACTTAGCCCTGAACCCAAAAAATACCACTGTACCCCAAAACCCAAACCTACCCCTGAACCCTAAAATACCCCTGTACCCCAAAACCAAAACCTAGTCCTGAACCCTTAAAATACCCCTGTACCCCAAAACCCAAACCTAGCCCTTAACCCTAAAAATACCCCTGTACCCTGAAACCCAAACCTAGCCCTGAACCCTAAAAATAACCCTGTACCCCAAAACCCAAACCTACCCCTGAACCCTAAAATACCCCTGTAGCCCAAAACCCAAACCTAGCCCTGAACCCTAAAAATAACCCTGTACCCCAAAACCCAAACCTACCCTGGAACCCTAAAATACCCCTGTACCCCAAAACCCAAACCTAGCCCTGAACCATAAAAATACCCCTGTACCCCAAAACCCAAACCTAGCCCTGAACCCTTAAAATTCCCTATAACCCATAACCCAAACCTAGCCCTGAACCCTAAAAATACCCCTGTACCCCAAAACCCATACCTAAACCCTAAAACTACCCCTGTACCCGATAACCCAAAACTATATCTGAACCCTTAAAATACCCAAAACACCCCAAAACATATACCTCAGTACCCCAAAACATATACCCCTATACCCATACTTACCTTATCCAAACATTTAAAAAAAACATGATTTTACCATTCATGCATTTACAACGAATTTTGTTGTAAATGTATGCGTTGTAAAAGCATATAAAATGTAATGCCTTGCGTTATAATGGCATTGCGGAGTAATGGTACTTTCGTAATGAAAGTATGCCGAGTGATGATATGCGGAAAGAAAGTTGCGGAATAATGGGTGTTTACTCTCCCCCGGTAAGTTCATTGGTGGCACGGTGGCCCATATCTCCAGCAACATACTCATATTTTTTCACCACCCAATTGAAAAATGCACTGGTCTCTCTCATTGATGGCCAGCACCGATATACACTTTTAGACACACCTCCCGCCACAAGTTCTAGAATTGCAAACTTTAGAGCTGGGGAGCTATGTTCGAAACTCGACATCAGCTCAACATCCTGTGATTCCAGGTAAATCGCTTTGTCTCCCCGTGCTTACCACAAATGAATGTGTTCTTCTGTAATGTAAATTGTGCTCATGCCATGTTGGCGAGTTCGCGCTATATAATATTGCAAGGAAAAATAAAGTAGGGAAACTCGAGCTCACACACTACTTAACGCGCACTCTTAAGTGCATCAGCAGTGCACTGTGAATCGGAGCGTTTCACAGGCCTGTCACAGATAAGAAATGCTATCTAAACGAAATCCTACAAAACAATATACTACTGGCCAGCAGCAATTCATACCCGGACAACGTCGGGACGGGCTGCTAGTATATATATATATATATATATATATATATATATATATATATATATATATACACACAGGGCCTCATTTATGAGGCCTTGCGTCAGTTTTGCGCTGCGGATGCGTCACTTTTTGTGACGCATCGGCGGCGTAAAACATGCGCCTTGTTGCGCCATATTTAAAAAGTGACGCATCTAGGTAGATGCGTCACTTTTTAAACCCCTGCACCACATTATGCCTGCATCAGGTATAATGTATGCAAAGGGGGCGTTCCCCCGCAAAAAGCCTCGTAATAGTGACGCAGTGAAATCTATGAGATTTCACTGCGTCACTTTTAGGATGCGGTTGCGTCAAAATCTTGCGCCTGCCTCACAGCAGGCATAAGACTGACGCAAGCCCTTTCACATGGGGCTTTCCCCATGTGAAAGGACGCATTGCTGGAGTTGCGTCACTTTTGTGACACACTCCAGCAATGCGTCACTTTTGCGCTTACAGATGTGTCAGAAATACTGACGTATCTGTAAGTCCTTGCGACATGATGCGTCATACATTAAATATGACGCATCATTGGTGTCGCAAGGAGTGCGCAGTGAAAAGTGACGCATCGCTATTTTCACGCAGCGATGCGTCACTTTTCATAAATGAAGCCCACAGTTTTCCGAATTGAAGTCAGCAACCAACGATTCCCGCCTTGCTTCAACAAACACCTCGGACACGGACCTTCTGTTGAGTGCAAATTTATTTAAAACTTCGCAGAGTCAGTCGCCATAATGTTTCGGCTCCATGGAGCCTTGATCACATGCCAAAGGTAGAAAATAAAGTTTACATTAAGCAAGAAAGAAAGTCAAGTAGGCTGAAAAATGTCCTCTGTAAGTGGTTGGGGTTTAAATGAGGACTTAGCATTTTTATCCAGAAAAATAGGAATTGGAGACGATAAAGAAAGACATTGTGTAACAAGTGATATAGGGTGAATGTAAGTGGTATCCAATCTATGGTTATAACACAGAGCATACTACCATGCTTGAAAAGACAATTGGATGCAATCATTCCAATATTTATTATCTGCTGAAAAGTAACTGCTATTCAGCACAAACATTTTTATATCTATTTAAGGATCCTGCTATCTCCCTTAAATTTGCAGAACATGTATCCTGACCATCATTGCTGATCACAGCAATCACCACAACATGACCTAAAACACCTTTTAGTCATATGTCTGTTTGTGTTTGTTATCTGGGGTCAGATGTAGGTAATCCTATTTTACCGATTCTAAAATACTGAATGGCTGTGGATTCCCTCCTCGGCCGTCACCTACCCAGTCGGTCATTGGGCAGATTTTCCCTTTGTCTCTCCTACCGTCTACCTCTCCTCTCCCTTCTCACTCCTCCTCTCCCCCTATCTGCTCTATTTGTCTCTCCTTCTCGCTCTTTAATGTGTTGCATATATTTATCTTTACCCCCTTACCCCTCTAATCTCCATTTATTTCGTCTTCTACTCTCTTGGAAAAAAAAGAATCTATCAGCTGATGTAATGTGTAACTGATGTAATTCTGTAATTTCTGTTGAACCTTATGTAATGCCAGAAACCGGTCCCCGGAAGCTTGTTTCCTTTCCAGTAAAAGAATTGGCTTGGTAGTTTGGTCTGCCCTGTTCCCATGATGCACTGGGCCAGGGACAGACTAATTTGCACGTAGCCAGGTTCCGAGCTGGGATGGTGCAGTGAGCTAAAAAACGGGTTGGATCAAGCCCTGATCTGTTGACTGGGTAGGAGTGTTCTGCTTAATTCAGAGACTCTGTCCATCACCACCCCCTTTTCTGAATCGTTTTGTCCACCATAAGCGTGGAAGGGTATGCTCAGACATGAGTCTCTTGCTCACTGCACCATCAGGATTCAAGCAAGCCGGGCCGAAGACGGCTGTAATGCCAGAAACCGGTCCCCCGAAGCTTGTTTCCTTTCCAGTAAAGGAATTGGCTTGGTAGTTTGGTCTGCCCTGTTCCCATGATGCACTGGGCCAGGGACAGACTAATTTGCATGTAGCCAGGTTCTGAGCTGGGATGGTGCAGTGAGCTAAAAAACGGCGATGGATCAAGCCCTGATCTGTTGACTGGGTAGGAGTGCTCTTCTTAATTCAGAGACTCTGTCCATCACCACCTCCTTTTCTGAATTGTGTGGGGTTTGCAGCACGAGAAGATGTTGGTAGATTTGTCCATTTCTTCCTCTGCCTGGACATAGGCCACATGACTTCTAAATAATGCCCCCAAGATAATGTCATTATTCATTTTAACTCTGTCTGTAGGATCTTTATGTAAAAATTGATAGATGATTGAAGCTATTAGAGTTGATAGCAATAGAGAATGTAAGTGAGAAGGGAGATCTGGGATAAGAGGAATGTGAGAGGGAAATTGATCATACATTTGGGAGATAACTGTTTGCAAGGATTTGAATTTGTTAGGAAAGGAGGAAGGAAGATCAAACAGGTGTTGTGCATCTGTAAAATACAGAGCAGAGCCATTAACTATTAGTTGATTAAAGCATATTAATGCTTTCTTCCTCCATGATTTCCAATATATTAGATAATTGTTGATTAAGACCAATCTGTTTTGCAAAATTGTGACATTCAAAAAAGAGTCAGTATCAGTTCGAGTATATGACAAGATAGGTTCCAATAGTTTACAAATATGATTAACCCCTTTGATGCTCATGACGAGCTCAGCTCGTCATGAGGTACACCTCTCGTCATGTAAAAGGGGATTCAGCAAATATCAGCACAGGAGGGGGATCAGCTTAGCACCCAAGGTGTTAAAAAGTGTAATGTGGTTGTGTATGTGGCTTATGGGTAAATGTCAAATATTCATGAAAGGAAAAACGATGTCTAAAACCTTTCTCTAAATCAGCCCATCATAGGTTATTATGCAACGAGTCTGGGATCTAAGAAATTGATTTTTTCAATACAAAAGCCATGTGGTACTGAGGACTATGTGGAAAGTTAACACCACCATCTGATTTGGAGCATTTCAATTTTACCAAGGACATGCAGGGTTTCTTGTTGTTCCAAAGAAAGGAGGTAAGTATGGAATTAATTTTCTTCAAATATTTAGAAGGTATATGAGGTGAATTGTTAGCAATAGTATATAACATAATGTACACTGGGATCATCTGAATGGTGTCAAGTCAACCCCATCAAGAAAGATGCAGAAGGTGCCAGTGCTGAGTCTGAAGTGGTATTTTATCAATACAATTGTCTAAGTTAATGAAAATTGAGTTTTTATGGATTGAGGAAACCTTATTTCAATCTATTTAAATCTAGTTGTATTCCAAAAATCATTGGTCATAGAAATATCCAATTTAAAGGTAAATTTATTTAGAGGTACTATCTAACATTTATCGTGATTCAATTTATAATCGGAATCAAGAGAATAAGTGCTAACTTCTAAGAGAGCTAAAACTGATGATTGAGGTTGAGAAATGAATATTCGGATATCGTCCACGTATACTGCTGTTTTATCTGTTGTCTGTTGCAATAACAACTATGTATCTTTTGGTTCTGTCTTAATTTGGATATAAAAGGTACCAATGCCAGGTTCGCAAGAAAGGGTGAGAGGAGGCAGCCTTGTCTCACCCCTCTACCAAGAGTGAAGAAGGAAGAAGTGAGGCCTTTAACAAAAATAACATCTTGGTGAGAGGTGTATGAGATAGATATTAGAGAAATCAATCTTGAGCCAAACCCGAACAACCTAAGAGTGTTAAACATTAAAGACCATTGAACTCTATCAAAGGCCTTTTCAGCATCCAAAGTGATTGCCGCTAATGAAAGGGTCAGATGAGTAAATGGACTTGGACAAAATATAATCTTGTATTGTCAGAAATATTCCATCCTTTTTCAAACTCAGATTGTTCTTTACCAAGAAGCTTGGGGATAAAGGAATCCAGCCACAGAGCTAGAACTTTCAAAAAGATCTTATCATCAATATTAAAAAAGGATTTTTTTTTGCAGAGTTTTATATAGTGCGAACTTGACCCGAATCTGGTATCAGATCGCTTTACATAGCACAAGTTACGTTACATGAGGATAGGCGCTGGGAGATTAAGTGATTTGCCCAGAATCACAGGATGTTCAGCGTCATTGCTGAGATTCGACCCCAGTTCCCCAGATTCGAGATCGCCCGCACTAGACGTTAGGCCAACTCCTCTTTTCTATAACTTTTATGATATTGAACATCCTTACCTTCTTTAGGAATAAGGCATAGTAGAGGATTTAGGAAGGAGCCAAACGATTTGCCCATGTTCAAGAAAGAATCGATAAGTAGGGAGAGTTTAGGTAGAAGGAATTTGGAAAAATATGTAAAGAGTTTTACTTTGAAGCAGTCTAGGCTTGATGCTTTTTCTTTGTTAAGAGAAAAAAAGCAGAGTGAAGTTCCAACATTGTGATATCTGATTCAAGTTCTGTAAAGTCTAATTGGGAAGTAAAAGTCTTTTGTAAAAATGAAAGGTAATTAAGTATGCCCTTATCAGATGAAAAATGTTTGGGACTATATAAACCTTTATAAAAATGAACAAAGGCATTGAGGATATCCGAGTCTTTATGTCGTACTACTTGAGTATTATCAAAAATAGACTCAATCTTTGTGTTTTTTTTAAATATAAGATGATTGGCAATAGTTTTCCAGATTTGTTTTGGCCACCATAGTACCTGGTGCTGGTTCTGAGTAAGTGTATAGAAGCATTCACAGTCAACAATTGATTAAACTGAAGTATGGCATAAACTAGTTCTTGTTAGTAGGTGTTGGATTCAGAAGTATAGCAAGTGTGTTCTAATTGCATAATATTTTTGAAAATAATATAGTCTTGGCTATAGAAGCTTTCTTTTACCCAGAAACATAACCAATAATAAAACCTCATGCAGAGGTTTTAAAAGTGTCCCAAATGGTAGGAAAAGTAAGCTCTTCAGTCTGATTAAATCAAAAGTATTCATGCAAAATATGGAGAAAGACAAGGTAAATAAAGTTTCTGTGGGGTTGCATAATCCCCAAGAATAAATGAATGCCTTTAGTTTTATGGCATGAAGAATATTTTTTGTGTTTTTTTGGTAAAAAAGGAAACTTGGAATTTCAGACAGTAAATGGATCAACAATTTGGTTTCAATCACTTGCAAAAATGCAATTATCATCATAATATTGGAGAAGCTTTTGAGAAATATGAGGCCAAAAATGACAGTCAGTGGTGTAGGACCATAAATATAAAAGATAGAAAATATAGGTATATTGTCAGCAAGACATTTTGTAAGTAACCATCTACCATCAATATCAACATCATGTTATAATTAACCCTGGGCGGAGACCTCCGATCCGCCAGCGTAGAATGCAGATACGCGGGCGCATTGTTTTATTTTTGTAGGTAACTTTGAAGAAACAAGGATGAAAGAGTCCCAATCTGGCACCAAGAGAACCGACTGACGGTCTCATGCTCAGAAATTTGTTTAGTCTATTTGACATATTATTTGCATATTCTTGCGAGAAATAAATGGTGTTGCCATTTTTTAACCTTTTGGCTGCAGAAAGGACTGTGAGTAGATCTGTGTATTCCAAAAAGTAAATAATTACTCCTCTGGGTCTTTTGGAAGTAGATGCTGTGATATGTTGATGACCAAGTCGATGTGTGTTGAATGTTGACAGAAGATTAATCTGTTAAATTCAATAATTTACGAAGGAATGAATTAAATAAATCAATTTGTTTGCTGCATTGTTTGCCTTCCGTTAGACCAGAAATGTATTCTGTTTCTATTTTCCTAATCCTCTACCTGCTTTTGGAGCAACAAAACCTGTGACAGAAGATGGTCACCCTTGACAGTAGTATCCATATACCCTGAGATTTGTTGTTCATCAGTCAAGAACCTTTCTTCAAACCACAACAATTTTATCATCCAGACTTTGTAATTTAGCATTGTTTTCTTCCATGTATGGGCGTAGAGCTCGGATTTCTTCTAATAAATTATCTGTTGAAAGAAAAGAGCATTGGTGGGAGAGTGCAGGTCTTTTTTGAGGAGTTTTGTGAAAGTTTTGCCTTTCAGGGGTAGAGATATGGAAGAGGACGTTACTCAAGTCATGGAGGGGTTCACATCTTCCATCTCCAAGCTCTGCGAATGTGAGACGTAATATGATGAATATTTGTGAGAACCACTTGAGAGGCACTTAGATGATGATTTGAATTTATTTTCAGATGGTGTAACAATATATATTAAAGGTATGTACCTTGTATAATGATTCTACAATAAGTAGAAATGAAATGGTCGTGCCTCAGAACAACTAACCTGAAAAAGTGCTGATATAAGTTATGGAGAAATAGTGTAAAAACAGAGTGACTGGCAGGTAATCTTGAGAAGAAAAAAAAGATGGTTAAGTGCAGGATGAAGAATTTGACCAAGCAATAGGGATAATTATCGCTATTGCTTGGTTAGAGACAAAAATTTACCGCTGAGCTGCGGCGATTTTTATCGCAAATAAACCTTGGTATTACCAAGGTTTATCTGCCGCAATGCATGAATATCGCTGAAAAATCAGCGATATTCATGCATTACCGAGCTAATTCTCTTAGCCATGTTATCCACCTCCCTTTGGATAACATGGCTAAGAACTGCTCAGGGCAGGTGTTAGCTTTTGGAGATATTCGCGCTTAGCGCGAATATCTCCAAAAGTTAGTAATAGGAGATAGCAATGTTAGCGACTGTTTCCAGTCGCTAACATCTTGGCATGCCCACTTTGCATGTCATTAGTGATAAGTATCACTGGCATGCAAAGTGGGGCCCAAGATGGTCGCTATCTCCTACTAGCTATCGCGAGCTGGTGTTAACGACAGCTAGGTAATAGGGAGATAATTTTATCTCCGCTTTCTTGGCTTTTAAAGCCAAGAAAGCGGAGATAAACCCCCTTGATAATATGCCCCTTGGTTGTATGCAGAAATCTTGAACAGGAGATAATTGATGTTATCCTTGATCCAATATAGAGAAATAGAGCAGTAACAAACAATTAATGGAGATGCGCCATGAGAAGAGAGTATGTTATTTGCCCATATGAAGATTTGCCAGTTTCTCTTTAAAAGCGGGTGGTGTTGGGAGTGAGAGAGAATACTGGCTTAAGCACAATTTTCCTCATCACCTCGGTAGGAAAAATGATGGCCATCACATGGGGATGAAGTCCATCTCATCAGAAAAAAGACGTACCATGCGTTGCTGAACATCCAAATGGGAGTGAGAAGGACAGCACAATGACGTGGGGAAGAGAGGAGAGTCTGCAGCTGAAGCCGCCTTGGAGAAGGAAGCGCTCGTTGCTGTCCCAGTGAGAACTACAAGGAAACCGCCATCTTCCTCAAACATCAAGCCAACCCACAAAAAACATAATAGTTTTAATTCTGAAAAACTTTTTAAATGTACTTTTTACGATCAAGTATGCAACACTAATGTCCTCAAAGCACTGATCATCAACTTAGGCAGACATTGTTAAAATATACAATGGGGCAGATTTATGAGGCCGTTGCGCCTCTTTGCACCGCAATTGCGTCACTTTATTTCTAGGAGATGCATCACGTTGTAAAGCACTGTGCCATAAAGAGTCGTTCCTGCGCAGGGGAGGGGGGGGGGGGGCGTTCCTGCCCAGGAACACCTCCTGAAAGTGGCTGAGTGAAATCTATGAGATTTCACTCAGTCACTTTCAGGGCAATGCTGCGTCAAAACCCTGCGCCTGCTTGAAGCAGGCGTAGATCTTGACGCAGCATTGTGGAGATGGGGCACCCCCGAGCCTTGCTGGAGCTGCGTCATGCTTGCGACGCAACTCCAGCAATGCGCCACATTTCCGGCACAGATACGTCACACATCTGTGCCGTTTTTGCACCATGGGTGGCATAGCTGTGGCGCGCTGTGGCGCACATTTACTGGCGCATCCCTGGGGATGCGCCAGTTAACATAAATCTGCCCCATTGTATTATAATGAGGCGGGCTACAATATGATGCCCACATGCTTACCAGACTTGTTGTTACTTAAAAGTAATCAAGCTAGTAACGAAGGGCTGTTCAGCGGGTGGGTTACTCCATCACAAATGTGAAGGATATGCCATGCATCAAATTACAAGTGCCATTAGATATAATGCACTTGTCATACAGCGGACTGGACCAGTGGCGTAACACATGCCCCTGCGGAGCGGGGGGCCCGAGCTGCAGGGGCCCCCTCAGCACAGTACTCGGGCCTGATAACTTCTGATTAAATCCAGAGTGGGGGCCCTTCCAATTAGCTTGCAGGGGGGCCCTCCCAACTTTCGTTACCCCACTGGACTGGACACCTGTCACATTTGTGATGGAATAACGCAGCTGCCAAACTATAAATCAGACCATAAATTTTATCTTTCTCATTTTCTGCATCAAAATCCTAGCAATCATTTTGCAAAACACTTATGTACATACTATGAAAAAAACCGAAATCATCATTACTGTATTCTCTGCTGCATCTACAGAAAGAAACAATGCTCCCCCTTAAAAGGACCCAGACGCTTTTGCAAATTTTCAGTCATAATTATACTAAATAAGTACCCTCTCTACCATTATAATGGTAACTTGGATGCTTCCTTTAACTTCTCTAGTCTTCACTCACCTCTCCTCTCCTGTAGTCCCTTTTTCTCCTTTATTGTTAAAGTGCTGCTAAATCCTTGGGCCGCTGGTGCTAAAACAAGGGATGGGGAAAAAAAAACAGAAGGTGATAGGTCCTTTTATTTGTGAACTCAGGCAAAAATGTCTTGCAGTAACATTAGGCATGATTATGAAGGACCTCTATCAGATCCTATGAGTATCACACTGAGTAAAATGTGAAAAAGGTGATATTGCTGGACGTGATCATTATTACTGATTCAGAAATTTTGGGTTAAAGACTGCAGATTTTATTGCTTACTGGACCAAAATACTCACATCCATGTAAGTAGCGGGCTTTTAACCTTTGTTAAAGTCTAGCAAATTTGACCTGCTGAAATCAATATCACAAAAGACATTAATAAATAGTGCAAACTGTTTTGCACCTGGCATATACCAGGGGTGATAAACATTTCCCCTTAAGTAATTATAATTCGTATGCAAGCAGGTGTTTGTTAATAGATCACATTTTAATGAGTCACTTGTGGTCAGACTCTTTGGGCCCAATGTAGGTAGCCAGATACCGGTCGGTAACGGCCGAAATTCGGTAATTTCGGCCCTTACTGATTGGAATAAGAGTTTCGAGATGTATGTGGAAAAAAGTGTCCGAATCGGTAAAAACCAGTCAGTAAAATACCGATTTGGTATTTCACGAATCGGAATATACCGAATTCATAGTTACCGAGTCAGTAAATAAGAAATGGGTATTTTCCGAATCGGAATATACTGAATCCTTATTTACCGAATCGGTAAATCAGAAATGGTAAAAATGGCATATCGAGATGTAGGAAACCCAAAAAATACTGAATACCATGAAAATCGGTATTTAAGAGTCTGTAATTACCACGGAATGAAAGCAGGTGGAAACCAGGTGCAGGATATAAAAGAAGGCCCCAAAATGCAACAGTGCAACCACAATGGTGGCTTTCTACATAATGACAAGGCGGCTATGGATACAGGCAGCAGGAGAGAGGGTCTAGCTAAGGGAGGAGCAGGTGTATAGGCAGAGGATCACCCTATTCCAACTGACTGAACCAGAGATCCTGCAAAGGTACAGGCTACACCCCAGAACCATCCTGGACTTGATCAGGGACCTCCACCCATATCTGGAACACCCAACCCCAAGAGCACACGCCATCCCACCCCATGTGCAGGTGCTGTTGTGCCTACACCTTCTTGCTTCTGGGAGCTACCAGCATGTGATTGCTGCGGTAGGTGGGGTGTCCCAGAGCTGCCTGTCACGTTTCTTCAGGAAATTTCTTGACGCCATGATGCAGAGGATGGGACACTACATAGAGTTCCCTGACACACCTGCTGAACTAGCAAAGACCAAAACTGATTTCTACCAACTTGCAAACTTCCCGCACATCATAGGCTGTATCGATGGGACGCACATCCCACTATGCCCACCTGCAGCAACAGAACACATTTATCGAAACCGGAAGTCTACGCATTCAATCAATGTGCAGGTGATCTGCAACGCTGCCAACATCATTACCGACATTGTTACCAAATTTCCAGGGAGTACCCACGACTCCTACATCTTCCAGAATAGTGGGATATACACACGCCTTGTTGCTGGTGATTTCGGGGATGGATACCTGCTAGGTAAATAACGGTGAGACACCCTGATAGCCAATGCAGAAGGATCAATCATGAGTATGTGACTAATCATTATTTCATTTTCCACACAGGTGACAGTGCATATACCCTGCGTTCATTTGTCCTCACCCCCTACCTGAATCCATACACCAGGAGTGAAAGGCGTTACAACGTGGCACACAGAACAACACGTTGCATGGTGGAACTCACTTTTAGACTGCTTAAAAGCAGATTTCGCTGCCTCCATAAGAGTGGAGGTGCACAGCAGTACACGCCAATGATCTGTTTCAAAATTATTGCGACCTGCACCATGCTGCACAATCTTGCCACCAAGGAGGGCACAGAGGTAGAAATCACATATCATGAGGACATAGATGATGGGACAGAACAAGCCGATCACAATGCAGCAGGAGCAGCGCCAGCAACAGATGGCAGACTGAGACGCGCAGAAATCACAACCAGATATTTCTAATAGAGTGAGGAGACACAGGCATGTTTAGTTCCTGAAGCACTCAGTTTAATATGCACTATTGCACTTCACATATACCAGACCACATGAATCAAACAACATCCGCATTTCACACTGGTTGGCCAATGTTCACATCACTGTGACTTGTCCTGGGTTCAGGATTATTTGTTAATGCCTGCACTTACGCAATACGGTGTGGGAGCTACGGAGCAGGGGGTCAACTTGCGCAGTGGTGCTATGGTTCTCTGCATGGAGCCTGCTGCTCCGAAGAACTTCCTGTACAGGTGTGCTGGATCCACTCCTGCTTGTGGACTCCTCTGTGTCCCCAAAACATGTGTTACAAGCAGTGGCTGTCTGCTGTGTCAGAAGTACCTCCATAGCAGAGGTCACTCTCCCCATCCCCCTGGACAAGTCACTGCAGCAGAGCACAATGTCAGTCTGCATGTTCACTGACCGGTTGCATAGCAGGGTGGTTGCAGTTGCCAGCCGGTTGATGGCGTTATTCTGCTGCTTAAGTACGTGCCTATTCCTGCGCTTTTCTGTATGGTCACTCTCCAGCGTGTCACAGAGGGAACCCATGCGCACAACCATTTCCCTCACCCCCTCTGCCATGGACTCCATTCCTTTTGCCATGGACTCCATTCCTAGGGCCATGGAGCATATCCCCCGATCAATGTTTGACATCCTGCTGTTCAGGATGTGCACCTGTCTGTGCACTGCCATGATCCCTTTGGCCTGCATGCCCTGGATCTTCACCATAGTGCTTTCCAAACCAGCAAAGACCCCCTGCATTTCATGCCCCTCGTCTCGCTCACGCGCCCTACGACCACGGACACTTGCACGCACAGATCCTGATGACCCCTGTTGCCCTGCGTTGCCAGCCAGTGGTGGAGTGATGTGTGTGTGAACCTCCACCTATTCTTCCTCAGAGCTTTCTAGGATCCTGAATGGTGGAACATCCTGTCTCCTTGGCCTCACATGCACAGAGGACCCTGAGCTTGGTGTTGTGGCACCTGCAGGTGCTGCCGGAGTCTGTGTCCCAAACAGCAGGGGTGACAGTGGCTATGCTGTGGTGTCTTCCTCCAATGCTGTGGGTGCCTGCGCTGTGGAAGTGTCCTCAGGGACAGAGCTGGGTCCTGATGTGTCTGAAGGCTTCTCCCTCGCAGCCGTTGCTGGTGCACTCGCCTCACCTCCCTGCGCTGCACTGCGCGATGACTCTCCTGTGGGCAGACATGGACAATGATCACCTGTGTGTCTTCATTAAACACATTCCTATCACACAATTTCCTACGCCTCAACTGTTTGTGTATGGGGAGTGTGGCATGGCATGCTGAATTCTGTGTTGTCTGCTTTGATGTATGTTCCGATGACTACGACTACCATGATGCATTGGTGGTGAGTACTGACATGTGTTCTGGATTGTGATTCAGTCACCTACATTGGGGAAGGGGCCAGGGAATGGGTGGGGATTCATGTCCATGCATCTTACCTTTCTTTCTTGCAGCTCTGGCTGAGCTGTCAGCATCTAGAATCCCGTGTATGCATTCCGGCTCCATGGTGGATTCCACCAGCTGCTCCAGTTCAGTGAGGCTTGGTGCACGGCTCTTCCTCCACCTGTGGCTGAGGATTCATTCCTCTGGGTTGCAATCTTCTTTTTGGTGGTGATCCTCAGATCATACCACCTTTTTTTGATATCTTCAATTTCCCGATGTGTGACCCCTAGGGCATTTACTTTGCTCTGGATCGCCAGCCAGGTGTTTCTTTTGACAGACTCTGCTACTTGCAGGGACTGTCTCCCAAAAAGCTGGCTGTAATGCTGCACTATCTCCTCCACCAGCACCTTGAGCTCAGTTGTGCTAAATTTTAGCTTCCTTTTTCTATCACCTCCATCCTTCTGGCCTTCCTGGGATTCCATGGTGTTGCTCTGCTGGGTACAGTGCAGCCTGCTCCTCTGTCTTCCCTCCAGCTCTCCAAACAGTTCTGTAGCTCTGCACCTGCATGGGTGTGGCTACCTCCAGGTACTGGGGTGGGGTACTTGCATCTGATTGGTTGATTTCTCAGTGCTTTGTTGTGGGGTGTGGTGGGTGTCCCTGATTGGTTCACTGGCTCACATGTCTTCTATTTGAATTTTCGAGATCAGGTTTTACTATCTTCCATTCATTCCTATGGGCCTGGAGGCCCATGGGGTTGAATGGGTGATACCGAATCGGATATTACCGATTCGGAGCTTACCGATTGTGTGGATTCCGATTGGTACCGATTCTGTATTTTTTACCGAGTTTTTACCTACATTCAGTTTTCCGATTAGTTATGAATCGGTATTTAAGAACCGGAAAAATCAAATTACCTACATCGGGCCCTTTGTGCTTTAAGTTTCATTTACAAAACGTCATCTCACTAGGTGCAGATTTTCTAATATTGCCACAGCCTTCTGAAAATGGTGTCCATGGAAATATTAAACCTCCTCTTATTTTATAGGCATTCATTGCTATACTCTCGAGCTATTCAAATGCTGATGTCCTATACACTTATTCCAGAATCTTCCTTTTGCAGCCCTATTGTTTCAATGCTGCTTTGTTTAGAGAACTACAGAAATGTAATACTGCCTTTACGCTCGGGGAAGCCAGACATTCTCTCTTTAGTCTTTAGATGTTTCTCACAGCAGCATGCATGAGGTCATGACCTTTAGTGGACAGCACCATTCCTGGGTCATAGGAAAGCTTCTAGTTTAAGGACGTGCAGTGACTCCTCCTTGCTTTCTCTCTGCTCACACTCATGCATAATTAGGAGAATATGATGTTGAAAGACAATGAAATAATTAGGTTTGACAGATTACCTGGACACGACTAATATTAGCAAATGTAATTATCTAATTATTATTAGAGCTAATGTTATTAAAAAGTGACAAGCATATGAATAGGGCCTTTGTGCTGAATTAATAATTTACCGTTTCATGGAGATGAAGAGATATCCCTTATTCATAGCTCAGCACAGCACCAGAATCAGGGTTGGGAAATATCTGTCAGTGTAAGTAATGCTGTTTTTGTGCTGGCATTATTTGTTATTGTAAATGAAGTCCTGGTGCTTCACTTGAGCCCTGGTGCCCAGTTTTTTTTTCTTCTATCGAACAGGGAGTGACTATTCTCTAAGGGCATATTTGCCAACAAGTCACACAGTGCAGTGCAGCGCAGCAAGTCCCCTTGTTGGAGGAAGGGCAAGAATGCACTGTATTTAACATAATAGAGCACCTTCCTGCCTTTTTCCAGAGCTGGCACAATGCACTGCTTAGCTTCAACGCAGGCACCCATGCACCATGGTGCAAGAATGTCTGCGTTGTAAGCAGGATTGATTTTGTGCAGGAAGGGACAGCTTCCTGCACAAAAACAATCCCCTGAGGCATTTCCCTCTTTCTATGTGTGCTGAAAGAGGAAATGAGAAGAAATACTATTTTTCATTGATATGCCTCCCTGTGGATGCCTAGCAGTTTTGGTAAATCTCTGAATAAGCCAAAATCCATAGGTGTTCCACACCCACGCACCACGCATGGAACACCTCCCTGGGGCAGAAAAATGTACCACATCGGTTTGTTCTGTGTTGTGTTACTCTGGATTTATCAAGCCACTCTGGGCCCCTCAAGATGGCCTTGTGTGGCTTGATGAAACACACTTAACCCCTTCGCTGCGGCGGCTATTCCGCCGCAGCGCTAAAGGGGCGGGGCGGCCGCATGCTGGTGACGGAGCCGCTCCGTCCCCAGCCGCGGTTGAGCTATGCTGGTGACGGAGCGGTTCCGTCATGACCCGCCCCGCTCATTAGAACGCCTGCGCAGGCGCGAAATCAGCGCCGCGCAGGCGCGGCGGCTGGGCCATGACGGAACCGCTCCGTCATCAGCACAGCTCAACTGTAGCTGATGACGGAGCGGTTCCGTCATCAGCAGGTGAGGGGTTAAGGGTTGTTTCACTTTTGCAAAAGCAAAACAAACCCTATGATAAATGTGCCCCTATGGTTCTTCAGCTAACATGGTGAGAGGGTTTTCTGTGAAACTGCAATGCCGGCTGGCTTGCCTTGAATTGAAGCACTGGTAGGCGTTTTTTGTTTTAGGAAACAAACCCAGAAAACAGGTTTTTATTTCTGAAAACAAAACATCCATGTCCCTGATGTGCTGGAAATGTTCTCATTGCCTGCCAAGAACACTCTAGCCTTTTCCTGCCTGGAATCCATTGCTTAATATCAGCTGGTGATTGCTGGTGGGGGGTACTGACACTCATTTTTGGGAACCAGCTTTTATTTTTCTTCATCAGATATTGACCAGAGGAAGAGGGAAAAATAAGCATGTGAAAAAAAGGAGGAAGAGCAAGACAGTTGTCACAAAGGGAGAAACCGGGAACTGTAAAGGAGAGATAAAGATGCAAGGAGTGTCTGGCTTAAAATATGAAGTGGATTCAAGACTACGCACCCTTGGTACTCAGTGTGCCGACTTTTAATAGCGAAGGCCAATGGCTTCTGAGCGGAGCTTTGGGCACTGGAACTTATTCTTCTATACATTTAACACTGCTGGATTGCCAGGGTCAAAACAGTCACGAAAATACAGCCTCAGAATGTACTCCCTAAACAGGACAGTGTTAGACCTGGGATCTTTGGCGTGGTTTCCCCTGTTTTTTGGCCTCTACCTCCTGTATTTTTGATGCTGTACTGGATTTCGTTTTTGCTGGTCTAGATGCTTTGGACACTCTGCCACTGCTGATCAGTGCCAGAGTGTAAGTGCTCCCTGTGTAAATTGTTATGATGATTGGATATACATGATTGGCCTATTTGTATCACCAAGAAGTCCCTAGTAAAGTGCACTGGGTGTGCCAGGGCTGGTGATGACAAATGCTACTAGTGGGCCTGCAGCACTGATTATGGCACCCACATGAGTAGCCCCAAAATGGTGTCTCAGGCCTGCCACCACAGTGTCTGTGTGCAGTCTGTAAACTGCCATGTCCTTCTGGTCAGTGTCCCCACTGACCTGGCCTAACCCTTCCCTTTTTGTGCTCATTGGTCACCCCTATGGAAGGCCCAAGGTACCCCCCTTGGCAGGGTGCAGTGTATGTGAAAAGTAGAGCATGTAAGAGTGCAGGTGACATGCTCTGGTAGTGAATTACAGCCATTTTCGTTTTTCACTATTGTAAGGCTATCTTGCTCCATAGGTTAACATGGAGGATGCTGGCTACAGTGGCTACCAGCATTTCTTCCCATAGGAACAAGATAGGACATAAGAGTCTAGTATCCCTGGACTCAGAATTTAATAACACATCTTTTAGGAAAGGTTGTTTTTGAATCCTGTGTTTGAGAACAGCACTTTTAGAAAGTTGCTGTTCTCTTGTCTGACCTTCCTGTGTGCCTTTGCCTGTTTGTGTATTAACTGTCGGGTTTAAGAGTGACCGGGGCTGGGGATTCCCCAGGAGGCTGGCTGAGTCAGCCCTAGGCTGAATGACTGCATTTGCAACTTGAGTGGTGGGAGGAGATAGCAAATGGACTTGAATAGGGATGTGCCTGCCTTCCACAATGCTGGCTTCACCTCCTGCTGGGCGGCTGACGACCCTGCCTCTAACCCTGAAAGGAAAGGAGAAGCCATGAATACAAAGTGCTCAAGAAACACCCAGAACGGGTTCCGACTGGGCTCAGGGCCCACTTGCACAAATAGAACAAAGACTTTTAGGGGTATAAGTACAGGACCCCTGACAACAGAAAATTAGCTCATCCTGGAACCAAAAAGGAACCTCTGCCAAGGAGAAAGCTGAAACTGAAGAAGGAAGATTGTCCAGCTGTCGCTAAGGTGGATTGCTTTGCTGTTGCTTTGCTGCCAAGGAGAGGGGAAGGACTTTGCTTTGTGCTGTGTCCCCTTGCTTGAAGAAATCTCCAAGGGCCTGAGAAGAGCTGGCTGCCTGTTTTGAAGTCCCAGGAACAAAAGAACTTCACCCCCAGCTTCCCCTGAGCTCTACTGCGAGAGTTCTGTCCTTCCTGGAGTGCGTGGCCCATGTGTGGTGCCTCTGGAAGTTGTACCCAAGATTTGAGAGACTTTGTTATAGAAAAGTTATTGCATCCCTCGCTGCGGAGCGCATCCCCTACAGTGCGAGGAAATTCCCACAGCTACGAAGGCCGAGATCATCGCAGCGCCTGTTGCCGCTGCCTGAGCCGTCGCATCCTTCGTTTGCAGGACGCACCAGACCAGTGCGGTAAGACCAACATCGCTGCAAGTGTCGTCGCAAAGCCTGTCATCGCTGGGTGAGAATGCCGCACTGCTTGCTTGCGGACCGCATCACGTCGCTGCGAACATTGTCGCAAAGCCATCTTATCGAGGAGCTGCAAGAGATAGATCGCCGCTGGATCGCGCATCGTCGCCCCGGAGATCGTCGCAGCCCCTACGAGATTGACGCATCGTGCCTTTGCGAGAACAAACTTTCTACGGAACCTATGCACCGGAATCCATACAAGTGGCCTTCCTCCTCATACAGACCAGATTCGTCGCAACATGCCCGCTGCTGCAGCGGGGCTGTCACATCGCCTCCCCAGGGTCTCAGGAGCAACGCATCGCTTGTTTTCTACCGCACCAGCTTCGACTTTTGGAACTTTTTCGCAACTAAAGGTACTGTGAGTTAAACGTGATGCAACTGTGAACTTTTCACGCAACTGTGGATTATTTTATCGCAACCAAAAGAACTTTTACCGCAACCTTAAGAACTCTTTTGAAACCATATTCTTGAACTGTGTATGTTGGATTTTTGTGGTTTTGGTCTTGTGTAGTTTAGATTAAATACCTTTATTTTTCTAATCTGTTGTGGAGTCAGTTTGTGGTGTTTTCACTGTGTTACTGTGAGTGTTGGTACAAATACTTTACACATTGCCTTTTGATTAGCCTTGACTGCTCATGCCAAGCTACCTAGAGGGTGAGCAGGGGTTTTCTCAGAGGGTTACCTCCTTGCCCTGACTAGAAGCAAGGGTCCCTATTTGGACAGTGGTACCTACCTCTGCCAACTAGAGACCCCCAGATCTAACACACAGGCTTTTCAAAAACAAGGGCCTGGTGAGTCTCAGTTGGTTGGTTTTTCAGTCTGTTAGGAAGGTTAGGCATGGCTTGCTCTTATGGGCATTTGGACTCCACACTACTTGTTTTCTGCCCTTTCTATAATATGCTAACAGTAACAGTGAATATTAAGCAATTACTCACTATTGTGACAATAATTAAAATGCAGATCCCCAAGGCCGAAAAGCAGCCTGAGACACTGATTGGTGTTGCAGGTGTATAGAGAGGTGTCTGGGCGCAACTGGAAGTATTCACTGCTGAATTCTATGTGCTACTTATTCTGTGTGTGGGGGTAATGAAGGTTATGCTTCTAATGGCATGTCAAATCTGTTCTGCCTGTTTAAAGGAAGCTTCACTCTTGAGGTCCTTTAATTAATAAAAAATTTTGAGAGGGAAAGGTGGATGGTGATATATCACGTGATACCTGTTCTGTGTGTGGGAGAAGAAGATTTGATCCTCAAAGACTATGTGGGATCTGTTTGGTGTGTAGGATTGAAACTAGCATTCATAATAGCCATGTGGTATATGTTCAGTGCATGTAGAGGAAGCATGATATGCTGATGGCAATGTTATAGAGATTTGGAGGATTGAATTCACTCCTGGAGCCCATATCAAGAGTGTTTGTGTGCATGTGTGTGGTGTGTATGTTTGTGATAGAGAAGGTGTTAGAAATAGGGGTCTATAGTTGTCAGTTGTCAGTTGTCAGAGGTAGGTACCTTTGTCTAAATAGGGACCCTTGCTTCTAGTCAGAGTAAGGGGGATACACTTCTAAAATAACCCCTGCTCGCCCCCTTGGTAACTTGGCATTAGTATGAGCATACAGGCTTATCTCAGAGGCAATGTGTAAAGCATTTGTGAACACATACATTAATCCAGTGACAACACTACAAATGGACACCACACTAGTAAAAATAAGTAATATTTATCTAAATCAAAACAAGACCAAAACAACCCAAATCCACAATACACTAATGAAAATATGAATTTCAAATGGTAGAAATAGTTCAGTTCAAAGCAATTGTGAGATGTGACACTTTTACTCAAAGTACCATGGATTTGTCGAAAAATGCAAGCAAAAAATCACTCTCACTAAAAGGTGCATTTTAACATTCTAAGTTCAGGCATACTAAACTTTACTTTCCTACCTTGTTTCCAGGGGTAGTTATGTTTATAAGATGTTATAAGCAAACTCCCCATTATATCCTATTGGAACAGGTAGCCTTGCAATTGTGGAAAACAAAATTGGCAGTATTTCACTATCAGGACATGCTACACACACCAGGGCATGCCCTACCTTTCACATACACTGCACCCTGCCCACAGGCGTACGTTGGGCCTACATTAGGGGTGACTAACATGTAAAGAATAGGGAAGGTTAGGGCTGTCGACATGGCAGTACTAGACTGAACACAGGCTCTGCAATGACAGGCCTGAGACCTTGTTGCAAGGCTGCTTTCGTAGGTGGCACAATCAGTGCTGCAAGCCTACTAGCAGCATTGTCTTTACTTGCCCTGGGCACACATAGGGCCACTGTATTGGGAATTGACAAGTATATTCAGTATGCCAATCGGAATCACCAATCCATAGCAACAATTTAAAAAGGGAGCACTTGCACTTTGGCACTGAACTTCACTGGCAAAGTGCCCAAAGCATTTAGACCAGCAAAAACAAAGTCCAACATACACCAAAATAACAGGAGGCAAGGCAATAATACAGGGGGAACCCACACCAATTATACCAGGTCTAACAGAGATCTTAGCATTCAATGTTTCTATTTTTGTCATATCAGTTCAGTAGAAAAAAGATGTGTGTACTGCTAAAGCATAAGTATATTTTATTTGTGTCATTTCTGGTCTGCATGTTTTGACCTTTTTCTTTGTGAAAATAAATCTTTCACCCTCTTATATTCGCTGCTCCCCCTTATGCCTGCTTTCTCACCCCCTTTGCACCATGTGCTAACCACATCTCAACTACTCACAGAAATCATTGCACTCTGAGTTCTATCCTCCTTGTACTGGTAATCATGCTGGCTTTTGTACAGTGAAAAGTTGTTCAGCAATTTTGGAACACAGAAAATACTAGTACACAATGACTAATACGTTGCCAGCATCTCTTACATTTAGAGCTTCTACTGTGGAGGTAGGTTTAATATGTATAGAAAGCACAATGGTTCAGGGGCGGCCTGACTAGGTCCACACATCTGTACTCCTTATTAGTTTAGTGGATTAATGACCAAGTGTATTTACAATTTTCTCTGTTCACCACAGACCTCCTCCAATTAAACCACGAGAAGTTCCCTTCTCTACCATACCAAGATATCCTTTGACTCCCATAATCAGTAAGTAGTGGCTGCATCATTCCAGCAGTTCTTAGCTTTCCCACTAAAGATCAAGCAAGACGCATATGCCACAATCTTGTCCTTTGCATTAATCACTGACAGCTAATTAGTCACCATGTGTATATCAGCTAATGGAATACACCTTCCAACCGCTGTTAATCTAGGCCTGTAGTACTGCGCAAGCGGCCCCACACGTGGAATCATTCTCCCACTGAGCTGCATGGGTTATCTACCACAACCAACATTAACTGGTATACGACTAAGCACCGGGAGCAAAGTGACACAGTGTTTAAGCAACCTTCTGTCCAGTAGGGCAAAACACTAATACATGCTCCTTTTAATCCAGTTTCAGAATGCTTACCCTGTCCTGATGATGATCTAAACTAACTAAAGATCAAAACGTCGTCGACCGGCTGTTGAAAATCCCCCCACTTGTACATATCTTTTTGGATTTCTTTGTCTATGTGTGTGATATTTTGTATTTTGTATACTGTCACTTCCACTCAGTCCCGTTACGCACCTTAGTCACTTATGTGATCACCTGAACTCAATTGTGTTATAATTAATCTGCATACTATTATGATTAAATGTATACTTGTTGCCCTATGAAGCCTGCTCCCTAAATGATTTATTCATCACAGAAATAATATTAAACCTTGTGTTACTGGACCTAGTCATGCCGCCCCTGAACCATTTTCCTTCCTATACATCTACTGTGAAGATGGCAGCAATACATGCTAGCACGCACACACAAACACGCACACACACTGGAGGTGTATTTGTAGTAGCATTACAATATTGCCTTTTTGTAGGAAATAAACATTGTTGTGGGCACGAGTAGTCCTTTGTAGCACTCAAGCTTGCTAACTTGTTTTTCAATGTACAAAAGCAAAAACCATTTACTTTGTTAATATTTATTATAAAAGGTGCTGAATATCTCTTTGGCTGATAATCTGTCTCCCTCCTTAGATAATGGGGCCCTATTTATTAACCCCTTCGATGCTCATGACGGAACGGTTCCATCATGAGCATCCGTTGAGCTGTGCTCATGACGGAACCGTTCCGTCATGACCACACCCGTTTTCGTTAGGGCTCAGCACCGGCGGTAAATCTTACCCGCACGGATGTGGTTAAAAAAGTAACACAGCACAGCAAGCCACCATGCTGCGCTGTCCTGCATTAGAGAGAAAGGCCAGGAATGCACTGTAATTTACACAATACCATGTACTCCTGCCTTTTTCCCAGCACTGGCACACAACGTGCATTAGACAGAAAGGCCAGGAATGCACTGTAGTTTACACAATACCATGTACTCCTGCCTTTTTCCCAGCACTGGCACCCAACGTGCTGCCTAGCACCAACGCAGGCATCCTTAGATCTTGGTGCAAAGGCGCCTGAGCCGCAAGTAGGAGAGTTTTTGTGTAGGAAGGGGCAACTTCCTGCAAAAAATCAATCTCCTGAGGCATATTCCCCTGTCTATGTGTGCTGCATTTTGAATACAATAAAAAGAGGAGGTAACGAGGAGAAATAAACATATTTCTCCTTATTATGCCTCTCCTGGAAAACCATAGCATTTTGATGCATTCCCAGGTCTATCAGTAATGGTGAATCTGGAAATGCATCAGAGTCGATGGGAGTTGCATAGGAATACCCATGCAACGCTCATGGAACACCTCCCTGGGGCAGGAAAATGCAATGCAGAAATTTGCTCTGCATTGTGTTCATCCTGATTGATCAAGTCACTCAGGGCCACGCTTGTGTGGCTTCATAAATTGCATTTTAGGGTTTACGACACACATGCAACACATTGCTTGGTGCAAAGATGACGCAAACCTTTAATAAATGTTACTCTGAATGTATTATGGGATTATATTCTTGCTCCTTGTCTGCAGGAGACTAGTAGGAGGAATGCTTTGTCAGCCAAAACGTTTGCAGGGGCATGCATTATTGGCCTGACTAAAGACAAAAGGGTACATGCCACTGAGTTGGACATTTATTTATTTATTTATTCATTGTTTTCTATAGCACAAACAAGACCCAGAGTTTGGATGTCAGAGCACTTTACAGATATCCAATTCTTTCATGTCAATAACATGTCTATGTGTTCCGCTAACATTGGCAAATATTTATCAATACACAAAACAAATGTAAGGAGGAATAATAGAAATCATTAGATTACATTCAAGATTTTCCTGTCATACTTAATTTTAAGATAAGACCCCTCCTGAGATCTTCTTTATCCAAGCTGGTTATAGTATTGTTACGTTAATCATATACATCTATGTTTTGGTGTATAGAAATCTGTTCATAGACCGCATCAATGTTGGTGGATGCAGTATTTATAAGTTTTTTACTTACGGAAGAATGCTGGCTTCAGTAGAAAATCCTCCGATCCCCTCGAGGGTCTAGTGCCTCCAGATAGCGTAATTTCATGGGCTAGGTAGTGTAGAGTTGTGTGGTATGTGATTCATGCAATTTTTAGCTCTATTCTTGCCTCGTATGGTAGCCAGTTGAGCGCTTTCAGATGAGGAGTGATGTGGTCACATTTTTTTGTTCCTGTTATAAGTCTAGTTGCTGCATTGAGACAAGCTTTTAGGGGAGCTGTTGAGATCTTTGGGGCTTATTACGATGGCGGGCAGACATATGTCCCGCCATCGCTGCAGAGCTAGGACCGCCCACCGGTAAGGTGGCGGTCCCGCTCAGTGTATTAGGATGTGTCCACCACTATGGCAGGTGCATCCAGGGCCCTGATCATTGCAGACAGTGCTGCTGGCTGCAGCACAGTTCGCAATGCCCAAAGGGTATGTAGTGCATTTCCATGCACAACGTGGCAGGCACCACGTGGTTCCTGCCACCTTGTGCATGGATATGTAGGGGGTACCACGGATATCGCCAGTGCAAATAGACCCTGCCCCACACAGAGGGGGCCGGCAACAGGCCTCAGAACCCAGCCTCTGCCGGCCTTTCCATGTTGGTGGAACCACCATGGAGAGGCTGGCTTACGCCAGCATTGTAATCTGGCACCGCCGCCATTTCACACATGCTGACTGCTCCGCCAGGAAATCTAGACAATTGCTGTGGCAGAAGTGTGGAGGGCAGTGTTTGTGACCACCGCGGTCAGTAAGTGTTCCCCCCGCCATCCTAATGTGTCGGGGGAAATGGGAGCCGGATGGCGGAGGGACCGCCACCACCGGCCTGGATGTGGCGGTCCCTGCGCCATCATAATGAGCCCCTTAGGGAGTCCTTCATAGAGTTGCACATCCATATTCAATTCTTGATATGACCAGTGCCTGGACTGCCATTTTCAGATCACGGGGATGGATGAGCAGCTACAGTTTTATGAGGTAATTCAGATGAAAACAAGCTTTTTTTGCCATTGTGTTGATGTGTTCTCGCATGTTTAGATCTGTATCCAGTGTGATACCAAGGGATTTGGTCGAGTCAACTATAGTCGGAGTACCGTTTAGTGATGTGATCATCTTGGTCCATTCTTTAATCTTGGCTGAACTTTTAGGAGGGGAGATCTGAAGGAATTCGGGGGCATATTATCAAGAACAACATTAAAAATTATTGCCGGTTTAGCAGCATAAAACTGCTGCCAAAGCGGTGATAATGGGCTTGATAATATGCCCTTGAGAATTCCAATAGAAGTCCATGTTCTGGTGTGAACATGGGCTTCTATTTGAATTCTCCGGGGCATATTATGAAGACCATTATAGCCGCTTTAGCAGCAGTTTTCTGCCACTAAACCGGCGATAATTTTAACGCTGTTCTTGATAATATGCCCCTCAGTTTTTTGTGAGTTGACCTTAAGATGACATGAGACCCGTTATGCTGCATACCTTCCCTCTCTCCCAATTCACACATAGAAACAAATATCTTTCTCACAGCAGCAGATGTGGAAATGGCACATGCATGTGCTTTGACAATGGGCTGCATCCGCACCCAACTTTGGATCGTGGTGCATTTTTTCAGCATTTGGAGGTGACATAGCTTTGAATTTAGTAAAGATGACTTACAGGCAAGGTAGACAAAAGTGCCTCCTTCATCCGACTCATATAGAGGACCTCAAAGCACATCCTTCTCAAACAGCTGCAGACACCTTCATTCCTTGACTATCTACTTCCATTAATCTAATTTGCTCTTGAATCACAGTCATGACCTAGTGAAGTTAGGTGAAACACATCTCCATGACTCCTACCCAATCAGTAAACAAAAAAATGAGTTCCAAAACATAAACGTAGCCACCAGGAGAATTCATGAAAGCGATTTTATTTCATGGCAATAATCAATACACTTGAAATTAGGATGAACTTAAGACCATCAAAAGGACTGAGGTTCAGGTAGAGTGGGTTATGAAATACACATGGTAAAATGGAATTGTCTGAAGATGGGGGAAACTGGACTCTGCACCTGCTTACTTTGAACACATAGTCAGCTGCTCTGCACACATTGATTGAAGATGGCACCAGTTGGCTAACTTGATGTTGAGTCATTTGTACTAAATGCAACTGGTGCTGAGAAGGCTTCGAACACAACACGTTTCTATCTTTCTACTTAAATAAAGCAATAGAAGTGGGCGAACATTAATGATGCTCAACACAAAAAAAAACTCTATCTGGGTGACAACAAGAGAGGACACCTCCTGGATATCTGCTGATTAAAGGGGGTGTTCAAATTGCCAAACGATTCAAATTGACCCCTGATTTCCTGGTCCTAGGATCTTTAGGCTTCAGAGGTGAATGGGGACAAAGGTCATACCAGCAAACTCTACAGTACAGCATACAGTTCTTTTGGCCACAGAAAAACTGCCTATCCTAGTTGGAATCAAACATATCACTTCTGGGAACTAGTGGGGCACCTTCCCAGTGACACAAAGGTCTCAGACTAGCAGAGCTCCTTACTTGGCTAATAAATATTGTCAGTTCAATCTCGACACCATATTGAACTCTCCCCTGTCAGGGAGGATGACTGTGAGTGTGGGGCTCTCAAGGCCCAACACAGAGTAGCCAAGGTAGGTACTTGAGTAACCAGGGGTGTTGAGGTTTACCACAGATCCTTGCAGTGCCGTTCTCCCCTGGTACTTCCCAATAGAGCAATCACCTGTACTTTCATGTACAGTGTCTCCTGTATCTGCGGAGCTCTTCCACTGGGCAACCACAACTGGGGTCTCCCCTGAGCGGACACATCCAGGACCCCACTCTCAGTAACAGGGTAAATTCATCTCCCAAAGCAGATATTTCACATCTCCAAAATAAAGTGCCAAACTTATAAATGTGTATTTGTAAATGTGCACGTTCAACCAAGGGTATCTTGGCAAGGAATAACAGATGTTTATTGTTACCCAACTCAATGGTACTCATTTTCTCAAACTTAGAAGGATTTAAGGCTGAGTGGACCCGCTGGGATTTGAACCTCGGTCCATGAGGTTAAACACAGACCCCTACAGTGGGCACATTATTCCACTAAGCAGACAGACATCGTGATTCTACCTCACTTGAATGGGTAGCTGACTGTCAGTGGCACTAGCATAGGATTCAGACCTTCTCCAACCTCTGCAGGATATCAGTGTGCCACTTACGCCAAGCTGAGAAATGTCACTTATTACACAATGTTTTCAAACAATGTTTGTGTATTCCCTGGCACAGGGCTGAGAACGGTTAAGGCAATTCTTGCAGTGTGTTTATCCATCTATAAATAGGCTAGCCAAAGTCTTTGCCTTCAAATGATAGCAGGCAGGACTTACTCATGGAAACCCAAAACAGAACTACAAAAAGGAGAGAAATCTTCACACCTCACACTCATTAACTTTCCTGGGAACAGCACGTCTCGGGGAACAAAAGAGCAGGTCAGAGTCCTGGACTTACTCCTTACTTTTAATGAGACCTGTGTCTCCTGCCGTCCTACACCACTCATCAAGCTGTTGGGATTGACACCTGAACGGAACAAAATGGCAGGACATGACAAAGTAATCTGTGCACTTAAAAAGATACACTTATCCTTACGTATCCCATATTCTCTTGTCTTAGGACGCTCTCAGTCATTAGAAAAGTCAACAATAAACTTTGCTAGTCTGGTATGCTACCTCTAACCTCCATTTTGAATACCTTGCTTAGAGTGGTGAACCAAAATAGAACCTGCTAAGTCCACAGTCATCCATGGTGTTGGACTTGGCCCTCTCTGCAGGATCATCCCCAAACTTTTTCCCTTCACCCATCCAGTTTTCTGGACCCATTGGGGCATATTCGCAAGGACCAATTGCCGAGTTAACAGCACTTTATCGCAGCAAAAGTGGTGATAAATTTATTGCATCATTCACAAGTTGGTGTAAACAGCCCATATCACCAGTTTATCTGCGATAGCATCCGCAAAATTCATCGCCACAGATGACCCCGGCAACTATTGCTAATGAGAAGCAGAGTAGGCGTTCCCGTGCCAAAAGCAGCAACGACACCACTCCGCAACATTCTCAACGACCAGCCAGATCAGCGATAAGAACCCAAAACATGCAATAAGCCACGTTAGCAGCACCTGCTCTGACCTGGTGTAAAGTCAGACGACAGCCTGCACCACACAAGGGAGCCCAGCCCAGAGGCACACCTGAAGGGCAACAGATGCCATGGAGCCAACGATCATGCAGCTGGGAGCCCCAACAGGGCCACAACACCCATAGCCACCACCCCCAGGAGCCACCCTCCCCGGGCAAAGACATGCCACTTCAACTACACGAAACGCGTACCAAATAATCAGCCTGATATTGCACAATGACATTTGGTGACATGCAAGTGTCATCACCAAAATTAGCATCACACATTCACCTTCGAATAAACAATTGTAATTTTATTAAAATAAACACAGAACAGAAAAAATGAAGAGACATGTCGGCAGAGAGGGGTAGTGAGTGAAAGACGGACAGAGGGAAAGCAAGACACAGGTAACAGAAGAGATGGACAGCGATAGAGCACCCAGGCCTCACTGCTCACCTGCTGACACTTGTGTGTCTCCAACCACGTGCAGGTATGTAGTGCAGTACACCAGAAGAAGACCTGGGACATGAAGCGTTGTCATACCCCCTTGTGAGCGTAAGCAGAGTGGGCTGGATTGGCGTATGCCAGTCCAGTGTAAGGGTTTGAACAATGTCCCCGGGGCTCTGGGCATGGTTCCGTCCTGGGCTGGACAAGGAAGTAACTGATGCACGTATCCCTTTTGTTGTGTCTGCGCCACCCGGACCAAATTTGGCAATGTGCTACCCTGTGACCCCATTCAGCGACATGAGCCACATGTTCATATGAGGAATTCACTCAGCCCACATTCATCCATACTTCCACACTAGGAAGACCATATACATGACACATCTGTGTGATTATGAATGTTTAATGCAAATTCAGTGGAGTGTTACATCTGGAGCAGTACAGGGCCGTGCAAACCCCATATGACAATGTTGGCCCTTCGAGGGCCAGCCAGAGTCCTTCAGGGAATGACAAGTCCAAAGTAAGGGGAATAGTTCAGTCCACAGTCTGATTGCTGTGTCATTGGCGATCAAATAGAATATGGCAGTCCATGTCGAGGTCCAAGGTGAGTGTCGCTGAGTGCATCCGGGGACAGTGGAAGGTAATGAATCAGAGGGCAGAACTAAGCAGAAACCAGCCATATGGCAGAGATGAATGCTACACCTTTATTCGTATCAGTAAGGCAGTTTCATCCACATCTTTGTCCTCTGCTGTTACATGTGCCTCACGTGTGGGTGGTGGTGTTCAGTCTACTGCACTGTGGGGCAGTGACACTTCTGGGGGTGGAGATGTGGATGTAGTGGTAGCAGCAGTAGTCATCAGTGCCAGGTCTTCTGGCAGCAATGCCATGAGGATGGTTTTGAGGTCATTGAGGAACCCAGCTACCACTTGCTGGTGTGCAGCTGTAGCAGCCGCTCCTTCTGCATCATCCTGCTCCATGGTCTCCATTAACCTCCCCATGTTTCTCAACTCCTATGTGACATCGCTAGAGCCACTCTGAGTTTACAGTTGTTCTATTCTCTGTGTCAAGGCTCCAGCGATATCAGCCATGGTCCGTTGGAGAGCATGGAGCAGACTGTGGATGTCCGTCAAGGATCGTGAGTGGTCCCTGATGGGACTAAGACACCCGCATATGGCATCTAGTTTGTCTGTCATGCGGTCAAAGCCCACCGCACCTGTTCAGCCAGCTGCTCCTGGCACCCCAACACATGGCGTTGGAAGGCAATGTGTACCTCGTGGGGGTCCTGGGAAGCAGCCGTGGTGGTGGGTGCGCCTCCTATGTTATCTGTGCAGGGGGTGGGGGTCTCCTCGTAGCAGCTGGGCTGCCCAGCTCCTGGAAGTGGGCTGCAGAGGCTGTCCATGAGCTGTTGGAGGGCGTCGGAGTCGAAGCTGTGGTGGTCCTCTTCATCATCAGATAAGATTGGGTCGGGCGGCCGTGCAAGAGGTGTTGATTCTCCCTCTGCAATGTGAAGGGGAGATGCAGTTCAACAATGTGTCCACATGTATGTTGTTGCATTGTACATAATTTCATACAGACTGCATGACTGTGCATTGTGGCTGTTTGGGAGGGACTGCCTATTTGATGTGGGACAGTGGACATTTCAACAACAGATGTGTGTGTGTTTGTACTTGTACATTATCAAGGCACATTTCCCTGTAATGCCAAATGTCATTGTCCAGTGTCTCCACCCAAGCGGCACCAGTTGTATCCTGTGTTCTGTTGTGGACATGTTGCAGTTTGTACCACATTGTTGTCAATGTTGATGTGCTCTGCATGTTATGTGTGTGTGCTGCATTTTGGGGGAGTCGCCCCTGCAGCTCTGATTTGCGGCCCCTTTTCCCTTTCATGCGGTGTGCATTTGACTTCTGTGCTTGTACAGTGATGAGATGTTGCATACTTGGGTACATTGGTCTCTTGGTGGGAGTTGGGGGTCTGGGGCATGGTTTCTATGCAGATGTGCTTTACTTAATTGCGCATGTGTGCCATTTTGTCCATCTCCTCCTGTCCCCCCGTTCCCTGGTTGTTACTCACCTTGGTGCTGTTGTGTCCGGTCATGTTGAGCAGTGTCTGGTCCCCTGACTCCTGCCACTGTCTCCCCACTGATGACTGTGGACACCATTTCCTCCATCTCGTCCAGCCCCTCCTGTGGCGCAGGACTGCCACCTTCAGTCTGCAATGCTACCTTACGGTTGTTGGCGAGTTTCTGCTTGGCTTTGCGCTTGACATCATTACAGCGCCTCTTGACCTCTTCCATTGTTCTCTGCAGCACTTCCACTGCATTCACCTTGTCCATGATGGACTGCCATAGTCTATTTTTGGTTGCCAATGAAACAGTGGAGGTGACGAATAGTTGTTGATGGTGTTCTACCACCTCCGTCATCAGGATCCCTTTTTCCTGTGGACTGAGCCGCTTCTTCCTACTCTTCTTCTCCTTGGCCTTCCCTGACCCCGAGGTCCCAGGCTGGTCCTCCGGGGGGCTTGTAGGGTTCTGGTTCCCCTCCGTACTTGTTCCGGCACCATCCATTGTGCTTCACTGTTGTTTGGCATTTGTTTGTCTGTTTTTTTCCTACTTTTAGAGCACAGCGCTGTGTTGTGAATACTTGGTTAATATGGCGTAATTTTCCCGCAATAGACTGCGATGTTGAAGGTTGCGCTAAGTAATTTTTGCGATAGTAATCACACATTCTTGAGAATATGCCCCATTTTTGATAGCTTTTCTCACTGAAAAACAGTGCTAAAGTTATTGTGCTCTATTCTTTAAACATGGAAACATTGGTCATAACCAAATATTCTATTTAATTTAATTGTATGTCACTAAGAAAGTGATACTGCAGGTACCTCAGGGCCTTTAAATGAAATGCTACTAGTGGGTCTGCAGCAATTATTGTGCCACCCACTTAGGTAGCCCTTTTAAAAATATCTCAGGTCGGCCATTTCAGTCTTTGTGTGCAGTTATAAACTGCCATTTTAGCTTGGCAAAATAAACCTTTTTGAAGGCCAAAACCTTCCATTTCAATACATAAAAGTCACGCCTAGCGTAGGCCTTAAACAGCCTTCAGGATAGGGTGCATTTTATTCCAAAGATTGGACATGTAGTTTTTTATTTTACATGTCCTGGTGACTGCAAGGCCCACCTCCCTCATAGGATAACATTGGGTAACCTTATTGCATTAAATAAGTAATACATTTTGTGTGAGAGCAGGTAGGAATTTTTTAATGCATGCTGGTAGTGTTGCCACTAGCCAGTTTCCAGTCGCACTTTACTACAACCTGCAGGCTCTTGCCATTTTTTTTAATAGCTTCTCAAAATACAATTAAATCATAATCATTTAAAAGAATCAAATAGCAATGTTATCCATGATAATTAAACAAATAATTGCTCTTCATCACACAATGTTCTATGCTACCCAATGCATTCGGGTCACGTGACCCTTCCTCAAGGGTCTCTGTAATCAAACAATGTATGGCTGTTTCATAAGCACCCAAGAAAAAAATTCACATTCACAACTACATGTGATGCCTATACAGCCATTACTAGGCCTAGTCTTTGGCTTTCCATCACTGCATTGCATGTGAACATGCCAAACCTCATCCACTGTGTTTCAGCGTCGCCAAAGGAATAAATGTAATCCATTTAGAATATAGCATAAAGTGATTGAGAGAGAAAATTAACCAAAAATGGTGTTCATTATATCACAAATCGATAAATGATGTGAGATTAAATGTGAAATTGAATGTGAAAAGTCTCCTATTAATAATTAACCCAGCATTCCATGCATACAAGTGTGCCTATCTCAGGGGTCATGCAAAAACCTTGTGTCATACTAACCATAATGTTTGTGGTCAGATGAAAAAGAAATAGTGCATGCTAAACCTCACGCTCATCGTGTACTTGCTTTAAATCGCCTACCTTTGCCATCTTGATTTATTCATTTGCTTTTAGTTTTCTCCTCATTTTCTTTGTACTCATCTGCTTACCTTGCTGGATCTGGTCAAAGTTGCCTTATTTCATTATTTCATGAGAGAATTCTTCTTCTTTTGTTTCAGAGATTGGGAGGGGGATATCCTCTCTAGAGAGGGATGGCCTAAGGAGGATTATACTCAGTTCTCCCTTCGCTTCAAAGGGTACCCTGAGTGCTGTTCCCACACCTTCCTGACTTCTGAAGCTGCGTGCTCTCTCACTGTCGAAACACCTCACAGCTGGACCTAACTTTCCTTAGTATCCCTAGACAGATTGGAGTCAAACCCAGGGAAGAGGGAAGACCTGACCACTTAGCATTAGGTAAAGAGAGTTACCTACATGCAGGCTGGCACTAGGTATGAAATTGGCACCCTAAGAACTTCTCATCAGAACACTCCACAACCTGGGAAGATTAAGAAGAAGTACTGCCCAGCTGCCATGGAGGGAATTGGATGGGAAAGCATTGGAGGAACGTCTGGCAGCCTCTACCTTTACCCCATCGGTTGATGTAAACGAAGCTACGGAGAGATACACCATCTGGATAAAAGATGCATGCACATCTCTAATTAAGCCCAAACTATCTTGTCCAACACGCACAATACCATCTGCCCCTTGGTTCACCCTGGAATTAAGAGATTACAAAGTATCTTGCAAAAAACTCGAACGCCAATGGCGTACTGAATATTCACAGGCAGATAAACAAAAACTCAAATCAAGCCAAAAGATATACAAAGAAATGATCAAAAAAGCAAAAATTGAATATTTCTCTGCTAGAATTGAGGGAGCTAAAAACTCCTCCAAAGAACTTTTCCAGACGGTGACCATTTTGTCCACTCCAAATTCTGTCACTGTCCCTCCCAGTTTGGAGCTCTGCGAGACCCTCGCCAAGTACTTTTTAAATAAAGTGGAGCAAATCTTCGCAGCCCTTGAACCTCATGTGGGGCTCACTCTTACCGAGGGAGCACATACGACTACGCCAACAAATCCACATAGTTTGGAATTCAGGGAATTCAGGCCAGTTACAACAGAAGTAGTAAAGAAACTACTACTGAGAACCAAATCTGGCTCCCCCCGGGATCCCTGCCCAGTCTCAGTGGCCCATCTGGCAGCCGCCCCTATATCTGTCTTGCTAGCAGATTTGTTCAATAAAATGTTCAAAGAGGGAGCATATCCACTATGTTGGAAACAAGTTTCAATAGCTCCTCTGCTGAAAAAATCTAATCTAGACATTTATGACCCTAGTAGCTATCGACCCATATCTAGACTCCCTCTACCGGCCAAGCTTATTGAAAGGATCATGAACGTTCAGCTCTGTGACTTCCTCCGTTCCTCTGGGGGCTTGGACCCTGCTCAAAATGGGTTTAGGGAAGGTCACAGCACAGAGTCCGCCCTCATTAAATCCACTGAGGAAATCAGGAAGGTGATGGATGCTGGAGGACGGGCAGTCCTGGTGCTCCTGGACCTATCCGCAGCCTTTGATACGGTCCACCATGACATTCTATTGGACCGTCTTGAGGGCTGCGGAATCCAAGGAGTCGCATTGACCATGCTGAAATCCTTTCTAGCAGACAGGATACAAGTGGTGGCCATGGGAGATTTTGAATCGAGCCCTTTTACCCTTCCAGGAGGGGTTCCTCAGGGCTCCTCCCTGAGCCCTACCCTATTTAATGTTTATGTTACCTCCCTCGCCCCGGTGATTCGTTCTTTTGGCTTCGAATTAACATCGTATGCAGATGATACTCAAATTGTGGTATCTCTGCTCCCGGGGCGAGAGGAAGGAATTGCGGCCAGATTCCAGGATTGCATGATGGTAGTAAGTTCATGGATGGCTAAGAACTGCCTTAAATTGAATTCCTCTAAAACTGAGGTTCTTCTCTTTGGAAATGTGACCAATCTCTGGACCCCTGACTGGTGGCCTCACGAAATGGGAGCCCTACCCATTCCAGCCACTACAGTAAAAAACCTGGGGGTAATTATTGACTCCCAACTCTCCTTTAAAGCACAGGCTAATGCCTTATCATCCTCCATTCACTGGATAATAAAAACTATTAGGAAAATCCTTCCTTTCCTCTCCAGTGATAGCAGGAAAACGGTGGTGACAGCACTTGTGCTGTCTCGCCTTGACTACTGCAATAGCATGTATCTGGAGGCCCAGCAGGGAGTTCTGAACAAATTGCAAACGCTACAAAATGCTGCTGCCCGACTGATTACTGGTCTACCTAAGTTTGCATCGGTAGCTCAGGAATTAAAAAATCTACACTGGCTTCCAATTCGGAAACGTATCATGTTTAAGGCTCTTTGTATGGTATTCAAGGCAGTAAATGGAATAGGTCCATCCTTCCTTCAAGAACACCTCCAACTGTACAAACCAGGGCGACAACTAAGATCTGCTAATAAAAGCCTGGTCATGACTAACCGTATTAGGAAAGCCCGTTGGGGAGGCCGTAGCTTCTTCCACGGAGCATCTAACATCTGGAATGAATTGCCTCTCGCCCTAACACAAAGCAATGATCTCCTGACCTTCAGGAAAAATGTCAAAACATGGCTTTTTAACCTCCAGTAACTTTCTTTGCCTCTTGGAGATAATGTATCGTTTCAGCGCCAGGACACCGCCCGGTAACAGCGCGCTCAACAAATGGTAAAAATAAATAAATAAATAAATGTATGAAGAAGGAAGACTGGACGTACTTGCCTTAAACCCAGGATCCCAGATGTGACCTTCTCTTTGAGCTACAGGGGCAAAACCGGCTTCCACAAGTGTTAAAGTATACTCCTCCAACCTACAAACTGTAGGAACAGGGCTCCAGGAGACAATTCACAGTTTCTGGTCTTTTCACATAAGAACCTGTCTCCTTGCAACATGAGTGGACATCCCAGAGGCCAATGACGAACCTCAATTCAGCTGGTGGCATGACTTTGACAGCTACAGGCTCTGGACTTCACCTGTACAGTGCTCTTCACGTTGACAGCCACTGCCCTTCGTTTTCCGGCAAAATTAAGCTCCTACTGGTGCCCAGCTCTTGGCAACAACAACAACCTCACCATGAACAGGTAGCTCAGACTGAGGCTCCTCGGGTGGAATTAGACTAAGTGGATTTAAACTGAGTTGGAAGGTAAACGTTCCACTGTGATGAAACTGGTCCCTGTATCTAACCCACACTCCATCTGCCTGAACTTTTGACTTTGACATGGTTGAGTGTGACCAGGTAATCATTTGTACTTTTAGTTGCAACTTTTACTAGATTTCATATCTCTTGTTCTACCTGTTTGATTTTTGTTGCTTTGGTACATTTTATTTATTTGAATTATCTCTATTTTTCTAAATTGGTTTGAGATTTTTCTTGTGTTGCGTTTTCACTTTATTACTGTGTGAGTGCTGCATATATATTTTACACATGTTCTCTACATTAAGCCTGACTGCTTTGAAACAAGCCACAAGAGGCATAAACATAGGTTTATTTAGTGGCTTGCCACTGTGACAAGGATTGTATTTATTGTAAATTGATACTTGTAAATTGATACTTGTATAGCGCACTACTCACCCGCAAGGGTCTCAAGGCGATTGTACGAATACCGCTGTGGAACCCATCCTGGCTTTCCCTGTGAGGTGTCCACTCCTGGGCACCCCCAAGGTGGAGGCCAGGCATCCTTAGCGTTGTGGAAATTAAGCAAGCTATTGCCCAGAGTTGCAGAGTGGGACTCCATGATTGGAATAGGCACCGAGGCGAGAATTATCAGGTCCGTGGAATTTTTGAGCCCAAGACCCACCAAGGCGGAGAATTGAACCCTGGTCCCGGGCTAGACCTCTGCATCAGGGTCTGCCGCTCTAATCATTGAACCACACTTCTCCACGTGAGTTGAGCTCACATCCTTCTCAACCAATAACCCAAAGAGCTGTCTTTGAACTAGTACCATGGTATGTGGGCAGTTTTCTTGCATTTGGCGCACTGTTTCATTGAGATATTTATATCCATACATGCTCGATTTTTCATCCCCTTTGCTGAGCTATTTTTTAAAGTTTAGGGTACTTTGCGCTTAGCTTTCCTATTGTTTCATCCATAAACGTATTCTAGGTCTCTGTTGCACACTTCTGATACACTCAACTTGTATGGCAGGGCCTAGCACTGACAACAGGAACCAATTCTAATCGGCACCACACTTGATTCCTGCTTTCCCTTCGCTCATGGTCCATGCTTTGATATGTTTCTGTCAGAGTTTCAAGGCCCAGCCACACAAGTAACAGCAACACTGGTTGGTTGGACTAGCGGGGCTCTTCACAGATGCCAGAGGATTCTCTCACAAATATGTAATGTATGTGTTCTTGTAAAGTGCACTGCTGCCCTGAGGCGTTGTGGCGCTGTAGACCGCTGGGGAACCCGTCCTGGCTATCCCTGTGAGAGGGTCCCTACTGGGTATCTCCAAGGTGAAACCAGGCATCCCCGGCAAATGTGGGGGGCCGTTGTAGAGATTAGGTAAGCTAATGCCCAGAGTTGCCGAGTGTGATCCCTGGTTAGAGTAGGCACGAGGCGAGAATTATTGAGTCCGCTGACCCTGGTCCACGACCCTGCCGCGTCGGGTATTCAACCCTGGTCCCGGGCCGTTCTCTGTTTCCGGGTCTGCCGTCTCTAACGAGTGAGCCACACCACTCCACTTACATATGCAAGGAAAATGCATGGGATATGACATAAGTTGAGATTTTGGGAGCATTCTATGTAAGAAAATTTGTGGGATCCACACAAAATAGACCTCATTAGACTTCCTGTGTAACAGCTGTGCAACAGCTGTGACCAGGCCTAAGTATAGCAACTATCAACATCACCGAAGGGGAACAATTTTGATGAAGAATATTTGATGTTTACACATTGAATTTTGGGGATTTTCCTTTTCATTCAGAAAATACTGGGAACATTGCATGATAGGAATGTTGTAGATACACACAGATTCAAGTAACTTTCTCTCACAGCAATGGTTGGAAATACATGATTATAGCCAAGGTTTGAGGTTTGCAGGGCAGTTTGGCACATAGAACATATTGAGATACACACATGTGATACCATCTTTGACTCAACAGGGAAGGTTGGTTTGTACATTTCAAAGGGTTCCCTGATTGCCAGTTTTTCTCAGCCCAAATAGTGCAGACATTCAGCACAACAGGTTAGAGGAAATTGAGAGTTACGCCCACTCTGCTGGTCCATATGCCAAAACTAATGGCAGGTGCAAACTTTGAATAATTTACTTTTGTGTAATGTGAAATTGTGGGAAAATGATGTGAAATTATATATTATTTTGTGAAAAGCAAATCCTACATTAACCATCATAATTTTGAGTTAAACTGAAATGCCCCCATGCTTCGATTTTTGAGGCGTGGATGTGTTTTGCCCAGGCCTAAAAACTATGCCCAAAAGAATCCAAATGTTTCATTGCTTCACATGGGGATAAGGATGAGTATACTTTAGATCCCAAGTAGGCACAAAGACTATTGGAGGCAGGTCAGGGCATTCCAACACCACCACATTTATTTCCTGAAAAAAATACATATCCCTGATGACTAGTGTGCTTTCAACCTCTCTTTAATAAATATTTGTGGTAACCCTACCTATCTATGTTTAGGGGTGACAGAAAAAAGGTTGTGCCCTTGATTGGGTATGGCACAGTCCGACACCTGGGAAGAAACCCCCCCAACCCCTTTTTCCCTTTTTTTCCCCACCTGTGTAATGGACTTTCACCCACTAGTGGTGGCAGATTGTGTGTAGAGACTCATGAACCCATTATGGATGGGGCACAGCCTAATTCCTAGGGTGAACCACCTCAACTCCTTTTTTGGCCATTTTTCCTTGGTATCTGGTGAACTTTTTTTTCTCCGTGTGCGGGGGATAATTGAGGCTAACCTTTCAATCTGCCTCAAGTTGTGAAGACCCATTTACCAGAGGGAGCCTGGCTTGATGCCTGAACAGACCACCCCACACCTTCTTTTTTGGCATTTTTTCCCTGATGTCTAGGGTGGTTTCAACCCCATGTTGGGCAGATTGTGGATAAAGCCCCTCATTTGCAGTAGGTGGGACAGAAAGACTGTTGTTCAATTCAGGGGTGGGGGCATAACCTGATGACTGGGTAAGCCACCCCTCTGCTTTTTTAACCTTTGTTTCCCCATGGTGTCTAGTGGGCTTTCTGTCCCTCTGCACAGGCCATTGGGGTAAACACCTCCCACCCTGGGGTGGAGCAGAAATACTATTGTACCTGTTATGGAGTGGAGTCAATAGCCTAGTTGGGAGACCCACCTCCTTATTATGGCTCCTCTTTTTCTTTTTCATGTCTAGTGGGTTTTCTTCTACCCGGCAGGGGAAAATTCATAGTGAAAACTTCCTGCACTCCCTTTGCTCCCCACGGGGGACATAAAACTATTGTGTTTGGGAGGGAGCAATGACCCATCCGCGGGGTGCCACTACTTCCAATAAGTAATCCTTTGTGTCCAATGGGGTGGATACATGCTTATGGATCACCCTCTGAGGGTGATACCCCATCTGGAATCCAATAGGGAGAGACAGCACTTGACAGGGAACATTGTCTTCTTTCCAGAGCTGCCATTTCTGTGTTGACCAGAGCAATACCTCCCAATATCAATCATCGATAAAAAGTGAATACAGATTATGCCATTAGCACAGTATGCTTTCGCTTGGTTTTGCTGTGATGTCAGCACGAACAGCTGTGACTACTGTAATCTATGTATCATCAAAAAGTCACTTTGCAGTTATATGCCTGAGGTCAGGTAATCTGTTGATTTCCAGAACCCCGTCACTTCTTGCTCACTTCTTAATACTATGTGCTTTTTCTTGTTTATTGAATGTGTAAATAAATGCAATACCTTCCATTTGAACAGTAACATACCCAACACTGATTTTAGTTTTGTAGTTATGATTGCACATTTTTCTTGATAGGGACAGTTGTCTCTAATATCATACTGCTACCCTTGGTCCCTTCTGACTTATAGGGTTCCCTTTTCATTTGTTCACATGATCTCTAAATATGGCATCCTCTGTCTGTGGTCTTTTTACGGGCCTGAGCAAAGACTGCCATACAATAAGTCAGGCCCTAAATCTTATCTCCTCTCCTCTCCTCTCCTCTCCTCTCCTCTCCTCTCCTCTCCTCTCCTCTCCTCTCCTCTTCCTCTTCCTCTTCCTCTCCCTCACCCTCTCCCTCTCCCTCTCCCTTCTCCTCTCCCTCTCCCCCTCCCTCTCCCTCTCCCTCTCCCCTCCTTCTCCTTCTCCTTCTCCTTCTCCTTCTCCTTCTCCTTCTCCTTCTCCTTCTCCTTCTCCTTCTCCTTCTCCTTCTCCTTCTCCATCTCCTCTCCTTCTGCCTTCATCTCCTCTCCTCTCCTTCTCCCTTCCTCTCCTCTTCCCTCCCTTGCAAATATATGCCCTTCCCTCACTGCCACTTCATTCTCCTATTCTGTCCCTTCCCTCGACTCCTCTTCCCCTCTTCAGTTCTCTTCCCAACTTGATTCTCCCTTCCGTAACCATCCCTACCCTTTGATGTCTTCCACTGTCTTCACTCACTTTCCCTCATCCTCTTTCTAGTTTCCTGTATTGTCCCTTTTCATCCCTTCTTAAAAATCTCTCCCTTTCCACTCCTAGTCCCTCCTCAACCCTTACCATCCCATCTTTCGCCTGCTGTCGCCATCAATCCCCTCTCCTCATTTTGTGTCATCAACGCCTTTCCCTTCCCTCTCCAGTTCCCGTGAGCTCATGCTCACGTTCCCTCCTGTGGTTATTTCACCCTTCTTTCTTTTTTCTTGCTGACTCTCTCTGGCATCTTCCCTGATTTGCACCTGGCTCCCGTTCCCAGTCCTCACTCCATCTTCTCACGATTATATCCACTCTGTAGTCTTTTCCAGCTAATGACTTTCCATATAATGTCCCAGCTCTCAGTTTCATTTTAGCTCTTCAAAAATTGTAGACAATGCAGCTCTCCACACAATGTACAAAATACAGTCGTGTTCTCCCATCTCAGCTTCGCTGAGACAATCCCCTGACATTATGAATGGAAATGTGTACATTTCTAGTTATCTATTTATTACTTGTTTATATTCAGCTGAGAAATGTTTCACACTTGCTAATGACTTGCTGCTTTGTTTTGCAGCGCTCCCTGAGTGGATGTGAATAGTGCAGGAGACAGCTAATTTCTCAGTGCGCCTGTTTCGAATATAAGACAAGCACAGAGCTCTGTAGTTCAGCAGCTGCTTAAAAAAGCCTGGTGCCAGTAATGTTAAGTTGGTCGCTTGCATTATTGCATAGGAAGAAATAGAACATTGCAATGTTGAGCACTCCATTGAAGACAATGGAGTGCTCTGGGCATATAATGGCCAGTAGAGGCCGGAGCATCAACATTCCAATGTTTGTTCACAGCTGTTGCTGTGAACAAAGGCCTCATGGAGCCCCATGGGTTTTCAACCCTCTCGGGCGCCGTGAGGCCTTTGTGTTTCGAATTAGAACATTCTGCCCTCTAGGGGTGGAATGTTCTCATAGCCTTAGAGCCCTCTGTAGCAGGCTCTACTGGCCATTAACTGTCTGCCCCCTAGGCTGGAGGGGGACTTTAATGGCCGGTAGAGCCTGCTGCAGCATGCACTAAGGCTACATTAGAGCATTGGAATGTTGGGAGGTCCATTAAAGACTGGGAAATAGCCATGGTGTGTTTCTTTGGAGGAGCGGGCTGTTCAGCGGACTCACCCTTCTGAATCCGGCCGACTCGGACTTCATCCCACGCCTCGCGGCTCCCGCTTCGCGGGCGCCGCTCGTGTTTCCTGGCGTCTGAGGCAACAGCGAGGAGAGGAATCAAGCCACTTTCCATCTCCGGCTTGCAGCAGGACTGCGAGGACCAGCGGGCAGTGCGCTAACCTGCCACAGCTGGCCCTCTTCCTGCCGCCTCCTCCCTGTGGATACAAATCAGGGGGGTGGACCTAAGCCCTGTGTGTGTTTCTTTGGAGGAGCGGGCTGTTCAGGGGACTCACTCTTCTGATTCCCGCCGACTCGGACTTCATCCCACGCCCCGCGGCTCCCGCTTCGCGGGCGGCGCTCGAGTTTCCTGGCGTCTGAGGCAACAGCGAGGAGAGGAATCATGCCACTTTCCATCTCCGGCTTGCAGCGGGACTGCGAGGACCAGCGGGCAGTGCGCTAACCTGCCACAGCTGGTCCTCTTGCCGCCGCCTCCTCCCTGTTGATACAAATCAGGGGGGTGGACCTAAGCCCAGTGTGTGTTTCTTTGGAGGAGCGGGCTGTTCAGCGGACTCACCCTTCTGATTCCCGCCGACTCGGACTTCATCCCACGCCTCGCGGCGCCCGCTTCGCGGGTGCCTCTCGAGCTTCCTGGCATCTGAGGCAACAGCGAGGAGAGGAATCAAGCCACTTTCCATCTCCGGCTTGCAGCGGAACTGCGAGGACCAGCGGGCAGTGCGCTAACCTGCCACAGCTGGTCCTTTTCCCGCCGCCTCCTCCCTGTGGATACTAATCAGGGGCGTGGCTTTACCTTAAGGACTATTTTGCCGGACTATCATTCCAGGCCCGCGGGATGCGCGCGGACGTGCCCGGGTGAAGACCGGGCCCATTTGTGCTAGTTCGTGACCAGTAGTGACCGGACCGGGCTACCCCCCTAACCTGTTTAGCATCCACCGGTTAACGGGACTATGGCTGGCAGAGAAACACAGAGTAAATCCTCGATAGCCGGAGGTCTTTCAACCACAGGAGGTATGGAAAAATTCCTTATCAGGGCGAACAACTTCATTGACAAAGAAATTATCATCTTGGAGAAACGCCTATCTAATGAACTAATGTCACTGAAACGTTCATCTATAGGACCTCTTGCCAATGCCAAAACACCGGTAAGAACTACCGAAAACTCTATCTCCGTGGTAGAAGTCCAACCTCCTATTTCTGAGGTAGAACCTCCGCCAAGAGTGGACTCTGATACTGTGGCAAATACAATTGTTACTGTAGCAGAAATTAACCTTGCCCCCGAAAGTAACAATGTCTCAATTATTCCTGCCCCTGAAGAGAGCCCTACCCATATTAAGATCCAAGGGGAGAGGGAAGGTGCTATTCGGAAACGGAAAAGAGTATATAATAAAAAAGAGATTGTTGGAACCTGGGATGTCAGGTCACCTAGGGTAGCCTGGCCTTGGGTAAGTCACATTCACTAGAGGCACATGTGTGAAGGTTGCAAACCACCCAGCAGTAAATCCACGCAATAACACACAAAAAGGACACTACACCAATGTTGGAAAAATATGAGCTGGTTTATAAAAATAATACTCTCTTTGCTTTATGACTTGGGAAACCACAGTTCAGTACATACAGTTTTCAGGAAATTATTAATACTACATTCAGGAGCACCAACTTATAACATTAATCAGCATCAATAGTACATTTCATTAAACTCTAGAATTGATTAAATTTGACTATTATGAGTTTCTATAACTTTCATCACAAACAATACTTTAGAAGAGGCAGTGTCTGCACTTTGCTAGACGAGCTTTACTCTTTCACTCCCTCCTTTCCACCCGAGGTTTTAGTGAATCCTCCTCGCTTTAGTGGCCCCAAATAAGCTCCTCAGCAAACCCACCCTGTCGGGGAACAAGCTGTCTCAAGTTTTGGGGTGCCAGAGGTTAGGAAGGAAAGACCCAAAAGAATGGTTCAGGCCTCAGTTATTTTTCACCCCTCGAGTGCACCATTGGGTAGTAACGCTATAGGCTTGTCAAGGTGCAGTTAACTGGTAGCCCCTCTCTCCTCTTAATGCACAGGGTTGGATCAGTGCTGCACCTCGACTCAGAAGGAGTCCGACGACCGGAGCTCAGCCAGTCCTCCTCGGCCACCCCCTTGGAGTTCCCCGCTTACTTGGCAGCGCGCTGGGGGGTGTGTTCTGCTGCAACACCCCTTCCCCGCTTCCAGGACACTCTCGGGCAGTGATCAGGCCTCCCCGCTCCCTCACAGAGGAGCGGAGGCCTTCTCGAAGGTTTACAGGCACTTCACCGGCGCCGGCTGCTCAGCGGACCGCTACCTCCCTTGGCGCTTCTCCTCATTGCCGGCCGGCGGTTCCTTCACGGAGGCGCCAATGCGCATGCGCCAGAGATAGGCGTCTCGGCCTCAGCGTCTCCTCCGTCGTCCTTTCACGGAGCAGCGTCTCCGCAGCGGGCCTGCTCGACCCTAGGCCCCTCCTGAGACGATTAGTAGATTAAACTGGAGAATGCGCAGTAGCGCCGGCTGCAATACCCCTAGTCTCTCCCCTCACTTCCTCGGTCGGCGCTGTCTCGGGAGCGCAATCGGCGCCCCAGGGGAGCCTGTTCACGAAAGATTCAGGACAACAGGGGGTCTTCAATTTACCCTCTCACCCCACTCAACCTCGCTCGGCAGGTCCAGTCACCGGTAAGGGGGAGGGACAAGGGTCTCAACTACACGCAGGACAAGAACCTGCTTTCACCACTGCAGATGGGGAGTAGAGCTGGATTACTACATATAAAAGCTCCCAGTTCTTTATCTTCCTCACAGATCTGTCAGCTCTCCGTACTGGACAGGGGCAAACGAAAGGGAAGGGCACCCAGTTCTATTCTCAGTGCAGGGATCCTTGCAGCTCCACAGCCCACTGGGATTAACCCCTTCACCTGACTGGAGACTCCTTACTGTCCAGGGTCAGTAGGACAAAACTAACTTTGCTAGGAAAACAGGACTGGGGGAAAGTACCTAGACAGAGGGCAACCCTTGTAGAGTAGACCACCCTTCAGGACCCTACCCCTACCAGACCTCAGCCTTCACTCTAGCTGTTCTTCACTGGCAAGACAAAATGGCTGTCCAGCATTCCGCCTTTTATAGGCTGACCCTCAGGGGTCCAGAAGGGACCAGAAGGTTCTGGAACGCCCCATTCTACTCTATGGGACAGGTTCTGGGTTTGGCAGTTAGGACAGTTGGCAGCCACCATTTTGTGACTCCAGCTATTTCCCTGTCAGAAAAGGTCTCTAGGCCTGAGGTGAAAAACTATGAGGGGGGGAAAGAACACCTATCCCCTTGACCAACACCTAGAAAAGCTAGTGGACACAAAAATTAATAAAGGTATGAGGGGCAAAAAGGGGACAAAATAAATAATAAATTGGAGGGACTACGCAAAAAAACCAGACAGGTCTAATAGAGATCAAATCCGGAAGATCTGCTAAATCAGCTAAACTGCATGGCATTCCACCACCAGCTAATAATACCCAAGAAGTTGCTCTCTCTAGTAGAGAGGCGTCCATGGAGTGGATTGCTGCCTTATTCAAATCGATTGTATCCCCGTTAGAGGCTAAACTAGATAGGTTGGACGTTAGAATATCCAAAATTGAGAAAACCACTGTCTCGATCTTAGCCAATTCCAGTAAGCCCAACAGTATAAGAACTCTACCTATTGTTCCTACCCCTCCAGCTCCCCTCCCCCCATTCGATTCCACTATTCAAACCCTCCCAGTTTCCTTCTTTTTCCCACCTACTAATAATATCCATCATACTAGAAGAGGTGATTGGACCAGAATGGAACGTAGGGGCAGGCAACAACCACATGATACCAGACCTCCCATGCTACCCCAATACTCGTCCCAATTCAACCCTTTGTTTGATTATAATCGAAATGGCTGTTTAGAGGGCTTGGAGGGAGTCGATTGACTACCCCCCAAGTTATCATCCCCTGAGTTGGTCATTGTTACTGAATCTAGGGAGGTCCCAGCTAAAACCATCTCTCCGGATCAATGTATGGTAGCTCCTCGTATTTCAGATATGATCCACATGACATCTGCCCCATCTATTTATCCGAAGGAGGTTTATCTTACACCCCATACCCTGGGTCCATCAGATATGGGATGTGTAAAATCAGCCCCCCCTCCATAGATACCCTCTTAGAACAGGCGCAGGTCCCCAATCCAACAGGATACTTAATGGCGAGCTGGAATATTTCAGGGTGGGGGCAAAGAGTCTCAGCCTTGGGATGGAGAGAACACATCCTGGACTTTGACATTTTGTGCCTCCAGGAAACTTGGTCTGTTGATGACATCCATTATGATGGTTTTGTTTCCTACAATTGTCATGCCGAAGAATCGGTTATGGGGAGGGCAAAAGGTGGTTTATTGATTTTATTATCTGTGCACCTCCCTGTACTTGTAAAAAAAAAGCCATATAGTGGGGTTCCATTCCCAGATATTGGAATTGGTTGTTAACAGGGGTAGGCATATTTTGTTGATTAATCATTACAATAACACTTTTGATTCTACCAGCACTTCTGTTGTGGATGAACTCGAAGCAGTCCTGGACAAAATTTGTTATAAATCAACCATATCCTATGATATTATTTGGGGGGGGGACTTCAATATCAGAACCTGTCCACACTCTTATACAACTGCTTGTGGGTTCGATGGGGACACTTGGGAGAACTTAGCCCATTTCCTACATTCCCCCTATGGTATTTCCCTTAATAACCTTCTGCTAAAGTATGACTTGATCATCCATCAACCTGCCCCTGACAAAGAGGGTGATATTGCTCCTACTTTTACCGGGAGGAATACCGCCTCTGTTATTGACTACCTGCTGATCTCGACCCCGATTGTTCCGTTTTGTACGGTCCCGCTTATCCTGGACCTTGGCATGAGTGACCATAATGTTTTAACTATGTCCATCCTTACTGAGAATTCAAGAAATGTCTTCACCAGTAGGGTTGTAGCTAACATCACCCCATGTAGGCAAAACGGGATACGGATTAAATGGTGCAGGGAAAGATCTGAGAATTTACATCGCAGAGTTGTGAGCGCCGGTTCCAAAGTGATACTTTGTTGCCTCGAAATCGATGCCCCATTTGAAAGTATTATAAATGACTTCGAGGAACTTGGCACCATAATCAAGAAAACCCTTAACACTAACAAGGCCCCAATTAAACATGAAATGTTAGGCTGGTTCGATCAGGCGTGTACCCGGGCGTTAAAAGCCCTTAAGAAAGCGCTATCCAACCTACCTAGAGACAGGGAAGTGGTTAAACGTCTGAGGGCCAATTATAACATCGAACTGAAGCGTAGGAAGCAAGAACTAAGAGAGCAAGCCTGGGATGATCTGAATAAAGCAGCAGCCCTCCAGGATAGTAAACTGTTCTGGAGTACTATCAATAGCCCATTCCTCCAGAAGGAAGAATTCCCAGTTCTTACTGCCCAAGTAAGCGAAGATAGTTGGGTCCTACATTTCACTGGGATGTTTGACCCAATTAGGGAGACCCATGATAACATCTGTAATAACCCTATTATATCATCTGAACCACTGGGAATTACTCTCCATGAAGTCGACATGGCAATTAATAGTAGCAAAGGAGGGAAGGCCCCAGGACCAGAAGGGGTCCCAATTGACCTTTAAAAATTCGATCTGGCCCTGTGGAGCCCACTATTGACTCTAGCATTTAACGCCGCCGTCAACAACAAGACCCCCTCAACCTGGAGTGAATCCATAATTATCCCAATCTACAAGAAGGGAGATAGAGGAGAGGCTAAGAACTACCGCCCTATCTCCCTTCTGGATTCCTCATTAAAAATCATGAGCAGGGTCCCGTTGAGGCGCTTGGAAGAATGGGCTGAAGAAAATAATATTCTTGCATCATCCCAATATGGCTTCAGAAAGGGTCTTGGCACCATAGAACAGTGTATTAACCTAAATCTCCTAATAGGAAAATACACCAAGGCCAAACTGGGTTCTTTGGGGCATATTACCAAGCAATAGCGATAATTATCGCTATTGCTTGGTTAGAGACAAAAATTTACCGCAGCGCTGCGGAGATTTTTACCGCAAATAAACCTTGGTATTACCTAGGTTTAACGCAAATGCGGTAAAAATCGCCGCAAAGCATGAATATCGCTGAAAAGTCAGCGATATTCATACATTAGCAAGCTAATGCTCTTAGCCATGTTATCCACCTCCCATTGGATAACATGGCTAAGAACTGCTCAGGGCAGGTGTTAGCTTTTGGAGATATTCCCGCTTAGCGCAAATATCTCCAAAAGTTGGTAATAGGAGATAGCGATGTTAGCGACTGTTTTCAGTCTCTAACATCTTGGCACGACCACTTTGCATCTCATTAGTGATAAATATCACTGACATGCAAAGTGGGGCCCAAGATGGTCGCTATCTCCTACTAGCTGTTGCTAACTGGCGTTAGCGGCAGCTAGGTAATAAGGAGATAATTTTATCTCCGCTTTCTTGGATTTTAAAGCCAAAAAAGCGGAGATAAGCCCACTTGATAATATGCCCCTTTGTTCCTGTGTTTTGCGGACCTTTCTAGTGCCTTCGATCTGGTCGACCATACTTTGTTGTGGTCAGCCCTATTGGGCATGGGTGCCCCCTCTGCTATTATCCACTTCTTAGAAAGACTCTATTCCAACTTATCGACCCAAATCCGTTATGGACCAGTGGGGGAGTGCACTAGAAAGATCAAGGGTAAATCGGGCATCAGACAGGGATGTGTCCTGGCCCCGTTGCTCTTTTCCCTCTTCATTAACTCAATTGAGCAGGAATTAAAGAAAGTCCAAGCCGATTCCCCACAAGCAGGAGGTCTACCTATACCGGTATTGCTCTATGCCGATGACACTGTTTTACTCTCTAGAACTCCAATAGGCCTTCAAAAACTGATGAATAGTTTCTATGATTTTATCCAGGGGAAGAAACTCAAAATTAATAATTCTAAAACATTTATTATGGTGTGTGGCAAAAAGGTAAATCATCCTAAACCTTTTTATTTTAAGGAGAACCGTATTGAGGTTGTCGAAAATTTCTGTTATCTGGGCATTACCTTCAACAATGGAGGATCCTGGGTCCCAGAGCAAATAAATGTAAAAGCAAGGATGGGGAAGGCCATCAAAACTGGGAAGTCGCCGTATCGTAGATATGCTGAATATTTATAAACATAGATGTACATCGATAGCATTGTATGGTTCCGGGGTTTGGGGACATTGGAACTCAAGGGACCCTCAAATAATGGAAAATATGTTCCTCAAACGATTACTCTGCCTCCCACCCTCGACATCCACCGACCTAACACACATAGAATTAGGGTTGGACTACATAGCTGACCTAATTGGATTGAGACCACTATTGGTTTGGAAATCTATTTGGACCAAGGTTGAAACTAGTTTCACTAAAGAAATGATCAAAGATTGTTTATATTTGGAAAAAGTTTCTAAAGTCCCCTGGTTAAAATATGTGATTTCAACCTTCAATGAACTGTTTGATATGGATGTAAGCAAAGATCCTGCATGTATAGTCTCTTTGTCCGAATGTCTGACAGAATATCGAAATACAAAAATATCGGAGCAAAAATATCGACATCAAAAATATCGGAATCCTATCTTCATAAAGGTAAGTACAAAAATATCGAAAAAATAATATTGTAGTACAAAAATATCGGAATCAAAAATATCGTATTTTTAAATTTATTAATAATAATGTAAAAATAATTTTAAAATACATATAATTTTACAAATATTAAATAAAAATATTAAAACAAAATTAAAACTAATACATATACATTTAAAATAAATAAAACACTTAATAATTTAATGTAAATTTTTTTTAATGTTATTTATTTGATTTAATGTAATATTTTTTTTGTTTTTACCCTGTACGCCTGTACCCCAAAAACCCAAAACTGACCCTGAACCCTAAAAATATCCCTGTACCCCAAAAACCCAAAACTGACCCTGAACCCTAAAAATACCCCTTTACCCAAAAACTGAAAACTGACCCTTATCCCTAAAAAAGCCCCTTTACCCAAAAACTGAAAACTGACCCTGAACCCTAAAAATACCCCTTTACCCAAAAACTGAAAACTGACCCTGAACCCTAAAAATACCCCTTTACCCAAAAACTGAAAATTGACCCTGAACCCTAAAAATACCCCTTTACCCATGAACTGAAAACTGACCCTGAACCCTAAAAATACCCCTTTACCCAAAAACTGAAAACTGACCCAAAACCCTAAAAATACCCCTTTACCCAAAAACTGAAAACTGACCCTGAACCCTAAAAATACCCCTTTACCCAAAAACTGAAAACTGACCCTGAACCCTAAAAATACTCCTTTACCCAAAATTAATTAATATTATTTAATTACCAATTAATTATTAATTAACAATAACAATAAAGTAAATATATTAGCACATTAGCTGTAATTAATTTAATTTAATAATTAATATTATTTTTCCCAATTAATTAATTAAGAATAACAAAAAATGATATATAAAAAGAATTACTATAATTAATGTAATTAAATAATTAATAGTAATTAATGACCAACTAATTAATATTTATAAATATGTACAACATTATATTAATTAATTAACTAATTAATATACATTGTTTACCAATTAATTATTAATTAAAATATGTACAAACATATATTAATTAATTAATTATTATTAAATTACTTCCCACCCTATTCCCCTATAAACCCATAACCCGCTACAGAACATATTTATCAATTAATCAATTAATTAAAATTAATTAAAAATTATTTCTCAATTAATTAATAATTCCTACTAATTAATAATTAATGTAACATACTTAAATTACTTCCCACCCTATTCCCCTATAAACCCACAACCCGCTACAGTAGTAAAAGACGATATTTAATTAAATTACATTAAAAATAAATAATAAAATATAATAAATACAATATAATATACACGAAATTTATTTAAAAATTGATATTAGTAACATCGAAGTTATTTATTTCGATATTATTGACATCGATATTTAAAACTTCGATATTACTGATATCATACTAATATCGATATTAAGACTGTCGATATTACTTACCTTCGATATTTTGTCCCATCGATATTTAAACTTCGATATTTTTGTATATCGATATTTAAAAATCGATATTTTGTCTGTGTACCTCTTTGTCCAAACAGGAGGTTAAAGGTGAATTTCTGAGGGTTAAAAACAATAGGAGGAAAGCAGAAACAAGAGAATATTCAACCCATGTTTTTTATTATTCTCTTAAAGATGATGTTCTAGGTATACCCATGTACCTCAATCCCATTAGTAGACGGTCCCATCAATTTGTCCTCTCAAGACTAAGATTCGGCATTGTACATAATTTGGTGGCATTTCCTACGATGAAATGCCATTCTGCTATTCCCTGTCCGTATGACGGTTTAACTAAACAAAGCACATTGCACTTCTTGCTAATATGTCCATTGTACAAAGCTTAGCGTATCTTTTATCTTAAACCTTTGTGTATGAAATATTCTACGTATACCACAGGAAATTCTATGAAATTATTATTCTCACTTGCTAGCCCGGATATATGTTTTTTTACTGCAACCTTTATTTTAAAATCCATTACAGTAAGGAACAGTATGGTCTTCCATTAAATTTTGTATATCCACTCAACAGCCAGCCTACGCTATATCTATTAAGTAAACCCTATGAAATGTACTTCCCCTGTTGTTGTAACTTTTACATGTGTAATGTTTTAATCTGTACACTTTTATGATGTTTTTATAACAATCGAATAAAGTTTATGAAATGAAATGACTGGGAAATAGCCAAGGGCTTATATTAGCTTATACTCTTCAACATTCCAATGTTTGTCTTGTTTTTCTCCCTTCTGAATTTAGAACATTCTACCCTAAGTGAGTGATTGGATGTTCTAATAGCCTTATAGCCCTTCTGCCTCTGGCTGTATCGGTTGTTAAAGACCCTCTCCCTTGTAATAAGCCCTCACCTCTGGCTCTGGCCTATAACTCAGGTTCAGGGCCTTTATCAACTGGTATATCCCTCGGCTGCAGGCTATATGGCTGTATGCTGCTCTCGGACCAATCATGACAATAGTTGACTGCTTTAGATCTCTACTTGCTGGTTCTCAGGTTCCCAATAGCTGTTTCCACATACAGGTGAGACCTGGTAAGATAGCTTAGTAGCTTGAGGGCCTACTCCATCAGTTTGGGTGTAACACTTATGACATGGCTAAGCCATTGCTCTAGCAAGTTGTAGAATTGGGGTTACCAAAACAACTATAGTTAAATGGCCAAGCTACAACTTAGTTAAAACTGTGAAATTAGCGGACTATTGCTGGCAAATGTCAGATATTTGCATTGAACATAGCCTTACTCCTACTATCTTTCATGACATGATCAATTACTAAAAACTGGGCTGCAGAAATTATTCTGCAGTGTATTATTCGGCAGAGGAATTTATTGTGTTGAAAGAGTGAACAAAGTACGCAGGAATATCCCGCACATCCGTGGCAGTATTATCTTGCTATTTTGCCATTTTAACTCACAATGAAAGTTCTCAAAGTAAAAGTCAAAGTTTTCTTAAGAACATTACTTATGATCATGCTATTCAGTTTACTTGCAGAAAATAACTTTATGCTTGATAGAAGAACAGTAACACTATTGTTTAGTCTATGGGCCCGATTCAGAAAGGTAAACTTGGGGCCTTGTGGCGGGAACTCATTACTGCAGTTATTCATTGCGGGTCCTCTGCCATGAGTTCTGGCCTCCTCCCCATGACTGCAGGGCCTTTGCCACAAATGCAGAGGCCCTTTATGAATCAGCTTCAGACTTCAAGTCTAAACCTAGGGCCCGATTCGTAGATAGGAAGCCTAAGTTTAGACCTGAAGCCTAAGTTTAGACCTAAAGTCTAACTTTAAGTCTAAAGTTAGGCTTCTGGTCTGAAGACAGACTTCAGGTCTAAAGTTAGACTTTGGGTCTAAAGTTAGACTTCATGTCTAAACAAAGACTTCAGGTCTAAAGTTAATCTTCAGGTCTAAAGTTAGACCATAGGTCTAAACTTGGACTTCAGGTCTAAGTTTACATTTGTCATGGCCACTGGAATTATGCAGCAGAAGAGGGACAAATAATGTGGCATGGTTGAGTTAATTATGTGGCAAGAAAAGCTAAGTTATGCAGTATAATACAGTATATTTTGTAATAGTCTTGCTTCATTAGATTGTCATTTCTAAACTTGGTAACACTCTCTGAGCATTGGTTGCATCCCATTAGTACCAGTTTAACATCCAAGTATAGCAAAAAACAACAGAAAGGTGACTAGTCCAGCTTTCCAAAGTGCCTTTCTCTGCACAGCAACAAGCATTGTTGCATTTTTAGTAACTTTTGAACTGTTTGAGCTTCAAACCAAGATTTGTTTTTGTTAAATTCTGCAGATTATGTGGCAGATGATGGATATTTTTTGCAAATGTGGCACACCTATAATTATGCAAAAACCGCTGAGGCTGCACAATCACAAAATTCCAGTGGCCCTGACCTTTGTGAATCGGGTCCAGGTCTAGAGTTAGACTTCAGGTTTAAACTTCTACTTGAAGTCCACATTTTAACTTAAGATCTAAATTTAGACTTCAGATCTATACCTAGACTTCAGGTCTAAGTTTACTTTTGTGAATCAGGTCCTCAGTCTTTAAATTACTGCTGTAAAATAGCTTTTGGAGCACATTTTAGACATTTAAGGTAAACTTGCAGACAAAGTGTTCTTTTGAACACTTCATATAATAAAATGCTTTCCTCCTGTATTTAATGTATCCTGCTTATATTTTAGAACAAATATTTACCTTTTGGTGTAGTTTACTCTGTGTCCACAATAAGCACCTAAGTCTATTAAGAAATGACTCTGTAGAACAGAATTTTAAATTGCACACATCCAGATAATATACGTGTCTCACTAGAAGGTGCTCAAGATTCAAGATCTTAAATTAAAAACAGTTAAATGTTTTCCATGTATCTACACTTTCGGTGCCCTCAACCAATAATTTCTGTTTTGAGAACATTGCCTTTGCTATAACATATATTTACAGGAATAATGAAGTGAGGTCAGCAGTTACCAGCCCCAATGTGTCATCATCGGTCATTCACCTCTGGTGTTCTTGGGCTTCTGCGCCATGGATTCCTCAAACTGGGACCCAAGTACTCTTTCAGCATGTGTCTGCTAGGGTAGTGAGGCAGAGCAGCCCAAGGCGGTGCAGTGAGTTAAAAATCCAGCATTAATCAATACACAAAATAGAACTCAATAAATAATAGTCAAGGTCAGAGTACAACATTGCTAAAGCATATTATCAAGCCATTGGGGAGACCTATTGGCTATGCCAATGCCTGTTTTGTGTTACTAGTGAAAAACAGAAAAGTCCATTATCCTGGGTGGAATGCAACCTGCACCAAATTAAAAAAAGTAAATGTAAATGTATGTGTCTTGTAAAGCGCACTGTTGCCCTGAGGCGTCGTGGCGCTGTAGACCGCTGGGGAACCTGTCCTGGCTATCCCTGTGAGATGGTCCCTATTGGGTATCTCCAAGGTGAAACCAGGCATCCCCAGCGAATGTGGGGGGCCGTTGTAGAGATGAGGCAAGCTAATGCCCAGAGTTGCCGAGTGCGATCCCTGGTTAGAGTAGGCACCGAGGCGAGAATTATCGAGTCCACTGACTCTGGTCCACGACCCTGCCGCGTCGGGAATTGAACCCTGGTCCCAGGCCGATCTCTGCTTCCGGGTCTGCTGCCTCTAGCCAGTGAGCCACACTACTCCATTAAACAGTGGTTTGTGTGTAACAGGTGCCAGTATCTTGAATTGCACCACTCACTTTTTGAGGGTTATTCAATGCTCTGCGATCTGAAAAAAGTAGTGAAAAATGGCTGCTAACAGGCACCCGTAGCACAGAATTCAGAATACTGCTGAAAGGAGCTTGTTTTACAAGACCATCTCAAGTGTGAACACTCCACTGTCTACTTGATTGACAGAAAAGTGACAAGGCACATTAATCATTGCAGCCACGGCAGCTAAGCATCCCGGAAAGCAGTTAATTGTCTGTGTTTTTTGGTATACCACCTTGGGGAAGCATCAATAATTCACTATCTCAATGAATGCCATCTAAATAAACAACGAGGCGGTACCTGAAACTTACAGATAAAGGGCTTTTCTAGCCTGGCTGTGAAGGGGCGATGCTTTCCGCTTAATCAGCAGAAGTGCTTCTGTGATATCAGGTAACTGAGTCACAAAATCTAGCAGGAACATCAATAGAAAGGCAGTGAACTGCCATTGTGTCTTTATTCATCCTGCTCTCCCCTGGACACAACCTGTAATAATCAGATATGAAGCACGAACACCCTAACAGCTTATCTATTATTCGACAAAAAGCTGACCCGAGGTAAAGTACCATTCAACACATTCATCTGACCTCAGCAGCAGGTTGACTTCCAAACATACTTACCCAAGCACACATTGGGCATTTTGAAGTTCAAGTGGCCTGCCACACTTTACCATGGTCTGTCTGAGAGGTCTGAGAGGGACCTGGCAGGAGTTGCTGAGATGTCTGCTGGTTTACCAGGCCTGTGAGACACAAATGTGAGCTGTTAATAACAGAAGTGGAGAAATGGGAGACCTTCAGGCGAATGAAACCACCGCTGCACATTTATTTTATGGTGTCCCTGCTGTGCTTACAAAGACGACAACCTGTTTCTTCATATTGCCCCCAGTTTCTGCGTCTGAATCTCTGCTGCATTGCTAAGTACCATCCCTATTGTGGTGGTGTTGTGATACCTTTAGGGCCTCACTTTTGAGGTTCTTGCAGCCGCAGAGCGTGCAGGTAACAGCGGTAGGGTGTTAGGGCCGGGTAAGGGGGGGTTTTGAGGGATGATGCAGAGGGGAAATTAATTATTTATTTCATTTTCCCTCAGCATGGTCCCTCCAAATCCCCCATTACCCGGCCCTACTGCCACACCACTGTTACCGCGAGGACAGCAGCTCGGTTATTGTAATAGGGCAGTCCTGCAGGCCTTTGTGCGACGCTGCCCTATGGCAAAAGAAAAAGGCAGGAATGCTCGGTATCTATCAGAGACAGTGCGTTCCTGTCCTTTTCCCCTGTGCCAGCGCACAATGGGCTGTCGTGTACCAAAACAGGCACCTTTGCGCAAGGGTGCCGGCATTGCGGAGATGATTATTTTTGTGCAGGAAGGCAAACCTTCCTGCACAAAAAACAATCACAAGAGGCTTTTTCCTCTTTCTATGTGTACAGCAGAATGTAGCGCACAATAAGAAAAGGACAAACGAGGAGAAATAAAGATATTTCTCCTCGTTGTGCCTCACTTACGCCTCCCCATGGAAAAAGATTTGTACCAATTTGCACCACTTTTGTGATGAAAATATAGCGTTCAATCTTAGTAAAGTTCCCCTTTGTTTTTTTGTTGTGAATTTCAGTTTATTACCCTATTTTAAATGAACCTGTTTTTTTGCACCTCATCATCTGTTTATAGATAGCCATCACTGCCTATAGAATTTGGATAGGAAATGGCTGCAGCCCCTGTTCACTACTTGTAAAAGGCAACTTACTTCTAAACACATACTTTAAACATGGGAAGAAGGGTTTGCCTGCAGAGCAGGACCCACCACAATGCTCTATATCCTACCTCTACAGTATAGACAGAACTTGTTCTTAAGCCTCCACTTGTGAATAAACCCCACTGCAAATAAGCAGCAGTGCATAGTAGGGTAAGTATCCTAATCCCATGGCATTCTCACCCTCTGAGGTCAAGTGACCACACAACTGCACATGACAGTAGGGCTGGCAGCAAGGTCTATCCTCCAACCACCCACAGCCCCAAATTGACACGTCAGGTCTAACCCTGCTCCATACATATTTTGGCTCAAAGCAAATAATGAGGCACAGTAGTCATACTGCAAAAGGCCTTGTTGATAAGTAGCCGCCGTCATTATTTCCATTATATTACTTAAATGATATACTTGAGGAGAGATGAATGAGTGAAATTGTATGTCAGTGACTGATTGCATGAAACTAAGCAAGTGAGTGAGATGGATTGTACTGAGGAAGTTGCAAGTATAGCCTGCTTTCTAACCAAACTTTGTATCTGATGCACAACAGGTGACAGTCCTTGATGTGCATTGTAAGAAATTGGATTGCTGGTTGAGGGGGGTGAAAACCTACTTAAGTGACAGCGACAATCCTTGTCAGGGTGAACCACAAAAAGTAACTAAGTTAATCTATGATCGGCCCTTTGCAATAAGGCATAACTCAGATTGACTGCGATAGAGCACAGACGAGACACAGGTCCAAGTTTGGCCTGCTGAGGATTGTAGTTTATAGCCTTGGCTTGCAACTTGTGCAGCATTGCTTTCCGAGAGGTTGCATCATCTGACGTCTGTTCTGATGAGAAGATGTGAGGGCTGTGATTCTAGAGTGGGTCTGAGGGTTCCCATAAAGATGTGTCTAGAATGTCCTGCCTCCCTGTCATAGTCCCAGTCTGCATTGGGGCATACTAAGCTGGCGTGAAGTCCCTTGTGTGGGAGCTGAGCCAGTGCCTTTCAAAAGCAAGTGAAGTAGGTTACAGCTTCCCCCACTCCATCCTCCCGAAGATGGCCCATCCTGCCAACACGTAAACCCTCTGCTAGAAATGGGGGTCTAAAGTTGGCAGAGGTATGCACATTAGTCCAAGTAGAGACACTTGCTTCTTGTCAGTGAAAGAGAGTTACACACTTTAGATAACCCCTGCTCACCCCCTTGGAAGCTTGGCAAAACAGGCTTATCCCAAAGTCAATGTGTAAAGTATTTGTACTCAAAACAAACACTAACACAGTGAAAAACCCACAAATGGACACCACAACAGTTTAGAAAAATAAAGTATCTTTTATCTAAACCGAACAAGCCCAAAAGACAATATTCCAACTTCAGGCATCAATATATCACTTTTAGAATAGTTATTTCAAACAAAGAACTTGTAGAAACAAATGAGCTCCACCTGAGGCTTCAGACGACGTTGTGATAGGCATAAATCCAAAGTACCGTGAACCATAAGGTGCCTGGCGTCGGGCACGGATAACCAAGGACCCCCAAACCATCGTACCTTGGAAACAAAGTCTATAAACGAATCATGGCATCATGGAGGTGAAGCATCGGTGCCGAGGTCAAGCCCAGTTCTCTGGTTGCCACAGGGCGCATCGAGGTCATGAGGAGGGGAGCCATTGAATCCAGGACAGGGTAAGTTAGGCAGCGTTGGCGGTGAGGCGTCAGTTCCAGTGAGGCGATGTGAAGTTGATGAGTTTGTGAAGTCACCCTCATCAGTGATAGGCTGCATCATCCTGACGCCGGCGGTAACAGCATCTGTGCGAGCGCAGGCAACAGGAAGGCCTATAACTGCGGGCGTCGGAACTTTGGTGCAGGCGGGGCGGTGCATCATGCACCTCTTGAGCATGACTCCGGCCTCGGTGCAGGTCACCGCATCACTGGCAGCAGAGCTGATGGTGTCGGAGTTGTTTTTCTTGTTTTGCAGCCCCAACCACACAATTATCAGGGCTTTGGAACTGGAATTGGTGCCCTTTTGAATGCAGGAGTCCACACAGGAGTCCAGGTGCTGGTTAGTCGGTTGCAGGTGAATTATTTATGTCCCTAAGGCTTCAGAACAGGAGCCAGCACACACAAGCCCTCGGATATTCCTCCTCAATCAGGTTCACAGCAAAGTTTCAGTCTTTGTCCTCTCCTTGGCAGAAGCAGCAACTGCAGGCCACCCAGCAAGGCACACACAGCACAGCACTCCTCCTTATAGCTCTCCAGCTCTTCTCCTTGGCAGAGGTACCTCTTGAGTCAAGAAGTGATCTAGTTTTCTGGGGTTTAAGGTCCAATACTTATACCCCATCTGCTCATTGTTCTCTTAGTGGCAAGGATCTCTGAGCCCGGCCCAAACCAGTTATGTCCTCTCTGGAGGTGGTGACAGCATAGTGCAGAAGAGACACTGCCTATTCAGGTGGCATTAAAAACTCCTCCCACCACTCTAAATGCAGACCAGGCCCATTCAGCCAGCTATGAGTCACCCAGGAAAGGCAGAACACACCTCATCTCCTCATTATGGCTGTCTGCAGTGAATGCACATACTCGGCCCCAGTCATGCAAAAACCAGACAGTCAGTACACAAAACAGTAGAGGCACACAGAATGGTTAAACAAGAAAAGGCCTACTTTCTAAAAGGGGCATTTTCAAACACACAACTAAAAAAACATCTTCGTTAAAATATGTGTTGTAAAATTCTGAGTTCAGAGATGCTAAACTTTATTTCTCCATCTGGTCCCAATGGAAAGTTAACTTGTAAGATGTTACAAAGTAACTTCCATGTCAGCCTATGGGAGTGATAGCCTTTCAATAATGAAACACGAAATACACAGTATTTCACTTTCAGGACATGTAACACACACCAGTACATGTCCTACCTTTCAAATACACGGCACTCTGCCCATGGGGTACTTTGGACCTACATGAGGTGTGCCTCACATGTAAGAAAAGGAAAGGTTACGGCCTGACAAGTGTGTGCACCTGCCAGGTCGACATGGCAGTTTAAAACAATGCATACAGACACTACAGTGGCAGGTTTGAGACACATTTACAGGGTTACTTATGTGGGTGGCACAATCAGTTTGGCAGGCCCACTAGTAGCATTTGATTTACAGGCCCTGGGCACACACAGTGCACTCTATTAGGGAGTTATCGGTGAATCAAATCTGCCCATCATGGATAAACAATCATAGTAACAATTTGCACAGGGAGCACTTGCACTTTGACACTGATCAGCAGTGTCAAAGTGCCAAAAGCATCTAAGCCAGCAAAAACGAAATCCAGCATAAAATAAAACATACAGGAGGCAGAGGCAAAAAGTCAGCGGAAACTATGCCAAGGATTCCAAATCTAACACACTCTATTGTAATGATATCTGAAAGTAATTCACACAGGCCAACTGCCAGCTACAGTTAGTCGTGACACAGGAACAGGCAGCAAGCACCAAATGGTTAGGACAGGAAAATGCCTACTTTCTAATAGTAGCAGAGAGACAACAGTTCATGTATACAATGTACAGGATACTTCATACTGACTGTGCACAATAGCAGTAACTATTGGTATACGACTGCTGAAAGAGAACCCAATTACACAGACCATAATATAGGGGCCAATTATGGTTAGTGCAAATAGTATATTTATATTGTAATACAGCTGACAATGTGTTCAGTGTCCCAAGCGAACTTAGAACCTATACAATCGTAGTGACAAATTGTAATATACATTGAGGTTTCATAATCAACAAAAACGGCCATTATTCAATACATAATTGTTGTTTATAGCCTTCTAAAACATTAGTGACGGCTAAGAAAAGGCTTGTTTGCATGTGTTTCATGGCATTTTGACTCCACATCCAATAAGGGGTCTCGTCAGGACCTAACAATGAGGGATACCTGAAAAATAAACACCCATTTTGTACTTATAGTCCTTGCTTACGAGAAGCAAGGCTGGCAGTAAAAGAGGCACAGTTACTGCAAGCCTTGCTTCTTGTTTTTTTTTTTTTGTAATAATTTTTTATTTGGCAAGCAAGTCAAAAAAAGATATACAATACATATTCTTAAACGTACACTTTTGAGTGATAGTAGGGATATGTCATAAATTCAGAATGTACAACAAATACTAAAGCATTGGCCCAAATTATGTAAAAAAAAGAAAAACATACCAGCTTTGATCCTCAGAAGTTATACTTATAGAGAAGGCAAGAGGTACAGCTTGTATCCTTAAAAAGTTATACAAAATTAATCCATATCTTTTCCATTTTAGCTACAGACTTTCGACTTCTGCCCTTAGCAAGGGCCTTTACCATAGTATATATTTCATGTAATAGATTTAACCACTCTATCATGCATGGTGGGTTTCGTGAAATCCAAGCTCTAGCTACCACCAGTCTTGCACAGGACAAAGCTATGTTTAGCCAGCTTGTATTGTTGTTCCCCATCGTATGTAAAGAAAGTAATACCATGGGTGCAGTGAGTGAAGTATAGATCAGTTGTTTTTGAAGTAAAGTATTTTCTATTTCTTGCCAGTACTTTGCAAGCATAGGGCATGAGTAAATCATATGGATGAGATCTGCTGCCACCAGATCGGATTTAGAGCATTTAGTGCGGTCGCTGTTTAAGTTATTCTGTGACCATTTGGATATTTTTAATGGAGTATGGTATAATTGACTGACCGTCCTGTATAGTTGTAACTTTAGGCTAGAGGAATGAACTAATTTATTGATGTTAACCAAAGCATTTGAGATGTTCTGTGGTGTCACATTGATTCCTAATTTTAGCGTCCACTTTTGTGACAATCTTGGGCAGTCATCTGCGTTATACTGACCAAGAAGTTTATATCCCATGCTAATTAGCGACTTCTTTTTCATACTATATAAACAACCCCAAATGTCCGAGCTGGTAACTTTTTTCAGCTTCATTTTCCATATTAAATAATCCTTGATTTGCATATATTTGTATGTCATTGCGCCTGGCAAATTATAAAGCAATTGTAAAGTTGAAAACTGAAGGAAGTCATCTGAACCATATAAGTCACCTAATATCTTAATTCCATAAATGGCCCATTCCCTCCCCATCTTATCGCTAAAGATAGCGGGTAGCCCAGGATTGTCCCAGAGTGGTAAGTCTGTATTAAAAAAAGAAGTATCACAGTATTTCAAAATCAAATTAAAAATCCCTACTGCATCTCTTGCTGTCTTAAATTTAACTCGTTTAAAAAAGTTTGGATCTTGTACTCTTGCTAAGAATAGATTTGAGTTTGTACCTAACATAAACTGGTAAAAAAAGAAAATTTGGTTTTTGTCTAGTAAGCTCTTGAGCCGACCTAAAAATGATGCAAAAAAGTAAGACTTGAAATCCGGAAAGTCCAGTCCCCCTTTTTCTAGTGGTAATTTTAGTATGGCCATCGACCTTCTAGGTTTTTTATAACTCCAAATAAATCTGCTACAGATTCCATCTAATTTCCTAAAAAATATATTATTAACTTGGAGAGGGATAGAACTGAAGAGGTATAAAAATTTGGGCAAAATGTTCATTTTAATCAAATTGATTCAGCTCAAGATATTAAGTTGGATTGTATGCCATTTTTTAAGCACCGTAGTAACTTCTTTTAGTAGGGGGTCGTAGTTTAATTTGTTTATTTCATTAATTTTGGAAGAGATTTTCACCCCTAAATACACGGCCGAGTTACAGATTCCTGTAATTGCCTGATTAGTTTGGTAATTCATAATAGTTTGTGTTTTGTTAAGGTTTAACTTATAGCCTGAAATATCGCCAACATTTTTTGCTTCATCTGTTATTCCATTTAGTGCATCCGTTACATTTGTAGTATAGATAGCTAGGTCGTCTGCATATGCAGTTATTTTAAGAGTTTTATGTTCATGTTTTACCAGAATTATCTTATCTTGATTTTGCAAAGCATTGATAAAGGGTTCCATTGAAAGAGCGAACGGCAGGGGTGAGAGTGGGCACCCCTGCCTAGTCCCCCTAGAAATTGCAAAGGTTGGTGACAGTAACCCAGTATAGCTAATTTTAGCATTGGGATCCCTATATATAGCCTGTATGCTTCTAAGAAACCGGTCTTTAAATCCAAACTGAATTAGCACTTTCCACAAATAATCCCACCCCACTCGGTCAAACGCTTTTTCTGCGTCCAAAAGTATCATGCCGAGTGGGGTAAGATTAGTTGCAGCTACATCAAATGCCGTGATCGCCATGTTGACATGGGTGGTGGTATCCCTTCCAACTACAAAACCATGTTGTTGTTCATTAACTAAGTATGGCATGAGGGGTGCCAGTCGCATTGATAGTAGCTTGGAGTAAGCCTTGGCATCGGTGTTTATTAAAGAGATTGGTCTATATGACCCACATTCAGTCGGTGGTTTTTTTTTCTCCAGAAAAAACATGATTTTGCCGGTTTTCCAGGATTCCGGAGCCTTTCCTGTTGTGCCAATAGAGTTCAAAACTAAACAGAAGAGGGGTAGTATTTCTTCCGCACAAATTTTATACAATTCAACTGGAAGTGTATCCTCCCCTGCCGCTTTGTTAGATGGGAGGGAAAACACTGCTAAACGGAATTCTTCTATTGTGTAATTCTCTTCCAAGTTATCAAGGATATCCTGATCTAAATATTGTTTTACAGGGAGTTTATCATTTAAATAGGATTGAATCTGATTTCCTATATTCCCGGTTTCTGGAGTGTATAATTTTTCATAGTATGAAGCGAATTGTTCCATTATTTGTATAGGCTGCGAATACAGAATATCATTAGGGCCTTTTATAGATTTAATTAGTGTTGATGCTCGGTCTTCAGCCACCTTGTAGGCCAAAAGCTTTCCTACTCGATCTCCACATTCGTATTGAGAGAGTTTATATTTAAGTATCTTACAACTGTTTTTTTCTCTAAGAGAGCTTTTGATATTTGAGCGTAAAATCAAAAGTTTATTTTCCAATAGCATGATATCTGATGTGCTCATCAACCCGGCACTAAGACTGTCAGCTAACTGTTTCTCAATATGTAAGATATTGTCCGTCAGAGTCTTTGTCTCCTTCTTTCTTATTGCATTTTGTTTGAAAATATATTGGTGAGTTACTCGTCTAATAGAGGCCTTGCAGGCATCCCATACTGAAAGAACACTAGCCGTATCCATATTATATGTGATAAACTCCTTTATATGTTTTTTGAGGGATGTTACAAAAACCTCATCCGATAATAAATATCTTGGGAAAGTGAAAGAACGCCCCACTTTTACCCTTGGAGCTACTCCAAGTGTGAATATGCTAGGATTATGGTCAGAGGAAATTTTTGGCATAATCTGCATATGTCCTGAGCTCTTTAGCTCGACTGAAGCCCAAGCCAAATCTATCCTGGAGCAAAGTTTATGAGGAGACGAATAATATGTATATCCTGGTACACCTGGATAAAGACAGCGCCATATGTCTTTTATATTATATATTTTTGCTAATTCCAGTATTGCTGCTCTTGTTTTGCGCATACGTGAGGATAGCCCTTTCTTCGTTGTATCCTGTTGATAGTTTAATACACAATTAAAGTCTCCCATCAAAATGAGCTCGCCCTCCCATGATAGTAGTTCTATGTTCAGCCAGTCAAATAAGCGTGGCTCATCTTTGTTTGGCCCGTATATAGCACAAAAAACATAAATACTATCTTCTATCCGCATTTGCATTATTGCCCATCGCCCCCCCCCTTATCTGCCGCAGTTTTAATGACTTCCCCCGCAATTGTCTTTTCTTTAATATTGCAACCCCTCTTATTGGTGCGTTTAATGTTGTGCAAACCACTAGTTCATATCCCAATTGATTCAGAAGTTTTTTAACTTTAAAGCAGATATGTGTTTCAGTTAGCATAACCAACTGTGCATCGTACATTTTAAATTCTTGATAAACTAAATTTCTTTTAGTCTTATTATTCAGGCCTGATACATTCCATGCAAGACAACTACAGTACGTCATTTTGAGTATTAAAAAAATCAGAAATCGCTGCCCCTTTCTTATCACTCTTTTTAGTTTTATTTCTTGCTGATATCATTTTATCTTCATTTTGACTTGACATACCATTTTTAGTTTTCTCCCCCCATCCCTCACTCCCTCCCTCCCCAGTTCTGATCTACCCCCCATACCATAGGAAAACACCCCCCTTTATACCTGCTGCCGTTGGTTGGGCAGCCTCTTGAGGGTGCAGCCAATTGCATGACCCTCTCCTACTTCATTAATTATGTCATTCCGTACCCCCTTTCAAATGTAATCAATTTGTCAGTTTAGTCAGACCCTTTGAGATAATGATCGCGTGGAATCAACGTAATTCTTGTGTCTTATACATTAGTGATTTTTTCTAACACAGTTTCTGCCTCCTTAACCTGGTTAAGAAAGTACGTATGACCAGCTTTAGTAACTTTTAAGCACGCAGGTTCTTGGAGAAAACCCTGAGCCCCTGCGGTTTTAAAGGAGTCAATTAATTGACGTAAGTTCCATCGTCTCTCCATGGTAGTGTTACAAAGGTCTGACCTGACGAAGATAGTCACATCTTCCCTGACAATGGGGGAGTTGGGTTTTGCTTTTAGAGAAACAGCCTGTCTCAGTAAGAAATTTCTGAAATAGATCAAAAACGGGCGAGGGAATTTACTTCCTTTGTTTCTGTTAACTAGTGGTAGTCTGTGAACTCTTTGTAACTGAGAGTCCCAGTCCCAGTCGGCGAGATCCGGAAATGCACGTTGGAAAAGCTTGACTATGTAAGCCCGAGGGTCTGCCCCTTCAGCGCCCTCTGGAACCCCAAAAAGTCTCAGATTTTGTCTTCTTTGTCTATTTTCCATGTCCTCGATTTTAAGTTGTAGGGCCCGAATCTCTTCATCATGGCGAGAATTTTTCTGCTCAGTTTTGACCGAAGTTTTTTCTATCTGCACGACTCTGCGTTGTATCTCTTCCACTTCTTGAGTTATCATGCTCATTTTGCTATTAACTTCAAGTAAGTAATTTTGTGTTTTTGTACTGTCCTCTTTAAGTTGCAAAAAATATTGCTGTGCTTCTTGCCGTTGTTCGGTCAGCATATTTAGGATTAAGGCCAAAGAGGGGGTCTCCACCAATGGTGTGTCAGGGGGTAATGCCTCCTGAAGCGTATCTTTCACAAAGTGACCTGTTCCCTTAGCCGTAGCAGCCATGACAGCGAGATCATTAGGATTGAGAGCCTTTAGGTTAGTTCCTTCTCTGACATTAATATCTTCTTGGGGGCTCTTTGTTCCCATGGAATTATCCAAAATTGGTTGACTTAAAGGATTAGACGGAGTTGCAGTATCCAAATCTTGGTCAGCTTGTAATGTAGTTGGTAGCCCCATGGAGCTGTTTCCTGACAATCGTAAAGCCATTGATTTTACCCCTCCTTTGGCTTGGATCCACTTACGTAGAGGGCTATCGTCAATAATTGGTTTGCCTCTAGTGTTAGCAAAAGTTATAGCAGAGGAAAGAGTAGAAGGATTAGTATTTTTCTTGTTTTTTAGTTTATTTTTAGCCGTCCCTCTTCCTTTTTTCCCTGACACTGTTTTCCAATCATTCTGTGAAGAGCTCACCCCAGTGTTTTCTTCTTCATCGATCAATTCCTCATATTCATCATTAGACTCCACTTGTTTCTCATTAAATCCTTTTGTACAATCTCCAGAAAATCCCTTAGCTTTGTGTCCTTGAGCTGTATTGAGCACTTCTGTTTCCTGGGCAGCCAGAGTTCCATGATTCATCTGAATAGACAAATTGTTGAGTTCAGCGCCACTTAAATCTGGCACCGTGTCCGTAATCAGTATTAATTCCGTACCCTCTGAGTCTGGAACATGTACCTGTGACTGTGCTTTATCTTTTTCTTTATAATTGTCAGCTTTGTCTGCTTCATATCGTTCTTCTAGCAATTCTAAAGCCTCTGCATCAGTATCAACACCTGTGGTAGTATCCCCATATTCAATGTTCTCCGTATCATTCACCATTTTCTTATTTGTTCCCTTGTTTGTTTGCGCTATAACATCATTGTTTGCACAATTAACTGAAGCAGCAGAATCTATATTTACATTGGCACCCTTTGCTTTTGTTAAGCTATTTTTTTCACCAGCAGTAAGCATAGGAGGTTGCGGTAGCTGTAGCTTACCAGCCATTGATGCAGCCTTATCTTGTTTCCTTGTAACAAGCAGGTTCTGCGAGCCATTTCCAGTTTCAGTTCCAGCTTCAGCTACTTCCTCCCCAAGGGACTTGGCTGGCGTCTTTTGTTTTTCTGCCGCCGATCTCTTCTCTCCTGCGGCATTACTGACAGCTGTGGCCCCCTGAGCACCGCTTTCCTTGGGGTTTACTGCACCCTTTGTGGTCCTGGTGCTGCGCGTTGATTCTTCGGAGCCATTTCCTTAATTGAAATCGCTTTGCAAGCCGAGCTACCTGGCGTTGAAGGCCCCCCCGGGCGTCGGAACCGGAGGCACTCGTCACGCACCCCGCGCGAAGTAGTATGCCGCAGCCCGGGCCTGAAGAACCTAGCCAAGACAACAGCGTCCAGCGAGCCCAGCGAGCACAGCCTGCCGCCGCCCACAGCTCGCTGCTACCGCGACCTCCTGCAGTCAGAAGCTGCATCCGTTTCTCCGCCGACGGCAATCACCCCTTTCGAGGGTGATTCCAGGTAATTCTGTAGCAGTGTAAAAGCGTTTTTCAGTTATTGAAATAAAGTGTCCATTTAGCTCGGATGTTCGTTTAAAGCAGTCTCTCTATCCGCCGTTTGTGAAGTAGTGGGAGCTGCATATTCAGGCTGCACCGGGCGGCGTCCTCAATCCGCCATCTTCGTTTTCCCCCCAGCCGCCAGCCTTGCTTCTTGTAAGCAAAAATGGTGAGTACAAAGTGCATGTTTACGCACCACTTGCAGGTTTTCAAAACACAGAAAAAAAATGCATTGCAATTACAATGCAATTTGCTCAAACTCTCGCAAATGCGATATCTATTGCATTGCAAATGCTTATTTAGTTTCTTGCACTGTACAGTAGCCCATAGACCGCATTTCTTTGTTGTTTTCCCTAGTAGTGAGATTTATGAGAATTTTGTCTCCAGAAAGAAGTGGTCCACAATGATGAATTCTTTATTGGGATGCAGTACTCTAGCCTGCCGAGCTAAGAGGCAGCCTCAGCTTTACCTTCTAAAAAGAGGGGTTTCCTACACCACTGATTAGAGTGCACACTGTAAGCAAATTATCAATAACAAAAGAGCATCTAACTGACTTTAGGGAGGTGATTAAGGCACATTAAAATTACATTGCACAATCATTTCAAGTTGAATAGCAGAATACCAAGTTATGCTTGAGTCGTGGGGCAACCACTAAAATCAGGCAAAAAGGAGTCATGGTGCAAAGAATAATTGAAAAAAAGAAGGTATTTGAAACAAAGCTTACTTTAGGACATTTGCTAAATCGGTTCCCGTGAGCAGTTGAAGCATACTGGGGTGTTTTCCAAGATGTTCGTGTTTGTGGCACATTCCACAGGGGATCGGAGTTTACCGAGGTTAGCAACCGCCGGAGCTTATAGCTGGTCATTTGATTTGCCCTATTGTGTTGCAGGAGGCATAGGTAGGCACAGTATAGCATTTGAGGCAGGGTGCAGGAGCTGAGTTGTGTGGAAGCAGCAGTTTGGGGTTTTTTGCCACGGGGGGGGGGGGAGGGGAAAAAGCGTTGGCAGGAACGGTGATTAGGAGAGGGGTTTAGAGAATGTGATAAGCGTCATCCGTGCTGTTGCTGTAACTAACACTGGTGCTTTGATTCACTAAACCGATGTTGTTGAGGCAGGCAAGCTTGTTGAGTGGGCCCCACACCTTGGTGATTGTAGCTGATGTGTGTAAGGATCACTGGGGGGTCAGTAAGCAAATGATGCCCCCTGAGCTTTTTAAACGGGTGGCACTGAGTGTCCAACCTGAAACGTAACGCTTTGAACTTAACAAAACCATTAAAATAATGAATTGCCATGCTATGCAACCATACATGGTACGTACTTATTTTGAAAGGTGGGGTAAACATGTAAGCCTAAGAAAATGCACCAGTGATTTCATGCATTCGGCTAAAAAAACATTAAGTTGGTGGAAAAAACTTGGGGGCAGATTTACAAGCTCCTTGCGCCTCTTTTACGCCACCGTTGTGCCACTTTTGTGACACAGTAGCGGCGCAAATATAGCGCCATGGTGCAGGGTACTTACAATGTGATGCATCTGGGAGATGTAAAGCCCTGCGCCACATGTAGGCGTTCCTGCATGGGGTTCCGCCGCAGGAAAGCCTCGTAAAAGTGGCTAAGTGAAATCTACAAGATTTCACTCAGCCACTTTTAAGGACATGCTGCGTCAAAACCCTGCACCTGCTTGAAGCAGGTGTAAGGATTGACGCAGCATTGTAACGACAGGGCACAACCCGAGCCTTGCTGGAGCTGCGTCGCACTTGCGATGCAACTCCAGCAATGCGCATCCTTAACGGAGGCAGATGTTTCATGCATCTGTCCATTTTTGCCCCATGGTGCGCCGCATTGTAAATCCGGCGCATCCATGGTGGCGGAGACGTGACGCACAATAACTGGCTCATCCCTGCTGATATGCAGGGATGCGCCAGTTATTGTAAATCTGCCCCTTGGTTTTCCGTTGAATGCATTAAATTACTCTTGAAATCAGAGACTTTTTAAGACATGGGCAAAGTGGGCCCTGGCACAGGGCCCCGGCCATTCAGGGGGCCCCTGATAGAGTCAGCTTGTTCTGCACAGTCTTGCCCTGATGACCTTGAAAACCTCTTAAACAGGTTGTTTTAAATACCGTTTTTCTTTACTTTATTTTTTTATGTTGGTGATGTGTGAGTCTATATAGGCATTTTGCAGAGAGATTTTCTATTTGTTTCATACAACATGTATGAAAGAAGTTAAGATCAAAACAGGGCCTGACATATGAGAAATTTGAGGCTGTCACACAGGTTATTTTCAGTAATATTAGCGAGCTGTGTTAGAATGTTGAAAACACGGGTCACTATTTCTGAATATTAGAAGTAAACATATTTGGAATTTAGATGAGTGTGCATGTGCACTAACAGTGACCTGGCCAAAGAGGGCATGAAAGAGCTGAAATCGGATCATAAATTCAAAGCTGCTCCGAACAGGGGCCCCCAATATACGTTTGGCCAAGGGCCCCCAAATTCCTTAAGATGTCCCTGCTTGAACTCAGCATTTTCTTTTGGTTTACAGGTTTATCCAATCTTTAAGTTATTTTTGGTACTATGTATGGTGGCATAATGCAATGATCATTCCGAAGCATTATTTCATACATGTCAACCCACCCGATTCAGGTAGGAGACTACCGATTTGAAGGCTAGTCATTCGCCTCCCGATTCAAGTGGAAAGTAATAATTAGAAACATTATTCTGGGGGGCGTGGCTTGGACGCCGGCCAAGATGGCGGCGTAGACCGGGAGCTCCGGCATCGTTCCTCGCCCACACCACATTTGGGACAGTTTGCCCGCGACTTCAGCCACAATGCAACGTGTCCCGCCAACCGGAACGTGAGGAGAGCCTAGCGCCCTCATTGTTTCCCGGTTTCGCGACCTTACTCGGCAGCTGTGAGAGAGTCCCGTTTTCGCGGCTGCGGCCGCCATTTTGTGCGCCGGCCGTGATTTTCGGAGGCGGCCGGCTTATAAGCTTATCAGCTTATTTATTTCTTCCTCACTCAGCGGAAGACACTTGCTACACGGACTACTACTGGTGAGCCTCCTTCAGCTGTGAATCACTTTCTGAGGCGCTTTCTCTCTCGCGCATCTCTCACTGTGATTTTGGCCATGGCTTCATGCTGAGACTTTTTATCATTGCTCTTCATGCTCTTTTCCTTGTCAGGAGGATTGCATACTTTATATTGAGTTTTTGTCTTCACTTCATTATTCTGGCTGCCTTCATGGGGAAACTTCGCACTTTGAAACTCACCAATTTACCGAAGTTACCTGTTGGTTCTGATTCCGACTCACCTACCCAGGAAATGGAAGAAGGCAAATCTTCGAAGTCGGACTCTGCCCATGGGGCTATTCCTAAGGCTCAAAATGGAGGGAAGGTGCAATCTTCCTTGACCTCATCCAAGCGTCTGAAGAAAGATCCGCCGTCCCCCGGGAGTAACACTTCACCTTCCTCTATGGATCTCATCCTGGAAGAATTGAGGGCCTTCAAGCCTTTTATGGAAGCAACCACAAAAAATATGCAGGCCATGCAGGAGAAATTTACATCTTTAGACTCACGTGTCACGATCTTAGAGCAATCCTCGGATTCTTTACACTCTGCTTGCTCCCGCATCCCTTCAATAGAAGCTGAGATCCTTCTGCTCAGGTGTCAAACAGAGGATTTGGAAAATAGAAATCGCAGGAACAACCTACGCTAATATGGTCTTCCGGAGCTCACAGAGTGGTCTAACCCTACCATCTTCTTCCAATATTTCCTTGCGAAGATCCTAGATACTCCGGCCTTATCCTCCATTTACATCCAGCGAGCCCACTGTCTCGGCCCTAAGGTAGCTTCCAAGCCTAGGGGTGTGATTATGCTGTTCTTGCAGTACACTGACCTCTTGCAGGTCCTTTCAGCCGCCCAGCTCAAAAAGCAGATTATTTGGGAAGGCCACCGCCTTTATCTCTCCCAGGATGTCTCCAAGGCCACCGCAGATCGGAGGAAAACATTTTTAGACTTACGGCCGCAGTTAAGAGCCCTCAATGCCAGGTATGGTCTCTTACATCCTTGTCTCTTCAAGGTCACCTATAAAGACAGAACAACCGCGTACGAAGATCCTGCGGCCTTGCAAGCTTTCCTTCATCAGCAGAGTCCAGATGTCATGGACACCTCCAAGCCTGGATGAATGACTTTGCTGTTCATTGCCTTATTGATTTCACTACATTGTAGTTCTGCTTTTCTTCTTTGACGTTGCTTGATCTGTTTTCCTTACTGTTTTTGTTAGAATGATTGTCTTACCATTCTACTGTTTTTATACTCTATGCATTCCATCCCAGCTCGTGTTTTGTTGTAGACCCTTGTATTTTCCCTAATGTTTTCTTTCATTTCTTCAGATATGTCCCTTTTCATCTTCATCCTGATGTCTCCTACTGTTTTCTTATCTTGCCCATTGGATTTATGGTAATAGAGGTTCGATGTCGGCTCTGGTTGTTGTCGTCGTCGTCTCCCGCCACCACCATCCCCATCCCTGTTCTGGATTTTTCCGTTTCGTAAGTATGTCTTTCAGTCGTTCGTTTCGGACTTGTACTGTCTCTTTGTTTATTTTTGTCTCTGTCCTCTTTCTCTTCCTCTTACTCTTGAACTCTCTCTTGCATTTTTCCTGGTCTCTCCTTCTTTCTTCTTTTCTCGCTTCTTGGACTCAGTCTTATCTCTGCAAAAGTTTTTTCCTCTTTTTCCTTCCATCTTTCTCTCCTCTCCTCCTTTTCTCTCAGCTTTTTCTTTTTATCAATATGTTTCCATCTTTCTCAATTTTTTCAATATATTTCTTATGTATCAATAAGCATGTTGCTGTTAGTTGTTTTTCTAAACTGTTTCATTCCGTGTAACAACAGGGAACGTTAAGGGATTGAATCATCCCATTAAAAGACAGAGGGTTCTTTCGCATTTAGCAAGACTTAAAACTGATGTTGCCCTCCTTCAGGAGACTCACCTCGCTGAAGCGGAGGCTCTAAAGCTCAAGCGTTGTTGGGTGGGTCATGTGTTTTGCTCTCCTACGTCTACTAGAAAGAATGGTGTTGTAAGTTTGTTGCATAAAAAGTTGACTGTTTCTTCCATTACTCATGAATGCGATATTAACGGCCGTTGGGTCATTGTTACAATACTCATAGACAATATTCCTCTCACCCTCTTTAATGTGTATGCCCCCACTGGGAATGACAGATCCTTTTGGCCCTCTATCTCCACCAAGCTATCCTCCCTTTCTGGAGATTATATACTTCTTGGTGGGGACTGCAATCAGGTTGTTGACCCCTTTCTTGACCGTCACTCAAAAGTAAATTTTGTTCCCTCTAGAATGCATACCCAATTTGTAAATTCTTTTCAAAATAATGCTTTAGTAGATATTTGGAGATTGTGTAATCCAGATGTTAGAGAATACAGTTTTTTCCCCCCTAATCAATCCCAATCCCGCATTGATCATATTTTTCTTAGTTAATCCTTGTCACAACATGCTATCCGTTCTGAAATTGGCTCCATCCTACTTTCCGACCATGCTCCTGTTTTTGTAGATCTTGACCTTCTCCCATTCTCTCCCCACTCTGGCAGACGGCGATTCAACAATGCTCTGCTTTTAGAATTAGAACCCACTTTTTGTACTGAATTTACCACCTTTGCCACGGAATTTTTTCTATTAAATCACACTCATGACTCCCCCTTTGTTATGGTTTGGGATTCTTTTAAAGCAGCCTATAGAGGTTTTATTATTAATTTTGTAGCTCGGCGGAAGAAGCTTTGAGAGGCCAACTTGGAGAAAATTCTAGCTAACATTAAAGCCTTAGAACTTGCCTATTATGCCTCTAAATCTAAATCCTCCCTTAAATCACTTATTGAAGCGAAAATCTCATTTAACAAATTCACTACTGACGCTGCTTCTAATGTCTTGCTAAAATGCAACTCCAGATATTATGGAGGTAAAAACAAAATGGGGAAGCTCCGGGCCAACTACTTAAAAATCGGAAGGAACGTACAAAGATTCAATCTTTTAAGACTTCTTCTGGAGAATTCACATTTAAGGATACCGACATTCTCACTGAGTTTGTCAGGTTTTACGATACTCTTTATACTTCAGATCAGGTTCCGAAGCCTGAAGATCTACTCTCTTACTTCCAATCTCTTCCATCTCCTCCGATTTCCCATGTTGATTTTCACTCTTTGGAACAGGACATTTCACTTTCTGAAATCTCCCATGCCGTTTCTAAACTCCGCCATGGTAAATCTCCAGGTCCTGACGGATTTACTATAGAATTTTATAGCCATTTTGCTTCTCTCCTTCTTCCTAAACTTTTACTCCTATTTCAGACTTTCCTAGGTGCAGGATCCTCTAGCGGTTCTTTTCAACAGGCTTTAATTTGTTTAATTCCCAAAAAGGACAAGGATCACTCCTTGTGCAAAAATTATAGGCCAATATCTTTGGTTAACACTGATTATAAAATCCTAGCAAAAATATTAGCATTGCGCATGGACCCTCTCTTACCGGATCTAATTGTTCCTGAACAGTCTGGTTTTGTCAAGGGATGTCTCTCCTCCAATAACTCAAGGTATTTGAAACAAAGCTTACTTTAGGACATTTGCTAAATCGGTTCCCGTGAGCAGTTGAAGCATACTGGGGTGTTTTCCAAGATGTTCGTGTTTGTGGCACATTCCACAGGGGATCGGAGTTTACCGAGGTTAGCAACCGCCGGAGCTTATAGCTGGTCATTTGATTTGCCCTATTGTGTTGCAGGAGGCATAGGTAGGCACAGTATAGCATTTGAGGCAGGGTGCAGGAGCTGAGTTGTGTGGAAGCAGCAGTTTGGGGTTTTTTGCCACGGGGGGGGGGGGAGGGGAAAAAGCGTTGGCAGGAACGGTGATTAGGAGAGGGGTTTAGAGAATGTGATAAGCGTCATCCGTGCTGTTGCTGTAACTAACACTGGTGCTTTGATTCACTAAACCGATGTTGTTGAGGCAGGCAAGCTTGTTGAGTGGGCCCCACACCTTGGTGATTGTAGCTGATGTGTGTAAGGATCACTGGGGGGTCAGTAAGCAAATGATGCCCCCTGAGCTTTTTAAACGGGTGGCACTGAGTGTCCAACCTGAAACGTAACGCTTTGAACTTAACAAAACCATTAAAATAATGAATTGCCATGCTATGCAACCATACATGGTACGTACTTATTTTGAAAGGTGGGGTAAACATGTAAGCCTAAGAAAATGCACCAGTGATTTCATGCATTCGGCTAAAAAAACATTAAGTTGGTGGAAAAAACTTGGGGGCAGATTTACAAGCTCCTTGTGCCTCTTTTACGCCACCGTTGTGCCACTTTTGTGACACAGTAGCGGCGCAAATATAGCGCCATGGTGCAGGGTACTTACAATGTGATGCATCTGGGAGATGTAAAGCCCTGCGCCACATGTAGGCGTTCCTGCATGGGGTTCCGCCGCAGGAAAGCCTCGTAAAAGTGGCTAAGTGAAATCTACAAGATTTCACTCAGCCACTTTTAAGGACATGCTGCGTCAAAACCCTGCACCTGCTTGAAGCAGGTGTAAGGATTGACGCAGCATTGTAACGACAGGGCACAACCCGAGCCTTGCTGGAGCTGCGTCGCACTTGCGATGCAACTCCAGCAATGCGCATCCTTAACGGAGGCAGATGTTTCATGCATCTGTCCATTTTTGCCCCATGGTGCGCCGCATTGTAAATCCGGCGCATCCATGGTGGCGGAGACGTGACGCACAATAACTGGCTCATCCCTGCTGATATGCAGGGATGCGCCAGTTATTGTAAATCTGCCCCTTGGTTTTCCGTTGAATGCATTAAATTACTCTTGAAATCAGAGACTTTTTAAGACATGGGCAAAGTGGGCCCTGGCACAGGGCCCCGGCCATTCAGGGGGCCCCTGATAGAGTCAGCTTGTTCTGCACAGTCTTGCCCTGATGACCTTGAAAACCTCTTAAACAGGTTGTTTTAAATACCGTTTTTCTTTACTTTATTTTTTTATGTTGGTGATGTGTGAGTCTATATAGGCATTTTGCAGAGAGATTTTCTATTTGTTTCATACAACATGTATGAAAGAAGTTAAGATCAAAACAGGGCCTGACATATGAGAAATTTGAGGCTGTCACACAGGTTATTTTCAGTAATATTAGCGAGCTGTGTTAGAATGTTGAAAACACGGGTCACTATTTCTGAATATTAGAAGTAAACATATTTGGAATTTAGATGAGTGTGCATGTGCACTAACAGTGACCTGGCCAAAGAGGGCATGAAAGAGCTGAAATCGGATCATAAATTCAAAGCTGCTCCGAACAGGGGCCCCCAATATACGTTTGGCCAAGGGCCCCCAAATTCCTTAAGATGTCCCTGCTTGAACTCAGCATTTTCTTTTGGTTTACAGGTTTATCCAATCTTTAAGTTATTTTTGGTACTATGTATGGTGGCATAATGCAATGATCATTCCGAAGCATTATTTCATACATGTCAACCCACCCGATTCAGGTAGGAGACTACCGATTTGAAGGCTAGTCATTCGCCTCCCGATTCAAGTGGAAAGTAATAATTAGAAACATTATTCTGGGGGGCGTGGCTTGGACGCCGGCCAAGATGGCGGCGTAGACCGGGAGCTCCGGCATCGTTCCTCGCCCACACCACATTTGGGACAGTTTGCCCGCGACTTCAGCCACAATGCAACGTGTCCCGCCAACCGGAACGTGAGGAGAGCCTAGCGCCCTCATTGTTTCCCGGTTTCGCGACCTTACTCGGCAGCTGTGAGAGAGTCCCGTTTTCGCGGCTGCGGCCGCCATTTTGTGCGCCGGCCGTGATTTTCGGAGGCGGCCGGCTTATAAGCTTATCAGCTTATTTATTTCTTCCTCACTCAGCGGAAGACACTTGCTACACGGACTACTACTGGTGAGCCTCCTTCAGCTGTGAATCACTTTCTGAGGCGCTTTCTCTCTCGCGCATCTCTCACTGTGATTTTGGCCATGGCTTCATGCTGAGACTTTTTATCATTGCTCTTCATGCTCTTTTCCTTGTCAGGAGGATTGCATACTTTATATTGAGTTTTTGTCTTCACTTCATTATTCTGGCTGCCTTCATGGGGAAACTTCGCACTTTGAAACTCACCAATTTACCGAAGTTACCTGTTGGTTCTGATTCCGACTCACCTACCCAGGAAATGGAAGAAGGCAAATCTTCGAAGTCGGACTCTGCCCATGGGGCTATTCCTAAGGCTCAAAATGGAGGGAAGGTGCAATCTTCCTTGACCTCATCCAAGCGTCTGAAGAAAGATCCGCCGTCCCCCGGGAGTAACACTTCACCTTCCTCTATGGATCTCATCCTGGAAGAATTGAGGGCCTTCAAGCCTTTTATGGAAGCAACCACAAAAAATATGCAGGCCATGCAGGAGAAATTTACATCTTTAGACTCACGTGTCACGATCTTAGAGCAATCCTCGGATTCTTTACACTCTGCTTGCTCCCGCATCCCTTCAATAGAAGCTGAGATCCTTCTGCTCAGGTGTCAAACAGAGGATTTGGAAAATAGAAATCGCAGGAACAACCTACGCTAATATGGTCTTCCGGAGCTCACAGAGTGGTCTAACCCTACCATCTTCTTCCAATATTTCCTTGCGAAGATCCTAGATACTCCGGCCTTATCCTCCATTTACATCCAGCGAGCCCACTGTCTCGGCCCTAAGGTAGCTTCCAAGCCTAGGGGTGTGATTATGCTGTTCTTGCAGTACACTGACCTCTTGCAGGTCCTTTCAGCCGCCCAGCTCAAAAAGCAGATTATTTGGGAAGGCCACCGCCTTTATCTCTCCCAGGATGTCTCCAAGGCCACCGCAGATCGGAGGAAAACATTTTTAGACTTACGGCCGCAGTTAAGAGCCCTCAATGCCAGGTATGGTCTCTTACATCCTTGTCTCTTCAAGGTCACCTATAAAGACAGAACAACCGCGTACGAAGATCCTGCGGCCTTGCAAGCTTTCCTTCATCAGCAGAGTCCAGATGTCATGGACACCTCCAAGCCTGGATGAATGACTTTGCTGTTCATTGCCTTATTGATTTCACTACATTGTAGTTCTGCTTTTCTTCTTTGACGTTGCTTGATCTGTTTTCCTTACTGTTTTTGTTAGAATGATTGTCTTACCATTCTACTGTTTTTATACTCTATGCATTCCATCCCAGCTCGTGTTTTGTTGTAGACCCTTGTATTTTCCCTAATGTTTTCTTTCATTTCTTCAGATATGTCCCTTTTCATCTTCATCCTGATGTCTCCTACTGTTTTCTTATCTTGCCCATTGGATTTATGGTAATAGAGGTTCGATGTCGGCTCTGGTTGTTGTCGTCGTCGTCTCCCGCCACCACCATCCCCATCCCTGTTCTGGATTTTTCCGTTTCGTAAGTATGTCTTTCAGTCGTTCGTTTCGGACTTGTACTGTCTCTTTGTTTATTTTTGTCTCTGTCCTCTTTCTCTTCCTCTTACTCTTGAACTCTCTCTTGCATTTTTCCTGGTCTCTCCTTCTTTCTTCTTTTCTCGCTTCTTGGACTCAGTCTTATCTCTGCAAAAGTTTTTTCCTCTTTTTCCTTCCATCTTTCTCTCCTCTCCTCCTTTTCTCTCAGCTTTTTCTTTTTATCAATATGTTTCCATCTTTCTCAATTTTTTCAATATATTTCTTATGTATCAATAAGCATGTTGCTGTTAGTTGTTTTTCTAAACTGTTTCATTCCGTGTAACAACAGGGAACGTTAAGGGATTGAATCATCCCATTAAAAGACAGAGGGTTCTTTCGCATTTAGCAAGACTTAAAACTGATGTTGCCCTCCTTCAGGAGACTCACCTCGCTGAAGCGGAGGCTCTAAAGCTCAAGCGTTGTTGGGTGGGTCATGTGTTTTGCTCTCCTACGTCTACTAGAAAGAATGGTGTTGTAAGTTTGTTGCATAAAAAGTTGACTGTTTCTTCCATTACTCATGAATGCGATATTAACGGCCGTTGGGTCATTGTTACAATACTCATAGACAATATTCCTCTCACCCTCTTTAATGTGTATGCCCCCACTGGGAATGACAGATCCTTTTGGCCCTCTATCTCCACCAAGCTATCCTCCCTTTCTGGAGATTATATACTTCTTGGTGGGGACTGCAATCAGGTTGTTGACCCCTTTCTTGACCGTCACTCAAAAGTAAATTTTGTTCCCTCTAGAATGCATACCCAATTTGTAAATTCTTTTCAAAATAATGCTTTAGTAGATATTTGGAGATTGTGTAATCCAGATGTTAGAGAATACAGTTTTTTCCCCCCTAATCAATCCCAATCCCGCATTGATCATATTTTTCTTAGTTAATCCTTGTCACAACATGCTATCCGTTCTGAAATTGGCTCCATCCTACTTTCCGACCATGCTCCTGTTTTTGTAGATCTTGACCTTCTCCCATTCTCTCCCCACTCTGGCAGACGGCGATTCAACAATGCTCTGCTTTTAGAATTAGAACCCACTTTTTGTACTGAATTTACCACCTTTGCCACGGAATTTTTTCTATTAAATCACACTCATGACTCCCCCTTTGTTATGGTTTGGGATTCTTTTAAAGCAGCCTATAGAGGTTTTATTATTAATTTTGTAGCTCGGCGGAAGAAGCTTTGAGAGGCCAACTTGGAGAAAATTCTAGCTAACATTAAAGCCTTAGAACTTGCCTATTATGCCTCTAAATCTAAATCCTCCCTTAAATCACTTATTGAAGCGAAAATCTCATTTAACAAATTCACTACTGACGCTGCTTCTAATGTCTTGCTAAAATGCAACTCCAGATATTATGGAGGTAAAAACAAAATGGGGAAGCTCCGGGCCAACTACTTAAAGATCGGAAGGAACGTACAAAGATTCAATCTTTTAAGACTTCTTCTGGAGAATTCACATTTAAGGATACCGACATTCTCACTGAGTTTGTCAGGTTTTACGATACTCTTTATACTTCAGATCAGGTTCCGAAGCCTGAAGATCTACTCTCTTACTTCCAATCTCTTCCATCTCCTCCGATTTCCCATGTTGATTTTCACTCTTTGGAACAGGACATTTCACTTTCTGAAATCTCCCATGCCGTTTCTAAACTCCGCCATGGTAAATCTCCAGGTCCTGACGGATTTACTATAGAATTTTATAGCCATTTTGCTTCTCTCCTTCTTCCTAAACTTTTACTCCTATTTCAGACTTTCCTAGGTGCAGGATCCTCTAGCGGTTCTTTTCAACAGGCTTTAATTTGTTTAATTCCCAAAAAGGACAAGGATCACTCCTTGTGCAAAAATTATAGGCCAATATCTTTGGTTAACACTGATTATAAAATCCTAGCAAAAATATTAGCATTGCGCATGGACCCTCTCTTACCGGATCTAATTGTTCCTGAACAGTCTGGTTTTGTCAAGGGATGTCTCTCCTCCAATAACTCAAGAGTCTTCCTTAATATACTTAGTAAGGCTTCTTCTTTGACCCTTCCTTTCGCAGCTATCTCTTTAGATGCTGAGAAAGCCTTTGATAGGATTGGGTGGGAGTATATGTTTCAGGCTTTGCGTTGGATTGGCATCCCTTCTAAATTCATTTCTATTGTTTCTTTACTTTATTCCGATCCCCAAGCCTCTATTTTTGTTAATGGGATGTCCTCAGACTATTTCTCTTTACATAGGGGGTTCGGCAGAGCTGCCCATTATCCCCTTTACTTTTTGTTTTAGCCTTAGAACCCTTCCTTACTAAAATCCGACTAGACAACAGTATCTCTGGTTTTCAATTCGGCTCCCAGCAGGTCAAGCTCTCAGTTTATGCTCATGATATTTTATTTTACTGTTCTGATCCTATTACTTCTATTCCCTCCTTTCTTCAGCAAGTCTCTTCCTTCTCTGCAGTCTCTGGTTACCGCTTGAACGCCGACAAGTGTGAAATTTTGCCTCTGAATTCTCTTTGTCAGAAACATCTCTTTTCTCAAACAGGCTTCTCATAGCAACCATCTAAAGTCAAGTATCTGGGGGTTTGGTTTGCTCCTCTTTTATCTGATACTCTTAAACTAAACTTTGATTATATTTAAAAGAAAATGGACACAGCTATTACTCGTTGGCACCCGCTCTTTTTGTCTTGGTGGGGTCCGCTCAACTCTATAAAGAGGATGCTTTCTCCCCTTCTTCTTTATACTATCTCCATGCTTCCTCTACATATTCCTCTTTCTTTTTTCAAAAAAATTGACTCCTTACGACTGAAATTTCTATGGAACGGTAAACGTCCTCGCATAGCCCTTGCTTCCTTGCGAAAGGATAAAGCTCATTCTGGAGTACGTTTTCCTGACTTCAAAGAATATCACCGAGCCTTTTCTTTGAAACAATCAATTCGTTGGTTTTCATCCGATCTTCCTCATTATCCTCCTGTCTGGTTGAGTATGGAATATTTTGTTTATCTTTCCATTTACCTTTTGTGAATTCCTATCCTTTACATCTTCCTTAGCTCATCTTCGCACACCGGTTATCTCACACTCTCGCAATCTTCTTCTTCCATATTTGTCTTCTTCTTACCCCTCCCTCCTTTACAATCATGATCAACCGATCTGGAACAATTCTCTTCTCAAAATCCGTAATCGTACTATTTTCTGGAAAACTTGGCATTCTCGAGGAATATGTTGGATTTCTCAACTCATCTCTCAGGTTACTCCTCTCTCCTTTCAGGAACTTCAATCCCTCTTCTCATTACCCTCCTCTGCTAGGTCTCAATACAATGCCCTTTATCCAGTCTTGGTTTCCTATCTTCGCTCTTTACCACCTTCCAAAGATGTTCCTCTAGACCGTAGACCCACTTCCCTATTATTAGATGCTTCCCCTTCTACATCGGCTCTATACAATTCTTTCCGTATTATCAACGACAGACTGAAATCTCGCATTGAAATTGCGTGGGAATCGGATTTTTCTCAGAATTGGCCTGTACTCCTTTGGGATAAGGTTTGGACTAAACTTCATAGGACCTCTAGAGCTGCTAATACCACCCAAACATTATATTTCATTCATCACAGAACTTTATTCACTCCACTTGCTTTGTCCTGTTTTTCACCAGAAACTTCCTCTACCTGCTGGTCCTGCTCCTGCCCCTCTGCTGATCTCAAACACATGTTATTTGATTGCCCTCCTACTTCCCAGTTTTGGCAGTCAGTTTGGAAGCAAATACAAAAAAAATTCGATTCCAGGTCCCCTTTTCCCCCTCACAAGGTTTTCTTGGTTCTCATTCACCGGAACTTCCTTTTTCTCCCAACCACTACCTTTTACTTGATCTCCTCATAGCTGTAGCTTTTCATATCATCACCTCCAATTGGAAGCAAGCTGCAAATATTTCATACCAATCTTGGTGGAATGCGGTCTGTTTTCATCAACGTCTGGATACCAACTATGTGTCTCCCATCTCCCTAGCCATCAAACGTGACCTGATTTGGCTTCCATTGGTAACGTATCTTTCCTCCTCTGCTCCTGCACATCCCTCTCCAGATTCTACAACAGTTGAAGTACGTAAATCACCATGATTTCTTACTACTTGTTTTTTCTTAATATTTGACTGCTATAATTATTGAGTCTTATTATAATGTCTTTTATTTTCATTTATACTCATATGATATATTCATTATTCCTCATGCTTGTTGTACCTACTTTTTATGAAATTGTTATTGTATTACTTATTTCACCCATCTACTTATTGTAATTCTTATTCCCCTCCTTTTCCCTCTCCCCTCTTTATTTCCTTCAATAAATCAAACTTAAAAAAAAGAAAAATTATTCTGGGTGGTGTTGCCGATAGAAGTCCGTGATGGACAGAAAGCAACATTTAAAAAAACATTTAAGGCACGCATGAAGCCAGGCAACTTTAAACACAATCACAACAAACATCGTCCCGGGCTGCTTTGAAAGTGAACGCGCAAATGGCGCTGCACATCGTGCCTGCAGGACCAGAAACTCAATAAAGAAAATAGTACTCAAAGTCAAAAATAAACATACTGTGTTGCAACCGACATAAAAGGGCCAGTTGCCATGGGAGGTTTAAAATGAAGACCAGGCGGTACTAAGGAGATACAAACAAGGCGATTAAGGAATCAGTAGCCAACATTTACAAAGGACAAGACACAAGTCAATTAAAAATATGGGCGGAGAGTCGGTGGGGCTTCAAATCCGTAACTCAATACAGCATGCCTCGCAGAGCAGCGCATGTGCTGCCCAGGCTCAAACTAAAAATGAGAGCAGGGGAAGAAGTTGAAAACTTGAATGAAAGGCTTGTGCTTTTTCCAAGTGCACAATTACCCTAGAGGGTGTCAAGGTACTAAGCAGGAGAAGACACCGAAACAGGACAACAAAAAGAGTACCATACAACACTAAGCTAAGTAAACAAAACCGTTTTTTTATTGAAAAATGAACAGCAATATTCATTTAGAAGGTTCGAGGGATGTCTGTTCAATAATTTGGGTCCATAGTACTGCTCTTTGCTCATGACTCTTGGATACCAGAAGAAAGTTAGCAGTAGAGAAGTGTTTAGTGCAGGAATGTATCTCTTGAGTTTATGTTGAATGTAGGTGGTGCCTATGCTATAAAAGATTTGATGACGAAAGCAGAGGGCTTTAAAGGCACTGTGTGCACCAGTAAAGCTCAGCTAAGAGGGGCAAACCTGAAGAAAAGTGGCCCGCAACACTGTTTTCTAACAGTAAGAAGAGCCCCTGAGCAAACACTGAAGACCACAAGATTTGGCCATCTGGAAATTTTGGATTAAAAAACATTTATTCTTGTTCCATAGTTTCCAGCTAGCCCACTAGAACATTACTACGGTATGAGTGTTACAGGTAGCAAGGCCATGGACTATTCTGCCCAGGGAAATGTCACTGTGCTGTGGGCCCTCTTGAGATTCTCAATACAGTGCTTCTTTCCAATGTGGGTCGGTAAAGTGATGAAGCTGAAGTTAGATCTCAAGTCTACATAGGTCCATTGCTAAAACGTAGCAGCTGGACTACTAATGGTGGTGTATTCTCCATTCCACTGAATTACCCACCATGGTAAGGGTATTGTCAAACCAATTGTTATATAGCACTCGCTGCCTGTATTCTGCCTACGTCTGAGCTCCTCCAATATTTTAGTATAATTGGAAACTGGCAGGTGTAGATTATGAGAACTTCTTTTAAAGTCTTGGAGTAAACAGGTTGTCACTGTGCATTATCCATGGTGGACACATTTGTATACCATCAATGATTAGATAAGACTCTATTCACTCTATTTGCACAACAGAGTTATTCATTTGTAAACTTCTCTGGTGGTAAAGGCATTAAGACTCAAGTGTAGTACAACACAGTAATCCTACCGAATCGAACATTATCCAGCTATGTTACGTTTTAAAAGGACCTAATAGATGGTTAGGGAATAAAACCTCAAACGTGTGTTCTGTGACGCATAGTCACATTGCCATTTAACAGACATCTTGTGTTGTAACCCCCATAAGACGTGTCCTGCATAGAGATGATGGAAAGCTGGCCACCCTACGTCTGTCCTTTCTTGCTTCCAGGCCATGTGAGACTAGAGCAGCACATACTTCCAACCATCTCTGTAATGGCAGGTGTTTGGCCGGGCAGTGGTAGGCTATCAAATCATTGGTGGGCTCTGTTAGAACTGGGATTTTCTGGTTGGCTAAGGCTTACGCCAAAGCCAGGCAGAAACCACCACTCTAGTCAGGGCAAGGGAGTCACACGCCAAGATAACCCCTGCTCACCCCCTTGGTAACTTGGCACGAGCAGACAGGCTTATCCCGGAGGCAATGTGTAAAGCATTTGTGCACGCACACAACAGCAACAACATCCTAGGCACACCACAAAAGGAACTCCACACAAGGTTATATAAACATAACTTTTGTATTGTCAAAACACATCAGATAGTAATCACACAATATACATTGTGCAAACTGGCACGGGAATATTCAAAAAGGGATTATTTACACCAGGACAGGGCCACATGGGCCACTGTCAGAATCAACACTTAGCAGAAATAGCACTTCTAGAACATAGAATAAGTGTAGCATAAAATAACAATTATAGACCACAACCAATAACCACTGGTAACAGGTAGGTACACACTACGCAATACTAATAACCATAGGCATTGATCACGCATGGACACATAACCTCTCTAGTATAAACTATACTAGGCAAAACAACCTCCTCAGCATGAAAGCACATCTAGAGGTATCACAGGCATAATGGCATTGCACATTACGCATAACTCACATTTAGGCCTAACCAGTAAAAATACAGTAGGCAATCTCCTCACTAGTCAAAACACATTAGACCCTCCCCCAAGCATAACTCACATTTAGGGGCGTAACTCAGAGAGAGAAACATCAACTCAATAGCATATACCTACATAGGTAAAACAATCTCATAATCATAAACCAAAGTTTTAGAGGTATCAGATACAGGGTGCGCCAAACATACTATAAACCATTCATTTCCTAGCACCACATTTAGGGCCTTGTGCTCTATTCACATACCAGCCCCCCTTGGCCAACTAGCCATCCCAGAAGGGGCTCAAATGCCCTGTGTCCAGAATGTCAGGGCGCGCTGCCAATGCAGCGCCAGTCAGGGTTGCGCCACCGGCGCAAAACCTAAACGTTGCAGCTGCCCACTACTTGCTGGGCAGCTGATGACAATCACAAGTGCCTAAATGCTGCAGCTGGCACTAAGTGCTGCGCAGTTCTGAAAGGCCAAGGTAGGGGCGAAGTGAATGCGACTCACTTCTGGATTCACAAAGAACAGGTCCCCCTAAAAGAATTAAAAGCATAAATGGTGCAGCTGCCCACTACTTGCTGGGCAGCTGAGACATGGGCTCTCACTAGCTCTGGAACACCACTGCGCCAAAATGCTGGGGCCACACAGGCTCTGGAAATAAAATATGCCACTAGGAGCACTCCAGCTCCTAAACGAATTGTGCGCCCACCATAGACAGAGCACTGGAGCCCTCAGGCTCTGAAAACAACTGTGCCCTGTTGGAGCCACCAAGGCTCTGAAAATAATGTGTCCCAAGTCCCTCGTGGGGACTCTGCAAATCAATGAGGACCTCGTAGGAGCCACACGGCCCTAAAACAATTATGCCCCCATAGGCTGGAGCGGCCTGCTGTCATCGGGGTCGCTCTGAAAACGGGCACTGCACTGGTATGGGCAAGGGGGGGCGGGCACCGACAACGTGCCCCGACACCACCCCCCTAAACAACAGAGTGTGGGCCCCTCTGGGCCTGAACAACCATACTCCTCGTTGGAGCGGCCCACTGACACACGGGCTGCTCTGATGCAGCACCTCACACCGGCACCACAAAGAAACTGCCCCCAAACGTTGGAGCCACCCGGACACGAGAACCTCTTGCCATATCGGGGGAGCGGCCCTCTGCCATGTGGGGCCGCACGGACACTGAAACAATACAGCCCCCCAAGCCCCCCACACTGGGACTCAAAGAACAAATGGTGGCCTCCCGCCCAAGATCAGCCCTGACTCACCGGGCTCTTCCTCACCGGGGCAAGGAGGTCGCAAGCCCTGCTCCCGGTCTCTTCTCTGCTGCAGCACACGCACCCACGGGGCTCCTCGCAGCACACAGGAGCCCTGCTTTAAGAAAACGCCGCTCCCTTCTTTACCCGGGCCCCCTCCTGGGGCCCGGGGCTACTCTTGTGCCCTCACAATGTGGGGCTCTCTCTCCATCACGAGAACCCCGCAGTACCGGCCTCGCATCTTCCCTCTGCGGTGGGGGGCCAGGCATCAAAAAGGTGCCTTGTGCCCCCTCCTCCTCAGAGCTGCACTCTCAGGCACCTACGGGGCTCTCCCTCTGCATGGGAGCCATTCTTCTCCAGCCGGCTTCCTCTCTCGCCGAGCTTCCTTCCGTCTTGGACGCCCCGCCCACGTCCCTCACAATCGTGCCTGACTTCCTGGTCGCGCTACAGCGGCCAGGAGCAGGATTTTTCGGGGCACAATGAGGGGTAGGCTCCCTCTGGATAAAACAACGCTGGCATGCGGCATGGGAACCTGCTGAGGCGCAAATAGGCGGGGTGGGCACCCGCGATAATTTAAATTAACCACAGTCATGCAGGGTGGGTATCTGCGTATACATAAAAGCAGATCGCCGTAAATAAAATAAAATCGCCATAAATCCCGGGCTCAGCTTCGTGCTGTCGAGTAGGCCCGCTCCTCTCTTGGCCACAAGGAATAGCGCCCCCTACAGCGCTAGAGGACAGGAGCAAAGCCTAAGGCCCCTAAGTAAGGACATAAATTTCAAAGAAAAAGGTCCTGGGGGCAAAGTGGAGCAAAGGGGACCCAACACAAAAAGATCCTCCAGGCATCCAGGTCCATCAGCAGTCCAGGGGCTGGGCAGGACCAAGGTAGGCAAGCCTTCCCCTGGGCCCCAGCAGCAGCACGCCCCTGGTTGATTTCAGTAAGAAACAAGAACACTGGCATGGGGTCACAGCCCCTCATTTATGCAGCACAATCCTTTGTCTAGCAGGGTGCAGGCAATGGGAGAACAAGCTACAACTGATTATGGGGAACTCCCTTTCACTGGCTAGGCTAGGGACATCAGATGCACCACAGGGGGTGGAGCCAGCATTGTGGAGGGAAGGATCAGCCATATTCAGGTCCCAGGTGTACCCCTCCCTGCCATCAACATGCATATCTCTCCATTCACCACCGGGGCAGACCCATCCTTACTCCTGGAGCCAGGCACACCAGCCAGCTCCAGCCAATCACAAGCCAGCACATTCACTGCACAGACACACCAACTTCTAGATGTGGCACTTCCACACTAGACACATTAAAGCTGCACACATCATCGTGCAGCATTCAATCTCACAAGTTCGCACATACCAAACTCGACCGTGCACTTCCCACGCATCAGGAACTACCATGCTCACACATATTCCTCATGCATTCCTATGGGAGGGCAGGTCACTCTCACCACACACATCGAGAGAGCACGCCCTTTACACTGGACCTCAGTGAAAAAGTGTGCAGAGGCCTAAAATCACCAACACCAGGTTACAGACACAGGCTAGGCAAAAGCAAAAAGTTTTGGGGTGAAACTGCCAAAAGGGCCGGGTCCAACAGGCTCCACGATACCACCTTGTAATCGAAGGACAGCTAGCAGAGCCTCGGCCAAGGGAGCTCCTCGGCGTTGATATTAAAAGGTGCCCTAGTACATCACTAAGACCAATGAATGAAGGCTGGTACATTACACGTCTGACCTGTATGAAGTGTAGTTTGGAAGGGGCGCCAGCTCGCATAAAAGCGATAAGCCTGTGACGTTTGAAGAGGGGGGCTGCACATGACAGAAATGTTCATGGTTTTCAATTTTTCTTCTTTATTTACACATAACACGTATTTAAAGATATTTACTTTCATTCAAAAGTCTAGTCGCCTTTTCACCTACGCTGTTCCGAACTGATTTTTAGGCCAGGCTGACAGACTACCAGACTCATATCCTTAGGCAAGATGTAGCTGATAAAGCAGCCTCTAATCTTATGAAAAGAATACTCCTGCTGCCATTGTGATTTATGCAGCACCAGCAACAAGTGATATCTGAGCGGAAAACAGTGCAGTGGTGGAGTTGGTGTCAGCAAACACAGCTCGTACGAAAAGGAAATCTAGTTCCCCTTTTAGGTTTCGCCTAAGTGAAAGCTGCGCCCTGCGCAGATTTTCGCGCAGGCGAAAACCTAATGAGAATACTATGTGGCTTGGGAATACGCCCTCTGTTCCATTGGCTAGCTCCATAAATGGAGGCTAGCCATTGGAACAGAAATCTGTCCGTCATGGCCGGACCAGATTTGTGGGCGTTTTCGCGATTTCTTCCCTCTCCACCCTTTTCTGATCGTCATCGCGGCGGTGGGCGTGTGGCAATGATACTTAAAGAATCACAGTTCGAGAGGCCTCTCCTAATGTGTAAACTCAGCGGCCATGTTGAAATGGCGAAATCTGTCCACATTTTGTCAATTATCTAACAAGTACATTGTGTAAAATACTTAAGTAAGCAGGTCAGAAATTACATTTGCCTTTAGTTATGGAATATTAGCTTGCTGGATTTGACAGGTGTGGCAAATTTTTTTAAGTATCGAGTATTACGAATTGTTTTTAATAATGTTTAAGTGTTATATTTTCAACAGGTAGTGTAAAACTCTTCGTTTTTAAGGTTTGTTGTACTTGACTCTATTTTCCTCGCTTCAAATCTCTTCACCCAGGGCCCATTATCTCCCTTCCTAAAATGGTAGTTTCGGCTATTGTGTGCAGGTTTGAACAGTGCGACGCTAGTCCGCTCTCTGTGTCCATGGCGCCAGTGCCTGCTGAGGGGAAGATGGCTGCCTCTGGGGTAGCGGTGAGTGGACTGCTCCTGGAGAAGGGCTTGGACATTAGCTTGGTTGCTCTGCGTAGACATGATCCCTATATTCGGGGAATTCTGGACGTAGCCAGCCAAGTAGCGCTCTACACTTTCAGCCACACAGCGAGCGAATGGGTGAGTGCGGAAGGAAAGGCTCAGCGAGTAGAGTAAAAAGCAAAGGGGGAAATTGCATTTATTTATTTATGCAATTTTATATAGCGCGGATTTTACCCAAAGGTGTCGAAGCGCTTCACGATAGAACCAAGTACATGAGTAAATTTACATACTTACACGTTACAGATACAAACAAGGAGGATACCTGGATGGTAGGGGGGAGAAAGTGGTATCCAAGAGTCGGTGAGTGAGGGGACCATCAGAAAGTGAATGGGACAAGAAGTGAGGCAAGTCAGGAGACTGAAGTGAAGATAGAATCGAAGAGGAAACCGAGAAGCGAGATTCACATGTAGTCTGATTAAAGTGGTGGGAGCGAAACAGGGTTTTAACAGTGTGCAGTAGAAAGTGGTGTGTTGGAGAAACAAGTGGGTGATAAAGAAACACAATTAAGCATTGGCGAAAGAGCGTGTATGGCAATAGAAAGTACTCTATGAAAGCGGGAAGCATAGAAGAGTTATCCATCATGGGTCTGTTGAAAAGGGGAGTCGAAATAAGCCGGGAAGATAAATCAACAGTGGAGGGAAAGAGGGGAAATGGATGGCAGCTGAGCTGCGGGATGCTGTTAACAGGTGTAGAGCGATGGTGAACAAGAATCCGAGGGCGAAGCAATGAGGAAAATATGACCGAGGATGTGGACAGTAGACCATATAAATATTGACACTTAAATATACATATGGGGTTTTATATAGAGGGTTTTAATCAATCGAACGTAATTTTACCATGCATCATGTCAGTATATATGTATGCAGAAATGATTTATATTTTGCTTATGTCTTATTTGTTAACTAAGTTGCCTGATCCGAACATCCTGTAGAATCTGAGTTCAGGAACTGGACACTGTAAGCGTGACCAATAGGACAAATACGTGTAATATCGCCTATGATAACCATCGCATATTAATGGTTAGCACATATTTTCAATTACGGACCACAACACAGTCTTGGGAAGTGCTCACAAGTTTTTGTAAAGGGTACATTTATGCCATGCAGGCACCTGACATGCCTCAAACACACACAAGACGGTAGAAAGTGACTTTGTGTCAAACAGAGCACCCACACAGAAGTAGCACATGCAACTAGTGGTGGGACAGCAACAGATTGATCGTCTCATAGAGGCAAGGGTGGTTTCCTTGGCTCATTACCTGTTGGAGTTGCTGGATTTAAGTACCAAAGGCACTAAACGAGCACTAGGGAGACATTTTTACTATTATTTCAGACAATGCAGAGGCCAAAGTTGCTGCTTTGCCATCTGATCTCACCCCGGGCCCTCACTCACTTCTTACCCCTGTACTCTCAGCTCTTACCCCTCTGCCCTCAGCTCTTCCTAGGCCCTCACTTCTGGCACCTGTGCCCTCTGTCCTCAACCCATGCCTCCAGCCCTCACCACGCTGCCCTCACCTGTGCCCTCACTGACTCCTGTTCCCTCAGCTCTTACCCCTGTGCCCTCAGCTCTTACCCTTGTGCCCTCAGCTCTTCTCCGTCTGCCCTCCGCTCTTACCCCTGTGCCCTCAGCTCTTACCTGTGCCCTCAGTTCTTACCTGTGCCCTCAGCTCTTACCCCTGTGCCCTCAGCTCTTACCTGTGTGCCCTCCGCTCTTACCCCTCTGCCCTCCGCTCTTACCCCTCTGCCCTCCGCTCTTACCTCTCTGTCCTCAGCTTTTACCCCTGTGCCCTCAGCTCTTACCCTGCCCTGTGCCCTCAGCTCTTCCTAAGCCCTCAGCTCTCACCCCTCTGCCCTCAGCTCTCACCCCTCTGCCCTCAGCTCTTACCCCTGCCCTCAGCTCTCACCCGTGCCTTCTGCTCTGACACCTGTGCCCTCTGACCCTCGCCGGTGATGGCGGGGGAGATCGTGGCCTTCCTGCTGGCCCTGTCAGGCTGGGTGCTGGTCTGCTCCACGCTGCCCACCGACTGCTGGAAGTGTGCGGCTCTTTGTGTGTGTGTGGCTCTCCGTGTGGCTCTGTAGGTATGTATGTGTGTGGGACTCTGTGTGGGTCTGTGTGTTTGTGTGTGGCATTTGCGAGAGATTAAGCTATTGGCATTGTAAATGACAGTGCCATTTATTTATCTATTTTCAAAACCAACACAAATAAAAATGTTGTCATTTACAATGCCAATAGCTCTAACTTTTTCAAAGGCGAGACCTTTGCATTGTAAATGCTTGTTTCTGGTGCTCCTTGCTGCTGACCTTAGATGAGAAAATTCCCGATAGCATGCTGATTTTAAATACTACGGGGCAGATTTATGTTGGGAATGCGCCACGTTTGCGTCACGCAACTGCGGCGTAAACGTGGTGCATCCCTACGACCCATTTACAATGTGACGCATCTAGGCAGATGCGTCACATTGTAAAGCCCTGAGTCACTTGTGGGCGTTCCGGGGCATGTGCGCCTCGCAAAAGTGGCTGAGTGAAATCTATAAGATTTCACTCAGTCACTTTCAGGCCCATGCTGCGTCAAAACCCTGCGCCTGCTTGAAGCAGGCGTAGGTCTTGATGCAGCATTGTAAAGATGGGGCACCACTGAACCTTGCTGGAGCTGCGTCGCGCTTGCGACGCAACTCCAGCAATGCGGCACCTTTACGGCACAAATGCGTCACGCATTTGTGCCGTTTTTGCCCCATGGTGCGCTGCATTGTAAATGCGGCGCACCATGGGTGGCAGAGCAGCGGCGCAAAAAACTGGCGCATCCCTGGGGATGCGCCAGTTATCATAAGTCTGCCCCTAAGCGCTCCTATACTTGGAAGTGCGAGTTGAGTCTTGTGGGGGTGGAAGGCTCTTCGTGGCTAATAGTGGTGCGGCGGGAGCCTCTTGATTGGGAAAGACAATTCTGAGCCACAGCATCAACCTTTCAAAACGAACTTACAAGGCGTGTGCACATTAAAAAAGCAAGGAGAGAGAACTGTTTGCTGCTCTCACAGGGAAAGGTTGTGGTTCAGTGGTGTTCGAGCCTTGGTGTCGGCTCAGCATCTGTAATTATTAGAAAACCCGGATCTAGCACTTTTAATAAAAAAATAAAAAAAATAAACAGCATCTCGGAAGGACAGGGGTGAGAGAAAGATAAAACAAGTGAGGGGCTGCTTGGAAAGTGAAAGCATGCATCACACGCTGAAAGCATATTGTGCCTGCAGTAGGAAGAACTCATTAAAGAAAGTAGTGCTTGCAAGTTAAATAACATGTAACGTGTAACAAGAGAAGTGAAAGGGCCAGTGGCCATGGGAGGCTACAAATGAAGACAAGGTCGCACTAAGGAGGGACTAACCAGCTGATAAATGAATCAGACGCCAGCATTTACGAAGGACAAAGATGCAAGTCAATGAAAAATATAGGCAGATAGTTGGGGGGCTTCTCTTCCATACACCAGTACAGCAAGTCTCACTGGGCAGCGCCTGTGTGCTGACTCTAGACTTGACCTAAAAAGGAGGGTTTAAGCCTATCAAAAGGTTTATTTTTCCAGATTTAAAAAACTGCTTACAATTGCACACATTGGCTGCAATGGCAGACTTCAGACATGTTGAAAAAGGTTACTTCAGTGGGTAGCACAATGAGTGCTGCAGGCCCTCGTAGCATGTAATTTATAGGCCCTGGGTACATATAGTACCACTTTACTAGGCACTTACAAGTACATTAAAAATGCTAATTGGGTGTAAGTCAATTTCACCTTGTTTAAAGGAGAGAGCATCAGCACTTTTGCACTAGTTAGCAGTGGTAACGTCAGCAGAGTCATAAGGCCAAAATTAGTCAACCAAACAGGAGAAGTGAAGGCAAAATGCTTGGTAGAAGACCACCCTAAAGCTGACAGGTTCAACATGCATGACCTATGGCTGTGTACAGTAGGTGATGCCTAGCCAGGCTCTGTGTGCCACTATTAAAGATGGCTGACCTTCCAATGTACATGGTGTGCAGCTGTGTGTCTGCAAGCACCTGACTCTCACAATACCTAGAACACCACCCGTCACAGCCACACAATGCATGCTATGAACAACCTTCACTCATGTATAGTAGGGATGGACTACAGAGCTTGGCAGTCTCTAGATGTATCCGACCCCTACTGCACATGCCCTTTGGCCATGTCCTAACCTACACCCAGACGCTGTGCCCCACCTCCCACAGGCAATCAAATCCTGCTGACCAAGTATGAATGGGGTGCAGGGCCTGGCTGCAGTATTCAGGAAACATCACAGCATGTTCCTGAAAGGTCTGGGTTTGTGTAGATCTTCCTTGTGTAGGATATATTTCCAGTGCTAAGCAGTTGGCCAACCATCCACTTAGAATCAGTTCCAGGGCAGTCACCTACTTCGGGGCTTATTTATGAGTCCTTGTGTCACTTTTGCCCTGCTGGTGCGTCACTTTTTGTGATGCACCAGCAGGGTAAAAAATGCGTCATGTTGCCTCATATTTACAAAGTGATGCATCTAGGTAGATGCGTCACTTTGTAAACCCCTGCACCACATTATACCTGCGCCAGGTATAATATATGCAGGATGGGCGTTTTGACGCAAGTAAGCCACGTAGAAATGATGCAGTGAAATCTATGAGATTTCACTGCATCACTTCTAGGACACAAATGCATCATTATCTTATGCCTGCCTCACAGCAGGCATAAGACTGAGGCAGGCACATTAAAATGGGACTCCATGTTAAATAGCCCATTGCTGAAGTTGCGTCACTTTTGTGACACACTCCAGCAATGCGTCATTTTTGCGCCTACAGATACGTCAGAAATACTGACGCATCTGTAACTCCTTATAACATGATGCATCATATTGTAAATATGAGGCATCCAGCGTGTCACAAGGAGGGCACAATGAAAAGTGACGCATAGCTGTGTTCACGCAGCGATGCGTCACTTTTCATAAATGAGGCCCTTCGTATTTCTAATGAATTGGGTTGGGGCAGTTTGCATTCCTAAGAGGGGATCTGTGTTCGTATTCATGAGGGCACCCACAGGCACTTTGATTACCTTCCTATAGATCTTCTATTGTGCAGGCTTCTGCTTTCAAGGCTGGTCTTCTGTGCCATGGCCTGCATGTTTCCAGGGTACCTTCATCAAAATTCATGAAACCAAGGGGCATATTATTAGCAAGGGCAATATTGCCGCTTTAGCAGGGCTTTTTCCCGCAGTTAGCGACTGCTTTTCCTGTATATTCAATGGGAGGTGGATTGTCAGGTTAAGCCCCATTGGCGGTAATGTGTGAATATCGCTGGATTTCCAGCGATATTCACACATTTCGATGCTATCGCTGGCTATGTTAGCACAATGGAGAAAAACGTTGCTAATAGTATGTTTTCTCCGCTAACATATCCAGCGATAGGCAGTGATAAAAAATAAAACATGCTTACCGCGATTTGCGATAAATATTGCAATTCCTTGCTGTTAGAACTGGCTATTTCTGGTAGGCTAAGGCGGACGCCAAAGCCAGGCAGAAACCACCAATCTAGTCAGGGCAAGGAAGTCAAACGCCAAGATAACCCCTGCTCACCCCCTTGGTAGCTTGGCACGAGCAGTCTAGGCTAAACTCGATGGCAATGTGTAAAGCATTTGCGTCAGAGCACAATAGCAACCACATACTAGGTACACCACAAAAGAGACTCCACACAAGGTTATTATAAAAATAACTTTTGTATTGTAAAAACACAGCAGATAAAATCACACATATACATGGTGCCAACTGGCACGGGCAATATTCACATGGGATTATTCACAAGACAGGGCCACCTGGGCCACTGTCATAATCAGCACTTAGAAATTAGAATAAGTATATAAAATCACTGTAGCACAAAGTAACAGTTATGAATCACATCCAGTAACTACTGGGAACAGGTAAGTACCCACTGCGCAACCCTAAACACCTTAGGAGCATGTCACGCAGGTAACCAGGACCTCACTAGGACCACCTGTACTAGAAAGAACAACCACCTAAGGATAAAATCCACTTAGGGGTATAAATCAGAACACATTACCCATGATGCATGAATATACATTCAGAGGAGTGGTAAAGAAAGAGAACACATGATGTATAGACCTACACATTCAGCGGTGTTAAGGACAGAGCACATGATGCAATCAAAATACATTCAGGGGTGCAGCGCAAGAAGACACATGATGACTAAACATTCAGAGGTGCAGCGCATGAAAAGAAAGACACAGAGCGCATAAAACATTCAGAGGTGTCAAGAGTAAAGCAATAGCGCAAAAATAACATGAGGCCTAAAAACCTTCAGAGGTGCAGGAATAACACATGATGCAAGAGATCACATTCAGAGGTGCCATAACCATATACTTGCGCAGCAACTAACATCAGCCACCACCGGTGGCAGTCCCTAGGCCAACGGCCTTGTTGGGGCTCAGACGCCCTGAGTCTCAGTGTCAGGGGTGCGCTGCCATGCAGCGCCAGTCTCAGTACAAAAAGCCTAAACGTAGCAGGTGCCCACAAAGTGCTGGGCACCTGGAGAACAACAGAACTGCGCCTTGGCCCTCACTGGCCCTTAGGCGCCAACTGCGCCACTGCTGGAGCCACACAGGCTCTGGGCATAACACACATGCCCCAGACGTTGGAGCCACAGAGGCTCTTAAAACAATGGTGCCCCCATGAGCCTCGCCGGACTCTGGACACGAGCTTCTCCCAGGCAGGAGGGGACGAGCACCGACAATATGCCCCGACGCCCCCACTTATCTAACATGGCCCCCACGAGCCTCAACAGGCTCTACACACCGTTGGGGCGGCCCACTGCCATCCGGGGCCGCCCTGAAGCAGTGCCTCTAACCCGGCACCAACACGAAGCAATGCGGGCCCTCAAGAGCCCCTCGCGACATGGCCCCCACGAGCCTCTCAGCTGTACATCGCGTTGGGGCGGTCCTCTGCCAAGCGGGACCGCCCAAAGCATCCGCGCTCCGTTGGAGCCCCCCACGGGGGACTCTGGCTCAAATACTGCCCCCGGGTTGTGGGAGCCTCTACAGGCTCTGCGCGACATTGGGGCGGCCCACTGCCAGCTGGGGCCGCCCTAGTGCTCTCGCTCCCGGTGCCACTCTCCGGTACCAACAACCGCCGCGTCGAGCCCCCCCCTAGCCCTTCCAACTCACCGGGCTGTCTCCGGGGCGGGGCTCCTCCGGGCGGCGGCTCTTCCTGCAGCTTGGAGGCCTCGCGGCGGGGGGGGGGGTCGAGCTTCTCTCCCTCTGCAGGGCCCCCTCGGCACACGGGAGCCCTGCTAACCGGCCGCCTCGTCTCCTCAGATACCACCGGGCTCCCTTAGCTCACGGGAGCCCGGCCGACCCGCCAGCATGCAGCGCCATCTTCCTTCTTCCACGGCCTCAGGGCGGCCCAGCCAATCACGTTGCGGCTCCTGCGACGAGCCCCTCATGACGGGAGGCCGCCAACTAATGGCAGCGCGGCCTCGCCGATGACACGACGATCCACGGGCCAATCCCGTCGCGGCTCTCCTTGGGTCTCGGCCAATCCGGTCGCGGCCCCTTCGTGGTTTGTTTTCACCGCGGCAGATCGAGGTGGGCACTCGTGCATAATTAAATCAATGCAGGCAGGAATCCTCAGCGCGTCCCGCGCTATAAGCAAGCAGGAAGGCGCTCCTAAGCGGTAGAAAGTCCAGGGAAAGCGCTCTCAAGCGCTTGGGGGAAATGAAGCGCTCCAAAGCGCTAGACAGCAGGCAGAGCGCTCCCCAGCGCTATCATCAAAATAAAGCGCTCTTCCAGGGCTGCAAGCACCAAAGCGCTTCCAAGGCGCTAGAACACAAAGTATCAAGGTCCTTCTAGCAATGCAGCTCCACCATGCTGCACAAAGGTCCCAGAGAGTCCCAGGGGGCTAAGCAAAGTCCCCCCATCAGCCCAGGCAAGGCAGAGGGGTCCCCCCAGAAGTCCAGGAATCCAGGGGCTGGGCAGCGCCCACCCCTGGTAGATCCAAGTCAGCCACAAGAGCAAGAACAAGAACCAGTTGGAAGGAGACACAGCCCCTTCTTATACACAGGAATGCCTTTGAAGTACTTTGTGCAAGGGGCCCCGAGTACTGGAATGTTTCTGGCTTTCATCTTCCTGACAGCTTCAGGGCCAGAGGTGACAGTGGGCCGTCAGGATGGAGAGCCAGCAGGGTGGGCGACAGGCACGGCCCGGCACCACCAGACGCTCTTTCCTCCCATCCCTGACAGCAGAAGGGCCTTTCATCCACGGCTGACTCAGACCCCCTCCTCTGGGGCCTTGCAGACCCTGTCCTACTCAAACCGGACAGTCCATCCACCAGCAGATCCAGGCACTCCTGGGCAGACTCACCAGCCAATCACACGCCAGAACCAACTTACACAAATATACCAACTTCCAAAAGTAGTACTTCCAGACTAGGCACAGTCATGCTGCATACATCATTTTGCAGCATTCATTCTCACGAGTTTATACATACCAAAGACGACCCCTGCACAGGAACTACCATGGGCATACATATTCCCCATTCATTCCTATGGGAGGGCAGGTCACTCACCCTTCATACAGAGAGCTCCAGCACTTTACACTGTACCACAGTGAAAAAAGTGCGCAGAGGCCTAGAATCACCAACACCAGGTTCCAGAAACAGGCTAGGAAAAAGCAAAAAGTCTAGGGGTGAACCTGCCCAAAGGGCCGGGTCCAACACAGCCCCCTTCCAGCCAAAACGCAGGGTAGACCAATCACTCCACTGATGGGCTTCACTGCTTTGGGCGACAAAAACACGGAGCCGGCCCTGCACGGCAGGGACAACCTCCGTTTTTTCGCCACTTTGAACCTACCTGGTTACCTCTAAACAATAACTCTCTGACACAACTAGGACACCCCACTGGTACTCCCTAGTCATCCACAGCCAAGACCATCCAAATCACAGGTCCTAACCAATCCACAGAGCGGGGGGCAATATTCCCTGGCACACAATAGCCATTCTCCACTCTCTCTCTCAGTGTAGCTACAACTACCACTGATCCAACAACCTAGGGTCCACACCCCCAAGCTGACCAGAGGTCTCGGGCAAGAATGCCCCACCCTACCTCTACTTCTGGGTTTCCGCACCCTCACAGAGAAGCACTCACCAGAACACAATTCTCCTACCAGATCAGGACCTCACTCCGTCACTGGTCTACCACCTGGAAACTATTCCACTTCTGAGGTACAAAGCACACAGCACAGTCCCTCTTCAAGCAGGTGGGGGGGGGGCACAGCACACAGCAAAGCCCCCTTTCCTCTACCTTAGTGGAAACAACAACTGCAGGTGAGCCCCAGAACACACAGCAAGGGCAGCCCCCTCAGTCTCTTCAGCTGATCCACTTTGGCAGAGATTCCTCTTGACCTATGAAGGACTGGGTTATTTAGAACCCAGCGGTGCCAGGGCACAACACCTTAAACCTTCGTGGGTAACCTGTTCCGGCGTACGAATCACAGAGACACGGGACACTTCCTTCGGCGTCAAAGATTCAAGGTTTATTTACTGCAGGGAACACAGAAGTCACGACAAGTAACACACGTGCAACTTGGGGAGACTGCTTCAAATTGGTTCTGTTAGTCGCTCCTTTTATACACAATTTCCCCATAGAGTTACATTGAACACAAAAGTTTATGACCCGGTTCCCACAATCATCCCCCAGAGGGGTCGCTTTGGTCACTTTGAAACACGCAAGGTCCGGAACATAAGTGCGGAAACATTTGGCGGTTTCCAACTATAAAAATCCATCTTCCCAACATTAGTGCATTCCAATCGGTAATAAACAGATCGAAATAGGAACAAGAACAGGTGCAGAGGAAGACGGAGACAGTGGGGAAATCGGAAAGGGTGTAAAAGGGGAGGCATCGAGAAACACGAGATACAGGCATCAAAGGGACGTGCCTAATGAGATGCACGACTAAGACAATAAACCGACACGGCGAGATGAGCCTCGAGCGGCGCCATCTGCTTTACAGTAGCATCCCCCTCATCATAAAGACACTTTCAAAGGACATGTGTCTTCCGCAAATATCTTGGGAGTCCCAGGGTCGCGAAGCGGACATCGTCCGTTCGCTGGCTACTTGAGGGCAAGAGACAAAATGGATGCTGTATCTAAGATGGAACCCGTGGGTACAGATAGGAATGCCCACGTAACAAACGAACGGTTTAGGTTAGCACAGCGAAACTGCGCACACTTACTAAACTCGTCATTTGCGGTTCATAGATACCAGACTCGACTATATTCGCGCGAGTCGAAAACACCACTTACAATTGTCACGGAACCTCAGACGCTCCTTTTGCCCTCATGTAGGCAAGCACTAGTCAGAATCATACTCAATATTCATCAGACCATCTAGATGTTGTTGTAGCATAGCTCTGTCCAACCAAGTCCCATTGGTGACAGGCGGCTGTCTCATACACGTTGTAGTACAGAGACCACATAAGGCAGGACCGCACTGTACACAAAGGCAACACGTGAACAGGAACGCCACAACAACTCCGATAATCATCAGTACCTTCCAACCCCAAGTCGACATCAGGCCTCAAAACCACCCAAGTAGCGTCCAATCCCCTACATCCACGTGTATGGATTCAGAGATTTTATGCAACTTAGAGATGGCTTGATAGACGGTCGGAGCATTATCTGGAATGAAAATGCAGCAGCTCGAATGGATCACCTTACATACCCCACCTCGGTCTGCTAAGATGACATCTAAAACCATACGGTTTTGTAACGTCATAAGTCTATCCGCCTGGAGTTCTGTGGTGATATTACCAAGGGCACTGGCAGTAATATTAGCTGTCGATTCTACCACTCGAGTCAACTGTCTCAGGTTCCTACTATTAACCATAGGCCCCCAAAACGGGAGGAAACCCTTGAAAAAGTCTCCTGCCTCTTGACCGGCAGTATCCTCTTCGCTAATTACGCCTCTCACAACTCTAGTCTTATGATAATCGGCATCTACAGTGAACGTCGGAGGCAACAAATTTGCAATGAAGCAGGAGCCCATGAAGTCAGCGTGCAACCATGCATATGCACGATCATGGCAGATAAAGTATGTACCCTTGGCAGCCAGAAACACAGGGGACGAGACCATCGGCAAAATGTAATTTTCAGTGCAAGCACTCTCTCCAAGTCGGGCTTTCGATCTTCGGCCACGACCCATCAGGCAAAAATTACCAATGTGGGGTACAACCCATATCGGAGGTGAGCTTTTAAGCTGCTTTTCACTAGTGAACACGCTATACTCGCCTCTACTCAGGACCCTATAGGCTTGTACCTCTTCTTCAGGAATAAGCGAAGGATCATAGATATCGCTGTCTAAGTCCTCTATTGCTATCGACAAAGGTTTTTGATACGAGGTAGGACCAGAGTAGGGGGAACGAGGTTCTCGAATGGGGTGGAAACCCAGTGCGCTTCGAAACATTGTTTGAAATGCTCGAGCAGACCCTTGGGAACTATACGGTAACACCAGATATGGAATTCCCTTATCCGTAGTATGTGGCATCAACCCACACACCCAGCAATTAGTAGTATTAACCACTAACTGATGCTGGTGAAGGAGCTGAATAAAGGAATTATTGCGGAATTCTGCACGTCTAGCCTGCTCGTGTTCGGGTAAGACATGAAAAGAATGGGGAGAAACAACAGTAGTAAGTTTGGGATCAGGCGTAGGAGTAGGTAAAACAGGAGATAGAAGACCAGAGATCATATAATACACCCCACCCACCAAGAATGCAGAAACAGTCAAAAACAACATAAACACTTGAAACATAAAACATTTCGTACGACTAAGTTGTTGCAGCTTGAATCTTTGTATCTGAGTTTCTTCCAAGTCCATCAGCTTCGAAAATGCCATTCCCTACGACCGTCCGCAATGTTTCTTGACACACTTCGTTCTGTGTAGCAATAGTAAATCCCTAGGAGTTCCCAGGAACCGACGGTCTTTAACCTAGCGTCAAGACCTACTAACCAGAAGGAAGTACGCGCGCGGCCCTACGGCCTTTAATGCACAATATATATATATATGCAAAAACAATGTCTCTCGGCTGTGGAAGCAAAAAGTATAAGGAATGTAGCTCAATGTATATATACACAGGAATAATTACAATAATATAAACGTTCAAAACTGATCACGGAAAACGGGATAATGCAGTTATTAATACAGCAAAGCAGGATCTTTTATTAGTCTTTAGTGCTAGATCGCAGAAAGTATCGGCTTTTCCCAGGACGTGTCTGCTCGTCAAACAAAGGATCCGTTGAAGAGACAGCGTCCTGCTGATCAGTTGAGTGTTCTGGTCTTGAGTCTTTTGATGACAATTGTTCAACAGAGTCTTTCTGCTGCGCTGAGGATTCTCCAACAGGCTGCGCGTCGCTAAAAGGTACAAACGCCGGCAATCCTTCAGTTTCAGTTGATGCAATGCCTCTCCTCACCCACGGGTCTGCCGGCAAAGGGATAGGGACCTTTTTGGTGTGGGTGGCGTGCACCCAGTTTTTCCGTCCCTCAAGACGAACAGCAGTCCTCATGGCAAGGAGAACCTGGTAAGGACCAGTAAACCTCGGGTCCAAGTTATTCTTGCGCGAAAAGTTCCGCGTCACCACCCAATCTCCGGGCTGAAGCTGGTGGCCTGGACCCTCCGTCTGCGTCGGCAGCGCGTCGTGAACCTGTTGGTGAATTAACCTCAGTTTAGCAGTCAAGTCATGAAGATAATCGATCAACATTGGATACTCAAGATCACAGAACATTCCTGGCCTAGGAACCCCCCAGACATTCGCAGGACGGCCGAACACTATTTCATAGGGGCTAAGCCCTACTCGGGAGTGTACAGTCGCCCTAGATGACAGCAATGCTAAAGGTAAAGCGTCAGGCCACGAAAGACCAGTCGTAGCCTGAATCTTTGCTAGTTTCAGTTTAAGGGTACCGTTATACCCCTCAACCAATCCAGCTGACTGGGGATGATTGGCGCTATGGAATTTCTGATTAATTCCAAGGCCCTTACACACACTCTTCATCACACTTCCCACAAACTCACTTCCGTTATCTGACCATACGATTCTAGGCATTCCGTACCGAGGAAAGTATTCCTTCAGTAGGATTTTCGCAGTAGAAAAAGCAGTATTGTCTTTGAGAGGATAGGCCTCGATCCATCGGGAGAATGCGCAAACCACAACTAAAACGTATTTCAGGTTATTGCATCGCTCCATATGGATGAAGTCCAATTGAATCACCTCAAAGGGACATGAAGGGGGAGCAAAACTGCCAGGAGGAGTTGGGGTTCCTTTGCCAGGATTGTACATCAAGCACACCATACAATTCTTCACCAAACGTTCAGCACATTTCGTAATACCATCATTCTTCCACACGGGGGACAACAATTTACAAATACCTTTCGCGCTAATATGTGCTAACCCATGCGCCATTGTCACAACGGCCAGCACATATGCATCAGGCAACAACCATCTTTTCTGATCCGACAAATCAATCCAACAACCATTCACATCCAACTTTCCCGTACTTTCTTTCCACTTCACCTTTTCAGTCTCGGTGGCCTCATTCTGAATTTCTTTCACACTTTCAATGGTGTCTTCACACATGCTCGATTCTGTAGGCCACCTAACCGAACTCGTCACATACATTCGAGTGCTAAGGTTCCGGGCAGTCTCCTTAGCAATCTCATCCGCAAACGCATTACCACGACCAACATCATCCGTCACCTTACGATGCGCACTACATTTAACAATCGCTACTTGTTTAGGCAACGTCAGTGCATCCAAAAGATCATTCACAAGCTGGCCATGCTGGATCTTCGTACCATGCGACGTCAAGAAACCTCTCTCTCTCCACAGTCGTCCAAAGCTATGTGCGACACCAAACGCGTATTGGCTATCGGTAAACACATTCACGCGTTTCCCTTTCGCTAACACACACGCTCTGGTAAGAGCGATCAGTTCTGCAGCTTGGGCAGAATTCTGATTCAATCTTGCAGTCTCAACAACAGTATTCAATGTTACAACAGCATAGGCAGTAGTCACATCGCCATTCGGCAACTTAAAACATGACCCATCCACGTACAGTGTACCATCCGGATCTTCTAATGGAGTGTTTTTAAGGTCCACTCGACCTTTTGTTTCTTCTTCTGTCCTCAAGTAACAATCATGTTCTGCTACTTCATCTGACTCTGCGCTAATTGGTAACAAAGTTGCCGGGTTCAGAACATTGCAACGTTTTATCTGAATATGGCTTGCCAACAACGTCAGCTCGTACCCAGACAATCTCGCACTCGTCAAGTGCTGGGTTTTCGTACGATTCAAAAGAGTATCGACTGCATGCGGAACCATCATCGTAAGCATATTATCCATGACCAGTCCTGCTGATTGTCGGATGGAGACCGCAGCTGCCGCAGTTGCTCTCAAACAACTCTGCAACGCTCTAGCTACTGGGTCCAAGGTCGAGGAAAAATATGCACATGGGCGCTGTTTACCACCAAAAGGTTGCGTTAAGACACTCAAAGCACAACCTTCTCTCTCGTGAACATATAAGGTAAACGGCTTGCTATAGTCGGGAGTACCCAACACAGGAGCCGAACACAATGAATCACGCAGTTCAGAAAAACCTTTTTGACATTCTTCCGTCCATGGTAAAGGAGTTGAAACATCCTTGCACGTAAGAGCCACTAATGGTTTCGCTAGCAATGAAAAATTAGGAATCCATTGCCTGCAGTACGACGTGATACCTAGAAAGGCACGCACATCTCTTTGGGTCTTTGGCACAGCCATTCGCGCAATCGCTGCAATTCTCTCTGGGGTCAACCTCCTTCCCTCCTTTGACAATAAGTGACCTAGATAGGTTACTTCTTGACAACAATATTGGAGTTTAGAAGGGGACACTTTGTGATTCAACTCACAGAGATGTTGCAGCAACGACACCGTAGCAATTTTGCAAACGTCCTGAGTATCTGTAGCCACCAATAGGTCGTCGACATATTGGATCAGGGCCGCACCAACCGGCAACCTAAACGCATCTAGTTGACCCTTCAAGGCTTGACTGTAAATCGATGGACTTTCACAGTAGCCCTGAGGAGCGCGTTTAAACCGGAAGCTGCGTCCACCGAGAGAGAAACCGAAAAGGTCTCTACTCTCCTCGGCAATCGGGATGCTGAAAAACGCATTTTTCAAATCAATCACCGAAAACCACGATGCAGAAGCTGGAATCAGAGTCAGTAGCGCCGTGATGTCGGGCACAACAGGGAATTGAGGAACCACAATTTTATTCACCTCCCGTAAATCAATGACAAAACGATAAACGGGTGGCTTCGAAGGATCAGTACGTTTAAGAATGGGCAGTACAGGGCTGTTGCACACGTTTCCCCGAGTCTCTTCAATAACGTCTTTCTCGATCAGATCATAAATGATCGCTAACAATGCTCGTTCACCATCAAGAGAGATACGATACTGGGGAATACGTGGCAATCGCACATTGGATTTCAACTGAACAACATAAGGGGAGATGTCAAGCAGGCCCACATCATTGGGACCTGTTGCCCACAGAGACGCAGGAAGAGAATTCAATTCCGGTGGAAGCTTATCGAGAGACAAATACATAGGAGAGACAACCCTCTCTCCTAACGTAAGCTTTACACCCGCAGGAGAACAATACAAAGTTGCATACAAACGTTTAAGCAAATCCAGGCCCAAAAGATTTTCACCACAGCCAGTAGTCAAAATCAACGGAGCTTGAAGCTCACGTGGCCCAATTGTAAGGGGCAAAAGGCACGAAACTGGATTGCTAACGGGGGCGCCAGAGAATCCAACGGAAACATTTGTTAAGCCAGACAAAGGTGCGCCAGGGAGTTTCGAATGCATGATAGAACTTTTCGCTGCACCAGTGTCCAACAGAAAAGGCTCAACGACGCCCGATGTAGCAACTGCGACGTAAGGCCCTCTCTGATCAACCGGAACTGATACCACTCCCTCTCCTTGTCTTTGGCTGTCCTAGTAATTACTGTCGTCAGTTCCCTGATCGACGTAATAATCATCTACATTGTACTGCGCAGATCGTCCTTGCGATGATCCACGTTGATCGAAACAGTTATTAGAAGTAGACGAGTTTTCAGAACAATCATTTTGGGCACCACGACCCCTACCACGTGATACCTGATGCGAACCACCACGACCTCCTTTAGATGAATCACCACTATTGCGATCATTCAGAGCAGGGCAATTGAATTTAATGTGTCCCTCCTGTCTACAATAAGCACATTGATTGTACCCTAACGATGATCTTTGGGAGGAGGAATCATTACGCGGCTGCGATCGATTCGATTGCGACTGCGATCTATTCTGTTGGGATGCATTCTGATTTGAACGCGGAGGATACGCTTGTTGAAGCAACACTTTAGTCTTAAGCTCTTTCGTCTTTTTATCAGCGCGGTCGCTCTCTTCTTTCTCTCTGTTCTCATAATATTGTGCTGTGGCCAATATCTGAGCTGAAGTAGAAACGGCCCACGCACTCTCTGAATTCTTTAATTTATTGCTCAAATCGGGCAATAAGTTGGAAACAAATTTATCCACGAACAACCTCTGACCACCCTCGGTGCTCATATCCTGACCGCTATGATCAATGAAAGCCTCCTCAAACCTCGTAAAGAAGTCGGAGACACTCTCATCTTTCTTTTGTTTACAAGCTGATAATTTATCCCAATTCACTCTCATAGCTGGCATAAGAGTTTTCATTAGTGTTATTATTCTTTGAGGAAGATCAACAATCAGCTGGTCGGGTTTAGCAGCAGCCGTTTGTCCGGCATCCGCCGCTACAATGGCAGCCCAAGCACCACCTAATTCATTCGGGTGGTTTTCGTGACGAATCTTGGCCCATACCGGTTGCGGTACGACATTGCCGAACAACATATCGATATCGGCAAGATTCATTACCGTAGCATCTACGAGCTGCGATAATTCTTTGTAATACCCCGTAGGATTTTTGCGAGGGTCGGGCAAAGACTGCTTCACCTGTAACACCTCTGAGCGTTTCCATGGGAGATGTATCCATACTCTCTGGAAATGCGCCAACGTAGGAGGTTGAGCAGTAGGATTAGCTGGTATCCAAACCGGTGGAACTTCTCGCATGGGAAACTGACCAGACTCGTCTGGCAGTCTTTCAACATCCTCAACGAACAAGGCTTGAGGTATAGGAGTGGGACGGAAAGATAACAACCGCTCAACAGCACGTCGAACGTTGGTATCCACTATCAGTCCGTTAGAGAACTGAAGCTGAAGATCAGACAGGGCGGTCAGCACCTCGTCAGGTGCATCGGCCGATATCTGATCGCGTAGGACCTTACACATTTCCTCAAACACAAATCTCTGAGTTGGTATATTGAATTGACAAAATGTGTCGAGTACAACACGTGGCGGATTTCGAAGAGGGTGCATCATCCAACCCATCGCCATATTATATAGCGAAGCGCGTTCTCTGTTACCAGGGAGCTGACTACGTCTCTGAGGACCATCGGAACCAGCGGACCCAAGAACAGGTCCGAGCGAATGAAAGAAACTAGCCGCAAGAGCAAAATTACGAGAACGAGTAGAGGGAGAAGTATAAGACACAGGACTAACAAGCGAAGAAGTAGAAACAGCAGCAACAGCAGGAGTTAACAGAACAGGAGCAGTAGCGGGAGCAGGAGTATGTGGAAGCGGAGGAGCAGTAGGGATAGCAGTAGGCAAAGGAGCAGGAACAGTCGGAAGAACGGGTGCAGGTTGAGGAACAGGCACAGGAAGAATAGGCGGAGGAATAGGTGCAGCAGGAACCACGGGAGCTGCGGTACCCTGTACATACGGAGGTGGCGACTTCATAAGATAAGACATTAAAGGATCCTCAACTGACTCTTCCTTCTTTTCCGGCTCCGTAGGCAGAGCGGGATAACATTTATCCACGGTCATACGCTGTAGTCTATCAAACACTTCCTTATCCTTAACCTCCTTGTCACGCTGAAATTGCTCTGCTTTCTTTACTATGGTAGCAACATTATCTCGCTGATTACGTTTAGTCTGTCTGATTTCTTTCTGTTTGGCTTCTTTACGCCACAACCGAAAGGCATCAAACATGGCCGGCCTTGACTTCCTTTCGAATAATTTAATCTCTAGATTATCTAAGATCGGGGCCTCGAAGCTACCATGGGGTGGCCAACGAAGGTCACCGTCCTTCTTTGTATATTTAATCCAGTATTCATTAAAAGTAATCGGGCCTAGCCCATGTTTACTGTACAGTTCATAAGTGGGAGTTCCAACCGGAGGTATCGGACACGAGTCCTCCAGTCGGGAATCCGTACCACAAGGTCTGAAACAACTAAACAAAGTACTGCGGCCAGGCATCTTGCACACTAGCCGAGTTTCACAAACTTCAAGGGTTACGGGATTTACCAAGTCCCAGCAAAGAACAAAACCCTCGGTTTTTGGCGGCTGCAGTCGTCAAACAACACAACAAAATACGCTAGCAAAGTGTCATCGACAAAAACACTTTCACAGCGTCAACAACAAAAACACTCGCTAAAGTGTCAACAACCAAGAACTCTGGGAGCGACCCACAAATACTTAACTCAAAGATCAATGGCGTCACCAGGAAGGCCCGTCAATCGTCTCGCTCTACCAAGGTCTACGCCAGGCGCCAAAACAGGTCTACAGTCAGGGCAGCAGTCCGTCGCAGCCGTCCGGAGGCGGGAATCTTCGCGGGAAAAGTCTTCGGGCCACTTATTTCGACAACAGGATCGATGAAGCGGGGTGCACCTTCCCTCGGAGATTTCACACGAAGTTCCTCAAGATCGTCTGGCTTGGACCGGTACCACTGATGCAGCCCCACGTTGGGCGCCAACTGAAGGACTGGGTTATTTAGAACCCAGCGGTGCCAGGGCACAACACCTGAAACCTTCGTGGGTAACCTGTTCCGGCGTACGAATCACAGAGACACGGGACACTTCCTTCGGCGTCAAAGATTCAAGGTTTATTTACTGCAGGGAACACAGAAGTCACGACAAGTAACACACGTGCAACTTGGGGAGACTGCTTCAAATTGGTTCTGTGAGTCGCTCCTTTTATACACAATTTCCCCATAGAGTTACATTGAACACAAAAGTTTATGACCCGGTTCCCACAATCATCCCCCAGAGGGGTCGCTTTGGTCACTTTGAAACACGCAAGGTCCGGAACATAAGTGCGGAAACATTTGGCGGTTTCCAACTATAAAAACCCATCTTCCCAACATTAGTGCATTCCAATCGGTAATAAACAGATCGAAATAGGAACAAGAACAGGTGCAGAGGAAGACAGAGACAGTGGGGAAATCGGAAAGGGTGTAAAAGGGGAGGCATCGAGAAACACGAGATACAGGCATCAAAGGGACGTGCCTAATGAGATGCACGACTAAGACAATAAACCGACACGGCGAGATGAGCCTTGAGCGGCGCCATCTGCTTTACAGTAGCATCCCCCTCATCATAAAGACACTTTCAAAAGACATGTGTCTTCCGCAAATATCTTGGGAGTCCCAGGGTCGCGAAGCGGACATCGTCCGTTCGCTGGCTACTTGAGGGCAAGAGACAAAATGGATGCCGTATCTAAGATGGAACCCGTGGGTACAGATAGGAATGCCCACGTAACAAACGAACGGTTTAGGTTAGCACAGCGAAACTGCGCACACTTACTAAACTCGTCATTTGCGGTTCATAGATACCAGACTCAACTATATTCGTGCGAGTCGAAAACACCACTTACAATTGTCACGGAACCTCACCTAGAAGTTTCCTAATCTCCCAACCTAAGATCCAAACCCTCAGGTTGCACCGGGGTCAGAAGTAAGGACACCATCCCTCTGCGCCCCCTTCCAGTTCCATGACTACAGGCCCAGTATGTCTCAGGCTAGACAGAGCACACGCCAGCGGCGAATCAGCGACACACCCTCCTCCAGTACTCCCTATCACAGGGTGATTCTCAGTATGTCCCAGGCTAGACAGAGCACACGCCAGCGGCGTATCAGTGACACCCTTTCCTTCAGTACTCCCTATCACAGGGTGATTCTCAGTATGTCCAAGGCTAGACAGAGCACACGCCAGCGGCGTATCAGTGACACACTTTCCTCCAGTACTCCTCCCAGGTCAGGCCACAACCCCAACCTGGCTTTCCCCCCTCCTCGGGGAACGACCTCCAGAGGCCCCACAAATGGTCAAGCACTCTAGACGGGCAAATGCTCAGCGAGCCAGGACTTCTGCACCCTCCACTTAGGAGCGGTACTGCCCAACACTAGGACCGCCGGAGTTCTGGTTACAGACACTCCCCGTCCTCTAGACACAGGACGATTCTCCTCAAATGACCTGTATGTACAGCCTAGGCCCCCGACCTGGCGCTCCCTTAGGGAACCCTCCGGGCCCTGGGATAAGGTTTCAGGCCAACGTGGGACACACCGTCCCACACTCACTCCGCCTCCACTGAGACAGGACGTGAGCCCCTACACCCTACCCTTTCTACTGGGATCTAGCTGGGCTACACATGAACCTCTTCACCTACACAGGATCATCAGATACACAAGCCACTGCTTTTAGAATCACTCCCTATTGCCACTGCAAGACATCTAGCACACCGCCAGACATCCACCTTCTTGTCCAGTTCCTCTGCAGGACCTCCTGCACACCACCAGAGGTACACCTCACGGGCCAGCTCTTTAGCAAAAAGAAAACTCACACCAACTCCTCCAGTTCAAGACACCACCCATCCACACACTCCCCCCCCCCTCGGACTGGTAAGGCAGTTTCTACCACCCCTGATTCCTCAACCTGACCACACGTGACACAGGTACCAAACTCTGGGAGCGGGGAATGGGATTTCACACGCACTGGACAAATTTAAGCTGCCACCACTGGATCCTACCACACTGGGGAATCCAGACACACACACTACACTCAGGGAACAACCACCCCCCTGAGCTAGTCTTTTCTCCTCACACTCCTTCTCTCCCCTATCTACCCACACACACACATGGGGATAGGATTTGGGATTGGACACTGGACCCAGCAAGGGATTCCTAATCTATGGGAACCTCCCCCTCTACTGGCGTCCCGCCCTGTCACTGTCTCTCATCTGCCACTAAACATAAAGCGCAGAAACACATTTGAAAATGACACTCTTGAGGAAAAAAATCAAAAACAATAATCCCAAACATGTGACTATCTGAAAAAACAATTGCAGAGTTTTGTAATGTAGCCAGTTGTCGCTATGGCACTGCGCAAACACCAGTCCAAATCCGCACCGCTGACCCACCAATGTTAGAACTGGCTATTTCTGGTAGGCTAAGGCGGACGCCAAAGCCAGGCAGAAACCACCAATCTAGTCAGGGCAAGGAAGTCACACGCCAAGATAACCCCTGCTCACCCCCTTGGTAGCTTGGCACGAGCAGTCTAGGCTAAACTCGAAGGCAATGTGTAAAGCATTTGCGTCAGCGCACAATAGCAACCACATACTAGGTACACCACAAAAGAGACTCCACACAAGGTTATTATAAAAATAACTTTTGTATTGTAAAAACACAGCAGATAAAATCACACATATACATGGTGCCAACTGGCACGGGCAATATTCACATGGGATTATTCACAAGACAGGGCCACCTGGGCCACTGTCATAATCAGCACTTAGAAATTAGAATAAGTATATAAAATCACTGTAGCACAAAGTAACAGTTATGATTCACATCCAGTAACTACTGGGAACAGGTAAGTACCCACTGCGCAACCCTAAACACCTTAGGAGCATGTCACGCAGGTAACCAGGACCACACTAGGACCACCTGTACTAGAAAGAACAACCACCTAAGGATAAAATCCACTTAGGGGTATAAATCAGAACACATTACCCATGATGCATGAATATACATTCAGAGGAGTGGTAAAGAAAGAGAACACATGATGTATAGACCTACACATTCAGCGGTGTTAAGGACAGAGCACATGATGCAATCAAAATACATTCAGGGGTGCAGCGCAAGAAGACACATGATGACTAAACATTCAGAGGTGCAGCGCATGAAAAGAAAGACACAGAACGCATAAAACATTCAGAGGTGTCAAGAGTAAAGCAATAGCGCAAAAATCACATGAGGCCTAAAAACCTTCAGAGGTGCAGGAATAACACATGATGCAAGAGATCACATTCAGAGGTGCCATAACCATATACTTGCGCAGCAACTCACATCAGCCACCACCGGTGGCAGTCCCTAGGCCAACGGCCTTGTTGGGGCTCAGACGCCCTGAGTCTCAGTGTCAGGGGTGCGCTGCCATGCAGCGCCAGTCTCAGTACAAAAAGCCTAAACGTAGCAGGTGCCCACAAAGTGCTGGGCACCTGGAGAACAACAGAACTGCGCCTTGGCCCTCACTGGCCCTTAGGCGCCAACTGCGCCACTGCTGGAGCCACACAGGCTCTGGGCATAACACACATGCCCCAGACGTTGGAGCCACAGAGGCTCTTAAAACAATGGTGCCCCCATGAGCCTCGCCGGACTCTGGACACGAGCTTCTCCCAGGCAGGAGGGGACGAGCACCGACAATATGCCCCGACGCCCCCACTTATCTAACATGGCCCCCACGAGCCTCAACAGGCTCTACACACCGTTGGGGCGGCCCGCTGCCATCCGGGGCCGCCCTGAAGCAGTGCCTCTAACCCGGCACCAACACGAAGCAATGCGGGCCCTCAAGAGCCCCTCGCGACATGGCCCCCACGAGCCTCTCAGCTGTACATCGCGTTGGGGCGGTCCTCTGCCAAGCGGGACCGACCAAAGCATCCGCGCTCCGTTGGAGTCCCCCACGGGGGACTCTGGCTCAAATACTGCCCCCCGGTTGTGGGAGCCTCTACAGGCTCTGCGCGACGTTGGGGCCGCCCACTGCCAGCTGGGGCCGCCCTAGTGCTCTCGCTCCCGGTGCCACTCTCCGGCACCAACAACCGCCGCGTCGAGCCCCCCCTAGCCCTTCCAACTCACCGGGCTTTCTCCGGGGCGGGGCTCCTCCGGGCGGCGGCTTTTCCTGCAGCTTGGAGGCCTCGCGGCGGGGGGGGTCGAGCTTCTCTCCCTCTGCAGGGCTCCCTCGGCACACGGGAGCCCTGCTAACCGGCCGCCTCGTCTCCTCAGATACCGCCGGGCTCCCTTAGCTCACGGGAGCCCGGCCGACCCGCCGGCATGCAGCGCCATCTTCCTTCTTCCTCGGCCTCAGGGCGGCCCAGCCAATCACGTCGCGGCTCCTGCGACGAGCCCCTCATGACGCGAGGCCGCCAACCAATGGCAGCGCGGGCTCGCCGATGACACAACGATCCACGGGCCAATCCCGTCGCGGCTCTCCTTGGGTCTCGGCCAATCCGGTCGCGGCCCCTTCGTGGTTTGTTTTCACCGCGGCAGATCGAGGTGGGCACTCGTGCATAATTAAATCAATGCAGGCAGGAATCCTCAGCGCGTCCCGCGCTATAAGCAAGCAGGAAGGTGCTCCTAAGCGCTAGAAAGTCCAGGGAAAGCGCTCTCAAGCGCTTGGGGGAAATGAAGCGCTCCAAAGCGCTAGACAGCAGGCAGATCGCTCCCCAGCGCTATCATCAAAATAAAGCGCGCTTCCAGGGCTGCAAGCACCAAAGCGCTTCCAAGGCGCTAGAACACAAAGTATCAAGGTCCTTCCAGCAATGCAGCTCCACCATGCTGCACAAAGGTCCCAGAGAGTCCCAGGGGGCTAAGCAAAGTCCCCCCATCAGCCCAGGCAAGGCAGAGGGGTCCCCCCAGAAGTCCAGGAATCCAGGGGCTGGGCAGCGCCCACCCCTGGTAGATCCAAGTCAGCCACAAGAGCAAGAACAAGAACCAGTTGGAAGGAGACACAGCCCCTTCTTATACACAGGAATGCCTTTGAAGTACTTCGTGCAAGGGGCCCCGAGTACTGGAATGTTTCTGGCTTTTGTCTTCCTGACAGCTTCAGGGCCAGAGGTGACAGTGGGCCGTCAGGATGGAGAGCGAGCAGGGTGGGCGACAAGCACGGCCCAGCACCACCAGACGCTCTTTCCTCCCATCCCAGACAGCAGAGGGGCCTTTCATCCACGGCTGACTCAGACCCCCTCCTCTGGGGCCTTGCAGACCCTGCAGACCCTGTCCTACTCAAACCGGACAGTCCATCCACCAGCAGATCCAGGCACTCCTGGGCAGACTCACCAGCCAATCACACGCCAGAACCAACTTACACAAATATACCAACTTCCAAAAGTAGTACTTCCAGACTAGGCACAGTCATGCTGCATACATCATTTTGCAGCATTCATTCTCACGAGTTTATACATACCAAACTCGACCCCTGCACTCCCCACACAACAGGAACTACCATGGGCATACATATTCCCCATTCATTCCTATGGGAGGGCAGGTCACTCACCCTTCATACAGAGAGCTCCAGCACTTTACACTGTACCACAGTGAAAAAAGTGCGCAGAGGCCTAGAATCACCAACACCAGGTTCCAGAAACAGGCTAGGAAAAAGCAAAAAGTCTAGGGGTGAACCTGCCCAAAGGGCCGGGTCCAACACTTGCTAATATGCCCCCAAATACCCAACAAATTTTAGGGTGAGTTAAAAATACACAATGTGATCACAAAGTTTTACACAGGCCTACTTATATCTCATGCATGGAAAACAATATCACCCACGAAGGCAGAAATGACCCAGATACACATAATGATATGTTATCTATCTGTGCTGGATGAATTCAAAAGTTTATATAAATTTCTTATTCGTAAATACTCCCAAGATGTTCAAAGGTGGGCAGAGATATGGTCAAGTTACTATATTGCAAATAGTGTAGGAAAACGGTAACTAAGTGGGTTCTTCATAACATTTGGAAATTATCTAAGCTACTACCACACAGCTGAACTATCCATGGACTGTGGAGAATGGAAGAAAGTGATTGAAGGCCGCATTTTCTCAGCATGTGTGTAAGTAGGAAACACATCTGAAGGAAAGGATTGCCCTTGAACAGAAAGAAAAAAATGTTCTAGAAAGATTACAGCTTGTCTAACAATGCACAACCACGCAAAGCAGGGACCCAGTACAGGTAGCATCAGGTAAAACAGGTATAAAGTAAGAGCGTACTTGAATCACAAACATTTACATGCATTGCATGAACACTAAATATTGCACTCGCTTCCACCTGAAAGCTTTAGGCCTCCTGTAACATGTCAAACATCTCTGCAATGCGTTGGTATGCACAGCTCATTTTGGCATTTACAACTTTCTTTGTGACTCGAACTCACAATGTCTTGTGGCCAAGGGGAATAAATAGCCACATTGGTGCCAGCATGGGGCTGCGATAACAAACGATCCTTCGGCAATATAACCAGAGGAAATGGATGTTGCTGCTCCTCGGGGCTTAGCTGTATGTGTTTTATAACTGGCAAGGGAATTAATGACCTAGTTGTAAACAAAGAGAGCAGTTCTTGAAGAGGAAACGAGGCATCAGAACAGACCGGGCTACTTACAATCTGCGATGACTCCAATGCGTCACCGCCTGCAACAGCAGGAGGAAGTCAGGGACATCCTGTACCGCTGTCCCTCTCAGGGTCACAGACATAGGAGTAGTTACCATGTGTGCAGCAGGTGCAGTGGCACCAGGTTCCATTGATCCTTTATTATTGCTCTACTTTACTACCAAAACAGCAGTCAACGGGCCATTTTCCTTGATTGCACCAGGGCCCTTGACGCTACGCAACGAGTTACAGCGATAATTATTTTTTCGATATTTTTGTACTTACCATGTTGTAGATAGGATGTTGATATTCTTGCCCTCGATATTTTTGACTCGATATTCCTGTAGGTCGATATTTTGGAGGTCGAAATTTTGTCAGTGATCCGTGTATAATTTCATCATTTCTATGTATATCTTACTTTTTGTTGGGAATTGACCGGACATTCCTCCTTTTACATCTTTCGTTTCAGACTAGCCTTGAGACATGAAATTTTACTTACGTTACCAGTAACATGCTAATAATTTATCGCTGTAACTAGTTGCGTAGCGTCATGGGCCCTGGTGCAATCAAGGAAAATGGCCCCATTGACTGCTGTTTTGACTATATTTTTATAATATAAATTATAATTATAATATTTTTGACTCGATATTCCTGTAGGTCGATATTTTGGAGGTCGAAATTTTGTCAGTGATCCAGGAGTAGTTACCATGTGTGCAGCAGGTGCAGTGGCACCGGGTTCCATTGATCCTTTATTATTGCTCTACTTTACTACCAAAACAGCAGTCAATGGGGCCATTTTCCTTGATTGCACCAGGGCCCATGACGCTACGCAACTAGTTACAGCGATAAATTATTAGCATGTTACTGGTAACGTAAGTAAAATTTCGGATCACTGACAAAATTTCGACCTCCAAAATATCGACCTACAGGAATATCGAGTCAAAAATATCGAGGGCAAGAATATCGACATCCTATCTACAACATGGTAAGTACAAAAATATCGAAAAAATAATATAGATGTTAAAAATATCGATGTTAAAAATATCGTTTTTTTAAAAAATATATATAAATGTAAAATAAAGTAAATAACACTAATACATAAAATCTACATAGTTAAAAGTATCTAATAATGTTTAAAATTAATAAATAATACATATATAATAATAATACATTAATTAAATATATACAGGAAATATATAATATATATGTACTGAACAATAAGTTGTAATCATTATTTTACTAATTTATAAATCAATAAAATATATTCTAAATTACAAATACATTTACAAACATAAAACAATAACATAAATAAAATGTAAAAAACATAAAATATTAAATATACTTTTAATATTTTTACAATTAATTATATAAAACGTAGGATAGCGTAAGGGTAAAAATTACTATTCCCACTCCAGAGAGTGCAACAGTAGAGAAAGCGTTGGATAGCGTAGGAGTATAAATTACTATTCCCACTCCAGAGAGTGCAACAGTAGGGAAAGCGTTGGATAGCGTAGGAGTAAAATGTACTATTCCCACTCCAGAGAGTGCAACAGTAGGGAAAGCGTTGGATAGCGTAGGGGTAAAAATTACTATTCCCACTCCAGAAAGTGCAAAAGTAGGGAAAGCGTTGGATAGCGTAGGGGTAAAAATTACTATTCCCACTCCAGAGAGTGCAACAGTAGGGAAAGCTTTGGATAGTGTAGGGGTAAAAATTACTATTCCCACTCCAGAGAGTGCAACAGTAGGGAAAGCGTTGGATAGCGTAGGAGTATAAATTACTATTCCCACTCCACAGAGTGCAACAGTAGGGAAAGCGTTGGATAGCGTAGGAGTAAAAATGACTATTCCCACTCCAGAGAGTGCAACAGTAGGGTAAGCGCTGGATAGCGTAGGAATACTAATTACTATTCCCACTCCAGAGAGTGCAACAGTAGAGAAAGCGTTGGATAGCGTAGGGATACAAATTACTATTCCCACTCCAGAGAGTGCAACAGTAGGGAAAGCTTTGGATAGCATAGGGGTAAAAATAACTATTCCCACTCCAGATAGTGCAACAGTAGGGAAAGCGTTGGATAGCGTAGGAGTAAAAATTACTATTCCCATTCCAGAGAGTGCAACTGTAGGGAAAGCGTTGGATAGCGTAGGGGTAAAAATTACTATTCCCACTCCAGAGAGTGCAACAGTAGGGAAAGCTTTGGATAGCGTAGGGGTAAAAATTACTATTCCCACTCCAGAGAGTGCAACAGTAGGGAAAGCGTTGGATAGCGTAGGGGTAACAATTACTATTCCCACTCCAGAGAGTGCAACTTTAGGGAAAGTGTTGGATAGCGTAGGGGTAAAAATTACTATTCCCACTCCAGAGAGTGCAACAGTAGGGAAAGCTTTGGATAGTGTAGGGGTAACAATTACTATTCCCACTCCAGAGAGTGCAACAGTAGGGAAAGCGTTGGATATCGTAGGGGTACAAATTACTATTCCCACTCCAGAGAGTGCAATAGAAGTGAAAACTTTGGATAGCGTAAGAGTAACAAATACTATTCCAACTCCAGAGAGTGCAACTGTAGGGAATGTGTTGGATAGCGTAGGGGTTAAAATAACATACTTATAAATGAAAGCTTTTTTTATACAAATAATATAAACAATTAAATATATATAAACATATACAATACCTATACATAATAATAAAAAACATGATTAACTAAATATATTTAACCTAAAATAAATATTAAAAAATACCATTTTATAATATTTAATTACCAATTATTAATTAATTAACAATTATATTATTAACAAAACAATTATTTTAAAAACATTATTACTTAATTACATTTAAATTACTTCCCACCATATTCCCCTACAAACCCACTACCAGCAACAGAACACATTTATATATTTATACATTATTAAAAATTATTTACCAATCAATTGAAATCAATTACCAATTAATTAAAAATATTTACCAATTAATAAAAATGTAATTATAATTCCTACTAATTAATAATTAATTAAACATAATTAAATAACTTCCCACCCTATTCCCCTATAAACCCACAACCCGCTACAGAACATATATATCAATTAATAAATTAATTAAAATGAAATACCAATTAATTAAATTTATTTACCAATTATTTAAAATTATTTAATAATAACTATTAATTAATTTTTATTTTAACATATTTAAATTACTTCCCACCCTATTCCCCTATAAACCCACAACCCGCTATAGAACATATTTATCAATTAATCAATTAGTTAAAATGATTTACCAATTAGTTAAATGTAATTACCAATTATTTAAAATGAATTAATATTAACTACTAATTATTAATTAATTTAACCTAATTATATTTCTTCCCACCCTATTTCCCTATAAACCCATAACCCGCTACAGAACATATTTATCAATTAATCAAGTAATTAAAATTAATTTCCAAATAATTAAAATTATTTACCAATTAATTATACTTTAGTAATAAATCCTACTAATTAATAATCAATTTAACATAATTAAATTACTTCCCACCCTATTCCCCTATAAACCCACAACCCGCTCCGGTACTAAAACATATAATGTGCTTATAAATAAATGTATTAATATATATAATTAATACACATATAATATTATTTTTTTTAAATACTTAAGTAAAACATAATACACATACATAATAAAAAACAAAAAAAATATACAAATATCGATATTAGTGTCATCGAAATTAGTAACATCGATATATATGCTATCGATATTACTAACTTCGATAATACTTACATCGATATAAAGAATTTCAATATTACTTACCTTAGGGTCGATATTCTGTCCAACGATATTCTTGACATCGATATTTGCACCTTCGAAATTTCATACACAATATTTGGGTAGGTCGATATTTAATACTCGATATTTTGACTGTGTACCAGTTTTGCTCTCATGCACTCTCTGGGGTGGTGACCAGCTGAATCGGGCTCACTATAAAATATATATCATTGGATATTTTTATGAGGGCCTTGTGTCATGCTTGCACCACACAATGTGATACATGCACAAAATCTCCACATCATATTTATGAGGCCACTCAAAGCCACTTTGCATAGCTTTGAATGGCCTCATATATATGGAGTAATGCAACTCAGCGCAACTCACTGTGTTGCATTATTCAGAATCCAATGAGCGCTGCGGTGGATGATGCCATGCAAATCCCATGGTTTTGGATTACCATATTTACTAAACGTGGGAATGTGCCAAAAAGATACGCCTCTCCATGTGAGCCATAGCGAGGAGAAATATCTTTATTTCTCCTCAGTTTTTCCTCTATTTATTTATTTACACACGTAGAAAGAGGAGAACACCTCTATAGATCCTTTTCATACAGGAAGGTGCCCCTTTATGCACAAAAACAATCCTGCCTACAACACTGGCACCCTTGCACTGTGGTGCAAAGGCACCTGTGTTTGCGCTAGGCTGTTGAAATGGCACCAACACAGACGGAAAGGACAGGAATGCATCATATTGTATAAATATGATACATTCCTGCCCTTTCCCTGTGATGCAGGGCATCACGTGAAGGTAATTGCTGCACTGCCCTGCGCCACAATTCTGGTACATATGCCCCCATGTGTATGTACATACATATATAAATTAACCAAAAGAGGTGCTGATCCTTTAGGAAGAAAGAAAAGACACGAGGCTGGGCTTTATAAGTTAAGAGGGAATCGTTATGATCAAGAATGGAAGCCCTCACACACCTGAGTGGGGCCGGCGCTGAAATGCCCAACTGGCCTGCAAGAGGGCTCTTTCTCAGAGATCTTTTTGATTATTTGCAATAGTGATGAATGGAAGTGTGAATGGTGTACTATGTGTAGGGTGGGACAAGTGAAAAAAAGGGGATGTCAAGTGAGTTAAAACTGTCTAAGGGGTACCTAATTAGTTTTAAGTTACTGGTCCCCTTGGCAGAGATAAAAATCAGAAAGAAGAGTGCTACGATATGAGCTCAATGGATCCAGGTAGCTTTAATATGATTTATGTTGGGTTGACATGTTTAACACTTATTGGTCCACCTGGATCCTTAGCACTTTTCAGGGCCAGGCAAATTCCTACCCTACCCAGTGTGTGATAGTAGGTGTTCCCCTTACCGAAAGAATGAAGTATAGTCCAACCTAGAAAAGATAAATGAAATGTCAACCTATAACCTCTCTGAGGTGACTCCTGAATGATATTGTTCACTTATTTCATTTATCTTTTCTAGGTTGGACTATACTTCATGACGCGAGCCGCCATGTTGGAGGAGTCAATTCTCCCTGGGGCAGTCTCTGCGGCGAAGGGAGGTGTCCTGACTAATGTGAGACTGGGTCGGTGAATGTGCAAATACGTGTGTGTCCACCCGGGAAAGAAAAAAAGTCATAGGAATAAGAAGAGCCAGTCGCCATATTGAGTTCTTTCCTGCCTGAAAATATCATATGTCCAAGCATATCCAATCTTACTTGAGCCATATTTTATGAGGCCGTACGGACCGGTTTCTACTCAGGTTACACTCAGTATTCTGACTGGCATCTCTCAATAATATGACTTTTTTCTTTCCCAGGTGAATACATAGGTATTTGCGCATTCGGAGACCCAGTCTCACAATAGCCCAAACTCCTCCCTGCGTGGCTGAGACCTCCCCAGGGATGGCAGATTCCTCCAACATGGTGGCTCGCATCATGCTGATGTTTGAGCTTGCACCTTATTCTGATTACAGGATTGCCCCTTCTATTTCTACCACATCACTCTTTTTCACTATTTACTTGCAAGTATGCAGAGTCGAGGTAGGTCTCTGGCACTCTTCACGCAAGACCACATGAGTACCTTATTAACACTAAGAATGCAGCTCCCTGCTACCCAAGAGTAATTATTTTATGAATAATTTTTCTGTTTTATTGCATCAGAGTGCGTTAGTCTGCTTTTGACCTAAGGATCCTAACTGATTGATCCAACAGGATAAGACCATCCACCCTCACCTACTGGGATATTGCTACCCTTGGGTCATTAATGTTTTATGTTGTATGTCTATACTTTACTATGGTGTCTTTTACAGTGTATACGTGTATGGCCACATGTCTGGCCTGCTGTGTGTATGGGCACTAATCACTTGACAGCGCCGTTTGCGCTGTCAGCATGCAGTGTGAGGACACTTGAGAATCACCTGAAGTGTCAACCTATAAGCTCTCTGAGGCAACACCTGAAATGACATTGTTCATTTGTTTCATTTATCTTTTCCAAGTGCGAGTATACTTTATTTTTCTGTTAGGGAAATACCTATTATCTCATACCCCATCTAGTAGTAGGGTAGGAATTTTTCTGGTCCTGAAAAAAGCGCCAACTGTACGGCTGGACCATTAGGCGTGGGAACAGATCAACCCTACATGACTCATATGAAGGCAATCGGAGTACATTGAGACCATATTTTAGCACTCTCTTAAAGTGGACCACTATATTCAAACTAACTAGGTACTCCTGAGACAGTTTTAACTCACTTGACACCCCCCCATTTTTGCACTTGCTCCACCCTACACATAGTACACACTCACCATCATTACAGCAAATAATCAAAACAAGCTCCATGGAAGAGCCCTCTCTTGGGGCCTGTTGAGCACTGCAGCACCAGCCTGTCAAGGAAATGGCCCTATGAGGAAGCATGACACCCACTCGGGGGTTTGAGGGCTCCAATTCGTGATCATAAGGATTTCCTCTTAACTTTTGAAGTCCAAACTCTTGTATTTTCTTTCTTCTTATAGGAGCAGCACCTCCTTTGCATTATTGATTCTAATTCAGGTGCACAGGTGCTGGACCCTTCATCAGCGTCTTGTCCTCCTTCTCGTGTTTATAGTTCATCCATATATAAACATTCGCATCTCTTTAGGGAGCCAGGCCCCAGTTGCAGGGAAGCTTAAACAAGGGTTTTTATTGACCAGTCAGAAATTGTTCCTACATCATGACCAGCTCTTATTTTCTTTTCAGAGGACTCATTCAGCCTAAGTACTTGGTACAAGAGGGCCTCCCACTCTGGGGATTCTACAATGCCATGTAAGTGTTGTTTGTTCTAGACTTCCGTTCTGTCTTCTCAATTGTCATGAAGTGAAGAGAGCTGAGATCTGTGCCTTGCAACAACTACTACATAATTAAAGTAGTCCCTACATGGCCAGTGTTGAGTGTACACAAACTTGACTAAACTGGACCAGACACTGCAAGGACTTTGTGTCAGATCTTTAGTGGCAACAGTCTCATTCTGGTTGCCCTGGAGTCATGTTGTTTTATTACCGGTCCTTCAGTGTCTGTGAGAGGGCATACCTCCCAAACATGGACATTATTACTTATACTAGACCTAAGCTGCTACAGGGAGTTCCGAAGGGACACCTTCTTGTGCAAAAACAATCCTGAGAGGTATTTTCCTCTTTCTATGTGTGCTGTAGAATGCAGCACTCATAGAAGGAGGAAGAACAAGTAGAAATAAAGATATTTCGTCTTGTTATGCCTCCCCTGGGAAAGCGTAGCATTTTGACACATTCGCAGGTCTACTACTAATGATAAATCTGGGAATGTGTCAAAATCCATAGGTGGATGCATGGGAACACCCTAGCATCAACCACGGAATGCTCCCTGGGGTAGAGTAACATGAGGCAGCGGTTTGCGCTGCTTTGGGTTACTCTAGATTTATCAAGCCTTGCAGGGTCACACAAGGTTGCCTTGCATGGTGCACAGTCTAAATATCGATTCCGAAATTTTGACATGCAGTAATATTGAGTTGGTAATATCGAAGGTGAAGAATATCGAGGTCAAGAATATCGTTGGACAGAATATCGACCCTAGGGTAAGTAATATCCATTTTCTTTATATCAATGTAAGTAATATCGAAGTTAGTAATATCGATATCAAATATATAGATGTTTCTAATTTCTATGTTACTAATATCGATATTTGTTTATTGTTATGTATTTTATTATGTATTTTATATGTATTTGTTATATTTTTTTGTTAAGTATTTTATTTGTTTTAAATTATATGTGTACTATTTTTTATATATTAATAATGTTATATTTAAGTTAATTTTATGTTTTAGTACTGGAGCTGGTTGTGGGTTTAAAGGGGAATAGGATGAGAAGTAATTTAAATAAAGTAAGGTAATTATACATTTTTTGTAATTGTAAATTAATTGTAATTAATTTTTGGGTTTAAGTTCTGTAGCGGGTTGTCGGTTTATAGGGGATTTTTGTTTATTGGTATTGATAATTATTAAATTTTTAATTAATTATGAATTGGTAATTTATTATTTTAATTGGTAATTAGTTTTTCAATTAGTAATCAATGTTTGTAATTAGTAATTACATTTTTTAATTGGCAAATAATGTTTTTAATTGGTAATTACTTTTTTAATTGGTAATTAATATTTTTAATTGTTAATTACTCTTTATTCATTGGAAATTATTTTTTATTACTTGGTCATTATTGTTTCATTAAAAATGTTTTTTGATTTTAAAATAAATGTATTGTTAACTATATTTTAAATGTTAATTCGTTTTTAATTATTAATATGTTTTTTGTTTTGAAAAATATTTTAGTGTTCATTATTTATTATTTGGTAACTAATATTTATTAATTAATATGTATTGATATTTATTGGTAATGAATTATTCAATTGTAAGTCTGTTTTTAGATTAGAAAAATATTCTAGTGCTCAATATTTATTATTTGGTAATTAATATTTATTAATTAATATTTATTGGTATGTATTGTTATTTTATTGTTAATTAATTATTGAATTGTAATCATGTGTTTAATAATTATTAATGGGTATTTGCAAATGATGTAGAGTTATTTAAAAATGTAATTATTAATTATTTTATTTACAACAATTATTTATAAGTATGTTATATTTAACTTCTACTCTATCCAACACGTTCCCTCCTGATGCACTCTCTGGAGTTGGAATAGTATGTTTTACCCCTACACTATCCAACGCTTTCCCTACTGTTGCACTCACTGGAGTAGGAATAGTAATGTTTACTTCTACGCTATCCAATGTTTTCTCTACTGTTGTGGTCTCTGGAGTGGAAATGGTAATTTTAAGTTCAACATTTTTATTACTCTATTTTTTTAGTTATCAGTTTCGAATAGTATTTTTATTTATTTAGCTATTTAATATTTTTTGTATAATTTTAGATAATGTAGTATATAATTCATTTTAAAAATATTAAAAGTATATTTAATTTTGTATATGTATTAAAAATAATGATGTACTTTTTATTTATGTGTTTGTTTTATGTTTATAATGTATTTGTAATTTATAATATGTGTTATTAATTTATAAATTAATAAAATAATTATTAAAACGTATTGTTAACTAAGTATATATTATGTATTGTCTGTATATGTTTAACTAGCAGCCCGTCCCGACATTTTCCGGGTACGAAAAAGAATGTCTTAAATGGTTATAATAGGCAAGGCAAAATTTTAAAAAAAGTTCATGGCATAGTACATTTATTGTTTCATGCGACTTGCCTGTGCGGCTGCTCAGAACCCCTCTTTCTGTTGCGCGGAAGGTGAGCGCGTGCTCTGCAGTTTGTTGTCCTTTCCGCAGAATGCGAACGTGTGTGTCCGCTCCTGCCGACGCCCCTGATCAGTCCTGGCATGCACACTGAGGGCGTGTGCCTTAGTAGGTTCACGCACTCCCCAAATACTTGATTGGTGTACTTATTAGCCCTACATAGCGTCCCTGCCAAACGCCACAACTCCAAGGACGTTATTCCCCCTCTCTGCAATGCTTCTGGCGTCTCTGAAGGCACACGCCCACAACAATGCTAAATGACACACCCACTTCAATACGTGTCAGAACGCTATTCTCACACAGAACGCTTTTCGCAAGCATTGCTTTACAGCAGAACGCCCACGCCCACAACGGACTACTTTGTCCCAAAACGGTCTTTTTCACTTGTAATGTATATATTGGGATGGTGTATAGCCTATGTCCATCTGCTTATACTCACCTTTCCAATGCTGTATTGGGTGTTCTTATTGGTGCTGTAGTTCCGGAGCTTACATGCCTCAAAGGTTTGGGCGCTCTCTTTATAATATTAGTATGGATTAATGTATTATTATTATATATGTATTATTTATTAATTTTAAACATTATTAGATATTTTTAACATCTATATTTTTATATTGATATTTTTGTACTTACCATGTTGTAGATGGGATGTCGATATTCTTGCCTTCGATATTTCAGCATCGATGTTTCTGTAGGTCGATATTTTCAAGGTCGATATTTTGTCAGTGATTCGCCTTGCATGGCTTGATAATTCTGACTTTAGTGTTGCATCACTCTTGCCCCCCTTGCATGGGGCAAGTTTGACAAAACGCTATCATAAACATGGGCATTAGCCTGTTGACATACTTATAGAGTGCCCTCAAGTTGAAATTATAAATGTGCAAACCACTTAAAACCAACCTATTCAGATCTGTTAAGGTTGAAGAACCTCCCCCACTTTTCACCCATACTCCCAAGCCCTCTCAAACAGAATCAAAGGAAGCAGATTGCTGCAAAATATGAAGCAATGAACGGGAAAAGTTATTGGGAAATTTGGCACTACACCAAAAATTTGATCTTATCATAAAATAAATAGAAAGAGAATATAAAAATAGAAGTGCTTTTCAATCAATCAATGTATTCTAAATTTGTGTCAATAGTTTAATTATTATGCAAACTATTATTTTAAAAAGTCATGAAATTAATTGGACTATGGGCTCAAACATCACTTATCATGTCTCAACTTACCTTCAGTCACACTGTTCAGTCGCATACTCTCATTTCTCTTTGGGGGCTTGTGCTATGGCCATAAACCAGCTGTAATACAGGCTCCCATAAACAAAACATTTGTGTGTGTAAATCCCTGCACCGTGTGGCAGGCATCCCATGCTGCCTGTCCTACAGTGTAGGAATTTTCAGGTGGGCACCCTAGGTACCCCTTTAGCCACCAACCGCAAGCCGCGGAGGCAGGCCCCTAAATTCGCATTCAAAAAACCTTCCCGTGTCAGAAAGACCAACTAGGAAAGGCTGTCCGATTCTGACATCATAATCCCCACGGCGGATTACTATGTGGGCCTGACTCACCTGCACACTCTGAGAGCTGGTCGGAACTGCGTCAGAATGACCGGCCAGTTTACGCTCCGACCGCCAACATCGTAATTTGGCGTCGGACCTTAAACCAACCAACCATGTTCGTCAGAAAGCCTCTGACCTTCGTCGGAAAGCTTCCGGCTGGCAGTCAGAGGCTTTCCGACCAACATCATAATTGGCCCCTTAGTATTAAACACACTACAAAAAATTACAGACATAATAACACAAACATTATTACATACAACAAAGATTTTTAAATTGACATTTTTCAAAACAATATTAAAAACAGGACCTGGAGTGATAGGATATTTTCACCTTCGGGTATTCCTGTTGATGACATTTTTGACATCCCAATATTCTTGACATATTATTTTTGTATCAGGATATTTTTTATGCAATATTTGTTCAAAAACCTAATGAGAGACGGTATATATGGTTACATTTATTTTTTTAGGAGGATTATTCAAAATATAATATAATATGTTAGGCAGTTGATTCTAGCCTCAATGCATCATTAAGAACATAATAGTAAACGTGGATGACATAATGTGTTACAATACATATTTGGTGTGCAATTGACTGATACTTTAAAAAGACAGAAATATACAATTAACGACATATGCTGTTGAATACCTAATTTTAGGATCCATCAACTATCTGATTTAATTATGCCGATACTAGCAGCCCATCAACAATTTAAGTTTGAAAGCCAGTTGGAGAGTGGGGGGCCAGATCTTAAACCTTCTCCTCACATTTGTAAAGGCTGTCCTCCATATAATAGTTGGATAAGCAGTGGGATAGTCATTGCCAAAACAAATGTGAGTCTGCCCATAGCCAGTCTATAGCAATACAGATTCTTGCGACGGCCATGGTTACAAATAAGGGATAACAAATGGCTGTATCAGAGAACGTCCAGTCGTCAATCCCAATTAGACTAAGTTGTTGGGTCCTTGTTATCTGCATGCGAGTGACCATGCCAAGAAAGCCCACAAACTTAGCCCAAACTCAGACAGTTTCAAACATTTAGCAAATATATGAACAATCCCTGTTTCAACAACATCACAGAGAGGACAATGTGAGTTTCAATCAATCATGGATTTATACAGCATAGCAAGTCACCAGTGAGGGTCTCAAAGAGGTGGAAAAGATAACTACTACGTGGTGATTGTTTATTTGAATAGCTAGGTCTTGCGTCCTTTCCTGAGTTCCTGAGTGATGGGGTGGTCCTGAGGTACAGGGTAAGGGCATTCCAAGATGTCCACCAGATGTGAGAAGGAGCATCCTCCGCTGTTGCTTCAGCGAATCCGGGAGAGGTCTGCGTGGAAGAGGAAGGAGGCAGAACATATGTGTCTGAGTGACTGGTGTAAGGTCATGTGTTTGTTGGTGTATTCTGGTCCTTCTTTGTGCAGGGCTTTATATGCATGAGTCAACATCTTGAACTGGCATCTCTTCTGGATTGGGAGCCATTCTAGCTTCCTGAAGAGTGGTGTGAAGTGGGTCTGTCTGGGGAGGTCGAGAATGAATCTTGCTGCTGAATTTTGTATTGTCTGCAGTCTATTCCGGAGGCATGTGGTGACTCATGTGTAGAGTGTGTTCCAATTGTCCAGCCTGCTGACGATGAGGACCGGCGTGATTGTCCTTCTGGTGCTGACTGGGAGCCACATGAAGATCTTGTGGAGCATGCATAGGGTATAGAAGCAGGCAGATGAGATGCACTTACCTGTTTCTTCAAAGATAGCTTGCTGTTCAGGAAGATGCCGAGGTTGTGAGGGTGGTCGGTTGGGTCGGGCAATGAGACAAGTTCAGCATGCCTCATTCCATGGTAAGTTATTGTTCCTAAACATGAGGTCTTCCGTCTTATCTGTGTTGAGTTTGAGATAGTTGCCCTTCATTTAGCCAGTGATGTTCTTCATACATCTGTGGAAGTTGCCTCTGGTGGTGGAGCAGGTCTTCTGACATCGAAAGGATGAGCTGGATATCTTTGGCGTAGGAGATGATATTGAGCCAGTGCGATATGATGGTGTCAGGGAGGGGGGTCTTGTACGTGCTGAAAAGGGAGGGGATGAGGGACGATCCATGGGGAATGCCGCAGATGTTCTTCTTGCGTTCCGAGGTGAATGGTGGAGACGGATTTTCTGGGTTCTTCCAGTGAGGTATGATGTGATCCATTTGAGGGCATCTTTCTGTATTCCGATGAGATGGAATCTGTTGATCAATATGTGATGGGAGACAGTGTTGAAGGCGACCAACAGGTCCAGGAGTATGAGGTCTGCCATTTTGCCATGTTCCAGGATGGCCCTGATGTCATCAGTGGCCTGCGATCAGGACTGTCTCAGTGCTGTAGTTGACATGGGACCTGGAGTGAGGGGGTTCAGGAGGTTTTTGTATTCCAGGTGGTCAGTAATTTGCTGGTTAATTGCCTTCTCGAGAACCTTCATTGGAAAGGGGAGCAGGGAGATTTGTTGGGTGTTCTTTGGTCCTGCTAGGTCAGCTGAAGATTTCTTTAGGAGGGGTCGCACTTTGGCATGTTTCCAGTCCTCAGGGAAGGAGGCTGAAGTGATGGGGGTGTTAAGGACTCTCTTGAGCTCATCGACAATTTTCTTTCTTTGGAGGTTGAACAGGTGGTGGGGAAAGGTGTCCGAGGATTCTGTCTAGTGCATGGAGTTCATGATGGAGATTGTGGCTTGAGTTCTGAGAGGGACCTACTTGGTAAGCAGGTGTTTATGTTTGTGGATGCAAGCAGGCTGATGCTGTAGGTGGTGTGGAGTTGAGCTTTGAGGTTTTCATAGAAGACTGGGATCTTGTGGAAAAAGTCTGCCAGGGTATTGCAGAGTTCTTGTAAGGGTGTCACATTGTCCTCTGCCGCTGCAGTGTTGGAGAGCTCCTTGATGTGCTTTGTGCTGACTTTTATGTGATCTGCTAGGGCATTCTTCTTTGTTTCTTTCAGGAGGCGGTGGTACCAGTTAAGTTCTTTCTTGAAGGTGGTATGGTTTCCTGTCTCTTTGCTGGTGCATCTTTTCTAGTTGCCGGTAGTTGCATTTAGTAGATTTCAGCTCTATGGTAAAACAGCCAGCAGGTCCTTTGGATTGAGCTGGCTTGGCGGGACAAATGTGTTGGAGCATTCTGTGATCCACCGGCAGAAGTTCTTTGCAGCCTTTTCTGGATTGCATGATGTGTCTGGGAGATGGGAGTTGAGAGTATTGTTCCGCTGATCTTCTGCAGTTTCTGCACGTGGAGCTGGGGGTAATGGAGCCAGTGTTGGTAGGTCCTGAGATGATGAAGTGGATGCTGTTGTCGTCGGTCCAGATGAGCTGTGGGACATGGCTGTACTTGACACTGTCGCTGGACGTGAAGATAGGGTCAAGCCTGTGTCCTGTGATGTGAGTAAGGTTTATGACAAGTTGCTTGAGGCCAATGTTGCTGAAGCTTCCCACAAAGTCGGTTGTGTTGATTTCGCTGGGGTCATCGAGGTGGAAGTTGAGGTCCCTTAGGAAGATGTTGTGCTCGGAGACGATAAGGATTGGGGTGATGAGGTCAGGGATGGCATTGCACAAGCTGGGGCATGATCCCAGTGGACTGTATGCGAGGGTGCCTCTGGTGGTGCTTTTTACATCTGTGTGAAGTTGTTAGTTGAGATGCTCCATTATTGGGTGGACTCATCTGAGGAGGTTGTGTAGCGGATGGTGTCCTTGCAGATGACGGCAATTCCACCTCTGTGTTTGTTTGATTCAGTCCTCGTGTGTTATCTTGAAACTTTTGGGGATAGCAATGGCGATGTCCATCACAGAGGCAGGGTTCAGTCAGGTCTCTGGGCAGAAGATGATATCTGGGGTGAGGGATGAAATCCTGTCCCAGATCTTTGTGGCATGTCAGTAGGCCTGGGCGGTAAATTCCATTCCGCTCACGGAATTTGGGTAATTTCGTGTTCCGCGAAGAATGCAAAATTGACCAAAATTCTGCATTCCGTGAATTTTTTTGCCTGTTTGCGTTCTCAAATGCGTGTTCTCGAGATATTTCCCCTGAGCACGCAAACCGTGCTTGCGAACAGTAAAAAAGCATTGCGAACAAGCAATTCCTTGTGTTCGCGCAATTTCTGTTTGTTCGCTGAGATTTTTTACCATTTCGCGGAGATTTGTGTAACGTGATTACGCAAATTCCGCCCACCCCTACATGTTAGCTGAGTGATCATGCGTTAAATGGAATGCATTGCAGTTGTGTTGTGGCGGTCTTCTCAAGCATGTTGGACATAGTCGTGTTTGGGGTGTCTCCAGTGTTGTTGGTTGATTTGGTGTTGCAGGTGAAGCAGCAGTGCTGTCAGGAAAATGGTCCTCTGGTAGTGCGTGGAGATGTGCATCAGTTGTTGTTGTCAATGCATCCGAATTCCAGGGCTCAGAGGTCTGCGGTGGATCACCCGGGCAAATTAGTAGAACCAGAGTTCCTGACACTGGTCACGGTCCAGGCAAGGACAGGTGCAGAAGGCTGATCACGGCAGCAGCATGACTGCGCTGTGGCCTTCATTAAGTAGGATGAGAGGAGGGAGGAGGGAGGAGGCAGATGCGATGGGTGGGGCAGCAGGAGACAGGAGGTAATAAATAGCAGGAGAAATTGGTGGCAATGAGCAAAGCAGCACCATTCACAAAAAACAACTACAGTCAACAAAAACAACAAAAAAGAAAGTTTACAAATAAACAGTATGCAGGCAAATACAATAGCAAGTGCAATATAAAATTAACAGTGTCTAAGAAAAACAGGTTACAGGATTGGCAGTGGCAAGCAAGAATACTGGATGTCAGGGCAAGCGAAAGGCTGCTTGCACTGGGGAGTCGGTCACAAGGAGCCTGCTCAGTGGAGCAGCTCTGCTGCTTCCATTTAGTAGGATGGGAGGAGGGAGGGGCACAGAGGCAGTGGGCGGGGTGAGGGGATGGGAAACAAATGGCGAGAGAAAACGGCGGCAATCAGCAGAGCAACAACAGTCCTGAAAAACAAGTGAGAGTCAACAAAAAGAACAAAAAATTAAATTTACAAATAAACTGAATGCAGGAAGATATATCACAAAGTGCAACATACAAATAACAGTGTGTAACAAAAACAGTTTCTTATACACTGGGGAGCCGGTTACAAGAAGCCTGCTTTGACCATCTCTCCCAATCAAATATAATGTCTTAGTGGTATAATAAAGATTGTATATTGTTATAAAATTTAGCACCTTCAATTTAATGGCAATAGTGCCATATGGCCTATGGTTAGGCAGTTCTGAAAAAATACTATGGGGCTTATTTGCAAACCCATTGCGCTGCTGGTGCATCACTTCTATTGATGCAGAGGCAGGAATCAGGAATCAGGAATCCTCTTGGAATCTCATAGCTGAGCCCTGTGACCTGTAATCATATAGCTCAAATATTACAGCATAATAGAAATATCCAAAGTTCAGATATGCAAAGCCTCGTCTTTCTAGAGGCAGCCACAGATACTTAAGGGCTCTCCTTGTCCTTCTAAGTTACCAAAGGAAGCTAGTGCTAATGGCACCATTTAGGGGGAAGATTTATATGCCCCTTGCACCGCCAGAGCGTAACACTGCCTGATACTTACAAGCTCATGGGGGAAGCACAGAGATGCAACAGATTGTTGTAAATATGTTGCATCCCTGTGCTTCAGAACTAACGCAGCGCAGCAAAATAACTTGAAGAGCCGTGCTGCGTTCGTATTTTGAAATCTGCCCTTTTGCGCCAATTTCTAGTATAGTTACGATGCACAATTTTAGTATTTTAGGGTATATGGTTATTTTGTCATTATATTGCAGCGCCCTATAATTGTTAAATGCAGGTTGCTCATCTATTTTATATCTTCATAATCTTACTGAATAATGGATTGTAATTTACTATAGCAATTTGGCCTGCTAAATCAAGTATTTTAACCCCAAGATAAATAGTTCTGTCGAACTTTCTTTTATCTTCAAACTGGATGGTGATTTTGCAGACTATCTTTGTCTTCCTTTTATTTACAAAATAGGTAGCTTCCAGCTCCACTTTATTAAATTGTGTTGCTGGAATTTTGTTAGCAAATGCCAACAATGTGGTTGTATATCCTTTGAACACAGGTGGTCTCATCCAATTATTCCTCAGTGTTCTCTGTATATAGGGTTCGATATATTGACCAAATAACAGAGTAGTGTAGCCTGAGTAATTATGATACTGACAGATTCCAACCCCATAATCTGCATTCTAGCTGTAGGGTTTATATATAGGATCTGTATTGCTTTAATGATTGTGACCCAAATCTCATCCTTACCAGGGTCCCCCTTAGATGCATCCATATTACTAAATCGAATGTTTTCCCAGTTTTGAGCAGGATCATCACCAAGGGTGGTCACTTATCTCTGAAATGTCAAATAAAGTGATTGTTGGAATGATGTGATCCACTCTTCTGCCTGGTACAAATTCATGTTGCCATAGAGAGACCAGAGTGGCAATGGTACTGCTTAATGCATTGCCATCATTTCAAAATGAATTTTTGTATCACTGTTTATAAACGAGATTGGTCAATACGATGCTGGATTTGTTAGAGAATTGCTCTTTTTTAAGAAGATAACTATATTTGTTGATGTTCATGAATCCAACAAACCCTTGCTTTGTTGCACTGCCCTAAAGATTCTTACCGTACCACCTGATAATGAAGAATATAACTTGCTATCAAACTCCAAATGGATCACTTCCCCTACAAAGAGAGTTTCTACGGCTTTCTTAATTTTTGACATTGACACGCAGTATCCTAACTTCTCTCTATCTTCATCAGAAAGTGACTCCAGAATGATCTCATGAAGAAAAGTGTCAATAATATTCCGAGAAAGTGTGTTGTCTTCTTCATATGGTAGCTGATAATAATTAGGAATGGGAGTAAGTCTTGTAATTGGCAGTAGCCTAATTAACTGAAATTACACCAGGAGTGTAAACTTGCATTTAGTATTATTTTCTTTGTGCAAAATGCACAATTGCAGCCAAAAATGAACATGAGTATGCATTTTGCGCAAAGAAAATAGTGTTAAATGCAAGTAATTCCTTGCCATCCATTTCAGACTATTCATACCACGGTTGCTAGTACCATTTCTGAAACATCTAAACTTGTCAAGATTTGATTTAACTGAATCAACAGAAGATTAACATTACTATCACTCTTCATCTCCTTCACTCATTCAGAGATATGTTCCATCTCTTCAATAATAGCAATTGCTTCCTTCAAGTCAAGATTTCTAATAAGTAATTTCTCTTTAATTCTTTTGTTGTTTGTGCAATGCACTAGCTGGTTCCTGATCAGCAAGTTAGTAAAGTCACCACATTTGCATTTTAAGGGCAAATTTCTCAAAGATGCAACATTGATTCCAATGCTTTAATTCTTGGCTTGCTGGCGAAAAAATAATGTATGTCTTTCTAAAGCAACATCAAAGTGTTTGCCAAAATGCAATTCAAGCAATTCAAACATCTGCTTTGCAGTCCTGAAATGGCTGAAAATAATCAACCGGATGCTCCCTTTTTCAGTCACTCAGGCCTTGATTTCATCAAGACTGGATTATGGAAACATCCTCTACTTAATGGCAGACAAGGTCTCTATCAGAGGCCAAGATTCTGTATTATCTTCCTATACATGTCTCTGTGCCATGTCTCCTTCCCAAGCTTCCCAGGCTCATGGTGGGCTAATGGATACAGATTACGGCATTATGCGATATGCACAAAGGTAGATCGACCACTGAGTCACTACAAGAACTGGTGGTGGTACCTTACCAACCTACTTGCTCCCTTCGATCCATCAACTGGTACCTCTGTGCGGTTCCTAGAGTCAAACTGGCTCGCATGGGCGGTCGCTCCTTCCCATACTTGGGCCACAAGCTGCGAAACACCTTGCCCGAGTCCCTGAGAAACTGCGCCTGACTGACCATTTTATGCAAAAATCTGAAAACCTGGATGTTCTAATCTAACACCTACCTTGTTGCCAAAGCACGGGGCAACCCAATTTGTTTAGCTGCACTAGGCAAGATTTTATATTAATATAATATTAATTAATGAACATCTCAAAAATGTCACGTGGTACATCATCTCCAAGTCCCACAGGAACTTTTTCAAGACTTTTGTATATGCGCCTTCCCTGTATTCCCAAATTATTCCATAAAACACCCTCTTTCCTCTATGGTGAGTATTCCACCCATTCAGTTGCCACTAGGAATTGAAAAACTTATGTTAGAAGAGGCACCCCAGTCTCATTTAAGAATAGGGGCGATTGAGACAAGTTAGTTATTGGCCTCATTGCAAGACTTGACAAAGCAATGAATTAATAGAAAAAGAAAAATCAACAAATATAATAAATAAATACACCATACAAAAGTCCCCTCAATAATGTTGACTCATGTAGAACCTCCACTTCAACTACTACTATAACAACATTAAAGAGATTCACCCATTCTGAAGGTGAAACATCCAATATCTCTAAACATATTATAAAGTTTATATAATCCGAAATTGAATATTTTCATGAAATAGTTGAACCCCATTCAAAATGACTGCCAATGTGACTCTGCTCACGCAAGGTTAATGTGCATTTGTGGCGCACTGCAGAATGCACAGGAGCCTAAGAGGAATGTAGAGACACAGGAGCTCTCCTTGCCCATGAATGCTCTAGAAATTCAAATCTTCAAGAATAATCTATATTTATAGGCCCACAATGGTAAGAGCTCACACTGCTCTGTCCGCTCCACAGACTGATGATTACTGGTATCCTCTGTTATTCAAATGACTCACAAATGAGAGAAATAGGTTTGGCAAAAAGTAGACAGGTTCAAAGATATGATGGTATCTTCAAATGAGATCTCTGGGGTGCTTATGGAAGCCTGAACCCCGCACAGGATCCTGGTTGCCAAAAATTTGAGGTTTTGCTTGCAATAAAGTATTCTTCCTGCTTACAAGGTAATCGATTTCAAGTACACAGTACTGATGGCAAGCAGTACAACAATCTCCCACTGGTCTGGCACCTCCAGTCTGGTCTTATGTTGATGCTGTACTAAGCCAAATGACACTTCATGATTTCTGTTCATGGAATGTTCCACTTCGATAACATCACCAGATTAAACGCAACATGAGTGTTTGCTCCTAGGAGATACTTTTCCCCTTGTTTACACTTTTTACCAGGCTTGAGCACAGGCTGGGTACTGGCAGAGATGTATGCTAATCAGCATTTGGACAGATCAGGAAGGTAAAGGGTAACTTTCTACAAATTACTTTTCCTTAATATTTATTAAAAATCAGATTTCACCATTGAATTTGATTTTTAATGACAACTAAAAATAGTGGTTTCATTAATTGTATAGCATGTATAGCCAAGAGAGCAGTTTTAGTATTTAAATGTGTACTCTGATATTCTACATAGAACTGCTAAAAGAAGCATAGTGACAATGCTTAATTTGAGGATGTGGGTTCTGGTGCTCAGCATTGGCACTAAATTGTCAGCACTGATGCTTATGACACAAGGTGGCATTGTCTGGCCAATTTAGAGATGACCACAACAACAGTTAATTATTAATTCAATACATATCAATTATTCCACATTGTTGGATTTCTAGCAGTGTGATGGTTAGTAATTGTGCTGTTACTAACATTGGCAGAGCTGGCAGTAGCAATCTGTGGTGAAAGCTGCAGTAGCCTCCAGACAAGAGCCCTGGCAAGAAAGCACTGCATAGTGCAATTAGTTTTTAGTGCCTTGTCAATGTAGGGACATGGTAGCAATAATTTTCTGCATGTACTATTTGTACACATTGTGCATTCTAACTTGTGGACTATAAGGATTACTAGGGTTGAGTTACTAATATTTTATTAGAAGTTTTTATTAGAAGGTGTTCAACGGTCAAAAAAGGGTTATTTTAATAGGACACACAGCAGGTTTTACTCTGCAGATATCAGGCTAGAATGATAGGTCAGAAGCCATGTTTTCCTTTGTCACACTAGTGGATGGCATAATAGGTGCTGCAGTCCACAGGCGACATTTAACTTTTCATAGCAAACACGAGTAGATGAAGGACGGAGCACTGAATCTTTACAGCCGCTCACCCCCAACCACAGATCTGGGTTTAATCCATCATCATTCTTTAGCTCACTTCGCCACCCCAGTTCAGACACAGCTATATGCAAATCCGTCTTGACCCTGTGCCTCATGGGAACAGTCCAGCCCGAACTGCCAAGCCATGTCTTCCCTGGACCGGAGACAAGCATCCTAATAATAATAATAATAATAATAATAATAATAATAATATTAATAAGTCATTCGTAGAGCGCCTGGCTACCCCAAAAGGTGTGTCCTTGCGCTAAAGTTTGTAAAGCTAGGCTTTCAGTCCTCTTCGAAGGACTGGTTAATGATTCTCCGCAGGTAACCAGAAAGGGAGTGTGTTCCAGTTCCTGGCAGCTAGATATCCAAAAGAGAGGGCGCCCATCCTAGCTTTCCGTATCCTAGGGATCTTAAGTAGCAGCGCTCCTGTCGATCTTAGCTGCCGGCTAGGGTTATACAGGGTAAGGAAATCGTGCTGATAGCTGGGGTATTTCCCCTGTAGGCTCTTATGACAAAAACACATGGCTTTAAGGAGAATTCTCTTACTGATAGGCAACCAGTGGAGAGAATCCAGAGCTTTGGTCATTGAGGATCGGCTCCGTAAATTAAGAACAAGGCATGCCACTGCATTTTGAATACGCTGGAGGTGTTTCACGCAGTCCTTTGGTGCACCCAGATAGAGGACATTCCCATAATCAAGTTGCAAGGTCACCAGAGTGTGGACTAGGGTTTTATGCTGATATAGTAAGGATGTCTAGGGTTTTTAAGCATCTTAAGGGTATCAAAACATCTACCTACCACCTTTCTGGTTTGAGACTCGAAGGAGAGTTTAGGATTGAGCCATACTCCCAAGTTGTTTACCTTGTTTTGGGCTCGGGAGTAGGCCCTAGTATCTGGGGCCACCAAGTTGTGCCCCAGCTAGATGGAGATTTCCAGACAATCATGACTTCTGTCTTGCTCCCATTCAATTTGAGGCAGATGACTGAGACAAGAATAAAACTGTGATGCTGACTCACTGGAGTATTCTGTCAGGGTCACCACAAGTTGTGTGTCGTCAGCGTTCATCACCATAGAGATCTTATAGTTGTCCATAATCCTAGCCAGTGGTCCAATATACAGATTAAAGAAGGTGTTACTTAGAATAGATCCATGGGACTGGTCAAGCCCTCATCAGCCAGGCTAGCTTGAATCCGGTGGCAAAGTGAGCAAGGGACCCATGTCTGGGTATACCCTGCCAACTTAGGGTGAACAAGGGGGGCGGAGCTAGCCGGCGTTCATGGTGGACGCTTAAGTGCGGAGCTCTGCGCTAGCGCTGCCGAATATCTGTCCAATATCCTCCAAAAGCGGCGAAAATTGTGGAATTCCGGCGGGGGCTGCCTCCCCTACCCCCCGCGGACCTCCGACGCGACTTTTGAAGGGTTGCGTGTGCGGGTTCCCCCGGCGACGCCGCCGACCGAAGAGCTGCGGACCAGGCCGGGATCCCCGCTCTGTCCTGGGAATCGAGGCCGAGTTGCGTCACCCGACGTGCGGCCCTTGAGAGAGGAAGCCCCGCTGAGGTGCGTGCATCGTGGCCGGCAGTGGCCGCGACCCATTCAGCGCACCGCGACTACACTGCGGACCCCTGCTGTGGCGGCAGCACACCTGGAAGGGCGCGGAGGACTCGAGTGAGCGCCGGCGGCGTGGCAGACCCGCCGGGAGTGCACACGTGGCGTTGTCACGGGCGCCATTGCATTCTGCAGAGGAGACCCGCCTGACGGCCAAACCACTCGGAGGGAGCCTTAAGGAGCGGCGGACAGCTTTGGGACAGAGGACCCCCAACACGAGCCCTGCACCCTCGAGCTGGCTGGGGGTATCCTGGTACTGAGGCACTCGGTGGGGGAGAGCAAGAGGCGAGTGCCTACCTTGGCCGGTAGTAGGCCTGAACGCGACAGCGACCTGAACGTACGGCCTCCGGTGCCGGCCTGTGCACGGGGAGAGCTCCCGCATCGTCCCATTGGGGGACCATCGACACTATAAGGCCTGTGGACACTGGCCTCCCTATCCGCTGCAGCGATGGGCAAGGGCGATAGGACGCAAACGAAACTTTCGTTTGATCAGAGGAGACAGAAGGCGCCGGAGCCACCGGCGCCCCAGTCCCCGGGAGCGGCTGCAGACCCGAGCACCGCACTGTGCGCAGAAATTAAAGGAATGCTTAACACGATGGAGAAGGGCCTACAGGAGGGCATGGCGGCCATTGGCACCAAGATTGACGCCCTGGCGTATCGGATGGATCGAATGACGGAGAGGGTGGATAAGCATGCGGAGAGGCTGGACATGGCAGAGCGCAGGCTGACGGAGGCGGAGGAGGCACAGACAACATGGGACGCTGACCGCAAGCAGTTTGGGAGGCTGCTACAGGTGATACAGGAAAAATCGGAAGACTTAGAGGCTCGCTCCAGGCGGTCCAACATACGCGTCACGGGTGTGGCGGAGTCGACCCAAACGGGGAAAATGGAACTATTTGTTGAGAAACTCCTTAAAACTCTATTGGGGGACGACACCTTCTCCCCCATGTTCATAGTGGAACGAGCCCACCGCACCCTGGGACCGAGGCCTCCTCCAGGGGCGAACCCTAGGCCGATAATAGCGAAACTCCTCAACTACAGGGACAGAGACGCTGCCCTCCGTGCTGCTAGAGAGAAGGGGGAGTTGCAGTACGAGGGAATGAACATTTCGCTATACCCTGACTTCACCTCCAAGGTACAGGAGGAGAGACGGCGATTCGTCCCCTATAAGCAGCAACTTAGAGACCTGGGCTTGGACTATGCCATGTTGTACCCGGCGCGGCTGCGCATCAACAGGCAGGGCCACTCGCATTTTTTCACCGACCCTAAGGAGCTGCAAAAATCCCTGAAGCAGTGGATCAAGGAGCACAGAGAGGACCGGACGGCGCCTGCGGAGGAGCGTACTGGCAACGAGGACCTGGAGGAGCAGGACTAGCGAGAAGGAGGGGCGCAGTGGTCCCTTCTGAAGACTCGGCTAATTGAGGCCTTGCTGTGATCCTCGTCTCTTGGACCGGGGGGAGCCCACTCTGGGCTCTCCACTGCAGTGAGCGGACTTCTGGACATGGTACTACGGGTGAGATCTACACGAGCCACACGGGTTATGGTGGAGGGCGGCGCTTTCCATGACACTGTTAGCCTGTTCCGGGGTGGTGTTGATAGCGCTCTACAACATGGAAAGGTCGATGCGATCCGGGGGGGGAGGGGGGGAAAGCCTGTTAAGGCGGGTACGATACTGTTCTCATTACCTAAAGCCGCACTAGCGATTGGGGGCGCTGGCGTAGGGGCGGCCTAATGATATTACGCAGAAGGAACGACCGGACTGTGGTCGATTAGGACATTGAGTGTGCTACCTCTGCCCTGGCGCTCATAGTGCTTGCGGCTCTTTTCGAGACTGCTTGGGGAAGTTTGAAGACGGGTGGGGGGGTGAATGTAGGGATCTCGGTCACACCAGGTTGGGGTTGGTTGACTGTGGGCGGTGGGGGGCAACGGGGGTTCTGAGTTCGGGGATGTTTGAGATGTTTGGGGAAAGGTCCGACATGTGCTCTAATATGTTATGTTCTGCAGGATGGGTGGGCGGCTGCTGCTTCCGGTGGGGGGTGGCCCTCGTCGCTACACTACAATTGTTGTCCTCCTCCACTGTTAATGGCTAACACGACACAGGCAGACCTACTATGCGACACGGAGTCCCTCAGGGCTCTTACCTGGAATGTGAGAGGATTGAATGATTACCGGAAACTCCGCAAGGTGCTGCACTACCTACAGAGACACCACATAGACTTGGCGCTGCTGCAGGAAACACATCTGCCCAACACCAGTAAGATGCTAATGCACAGGGGGCTCCAGGGTCACTCCACTTACGCAGGCTTCACCACACACGCTAGAGGGGTCCTCACCTGGATCAATCCGAAATCCAAGTTATCCCTTGCCCTGGTAAAGGCGGACCCGGAGGGGAGGTTTGTGTTGAGCAAGTGCACGGGCAAGGGCCACAACCTGCTGGTCATGAATGTCTATGGCCCGAACTATGACTCCCCTGACTTTTATGCAACGGTTGCGGAACATTGTACTGAATGGGCCGCTGGTAATATGATCTGGGGTGGGGACTTCAATTTCACCTTTAGCCCTGATCTAGATAGGTCTGCGGGCCCTGCCAGGTGCCCAGCGGCGGCGGCGCAGCGCATGCAGGCGGAAATGTTGAAGCTGGGTCTGGTAGATGTGTGGAGGGAAAGAAATAGCGCCAAGTGGGGGTACACGCACTACTCAGCGTACCACAACATCCATACCAGGATTGACTACTGGCTGGCTTCACACTCCCTGCTCTCCATGGTCAGGGGCTGCAGTGTGCTTCCCCGCACTCTGTCGGACCACTCACCGGTGCTGTTGGTGCTGCATACTCCCCAGCAGAGAATCCCGCCATTCACGTGGCGTTTCCCACCTTACTCGTTGCTGGATGAGGCTTTCAGGGCTGACCTGGGAGAGGACATAGATACTTTCTTCGCCACCAATCTGGGATCAGTGGACAGCTTTGGGACGATTTGGGAGACATTTAAGGTATACGTGCGGGGGGTGGTCATGGCGAAGCACTCCGGGGTCCTGAAGGCAATTAGAAACAGGCTGAAATATCTGGAGGGGCAGATAGCAGACTATGAACGCCGCCGGCTGATTGACCCGAACCTGCCTGGGGATGGGACCCTGCAAGAACTTCTGAGAGAGTTCCACGAGGAAGCTGACAGGGAGGTACGACATTTAGGAAAATATGCGACAGCGCGCACGTATGGCGAGGGTGACCGCCCGGGTGCACTGCTTGCCAGGATTATGAAAGGCACTAGGCGCAAACAGACAATCGCGGAAATGCGAAACTCAGGGGGGGAGACACTCACGGAGGAGACACACATTCTGGCGGAATTCAGGAGATTCTACGAGGAGCTATACACCACTAAAATCTCGGGGGTGGAGGACCAAATTGACAACTACCTCAGCTATATCAAGATGCCATTCCTTGAGAATTGGCAGAGGGAATTCCTGATGTCCCCCATACACTGCGAGGAGATATCCGATGCGTTAGCCACCATGAGAGCGGACAGTGCCCCCGGGATAGATGGTCTGACGGTGGCCTTTTACAAGGCGTATAAAGATAAGTTGCTCCCCCACCTCTCCACCCTCTTTGACGAAATTTGCGAGAACGGCGCTATGCCACTCTCCATGCGGGAGGCACTAATTGTCACCATACTCAAACCTGGTAAGCCCAGCGACCTGCCAGGTTCGTACCGCCCACTGTCCCTTCTTAATGTGGACGCTAAACTCTACGCAAAAGTGCTGGCTACCAGGCTGGCACTGGTGGCGCCCGGGCTGGTAGCCGCGGAGCAGGCTGGGTTCATCCCGGCTAGGAACCTCACTTACAACATTCGCACGGTCATGGGGGCCATGCAGCATACTAGGCATGACACTAAAGCCATTGCGGTCTTTCTTGACATGGAGAAGGCCTTTGACTCTGTGGAGTGGCCCTTCATGCGCAAGGTACTGCAGAAGCTGGGGCTAGGAGAGCTCTTCCTCCAACTGCTGGGCGCCCTCTATCACAAGCCCACAGGTTGGGGTCAGATTGGGGGATGCAGTCTCGGAGCCGATCTCCATCAGTAGGGGCACGAGACAGGGATGCCCCCTTTCCCCGCTACTCTACGCCCTTGTGGCGGAGCCACTAGCGTGTGCGATTCGGGAATACCACTCGTATGAAGCCATCAACTACCCCACCTACAAGATTGGCATTTCCACATATGCGGACGACACCCTGCTTTATGTCAGGGACCCGGCCAATAACCTCGCGTCGGTACTGAGGGAAGTTGTGAGGTTCGGCGCGCTCTCCGGACTGAAGGTTAACTGGGCGAAATCAGTTGCCTTCCCACTGACCCCAATCACTGACCCCTTCGAGATGGACTACCCGCTCCAATGGTCCACTGAACCGATAAGATATCTGGGCATTATGCTCCACACGGACCCTGACGTCATGCTGAGGGAAAACTACGGGGTTGCTTACAGCAAACTCGCAGATGACGTAGAGCTCTGGATTAAACTCCCGTTATCTCTGATGGGTAGGGTTGCCTTAATGAAAATGGTCATTCTTCCGAGGTTTCTATTCCTATTCAATAACCTTCCGATTGTCCTCTCGAAAGCCTTCTTTGCAACCCTAAACAAACTCCTGGTGAGATTGGCGTGGGCCGGGAAACAACCTAGGGTGCAGTGGAAGGTACTGCAATTACCGTATGAGCAGGGGGGCTTAGCTGCCCCGGACCTGGAACGCTACTACAGGATAGCGCAGGCCTCCCACCTCCACACCTGGATACATGGCAGCCAAGATGTTCCGCACGTGATCCTGGAGCTGCTGTTCGCAGACCCTACTCCGCTTCCTGCTACCATTTGTGGCCCCCAAGACCGCAGGGTTGGCGTGCTGGACTCCCTTCTGTCCACCAATCACGCATGGCATTCCATTCTGCAGAGGCAAAACAAAGAGCTGATGTACGCTCCTAACATGCCTATACAATGGGCGCTCTGGCTGCCAACCTTGGCGGAACCAGGTGTCCATAGGGCCCTTCACGAACTAGGTGCTCTCACTTTGGGGGACCTATTTGAGCATGGACAGGTGAAGACGTGGGCACAGATCTCGCATCGGAGGGAGAGCTCCACACTGCTCCAACGCTTTCAGTACCATCGGGTCCGTAGCGCCCTATTGGAACTGCTGGGTCCTGACATGGAGGAACCCCCCGCTGTCCCGGAACTGGTGTATGTCATAGACACCGTATCTCCGAAGAAGCTGATTACTAGATTATACAGGATAGGACAAGAGCACACGGCCCTGCTCTACACGAGGGCGCGACTAGCCTGGCAGACTGACCTGGGCACCCACGTCGATGACGGCATGTGGGCCTACTGCTGTGCGGCCACCAGGTGCATTTCCCTGAACGGGAGGCACCGTTTGGTCCACTTTAAGTTCTTACAAAGGGTATACCATACACCGGAAAGGCTCCACAGGTACGGTCTTCGTGACACCCCACACTGCGAGAGGTGCCAGGCCCAGGTTGCGGACTTCCTGCACATGGCCTGGAGCTGCCCGGGGGTCCAGAGGTATTGGACCGGCGTATTCGCTGAATTGAGCACTATAGTGGAATTGGACCTGGCAATGGACCCAGCCCTTGCTCTACTGGGGTACACGAAATCGGTTCCCGTCGCGGTTAGGAAACTGGTGAGCATGGGAATGCTTCTGGCGAAGCGGGTAGTCGCATTATGCTGGATGAGGGGGCCATTACCTACACTCAAGCGATGGGTTAGCGACATGAAGTACTGCAACACGCAGGCGGAAACATACAGTGAGCTCCTTCCGCCCAGAAGTCGCCCCAAGAACTTCTGGGGGCTGTACCAGACCTACTTGTCCTCCAAGCCGGACGGGGATGTCTCGGAGGAGGGAGAGGGGGAGGAACGAGGGAGTGACGTGCAAGAGCCACCTGATACACATGACCAGGGTGTTCCCCCGCACAACGAGCGTTCTATAAGCGGTAGGGGGTACCCCATCCTTATAAGAGTGAGAACAGGGGGGAGGCACACCGGATTGAGGGAGGGCGGTATACCGCACTAGCTACAACAGGTGATAGTGACGCCTGAAGGCTGCTCGGGGAGCACAAATGAGGGACCAGTTAAGGGGAGGGGGGTGTTTAGAGGGTTTGGGGTTGGTTGGGCGAAAAAATTAAAACTGTACTGCTTTGTTCATTTATTCAAAATGCACGCTACTTTGCAGATGGTACGAGCCTACAGAGGAGGCCCTGCTTCTACTGACCTCCGGCGAACTCCCACACTGGACTCTATGATATTAATGTGTCATGGTACATGTCTTTGTTGTTGCACGGAGACCTATTGCCGGCCCGAGATGGGTTGTAAGCGAGCGACTAAGTGTACTTTGTGATGTGCTTTTTCATAATAAATAAAATAAAAAAAAAAAACTTAGGGTGAACAAAGCAAAAACAAGGGGATGATGGACAGAGCGCTTAAACCTTTCAGACAATCACCCCCAGTCAGAGATCTAGGTTGAATCCATCATCGTTCTTTAGCTCACTTCGCCACCCTTGTTCATACACAGCTATATGCAAATGCGTCTTGACCATGTGTCTCATGGGATCAGTCCAGCCTGAACTGCCAAGCCATGTCTTTCCCTGGAATGGAAATAAGCATCCTGGGACCGGTTTTGGGCTGGGGTGGAGAAGTGAGCTAAAGAACAATTATGGATTCAACCCAGATCTGTGACTGGGGTGAGTGTCTGAAAGATTTCAGAGCACCGTCCGTCATCTCCTTGTGTTTAATTTAACTTTTCATGCCATGAATGTATTTCCACAACATATACTATGACCATATATAAACGTTAAGTAAGCCAATCAGGAAATAGCCTATTTCTACAAGTCTTTAGTTTCAGAAAATATATACTGGGCACTGAGCAGCAGTCCCCCAGTGTGCAGAGACTAAAAACCAGCAATAACTTTCAGCACAAAATAGGGTGGCCCTGGAAAAAGGGCAATGGATGGATGATAGAAGAATGTTTATGTTCACCAACCCACATGTATGTCTAGTGAGTGTGTGTCAGGTGTGTTATGTTCTGGATTGAGATGTGAAGGGAATAGAGGGAGAGAGCCTGCTGGTAGGTGAACAGCCATCCAATCTTTTATTTCACCTATTTTACTTTATTTTTTTTTTCTGCCACGAGATTTTTTCCATGTCTCTTCTTCTTTTAGTCTTTTGACATCTTCCACACATGCCACATTCACAAACACCGCTCTTGGATGTGTGATTCCTTCAAACTTGGAACAACAAGAGAGTAAGGTAAGGAGACGCTCCTATTCCCCTGGGGTAATCACACAAAAACAACAAAGGAGCGTCACAACTTAGTGACTGCCAGACATAAAAGTTAATTTGTCAGCAAGTGAAATTGGTACACAGTCTATGGCAGTTATAAATGTAACCTTATTAGGTTTTTTGAAGAAGGCCCTCACTCACCACTAGTTGGTGACATGCTTCATCATTGGGCCCCACCGGGAGTGACAGAATGCCACCCCAGTGTGCTGCAACGCCAGAGTTACTGCGGAGCTAGTTCTGTGTTCGGGAAAGTGAAAGATTAAAATGTCGCAATTAGGTCAAAAAATATATATTTTATTAGTTTTGCCAATTGGACAGAGTAAAAACAGTGGAAGGATAAAGGGCCAGGATTATAAGTCCGAGGTTATCCTCAGGTGTAGTGATCAGGTCAACATGTTTCAGCCTATGTGATGGAATTAATCAGGCATTTGTCAGGACCGATGTGCAAGTGATTAGTGTTATGTAAGGAACCCGGCGGTATGGGCGTGCTAAGGCCCACCATAACCAGGGTTTCTTGTGTGAAAAAAGGTTTCTAAGATTCCGACGAATTAGAGTGGAACAGAGTTTATTCTGAGACATAGACATAGACATATGGCATACAGAACATGAAGGGAAAAAAAGAGAAAAGATTTGTAGTTAAAAATAATGTCCGTTGTGATTTGAGAGTGTACACACTTGCTTATGGGTGTTACGTTTTTGACCGGCAACAAACAAAGGGGAAACCTCTATGATGACCTATATTTCTTTATACAGAGCAATAAAGTTACTTCAGAATTACATACATGATGCCGCAAGAAACATGAATACATTCACTTAGACTTAGTATTGATATTTTATTTCTTTCAGTTATTTTCTATCATTTTCAAAACAGTTACATTTTTTTCTCATTTTTTTGTCATTATTTTATCAAAATTACAATACAGTGACATGGTGACATATGTACAAATCAGTTAAAATGCAAGAATAAATCATTCCTGGACAAAACCCCTACAATTTACAAATACAGTTATTTTCACTCATACCAACATTCGTACATACTCAATCTTTCATACTAGTGGTGCTAACATACCTAACACAATACACAACAGTGAGAAAAAATGAAAAACAAGTAAAAATGTCCTCTAGTGGACTCCTCGAGATGTCATTGAGACCAATTGTTTTTAAATCATTCTTTTTTTGTGCAAGCGTTATTGGTCTTTTTTGATCCTTTCCTATGTTTCTCCAAAGTTTGAATTAGTTTGTGCGTGAGGGTCTTTGGTGCGTACGGCCTACGTACGTTTCGTAATATAATTATTTCACTTCACCTTCTTCAGGGCCAACAAAAGACTGGACAACAAACAGGTGCATTCATACTCTTAAAACCACGGGGTTCTCTTTATCTGTAATGGGAACATATGTACCATTATTAGTTTCTGAGCATCTCTGAAACAGCGCTTAGTCCGACAATTTTAATGAATTTTAACGAGCTTGTTGCGTTCCTGCTCCGCAGTCTAAAAAGTAGTCAGGTGGGGAAAGTGCAATGAGAAACTAGATACCTTATTACCCAGAGTCATTCAAAGGCTTGTGAGAGAATACATAGAATATTTGTACTTCCCAGAGTGTTTGGACAATTGACAGAGAGAAGGCGGAAAGAAGATTTAAGTCCTTCTTTCCGCCTTCTCTCTCAAGAGAACCCCATGGTTTTAAGAGTATGAATGCACCTGTTTGTTGTCCAGTCTTTTGTTGGCCCTGAAGAAGGTGAAGTAAAATAACTGTATCACCGAAACATATGTAGGCCGTACGCACCAGAGACCCTCACGCACAAACTAATTCAAAGTTTGGAGAAACAAAGGAAAGGATCAAAAAAGACCAATAACGCTAACACAAAAAAAGAATGATTTAAAAACAATTGGTCTCAACGACATCTCGAGGAGTCCACTAGAGGACATTTTTACTTCTTTTTCATTTTTTCTCACTGTTGTGTATTGTGTTAGGTATGTTAGCACCACTAGTATGAAAGATTGAGTATGTATGAATGTTGGTATGAGTGAAAATAACTGTATTTGTAAAGTGTAGGGGTTTTGTCCAGGAATGATTTATTCTTGCATTTTAACTGATTTGTTCATATGTCACCATGTCACTGTATTGTAATTTTGATAAAATAATGACAAAAAAATGAGAAAAAAATTAAACTGTTTTGAAAATGATAGAAAATAACTGAAAGAAGTAAAATATCAATACTAAGTCTATGTGAATGTATTCATGTTTCTTGCGGCATCATGTATGTAATTCTGAAGTAACTTTATAGCTCATGTATAAAGAAATATAGATCATCATAGAGGTTTCCCCTTTGTTTGCTGCCGGTTTGCTACTCCCTCCTCTAGACCTAACATAATTTTAGGGAGTACCCTTTTTTCCATACTTTTTGTTACCTTTTTGACATCATAGCCATATATCGAGTGCGTGCAAAACGGACCCCCGGTACGGTTCATACACCCCATGATCTTAGGGGTATGGTTCGTACACCTACGATCATGGGGTATGGTTCATACACCCCATGATTGTAGGTGTACGAACCGTACCCCTACAATCAAGGGGAGTACGAACCATACCCCTATGATCATGGGGTGTACGAACTGTACCCCTACGATCATGGGTTGTATGAACCATACCCCTACGATCATGGGGTGTACGAACTGTACCCTTACGATCATGGGGTGTACGAACCGTACCCCTACGATCATGGGGTGTACGAACCATACCCTATCTGATTGTGTGGCTCTCCGTACGAATTGCTCATAAGCGACATTTACTGTACAAATCGGGTACTCATTCCCCGGTCCAGATCATACTTGTCAGGTCGTACGGCATGCTTACAATTCGTACGGTTCACTTTCAGGGGCCGTATCGTACGGATTTCCCCTTGCTTTTCGTACGGTACGCAACGATTCAGACGTATTTTTTTACTACGGATCGTACTTTGCGATTCAGACGGATTTGTACGATTCGTATGGAAACGGCTACGAATTTGATTCGTCATACGGATTTGTTTCCCGAATCGTAATCGACCCCTTAATGTCCGCTTCCTAATATACTGCACATTCATGCTAACTCATTGTTGCATATCAAAATTTAAACATTGTTTTTCAGTTGACAATATCATTATATAGAGAAAGGTCCAGTGATAAGTACTAATAAATTGTAGGACAAACATAGTACTGAATTAATAATCTGACTAGAACTGCAAGTGAACTGTCTTGTGCAATTCTGACATCGTGCAGGAATAAAGCATGCACTGGAGCACTGTAGATTTACTCTTCTCAAGATAGTGACTGAAACCCCAATTCCAATATGACCACTGTGCATTCTTTAGTCCCATTTCCATGAGTGTGCTGGCTCGGTATTCTGAGTGTTGACTCCTAGTTTGCCAGGGTGCACTGCTAGATCCCCTCATTTCTAGCTTACTTAAAAAGCATTACTACCTACCCTTACAGAAGCACTCTTTCATCTGTAGGCTCCTATATGTCATGTCCCTATGTACATTAGCCTGTCCTTCATCACTACAGTAACACTCAGGTAGGTGCTTATCAGCGGCGTACAATGTTAATGAAATGTTATTCTATCAAAAGAGCCAAGTGAAAGGACAGAGGAAGAAAACAGTAAAAAAACTTTTTGCTTTTGATCACAAAAAAAGTTCAGAATGCTATAAAACTAGAAGTAAGACTAGGACTTTGCAGCAGGGCAACAAATAAATCCAATTAGAATTGAAAGAGAGCCTTAATTAGCAAAGCGCTGTTAGTACATTTGGAATTAAATAGAAGCTAAAAATAGGTTCCAAAATGATAATGTAATAAATTGGACGAAGTAGAAATTAACAGACCCTTGATAATGAATTAATGCAAATTAACCTTAAGTTAATGCAAATTAGTAGCAGTATTCAAGCATCCCAGAAATGTGGGTAATTGAAGCAGCATGTTTGTAGAAGCACTATCAAATGTAGCATACAGCTGTTACTCCGAGAATGTGCAAATTGGTAAAATGGGACTTTTGGCATGATGTATCAACACAGTCACCAAGGAGGCTAATAAGGCTTGCTTGTCAATTGTGTTTGCACACCTATGTTGAAACTGTGTGGGCACATTTTTCCATTTATGAATGTAAACTCAAAGATTCTCAATGCAAATGTGAAGATTTGGAGGGGTGAGCAGGTCTCCAACGGCCATACTGCCATCTTCCTTGTCTACTGGAGGAAGCGGGCTCTGCTGCAGTGTTTTCACTTCTAACCCGCAGCACGGAAACGTGCGGGATGTGCCAGGACCCATAAGAGCCCGAAAAGGGCAGGGTTGGGCCACCAGTCTTAGTTTTAAATTTTAAAGGTTAGTGCAACATTGTTTTTCTTCTTCTCCCTATTTCTTTATCACAAAGACTAAGATGAAATCTGTGCCTAATGGTTAAGAGAACGCCTCTCCAAATGTATGGCTAGTTATCTCAAAAATGTTGTGGGAGCTATTGACCAGTAACTTGTCTCGGTTGAGGAATGTTTGAGCTCAGTAAAAAGATCTGTGATTCAAAGTGGGAAACGGAAACATGACCAACTGGTCAATAAGGTTGCCAATTGGTTTAATGGGAGCATGGGCAGATGTGGTTATCTATATGATCAACTAAACATGGTGTGGAGAATTTTGTGGGGGGCGGGAACAGGTCAGAACATGATGATAATGACTGTATCGTTATCTGTTTTAGAAATTAATTTGTTGTGTGCAGTTTTTTCCAGAGGTTCAAACACCCTTCCTACGTGAATGCTAGGAAAGGTGCTCTACTGCCATGGTCTTTTATTAAATACTGAATGTGCTCCCAGTGAATTGCCACAAGCAACATCAACAATATGGTGTGATACATTAAATCAAAAACGTGTTATGTTCTTCAGAGTAGAGCATACGCAAAGCACATGAGCAGGTAGTGTCACACCGATGATGTGCAGTCTCGCCACCTCACGGAGTACATGATGTTCATATGGGACGCATTTCATCTAGGGGTGGGCAGAAAGGTCTGCCACGCAGTGGTTGGCAGAGTTTTTGCTGCGCTCCACTTGGAGCACGGAACGGACAAAACTCTAGGTGAAGCAACAGACCCTCCCAGGTCTATGGGTGATGATCAGTGGCTCACTCCTTTAGGGTGACCAGTTAAACTAATTTGTGCTTTACAATCACCTATGTGTAATATCTGGACCCATATACTCAAAAGAAACTGTATACAAAGGAGATTATAAACTAATCCAAAAAATTAATCCAGTTGCTGGAAGTTTTGCTCCGGTTCATCTGGCTTGATTGAACTGAGAAAATAAGGAAAAGAAGCGAACAATGTCAGCACCCTCTGGTGTTTAAAAACTCCTTGGCCTTAATTCCGAATGTGAAAAAACGAGTTTGATCCTGCCAAATTACTTTCAATAGAGCCGAATTGAGGAGAAAGACCTGCACTCCCTTCTCCTGGAACTGGGTAATCATTTGCCGCAGACGCCATCTTCGCTCCACAGCAGTGTGGCAAAAGTCTGGCCTAGTAACAAATGTAAATCCATCTCCCAGCCGTTGTGCCTCAGGTCTTGCCTTCTCAAACACATTTTGTCTCAACAAAAAATTGCCAAAATAGACCAGAAATGCCCGAGGTTTGGCATCTGAGCGAACTGGCTGTCGAATACTGAAGGGGACTCGATGTGCTCTTTGTATTTCCTGTGCCCAATTCCATCCTACCAGCTCTGGGAAAAATTTCTCCAGGAGCTGGACCATAAAGAGGCGTGCGTCTAATTCCGTCATCCAGTTGCTTATATCATTGTAGGTTTTCACAATTTTTCATACTGCACCCTGGAGGCGTTCAAAGAAAGTTTACTTTCCAGACGGGCTTCATCCCTAAGCGCCATTACACACTTCAATATAGACTCTAGGGTAGGAGCAAGCGCCAGCGACCCTACTGCAGCCTCTTTCAGGTTAGGCTGGTTGCAAACCCCCACCAATTGATCTCCCATAGAGTACTCCCATCTGAGATCAGTTTGCTTTTGGTTGTCCGTTCTCCCTATTCGGGGGAATGTTTTCCTATTAGGAGTGATCCTGTCTGACCTCTTGCATCAGTTCCAGAAATACTTTCTTCCTCACTTGTTTCTGAATTGGACCCATGGTCTGAACCCAGACCGGACCAAGTGGCATCTGAGAGAGAATAAAAGTCATTTGTCTCTGAGTCAATATCCCTCTCCCTACCTTCCTGCAGTATCCTGCCAGGCTTTTGGGGACCTTTACCTTCGCTCCTCTTCCCATTGATTTTTGAACACTGAGGTGCTGCCTGGGGCCTTCCTCCTGTTGAATCTAATTTTCCCCCAACAGCTCAACGTCCTTAGAGGCAATAGCTAGGCCCATCTCTCCCAAGCCCTCGCTCCCATTGTTAACCGGAGCAGTGTCATGATTTTGTCCCTCTTGAAGTGCCTGTCCCAGATTGACCTCCTTGGCCCCCTGAGCATATACCTTTCCTGCCTCCGTGTTACACTTTTCAGGGTTCGCCCCAAAGCCCAACGATGGCTTACCAGTAATATTCTCACCATCTCCCTTCGTCGGGTCCGTGTTGACATACTACTCCCTTGGCAGGCTGGAGGCAGATCCAGTCCCTGCACCCCAGAACAGATCGATGATTGTTGTGGGCCGAGGTGGCTGGGACTGCGCACCCGTGCCCCTCCCCTTCCCATCCAGGGATTCTCCGGCCTCACCCACTGCCGTCTCCCTTGAACCATGGGAGCAGGAGCGATACTTTCTCTGAGTCCGCCGAATTCTGCTGCGGGGACTCAGGGGGGGGCGCTTGAGTTGGACCACCTTTTCCCTGTGCTCCAGTCTTAGGAGCCATGATGTCTGCGTTAAAAGCTGTGCTGCAACCGCTGCTCCAGTTCGGAATCCTGGCCACTTTACGCTCGAGACCCTGGCAGCCTGCAATCAACTGCTCCGCAATCTCTAACAGCACAGAAGCCCCACGCCTAATTCCAGATAAGATCAGTTCAATCACAGCTTGCTTCTCCACAATAGTAGGTCCGGCTTGAAGGCACGCCATTCAGGTCCACTTTCGTCCTTATTTTAACTTCTGTCACGCCATCCCAGTGGAGCCACCTACGACCGACTTTCACTCGGGTTGCCATATTAGCCTCCCTGATTTTATCTTGTTTTCAACAGATCTTCAAGGGTGGTTTATGGACTACACAGTCTCAGAAAACATGTTTAGTGATCATAATTGTTTATTATATCTTTATGTTGTCCTTCTACTAACTTGGTGATGTCAATTAATTGACTGCCTCTTCTTTCCACTAAAAACAAAGGTGGGTTGCTGAGGGGGGACCGCGTACACAAGGACATACTCCTTACCATTCTTATTGTTTATAACAAAGATAAGCTTTAAAAATGTCTGAATACGAAAGCTGCAGCTGAAGTTTTTATTAATTAGGTTTGCATATTGTGCAAGGATGTCATGAAACTTTATACTATCCCTTCAAAGTCTCACAAAACAAAATCAGCTACAGTGTGTGACTTGCGCAAATCAAGAGCACATAACAATCTTTTGACTACCCTTAAAATTACACCCAGGGATCCTTATATTGTGTGCCACTGCAGGATGGTGTACAAGAATGCTTTAGATAGTCAAAGAAAGCAGCCAACACTCCTAAATATAGTGGGGCATTCTGGAAAGTCATCAATCAGCCCTATTTCCATGACTCTACTGAGTCTGGTTTAGATGTGGTGACTCTGACTAACAAATGGATAATGCATCTTACTGATGATTCTTTCAATGCTTCATTGCCTGTATTGAATGTTCTACATGCAGGTTTTTATATATCTCTTAAACATGTGGTATATGCCCTAGTGGCAAGGCCCCACAACCTGATGGGGTACCATGTGACTTTATTAACACGTTAACTGCTTCGAACGTTCAGAACCAGTGCTGAACGTTCGAATAAATGGTGGGGCTGTGTTGGCCGCTGGACGTGCGCAGCACTACGAAGGTAGTGCTCGCAACGTCCAAGGCCGACAGAAGCACTAAAGGGGTTACGGACAGCACTGCCATATTGGCCACTCTACTGACAAAGGAGCTCAACTCTGTCACGAGGTCTGGTCTTCCGAAAAGCTAGGTACATACAACTATCTTACCCATTATTAAAAAGGTCTGTACAGCTGATCCTCGATGTTACTACCCAATAGCCCTTATTCCTTTGACTGTCAAGATCATGGGCAGGATTGTTTTAGAGTGATTGGAATCATGGGCTATTGATAATCACATTCTCTCTGACCTGCACTATGGTTTTCAAACGGGTCTTGGCATGATTGAGCAGTGTCTCAATCTTTATCCACAAGTATACTATACCAAAGGACAGGAGTGACTATTTAGCATTCATGGACCTTAGCTCGGCATTTGATTTTGTGAACTACTCCAAACTCTGGAACAATATACTCGACATGGGAGTTGAGGCCAACATCATCAACTTTTTCAAGAACTCCACTCAGAGGTGACAGACAGTGTCAGATATTGCCCTGATGGTGAAACCACGCAGGAGTTCAGATTAACCAGAGATGTGCCTCAGGGGTGTGTACTTACATCGATCCTATTAACCCTGAATGTAAATGGTATGGAGCTAGTTAAAACATTGACGATGTGTTGGTGTGCTCCCTGTATCAGCCTTACTTTAAGTGGATACTGCAGTACTTCTTTCCCAGACTCCTATAGCCATATAGCGATTGCTTGACCAATTGTATACTTTTTTGGCCAATGTAGGCCTGACAGTAAACCATGCGATGATGCACATTATGGTTTATGGATCACATAAGAACAAACCCATAACATTTTCTGATAATAATGAAAGAAAGAATGCTGTACCATAATTTTCTTAATTGTGAGAATTATTTGGCAACAGTCTTACATTGAGTCACCAGGGGTGGGCTAAATCTGTAGCCTTTGATGGTAGTTTTGAGGCCATAAGCAGATTTGCTTCTAAACCTGAATTCAAATCTCTTAAATAATTGGTTGTGGTGTATGATGCCAAGTGCTGGTCAATCTCCTCATATGGTTCTGGCCTGCGGGGTGTTGAGGACTATCTAGCAATACAGAGGATTGAGAATAGGTTTCACAATAGACCGCTGACTTTGCCCCCGAGCACATCTAGTTACTTTTGTCACTCAGAGATAGGACTCAGCTATATTAGTGATTGTATTAAGCTTCAACCACTTTTACTATAGGTGACTGTCTGGACAAAGGAGGAAACTACTTTCAATGATATAGTTCTGGCAGATTGTATTCAACTTGACAAAGTGTCAAAGTATCAAAAACTCTATGGCATTGTACATAAAAGAAGTTAATGGCCGATGAAATCAATCATAACAATAAAAGAAAACAAAATATACATTAATAAAAGTAGTAAAACATTCACTGCTAGCACTGCCACTGCCCATAACTCGAAAAGGATGGAGAAAAAGAGGAAATATGCTCCACACTAGCCAGCTCCCTCGCCCACCCCCACTCAGATCGGCCCTCAGGATATAAATGCTCTGATTTCGTCATCCAGGGATCTCCCCAGCTGAGGACATGGTTTCAAACGTATCCCATGGTAATCCACCAAGCACTCCCAATTTGTTTACATTCCTTGAGGCAGTCCCTGGCAATGTCGGGGCCTAGACAACGATCCAAAACCTCCCTCCAGACCTCCAAAGAGGGAGCCAGAGCCTTCTTCTAGGCCCTTTCAATATCGCGACTAACCATGGCAAGGCTCAACCACAGGAGCGCCCGCCTGTACCTGTTTCCATCTATGCTGGTAGGAAGAGGCCCAACTCTACCTCCAAACAAATAAAGAACCTGTTCTGAAAGGGGGCGAGTATTGTATAGCTGCAGATTGTATGCACAGAGTCTCCTAGCTCATTCTGACACCGCAGACAATCAGTGAATAGAATAAAGCCTCTCCTCCACAAGCTTTCCCTGGTGTAGTAGACTGTATGCAGATAAAGCAGCTGAAAGAGATGGTACTGAGAGGCGATTGCCACCTCACGTAAAGAAGCCAACGCTACTCTCCAGTAATCATTGTTTAGGGGGCATGGGTCTTGGACCCAGGCAGCAAGGAGTCTGCAGTGTTGAGCACCAGGGAGGGATAGATGACTGCGATTTTGTGTTGAGGAATGTTGGTCAGTAATATTGTGGCATCCAGGGGACTGAGGGGCATACTACCAAGCAATAGCGATAATTATCGCTATTGCTTGGTTAGAGACAAAAATTTACCGCCGAGCTGCGGCGATTTTTATCGCAGATAAACTTTGGTATTACCAAGGTTTATCGCAAATGCGATAAAAATCGCCGCAATGCATGAATATCGCTGAAAAGTCCGCTATATTCATGCATTACCGAGCTAATGCTCTTAGCCATGTTATCCACCTCCCATTGGATAACATGGCTAAGAAACTGCTCAGGGCAGGTGTTAGCTTTTGGAGATATTCGCGCTTAGCGCGAATATCTCCAAAAGTTGGTAATAGGAGATAGCGATGTTAGCGACTGTTTCCAGTCGCTAACATCTTGGCCCGCCCACTTTGCATGTCATTAGTGATAAATATCACTGACATGCAAAGTGGGGCCCAAGATGGTCGCTATCTCTTTTACTAGCTGTCGCTAACTGGTGTTAGCGACAGCTAGGTAATAGGGAGATAGTTTTATCTCCGCTTTCTTGGCTTTTAAAGCCATAAAAGCGGAGATAAACCCCCTTGATATTCGGGGATATCCTCTGTGTGAGCTAGATAGTGCATAAGTGCATGCCTGAGCTGCAGGTATTTGCAAAATTGAGTCTGATGAAGCTGAAACTCATCTTGAAGGGCGGCAACGAATTGAATCCTGTCACTATCAAGAACATCTCTCAGCCTGAAGATTTCAATTAACTTCCACCATCGGAACCCCTGCAGCTAAGCCACCTGACCCAAAACAGTGCCCTCCGACAAAGTGGTCTCCCGTGTGAGGCATCTACCCCACCCCATGGACCGCTACGATTTTTTGTCTCATTTTTTGCACTTCATACTGCATTGAAGAGAACTCCTCGCTCCACCTCTGCTATGTGGTTGCAACTCACATATACAGAGCTATATGTCAGAGGGCGTTTTGTGAACAATTATGTTAGAAGATTTTTCAGATGTATATTTTGGTAATTAATATCTGTTTCAAAACAACTATGTTAGGTCGTATCCTGCACAACTGTATTAATTGATCATTAACTGCACTCTGAAGTTTTGCATGATATAGAGACATCTGTTTTAACTCTTTTGGACGTCATTCTTCACTAAATGAATTGTATCTTTTTACATTTTTTTATTATGTGGGTTAGTACGCACATCTGATCAAATAAGAGAGTGTGAAGTTCCAAGGAGAGGGAAAACAATTCAACTCCCCCAAAATAGATACTGTGGCCCTCAGACAACTTGTCTTATTCATAATATTACATGCACAGGCAACATGGTTGCGGAACACAAGGCCTCACCGACCAAGCAGTAGCATGCTGTGCTTCTCATTGGGCCAGAGCTGCAATGTCCAATGGGCCCCAGAAGGAGCCTCTCTGGCAGAGATCTGTTTCCAAAAAGCCAACAGAAGCCAGGTATTTATAACCTCAGTATTGTCAAGTAGATTGGCCAACAGAAGTTTGAAAACTAAAATTGAAATTAGCTCAAGATAACCAGGGAAAATCGTTTTAATTTTGGGAATCCTTGTTAAGGTTAAAAATAAATTGCGGCCTTTTTGGATGTCAGTGTTGCTCAAGGTCTAAAAATGGTTTACATGTTTCTTGCCTCAAGCTGTCCCAAAAGGATCCATGGCAATTCATCTGGACAGAGTAAAGGCTACCTAAACTTACATACAGATTCCCTGTCTTTAAAATGTGAGGGTAATTAATTGAATGATATGTTGTTGAAAGTTTAAATCACACAAAATTTCAGTTGGTTTTCACCTCTATTCAGGATCCTGCCATGTGCACCCGTATTGGTTTGAGAGATGACAACTTGGGAACCGGTCAAATTATTAGTCCCTTCTTTGTATCATTGAGGATTCTAGTGAGTTAGTTTACCCATACACCATGGTCCTGGAGAATCGCATAACCTTGTGACTTTAGTATTGTCTGGACCGCACTTAGCACCTTCTATTAGTATTGGGCCTGCTGACTTGCTTGTTCTTATTTTTTAATACGGTTATGTGTATATCTTTTTCTCCTTATGTTTAATGGATTTGCATTTGCTTTTATTTTGCATTGCTTATAATGAGAGTCATGTTTTTTTTTTTTTGTATGTGCTATTTCTATTATGGTCACTCGGACCCGATAAGGATTAATTGATTGATTGAATGTGAATTTACAGTTATAAATGTATGAACTCACGTGTTATAATACACAACCATCAGTCAGTAACTTTTGAGGCTAGTTTCGTACCTGCTGCTCAGCCAGTGTGAGTGTGGTGTGGAATGTTGGTGTGGATTATGCTTTGGAATGTTGGATGAGTGAGACTGTCAGTTGGAGGATGGGCTGAGCATCAGGAACACTACTCCTGATGGGGATTTCTGTACCTTTTATCTGGACCTTGTTATCATAATAAATACAACCCTTAAGTTTACCTGGAACTGGACTTTCTTTTCATTACAACATTTTTCTACAGTTATCTCGGAGTTCTCTGAGAATTCCTGAATTATCTGCAATTAATCCCAAAAACAGTCGAAAGATGGATAGGCCTCCAATTTGTTTTGAGCAAGTTAACTATTTCAATTGAAGAGGGCATGCTATTTTGCAAATCTACTGTTCTTAGAAAATAAAAATTAAAAACGGTATATTTTATGGCTAATAATTTAAACATAGTGAATGAAAGGTGTTAAATATTAGCAATGGTTTTAAACAGACCTATTGTTATTTAGATAACAGTGGAGAATGCATTCCTAGTGAGAGTTATTGAGATTTTATTCTATTAAGTTTGATAAATTGCTCCTATGGGAGTACTCATTGTGAGATCTGTTAAATTTATTTTTTCGTCTTCATGGGACTAATTTATCTGGAATCTCTGACTTCTGGGAAGGATTACGATAACGTATATCTCCAAAGTAAAAAAATAAGCAATGACCATAACTATAGGTTTAGTTTTGGCTTTCAACTTTTTGACTTTACTAATGCTTTTTTTCCCCAAGGCTTTTATAAGACTTTACTTTTGAGGGAGCAGCCAGGACATCATCAATATATAAAGAAAAGCGCTGGCTAAAGGCAAAAACATTTTTGGGCATCAAAAAGTATATATTGCCATAGTAAACCTTTGCGGTGGCGAGAACTATTGTATGATGTGCTCCTGTCAGACTGCTGCAACTCACATTGAAGACAGACAATGGCTGAAGTGGACTGACACTTGGCTTTATTCTGCAGGATGTAGTGGGCAGAGCAAAATGGGAATGACACTACAATAGAAGATTCAATGAACGCCCTTATAATTATGTATATAATACAAATCAGTTTAGTAAGATGAAAAGGTCTTGGCTAACAAAAGGCCTAAAAAACGGCACTTCTCAATCGAGGTGGTTCCATTAGAGAATATGAAGGAAAAATAAGGTCTGTTCTCGCTTTTGAAAGAAATATGTAGGAAAATATGAATTCTTCTTTCTGACACTGCCAAGTCAAATCCAAACGTTTGTTTATCACGATTGTAATAAAATGTTATAAAAACAAATTTAGCAATTATTAGAGTGTGCATTTAATGTCAAAATATACTATTTTCATTTCAGATTATGCACACAACATGAAAGTTAATGATTTAATAAACATATTGAAGAAGCTGCAATTAAAAACATCCCCAATCTTCAAAAGACTACTTGATTTTGCAATGCAGTTAGGTAAACATACACAGGCCTTCATCATTTTAAAGCTTACATTTCTTAAAAACTGATTTTAAAGTGCTTCATTGGCTGGGGCGTGGCTTGCGCGCCGCTGCAGTATGGCGGATCGCGCTTGAGCTCCGTGGCAAGTCTGGCCCGTTGAGCTGCTTTCTCCGTGTCCAGCTGCCCTTGCCGGCGGAAAAGACACCATTCTGCACCGGAACATGAGGAGCGCTGCCTGAAGGTGTTTTTGTGTGCGTTTGGCTCCCGGCTGCATGTAGTCTGCTATTTGCCTCAGAGGCGCTCGTTTACCTCACGAGCGGACGCCATTTTCCCGCTCTTCGCGCTAATCTCTCTTCTCCTCAGAAGCGCCGCCTGAGCTACAAACTTGCAATTTTGTAGCGGATGTTTCCTTTTGTCTTCACAGTGATGCCTGCAATTGGTAACGTTTTTTCTCTTTTTTATGCTGTATCTTTGCTGTTTGGATGGGATTAAGCTCTCCATGCGTTATTTCTCTCAGGGCTGCTCTCTCAAGTGGGTATGAATCTTTTTCCCACAAGTTCATTATTGTGCTCCCCTGCGTTTTTGTAGCTGTGTTATTTTCTGCTACTTGTCTGCCTTGCATATAAGTCCGCCGCTGTTCATATTTTAGCGCCCATTGACTTTAGTGTGCTATATCTATATCTTTTATGGTATAGTCTGCGCACTCTTTCCTCTCTCTTTTTCCTCAAGTGGTTGTGCATTTTTTCTGGAGGCTGCTTCTTTATGGCTGCCAATATGGGGCGTTCTTCGACCAATAAAGACTCAAAGGACGTGGGCACGTCGTTAAAAAGGCTTAAGTCACTGTCTCCTACGCCTGACCCTCCTCAGTCAGAAGCTGCATCAACGCTGGACACAATTTTAGTGCGCCTCAATCAAGTTCATGATATTGCGCAGTCCACGAAAACAAACACAGATTTATTACAAGTGGAGGTGGCTGCTATCAGGAATGACTTTAAGGCCCTCTCTCTTCGTGTATCTGAGTCTGAATCACGAATCAGTTCTGCAGAAGATAGTGTACAAAAACACTCCAGATCCCTCAACCACTTGGAGCGCTCCATGGCGGCATTGCGCAGAGACTTAACCGAGCAGGAGGATCGTAATCGTAGATCTAACCTACGCATTTTTGGTCTGCCGGAAGATTCAGAGAAGTCATCTTCATCTATGATAGAGTTCTTATCTCATTGGATTCCGGATACCTTACAAATTTCTTTCCATAGAGACTTTGAGATTGAAAGAGCACACCGTGTCCCTACGTTTCGATCTAAGGCAGCTACCCAGCCGAGAGCAATCATTTTTAAACCATTGCGGCATCAGCATACTGAACTGATTCTATCTCACATGCGGAAAGCTAAACAAGTCTTTTGGGACGGTCATAGGATATCCATTTCTCAGGACTTTGCCAGAGATACGGTTATCAGGAGAAAAGGTTTCCTCAATCTTCGAAAACGTCTCTCTGAAATGGGTATTCCCTTCTCGTTTTCTGGTCCATCGAAATTCCGCATCACTTATAAGGGGCGTTCTAGAATTTTCGATGAGCCGGCTGATCTAACTACCTTCTTGGACAACCAGTTGGAGATCGAGATGGAGATTCAAAAAGCGACCTCACAGGATCCTGGTGCCTCGGGCACTTGAACTGTCCCTTTCTTTTTCTCTGGATGTATTTCTCTGTAGTATTGATCTCCTCTTCTCTCCTGGTCAGCTTCTTGGCCGACCTTAACTCCCATGGATGTTCATGATATTTTTCTGTTTTTTCTTGTGTTCCCACTCATGTTTGTTCTATTCTTCTTTCTGGATTCCACAATTGTTCGTTCCTTTTATAGCTCTCTTTCTCTTGATACCTTTTAGTATCTCTTTACTGCTTTTCCTTTATCTTTTTCCACTCTTTCCTACTTATTGTTCTTTTTTTCTTTCTCTTTTAATCAACGTATTCTATATCTCTCATTTCTCTTCATTCATTCTTGTTCCAACTATTTTTCATGTCGGTTTATCCTTCTGACAATGTTCGTCCTAACGTTGCACATCTTTCATCCATACTGATATTGTTTTTCTCATTCTTCCTTATATTCACCCTACCTATATGTTCATCCTGTCTATCCTATGTTAACACTTACTTCCTATCCTTTCACTTTTTCTCTTCTTACTTCCTATCTGGCGTCCTTTTCTCAATTTCCTCCTGTTTATTTCTTCAACACTGTCATTCCTATTTTATTCCGAGTCTTTTCCATTCTCTTTTTTCATCCAAGTTCTCTTTCCTCTCTGTCTTTCTTTCTTTGGCGATTTAGCTTCATATTCTTCTCTATTAATGTCATAATTTGTTTTCACTTATGATGTTCTTGTTCTAATTATGCATTTTACCTGCCTTACATTTATCTAATGTTTAAATTTTTTGTATATATTTAGAGTAATTTTACTTATTCCACTTGCATTTTTACTCACATTTATCTCCTGCTAGGATGTTCTTATTTTATGATTGATGTACACTTCTCCTCTCTATTTGCTCTGCTTTTTACTATAATTGTTTTCTTCCTTTTATTCTCTCCCTTTTTTTTTTTTTATCTACAATACTCTTTTCTATTCTCTTACGCTCCTCTTTTTCTTATTTCTGTTAGTTGACTTCATAGTGTACTCACATGCAGGTATTCGTTATTCTTAACTATGTTTAACTTTTTATAATATGTATTATATTCACTTAATGTTATATGCTGGCTAGCTTTTTCGTACACAATTACACTGTTATTATTTTTTCTACTATTGTTGCTTAGTATAGATATTACTCTCGTTAGTATATTATTACTCCATTCTGCATTGATGTAATCTTTTCTTTATCAGTTCAGGAATTGCATTGCACTAATGTTTTCCGGGTTATTTCCTCCTCGCTTTTCTTACTATTAGTCGCTGTATTTTAGTATTGGGCTATTCTTTTTTACCCACTTATGCTCCAATACGGGTCCCTTACTTGCTGCTTCCACGTTCTCCCTTGCATGATATGGGTCTTTTTTAGACCTCCCCCCCTGCCTCTTCTCTCTCTCCTTTCTCTTCTATTTTCATCTCTTCTTTTTCTTTCTTTCTCCTGGTTCTCCCACATGGGTGCTCCCGCAAAATCTCTTTTGACTAATAGTTGGTCCCTTATATTTTTCATGTTCGTTCTTTTTCTGTTATCAGTGTTGTCTTCTTGTGATCCCTACTTTTCTACATGCCAGGTTTAAATGTGTTATCCCTTAATGTTAAAGGGTTGAATCACCCGGTGAAAAGGTCTAAAATCTTGGATTACTGTAAGTCCCTCTCTGCAGATTTAGTTCTTTTTCAAGAATCCAAGATAACTAGCAGAGAAGCGCTGTTTTTAAAGAAGCAATGGGTGTCGGATGTTTCATGTTCCGATGCCTCTGGCAAACGGAATGGAGTAGTTACGCTAATTTCAAGGAATTCTGGTCTATCAATTCTCTCTTCCCAGCATGATTCTGAGGGTCGTTGGCTCTTATCTAAAGTGTCGGATGGACAGCATGATTTGTATGTCATGAATATTTACGCTCCGAATGTTGATGATCCAACGTTTTGGAAATCCATTACTAATATTTTACATAATACCCCACATGCTGGCAATCTCATCGTTGGTGGCGATTTTAATTTACCAATGGACCCTCTTTTAGACAGGAATTCTGCATTTCAGTTTCGTCCCCCTAGAGCACACAAACAGATGCTCAATATGTGTTCCATTTCTCATCTTCACGATATCTGGCGTCTTCATAATCCCACTGGGAGTGATTTCTCTTTCTTCTCCTCGCCACATTCCTCCTTTTCTCGTATTGATTATCTCCTGGTTCATTCTTCTCTTGTCGCATCTTCTTCTTCTCCGCTTATACACCCCATTGTCATATCTGATCATGCCGCGGTCACTTTTACACTATCTTCCTTTACTCCTAAACCACGTGGTCGTTCATGGAGATTAAATACTGAAGTGTTACATGACTCCTCTCAGGTGGCGGAATTCTCTACGGATATAGATACTTTTTTCCGTGAAAACGAGAACTCTGTTTCTTCCCCAATAACTCTTTGGGATTCTTTTAAATGTACTTTTCGAGGTCAAGTCATTCAATGTATGTCCAAACGTAATTCGGCTATTAAAAAAGAGCTTACTGACTTATCATCTGAAATCAAAACGCTAGAAGCTTCCTTTCGACACACCAAAGATCCGAATAGTCTACAACAAATAAAGCTCCTAAAATACAAATATAATACAATTGTTACTAAACGGGCTCATATTGGTGTCCAAGCTCAAAAGTCTAAGAAGTTACTTTTGAAGAATCGTGCTGGGAAACTTTTGGCTGCTACCCTAAAATTTCAAGATTTCTCTTTTAAGTCCTCACAAATTTCTTCTATTACAGATCACACTGGCTCTAAAAAGTTTCAAACGGAGGAGATTCTTGAAGTTTTTCGTGATTTTTATAACAAACTATATACCCCCTCTAACCAATCCTCTTTTGACAAATGTCAAGACTTTTTAAAATCGATTCCGATTCAGTCAGTTTCTGAGGATGATCGCTCCATCCTGAACGAACCTATTTCTTCCGAGGAAATTGTCGCGGCGATCAAGGCCACTCGTTCTGGGAAAGCTCCTGGCCCGGATGGATATCCAATATTATTTTATAAAACCTTTCTTCCGTTGCTTGTCCCTAGGTTACACTCTGTCTTTAATTCTTTTGTTCAGGATGGCTCTGTTTCTGGTACGGCTGCTGAAGCCACCATAGTTGTGATTCCGAAAGAAGGGAAGGACCATTCGGATCCTAAAAACTTCCGGCCTATTTCGCTCCTAAACATGGAAGCAAAGATTTTTGCTAAAATCCTGGCTAAGCGTTTAGAATCGTTTATTCCCCTCCTTGTACATCCCTCCCAAACTGGCTTTGTTAAGGGCCGTCTGGCAAGGGACAATATCCGCACTTTCTGTCATATTATCGGCGCTGCCAAACGGTCCCAACTTCCGGCCGCCGCCTTGGCCCTTGATGCAGAAAAGGCCTTCGATAAGGTTTCTTGGCCATTCCTTCGAGCTGTCCTCTGTGCTCATAACCTTGGAGATTCTTTCATTAATATGGTAATGTCTTTATATTCCCAACCTAAGGCTAACATTAGAGTCAATGGCGCTACGTCTTCATTTTTTAATCTTTGTCAGGGCACAAGACAGGGGTGTCCCCTATCCCCACTCTTATTTTTACTATCTATTGATCCTCTTCTTCGGTTGATTGATTTACATCCTAATATTAAGGGTTTCTCTTTTGGTTCTCACTGTCTCAAGACTGCCGCATACGCTGACGATGTTCTCATTTTTTCAGATGATATCGCCTTGGCCATCCCTGCTATTTCTGACACCATTTCCTTGTTCTCAACAGTATCGGGATATACTCTAAACAAAGATAAGACGGAGATGTTCCCTTTAAATGCCTATTGCTTTCCTGCTCATATGGGTTTGGCTGGTTTTAAATGGCAGTCTTCACATCTCAAATATCTGGGAATTTATTTCTGTTCTACTCTGCATGCCACCGTTGCTTATAATGAATCTCAGACTATTACCAAAGTACGTCGTCTTCTGGATACATGGTCTCCAAAACATATTTCTTGGTGGGGTCGTTTACAAACCCTTAAAATGATGATCACGCCGGTTATCAATTTCGTCTCATCCATGTTGCCGCTTAAATTGTCTGATTCCTTTTTTCGAGAAATTGATGCTCTTACTTCTAAGTTTTTATGGAATGGTAAACGGGCTCGTTTAGCATATAAATATTTACGTCGACCTTGTGATATGGGTGGATGTAACTTTCCGGACTGGGAGAGATACCAGATTGCTTTCTTGGCCTCTCAAGGTGCTTTTTGGTTCTCTCCTCCAACTCGTCATGTCCCCTCTTGGATACTCATAGAACAGGAATTAGCATCACCTTTACCACTTGCCTCTTTCTGTACTACGTCCACTTTGCATATTCTGTTTTCCCGCTCTATCATTATTGATACAATTACTGCAATTAAGAAAGTAGATAGAAAGATGGCAATTCCTTTACATAAAACTAGGTGGTCTTCTATCTGGAGAAATTCCAAAATCAAGATTACTATTTCGCCTGCTCTCATGTCCTACTGGGCTGCAAAGGGAATCTCTCTTGTCCAACATTTATATAGTGTTTCTGGTGATCCGTTACCTTTTTCTACCTTGGCACATGAACACTCTTTAACAAATCTTGACTTCTATACCTTTCTTAAAATCAAGGTTGCTGTTTCTAAAACTCGTCTTCATCCCTCCTCCTCCACCACTTCGCTTTTCCACATTTGGATCAAAGCTGGCCATGTTGCATCCAAAATTTATAAGTTTTTGTCTTCCACTTCGCTTCCTGATCAGACGGTTGCACAACAAAAATGGTCGCGCCATTTTGATCACAACATCACAGATCATATCTCATCCGAAGCTTGGCAATCCATTGGTAAATTGGCCCTCCGTAATAAAATAGCTCCTTCCCTAATGCAATCTAAATTTTTCTCGATCAATCTCCTTCATTGGACGCCTGCGCGTCTTCATTCGCTCAACCTTAAAGACGACGACCTTTGTTGGAGCTGCGGCTTGGTGTGTGGTGATTTTCCACATATGTTTTATCAATGCTCCTTACTTAAATCTTTCTGGGACCTTATTCAGCAACATTTATCCCTTATTTTTAATATTGATCTCCAACTTTCCTTTCCTATAGTCTTACTAGGCCCCTTGGCTGCTCCTACTCCTCTTCCTTTAGACCCGATAGACCTACAACTGTTAGATCTTCTCTTAACTGTAGCAGTTAAAATCATTCTTATGGAATGGAAATCCTTTTCGTCTGTCTCTTACCATGCGTGGTGGGCTTGGGTTTCCTTCTTACGCAGTGCCCACACCTCAGTTGATCTAGCACACCTATCGCCTTCCATCTCTAAAGGGGTTTGGAAACCCTTGGATGACTTTATGGAACTCTCCTCGAAAGGGTTAGTACCTCAATTCCCTGTTGATTCGTCTGTCTAATTGTTGTTTGTTTCTTTCTGGTACAGTGGGTCGCTCATGTGGGAATCCTTCTTTTTTCTCTTCCTTCAGCTTTCCTGTCCTCTCTTCCCTTTCTTTCTTTATGCTTGGTCTTTCTCCTGTCTTTCCTTTTTTCTTTCTTTTCTTCTACTTCCTCCCTTGTCCCCATCCTCAATTTAGAGAGTGATGCGTTTTGCTTTTGATCACTGACAGCCTATATTGGTTCATATTCTCAAATTTGCATTGATTGTCTCTTTCAATTTAGTTACATCTATTTTACCTACTTCTTGAGTGATGTATATTATCCCTTTCTTTTTTATTTATGTCAGATTGTATCACCTCTTTTGTATTTGGTTTTTATTACTTGGATCATTATCTCTCTCAATAAAATCTTCTTGAAATCAAAGTGCTTCATTGGCTGTTATGATATTTGCGAAAAAGAACAAGTGGATATAGATTTGTGGGCCTTTATTCACACATAGGAGCGCCCGTCTTACAAATCTAGTGTCCACGGACTGCTGCACTCTGCTGTTGGTATAGCCCCAAACACAAATTCCATACATTGCACCCCCAACAAACCTTGCTCTGTAAATGGGTGGCATTTGTGTGATTGGCTTTCCACCCAAACTCTTTGCAAATGTGAAAATGCCACCGCAGGTTAGAAGTGGCAAGAGGGATGCCTTGACTCCTAGGTTAGTGGTCAACAGAGGAGTGAGGCAGGGATGCGCCCTGGTTCCCACCCTTTTCTGCCTATTTGTTAATGCCCTAATTGCCCACCTTAAAGGGGTCAAAGATATTGATGCACCTAAGATACATGGTGAGCAGGTAGTGGCACTTATGTTTGCCGACAACACCCTCCTTTTGTCCAAATCCCCGATGGGAATACAGTGTGCCCTAGATAGTTTTGCCAGTTTCTGCCAGAAAAGGGGGTTGGAGATTAACATCTCAAAAACAAAGTATAGGATCTGTAATCCGCCAAAGATCACCCGCTCCAATCCCTCTCTAAATGACACTGCTCTGGATAGGGTTACTGTGTTTGAGTATTTGGGAATTACTCTCAGCGATACTATGGAGTGGGGCCCTCAGACAGCCAAGGCCAAACTTAGGCTGGTGCAGTTGACAGGGGGTGTTCTAAAATTGCACAGGGAATCGACAGCCAAACTGGTTGCTCCTGTCCTGGAATTTATAAAGCACAAGCCCGGGGAGTCATTTTGTATGGGGCAGAACTGTGGGGTCACTGTCGAACTGAAGATATCCTTAAGGTGGAAAATTGTTTTGTAAAATCTCTGCTGTCCCTTCCAGCTAGCACTCCCCTTATCCCCCTAAGAATGGACCTAAATATCAGACCTATAGACGAGGTATTGGTCTTTGCCCTTTAGCATACTGGCGTTCACTATGGGTAACCCCTGAATTGAGGTACTTCAGAGAAGAAGTCAAGGAACTTATGAGACTCCCTGGGATAGATAAAATCCAGTGGCTTGCCCATATAAGAAAGGAGAGTAAGAGGTTGGGGCTCCCGGATCTCTGGAGTAAGCCTGAGGTAGCGTTTATGAAGGTGTCCCGTACTGACTTGGTGAGACTCCATCGTAACCAACAACTGGAGGATGTAATCACCAACTCTGCACTGGGATCCCTAACCTTAGACTTCCTGAGTCATAAAGATGAGTATAAACTTGAGCCTTTCTTGGATGAGATTGTCCCTACCCAAGCAAGGAAACTCTATGTCCAATTCAGGCATGGCACACTACCCCTTAGGGCCTTTTCGCATAAATGGTCTGATAACAAATCACTGAAAGTCCAGCATATGGGGCAAAGGAGGAGTCTGCGCCCATGTCTTCTTTTTGAGTCCATCTTATAAGAACCTCAGAAAGCGATGGCTGACTCAATTATGTAGAAATTTGGGGCTTAAGCAGTATCACCAGGCACTGAGGATTTTAAAATGTGACACTTCCCAACCAATTGTAGTCTCTGTTTACTGCTACTTACATGCCATGTGGCAAAGGCGCTGGTCATTTATTGAAGAACTAGTCTTGTGGTGAATGTTTTGCCTAGTCCTGTTGGTTGTGTGATATCTTCGTTCTTATCCTATCATATTTTTAACTTGTACATATCCTTTTTATCTTTTTTAACTTCTTTTATCTTTTTAGCCTTTGAGAAATGTAATCTGTGTCTTTTTTGCAATTACTCATATTTGTCATGATGCTTTTTTAATGAGTGTATTATGTTTTTTGCATCTTTTATGGTCTTTGACCGAAATAAAGATTATTTGACTGATTGAAAATGCCACTCACATCTGCCCTGGAAGCCTGCAGTTGTGCGTCATTGTAGCAATGTAATCTCTATCTGTGGAAAACCCCTGTTTAGCGCTTTTGGGGCCCTTGTTTTTGATCTCTGCTGGAAAGTGAGACTACCGAATGGAGACTCACTTGTTGTAATGCTTACTCCTTGTAAATTGGTTTTGAGCAGCAACCCCCATTGCTCACCTTTTAATATCAGGGCAGGTGCATAAAGACAGCTGGTGCAAGGGACTCTGTGGGTTGTATGTGACACCTATAAAAACATAGGTACACATGCAGGCGAGTGATTCAACTTGTAATCTGCACATAGGTAGCTCTGCAACAGAGGAGGCTGTGACTTGACACACAGTGATGATAAGGCCTAGGGATTGATATCCTTTCTTTAATTAGGTGAATTATTAACTGTGGTGGATGGAAGTACACCACAAGTAATACATCCACTAAACTGTTAGGTCCAGTCAAAGGTTTCAGAAATGTAAACCTGAGCTCATCCCCTGCTAGCTATGACACAGTGCAGACAGGCTTACATTAATGAAAATGTGTGAAGCATTTAGAATTACCTAAAACAGCAAAAAAGTTAAAACCTCAACACAATAAGAATCCTACTCCAATTTAAGATGATAGAGAAGAATATAATAAGAAAAATGACATAAAAATGACAAAATATAATAAGAGGAACCACAGATATTAATATTGGAAAATGTACTTGGAAAAGTGTCAAGAAAAAGTAAGACACCAATGAGAGTATATGGTCGCGGTATACCGGTTCCCCGAGATGCAGTTTAGGCCTGGACGCAGAGGAGCAGGGGTTGGATACACCAAGTAGGTTTGTCTAAGTTGGGGATTTTACTTTGGGACTTAGGTTCTGAAGTGGACATCAAAATCCTTCCACAGGGCAAAGTTGCAGGCTGCATCCAGTAAGAGTCCCACATTCTAAGATAACCATTGAATGAGGTCCATCAGAAACTGTTTTTTTGGACTGGAAAAATTCAGAGTGGGAAGATTTTAAATGTATTTTTTATTTAATTTTTTTATTTAAAGAGTTTTATATAGCGCTGGCGAGACCCGTAGGTATCAGAGCGCTTTACATAAGGTCAGCAAAGTTACAACAATAATAACAATTACACGTTACATCAAATATATGAAACACATTAACAGGAGATAATGTGAGACCAGTAGAGAGGGAAGGGGGAGAGGGGGAGTGAGGAGGGAAAGGACAAAGGGAAGGAAGGAATAAGAGACAGAGGTAAAATCAGCCCAAAGACCGAATGGGTAGGTGACGGTCAGGGAGGTAGTCCAAGGCCAGTCTCCCCTATAGCTCTCAAGGAAGCTCCAAAGGGTATCAGTCAGACAGGTGGATAGAAAGGAGACAAGGCAAAAGCAGAGCAGCAGAAATACGATGAGGGGGAGGGTGGGCAAGACAGGGAGAAGGGGAGAAACTGTGCCCGAGGTCTTTCTGGACAGGTGACGGTCAGGGGGTGAACCAAGTACGATCTCCTAATCAGCTCCACCGGACGTCGGACATAATGCTCGGACTCCGCTGTCAGGAAAGAGGTCATGAGTACTCAGGCATTGTCAGAGTAGTGTGGGGGGGGCATGGTCCCAAAGAATTCTAGCAGTCCTCTTGAAATTAGGCAAAGTCCTGAAAGGGTTGAGTAAGTAAAAATTCAACAAGGGGGAAGAAGTCACTATTGTCGGCCATGTTGGGGTCAGGCATCCTGTGACCCTTTTTCAAACCGAGAGTGTGCAGAGTACGACAGAGCTTTTTAGGGAAGTAAGGGTCAGATTCCCATTAGCTCTTAAAAGGATTCCATGATTCCTACACTTGAGTGGGCTCGGTAGCGGGGCCACAAGAGTGTATCAGATCCCAGGGCATCAGTCTCAGACCAGATGAGGATGAGATGTCACCTCAGGTTTAGCAATGTACGTGATTTGATCTTCCCAGTAGATGATGAGAGCGAAGGCATCTGCATGTTTGGCGGCTGGGTGATGGGCCACAACTCAGCAGAGCTCCTCAAGGGTGGCGTGGCAGAGCATATGTGGCGCAGTGAAGCTAGCGAGGTTGGCAGAGTGCTCTTCCTGAGAGGTAATGGAGTGGGAGCCCACTGAAGTTCTCTCATTGGCATGCTACTTTTCTACATTCTGACTCTTTTGGAGCTTAGAATCCTCCTGAGGGATAAAGTTGCAGGCTGTATCTGATAATGAGTTGTACAAGACCAGATACTTGTAAAGGGCCAGATACCTTCTTGCGGAGGACCCACTAAAATGGCTTTGCTTCTCCAAGCAGAAAAACCTGTATTTTTAGCCTAGCAAAGTCGCGCTTTGTCCTTATTGACTTTGGTGTTTGGTCCCTGGCCCTGTGGAAGTCTGGAAGTCAAAACAGTTTCAAAGTCTCACAAGTTTTCAGAGGTGTCAGGAAAGTCCAGTTAAACACATGCAGGGGTCCCAGGACCTCTGGAACAGCACTTGGGATTTCAATACTCACTCCATCAGAGGCCAATAGCAGGTTGAAGTCCTGGTCCAATTGCCACTGATCAGCAGGGCACTTTCTGTAAAGTCCTCTTGGCGCTTGCTGTGTCATTGAAGTCACACAGGAAGGCAGCCAACAGACCCCTTGATTCCACTTCTTTACCTTAGGTACAAGTGGGAGCAGGTCCAGCCCTTCAGATCTCCTCACAGATCTCAAACAGCAGGGGAAGTCCTCTTTTATTCTTCAGCAAGTCCAGTAGGTGTTCTGAGGAGGGTTTCTTGGGGTGCCACATTTATGCCTGGCATCAGTTAGTTGGTGGGCGTGACATATTGTTCCCTTTTGACCAATGAAGTTAAAGTTCTCAGGGGCAATCCTACTAACTTTTGCAGCAATTCCTAGGTTCTGTTCTGCAAACAATCATCAGTGCACCTTGCTACTGATAGAGCGAGCTTTAGAAAATATTTTATTCTAGCTCGTGATGTCATACTCTCATAATTTGAATTAATATATTAATAAGTGTTTGCATGATTTGTTTGTATTAATCCAACCTAGATTAAGTTTGCACCACACATGAACACGCGGGAAACTAATTATATGTGCTCTTGTTGCATTTGCAAGTTTGTTTTTGTAACACATTATTAATATTGTCCTGTTTGTTATGTCTGTCCTATTGTCTTTGTCACTATTAATATGCAGCTGATCATTCATGGCATGTGCTTCATGTGCATGATCTTTCTCTGAAAAGGCAGGTCAGCGCAGTGGTGTCCTCCAGTTTATTTCAGCTGAAGAAAATTAAGAAAATTGCTCGTTTCTTCTCTCTGGAGGCGCTCACACAGATTGTCATCTCCCTGGTTCTGTCTAGACTGGATTTTTCCAATAGTCTTTACCTTGGGCTCCAGGCCGGCGAGTTAAAACTCCTCCAGTTGATTCAGAACCAGGCAGCCAGACTCATTCTTAATCTACCTAAGAGGCAGTCTGTCAGAGCGGGCCTAAAACAACTACACTGGTTGCCTGTTGAGCAACGGGTGGCTTTTAAGACCGGATGTATTTTATTTAAGTCCTTACACCAATCTGGCCCCCTATTCATCAGAGACTTGTTCAAAAAATATGACCCCTCCAGGAATCTTCGCTCTATGCATAAACATCTTCTGACTGTCCCTACTTACAAAAGGAAGCGTCTTGGAGGTTGCTGCTTTGACCATCTTGCGGCCGCCTTCTGGAACTCCCTTCCTCTTCACCTTAAAACCTGTGGAAACATTCTCAGCTTCAGACACGCCCTCAAAACATGGCTCTTTTCCCAAGCGTTCTGTTGAGCTCCTCTATGCTTCCTCTGTTTGATGCGTTGTGTCCCTGTCTATAGCGCCATGAAGCCTCCGGGCGAACGAGCGCTCTACAAATACATTTCAATATCAATATCAATATGTCCTATGTTGTGATTGTCTGTCTGTGTATCATTTAATCATCTTTTTATTCTTTCAGAAACATAAAGCTGGACTACATGAAGAATGGTAGTTATTATATGTGTTGCTTTATTTGTTTGCTTCTGCTAGTTGTCATTTATTAATAGGTTAATTACTAGCAGGGAAAGGGTGGGTAACAGAAGGGTTTGTTTTACCTGAATTAATTATTCTTTTGTGTTTGTTTAAATAATAGTTTTCTGAAAAAGTGACGCAAGCTGAAAGTGGCGCAGTGACGCAAGCAAAAAGTGGCGCAGAAAATTGACGCCCTTCTACAAGAGGCCTGATGATGCTAAGCCACAGGAGAAAGTTTAATTTGAAGAAAAAAAAGATGACAAGCCTACAAACCTTTATTTTGAAATCACTAGAAAATGAACTGCTAAAGACAACTCTGTGGAGTGGGTTTGGATGTGCCACGAAAGCTCAGAACGGTCTGGCTCAAGGCTAAAAGGAAGAGACGTTGTATTGCTTGAACATTTTTGCTACAAAATGTAGCAGATTAAGGAACTGTTGCCAGGATTCTGTGCATGAACAATGACTTTGTGTAAAGCCTGGTCTCGTGGTGGAAGATGTCACAGTTTACTGTGGCGTGAGATGATTCAGCCAATGGAGAGCCAGAATTCAGCTGTTGGAATGTGAAAAATAGTTAGCTCAGCTTAAAATAGGGTTTAAGAATAGGCTTTAGCTGCAAACTTTTGGCTTACGCTTTTGATTCCAGAGGGACGTGTTCTGCTGTCCGATGATTACACGTAAGAAATGTAACTTAAGACTTTGTTTTCAGGCGATGAGGGTAGTGACAGAGAGATAGTTAGGTTTTGGAAATGCTCTTCCTTTCACTTGTTTCTGCTAATTAATAATATTATCTTGAATTAAGCTCTCTTTATAAAATGCTAAATAAAACTTTCTTATGACTTTTTCTAATGCTTGCTTAATAAAGTTCCAAACCTAAGTTTTCTTAAATATGTTTTAATAAACTTTTTAAAAAATGACAAGCTGGTCTTGTTTATTATGAATGTCTTAAACAAACATATAGTATCCATTCACCTCACTCTCTATGTTTATGGGCCTGGTATTGATTGGTAAGTGTGATAGTGGATTGTGACATCATTTATAAAGAATTTTAGTTTTTAGGCTCCATCAATTTGGTAGCTTCAGACGGTTTATATGTTGTTTTTGACATGCATGTTACATATATGTTGGTATAGTCATAGGATCAATGTTTAACATATGTTGAGTTTTTGAGATTTTTGATTTTGTCAGATTGTTATATGTAGTATGTAATCTTTAAGGGTTTTTCCAGCTGTGAAAAATTCCTAGTATGCCATGGCAAGAGTAGTGTAGCTAGAAAAGTTACACAGTGCATTTGTCTGTTTCAAAATTGTGGTATAGAATATATCACGTGTTGTGGACGTACAACACAAGTTTAGGGACCTTAAATTGACTGGTTGAATGTATAGTGAGGATTGCCTATGAAATTGTAGCATTAAGCAGAGGGACCTGGTGAGCCTGTTTTAAAGCTTTCTGTGAAGAGAGTAGTAGATATATCCAAGCTTGTGTGAAGGGTAAGGGTTGTTTTCTCTTCCAAGGTTAGAGTCCTAGGAAGAAAAATAAGCGATGATTTCTCTTCCAAGGTTAGAGTCCTGAGGAAGGAAATAAGCGTCGTCTATTCTTATCAACGCTTGACGTTTTCTGTGGTTGGTTCAAGTCCTGCCAAGAATTTGTGTGTGTATGATTAGGGTTTTCTTTGTTTGGAAGTGTGAGAATGCTTTGTAAAACTGAAGGGTAGGGTAAGAATTACTCTATTAGCATTTGAAACTATTCTGTGAGAATAGCGTTGTCTATTCCACACTAAGGATACTTGAATGAATGTTTAAAACTATCTCTTTGTTAGAGAAGCAGACAAATGGTTTGTTTTTAATGTTGTTATTAATTGCGTTTTTATAAAATGATTGGAAAGCGTTTTTAAGCCTTCATGGTGAAGAATGCGCTATTTTAAAATATTGTAAAGCGCTCTGAATGCCTTTAGGTAAAGTCTGTGCTGTTTAAAAACATTAAAATGTGTTTTGCGCTATTTGAATATCTTTAAAAAGCATTGTGCGCTGTTTAAATACATTTAAAATGCCCCGATCGAAAATTGTAAGGGAGGGGCTATTTTAGGAGTGAGAGCGTGTGGGGACAGCCTGCAGCTGCAGCCTGCTGCATACGTCAGAGCCTGCCGCGCTCTGATTGGCACAGCGTCTGGGTGTATCAACAAGGCCGTTTTTCTGATTGGTTTAGGCGTCACAGCTAAATTGTGCTGTGATAAGCTGTCCATGACATCATAGTTGCCGTGATATATTAATTTAATAAGTGTCCCAAAAGAATTATGTGCCTCCGCTTTGGTCTTCCCTCAATCGCGTGTGGTGAGCGATTTTTGTGAAGGAGGGGGGCTGCGCAGCTGCAGCGGCTGCCTACGTCAGCCGCCGCGCTGCCATTGGCTAAAAACGCTGTCGCGTCATACCGAGAGTCGCGCACCCATTGGCTGGTGACGCGCACTCATCGCCGCGCTCCAATTGGCAAAAAAAAAAAAAACGCCGTTGCGTCATAGTTGGAGGAGCCGCGCTCCCATTGGACCCCAAGCTGACTTGTTATAGTCGGAGCCGCGCTCCGATTGGGCGAGGCACCGTGAGTTGTGCTTGGCGAGGCTCCGATCCAGGATTGTTGTTGTTGCTCTGGTGGGGGGTCTCGTGCCTCAGGGTGTTGCGCGTATCGGAAAGAGCGCGCGTGTGAAGGGAAATAGACTCTGAGACGCTTTGGTCTTCGTGACAGTGACAGTACAGGGTCGCGCACCCATTGGCTGGTGATGCGCATCCCTGATTGGTCCTGTTGGTCGTGCTGCACCCATTGGTTGTTGACGCGTACCGTCATACAAGGGCCGCAACCTCATTGGTTGAGGCTTCGTGAGCCTCGAGGTTTGTTTGAGGAGTTTTGTTTCTGCCTGCAATTTGTAAAAATAAGCTGTTTTAGCGAGCATTATATAAATAAACATTGCTGCTCTTGCTGATTTCTTTATAAAATTAAGAGGCAGGATTCCCATTGTGTCAGTCACACGCTGATTGGCCAAAACACTTGTGCTGATGCACATTGTTTACTTTTACCAAAAGTTTAGTTTTTTTCCATATTTCCCACACTATTGATGCCCAAAGCTTTGTTTAGTTTCTGTTTCAATATTTACCACAACATATTAATTCGTGAAAATTACAGGAGATAGATTAGGACAATAGCAGCAAAGGTGACTAAAGTAAGGACATTAATTATTAATTAATACAATATTAAGTAGTAGTGCAACATTAATAACTGTCACCAGAGCTATAGCAGAATTAGCTTCTACTAGAATAGGAAAGCCAAAATTAAGTTCAGAGAAGACTGATTTTAAAGTTGATTGACAAAAGGATTAATAAAAGGATTCTGCAACATAATTAAATAAATAAATATTTCTAAGAATTTTGCTAGTTACTGTAATTACTGGTGTAATTAGGTTGTGCTGTGTTCAGGGTGGCAGCAAGACATTATATTTAAATTAAAGGCAAAACACATCAAGTTTTCTTTTTCCACAGCTGATGATGCAGAAAGGTGTGTAAGTGCAAATAAATGTATTAAAAATATATACCCAGTCACATTAAAGTGTTGAATAAATGTTTTATATTGCTGTTTTGTAAATGCATATTTTTTCCTAGGTTTATGGAAAATAAAAGATACAGGTAAATTAGGAGTTATATTAAATTAATAAGGTTATAAAGTTTTACTTCACCTGACCTTGTCAAATTAATTAATTTATTGATCAGCAAACGCTATTAGGCCAATTAAGTGAGCGTAATTACTTATTGTAATTATTTTAATTAATTTTAATAAAGGTAAGTATATTAAAACATGGATCAAAATTATTCAATGAAGAAGAAAATGTTTTTCTGCTATCAGAAAATGGAAAATATATTCAAACAGGTTAAAAGGGTTATTGCTACATGTGAGAGCAAATTAATGAATAAACAGGTGAGTAATGAAGTAACTAGTAAGCATAATAAAAATACAGATGCTAAAGATGCAGTTTTAAACGACACATATTCTGAAAGAATACCACCTCCCCCAAAAGAAATAATTTTTAATGAAAATCCATTTCCTGAATTAGCAAATGTAAATAATGAACTTGACAGAGAAGAATTAATTGATCATTGTAAAAATGATGTTGTAAATACAGATCACGATAGAAATTCAAGCAAACGCCCAGAGCAGATTAATGTGTCGCCAAGAGTCCCAGTTCAGATTAATGGAGTCCCAGTCCAGACCTTTTCTCAAGGTGTCACAACAGGTAGGTATGATAAGATGCCTAGTGCTTCTGAAATTAATATTCTTGATCATGTAAATTCTACAAATGATTTAATTGAGCAGTTAATGTCAGACATGGAAGCAGTGACAGTTCCTGTGACAATTGAACCTGTTCCCCAAGTACTTAGAAAATATGAAACTAGTCCCACAGCTTTAACGGTCACATTGAATTGTGAAATTCAAAAGTTTGCTGAAAAACTTTATTCTAATGTACCTTAAAATAAGTTAGTAATGATTCCAACTCAGCAAGAGAGAGGGATGACTCTAGCTTTACCTAGTGAAAACTTTGACGTTGACCTGATTGACCTGACACAGCCTGGTGAGTACAAATTACTGGATAATACAATAAGTATAGACAGATTAAAAAGATTGCAGGATGATGAGGACATGGAAGGCTTGAACAATACAGGTAGGATTGCCTCTGCCCATATAAAAGATTTAATTTGGGCTTTGAGAAAAAGGGGTAGTCTGAATAAATGGAAAACAAAATGGACAAAGAAAAAAGAGAAGGAAAAAGTGACTTTAGCTTTTGTAGGAGAGTGTAAAAATCCACAGATGCAGAATGAGATAAATAAGCAGCAACAGTTACTGAATGAACAGGTACAAATTCAGCGACAGGTGGTGATTCAGCAGAATGAGATACCTTCGCCGCTATTTCTAAATTATGTTAATGAGCAGAAATACAATACAGATACAGGATTCAGTGGAGTTCAGGAAAACAGACGTGATCCAGTTAAAATTGCAAACAAGCAGGGAAACTCATTTCCTAATGTTCCACAGTACAAGATGAAGCCATAAACAATTCCTGTTATTGAAACATTCATTAGGCAGGGTGTCCTAAAAGAGATTGAGAACAGTCTTTGTAATTCACCAGATATGGGAATTAGAAAGCCAGATGAAAGGTACAAAGTACAGGACCTGAGAAAAGTTAACGAGATAGTTATCCCTTGTTGTCATTTTGTGCCCAAACCAGTAGAGATCTTTTATCAGATACCACATGAGGCTGAATGGTATTGGGTTCCAATGCACCCAGAGAGTCAAATAATTTTTGCTTTCAGGTTCCAAGAGAGAGAGAAAATTCTTAGTCAGGTAACTATTGAGAGAAATAAAATGATTCAGGCAATGGAATACCCAAAGTCACAAAAACAGGTAAAAATGCTCCTAGGCATGGTTGGATACTGTTGCCAATGGATTAGTGGTTTCTCAGTAATTATGAGGCCATTGCAGAGACCGACAAAAGCAGATATAAAAGACCAAATTGTCCTGACAGAAATTAAACTTGAGGCCTTTGAGCGATTTAAAAAGAGTTTGAGTGAAGCTCCTGTTCAGGGCATGCCAGACCTCAACAAAGAATCTGAGCTTCTAGACCAAATAGCAGAGATAAAATGTGCTAGAGAGAAAAATGATCATGTCTCAAAAGGTAATGAGCACACAGGTATGGGGAAAAATTCAATGAACATGTTTCAAGCATCCTCATACTAATCTTTGCAATTCAGACATGGCAAGAGTTAAAACAATTACAAGATGAGGGACATGTTGAGGAGAAAAATACATGGCTCAAAGAAGGTTGCAGACAGAGAGAGGAAGATGAAAGGGTTTACAAAGATGGCGGACCTGTTATGTCCAACTGCATGATTGCTGACATGGCACAGATGTATCATGGTCCAGATCATTTAGCAAGAGATACAATGATTCAACTGTTAAGAGAAACATGTCTGACATACCAGAAAAACAATACAGATCAAAAGACAATTGAGAATTTGGGAACCATAGGCCGGGAGGGTGGTTCATTTGCAAAAATTCAAATAGATTTCTTTGAAGTGCCCCAACATAACAAACTGAGATATGTCCTAGTCATCATTTGTTTACTTTCAAAATGGTTAGAAGCTTTTCCAACAAGAAAGAATGATACAATTTCTGTATTCCATCAGTTGGGAACAGATATGGAAAAGGAGCAAGCTCATGATCTATTGCCAAAAGACTTGGTCAGAACAAAGGTTCATCGGAGGAGAAACTGTCTAGTACCCAAGTGGCAGAAAGCAAGTCAGGTGACAACAGATACTGGATGGATGCATATCAGTAATACCCTTTGTGTACCTGAACATGATAACACTGATGAAGACAGTGAAGACACTACAACTGATTCAGACTCTGAAAAAGAAATTCCTGAAGAAAATACAGATCTTGAAGATCGACAAGGTGGTCGACATCTGGATGATGATGTCAAAAATCCAGATATTGAAGATCGACAAGATGGTCGACATCTGGATGATGATGTCAATGTGAATGAAACATTGAATGAAGAAGATCTAGAGATTGTGATTCTAGATTCAGAAAATGATGAAAATATGCTAGAAAAAGAATTTCAAGCAGAAAGAGAAGATTCAGAAGCAGAAAATGCTGAGCAAGAAGATAATCTAGTCCAGGAGAGTATTGAAAAGCAGAAGAGTAGCTCTGAATGCGGGAACAAGAATTCTGAAACTGGGAAGCTGAAGGTGATCCCTGAAGAAGAGGAAGAATTACCAAGTACCAGCTGTAAGGATGATGTTTCTAACGGAGTGAAGCTGCCGAGTAAAGAAGTTCTTAGGTACAGATTTGAAGTCTCAGAAAATGATTCAGACGGGAGTGGTGAAGAGTCTGAAATAAGAAAATTCAAAGGAAGGGCTTGGAAAGCTGAATGTAAAGAAAGCAAGCCTGAGAAGAAACTCTTGAGAAAAGGTTATGTCTGGCCTATAGGTGATGTCTGGCCTAAAGATTTAAAATTCAAATTTGTAGTATCAAGTCAGAAGAGTGATTCAGACAAAAAAGAGCAAGCTGGAGAAAACATTGAAATGATTGCCAGGAAAAGCAAAAGACCATTGAAACCAAATGTAAAATACAAGTCTCCAGAATGGGCCTACATAACTATCACTCCAATAGTTGAGGAGTGCAGTAGCAGTCAAAATGGTGACAATGACTAAGTTTAGTTTTCTTTAAGTTAAGGTTTATTTTTGGCATAAGGCTGAAGACATTGTGTTAGTTTTCTTTAAGTTGAGATTTATTTTTGGCATAAGGCTGAAGAAATTTTGTTAGGGTGACACAAGGTTGAAGAAATTGTGTTAGCTGGAAACACTTTTATGTAAGACGCAAGGTTGAAGAAAACATGTGTAGAATTTTGGAAAAAAAAAAAGAGGGGGTATATACTATGTACTAATTTTTCACAAATTTTCAAAAATGTACTTTTTGTTTTTTTTGTTTTGTTTTATACTACTCAGATTGATATTTGTTTTGTTGGTGCAATTCAAAATGTAGTTATGCAATTTAAAACTTAGTTCCCTAAATTCATTGGGGGTTGGGGATTCAAAGGAAGGTGGAAAGGATTCAACTTAGCTGAATAAAGAAAGGGTAAAGGATATAGAATTAGTAGAATGTAGGACTCAATACTCATTATGAGAGTTGCAGAAATATAGATGAAATTAGAGCTTAAATACTAATCCTGAATAAGTCTGAAACATGTTCAATAGATAAAAATTTTAATTAAATTTTTTTGGGTGTTGTTTGGTGATTTTGAAATCACCAGATGAGGGAGTTGATAGAGCGAGCTTTAGAAAATATTTTATTCTAGCTCGTGATGTCATACTCTCACAATTTGAATTAATATATTAATAAGTGTTTGCCTGATTTGTTTGTATTAATCCAACCTAGATTAAGTTTGCACCACACATGAACACGCAGGAAACTAATTATATGTGCTCTTGTTGCATTTGCAAGTTTGTTTTTGTAACACATTATTAATATTGTCCTGTTTGTTATGTCTGTCCTATTGTCTTTGTCACTATTAATATGCAGCTGATCATTCATGGCACGTGCTTTTATATGTGCTTACATGTATGTCCTATGTTGTGATTGTCTGTCTGTGTATCATTTAATCATATTTTTATTCTTTCAGAAACATAAAGCTGGACTACATGAAGAATGGTAGTTATTATATGTGTTGCTTTATTTGTTTGCTTCTGCTAGTTGTCATTTATTAATGGGTTAATTACTAGCAGGGAAAGGGTGGGTAACAGAAGGGTTTGTTTTACCTGAATTAAATATTCTTTTGTGTTTGTTTAAATAATAGTTTTCTGAAAAAGTGACGCAAGCTGAAAGTGGCGCAGTGACGCAAGCAAAAAGTGGCGCAGAAAATTGATGCCCTTCTAAAAGAGGCCTGCTGATGCTAAGCCACAGGAGAAAGTTTAATTTGAAAAAAAAAAGATGACAAGCCTACAAACTTTTATTTTGAAATCACTAGAAAATGAACTGCTAAAGACAACTCTGTGGAGTGGGTTTGGATGTGCCACGAAAGCTCAGAACGGTCTGGCTCAAGGCTAAAAGGAAGAGACGTGACAAGATTTTGTATTGCTTGAACATTTTTGCTACAAAATGTAGCAGATTAAGGAACTGTTGCCAGGATTCTGTGCATGAACAATGACTTCGTGTAAAGCCTGGTCTCGTGGTGGAAGATGTCACAGTTTACTGGGGCGTGAGATGATTCAGCCAATGGAGAGCCAGAATTCAGCTGTTGGAATGTGAAAAATAGTTAGCTCAGCTTAAATTAGGGTATAAGAATAGGCTTTAGCTGCAAACTTTTGGCTTACGCTTTTGATTCCAGAGGGACGTGTTCTGCTGTCCGATGATTACACGTAAGAAATGTAACTTTTAAGACTTTGTTTTCAGGCGATGAGGGTAGTGACAGAGAGATAGTTAGGTTTTGGAAATGCTCTTCCTTTCACTTATTTCTGCTAATTAATAATATTATCTTGAATTAAGCTCTCTTTATAAAATGCTAAATAAAACTTTCTTATGACTTTTTCTAATGCTTGCTTAGTAAAGTTCCGAACCTAAGTTTTCTTAAATATGTTTTAATAAACTTTTAAAAAAATGACAAGCTGGTCTTGTTTATTATGAATGTCTTAAACAAACATATAGTATCCATTCACCTCACTCTCTATGTTTATGGGCCTGGTATTGATTGGTAAGTGTGATAGTGGATTGTGACATCATTTATAAAGAATTTTAGTTTTTAGGCTCCATCACTACCAAATTCCAAGAAGGAGAAACATGTCTCCCCTTGTGTAGAGTCTGTGTTCCCATCCAGAAGTGGGGTCACGCTAATAAGTAGTTGCCTCCTCTGTAGTCACTCAAAATTGAGTCTGGGGTTAGCCCTCTTTCTGCTGGGGTTGTTGCCAGCTTGAATAGGGGTACAAAGGCTGACCCTCTCCCGTTGTCACCTGGCATATTTTTGGGACAGGACCATCTTTGAACTTTATTAAGGTCTTGGGTCCACCCTACCTGATTTTACTGACGGGATGGAAAACACACCTCCCTGCACCCAGACAATTGTTCGTCCCATCACTGGGAACAGTTTTCATACCTCAGTAAGACCAAGTACAGGCTGTGTAGCTGCTGCAGATCTAATGCAATTTAGCATTCAGGGGCTTCAGGTCGGGAAAAGGTAACTTTCTAAAAAGAAAACTCTTCTCAAATATTTATTACAAATCATTGAATTGGGATAGTAATAAATATTACAAATTGTAGTTGAACTATTTTTCTAGCTGGTTCCAAGCCCAAGATAGCAGAATTAAATATGTTACTCTGTCAGACAGCCAGACACTTTCTCAATGAAGTTACCTTATGGGTCACTGCCACTGTAGGGAGAAGGTAACATTAATTTTCTACATGTTTCGTTTTTTATAACATACTCCTACTTTATGGGCTACAAGGCCTCATAGGGGTGACTTAGTCATACTTGAAAGAGTGGTTTGTCTTCATCAAACGTTTTTTTGACAAATTAGACTGCATGTTTAAACTGTAGCAGTCAGGCTATACTGGTAGGTCTCAAGTCATGTTTTCTCTGTCACTAGTGGATTGTTCAATACCTGTTGCAGTACACTTGTAACAGTTAACTTTTCATGCATTGATTAGTTTCTGCACCATATACTATGTCCTTCTAGGAAAGTTAAATGTGCCAATCAAGAATTAGCTAAGTTCTACATGTTTTATGGGTCAGAGCATATGCACCGGGCACTCAACAGCAGTCTAAAAACAGTAATACATTCAGGAAAAATTGGGGTTGACTCAAACAGGGGCATTTTTTCACAAATGATGCACCGTTATGTTTGGATAAAGTGTGCGATTCATGTTGTTTTCACGCTGTGAACCTTTAGTTTACATCTTTGTTAAATTGAAACATTTGATTGGCATATGATACAAGGTCCAGAACATATCCCCTTTGTGCAATTTCCTTGTTTTAACCCTAGGCTGATGATTTGTTTAAATTTGTGAATCATATATATTTTTTGAGTCTCCCACTAATGAAATTTGCTCTGGTGCTCCCTTGTTGGCTGGAGATAATTACACTGTTCACCTGACAACAGTTCAGAAATTCCTTAGAGCCAGTTAGCAATTCCAGTAGAAATTGCTTTGTTCTGCAGAAGAAAGAGGGTGAGACTGTACATTTCTGGAGTTTTTAGCTGCAACCACCTACAAACTAGGACAAGGAAAGACCCCAGCCTGAATATTGAGGAGCGGGCAGACTTCAGTCTCCAGTTCTCATTAGGAGACCCTTTTCATGTTTGAAAGGGAAAATGGCCTGTTTGTGTGGAGATAAGAACCGAAAGATGAAGTAACATTACTTTTTGGATGATTTTTAGTCTTGAAAGTTTCACATCATTCTGTTTATGCATAGAACAATCAAAGGGTGCCCCTTGCTTTAGTGTCAGTTGATGGTAAAGAAATATGGTTGCAACTATAGATTTTGTTGGGGTCCCACATATGACAGAAATTTGCAAGTTAGGAGCTATTTAGTAATTTGTGTCCCTTCATTTTGTGCTTTCCTTAATATGCTGATGCTTCACAAAATGTTCAAGAAGGCTGTGACTCATCTAAGTGTCCATAAAAAAGGTTTCCTTATTTATCTAATTGACATCATACTAAAAGTACATGACTGTCAGTTTCTAAGCCTGTGCATGCAATTAACACTCCATCTGCTGCATAATTTATTCTTTATTGTCAATCTTGAAAACTCCATACTTTTGCATTGTAGTAGATTCTCTCTCTTCAACCCTTTAGCTCATATACTTCAAGATTGCATCAATCAAAAAATAACTGGCCATTTTCCTTACCTTTTTCCACATTCTATCCAGCTCTTTCATTTTGGTGAACTTTATACTGTTTCCAGTAATACTTTTGTCATCTGTGCTTGACTGTTAGTAGCCTAGAGCTTGCTGAATATTGTCGTTCTCCATAGTGATTCTTTTTCAGTAATTTCAGGCTTCTTTAAATGAAGCATGAAAGTGGAACTTCTGTTTCTTAATAAAATTAGGACTTTCCATAAATACTCCTGATATATTTTTCCATATCTCCTATTGATTTTACCTGCCTCATTGGACTCGCTGGTCTGAGGAATCTCTTCAAGTACTTTTAAATACATGAGGCTAGGGCAATCTAGGAAGGTGTGGATTGAAAGAATCACACTAATCTATTGTTTGTAGTGCACCCTGGAAAATGAAACTAGAACTACCAAAACACAATACCCTCACTATTTCCATGTGACATGGCTGCAATGTGTAGGCCCAGGTTCTCCCAACACCCAGGAACTCTACCAATTCCAGGGATTTCCTAAAGCTAAAGATTAAAGGAATTCCTTGGAACTGTGGCTTGCTTGGTTCCTATAATTTTTCATCAACAGAGTGCCATGCAAATGTCTTAGTATGTATATTTCCAAATATCTCATGGAACATATATGGGTGGGTTTCTCTCAATGGACAAGAAAGGAACAGAACTTTAAAGATAGTGTGGACTTGAACCTTACCTACCGTAGTCACTCTTGAGGGAAAAAACCTACATCTATATCCTGTTTAGATTGTGCATACTACCAACCAATGACTCTACTGTGACCTGAGAAGATGTCAGAAATTAGAAGGGGCTTTCAGGATAAGACAAGAGAAACAGTCATGCACCTCATACATATTTACAGATAACATTGAATAGAGAAGGAATTAGTTAGCCCCTTAATTAAAACACTGAAAGGTAAATGTAGCTAGCCCAGCTACAGCTCTGATCAGCTATTTACCTAACATTTCAATCAAATACTCAGTGGCTTCATTCATAGGTATGTACATGTAAGAGGAGGGAGACAATATGAAGGATACATTTGACATCATAATGTGACGAGATGAGAGGGCCTTGGTACACTTCTTATGATATGGACATAAGATACTGCTAATATTTGAACATTGTCCTACATTATATTTAAGCAATTTGGTTATATTTAATATATCAAGAAATTGTTGTAAAGATTTTCATATAAACTATTAAATGTGTTTAAACAGCCTCTGAAAAGAATTCAATGGTGAGCAACAATCTGGGCTTTCTTTAACTTTTGTCACTAATGTGAGATATTTTTCTATGTCGCCTCTTTTCGCTTACATTCAATTGATTCATTAAGTTCTTTTGTGATGTATTCATTAGTTAAGATGTAGTGGAATATCATGAACATTTGGTCCTGAATTTACCATAAAAAATAAGCAGGAAATAGTGTTGGTATGTACCCAACAAAGATCTTAATTCTTGAGTTTATGATTTTGTTATTCATTTGCATTTTGCAATGCCTCTTTTATATCATTATTAACCAATTCAGGAATGGTTCTTAATATTTATATTCTAACACATTGAGATCATTAATTTGTTTGCAGCTTTCAATCATTATTCTTGGTAGCTACCCCCCCGCCCACTCATCATCCTTCAATCTATTTTTGTACACAAGTGCACCATAATGGTCACTAAAACACAAGGCCCAATTTTCAAGATGATCAGTATAATTTTCTTACATTTTCTTACATTTTCCTACTATTATATTTTTGTAAGTATTTCCTTATTTCTTTTTCCACAGTTGATTTATAATATCATAACTAAACTGAGAACTATTTTACATGTTATGATAACGTGTTCAGAACCCCTTCATTTCTTTATTAATTATTTTTCTGATGTACTAGCAATGCCTTGGATGATGAAAACATGTTATGTTTTGATGTCACCTTTAAAAATAAGGGGGTTGGGCCCAGTGGGAAAGAGGGTAGGTCGGGCCACACTATACTATCGAACAAGGGAGTTTACCTAAGCCTCTGATGTTGATTCGAACAATGAATGCCTAAATAGGGAGAAACAAAACTTTATTGGTTTATCCTGACATTGATTTATGTCATTATTCTTTGTAATTAATGATCAAATTCTTTTTATATCTAGACAGAAAAAGACCGGCGTCAACTTCATGTATTGCCATACAATTTTCAACACAGTGAAGAGCAAATCATAAATATTTACAATGAAAAAACATAACAGTAAACATGTGATTATAAATACAAAAACAGTGTGCTCATAGTTTTCAAGAATAAAACAATTAACAGTTGCCAAAACTCAGTGATCACAAACTGAATCGTCAATACAAATCCCATGGGGCGAAGAAAGAGCTTTTAAAGTGTCACCCCAATTCCTGATACATGTCAATCTATTCTTATTTTAATCAGGGAATAGAATAGATTCACTGTTTGAATCAACATCAGAGGCTTAGGTAAACTCCCTTGTTCTATACCTTTAAAAATAAAGCACATCAACTCTGCTATACGTATTTTCAACTTTGATGTATCTAGAAAATACACAATCGGGCATATGATCAATTGCAAATAATATATTATGAATATAAAGCATAAGGGTTATGTAAAAGGAATTCATGCCTCACAGAGACAACATGTAAATTCAATTATCATACACATTTGTAGGTTGATTAAAGGGAATACATTTAGTCCCTTTAGTTTCATTCCAGGGATTTTGGAGATAGGTTGTTTAGCTCAATCTGTAGTTAGAGATAAAAATTCTCTTTTTCTGGCACTAAGTCTTGTGAAAAGGACAAATATATTTAATGTCAGCTCTGCTTGCTACTTATAATTAATTTTTAACTGTTTTCTTTTCCTCTATATTCACATCTGCGAGTGTCATATTTAATTGTGTCGAAACCCCCTGCAGGATAGGTTATTACTAGAACCTAAAAGGACACCAAAACCTGTTACTGATTTAGCCTTACTACATGTAGATTTACACTATAAGCTTCTGTCGATGAATTGGTTTCAAAGTTGCACAGCTGACTAAAGGTTTGTACATGGATGCACTGATTCCGATTTGTATTTCAGTCCCTTCCATATGGTGAAACACACTAAGTAATTTTTTCGTTTGTCACAAAATCATCCATTGTTGATTGTTTTCCTTGAATTGAGAATCCACCAGCTCCAGAAATTGTTCTATATTATAAGTCCGTATAAGATTTGCTGCAATTTGTCATGTGTGTTCCTGCATTCATGAGACACGTAATTTCATAAAAAGGTCTTGAACGTAATTGTTATGTATGGCTCTCCCAGAGAGCCTCTAACATTAATTACTGTTTCTGGAAATCATAACTCCTAGATATGACATCACAACAGTTGATAACAAAACTGATTATCAGCTGTTGTGATGTCCTAAAGGCCTTTCAGGCCAGGAAACAGGGCTGTCTGAGAACCTTTCAGACCAGCTCTGCTTATCTGTTTTGACTGAAAGCAGAAAGCATAGTTGCAGGAAGGGGAAGAAAGGTAGGAAGTTAGTGGGTTTTGGCTAAGGATAGCAGGTAAGATTTATTTTTCACATTTTCTTCATGGAGGAGAGAGCACGTTCTTTACAGCTCCCCCATTATCCTCTGCACCTATGGAGTACTTGAAGTCAGGGGCAGATGGTTTTGGGGGCCATACATAACATAAATCTATAGATAGGTAAAAAGTGAATTAAGGGAAGTTTCACCTCGTGGTTCAGAGTAACATCATCGACAACTCAAGCTTCTCTCTCGTTGTCTATTTGATGTCACTCAACACTCCTCAGTGAAAAACATCCCGGTAAATCACTGTTACCCATCTATAATTCTATATATATACTTTCTGGTAACTGAGATGTTGGATTTGTTCCAACAGCATTACCTCCTTTTTGTCGTCAGGAAATATTGTGTTGGGGTTGGCAATTTACTTTAAAAGAGTAGGGTCTCCTCAAAACCCAGTTACTTAATTGCTATCTAGAGGAATTCTGATTAATGAAGTCTTGACTCAATAATTTCCATCCATCATATTTTCCTTGTCTCAGTGATTGCAAACTGTAGGACACAGAATTTTAATATCTTGTTTTGTACTGCCAATGTTACACCCCTTAAGTGCGTTCATCATGAGTCTAATGAAGAGCAAAATAAGTTTGCATGCCACTGCCAGGGCGTGAGCACATCGAAAGTGATGAGTTATCAGAAAATGTGATTGGAGGCCACCTAACAGGCTAAATTTATTGGTTGAGAGGAGCGATTACAAATATTTCATTACCAAGCAAACAAGGCCAAACAATCAGTCTCTTAAGTAGGAACCATGTAAATTGCACCAAACTCAAATGTCTAGTCACTGGCAAAGCACAGCATGGACACAGTTGGGCTAAGGGAGGAGAAGTTCCAATTCTTTGAGCTGGAAAAGTCCTGGGTTCCACACAAACTCAGACTAGGAAAAGTTGCGAATCCCCACAGAACATGGAAGGGGAGATGGTGTGGTGGTCTTCAGGACCCCAAACTCTCCTTTGCAGTTCATGTAACGCCTTTCTCCGAAAATGGAAAATTACATACAGAGATTAGTTTGACACGCAACACTAATAACAAGAGATCACTCAAAAGTAACACTCCAATTGATCACATCTTTTTTACTAGTGCAGTCTAAACATGGTCACTGAGTAAATGACTGTGTAAATGATTGTGTTATACATGTTTATTTGGGTTATATTCAGGACAGCCTGATTGCTAAAGCATGATTTCCTTTAACCTGTATCCATAAACAGAGAGGACCGAATAACTTTCATGATGAATTGTAAAATGACACTCACTGTAACTGATTTAGCATAGGCTCCACATAGGCATCTTCACAGGCATCCATCAGTCAATCCATGGAATGGCTTGATGACATTATTGAGCCCTCCCTCGATAGAGTCAGGCAGGGAGCAAAAGGTTTAAAGGCTCTGGCCTCCTCTCATTCACGGACATGAGCACATCATCTCCTGAGCTAAATGCTCTCACATGCTAATGAGAACGTTGCTAGGCAACAGTCAAATTATCACACAGGTCTGTCTGATCAATAATCTCCCACACATGTAAGAGACAAAGATTTTCAATGAGACGTTGATGAAATCATCAAATATGGACATGAGTCACACACTGTTAAAGTCCGAATCAACCCAGAGGCCAGGCGCAGTCTGACTCAAGAATTTCCTTTCGACAGCGGGTGCCTAATTTCTAAAAAGTACCAAAAATTACGGATAAGTGGGGCTTTAGTTTTCACGAGACATTTACTGAGAAAATTCCCTTTACTTTTCTGCAGTTATTCCGGTAACATTTTACAGTCACGAAGAAGTTTCTAAAAACTAGTGTTGTTTTCTGAAATCCTGAAAATCTGCGCAGGGATTTTCTGAGAAAAAAGGCACACTGAGGTGAATGTATATTTTATGTTTTTATTGACTTTTAGGGCGTGATTGAGACACAATTGGGAGCTACAAGGCGTTGCCTGTTTCTTACTTGCCTGTGCGAGCTTTACACTGAAGTAGGAAACAGACATAGGGAGGAGCTCAGCAAGTTAGCATTGGAGAACAGTGGGTTGGCATTTAAGTACAGATGCAAATTGTGCACCAACTAATGTCCGGTAGCGCAACGAGCACAAATTAACGGTGCATGATAGTTCCCGTTCCCAGGTGGGCAAAAAGCGTATGGGCCAACTTTGCTCTCACAATTTACTTACAGTAGGGAGCAAGAACCCCGTAGTTATGCCCGAACAGCAGTTCTTGGCGTTTTCACCCAAAATAAATTACAGGCTCAAGTCTGCCAGTATGACAGAACAGGTATGTATTCTTGAGTGTATGTCACAGGACAGCGTTGAAGGCACTCACCTATTGCCTAGCACTTTGACGCAGCATACGGAATATAGAGACACATGTGACAAAGGCAGTATATGGTATTCTACCAAAATATAGGGGCTTATTTACAAACAACTTGCGCCACTTTTGCGTCATTTTTAACATGGGAAAAGTGACGTAGGGGTGGTGCAAGGGGCTTATAAATATGCCCCATAGTATTTAAAACAACATGTTACAAAACTTCGTAGCCGAAACATAGATTGCCACCATGGGGACTATTCGCAAAATATACCCTAGCAAATTACAATAGTGCTACTCAAATAATAAAAATATGCTGTTCAGTAACATTCTCCTGTCCTAACACAAATCAAATGTGCTGGCTTTTTTGTGTGATTTTTTTTGGTTTTCTGAGGCGATTGTATTTGGGTTTGCTAGAAATGTGGAATAACATGATCAAACAGCTTCTCTGCCTCTTTTGCATATTATTACTCATAGCGCACAGTTTTGGTCAGATAGTTTCCTCCAGACATGGAAAGTTGGCAAATGCCAACGTAAAACACAGAAATGAGAGGTATTTGTGCTCATCTCATAATGAATGCAAGTGCAAAATGGATGCAAAATAGTTTAACATTGAGGTGCAGCATCCTTAGCTGCTCGACTAGCATCTCACGCTCCATGCACAATTCACAGAGCGTCTGCTTTGTGTGTGTTTCTATATTAGAATCCTCTCACTGGAAGTTAGGATTCCTAAAGGACCCCATTCAGCCGGAGGGATTTCGGTGTCAACCATGTCGCTGCCATCGCGCCTCATCCAACAACACGTTTTCCTGTGCAATTAGCAGAGGATCATGTCTCAGGTAGGAATGTTCCTCTGCGAGTAGCTGCAGGGCTAGAGCTGGACGTGTGTCTTGAGACTCTGCACTAATTGCAAAACACTTGGTAGTCCCTGCTGCTGTGAGCAAGACATCCTCATAAATCACCCTTTAATTTGTCATCCTTGCCTTCAGGAGCGCATTCTCTTAGACACATTTTAGGTTTAGACACCTGGGGCAGGGTTCATTGCCTGTTAGAAAGTTTCTATGTTGCATCTTGATGGACAAACAAACCAGAAAGAAAATGTGGTTGCGGTATGGATATTTCTCTATCAATGTTGTCTTTGTCGTTCATCCTTCGGTGAACATTTATGTCACCTTCTTCACTGTCGTTACTCTGCTCTTATTATTTGATGGTGTGTTCTCTTCAGTCAAAGCTGTAACTCTAGTGCAGAGTGTGTAAGTGCTCACACAGAACTGAAGGACACTGTTATGATTCAACATTGGACTAACCTGAAGAGGGGGCATTATCAGCTGGACTGGCCATATCGCACATAGGGAAATACCCGGTAGGGACCTCCTTTTAAGAGTCGATGAACAGAGAGTTTATCAACTTTCCATCTCTGCAAACATCCCTGTGAGAATGCACAGAATTTTCTGTTAGGCAGGTTTTATATATAATTCCTCCTCATCCCTACAAATTCTACAGGAGATGGGTGGACCCACTTGCTGCACTTCCTTAACAGTACTTTATACTGGGCTGATAAAAACACATTCCCAGGGATGCTTTTAGCTGGTAGTCCTCTACTGGTCACCATGAATATGTAACAGATACGAATTGTTGTTGTTTCGCCCCCATCCCCCCCCCCCCCCTGAAGCAGATGTAAATATTTACATCTAAATGTCTATAATAACCTCCATCTATTTCGTGGTATTGTTTTGTGGATAATTTCAAAGTGTTTTCACCTTTGCATTACACAGATCTAAAAACCATAAGATAAAATGTGCTTTTGTAGTGTCTACCATTCATCTAAGGGAGTCTACAGATGCTAGTGACAGACAACAGGTATTTATTGTTACCTAATTCAATGGTACTTATTTTATTGACCCCAGAAGGAAGAAAGGCGGAGTGGGTCACAATAATTCAAAGCTGTGACAATGGGGTCAAACATCGCTCACAAAAGCTTGCTGATTTCAAGAGATCGTTCACAAATAAATACAATTATTTCAAGACTGGAATTAAAAAACAGATGAGAACCATTAGAATGTATTAGCAAAATAAAGAGGTAGAAGCCACGGCATGCTTAAAACAAAATGCATGGAACAGTCGTGATAAATGAATGAAATGAAAATATTCCAGTTCCACAAATGCCTTCCTAATGGAAAGAGGAAACAATATCAACAAAGGGCCTGATGTGCAAATTACTTTTGCAGTCGCAGAACCTGAAATTTGGAAACTCACAAGGTTTGTGACTGAAAAATGTTTTTTTAATAGTTTTGAAACTTTTGTGTTGGTCCAATATGCCTTTGAGACACAAAAAAGAACTTTCTGAGTCATAAATAATTGTATTTAGGAGTGGTGGGGAGTAGGGGGGGGGGTGAACTGTTTAACCCCTTCTATTAGTAATTCGTAATGGAATGCATCAATTATTTGCATCTATCATTGAAGTTGCATGCCATTGTTCAGACACTGTATTTGTATCTATCATTGCAGTTGCAAGCCACTGGTCAGCACTGGCTCCCAAGTTTGGATTGTATTTGAGTCGCAAAGAGGAAGCTCTAGGCATGTGACACTTTCACCGTGGGAATCACGCCGGGCATCCTCAGGGTGAGAAGGCAGGGACCTAGTGGACAAGTGTCTGCTCCCTAGAGGTATTCCCAAATGGGAAATATTTTATTGTGTCACTAGCTGCACCATTTCCTTTGATGGATTTGGCCTGCTTTAAAAAAAAGTTTCCTTTTTTGTTAATCTGAATGCATGCAGGGAAAGAGGTCTGCTGCTCTTGCAAGCTACTGGTAAGGCCGGTTTCTTAACTGGATTTCTATCTTACCAATCCTTAGAATCTGCCGTCGACTGAATCTTTATTGTATGCTAAGAAGTGTAAAGGGAAGATTCTCAAACTCATAACTTTTAACAGCTTTGTAAATAAGCAATCAAATCAATTTTAAAGGATCACTGACTACGAAATGAAGTTTTAAAAATGTATTACAAAGCCAGAAACAACTGAACATACAAGCACCTCAGCAAGAGGTTTAAGAAATAAACCAGTACTAATACAAACATAATCCTATGCAAGAGCCTCAGACGACTCAGTATGAAAATCAGCGTAAGTTCAAGAAGCATCAGGCAAACAATAATTGCTCCAACTTGGAGTCTGGACTGCATTTACTCAAAAGAAAGAAAGAAGGTTAGTCTGTCCCTACACTACTCTAAAATTGTGTAGTTTGAGAGCGATTAGATTAAGCATTAACAGAAGACATCTCATATTTAGCTATTACTGTGACATTTAGTGCACTCCATTTTGTATTCATGGCAGCCATTTTGTTTGCTACATGCTGCCGCGTGTCAACCATGTGCTTTGCCCTATATTCCTGTTAACTGTGCTTGAGATCTGCCCAGCAACGAGTTATATTTAGCATCCCCCGCTTTCGTGCATGCCCAGTAGGGTCTACAGCTGTTAGTGATTAGTACCAGACAGGAATGTGTTTACCAGTTCCCAAAACCGTTAGCTCCTCCTACTTATCGATTGTTCCTTTCTATATAACCTTGTATGTACATAAAACTTGCTTCAGTGTTTGTACCGCCTTCTTTTGAGTCCCTGTGTGGAGTATAAAGGGACCATGTTCTTTTAGTTTGTGGTGCTAATTCTTGCAATACCGAAGGGTACTGTCTGAATCGTAGCACCACCTTATGAGGTGTAATAAACTTTATCTTTTCTATTCCAGTTTCTGTGCCAACTTCTTCCAATATGGTCTGAGGACTTTGTGCATAGAAGGGCGAACCCCTTGCACTGGTGGTCCTTGCTGAGGCCTGCTACTACAAATTGGCGCCTGACACGTGGGGCTCATCGACGACTCATCGACAGGCGTTTTTCCCTTCTTTCTGATCTGACCATCCAGGTGGCGCTGGTCCTCGACTGAGATCTCTTCTGTTGATTCGCCGTGCAGTGACCATTTGGTCAAATTTAGAACTTGGCAGTTGGAATCTGGATGCCCTGTGAGTGGTAAGGGCCGTTTTTCGGCACTTGCTATGGGTTTTGGATGCCCTTGTTTCGTAAGGTAGTTCTAGGAACACTTACTGTGGCTTATTTGTTTGGAAAGACTAGTCAGATTTGTATCCTTTGTATGTGATATATGAGTTGCAATTCATATAGGCAGGTAATGTGGAGACTTTTCTCCAGTCTGATTTAGATTTGAACGGCACATCGTACTAGAAGTACCGTAAGTGCTACTTTGATTATGATATTGCATATTTTGCAGTATTTCTGGCATGCCTGTTTTTAGCCACTTCGTAGGAAGTTTTGCTTTTGTAGTGGTACCAGTTTAAGACTTGAGGAATCGCAACCAGCTCCCCCAGAGGGGACGCCTAATAGATATGTATGTTAAACATGGTCTTTCTTCCATAATGTACAGCACATTGTGGAATAAATACACTCGCAAGGATCCCGAGTTACGTTGGCCTATACATGGGTCATTTGATGTGTGAAAGATTGAGTATGTGGAACAATGTATATTTGAGCGGAATTCTAGACGTGATTTGTTTGATTGTGTGCGTATATGGAAGAAAGAAGTGCGTGAACGAGCGAAGCGTGAGCAAGCCTTGATTGAGAAAGAGCAACAGAAGAATGTGTATGAGAAAGTATTGGAGTTGAGAAAGAAAGAAGTTAAAGAATTGAAAGAGAGAGAAGGAAAGAACACAGATTACAGGTATCTGGCCAATAGTTGTTCGACAACCTCTCTATCCTGTCCTTAACAAACCACAAGATGATTTTTTGTTACTAGATCGCCCTCCACCTCCGTATGCCGTTCCGTCTGCTCCGTCTGAAGACGATGAGGATTCCGGGTCAGATCAACAAAAGACGTGAGATACCCGTTCTATGCTGTCCGTTGAATGTTCGTCGGAACTCAGACAAGCCGCTCGTAAAGCACGTCGTAGTACTGCTCCTGCATCCGAACTTTTAGATAGCATGAAAGGGTGGCAGGAAAGGGAATAGTTATATTTTACTGAGGCGTTTGCCATGGAAGTTCTTGAATTTTTTCAGAAATATTCTACAAACTAAGAGCCTGATGATGTAACAGCTGATTATAAGCAAATGCGTGATGGTCTTTTTTTTCTCTCCCAGGTGACTGATGCGATCAGGCGTTTGGTTAAATTACAAACTGAAGCGATTCGCTTGCAGGAGGAGAAAAAGTCTGCTGATGCAGCTGCACGGACATCTCAGACCGGAGGATCGCAAGCTTCTATCTTCGGAACAGATAAGACAATGATAGTTCATGTGAAACCTTTGGGGGAAGCGCGCCTTTGTATGTTCCTTCTAAAGGAGCGGGTACAAGTGAAGATAAAAGTTTGACTGATGCTGAAGGTTATTTTATCTATAATTGGGTGTATACTCCTTGGAATAGGGCAGATGTAATGGCACTTAAAACAGCATTAGCTGACCCATGGAAAAATCCAGCCGCTTTTCTATGAGGAAGTTGAGGTAGTCATTAGCTCTTGCACTATGACCTTGTGTGATATTGATTTATTTTTCGGATTGATATTACTGCCGGATATGTGGAGGACCGTTCGTAAAGTTGATGATCGTATAACTTTTGGCCCGGGATGGAAAGATATAGAGCAAATGGATGAAGAAAGGGAACCTGCTCAAAAGCCATACCAATTGATATTAGATCTTCCCGCAGCTATATTAGTCAAGTTAAAAATTATTATTCCCCCGAAAAAGATAGATTGGACTGTTCTAGCGTTGTGTAAGCAAAAGGTAGATGAATCAGTTTCTGATTTCTTTACGCGCTTCGAGGAAGCATTTCACGATTTTAGCGGTCAGTCATTGACTGATAATATTGGCAGACATCTCTTTGTTGATGATTATGTTACGAATCTGTTACCAGGGATAGCTAGCCATTTAAAAGCCAGTGAAAGCTCTTGGACTACATCTTCTCCGGCATCTGTTTTGACTATGGCTCAATATTATGAACGTCAGGAATTAGAAGCAAAAGGTAGTGAGGACAAGAAGTCTAAGGAACTAAAAACAAAAGTTATGCTGGCTCAAGTTTATGGACCGTCTTCTAGAGGTAATGATGATAGAGGCGGATGTGGATTTTATGGCTCTTCTTACACTCTTCGAATTTATCTATTAATCAATGTGCGTATTGTAAGAAATTTGGACTTTGGGCGGCCGATTGTTCAGTATTGCGTTCCCAGCAGTATTCACGAGGTCGGGGACAAATGAGAAATCGCTCAGGATATTCAATAGGTTTGATACTAATGTACACACACACACACACACACACACAAGCGCAGGATGGGTTTACCACTTTTGATAGAAGAATACCTATGTCTGATTATGTGCAGTAAGCATGGGCGGAAAATCCGTTACGCTCGCGGATTTTGCGGATTTTCGGGAAATCCGCAATCCGCGAGATTTGCGAATTTCCCGCAAAATCCGCAAATTCGCACGCAGCGGATTTTTTTTGCGGCTCGCGGCGTTGGTGATACAATTTTTGCGGCGCGCGGCGTTTATCATCGTTTGCCGGGTTGTTTTTCTCGATAGTTTGCGAGTGCTGCGCCATTTTTGATCTTGCTGTGTGATCCCGTGGGAATTGGCGAGCGCGATTACGTCATCGCGGCTTGCGAGCGATAGTTTGTCAACGCGAGTACGGCGAGATCACGTCTCGCGGTACTTCGCAATTGCGAGATTTGAGATGCGGCGAGCAGCAAGAATCTCGCACAAGCGAAAATAGAAAATTTGCAATTCTGCACAAGAAATCCACCAGCAAGCAGCATAAACCTTCTTGAAATGATGATTTTTATCTGAATAACTCCTTAGGTTGACATTTGCCTGCACTTTTTTAGCGAGGAGTCCATTTTGGGGAGGGGGGGAGGGGGGTGGGAGGAAGGAAGTGCCCCACAGTCTTCAACTTCCTGTTCCTGTTCAGCAGGCTCCTCCCAGTGCTTTGTCCATCTCCTGGTCACTTTTCATTTGGATCTGGAGCTGGAAGAATTACTTTTTGTGGATGCTGCTGTATATTTGGATTTGAGGCCTTTTTGACTTTCTTTGGATCACTGTTGGATTCGAAATTTTACAAGTAAGTTTGTTTGGGGCATTACAGTTGCTGCAACTAAAATTTTGGAATTTTCGATTTTTGGGCTGTTTTGGGGCCTTTTGCCCAGGGGTACTCAGTGATGGGTGGACTGAGTCTTTCTGTGGGTTGTCTTGAACTTAAACATCATGGAGGCCATGGATGGATTGGGATTGTGCTGATTTTTCAGTGATTTTCGTTTTTTGGGGCTGTACTTGTGGCCTTTTCACCAGGGGTATTTGAGTCTAGCATGGGCCTAGTCTTTCTGTGGGCTAGTTTGAACTTAAACATCATGGAGGGCATGGATGGAATGGGATTGTGCTGATTTTGCAGTGTTTTTCGGTTTTTGGAGGTGTTCATGGGGAGGGACAGGCCATGTGGCTGGTGGCCATTTTGAGTGCAGCTACAGGCACTGGCCATGTGCTGGCAGGCAAGTGGCCATTTTGAATGCAGGCTTTGTTGTTAGGCCTGCAACCATTTTGCCTACTTTTCAACCTTTATTTATTTTATGCCCAGGGGTAGTGAGTCTTGCATGGGCCTAGTCTTTCTGTGGGTTGTCTTGAATGTAAACATCATGGAGGGCATGGATGGATTGGGATTGTGCTGATTTTTCAGTGATTTTCGTTTTTTGGGCCTGTACTTGTGGCCTTTTCACCAGGGGTATTTGAGTCTAGCATGGGCCTAGTCTTTCTGTGGGTTGTCTTGAATTTAAACATCATGGAGGGCATGGATGGTTTGGGATTGTGCTGATTTTTCTGTGATTTTCATTTTTTGGGCCTGTACTTGTGGCCTTTTCACCAGGGGTATTTGAGTCTAGCATGGGCCTGGTCTTTCTGTGGGCTGTCTTGAACTTAAACATCACGGAGGGCATGGATGGAATGGGATTGTGCTGATTTTGCAGTGTTTTTCGATTTTTGGGGGTGTTCATGGGGAGGGACAGGCCATGTGGCTGGTGGCCATTTTGAGTGCAGCTACAGGCACTGGCCATGTGCTGGCAGGCAAGTGGCCATTTTGAATGCAGGCTTTGTTGTTAGGCCTGCAACCATTTTGCCTACTTTTCAACCTTTATTTATTTTATGCCCAGGGGTAGTGAGTCTTGCATGGGCCTAGTCTTTCTGTGGGTTGTCTTGAATGTAAACATCATGGAGGGCATGGATGGATTGGGATTGTGCTGATTTTTCAGTGATTTTCGTTTTTTGGGCCTGTACTTGTGGCCTTTTCACCAGGGGTATTTGAGTCTAGCATGGGCCTAGTCTTTCTGTGGGCTGTCTTGAACTTAAACATCATGGAGGGCATGGATGGATTGGGATTGTGCTGATTTTTCAGTGATTTTCGTTTTTTGGGCCTGTACTTATGGCCTTTTCACCAAGGGTATTTGAGTCTAGCATGGGCCTAGTCTTTCTGTGGGCTGTCTTGAACTTAAACATCATGGAGGGCATGGATAGAATGGGATTGTGCTGATTTTGCAGTGTTTTTCGATTTTTGGGGGTGTTCATGGGGAGGGACAGGCCATGTGGCTGGTGGCCATTTTGAGTGCAGCTACAGGCACTGGCCATGTGCTGGCAGGCAAGTGGCCATTTTGAATGCAGGCTTTGTTGTTAGGCCTGCAACCATTTTGCCTACTTTTCAACCTTTATTTATGCCCAGGGGTAGTGAGTCTTGCATGGGCCTAGTCTTTCTGTGGGTTGTCTTGAATGTAAACATCATGGAGGGCATGGATGGATTGGGATTGTGCTGTTTTTTCAGTGATTTTCTTTTTTTGGGCCTGTACTTGTGGCCTTTTCACCAGGGGTATTTGAGTCTAGCATGGGCCTAGTCTTTCTGTGGGCTGTCTTGAACTTAAACATCATGGAGGGCATGGATGGATTGGGATTGTGCTGATTTTTCAGTGATTTTCGTTTTTTGGGCCTGTACTTGTGGCCTTTTCACCAGGGGTATTTGAGTCTAGCATGGGCCTAGTCTTTCTGTGGGCTGTCTTAAACTTAAACATCATGGAGGGCATGGATGGAATGGGATTGTGCTGATTTTGCAGTGTTTTTCGATTTTTGGGGGTGTTCATGGGGAGGGACAGGCCATGTGGCTGGTGGCCATTTTGAGTGCAGCTACAGGCACTGGCCATGTGCTGGCAGGCAAGTGGCCATTTTGAATGCAGGCTTTGTTGTTAGGCCTGCAACCATTTTGCCTACTTTTCAACCTTTATTTATGCCCAGGGGTAGTGAGTCTTGCATGGGCCTAGTCTTTCTGTGGGTTGTCTTGAATTTAAACATCATGGAGGGCATGGATGGATTGGGATTGTGCTGATTTTTCAGTGATTTTCGTTTTTTGGGCCTGTACTCGTGGCCTTTTCACCAGGGGTATTTGAGTCTAGCATGGGCCTAGTCTTTCTGTGGGCTGTCTTGAACTTAAACATCATGGAGGGCATGGATGGAATGGGATTGTGCTGATTTTGCAGTGTTTTTCGATTTTTGGGGGTGTTCATGGGGAGGGACAGGCCATGTGGCTGGTGGCCATTTTGAGTGCAGCTACAGGCACTGGCCATGTGCTGGCAGGCAAGTGGCCATTTTGAATGCAGGCTTTGTTGTTAGGCCTGCAACCAATTTGCCTACTTTTCAACCTTTATTTATGCCCAGGGGTAGTGAGTCTTGCATGGGCCTATTCTTTATGTGGGTTGTCTTGAATTTAAACATCATGGAGGGCATGGATGGATTGGGATTGTGCTGATTTTTCAGTGATTTTCGTTTTTTGGGCCTGTACTTATGGCCTTTTCACCAAGGGTATTTGAGTCTAGCATGGGCCTAGTCTTTCTGTGGGCTGTCTTGAACTTAAACATCATGGAGGGCATGGATAGAATGGGATTGTGCTGATTTTGCAGTGTTTTTCGATTTTTGGGGGTGTTCATGGGGAGGGACAGGCCATGTGGCTGGTGGCCATTTTGAGTGCAGCTACAGGCACTGGCCATGTGCTGGCAGGCAAGTGGCCATTTTGAATGCAGGCTTTGTTGTTAGGCCTGCAACCATTTTGCCTACTTTTCAACCTTTATTTATGCCCAGGGGTAGTGAGTCTTGCATGGGCCTAGTCTTTCTGTGGGTTGTCTTGAATGTAAACATCATGGAGGGCATGGATGGATTGGGATTGTGCTGTTTTTTCAGTGATTTTCTTTTTTTGGGCCTGTACTTGTGGCCTTTTCACCAGGGTTATTTGAGTCTAGCATGGGCCTAGTCTTTCTGTGGGCTGTCTTGAACTTAAACATCATGGAGGGCATGGATGGATTGGGATTGTGCTGATTTTTCAGTGATTTTCGTTTTTTGGGCCTGTACTTGTGGCCTTTTCACCAGGGGTATTTGAGTCTAGCATGGGCCTAGTCTTTCTGTGGGCTGTCTTAAACTTAAACATCATGGAGGGCATGGATGGAATGGGATTGTGCTGATTTTGCAGTGTTTTTCGATTTTTGGGGGTGTTCATGGGGAGGGACAGGCCATGTGGCTGGTGGCCATTTTGAGTGCAGCTACAGGCACTGGCCATGTGCTGGCAGGCAAGTGGCCATTTTGAATGCAGGCTTTGTTGTTAGGCCTGCAACCATTTTGCCTACTTTTCAACCTTTATTTATGCCCAGGGGTAGTGAGTCTTGCATGGGCCTAGTCTTTCTGTGGTTTGTCTTGAATTTAAACATCATGGAGGGCATGGATGGATTGGGATTGTGCTGATTTTTCAATGATTTTAGTTTTTTGGGCCTGTACTCGTGGCCTTTTCACCAGGGGTATTTGAGTCTAGCATGGGCCTAGTCTTTCTGTGGGCTGTCTTGAACTTAAACATCATGGAGGGCATGGATGGAATGGGATTGTGCTGATTTTGCAGTGTTTTTCGATTTTTGGGGGTGTTCATGGGGAGGGACAGGCCATGTGGCTGGTGGCCATTTTGAGTGCAGCTACAGGCACTGGCCATGTGCTGGCAGGCAAGTGGCCATTTTGAATGCAGGCTTTGTTGTTAGGCCTGCAACCATTTTGCCTACTTTTCAACCTTTATTTATGCCCAGGGGTAGTGAGTCTTGCATGGGCCTAGTCTTTCTGTGGGTTGTCTTGAATTTAAACATCATGGAGGGCATGGATGGATTGGGATTGTGCTGATTTTTCAGTGATTTTCGTTTTTTGGGGCTGTACTTGTGGCCTTTTCACCAGGGGTATTTGAGTCTAGCATGGGCCTAGTCTTTCTGTGGGCTGTCTTGAACTTAAACATCATGGAGGGCATTGATGGAATGGGATTGTGCTGATTTTGCAGTGTTTTTCGATTTTTGGGGGTGTTCATGGGGAGGGACAGGCCATGTGGCTGGTGGCCATTTTGAGTGCAGCTACAGGCACTGGCCATGTGCTGGCAGGCAAGTGGCCATTTTGAATTCAGGCTTTGTTGTTAGGCCTGCAACAATTTTGCCTACTTTTCAACCTTTATTTATGCCCAGGGGTAGTGAGTCTTGCATGGGCCTAGTCTTTCTGTGGGTTGTCTTGAATGTAAACATCATGGAGGGCATGGATGGATTGGGATTGTGCTGTTTTTTCAGTGATTTTCTTTTTTTGGGCCTGTACTTGTGGCCTTTTCACCAGGGGTATTTGAGTCTAGCATGGGCCTAGTCTTTCTGTGGGCTGTCTTGAACTTAAACATCATGGAGGGCATGGATGGATTGGGATTGTGCTGATTTTTCAGTGATTTTCGTTTTTTGGGCCTGTACTTGTGGCCTTTTCACCAGGGGTATTTGAGTCTAGCATGGGCCTAGTCTTTCTGTGGGCTGTCTTGAACTTAAACATCATGGAGGGCATGGATGGAATGGGATTGTGCTGATTTTGCAGTGTTTTTCGATTTTTTTGTGCTGTATAACTGAACTGATGTTCCTCTGTCTTCCATTGTTTTTAGGTGCACAAGACTCAAGAGAACCACCAGTGCCAGGAAGAAGTCCTGCAGCGGTGTGTGTGTGCAGCATAACGTCACGCGACGTCACGTCTGGCCTCAGACAACTCTACAATTCGTGCAACTGCGGCCTGCTGCCTGACCTGCTCTGAAGAAGATGGCCCCAAAAAAATTTCTCCGTAGCTCCTCTAGCAAGAAAGTTGCTAGTAAGGAGCAGAAGAAGCAAGTTACCAAGAAGGCTGGTGTGCCACCCGCCACGTTTTTTGGGAGCAAAAAAAGTACGCCTGCAGCAGCAGGATCTGCTGGGGACCAAGCTGGGAGCAGCACCCCTGCTCCATTGGGTTCAGTGCCTCCACCACCACGCCAACTTAAGTCAAAGCCCTTGAGTGCTTCAGAGGCAGTCAGTGTACTTCTCCAATCACCATCGACCAGTGATGTTGGCTCATCGCAAGAAAGTAGCAGCAATGTCCCTGAATCAACACAGGTTGTTGTAACTCATCTGACAAGTGTTGAACAACCACAGCCGCAACAACAACCACATGTGCAAGTACAAGCCCAAGTACATGTGGAAGGAGAAGCAGCAAAAGGAGATGCGCAAGCAAAGGTGCATGGAGGTTCACAAGTGCCCACAATAGTTGTTCCTCCCGAAGTAGGGGCACATCAGGAAATCGACAATGAAGCCGAGGTATTGGAAGCCACTCCTCCTGATGATCATTCATTGTCTTCCACATCCCTAGCAAGGAAAAGATCAAGGGGGGTGTCTACATCTTCTTCAAGCCCACCTCCTTCTGATGCAAGTGATCTGTCTTGGCATCCACAACTGCAGTCTGACAGTGAGGCACACCATGATCTGACAAAGGTACCTAAGCGTAAAAGGAAGGTCGTCGAAAAACTCATAGCTATGGATTGTGATGAGGCTCAACAAGAAGTGACAGATACTGCTGGTGATGAAGCCTCTCACGATGATGACGAGCCAGTCATCACAAAGGTCACTGCAGCCCCACCGGGCATGCAGCAAAGAGACATTTTGACCCTATCCCGAGAAGCTGCTGAGCGTGATGATGATGTCGACGAGGAGGCAATGGAAGAAACACCACAATCATTGGAGTTAACTAGTACACCAACACCTACCGCTTCCATATTTCTTAGTCGCCAGAAGGGACCTCCATCCACCTCGACCTCAATTCGTGGTGGTGAAAGTGCAAAACGTACTGAAGTTTGGCAATCCACATCCTCCACTTCATCTGGCATTAGCAGCAGGACCACCACCACCAGTATCGCCGCCTCCTCCGGCCCCCAAAGACATTTCAAGTCCGCAGTTTGGGACTTCTTTAGTGTTTTCACAAAAAAGGAAAACCTCGCCATTTGTAGCATTTGTAAGTTGGCAGTTAGTCGTGGTAAGTTTGGTTCCAACTATGGTACCGGAGGCCAGAGAGGTCATCTTGAAAGAAAGCACACTGTCCAATGGTTTGCGCACCTACAGGCGATCAATGAAGGCCGAATTGCACGTAATGATGTTTCATCTGATGATGACGAGGAGGAAGAAGACGTGTCAAACATTTCACTTACACCCAGTACCCCTGTCAGCAGCACACCCCATGTGAGCCACACTAAGAGTGTGGGAGAGAGTGATACACCATTGCGAAAAAAGTTCATCAGCGAGCGTAACTGGGTCGAAGATATCATCATCATCCCGTAAATCTTTGGTCCAGGGCAACATTAAAAAGATGTTGTTTACAGAAGTGCAATATGAACGCAACCACCCACTGACGCGTCTGTATAACACTAAGCTGGCTAAAATGCTAGCTCTGGACCTTCTCCCTTTTTCTTTTGTAGAAGGGGTTGGTTTTCTAGAATTAGTGGCAGCGCTCTGCCCTAAATGGAAGGTTCCTAGCCGGTTCTATTTTGCCCGAGTTGCGGTTCCAGCACTACATGAAGATGTTCTGAAGGTGATTGGGGCAGCTTTGTAGAAGAGTGCTGTTCACACTATACATCTGACAACAGACATGTGGACCAGTGGCGCAGGCGCTGATTACATGTGCATCACTGCACACTGGGTCACTTTTTCAGGGGCTAAAGCAAAGCTAAACACAGGTGTTGACACGGACATTGTTTTTAAAGCTGCTCGGAAACATGCAACACTAGCCATGTTTGGTTTGGAGAAACGTCACACAGCAGAAAACATTTTGGATGTCTTTAAGACAAAGGTCCTTAAGTGGCTGTCCCCACTAAAACGCCAGGTTGGTTATGTTTCCACGGACAATGGCGCCAATATAGTTAAGGCCATGAGGGACGGTGACTATTTCAGAGTGCCGTGTTTGGCGCACTGTATAAACCTGGTTGTCCAAAAATTCTTGGGTAATAAAGGCAGTGCAGCGTACAGTGTATTGGACACCTGCCGAAAAATGTGCAAGCATTTCAGCCATTCTTTTAAGGCCCGGAAGCAGCTGAGGAGCCTGCTATATCAACATCAAATGCCAGTGAAAGCACTCATCCAGGAGGTGGTAACACGTTGGAACTCAACCTTCTACATGCTTGCACGTCTGTATGAGCAGTATAAGGAACTCGATCAATATTTCCTTACAGAGGGTACAGAGGAGCTGAGGATGGGTGCGGCGCAATGGAACATAGTTCAAAGCCTGACACGCATGCTTCGTCCTTTTGAGTTCTTCACGCGTGCAGTCAGCAAGGAGGACTCTAATTTGGGAAAAGCTATCCCATTGTTGTACATGCTGGAGGACCAACTGAAGGAGGTGTGTTCTGTATTTGCAGACGATGACAAAAACGAAGACTCTTTGCTTCTGGCTGAGAAATTATTAGAGCTCCTACAAGGTGATGAACGTCTTAAAAAGATCCACTCAGAAGAGCATTACATTTGTGCTACTATTCTGGATCCACGCTACAAAAAGGCGCTGGCAGGCCAAGCATTCTTTCCTTTTGATGATGAACATGTTCCAAAGTACAAACGTTGGCTAGCCTTGTCAGCCAAGAGGTTTGAAAGAGAACGGCTGGAAATTGAAGGAAATGGCAGTACATCAGCAGGCCATCCCCAGTCAAAACAATCCACTTCTGCACCTGTGGCTGTGGCACAAGTGACCTCACAGCCGTTAAAGACACCGGCAACCAGATCATCTGCACGAAACACAACAGAAACATTGGAGGCTGAAGAGGATTGGCTAGCTCTGCGTGGGTTTGGTTCTCAAAAGGTCAGAGGCACAGCAAGAGCTAAGCAAAGTGGAGGAACCTTGGATGAGGACCTTGAGTCGATGGTGAAGGACTATCTGAATGACTCAACAGAGGTCTATGTTAATTCTGACCCATTGGCGTATTGGCATGGGAAAAAAGAATTGTGGCCACAGCTCACCAACCTGGCTTTAAACTACTTGTCTTGCCCACTCGCAAGCGTGTCTTCTGAACGGGTTTTCAGTGCTGCTGGTGGCATTGTAACTCCCAAACGGAGCCGCCTCTCGCCCAAAAATGTGGAGAGGTTAACAATGATCAAGATGAATCAGCACCTCATACCACCAGATTTCAGAGTACGAGAAAGCGTGCCGGATGAAGAGGAGGTAGCCAGCAACATAGATGAGGGAATTTCTACTCTGTCAGGTGACACTGAGCTCACCCTGCCTGAATTCGCAGAGTATGATGACGAAGCCTTATTCTTATTCCTGGACCGTGATACAGAGCCCTGAAAATGAGACAACGAATCAATAACTTTCTTTTTCGTCCTTATTCACTTTTATTCCTGTGTGTCTGTCTTTCTTTGTTGTGCACAGTTAATATATTTCAAACTTTAATCAGATAATCACAAAATCAAGCCCATCAGCAGAACTGTCTTCACTGGTTTGCTAATTGATTTGAAGTTGCCGCAGTCTGCATTCCTCAGGTTCACAAGTTCAGAAGAACATGCTCCTCTATCCTCCTCCTCCAGACTCCTATTTCCATCAAACCAGAGGGCTGGTTTACGCCCAATGAAGAAAGACTCAGCATTTGTGGGGGTGTTGTTGCTTTTCTTTGCAGGTGAGTTGACGGCTCTGGGACCATTGTTGGGAAGCTCTAATACCGGATAAAAGTGTATTGGACCAAATCCCAGGCGGAAATTTTTTTGTGTTTTTGATGACTTGCTTGCCTTTGAGGTGCTCTTTGGGGGGGTTCCGTCTGTTTCAGGGTGAGTTTCGTGGTCTGGGAGCACTGCTGGGACACTCTAATCTTGATTGCATTTGCTTTTCAGGAAATCCGTCGTGGCAACCCCGACATATGGCCTAGCTACGCAGCGCGTTTGGACCGAAGGCCGAGAAATATTGCAAGTATGAGATTTTGCTTTTGGCCTGTTTGGGGGTGTTATGCTTCTTGGCGGGCGGGTTGGGTTGGCGGGTCTTTGCCTTGGGGCATTCCTGGGAAGGTCTAATACCGGGTAGAAGTGGTTGGGACAAAATCCCCGCGGAAAAGCCTTTTGGCACTTTTTGTAACTTGTTAGGGTTAGCCCTAGCAGCAGGATTGCATGTGTTTCGGGGTGTTCTAGATTTTTGCAACTGAGTTCTGGGGTCTTAGAGCACTCGTGAGAATGTGTAATTTTGGTTGCAAGTCATTTGAAGAAAATCCATGGTGGGAAAGGGGGGATTTGGCATAGTTAAAGAAAGCCTTTGCCACTATTCTTAACTTAGGGTTCGTTAGGGTTAGCAGTATTTCTATTGCATGTGTTTGAGTGGGGGGGATTTCGAGTCTTGGAGCGATGCTGGCTATGGCTAATTTTGCTTGGTTGCTTGCAAGTGGTTTGAATGCAATCCACGGTGGGTAAGGGGTAATTAGGAAGGGGGTACTTCGGCCTACTTTTACTTTCAAAGTAAGTTTTGTCACCAGTTTGCTGCTAGGCCTCGTGTTTTGAGATTTGATTGGGGGTCTTCTACATTTTTGCGACTGGCTTTAGTAAGGGTCTGGGTGGGAGCACTGCTAGGAAGATCTAATTTTGTTCTAAAACACAGTTTACAGTACACCTAGCTTGAGGGGAAAGATCCGCTACATTAATTTGCCCATACTTATTTATCCTTCAAAAGGTGACTCAGACAGAGTACGCACTTTCAAAAATATTGTACTGTCTACTAGGAAAATCAAATTGTGACTTTTTGCACTCCACAGCCTACATACCTTATATTTATTTATCAGTGGTGTTGTAATATTATATCACTTCCTGTTTTTCGTTGAATAATTACAGGCCGGGTTTCAGTCTCTGCAATGGGGAAAAAAGGATGGAGTCAGGCTTCACAGTAGCGAGCCACAATTCAGCATCAGGCAGGCAGTGGACAGGGTGTCTTCTGGTGACCAACATCGATGGACGAAGCGTCGGCTGCAATGGAGGAGTGCCGCTAATAAGAGGATTTTTTTTCTGCAGGCAACTTACTTACCACTTCCAACAGGACCACTACAACCACATAGATACAGTATCCCTTGCCTTTTTCTCTGACTGTGACTGCATTTCTTGGATCTCTATCTGCTTCTAAATTGATCCCTTAACACATAACTTAGTCCACTCCACTATCACATCTGCACCACACATAGTCATTTGTAAGTGCTCCTACGTAATTCGCAAGTCGCAGCACGCCCCAGGCCGTAGAGGACTGGGATGGCCCCAATGATGAAGCATGTCACCAAGGGGCAACCCTGGTGAGTGAGGGGACACCTAGAAAAAAAGCAATTTCTCATTTTCTATCTACTATACCTTGCAGACCAACCCCATTGAGTGTTGTTGTGAATGGATTTATAGTGACCAGCAAGGCTCTCGGGTATCTGGCTACAGAGACCTTATGTTGAATATCGTTATCAATAATTCCACACAGGCCCTGTACTGTCGCATTCTTTCTTCCACAGTTGTCGAATGTACTACTTACTTTTCACTGACATGCATGCAGTAGTGCATGCACTTTCAAAGATTGATGGATAGGTTTGTACCCAAAGAATTGTTTATGTTCAATTGTTTGTCTATGCTGTGCTTTTTTTTACAGGGTGTCTTCTGGTGACCAACATCGATGGACGAAGCGTCGGCTGCAATGGAGGAGTGCCGCTAATAGGAGGATTTTTTTTCTGCAGGCAACTTACTTACCACTTCCAACAGGACCACTACAACCACATAGATACAGTATCCCTTGCCTTTTTCTCTGACTGTGACTGCATTTCTTGGATCTCTCTCTGCTTCTAAATTGATCCCTTAACACATCACTTAGTCCACTCCACTATCACATCTGCACCACACATAGTCATTTGTAAGTGCTCCTACGTAATTCGCAAGTCGCAGCACGCCCCAGGCCGTAGAGGACTGGGATGGCCCCAATGATGAAGCATGTCACCAAGGGGCAACCCTGGTGAGTGAGGGGACACCTAGAAAAAAAGCAATTTCTCCTTTTCTATCTACTATACCTTCCAGACCAACCCCATTGAGTGTTGTTGTGAATGGATTTATAGTGACCAGCAAGGCTCTCGGGTATCTGGCTACAGAGACCTTATGTTGAATATCGTTATCAATAATTCCACACAGGCCCTGTACTGTCGCATTCTTTCTTCCACAGTTGTCGAATGTACTACTTACTTTTCACTGACATGCATGCAGTAGTGCATGCACTTTCAAAGATTGATGGATAGGTTTTTACCCAAAGAATTGTTTATGTTCAATTGTTTGTCTATGCTGTGCTTTTTTTTACAGGGTGTCTTCTGGTGACCAACATCGATGGACGAAGCGTCGGCTGCAAAGGAGGAGTACCGCTAATAGGAGGATTTTTTTTCTGCAGGCAACTTACTTACCACTTCCAACAGGACCACTACAACCACATAGATACAGTATCCCTTGCCTTTTTCTCTGACTGTGACTGCATTTCTTGGATCTCTCTCTGCTTCTAAATTGATCCCTTAACACATCACTTAGTCCACTCCACTATCACATCTGCACCACACATAGTCATTTGTAAGTGCTCCTACGTAATTCACAAGTCGTAGCACGCCCCAGGCCGTAGAGGACTGGGATGGCCCCAATGATGAAGCATGTCACCAAGGGGCAACCCTGGTGAGTGAGGGGACACCTAGAAAAAAAGCAATTTCTCCTTTTCTATCTACTATACCTTCCAGACCAACCCCACTGAGTGTTGTTGTGAATGGATTTATAGTGACCAGCAAGGCTCTCGGGTATCTGGCTACAGAGACCTTATGTTGAATATCGTTATCAATAATTCCACACAGGCCCTGTACTGTCGCATTATTTCTTCCACAGTTGTCAAAAGTACTACTTACTTTTCACTGACATGCATGCAGTAGTGCATGCACTTTCAAAGATTGATGGATAGGTTTGTACCCAAAGATTTGTTTATGTTCACAATTGTTTGTCTATGCTGTGCTATTTTTTCTTGTCTCCCAAAACCTTTCCCAAAAACCCCCGTGCCCATCCATTTTTCAAACCCTAACCCTCTTCCCCCGGGCTGTGTGGTTTTGATTGATGTGTGACTAAATTACAGCAATAAATCCACACACTTGCTGGGGAGGATAAGGTGATAGCAACAGGCTGGTGAAGAAATCCGAGGATATATTCTTACTCTGCTTGACAAAGAACCATTGCTAATGTGAAAGAACTTCAACCGAATTAGTAGTTATACTTTACCACTTGTTAGGCTACAATGTGGCACTGTTCTACTGTACTTCTGTCACCTGCTATATTCTCAGTTGTACCGTTGAATTGCTCAGGAGGACAAACCAGATTTCTTTTTTTTTTTTATAGGCATGCAACTGCCACTGTGTCACACCACTAGTACCACCGCTATGAGGAAATTTTATCCGACCAAGATTGCCAACCTTATTCGCTGTTTCCCGTGGAGCCAGCCCTGGGTCTAGCCCTACTTTCAAACACAAATTACAGGTAAGATAAGCGTTTGGTGGTTTGGGGGTATAATGGAGTATTAGTAGGAGAGACGAGAGACTGAAGGTAGTACTACTAAAGTCCTAGGACTCTTGGATTCACTTCACTTAGTCTGTGAGAGGTACTTAGTGTTGAAAACATTTGGGCATTTACACTTAAAGGAAGAAAATGGAACTAAACTTTCAGGAAAACAAAGTCACTGTTAAACCCCCACCCACCAGGCAAGCAGTAAGAAACGGGTATGCTCAGATAAAGTTTGAAAAAGTATATTTATATCCCTAACAAAATAATCTCCCGCAAGACCCTCCCTAACCCCAACGATTGTCCTTCAAAAGTCCCCAAAAACCCAACTCCCAATTCCCAACCCCAAAAGTATCTAAAAAAGGGGCAAGGGACACTATGGGTGGATGCTGTCAACTTTTTGGGCCAGGGCATCATGCTCCTGGCGGAGCAAGGCGTGCTCTACGCGGAGCCCCTCCAACTCCTTTGAAAAGTGGTGGAGCTCCTGCTGGAGGCGGGACACCATCAGGGTACTGCGGCGCAGGCGTGCCTTCAATGCCTTGTAGGTGCAACGGCTGTGAGAGGAAGCTGTTGTCCTTGCTACTCGGCAGTGGCGTTTGGCTTTGGCAGCCTGGCTCAGTCTGGGTGGACCACTGTGCTGGGTGGCACTGGCTGCCCGTGGGGGAACGAAGGCCGATGCAGACGACGTAGTTGTTGTGGTCGACTGCACACTTTCTTCGTCCTCCAGGGCCACCAGCCGCCGATATTCGGCCACAGTGGCATTGATCCTCCGTTGCCGGGCCGCTCTAGCCAGCTCCTTCCTCCTTGTTCGTTTGGAAGGAGAACCTATATGAAGAAAGAAAGACATAGTCTGTAACCAATGCTCTTTAAGATTAACTCAATCATTCAGCAGAAATTTGTGTTGCACTACAACTAGCAACTTACAAGCGCATTACATAACTATTGAGGCCAGTATCTATCTAACCTCACACTTCTTCATCCTTGCTCTAACATTAGTGGGAGTTTAAGGAACAAATTCTACGAGCACTATGGACTTCCATTGGAGTCGACTATGAAAGTACACCAGTCTTATTCTTCTTCTTGTCTCTTGTTTAGGAAAATTGGTACGTTATCTTCTGCAAGCCGGCATAATGCCAGCGCAGTAAACTTGCACCGAGAAAAAGAGACGCACGCCATGAGGAGTGACCTAGACTTGCGTTGCGTTACTGTACCCGTCCAGTACATGCAGGTGGTGAAGCTCTTACTTTTCTATTACGGGTGGCACTGAGAATACTCTGTTACAACTCAAGGGCTACTGCTTAATTAATTTAACTTTCACCCTACAGTGGAAATGAGTACTAGAAATGGAAAATTGAAGAAGATAAATAATCTGATTATCTATCACTTCACATGGGATGTTTTTGCTTATATATGGGATGACTTTAGGTGCTTTGCTTTTTATTGAGTGACCAGTGATACATCCACACATGAATGACTGAGTACTACTAAACTTATTAAGAGAGGTAGGGAGTGGCCACCGTAATAACCGGATCTATGCTGTGCTTGCAATACAAACTACTGCTACTATTGATGGTTGTATTTGGACAAAATTAAAACTTCTTTTCCTTGCCTTTCCTACACTGGAACGGACGTGCGGGTGCAGTGTTACATGTTCTTCAAAGTTACACTTAGTTCATCCACTGACCGTCTACTCTCTCTAGATCATGGGTACTCACAAACTTTCTCTCAGGGGCTAAATTTACAGTGTAGTTTGTGGCCGAGGGCCGCACTGGTGGGGGCGGAGTCAGAGGGGGCGGGGCTAAAGCAAAACGATAACTTGTGACCATGAGGTTGCACACAGGTCCCTGCAGCAGATGCCCTCATCCACTGAGCCACCAGACCCAGCATTTACATACATCTCTCTCCCTCCTGCTCTCCCTCCTGCCCTCCCTCTCCATCTCTCTCTCCCTCCTGCCCTCCCTCTCCCTCCACCTCTGTCATCTCACTGTGTGTGTGTCTATCTGTGTCAGCCTTCAGCCCGGGTTGAGACCGCTTCCTCAACGCGCACACACAGACAACAACACCAAAGTACTTAACAGGTCTTTAAAAGACCATTAACATATTATTGAGGCTTTGTTTGTTGTAGCGCCCCTGCTTCTCCACCCTGACAATCACTGCTTGCCCGGCCCCACAGAGCAGAGGCTTTGTTCTATTTCACCTCTTTGTGGCCTTGCATCTCCACTCTGCTCTGTGGGGGCCGGGGGAGCAGTGATTGTCAGAGTGGAGATGCAGGGGCGCTAACAGGTGAAATACAAAAAAGCCTCTGCTCTGTGGGGGCCGGGGGAGCAGTGATTGTCTGCAAGGTCTGCGCACCGCCAAGGAAGGCTTGCCGGGCCACCACCGGCCCGCGGGCCGTACTATGAGTACCCCTGCTCTAGATACACATATGCTATCTAAGAGTCAGATAGTAGCATGATCCAGGTATATGGACACATACAGTTTCTGTGTCACCCACCCAGGCTGTTGTCCTTCCACCCATCATTGCTTCATCATTCACCCAGCCATGCATCTCATATTCTTGCCTTCCCAGCTAGTCTTCAATCTCAATAAGTAAGGAATATATAAGAGCTTACCTCTGGCCGCCACCACCACCGTCTCAACTCTCACAGCCGCCACCTCCTCCCCTGAAGAATCGCCCTCCGCCTCCGTGTCGAGCATCACCACCTCCACACTGGCTCCGCCACCAGATGTTCCACCTACAAAGTACATTTAAGAATGTTAGAATAAAGCACTCACTAGTCTTTGGTCTAGGAATGAAGACATGTGAAAACAATGTAATTTGTGACTGTCTACTTTAAAGTTAAAAAAAATGTCCCTTTTTCCAGGGAAGGTTGTCTTGCTGCACTTTTTGGCACAACTGATGAAGGCTGTTTTTTTAACACGCACCATTTTTCTCCACACAGACAGAAGATGGACTTCTAACAACAAGATCAAGTTGAAACCAGGTGAGAGCTCGGCTCGACCACAAGAAATGTCTTCAATTAATCGTCAGCACTAACCACTTTTCCATTATCTGTTAAACGTTTAGTTTTATTATGACTTCATTTTAATAAATGTGTTTACTTTTAATAAAGCTTTTAAACTTAAATACAATCTGTGTTTTTTGGTCCAGACTAGAGTGACTGAGCGAAAGGTTTTGCAATTTTTGCAAGCATGAGTCCAGATAGAACACTTCAAAAGACATTATGGACACTCCCAGAGGACTGCACTAAGTTGATAGAGCTATTGCTGACTAGAATCATGGGAGTTTCGCCAACCGTGCAATCTTAGTTAGTTACACAGACTAATAAGAATAATCTAGTAATACCACATGGAGTCATAGTAGAGGCAGGATAAGAATTTAGATACAGTCTACAAGAAGATCAAAGACAATTTTGAAAAAAGTCAAATGAGGAACGCTAGGAAAAATAGGTACTAGTCTAAAATGAAAACTTACTGGGGCCAGCAGAGGAGCCCTTGCCTGCCCGATCCTGGCCCTGTTGAACAGCATCCGCCGCCTGCTGCTCCTGTGTCCTCCTCTCGCCCCTGGGGGGAGCTGACGTACAACATGAAAGAAAGAACAGAAAACATGGATGATTGTTGCTTGTCAATGTCAACCAAATCAAACATTTCAAAAGAACAATAACAAAATATTTCCGCGAAATTATATTGATTAGGGTTAGTTTTCATTTATTTGCGGACTTGTGACTTCGAAAGTCACGTAACTCACTAAACAAAGTACTGAAACGTTCACCTAGGACTGGCAGGCAGCAGTCCGCAGGCAAGACGCAAAGTGACAGACAAACTCCATTGTGATTTCAGTCAGATCAGTGACAACACTAACAGTTGCCTGCTACATTACCAGTCATTTAAATAGTCAAACTATCAATCCACCGCCACTATTTTTCTTATTGTCAGGGGTACAAAGGAAGGGGCAGATTTAAGCCCCTTGCGGCTCTTTTGCGCCGTTCTTGCGTGACTTTTGTGACGCAGCAGCTAAACAAAAAAGGGCGCCATGGTGCAGCGTATAATATTATAACAACGTGACGCATTTGGGAGATGCATCCCGTTATAAAGCCCTGCGCCATCAGGGGGCGTTCCGGCGCAAGGGAGGGCATTCCTGCGCTGGAACACATCCTAAAAGTGGCTGAGGGAAATCTACAAAATTTCAATCAGTCACCTTTAGGACAATGATGCGTCACACAAACCCTGCACCTGCTTGAAGCAGACGTACGGCTTGACCCAGCATTGGGGAGATAGGGTACCCCAGAGCATTGCTGGAGCTGCGCCATCGTTGCGACGCAACTCCGGCAGTAAAGCTTCGGTGACGTTTTGGGCCCATGGTGCGCCGCATTGCAAATACGGCGCACCATGTTTGGTGGTGGTAGCGGGCCACACAATTAATGGCGCATCCCTGCTACTTTGCAGGGATGCGACGGTAATTGCAATTCTGCCCCTTAGGGGCATACTTACTTACGCGTTCTGGCGCATCTCCATAGATGCGCCAGATCAAATGCGTCACGCAAAACTACCCTTGCGACACGGCAGATGCGCCTCATTTACAATGCCGATTTAGAAAAGGGGGTGGTGATGAACAGAGTGTCTGAGTTAAACAGACCACTCTTACCCAGTCCAAAGATCAGGGCTTGATCCATCACCGTTATTTATCTCACTGCCCCATCCCAGCTCAGAACTAGGCGTGGGCGGAAAATCCGTTCCGCTCGCGGATTTTGCGGATTTTCGGGAAATCCGCAATCCGCGAGATTTGCGAATTTCCCGCAAAATCCGCAAATCCGCGAGCAGCGGATTTTGCTCGCACTGCTCGCACTGTTCGCGTGAGTTCGCGCCCCGCGAATAAGTGCAAAATTGCAGAAATACGATCTTGGCAAAACTGAAAGTAACTACTTACCAGGTTCAAAAGTTCAGGCACATCATTAGTAGCCATTTCCTGTAGTGCTTCCTGAGGGGCCCCTCCAGAGTTCAGTTGCCAGTTGAAACTATTATGTGACCCTGCTCTGAACCTCAGAATAGTTACACATATGCCACAAAGGTCCTGAATTACAGCTAAGGGAGACAAGCAGGAGCCAGGCTGGAAGTTAAAATCCATTAATCAGCCCCTAATTCATTATTGTCAGTTGGGGCAGGGCAGGTGTTGTAACTAATTTTGCAACAATGAAAGCACTTAGCAAGTGCAAAAGATCACTAATCAGGGCGCACTAAGGAAGCAGGTGCCAGCTAAAAAAATATTCTGTGACACATTAATCAGCCCCAAATTAATTCAGGTCACTTGAGGCAGGGAAGGTGTGCTTTGCTTTGCCGAAAATAATGTACACTGGACAACCAGAGGGTGTGGTGATGAAACAGAGGGTGGCATGGGTGGGCCAGAGGATGGCATGAGTAGTCAGAGAGTGGCAGTGGTGACAGAGAGTGGCAGTGATGAAGAAGAGTGTCCCAAACAGGCTGGACACGTAGAAACAACAAGTTCGCAAAACTTGCGACCCGACAGGTAAGTTCGCAAATTGCGAAATTGTAAAAACCCTCGCGAACTGGCAGAAACACGGGCGAACACAAAAAAAAAAAAATCCGCAAATTCGCGGGAATTCGCGGATTTTGCGGATTGCGAATCCGCAAATCCGCAAAATTCGCGGATTGCCAATCCGCAAAATCCGCTCATGCTTACTCAGAACCTGGCTATATGCAAATCAGTCTGTCCCTGGCACAGTGCATCATGGGAACAGGGCAGACTAAACTACCAAGCCAATTCTTCACCAGAAAGGAGACAAGCTACCGGGGACCGGTTTCTGGCATTTCAGCCTTCTTCGGCCCGCCTTGCTTGAATCCTGATGGAGCAGTGAGAAAGGGACTCATGTCTGAGTATACCCTGCCACACCTATAGTGGCCAAAAACGATTTAGAAAAGGGGGTGGTGATGAACAGAGTGTCTGAGTTAAACAGACCACTCTTACCCAGTCCAAAGATCAGGGCTTGATCCATCACCGTTATTTATCTCACTGCCCCATCCCAGCTCAGAACCTGGCTATATGCAAATCAGTCTGTCCCTGGCCCAGTGCATCATGGGAACAGGGCAGACTAAACTACCAAGCCAATTCTTCACCAGAAAGGAGACAAGCTACCGGGGACCGGTTTCTGGCATTTCAGCCTTCTTCGGCCCGGCTTGCTTGAATCCTGATGGAGCAGTGAGAAAGGGACTCATGTCTGAGTATACCCTGCCACACCTATAGTGGCCAAAAACGATTTAGAAAAGGGGGTGGTGATGAACAGAGTGTCTGAGTTAAACAGACCACTCTTACCCAGTCCAAAGATCAGGGCTTGATCCATCACCGTTATTTATCTCACTGCCCCATCCCAGCTCAGAACCTGGCTATATGCAAATCAGTCTGTCCCTGGCCCAGTGCATCATGGGAACAGGGCAGACTAAACTACCAAGCCAATTCTTCACCAGAAAGGAGACAAGCTACCGGGGACCGGTTTCTGGCATTTCAGCCTTCTTCGGCCCGGCTTGCTTGAATCCTGATGGAGCAGTGAGAAAGGGACTCATGTCTGAGTATACCCTCCCACACCTATAGTGGCCAAAAACGATTTAGAAAAGGGGATGGTGATGAACAGAGTGTCTGAGTTAAACAGACCACTCTTACCCAGTCCAAAGATCAGGGCTTGATCCATCACCGTTATTTATCTCACTGCCCCATCCCAGCTCAGAACCTGGCTATATGCAAATCAGTCTGTCCCTGGCCCAGTGCATCATGGGAACAGGGCAGACTAAACTACCAAGCCAATTCTTCACCAGAAAGGAGACAAGCTACCGGGGACCGGTTTCTGGCATTTCAGCCTTCTTCGGCCCGGCTTGCTTGAATCCTGATGGAGCAGTGAGAAAGGGACTCATGTCTGAGTATACCCTGCCACACCTATAGTGGCCAAAAACGAATTAGAAAAGGGGGTGGTGATGAACAGAGTGTCTGAGTTAAACAGACCACTCTTACCCAGTCCAAAGATCAGGGCTTGATCCATCACCGTTATTTATCTCACTGCCCCATCCCAGCTCAGAACCTGGCTATATGCAAATCAGTCTGTCCCTGGCCCAGTGCATCATGGGAACAGGGCAGACTAAACTACCAAGCCAATTCTTCACCAGAAAGGAGACAAGCTACCGGGGACCGGTTTCTGGCATTTCAGCCTTCTTCGGCCCAGCTTGCTTGAATCCTGATGGAGCAGTGAGAAAGGGACTCATGTCTGAGTATACCCTGCCACACCTATAGTGGCCAAAAACGATTTAGAAAAGGGGGTGGTGATGAACAGAGTGTCTGAGTTAAACAGACCACTCTTACCCAGTCCAAAGATCAGGGCTTGATCCATCACCGTTATTTATCTCACTGCCCCATCCCAGCTCAGGTTCTGAAACTGGGATGGTGCAGTGAGCTAAAAAACGGTGTTGGATCTAGCCCTGATCTCTTGACTGGGTGAGAGCTTTCTGCTTATTTCAGAGACTCTGTCCCTCACCACCCCTTGTTGTAAATATCATTTACAATGCGGCGCGCCCTGGCGCAAGGGTAGGCACTTGCGTGACGCATCTCGTCACGTAAGAGCAGCGCATCGCTGGAGTCACGTCGCCAACGCAATGCAACTCCAGTAATGCTCAGGGCCACCCAATACTTAACATGCTGTGTCAGTCCTTTCGCCTGCTTCGAGCAGACATAAGGAATTGAATTGACGTAGCAGCGTCGCAGAAGTGCCTGCGTTAAATCTTGTAGATTTCACGCAGGCAATTTTGCGAGGCGCACAGCCGCCGGACCGCCCACCCTGCGTACTAGGAACGAACCCATTGTGGTGCAGGCCCATGGCTTTATAACGTGACGCATCTCCCTAGATGCGTCATGCTGTAAATGACTCGCAGGGATGCGGCACGTTTACGCCGCTGTTGCGTCACGCAAGGCAACGTAAACGTGGCGCAAGGGGCTTGTAAATGTAATCTGCCCCCTAGTGTCTAGCATTACGCAGTTCTGTAAAGTAAACTCATACATAATAGTTACTCAGGCCAATGAGACCATGAAATAGAAAACAAATAAGCATAGTAGCAACGCCACTGAGAAGGAGAGCAGTGCACCTGAAATGCACAGAAGATTTTGAAATATAATTTAACTACAATGTAATCGTCATCAGCGGCATTATTGGCTTGCTCCATGTAAAAAACAAATATTTGCAATACAACAACACAGAGCAGGAGAAAACATCATAGTAGTGAGTGATTAAATGGCTACTACTACTCACCAAGCCCGGGGATCTCCAAGCCGAGCTGGTCCAGCAGGTCGCGCTCGCGGTCCAGGAGGTCCGTCCAGCGATGGGTGACCTGGCTGTAGGTGCGCTGGACCCCGTAGAGGTGGGATATGGCCCAGCACACCTTCTCCCACAGCTTCCGGCGCTCCCGCATGTTGTAGCCGCCGGCCGCGATCCTGCCGCCTCCCGCGATGGTCCTGGGCAGGCGGCGCTGGACGAAGTAGACCAGCGCGCCCACTTCCTCCGGGCTGAATATCTCCTGTTGCGTCACCTGCTCCCCCCTCAATCTCCCGCATGCTGTCCTGGCACTGGGTCCAGCACTACTCCCCGCCGCCGCTGCGGCCCTCAAGTGCCTGGGCAGCTTCACGGCGCCTGGCTTGACCATGGTCTGGGCAGGTAAGGTAGGAAGAAGTAGAAAATTAAGAAAGAATAGGATAGGGAAGAAGAAAAGAAAAGAGTTTAAAAAAGTAGTTTAAAAGTAAAGAAAAATAGCAGAAAAGACAAAAATATATAGCTAGGAAAAGAGAGGGATAGATAAGAAGCAAAATCGTAAAAAAAAAACTGAAAACAAGCAAAGGATGGCAAAGATACCAAGAGGATTAAACACCATGCCCAGACACAGGAAATGAATGAAAAACAAGATGGCCGGCGCCCGTTCACGAGCGCGAAAGTAAGTTCGCGCGAGATTTTCCTCGCGATCTCGTGCGAACCTCTAGATTTCCCGCGCGATCTCGTGCGAACCTCTACTCACAATGCGCTTACTGCGCGAGATTATACATAGCGGGCGGAAACGGAAATACGTCACGCAAACAAAATGGCCGCGCCCGTACTCGACCTTGGGGTAAATTCGCGTGTTGCGCTGCAAGCGGTTCGCGAATACTGCAAAAAAACTCGCGAAACAACAAGCCGCAAAAAAATAAAATGCTCATTCGCACGAATTGGCGGCTTCCGCGGTCGGTTTCGCACGACGCCGCGCCCCGCGAATAGCGCGAAAAAACCGAAAAACGATTTTAGCAAAAGCAATGAGCAGGTGCAAAAGGTCAACCTCATGATTTGTAACGATTCTCTGTAGTGCTTCCTGAGGGGGCCCTCCAGAATTCGGTTGCCTGCTTGCAACTATTGTGTGACCCTGCTCTGACCTTAACTGTATGCCACAAAGGTCCTGATTTACAGCTAAAGGAGCAGACAAGCAGGTGCCAGGCTGGAACTTGAAATTCTTTCAGTGACACATTAATTAGCCCCTAATTCATTATTGTCAGTTGGGGCAGGGCAGGTGTTGTTAATAAACTAACCCCAAATTAATTCATGTCAGTTCAAGCAGGGCAGGTGGGCTTGCTTTTCTCCCCCATCTTCTACAGTGATGATGAACCAGAGGGTGGCATTGATGTAACAGAGGGTGGCATGGGCCAAAGAGAGGGTGCCAGTGGTGAAACAGAGGGTGCTGGGAGGCTGTGATGATGAACCAGACGTAGAAACAACATAGTCGCGCCCGTTGCGAGCCGACAAGTAAGTTCGCAATTGCGAACTAGTACCAAATCCTCGCGAACTGGCAGAAACACTTGCAAACACAAAAAAAAATCCGCAAATTCGCGAGAATTCGCGGATTTTGCGGATTGCGAATTCGCAAATCCGCAAAATTCGCGAACGCGAGATTCGCAAAATTCGCCCATGCTTAATGTGCAGCCTGATTTTCATGATTCTGCTTATGCATAGGAGTGCCTAGGATGGGGTAAGGAATCAGTTGAAGTTCCAGTAGATCAGACGGGTCCTTATGATAGAGCGCGCAGGTCACCCGACTCATATTTTACCAACTATGCACTCCTGGGCCCATAACGTGTTTTATCACTATATTTCATTAATCAGGTAACCTACACACCCCTATCAGCAATCCTTGTTCCTGTCTATTTATTTCCATGTACCTGACTTACCACTCCTTGTCACAGGTACCTACAATCTCAACGGATCAGGAGCTATCAGAGGGTAGGAAGATAACACAAACCAAAATACCATATATAATTTGAAAATGTTTGCACTTTTATAATAACCACAAACGCAAGAAGTTTTAAACACCTTTATCTAATTAATTTTCATCATCCAATGCCATGAGAATGAAATTTACACAGATCAAAACATCAATAACTAAGATCAGAAATATAATATAGCTATGGATCAAAGTAAGAATCATCTATAACTCGAAAAATAAAGGAAAGGGGAAAAATAAGGAACACGCTAATTTTGTCTAACAGACTTTCACAACGTTACTAAAGGCGGGTAAGGAAAGGGAACATACTAATCAATGCTCATTTTCGAATTATACTAACGATTTAGAAGAAAAACAAAACTTTTCAAGATGTACTTATTTTCTATAGGGAGGGTAAGAGTGGAACATACTAGATATGCAAACAGTTCAGTGTTTGACTAAAGGTAGGGAAAAGATATGGAACATGCTAGGAAAAAAATACTTTACGTGAGAGTCAAATGACAGAGAAATTGACATAGGCAAATTTGCTTTACTTAAGAAATGGGAGAGAGGAAAAAGTTTAGATAGACGAACACCCACATGGAGATTATATTTACCTAGGACAGAAGGGAGACTAACCCTGGCCATGGGTCAGTTGGAAAAGGCGGGAAAGGACCCTCAAGGACTTTGGATGCCAGTAGGCGAGCAGGTACAGCTCATGGATAGTCAGGACAGGACAACCTCATGATTTGGATCAGGACTGGGCTCACCAAAGGGTACGACCAACACCTGCAGCTTCTGATGCAACGCCTGCGCTACGCCCTCTCTGCAAGGAATCTGCCAATAACCCCGATTGGGTTCTCGAATCTCCCAGCAAAGTGCTTCGCCAGCACTTAAAGTCTCTCCACCCCAGAACAATGAATACACTGTATACCATGATTGGCTATACTACATCCCTTACTTTATAATAACTATAGCATTAGGAGTTAAGCAGAACGAAACGACTGAGCAAAAGCAGCAGTGCAAGCGAAGAGCATGTGAGAAACAAAGCAGCCATTTTAGCTGTACTGCGCATGAGCGGCAAGTTCCCTCCAGAACTGCGAGTGCGTCACATCACATGGGTATGACCGACGCATGCGCAGACTAGAATCCCGCATAGCAGCGACCATTTTAGGTGCAAGCGTAGTTAGGATTAGTAAACACTTAGGCAAGCATCACTGGTACACCTCCGTATAGTGTAAAAGTGCAATATTAATAAGACAAACAGGTTGATTATGACGTTAACGTTATTCGGGGTTCCTGAATACAAGCAAGTCACGTAACGTGCGAATCCTTGCTCCATCACTTATGTCACAGCACATGTTTTGGGTTCTACTGATCAGTTTCTGGTTGATACAGGAGCTACTCGTAGCGCCTTGTCTAAACAATTGGTTCCTAGGGCTCCCCTGTCTGGCGTAACTATCATATCAATAGGTTTCGATGGAACACCTTCCCTTAGCCCATTGTCACAACCACTTGCATTCCATGCCGATAAATTCACTGCTCCATGTCCGTTTCTGCTTTCTCCAAATACTGCAGACAATATTGTGGGTCTCGATCTGCTCAAGCATTTTAGGGCTACAATACGATGTTCTCCTGAAGGAGTGTGTGTTATTTTGAACGATAATCATCCTGTGATTGAAAAAGCTTGTCTTGTTAAAGAGGATATCGCATTGGCCTCACTCCCTAAAACTTTGTGGGCTACCTCAGATACTGATATGGGTCAAATGGTTATCCCACCGGTACATATTAGTGTCAAGGAGGGAGCTGTGTTGCCACGTTTGCCTCAATATAGAATTTCACAGGAGGGTGAAGAAGCACTCATACGAATTGTACATGATCTCATTCAGGTTGGAGTTGTTAAGGAAGTTCCATTTAATGTTTGTAACAGCCCGATTCTTCCTATTCTGAAGAAAGGTACTGACACTAGGATCTATGAGCCACATGCATCAAGGTATTTAGGAATCGCAAACGGTTCGATTCGGTAAAATCGGCCGTTTGCGATTCCTAAATACCTTTTTAGTATGCATCATGCATTTTTGGAAAAATCGCTATTTTTTATGAATTCCAAAAATGCGATTGCTCTTAAGGAATCACAAATATGCGATTCCTTAAAAGCAATGCATGATTATTTTTAAAATTGCGAATTTGCAATTAGGGTGGGCAAATTACCACGAGGGTGAACCTCGTGGTAATTTGCGAAAAAGGTTTAAAATGCTCAAATTAGCATTTAAAACACTGTCATGTTACAGACACACATGTCCTTAGGACATGTGTGTGTGAAGCATCCATTTAAAAATACATTTCAGGGGTGCAGGGGGGGGGTCCTTTGGACCCCCCCCTGTACCCATGGAATGCATTAACATTTTGTGAATTCCAATTTGCGAATTCTCAATTCCCATTGATTCCTACGGGCCTTTTGGCCCATAGGAATCCATGGGAATTGCGAAATCGCGAATTGGAATTCGCATAATATTTGCGATTCGGTAAAAAATGTGATTTTTACCGAATCGCTAATATTATGCACTTTCAATCATGCATCCCGTTTTCCGATTCCTTATTTGCGATTCGGTAAAAATCGCAAATTAGGAATCGCAAAATTGGACTTTGATGCATGTGGGCCTATAGGTTTATCATAGACCTGAGAGAGGTAAACAAGATTGTAGTAGACTTGAAGAATGCTTTCTTTTCGATCCCTATTCATCCTGATAGCCGATATTTGTTCGATTTCACTTTGAATAATCAATCATATAGATTTTGCAGAGTTCCTCAAGGTTATACTGAGAGTCCCAGCATTTACAGCCAAGCATTGAAAAGACAATTTGATTCTTTTGTTTTGCCTGAAGGTGTGGCTCTCATACAATATGTCGATGATATCTTGTTGGCAGCCGATACTCCTGAACAATGTGAGAAATACACTTTGTCCTTGCTTTCTTTTCTTGCTTCACATCATCATAAAGTATCACGAAAGAAACTGCAATATTGTAGACCAAAGGTAACCTATTTAGGTCACCTTTTGTCTAAGGAGGGACGTGCACTCACATCAGATTATATTCAGGCAATTTTAGACACACCAGTACCTTCTCCACAGAAAGAAGTGCGTGTATTTCGGGTCTTACTTCCTTTTGTAGGCAATGGATATTGGTTTTTTTATACATTGTTAAACCTTTGCTTCTGTGCCAACTTCTTCCTATATGGTCTGAGGACTTTGTGCATAGAAGGGCGAACCCCTTGCACTGGTGGTCCTTGCTGAGGCCTGCTACTACAAATTGGCGCCTGACACGTGGGGCTCATCGACGACTCATCGACAGGCGTTTTTCCCTTCTTTCTGATCTGACCATCCAGGTGGCGCTGGTCCTCGACTGAGATCTCTTCTGTTGATTCGCCGTGCAGTGACCATTTGGTCAAATTTAGAACTTGGCAGTTGGAATCTGGATGCCCTGTGAGTGGTAAGGGCCGTTTTTCGGCACTTGCTATGGGTTTTGGATGCCCTTGTTTCGCAAGGTAGTTCTAGGAACACTTACTGTGGCTTATTTGTTTGGAAAGACTAGTCAGATTTGTATCCTTTGTATGTGATATATGAGTTGCAATTCATATAGGCAGGTAATGTGGAGACTTTTCTCCAGTCTGATTTAGATTTGAACGGCACATCGTACTAGAAGTACCGTAAGTGCTACTTTGATTATGATATTGCATATTTTGCAGTATTTCTGGCATGCCTGTTTTTAGCCACTTCGTAGGAAGCTTTGCTTTTGTAGTGGTACCAGTTTAAGACTTGAGGAATCGCAACCAGCTCCCCCAGAGGGGACGCCTAATAGATATGTATGTTAAACATGGTCTTTCTTCCATAATGTACAGCACATTGTGGAATAAATACACTCGCAAGGATCCCGAGTTACGTTGGCCTATACATGGGTCATTTGATGTGTGAAAGATTGAGTGTGTGGAACAATGTATATTTGAGCGGAATTCTAGACGTGATTTGTTTGATTGTGTGCGTATATGGAAGAAAGAAGTGCGTGAACGAGCGTAGCGTGAGCAAGCCTTGATTGAGAAAGAGCAACAGAAGAATGTGTATGAGAAAGTATTGGAGTTGAGAAAGAAAGAAGTTAAAGAATTGAAAGAGAGAGAAGGAAAGAACACAGATTACAGGTATCTGGCCAATAGTTGTTCGACAACCTCTCTATCCTGTCCTTAATAAACCACAAGATGATTTTTTGTTACTAGATCGCCCTCCACCTCCGTATGCCGTTCCGTCTGCTCCATCTGACGACGATGAGGATTCCGGGTCAGATCAACAAAAGACGCGAGATACCCGTTCTATGCTGTCCGTTGAATGTTCGTCGGAACTCAGACAAGCCGCTCGTAAAGCACGTCGTAGTACTGCTCCTGCATCCGAACTTTTAGATAGCATGAAAGGGTGGCAGGAAAGGGAATAGTTATATTTTACTGAGGCGTTTGCCATGGAAGTTCTTGAATTTTTTCAGAAATATTCTACAAACTAAGAGCCTGATGATGTAACAGCTGATTATAAGCAAATGCGTGATGGTCTTTTTTTTCTCTCCCAGGTGACTGATGCGATCAGGCGTTTGGTTAAATTACAAACTGAAGCGATTCGCTTGCAGGAGGAGAAAAAGTCTGCCGATGCAGCTTCACGGACATCTCAGACCGGAGGATCGCAAGCTTCTATCTTCGGAACAGATAAGACAATGATAGTTCATGTGAAACCTTTGGGGGAAGCGCGCCTTTGTATGTTCCTTCTAAAGGAGCGGGTACAAGTGAAGATAAAAGTTTGACTGATGCTGAAGGTTATTTTATCTATAATTGGGTGTATACTCCTTGGAATAGGGCAGATGTAATGGCACTTAAAACAGCATTAGCTGACCCATGGAAAAATCCAGCCGCTTTTCTATGAGGAAGTTGAGGTAGTCATTAGCTCTTGCACTATGACCTTGTGTGATATTGATTTATTTTTCGGATTGATATTACTGCCGGATATGTGGAGGACCGTTCGTAAAGTTGATGATCGTATAACTTTTGGCCCGGGATGGAAAGATATAGAGCAAATGGATGAAGAAAGGGAACCTGCTCAAAAGCCATACCAATTGATATTAGATCTTCCCGCAGCTATATTAGTCAAGTTAAAAATTATTATTCCCCCGAAAAAGATAGATTGGACTGTTCTAGCGTTGTGTAAGCAAAAGGTAGATGAATCAGTTTCTGATTTCTTTACGCGCTTCGAGGAAGCATTTCACGATTTTAGCGGTCAGTCATTGACTGATAATATTGGCAGACATCTCTTTGTTGATGAATATGTTACGAATCTGTTACCAGGGATAGCTAGCCATTTAAAAGCCAGTGAAAGCTCTTGGACTACATCTTCTCCGGCATCTGTTTTGACTATGGCTCAATATTATGAACGTCAGGAATTAGAAGCAAAAGGTAGTGAGGACAAGAAGTCTAAGGAACTAAAAACAAAAGTTATGCTGGCTCAAGTTTATGGACCGTCTTCTAGAGGTAATGATGATAGAGGCGGATGTGGATTTTATGGTTCTTCTTACACTCTTCGAATTTATCTATTAATCAATGTGCGTATTGTAAGAAATTTGGACATTGGGCGGCCGATTGTTCAGTATTGCGTTCCCAGCAGTATTCACGAGGTCGGGGACAAATGAGAAATCGCTCAGGATATTCAATAGGTTTGATACTAATGTACACACACACACACACACAAGCGCAGGATGGGTTTACCACTTTTGATAGACGAATACCTATGTCTGATTATGTGCAGTAAGCATGGGCGGAAAATCCGTTACGCTCGCGGATTTTGCGGATTTTCGGGAAATCCGCAATCCGCGAGATTTGCGAATTTCCCGCAAAATCCGCAAATTCGCACGCAGCGGATTTTTTTTGCGGCGCACGGCGTTGGTGATACAATTTTTGCGGCGCGCGGCGTTTATCATCGTTTGCCGGGTTGTTTTTCTCGATAGTTTGCGAGTGCTGCGCCATTTTGGATCTTGCTGTGTGATCCCGCGGGAATTGGCGAGCGCGATTACGTCATCGTGGCTTGCGAGCGATAGTTTGTCAACGCGAGTACGGCGAGATCACGTCTCGCGGTACTTCGCAATTGCGAGATTTGAGATGCGGCGAGCAGCAAGAATCTCGCACAACGAAAATAGAAAATGTGCAATTCTGCACAAGAAATCCACCAGCAAGCAGCATAAACCTTCTTGAAATGATGATTTTTATCTGAATAACTCCTTAGGTTGACATTTGCCTGCACTTTTTTAGCGAGGAGTCCATTTTGGGGAGGGGGGGAGGGGGGTGGGAGGAAGGAAGTGCCCCACAGTCTTCAACTTCCTGTTCCTGTTCAGCAGGCTCCTCCCAGTGCTTTGTCCATCTCCTGGTCACTTTTCATTTGGATCTGGAGCTGGAAGGATTACTTTTTGTGGATGCTGCTGTATATTTGGATTTGAGGCCTTTTTGACTTTCTTTGGATCACTGTTGGATTCGAAATTTTACAAGTAAGTTTGTTTGGGGCATTACAGTTGCTGCAACTAAAATTTTGGAATTTTCGATTTTTGGGCTGTTTTGGGGCCTTTTGCCCAGGGGTACTCAGTGGTGGGTGGACTGAGTCTTTCTGTGGGTTGTCTTGAACTTAAACATCATGGAGGCCATGGATGGATTGGGATTGTGCTGATTTTTCAGTGATTTTCGTTTTTTGGGGCTGTACTTGTGGCCTTTTCACCAGGGGTATTTGAGTCTAGCATGGGCCTAGTCTTTCTGTGGGCTAGTTTGAACTTAAACATCATGGAGGGCATGGATGGAATGGGATTGTGCTGATTTTGCAGTGTTTTTCGGTTTTTGGGGGTGTTCATGGGGAGGGACAGGCCATGTGGCTGGTGGCCATTTTGAGTGCAGCTACAGGCACTGGCCATGTGCTGGCAGGCAAGTGGCCATTTTGAATGCAGGCTTTGTTGTTAGGCCTGCAACCATTTTGCCTACTTTTCAACCTTTATTTATTTTATGCCCAGGGGTAGTGAGTCTTGCATGAGCCTAGTCTTTCTGTGGGTTGTCTTGAATGTAAACATCATGGAGGGCATGGATGGATTGGGATTGTGCTGATTTTTCAGTGATTTTCGTTTTTTGGGCCTGTACTTGTGGCCTTTTCACCAGGGGTATTTGGGTCTAGCATGGGCCTAGTCTTTCTGTGGGTTGTCTTGAATTTAAACATCATGGAGGGCATGGATGGATTGGGATTGTGCTGATTTTTCTGTGATTTTCGTTTTTTGGGCCTGTACTTGTGGCCTTTTCACCAGGGGTATTTGAGTCTAGCATGGGCCTAGTCTTTCTGTGGGCTGTCTTGAACTTAAACATCATGGAGGGCATGGATGGAATGGGATTGTGCTGATTTTGCAGTGTTTTTCGATTTTTGGGGGTGTTCATGGGGAGGGACAGGCCATGTGGCTGGTGGCCATTTTGAGTGCAGCTACAGGCACTGGCCATGTGCTGGCAGGCAAGTGGCCATTTTGAATGCAGGATTTGTTGTTAGGCCTGCAACCATTTTGCCTACTTTTCAACCTTTATTTATTTTATGCCCAGGGGTAGTGAGTCTTGCATGGGCCTAGTCTTTCTGTGAGTTGTCTTGAATGTAAACATCATGGAGGGCATGGATGGATTGGGATTGTGCTGATTTTTCAGTGATTTTCGTTTTTTGGGCCTGTACTTGTGGCCTTTTCACCAGGGGTATTTGAGTCTAGCATGGGCCTAGTCTTTCTGTGGGCTGTCTTAAACTTAAACATCATGGAGGGCATGGATGGATTGGGATTGTGCTGATTTTTCAGTGATTTTCGTTTTTGGGGGTGCTCATGGGGAGGGACAGGCCATGTGGCTGGTGGCCATTTTGAGTGCAGCTACAGGCACTGGCCATGTGCTGGCAGGCAAGTGGCCATTTTGAATGCAGGCTTTGTTGTTAGGCCTGCAACCATTTTGCCTACTTTTCAACCTTTATTTATGCCCAGGGGTAGTGAGTCTTGCATGGGCCTAGTCTTTCTGTGGGTTGTCTTGAATGTAAACATCATGGAGGGCATGGATGGATTGGGATTGTGCTGTTTTTTCAGTGATTTTCTTTTTTTGGGCCTGTACTTGTGGCCTTTTCACCAGGGGTATTTGAGTCTAGCATGGGCCTAGTCTTTCTGTGGGCTGTCTTGAACTTAAACATCATGGAGGGCATGGATGGATTGGGATTGTGCTGATTTTTCAGTGATTTTCGTTTTTTGGGCCTGTACTTGTGGCCTTTTCACCAGGGGTATTTGAGTCTAGCATGGGCCTAGTCTTTCTGTGGGCTGTCTTGAACTTAAACATCATGGAGGGCATGGATGGAATGGGATTGTGCTGATTTTGCAGTGTTTTTCGATTTTTTTGTGCTGTATAACTGAACTGATGTTCCTCTGTCTTCCATTGTTTTTAGGTGCACAAGATTCAAGAGAACCACCAGTGCCAGGAAGAAGTCCTGCAGCGGTGTGTGTGTGCAGCATAACGTCACGCGACGTCACGTCTGTCCTCAGACAACTCTACAATTCGTGCAACTGCGGCCTGCTGCCTGACCTGCTCTGAAGAAGATGGCCCCAAAAAACTTTCTCCGTAGCTCCTCTAGCAAGAAAGTTGCTAGTAAGGAGCAGAAGAAGCAAGTTACCAAGAAGGCTGGTGTGCCACCCGCCACGTTTTTTGGGAGCAAAAAAAGTACGCCTGCAGCAGCAGGATCTGCTGGGGACCAAGCTGGGAGCAGCACCCCTGCTCCATTGGGTTCAGTGCCTCCACCACCACGCCAACTTAAGTCAAAGCCCTTGAGTGCTTCAGAGGCAGTCAGTGTACTTCTCCAATCACCATCGACCAGTGATGTTGGCTCATCGCAAGAAAGTAGCAGCAATGTCCCTGAATCAACACAGGTTGTTGTAACTCATCTGACAAGTGTTGAACAACCACAGCCGCAACAACAACCACATGTGCAAGTACAAGCCCAAGTACATGTGGAAGGAGAAGCAGCAAAAGGAGATGCGCAAGCAAAGGTGCATGGAGGTTCACAAGTGCCCACAATAGTTGTTCCTCCCGAAGTAGGGGCACATCAGGAAATCGACAATGAAGCCGAGGTATTGGAAGCCACTCCTCCTGATGATCATTCATTGTCTTCCACATCCCTAGCAAGGAAAAGATCAAGGGGGGTGTCTACATCTTCTTCAAGCCCACCTCCTTCTGATGGAAGTGATCTGTCTTGGCATCCACAACTGCGGTCTGACAGTGAGGCACACCATGATCTGACAAAGGTACCTAAGCGTAAAAGGAAGGTAGTCGAAAAACTCATAGCTATGGATTGTGATGAGGCTCAACAAGAAGTGACAGATACTGCTGGTGATGAAGCCTCTCACGATGACGACGAGCCAGTCATCACAAAGGTCACTGCAGCCCCACCGGGCATGCAGCAAAGAGACATTTTGACCCTATCCCGAGAAGCTGCTGAGCGTGATGATGATGTCGACGAGGAGGCAATGGAAGAAACACCACAATCATTGGAGTTAACTAGTACACCAACACCTACCGCTTCCATATTTCTTAGTCGCCAGAAGGGACCTCCATCCACCTCGACCTCAATTCGTGGTGGTGAAAGTGCAAAACGTACTGAAGTTCGGCAATCCACATCCTCCACTTCATCTGGCATTAGCAGCAGTACCACCACCACCAGTATCGCCGCCTCCTCCGGCCCCCAAAGACATTTCAAGTCCGCAGTTTGGGACTTCTTTAGTGTTTCCACAAAAAAGGAAAACCTCGCCATTTGTAGCATTTGTAAGTTGGCAGTTAGTCGTGGTAAGTTTGGTTCCAACTATGGTACCGGAGGCCAGAGAGGTCATCTTGAAAGAAAGCACGCTGTCCAATGGTTTGCGCACCTACAGGCGATCAATGAAGGCCGAATTGCACGTAATGATGTTTCATCTGATGATGACGAGGAGGAAGAAGACGTGTCAAACATTTCACTTACACCCAGTACCCCTGTCAGCAGCACACCCCATGTGAGCCACACTAAGAGTGTGGGAGAGAGTGATACACCATTGCGAAAAAGTTCATCAGCGAGCGTAACTGGGTCGAAGATATCATCATCGTCCCGTAAATCTTTGGTCCAGGGCAACATTAAAAAGATGTTGTTTACAGAAGCGCAATATGAACGCAACCACCCACTGACGCGTCTGTATAATACTAAGCTGGCTAAAATGCTAGCTCTGGACCTTCTCCCTTTTTCTTTTGTAGAAGGGGTTGGTTTTCTAGAATTAGTGGCAGCGCTCTGCCCTAAATGGAAGGTTCCTAGCCGGTTCTATTTTGCCCGAGTTGCGGTTCCAGCACTACATGAAGATGTTCTGAAGGTGATTGGGGCAGCTTTGTAGAAGAGTGCTGTTCACACTATACATCTGACAACAGACATGTGGACCAGTGGCGCAGGCGCTGATTACATGTGCATCACTGCACACTGGGTCTCTTTTTCAGGGGCTAAAGCAAAGCTAAACACAGGTGTTGACACGGACATTGTTTTTAAAGCTGCTCGGAAACATGCAACACTAGCCATGTTTGGTTTGGAGAAACGTCACACAGCAGAAAACATTTTGGATGTCTTTAAGACAAAGGTCCTTAAGTGGCTGTCCCCACAAAAACGCCAGGTTGGTTATGTTTCCACGGACAATGGCGCCAATATAGTTAAGGCCATGAGGGACGGTGACTATTTCAGAGTGCCGTGTTTGGCGCACTGTTTAAACCTGGTTGTCCAAAAATTCTTGGGTAATAAAGGCAGTGCAGCGTACAGTGTATTGGACACCTGCCGAAAAATGTGCAAGCATTTCAGCCATTCTTTTAAGGCCCGGAAGCAGCTGAGGAGCCTGCTATATCAACATCAAATGCCAGTGAAAGCACTCATCCAGGAGGTGGTAACACGTTGGAACTCAACCTTCTACATGCTTGAGCGTCTGTATGAGCAGTATAAGGAACTCGATCAATATTTCCTTACAGAGGGTACAGAGGAGCTGAGGATGGGTGGGGCGCAATGGAACATAGTTCAAAGCCTGACACGCATGCTTCGTCCTTTTGAGTTCTTCACGCGTGCAGTCAGCAAGGAGGACTCTAATTTGGGAAAAGCTATCCCATTGTTGTACATGCTGGAGGACCAACTGAAGGAGGTGTGTTCTGTGTTTGCAGACGATGACAAAAACGAAGACTCTTTGCTTCTGGCTGAGAAATTATTAGAGCTCCTACAAGGTGATGAACGTCTTAAAAAGATCCACTCAGAAGAGCATTACATTTGTGCTACTATTCTGGATCCACGCTACAAAAAGGCGCTGGCAGGCCAAGCATTCTTTCCTTTTGATGATGAACATGTTCCAAAGTACAAACGTTGGCTAGCCTTGTCAGCCAAGAGGTTTGAAAGAGAACGGCTGGAAATTGAAGGAAATGGCAGTACATCAGCAGGCCATCCCCAGTCAAAACAATCCACTTCTGCACCTGTGGCTGTGGCACAAGTGACCTCTCAGCCGTTAAAGACACCGGCAACCGGATCATCTGCACGAAACACAACAGAAACATTGGAGGCTGAAGAGGATTGGCTAGCTCTGCGTGGGTTTGGTTCTCAAAAGGTCAGAGGCACAGCAAGAGCTAAGCAAAGTGGAGGAACCTTGGATGAGGACCTTGAGTCGATGGTGAAGGACTATCTGAATGACTCAACAGAGGTCTATGTTAATTCTGACCCATTGGCGTATTGGCATGGGAAAAAAGAATTGTGGCCACAGCTCACCAACCTGGCTTTAAACTACTTGTCTTGCCCACTCGCAAGCGTGTCTTCTGAACGGGTTTTCAGTGCTGCTGGTGGCATTGTAACTCCCAAACGGAGCCGCCTCTCGCCCAAAAATGTGGAGAGGTTAACAATGATCAAGATGAATCAGCACCTCATACCACCAGATTTCAGAGTACGAGAAAGCGTGCCGGATAAAGAGGAGGTGGCCAGCAACATAGATGAGGGAATTTCTACTCTGTCAGGTGACACTGAGCTCACCCTGCCTGAATTCGCAGAGTATGATGACGAAGCCTTATTCTTATTCCTGGACCGTGATACAGAGCCCTGAAAATGAGACAAAAAATCAATAACTTTCTTTTTCGTCCTTATTCACTTTTATTCCTGTGTGTCTGTCTTTCTTTGTTGTGCACAGTTAATATATTTCAAACTTTAATCAGATAATCACAAAATCAAGCCCATCAGCAGAACTGTCTTCACTGGTTTGCTAATTGATTTGAAGTTGCCGCAGTCTGCATTCCTCAGGTTCACAAGTTCAGAAGAACATGCTCCTCTATCCTCCTCCTCCAGACTCCTATTTCCATCAAACCAGAGGGCTGGTTTACGCCCAATGAAGAAAGACTCAGCATTTGTGGGGGTGTTGTTGTACCTCTTTGCAGGTGAGTTGACGGCTCTGGGACCATTGTTGGGAAGCTATAATACCGGATAAAAGTGTTTTGGACCAAATCCCAGGCGGAAATTTTTTTGTGTTTTTGATGACTTGCTTGCCTTTGAGGTGCTCTTTGGGGGGGTTCCGTCTGTTTCAGGGTGAGTTTCGTGGTCTGGGAGCACTGCTGGGACACTCTAATCTTGATTGCATTTGCTTTTCAGGAAAACCGTTGTGGCAACCCCGACATATGGCCTAGCTACGCAGCGCGTTTGGACCGAAGGCCTAGAAATATTGCAAGTATGAGATTTTGCTTTTGGCCTGTTTGGGGGTGTTATGCTTCTTGGCGGGTGGGTTGGCGGGTCTTGGGGCATTCCTGGGAAGGTCTAATACCGGGTAGAAGTGGTTGGGACAAAATCCAGGCCGATTTCTTTTTGGCTATTTCTGACATTTTCCTCAATGTAGCGTTTTCGGGGGCCTGTTTGGGGGGCTTCCTGGTGTTTGTGGGTGAGTTTCGGGGTCTGGGAGCACTGCTGGGACACTCTAATCTTGATTGCATTTGCTTTTCAGGAAATCCGTTGTGGCAACCCCGACTTATGGCTTAGCTACGCAGCGCGTTTGGACCGAAGGCCGAGAAATATTGCAAGTATGAGATTTTGCTTTTGGCCTGTTTGGGGGTGTTATGCTTCTTGGCGGGTGGGTTGGCGGGTCTTGGGGCATTCCTGGGAAGGTATAATACCGGGTAGAAGTGGTTGGGACAAAATCCAGGCCGATTTCTTTTTGGCTATTTCTGACATTTTTCTCAATGTAGCGTTTTCGGGGGCCTGTTTGGGGGGCTTCCTGGTGTTTGTGGGTGAGTTTCGGGGTCTGGGAGCACTGCTGGGACACTCTAATCTTGATTGCATTTGCTTTTCAGGAAATCCGTTGTGGCAACCCCGACTTATGGCCTAGCTACGCAGCGCGTTTGGACCGAAGGCCGAGAAATATTGCAAGTATGAGATTTTGCTTTTGGCCTGTTTGGGGGTGTTATGCTTCTTGGCGGGTGGGTTGGCGGGTCTTGGGGCATTCCTGGGAAGGTATAATACCGGGTAGAAGTGGTTGGGACAAAATCCAGGCCGATTTCTTTTTGGCTTTTTCTGACATTTTGCTCAATGTAGCGTTTTCGGGGGCCTGTTTGGGGGGCTTCCTGGTGTTTGTGGGTGAGTTTCGGGGTCTGGGAGCACTGCTGGGACACTCTAATCTTGATTGCATTTGCTTTTCAGGAAATCCGTCGTGGCAACCCCGACTTATGGCCTAGCTACGCAGCGCGTTTGGACCGAAGGCCGAGAAATATTGCAAGTATGAGATTTTGCTTTTGGCCTGTTTGGGGGTGTTATGCTTCTTGGCGGGTGGGTTGGCGGGTCTTGGGGCATTCCTGGGAAGGTCTAATATTGGGTAGAAGTGGTTGGGACAAAATCCAGGCCGATTTCTTTTTGGCTATTTCTGACATTTTGCTCAATGTAGCGTTTTCGGGGGCCTGTTTGGGGGGCTTCCTGGTGTTTGTGGGTGAGTTTCGGGGTCTGGGAGCCCTGCTGGGACACTCTAATCTTGATTGCATTTGCTTTTCAGGAAATCCGTTGTGGCAACCCCGACTTATGGCCTATCTACGCAGCGCGTTTGGACCGAAGGCCGAGAAATATTGCAAGTATGAGATTTTGCTTTTGGCCTGTTTGGGGGTGTTATGCTTCTTGGCGGGTGGGTTGGCGGGACTTGGGGCATTCCTGGGAAGGTATAATACCGGGTAGAAGTGGTTGGGACAAAATCCAGGCCGATTTCTTTTTGGCTATTTCTGACATTTTGCTCAATGTAGCGTTTTCGGGGGCCTGTTTGGGGGGCTTCCTGGTGTTTGTGGGTGAGTTTCGGGGTCTGGGAGCACTGCTGGGACACTCTAATCTTGATTGCATTTGCTTTTCAGGAAATCCGTCGTGGCAACCCCGACTTATGGCCTAGCTACGCAGCGCGTTTGGACCGAAGGCCGAGAAATATTGCAAGTATGAGATTTTGCTTTTGGCCTGTTTGGGGGTGTTATGCTTCTTGGCGGGTGGGTTGGCGGGTCTTGGGGCATTCCTGGGAGGGTCTAATACCGGGTAGAAGTGGTTGGGACAAAATCCAGGCCGATTTCTTTTTGGCTATTTCTGACATTTTGCTCAATGTAGCGTTTTCGGGGGCCTGTTTGGGGGGCTTCCTGGTGTTTGTGGGTGGGTTTCGGGGTCTGGGCGCACTGCTGGCTATATATACTTTACTTTGCAAGAGGTTTGAAGCAAATCCATGGTGGCAGAGGGGAGTTAGGGCCTAGCTGCAGAGCGCGCGCGGAGTGATTTGGGAAATTTGGGAAAAATTGACTAAGTCCCCATTTTTGTACTTTTGCTCTTTGGCTGTTTGGGGGTCTTCTACTCGTTTTCTCCTGGGTTGACGGCTCTGGGGCCATTGCTGGGAAGCTCTAATACCGGATAAAAGTGTTTTGGACCAAATCCCAGGCGGAAATTTTTGTGTGTTTTTGATGACTTGCTTGCCTTTGAGGTGCTCTTAGGGGGGGTTCCATCTGTTTGTGGGTGAGTTTCGTGGTCTGGGAGCACTGCTGGGACACTCTAATCTTGATTGCATTTGCTTTTCAGGAAATCCGTCGTGGCAACCCCGACTTATCGCCTAGCTACGCAGCGCGTTTGGACCGAAGGCCGAGAAATATTGCAAGTATGAGATTTTGCTTTTGGCCTGTTTGGGGGTGTTATGCTTCTTGGCGGGTGGGTTGGGTTGGCGGGTCTTTGCCTTGGGGCATTCCTGGGAAGGTCTAATACCGGGTAGAAGTGGTTGGGACAAAATCCTCGCGGAAAAGCCTTTTGGCACTTTTTGTAACTTAGGGTTTGTTAGGGTTAGCCCTAGCAGCAGGATTGCATGTGTTTCGGGGTGTTCTAGATTTTTGCAACTGAGTTCTGGGGTCTTAGAGCACTAGTGAGAATGTGTAATTTTGGTTGCAAGTCATTTGAAGAAAATCCATGGTGGGAAAGGGGGGATTTGGCATAGTTAAAGAAAGCCTTTGCCACTATTCTTAACTTAGGGTTCGTTAGGGTTAGCAGTATTTCTATTGCATGTGTTTGAGTGGGGGGGATTTCGAGTCTTGGAGCGATGCTGGCTATGGCTAATTTTGCTTGGTTGCTTGCAAGTGGTTTGAATGCAATCCACGGTGGGTAAGGGGTAATTAGGAAGGGGGTACTTCGGCCTACTTTTACTTTCAAAGTAAGTTTTGTCACCAGTTTTCTGCTAGGCCTCGTTTTTTGAGATTTGATTGGGGGTCTTCTACATTTTTGCGACTGGCTTTAGTAAGGGTCTGGGTGGGAGCACTGCTAGGAAGATCTACTTTTGTTCTAAAACACAGTTTACAGTACACCTAGCTTGAGGGGAAAGATCCGCTACATTAATTTGCCCATACTTATTTATCCTTCAAAAGGTGACTCAGACAGAGTACGCACTTTCAAAAATATTGTACTGTCTACTAGGAAAATCAAATTGTGACTTTTTGCACTCCACAGCCTACATACCTTATATTTATTTATCAGTGGTGTTGTAATATTATATCACTTCCTGTTTTTCGTTGAATAATTACAGGCCGGGTTTCAGTCTCTGCAATGGGGAAAAAAAGGATGGAGTCAGGCTTCACAGTAGCGAGCCACAATTCAGCATCAGGCAGGCAGTGGACAGGGTGTCTTCTGGTGACCAACATCGATGGACGAAGCGTCGGCTGCAATGGAGGAGTGCCGCTAATAAGAGGATTTTTTTTCTGCAGGCAACTTACTTACCACTTCCAACAGGACCACTACAACCACATAGATACAGTATCCCTTGCCTTTTTCTCTGACTGTGACTGCATTTCTTGGATCTCTCTCTGCTTCTAAATTGATCCCTTAACACATCACTTAGTCCACTCCACTATCACATCTGCACCACACATAGTCATTTGTAAGTGCTCCTACGTAATTCGCAAGTCGCAGCACGCCCCAGGCCGTAGAGGACTGGGATGGCCCCAATGATGAAGCATGTCACCAAGGGGCAACCCTGGTGAGTGAGGGGACACCTAGAAAAAAAGCAATTTCTCATTTTCTATCTACTATACCTTCCAGACCAACCCCATTGAGTGTTGTAGTGAATGGATTTATAGTGACCAGCAAGGCTCTCGGGTATCTGGCTACAGAGACCTTATGTTGAATATCGTTATCAATAATTCCACACAGGCCCTGTACTGTCGCATTCTTTCTTCCACAGTTGTCAAATGTACTACTTACTTTTCACTGACATGCATGCAGTAGTGCATGCACTTTCAAAGATTGATGGATAGGTTTGTACCCAAAGAATTGTTTATGTTCAATTGTTTGTCTATGCTGTGCTTTTTTTACAGGGTGTCTTCTGGTGACCAACATCGATGGACGAAGCGTCGGCTGCAATGGAGGAGTGCCGCTAATAGGAGGATTTTTTTTCTGCAGGCAACTTACTTACCACTTCCAACAGGACCACTACAACCACATAGATACAGTATCCCTTGCCTTTTTCTCTGACTGTGACTGCATTTCTTGGATCTCTCTCTGCTTCTAAATTGATCCCTTAACACATCACTTAGTCCACTCCACTATCACATCTGCACCACACATAGTCATTTGTAAGTGCTCCTACGTAATTCGCAAGTCGCAGCACGCCCCAGGCCGTAGAGGACTGGGATGGCCCCAATGATGAAGCATGTCACCAAGGGGCAACCCTGGTGAGTGAGGGGACACCTAGAAAAAAGCAATTTCTCCTTTTCTATCCACTATACCTTCCAGACCAACCCCATTGAGTGTTGTTGTGAATGGATTTATAGTGACCAGCAAGGCTCTCGGGTATCTGGCTACAGAGACCTTATGTTGAATATCGTTATCAATAATTCCACACAGGCCCTGTACTATCGCATTCTTTCTTCCACAGTTGTCGAATGTACTACTTACTTTTCACTGACATGCATGCAGTAGTGCATGCACTTTCAAAGATTGATGGATAGGTTTGTACCCAAAGAATTGTTTATGTTCAATTGTTTGTCTATGCTGTGCTTTTTTTTACAGGGTGTCTTCTGGTGACCAACATCGATGGACGAAGCGTCGGCTGCAATGGAGGAGTGCCGCTAATAGGAGGATTTTTTTTCTGCAGGCAACTTACTTACCACTTCCAACAGGACCACTACAACCACATAGATACAGTATCCCTTGCCTTTTTCTCTGACTGTGACTGCATTTCTTGGATCTCTCTCTGCTTCTAAATTGATCCCTTAACACATCACTTAGTCCACTCCACTATCACATCTGCACCACACATAGTCATTTGTAAGTGCTCCTACGTAATTCGCAAGTCGCAGCACGCCCCAGGCCGTAGAGGACTGGGATGGCCCCAATGATGAAGCATGTCACCAAGGGGCAACCCTGGTGAGTGAGGGGACACCTAGAAAAAAAGCAATTTCTCCTTTTCTATCTACTATACCTTCCAGACCAACCCCACTGAGTGTTGTTGTGAATGGATTTATAGTGACCAGCAAGGCTCTCGGGTATCTGGCTACAGAGACCTTATGTTGAATATCGTTATCAATAATTCCACACAGGCCCTGTACTGTCGCATTCTTTCTTCCACAGTTGTCGAAAGTACTACTTACTTTTCACTGACATGCATGCAGTAGTGCATGCACTTTCAAAGATTGATGGATAGGTTTGTACCCAAAGATTTGTTTATGTTCACAATTGTTTGTCTATGCTGTGCTATTTTTTCTTGTCTCCCAAAACCTTTCCCAAAAACCCCCGTACCCATCCATTTTTCAAACCCTAACCCTCTTCCCCCGGGCTGTGTGGTTTTGATTGATGTGTGACTAAATTACAGCAATAAATCCACACACTTGCTGGGGAGGATAAGGTGATAGCAACAGGCTGGTGAAGAAATCCGAGGATATATTCTTACTCTGCTTGACAAAGAACCATTGCTAATGTGAAAGAACTTCAACCGAATTAGTAGTTATACTTTACCACTTGTTAGGCTACAATGTGGCACTGTTCTACTGTACTTATGTCACCTGCTATATTCTCAGTTGTACCGTTGAATTGCTCAGGAGGACAAACCAGATTTCATTTTCTTTTTTTTCATAGGCATGCAACTGCCACTGTGTCACACCACTAGTACCACCGCTATGAGGAAATTTTATCCGACCAAGATTGCCAACCTTATTCGCTGTTTCCCGTGGAGCCAGCCCTGGGTCTAGCCCTACTTTCAAACACAAATTACAGGTAAGATAAGCGTTTGGTGGTTTGGGGGTATAATGGAGTATTAGTAGGAGAGACGAGAGACTGAAGGTAGTACTACTAAAGTCCTAGGACTCTTGGATTCACTTCACTTAGTCTGTGAGAGGCACTTAGTGTTGAAAACATTTGGGCATTTACACTTAAAGGAAGAAAATGGAACTAAACTTTCAGGAAAACAAAGTCACTGTTAAACCCCCACCCACCAGGCAAGCAGTAAGAAACGGGTATGCTCAGATAAAGTTTGAAAACGTATATTTATATCCCTGACAAAATAATCTCCCGCAAGACCCTCCCTAACCCCAACGATTGTCCTTCAAAAGTCCCCAAAAACCCAACTCCCAATTCCCACCCCCCAAAAGTCTCTAAAAAAGGGGCAAGGAACACTATGGGTGGATGCTGTCAACTTTTTGGGCCAGGGCATCATGCTCCTGGCAGAGCAAGGCGTGCTCTACGCGGAGCCCCTCCAACTCTTTTGAAAAGTGGTGGAGCTCCTGCTGGAGGCGGGACACCATCAGGGTACTGCGACGCAGGCGTGCCTTCAATGCCTTGTAGGTGCAACGGCTGTGAGAGGAAGCTGTTGTCCTTGCTACTCGGCGGTGGCGTTTGGCTTTGGCAGCCCGGCTCAGTCTGGGTGGACCACTGTGCTGGGTGGCACTGGCTGCCCGTGGGGGAACGGAGGCCGATGCAGACGACGTAGTTGTTGTGGTCGACTGCACACTTTCTTCGTCCTCCAGGGCCACCAGCCGCCGATATTTGGCCACAGTGGCATCAATCCTCCGTTGCCGGGCCGCTCTAGCCAGCTCCTTCCTTCTTGTTCGTTTGGAAGGAGAACCTATATGAAGAAAGAAAGACATAGTCTGTAACCAATGCTCTTTAAGATTAACTCAATCATTCAGCAGAAATTTGTGTTGCACTACAACTAGCAACTTGCAAGCGCATTACATAACTATTGAGGCCAGTATCTATCTAACCTCACACTTCTTCATCCTTGCTCTAACATTAGTGGGAGTTTAAGGAACAAATTCTACGAGTCTATGGACTTCCATTGGAGTCGACTATGAAAGTACACCAGTCTTATTCTTCTTCTTGTCTCTTGTTTAGGAAAATTGGTACGTTATCTTCTGCAAGCCGGCATAATGCCAGCGCAGTAAACTTGCACCCGAGAAAAAGAGACGCACGCCATGAGGAGTGACCTAGACTTGCGTTGCGTTACTGTACCCGTCCAGTACATGCAGGTGGTGAAGCTCTTACTTTTCTATTACGGGTGGCACTGAGAATACTCTGTTACAACTCAAGGGCTACTGCTTAATTAATTTAACTTTCACCCTACAGTGGAAATGAGTACTAGAAATGGAAAATTGAAGAAGATAAATAATCTGATTATCTATCGCTTCACATGGGATGTTTTTGCTTATATATGGGATGACTTTAGGTGCTTTGCTTTTTATTGAGTGACCAGTGATACATCCACACATGAATGACTGAGTACTACTAAACTTATTAAGAGAGGTAGGGAGTGGCCACCGTAATAACCGGATCTATGCTGTGCTTGCAATACAAACTACTGCTACTATTGATGGTAGTATTTGGACGAAATTAAAACTTCTTTTCCTTGCCTTTCCTACACTGGAACGGACGTGCGGGTGCAGTGTTACATGCTCTTCAAAGTTACACTTAGTTCATCCACTGACCGTCTACTCTCTCTAGATCATGGGTACTCACAAACTTTCTCTCAGGGGCTAAATTTACAGTGTAGTTTGTGGCCGAGGGCCGCACTGGTGGGGGCGGAGTCAGAGGGGGCGGGGCTAAAGCAAAACGATAACTTGTGACCATGAGGTTGCACACAGGTCCCTGCAGCAGATGCCCTCATCCACTGAGCCACCAGACCCAGCATTTACATACATCTCTCTCCCTCCTGCTCTCCCTCCTGCCCTCCCTCTCCATCTCTCTCTCCCTCCTGCCCTCCCTCTCCCTCCACCTCTGTCATCTCACTGTGTGTGTGTCTATCTGTGTCAGCCTTCAGCCCGGGTTGAGACCGCTTCCTCAACGCGCACACACAGACAACAACACCAAAGTACTTAACAGGTCTTTAAAAGACCATTAACATATTATTGAGGCTTTGTTTGTTGTAGCGCCCCTGCTTCTCCACCCTGACAATCACTGCTTGCCCGGCCCCACAGAGCAGAGGCTTTGTTCTATTTCACCTCTTTGTGGCCTTGCATCTCCACTCTGCTCTGTGGGGGCCGGGGGAGCAGTGATTGTCAGAGTGGAGATGCAGGGGCGCTAACAGGTGAAATACAAAAAAGCCTCTGCTCTGTGGGGGCCGGGGGAGCAGTGATTGTCTGCAAGGTCTGCGCACCGCCAAGGAAGGCTTGCCGGGTCACCACCGGCCCGCGGGCCGTACTATGAGTACCCCTGCTCTAGATACACATATGCTATCTAAGAGTCAGATAGTAGCATGATCCAGGTATATGGACACATACAGTTTCTGTGTCACCCACCCAGGCTGTTGTCCTTCCACCCATCATTGCTTCATCATTCACCCAGCCATGCATCTCATATTCTTGCCTTCCCAGCTAGTCTTCAATCTCAATAAGTAAGGAATATATAAGAGCTTACCTCTGGCCGCCACCACCACCGTCTCAACTCTCACAGCCGCCGCCTCCTCCCCTGAAGAATCGCCCTCCGCCTCCGTGTCGAGCACCACCACCTCCACACTGGCCCCACCACCAGATGTTCCACCTACAAAGTACATTTAAGAATGTTAGAATAAAGCACTCACTAGTCTTTGGTCTAGGAATGAAGACATGTGAAAACAATGTAATTTGTGACTGTCTACTTTAAAGTTAAAAAAAATGTCCCTTTTTCCAGGGAAGGTTGTCTTGCTGCACTTTTTGGCACAACTGATGAAGGCTGTTTTTTTAACACGCACCATTTTTCTCCACACAGACAGAAGATGGACTTCTAACAACAAGATCAAGTTGAAACCAGGTGAGAGCTCGGCTCGACCACAAGAAATGTCTTCAATTAATCGTCAGCACTAACCACTTTTCCATTATCAGTTAAACGTTTAGTTTTATTATGACTTCATTTTAATAAATGTGTTTACTTTTAATAAAGCTTTTAAACTTAAATACAATCTGTGTTTTTTGGTCCAGACTAGAGTGACTGAGCGAAAGGTTTTGCAATTTTTGCAAGCATGAGTCCAGATAGAACACTTCAAAAGACATTATGGACAATCCCAGAGGACTGCACTAAGTTGATAGAGCTATTGCTGACTAGAATCATGGGAGTTTCGCCAACCGTGCAATCTTAGTTAGCTACACAGACAGACTAATAAGAATAATCTAGTAATACCACAGGGAGTCATAGTAGAGGCAGGATAAGAATTTAGATACAGTCTACAAGAAGATCAAAGACAATTTTGAAAAAAGTCAAATGAGGAACGCTAGGAAAAATAGGTACTAGTCTAAAATGAAAACTTACTGGGGCCAGCAGAGGAGCCCTCGCCTGCCCGATCCTGGCCCTGTTGAACAGCATCCGCCGCCTGCTGCTCCTGTGTCCTCCTCTCGCCCCTGGGGGGAGCTGACGTACAACATGAAAGAAAGAACAGAAAACATGGATGATTGTTGCTTGTCAATGTCAACCAAATCAAACATTTCAAAAGAACAATAACAAAATATTTCCGCGAAATTATATTGATTAGGGTTAGTTTTCATTTATTTGCGGACCTGTGACTTCGAAAGTCACGTAACTCACTAAACAAAGTACTGAAACGTTCACCTAGGACTGGCAGGCAGCAGTCCGCAGGCAAGACGCAAAGTGACAGACAACTCCATTGTGATTTCAGTCAGATCAGTGACAACACTAACAGTTGCCTGCTACATTACCAGTCATTTAAATAGTCAAACTATCAATCCACCGCCACTATTTTTCTTATTGTCAGGGGTACAAAGTAAGGGGCAGATTTAAGCCCCTTGCGGCTCTTTTGCGCCGTTCTTGCGTGACTTTTGTAACGCAGCAGCTAAACAAAAAAGGGCGCCATGGTGCGGCGTATAATATTATAACAACGTGACGCATTTGGGAGATGCATCCCGTTATAAAGCCCTGCGCCATCAGGGGGCGTTCCGGCGCAAGGGAGGGCATTCCTGCGCTGGAACACATCCTAAAAGTGGCTGAGGGAAATCTACAAAATTTCAATCAGTCACCTTTAGGACAATGATGCGTCACACAAACCCTGCACCTGCTTGAAGCAGACGTACGGCTTGACCCAGCATTGGGGAGATAGGGTACCCCAGAGCATTGCTGGAGCTGCGCCATCGTTGCGAAGCAACTCCAGCAGTAAAGCTTCGGTGACGTTTTGGGCCCATGGTGCGCCGCATTGCAAATACGGCGCACCATGTTTGGTGGTGGTAGCGGGCCGCACAATTAATGGCGCATCCCTGCTACTTTGCAGGGATGCGACGGTAATTGCAATTCTGCCCCTTAGGGGCATACTTACTTACGCGTTCTGGCGCATCTCCAGAGATGCGCCAGATCAAATGCGTCACGCAAAACTACCCTTGCGACACGGCAGATGCGCCTCATTTACAATGCGGCGCGCCCTGGCGCAAGGGTAGGCACTTGCGTGACGCATCTCGTCACGTAAGAGCGGCGCATCGCTGGAGTCACGTCGCCAATGCAATGCAACTCCAGTAATGCTCAGGGCCACCCAATACTTAACATGCTGTGTCAGTCCTTTCGCCTGCTTCGAGCAGACATAAGGAATTGAATTGAAGTAGCAGCGTCGCAGAAGTGCCTGCGTTAAATCTTGTAGATTTCACGCAGGCAATTTTGCGAGGCGCACAGCCGCCGGACCGCCCACCCTGCGTACTAGGAACGCACCCATTGTGGTGCAGGCCCATGGCTTTATAACGTGACGCATTTCCCTAGATGCGTCATGCTGTAAATGACTCGCAGGGATGCGGCACGTTTACGCCGCTGTTGCGTCACGCAAGGCAACGTAAACGTGGCGCAAGGGGCTTGTAAATGTAATCTGCCCCCTAGTGTCTAGCATTACGCAGTTCTGTAAAGTAAACTCATACATAATAGTTACTCAGGCCAATGAGACCACGAAATAGAAAACAAAAAAGCATAGTAGCAACGCCACTGAGAAGGAGAGCAGTGCACCTGAAATGCACAGAAGATTTTGAAATATAATTTAACTACAATGTAATCGTCATCAGCGGCATTATTGGCTTGCTCCATGTAAAAAACAAATATTTGCAATACAACAACACAGAGCAGGAGAAAACATCATAGTAGTGAGTGATTAAATGGCTACTACTACTCACCAAGCCCGGGGATCTCCAAGCCGAGCTGGTCCAGCAGGTCGCACTCGCGGTCCAGGAGGTCCGTCCAGCGATGGGTGACCTGGCTGTAGGTGCGCTGGACCCCGTAGAGGTGGGATATGGCCCAGCACACCTTCTCCCACAGCTTCCCGCGCTCCCGCATGTTGTAGCCGCCGGCCGCGATCCTGCCGCCTCCCGCGATGGTCCTGGGCAGGCGGCGCTGGACGAAGTAGACCAGCGCGCCCACTTCCTCCGGGCTGAATATCTCCTGTCGCGTCACCTGCTCCCCCCTCAATCTCCCGCATGCTGTCCTGGCACTGGGTCCAGCACTACTCCCCGCCGCCGCTGCGGCCCTCAAGTGCCTGGGCAGCTTCACGGCGCCTGGCTTGACCATGGTCTGGGCAGGTAAGGTAGGAAGAAGTAGAAAATTAAGAAAGAATAGGATAGGGAAGAAGAAAAGAAAAGAGTTTAAAAAAGTAGTTTAAAAGTAAAGAAAAATAGCAGAAAAGACAAAAATATACAGCTAGGAAAAGAGAGGGATAGATAAGAAGCAAAATCGTAAAAAAAAAACTGAAAACAAGCAAAGGATGGCAAAGATACCAAGAGGATTAAACACCATGCCCAGACACAGGAAATGAATGAAAAACAAGATGGCCGGCGCCCGTTCACGAGCGCGAAAGTAAGTTCGCGCGAGATTTTCCTCGCGATCTCGTGCGAACCTCAAGATTTCCCGCGCGATCTCGTGCGAACCTCTACTCGCAATGCGCTTACTGCGCGAGATTATACATAGCGGGCAGAAACGGAAATACGTCACGCAAACAAAATGGCCACGCCCGTACTCGACCTTGGGGTAAATTCGCGTGTTGCGCTGCAAGCGGCTCGCGAATACTGCAAAAAAACTCGCGAAACAACAAGCCGCAAAAAAATAAAATGCTCATTCGCACGAATTGGCGGCTTCCACGGTCGGTTTCGCACGACGCCGCACCCCGCGAATAGCGCGAAAAAAACGAAAAACGATTTTAGCAAAAGCAAAAGCAATGAGCAGGTGCAAAAGGTCAACCTCATGATTTGTAACGATTCTCTGTAGTGCTTCCTGAGGGGGCCCTCCAGAATTCGGTTGCCTGCTTGCAACTATTGTGTGACCCTGCTCTGACCTTAACTGTATGCCACAAAGGTCCTGATTTACAGCTAAAGGAGCAGACAAGCAGGTGCCAGGCTGGAACTTGAAATTCTTTCAGTGACACATTAATTAGCCCCTAATTCATTATTGTCAGTTGGGGCAGGGCAGGTGTTGTTAATAAACTAACCCCAAATTAATTCATGTCAGTTCAAGCAGGGCAGGTGGGCTTGCTTCTCTCCCCCATCTTCTACAGTGATGATGAACCAGAGGGTGGCATTGATGTAACAGAGGGTGGCATGGGTCAAAGAGAGGGTGCCAGTGGTGAAACAGAGGGTGCTGGGAGGCTGTGATGATGAACCAGACGTAGAAACAACATAGTCGCGACCGCTGCGAGCCGACAAGTAAGTTCGCAATTGCGAACTAGTACCAAATCCTCACGAACTGGCAGAAACACTTGCGAACACAAAAAAAATCCGCAAATTCGCGAGAATTCGCGGATTTTGCGGATTGCGAATTCGCAAATCCGCAAAATTCGCGAACGCGAGATTCGCAAAATTCGCCCATGCTTAATGTGCAGCCTGATTTTCATGATTCTGCTTATGCATAGGAGTGCCTAGGATGGGGTAAGGAATCAGTTGAAGTTCCAGTAGATCAGACGGGTCCTTATGATAGAGCGCGCAGGTCACCCGACTCATATTTTACCAAATATGCACTCCTGGGCCCATAACGTGTTTTATCACTATATTTCATTAATCAGGTAACCTACACACCCCTATCAGCAATCCTTGTTCCTGTCTATTTATTTCCATGTACCTGACTTACCACTCCTTGTCACAGGTACCTACAATCTCAACGGATCAGGAGCTATCAGAGGGTAGGAAGATAACACAAACCAAAATACCATATATAATTTGAAAATGTTTGCACTTTTATAATAACCACAAACGCAAGAAGTTTTAAACACCTTATCTAATTAATTTTCATCATCCAATGCCATGAGAATGAAATTTACACAGATCAAAACATCAATAACTAAGATCAGAAATATAATATAGCTATGGATCAAAGTAAGAATCATCTATAACTCGAAAAATAAAGGAAAGGGGAAAAATAAGGAACACGCTAATTTTGTCTAACAGACTTTCACAACGTTACTAAAGGCGGGTAAGGAAAGGGAACATACTAATCAATGCTCATTTTCGAATTATACTAACGATTTAGAAGAAAAACAAAACTTTTCAAGATGTACTTATTTTCTATAGGGAGGGTAAGAGTGGAACATACTAGATATGCAAACAGTTCAGTGTTTGACTAAAGGTAGAGAAAAGATATGGAACATGCTAGGAAAAAAATACTTTACGTGAGAGTCAAATGACAGAGAAATTGACATAGGCAAATTTGCTTTACTTAAGAAATGGGAGAGAGGAAAAAGTTTAGATAGACGAACACCCACATGGAGATTATATTTACCTAGGACAGAAGGGAGACTAACCCTGGCCATGGGTCAGTTGGAAAAGGCGGGAAAGGACCCTCAAGGACTTTGGATGCCAGTAGGCGAGCAGGTACAGCTCATGGATAGTCAGGACAGGACAACCTCAGGATTTGGATCAGGACTGGGCTCACCAAAGGGTACGACCAACACCTGCAGCTTCTGATGCAACGCCTGCGCTACGCCCTCTCTGCAAGGAATCTGCCAATAACCCCGATTGGGTTCTCGAATCTCCCAGCAAAGTGCTTCGCCAGCACTTAAAGTCTCTCCACCCCAGACTAAGCTTGTGGAAATTACGGACAGAGTGCTCCGCAGCTCTCTGTATCAATCACCTATAGAGTTCGTAGCGTCAGTGACAGGTCAGCTATTCGGACAAGTCGGACAATTTCTCTAGCTAAACCTAGGCTAGTTATACTGTTTTCGGGTCAGTATACCACCCACCAATGTTGCAAGTGAAAGGATCCCCAACTTCGGATTGGACAAGAGAGGTGGTTAGGTCATGACACCACCTATAATTTTCACTTTCCCAGACTAAATATTCAATTTTCGAACCCACCCCTTACATTCCAGTTCCCATGGCATAGAAATTCAGAATACAATAGAGCATACAGAAAATATCGCAAAATGTATTGAGTGCAGGTACGAGTTGAAGTCTTCTCCCTGGGCATGGGTCATTTTCGCAGGAGCATCTTAGCTTCAGCAGCCAGCTGGCTGATTTCCACTGCTGCAAGACTCTCTTTTCCCCCATCACGTGATTAGTACCACACGGGCTTCAAAGATGGAGTGGCACACCTCTCCCAGGCCCGCAAAGATCGATACATGAAAAGTACGCGAAAACAATTTAGAAACAATGAATACACTGTATACCATGATTGGCTATACTACATCCCTTACTTTATAATAACTATAGCATTAGGAGTTAAGCAGAACGAAACGACTGAGCAAAAGCAGCAGTGCAAGCGAAGAGCATGTGAGAAACAAAGCAGCCATTTTAGCTGTACTGCGCATGAGCGGCAAGTTCCCTCCAGAACTGCGAGTGCGTCACATCACATGGGTATGACCGACGCATGCGCAGACTAGAATCCCGCATAGCAGCGACCATTTTAGGTGCAAGCGTAGTTAGGATTAGTAAACACTTAGGCAAGCATCACTGGGACACCTCCGTATAGTGTAAAAGTGCAATATTAATAAGACAAACAGGTTGATTATGACGTTAACGTTATTCGAGGTTCCTGAATACAAGCAAGTCGCGTAACGTGCGAATCCTTGCTCCATCACTTATGTTACAGCACATGTTTTGGGTTCTACTGATCAGTTTCTGGTTGATACAGGAGCTACTCGTAGCGCCTTGTCTAAACAATTGGTTCCTAGGGCTCCCCTGTCTGGCGTAACTATCATATCAATAGGTTTCGATGGAACACCTTCCCTTAGCCCATTGTCACAACCACTTGCATTCCATGCCGATAAATTCACTGCTCCATGTCCGTTTCTGCTTTCTCCAAATACTGCAGACAATATTGTGGGTCTCGATCTGCTCAAGCATTTTAGGGCTACAATACGATGTTCTCCTGAAGGAGTGTGTGTTATTTTGAACGATAATCATCCTGTGATTGAAAAAGCTTGTCTTGTTAAAGAGGATATCGCATTGGCCTCACTCCCTAAAACTTTGTGGGCTACCTCAGATACTGATGTGGGTCAAATGGTTATCCCACCGGTACATATTAGTGTCAAGGAGGGAGCTGTGTTGCCACGTTTGCCTCAATATAGAATTTCACAGGAGGGTGAAGAAGCACTCATACGAATTGTACATGATCTCATTCAGGTTGGAGTTGTTAAGGAAGTTCCATTTAATGTTTGTAACAGCCCGATTCTTCCTATTCTGAAGAAAGGTACTGACACTAGGATCTATGAGCCACATGCATCAAGGTATTTAGGAATCGCAAACGGTGCGATTCGGTAAAATCGTCCGTTTGCGATTCCTAAATACCTTTTTAGTATGCATCATGCATTTTTGGAAAAATCGCTATTTTTTATGAATTCCTAAAATGCGATTGCTCTTAAGGAATCACAAATATGCGATACCTTAAAAGCAATGCATGATTATTTTAAAAATTGCGAATTTGCAATTAGGGGGGGCAAATTACCACGAGGGTGAACCTCGTGGTAATTTGCGAAAAAGGTTTAAAATGCTCAAATTAGCATTTAAAACACTGTCATGTTACAGACACACATGTCCTTAGGACATGTGTGTGTGAAGCATCCATTTAAAAATACATTTCAGGGGTGCAGGGGGGGGTCCTTTGGACCCCCCCCTGTACCCATGGAATGCATTAACATTTTGTGAATTCCAATTTGCGAATTCTCAATTCCCATTGATTCCTACGGGCCTTTTGGCCCATAGGAATCCATGGGAATTGCGAAATCGCAAATTGGAATTCGCATAATATTTGCGATTCGGTAAAAAATGCGATTTTTACCGAATCGCAAATATTATGCACTTTCAATCATGCATCCCGTTTTCCGATTCCTTATTTGCGATTCGGTAAAAATCGCAAATTAGGAATCGCAAAATTGGACTTTGATGCATGTGGGCCTATAGGTTTATCATAGACCTGAGAGAGGTAAACAAGATTGTAGTAGACTTGAAGAATGCTTTCTTTTCGATCCCTATTCATCCTGATAGCCGATATTTGTTCGATTTCACTTTGAATAATCGATCATATAGATTTTGCAGAGTTCCTCAAGGTTATACTGAGAGTCCCAACATTTACAGCCAAGCATTGAAAAGACAATTTGATTCTTTTGTTTTGCCTGAAGGTGTGGCTCTCATACAATATGTCGATGATATCTTGTTGGCAGCCGATACTCCTGAACAATGTGAGAAATGCACTTTGTCCTTGCTTTCTTTTCTTGCTTCACATCATCATAAAGTATCACGAAAGAAACTGCAATATTGTAGACCAAAGGTAACCTATTTAGGTCACCTTTTGTCTAAGGAGGGACGTGCACTCACATCAGATCATATTCAGGCAATTTAGACACACCAGTACCTTCTACACAGAAAGAAGTGCGTGTATTTCTGGTCTTACTTCCTTTTGTAGGCAATGGATATTGGGGTTTTTATACATTGTTAAACCTTTGCTAGCACTTTTGACAAAAGATACTCCAATACCCCTTCCTTAGACAGATGAATGTGAGACTGCTTTTCAGCAGTTACGACAAGCCCTTTGTTCAGCACCAGTGTTAGATACTCCAGATTATACGAAGCCTTTCACACTCTACGTGCATGAGAAAGATGGATGTGCATTGTCAGTTTTAGTCCAGACACATGGCGATAAGCAACATCCCTGTGCATATTTTTCAGCAGTACTTGATCCTGTTGCTCGAGCGTTACCTGGGTGTTTTCGTTCAGTTGCGGCAACAGCTGTGTCAATACGTCAGAGTGAAGGATATTTTTGTCACATAAGCTGTTGGTGCTGGTACACCATGCGGTTGATGCCCTTTTAAATCAAACAAAGACGCAGCACTTAACTAGCGCTCGTCAGACAGGATATGAATTGACATTGCTAGCTCCTCACATTCCATTGAAGAGATGTGCAACATAAACCCAGCTACTTTGTTGCCATATCCGGTGACTCAGCCTCAGTCACAAGAATCACATGATTGTATGGGGCATATTATCAAGGGGGTTTATCTCCACTTTTTTGGCTTTAAAAGCCAAGAAAGCGGAGATAAAATTATCTCCCTATTACCTAGCTGTCGCTAACACCAGTTAGCGACAGCTAGTAGGAGATAGTGACCATCTTGGGCCCCACTTTGCATGTCAGTGATATTTATCACTAATGACATGCAAAGTGGGCGTGCCAAGATGTTAGCGACTGAAAACAGTCTCTAACATCGCTATCTCCTATTACCAACTTTTGGAGATATTCGCGCTAAGCGCGAATATCTCCAAAAGCTAACACCTGCCCTGAGCATTTCTTAGCCATGTTATCCAATGGGAGGTGGATAACATGGCTAAGAGCATTAGCTCGGTAATGCATGAATATCGCGGACTTTTCAGCGATATTCATGCATTGCGGCGATTTTTATCGCATTGGCGATAAACCTTGGTAATACCAAGGTTTATTTGCGGTAAAAATCGCTGCAGCTCAGCGGTAAATTTTTGTCTCTAACCAAGCAATAGCGATAATTATCGCTATTGCTTGGTAATATGCCCCTATATTCCTTACTGAAGAACAGACAAAGGGTCGCATTGATTTGCAGGATAAGCCCCTTCCAGATGTTGACGAGGAATTGTGGGTTGATGGGTCTTGTTTGAAATTGCCAGATGGTAGGACCTTGGCTGCATATGCAATTACTATGATTCACACGGTAGTGGAGACAGCGCGCATACCACAGAAATCGGCTCAAGCAGCTGAATTGATAGCTTTGACACGAGCATGTGAGCTGAGCACTGATTTATGTGTGAACATTTATACAGATAGCCGCTATGCTTTTGGAGTGGCACATGATTTTGGCCTGCTCTGGAAGGAAAGAGACTTTCTTACATCCCACCGGATGCAAATAATGCACGGAGAACTAGTGCATAATCTTTTGACTGCACTGACATACCCAAAGAAAATAGCTATTGTGAAGTGTAGTGCACACAAGAAAGTGACTGATAAAATTGGACAAGGTAATGTCTTTGCAGATCACGTAGCACGTGAGACTGCGATGCTGCGAAGCACTACTCCCATGTATGTAGTGAAGTCACAAGCTGAACGTTGGTATGATGCTAGACAAGAAGTACTAGAGATACAGAAACCTGCTCCTGTAAAAGAACGTGAACAGTGGTCTGAAGAAGGAGAGTTGGATGATGAGGGTTGTTGGCGGAATAAGCAGATGGATAGGTGGAAACTGCCTACTGCCTTTGTACAACCTATGGTTCAGATGGCACATGGGCAAGCAGCATAACGAAATTGCTTATGCAAGTTTGGGACCATCCAGAAATTGCTAGCACAACTAAGAGAGTAGTACAGTCTTGTTTGGTATGTTTACAATATGATTCGGGAAAAGGGACACAAACTCCTGCAGGTGGGTTTGTTACACCAATCGCACCTTTTGACGTTTTGCAAATGGATTACATTCAGTTTGAGCGTTGCAACAACCTAAAGTATGTCTTGGTGGTGGTCTGTGCCTTTAGTAAATGGATTCGGGCGTACCCCATAAAGGACAATACTGCTATCACTACAGCAAAGGTATTGTTGAAGGAATTTTTCCTGAGGTTTGGTGTTTGCAAACTTTTATGGAATGATAACAGACCTCACTTTGTTGGGGAAGTTATTAAATATGTCCTGCAAGGATTAGGGATTAAACAGAAGTTCCATGCGGTGTTCCACCCACAGTCAGCAGGATTGGTGGAAAGGTATAACGCTACTCTGAAGCTGAAAATAGCTTCCACATTTTTGACTTGGCCCGATGCATTGCCACTGGCATTGTTGCCCATTAGATCAGTACCACATTCTCGAACAGGTCTTACTCCCTATGAGATTGTGTTGGGAGGCCAATAAATATTTGGGGAGTTCCTAAACCGATTGCTGTATGTGATGTGCCTTGTGTCCTGATGAATGACTATTTGGCACAGTTAACTGATAGCTTGGTTTCTATTCATCAACAGGTTTGAGAAGCACTTCCTGACAGATCTACAGGTGAAGGCCATGAACTCCGACCTGGGGACCACGTAATGGTTAAATTGTTTGAAAGATCGAGCAGCCTGGAACTAAGGTGGCGAGGGCCAGAGGAAGTGCTCTTGGCCACAAGAACAGCAGTCCGAGTGACGAACCGGAAACAATGAGTGCACAGCACTCTCTGCAAGAAAGTACTGCCTACTTCGGTGGAATCTGCTGTGCTGACCGATCATCGAGAGATTTTGACTATGGAGAAAGGTCAAGCTGTATCACCTCACGAATCTGCGGAGTTCTTCCCGGACCATACGATTTCTGGAGCATTGCGATATCAGTTGAGACCGAGGAAAGAGTCTGCAGTGCCTGAGAAAGTTAGTTGAGCTGCCCTGGGTTAGTAGAAACGGAGAGCCAATGAGGCAAGGGGGGGATCAGCAATGCATTAGTGTAGTGACACCCTTCTTGGCCCGTGGTGAAGAAATCAGCGGCTGCCCAGGGGTAAGAGCTCCAACGGTTGTTCTTTAGTTTCTAGAAATAAATGATTTCCATTGCTGCTAAAATGAATAAGAAAATGATCATCGGTGCTATAGGGTTTGTTGCTGTTTTGATGATTATGGCAGTAATCACTTGGTCTATCGAGAAGATGGCCCCTGCTGGTGAGATTTTTGTTGCTACTACTCCAGTCCCAGAGGACCATCACTATTTTACCCTTCCATATCATGAGCAGATGCATCGTCAATCTTATCTCAATAACACTTTTGTTCAGATGTTGCATCATCCTCATAATGCCACAAACAATACCAACTGTTGAGTATGTGGAATGATACATGTGCATCAAAAGAAAGGAGGAGCACCTTTTATTCCTCTTCCTTTCTCACTTAATGGTTCTTGCCAAGCCTGGTATACGCTTTTGTTTGCATCAAGAAGGCATACAGTGGGCGGACTTCTTTCGACTTAATAAAGTGTGTTATCAAGACAAAGATGGGTATCCCCAAGCTAATGGAACTAAATGGGAATGGGAGGAATACCGACCGGATAATATTTCCACGCCATATGTCTTCACCAACACAAGAGACTCTGCCAAAAATGAACAATTTGTGATTACTGTTACAAAGACTAGAGCAGACTTATGTGTACAAAGTATTGGACAAATTCCAGTTGGAATAAGTGATTGTATTATGATTTTAGATATTGAAGGTGTGAACGATATTTCTTTTGTAGCTTCACATAGCACCTACTTTGTGTGCGGCAATTATGGATATTATCGACTACCAGTTGGGTGATCTGGTATATGTTATGTATCTTTTCTATTACCTTCTGTGTTTCTGGCACCTGCATCATATCATCGAGATTTTAAACTGTTTAATGATATTACTAAAAATAGATATAAGAGGACAATAAGTACTGATGAAGTGGACCAAACAGACACTAGTCTACAACAATATGTCGATTTTAATTTAGGTTTGTTCTCTTTTGTAGGTGCTGCATTAAATAGTAGGAAAGTGAGACGATTAACTAGGGTGGTAGAAGCTGTTACCAATCAGGCAGCTATAGCACTTGGAAATATTACTGAGGAACTACAAATTGCAAGGATTGTAGTACTCCAAAATCGTACGGTGTTAGATGTGATGTTAGCTAATCGAGGTGGTGCATGTCGCATTATCAGCAGTAGTTGTTGTGTCTTTATACCAGACAACTCGCCTTCAGTATATGATGCGATATTTAAACTGCATAAAATTGCTGCAGAAATTCATACAGAAACTGGTACCTGGACTTTTGCTGGGTGGTTTTGGGCTTTAGTCTCTGCTTTGGGTTGGAAACTACTGACTATTCTATGTTTTGTCATTGCAATATTTTTCACATGCTGTATGTGTATTCATTGTGGCCCAATGCTTTGCTCCATGTGTATTACTGCCTGTATACCAGCCAAGAAGGATGTTACAGAAATGAAAGCCCAACACATGTCAGATAAGGAAATAGCTGAAATGATGAGTATAGATATACAGGATGAATATTTAGATTATCCTAGGAAAGCGAATGTCTTCAGCTAATGCTGAAAGGGTCGTCTGTTGTAGTTTCACAGAGATTAGAATAATCATTAGCAGAAGACATTTCATAATTATCTACTATCTTGACATTTAGTGGACTCCATTTTGTATTCATGGCAGCCATTTTGTTTGCTACATGCTGCCGCGTGTCGACCATGTGCTTTGTCCTATCTTCCTGTTAACTGCGCTTGAGATCTGCTCGGCAACGAGTTATATTTAGCATCCCCCGCTTTCGCGCATGCCCAGTAGGGTCTACAGCTGATATCGATTAGTACCAGACAGGAATGTTTTTACCAGTTCCCAAAACCATTAGCTCCTCCTACTTATCGATTGTGCCTTTCTATATTACCTTATATGTAAGTAAAACTTGCTTCTGTGTTTGTACCGCCTTCTTTTGAGTCCCTGTGTGGGTATAAAGGGACCATGTTCTTTTAGTTTGTGGTGCTGCTTCTTGCAATACCGAAGGGTACTGTCTGAATCGTAGCACCACCTCATGAGGTGTAATAAACGTTATCTTTTCTATTCGAGTTTCTGTGCCAACTTCTTCCTATATGGTCTGAGGACTTTGTGCAGAGAAGGGCGAACCCCTTGCACTGGTGGGCCTTGCTGAGGCCTGCTACTACAAAGTGACATCCTTACCTAGCATCCCTCCCAGTACATAGGAAAAGGTGTCAGCAGTAAAGACTTCCTAAGAAGTACATTTACTTTCTGCAGGTATGTAGTCTTAAGCTACTGAGCTCGGTCTAAGATGCTCCTTCCTACACCCCTCTCCTGTCTGTCCTGCTCCTTCTGCTTCAAAATCTGCTCTAACCCATCTGCTCATCTGGCCTCCACCCTCGGGGTGCTGTCCCTAATGCAAAATCCAAAAAACAGTGAAGACGCCCAAAGCACACCCTTTCAAGGAGGTACATCCTCTTGGACTTTTCCAGTAAACCATCAACTTCATCCAAAAACTGTTGCTGTGTTCTTGGGTCTCTGGCACCTTCTCCGCCAAATTTACCAGCTCTGCATTCCAATCCTCCCTCTTCGTTCTCACTCCTATTAACCTAACTCCTAAACAATTCATTATTCTACCTAACAAGCTTCGTCTCCTTTCACCTGTAACAGTAATGTATTAGAAACAACCCTGTACAAGCTCTAAGCTACAATTCGAAATTCAACTGCGAAAAGGAGCCTTTCCCAAGGTAATATACACACTTCATGTCTACATCGATAGCTAAGCTAAGAAAATACAGTTGGGCCTCTGCTGGCATTTTCATGTTTCAGGCCTTCACACATTTAAATGCATTGCGAAAATCACACCATAAGCATTACATTAATCATTCAAAAACATTACATTTCATTAATACTAAAGCATTATTCTTCTCATGTAAGAGCATCACGCTTGTTTCATTAATAGGCAAACCTACACGTGCAACTTTAAAATGGCACGTTTATTTCTAATGCAACATTTTACACATAGAGCATTAATTTCTACATTACTTAAGGCATATTCTCATTTAAAGCACTACATTAGTCTTGAATAATGTGCGCACACAACTACATATTGCACTGATCCAGGCCTAGTACTACATCTTAAAAGTCAGGCAATAAGAAGGTCCTCTAAATATGCAGGTACTGGCTACTTGCGATTATGATGCACCCTTACAATTTTCTGAATAATATGGCGCTATATCACTACCATCCCTGAGCTCTCATTGTAGGGTATAATTCACAAACAGCAACCTGCCTAATTAATAATTATTAGGCATGTGATATTGCATTTCAGTGTGGATGGACATTTTCTTATGCCACTTATAGGAATCTAAATTGCATTACAAATAACAGACCAGTTGCAAAAAATCGGGGCGCAATTTGCTCCCACTATTTACCACCTAAGATGTTTCGGACCTTTATATGTCTCTCCCAATAATAGCAATGTTGAAAGAATTCAGTAGAGAGTTTGCATCTTTGGAAATTTCTGGAGAGGGAACTTGCATCCTCTGTGGATTACTTTATGCTCCTCTGACCATCAAATTAATTTCTTGAAATTGTGGGTGTGATATATTTGAAGGTCGATATTTCAACCGTGATATAGTGAATCTCAGCTCTCACCACTTGACATTTACAGCATTCTAAAAGGTGCAATCCATTAAAAAGGACTCATTTCCTTTTTTCTTTTTAATTTTTTTATTGATTTTTAAATATGCTGTTAACAGAAAAAAACTGAGAAATCAAGCAACATAGTGTAGCAGCCCCCCCACCCGAGCCTAAAGACACAACATATTCCAATACTAAGAAACAAATATTTGTGATTACCACCCGAGCTGAGTTCATTATAAAGGCCATGAAAGAAGAGTTTAAGAGTCATAAACTAAAAAAAATCTGCGTAAAAATGCAATGCATTACAGCATGAAAATTCAGCAGTTTGCATAAAGGTGGGTCTCTGGGGAAATAAAGTGACCTGTGCGGAAATACGCCATACAAAATTACTACAATTGAATGCAAATTATACTGATATTTAGTGTACCATGTTTGACTAATCCCCCTAGCTTGGTCTGTTTTACAAAGTCACTCCCAACTGGACCGTATCCAAGCTATGGTTAGGCCTGGGCGGTAAATACCATTCCGCTCACAGAATTTGCAGAATTTAGGTAATTGCGCAGTCCGCGGAGAACGCGGAATGGCCAAAAATTCCATGATCGGTGGCTTCACAGAATCTTTTGCTTGTTCGCGCTGTCAAATGCGTGTTCGCAAGATATTTCTCCCCGAGCACGCAAAGAGCATTCGCGAACGGAAAAAAACATCACAAATAGGCGGAACAAGCAATTCCGCGTATTCGCGGAACTTTTGCGTGCTCACAGAGATTTTTTACCCTTTTGCGGAGCTTGAGAAGCACCATTACGCAAATTCTGCCCACCCCTAGCTATGGTCAATTTTACCCACTGGTGTTTGTACTATCCCTGTCAAGAAGCCAAGAAAAACTTCCCTCTTTGCCTAGCTTTGTTATGAATTTGTTTGGTGAATCCAGGAAGATAGAGGTTCCCAGATAATTAGCCCTTTCTTTTTGGCCCGGATGCCCTTTTTTTAATATATAGCTTTTTCAAGGGTGAATATTGAGTATAGCTAGGCCAGCAAGAAAGATGGGGGATTGGGATCTATCCAGGCTGAGGTTATAAATAGCCTGTAAATTGCCATAGCGACAAATATAAGGGCCCCCCATTCTTTCTATCAACTGTATCTTCTACTCCCAGCAGAATAGCAGTAGGGGTTAATAAGATGTGTTGAGATTAAAAAAAGGACTCATTTCCAATTATTATTTTTTCATTATTATTATTTAAGTAGCATAGCAGGTACAGGTTCAACAACAGCACACTGCTACTTATTTCCAATGAGTTGGTAGTGCTAGCTCATATCATAAGAACACGTTTTTGTTTTTCTTTCTCTGAGCCAAGGCTCTTATGAATGAGCCACGTTGCACTTTTCTTATGATCCTAGTCACTTGAAGGTTCTTGGTTTTAGGGTACATCACTTTTTGACATTTTCTAAATTTATCGTGGGATTTATTTTGTTCCATAAGTAAACATGCAGCTATTATTTTTCCATATTTCAGATATGAAAATTTTAGTCTGGTGCTTAGGTGCCTGTATTACTTCAGCCCGACATTTTCAATAGCACACATAAGTTATTGCAGGTTTGTTAAATACACATTTTGATGTGTATTTAATTTCTATAACAATTTATCTCAAAGGTATACACCAACTGAAAGGTTTGAGCTCATGTTAAAGTTATTGCAATATTCTCATAACACGCCGAGCTACCTCCCACAGCACATCAGCATGCAGAGGAACAGTTCATGGGGGAGAAAGTAGTCTGGCTAACCCTGGTCATATTATTTTTTCAACTATATATTTCTCAAAAGGATCACAAGTCCTTTTATGTATGAAGATTATTATTATTTTTGTTGTAAATGAAGTCACTCCTAATTGACCTTCTTTAGGGAAAACGCAAATTGAGCTTCCTAAGTGCTCAGAGAAGAGAAAGGGGTGGTAGTCAAACAGAAAGTGAAAAGGAGAATGGCTTGAAAAAACTGTGGAACTAAGTTACATTGATAGGTACCTACTATTGTTTTTACATGCCAAGGCCCAAATTTAGAAAGATGTCCCAGAATGCAGTCCAGCACCCAAAGTTGCTGCGCTGCGCTACACTGTGTTGGTGACAGGGAAAGAGAAGAAAAGTGCACATTTACAAAGATAGAGTACTAACCTGTTTCCTCCCTAGTGCCGGCACACAATCATGCTGCACACCGTATAGTGCAACACACATGCAAAGCAGGAAAAGTCAGGAGAAATTAAAGCATTTCCTTTAAGCGCCTGTTTAGAAGTGGTGTTTTTTGGAACAAATCACTGTCGACTTCTTTTAGTAGATAGAATTTTTGATCAAAAACTAAGGTGGTGGGGGCGTGGTCTGGTCACAAAGGAAGATGGCCGCCTGAAGCGTGAGCTCCACCGCTCTACGTTTGGAGGGCTTCTTTTACTCCCACAAGCACCATTTAGCGACATTCAGGCAAGTTTGGTCGGCTCTCCGGCAGACACAAGTAAAGAATTACTGGATTTCTGCGCTGGTGAGGAGCTCGCAAAGGCCTTGGTTTGCCTAGCGCTCCTCGCAAACAGCGTCTGCTGAGGCTGCGCCTCCTTTCATTATCCAGGATGTACCCCTTACATTGCTAAGGCCATGCCTCCTCCTACCACCAAGGCCCCATCTCTTGATATTATCAAGGCTGCGCCTCCTGTCACTGATTAGGCTGCATTTCTCCTCATTGCAGAGCCCACTCATCCTGTCACCGCCAAAGCCGCACCTCCCGTCCTTTTAGAGGCCACACATCCTGTCATCACCAAGGCCACACCTCTCTTCACTACAGGGACCGCGCCTCCTGTTATCGTCGATTTTGCATCTCTTGTATTTACTTAGACCGAGCCTTCTCTCACTACTGAATACCAGCGGATACCATGGAACGTATGCCACATGAAAATTCAGGAGTGAGCCATCGATTGGAAGGTATGGATGTCACTATAACCTCTTTGGGTGCAGAGACCAAGTCAAATAGGGCAGACTTCGCAGGTTTTCATGCTAGAGTTGAAGGGCTTGACTCTTGAATACTGATGATGGAGAATCGCCTTGATTCATTACAAAGTAGAGACCAGGATCTCCGATTTCTTCTTAGTAAAATAGTTGATTTAGAAGACGGTAGTAGAACAGACCACATTTACTAATGTGGATTTCCGAAAAATGTTGAAGGCCAAAATACAAGAGCATTTCTTTGTGACATTCTCCCAAAACTGGCTGCCATTTCTTTTACTCCACCTTTAGAAATCCAGCGAGCTCACCGAATTGGTCCCCCACGCAAAGACCCTGCAGCTCGTCCGAGACCACTTATTGCATGCTTCCTCAGACATGAACAAACAAGACAATTGTTGGTTGTAGCTCATTTGCAAGTCTCCTTTTCGTATGATGGTCCCCTCATCCACATGGCTGCGGATTTTTCTACGGAAACAAATGACCGGCGCAAAGCATTTCTTTCCCTGCGACCTAAACTTCGACAACTAAATCTCAAGTGTGGACTATTTGAACCTGCACATTTCCACATCACCAGAAACTCAGATTCTAAAGATTTTTATGATCCAGAAGATTTACAGAAATTCCTAGACTGTATGAAAATACAAGACATGGAGGTAAAGCATTTGCAACAAGATCAAACTCAACCTCTCACTTTTCTCTACAGTTATCGGATAACAGGCGATGAAATCCCAGCAACTCCAGACACTGTGGCAAAGACTTGGAAAGACTTAGCCGTTCTCAAGAAGACAAAAAGTCAGTTCTGCAATCTGTTTCTACTTTTACACAAGAACCACGTAGAGACAAATCCAGGTCCCCTCCTAAATCTACCTCAAATGCTGATTGAAATTTTGTTAATCAATCTGCTGTTACTATTTTCAGCTGCAGTTAAAAGAAGTCCTCACACTAATTTCTGGTCTTTTCTCATTAGTATAAGTATTATGACCAACTCGCATACTCTTGCATGAAATGTTGTTTAAGTCCTGTTTAGTGTGCCATAGTAGATCATATTACTCTATTTTATATTTATACAATTTTGTATTTATAATATTCTCTCCCCTCATGATCTGCACCTGCCACTCTTCCTGTATAATGCTATATTATATTCCTCTAGGTTACATTATACTAACTTAATCCATATTATTCTATTTATTATTTATAATGTTAGTTAAAAGAAGGTCCCAGACAAGTTTTGAGTCCTTTTCAACCTCATAAGTACTATGAACAAATTGCATGATACCACAGGAAATTGATGCTCAAGTCTTTTCAATCTGCTACAGTAGATTTTATTATTCTATTTTACATTTATACTGTTTTATCTCCTTAAGACTTGCATATGTTACTCTGAATTTAATGTACTATTGTATTGGTATAGGCCTCACTAAGCTATATTTATTTACAGCATTCAATTTAATATTTCTAATGTTTCACCTATGACTTATATTCCTCGTTCTTATTATACTTCTTATATCAATACATACTTGTTCATGTACATAATATATATTACTTAAGTTTAGTTCATGAAAATGTTATTTATTTTTCCTTAATGTGACATATCTAATGTACCTAATATCTTTTATTATTATCCTTAACCACCTATATGTTCTTTTATTTTGTACTTCTAAATCTGAATAATATGTTATCATAGGCTTTCATCTTAATTCACTTTGGCTATATTCTACCTTTACTTTTCCTCATTATTAATAGACACCACCAATAATACCTTCTGGGACACACCTATTTCTTTCTATACATGCCCTACTAATTACTCCATTCTTCTGATGGGGTTCTACCCCGCGGCGATGCTCCAGTAAACCGAGACCCGTGGTCAACAGTTTAGGACTTCTAGTATTACTCCATAAATATTGTCGTCTTTCATTTTCAATTTAATTTAAATCCTCACCTCCCTCGCCTCCTTTTCCTTATTCTTTCCTTTTTACATACTTATTCCATTGTTTACACTATATTGTTTATCTAACTTATTTTTTCCTTGTTCTTGATTGCGCCTGCAAAGCCGAACTTTGATGTCTTTGTGGTAAATCAGGGTCTTTTTTGTTCTATTTCTTCCTTCCTACTTGTCTTCTTTCCAATCTTCTATTCCCTTAACCTTAGACAGAACATTGTGTACTGTATTTCTTTTTTTTATTGACATTTCTTCAGCATGACAAACACCCATCCTCTATGCACAGTATAATGGAATGCCCATGGTCTCACACATTACATTAAAAGGAAAAAAGTACTTTCTTATCTTCAATCCAAACATGTTGACATGGCCTTACTCCAAGAAACTCATTTATATATGCTAGAATCTGATAAACTCTGCAGAGGAAGGGTGGAGAAGGTCATTCGTATTAGTATTTGCAAGGGTGAATCCACAGACACTGGCCCTATCTGCAAATGTGGAGTTGCAATCCTTATTCGTAAATCTCTCCCAGTCACAGTCTTCAAAACATGGTTGGATTCTGATGGCCGTTATGCGTTTGCCAAATTACGCATAGGACATGCTTACATTTGTGAAGGATCAATCTACGCTTCGTCAGGAACCCAAAAATCGTTTTTCCTTCAGTTAAATTGTTTATTAGCAGAGATAGATGTCTCACAGTACCTTATTGGTGGGGATTGGAATCTGCCAAGGGACCCAATTTTAGACAAAATGGGTTCATTAGATAAGGGAAATTCTGCAGACAGAGCTCTATTGGATGGCGTAGTACTGGACAATGGATTCGTTGACCATTGACGTCTTAGCCATCCAACAGACACGGAATACACCTTTTTCTATTCCACTAATGGCACATTCTCTTGACTGGACTATTTTTTTACATTGCAGAAAGTTGTACAATTGATCACAGAATATCGCATTCTGAAAACAGCTCTATCTGACCACTCGCCTGTCATCTTATCTCTGGAACTAGGACTTCCTAGGCCAGGGCGCAAGCCCTGGTGCATGAGCATTCAATGACAGAGGACTCCCAAGGGTTAATCCCAGCTGCAATCACATCTTCAAGACTATCTTTCCACTAATCAGGGTTCTGTGACCTCTGGCAGGACTATTTGGGCTGCAGGTAAAGCCACTATCAGTGGCCAGTTAATGCATGATGCAGCACGTGTTAATAAATAGAATGCAGCATGGCAAACAGAATTAGAACATGATATACAATTTTTCTCTCGTCAATACACATTAACCCCAACCTTGCAGAATTGTAAGTCACTAGAGCAGGCAAGTATGGCATTAAATAGCCTTTTTACATTCAAAGACAAGTACGGTTTGCAGAGAATGAAGGGAAGACATTATGAGCAAGGGGAAAAAGCAGAGAGATTATTGGCTGCACAATTGCGCCAAAGAGAGGCAGCTATGGCCATTCCAGCGATTCATACAACACAAGGTGATATACTTATGAGGCCTCAAGATATTGTCAATGAATTTGCCTCTTTTAACCGTTGTTACCGATATTGTCCCCTGTAGACCAAATGGCCATAGAATAAAATGGAAGGGTGAAAAATCCGATAAGATGTTGGTTAAAATTGTGGCGGCCTGTCTGCCTGATCTGTGCTCTTGCTTGGACAAAAGCACAGATTTATGCGACATATTAACTAGTTTTATCAGGAATAATAACATAGTTGATAACACCCTGACCTCTACTAAGGGTACTATTGGCAAACTAAGGATAGGTTGGTTTGATTCTTTGTGCACCGAGTCTCTGCAGAAGCTCAAGAAGGCTCTATCTAGTAGGCCCAGAGATAGGTCAAGCATTATAACTCTTAGGGCTGTTTATAAGGGTCAACTAAAACGTGGGAAGTTGGAATTGCAGGAGGAAGCATGGTCCAATTTGTCTAAGGCCGTTGAATTATCGGACAGCAAACTATTCTGGGATACGGTCAATTGCCCTTTTCTTAAACGTGACGAAACACCTATCCTCACTGCTCTTGTCAGTGAGGATTGTTGGGTCGCTCACTTTGCTAGCATTTTCAACTCACAGAGGGTGGTAGACCCATCCAGGGTAGAGGTAGATCCATGGCCAATTCTCCCCCTAAACATTACAGTTTCGGAGGTGGAACTTGCCATTAGGACTAGCAAAGGAGTGAAGGCCCCTGGCCCTGATGGGGTCCCCATAGACGTATATAAGGCAGATTCATCCTTGTGGGGTCCAATCTTGACTAGGGTCTTCAATGCAGCAGCCCTGGAGGGTACACCGCCCACTTGGGGTGAATCTGTAATTAATCCGATATACAAAAAGGGGGATAGGTCGGATGCCAACAATTACCGCCCTATTTAGATTCTTCACTTAAAACTATGAGCCGGGTACTGCTGGCCAGATTAGAAGAGTGGGCCGAGGGTAGTGGTATCCTTGCATGGTGCCAATTCGGATTCCGTAAGGCCCTAGGTACCGTGGAACAATGTAATAATTTAGACCTCCTCATTGGGAAGTATACCAGCGCTAAGAAGGGCTCACTTTTTCTCTGCCTCGCTGACCTGAGCAGCGCGTTTGACCTTGTTGATCACGCGCTGCTGTGGTCAACCTTATTAGATCAAGGTGACCCAGTAGAGATTGTTTATTTCCTGGCTAGACTGTACTCTAAACTTTCTGCACGCATTAGATATGGTCCCGGGGGGGAAATGTACTGATTCCATCAGTGTTAAGTTAGGTATACGACAAGGCTGTGTCCTTGCGCCCCTTCTTTTCTCCCTTTTTATTAATTCAATAGACTCTGAGCTCAAGCAAGTTAATTATGATGCCCCGTTAGTTGATAGCCAGGCTGTTACCATCTTACTTTATGCTGATGACTCTGTTCTACTATCCAGATCTCCTAGAGGCTTACAGAAATTGATGGATAAATTCGCGGGTTTTATCAAGGAAAAAAAACTAAAAATCAATATTTCCAAAACATTCATTATGCCATGTGGAAAGAAAATAAGGAAGCTGAAATCTTTTCATATAGAGGGGAAAAAAATAGAAGTTGTAAATAAATTCTGTTACTTGGGCATAACTTTTAGTAGCAACGGTTTGTGGTCTGAGGAGATATCGAATGTAAAAGCCAAGATGTCCAAAAGTGCCAATGGCGTATTCAAATTTGCAAATAAACTTGGCGACCGGCGCATATATGATATGCTACACATTTATCGCTGTAGATGTGTTGCTATTGCGCTTTACGGATCAGGTGTCTGGGGGCATTGTCGCCATAAAGATTTGCAAATAGAAGAAAACAGTTTCCTAAAAAGATTGTTATGCCTGCCTAGATCTGCTTCCACAATAATAACTCACCAGGAAGTGGGTCTAGAGTTTTTATCAGATGTAATCTGTTTAAGACCACTGTTGGTATGGAGAGCAGTATGGTACAAAAAGAAAACTAGCTTTACGAGGAGTATCATTACTGATTGTCTCCGCCTAGATAAATGCACACTGATCCCATGGATTGATTATGTTGTGACAACTGTAAGGAATTTATTCAATCTCCTGGAGGATCAAGAGAGTCTCTCTGATATTTCTGAGAAAGAACTCAAGTGCTCTTATGTACATAAGAAAGCCCAAGTGCGTAGAGATACCACAATGTTGTTAAGTATCCCTCAGTATTATTACTCCAATTGAGATTCATCTGGCTTTTCAAAATATCTAAAGGTTGTCACCAGACCATCCCATCGTTTTGTCCTTACTAGATTAAGACTTGGAATTGCCCACTACTTGGTGGCATTCCCTGTAATGAAAAATTATCCCTATATACCATGTCCTTATGATGGGGTCACCAAACAGAGTACTGTACATTTCATATTGTTGTGTGACCTTTATAAACATCTTCGTGTTGTTTATTTAAAACCCTTATTCATAAAACAGACAGTTACTACGGTTAATTTGGCTATGAGATTGTTATTCTCCTTCGATGACCCTGACATTTGTTTTTATACAGCTATGTTTATCTTGAAATCTGTGGCCGCAAGGAAAAGCATGATATTTTAATTACTCTGTTTTATTGTATTTTTGAGCTGCACCCAATTTGCAAATTTTCTAGCTTTTAATGAACTTTTCTGTGTATGTATATGTATATGCTTTTATGATTGTTTTTTTAATAATCGAATACAGCTTTTGAAACGAAACGCCTCTTTTTATCAAAATCTTTACACTCCAGGTACTCAGATAGATTTGGATAAGATGCCTACTTTTCTTACAAAGGTGGACCTCTCTGATGATGGTAGAGCTCTCCTTGAAGGTGAAATTAGTAAAGCTGAGATCTCCCGAGCAATTGAAAATCTACCTTACCACAAAGTTCCTGGAGAAGATGGATTCCCTGCTGAATTCTATCGATGGACAGGACAAAATATTAATAATACATTACATGCTGCAGTCCAAGAAGCAGATGCTGTGTCCTCATTGGGACCTCTTTTTAACAAAGCAGTCATAACTGTGCTACCCAAGCCTGGAAAAGATCCTTTGCTATGTAGTAGTTATCATCCCCTATCTCACTATTAAATTTTGAAATTAAAATATTGCCCAGCATCCTAGCGTCCCGTCTTCGTAAAGTCTTACCCTCCCTGATACACCACTCAAGTCGGCTTCTTCCCAGGTCGTTCTTCTCGGAATCACCTATGTACTTTAGCCCATGCACTGTGATCTGCTAAACTCCTCGCAGAGGATGTGTTAGCTCTTTCACTTGATGCAGAAAAAGCATTTGATGACATTGAATGGGACTACCTTTTTTCAGTAATGGAACGATTTGGAGTAGGTGATCAATTTATAACCAAGATACGCTTATGTTGTGGGGTAGAAGTAAGGGACCGGAGACCAGGTCTTGATAAGTAAGGTTTTATTTTCTTAAAGGTTCTTTTAGGGCAATTGGTGAGTCTGTCTTGTATACTCGGCCGGATCCCTGATTACAAATGGTCTTGGGCCGATATTTCCTGCTTTATACTTCAGCGTTGGGATCCTGAGTACTGCTGCCGTGTACTCCAGCCGGGGTTAACATGTGGAGAGGAAAGAGACAGAGCGCCAGGTATGATGTTCAAAGTCGTACGAATCACCCAGGGGACCGGGGAGTGCAGGGATCCCCGCTTAATGTGTGTATCTTTATTTTATATGTGTCCCTCTCTTTTAGGATGTGAGGAGAAAACTTGTGAGGAGCGAGTGAACAGGGGTGGTGAACGGAACTCAGGAGGGGATAAACAGGGGGGGTGAGTTGCCAGTGAAACAATTCTACACTGCCCGGCTTCCCCTTTTTCCTACCCAGCCGGACACTCTCTCCTGAACCTGGTGTAGCCACACTCATCCTGGAACGTGACTCGGTGGTGCGTGGTTTCGTTGGCCTCCAGGCTCTATCAGGGTTCCCTCAGTAGAGGTTCCTCTTTCTCCTTCACTGTCCTCTGGTTCCCGTCTTCGCCACTCCTCTGCAAACGCTGTTAGAACTCCTTCTTTTGATTTCTCTCTGGTGTCAACGCACACTGTCTGTGTACTTCCTCATTTTTAACCAAATGACGTTTTCTGGGGGGCGGGGCCTCTCCAAACTGGAAAGCCAAGTTAAAGGCACCGTCTGCACTTTCTTCCTCCCTGGCTTTACATAGCAGCGTGTTGTCCCAGCTCCACTCATCCTGTGGGGAATGGACAGAAGGTGACAATGGGGTATTGCAGTCCACCATTCTCTCCTAGGGGAGCTTTGGATGGTCTGCGGGCTTTCCAGGTCACAGCTTATTATACGATAATCCATCTGCTCAAGTAAACTGTGGTGGTGTTCTATCTGAAACATTCCCGATTCGGAGAGGAACACGTCAAGGATATCCCTTATCCCCTCTTCTTTTCATCTTAGCTATGGAACCCCTCGCTGCCACAATTCACCAATCAGCTGAAATTACAGGTATATACCTTCCGATAAAAAGTTCAAAAATGTATTCATAAGGGAGGAGCTACGTCAACAAGCAAGATGGCTGCTTAGGCTCCCGGCTCCGTCGACCCTCGTAACCCGCCGCAATATCCTGCATGTTATCCTGACTTAACGCCTAGTCTCTGTGCATGAACTGTCCCGCACTCCGATGGAGAAATCCGGAAACTTTTATCAGCTTGTTTGATGGAGTTACATCGAGTGTAAGTTTGCGGCCTGCTCCAGCGGTGAAGCCGGGGCCTGGAGTACTTTCACAGCCGGGCTGTAGTGCAACAACATCGGCCAGGAGACTCAGGCTGGGCCCGGTCGACCGGAGTGGAGGCTTTGTTTCAGCCCGGATTTGGTGGCGATCGTCTTCAGTGCTCAGTATCGACGGAGGAGTGAGTCTGCGTGCTGCTGGCTGCGGGTGGGGGCCCCCGTCCCGCGGCCCCGGTTTGCTCCCGCCAGGGTTTGGTGGTTCGGGGTCACTGGCCTGCGGCCTTAACTGGGTCGACCGTGGTTGCGAACAAAGACTGGTCACCCTTCGCAATTGCACGTTCGAGATCCTGTCTATCCGCCCGTGGGTGCCGGAATCACCCGGGGAGGTGATAGTGATTGATACCGAGCACGAGATTATGGATTGAACGGTGCATGAGCCATCGCTGCGGTTAATACTGGCAGAACTTTGGGCATTCCGCTCACATGTGGATACTTTGCTGAGCAAGTTGGACTCGCGCCTATCTGAAATTCTCCTGGTGGAACCGGGCCCGGCCTTATTGTTGAAACAGGATTCTGCAGCCATTCAAAACGCGGCCATTTTGACTCCGTGTGAGGACCCCGTGAAGAAACGAGTAATGCAATCATCGGATGGTGCCCTGATGGACGGTGTCCCCGAGGATGGCATGGTGTTGCTGAACTTTTCACCACTGCCGGCTTTGGAGATATCGTCAGGCGTTCCCCTCCCGGAGACTTTTGTCTGTGACTTTCCATCCCTTTCCCTACTTTATGCACGTGTGTTGTGTATTTACTGTACTCATCCAGGACCTTCTTTTAATCACTGTATATATTTTATGAGGTGCGATTTTAATTCCTGGTAATTACGCTAGTTGTGGAGAGACTTACTTCTCCTCCGTGATTATTGACAGAAGCCTCATTCTACCGGCGCAGCCGATTGCAAGCGCTGACGCCGGTAGACGCGGAAGTACGCCGCCATCTTGGGAAGGCAGGTAGGGAGGGTAGCGGTACAGCTGCGCGACCACTCCCGCCCTCCCGCCTTACTTAAGGATTGGTGAGTCAGCCCTGTGTAAAAATTGATTGGGAACTTTCCCCTGAGGCGGAAGCCGGGGGCGCTCTTCTCTTCCCTGCTTTATGCACGTGTGTTGTGTATTTACTGTACTCATCCAGGACCTTCTTTTAATCACTGTATATATTTTATGAGGTGCGATTTTAATTCCTGGTAATTACGCTAGTTGTGGAGAGACTTACTTCTCCTCCGTGATTATTGACAGAAGCCTCATTCTACCGGCGCAGCCGATTGCAAGCGCTGACGCCGGTAGACGCGGAAGTACGCCGCCATCTTGGGAAGGCAGGTAGGGAGGGTAGCGGTACAGCTGCGCGACCACTCCCGCCCTCCCGCCTTACTTAAGGATTGGTGAGTCAGCCCTGTGTAAAAATTGATTGGGAACTTTCCCCTGAGGCGGAAGCCGGGGGCGCTCTTCTCTTCCCTGCTTTATGCACGTGTGTTGTGTATTTACTGTACTCATCCAGGACCTTCTTTTAATCACTGTATATATTTTATGAGGTGCGATTTTAATTCCTGGTAATTACGCTAGTTGTGGAGAGACTTACTTCTCCTCCGTGATTATTGACAGAAGCCTCATTCTACCGGCGCAGCCGATTGCAAGCGCTGACGCCGGTAGACGCGGAAGTACGCCGCCATCTTGGGAAGGCAGGTAGGGAGGGTAGCGGTACAGCTGCGCGACCACTCCCGCCCTCCCGCCTTACTTAAGGATTGGTGAGTCAGCCCTGTGTAAAAATTGATTGGGAACTTTCCCCTGAGGCGGAAGCCGGGGGCGCTCTTCTCTTCCCTGCTTTATGCACGTGTGTTGTGTATTTACTGTACTCATCCAGGACCTTCTTTTAATCACTGTATATATTTTATGAGGTGCGATTTTAATTCCTGGTAATTACGCTAGTTGTGGAGAGACTTACTTCTCCTCCGTGATTATTGACAGAAGCCTCATTCTACCGGCGCAGCCGATTGCAAGCGCTGACGCCGGTAGACGCGGAAGTATGCCGCCATCTTGGGAAGGCAGGTAGGGAGGGTAGCGGTACAGCTGCGCGACCACTCCCGCCCTCCTGTCATGTGTAAAAGCAATTACATATCCCGCCCGCGCAGCGGACGGGCGCAGCGGGCGCGCCGATGGCGCGCCGAAGGCGCGCCTAAGGCAAGCCCGTCTACGCCCGTCCGCGCCTGTCCCGGGCCTAGGGCCAGTCCCCCTGCCCTGGGCGTGAGAGAGACCGGCATTAGCTGGACCAGAGATCAGTTGATACAGGTAGGAGCGGGTTCTTGTTCCTTACCTGATCGCTGCTCCCCTATTGACTTAGATGGCCGCTCTTTTCAATGTTCCCATTGCCTCCTAGCTATTCCCCCATGGAGCGAACGGGCCTTTCCTCCTCCCGTCGCTTTGTCTTCTTGCCCGTTAAAACTTGCATTGATAAATTGTCGCTCCCTCCCCCGTCATGCCACTGAAATCTGGGCGATCCTTACTAATCACTGTTGGGATATATTATTCCTTACGGAATCATGGACTAAAGATACCTCAAACCCAGACATTTTTTTAGCCACCCCCCCAGACTATCGCTATTTAGGTGCCAACCGGGAGGGAAAGATAGGAGGTGGACTTGCCATCCTGTTCAAAACCCATCTGAACATTATCATTAAGAAAATCACCAATATTGGTCTGATTGAAGCCATCTATTTCTCTGTTGCGGATTCCGCTGCAGTTTACCTCACTGGCATTCTAGTTTACAACCCCCCTAAGGCCTCTCCCTCAGACCTGTCACTACTGATACACGTCATTACGGACCTATCCCTTAAGCACCCTCACTTTATAGTTCTGGGGGACTTTAACCTCCACGTTGACGACCCCACCTGTACCCAAGCCATCCGTCTTCTCGACTCTCTCCAGAGCCTGAGCCTGACGCAACTTATCCATGGTCCCACGCATGTAGCCGGCCATACGCTGGATCTCATTTTTTCCAACCTCCCTGGGACTATTACGCACCCTTCTCTCCCCCTTACTTGGTCCGATCACTTCTTGCTTGCGTTTGACATACCGATCCCTCAGGCTCCTATCCTGACGGAACTGGGGCTAGGCCATAGAAGAAAATGGCATAAGGTCACCTGCTCTACCCTAGAGCCAATATTCAGTTGCTCTCTTGAGTCGAGCTTAGGAAATATTGATACCTGTGTTACTAAGTTTAACACCTCTCTATCGGTGGCGATCGATGAAATTGCCCCTTGTATAGCGACGTCATCTGCCAGATCTCGCCCTTCTGCTTCCTGGTTTTCAGATGCCTTACGTAAAGAAAAAAGCCATTGTAAAAAACTCGAACGTAAATGGAGACTTACGTATGACCTTGAGGCTAAAACTATCTATAGAATGGCCCTTAGGAAATTCTCTAAATCGAGAAAATTGGCCATGAAAGAGTTCTTCACCTCACAAATTAAAGACGCAGACAACTCGGCAAAAACACTGTTTAAAATTGTCAAGGACTTTGTTAAACCCCCCGCGATGACACCCATTAATCTTGCCAGTCAGTCTCTTTGTAATGGACTATCTGACTTCTTTCAAGGAAAAATTGATAAAATTGCTTCCTCCTTCCCTCCAGCTGATGCTCTGGACCTCTCCCTGTTCCCGGGTTCAACTAACCAGGACACTGCTCCCACTTTAGCTGTTCTTAAGGATCTCACCCCTAATCTCGCACGTAAGCTACTATTACAGTGCAAATCAGGTTCCCCTTTGGACCCGGTCCCCCCTAAAATTATGAGTGAGCTGTCTACCCTACTGTTAGAGCCTCTTATTTCCATCTGGAACGCCTCTTTACAACTAGGCCAGTTCCCTTTAGCCTGGAAGGAAGCTCTGCTTGTACCCATCTTGAAGAAAGCTGATGCCGACCCTACACAATTTAGTAATTATCGGCCTATCTCTCTGCTTCCCAAACCTGCGAAGGTTTTGGAAAAGGCAGTCCAACTACAACTAGCGGAATATCTGGAGACCAACTCTCTTCTGCATGATTCCCAGTCAGGTTTCCGTGCTGGGTTCAGCACTGAGACCGCACTGCTTGAAGTGTCAGAGACTGTGCGAGAGTGTGTGGACAAGGGCGAGGAGGCCATGTTGGTCCTCCTCGACCTGTCCGCCGCTTTCGATACGGTGTCCCATAAAATCCTCCTTGACCGTATGAAGCAGATTGGAGTTAGCGGCGTTGCCTTATCATGGCTGGATTCCTTCCTCCAAGGACGATCACAGAGGGTTCTTCTTAGACCTTTTGAATCAGAATCCAAACCTCTAGTTCGCGGAGTCCCACAAGGCTCAGCGTTAAGCCCCCTGTTCTTCAATGTTTATTTAGCCCCGTTGGCCAAGGTAGTAGAGGCTTGTGGAGTCAGAGTGATCTCGTATGCTGATGATACTCAGCTTATATTCTCTTTCAGCGATCACTCTGACTCCAGCCTCTCCAGTTTTCGCCACTGTCTTGGTGAAATCTGCTCATGGATGTCCACCAACCATTTGCAACTAAACACCGATAAAACGGAGGTTTTGTTTTTTAATCAAAAAATGACCATTCCACCTTCCTTATGGTGGCCTACGATTCTCAACCCTCCACCGACCCCGGTTCACTCTGCCCGCAACCTGGGGTTCATATTCGATGATACACTATCTTGCAGCCCCCAAATCAATAAGGTCACGTCAATTTGCTATGGTAAATTAAAAATGATGAGGAAGATTTTTCCTTTTCTGCCTATGGATGCACGTAGAACTGTCACCCAGGCCTTAATTACTTCCCACCTGGATTACGCGAATAGTCTATATGTAGGGGCTCCTCTGTACCAAATTGAACGTCTCCAGGTGGTGCAGAACACGGCCGCAAGATTGATTGGTAACATCCCCTACAGACATTCAATCTCAGCGTTTCGCAAAGAGCTTCATTGGTTGCCTATAGTCAATCGAATTAAGTTCAAAACGCTCATTCTCGCCTTTCGAGCGTTGAATGGAACGGGCCCAGACTATTTAAGAAAAAGACTGAGGTTGTCCTACTCAGTCAGGGATCTCCGCTCCAACAATCTGCGCCTCATGTGTGTGCCTAGATTCCGTCGCACAAGAATGGGTGGCAGAGCCTTTGCCGTCCTTGCAGCCAAATACTGGAACAGTCTACCTATTGATCTTAGATTTGCCCCATCTGAAGTGATTTTCCGCAAACGCCTGAAGACTTGGCTTTTTGCATCTGTTTAGTCTACTTCCTCTCTTCTCTGCCAATCAGTTTTTTAGCGCCGGGACACCCCCATTGGGGGTAGCCGAGCGCTTTACAAAATCCATAAATAAATAAATAAATCTTCTCCTTTCCTGGCGACGCTACGATTCCTGTTCAAGACACATTGGGACTGTTCATCTCGGAGGGAGAGTTCGTCTGCATCTACGGTTCTTGAGGACTCACTGCCTGCTGGTAGCCATGGGCTGTTCTCTGTTGACTCTTCTCTTCTCTATTGCTTCTTTGTGTGCCTCTGGGTCTCGCTGGAAGGGGTTCGTGTTTTTGTTCGGAAAGGCCAAGGTTAAGATTGGCTGGATCGGGATGGGTTGGCATGGCTTTTACAAGTGTTGGACCTGCAACTGTTTGCTCTAAGAGGCTGGGCGGTGTCTCACGGTACCCTCTAATTTCTCTACATTGCTGTCATAAGGTTATCTTTTACTGATAGGGGGTGGCTGTTTCAGGCGGGGGGTCTGAAGGGGTTGGGACCCCACATGGATATGCACTCCTCCGCTCTTCTTTTTCCTACCTTTGGGGTTTTAGTTGTTAGGGCCGACAGGCACGCTGCTAGTGGGGTCAGGCTGTAGCCATTTGCAGGGGTGCAGGGTGGGGGCCGAAGGGGAAGGGGTTTATTTTGCATTTTTTATTTTCTATGGCCTTCCTTCTTCTTCTTTCTTCTTGTAGGGTCAGTATAACTACGAATCATTCGGATTCTTATCGTATGCTTGTACTTCGTGCTTTCGCTTTTATGATATCTTGATTTGTCGGCGGGCAGGCCTCGAGTATTGGCGCAACATGGAAATGTATATTGAGTGTTCTTTTGTATCGACCTATATGCTCCTGCGCCAAATCTCCATTATAGTGGGCATTATAAGTATATCCTGTTTTTTACCCTGCCCCCCCGCTTCTTCTGTTTGATTGTATGGCACCTGATCCTCTCTTATATAATATAAAATGAAACCTCTGTCTTATCCTGAACTCCGACTATGCATTCCAATACAAGCTTCACTCTGAATCGCTGCCGGACCGTTGGGTTGTCGGCTGATGAGCTGTGTCGTATTGTGATATTAACGAATTTTAATTTGTCTAGCGGCAAGGCCCCTGTGGTTGTAGGCCCATGCTTGTATTTCTACTGAATGCTAAAATAAAGGTTTAAAAAAAATATATATATATTTATATGCAGATGATATCCTATTCACCCTTACAAACCTTCCCCGTTCTATCCCGTCTCTCCTTCAAATCATCAATGACTTCTCTTCCTTTTCAGGTTATAAAATTAATTGGGACAAGAGTGAGGCATTACCCATCTCTGATGGAACTTCAAAAGCAGCTATAAAAGGTCTTCCTTTTCATTGGCAATCTTCACGCCTCAAGCACCTTGGAGTTTTAGTCAATAAAGTTTTGGAAGGCATGATTACTGATAATTTAAATCCTTTGATCTCTCAAATGCAACAATACTTTGACAAATGGAAGGCTTTAGAAATTTCTCTTTGGGGTAGAGTCCAAGCTATTAAAATGGTCTCTCTTCCATGTTTCATATACATCTTGGGCATGCTCCCCCTCCAGGTCCCTCTATCCACGCTTAGCTCAATAGACTCTAAGATAAAAACCTTCATATGGGGTTCGGCTAAGCCTCGTCATGCTGTGGCGAAACTGGAAGCTAACCAATTATATGGCGGAATGAGTCTCCCATCGATTGAGCATTATGCCCTAGCATTACTCATATCTCAAATACCTTATTTATTGCCCGGGATCAAGGATGCTCCACAATGGGTTCATATAGAACGTCGGGGCATATTATCAAGGGGGTTTATCTCCGCTTTTTTTGCTTTAAAAGCCAAGAAAGCGGAGATAAAATTATCTCCCTATTACCTAGCTGTCGCTAACACCAGTTAGCGACAGCTAGTAGGAGATAGTGACCATCTTGGTCCTCACTTTGCATGTCAGTGATATTTATCACTAATGACATGCAAAGTGGGCGTGCCAAGATGTTAGCGACTGAAAAACAGTCGCTAACATCACTATCTCCTATTACCAACTTTTGGAGATATTCGCACTAAGCGCGAATATCTCCAAAAGCTAACACCTGCCCTGAGGAGTTCTTAGCCATGTTATCCAATGGGAGGTGGATAACATGGCTAAGAGCATTAGCTCGCTAATGAATCAATATCGCTGACTTTTCGGCAATATTCATGCATTGGGCCCGATTTTTATCGTATTTGCGATAAACCTTGGTAATACCAAGGTTTATCTGTGATAGAAATTGCCGCAGCTCAGCGTTAATTTTTTCACGCTAACCAAGCAATAGCGATAATTATCGCTATTGCTTGGTAATATGCCCCGTCATCTTTTATCCACAGAACCAGATCTTTCTCTTCTATACGGAAGTGGAACTAATCGTCTTGATCCTTAAAACACGATTTTAGCAGCTATGCATACATCTTGGCAAAGGGCACATTGTTTATTAGATTCAAGCCCGCGTATCCACAACAAGGTTCCCCTATGGAATAATTCAGGCATACGTATCAATGGTCAAACTTTATCTTAGCCTTTATGGAAAAGAGCGGGCATTCACTCTCCAGACCAACTTATTCATAATGGCAATTTTAAATAATTCTCACAACTTAGGGCCTGAATCCGATGCGGGTTGGAAAGCTTCCCGACTGAATTGGTTTGGAAATGGTTTCCAACCCACTCAGATAGGGAGAGTCCAACCAACCAAGTATGATGCATCCGGATGCTTCCAGATACGATTTGGTTGACTCCCATTGACTTCAATGGAAGCATATGTTCCTAACTGGATCATAATTGGGCCCTGGGTCAGGAAGACCAGTTCCCGATCTGGGGCCTCGTTTATGAAAAGTGGAGCATCGCTGCGTGAAAACAGCGATGCGTCACTTTTTACTGCGCACTCCTTGCGACACCAATGATGCGTCATATTTAATGTATGACGCATCATGTCGCAAGGACTTACAGATACGTCAGTATTTCTGACGCATCTGTAAGCGTAAAAGTGACGCATTGCTGAAGTGTCACAAAAGTGACGCAACTCCAGCAATGCGTCCTTTCACATGGGGAAAGCCCCATGTGAAAGGGCTTGCGTCAGTCTTACGCCTGCTGTGAGGCAGGCGCAAGATTTTGACGCAACAGCATCCTAAAAGTGACGCAGTGAAATCTCATAGATTTCACTGCGTCACTATTACGAGGCTTTTTGCGGGGGAACGCCCCCTCTGCATACATTATACCTGACGCAGGTATAATGTGGCGCAGGGGTTTAAAAAGTGACGCATCTACCTAGATGCGTCACTTTTTAAATATGGCGCAACAAGGCGCATTTTGTACGCCGCTGGTGCGTCACAAAAAGTGACGCACCGGCGGCGCAAAACTGACGCAAGGCCTCATAAATAAGGGCCCTGGTTTGGAAGGTGTGATGGTTGAACTTGAGAGTAGAATTATCGTAGGAAAAATATATGCGGCAAAGAAGGGTGATATCCTGTTGGGTTGGGTACATCAAGGTCAACTTGGTGTAACTTTAGATCCTAATGCAGATCCACAAGTACAAATTCATCAAGTAGATATAGTGGAGAGCAATGAGTCAGATAAGGAATTGGGAGAAGATCTAGCTAGTAAATTTCCTAAAGTATTTAGAGAGGATTTAGGTTGCTTGCAAGGTTATAAACATCACATTAGATTAAGAGAGAATGCTGTTCCTGTCATAGCGAAAGTTAGGAGAATACCATTGATGGAACCGGATAAGGTAAAAGAAGAAATAGACAAATTGTTAAAGAATGATGTCATTGAACAAGTGGAGGCTACTGAGTGGTTGGCTCCCGTTGTCATAGTTAAGAAGCCAACTGGTGAGATTAGGCTCTGTGTTGATTTAAGAGCATTAAATAAGGAAGTAGTTGTAGACAAGTTTCCCCTTCCGAATATTGATGAAATGGTTAGCACCCTGGAAGGTGCCAGATATTTCACCACACTAGATCTTGCCTCAGCCTATCATCAGGTTGTGTTAGATGATTATTCTCAGGACTTAACTGCCTTTATCACCCCCATGGGCACTTATAGGTATAAAAGGATGCCGTTTGGCCTTGTGTCAGCGGCTTCCGTCTTTCAAAGGATCATGGCAAGAATTTTAAAGGGAATATCTGGTGTAAGATGTTACCAAGATGACCTACTTATTTACGGAAATAGTTCAAAAGAACATTTTGGTCGTGTGTGTGCTGTTCTCAAACGTTTGGAGGATGCAGGTATGACACTAAAAAAAAAAATGTAAGTTTGGTGTGAAGGAAGTAAATTACTTAGGACATAAAATAACTGACAAAGGCATCTTTCCAAAAAAAAGAATTAGTTGACACTATCAACAAAATAAAAGATCCAGAGAATAAAGAGGAATTAATTTCCTTCCTTGGTATGGTGGAGTTCTATGGGAAGTTTATTCCTAATTTTGCAGATAAAACACAGTTTATGAGAAGGTTGACGTCGAGGAATGTGGAGTATGTGTGGTCTGATGAATGCAAATCTGAGTTTGTAGGAATTAAATCTGAATTGAACAAGGCTCCCTCCCTTCAGGCATTTGTGCCAGGTTTACCTACAATTTTATTCACCGATGCAAGTGAAAAAGGACTTGGTGCTGTCCTAATACAAAAAAGAAATGGGAAGGACAACTTGATTTGCTGTTCTTCAAGATGTTTAAGGGGTTCGGATTTAAATTATTCTGTTATAGAAAAAGAATCCCTTGCCATCTATTGGGCTCTGAGAAAATTAAAGAACCTAATCTGGGGAACAAAGATTTTGGTTTTCTCAGATCATAAACCGTTAAAAGAAATTTTTGATAAGAAGGGATTGGACTCGATTTCATCAAGAATTAGAAAATGGATTGTTTCGTTACAAGAGTTTGATTTCTCTGTTGATTATATTCCAGGTGTATCAAACAAATCTGCTGATTGTCTCTCGAGTATGGTTGGGAAAGAGAATTTTGAAGAAGATGATGTTGTAGGTTGTTGTGATGACTCTATAAACGTATGTGAGATTACAGAGGGAGCGATTGAAGAAAAGGAGTGGAGAGATGAACTCGAAAAAGATGAGGAAGTAAAAAGAGTAATGCTTTCCTTGAGCAATAATTCTCGCTTAGAAAAACCGTGGACCTTGGTTTCTGATGAACTTTCTATTCACTCTGGGTTTTTAACTCGGGGGACAAAAATGGTTCCTCCACTAGGTATTAGAAAGAAACTTTTATCCCATGCTCACTCTGGGCATCTGGGTATTGTGAAAACCAAGGAAATTTTACGCATGCAGTTTTGGTGGCCAGGGATGGATTTGGAGATAGAAAGGTTAGTGAGAGATTGTCCAGAATGCTCTGCCAGTGATAAAATATTAAAAACTAGACAGATGCCAATGGTTAAGAGATCCCTTCCAAGACATCCTTGGGATGAACTAGCCATAGATATAGTTGGTCCTTTGTCAGGTGTAAGTGATACACCTTATCTTTTAGTTCTTATGGATCTCTATTCCAGATGGATTGAGGTGAGCGCTGTAAGGGAGATCACATCTGAAGAAGTAATAAAGTTTCTGGATACCATCTTTAAAAAAGAAAGTTTCCCTAATAGTCTCTTATCAGATAATGGACCACAATTTTGTTCAAGGGTTTTTGAAGAATTTATGGAAAAATCTGGTATTGTACATAAAAAATGTTCTTTATATCACCCAGAAACCAACGGTGCTGTTGAGAGGGTCAATAAAACCCTGAAGGAGGCTATACAATTAGCAAGATCATCTGGGTTAAATTGGAAATCTGTCCTTCAAGACAGAATAAATGCTTATCGCTATGCTCCCCACACGACTACAGGTAGATCTCCCTTTGTTTTGTTTAAAGGAAGGGCTCCCAACACCTATATGTGTCGTGTTGGATGGATCTTAATAAAGGTCTGGTTGATAATGGTATAGGTGAATGGCGAAGGAGGGAGGAGAAGAAGCAAGATGAGAGAAAGATTTAGTTTGATAGAAGAAAGTGTGTAAATGCTCAGAAAGTTCTTGTTGGTGATCTAGTTCGTATCAAAGCTCCTGTTGGTTGTAGAACTTGGTCCAAATTCTCTGATGTGAAAGCAGTTGTGAAAATATTCAGGAATGCCATTAAAACAGAGGATGGTAGAATTTGGAATAAAAGCAGAGTTGTTGTCATTAAGTCAAGAATACCTGTACCTGATCTCTCTCATGATATGCAAGGTTTATCTCATTCGTTTTATAATCCTGCCAACGATCTTAACTTATCCTTGTTTCCCTCTAGATGTCAAAGAATACGTAGACCACCCTCTTATTTGAGAGACTATGCTTTATGACTCTTTCACCTTTATTACAGTTATAGTTTTGTTTTCACTTTATTCATTGTTCTTATTTTTCTGTTGGGGGGAGATATGTGATGGTGCTTACTTATTACTTACTGTATCTTTAAATGTACCTGGAACCTTTCCTGTAGTGGGTCTGGAACCATGCCTTGATTGTGTTCTCTCTTGGTCAGTTGTTATGCTGTCTCCTGTGGCTGAGGTTTAATAAATACCTCCTAACTTACATTCCTGGTTCCTGAGCTTTTATTTATACAGAGGACACTACAGAAGGAGCAAAGGCCATTAAGAGGGCTTCCTAACCGCATCAGAATCAGGCCCCAGGCGGGAATGCTTTCCTTACCACATCAGAGTCAGGCCCTAAGAGAGGAATTTATTCTTCACACACACCAAACATTGAGAAATACATTCAACTTCAACAGTGTATGAAGAAACACTTGGGATCACCCCCTTGGACACTTCAAATCTCACCAATATTATCATATTTATGTACATGGGGGAAACATAAAGGAGTAACTTACGGTCTTTATAATACTCTCACACTACACCTTCTTTCACAACCCCTATCCCGCAATCTTTGCCATAAATGGCAGTCCCGTTTCCCAAACTCTTATACAGATAATGAGTGGGAACAGCTATTGGAGAACCCGTGAAACAAGGCATACATTTTGTTTATTTAAAATCCTCCATGATTGGCATTGGTGACCAGTCAAATTACATAAAGCTGGCCTACTTTCATATACTAATTATAGGAGATGGTCGTATTCTGGTACAGGCAGGGCCTGGCCATTTGGTGGGGGTCAAGGAGCCATTTTGAAGGCAGGCAGTGTGCTCAGGCCTGCACCCAGTTTGCCTTGCTTTCATCCATTATGCCCAGGGGTACTCAGTGGTGCATGGACCAAGTCTTTCTGTGGGGTGTCTTGAATGTAAACATCATTGAGGGCATGGATGGCATTGTATGGTGGTGATTTTTAGGTGTTTTTTGACTTGCGGGGTGTTGTTGGGGCCTGGCCATGTGGGTGGGGGCAATTATGCCCAGGGGTACTCAGTGGTGCATGGACCTAGTCTTTCTGTGGGGTGTCTTGAATTTAAACATCATTGAGGGCATGGATGGCATTGGATTGTGGTGATTTGTGTGTGTTTTTCGACTATCTGGGTGCTGTTGAGGCCTGGCCATGTGGGTGGGGCCTTTTTGATGCCTGTTCCAGGCAGGGCCTGCCCATGTGGTGGGGGTCAAGGGGCCATTTTGAAGCCAGGCAGTGTGCTCAGGCCTGCACCCAGTTTGCCTTGCTTTCAACCATTATGCCCAGTGGTACTCAGTGGTGCATGGAGCTAGTCTTTCTGTGGGGTGTCTTGAATTTAAACATCATAGAGGGCATGGATGGCATTTGATTGTGGTGCTTTTTGTGTGTTTTATTCGACTTTTTGGGTGCTGTTGAGGCCTGGCCATGGGAGTGGTGGCCATTTTGAGGGCTGGTCCAGGCAGGGCCTGGCCATGTGGCTGGGGGTCAAGGGCCCATTTTGAAGCCAGGCAGTGTGCTCAGGCCTACACCCATTTTGCCTAGCTTTCATCCATTATGCGGAGGGGGTCTCAGTGGTGCATAGACCAAGTCTTTCTGTGGGGTGTCTTGAATTTAAACATCATTAAGGGCATGGATGGCATTGGATTGTGGTGATTTTTGTGTGTTTTTTTACTTTTTCGGTGCTGTCGAGGCCTGGCATGTGTGTGGTGGCCATTTTGAGGGCTGGTCCAGGCAGGGCCTGGCCATGTGGCTGGGGGTTAAGGGCCCATTTTGAAGCCAGGCAGTGTGCTCAGGCCTGCACCCATTTTGCATGCTTTCATCCATTATGCGCAGGGGGCCTCAGTGGTGCATGGACCAAGTCTTTCTGTGGGGTGTCTTGAATTTAAACATCATTGAGGGCATGGATGGCATTGGATTGTAGGGATTTGTATGTGTTTTGTGACGTTTTGGGGTGTTGTTGGTGCCTGGTCATGTGGGTGGGGGCCATTTTGAGGCCTGGTACAGGCAGGGCCTGGCCATGTGGTGGAGGTCAAGGGGCCATTTTGAAGCCAGGCAGTGTGCTTTGGCCTGCACCCAGTTTGCCTTGCTTTCATCCATTATGCCCAGGGGTACTCAGTGGTGCATGGACGAAGTCTTTCTGTGGGGTGTCTTGAATGTAAACATCATTGAGGGCATGGATGGTATTGTGGTGATTTTTAGGTGTTTTTTGTAAGCATGGGCAAAATTTGCAAATTCGCGATCCGCAAATTTGCGTGTTTGCGAATTCGCGATCCGCAAAATTCGCGAATTTGTGCGAATTTGCGGATTTTTTAATTTGTACGTGTTCGCGGGGCACTTTGCGTGTTCACGGGGCGATTTGCGTGTTTGCGGAGCTCTTTGCGTGTTCCCGGGTTTTTTTTGTGCGAGACCGCGATGCGCCCTCTGGTTCATCACTGCCACCTTCTCGTTTTTTGTGCCCTTCTGCCCTCTGCCCCACTCGTTTTTGTGCCATTCTGCCCTCTGCCCCACTCGTTGTTGTGCAATTCTGTCCCGTGCCCCACTCGTTTTTGTGCCATTCTGCCCTCTGTCCCACTCGTGTTTGTGCCCTTCTGCCCTCTGCCCCACTCGTTTTTGTGCCATTGTGCCCTCTGCCCCACTCGTTGTTGTGCCCTTCTGCCCTCTGCCCCACTCTTTGTTGTGCCCTTCTGCCCCTTGCCCCACTCGTTTTTGTGCCATTCTGCCCTCTACCCCACTCGTGTTTGTGCCCTTCTGCCCTCTGCCCCACTCGTTTTTGTGCCATTCTGCCCTCTACCCCACTCGTTCTTGTGCCCTTCTGCCCTCTGCCCAACTCGTTTTTGTGCCATTCTGCCCTCTGCCCCACTCGTTGTTGTGCCATTCTGCCCTCTGCCCCACTCGTGTTTGTGCCCTTCTGCCCTCTGCCCCACTCGTTTTTGTGCCATTCTGCCCTCTGCCCCACTAGTTGTTGTGCCCTTCTGCCCTCTGCCCCACTCGTTGTTGTGCCATTCTGCCCTCTGCCCCACTCGTGTTTGTGCCCTTCTGCCCTCTGCCCCATTCGTTTTTGTGCCATTCTGCCCTCTACCCCACTCGTTGTTGTGCCCTTCTGCCCTCTGCCCAACTTGTTTTTGTGCCATTCTGTCCTCTGCCCCACTCGTTTTTGTGCCATTCTGCCCTCTGCCCCACTCGTGTTTGTGCCCTTCTGCCCCCTGCCCCACTCGTTTTTGTGCCATTCTGCCCTCTGCCCCACTCGTTGTTGTGCCCTTCTGCCCTCTGCCCCACCCGTTGTTGTGCCATTCTGCCCTCTGCCCCACTCGTTGTGCCCTTCTGCCCTCTGCCCCACTCGTTGTTGTGCCATTCTGCCCTCTGCCCCACTCGTGTTTACTTTGTGCCCTTCTGCCCTCTGCCCCACTCGTCTTTGTGTCATTCTACCCTCTGCTCCACTCGTTTTTGTGCCCTTCTGCCCTCTGCCCCACTCGTTGTTGTGCCCTTCTGCCCTATGCCCCACTCCTTGCATTTTATTTTAGAATGGCGCTGGCAAGCTGCCAGCGCCATTCTAAAATAGTTACTAAGTTAACTTCATCAGGAAGCACTAATAGATAAAATAAAGCAGGTGCTCGAGTTGGAGCTCAAATTCAGTTAAACTCGAGCACCTGCTTCATTTTATCTATTAGTGCTTCCTGTTGAAGCTAACTTAGTAACTATTTTAGAATGGCGCTGGCAGCTTGCCTGCACGATTCTAAAATAGTTACAAACACTGAGCTTGAACTTTTACCCCCCGGATCCGTTCCGCTCGCGGATTTGCGAATTTTCAGCAAATTCGCGGGATGTCGCAGATCGCGAATTAGCCGAAAATCCGCAAAATCCAAGAGCGGAACGGATTTTGAACCCATGCTTAGTTTTTTGACTTTTTGGGGTGTTGTTGGGGCCTGGCCATGTGGGTGGGGGCCATTATGCCCAGGGGTACTCCATGGTGCATGGACCTAGTCTTTCTGTGGGGTGTCTTGAATTTAAACATCATTGAGGGCATGGATGGCATTGGATTGTGGTGATTTTTGTGTGTTTTTAGACTTTCGGGGTGCTGTTGAGGCCTGGCCATGTGGGTGGGGGCCATTTTGAGGGTTGCTCCAGACAGGGACTCACCATGTGGCTGGGGGTCAAGGGCCCATTTTGAAGCCAGGCAGTGTGCTCAGGCCTGCACCCATATTGCCTTGCTTTCATCCATTATGCCCAGGGGTACTCAGTGATGCATGGCCAAGTCTTTCTGTGGGGTGTCTTGAATTTAAACATTATTGAGGGCATGGATGGCATTGGATTGTGGTGATTTTTGTGTGTTTTCGACTTTATGGGGCGTTGTTGGGGCCTGGCTATATGGGTGGGGGCCATTTTGAGACCTGGTCTAGGCAGGGCCTGGCCTGGCCATGTGGTGGGGGTCAAGGGGCCATTTTGAAGCCAGGCAGTGTGATCAGGCCTGCACCCAGTTTGCCTTGCTTTCAACCATTATGCCCAGTGGTATTCAGTGGTGCATGGAGCTAGTCTTTCTGTGGGGTGTCTTGAATTTAAACATCTTTGAGGGCATAGATGGCATTGGATTGTGGTGATTTTTGTGTGTTTTTCGACTTTTTGGGTGCTGTTGAGGCCTGGCCATGTGGTTGGTGGCCATTTTGAGGGCTGGTCCAGGCAGGGCCTGGCCATGTGGCTGGGGGTCAGGGACCCATTTTTTGAAGCCAGGAAGTGTGCTCAGGCCTGCACCCATTTTGCCTAGCTTTCATCCATTATGCGCAGGGGCTCTCAGTGGTGCATGGACCAAGTCTTTCTGTGTGGTGTCTTGAATTTAAACATCATTGAGGGAATGGATGGCATTGGATTGTGGTGATTTTTATGTGTTTTTCGACTCTTTGGGGTGTTGTTGGGCCCTGCCCATGTGTTGGGGGTCAAGGGGCCATTTTGAAGCCAGGCAGTGTGCTCAGGCCTGCACCCAGTTTGCCTTGCTTTCATCCATTATGCCCAGGGGTACTCAGTGGTGCATGGAACAAGTCTTTCTGTGGGGTGGCTTGAATGTAAACATCATTGAGGGCATGGGTGGCATTGGATTGTGGTGATTTTTGTGTGTTTTTTTACTTTTTGGGGGGTTTAACTGATGTTCCTCTGGTTTCCATTGCTTTTAATTGCACAAGAGAACCACCAGTGCCAGGAAGAAGTCCTGCAACGGGTGTGCAGCACAACGTCACATGACGTCATGTGTGGCCATAGACAAGACAACTCTGCAACTCGTGCAACTGCGGCCTGCTGTTCTGACATCTGAAGAAGATGGGCCCAAAGAAAGGTGGCCGTAGCGCCTCAGCGAAAAAAGATGCCAGTGCCACTGCCAGTAAGAAGTAACAGAAGAAGCAAGTGGCACCACCTACCAAGGAGACTGGTGTGCCCACGGACACCTTTTTTGGGAAAAAAACTACTCCTGCAGCAGCAGCGGTGTCCACCGGGGACCAAGCTGGAAGCAGCACCTCCCCTTCATTGGGCTCAGTGCCACCACGCCAAGTTAGGTCCAAGACCATGAGTGCTGCTGAGGCAGCCAATTTACTTTCTCAATCACCATCGACCAGTGATGTTGGCTCATCAAAAGAAAGTACCATCCAATCAACGCCGGGTGTAACTCAGCTGACGAGTGTTCAACAACCACAGCTGCAACAACAACCACAGGTGCAACTAGTACAAGCGCAAGTACATGGGCAAGGAGTGGCGCAAGGAGAGGCGCAAGTAGAGGCGCAAGGAGAGGCGCAAGTAGAGCCGCAAGGAGAGGCGCAAGTAGAGCCGCAAGGAGAGGCGCAAGGAGAGGCGCATGGATAGGTGCATGGAGAGGTGCAACTAGAGGTTCATGGAGCGGCACAACTGCCTGCAATGCTTGTTCCTCCAGACGTAGGGGCACATCAGGAAATTGATATTCAAGCTGGAGTATCATCCGAGGAAGCCACTCCTCCTGATGATCATCCATTGTCTTCCAGATCCCCAGCAAGAAAAAGGTCAAGGACGGCTACTACTACAAGTTCTTCTTCAAGCCCCCTTCATTCAGATGACCTTGATCTTGATTGGAACCCAGCAATGCAGTCTGAGAGTGAGTCACGCCATGAGCCGACAAAGGTAGCTAAGCCTAAAAGGAAGGTTCCTGCAAGGCTTTGAGTTATGGGTGATGACGACGAACAAGAAGTGGTGTTTTCTGCTGCTGATGAACAGTCTGAAGATGACCCAGTCATCACAGTTGTCACTCCAGCCCTAGTGGGCATACAGCAGACAAACATTTTCACCCTATCCCGAATGGCTGCTGAGCGGGATGTGGGTGGTGTGGCACTGGTACCACCACCAACGCAGTTAACTACAACACCAACACGACCTACAGCTTCCATCTTTTTTAGTCAGAAGGGCTGGCAGGGACCTCCATCCAGCTCGACCTCAAGGGCGATCTGTCCCTATGTCTATCTGAGTCGACTTGACCGAATAACAGTAGTGACCACGTTCAATACTAAATCGAATCAGTTTCAACGCATTGTGAGACATCACTGGAAAGTTCTAAACTTCGGGAACGACAAAATCGAACAACCCCTTTTTGCATTTAAAAGGTCTAGCAGTCTGAGAGACCGGTTGATACACACCCGACCCAGAGAAACTCCCAAAAGAGCGATAGGGACAGTCTGGGATTCAGCAGCAGTGATCGGACATCACCCATGTGGGAACTTCTCTGTTTGTCCACAGACATCAAAAGTCACTCAGATAGACATAGGGACAGATCGCCCTTGGGTTCTTAATAATTTTTCTAATTGCAATAGTTCACAAGTAATCTATTTACTTACTTGTCCCTGCCGAGAGAAATACGTGGGGATGACTACAAGAAAAGTGCGGACGAGGATGTTGGAGCACAAAAGTGCGTTTAGATGCAAAAAAAGCATCTCCAAACTCACGAAACATTTTATTGAGCATAACCATAGCAAAACCGACTTCACATGGACAGTCCTGGGGAAACCCTTTATACCCTCATATACTGGGGATGTTTCTAAATTTCTGTTGAGAACAAAAATGGATCTTTAGATTATCTTCAGACTCCCGGGGTCTCAACGATGAAATACCTTGGACCATGTTGTGATTAGCTCATGACTATCTGGACATAGAACACAACATACCTGATTCCTATGAGGAGTATTATATTCTGCACTGAGAATTATAGAACGTTATTTTTTAGGATTTACATTTACAGAGTATAAGAAAAAGTACAAGTAAGTGTTATCCCTCATTGATATTCTCCCCATGGTATTATTTGTCAGTATTTTATACACCACTGTTACGCTACCGATTGGGATATCAGTTCCTTATTTGTCAGCAATTTATATACCACCGTTATGCTATCAGTTTGGATACCAGTTTCACATCCTTATGTTGCTAGACAACTGAAACATCCTGAAATTGTCAGACCCCCCCCCAAAAAATGTCCATTTAACAATACCCCTCTTGTTAATAGACCCTCGTAGACAACTGATTGTCTGTTGTACTTCTGCTCTATTTGTTTCGCCTTGAGCAGAAATGAGCAACCGTCTGTTCCAGGAGGCTGCTCTGCTCAGAGAGACCTTTGGGCTTTTATTTGTTAAATATGCCTGAATAAGTGAAGAATATGCACCTCAGCTTTTCTATCTACTGGTAGTGAGCTAAATGGCATAACTAAGCATTGCAGTAGACGTAGCCATGTTGGAGTCTTAGCTACCATAAGATATGAAGATATTAAGAATATAATACATCACGCTTATACACGCGATACCTTTAATAACATACTTAGCATGGATACATTTACAGTAGTCCTCATACTTATCAATTTCATTTCTTTTTTTTATACGACACACCCGGGAATCGAATTCCTGTCCTTTCTTAGATAGAACTACAATTCCCATGAATGTGATGTCATTTTGTAGTACTCCACTCTCTCGCGAGATTAGGCTCTTCTCAATCGGTGAGACTACGCTATGCCGGTATGCTCTTTCTCGCCGGTCGGGGTTCTCAATAGATCCAAGAAGTATGATGCTTTGTTTAGTTTCACTCTAAAAAGGTGAGCTTTTCTGATTTCCTAATACTAACAAATGTGTAAAAAATGAGTAGTTAGTACACTCCACATAACGAATAATGAGCACTCCGATTGGCCACCAGTTTACACATGATTCAAACTAACGTGTCTGACAGGTAGTTGATCTAGAAAGAGAGGCTCAATATAAGACATCCCTTGCTCCTCTTCCGGTACCTCCCCCAACCTCAGGAATTGCCCGAGGTAACGACAGAGAGGTAAGCAAGGGGTTAATCCGTTGGTCTATTCAGTTAACCTTTTTGGTTGAAGGTAGACATATATTTAAGAGAGCATTTCTCTCCTCACTTAAATCGCTTAGTCAGAGAGGGTGTGGGTGAGCCTAGGAGAGAGTTGCTTGCGAGGATGAGCTCTAGAGTCAAAACAGTTACAAGGGACTCTCAAGCTGTGGAAAGGAGCAGTTTTTTTCTTTTCCCCTAATGGGAGCACCCTTTTTTTCTTACCTCTATAGAGCGTGGCCTCCCTTATCCTGAGCTTGGTTCGGGCGAGGTGAGGTGATACCCCATGTCATTATGGGTGAGTAAGGAATCTCCGTTATCCCTTATGTTTCAAGTTTTATTTATACACAGAATTATATCCAATGTACTCACACCATTTTGCATTTTATTGTAGGTGAACAATACACCATTTGACATGGAGGAATAGGAATACATATCCTTTATGGTTTTACTTTATTCACAATTTATATGTTTTTTTTATTGTAGTTCGCACTAGCAGTTGCATAAAAACTTTATTAGAACAGAGGCCCTGAAGAAAGCCTTGGGAGGTAGCCCCCCTTATGGCAGAAACATGTCGGCCCACAAGCAGTTATTTGTTTACGATGATCACAAAGAATATAGCAGCTGACCCTACGGCGCCGCACCTAAAATCCAGCTCCAGAATTGGTCTTTAGAGCTTTGTGCTGCCAACCCCTACGTCAGCTGCTGTTTGACGTTGCTGTGCTTTCCAGATCAAGAAGATACTTTGCTCAATTTTTTGCGGGGGCGCACCAAAAAGAAGTCCAAAGAGAGTATTGCTCATTTATGTAGAAAAGTTCTTTATTTATTTTTATCCGATCTTTTAAAATACAAATCACCAGGCACTTTACAAAAAAAGGATCAGCCAACGCGTTTCACTCCCATCCAAGGAGTTTCTTTAGGGCAAGTAAATACTTTACCGGAACCATATGACAGGGTCCTTCAAATTCCTGTTTGAGTTGATATCCCTTTATCCTGTCCATCGAGTGGTTCTTATGTTAATCTGATATGAGGGGCAGTATAGTTTCCCCCACTTGTGTCTGACGTTTCCGGTGTCGAAAGAATTTTTTCAAATTATGCGAAGTCGAGTCACTTTCTCTTCCTGACCCTATATAGAGGTTCTGTCGACGTGAGCCTGTACGTGTTACTGCGGTCATTTCTCCATAGCGGCATGGATGTTCTCAAGCTGTGGGACCGGATAAAGGGATATCAACTCAAACCAGGAATTTGAAGGACCCTGTTATATGGTTCCGGTGAAGTATTTACTTGCCCAGTTCTGGTTTTTAATCAGAAAGAGGCTTACAGCTATTAAAGTTGTCTTGCTGTTCGTCCTCTATTCTATTTTTATCCTCACCTAACAGATACTCACTTTTTGCACTGCACTTAGTCCCATTTAGTGATCATACGCATGGTCTACAAGTAACCGTGGGCTTGACCCTAGTCCTGTATGGTGGGTCTGGAAGCAGTCTCAATGATCTAGAAACACACCAGCCCAACCTCTGGATGACCAGATGATAAAATTAGATCACTAACAAGATTTTGATGGGAATCCATCTCTGGATCTTGGGTCTCACCTACGTTTGCTGGTGGTTGGATGCGGTCGGTAATTAATTCTGTGTAAGACTTATTGGTTATCTACCTTGTACATTTGTGACATTCAGTCTTATTGGCTTAGAGTACATAGTTGACTCTTTTTCATAGACCCCCAGGTTTTTTGTAGTTTATAGTATCATGTTTTGAATATACCAGTATTGCATGTTTTGGGGGGCTCTTTGGGGGTGTTCTAGATTTGTGGGGGTGGGTCGGGGGGTCTTGCAGCACTGCTGGGATGGTCTAATTTTGATTGCAAGTGGTTTGAAGAAAATCCATGGTGGAAAAGGGAGGTTTGGGCCTAGTTGCAGACAGCGTTTTGACACAATTTAAAGTGAGGCCTAGCAGTATTGCATGTTTATGGGGGGCTGTTTGGGGGGATCTAGGTTTTTGGGGGTGGGTTTTGGGGTCTGGGAGCACTGCTGGCACAGTATAATTTTGATTACAAGTGGTTTGAAGGAAATCCATGGTGGGAAAGGGGAGTTAGGGCCTAGCAGCAAAGTGCGTTTGGAGTGATTTGGACTGATAGGTCCAAATTTTTGCCTGGTTGGGGGTGTTCTACTTTTTTGCGGGTGGGTTGACTGGCCTGGGGGCATTGCTGGGAAGGTCTAATATTGGGCGCAAGTGGTTTGGAGAAAATCCATGGTGAAAAAGGGGGGTTAGGGCCTAGGGTTAGGGTTCTAAAATCGCAGTTTACTCTTTACACTTAGCTTGAGGGGAAAGATCCGCAAATTTCGCCCACACTTATTTATCATTGAAAAGGAGACTCAGAGTACGCACTTTCCAAATGATGCTTGTATGTTTTATAATACTGTCGACTCTGAAACTGAAAGTGTTATTTTTGCACTACACAGCGTACCTCATATTTTTTTCTCCGTGGTGTTTTAATATCACTTCCTGTTTTTCCATCAACAATTACAGGCCGGCTTTTACCCTGTGCAATGGCAAAAAGGATGACCTCAGGCTTAGCGACCCGCAATTCAGCATCTGCCAGGCAGGCAGTGGACAAGGTGTCTTCTGGTCCCCAACATTGATCGGCGGAGCGTCAGATGGAATGGAGGAGTACCGCGAAAAAGAGGAATGGCTGGATGAATGCAACTTCCCAAATTCAACAGGACAACTACAACAACATACAGTAACGGTATCCATCTTCATTTCTACTTATCTTTTAAGTAATGTTATTGCTGTGAGCTTCTGTGAGTGTGACTCTGTGCATTTGTTTGCTCTCTGCTTCAATTCATCCCTCCAGCCATTGTATACTTTTTTCTTTGCTATTTTTTAAACTAATTTAACGTACTAAGTGGTTCTTCTCTCTGAGGGCAGATAGGCAAGTGAAATTGCTTAATTACTGCAGCCCTGAACTGTCACATTGTTTCTTCATAGTTAGTACATTGTAGAAAGTACTACTTACTTTACAGTAACCTATCCATTTAGCAAACAACTTCATGCATGCAGGAGTGCATGCACTTCCTTTATGTCCCTTAAAAGATTTATGGATAGCTTCGTATCCAAAGATTTGTTTATCTTCATTTGTTGTTTGTCCATGCTGTGCTTTTTTTTCCTCTCTCCACAAAACTTTCCCGACAAACCCCATTCCCAATCAAGTTTCAAACCCTAACCCTCTTCCCCCGGGCTGTGTGGTTTTCATTGAGGTGTGACGTGTGAGTAAATTTCAACAATAATTCCACACACTTGCTGGGGAGGATAAGGTCAAAGCAACAGAAAATCTATTTCAAGGCTGGTGAAGGAATCTGAGGAGATGTTCTTACTGAGCTTTACACAGACCCAGGACTATTTGAAAATCAAATCTGATTTTCATGGGCGCCATCAACTGTATTGATCATCAAGAACATCCTCCTACACGTGGCAAATGATTGCTGTGTCCTTCACCTTCAGTACTATTTCTTGTAGTAGCCAAGCCAAACTCAACGCAACTAGTAGTCAGTCAGTCAGTCAGTCAATTATCTTTATTCGATTATTAAAAATCATAAAAGAACGAGCATAGTTACATAACAACATTTCATCAGAGCACAAATTGGTACAAAGTTAAAACAGACAATCATTATTTTAAAAACACTAAAATCACAATGAGTCATACAAAGATATTAAAAATGATAAAAAAGATAAAAAAGGGGCTTATTAAAGCACAAGACATATAGATAAATGAGATAAAGAGGGAAATCATTATTCAGGAATAGGGTGCCTAAATCTTGTACGGTGCTTGTTTAAACGTGCTCCTGCAACTAAGAAACTAGCAACATGAAAAGCTACTTTTACATTAGGGAGGAGTTGCAAAAACAACAGGGCTGGTTTTACATGAATAAAACCTTGATTACGTAAGATTGGAAGCAAGTATCTTTTTCTAATCTCAGTATAATGTCCGCAAAACATGATAAAGTGCATCGTGTCCTGTGTGGAAAAGTGGTCACAATCACATGGTTCAGCATCATCGGGTCTATTCCAAATTCTAAAATTGCCCAGGATGAAATGGATCAAATCAAAACGAAATCTCGTTAAAAGGAAACGATGATAAGAATTAGTTACCAGGAAGAGATATGGTTCCATTCCTGGAACAGATGACAACATACAGTGTTTCCTTACCATGGTTTTTTTTAGCTCTATAACTTCCCTCTCCAGGACATATAGATTTATCAGGGTATTTTTTACTGATTTAAGATCTTCATGACTTATCACATCTGGAGATGAAAAGAGCTCCGGACGTCCAGCTAAAATTAGCTGCGTTTGTACGTGTCTTACCCACGGGATGTTAAGGGCTCTATCCAGGGCTAAACAATCTTTTAAAATAGTGTGGTTTAAAGTAAGCTCCTGATTAAGCCAAGTTTTCATCCAACCAATCACTGGGGCTAGTTTTAAAGTGTCAGATATATAGCCCAATCCTTGCTCTGTGTGTAGTGCAAAAGTCGAAGTCGATTGGGGGACAGAAAGCAGGGATCTCAGAAATTTATTTTCTACTTTCTGTATTTTGTCAGAACTAGTGTACCCCCAAATAACAGAGCCATACTGGGCAACGGACAAGCATTTTGCTTTATAGACTTTGATGATGCTCTCCATGGGACGGGCGCCTAGTTTTTTAGCAAAACCTAGCAACCCTGCTGCCGCTCTTGCAACAGCGTTGCTTTTAACTGAGTGTTGAGGACCCCAGGTGCCCTTTTCATCAAAGGTCACTCCTAAGTATGGGAAGGAAGGGACTCTCCTGACCTCTTTCCCAGCACAGAAAAATGTTTTCGACTTTCTTTTCCTGCCTGCGGCTCCAGCAATCATTATGTGAGATTTCTCTGTGTTGATTTTCATATCCAAAGAGGACATAAAATCTCCAAAAGATAAAAGGAGTTTATTTAACGCTACTCCGGAGCGTGCCAGGAGAACTGCATCGTCCGCGCACAGGTGGACATGTATCTTTGTCTCGCCTGCACGCGGAATGTAAATATGGGATGTTGCCATGACTGCCTCCAAATCATTTATATAAAGGGTAAAGAGGAGGGGGGCAAGGATGCACCCTTGCCTAACCCCCCTCTCTGACTTAAAGTGACAAGTGCATCTTCCTTCCCTAGTTACTCTGACCGAGGTCACGAGGTCCTTATGTAGCTCAGCAAGGTATCCAACCAATGGGGGGTCGAGGCCCATGGCCAGAAGGATCCTCCACAACTTTGCCCTGTTGACCAGGTCAAAAGCTGATGAGAGGTCCATAAAGGCCATGTACAGGGAACCCCCCTTGGCGGTTACGTATTTATTTAAGATTAATTCTAGATTTAGGCACTGGTCTAAGGTTCCTCTTTTGGCTCTAAAGCCATATTGTGCGTTAGATAGGACACCCTTCCTTTCTAAAATCTGGGTCAGTCTTCCTAAGAGGACTCTTCCCAAGCTTTTAACACTTGAGTCGATGAGAGAAATTGGCCTGTAACAGGCCGGATCTGCCCTCTGTCCTTTTTTAAAAATTGGTACTATCGTCGACCTGGCCCAGCTAGAGGGAAAAATGAGCTCCCTTGTAGCGTTAAAAATATTAGTGAGAATCTTGGAACTTAGTTCGGGAGCACTCTTAAAGAAATCTGCGGGAACCCCATCAGGCCCCGGTGCCTTTTTACAGAGTGTATCGTTAATTGCTTTTTTCACCTCATCTTGGCTAAAAGGAGAGATGGGAGTTGTCGGTTGTGTGGATGGCATTTCACATTCTGAGATAGTGTGAGTACAACTATAAATGTTGCTGAAATGTGTCACCCACTGTTCATCTGGAATAATGCGGTCTGCTCTCTGATTATCTAGTCCCGCGAAGTATGGATGATTTATAACTGCCCAAAATTTTGCACTATCTCTCTGTGTTTCAGGCAATAATAAATCACTCCAGGCCTCGTTTTTTATCTCAGATTTCCTCACCCTGATAGCTTGATTGTATTGTTTCCTTAATGACGCTATCAGCTCTCTGTCTCTGGGTTTATTTTTTAGAGCCTTTAGGAGGATTGAGTGGGCCTTGGAGCAGTTTGAGTCAAACCATCTGGGGCCCCTGAACCTATTTGGCTTTGCCTTTACAGTCAGATCTAGATTGACCTGACGGCAAATAACATTAAAGGCCTCAATCATGGTGGCACTAGAGTTCTTATTATCCAGACAGGTGGCGACCTCCCCCTCAACTTTAGCCAAAGTTTCCTGTAAGAAGGTGATTGGGGTTACTTGATCCCATTTCAGCCTCCGATTCTGATCTCTCAGAATTAGTTCTGTCGCGCATAAAGCGTCGATCTTCCTTTTTCCCAAGACTCCCTGAGCTATAATCTCTAAAATCACAGGATTGTGATCGCTAAAAACTGTAGTTTTTACCTTATAATTAATTACTTCAGGCAGAATACTAGGAGATAGAAAGATATAATCTATAATTGTGCCTGAGTCATTGCCCACATATGTCGGTAACCTCGGGCCTGTAGGGCAACTACATGATTCATAAAGGTTAAAAGTAGCTAAGAGCAATTCCAAAGCCTCACCGCGTAGTGTATGTTCGAAATGCGGTGGGGAGGAAGAGGGGGAAAATTCCTCATGTTCCCCGTGGCAATCCACATGGCACGGGTGAATATTAAAGTCTCCCATAAGAATCACCTCATACCCGTGGGCACTATTCTCACTGTGGGTGGACAGGAATTCCTCCAGGGTTACCAAATGCTCGATTGAGGTTTGACTGACGGGAGAATTCTAAAAGTGAACAAATAATATGGGATGGGAATTTGATGTAGTTAGTTCAACCGCTAAACAGTTTTTGGAGTTGGACTTAATATGTCTAGGTTTTCCTTGGACATCTAGTGAAATGTATATAGCCAAACCCCCCTTTGCCCTTCCTGCTTTGCTAGGGTCTGCGGGTACATTAAAATGAGAAAAGCCATCCAGGGCCAATCCGTCTGACGTTTCCCATGTTTCTTGAAATGCAAGAATATCATAGGATCTAATTATGTCCAGCCAGTTCTTGTCGTTAAATTTGGCTCTAAGACCAGCAATGTTCCAGCTCATGATTCTACAGACCCTAACGCCTGCAGAATACTGAACTGATGGACCAAGAGCAGGCTGGGGTCCTTCTACATCACTATCTTGTCTTGGAGAAAGTCAATCGTTTTGATCCATGAAAGATAACGGCGCATAGCGATTGAACAGTTCAAGTGGTTGTGTAACTGGATTAAACAGTAATGGTTGATGACGATGAGCTGCTACGTTATGCCTTGAATCTTGTCCCCATCTGAAGTTCAAATCCCAGTTGATGTCCCACCCTACGGTCGGGGTCCTTGGGTAAGTAACATTCTGCTGTTCCCCATAAAAGAATTTTAAAGTTAGGGGAACCACAGTACCCCGTCTGCGTTGGGGAGGGAATATGTTCGCAAGAATATTCGGAAGAACGTCATGATTTGAGAAGCTCACTGCCACACAGTCCCCTTTAAACTTTTTTGGCCGATTGCCCAGCCAAGGAACCCTGGTTGCTGACTTGATTACGCTTGACAGATGATGCTTTCCCCCTGGTGCTAGCCGCATGTTACTAGTTAGCCAATGTAGGGCTTTGCTGCAAAGAGAAGTGGGGCTTTCCACTGTTCCCCCTTCCAGCGGGGGGACGTTTGCGAGGACTAAAACCACAGGTGTGGCTTCAACTATGAATTGCAGGGGGTCCGTTGAATGAGCTTGTGCTTGTGCTGGGGGGATATTGACCGAAGGGATTGAGTCTGTTGGAATATTGACTAATATAGGACCCTCATTGATAGCAGTCAAAGTTGGTAGATGTGGTGATGAGTTCTCCCCGGGCAGTTGGTTTCCCTCTCCGTCGCCCACATCACCTCCAACAACATTTCCCCCAGTGTTATTACTCAGATGTGTAACTATCGTAGTTATATTTTCAACACCACCTGCAACCAAATTATGGAGTCCACCCAGTTTCTTAACCTCTGCTTGCAGTTTATCAATTTTGGATATTAGAGGTTTGATGATAGTGTTGATTTTTATCTCGAGGAAATCTGCGATTTTTTCAAAGAAAGCCTGCTCAAAAGTGTAATTTGGTTTATCCTCAACACTGTTCGCTTGTTTGGATTTTGGGGTAGTAGCCCTCTTCCGTCTTGTCCCTGAGCGTAACCCACCCCGCTTTGGTGGATTCTTAGTGCATAGTCGTTTTGGCCTGGCGGCGTGCCCTGTAGGAGACTGCTCATCCGCAGAAACACAAGTCTGTTTCTCTTGTTCAAATTCAGTGTCAATATCTGTGTCGCCCTCAGCCTCAGCATTGGGTCCCTCAGAGGCCGGGGCTACGTTATCCGGTGTACCAGGTATTCCTTGGGAAGTAGTATTAGTAGTAGTGACCACGCTGTGAGCTTCTTGCAGCTGGGTGTCATCAATCAAGATAGATACAGATGTAGAAGGGGACAAACGTCGTAAGTCAGGGGATTGACTCAACCCCAGAGACTCCCTCCTCTGTATATTTATCTTCTTAACAGTCTGAACAAGGTAATTGTCAATAGTGTTTAGCGGGACTTCATCAAGTTTTTTAGGCATAATTGGGAGTAAAAACAAACTTAATGTTGTGTAAACAAAAAGAACAGTTAATAGAGTCTTGCGACAGCAAGTCTTACTTGAGGGATGGATCACGGAAATATTTCCTGCAGCGTTTCTGGCCCTGCCCCTGCCTCCTCCTGCCGATGAGGGCCGTAGAGGGCCCGCCCTTTGCCTGGGCTTAGCCCCGGGCGTCCCGCTCGCGTCCCGCGACGCGGGGGTTTGCCCTGCTTTATGGCGCCCTCAGCGCTGTCTGCGCTGTCTGTGCGCGTCACCCAACGCGCCGCCGCGAGGCCTGCCGGGTGTTGTGGTTCCCGGAGCGGCGGCGCGGGTCTCTGTGGCAAGGTGACTCTCGGCGGTGGCGGCTTCTCCTGCTGCAAGGCGGCGTGGCAAGGTAAGTGTCCTGTGGTCTCCCCCGCTCTGCCGGGGTTTGCCCTGCTTTATGGCGCCCTCGGCGCTGTCTGCGCTGTCTGTGCGCGTCACCCAACGTGCCGCCGCGAGGCCTGCCGGGTGTTGTGGTTCCCGGAGCTGCGACACGGGTCTCTGTGGCAAGGTGACTCTCGGTGGTGGCGGCTTCTCCTGCTGCAAGGCGGCGTGGCAAGGTAAGTGTCCTGTGGTCTCCCCCGCTCTGCCGGGGTTTGCCCTGCTTTATGGCGCCCTCTGTGCTGTCTGCGCTGTCTGTGCGCGTCACCCAACGCGCCGCTGCGAGGCCTGCCGGGTGTTGTGGTTCCCGGAGCGGCGGCGCGGGTCTCTGTGGCAAGGTGACTCTCGGCGGTGGCGGCTTCTCCTGCTGCAAGGCGGCGTGGCAAGGTAAGTGTCCTGTGGTCTCCCCCGCTCTGCCGGGATTTGCCCTGCTTTATGGCGCCCTCGGCGCTGTCTGCGCTGTCTGTGCACGTCACCCAACGCGCCGCCGCGAGGCCTGCCGGGTGTTGTGGTTCCCGGAGTGGCGGCGCGGGTCTCTGTGGCAAGGTGACTCTCGGCGGTGGCGGCTTCTCCTGCTGCAAGGCGGCGTGGCAAGGTAAGTGTCCTGTGGTCTCGCAACTAGTATACTTTGGAAACTTTAGCATTTATTAGGCTAAATTATGCCACTGTTCTTGTGCACCATGCTATCTATTTTACTGTTGTAATGATCCACTCAGGCCACTCAAGGTTTCATTTTCTTTTTTTATATGATGCTACTGCCACTGTGTACCACCAATATTACCACCACGACGATACCATTTCATCCGTCCAGGATTGCCAACCTTCATCGCCAGTTGCCATGCAGCCAGTCCTGTGCCTAGCCCTAGACCTATTCTCAAACACGAATCACAGGTAAGATAAGCGTTTGGGGAGGAAGAAGAATAATGGAGTAGGAGGAGAGAGGAGAGACTGACGGTAGTACTACTAAAGTAGTAGGACAATTGAATTCACTAACTCTCTGAGTGGCACTTACTTTTGTAAACATTTGGGCGATGACTTAGGAAGACAAATGAACAATTAAACCCCCCCTCCTCCCCCGCAAAACAGTAAAAACGCGTATGCAATGTTTACGTTGAAAGTAAATAATTATTTCAATCCATAACAAAAAGAAACTATCCCGCAAGACCCGACCCACACCCCTCCCTCACTGCAAAGAATGTCCGTGAAAAAGTCCCCAAAGTCCAAGAAAAAACCTGACTCCCAATTCCGACCCTCCAAAAGTCTTTAAGAAAGGGGCAAGGGACAGTCTCTCCTCCTCTACTGTCGCCGGCGGTGTCCTTTGGCCAGGTGGGCCCGTTGCTCCCCGTGGAGGTTCTTCTTGAGCAGGCTCTTCATTCTCTCCATCTCCTGCTCAAGGTTGGACACCCTGAGGGTTAGGCGGTGGATGCGGGCCTTGCACCTGCTGTGGGGGCAGCCGATTTTTTGGCTGTTTAGAGGTGATGGGTGGCTGTGGTACCACGGCTCCGTACCGCTGGAGTCTTGCGCTGACTGGCTGACCCAGGGAACGCGGAGGAGGATTCAGCTGTCGCGGTGGATGTTGTGGTGGTCTGCGACTGCATGTCCTCCTCCTCCTGGGCCACCAGCCGCCGATATTTGGCGACAATCGCCTCCAGCTTCCTTTGCCGGGCCTGTCTAGCCAGCTCCTTCCGTGTCAGTTTGGAAGAAGCATCTATATGAAGAAGAAAGACATACTGTAACCAATGCTCTTCACGATTAACACAAAATAATTCAGCAGAAAGTTGTGTCACAGTAGAACTAACAACTTGCAAGCACAGTACATAACATTTGTGGCCTGTATCTATCTAACCTCCCACTTCGTCAGCCTCTGCTCTAACATTAGTGGGAGTTTCAAGAATCAATTCTACTAGCACTATATGGACTCACTACATTAGAGTCGATTATGACAGTACACCAGTCGTATTCTTCTTCTTCTCTCTTGTTTAGCGAAATTGGTATGTAAACTTCTGGAAGCCGGCATAATGCCAGCGCAGTCAACTTGCACCCGAGAAAAACAGACGCAAGCCATGATGACACAGTCTTGCGTTACTGTACCAGTCCAGTACGTGCAGGTGGTAAAGCTCTTACTTTTCTATTACGGGTGGCACTGTGAATACTTTGTTACAAGGGCTACTGCTTAATTAATTTAACTTTCACCCTACAGTGCCAATGACTACTAGAAAAGGAAAATGAAGAAGATAAATAATATGATTATCTATCCCTTCACAGGATATTTGCTTACATATGAATTGACTTTAGGTGCTTTGTTTTTTATTGAGTGAACACTGATAGGCCACACATGAGTGATAGAGTTGTACTAAAATTATTAACAGAGGTAGTGAGTGGCCCCCGTAATCGCCGGATATATGCTGTGCTTGCAATACAAACTACTGCTACTGTTCATGGTAGTATTCGGAAAATTTACAACTTCTTTTCCTTGCCTTTTCTACACTTGAACGGACGTGTGGGTGCGGTGTTACATGCTCTTCAAAGTAACAATTACTTCATCCAGTGACTGTCTACTCTGTCTACATACACATATGCTATCTATGAGTCAGATAGTACAATGATCCAGGCATCCATCTATTCAAAGTAAATGTGAATCATTCTTCTCAATGTCTCAACTGGACAAACCTTAGTTTTTCTCACAGAAAAACAAAATTTTCATTTTATTTTGGAAACCGCAAGCCATGCATCTGTGCTTGACTGCATTTGAATTTGAACCAAAGGATATATTGCGCACACATACAGTTTCTGTTTCACCCACCCTGGCAGTCTTCTTCCCTTTCTCCTTCCACCCACCCTTGCTTCATCCTTCAACCAGCCATGCATCATATTCACAGCCACCTCGGGCAGCATTCAAAAACATGTATCATTCTTTGCCAGTCATCATTACTTTTAACTCGCTCATCCTTCCACACTTACTTACACCCTTCTTTCCCTTTTCGTTCATCCCATCAATCAAGTTCATCTCTGATCTGACTTGGCTTCTTGATAAAACTTTCACAGCTGAGTTGAAGTCGATTTAGAGGAGGCTACTATCTAGTTGATAAAAACTTAGGGGCAGATTTACAAGCCCCTTGCACCACTTTTGCGTCACTTTTAATATGGGAAATGTAACGCAAAAGTTGCGCAAGGAACTTGTAAATCTACCCCCAAGTTCTAAATTTGTAAGTCTTCTTAACAGTAAAGTATGCTTGTACTGTACAAAGAAAAATGGAGGAGGCCCCCTTATCTGTCAATTCTGGGACAGGGGAGAATAGATGAAAAAACAGGGAAGTCCTACAAGTAACCCTAGTTGGTTAATATTATTTTGTAGGTGCCAAAGTCTTATTTTTTACTAATACCAATCACACAGTACTGTTACCAAACCTTATCTGTAGCTTTCTTAGATTACATATCAGCCAACATTGTAATGCAACAAATATCAGATGTATTTCATACCTACTAAACTCATACTCTCCTTGATTTTATCAAGCTTAAAGAGGACAGGACATTAAGTTTTAGAATTAGAAAAATATAACATTTGTATGTTTATTTCAGAGTCGCATGTAAATCGCAATAAGCACAGGTAATAAAAACAATTTTTACAGTAACATATTTAAAAACATTCAAAATCATTGGCATACACAATAAGCAAATAGTTTATACATGATTAAAAAGTTCACAAGAACAGGGGTCTTGTGAACTTTTTAATCATGTATAAACTTATTAGTAAAAAATAAGACTTTGGGCACCTACAAAATAATATTAACCAACTAGGGTTACTTGTAGGACTTCCCTGCTTGTACTGTACAACATATACACCCGTGGAGAGAGCACACTCTGCAGTCTGCAATCTCAATAAGTAAGGAATATATTAGCTTACCACTGCCCGTCACTCCCGTGGCATCCCCCACAGCAGTTCCCGCTGGCTGTTGCACTGCCTCTGCCCCAGGAGTGCCCACCTCCGCGCTGGCCCCGGCACAGGTGGATGGCTGTGTAGATGTTCCCCCTAGAAAATACATTCCAGATTCTTAGATGCCATATACACCACTCCCTAGTATTTTGTCTAGGAATGAAAGATTTTTTACTACGACTACACAAACAAATTTAATAATTTGTGACTCTCTAGTCTAAACTACAAATTGCCCTTTTTTCAGGGAAGGGTGTTTTTTAGTTATGCTTAGCCGTAACATGTCTTGCTACACTTTTTGGCACAACTGATGAATGAATGCTTTCTTTTTAACACGCACCATTTTTCTCATAACAGACAGAAGCTTCCCTTCTAAGAACAAGAGCAAGATCAGATCATCATCACTTGGATGGAGTCAGCAATGATTCAGGCCCACAAAGAAGACTTGAAGTTCCAACCAGGTGAGGCTCGCCCGCAATTAGTGTGTGAAATCACTAAGCACTTTTCAATTTTCAACCCACTGTTTATGTTGTATGATGAACTTGATTTTAAGAAATGTTTTTACTTTTAATAAAGCTTTAAAACACACATAGACTCTGTGGTTTTTGGTCATGAGTGAGTGAGCGAAAGGGTTTGCAATTTGCAAGCATGAGTCCTTGGCTCTGAGAAGTCGGGACTCTCACTCCGTAGTCTTATGTCCTGGGTTGTATAATCATTGGGGATCAATCATCGATGAATTCGGGAGCTAAATGACTCTGACACACTAGCTAGTCAGTAAGGAGATTGGGGGTAAGCATGGGCGGAAAATCCGTTACGCTCGCGGATTTTGCGGATTTTCGGGAAATCCGCAATCCGCGAGATTTGCGAATTTCCCGCAAAATCCGCAAATTCGCACGCAGCGGATTTTTTTGGCGGCGCGCGGCGTTGGTGATACAATTTTTGCGGCGCGCGGCGTTTATCATCGTTTGCCGAGTAGTTTTTTTCGATAGTTTGCGAGTGCTGCGCCATTTTGGATCTTGCTGTGTGATCCCGCGGGAATTGGCGAGCGCGATTATGTCATCGCGGCTTGCCAGCGATAGTTTGTCAACGCGAGTACGGCGAGATCACGTCTCGCGGTACTTCGCAATTGCGAGATTTGAGATGCGGCGAGCGAAAATATAAATTTGCAATTCTGCACAAGAAATCCACCAGCAAGCAGCATAAACCTTCTAGAAATGATGATTTTTATCTGAATAACTCCTTAGTTTGACATTTGCCTGCACTTTTTTAGCGAGGAGTCCATTTTGGGGAGGGGGGCAGGGGGTGGGAGGAAGGAAGTGCCCCACAGTCTTCAACTTCCTGTTCCTGTTCAGCAGGCTCCTCCCAATGCTTTGTCCATCTCCTGGTCACTTTTCATTTGGGTCTGGAGCTGGAAGGATTACTTTTTGTGGATGCTGCTGGATATTTGGATTTGAGGCCTTTTTGACTTTCTTTGGATCACTGTTGGATTAGAAATTTTACAAGTAAGTTTGTTTGGGGCATTACAGTTGCTGCAATTAAAATTTTGGAATTTTCGATTTTTGGGCTGTTTTGGGGCCTTTTGCCCAGGGGTACTCAGTGGTGGGTGGACTGAGTCTTTCTGTGGGTTGTCTTGAACTTAAACATCATGGAGGACATGGATGAATTGGGATTGTGCTGATTTTTCTGTGTTTTTCGATTTTTGACCTGTTGTTGGGGCCTTGACCAGGGGTAGTGAGTGGTGCATGGGCCTAGTCTTTCTGTGGGCTGTCTTGAACTTTAACATCATGGAGGGCATGGATGGAATGGGATTGTGCTGATTTTTCGGTGTTTTTCGATTTTTGACCTGTTGTTGGGGCCTTGACCAGGGGTAGTGAGTGGTGCATGGGCCTAGTCTTTCTGTGGGGTGTCTTGAATTTAAACATCATGGAGGGCATGGATGGAATGGGATTGTGCTGATTTTGCAGTGTTTTTCGATTTTTGGGGGTGTTCATGGGGACAGGCCATGTGGGTGGGGGCCATTTTGAGTGCTGGTACAGGCAGGCCCTGGCCATGTGCTAGGAGGCAAGTGGCCATTTTGAATGCAGACTTTGTTGTTAGGCCTCCAACCATTTTGCCTACTTTTCAACCTTTATTTATGCCCAGGGGTAGTGAGTCTTGCATGGGCCTAGTCTTTCTGTGGGTTGTCTTGAATTTAAACATCATGGAGGCCATGGATGGAATGGGATTGTGCTGATTTTGCAGTGTTTTTCGATTTTTGGGGGTGTTCATGGGGAGGGACATGCCATGTGGCTGGTGGCCATTTTGAGTGCAGCTACAGGCACTGGCCATGTGCTGGCAGGCAAGTGGCCATTTTGAATGCAGGCTTTGTTGTTAGGCCTCCAACCATTTTGCCTACTTTTCAACCTTTATTTATGCCCAGGGGTAGTGAGTCTTGCATGGGCCTAGTCTTTCTGTGGGTTGTCTTGAATTTAAACATCATGGAGGCCATGGATGGAATGGGATTGTGCAGATTTTTCAGTGATTTTCGTTTTTTGGGCCTGTACTTGTGGCCTTTTCACCAGGGGTATTTGAGTCTAGCATGGGCCTAGTCTTTCTGTGGGCTGTCTTGAACTTAAACATCATGGAGGGCATGGATGGAATGGGATTGTGCTGATTTTTCTGTGTTTTTCGATTTTTGACCTGTTGTTGGGGCCTTGACCAGGGGTAGTGAGTGGTGCATGGGCCTAGTCTTTCTTTGGGGTATCTTGAATTTAAACATCATGGAGGGCATGGATGGAATGGGATTGTGCTGATTTTGCAGTGTTTTTCGATTTTTGGGGGTGTTCATGGGGACAGGCCATGTGGGTGGGGGCCATTTTGAGTGCTGGTACAGGCAGGCCCTGGCCATGTGCTAGGAGGCAAGTGGCCATTTTGAATGCAGGCTTTGTTGTTAGGCCTCCAACCATTTTGCCTACTTTTCAACCTTTATTTATGCCCAGGGGTAGTGAGTCTTGCATGGGCCTAGTCTTTCTGTGGGTTGTCTTGAATTTAAACATCATGGAGGCCATGGATGGAATGGGATTGTGCTGATTTTGCAGTGTTTTTCGATTTTTGGGGGTGTTCATGGGGAGGGACATGCCATGTGGCTGGTGGCCATTTTGAGTGCAGCTACAGGCACTGGCCATGTGCTGGCAGGCAAGTGGCCATTTTGAATGCAGGCTTTGTTGTTAGGCCTCCAACCATTTTGCCTACTTTTCAACCTTTATTTATGCCCAGGGGTAGTGAGTCTTGCATGGGCCTAGTCTTTCTGTGGGTTGTCTTGAATTTAAACATCATGGAGGCCATGGATGGAATGGGATTGTGCAGATTTTTCAGTGATTTTCGTTTTTTGGGCCTGTACTTGTGGCCTTTTCACCAGGGGTATTTGAGTCTAGCATGGGCCTAGTCTTTCTGTGGGCTGTCTTGAACTTAAACATCATGGAGGGCATGGATGGAATGGGATTGTGCTGATTTTTCTGTGTTTTTCGATTTTTGACCTGTTGTTGGGGCCTTGACCAGGGGTAGTGAGTGGTGCATGGGCCTAGTCTTTCTGTGGGGTGTCTTGAATTTAAACATCATGGAGGGCATGGATGGAATGGGATTGTGCTGATTTTGCAGTGTTTTTCGATTTTTGGGGGTGTTCATGGGGACAGGCCATGTGGGTGGGGGCCATTTTGAGTGCTGGTACAGGCAGGCCCTGGCCATGTGCTAGGAGGCAAGTGGCCATTTTGAATGCAGGCTTTGTTGTTAGGCCTCCAACCATTTTGCCTACTTTTCAACCTTTATTTATGCCCAGGGGTAGTGAGTCTTGCATGGGCCTAGTCTTTCTGTGGGTTGTCTTGAATTTAAACATCATGGAGGGCATGGATGGAATGGGATTGTGCAGATTTTTCAGTGTTTTTCGATTTTTGGGGGTGTTCATTGGGAGGGACATGCCATGTGGCTGGTGGCCATTTTGAGTGCAGCTACAGGCACTGGCCATGTGCTGGCACTGGCAGGCAAGTGGCCATTTTGAATGCAGGCTTTGTTGTTAGGCCTCCAACCATTTTGCCTACTTTTCAACCTTTATTTATGCCCAGGGGTAGTGAGTCTTGCATGGGCCTAGTCTTTCTGTGGGTTGTCTTGAATTTAAACATCATGGAGGCCATGGATGGAATGGGATTGTGCAGATTTTTCAGTGATTTTCGTTTTTTGGGCCTGTACTTGTGGCCTTTTCACCAGGGGTATTTGAGTCTAGCATGGGCCTAGTCTTTCTGTGGGCTGTCTTGAACTTAAACATCATGGAGGGCATGGATTGAATGGGATTGTGCTGATTTTTCTGTGTTTTTCGATTTTTGACCTGTTGTTGGGGCCTTGACCAGGGGTAGTGAGTGGTGCATGGGCCTAGTCTTTCTGTGGGGTGTCTTGAATTTAAACATCATGGAGGCCATGGATGGAATGTGATTGTGCAGATTTTTCAGTGATTTTCGTTTTTTGGGCCTGTACTTGTGGCCTTTTCACCAGGGGTATTTGAGTCTAGCATGGGCCTAGTCTTTCTGTGGGCTGTCTTGAACTTAAACATCATGGAGGGCATGGATTGAATGGGATTGTGCTGATTTTTCTGTGTTTTTCGATTTTTGACCTGTTGTTGGGGCCATGACCAGGGGTAGTGAGTGGTGCATGGGCCTAGTCTTTCTGTGGGGTGTCTTGAATTTAAACATCATGGAGGCCATGGATGGAATGGGATTGTGCAGATTTTTCTGTGATTTTCGTTTTTTGGGCCTGTACTTGTGGCCTTTTCACCAGGGGTATTTGAGTCTAGCATGGGCCTAGTCTTTCTGTGGGCTGTCTTGAACTTAAACTTCATGGAGGGCATGGATTGAATGGGATTGTGCTGATTTTTCTGTGTTTTTCGATTTTTGACCTGTTGTTGGGGCCTTGACCAGGGGTAGTGAGTGGTGCATCGGCCTAGTCTTTCTGTGGGGTGTCTTGAATTTAAACATCATGGAGGGCATGGATGGAATGGGATTGTGCTGATTTTGCAGTGTTTTTCGATTTTTGGGGGTGTTCATGGGGACAGGCCATGTGGGTGGGGGCCATTTTGAGTGCTGGTACAGGCAGGCCCTGGCCATGTGCTAGGAGGCAAGTGGCCATTTTGAATGCAGGCTTTGTTGTTAGGCCTCCAACCATTTTGCCTACTTTTCAACCTTTATTTATGCCCAGGGGTAGTGAGTCTTGCATGGGCCTAGTCTTTCTGTGGGTTGTCTTGAATTTAAACATTATGGAGGGCATGGATGGATTGGGATTCTGCTGATTTTGCAGTGTTTTTCGATTTTTTTGTGCTCTATAACTGAACTGATGTTCCTCTGTCTTCCATTTTTTTTAGGTGCACAAGACTCAAGAGAACCACCAGTGCCAGGAAGAAGTCCTGCAGCGGTGTGTGTGTGCAGCATAACGTCACGCGACGTCACGTCTGGCCTCAGACAACTCTACAATTCGTGCAACTGCGGCCTGCTGTCTGACCTGCTCTGAAGAAGATGGCCCCACCCCCAAAGAAAGTTCTCCGTAGCTCCTCTAGCAAGAAAGTTGCTAGTAAGGAGCAGAAGAAGCAAGTTACCAAGGAGGCTGGTGTGCCACCCGCCACGTTTTTTGGGAGCAAAAAAAAAGTACGCCTGCAGCAGCAGGATCTGCTGGGGACCAAGCTGGGAGCAGCACCCCTGCTCCATTGGGTTCAGTGCCTCCACCACCACGCCAACTTAAGTCAAAGCCCTTGAGTGCTTCAGAGGCAGTCAGTGTACTTCTCCAATCACCATCGACCAGTGATGTTGGCTCATCGCAAGAAAGTAGCAGCAATGTCCCTGAATCAACACAGGTTGTTGTAACTCATCTGACAAGTGTTGAACAACCACAGCCGCAACAACAACACCATGTGCAAGTACACGCCCAAGTACATGTGGAAGGAGAGGCAGCAAAAGGAGATGCGCAAGCAAAGGTGCATGGAGGTTCACAAGTGCCCACAATAGTTGTTCCTCCCGAAGTAGGGGCACATCAGGAAATCGACAATGAAGCCGAGGTATCATTGGAAGCCACTCCTCCTGATGATCATTCATTGTCTTCCACATCCCTAGCAAGGAAAAGATCAAGGGGGGTGTCTACATCTTCTTCAAGCCCACCTCGTTCTGATGCAAGTGATCTGTCTTGGGAACCACAACTGCGGTCTGACAGTGAGGCACACCATGATCTGACACCGGTACCTAAGCGTAAAAGGAAGGTCGTCCAAAAACTCAAACCTATGGAGTGTGATGAGGCTCAACAAGAAGTGACAGATACTGCTGGTGATGAAGCCTCTCACGATGACGACGAGCCAGTCATCACAAAGGTCACTGCAGCCCCACCGGGCATGCAGCAAAGAGACATTTTGACCCTATCCCGAGAAGCTGCTGAGCGTGATGATGATGTCGGCGAGGAGGCAATGGAAATGGAATCATTAGATTTGGAGTTAAGTAGTACACCAAAACCTACTGCTTCCATATTTCTTCCTCGCAAGAAGGTACCCACCTCGTCCTCGACCTCAATTCGTGGTGGTGAAAGTGCAAAACGTACTGAAGTTCGGCAATCCACATCCTCCACTTCATCTGGCATTAGCAGCAGGACCACCACCACCAGTATCGCCGCCTCCTCCGGCCGCCCAAGACATTTCAAGTCTCCAGTTTGGGACTTCTTTAGTGTTTGCCCAAAAAAGGAAAACATAGCCATTTGTAGCCTTTGTAAGCTTCGAGTTAGTCGTGGTAAGTTGGGTTCCAACTATGGTACCGGAGGCCAGAGAGGTCATCTTAGGAGAACGCACGATGTCCAATGGTTTGCGCACCTACACGCGATCAAGGAAGCCCGAATTGCACGCAATGAAAACGTTGATTTTTCATCTGATGATGACGCGGAGGTAGAAGACGATTCAAACACTTCACTTACACCCAGTTCCCCTGTCAGCAGCACACCCCATGGGAGCCACACTAAGAGTGTGGGAGAGAGTGAGACATCAATGCGGAAAAGTTCATTAGCGAGCGTAACTGGGTCGAAGAGATCATCATCATCCCGTAAATCCTTGGTCCAGGGCAACATTAAAAAGATGTTGTTTACAGAAGCGCAATATGAACGCAACCACCCAATGACCCGTCTGTATAACACTAAGCTGGCTAAAATGCTAGCTCTGGACCTTCTCCCTTTTTCTTTTGTAGAAGGGGTTGGTTTTCTAGAATTAGTGACAGCGCTCTGCCCTAAATGGAAGGTTCCTAGCCGGTTCTATTTTGCCCGAGTTGCGGTTCCAGCACTACATGAAGATGTTCTGAAGGTGATTGGGGCAGCTTTGCAGAAGAGTGCTGTTCACACTATACATCTGACAACAGACATGTGGACCAGTGGCGCAGGCGCTGATTACATGTGCATCACTGCACACTGGGTCTCTTTTTCAGGGGCTAAAGCAAAGCTAAACGCAGGTGTTGACACGAACATTGTTTTTAAAGGTGCTCGGAAACATGCAACACTAGCCATGTTTGGTTTGGAGAAACGTCACACAGCAGAAAACATTTTGGATGTCTTTAACACAAAGGTCCTTAACTGGCTGTCCCCACTAAAACGCAAGGTTGGTTATGTTTCCACGGACAATGGCGCCAATATAGTTAAGGCCATGAGGGACGGTTACTATTTCAGAGTGCCGTGTTTGGCGCACTGTATAAACCTGGTTGTCCAAAAATTCTTGGGTAATAAAGGCAGTGCAGCGTACAGTGTATTGGAGACCTGCCGAAAAATGTGCAAGCATTTCAGGCATTCTTTTAAGGCCCGGAAGCAGCTGAGGAGCCTGCTATATCAACGTCAAATGCCAGTGAAAGCACTCATCCAGGAGGTGGTAACACGTTGGAACTCAACCTTCTACATGCTTGAGCGTCTGTATGAGCAGTATACGGAACTCGATCAATATTTCCTTAAAGAGGGTACAGAGGAGCTGAGGATGGGTGGGCCGCAATGGAACATAGTTGAAAGCCTGACACGCATGCTTCGTCCTTTTGAGTTCTTCACGCGTGCAGTCAGCAAGGAGGACTCTAATTTGGGAAAAGCTATCCCATTGTTGTACATGCTGGAGGACCAACTGAAGGAGGTGTGTTCTGTGTTTGAAAAAGATGACAAAAACCACGACTCTTTGCTTCTGGCTGAGCAATTATTAGAGCTCCTACAAGGTGATGAACGTCTTAAAAAGATCCACTCAGAACAGCATTACATTTGTGCTACTATTCTGGATCCACGCTACAAAAAGGCGCTGGCAGGCCAAGCATTCTTTCCTTTTGATGATGAACATGTTCCAAAGTACAAACGTTGGCTAGCCTTGTCAGCCAAGAAGTTTGAAACAGAACGGCTGGAAATTGAAGGAAATGGCAGTACATCAGCAGGCCATCCCCAGTCAAAACAATCCACTTCTGCACCTGTGGCTGTGGCACAAGTGACCTCTCAGCCGTTAAAGACACCGGCAACTGGATCATCTGCACGAAAGACAACAGAAGCATTGGAGGCTGAAGAGGATTGGCTAGCTCTGCGTGGGTTTGGTTCTCAAAAGGTCAGAGGCACAGCAAGAGCTAAGCAAAGTGGAGGAACCTTGGATGAGGACCTTGAGTCGATGGTGAAGGACTATCTGAATGACTCAACAGAGGTCTATGTTAATTCTGACCCATTGGCGTATTGGCATGGGAAAAAAGAATTGTGGCCACAGCTCACCAACCTGGCTTTAAACTACTTGTCTTGCCCACTCGCAAGCGTGTCTTCTGAACGGGTTTTCAGTGCGGCTGGTGGGATTGTAACTCCCAAACGGAGCCGCCTCTCGCCCAAAAATGTGGAGAGGTTAACAATGATCAAGATGAATCAGCACCTCATACCACCAGATTTCAGAGTACGAGAGAGCGTGCCGGATGAAGAGGAGGTGGCCAGCAACATAGATGAGGGAATTTCTACTCTGTCAGGTGACACTGAGCTCACCCTGCCTGAATTTGCAGAGTATGATGACGAAGCCTTATTCTTATTCCTGGACCGTGATACCGAGCCCTGAGAATGAGACAACGAATCAATAACTTTCTTTTTCATCCTTATTCACTTTTATTCCTGTGTGTCTGTCTTTCTTTGTTGTGCACAGTTAATATAATTCAAACTTTAATCAGATAATCACAAAAACAAGCCCATCAGCAGAACTGTCTTCACTTGTTTGCTAATTGATTTGAAGGTGCCGCAGTCTGCATTCCTCAGGTTCACAAGTTCAGAAGAACATGCTCCTCTATCCTCCTCCTCCAGACTCCTATTTCCATCAAAGCAGAGGGCTGGTTTACGCCCAATGAAGAAAGACTCAGCACTTGTGGGGGTGTTGTTCTACCTCTTTGCAGGTGAGTTGACGGGTCTGGGGCCATTGCTGGGAAGCACTAAAAGTGGTTTGGACCAAATCCGAGGTGGAAATTTTTTTGTGTTTTTGATGACTTGCTTGCCTTTGAGGTGCTCTTAGGGGGGGTTCCGTCTGTTTGTGGGTGAGTTTCGTGGTCTGGGAGCATTGCTGGGACACTCTAATCTTGATTGCATTTGCTTTTCAGGAAATCCGTCGTGCCAACCCCGACTTATGGCCTAGCTACGCAGCGCGTTTGGACCGAAGGCCCAGAAATATTGCAAGTATGAGATTTTGCTTTTGGCCTGTTTGGGGGGTGTTATGCTTCTTGGCGGGTGGGTTGGCGGGTCTTGGGGCATTCCTGGGAAGGTCTAATACCGGGTAGAAGTGGTTGGGACAAAATCCAGGCCGATTTTTTTTTGGCTATTTCTGACATTTTGCTCTATGTAGCGTTTTCGGGGGCCTGTTTGGGGGGCTTCCTGGTGTTTGTGGGTGAGTTTCGTGGTCTGGGAGCACTGCTGGGACACTCTAATCTTGATTGCATTTGCTTTTCAGGAAATCCGTCGTGGCAACCCCGACTTATGGCCTAGCTACGCAGCGCGTTTGGACCGAAGGCCCAGAAATATTGCAAGTATGAGATTTTGCTTTTGGCCTGTTTGGGGGTGTTATGCTTCTTGGCGGGTGGGTTGGCGGGTCTTGGGGCATTCCTGGGAAGGTCTAATACCGGGTAGAAGTGGTTGGGACAAAATCCAGGCCGATTTTTTTTTTTTGGCTATTTCTGACATTTTGCTCTATGTAGCGTTTTCGGGGGCCTGTTTGGGGGGCTTCCTGGTGTTTGTGGGTGAGTTTCGTGGTCTGGGAGCACTGCTGGGACACTCTAATCTTGATTGCATTTGCTTTTCAGGAAATCCGTCGTGCCAACCCCGACTTATGGCCTAGCTACGCAGTGCGTTTGGACCGAAGGCCCAGAAATATTGCAAGTATGAAATTTTGCTTTTGGCCTGTTTGGGGGTGTTATGCTTCTTGGCGGGTGGGTTGGCGGGTCTTGGGGCATTCCTGGGAAGGTCTAATACCGGGTAGAAGTGGTTGGGACAAAATCCAGGCCGATTTTTTTTTGGCTATTTCTGACATTTTGCTCTATGTAGCGTTTTCGGGGGCCTGTTTGGGGGGCTTCCTGGTGTTTGTGGGTGAGTTTCGTGGTCTGGGAGCACTGCTGGGACACTCTAATCTTGATTGCATTTGCTTTTCAGGAAATCCGTCGTGGCAACCCCGACTTATGGCCTAGCTACGCAGTGCGTTTGGACCGAAGGCCCAGAAATATTGCAAGTATGAGATTTTGCTTTTGGCCTGTTTGGGGGTGTTATGCTTCTTGGCGGGTGGGTTGGCGGGTCTTGGGGCATTCCTGGGAAGGTCTAATACCGGGTAGAAGTGGTTGGGACAAAATCCAGGCCGATTTTTTTTTTGGCTATTTCTGACATTTTGCTCTATGTAGCGTTTTCGGGGGCCTGTTTGGGGGGCTTCCTGGTGTTTGTGGGTGAGTTTCGTGGTCTGGGAGCACTGCTGGCTATATATACTTTACTTTGCAAGAGGTTTGAAGCAAATCCATGGTGGCAGTGGGGAGGTAGGGCCTAGCTGCAGAGCGCGAGCGGAGTGATTTGGGAAATTTGTGAAAAATTGACTAAGTCCCCGTTTTTGTACTTTTGCTCTTTGGCTGTTTGGGGGTCTTCTGCTCGTTTTCTCCTGGGTTGACGGCTCTGGGGCCATTGCTGGGAAGCTCTAATACCGGATAAAAGTGTTTTGGACCAAATCCCAGGCGGAATTTTTTTTGTGTTTTTGATGACTTGCTTGCCTTTGAGGTGCTTTTAGGGGGGGTTCCGTCTGTTTGTGGGTGAGTTTCGTGGTCTGGGAGCATTGCTGGGACACTCTAATCTTGATTGCATTTGCTTTTCAGGAAATCCGTCGTGCCAACCCCGACTTATGGCCTAGCTACGCAGTGCGTTTGGACCGAAGGCCCAGAAATATTGCAAGTATGAGATTTTGCTTTTGGCCTGTTTGGGGGTGTTATGCTTCTTGGCGGGTGGGTTGGCGGGTCTTGGCGCATTCCTGGGAAGGTCTAATACCGGGTAGAAGTGGTTGGGACAAAATCCAGGCCGATTTTTTTTTGGCTATTTCTGACATTTTGCTCTATGTAGCGTTTTCGGGGGCCTGTTTGGGGGGCTTCCTGGTGTTTGTGGGTGAGTTTCGTGGTCTGGGAGCACTGCTGGGACACTCTAATCTTGATTGCATTTGCTTTTCAGGAAATCCGTCGTGGCAACCCCGACTTATGGCCTAGCTACGCAGCGCGTTTGGACCGAAGGCCCAGAAATATTGCAAGTATGAGATTTTGCTTTTGGCCTGTTTGGGGGTGTTATGCTTCTTGGCGGGTGGGTTGGCGGGTCTTGGGGCATTCCTGGGAAGGTCTAATACCGGGTAGAAGTGGTTGGGACAAAATCCAGGCCGATTTTTTTTTGGCTATTTCTGACATTTTGCTCTATGTAGCGTTTTCGGGGGCCTGTTTGGGGGGCTTCCTGGTGTTTGTGGGTGAGTTTTGTGGTCTGGGAGCACTGCTGGCTATATATACTTTACTTTGCAAGAGGTTTGAAGCAAATCCATGGTGGCAGAGGGGAGTTAGGGCCTAGCTGCAGAGCGCGAGCGGAGTGATTTGGGAAATTTGTGAAAAATTGACTAAGTCCCCGTTTTTGTACTTTTGCTCTTTGGCTGTTTGGGGGTCTTCTACTCGTTTTCTCCTGGGTTGACGGCTCTGGGGCCATTGCTGGGAAGCTCTAATACCGGATAAAAGTGTTTTGGACCAAATCCCAGGCGGAAATTTTTTTGTGTTTTTGATGACTTGCTTGCCTTTGAGGTGCTCTTAGGGGGGGTTCCGTCTGTTTGTGGGTGAGTTTTGTGGTCTGGGAGCATTGCTGGGACACTCTAATCTTGATTGCATTTGCTTTTCAGGAAATCCGTCGTGCCAACCCCGACTTATGGCCTAGCTACGCAGTGCGTTTGGACCGAAGGCCCAGAAATATTGCAAGTATGAGATTTTGCTTTTGGCCTGTTTGGGGGTGTTATGCTTCTTGGCGGGTGGGTTGGCGGGTCTTGGGGCATTCCTGGGAAGGTCTAATACCGGGTAGAAGTGGTTGGGACAAAATCCTCGCGGAAAAGCCTTTAGTTTTGGCACTTTTTGTAACTTAGGGTTCGTTAGGGTTAGCCCTAGCAGCAGGATTGCATGTGTTTCGGGGTGTTCTAGATTATTCTAACTGAGTTTTGGGGTCTTAGAGCACTCGTGAGAATGTGTAATTTTGGTTGCAAGTCATTTGAAGAAAATCCATGGTGGGAAAGGGGGGATTTGGCATAGTTAAAGAAAGCCTTTGCCACTATTCTTAACTTAGGGTTCGTTAGGGTTAGCAGTATTTCTATTGCATGTGTTTGAGTGGGGGGGATTTCGAGGCTTGGAGCGATGCTGGCTATGGCTACTTTTGCTTGGTTGCTTGCAAGTGGTTTCAATGCAATCCACGGTGGGTAATGGGTAATTAGGAAGGGGGTACTTCGGCCTACTTTTACTTTCAAAGTAAGTTTTGTCACCAGTTTTCTGCTAGGCCTCTTTGTTTGAGATTTGATTGGGGGTCTTCTACATTTTTGCGACTGGCTTTAGTAAGGGTCTGGGTGGGAGCACTGCTAGGAAGATCTAATTTTGTTCTAAAACACAGTTTACAGTACACCTAGCTTGAGGGGCAAGATCCGCTACATTAATTTGCCCATACTTATTTATCCTTCAAAAGGTGACTCAGAGTACGCACTTTCAAAAATATTGTACTGTCTACTAGGAAAATCAAATTGTGACTTTTTGCACTCCACAGCCTACATACCTTATATTTATTTATCAGTGGTGTTGTAATATTATATCACTTCCTGTTTTTCGTTGAATAATTACAGGCCGGGTTTCAGTCTCTGCAATGGGGAAAAAAGGATGGAGTCAGGCTTCACAGTAGCGAGCCACAATTCAGCATCAGGCAGGCAGTGGACAGGGTGTCTTCTGGTGACCAACATCGATGGACGAAGCGTCGGCTGCAATGGAGGAGTGCCGCTAATAGGAGGATTTTTTTTCTGCAGGCAACTTACTTACCACTTCCAACAGGACCACTACAACCACATAGATACAGTATCCCTTGCCTTTTTCTCTGACTGTGACTGCATTTCTTGGCTCTCTCTCGGCTTCTAAATTGATCCCTTAACACATCACTTAGTCCACTCCACTATCACATCTGCACCACACATAGTCATTTGTAAGTGCTCCTACGTAATTCGCAAGTCGCAGCACGCCCCAGCCCGTAGAGGACTGGGATGGCCCCAATGATGAAGCATGTCACCAAGGGGCAACCCTGGTGAGTGAGGGGACACCTAGAAAAAAAGCAATTTCTCCTTATCTATCTACTATACCTTCCAGACCAACCCCATTGAGTGTTGTTGTGAATGGATTTATAGTGACCAGCAAGGCTCTCAGGTATCTGGCTACAGAGACCTTATGTTGAATATAGTTATCAATATTTCCACCCACGCCCTGTACTGTCGCATTCTTTCTTCCACAGTTGTCGAAAGTACTACTTACTTTTAACTGACATGCATGCAGTAGTGTATGCACTTTCAAAGATTGATGGATAGGTTTGTACCCAAAGATTTGTTTATGTTCACAATTGTGTGTCCATGCTGTGCTACTTTTTCTTGTCTCCCAAAACCTTTCCCAAAAACCCCCGTACCCATCCATTTTTCAAACCCTAACCCTCTTCCCCCGGGCTGTGTGGTTTTGATTGATGTGTGACTAAATTACAGCAATAAATCCACACACTTGCTGGGGAGGATAAGGTGATAGCAACAGGCTGGTGAAGAAATCCGAGGATATATTCTTACTCTGCTTGACAAAGACCCATGGCTAATGTCAAAGAACTTCAACCGAATTAGTTATACTTTAACATTTGTTAGGCTACAATGTGGCACTGTTCTAGTGTACTTCTGTCACCTGCTATATTCTGTATTGTACCTTTGTATTGCTCAGGAGGACAAACCAGATTTCATTTTCTTTTTTTCATAGGCAAGCAACTGCCACTGTGTCACACCACTAGTACCACCGCTATGAGGACATTTTATCCGCCCAGGATTGCCAACCTTATTTGCTGTTTCCCGTGGAGCCAGCCCTGGGCCTAGCCCTACTTGCAAACAGAAATTACAGGTAAGATAGGCGTTTGGTTGGAGGTAGTATAATGGAGTATTAGGAGAGACGAGAGATTTGATTGACGGTAGTACTACTAAAGTCCTAGGACTATTCAGGAAAACAAACTTACTGTTATGTTAAACCCCCACCCACCAGACTCAAAAGCAGTAAAAAACAGGTATGGTCAGATAAAGTTTCAAAAAGTATATTTTTATAGCCCTAACAAAAGAATCTCCCGCAAGACCCTCCCTAACCCCAACGATTGTCCTTCAAAAGTCCCCAAAAATCACAACTCCCAATTCCCACCCCCCAAAAGTCTCTAAAAAAGGGGCAAGGGACACTATGGCAGGGTGCTGTTGGAATTAGCAGCCAGGGCATCATGCTCCTTGCGGAGGGTGGCAAGTTCGAAGCGGAGGCCCTCCACCACGTTCTTATAATTATGGACCTCCTGCTCCAGGTAGGACAGTCTGAGGGATAAGCGGCGCCGGTGTGCCTTGCAAATCCTGTGAGGGGCAGCTGCTTTCTTTGCTGCTGGGCGGTGGCGTTTGGCTTTGGTAGCCCGGCTCTGTACCGCTGGAGCACTGCGCTGGCTGGCAGCACGCACGGAGGAGGATGCAGCTGTCCCAGTGGACGTTGTTGTTGTACCAGACTGCGTCTCCTCCTCCTCCAGGGCCACCAGCCGCCGATATTCAGCAACAGTGGCATCCAGCCTCCGTTGCCGGGCCATTCGAGCCAGCTTCTTCCTCCTTGATGGTGTCTTGGATTTGGAAGGAGCAACTACATGAAAAAAGAAAGACATAGTCTGTAACCAATGCTCCTTAAGATTAACACAAAATGATTGAGCAGAAAGTTGTCACAGTACAAGTAGCAAATTGAAAGCACAGTGCATAACTATTGAGGAAAGTATCTATGTAACCTCCGACTTCTTCATCCTTGCTCTAACATTAGTGGGAGTTTAAGGAACAAATTCTACGAGCACTATGGACTTCTATTACAGTCGACTATGACAGTACACCACTCTTATTCTTCTTCTTCTCTCTTGTTTAGGAAAATTGGTACGTTATCTTATGCAAGCCGCCATAATGCCAGCGCAGTGAACTTGCACCCGAGAAAAACAGACACACACCATGGTGAGTGAGACAGACTTGCGTTACTGTACCGGTCCAGTACATGCAGGTGGTGAAGCTCTTACTTTTCTATTACGGGTGGCACTGAGAATACTCTGTTAAAAGGGCTACTGCTTAATTAATTTAGCTTTCACCCTACAGTGCAAATGAGTATTAGAAAAGGAAAATGAAGAAGCTAAATTATCTGATTATCTATCACTTCACATGGGATGTATTTGATGACATATGGGATGACTTTAGATGCTTTGCTTATTATTGAGTGAACAGTGATACCCCCACACATGAATGACGTACTACTACTAAACTAAAGTTATTAAGGGAGGTAGGGAGTGTCCACCGTAATAACTGGATATATGCTGTGCTTGCAGTTGCTATACAAACTACTGCTACTATTCATGGTAGTCTTTGGACAACGTTACAACTTCTTTTCCTTGCCTTTCCTACACTGGAACGGACGTGCGGGTGCGGTGTTACATGCTCTTCAAAGTAACACTTAGTTCATCCAGTGACCGTCTACTCTCTCTAGATTCACATATGCTATCTAAGAGTCAGATAGTACCATGAATGATCCAGGCATCCATCCATTCAAAGTATATTGCACACATACAGTTTCTGTCTCACCCACCCAGGCTGTTCTCCTTCCACCCATCCTTGCTTCATCTTTCACCCAGCCATGCACCATACCATTTTCTTACCTTCCCAGCCACCTCGGGGACCAAGCAAACACATATCATTCCTCTTTGCCAGTCATCATTACATTTCTCGTGCTTCCACACTTACTTACACCCTTCTTTCGCTTTTCGTTCATCCCATCCATCAAGTTCACCTCAGATCTGATTGGGATTCTTCTCGCCAAAAACTTCACAGCTAAGTCGAAGTACATTTAGAGGAGGCTACTACCTGCTTTTTTTATAATACACCCGTGCAGAAAGCACACTCTGCAGTCTTCAATCTCAATGACTAAGGAATGTATAGCTTACCTCTGCCCGCCACCACCGTGTGAACCCTCACAGGCATGCTCTTGTCCGGCACTTGCACCGCCTCCTCCCCAGAGTTGTCCTCCTCGTCCAATGCCACCACCACCTCCGCGCTGGCCCCGTCTCCAGATGTTCCACCTACAAAGTACATTTAATAATGTTAGAATTCACCACTAACTACTATATAATATTTGGTCTAGGAGGAAGAAAGAAATGTGAAAAAAAGTGTACAATTTAATAATTTTTGACTGTGTACTCTAGAGTAAAAATGTCCCTTTTTCCAGGGAAGGCTGTTGTCTTGCTGCACTTTTTGGCACAACTGATGAATGTTTGCTTTTTACTTTTTAACACGCACCACTTTTTCTCCTAACAGACAGAACCTTGACTTCTAAGAACACGAGCAGGATCAAGTTCAAACCAGGTGAGAGCTCGGCTCGACCACAAGAAATGTGTCCAATTAATCGTCAGCACTAAGCACTTTTCCATTTTCAGTTACACGTTCACTTTTATGACAAACTTGAATTTAATAAATGTGTTTACTTTTAATAAAGCTTTTAAACTTAAGTAGACTCTGTGGTTTTTGGTCCTCCAGACTAGAGTGGATGAGCTAAAGGTTTTCGAATTTTTGCAAGCATGAGTCCGTGCCTCTGCCATCGGTGACTTTGGGAGCTAAATGACTCTGCCACACTATCTAGTCAGTAAGGAGATTGGGGGTTCAACTACAAAGTCTGTTATCACTGAGGTATGTGGAAAGTCCTCCTATCCAAACCAAAAGTAAAGTAGTATCTTATTATTTCTTGGTGGTGGTCATTCACCTTTTTATTGTTGGCAATGGTCAAAGCATAAACATTTAGAATACTTGAAAAGACATTATGGACAATCCCAGAGGACTACACTCAGTGCATACAGCTATTGCTGACTAGAATGGGAGTCCAATGGAAATGCCAAATGTGCAATCTTAGTTAGCTACACAGACAGACTAATAAGAATAATCTAGTAATACCACACGGAGTCATAGTCGAGGCAGGATAAGAATTTAGATCCTGTCTACAAGAAGATCAAAGACGAATTTGAAAAAATCGAATGAGGAACGCTAGGAAAAAATAAGTACTCTATATTAAAATTAAAACTTACTGGGGCCAGCAAAGGAGCCCTCGACTGCCCGGTCCTGGCCTGCATCGACAACAGCACCCTCCTCCTCCTCCTCCTGTGTCCTCCTCTTGCCCCTGGGGGAAGCTGATGTACAACATGAAAGAAAGAAAAACAGAAAACATGGATGATATTTCTCAACCAAATCAAACATTTAAAAAAGAACTAACAAAGTAACAAAATATTTTTGCGAAATAGCAAATAGGGAACGACTCCACAGGATATATTATTGACCAATCTCATGTGGTCGACTACGTCATTACTTTAGTATTGCTTGATTTGCGGACCGTCGAATTGGAAACTACCCTATGTAACTCACTAAACAAAGTACTAAAAAGGTTTGCCTAGGATTGGCAGGCAGCAGTCCGCAGCACGCAAAGTGACAGCCAAAGTCCATCGTGATTGAAGATCAGCGACAACACTAAAGTTTCCTACTACATTCACCAGTCATTAAAATACTCAAACTATTAATCCACCACCACTATTTCTTCTTATCGCCATGTGTACAAAGGAAGGACTGGACTTGAGTCTGTAGGGGCTGATTTAGAAGGCCCTTGCGGCTCTTTTGCTCCATTGTTGCGTGACTTTTGTGACGCAGCGACAGCACAAAAGAGGCGCAATGGTGCGGCGTATATTAACAACGTGACGCATCTGGGAGATGCATCACGTTGTAAAGCCCTGCGCCAATAGGGGTGTTCCGGCGCAAGGGAGGGCGTTCCTGCGCAGGAACGCATCCTAAAAGTGGCTGAGGGAAATCTACAAGATTTCAATCAGTCACTTTGAGGACAATGATGCGTGACTCAAACCCTGCGCCTGCTTGAAGCAGACGTACGGCTTGACGCAGCATTGGGGAGATAGGGCACCCCAGAGCATTGATGGAGCTGCACCATCGTTGCGACGCAACTCCAGCAATGCGCCGCCTTTACGGCACAGATGCGTAACGCTTTGGTGACGTTTTGGGCCCATGGCGCGCCGCATTGTAAATACGGCGCACCATGGGTGATGGTAGCGTGACGCACAATTACTGGCGCATCCCTGCAACTTTGCAGGGATGCGCCGGTAATTAAAAATCTGAACCTTAGTGTGTAGCATTACGCAGTTCTTTCAACTACACTCATACATAATTTCACAGGCCAATGAAATGAACACAAAATCTAAAACAAATAAGCATAGTAGCAACACTACTGAGAAGAAGGAGAGCAGTGTACCTGAAATGCACAGAAGATTTTGAAATAAAATTTACCTACAATGTAATGAGCAGCATTATTGCTCTTGGTAAAAAACAAAAATTTGCAATATAATAACACAGCAGGAGAAAACATAGTAGTAAAGACATAGCTACTACTACTCACCAAGCCCGGGGATCTCAAGGCCAAGGAGGTCGAGCAGATCTCGCTCACGGGTCAGGACATCCGTCCAGCGGTGGGTGGCCTGGTTGTAGGTGCGCCAGACCCGAGAGTGGTGGTAAATGGCCTGGCACACCTTCTCCCACCGCTTCCGGCACTCCCGGGCCCCGTACCCGGCACTGATCCTGCCGCCTCCCATGATGGTCCTGGGGAGGCGGCGCTGAACATAAAAAATGAGTTGGGCCACCTCCTCCGGGGTAAAGATCTCCCGTGGCATCACTAGCTCCCCCCTCAAACGCCCGCACGGGAGCCGGACACGGGGTGCGGGACCCTTCCCCTTCTCGGGATGCTTCCCGGCTCCCTTCACCATGGTCTGGGCGGAAAGGAATAAAGAAAATAGAATAGGGAAGAGAAGAAAAGAAAAGAGTTTACAAAAGTAGTTTAAAATTAACCAAAAGTAGCAGTAAACACAAAAATATAGGGCTAGAAAAATAGAGGGATAGATAATAAGTAAAATAGATCAAAAAAAACTTCAAACAAGCAAAGGATGGCAGAGATTGACAGAGGATACAAAGACCATGCCCAGAACCATAGCAATGAATGAGAAACAAGATGGCCGCGCCCGTTCACGACCGCGCGGGTAAGTTCGCGCGAGATTTTCCTTGCGAACACGCGCGAGACTGTACTGGCAAGCCGCGGACTATGCGAGATTACACGTCGCGCCCGGAAACGGAAATACGTCAGGCAAACAAGATGGCTGCGCCCTTGAACGACCGCGAGGGTAACTTCGCGTCTTGCGCTACGAGCGGCTCGCAAAAACGCACAAAACCTTGCCAACTAACACGCCGCAAAAAAAACAAATTGCATATTCGCCCGAATTCGCGGCTTCCGAATCCGATCTCGCGCGTGTTCGCACCCCGCGAACCCCGCGAAATTGCAGAAAAACGAGTTTTTCAAAACTGAAAGCACTCGGCAGGGGCAAGAGTTCAAACTCATCATTAGTAACAATTCCCGGTAGTGCTTCCTGACTGGGGCCCCTCCAGAATTCAGTTGCTAGTTGCAACAATTGTATGACCCTGCTCTGACCCTCACAGCAGGCTCATACAATAGCTACAAGTAGGCCACAAAGAAGGTCCTGACTCCTGGGGAAAAAAAATGCACTGCAACAGAAAGCAAAATTACAGATAAGGAAGCAGGTGCCAGACTGGAATTTTAAAACAGTGACACATTAATAAACTAACCCCAAATTAATTCATCTCAGTTGAAGCAGGGCTGGTGTGCTTGCTTTACCCCCCCATAATCTACAGTAATGATGAACCAGGGGGTGGCATTGATGTAACAGAGGGTTGCAGTGGTGAAACAGAGGGTGCTGGGAACCTGTGATGATGAACCAGACGTAGAAACAACATAATTCGCGACCGTTGCGCGACGAAATGTAAGTTCGCAATTGCGAACTGGTACGAAACCCTCGCGAACTGGCAGAAATCCTTGCGAACACAAAAAAAAAAATATCCGCAAATTTGCAAGAATTCGCGGATTTTGCGGATTGCGAGTTCGCAAATCCGCAAAATTCGCGAACGCGAGATTCGCAAAATTCGCCCATGGTTAATTGGGGGTTCAAATTCTGTTATGACTGAGGTATGTGGAAAGTCTACAGTAGTAGTATGGATTGTCCTCCTATCCAATCAAAAAGTGAACTAGTATCTTATTCTTTCTTGGTGGCCATTGACATTTTATTGTTGGGAATTGTCAAAGCATAAACATTTAGAAGACTTCAAAAGACATTATGGACAACCCAGAGGACTGCACTCAGTGCATAGAGCTATTGCTAAATAGAATGGGAGTTTTGTTTAACACCTTTTGCCAACTGTGCAAGCTTAGTTAGCTACACAGACAGACTAATAATAATCTAGTAGTACCACAGGGAGTCATAGTAGAGACAGGATAAGAATTTAGAAACAGTCTACAAGAAGATTCAAGACGATTTAGAAAAAATTGAATGAGGATCTTTAGATAAAAATAGGTGCTGTAAAAGATAGGGAAGTATAAATATTAATATTAACAGGTAAACTTACTGGGGCCAGCAGAGGAGCCCTCGCGGACCGATCCTGGCCTTCCTGATCTTGTCCCTTCACCGCCGGCGCCGCTACCAACTCCTGTGTCCCCTTGCCCCTGGGGGGTGCTGATGTACAACATGAAAGAAAGACACAAACATGGATGATTGTTGCCAACCAAATCAAACATTTCAAAAAAACAATAACAAACTATTTCAGGGAAATAGACAACAATTGCACTAAATGTATTGACCTTTCTGATGTGGTCTACTAGGATATTAGTATTGCTGGATTTGCGGACCGTCTACTTGGAAAGTTATGTAACTCATTAAACCAACTACAAAAAGGTTCGACTAGGACTGGCAGGCAGCACTCCGCAGCACGCAAAGTGACAGACACAGTCCATAGTGATTGCAGACCAGTGAGAACACTAAAAAGTTTCCGACTAAATAACCAGTCATAATATACTCATACTATCAATCCACCACCACTATCTCTTCTTAGTGGCAGGAGTACAAAGGAAGGACTGGATTTGAGTCTCTAGGGGCAGATTTACAAGCCCCTTGCGGCTCTTTTGCTCTGTCGTTGCCTGACTTTTTGCGACGCAGCAGCAGCGCAAAAGAGGCGCCATGTTGCGGGGTATATTAACAACATGACGCATCTGGGAGATGCATCATGTTGTAAAGCCCTGCACCATCAGGGGCGTTCCGGCACAAGGGAGGGCGTTCCTGTGCAGGAACGCCTCCTAAAAGTCTACAAGATTTCACTCAGTCACTTTTAGGCCAATGCTGCGTCAAAACCCTGTGCCTGCTTGAAGCAGACGTACGGCTTGACGCAGCATTGGGGAGATACGGCATCCCAGCGCATTGCTGGAGCTGCGCCGTGCTTGCGACGCAACTCCAGCAATGCGCCACCTTTACGGCACAGATGTGTGACGCATCTGTGTTGTTTTTGCCCCATGGTGGAGGCTTGGCGCACAATTACTGACGCATCGCTGCTAATTTTCAGGAATGCACCAGTAATTGTAAATCTGCCCCTTAGTGTCTAGCATTACGCAGTTCTGTAAAGTACACTCATAGATAATCATTCAGGCCAATTAAATTAGCAGAAAATCGAAAACATAGTAGCACCGCCACTGAGCAGGCGAGCATTGCACCTGCAATGCAATCACAGAAGATTTTGAAACATAATTTACCTACAATGTGATCGGCAGCATTATTGCTCTTCGGAAAAAACAAACATTTGCAATATGATAACATAGAGCAAGATAAAACAGAGCAGTGATTAAATAGCTACTACTACTCACCAAGCCCAGGGATCTCGACGCCTAGCAGGTCGAGCAGGTCGTGTTCATGGTCCAGGATGTCAGACCACCAGTGCGTGGCCTGGCTGTAGGTGCGCCGGACCCGAGACTGCCGATGCATGGCCCGGCACACCTTCCCCCACAACTGCTGACGCTCTCGTAGCCCGTACCCGCCAGAGATCCTGCCGTGATGGTCTTGGGGAGGCGGTGCTGGACATAAAAAATCAGTGCGGCCACCTCCTCCATGCTAAAGATCTCCCGGGCTATGATTTGCTCCCCCCTCAATTGCCCGCATAGGAGCCGGGTACGGGGTACGGGACCCTTCCCTTTGTCCTTCCCGGCTCCCTTTGCCATGGTCCTGGATAGGAATGGAAATAATAAATAGGAAAGAGAATAGGGAAAAAGTAAATAAAAGAAAAGGTAAAAAAAGCCGTTTTAAGGTAACCAAAAGTAGAAAAAAACACAAAATATAGATCTAGACAAATAGAGAGATAGATAATGAGCAAAAAAAAGTTCAAAGAAACAAAGGATTGCAAAGAATAAAAGAGGATAGAAAAGCCAGGCTCAGAAGCATAGCAATGAATGAAAAACAAGATGGCCGCGCCCATTGAGGACCGCGTGGGTAAGTTCTTGCGATATTTCCCCCGCGAGCACGCAAAAACACGCGAAAAACTTGTAATAGCGTGCCCCACACACCGCAAGATTGCCAATAGCGCCCGGAAATGGAAATACGCAACACGCACAAGATGGCCGCGTCCATGTATGACCGCATGGGTAACTTCACGGTCAGTGCGCTGCAAGTGGCCCGCGAATACGCAAAAAGCCCTGCGAATACGCAAAAAAAATCTGCAAATTTGCACGAATTTGCAAATTTTCCGGATCGCGAATTCACTTTCGCACGATTTTGCGTACCGCAAATTCGCACATTTCGCCCAAACTTAGTTGATAGGTTCGGGTGGAGAACCCTCCCCTGCTGCTGCAACAGAAGATCCTCTCGAAGGGGCAGCCTGATTAGAGGATCGACACTCATTCTCAGAAGCTCTGGATACCAGACTCTCCTTGTCCAGTAAGGGGGCACAAGAATGAATTGGGCCGGGTCACTACGGATCTTCTTCAGAACACTGGGAAGGTGAGATATGGGCAGAAAGGCATACAGCAGGCTTGAGCTTCACTAGTGACGAAAGGTGTCGCCAAGCAATAGCCGCCTTGGAAACTCAAGTACTACTGACACTGCGCGTTTTCTTCTGAGGTGAGCAAATCTAACCAAAGTTCTCCCTACTGCTGAAAGAGACCTTGCGTCACCCCCGACTGGAGGCGCTACTTGTGATCTGCTGGCACCGACGACTGAGTTTGCCCACCCTGTCGTTCAGCGAACCTGACAGGTGTTGTACCGCCAGGGTTATGCCCTGCTGTTCCAGCCATGTCCAGAGAAACAGAGCCTCTTGATAAAGGATTCACAACCCCATCTCACCCTGCTTGTTGCAGTACCACATGGTGGTGTCGTCCATGAACACCTGCGCTATCTTCTCCTTGACAGAGGGAAGAAATGCTTTCAATGCCAACTGAATCGCTCGAAGCTCCAACAAGTGTATGTGGAGCTCCAACTCTGATGGGGACCAGTGTCCCTTGATGTCCACCTCTCCCAGATGCCACCCCATCCCAGAAGTGAGAAATCTGTCACTACTGTGAGCTCTGGTTGGGGAAGGGAGAGGGGTCTGCAGTTAACCCAATCAGAGTTTGGCAACCACCACTGCAGATTTCTTGCAGTTACTTCCGAGATCTAGACCTTCTCTTGAGATTTCCTTGATGCTGTCACTATTGGAACTTCAAGTCCCACTGTAGAGCCCGCATATGCCATCTTGTGTGTCTTACCAACAGGATGCAGGAGGTCATGAGGCCCAACAGCCTCAGAGTCAGTCTCACCGAGATCCAGGATAGAGGCTGGAAGATCGGAATCATAGCTTGAATATCCTGGACTCGCTGCTCAGGTGGATAAGCCTGAAACTGCACTGTGTCCAGAACAGCTCCAATAAAAGAGAGCATCTGAGAAGGAGTACGGTGTGACTTTGGTTCTTTTATAAAGCACCCCAGTGAATGCAGGAGGTTTGCCGTAGTCTGAAGGTGGGAGACAACTTCCTGGGATGAGGACGCTTTCAAAAGCCAGTCGTCGAGGCAGGGGAAGAACGACACCCCTAACCTGCGCAAATGAGCTGCGACCACCACTGTCACCTTGATGAACACCCAAGGGGCACTGGTAACGCCGAAGGGAAGCACAGTAAACTGTAAGTCCACACCGCCTACCTTGAACCACAGGTAATGCCTGTGGCCCAGCAGGATGGGTTTGTGAATAAACATATCCTGCAGGTCCAATTCTACCATCCAGTCTTCCTGGTCTAGGGCAGACAAGACTTGAGCCAGAGTGAGCATTTTGAATTTCTTCTTTTTGAGGAAGAGATTGATGGTCTGAAGATCTAAAATGGGCCGAAGCCTCTTGTTCTTCTTCGGAATCAGAAAGTAGGGGGAATAACAGTCACTGCCTACTTCCGAAAATAGGACCCTTTCTATAGCTCTCTGGGCCAAAAGATCTGTAACTTCCTCTTGGAGCAACTTTGAATGATCCACGGTCAGCCATTCCTGACTTGGCAGAATAGTAGGAGGAAAAGAAAGGAAAGGTAGAGAATGGCCCTCCTGGATGATCTGCAAGACCCACTTGTCCGAAGGTATGCATCTCCAGTGAGGGAGATGATGACGAATTATCCCATCAACTGGAGAAGTGTGGTCCCACATAATCAGCCTAGGAGTGCTTGGAGGCCGTGGCTGCTGGGGCAGTGTGGTAGATGACGTCTGGCCTCCATTTTGAGTTCGGAATGCACTGTGTCCATGCACAGCTTGGGCAGTCTGTGAGGGGCCATGGCTGGGGTGGGGCTGACGCTGCTTGAAACCACTTACGTTTCCATGAAAGGGGCGAAAGGAAGACTGGCCACGAGGAAAGGCCCAAGGATCTGGCCATAGCACGAGAGCCCTTGAACCTGACCAGTACTGAGTCTTCCTTTTCCCCAAAAAGGCGAGTTCCATCGAAGGGCATGCCAATCAAATTAGCTTGGACATCACCAAAAAAGCCAGTGGTATGAAGTCAGGCATGGCGTCTCAGGGCCACTGTAGTTGCATTCCTATTGACAGAATCCCCAGTGCCAGGTTTGGACCAAGTTTCTAGAAGGATGGCCATAAGTGCCTCATTAAAGGGCAACATGGGTTTGGAAGTGGAAGCCCCAGGTTGACGCACCTCAGTCAGGAGATTAGTCCTAACTTGCACACAGGGCAGTTCCAGTCTGAGGACCTCAGCTGCTCTCTTTACCAACAAGGCATAGGATGCTCCCGTCCTCCGTAGCCACCGTAGGTGGAGAGAGCATGCCAGTATCTGGGGACATATCCAGACAACTGGCCTCCCCAAGTTCCCTCTACCAGTCCAAATTCTCCTCAGAGACATCCTGGTTCTCAAGAGGGTCACCAGACCCCTCCCACCACCCTTCTGAGCCTAGCATTTCTTCAAAGGGCTCAGGAGACCACATAGAACCTCTGGGTTCTATTGACAATAGAATCGGCATCTGGCTCCTTGTTATCTGGGATGAGGATGGGGCTTTTGTCACCGACGGGCATTGGTGACATCACATGCATCGACTTTAGGTTCGACACCGGGTAAGGTCGCTAAGAATGACTGGCGTCGAACCGGATCCGGGATCAGATCCCTGGGGCCCCACCGGCGTTGTGGTTTTAGCCAATGGCTTTCAACCCAATGGCGCCCCTTCTGACCCCGCCGGCCAAATGCTCTCCAGCTGGGCTGTTCCACTCCAATACACGGCATATGGGCTTGTAAAATCCTTTGTTTGAGGGGGAGTCGCTCCGACTACCAGTATGGGGGGAGACGCAAAGTCAACTCTGGCTCCGGCTCTGCGGAACTGTGCCTAGAGCATGGGTGCTCCTTACCTCGCTCAATGACTCACACCAGTTGAGGTGAAGAAAAAGTCTACTTGGACTTCTTCTTCTTCTTGGCCTCATCCCTGAGTGTCCCAAAGACCTTGAATGGGAGGAAGAAGTCTTAGGGCTCCGGGAGCAGTCCAGCAACTTCCTCTTCTTCGTACAGGACCGTGACATCCTCGGAGTCTCGCTTGACGGTGTCAACTGCCGGGCCATGAGTAGGTTCATCACTCGCTCCGTCAAAGTCTTCGGAGCCATTGCCCGTCAGTCCGAACACGACTTTGTATCGTGATCACGCTCGAGACACCAAAAACATACGCTGTGGGGATCGGTAACCGACATCATGTAGGCACAAGTCCATTATAGTATGAAACTTGTCTTTCTTGAAGACATCGCTCGCACACGAAGTCGTAGGCAATAATTTCAACAAAAGTCGTGAAAAAGCATGCCAAAATGAGGCTGAGGGGTAGTTCTTCCCAGATCAGTGCTTAACTGGAGCGGAAAGAAAATAACTGACGTCTGCGCGCCTGGGGACGCCTATATAGGCACCGCAAAGTCATAACCGACGCTACCGATGATGTCAAGCCTAGCCGAATGGAGCCACCCGACCACGTGTGCAAGTGGTATTGCTCAGCAAAAGTTTCTGGATCCAGTCTGATGCCTGGGAAATTCAAAGGTAAGGAATCTGCAGCCAGAAGTCTCTTTCAGATAGGGGCTTGTAAATATTCCCCCTTGTTCCTAATACTTATATGTGCTCTTTATTTATCCTGTTGCAGTCCACAGTGTTATGCCTCTTCCACTATTCTTATATAAATGCACACTTAGAGGGCAGATTTACAAGTGCTTGCGACATCTTTACAGTGGCGTTGTAAACATTGCTCCACTATGCAACCTATTTACAACTTGAAGCATTTACGGAGATATGTCATGTTGTAAAGCCATGCGCTACATTATACCTGTGTCAGGTATAATTATGCAGGCTGAGCATTCCATCGCAAGGCAGCCTCGTAAAAGTGACACAGTGAAATCTACAAGATTTCAGTGAGTCACTTTTATGACCCCCCTGCGCCAAAACCTTACACCTGCTTGTAGCAGGCGTAAAGAATGATCCAGCACAGCAAGTATAGGCCGCCCCTGAGCAGTGATGGAGTTGCATCGCGCTTGCGACACGACTCCAGCACTGCATCACGTTCATACTGACAGATACGTCAAGCATCTGTCTATCCTTGCGCCACGGTGCGCTGCATTGTAAATCTGGCGCATCCATGGTGGCGCAAGGCAATTTTTCTGTCACGCACAATAACTGGCGCATCCCTGCTAATATGCAGGGATTTGACAGTTATTGTAAATGTGCCCCTCAGTTTAAGCAATAAACATGAAATAAATAATTATTTAAAAAATATTTTCAATTGCTGAATTACTAATGTGTCTGTAGTGACAATGTAATAATCACTGAAAGGTATTTGTATTAAATTAGATTAATTGTAAATAAAAGAGGAGAAAAATAAAAGGGGAGGGGAAAATAACAACTAGACTTACAACAGTGTCCCTCTAGATACACAATGAAGATCTTAGTTCAATGATTTAATGTGCTTTTACTATTTTACCTAAAGATGAGCCAAATAGTGAAATCATGCAAAACCATTTTCAGTTTGCCCATGAAGCAAAATTAACTGGAAAAATCCCCTTGGTGGGAAAACTAAAAAAAGAATGGACCTCTTTCTTGCTCAAGGCAGAATAAAGACTGTTCATGATGCCAGACCTCCCCGATGGCAAAATGAAGTCGAGGGAGGTGTAGAGTGGACCCAAGTGATCAATGGCTACAGTTCAACCCTATCAGCCACGTTTTAAGACTGCTCCGTTTAAAACAGTCCATAAAAGAAGCGCCAAAAAATTGCACGAGTCAGTAATTTTGTTGGGGGTGCGATGCGAAATTACACCGTGCAATGTGCCTCCTCTCTCTGTCCACGGTGGTAGGCGGATTTTTATCTCGCAAAAAATGGCAAATTCGACACGTCATCGACACCTGCACATTCCATACAAAAGATATCATCCAGTCGTAGCTATCAGTAAGACCTATCTTGTTAATGTTACTGAGGAGATCGTTTGTGATATAATAATTTGTGCAGAGTAAAATATAAGGTAATTTGTGTTGTCGTGTTTAAGTACGTGAGTAGCACATCAGGGACGTGTTAAGCCTTGGGCAACTACTTTTACTGGCAAATTTCAAGGGATTTGCGTTTTTGTTTTAATATATGCATATTCGTAGATATATTTCATAAATGCCAAAGGACTATTGTCAGTTTTGTTTCCCTTCACCCTTAAGATTACCCGCTTCCGTCTTGAGGGGCAATGCCATGACGCGCCAAGGTATTTGTTTAGTGTTCGTGGGTTGCAGCCATTCTGGTGATGGTTAACAATGACTCTAGCTGCAACAGAATAAAACAGATTAGATTGTTGTTGTTAGTTCGTTGATGTTAATTAGAGTCGGTAAACTGCACCTCTATAGGATGAGAAGCTCCAGGGAGCAAAGCCTTCGTCCATTATTGTTTCTTCAGCTGTGAAATGTGTAGTGACTGCTGGTGTCATCGGATATTCACGCAGGGTGGGTGCAGGCACAAACAGCGTCTGCCGTCAGCAGGCAGCGCAGTCTGCGTTCAGCCAACCTGCGTTGATGTCATTCCCGGCTGCAGCTTCCGCCTCGTCGCGAGGATTCTGAGCTGGTTCGTCGTCACAGCTGGTCATGTCATCGGCGCACTGCCGTAATGGGGACAAGGGTGATTGGTCGGGCAGGGGGGGAGTATTGCTATTTGTCAGGAGTCATGCTATTCACTCAATAAAAGAAAATCAAACAGATGTTGCTTTTAACTGTGCGCCACCCTCATGGCTTGATTTAAAAAGGGTTTTGTGTTAAATCTCTGTGGAACGCGCTCATTTATATGCAGCCATTTTCGACACTAATGAACGGTAAAACATGGATTAGACACATAAGTTCTATCTAGACACTAAGCGGCTCCAAGAGGGAAATGAACTGGCAAACACATTTGGAAAAAGTTGGTTTGTGTTTTAGCTTATTCATTATCCATGTATATAGTAAGTAAGTAGTAAGTAAGCTTTATTTCGATATATAAAAACATATCATAAAAGCAGAACATCACAATATAACAGTATTCGAAGAACAACTTACAATTCATTATACAATAAAAGAGATCTGTCGATTGGACTAAAAATATGTTAAAAAAGGAGGGGAGACATTATTGGATCATCAGTTTTTTAGCGGTTCTTATGCGCCAGGCCCATCCTAGGAACTTTGCCAAACAGATTGAAAAGAAGGGTCTTGCGTCTGAGAGCAGTATTCTCAAGGCTTCCAGGTGTGAACGAGTTCCTAGGCTCCTGAAAAGAGGCTTCAACCACCTCCGTCTGGGAGCTAAGTAGACTCGGCACTCAAATAGGAAGTGTGCAACGGATTCTGTTTTCAACTCACAAAATGGACAGTCGGGAACAGTTTGCAAGGGTGGTTTCCAAGTAGAAGTGAACTGGCACAAGGGTAAAACCCCAACCCTGAATTTAATATATAAAGCCCTATCATGGGAGCTGTGTATCAAGTCCAAATAGGCTTCTCTGGAGGGGTTACATTTAACCATCAGGAAGTTGGCAACAGTTTTTGGATGGTTTAGTTTACCCAGTCTCTCGCTGTCGACCCAGGTCCAGTATGCCTTCTTCAGCTCCTGTTTGGAAGGTGCAGTTTTGTTTTCCCACGCAGAACCCAAACCAAGCAAGGTAAGCGCCTTCTTCACCTCTCTAAGCCAGGCGATCTTATGCCAGCCAGGGAGGGACAAGACATCTTTTAGGGCGTCCGCGTAGCTATGGAGTTCAGGAACATTCCAAATTCTGGACCACAGCAAAAAGGGACGTAGTTTGGCTTGATCACAGATAGGGCGAGTTCCAGCGTCAAGCAAGAGTGGGATTGTGGGAGTGCTTTGGGGTAGCCTCATCAAGTCTTTATGAAATTTATTTTCTAGGTGGGCCAAGGTATCCACTCTCTGGGTTCCCCAAAGTTCTGCTCCATACAACGCTGCACTCACGACCCTAGCCCTATAGATGTCAAGCAGTGCCCCGATCGGTTTTGTAGAAGAGGCACGTTGTTCTTTGAGGAGAGCACCAACAACCCTCTTGTGGGTTAGGAACACTTTCTGGTGATGGGCCTTCCAATTCATACTGTCACAAAGGCGAATGCCCAAATAGTCAAATTCTTTGACCCGCTCTAGTGGAACGGAATCTAGAGTGGGGGGTTTTACAGATTTCTTCGGGGGATTCAGAACAAGGAATTTGGTCTTACCAATATTTATTGCTAGGCCCTTAGAATCACAGAAGGCTTTAAAGCTGGTAAGTAGCGCCTGTATACCTGTGGGTGTCTTCGAGATCAGGAGGGTGTCATCAGCAAACAGGAGTGTCGGGATTTTCCTTCCAGCCAGGGATGGTGCATCAGCAGGATGTTGTAAAAGATGCTCCACCACTCCGTTCACGTATAACGAAAACAGAGTGGGGGCAAGCACACATCCCTGGCGGACACCCCTGTCTACTGGGATACGCGGTGTTTTTTCTCCCTGAGCACCCCATCTGATTTGAGCAAAGTTATTTGCATGAAATTTTACCAATAGGGCCAGAAGGTAGGGAGGTAGACCTAAACCGTCAAGGACCTTCCACAGTAGTGCTCGTGGGACCAGGTCGAAGGCCGTTTTCAAATCTATAAAGACTAGATATAAACTGCCTCCTCCTAGCACCACTACCTTCCAGTAGAGCATTAGAAGGCGGAAAGTCTGCTCGACGGTACCTGTCCCTGCTCTGAACCCCGCTTGGAAATCGGATAGTATCTGGTTGTCGTCCACCCACTCCAGGACCCTGCCCAATACTACTTTCCCGGCCACCTTTTGCGTTGAGTCCAACAAACTAATGGGGCGGTAGTTTGCTGGGTCCTCCCTGTTACCCTTCTTGAAAATAGGGACGACTTCAGCGCCCCTCCAGGAGTCAGGTAAGGATCCCCCCATTGTAGCCTCATTGAGTAGGTCTGCAATAAGTCTGCTCCAAAATGTGGGATTAATTTTTATCAGATCGCCCGGAATCCCATCCGGGCCTGCCGCTTTGTTGGGAACAATACAGCTAATTGCCTTCTCCACTTCTACGGTAGTAAATGCATCATCATTTGATGGGAGAGCTGTGGAACTGGACCCTAGTGGCGGGTCTAGTTGGATAGGCCCTGTTTGAGCTGTGTACAAGTTCGAAAAATGGGCAAACCAAACAGCGCCAGGAATGTTACAGGTCAATTGGTGATCTACGGGCTTTTCTCTTGACCTTAGCAAGTCCCAAAACCCCTTGGCATCTTTCTTTGTGCTTGCCTCCGTTAGGTCACACCAAAAATTGAAATCATAGGTCCGCTTGGCCTCGGACACAGATTTCCTGTAGAGATTCCTTGCAGACCTGATAGCAGTTTGGTCTTTCCCTTTGACTGCAGCCACGAGTTTACTTTTAGCATTACGGCAGCTCGCTGTAAACCACTTTCCATTTGGTCTTGGGACACATTTTGCAGCGCTTCTGGCGCTGGGTTTAAAAACGGTAAATAGCCCACTTAGCGCAGTTATTGTCTCTAAGAATAGTGTTAAAAACTTCTTAGTATCACCATTTGCGAAACTAAACTTAGATTCAGCCTGGAGTAGAATGATTTTAGCTTGCGTCATCCGTGCCTCATCTGAAGCGATTCTTGCCCATTTGAGACGTCTCCCACAATTCGAGGGAAGGATCTCACGTGACGATTTCCATATCTGGTTCATGCTTTCTTGAGAGTCCTGGTGCCAAGGATCAGAAATGGTTACCACAAGAGGGTTGTGGTCACTATCACAGGATTCTATAACCTCCATGTCTTGGTGGTATGACCAGAGGGTATAGTTGAGCATAACAAAATCGATTCTGGAAGAGTGACCCGTCCTGTTATATGTATGGGCACCCTTGGAATCTGACCTGGAACGCCCATTCGTTGCTCTCAGGTTATGCTCCATACAGAGAGCGTTTATATCGATCGCCCGTTGTGATCATTTTGGGATCGGGTCGAGATTCAAGATGGGGATTCCCCTCCTGTTGTCCTCCTCATTGGTGTCCAGAATATCTTCTACAGCTAGAGGCTCAAAACAGCAGTTAAAATCGCCTGCCAGCAGGACGAGAGAGTCAGCGTTGCAGGCAGCCAGGATGTTGTTTAGACCTAATAAGGTTGAAGATCCTCCGTTCCTGCTGTCCCTTAGATAGATGTTAAACAGTTCTAGCTTCCGTCCCCCTTTATGTTGGAGTGTTAGCCATTGGAGGTCGGGAGATTCAGTAGTTCTTTGGAGAACGCTGAGGTCAAGAGCTATATTAATCCAGGTAAAAAGACCACCTGACGGGCGTCCTTTGGAACCTTGTTGGTGTACAGCCGGGACATAAAAGGTCGAGAAACCCACTCTGTGTCTAGGTTCCTGGCACCATGTTTCCTGAAGCAAACAGATGTCATAGGGTGCCAGGAAGGTGTTCCATTCTGGATTATCAAGGTTACGTTCAAGGCCAGCCACATTCCAGTTTAAGATCTTCAATGAGGAATCGCCAGGTGGAAGGATTTTAGGAACGTGCAAAGATAAAAAAGATTTTTCTTCATCCCGGATGGTTGGTATTGGGGGGATCTTGGTCCGATATAATTCAATGGGGCCAGCACTACCAGGCTGTTCGATCTCCAGTTGATTGAGATGGACAGGAGGAGAAAGGGTTAGGGAGTGGGTATCTGGCCGTAGTTCCATCCCTGTACAGTCTGAAGTAGCCGTTTTGGGCAGATCCAGGACACGTGGCGATTGAGGCAAAAGTGCGCCAACATTATTTTGAGGGCTATAAGTTTGATTTCCAGATAATTCCGGAACTGTGGGAGACAAAGCTTTTCCTGCTTGTGGAATGATAGTGGGCACAAAAAGTCAATCGACCTCCTCCAGGCCTCCAAAACTGTTATAGGTTGAGAGGCCATTCCATTGTAGAAGGGTGTCCGTTGGCCTCGTAGGGTGGATGTTCCGTGAAGGGTGCTGCACAAAGGACCAATTGACCGCTTGGGTGTATGCTTGGCGTGGGGGGTAAAAATAAGAAAGTGGCCTCGGGATAACAAGTGATTCTTCACTGGTTGGCCAAGACCAGATATGGCGTGCCGTATGTGGGTCGTCAAAAGTTACAACTACACAGTCCCCTTGTTTGGATTTCTTTGTTGGTCCCACCCAAGGTATTCTGCGGACCATCATTACCCGGCTTCTCCTCCCATTAGAAGCCGGTCTATGGACGTTGAGCCAGTGCATTGTTTTATTTTTCAAAGACCAATGGTTTTCGTGTTGGTCAGTGCCAAGGACAGGGACGCCTGTCAACACGACTACATACTCATTGGCCTCAGGAGGGAGATCTATATAGCCACCTCTAAAATTTTCTTTTGGACGGGGGCCCTGGGTTTCTGTAAGATGAAGTCTAGTAGGTGGGGCCAGATTTGAAGTTGTATTTTGTGGCTTTGGAATCCGTGCGGGAGCCTGCGGCTGGGAAGCCTGGGGTTTAGCGGTCGTAGAGATTTGATCCACAGCCACCGTCCTTGGTTTGGGAACAGGCCTTGCAGCAGCAGGTACTGACACAGGGTGCTGCTCAATTTGTACAGCAGGAGCTGGTAATTGTGGGTCGGATAGAGACACGCCCTGATTTTCAAGAGTTCTCAGGCCAAGAGTGGCCAGAGCAATAATGCTCTTTTCCATCTCGAGTAGATTGTTTTCTATTCTAGATAGTCTTAGGTCGAGTGGTGAGAGAAGTTTTTTTAGTGTTTCCCAAACTTGGTCTATAAATTCTTTATTATTTGGTCCCTGGTACTGTGACTGCAACCCCTCAACCTCTGGCGTGGTGGTAGCTAAGCCGTCACCCGTTATTTGGCATGCTGACTGTGAGATTAAAGGGCCCTCGGGTAAGGCAATACATACCTGGGTATTAGCCATTGTAAGATGTTGGGAGCCTGCCACTTTAGCCTTTTTGCGGGAGTAGGCTGAGCGTGATTGGCGTTTCCTTTTAGAATGTGTGCTAATAGCACAGGAGGTGGTTAAAGTTTCTTGGGCGGGAGGGTTAAGGGTGGAGGGCTGAACATGGGGAAGTACAGGGAAACTTGGGTCTTCTACAGTGCGTATTTGCTCTAAGGGGGGAATGAGAGAAGGAGTGCTCGGGGGATGGTGGAGGTCGGCCTGAATAACAATACTATCTGGGCGAACAGGGCGAGCAGGGGTGACAGCAGAGGCTATATGGCCTAGAGAAGATTTTTTCGAGTGGGCCATTACCTCAGACAGCCTGCGTGCGGCTGCCAGTTCTAGGGATACCCGGGTTTGGAGTTTGGATATTTCTTCATCAATAGCTATGTTAGTGCGGGTGATGAAGTCATCCATCGGGCCGCTGACTTGTGAACCCCTTTTGGCAGCCTTGCTACGTGTCATCCTAGTGCTCATAATGCTTACTATAGTATTGTATTGTGTTGGGGCCCTCACACACACAGCTAGGTGGGTTGCCTCTCTTTAGCTGGCCCAGCTTACCCCAATAGTAGAGCAACAGGCAGGGTAGGAGTAGCAAGGGGGGTGGGCCAGGGCCGTCCGCTGCCGTCCTCGAACGGCCTCAAACGGCCCGCTCTTTGCCCGCTCTTCGCCCCGAGCTGCGTCCCGCGCTGCGGGAGATTACGTCTGTTATGTAGGGGGCGTGAGGGGCGGGGGGCGGGCCAGCAGGGAGAGCGGACCGTCAGCTGTGACCCGGTCTCGCAGGGACTCCTGGTCACTGGAGTCCCTGCACGCTCGCAGCCCCGCTGAGCCTCTTACCCGGTCCGCCTTGAGAGCCGCCTTGGAGCCCGCTGTCTCACACCAACTCGAAGCGGCACCCGCGGAGCGGGTGCGGCGAGAAGTCGAGCCGGTCCTGCTGAGATACAGGGGTATGTTGCACCCACGCCGTCAGTTACACGATGCCTCCGTCGATAGGGTCTGGCAAGAAAGCGTCCCAAAGATGGCAGGTAGAGTGCTCCTTTTACCAGGTGCAGGGGGCGGGGGGCGGGCCAGCAGGGAGAGCGGACCGTCAGCTGTGACCCGGTCTCGCAGGGACTCCTGGTCACTGGAGTCCCTGCACGCTCGCAGCCCCGCTGAGCCTCTTACCCGGTCCGCCTTGAGAGCCGCCTTGGAGCCCGCTGTCTCACACCAACTCGAAGCGGCACCCGCGGAGCGGGTGCGGCGAGAAGTCGAGCCGGTCCTGCTGAGATACAGGGGTATGTTGCACCCACGCCGTCAGTTACACGATGCCTCCGTCGATAGGGTCTGGCAAGAAAGCGTCCCAAAGATGGCAGGTAGAGTGCTCCTTTTACCAGGTGCAGGGGGCGGGGGGCGGGCCAGCAGGGAGAGCGGACCGTCAGCTGTGACCCGGTCTCGCAGGGACTCCTGGTCACTGGAGTCCCTGCACGCTCGCAGCCCCGCTGAGCCTCTTACCCGGTCCGCCTTGAGAGCCGCCTTGGAGCCCGCTGTCTCACACCAACTCGAAGTGGCACCCGCGGAGCGGGTGCGGCGAGAAGTCGAGCCGGTCCTGCTGAGATACAGGGGTATGTTGCACCCACGCCGTCAGTTACACGATGCCTCCGTCGATAGGGTCTGGCAAGAAAGCGTCCCAAAGATGGCAGGTAGAGTGCTCCTTTTACCAGGTGCAGGGGGCGGGGGGCGGGCCAGCAGGGAGAGCGGACCGTCAGCTGTGACCCGGTCTCGCAGGGACTCCTGGTCACTGGAGTCCCTGCACGCTCGCAGCCCCGCTGAGCCTCTTACCCGGTCCGCCTTGAGAGCCGCCTTGGAGCCCGCTGTCTCACACCAACTCGAAGCGGCACCCGCGGAGCGGGTGCGGCGAGAAGTCGAGCCGGTCCTGCTGAGATACAGGGGTATGTTGCACCCACGCCGTCAGTTACACGATGCCTCCGTCGATAGGGTCTGGCAAGAAAGCGTCCCAAAGATGGCAGGTAGAGTGCTCCTTTTACCAGGTGCAGGGGGCGGGGGGCGGGCCAGCAGGGAGAGCGGACCGTCAGCTGTGACCTGGTCTCGCAGGGACTCCTGGTCACTGGAGTCCCTGCACGCTCGCAGCCCCGCTGAGCCTCTTACCCGGTCCGCCTTGAGAGCCGCCTTGGAGCCCGCTGTCTCACACCAACTCGAAGCGGCACCCGCGGAGCGGGTGTGGCGAGAAGTCGAGCCGGTCCTGCTGAGATACAGGGGTATGTTGCACCCACGCCGTCAGTTACACGATGCCTCCGTCGATAGGGTCTGGCAAGAAAGCGTCCCAAAGATGGCAGGTAGAGTGCTCCTTTTACCAGGTGCAGGGGGCGGGGGGCGGGCCAGCAGGGAGAGCGGACCGTCAGCTGTGACCCGGTCTCGCAGGGACTCCTGGTCACTGAAGTCCCTGCACGCTCGCAGCCCCGCTGAGCCTCTTACCCGGTCCGCCTTGAGAGCCGCCTTGGAGCCCGCTGTCTCACACCAACTCGAAGCGGCACCCGCGGAGCGGGTGCGGCGAGAAGTCGAGCCGGTCCTGCTGAGATACAGGGGTATGTTGCACCCACGCCGTCAGTTACACGATGCCTCCGTCGATAGGGTCTGGCAAGAAAGCGTCCCAAAGATGGCAGGTAGAGTGCTCCTTTTACCAGGTGCAGGGGGCGGGGGGCGGGCCAGCAGGGAGAGCGGACCGTCAGCTGTGACCCGGTCTCGCAGGGACTCCTGGTCACTGGAGTCCCTGCACGCTCGCAGCCCCGCTGAGCCTCTTACCCGGTCCGCCTTGAGAGCCGCCTTGGAGCCCGCTGTCTCACACCAACTCGAAGCGGCACCCGCGGAGCGGGTGCGGCGAGAAGTCGAGCCGGTCCTGCTGAGATACAGGGGTATGTTGCACCCACGCCGTCAGTTACACGATGCCTCCGTCGATAGGGTCTGGCAAGAAAGCGTCCCAAAGATGGCAGGTAGAGTGCTCCTTTTACCAGGTGCAGGGGGTGGGGGGCGGGCCAGCAGGGAGAGCGGACCGTCAGCTGTGACCCGGTCTCGCAGGGACTCCTGGTCACTGGAGTCCCTGCACGCTCGCAGCCCCGCTGAGCCTCTTACCCGGTCCGCCTTGAGAGCCGCCTTGGAGCCCGCTGTCTCACACCAACTCGAAGCGGCACCCGCGGAGCGGGTGCGGCGAGAAGTCGAGCCGGTCCTGCTGAGATACAGGGGTATGTTGCACCCACGCCGTCAGTTACACGATGCCTCCGTCGATAGGGTCTGGCAAGAAAGCGTCCTATCCATGTATATGCCTTGCCAGGGTCACAGCAATAAAAAATGTAATGCCCACCAGAAGAATAGTTGACAATCCCAATCTTCCACATGTTTTAACCCAGGTCCCCAATAATAATGCATGGGCTAGGAACCAGCTGAGGATGGAGAATGGAAGCCTGGTCCAGAATGGGGCCCACAGCAACTGAGTACTGGCTCAGGGCCAGATATCTTGAGAGACAGAAACACACCATATACTTTAAGGGGCAGATTTATGTCGGACTTGCAGCACTTTTGAGCAGCCGTTGTGTCACTTCTGTGACGCAGCGGCGGCGTAAACCCTGCGCCACATTGCGACATACTTACATCGTGAGGCATCTATGGAGATGCATCATGGTGTAAGGTCCTGCGCCACATGAAACCTACATCAGGTTTCATGTGGGCGTTTCCACGCAGGCCGGGGCGTTCCGTCGCAGGAACGCCCCTGAAAAGTGACTCCGTAAAATCTACAAGATTTCACGGAGTCACTTTCCCAACGCTGATGGTTCAAAACCCTGCGCCTGCTTGAAGCAGCCGTAAGGCTTGACGCACCATGTTAGAGAAAGGGCAAGTTGGAATAGTGCTGGAGTTGCATGCCGCATGCAACACAACTTCAGCACTGTGCCAACTTCACGCCCTAGATGCAACACGCATCTGTTTATTCCTGCGGCATGGTGCGCCGCATTGTAAATGCGGCGCATCATGGGTGGCACAAGGATAAACTTGCGTGCCGTATCTTTCCTGGCGCATCTCTGCCGATTTGCAGAGATGCGTCAGGCAACATAAATCTGCCCCCTAAGACTTTTGCAGTACTAATAGATATATAAAATTGTATGTCTTTCCACTGCATTGTGACTTCCCTCTCGCTCAATGGGGACTGACCTAGCCCATTCCTACCAGGAATCAGGCCTTGAATTAAAATGCCAAGAAGATGGAGTGGAGATCGGTAATGGAGAAGGCTGCTTCCCAGAGAAGCCAACTGGATGAAGATGATATTGCCAATGGATGGTGATCACAAATGGAGTGCTCCCAGAATGGCGATGGGTTAGAGACTGCAACAGTTTATAGACCAACAGGAAGGAGATGAGCATGACATAGAGAGCAAGTCAAGGTTAAGTGGGAGCAAAAGGGTTGGATAAGATCTGAGGAAGTGAAAAGCGGAACCAAGAGTATGAAGAAAAGTTACAAATGTAGGGTTTGCAACAGATGAGTAATCGACTATTGAGAGCAAAGTCAGTTGAAATAACTGGGAGATATTGCCAGGCACTGTTCCAGGGTTCTGCACAAAGCATTCTCAAGTACTGAGCTCGAAGTCACACCCTCACCGCAAGCGCTCAGCTAGTCCAGGATCCCGACTTCTATAATCACCTATCATGAATTCTATTCTTAAAGGGGGGTCTAAATTTAGAATGCCTGAGTAATGGTGCAGAATTATCGTGTTCTCCTATCATACCCTTGACACCTCTGTAAGTGGGGAGTCTTCACTCAAACTATTGAATGACTGTAAAAGGAATGGCCAATTGGATTCTTTAGTAAATTGCAGTCAATTTTGGCCTCACAAAAAATAGTATTTGCACATTGTACCAGATTTGTTATTTCTTGGAAAGAAATGACCTTGGGAAAATCAATACAGACAATAATCAATTCATACAAATTTTGATCAATGCTCCAGAGACTGCGTCTGTATATGTATTGTGCAAATTATTCCTTTCTTTGGTCTTGATCAAATATCTGTTAGACGATCTCGAGATTTGGGTTTTTAATTTTCCAGACATGCAATGACCTATGTAATTAGCACATAAGACTTTCAGAGAAGCAACTTTACATTGAAAAGTAATAAAGCCATTAATAGCAAGTAAGTACATTTATTGTTTTGTTAATTAAGACCATAACAATTTTATACACAGTTAACACTCCAATTCAAAACGTAATCAAACCTCTGAATATAAAACACCATATTAAAATCACCAAAAGGAGAATATCTATTTATCTTCAAAATTAATTTAAACATTTTTAAAAATGGACTTAGTACATAGTTAGGCAGGGCTTAAGCCAGGCCCGGACAGGCCATAGCGGGCACCGGGCAATTCCCCGGTGCGCCACAAGGATGGGGGCCGGTTTTGAGCCCCTGGGGGCCGATTTTGTTACAGGGCCGTTTTTGCAGCATAGCTGCAAAATCGGCCCGCAACAAAATCGGCCGAAAACTGGCCCTATCAAAGCGCTTGGCAGCACCTCCAACCCCCCCCCTTGAGTGGGGAGGGGGTGGGGGGGGGCGGGGGGGGGGGCGGCCGAGCACTTTGCCAGGGCCGGTTTTGGTTCCCAGTCCGGCCCTGGCTTAAGCTATTAACAACTATTTAGAGGCAGAACTTTGTTTTTGACAAATATCCTCGTACATCTCTCTACTATAGTTCTTTAAGCATTTGCTATCCTGATAGTCATAACAATCAATGCCCATCTTGCCGTTCGTCGTTCCACAGTGAATCTTCCCTATTTTTGAAAGTGTTTCCTGATGTGTACATCTTTACCATATAATCACGCAGTTTTAAGGATGTTATCAGTATGCAATTTAGCTGCATGTCTGATGGGTCCAAAGCTTGAATGATTGCTGCTCTACAGGTCTTCGTCACTTTTGCATAAAATTCTTTTTTCATAAAGTGACTCATGCTTTATGTGAGTATGGGCAAATACACATCAAGTGAATAAAGTTCTCTTTGGCACCGCCACAGAGTCTACATGTTATATAAGTCCACTATATTTCCAGGATGGTTTTGTTGACCAGTAATGCTAATTGACCAAACCCGATAGCCGTCAGATATTTTGTTATTCTTGTTGAAAAGGTTAGACCCAAGTAAGCTGTTAGTTGAAGCGTTTTGTCATTTTTAATCACCATCTAACTATGTGATCTCAAACAAAAAATCTCCTTATCCAGTAATAAAGAAGGAAGTTCTGCAACTTTTTTTAAAGTGCATGAAAAAATTTCAAAGGAGAGATTCTTCATCCAGAGCTCTGTAGAGTTGGTTAATGCAAGAGCTCTGAACAAATACCGATTAAATCTAGAGTTTTTACTTTTCTTGACCTCATCCCACAGAGCTTCATTAATCGGACTATATACCAAATGTTGTTTATATTTAATACCAACACTTTATTGTTGAGTACATTCTACCTACGGTTTCGTTAATTAGGCCAAATTCTAAGCAAAATTCTATATTTTTTTGGTGGATGTTGCAAATTTAATTGATGTATATTGTTTTTATTTCTGGCTTTTCTTTCCCACTTTCTTTGTCTTTTTGTGTTGATAGGAGCGGTAAAATGATCCAATATTAGTTTTCTGATGAATGCTCCGTAACCACATTTTTATTCAGCTTATTTTGGGGAACTTTTGCTACTTCCTTTCTTTGCACATTAGTTGGTGTAAGCCTTTGTTGCTCTATATGGATATTTACTACTTTGTCTGGCTTAGCAGCTGAGCTGTTGATATTAATATTCTTTTAAAGATGTAATAGTTGTTATAATATTGCTGGAAGGGATCTTAATTAATTTCAAATTAATAGAATAATATACCCCTTTGAATTTATTCAAATGAAAACTAAACGAGAACTATAAATGAGCACACAGGAGATTTTCATGTGCTAGCCAATTGCACTGTTGTTTCTGGTTTTTTTTAGATAAAGTCACGGAGCACTTGAGCTGCTCTGCCTGATAACAATCAGATCAGATCAGAATACGCTTTTTTTTATTTAAAAATTGTTAAACCATAAAAGCACAAAACATAATAAAAGATAAAAACATACATTTCATGTATATAAACGAACTAGAGATTTAAGCAATGTTTTAGCAAAAAATAGGACCCTCCATTGACAGCTGTTGTCTAACCACCACTTTCAAATATTTAACAATGTGATCAGTCACGGATGTGTCATTCAGATATTGCAGCTTTAGAAAAGCGGGCGACATTGTCTCAAGCCATAACTCATTAAAATTGGTAATATCCATTTTTTCCTGGACATAGAATAAAACTTGCAGAAAAACATAACATGAATTTTCGACTGAACTGAGATATTGTCACACGGGCATAAACATAAAGTGCGGGACCAGTGGTTGATTTTTGGAAAGGTAACCCTAATGTGAAAAATGCCAAGACGTAGGCAGGTCAACAACAATCTATCATAGGCTCCTGCAGTGTTCAGTAAATATGGTTGTATCCCTGGTTGAGTAAAGAATGTTTGGTGTGTACTCACTGACGGTTTTATGATGATACTGGATAGGTTAATGGACTCCAAGTAATCCAGACAAAATGATTTTAAATTGTTTCTAGTAACATTGTGCAAACTGTCAGGTTTAGCTAAATATTCCGGATGTCCTAAACTCTCTAAGAATTTTTTGACATAAGTCAACCAGGAAATACGATCTACCCCATCAAGGGACAAACAATCATTAATCAGGTCCCTGTTCAAACCAGTAGAGATACCAGTCCAAACTTTAAACCACAGCAAGATAATTTGATCAAGTCTAAAAGATAAGGCAACCCCAACTCAGCGTGGCATACGAATGCAGCTGTGTAACTGGGTATACCGCTAGAAAATATCTCAGGAACCTGTTTTCAACTATTTGCAGGCACTCAGCATTTGCATAACCCCAAATGCCTGCTCCATACATAGCAACAGTAATGCATTTCGCTTTATAGATGGTTTTAGGTCTGCAACAGGGCGCCTCCCCAATTTCCTTGCAAAGTTGATTATAGCACCAGTGGCTTTACAAAATAATAATTTCCTGGATTCAATAGCTTTAGCCCATAGACCCCTTTTTCAAATACAATGCCCAAGTAAGAAAAATGAGCCGTGAGTTCGAGTTTCCTGTTTTCGATGACTAATTATCTGCACTTGATACTGGGCTTACAACATTTAATTGTAAATGTTTTGGTTATATTGACACGAAGATCAAGAACTAGCATATTGGCAGAAAAGCTGGTAATTACATTTAGTAGTCCAATGGGGGTACGAGCGAATATGATGGCATCGTCAGCATATAATGAAGCTCCTATTGGCCGTCCATTTATGCATGGCAAATCTTGACAATCATTACCTAATTTTGCTCCCAGGCTATTAATATAAAGAGTGAACAAGAGGGGTGCCAACACGCACCCCTGCCTCACCCCCTTCTTTACCTGTAGGGTCTTACTGAGTTCACCACCCCTTCCATAGTGCACCTGGGCCCTAGCATCTAAATAAGACTGTTTTAAAAAATTAAGTATGGGTTGATCAACCCCCATGACATCTAAAATGCTCCATAGTTTCTGATGGTTAACACAGTCAAAGGCTGAACTCAAATCAACAAAACATAAAAATAAATTTCCCCTTTTAGCCTTTAAATACTTTCCTACCAGTAGGTTCAGATTTAGACATGGTTAGATGGTTCCCACACCTTGGCTGAAGCCATACTGTAATTCAGAAATTATACAGTTTTCGTCTGCCCATAACTGGAGGCAGTTTAAAACGACGTGCACAGCCACCTTTGAAAAAGAGTCTAATAATGATATTGGTCTATAGCAGGACGGATCGTCCCGATTACCCTTCTTGTAAATAGGGACAAGTATTGATTCTGTCCAAGTGGCTGTGAACCCCATGGAGAAACAAGCTTTTAAAACCAGGGCTAGCAGGGGTCCCCATAGCAATGGATCTGATTTAAACAAGTCCACTGGTATGCTGTCGGGCCCGGGGCTTTGCCCCCCTTACTTTCGTTAATGGCCAAGATCACGTCCAAGGCGTCAAAGGCAATTTCAATAGGAAGATGCTTTGGAGGATTTAAACATATGGCCACCTCATTTTGGGGGTCTACCTGATTATTATAAAGGCCAAAAAAATGTGACACCCATTTATCCTCCCCTATTGCTATTTCGATACTAGGCAGGTTACCTGGGGCAAGGAAAGGGGCATTCACTGCCTTCCAGAAACCTTTAGTATCTTTCAAGGCTGATGTTCATTTTAGATCTTGCCATAATTCAGACTTTATGATCACCTTGCGTTCCTTAAGAAACGTCGTATAGGCTAGTCTTGCCCTGTTCATATCTTCTCAAACTTTTATGGGCTTGTGTAAGGCGGTTATCAAAGCTGTATGGGTTTGAGAACATCTGGAATCAAACCAACCGCTTCTCTTATCAGCCCCTTTCTTGCTTTTTGCCCGTCGTCTGTTTTGTATAGTCTGAGTTATTTTCCCAAAAGAACTAAGGATATCTGTTTTGTTTGTATTTTCATTGAGACAGGCTGTAAAACCATCTTTGCAGATGGTCAAAAGGTGCTTACAAAGTTCGAGTTGATTAACACCCGCCCATTTGACTGTAACCATTTCGTCTATCGATAGCAACATTTCCCGCCAGATGAGTTGCTGATGTCTTACTTGTTAATACTTTGGCAGGGAATTTTAAAAGGACACTGATCGGATAATGATCACTAAAAGCAACAGGATGTACTTTAAAATTGTGTATTCTGTCCACATATTTGTTTGATACCAATATATGGTCTATGGCTGAAAACAAGCTACGTCCATTAAAGGTACTATTAAAAGGAGTTGGGGGAAAACAGACACTGTTTGCAAATCCCAGGTCCATTGAATATTTTAACAAATTAAATAAATCTCGAGTAGCAGTATGCAGAAAATGGGACGAATCATTTGCATCATTTGGATCCACACCACAAACATCTCCCAAAGTATGTGGGCAGGGTCCACAATTAAAATCCCGCCCTAGATTATACAATAGTCTTTACCAGAACTTCTTTAGGTCTTGTCCAAATCTCTCTGCAAATGCATTAAGATTTGTTGGGTGCCCGCAATTGGTAAATTATTATAAAAATTTGACAAGACTAAATAAGACTTGTTGTCTAGGTTGATTTTTAACACCTGATAATATGTTTTAGACTTAATGAGATCTATCTTATGAGCATTTAAACTATAGGACACATAAATGCAAAGGCCACCCTTATTCCTTCCCTTACTTGATGGCACCGCTGGGCTGGAATATGTCTTAAAGCCATTATTATGTAAGATGTTATCAGACCAAGTTTCTTGAATACATATAATATCAAAATTATAGATGAACTCCAGCCAGGCAGGGTTAGACAGTTCACCTTTGAGGTCTGCCACAATTATTAGCGGCATTTCTTTCCTTAATGTCAGGTTGTTCAATATTTGCAGGTAAAGCTGTGTGTTGCGAAGATGTTCCTATTGATTCGCATTGTGTTTTATTACTAATACTGTTACTGAGTCAATCGTTAGCTTCCAAAGAAGAAAAGACCTCAAATCTATTAGTCAAGGGTATACTGAATTGAGTATGGTGCATATTATTCATGAAGTGGGCTGGGGGCTGAATCTCCTGTCCTGCACATTGGGGATAGTTAGTAGGGGGATAATGGGAGTATATTTATACCATAATTGGTCACATGGCGGGAGCCCTGCCGGCACAAAATTTCTTGTGTTAAACTAGGTGATCTAAAGGTAAGAACTATGCAATAACCCGGGAGCCTCTTGTCATGTTTCCCCACCCATCCAACTCGCCTTGCCTTTTTAAATTCCCTAAATTGGGCATCAGTCAGACCAATTTTAGACCTAAGCCAGCCAAGAGACTTATTAAGTAAAGTCTCCCAGGATTCAATTAATTTGGACGTGGATTATGGTACATTTGCCAATATTATTGTATACTGTGTGGCTTCTGGAGGTAAATTCAAGGTCAGACCTTCATCATTTACCCTGTCCCTTTCCCTATATGTGATCTCTGGATTGGGCAATCTTTGATTACTAACGGTGCTATATTGGATGCTGCTTTATTATTTATATTCTAAATTAAGATGACTTGTATGTCCAACACCCCTCCTAGATTGTGCGGCTGGTTGTGAGATATCCGCCATATGGTGGATGGCTATATTTCCACCATTTGATGTACTCGCTAAGCAACCTAAATGACTGGATGGTATATTGTTTATGCCCTGTATTTTGCTCAACAAATCCTCAATCGCCAAAATCGTTGCCAACAATTTCTCAAATGTGGCCGAGGCCGATGATGGGGGTTGATGGTGTAAGGCATTGCCAGGGTTCTGTCCCTCGCTGGGCACCGAAGAGTTCACAGTAGTAATACGCGACTCCATGCGCCCAGACAAATCAGTCAATGTATCTTCCAGAAGCTTTAAACAGCAGTCCAATGAGGCAACATTTTTGTCTATAGATTCCCTGATCCGACCAAGGGCTGTGTCCAGTACAGTCATATCAATGGCATTAATGGCTATGCCATCCTCCTTGGGACAGGATTGTATAGACAGTGAAACGTCCATGGTCTGTGTACCTACAGAGCAATTCTTTACCGCTGTATTGGTCTGTGAGTGGCACTGGGGCTCTTTATGAAGTTTTTGTTTTGACAGACCCATACCCTTCTTACGGTTCACGGATGCCTTTGCCTTCAGCTTAGAATTTATGCTCCCACTAGAAGAATTGGAAGTCCGAGTTCTAGAGGCTATACTTGGCCCGTTTAAGGTATCCATTTGTGATGCTGGCGGCTCGTCATGTACAAGGGCTAGCGAACCAAACCCACCGGTGCTGTCCCCAAGTTATAAGGTGATGAGCAGGATTGAGTTGAATTTTGGGAGACACCTGCCGGGTTGTGTAATCCCGATGAGGTTGGCCTTGGGTGCGATGAAGGGTCTAGAGACAATCGCCTCTCTGTTAGTTCTATCTCGTGACATAGTAAGGATTCTGCCCTCATTATAAATGCATTCAAAGTCCCCTTGACCCCCTTTGTATTTGTCATTGCAGAGGTACTCATTTTTATGCATCAAAAAGTCACTTCACCACGGCGTTGAGTATCAATCCTGCTTTACACGAATCAAAAACGCAAGAAGGTATAATTAAAAACAGTACCTGAAAGTTGTTATAGAAATGGTATGATATAGGACCACTTGTTAAAGGGGGGGCCCAGCCCAGTCTCCTCTGGACTTCAATGGGCAAGGATGGGCCCGCCATTGGCGCTGTGGGAGCCCTAAAGCAATTTTAAAGCGCCTACTGGCTGGGTTGCGACACCGGTGGAGGGCGCCACAGGGCACTCTGGGAAATGAAGTCCCCCGGCAACCAATGCTATGGCCAACTTGTGTAGAGAGGAGCGTGGCAGCAACAGTGGCAGCAATAGTAATGGTGCAGTGACGGTGCAGCCCCCACAGACTGTTTTAAGGGAGGCAGGTATGTTCCAGGTATGTTCCAGCAGGTATGTTCCAGCAGCCAGTGGGTTGAGTAATGTGTGGGACAAAGCGCTGGCAACGACTTATGGCGCTCGTTCCAACTCAAGAGAACATAACAAACAATAGAATATACCGTGCTCGTGGTAGAGGCGGTGCTACCGGCTCCTGCCGTGCACCTCAGTGAAAGGGGAGAGGACAGGCAATGGTGATTGCTGTCGGCGTCAGGGGAAAACACTTGCGGCTCCTGCTGCGTTTAACAAAAGTTTTGGGCGGTTCCTGCTGCTGCTGAAACTAACCAGCAGCTTCGGCCCGAGTTAAGGTAAAGTTTTTAGCAGCTCATGCCGCTGTTGAGAGTGACTTGCGGCTTCTGCTGCATTTAAGGTAAAGTCTTGACGGCTCCTGCCGCTGGTGATATTGACTAGCGGCTTCTACCGCGTTCGTGAAATGTTAATGGCAACTCCGACCACTTTGGAATGCTTCTCAGCGCGGAGAAATCACCATGTCCTTAATTACATGTACCGGATGGCAGGGACGGCACATTGATGTGAGCTTTCACTAAGCACTTCGAGCAAGGTCCACCAATTCCAGGCCCACGATAACAATCACAATTGCATGCTTTTGTACTGCAAAGAACTGGATTAGTTAGGATAGTCAAAGGTTTGAATGTTGGTGGTATAATTTTTGGCACGTTTATGAAATAGTGACTACTCTCTATTTGGCAAAAATAATTTTGGGAAGGCAGCTTTCAAATGAGATATAGGGTATTATATTTGACTGGTTAACTGGTATAATGCTTTTGGTCAAACAAGTTATACCTAGATCTGAATGACTTGAAATTCAATTAACATGTTGATCTATTCTGAGAGAATTTCCCTCCCTTGAGTTAACACTAAGGGCCAGATTACGATGCGGTTAGGAAATCTTCCCGATCGCGTCGGTTTCTAAATGGTTTCTGACCGACTCGGATCCGGAGAGTCCGACCGACCGAGTATGGTGCATTGAAATGCTTCCAGATACAATTTGGTTGGACTGTCATTGTCTTCCATGGGAGCCTATGTTCGTAACTGCATCGTAATTTGGCCCTCGGTCACAAAGACACGTTCCTGATCTGATACGCAAGGAGCAAAGGCCGTTAGGAGGCCTTCCTATGCCGCATCATAATCAGGCTCTAGGTGGGAATGCTTTCCATTGCCATTGTGCAACATTCTGTCCATCATATTGTGTGTTTTGCTGTTCACCCTATGTGGGAAGGGTATGCCCAGACTAGGTCCCGTGATCACTAAGCTACTGGAGTCAAGCTATCCTGGCTGAAGACGGCTGATAGCCAGAAACTGGTCCTAGGATGCTTGATGCCGGTCCCAGGAAGACATGGCTTGGCAGTTCGGTCTGGACTGTTCCCATGAGGCACACGGTCAAGACTGATTTGCATATGGCCATGTCTGAACTGGGGTGTCTTGGTGAGCAAAATAATGATGGATTAAACACAGATTTGTGACTGGGGGTAAATGTTTTGCCATTGCACAACATTCCGTCCATCATAATGTGTATTTTGCTGTTCATCCTTTGTGGGAAGGGTATGCCCAGACGTGGGTCCCGTGCTCACTACTCCACTGGAGTGAAGCTATCCTGGCTGAAGACGGCTGATAGCCAGAAAACGATCCTAGGATGCTTGATTCCGGTCCGGGGAAGGCATGGCTTGGCAGTTCGGTCTGGACAGTTCCCATGAGGCACAGGGTCAAGACTGATTTGCATATCGCCATGCTGAACTGGGGTGGCTTGGTGAGCAAAATAACAATGGATTAAACCCAGATCTGTGACTGGGGGTGAATGTTTTGCCATTGTGCAATATATTGTCCATCATATTGTGTGCTTTGCTGTTCACCCTATGTGGGAAGGGTATGCCCAGACGTGGGTCCCGTGCTCACTTCGCCACTGGAGTCAAGCTATCCTGGCTGAAGACGGCTGATAGCCAGAAACCGGTCCCAGGATGCTTGATTCTGGTCCAGGGAAGACATGGCTTGGCAGTTCGGTCTGGACTGTTCCCATGAGGCACAAGGTCAAGACTGATTTGCATATGGCCATATCTGAACTCAGGTGGCTTGGTGAGCAAAATAACGATGGATTAAACCCAGATCTGTGACTGGGGGTGATTGTTTTGACATTGTGCAACATTCCATCCATCATATTGTGTGAAACCGATCCTAGGATGCTAGATTCCGGTCCAGAGAAGACATGGCTTGGCAGTTTGGTCTGGACTGTTCACATGAGGCACAGGGTCAAGACCAATGTTCTCTCTAATTTTTTTCCTCTGTGTGCGGCAGTGGAGGGTCTCTGTGCGCTGAAACCATGGCTATGTGCGCCAGGAACCAAACTGCGCATGTCTACAGCACCAAATGGCACTCAAAATGTTTACTTTAAAAAGTGAAAAGATGGTGCATTTTCTAACATACAGAGCTACAATAAGGGTCTTAATGGCAGTTTGCCAATTTATTGTATTGCCTGTATTTTCATTGTTGTGTCTGTGACTGCTGTTGTCTGTCTCCCCTCTCTGCCCAGTTTTCCCTTCTGTTCCCCTCGCTGCCCCCGTGCCTCTCTGCCCGTTCTGCCTTCTGTTCTTAGCTGCCCCTATATTTCTGTATTCTGCCTCTGTGCCATTAGTTTTTTGAGCCCCTCTGCCCTCTGTGCCACTCGTTTTTGTGCCACTTTTGCCTTCTGTTAACTAGTTTTTCCCCCGTTTTTTGTGCCTTTCAGCCCTCTGTTCCACTCGTTTTTGTGCCTTTCTGCCCTCTGTTCCACTTGTTTTTTGTGCTTGTCTGCCCTCTGTGCCTCTTCATTTTCCCCTCGTTTCTTGTGCCCTTCTGCCCTCTGTTCCACTTGTATTTTGTGCCTTTCTGCCCTCTGTTCCACTTAGTTTTCCCCTCGTCTTTTGTGCCCTTCTGCCCTCTGTTCCACTCGTTTTTTGTGCCTTTCTGGCCTCTGTTCCACTCGTTTTTTGTTCCTTTCTGCCCTCTGTTCCACTCATTTTTTGTGCCCTTCTGCCCTCTGTTCCACTCGCTTTTGTGACTTTTAGCCCTCTGTTCCACTCGTTTCCCCTCATTTTTTGTGCCCTTCTGCCCTCTGTTCCACTGGTTTTTTGTGCCTTTCTGCCCTCTGTTCAGCTCGTTTTTTGTGCCTTTCTGTCCTGTGTTCCACTCGTTTTTCCCTGGTTTGTTGTGCCCTTCTGCCCTCTGTTCCACTCGTTTTTTGTGCCCTTCTGCCCTCTGTTCCACTGGTTTTTTGTGCCCTTCTGCCCTCTGTTCCACTGTTTTTTGTGCCTTTCTGCCCCTTGTTCTACTCGTTTATTGTTCCTTTCTGCCCTCTGTTCCACACATTTTTTGTGCCCTTCTGCTCTACTCGTTCTTGTGCCCTTCTGCCCTCTGTTCCACTCGTTTTTTGTGCCTTTCTGGCCTCTGTGCCACTCGTTTCTTTACTTGTTTTTGTGCCCCTTTTCCCTTATGTTCCGCTCGTTTCCCCAGCCGCTGTGCCCCCTGCGGCCCCGCCCCCCTGACTGCCCACTGTGGCCTTTTGTTTAAGTGTTGCTGTTAATCAGAGCCCCTTCACGGGCTCTGATTAACAACAATACTTAAGCAAAAGGCCACAGTCTGCCCCGCGCTTTAATAACAAAAGCGTAGAGACAGTTTCCAAACACAGCGCGTGCTAAAGTACGCGCTATGTTTGGAAACTGACTCTGACCCTGTGTCTCATGGGAACAGTCCAGCCCGAACTGCCAAGCATGCCTTCACTGGACCGAAAACTAGCTTCCGGTGGTTTTTGCATTTGTCACCCGAGTGGGATGGGTATGCTCAGACGTGAGTCCCATGCTCTCCACACCACTGGATTCAAGCGAGCCAGGCTGAAGACGGCTGGAATGCCAGAAACCGGTCCTTGGAAGCCTGTTTCCGGTCCAGGGAAGGCATGGCTTGGCAGTTCGGGCTGGACTGTTCCCATGAGGCACAGGGTCAGACTGATTTGCATATGGCCATGTCTGAACTAGGGTGGTGTGGAGTGCAAAAAAATGATGGATTTAGGCCCAGATCTCTGTACTGGGGTGAATGTATGACATTGTTCTGCATTCTGTCCATCAACTGTGGTTTTTGCCTTGAGCATAGGCGCCATAAACATGGCAGATTTCAGGGCATCAAAAGCGATCTGACAGGCATCGGTCCAGTTCACCTTCCTTGGCTGCTTCTTTGAAGTCAGCTCTGTCAAAGGGGCTACAATGGTGCCATAACCCTGGACAAACCGTTGTTGTACCCAGTGAGACCTAAAAAAGCTCTCATCTCTGTCTGGGTCTTTGGGGGCTCCTAAGCTGCCAGAATGGTGTTGATCGTAGGCTGTAGGGGCGCCACCTGGCCGCTTCCTACATGGTGTCCTAAGTACAGCACAGATCCCTGCCCTATCTGGCAATTACTGGTTGGTTGAAAGCTTTATTCGATATGCAAAGATATCTTACAAGCATAACATACGTTTATAAAAACAACATTACAAAAAAGTGCAAGTATGTCATACATTTTAAGAAGATAAAATTGTAGGGAACCCCCTAAGATAAATTAGCTAAAAAGGAATTAAACCAATATAGACAATCTCTTGCAACGGATCAACCAGCAACATTTTAAAAATTTGGAGACACCACAGACTATGAGAGGGGAGGTATCAGTCAGAAAAATTCGGAGAGCCACCGAATGTATGCGTGTTCCCAAGCATTTGAAAAGGGGTTTCAAACAGTATCTCCTTGGATAAATATAATCTGGACACTCAAAAAGTACATGAGCCACCGTCTCAGGCCTGGCTGGGCAACATGCGCAGAAGGGGGATAAATGAGCATGGGACTTCCACTTTGATACAGTTGTTCCTAGCGGGAGAGTGCCAACTCTGAACTTGAAGTAAAGGGCCCTATCCACTGGCATAGTGATAAAATCCATGTAAGGTTCATATAATGCCACATCCTTTATTCTGAGGAACGCTGTAGTCGAATTGCAGTGATTAGGGTTCCCGCTTTGCTGACAAAAGACCCAGTCCCAGTAAAGTTTTTTGAGGTTTGCCTTTGGGGGAGCAAATTTTGTAGACCAACAGTGTCCCAGGCCCAGTTCCCCCAGAAGATTTTTTGTGTCCCTCAGCCACTTGATCTTGTTCCAGCCCCCCATGTCCATTACTTCTGATAGGCCCTTGGCATAAGATTTTAGTTCCGGGACCCTCCATAATCCTCCCTCCTATTTGGCAATTACTGGCCTTGATAGTCAGGCCTGCCATCTGCAGAGCCTTCAACACTTTGCAGAGTTGTTGCAAGTGTTCCTCCCAGCTGGAGATGAACACTGCAATGTGATTCAGGTAAGCATCGCTGAACTCCTCCAGCCCAGACAGCACCTGGTTGACCAGTCTCTGGAATAAGGCAGGGGCATAACACAGAACCGGTAGTGCCCATTTGGTATTGAAAACGCCAACCTCTCTCTTGCCCCATCAGTCAAGGCAATCTGCCAGTACCTACATGTATGATCAATCATACTAAGATACCGGGCAGCTCCCAGATGATCAATGAGCTCATAAGCTCTGGAGATGGGGTGTGTGTCCGTCCTGGTTATGGCATTGAGACCACAGTGGTCCACACAGAACCAGAGTTCAGGGGTGGCACCGGGTGCAGCAGCTTTCGGAACCAAGACCACTGGGCTAGCCCCGGGGCTGCTAAAGGGCTCTATCACCCCTAATGCCAACATCTTACAAACATCTTCCTTGATGCTGGCCCTGACTTTGTCAGTTACTCTGTAAAATGTCTGTTTTATAGGTAAACTGTCCCCAGTGTCCACATCTTGGATACACCAATTGGTGATTCCTGGAGTCAGGGAGAATCGGGAGGCAAACTGTCCCAGCACCTGGTGAGAGTCCCTCCGCTGCTCTTGGGTCAGGGTGAGAGGTTCACTCCATCCACCGACCCATCATGCTCCTTGGCAGATAAGAGGTCAGGAAGAGGCTCATTCTCCTCTTCCATTCCATCAACTGTTGTCAGGAGCATTGTCACTTCAAACCTCTCCAAGTGAGGTTTGAGATGGTTTATGTGCAGGACCCTCAAAGGGTTCCTGGGAATCTGCAAGTGGACCAAGTAGGTCACTTCACCCTTGTGCTCCACCACCTCAAATTGACCAGTCCACTTGTCTTGGAGCACACAAGACTTCACTGTTGCCATCATCCACATTTTTCGGCCATGTTGAAACTCAACCAGAGTGGAATTCTGGTTGTAACATAGTTTCATCTCCTCCTAGCCGGCTTCCAGGTTCCAGTGAGCAATTTTCCTGAAGCTGCGAGTCTACTTCCTGAAGGCCAGCATGTAGCTGAACACCTCTTGGGGGGTATTACCAGGAGTTTTCTCCCAGCCCTCATTCCCCAGACTCAGAGGTTCTCTCAGAGGGTACCCATACAGTAATTCAGAGGGACTGAACCCTAAGGATTTAGGCGGTACCTCGCTGTCAGCAAACAACAAGCATGATAGGAAGATGTCCCACTTATTTCTCATGGGTTCTGCAAGATCCTTTATCATGCCTTTCAGGGTTCGGTTCAATCTCTTAACCAACCCATTTCCTTGGGGATGGTAAGGAGTGGTGAATTTCTAAATTACATTGCACTCCTCCCACAATGACTTCATACACCTAGATGTGAAGTTTGTACTATGGTCAGAGACCACCTCTCTGGGGAACTCCACTCAGGAAAAGTTCCCCATCAATGCACAGCTCACCACAGGGGACAATATTGTCCTGAGAGGGCCAGCTTCTGGGTACTAGGTGGCATGGTCCACCAAGACCAAGATAAACTTGTTGAATAAGGCTGTCTTGGGTTCCAGTGCCACACAATGTCAATGCCCACCCACTCGAAAGGGGTGCTCACCACAGGAAAGGTTTGGAGGGGAGCCTTACACTTCCATTCACTATTGCCACTTGCCTGGCAAATCTGACAAGATCTACAATGTGTGCTAACTTGCATCTGCTTTTGGGGCCAGTAAAAGTGGGTGACAAGCCTGTGATAGGTCTTATTGCACCCCAAATGTCCTGCCAAAGGCACATTGTGAGCCAGACCAAGTATGAATGTCCTTTAGCACACGGTCTGTCCCTGGCTCAGCAACTTTAGGCTCCATTTATAGGAGAAGGAGACCATTCTCCCAATAAATCAAATGTGATCCAGATGGACCACATGCTGACTGGTCTGCAGCCTGCTGATACAAACCAACAAGAGTGGGGCACTCCATCTGCACCTTGCAGAACTCGTCACTGGAGGGACCTCTTTCCTGCTGCCAATGGGTCAGCTCAGGAAGGTCTCCCAGTTTGGCCACTTGCTCCCCTGTAGGTTCCAGTGCATCCCCCTCAGGGTCTGTCTCCTCCTGGATACTGGGAACTTCTGGGGTGTGTTTTGCACTCTCACTCCCCCTGCCCCTTCTCTTTCTGGCAAATACCTGGACCACTGTTTCAGCCTCCAGGTCCTCTTGAGTACCCCTACTGGCTGCCATTGACTGAGTGGTCACACAAACCCAAACAGGCAATCCCAACATCATTAAATGAGCCTGGCACTGCACTTTCTTCCAAGGGGAACTCAACTCTCCAGGTCATTACCAAGCAGAGAGTCAACAGGCATGGATGGGCTTACAATGCCCTTCAAGAAACCTGAGACGCCCCCCACTCAAAGGGAACCTACACCATCTTACACAGACACTCAGAGTTGTCTACAGTAACTAAAGGGCGAATCACACTGGGGATGACCTGCTCTTCAGACACTTATTGACACCTGACAGATGTCACACTGGCTCCTGTGTCCTTCAGAACCTCCACCCTCCTCTCATTGATGGCCACCCACTGCAGGTACTTTTTCATGTTATCCAGCAGGCAGATTTTCTGGATCATCTTTCTATCTCCTAATGAGATAAGGGTCATTAAAATGGCTCCCCACCCTCACTAGGAACCAACTCCTCCCCCAGCACTACATTAACTAACCCGGTGACGATGCTCCAGTGGGTGCTGGTTGTGCCTTGGGGCACATGGGATTATTCTGCATGTGACCCTCCTGACCACATACATAACACTTGTGGGGACCCAGGTTGTCTGGCCTACTCTTAGAGTGCCATGGCTTCTTAGAACTGGGGGGCTGGGAATCTTCACCATGGGAGCTATTTTGGGGCCCTTTAGAGAACTCCTCTTTGTTACCATTGTCGCCCCCACTCTTGTGCTGGGGACCATGCCCACCTTTGGCTGGGTTACCCCTTGTGGACCCTGGTACTTGTCCAGTAGTCCGCCTCCTGAGCAAGCTTCCTGGGGTCAGTCAGCTTACTATCCATAAGATGCTGGTGCAGCACTGGAACACAAAAGCTACTCAAGTGCTCATAACCAATCAGATTGTTCAACATTTGGTAATCAGTTTCCTTGCTGCCCTTTATCCAACCATCCAGTGCTCAGCAATAAATATATACACACTTAACCCTTGTATTGTATTGAAGCTTCTTGAAAGACCTAAACTGTTCCCGGTACTGCTCAAGTGTGAGACCATACCTTAGGAATAACGTCTTCTTCATATTGCGGTCGGTCAGAGCCCCCGCCTACTCTAAAGCTGTTATGGTGTTACTCTCATTGGCATCAAAGTGTTTTTTCAGCTACGCCCCCGATTTGTTCGGGAACCTCATTCATACGCAGGGCTTCCTTATGAAAATTCTGTACTAGGTCCTTGGGAATGTTAATCTTACCCCCTTGCACTGGCTGTATGCTGCCACCATTTGTACTGGACTCCGCCTGATTGTCCAGCTCTCTAATGCTTGACTCATGTTCCAAGATCAATTCATTTTCCTCCAAGGCACAAGCGTTCATTCTTTCCTCTGCCTTGGCCTGGAGCCTCATGACCTCAAACTCCTGATCCCATGCTCTTCGTCATTTCCTCTGGAAGAAAGATGGCTACCAGCCATAAAGGTTGCTCTCCCAACATGCATATCCTGGGATCTGATACCGCCTTCTGGCATTCCCCCATCCACATATGCATCATTTGTCTCCCCAACAGCTCTGGCCTCCTACCAGGCACTAAAGTCCTTATGCAGCTCCTCTTTCCAGAGGTGTTTTTAATGGGGCTTTCAAAGTTTTTGCTAAATTGCTTGAACTGATCTACTTTGTAGGTATGCAACATTTCAATGCTAAACTCCAATTCTGCTTCCTAAGATGTTTTACCATTTAGAGGCATGGTGTGTAGATACCTCAAGTGACAGATCAAAAATAGAACAAAAATAAAATACAGTATGTAGTTGCATAGTGGTCTGCACTAAACTGGTGATGTACAGCAATCACTGTGGGTCAAGAACAAATACAAGTTCAAATCCTCACAGCTGACTATCAATGTTAGAAATGGGATTCTCTAGTTGGCAGAGGTAAGCACCTTTGTCCAAATTAGGACCCTTTCTTCTAGTCAGTATAAGGGAGATATACACTTTAGGTAACCCCTGCTCACCTCCTGGGTAGCTCGGCACGAGCAGACAGGCTTATCCCAAAGGCAGTGTGTAAAGTATTTGGACTCAAAACACACAGTAATGCAGTGATAACGCCACGAATGAACACAACACCAGTGCAGAAAAATAAAGTATCTTTAGGAAACTCAACAATACCACAATAACAAAAATCCACATACTATGACTTTACAACAGTTATTGAAAAAATAAAGCTTGTAGAAAGGGATGTTTAGATGTCATGACAGCAATAAATCCAAGGTCAGGCTCGATGAGTGTTGCGTCGGGCACAGAGTCACATGGACCCCCAAACAAACAGTACCTTGGAAAAAAAGTAAATGATGATGCATGGTGTCGTGGACGTGAGGCGTTGATGCTGAGGACGAGGCCGGTTCCCTGGCTGCCACAGGGAAGATGAGGTATTGTGTCTGCGAGGAGGCGACATGTGAAGTCCAGGACAGGGGAATTCGCTTGCGACTGCAATAAGGCGTTGGATCCGTTGATGGTGTGAAGTTGGCAAGTTCATAGAGTCACCCTCAGCAGCTTTTGGTGCCGCAACAACAGGATTTAGGCGCTGGCGTTGACGGAGTCAGTGCGAACGTGGCACTGAGAATGCCGATAACTGTATCAGTTATTGGCATAATGAACAGAATTGTAGGGCAGACCGCAGAAAAATATACGGTTGGGATCCCAGATTATTATCTGCCTTGGAAGTCAACTTGAGTATTCAGGTTCACTCCAATGAGAATCACAGCCCCTTGCTTTTGGTCACCCTACATTGATAGGGGCTGCTGTATTGAACAGTGCAGTTGTGTGTCTAAGTAAGCCCACAGAGCAACAGAAACATCAGATATGTGCCACTATTTGGGAGCCACGATCACCGGTTTGAGTGCTGAGAAAGATCCTTTTAGCACAGTACCCAGGCACACAGGGTTTAGACTTTCCTTTAAGGTTAGAAGAGGTCAGACTTGGAAAGTATCGAGGACAAATATATGGAAGATATGCTAGTTCTCACTTTTGTGCTTTGGGTGGGGCTTCTAGGTCATTTACTATAAAAGGTTTCGTGCCTGACAATATCTCTGAGTTGTTTCAGCTTCCTTCCCTGCATACATTTTGTCACTCAGTATTTGCGATCCCCCACATTTTGTTATTTTTACCCTTCTAGGTCCCCTCGCTTGTCCTCTGAACCCCTTATTCTGTATGCTCTGTTTTCCAGTGTGCTGCCTTTCTGCATTCTGGCAGCCCTGAATCCACTCCAGAGCAATTTAGCTTCAGGCCTGATTCCTGAAAGACTTGGGCTGCTCATGTTGTTCTTGCCAAGTGAGAGGCAATCTACGAACACCACTGATGTGATATATTCAGTGTTTGTTGATTTACAATTCTCTTACCGTATCTTTTCTCTCTCTCTCTCTCTCTCTCTCTCTTTCAAAGATATCCGAGCACTAGCTCTATGGTGACCCTAGGTTGCTGTTGCTGCAATTCGGAATCAGTGTCTTTTCACTTCCTCCATCTTTCTATAGATTCCTAATGGACATAATATTATTTAGTACCTTGACTGAAACAGGTAGTTGATTGGGATTGCCGGCTGCATTCCTTTGGGGAATGATATTATTATTATTAAATTCAGACAGTTGGCCCAGTTCTGAATGAGTCCAAAAGCCATTTGTATGTATGAACTAGCCCAGTCTTCTCCACCCATGTGTATGGCATAGAACTTATGAATGGCATTTGCCATCAACATTTGCCAGAAGGTCAGGGGCCAGTGATCGTAATGTTTTTTTCTTGCTTGAAGTTAGGATTATTAGACTCACTGCAGCAGCATTAGGTAGGAGCGCGTTCTTTCTCATTTCCAGGCAGGGTTCCGCCAAAAGGTGGGCACGATGGACCAGGTATTCCGTTTTTTTGCGATCAATTTGAAGGCTGTGATGATCAACAAGGGTAGTCTCTACCTGGCATTCATAGATCTCAAAACGGCGTTCGACCTGGTCCCTCGTGATAGGTTGTGGGACATTCTGGAGAAGATGGGCTTCCCAGGGCCACTTCTGGGATTCATTATAAAGCTCCATGATGGGAATTAGGCAAGGATTAGATGGGGTACCCAGGACCAATTGACAGAGAGGGTGCCCGTGAGGAGTGGAGTCCGCCAGGGATGTGTGATGGCTCCGACCCTATTCTCCCTCTTTGCGAATGGAGTGGTGGACCATCTGAGGGAGGAAGCGGCTGATGCGCCATCCCTGGCGGGGGAAAAAACACCTACCCTACTCTTCGCGGACGATACCATCTTGATCTCTAAAACCCCCACAGGCCTCCAAAAGCTCTTGGACCATTTTAGTGTGTTTTGCACTGACAGAGGCCTCACCATCAATACCTCTAAAACAAATCTCATAGCCATTTCACCTTCCAAGAGATTTAGGAATAATGTCTCACTCAATGGTATCCCCTTGGAGTTGGTTGATTCGTTCGACTATTTGGGTGTTAGGGTAAATAGCCGGATGAAATGGAAAGATCACTTGGCCAAAATGCTATTAAATCACAAAAGAGTCTCAGGGGTGGTTTTAAGGGAACAACGGGAGTCGACGAGTAAACCTGTGGCACCGACTCTCGCAATCTATGAAGGCCAAGTATTACCGGCAGCCCAATATGGATCCGAGCTGTGGGGGTTCGAGGACATAACGGAGCTAGCCACATCCGAAAATAAGTTCATGAGAGATTTGGTGGCCCTCCCAGTTTCCACCCCGCTAACCCCTCTTCGGCTAGACTTGGGGAGGCGCCCCCTCAAAGACTTAGTGTGTCTGCGCCCACTACTCTTTTGGGTCCGGCTGAGAAGGACCCAAGAGCTCCACAACTATGCAGCAGTCCAAGACGAACTTATTTTACTTAATACGAGCAACAAGATCAAGTGGCTGTGCAACCTGAGGCAGTTGGTTGTGCAATTGGGTTTAAGTGAATCTTGGACGAGCCAAACACCGCCTCCCAAGCCAGTGATTAAGAAGCTCTATTGGGACTGGGTCCAGGAGACTGCCAAACGCAGAGGTGCAGGGGGTCCTCTTTCGGAGCGGTTCCTTGAGTTGAAATGGACAAGAAAACTTGAACCCTTCTTAGACCTTATAGAGAAACCTCTGGACAGATCACTTTACTTAAAACTCAGGCTCGGGACTTTACCAGTGAACGATTTCACCTCTGGGTGGAATAGCCGAGGTGATCTATCAAAAGCCTGTCCTGGATGTGCAGCCCCCAATGAGACTGTGGCGCATTTTCTCTTTGCCTGTCTGGCATACAGGGTCGCTAGGAAGGTATGGCTAAAACCACTATGCAAGTGGCTGGGCCTTAGGTGTCACAAAATGGCTTTACGGGTCCTCTGCACTGACACGTCCTCTACCGCTATGGAGTGCGGGATAGCCAAATACTTAGGTAGTGCATGGTAGACACGTACAAGGAGGGCTAACCCACCCCCGAGTCAACTTAATTGACAGATGGCCCTGTGGCAGGATGATTACCTTGGTTTTTCTCGATTGTTTTATGTGTATATTTTTAGTGATTTTAGAATTTGGGTAGTATGCAATGCTGTATGTAGTACATAAGGATCGGTGGGTTCCTGGCTTTTACCCTTTTAATGTATTGTATAAACTGTTTATGATGAAATGCTGTATGTACATAAGGATTGGTGGGTTCCTGACTTTTAGCTTTTTTATGTACTGTATAAATTGTACACTTTTATGATGACATTTTTTATCGAATAAAGTACTACCTACCCAGCATTAGGTATTAACTTTGTGTTGGCTCTGGTCATATTTTCTCATTTGTGGGTTCAGGAATGATAACGATAGGAGACAAAGGAGTTTGCACCTATAATGGAAGTAATTGCCATTGAGGATACATTTATAGGTAGGCTAGATTGTGTCACCTCATGGGGGATGTCTTAGATGGGAGTGTTCCCTATGGGTGTGTTTAGTAGTGTGACCGAAAATCATGGTTGAAAGTTTTGATGGAACACGAATCTAGCAGTCATCTTGTCAGAGCAAATAGCCTACATTTTGCTGCGTCAAAGAGCTTACTCAAAAGAAAGAGTATTGTGCAGAATTCTACCACCCCTTGCTCAACCATAGAGATTTCATTTTGAAAATTCATTCATTTCAAACTCTGATGTAGCTGGAGGCCTGATGAACAATCCTCAGACCCTGTATTCTCAATTGGAATGAATTGTTCTTTTGTTGAGTCCCTGTTAACATGAGAGGTAGCCGCGGTGACGTGGGGAGGTGGAGGTTAAGGGTGTCGGGTAGTAATGTATGTAATGTATGTATGGATTACGGAGTTTAACAGGTAAGTAAACATATAAATAAATAAAACAAATGCAGTTGCATGCACTGCATTACCAAATGCGATGCAGTGCGCGCAACTAAATTAGTTTTATTTGTTTATATATTTACTTACCTGTTAAGGTCCATAATCCATAAATTACTACCCCCCACCCTGCTCCTCCCCACATCAGCGCCCCACAGGTACTCCCACTACCGGCCACGGCTGATGAGAGGACTAGCATTTGACTTGTCTGCATGTTGTGGCAGTGAAATGCAAAATATTAACCAGTGAACTGAAAAATGACTGTTGATGAACACGCCACCCAGAATCTTCATATGTATGCATTTGTCATGAACGGGAAACAACTGCTTTTACAATGCAACTGTTACAACGCAACTGCCTTTACATTGCATGCCATTACAACGCATGTCCCTACAATGCATGCTATTACAAAGCATACCATTACAACACATGCCATTACAACGCATTATAAGGTAAGTAATGGAGATTTTTTAGTTTTAGGCTGGGTATAGGTTTTGGGGTAGATGGGAATAGTAATTTGTACCTGTACACTATCCAACACTTTCCCTACTGTTGCACTAACCGGAGTGGGAATAGTAATTTTCACCCCTCCAATATCCAACACTTATCCTTCTGTTGCACTCACTGGAGTGGGAATAGTAATTTTTACCCCTACACTATCCAACACTTACCCTACTCTTGCTCTTAAAGTATTATGCTTTGTAACGGTATGCGTTGTAATGGAATAAGTTGTAATGGTAATTATTTTTTAATGCTTTGTATTGCATGGGTTGTAAAATCATGCGATGTAATGGTAGTTGTGTTGTGAAAACCGTGGTGTAAAAGCATGGTTGTAATTGTTTGCATTGTATCGTCATATATTCGTCATGAACTAATGAACAGTGTGCTAAATCTGTGACGTTATTCCTTACAGCATCTTATTGTGTATCTTTTATCCACTAAGGTAGATGTGAGGCACATAGCTACTCATGGCTAAACTTCACCAAAACTAAAGTGTTGGCCTGCAGCTAGGGCGGTTGACCTCGGATCTGGGGAACTGGCGTTGGGTCTAGGCAACAACGCTGAATATCCTGTGATTCTGGGCAAATCTCTTAATCTCCCCGTGCCTAACAAAAAATTAATATGTCCTCATGTAACGCAACTGCTAAAGCGCTCGGATACCAGATACCTTCGGGTCTAGTTTGCGCTATATAAAACTCTGTAAAAAAAGAATTATAGTCACATTAAATCACCGTTTTACAAAAGGTGAATACTACAATATTAGAAGCAATATGGATTAGCGAGCAAAGCTCCCTAATGTGAGGACTGTATTAATACAACAAGATGGGGAATATAGTCATAGTTGTTTAAATGTTTTATACTTTATGCGGTAATTAGTTGAAATATACAAATGGCCAAGCCAATCAATAGGGAGAAATAGGGAGAAATGCCATCATAGTAAACCCAGATCTTTTGACTGGGTGTGAGTGTTTGATTGATTCAGATGCTCCATCCATCACCACCCCCTTTTGTACCATCATAGTATGTGAACATCTTTCTGGGAGGAGACTAGTCATGTATAATCTGTCGGGTGGCCCGATGTGAGGTTGGTAGAGGTCATTACCTCTAAAATCCAGGCAGACTAACGCCTGCCATATTTAGAAAGCTCACCAGCTTGGTGAAAATCTCAATGCCATCAAAGGAGCTGTCACCAGGGCTCTACATCTGAATGCAGGGGAGGTTTTCCGAGCTGCTGCAATGTTGTTTGTCGCCACTCAGCAAACTTTTCAATCAAACAAACTCTCCAAGTAGGAGTTTGTTTTTGCAAAACAAAATACTAATGAACTCAAGTCAACACCATGGAAGTTTTCTCCCAAGGTGTGGGTGGTATTTTTTTGTTTGGGTCCACCAGGCATTCCGGGTCAGTCCCCCCAGAAAAAAGTACATCAGACTGTCTGCTCTAAAAAGGGTGAATGCTCTTATGTACTTAAAACAATGGCCCTTAGTCAGTTGGGCTGTCGGTGCAAAATTTCTGTTGGCGGAGCCATCAGGGTCTCTGCTTGCAAAAACATGGTTGACTTTTTATCGCTGAAAGGCGCAGGTGGACTGTCAATTTGGCAGACAAAGTACTCCTCCACTTTTGTGGTGGAATACCCTATCTGCCAGACAGAATGAGGCCTAAGGTCTTCCGGCTCACTTGCTGTCATTAAAACAACAAGATCAGAGTGCCCAACACTTCAACAGTAGGCAGATATATAGTAAAGAAGCAAGGAACATCTTCATATCATCTTCTTTAAATTTGTTGGGATGCTACTGCACTCTTTTGAGCCAGCTTGGGTAGTTTTTTTCCTCCTGCTCTATAGAAAATTCGAAAGAAACCTTACATTTTTTAAACACTGAACAATTGCTCCTTAGAATGTCACCATACCTTCTCAATATTGGGGAAGAGCCAAACAGAATTTCCTCACATAAAGTCACTTATAACATACAATACAACCCATCATGCTGAAGTAAAAGGAGAGCATGTCATCTTACCGATTATTATCGATTTTTGTAGGCATTCTCTTTAAAAGAACCCACACTTTAACATTTTAATAAAAAACACCCTTCGTGAAGCTTCAGTTAAAGATAACTTATAGTAATCCTCCCATGCTGAAGAAAACAGGAGAGCTTTACTCATTTTTGTCAGTGTCCTTTCTTGACTAACTATAAGATCTAGGGTTAGAGACACTAGACTACCACTGTGTCATCCAACCCCATTGTGGAGGTTAAAGAGTATGTTTTACCTTAGCAACCCAATTTGAGGAGATCTTCTCCACAATGTCCCAAGTGAACAGGACTTCTTAAAACTATTTCTTCAGTTTGAGGGAATCAGTATTGTGACTGCTAATGTCTAAGAACTTCCAAGGGATATGCAACCAAGTGGCATTGCTCTGGAAAAGACCCCAAAAGTTGGGAATGGAGAAGTGTTTCATCTTGCTCAAAGAAATTACAAGTCTGGAAAACCTACCCAATCAGAGTGCTCACAAACATGATTAAGGAAATACATTAAGGTCCTGATTAGCAGTTCAGTGGAGTGAGCGCAGACTGCCATGTTGGCTTGCCCACTCCTGCACCGCCAAACCTGTGGACGAGCCACATGCCACATTTCTAGTTCCTTCGTGTCTGGCTGACTTTTTTGGTGCTCCCACGACGGTGCCTCTGAAAATGGGCACTGCAATGAGAACGCCCAAAACAGTTCTTGCATGGCATGGATTGTAAAGTCCATGCTATGCAGGAACTGTGGTGCATGCATTCAGAGGGGCACATGTTATGCCCCCCTGCATTATTCACCCCAGGGCCCAGAGGCACAGGGGAGCTCGTAGGGTCTCCATTTGTTTCCTCTCCACCGCTGTTTTCATGGAGGAGGAACCGCCATGAAAACTGTGTTGAAGAGAAAGCACATAATATGCTTGGTGAGACCACGGCGGTCCTTCCAAGCTTATTGCTACCTCTACACTGCTGTGCATGGAATGGCAGTTTCCTGGCAGCATCTATGCAGCAATGGCCATTCAACCACCCTAGTTGAAATAGGGGGGTTGGAGCGCTGGTGCGCCGGTGGATGGACCCCCAACACCACGCTTCCGTGAGCCTGGCAGTCATTGGACCACCAGACTCATAATCGGGCCCTAAGAGGAAAGTAAGGCTCCGGATAGAGCAGGGGCGGCTCTAGGCTCATGGTGGCCATGGGCAGGGAGCGTAGGTAGGGGGCCCCGGAAGAGGGGGTCCGGGCGGGGCAGAGCACGGAGGCCAGTAAAGAGGAGTGGGGGGGGGTCAGGGAGTTTGGAAGTGGAACAGAGCCGGAATCCACCAAATCACTGCCTGGGGCCGCCACGCAAATATGTATGCATCCTCAGAGGATTATTATATTAAGGATATATATTGGCGTGGTGGCCCCTGGGGTTCGGTGGCCCTGTACAGGTGCACAGCTTGCACATGCCTAAGGCCGCCCCTGGATAGAGCCTCTAGGCTTGGTGCCTACACTGGGAAGTGAAAGGCATTTCCTCTGTTCCAGAGCATTTCTCTTTAGTTCTCTCTTCATAAGTACCTCAATCTTACCATATCCAAAATTGTAGGAGTCCAGCTAGATATAGCCAGCAGACTTTTCTTTCTCGACTGGATTTTACACCTTTCTAAGACTACCAGGCTCACACTGTGTCCTCTGTCCTGTGGTCAAATAAAAATTATTGATTCCTCTTTGAGCACAAATTTCTATCTCATTCAGAGGTTTCCATACACATATTTTTAAAGACATTATCCGTAGGGTTTGTGTAGTAAAAACATTTCAGAAATGGGAAAAAAACAATTACCAATCTGTAAAACCAAAACTGCACAATACCCCTCTTTCCAACCAAAAATCTTTCAATCTCTTGCAAAAACCACCCTTTTGTGAAATCTCAACTGTGTGGCAACAGTAGTCCTCCTAGGCAATTTTGCGCCCTTCCAAACTTTGGGATTCAGAATGAGGGGCTTATTTCTCAGCAAAATCTCTCACCAGCCTTATGTCTAGATCTGTCCACTAGCCTTTACTCTAATATCAGCTTCACCTGAGCCCGAGAATTGTCTTAAAGACACATGAGGGATCTTATTTACTCTTGTGAGATATTAACCTTCCCAATTAACTGTTGATGTAAATGCTTGAGCTTTCTGTTTATATCTGACACTTAATTTGTGTTTTTTTAATATTTTGGTTTCTAATAAATACTTATCTACTTTTTGACTTTCAGTCTTTGTAGTGCAGAGAACGTGAACATCATGTCTTGGCACCAAGAACTATGAAACCCTCTAGTGCGCATAGCTTGCCTGTATGGACTCCCATCTGTGGCTGCTGGGTAAATGCTTCTCCCAAAAGCTTAAAAGATATGTGTGAATGACTATCAACTGACACCATCACTATTTAGGTGAATGTAGAAGAAGCCCTTCTACTGCTCTTTTTGTGGTTTCAACCTACTTGTAGTTTGTTGGGAAAAGAGTTGTAAAAACCTTGGGTGAAATAGGGGTATGAGAAATTTGCCTAACTTTCTTTTAAGTGATTATGCAAAGTTTTGGAAAAAGATGGGAAATTGTGCACAGTTCCCGAAATCTAAATCCGACACAGCATTATATTTAACCATGAAATGCATCTTTGGACAATTTTTGACATGCGGACACATTTTGAGCAAAAAGAAGTGAAAAAAACACAACTGCTGTGAAAAACAGCAACTTGCATTCTGGTTGATTGCTTTGTTCCCGCACTATGGGGCATATGGGGCAGTTTCCTGTCGCTAAAACGGCGATGGTTTTAACGAGGTTCTTGCTAATATGCCCCTGTATTTTTGCCATGAATAATGGTGCAATTAAACAACGTGAAGTAATTGAATATTTTCAGAAATTTCGCGTAACAGGCATAGCACAAACTTAGGAAATAGGATATTCTGTCCACGCCTAGAAAACTATCTAGTAATCTTTTCTTTTGCACAGTTACATTTAGGATTAAGACATAGCTATGACAAATACATGGCATTCTGCGTTAGAAAACATACAGTTTCAACCAAGTGTTATTTACATCTCTGGTAGTTTCTGAAAACCAGGAAGAGGTCAGTATTAGCACAGCAGGCATTCTATTGACGTCCCTTTAAAAAAAATATACAAGTGTACACACTACTTTTTCACATTTTTCAAAAAAAGAGCACATTTGCCAAATGTTTGCTATTTACTCATTTTACTCCACAATCATTGGTAACTTTAGATGCAAAAGATGTGGGAAAGAGAGCACATGTTCAGCTTAAGTATCTTCTCGCAAACAATCACCGGCTCCACTGCCGAGAGTGCCGTGAGGAGAGTGGTCACTCTGCCCCAGCTCCAGCTCCTGGCTGCAGGCTAAGGACACGCTTCTTTGGGCCACTGCTAGGGGAACTGCGGGCCTAAACTACAAACTACAAATCCCAGCAGCCTATTGTCGGAGCCTGTTGTGGGCATCATCAGGGGGCGCAGACGTCTACTTCTGGCCTCCTCGCCTGCTGTAGCGGGGACGCGCGCGGGCAAAGCCCGGGCCAAGGGCGGGCCCGTCCTTGCCCGTCATCGACCGGAATAGCCAGGCTGGGCCACATCTCTTTCATCTACTATAACAGAAGGTACCTGTTACTCATTTACCACTTTTAATTGTCAGGAACGATGTCAAGGAGAAGGGGCCCGAAGGATAAGGTTTGCCAGTGCCCCCGAGATTATCATCTGGGTCCATCATCTCACCGTCTCCGCTTTGCAAATCGTCATCACCTGGAATTCCTCGTGATTTGATTCAACCCCCCTAGTGTTCCCCTTTTACCCAGCTCGGTAACAAGTGCCTTACCAGATGGAAGTATAGTGGCAATCTCGCAAGACGAATCCGAGGAGTCACTACCACCACAACAAATTCACAAACGCACTAGAGCAGGAGGCCCATTTGAGCTTGGGAAAGCCAAGCCTCAGAAACCACAAGTTGTCATGCCCAAGACTCAACGAAAAAAACTAACATCAATAGCTGTTAATAATTCTATCTCTGCAAAGCCCCCCGCTTTTTCGGCCCAGAACCTGACATCTATATGGGCGGACATTGCACTAAAAATCGATTCTGTTATGGCACCTTTACTGGGAAAACTTTCCCTTATTGAGAAGCGGATAACGAACTTGGAGACAAGTCGATGCGATCCTAAGGTTACCCCATCTATGGCCCAACTCTCTAGACCACTGGTCCGTGAGCCCCAAACACGTCCCCAGAGTACAGATGTGCCAGCAGTAGTTCGGGCTGCTCTTAACAGCCCCCTGCCCTTAGTTACTCAGCCTGAACAGGATCAACCAAATATGCCCAAGGCATCAAGTACCAATGTATCTACTACCGATCTCAACCCTTACCTACCCATAGTCATTGACAAATCCAGCCGCAAAGGGTCCTGTCCAGAAAAATCCAATGCTCCTTTCAATCAACCTGAACAACCATCCTCTGTGACTCTCTATCCTCCACCAGCAGCTGCCCCACTGGCCTTAGTCCTGGCAAATGTACCTCCCCTCAGAAAAGAGCAGACTTAGACTACTACTAATTTGATAAATGTCTCCATTGGTTTTCGAACAATACTAATATAACTGAAAAGGGGAAATGTATGATGGCCAGTGAAATGATTATGGCAAGGAGAGTGCACTGGGTTGGAAATCAATACAAATTGTTCCATGGGGATTGTATTATTATATATTTTGCCCATTTTGATGTATTGCCTAATTTGTTGCCCAACCTCTATCCCCCTCAACACAGGAATTCCCGGTTAATCCCCCAAACACTAGAGTTTTTCTATGATAATGCCACGCCCCGAAGGCCTAGAATGAACAGGGACATCAACCCACAGCTTCTGCTTGGAGGGAGGGGGCGTGTAACTCCAGCAACATCAGGGGGCATTCCTCTGGGCAACAGATTTCATCCCTTATCATCCCTTGAGGAATGTGATTGACTACTAGCAGGTAGTAGTTGCAGACCCTTACCACACATACATTTGGTTTACTCCCCAACGAAACAAAGTATTCACAAATCACCACATCCAAGTATGATTGAGACCAGCATCCTGCCTGAGCTAAATAGAGAACCTATAGCTGAAGTGCTGGTCTATGAGCAGGTGCCTAGATTGCAATTAAATTGTTTGTTGAGTTCAACCTATAGAATTCCTATAGAGGCCAAATTGAGCACTGAACCAGGTACCCTTGTGGTTTCATCCACATCTGAATCTCCTCTAGCGACTGATCCATTTGGGAGAGATAAGAATATATATAACTCAAGGAAACTTTCATTATTATCATGGAACATTTCTGGCCTGAATACTAGGGCAAACTCTCCCGATTGGCAACAATTCTTAGAATTATATGACATATGTCTCTTTCAGGAGACGTGGTTACTTACCCCAATGTATCACTTAGGCTATCTTAACTTTCATAAAGTGGCTACAAAGGGAAGCAAGGGTCGCCCGGCAGGAGGGCTCACTATCTGGGTATGGCAGGATCTTGGCTTCGAAGTTCATCCTTTAGTAACCCAGAGTAACGATATTCTTGCGGTACGCCATATTGTGAGTCCTACAATTATCATAGATATTTATAACGTATATGCTAGGGGCATGGTCAGGGTAGAAGCTCAAATGTTTTATTGACTTTGTAGGAACTACTTGATGGATATTCCCAGGACCCAATGGTTGTGGTTGCCGGAGATTTTAACACAACCTTCGACCACTGGGTCGTGGTGAATCTGATCTTGCAGGTGATGAGGATGAAAGGTGGGGTAATCCTAGGTTGAATTTACTTCCGGTGAAAAAATGGACGGATGCAGCCATACAACTAAAGGGGTTCTGCTTAGAGAAAGGGTTAAGGGCAGCAAATGGGCGCACACCCTCGGACCGTCATGGAGCTCACACCTTCAATAATGGCCATTTTAACAGCAGAATAGATAATCTGTTTGTTAATCTTAAATTCTGGCATTTCTAAAGGATATGATCATATAGGAGCGCATGGAAAGTGATCACAACCCCCTATGCTCTACCTTTGAACTCCGGGGCCAGCTAAATGCAAGTAACCACGGAGAGAGAACAACTACTCTTGATTTGGTTTGTTCGAATGACACACGTCACTTGAAATTGGCAAAACTTGTCGAGAACCCAGAAACATTGACTGCTATTAATGAAGATATGATTGGCACCCTAGCCAGTCTTGAGGCTGGATTGCAACACAATCCTGCCTTCGGAAAGGAAATCACTGGAATTCATAACTCTTTTTTTTCAAGGTTACATACCCACTTTGTTAGGCAAACGTCAAGACCAAAAACTATTGCTCCGACGCAGACCTCATGGTTCAATAAGGCCTGTAGAGTGGCACGGAATAGACTAGGGATAGAGCTTAAATCAAGGAATCCTGATAGAGTCCGTGAGGCACAAAATAATTATAGGAGGATTCGGGTTTTGGCTAGAAAAAGAGTACGATGAGAATAGGTGGCAGGACCTAAGAGTGGCATGTACAAACAGAGATAATAAACAGTTTTGGAATCTCGTGAATGGGGCAATGGGGGCTATCCAGAAAGCCCACAGAACCATTTTGACAAACATCAGTGGGTGGATTTCTTTAAACCTCAGTATGCCAGTAAGGATGATAATGTGAGGGCACTTGAGGAATGTGAGTACACATTTTTTAGAGATGCACCCTTTCTACCAGCAGATACAGAGAGAGCTTTGGGAGCTGTAATGGAGGGTAGAGCTACAGGCATTGATGGAATTCTCGCAGACTTATTTTTAAATGATAAATTTAACTGGGTCCAGTATATTATCATTTTGGCTAATGTCATTGCTGAAGGTGCACCAGTTCCAATATCATGGAAAGGGGCTGAAATGGTAACCATTTTTAAAAAAGAGGACAAGTCGAGACCAGAAAATTACAGGCCTATAAGCCTGATAGATTGCTTGCAAAAAGTTGTGGGCCGGATGGTTCTGAATAGTGTCCAGGTGTGGATTGACGAGCACGCAATCTTGTTACCCTTTCAGGCGGGTTTTCGGTCAAAATACAAGCACAGTGGATCCGATTTTTCGATTTATAACGCTATATTGGCGTAATGTGGTTGTGTGGAAAGGGTCACTTTACGTTGCTTTTGTTGACCTTAGGTCAGCTTTTGACCTAGTCCCTCACAGCAAATTATGGTCTGTGCGATCTGAGTTGGGGATGGCAGCAGATCTATTAACACTAATTATTTGCTTACATGAGGACAACTTTACTCACATCAGATGGGGTGATCGGGGCAGTGTCACAGATTCGTTCCCAGTGGGCAGAGGAGTCCGCCACAGTTGTGTGCTAGCGCCAACATTATTTTCCCTTTATATTAATGGTATAGTGGACTCCTTTATGCATGTAGCCACTGATGCCCCAGTGGTGGCCAGTATCTGCACACCCATGTTATTGTTTGCGGATGACATGTTATTTTATCCAAAACCCCCAGTGGCCTCCAACGTGCCTTGAAGTGTTTTAACGACTTCTGTACTTCGCGGGGCCTGGAAGTGAATAATAACAAAACTAAATGCATGTCCCTTAATCAGCACAGATGGATGTACTTCAGTACAACGCGATCATTTTGATGGCGGTACTTTAAAACGCGGTTTTCACAACGCAAGTCGTTACAACGACTTGCGTTGGAGGGTGCTGGATTGAGGATTAATTTAATTTTCTATTTCAACTCCAGCCCACGTAATAGTAGGGAAGGTGTTGGAATAGAAAATCAAAATATTCATTAATCAAGAGCGCCATCCAGTGCAAGTCATAGTAATGACTTGCGTTGTAATGGCTGCGTCGTAAATGTTGCATGGTGTAAACAATGCGTTGTAAAGGATGTTTCCCGCACAGATCATTTAGGGGCGGCATAACAATGATCAACCTCCCCTTGGAACAGGTTAAGTCTTTTGTATATCTGGGCATAACTTTACAAAAAGACATGGGATGGAACGGCCAATTGGATATGTCTGTTTTAAAATTTCGCCAAAATGCAGGGGCTGTTTATACAAAGCATAGGTTGTCATACACTAAACCTATAGGTCCGGTCATACAAATCTACGAATCGAAAATTTTGAGTTCCTCGTTGTATGGGGCCGAGTTGTGGGGCTTTGAAAACCTCAGGTCGATCTCTGTTGCAGACACAAAGCTTTTAAGGAAAATTATAGGCGTTCCACAAAGTACCCCCTCAGGCCCCTTGTTGTATGACCTTGGTAGGAAATCCGTAGTGGACCTGGCTAGACTTCACCCACTTTTATATTTGCGGAGGTTTTGGTCCATAAAGGAACTAAAACATTATGCATCAGGCTTCATGGACGTAATTCTGACAGATAGCCAACACAGAATCAAATGGCTTCTGGAAATTAAGTCCCTTCTCAAAATGATGGGCACGAGTGTACTTTGGGCAGATCCTGCTAATGTGTCTTTTCCCTCTAAAGAAGCTTTAACGGCAAAATATTGGGAAATGGTGTTCTGCAATACATACTGCAGCCACTCCTCCTCATCATTAACGGGCAAATTTATGGAATTTAAATCTTTCCCCTGTCTTGAGCAATATTGGGATATTATAACAAAATCCTTTGACCGCAAATTATATTTCCAGTTAAGGGTAGGTACCTTGCCAACTAGATCCTTTACTGCAAAGTGGGGTAGGAATGAGTGTGATAAATGCCATTTCTGCCCAGATCAAATTGAAACAGTTGCCCATTTTTTTTTAGCTTGCTCTGCATGCATTACTCCTTGGCGAGCATGGCTGAGACAGATAAGTAAATAACTGGCCTTCAGAAATTGTGCTGATGTAATGAGAGTTTTCTGCTCTGACCCCGCACCACTTCAGTGGCGTAACGAAACTTGAGGGGGCCCCCCTGCAAAGCACATGGAGGGGCCCCTGCGGCGGCCCAGCCCACCACCTACCACTTTTCCCTACCGCCCATATTGTCTCTCTAAGTTCTAATGAGAAAATAGGAAGCACTCTCAACATACAAGCAATGGCATTTGTAAATATACTGTCAAAAGCCCCCTCTCACGTGCTCACAATCTATCTCTCTCCTCTGTCTTTATCCCCCTCCCCCCTTCCGCACACTCTCTCTCTCTATACTTTCATCCCTCTCCTCTCTATCCTTTTATTCCTCTCCTCGGTCTCTTTTTACCCCTCTCCTCTCTCTCTCTCTCTCTCTCTCTCTCTCTCTCTCTATCCCTCTCCTGTCTTTATCCCTCTCCCCCTTTTGCTCCCTCCCTCTTTTTATCCGCCTCTCTTTATTCCACTTCTCTCAGTCTCTCTATCCCTCACCTCTGCCTCTTTTTATCCCTCTCTCTCTCATGCGCTCCCTCTGTCCCTCTCCTGTTTTTACCCCACTCCCCTCTCTCGCACGCTCTCTCTCTATCCCTCTCATCTGTCTCTTTTTATCCTTCTCTCTCTCGCGCTCTCTCTATCCCTCTCCTCTGTCTTTTTCCCTCTCCCCCTCTCGCACGCTCTCTCTAGCTCTCTCCTCTTCCTCTTTTTATCCCTCTCCTCTCTCTCTGATTCTTTTTATCCCTCTCCCTCGCGCGCTCTCTCTCTATCCCTCTCCTGTCTTTATCCCTCTCCTCTCTCACGCGCTCTCTCTCTATCCCTCCCCTGTCTTTATCCCTCTCCCCTTTTGCTCTCTCCCTCTTTTTATCTGCCTCTCTTTATTCCAACCCTCGCAGACTCTCTTTCTATCCCTCTCCTCTGTCTCTTTTTATCCTTCTCCTCTCTCGTCTCTTTTTATCCCTCTCTCTCACGTGTTCGCTCTCTGTCACTCTCCTCTCTGTCTTTACCCCTCTCCCCCTCTCGCATGCTCCCTCTCTATCCCTCTTGTCTCTCTCTTCCTGTGATTTTTTTTATCCCTTTCTCTCTATCACGCGCTCTCGCTCTATCCCTCTCCTGTCTTTATCCCTCTCCCCCTTTTGCTCTCTCTTTATCTTTTTATCTGCCTCTCTTTATTCCACTTCTCTCAGACTCTCTCTCTATCCCTCTCCTGTCTCTTTTTATCCCTCTCTCTCTCACGCGCTCGCTCTCTGTCCTTCTCCTGTCTTTAACCCTCTCCCCCTCTCGCACGCTCTCTCTCCCTCTCCTCTGTTTTTTTTTATCTCTCTCTCACACGCTCGCTCTGTCCTTCTTCTGTCTTTACCCCTCTCCCCCTCTCGCACACTCTCTCTCTATCCCTCTCCTGTCTCTTTTTATCCCTCTCTCATAAACGTTTGGATTATGCGCCCCCTTTTTGCCCTCTTTTTTCTCCTCACTACCGCTCTCCCAGCAACACCCCTCTCATCTCTCCCCCACCCTCCTTCGCCTCAGCTTCCCAACATGGCCACCTCTCGAGTTAAGTCTGGAGCCAATTGCTACAAAATCATTTATCCTCCCGACCAGACTAAAGCTACAATAAAACGACTTAAGCATAGCACTATTGAACGTTTCCCGGACTCCCTTTTTGTGGATCAATTTTACAATGGTAGTCTTGGGAGGCTTAAAAACGATTTCATCTTCTTCACTCGCGACATACCCTCTTGGTCCAACAGTTTTTACAATTCCCTTAACGTCACCTCCTCCGCCTCTATCCCTTATGGGAAACAACTAAAAATTTCCCCCTCTGGGTGCTTCAATGGCTACCTCACTATCTCACTCTATAACAACGGTACTGTCATGATCCAAGGCAAAGACTCCTGCCTCTCGATCTTTGACCACCTCTTCCCCTCCTTACTCCCCGTCTCTGCAACCGGGTTTCCCCTTGACTCTCCTTCCAGCTCCACCCTTTACTCCCTTTCTCCTCCGCCGACCCCTCCCCACTCCAATTGGCTGCACTCTCGAGAAGCGCAGGTCGGCCCTCTTCCCTTCCCCCCCCAACTTACCTCATCTCCTAATCCTCCTCCCCCACAGTATGTCCCCTCCCGCATTACTTCAGCCTTACCACTAGCTAACACGCTCCTCGTCCCATCTGCACTTTCACGACACTCCAATCTATTCTCCTCCCCCATACTTCTTCCCATCACCCCCCTCTTTAGTCCACCTCTCCTCCAACACTCTCCCCAATTAACTTTTCCTATGCTCCCCTTAGCCCTCCTTCCATCCCTCCTCTCCACCCCTTCATCCCCTCGTCATTCACCCCGTTTTTGCCACATTCCCACTGCATCTCTCTCCTCCCTCCTACTCCTCCAGTACTGCCGCACTACCCCTTTCCACTCCTAGGAACACCTTCCATCTCCCTCACTCGGGCCCAGCAGAACCACATCCCCTCCTCAACTTCCCTTTCTCTCAACCCCCCTCACTCTGCCAGATGACCGTTCTCTCAGTGCTACCTCTCCTAACTGACAGGACCTCTGCAACCAATGCACCTCTTTTCCTCCCAAACCTCCTACACGCCCATGACGCCACACAGGCCTCCCCGCTCCTACTTCCCTACCGACGTGTTCCGCATCTTTCTCCCTCTAAATTTGTCCTTAATTCCTCTCCCTCTTGCAACACCAACAATGACAACTCTCCCTTAACCCCCAATTCACTTACTCCCGCTCCCAACCTCCACCTTTCCCCACCTGTGAACCCCACCCCCCAACACACCTCCTGACACCCCACTTCTCCCTGCCGTCCACCACCAATTCCACCCCCCCTTATTTCAATCGAGGCCCCCAACCTTCCGTGCTCTGCCTCTTTCTCACTGGAAAATACGCTAGGCTCTCTGATCACCTCCATCTCTCAGCTTACAGCTGCCATTTCACTTTTATGCTCTAAGATCTCCACCCCTCCATGCACCTCTACTCCCTCCCAACTTCCCCAGAGATACACCTCGCCCCGTCACCCCAATACAGCCAAGCTCAACCTTTCGTCTGCAAACGTCGTTAACTCACACAAGCCCTTGAACGCCACCCTTCTTCAACAGACATACCCTAGCAACCCCACTGTCTACACTATCCCAACCATCACCTCTGTCAGAACAAAGCGTCCACCTAAATCCTCCCGAGCACCCCGCAAATGTACAATATCCCGATCACCCTTCAGAGCCCAAGTGCCCCCGTCACCAAAACAGTCTTGACAGAGCTGCGCTGTATGCTTCACAACTGCAGATCTGCAGTAAAACACAAACTTGAAATCTCCGACACCATCACCCTTCACAAACTTGACATGCTCTTCCTCACAGAGACCTGGTTCAAAGATACCTCTCACTCTATGTTTGATCTCCTAGTACCCACAGGTTATTCCATATTTAGGAATGACAGAACTGAAAACACGGGGGGAGGTGTTGCAGTCATCTTCAGAAATGCCCTTCAACTTAAGGCGTCTCCTAGCAGCTCCTCCCACACCTTTGAATGCCTTTCTCTTGAACTTCAATTGCAACACCGTTCACCGCTCAGATTCCATATCATTTACCACCGCCTCGTAGTAGTAGCTCTTCGTTTATAGAAGATCTCAAAGACTTCATCAGCGACCAATGCTCTCAAAGTGACACTCAGACCATCGTGGGTGACTTCAATCTCCACTGGGGCGCACCGCAAGACTCCTCTGCGAACTCACTGGCCACCTTCCTCTCGGTAAATGATCGTATCCAACACTGCACTGAACCAACCCACTCTAAGGGCGCAATCCTGGACCTTGTTATTTCTAAAGCAGGCATGCTTTCTACTACTACCCCTATTCATGTAGATTGGTCTGACCACCACCTCATCCCATTCTCTCTTCAACTTTCACACTCTATAACTCTTGGCCAACCCAAGAGGGCCATCTCCTGGTTCCGTGATGCCAAAAACATTGATGTTGGTCCCCTCTGTGAATCAGCTTTGCTTTCACTTCCAAGGCTAGACCCGAACATAGCTGTTGACGATCTCACCTCCCAATGCCTCACAGTTCTTGCAGCTGAAATTAATAATGTCGCTCCACTTAAAAGCAAAAGGATAAGGCCCACTCCCTCAGCACCTTGGTTCAACAAATCCCTTTATGAGGAAAGGAAGCAGCTAAGAGTCCTGGAGAAGCAATGGAGGCAATTGCCTTCCACTGACAATTTAGCCTTGCTTCGCACAGCAAGATCCGAATACCACAAGCACATCTTCCTTGAGAAAGCGACGCACTTCAAAACCCTCCTTGATTCTGCCAAAAATAGACTCAAAAAACTATTCGATCTCATCAAGACTCCAAGCTGCTCTCCCCCAACCTCCAAGGTGGAGGATTCTACAAAGAGAGCAGCGGATTTCGCTATTTTTTTCGATGGAAAGGTGAAATCACTTGTGGATCAGGTTGCTCATCCTACATCTCCAGAGGAGCGCAAATCCTTAGCCATTTGGCAGAGCTTTGACCCCATATCTGAAGATGCCCTTCTCAAGTGCATACGCGAAACAAAGCCCTCCAACCATTCTCTTGACCCTATCCCCAGTGCCATTGCCTTTGACTTCTATACCCATTCCCTCTCCTATTGGACCACTCTGATCAACATCTCCCTCTGGCAAGGCTCCTTTCCTGTCTCCTTCAAAACTGGGCAGGTCACCCCTCTGCTGAAAAAGCCCACTGCTGATGCGAATGACCTCAACAACTTCCGCCCCATCACCAACCTTCCCTTTCTTGCGAAGATCACGGAAAGATGTATAGCCAAACAACTCTCTCATCATATCAAGGACAATGATCTTCTTGACAATTGTCAGTCCGGCTTCATCCAAAACTCCAGCACTGAAACAGCCCTACTGCAAGTGGTTGATGATGCGCTGAGGATACTCGACTCAGGGGGGTCCTGTCTGCTAATTCTCCTTGACCTTTCCGCAGCCTTCGACACTGTTAATCACAACACCCTCCTCAATATTTTTCAACAGAGAATGGGCTTGGAGGGCACTGTGCTTAAATGGTTTGCATCCTTCCTCTCTGACAGATCTCAAATGATCAAAATAGCGAACAGTCTTTCTTCTCCTGTGGCGGTGGGTCAAGGTGTTCCCCAAGGCTCTATACTTGCACCCACATTGTTCAATCTCTACTTAGAACCACAGGGAAACCTCCTAAGCAAATCCGGGATTCACTATCATCTCTATGCAGATGACACTCAACTCTACCTCAAGGTTGCCTCCACTCATGACCTCTCCATCCTAAGCTCCACTCTCGACTCCATTCAAAACTGGATGTCATCTCATCAATTGATTCTGAATCCCTCCAAAACTGAATTCCTCCTCTTCTCCTCCTCACTCTCTCCTCCCCCGGTTCAATCATGGATGGATCAGATGAATCTACTCAACAATAAACCCATCATTGTCGACAGCGCAAAATCCCTTGGTGTCATTCTAGACAAAAAACTCAATCTAACTCCCCACATCAATTCTATTGCAAAATCTGCTCGCTACCAACTGCGCCTTCTTTGGGGAATCCGTCGCTTCTTCCCGGAGCAGGACCTTATAACCCTGGTGCAATCGCTGGTCCTCTCCAGACTAGACTACTGCAATTCTCTTCTTACTGGCCTCCCCAAATCTCACCTGTCCCCACTTAAGTCTGTCTTCCATTCAGCAGCTCGTTTCATTTATGGGGCCAAAAGAAGCGATCACATCACACCGATGTTATCCACCCTCCGCTGGCTTCCCTTCGAGGCTAGAGCTATCTACAAGACCGCTTGTATCACCCACAAAGCCTTGCACTCCTCCTCTCCCCGCTACCTGGCGAATAAACTGAAACTCTCTGGAGGCTCTAGACCTTCACGCAATGCGGAGAATCTACTGCTTGAACCTCCCACTTTCAAGAAGGAAAGAACAATGGCCCAATCCTTTTCAGGCAACGCAGTGAGAATCTGGAACTCGTTTCCGCCTCAGCTCCGGACCACCGCCTCCTCCCAGGCCTTCAAAAGGGACCTCAAAGTTCTCCTCCTCCAGAGACACCTCCAAAAGTAATTCACGTCCTCGTGCTATTTGGAGGAAGACTTCCCACTACTGATATTTTCTACTTTCCATGACCATGGAAGTGCCTTCCCAGTGTTTGTCCTGTGGTTGGAGTGTCTGCCTTTTTGCAGTATTCTCCATGTACTTGTGTTCGGTGCCCTTTTGTAGCATGCACACACCACTTTGCCCTTGTAACACACGGTTGCTACCTCTCACATGTTTTTACCTTTGATACTTGCACAAGTGCCACCTTGCCTACGTAACGCTTGTTCTTGTGCCTAGCACTTTTTGCAGTATTATACCTCAAATTATACTCTGTTTTCTCTTATAACTACACACTTGTCACTTTTCCTCTTGTGCACTTTTGACTACCTCATGTATTTTTGGTTGCTCACAATTTTTACTACCTCAAGTATTTTGTTTGCTCACAATTATCACTATTACCTTTACTACCTCATGTATTTTTGGTTGCTCACAATTTTTACTACCTCAAGAATTTTGTTTGCTCACGATTGTCACTTTTACCTTTACTACCTCATGTATTTTTGGTTGCTCACATTTTTTACTACCTCATGTATTTTGTTTTTTGCTCACAATTGTCACTATTACCTTATGTAAGTAACGTATGCTTTTGTAATCTGCTCTTTTGTAATGTTTCTCATTATGTTTCATTTCTGTTCCTAATGTGAAGCGCTCTGACGCCTTCGGGTAAAGTCCGCGCTATATAAAAATGCATAAATAAAATAAAATAAATAAATAAACCCCTCTCCCCCTCTCGCACGCTCTCTCTCTCTCTCCCTCTCCTGTCTTTTTTTATCTCTCTCTCACACGCTCGCTCTGTCCTTCTCCTGTCTTTACCCCTCTCCCCCTCTCGCACACTCTCTCTCTATCCCTCTCCTCTGTCTCTTTTTATCCCTCTCCCCCTTCTGCTCTCCCCCTCTTTTTATCCCTCTCCTCTCCCTCTCTTTATCCCCTCTGCTCTCTCTGTCTCTTTTTATACCTCTCTCTTCATTCCTCTCCTCTTTTTCTCTTTCTCCACCTCCCCTTTGCTCTCTATATAGCCTTTGAGTTCTTTCTCGTTGCAGCCTCCTCTCTCTTTCGCACCCCCCTATCCCGAGCATAGGCCCGGTGATAAAGGCGATGTGACCTCTGAATGCACCAGTGAGGTGTTTGAGACAACACTCGCCCGAACTGCTGTGTCGGGATATTACTCTCTTTATTTTAAGACCCATGGAACATTGTATCCCTAACAAAAAGACATTTATAGGAACGTTTGCAGCAGGTTATTTCCAAAACAATGCTTTACTTTAAAGAAAAATATTTTTTCTAATATGCAACAATTGATTGAATTTGCCAATGATCTGAGGGCGCGAGAGGGGCTATCATGGACGGGCGGTGGCGGCGATGCTTCGTGGCGACCTGTGAGTGCAGAATTTTACAGTGAATTGCCATGTTTTAGCTTGAAATTGTTCACAAAGTACACTTATAGTCGACTGCCTATTCCCCTGATGTCATGTTCGCATATAAAAATAAAGAGCCTTCCGAGTAATTCACTGGTGCTTTTAATTGTCAGTGAAACTAGCGTTCCTAATAAGCTGTTACATTCATTGTAATATTGCACCAGGTTGCACTGTTTGTTTTGATCTGAAAACATTAATTTTAAGTCATGTGTTCTCCATAGAGGCCTACATGCTAGTACAGATGAAGCGCCATGTTCACACAGTTGTGGAAAATGTCACCTTGCCTTTAAACATCTGTCATGAAAGATAAAAACATTTTTGGCAAACAGCTACGCACCTGCTCTCACTCAGCCTCGGCTTGCGCCGTCTAACTTGCTGCTCCCAAAATCCCAGCAAAGCTCTGCACTACCCGCTTCTCTTGGGCCTACCTTCCTTCCTCAGAGGCACCTGCTCTCGTCTTTCTTTACTGGCCACGCCTTACTGCACACTTTTAATTGTTGCGCAGCAAATGCGCATGACTGACAGTAGTAGTCACCAGCCCCACTCTATGCCCCACCCGACCGCGCAGACGCGGAGACATCTGTGCGCCGCGTATTTAATAAAGAGGCAGAAGAGCCTCAGTGGCCGGGCGTGCGCACACCATTTAATTATTTAGGAGTAAGAGCCAACAACCAACAACATTTAATAAATTAGTAGCCAGGTTAAGAGCCAGAAGAGTGGGCAGCGGGGGCCTGTGTTACGCCCCTGCACCACCTATTGCCATAGCAATGGCTACATTTCTAAGCTGGTCATTGGGCATACGTAAGCATCATTTTGGTGGAACCCAAGGCTGATTAATATTTGAATTCTTTTGCCCACAATTACAGTCCTAATCAATTATTTCTGTTAGATTATTTTTACTACCTTTTTAACTAAATGGGTTTTCTGTCTTTTTTTTAAATATATATATTGTATAACTTAATGTTTTGAAATCTATGATTTTTAATGTATATTTTTTAAGCTGTTATATGTATGAGCTTTAAGACTTAATTGTTGTAATAAAGCTTTTGATGATGATGTATCTTCTGTGGGAAAAAGGACTCATCACATAAGGGTGTGAGATCTGAAACGCATCAACATTTCTGTTTATCTCTGAAAGTTTTATGATTATGCATGGCAAAGCTGCCATGAGATGAGTCAGAGACAGTTTGCACCTGTGGGCCGCCTGATAAGGTTGTTTGGAAGCTGAGACTGAGCAGACATCGAGTTTCTGGCCTCTCCTCCCGTGCCTGCCTGCCGACGGATTTCTTCCAGAGTGAGCTTTTACAACCACCTTGAATCATGCCCTTGTTTCGGAGCCATTATCAGATGAGGGATAAAAGTATTGCAAAAAAAACACTTTCCTTTCTCTCTTGCGAGACAGACCATAATACCTTTCTCCGTGAATCTCAGACACAGAAAACAAGGTTCCTACAATTTCAACAGAAAAGGCAATACAATTGGACACATCATAAAAAAGAAAAAAAATGCATGAACAGAGAACACGAAGATGGAAAAGAAGAGAGTGCTGGTACAATGGGTACAGGTGGAGGATTGAGAAAGCTTGTACAGGAACACAAATAAAGAAATGTTTTTCCCAAAGACAAGAAAAGCGGCCATATAGACAAAGGGGCATAATTATAACCCCTTTGCGCCAGCGGAGCGTTACTTTTTGTGATGTCTAGGTGGTGCAAACCTTGAAATCATATTTAAGAGGCCAAGTAAAGCCAGGATGCGTGGCTTTGAATGGACTCCTAGTTATGGAGTACGGCAAGGGAGCGTAAATCGCTTCGTTGCCTTACTCTGCGCCCAGGAGGCATTCCATGGGTGTTGCAGTGGGTTTTTCCATGCAGCACCCATGGATGTTCACAGTCCTTACCCAGATTCACGAGAGCATGTAAACCTGGGGAAGTGCCAAAACCTTACCTCTGCCGAGGTGAGGTGCATTGAGGAAAAATAACTTTATTTCTCCTCATTTATTCATCTTTCTATGTGTGCTGCATTCCGTAGCACTTATATAGAGAGGAAAACACCTCTCAGGTTTGCTTTTGTGCAGGAATGTGCTACTTCCTGCGCAAAAACAATCCTGCCAACAACACAGGCACCCTTGTAACACAGTTCAAAGGTGTCTCCGTTCGCACTTCGCTGCAGAAATCGTGCCAGTGCTGGAGGAATGGACAGGAATGCACCATATTAGAGAAATACGTTGCATTCTTGCCCTTTAACTTTGATGTAGGGCAGCATAGCGAGGTGACTTGCTGCGCTGCCCTTTGTCAAAACCCCACAAATAAGGCCCAAAGACTATTCACATTTTTTATTGAACCTGTCTCAACTTCTTTTAAAGGCAGAGACAAGGCCAGTACATAAGTGCATAGGCTGTAAATAGAAAGGATGTTCTTAGTCAGCAAACAAAAATTGCAGTTTTCTGAGCAAGGAAACTCAAGTACTCCCATGCAGTGCTGAATACAACATTTTTAAAAGTACCCTTAAGTTGGTATTTGAAGGATATACCATTGCTCACTCTGTGCTCCAGGATAGAGATGTGTTGGTCATGAGGGGACCATTTATCCTCATTGTGTTGTAGAGAGGCATTGGTGTCGACTAGAAATGGTTTTAGGCTCCTAAGGTCTTCCATAATGTCTTCCAAAGTCAGGGGTGGCGACGATTCAGAGGGGGAGGTTAGATCCCTTTTTAGCCGCTTAACTGAAGAAGAATTAGCAGTTTTTTTAATGGCACCAGTGGCCTGAGGAGAGAACAAGCATTCCCTCTCAAGCCTAAAGACGCTCCCCATGTTGTATGGCTACGCAGAAATAGTATTGACTGACCCAGTCTGTTGATTTAAACAAAGAGACTGGCTTTCCGCCACCTTATGCCTTATAAGACCTCCGCATGTAAGGATGCAGAATGAGCAAGTGAATTGGAGGGAGGAACACTTGGGCACACCCTTGGGTGATGTGACAGGAAATTATACCAGCTGAATGACAATCCAGAGTTACTGAGGCCTCAAATAATAATATTGTCTGAGTCTACAACTGTTGATGGAAAGTCTAAAGTGATATGCGAGGTAGTCCTAAGGTAAGAATGAAGCCAGCAATTGAATGCAGCAGATGATGAAATAAAGTCAGAAAAATGCCCTCAACTAATCATGGAGGCAGGAGAATCCAAATGAGTAGCAAAAATGAAGGCACCAGTTAAGGGCCCCTTGTGAACAAAGCACTGTTTTGTTCATATCACACCTGTTTCTCTTTGCAGTGTGTTCTCTTTTAACTGACTTTCCAGATGCCACTAATGCGTCATGTCCCACTCCCTGTCGCTCTTCTGTGTTAAATGACACAGCAACACATGACACCCAACTTAAACTTAAACATAGGGGGGTGTCTGGATGCTGCGCAAGAATGGCCACTACCCTCTAGAGTTCCATTTACCTCCAACAACCTTACAAGGGAAATATAATCTCAGGCGTCCCAAACAGGATTACTTCCATTCTGAGGTCACCGGAGCACAGGCGTTACACTTGAAGGTGCGTCCCTCCCCTTTCTTTCCTGCCCTTTTCTGTCGGCACACATCCCGACGTTTGCCGACAGAAAAGGGCAGGAAAGCAAGCAAAGTGGAAGGAAGCTACCTTCAAGTGTAACGCCTGTGCTTCCATGTTCTTATAGATGTGGACCATATGTAGATCCCTCAAATCATTTCCCTCCTCCATGTTCTGTTTGTACAATCCATTGTAAGTCTTGTATTATTATTTAAACCCCAGCAACTTTATGTGTATTTGTAACTCTTGTTAGTCTTTTGTCTGCAGATAATACCCAATCGTATGCTCTTCTTTTCATTGTGATAATTTGTGATTGGACCGTCAGTCTTTCTTAGGTATTCCTCTGTCCCTCCATCTTTAGGGATGCTTTATTGTTCTGTTTTTACTGTCAGCATCCGTGGACTCCATTCTCTGGATGCCACATAGTTTCATGTCAATATTTAGAAGGATGCCTTCCCCCATATAATTTTCTTTCCTCACTTTTTTTTCTACTTGTTTTCTTTTTTTATTTCAAATCATATTATCTGATGTAGTTTTGTATGCATCCTCTGATGTTCATTTATTATCACTTTCATGCGACGTAGAACAGTGCTGTTAAATGTTACGGCGTTGAAAAATTCAGTTAAGCATCAGTGTGTTTTGTCTCATTTACCTTGCATGAAATGTCACATTGTTTTAATGCAGGAGACAGATTTTGGTAAGTCAGATATTGCTAAATTAAGAAAACAATGGTTTGAGGAAATCTTTTATTCTCACTTTATTGCCAACAGAAATGGTGTGACAATTCTCTGTCCTGAATCTCTCAAAAGTATTATGCATTCTCAGTGTCGGGACTCAAAGCTTCACTGGATACTAGTTACACTCAACACAGATGATATCACTTTTACCATACTGAACATTTATGGCCCAACTTTTTTTATAATTAAAGTCAATGGGAATTTCCCTGGACTAACTTATGGAAAATAATTTTGTATCCTAAATAACAGTTAATTATCACACAAGTATATTATTCAAAAATAATTTCTTGCCACCAACTAAAATGTAACGTTCAGACGCTTTCTTTATTTAAAAAAAATATTTTTCCTGACTTGGCAGGGTGTTATCCTTAACATAAGGAACCCAAAGTCAATTAAAATTTCAGAGAAAACAGTTTTTCTGAAAGACAGTTAATATAAACCTTTCTTAATATACAGTAAAAATTAATAAAACATTCATCAATACATAAACGCTATTACAGTATGCATAAAAAACATATATCACAAAATAAATACATATGACTTGATTAAAGAAAAATACAAGACAAGTAAACCCCTTCTTTTCAGTGGAACAACAGATGTTGGTCCCAGATAATCAGATCCAATAGCTTAATTGTCATTCATGTGAGCCTTCCAATGTCCAAGATTGGCGTATTTATGGAAACCACTCGGCTTTACTTGGATTCTATAAACATTGTGCGTTGACGCATTTCGGTGTTTTAGCCTTGGATATGGTTACACCTTCCGCAGGACAAAATTTATTGGGGTCATCAACACCAAATTGGTGGAATCCTTCTAAATATTAGAAAAATATCAGTCAATACATTGTTTTGTATCTCCTCTCCAATTACATAACATGTTTTTCAAATAACACACCACTTTTTTACTCTATTTTCCATACATGGGTTTATCTTAAAATTAACTGTATTCTAGGTACTCTCTCTATGTATATCTTAAGTATAGTCAGTATATACATTCCAAAGATCTTTGTTACACATATTGCATTGCTGATTCTCTGCGATTGATTATATATATTCTCTCACTATACATGGGGACATTCTATTACGGTTACATTTTAGATGTTAGCTTCCTTACATTTGCAAGACTAACATATAGGCAACCTCTACTGACCTTTATATAAGATCTCGTTCCCCAAGTGTGTTGGTTGGACATCGGCTGGTGTCCCACTTCCATCGCACTTTGTGCTCTATTCCTTTTGTTTTATATTACTATTATCAAGAAATTAAAGTGTCCGGCTGGGCATTCTTAACAATATAGTTCTATCTAGTCTATATTTATTGTCTCAATTCCCTTCCTTTTCTAAGGACCGCTGTTTTTTTAAAATAAGTTTCTACCCATGGTCCTCAGCTTACTGCGCCCTGGGTTCCCTTGTATTGCTTAAAAGATGGTATAAGACAGCATTTTGTACAAACTACTTTTGCTTAGCCTCCACTAGAGTTACAATCCTCTATTGGTAAAGTAGTTGTGGCCCAAGCTCTCCTATGGCTCCCAGTCCCACCTTCTATACTACACACCTCTCCTATCCAGAGTGATTCCGGGGGCTAACCGCAATGGGCTTTTATATCACACGATTTCTGAATATGCTACTGATAATCTACTGGTGAGTGGCGATTTCAATCAAATTTTACATCCATTCTTGAATTGAAAATCCATAACAAGCTCTATTCTTCATGATTATCACAAACTCTTTAAGAAAAAATCCTTTCTCAACATTCACTCTCTGAAATACACAAATTCCAACCGTTACCCACACCCGTCATGTGAACCAGAGACAAGCTGCAGGCACCAAATGGCTAAGGCAAGAAAATGCCAACTTTCTAAAAGTGGTATTTCAGAATAGCAATTTAAAATCAAATTTCACCACAAGTTAGGATTTAAAATGAGACTAAACATGAAGGGGTTACCTGTTTCCATTTGAAAATTACACTTCTAAATGTAATAAGGTAATCAAATGTTAAGGTATGAGCGGCCTAGGCCTTGAAGTAGTAAAATACAAATGTAGGAATTTTTCTCTACCAGGATACGTGAAATTTAAAAGTACATTTCTAACATTTTAAATGCTCTGCACCCAGGTCTTGGGGCTGTAGTGTCTAGGAACTACCTTGGTGGTGAAATATGTATTTAAATGGAAGGTTTGGATCTACCAAAAGGCTTTCTTTGACAAGTCGAAATTGGCTGCTTAAAACCGGACACATACACACACACACACACACAAACACACAGAGGCTGCAAAGACAGACCTGAGGCTTGTTTAAAGTTCTACTTAAGTGGGTGGCTGAATCAGTGTTACAGGTAGCATTCAATTCACCGTACCTCAGGCTGAGATAGTGCCACTTTGAAAGGGATTTACAAGTATATTAAATATGCAATAGGGTATACAACATTCTAACATGTTTTAAGGAGAGTGCACAATTGTCCAGAGTCCTAAGATTAGCAAAAATGAAGTTAGCAGAAACAGGAGGCCAGAAGGCAAAGTATTAGGGAAAAACCACGCTGAGGATGTCAGGTCTAACAGAGTGTTTTTGACTGTTTCGAGCACAATGCACTTTGTTAATAATTCTACTCAGGAATCTAAATTTTGGACTTTGTTTAAGAGATTCTCTTCTGAGGTGCAGGGATATATTACTATGTGTAATATGCCATAGTACTTTAAACAAGTGCGAATTCAGGGAATATGCAAGCTTATTAGCCTTAATGTACCAACATTTATAATAGGCTGGCTTGAGTTGGTAGTGTTACACTATGTCAATACATCATTATTTAACTCATTGCATTTTGCGAATGAAAAAGCTATTTTTTGAATTGTGATCCATCACTTTATGGTTAATGTCTGGTTTGAATTGAGATGATTTTTATTGATGATTATTTAATGAAAGGATATTGATCTATCGACAAGAGGATCTAGAAAAATGTTTTGATGACATTTGTTTATTAAAGTGTTTTTTTGTATATGTCTTGCGCAGCTCAATAAAAAGATTTTAAAAAGGACATTACAGTTATTGTTACATGTGGAACTCTTGACTTTGCAAGAAAGAGAATGCAACAATATATTTGTTTCAGGCAGAACACTGCACTCTGCTTTAGTGACAGACAATACAAAAACTTAACGGGTCTATCATGCATATGACTACAGATGAATAGTGGAGCATCCCTTTAAAGAACATGAATGTTGAAAATTCAGGGGGGTAGGGGCGGGTGGCATTTTACTCAATTAATGACCTCGTTCAAAATGAATCAGGGATTAAACAATTTTGTACCAGGAATCACTGATGCCAGCCTTGACTGCAAAATTAACCATGGGATTACTAGCTTTCCCCTATCCAATGGTCAGTTACAAGGGAAATACAAGTTACTACACCTATTATCGCATTACACGAAAATTGCCAATACATTCCTATTTCTGGCCCAACTGGGAATTCTCTGCAAATATGTGATTAAGGGGCAGATTTTTTGAGAATCTCTATTTGAGAATTTCAAAATGGTATGTATCTAAAAAATCACAATTTTTTTGCGATTTCTTATTATTCCTTAATTGTGATTCGAAAATTGCGAATTCGCAATTTAGGATCATTTCCCATTCATTTCTATGGGCCAGGAGGCCCATAGGAATGAATGGGAATTTATTCTCAATTTGCGATTAGCAAGGCTAAGCAATTGAAGCACGGGGGAAGAGGGATGAAAAGCACAGACCACTTACGTCTTCTTATCCATAGAAAACAGATGGCTTATGTCGTTGGAGATGCTGTCAAAAACCATTGAGAAACTATGAAGTGACAGACCCTGATGCCAAATATCAAGTTAATGTCTGGTTACCTCACTTTAAATAGTGAATATATAAGGGAAAAAGTACACCCTGCTGTACATTTTAGGAATATTGCAGGCCACAGAGGAGTTCCGTGACCTTATGTAGGAACATGGTGGAAAGCAAAGAACCTTTAGATGATTATTGAGCTCAGAGCTGACTTGCAATATCCTTATTATGGGTACTTCATCCCATACAATACATGGTCTTCTCATACATTTTTCCCACAAACCACTTAAAACCTTGGAACATAGGTCTTTTCATATAAAAGAGAGTACATTTTTGCAAACATAAAGAATAAAAAGAGAACCTCTAGTGCAAAATTAAACCCATCAAAAACATGTTAGATATTTGTTGCAAAAATATATTAGAAACAGTTCAAAACTAGTCATTTAAAAAAACTGTATTAACTCGAAATGTGTACAAGCATGCAGTAAGATTCTAACTTTACTATAGTTAGCTAAGGATTCAAAAAAATAAACATGTTCTAAGCAACTTAGAATGAAACAAGTTATAAAAATAGAGCAGATGAAAGAATAACAACATTTCATTTGCCTTGCTTAAACAGCTGCTTCATGACCAGACCTGCCTTTCACCCAACTGCTGACTTTGGCAGCAGGCATTGTAATATCAGAACTCGACTGTAATAACTAATTGCAGTGGAGTTTTTCTGTATCTGGGAACTTGCTCAAATTAAAATAGAATAATTGTGTTTTTTTGTTTGGCTTTTAAGTAGCAGTCATTTATCAATGTCTAACAACTTTAATATTGGCACTTGACATGTAAACATGATATGCGGCTTGTAATGAAAAACATTTTCTAAGTTGGACAGCTGTGGCAAAGAAACTATAAAAATGTTGAGGGTGGACACTGATGTATGGCATGGAACTGGAGGACGAATTCAGCATACTGTCTAATCAAAGCTGGTAAGTAAATTTTACTTTGTGCATATTTTCTTTTGTAGATTTGAGCTGCAATTCATTATCAGTAATCCATTGTGCAGGTTTTGAAATCAAACTATCCTCTGCTGCATTCAACGGCCATGTAGTCTACTAAATAAAGATTAGTGATGAATATGTTGAAAAATTAGCTCATTTTAGTCAATGTATTTGTGCTCTTTGAAACCACAGGACAGTACATGTCAGACAGATTTCATAATGGTAAATTCAAATGTAAATATTGGCAGCTAAATGTCACTATTAGTAAAACTGTTCCTGAGTTATCCCGAAACCTTTATTAGATCTTGCTACTCATTTGGCCTACAGCTCATCAATCCTTTTCATGTACACTGCTCCAGCAATGTGTTATCTTACTGTGCTGACTTAATGGCGACAAATCTCTGTTTATGTGTGTGTATATCACATTGACTTGGGATTCAATACACACCAAAGTAACCTGTTTTCACATTCATCTAAAGTGTATTCATGTAATTGTGATTCTATGATTCCCAGTACCTTGTTAAACGGTTGGCGACAAATCTCTGTTTATTTTGTGTCATATCCGATTGGCCAATTGTGTAAGTGCTCAAGTTACAATGTTGCGGCATGAAGGGTGGCAAATAGTTTTACATATGCTTATTCTATTTTACTACTCTAACTGTACTAGGCCCTCTATGATTAGACAATCTATGGTGATTCGATTTACCACAGAGGCAATGATCCTCTGATGAATCTTTCTCCTCCACTAAGAGGGGAGGAAATTAGGGTGACCAAACACCATGTTAGCTGTCCAATCAGGACCATTAATTGACAAACAACACATAAAATCAAAATCAGATTAGGATACACCACTCTAAAAACCATGCTGTAAAAATAAAGAATAGCAACTGGCAGACCCAACCTCCTGGAGAAGTTAATTCAAGTTTGAATTATACAAACCAAAAACTCTGCGATAACAACACAAATAAAAGAAACTTGAAGTTCTGATAGTTTGCTGATTATCCCTACAACACATTTACAACAGTACAGGACTCAATAATAGACTCAAACAGATTGTGAATAATTTGTTTATTGTATTAAAGATTCTATGTTGATTGCAACAAGCAATTTAGGATTTCAGTCAGAAATATCACAGCTTGCATTAAGGCACCAAACATTTAGGAAAATCTATACTGGATGGTTATTTATAAAATTTTGTTTGCAGAATTACAGAGTTCCACTACCAATAAGGCAGAAGGATGGTCTAATTTTCTTACAGCTCAAGCCCTACGAAAAAAGGGGAAAGGTTCAAATTTAAAGTCCATTACAAGCAAATCCATCAGCAAAAAGCTAAAGAAATAAATTAAATTGATTTTAGAAATTAGTTCAGCAAAGAAAGTCGCAGTCCATCAGCTACCAATTGTTGTATAGACAAAGCAGTCCAAAAGCAAGTATCAATCAGCACAGCATCTGGGTCTCTTGTAGATAAAATCAGAAGGGCAGTTTCTTCTGTTATAGATATTTTAACAATGCCCAGTGGAGTAGCATCACACCACCCCGAAAGACCATCATGTGCCTATCTCCACATCATGTCACTTGAGATGTTTGAAACACTCACCCATGTTAGTCATGAGAAACAGAAAATTTTCCACATTGGCCTAGCAATGTTGGAAAAGAAATACACAGTTGCAATTTATAGTGACAGCTGAAATTCTATTCATGTAGAAATATGTCCCTGTGAATGTTGAAGAAACATTGAAGAATGTTGAGGTGTACACATGTACAGAACACAAATAGCAACATTTCACTAGTAGAAAAAAAACCATTGCATTAAATTAGGGAAAAAGTCAGCAAAAAAGAAAAAGCATTTTGAAAAGGCCTTTAGGTTAGCATCAAATGCGAATATGAAATGAGCTTTAAATTAACATCAAATATAATGAAATTAAAGAAATTCATAAATGAATATGTAAGAATCTTCACAAATCATTAATATATGAAAATAGCTAATGTTAACAATAGGCTCCTACCACATATTTTCACAATATTCAATTAAGTGCATGTTTTTCTACACTCATGCTACAAAAATCAGTTTAATAATTTCATAAAGTATAAGGGCTCTTGTATCAGCAGACAACATTTCAAGCTTGCCCTTCATTTCTATAAATGTTTGCATCAAGTTTTCCAACTGTTGCATTCACTACAAAAACATTCTAAAACGCTAAGCAACTTAACTTTAAGGTAAAAATTCCATCATTACACATCAATAAGCAATATGTGCATTAATAATTCATGAATATACTCATTTATATGTATCACTATTATTTTATATGTATGATTTCTTCATCTCACAATTTAAAACACTCTTTTATTCTGCTCCTACTATACTTGTCTCTATTTCATGTGTATGTGTGCAATGTGTACTTTCAGCTTATCATGCTTTGATTTTGTAAGTGTGTCGTGTATTCTGATTTTTATAATCAAGCTGTATCAGACCCCCTTCTGATGGTGAATCAAGCCAGCACTGATCTATCCCATCGGATTACTTCACAGATTATGGGTGAGTTGTCTTTAATCTTTCTTCTAAGGTTTTTATTTCATCATCAAATGTGCATTGTGCATTTTCAATTTCAAGAGCAGCTCTTGTCCTTCTTTTTACTCCACGAATTGTATGCATTATGCACAAAGAGATCCCCACTACAGGTCTCAAGATGGAAATCACTAATCCATTTCCTAAATTTCACACCCAGTTGCTTACATTTGATAATCCCTTCCTTATGGTGTCGTAAGAGCCATCTACTGTCATCTATTTCCTACCAATCCATAGGACATGCGCACTGTTTGGACAACATAAAGGGCCTGTTGTCAAGACTGATTCCTTACACCCCCACTGGATATGTTGGCCGAAAGACCTGCTAGCTCACAGTGCCATTGTAAGCCCCCTTAACTTAACAGGGACCCAATGGTTTTCTTTCAATCACTGAACATTACAACAGTACCCCCTCTGGGTTTGTGGAAACAGTACAGAATTTTGCGCTCAGTCACTTGTGCTTACTTATTCTCAGAGAAATATACAGAAAATACACAGTGGGACAATGATACTTATTGAACCAATGTTATTCTTGCATATGTGTGTGCTGCAATGATTAGTAGACAGAAGCAAATAAACGTGATTACAAGCACCAAAAGTGTAAATAGTAAATATAGTTCTGCCAAGGTGCTAAATGATATATATGTGCAGACATATAAACAAGGTTGTAATCTAGTGTCCTCCTACTATGAGAACTCTACTCTAAGTGTACCTAGAGTATGGGCAGGTGTAGAGCCAAGAATGCCCCAACTCCATTACCTGATGGGATAGAGTGAAAGACCCCATCTTGGTCACAGATTGGACACCTCTCACGAGATGCCAGACAACTGCGTAGTGATTTTGCAGCATGCAAGGACCCTCAGTGTCAGCAAAAGTACCTCCACTGCTAATCTATTGGGATGCTCATCTTTCACAATAGATTAGCAGAGGAGCGATGTACGCAGAGATTAGTGATTTTATGGACATATATATATACAGATATCCCTGTCGCCCCATGGATGAAGATAGTGATAACCTTTGTTTGGAGTGTGAAATAAGACCTTGTACGTGATGTTCAGGGTGTTTTGGTAAAGCTGTGCGGAGCTAGATGTAAAAACAAGTTGAGTTTTAGAGAAATTAATCTAACATTGTCATCCCTGCAAATGTGTGCACAAGATCACAGCCCAAAATTGTATTTATGAAGCCATTGTAAGAAATAAGCTGCTTTGTTACATTACCTAACTCAGGACTACAACACTGCTTTTAAGTGTTTTATATCTTTGTTTAAGTCAGTAATATTTTTAATGTAACCTTGTAAGCCTTTGCTCCTGTCAGGTATGTAAGTGCAACAGTGTTTCAATAATGTGCAGTTCCCACCCTCTTTCTCTAGTAGAATGTCAAGGGCAAGCCAATTTTGAATTACCATTGATATTATTGATATAATTTCCTCATTTACAACAAATCCCCAGTTGAACTGGTGGCAAGTTTATCAACAGAAATAGACACTTTGTAATTTTATGTCAGTTTAAATTCTACTCCTACTGAAGGTATTAGAACTCCAAATATATCACCTTTCATTTCACTTGCACTCACACTTATTTGTATTCTCTTGTTTGTTTCCACTAACTCTTCTTTAATTTGCTTAACATGAAACATTTTTGGAAAAACTATTTCCAAATTACAACTTCCATGCCATCTTTTTGGCAATCTGTAATAAGCACTCTTCCCACAAACATATTAGACTCCAGGGAAATCCACACCTTCTAAATATTCTCCCCATTTGTCATACATTTCAAATGTATGTTCACATTCTCCATACTCCACAAAAACAATATTGATGTTTGATTTATTCTGTATATACAAAGTTTGCCTTTGTGTTGTCAATCTAAAACTAATGAAACTATTCCCTCTCTGATTTTGTTTTGTTCTTGTGGTAAACTCCAAGGAGTTACTTTAGGTAATGCATTATTATAATTCATTACATTCTCTTGACTATGTTCCACCAAATCTAGACATTTCTTTTCAGCTCTCACTAATTTACACTTTAGGGTATTTCTAAGTGCATGACCCATGTCCAAGAATTGGGTTGGTTAATCTGCCTGCAATTTATTAATCGGGCACACAGGAACTTGTGCAGCAGAAATCCTACCTGGAGGAGGAGGACCAGAGTGGGATGCCAGCGATGTGCTGAAAAGCACCATCTGGCTCCCTCGACATAGGAAAAGTTTGTTAATCTACCTGCCATTTGTCAATCTCCTGCACAGGAACTCAGGGGCATATTACCAACATTAAGCGATATTTAACGCTAACGATGCTTAGCAACAAATGTTTTAACGCTAAGCATCGCCGGAAATTATCGCAGAGATAACTTACTATTAGCAAGGTTTATCTCAGAAGTGATAAAAATCCTCACGCTAACTGCCAATTGAGAGATTATTGCTGGAAAACCAAAGCTAATCTCTCAAAGATTGGCGTTAGCTTGATGATAGGGGCTCACAAACTTAGCCATGATATCCACCTTCCTTAGGATATCATGGCTAAGTCAGGAAAATACCAGGGGCCTCATTTATGAGAAATGACACATCGCTGCGTGAAAGCAGCGATGCGTCACTTCTCAGTGCGCACTCCTTGCGACATTCCTGATGCGTCATATTTAATGTATGATGCATCAAGTCGCAAGGAGTTACAGATACGTCAGTATTTCTGACGTATCTGTAAGTGCAAAAGTGACGCATTGCTGGAGTGTGTCACAAATGTGACGCAACTCCAGCAATGCGTCCTTTCACATGGGGCAAGAGCCTGCGTCAGTCTTACGTCTGCTGTGAGGCAGGCGCAAGATTTTGACGCAACGGTGTCCTAAAAGTGACACATTGAAATCTCATAGATTTCACTGCGTCACTTTTACGACCCTTCCTTGCGTCAATACGCCCCCTTGCATACATTATACCTGGCGCAGGTATAATGTGGCACAAGGGTTTACAAAGAGACGCATCTACCTAGATGCGTCACTTTGTAAATATGGCGCAACAAGGCGCATTTTTTTTACGCCACTGGTGCGTCCCAAAAAGGGACGCACCAGCGGCGTAAAAGTGATGCACAGCCTCATAAATGAGGCCACAGGTGTAAAAAAAGCAGTGCTAACCGCGGTTAGCGCTGCTTTTTTTATCACTAACAGGGTTAGCGAAATCCTTGATAATAGGAGAAATGTCGCTTAACAACATTTCTCCTATTATTTTTCTCTGGAACACCCCCTTTGCATCTCATTAGAGATGCAAGGGGAAGCGTAGAGAAAAAGGGTGCTAACATGCGAATTTGCATGTTGGCACCCTGTTGCTGGTGGGGAGATAATTTTATCTCTGCTTTCTTGGCTTTTAAAGCCAAAAAACCGGAGATAAATCCCTTGATAATATGCCCCTCAGTATCTCAGAAATCTTACCGGGAGGAGGAGGAGTACAGCAGGACACCCAAGCCGTCATGAAAAGCGCCATATGCCTCCAGCGGCGCGGAAAACATTTGTTAATCTGCCTGCCATTTGTTAATCTGTCACAAAGGGACTTGGTGTCCCCGAATTCCTACTGGAAGGAGGGGGAGGAGCACAGATTGACGCAAGTGCCGAGCTGAACAACGTTGTCTGTTTCCCATGGCGCAGGACGCGTGCATGCCGTGCCTGGGGTAAGCCCAGGCCAAGGGCAGGCTTGTCTGCACCAGTCAGAGCTCAGAGGACGTTGTGCCACCACACTTTGTCCTCGAGCCAGGAGCTACTGTCATAAATCGGAGACTGGTGCATGGTGAGTGCTGCTAGGACTGTTTCCTGGATGAGACCCAGCTTGTGGTAGCTCTATACTGTGGGCATAATCACCATTTCACAGCACAAGCAGGTAGAAGAAGAATCTTCACCAGCCTGGTGTTGGTAAGAAGGTATTTGGACCTGCCCAAATCACTGAGACAATAAGTTAGCCAGACTAATCCCCTGTAACTGTTTTACTTGCAGCGGGCTCCCCCCTTTGTAAATATATGGGAAAACATAAATGCTGGAAAGTGGATTATTAGTAGGGGCAAATTGATATCTGCCACTAGCAAAAAGGCCACTAAGATGGTATAGGGCTCGGAATTAGTCTAATAAAATTATTCCCATGCTGAACCCTTGTGTGGGGTTTTGGGAGGCAATGGGAGGGAAGAAGGGTCCACACGATGGCGTGATGTAGATTACGAGCTTTCTTTTTTATTTGGTATTGGGTCTCTTTATATCTTTCAAGTAAGGAGGTATAACAAAACAACAAAAAATATATATACATCTCAGCAAAAAAAATAAATGTACAGTCCGGGACTTTGTCCAAAGGGAGATGAAGGAAAAATAAAGGTAAGTGAGGTAACTCCTCTTCTTGGATACTGTTGCGGAAAATCAGGAGAAATTCTGAGGTCTTGTGGTCTTCTTTTCTTTTGATTCTCTTTCAGCGGGTGGGAGGGAAAATAACATAATAGGCTGGGTTAATAATAAGATACTTGGTATTGTTTAAGCATGCATGCCACCATCACCAGGATTCTTGTAGTAAGGGGGAGAAAAAGGTAGGGTGTGAAGGACTCGGGATTCAAACCTGTGTGCTTTATTACCGCACACCACCCCACTGCCCCCACCAGAAGGCTCCCTTTAAATGCACTCGCCTTGAACCACGGTCCATCTCCTGGACCGCGGCGTTAGGACCTGGGGCATCTTCTCCCTCTCGCAGCCCACCAGGATTGATCGCAGTTAATGCTAGACTTTGTAGGGCTTGCTTCTTCTCCTTGTCTTCCTGCTGCGTCCTGTTCTCCTCATTCCTTCCTGCGGTTCGTGTCTTCTCCTCTTCGTTCTCTCCGTTCAGTCGCCGTCGTGTTCCTTCTCTTCCTGGATCTGCTTTATTCCCCTCCCTTACCGTTTTCGTCAGACTTGTCGTGGCGTCCACTCTTGGAAAGACTAGACCGGCGCTCTCTTCCGGTCTCGTGAGGGGGTCCGTCTCGTTTCTCGTCTCCTCCCGTCTTGTAAAAATGCTGTTACCGTCCTCCTCCCACCTTGGTAGCTTGGATGCGAGCAGGCAGGCTTAACTTCAAAGACATGTGTGTAAAGCATTTAAAAACACCCATTTAGTAAATAATATGAATTTTCAAAGATTTAGCATTATTTAGCACTTAGAAACCTGTAGTTCCTTATCAGGACCGCGATGGTGCCCTGCACGTCTACCCCTCGCGGTAGATCTTGGCCAAAGTTTTTAACTTCTGACTTAAAAACTTTTCTGGAGATTTACTTCCCGGGGTCTCTTGAAGCTCTCAGCCCGTCCGGATCCAGTGAGGGTTTGCCAGATTGCCAGCCAAACCGATAGAAGTCCGACCTCTGGAGCATTCCAGCGGGACAAACCAAGGATCCAGGCTGACAAGCAGTTGAAATCTGGTGGCTTTGCTTTTGCGGTTGCTCCCTGTCACTTTTTCTTCTTTCGGACTTAGACACTTTTACTGAGCTTTTCCCCTGGGGTCCCTCAATGCTCTTCACCAGGCTGGATTCAGTGAGGGTTCGCTGGCCTTGGATTTTGGCTACTCCCGGTCAAACTCCGGAAGTTGGACCTATGGAGCATTTCCTTTGTACAAACCTAGACAGCAGGCTGACTCGCGGTTAAAGGCAGGCAGCTTGGCTGACCAAGTTGACTCGGTGATTTTATTTAAAGTTGCTCCAAAGTTCTTCAAACTTCTGGAACATCTTCCTGAAGCTCCCCAAAGGGTCGTAAAGTGTCTCAAACTCATTCCAAGGGTCTGGAAGCTCCAAGATGGTCCTTGAAAGTTGAGGACTTCAGTTCTCACCATCCACTTAGACAAAACCCTTACAAATCCACTGGTCATGCTACAGGTTGATGATTCTTGGTGGTGGTGTTACAGGTGAGCTCTGTTAACCTGTTGCTTGCAGGAAGTCCACTCTTTAGTCCTTTTTGCAGCAAAGGAGTCCACAGGGCTGTAGTTCCAGTTGGTGCAGAAGGTGCAATCTTCAGAGTGCATGTCCCTGGAAATGCATATCAGACTTCTCAGCATGACCCTTCTTGCTTTTGTAGGTTTCAAGCAGCAGATATGAGAGGCTCTGCCCCTCTCAGATACTTATTTCAATTTTCTCTGTGTCAAGCAGGAGGTCACTCCTATCCATTGAGGTGTAGGGTATCGCCCCAAGGTACCTGTGGCACAATTTGTGTGCACAAATTCTTCTAAATTCCTTATACTGATTTTCCAGCAGGGAGAGATGAGCTGGCTAAACACAACCATAGGATTGCTCATCTCCATAGTCTCCCCCCTTGCATCTCCTCATTCCTTCCTTAAGCCTAGCATCTGTCTGGGTTCATAAGAGTAGACTTGTAAATGACACTGGTGTCTTCCCCTTCCCTAGAAGTCCATTGTTTTCGACTCTTCACCCTACTCTGGCATTTCAGTGTAAACAAACACTACCCTCCCAGTGAAGCTGGTCAACCCCAAGGGCTCTTTATCACCTCTTCAACTCGGATCAATCACGAGAGACCAATAGTAGGCTGAATCTGGGCTTACAGACAAAAAAGCCTCATAACTTCTTGACTGTACATTTTAGGAGAAATTCAACAATATCATATAGTTGAGTTTATTAATACCGTTCTGGTAAGTCTTTTAATGGTATTTTTACCCTTCCCCTATCAAGAGTTAGAAGTTAATAACATTTTGCAATATTAACCTATGTGGCAGTGGATTTGCAATGGGAAAAATGATCTGGGCCATTTTTGCAGCACCAGGGCTTATAAAAACATATTTTATAAGTGCTCTGTTTATATCGTCAGGACCCCCCACCCCTGGAACACCTAGTGGAGACTTTAGGAGTTCTGAATATGTAGAAACATTGCAGATCCTCCCTTCACAGTGCTCCTAGCACCAAAAGTCGATTTTATGCTGCAATTATCACAATGTGGCGAGTCAAAGGTGCAGTTTACTTAACCCAGGGCATATAATACTCATTTTACAAGGGTCCGCCTTATAAAAACCTGACCCCCAGCCCTGGGACACCTAGGGGAGACCCTGGAGGTACCTAATTTGCTCAAACATTGTAGGCTATCTATTTTGAAGTGCCCCAAAGAGCAACACAGGGCTTCTTTTAAACTGACCTCAGGCTCAGCAGTGCACACAAGAAAGTGCAAAGGGGCTGTTCGCCTCTAAACTTCCATGCCCTATTATATACTAGGGACTTAGGGGTAGTTTCAATTCCACTGCCCTGTTATGTACTAGGGCCTTATTGGTTAGTTCATGCTAATCACAGGGGTACCCCAATCCATAGTGTACCCTAGTGCATGTAGGTTTTTTCACTGTATTCTAAGTGTCTGAGCCTGGTGAGGCAGAGCCCAGGGTTAGTCAGAGTCAGTTACCACCAGTACCAGTCGGCAAAAAGTCCTGGGTGCCTAGGGCACAGGATGACTTTGCAACACATACAATCAGTGTAAATTGTAACTCGAAGGTGTTCTGAAATGGTGTATACCTTTGTCAGAGCTATAAGCTCTGCACCTTGAGCAGAAAACACTTCTTGCAACCATGAAGCGTCCACAACACCTCCAACTGTAAATGTAGCATAGGCAGCTTTCAGATTTCCGTCATTGTCTCTCAAACAGAAACCATCAACAAACAATACATGATTAGATTCAGGCAATGTATCTCCGGAGATATCAGGACGTATCTTTATACACAACTCAGTCACATCCAAGGAATCATGCTCAACTTCATCAACCACATTCTCCTTTCCAGTCAATGGCATCAAGGTAGCCGGGTTCAATACTGTACATCTCTTCAGAGTCACATTCTCTACATCCAACAAAATCTGCTCATATTTAGTCAGATGACTATTGGGCAGATACTGTGTTCATCTACACGTTAACAGTGTCTCTACTGAATGGGACACAAATACTGTCAATGGATGACCCATGACATAGGTTTCACACTGCTCAAGACTCACACATGTAGATGCAACCGCACTCAGAGATCCAGGCAAAGTAGCCACAACAGGTTCAAGTGTCTCTAAATAGTAGGCAACAGACCTACAGTTGTTTCCATGCATTTGTATCAACCCTGAAAGAGCTCGACCTTCTCTCTCACTGCAAACTAACACAAAGCACTTGTTATAATCGGGCATTTTTAAAGCTGGTGCCCTGCAAAGGCATTCTTACAGCTCTGTAAAGGCAGTCATGCAGCTGTCTTCCCAGGGTACCGGATCTGACACGTCTTTGTGTGTCAACATCTGAAGAGGTTTTATTGTTAAGGAAAAATGTCTGCAATAGTCCACCATTCCTAAACACATGTAGACTTCCTTTTGAGTAGCTGGGGGATTCTTGTTGGGAATTGCTGAGATTCTTTCTTGTGAACCTTTTCTCGCTCCTTTCTCAAAGTGATGTCCTAAGCAAAGGACTTTAGTTTTGCAAAACTGTATCTTAGTAGGGGATGAATTATGTCCAGTTTCTTCCAGATGGTTTTGCAAAGCAAATGCATCAGTTCTGCAAGCTTCTCTCATAGTTGTCGCCACCAGTAGTTCATCAATGTACTGGACTAACACTGAATGATTTGGCACTAGCAGAGAATCGAGATTCTTTTTAAGGATCTGGTTAAAGATTGAAGGGCTTTCCATATATACCCCTGTGGGACATGGCACCATGCCAAATCAGAACTGCTGAAACGGAAAGCGGATACAAATTGGCTATCTTCATGTAGTGGGATCGGAAAGAAGGCCTGGCACAAGTCAATGACTGAAAAACATTCTGCCTCACATGAAATCTGAAATAAAATGACAGCTGGATTCAGTACCATGGGGCAACATGGAACAACAATGACATCTACCTTGCTCAAATCTGGTACAATGTGATACTTGCCAGTTGGTTTACATAGACCCATAATAGTAGAGTTACACAGACTTCCCATTATCTCCTATAGAATCCCTTGATCAATCATTGAGTCAATCACAAGAGTAATTCCAGCAATTGTTTCTGGAGACAAATTGTATTGTGGGATTCTTGGGAACTCTGCATTTGGTTTGATTGTAATTGGAACTGGGTCAAGACCTTTGATTAAACCCATATATTTACCTGTAAAGTCCCAGACTTCAGGTAACTCTGTATCACTCAATTCAATGGGCATATCCTCACTTTGCAAGAGAGAATACATTCCCACGTATGACTCCTGTTGGGAAAGTTTGAAAACAACATCCTCATCATTCGTAAGAAATTCAATTTCTTTTGGTGTGAAATAAATGTAACAATTTAGTTTACAAAGTAAATCACTTCCAAGCAGATTCACTGGACTTGTATCACATACCACAAGCCGATATTGATTCTCAAAGGATCTTAGTTTTGACAGTAAAGGGTTCTGAAATTAGGATCATCCAATTCAATCAAATATTGCTGTGCTACATTCTGACTTTGGTAAGAATTTTGATTCATATTGTATCTATGTAAATGAACATCCTGCTTTGGCTTGGGCCTATGTTCAAAACTAAAGAAGAGAAAGTGAAACCGGCAAGCCAAATTACCTGGAGTAAGATCTGGAAACAAAAATTAATTAATTATAAAACATGTCAGACCCATTTTTTAAATATAAGCTTGTGCTTGTATTTTTGATTTGGTGTTCTTTCACTAAAAGAATCAACCATTTAAAAAATAGAGCCAGATATTTATTGAATGGGCATACTTATTCGATAGTTCAAGTAAGTGGTTATTTATTGTGCAGATTATGCTGTTTTAAATAGGGTAAGAATTTGTTTCAACAAGTTTTCAACACTAAAGCAACAGCCTCACAGCTAGATGCTGCTACTTGTGTGAACAATGTCTCTATTGGAAGATGCCAAGGACACCTGCTTATGCAATGGGTTGGGCCATGCTATATTATGTTATTGTTAGACCTGGCATCCTTGGCATGGTTTACCCTGGCTTTTTTACCTTCTGACCTCTTGTTTAGTTGACTTCATTTTTGCTGGCTTTAGGACTCTGCACACTTTACCACTGCTTACCAGTCTGTGTGATCGAAACTACAAACTTGGCAACATTTGCTTATCAACAGTTGGCCTATTTAATTTACTTATGAGTCCTTAGTAAAGTGCACTACATGTGCCCAGTGCCAGTAAATTAAATGCTACTAGTATGCCTGCAGCACTGCTTGTGCCACCCACTTTAATAACCTTGTAAATATGTCACAGGCCTGTCACTGCAGAGCCTGTATGTGCAGTTATAAACTGCCATGTAGACCTTGCAAGTTAACCCTCTTGCAAAGCCCAAACCTTCATTTTTAATACAAATACATCACCTCTAAGGTAGGCCCTTGACAGCCCCAAGGGCAGGGTGCAATATATTTAAAATGTTGGACCTCTACCTTGAACTATTACATATCCAGGTAGTATAAAACCCTTAAATGTATTTTTCACTACAGCAAGGCCTATCTCTCCAATAGGTTAACATTTGGATTACCTTAATACATCTTTTAAGTATAATTCCAAATTGGGCGGAATGGACCCCAGGTTTGGTTTCTCTGGAATCACAATTAAAAGGCCTACCTCATGGTTAAGTTAGATTTTAAATTACAATTCTGAAAAGGCCTCTTTTAGGAAGCTAATATTTTCCTACTATAGCCATTTGGTGTCTTCTGCCTGTCTCTGAATACATGTCCTGAGTGGGTGAAAGCTGGGCTCTGTGCATTCCCTCCAGACAGCCCCACACAAAGGGAGCTTAGGTATAACTGATGGGCCATGCCCATCCCTATGGTTCATCTTCAGCAGGATGGGAGGTAGGAGCTTATATTTATACCTAAAAGGGTTGTGTCCTATCCACACACAAAGGGCTGCATTACCTCCTGTAGCGAGTCTGGAACCAGGGCAGGAAGGTCAGGGACTATGCACTTCATATGCCTCTCTTTGAAGTCTCACTCACTTCAACGGCATAACTGGGTATAAATACTGGACCTCTGACGCCACCACTTTAGTACACTTCTGGACCTATAGATACTCTGACAGGAAGGAAGAACTGCTGTGGTGATGAAAGTACTGTCACTGTGCTGGACTCCTGCTCTACTGACCTGCTACCCTCCTGCATGGGAGTGAGAAGGAGTGGTCATGCATACCTCCACAACTTGAACCCAGGGTTGCTGAAAGGGCTTGCCTACTTGCCTCCTGTTGGAAGTCTCATGGACATCAAAGATTTCACTCCTCTGCACTGCCAGCACCTGGACACTGCCATCTGAAAGTCTTGCCCTGCCAAGGTATGCCAATTAAGTCCTGGGTCATTGGAAGTGGCCTTAAAGTGCTGCACCTGCAAAAACCCACGCATCGGTGTTGTTGTGCTAGTCGGACCTAGCGCATCTCCATCAACGATGACGACGCATTGCCCCCAATGCCAGGGTCGAGATCATCTCATTGCCAGCTGCGCAGCTCGACGATGATGCATAAAAGAGGCTCAACAATGATATATCGCAGATTTGTGCAGGTCAATAGCGATGTATCACCTACATCTCCAGGATTGACGCAGATGCATTGCTTTGTTTGATCCCCGCATCTTGTCCTTGACTTCAACACAATCCTAAACACAGGTCCTGCTTCAGTGAGCTAAAGGCTGGTCCCTGTATCTGACCAACACACCATTGTGGTCGGCCTGAACTTTTTGATTTGACTCAGTCTAGCATGACCCGATAGTCCCTGTTGGTGTTTTAAGCTTCTAAGCACTACATTTGAGTTTATTCTTTAAAAATGAATAACTCTGGTTATACTTATTAGATTTTTGTCACTTGTTTTGTACATTATATTAAGCTCTATTCTTCTGGTGTGGAGTCTTATTGTGGTGTTTTCACTTTGTTACTGTTTGATACCTCACACATTACCTCTTAAGTTAAGCCTGCCGGCTCTGTGACAAGCTAGAGGTTGAGAACAGGTTAATTTAGGGAGTGTATCTGGCTTACTCTGACTAAGATTGTGGATCCTGCTTGGACAGGGTGCATGCCTCTGCAAACCAGAAACTCAATGTTATGTTATGTTATATAGTTATGCAGATTTGTATAGTACACTTTCAACCGGAAAGATTTTCTGGCACTGAGCAGGTGTGAGTCTTGGAATGCCAAGGGCCTAGTAGGACTACTTGAAATATCAGGACTTCAGTTTCTTGTGGAATTCAAGAAGTGTTGTGAAGGCTCTTATGCGCAGCGGTAGGTTGTTACATGCTTTAGGAGCGATGCAGACTAAGGATCGGTGTTAGATTTGGTTTTCCATATGTGTGTGACTTGCACAAATAGAGTTCCGGATGAGCGGAGGTGTCTGGAAGGTCTGTGAAAGCAGATGGTATTGTTGAGGTATTCTGGGCAAGTGTTAATTAGTGCCTTGAAAATGTGGGTGAGGAGTTTTATTTGTTCTCATTTATAAATGGGGTGCCAGTGGAACTGCATCAGGTATGGTGTGGTGTGAGTGCGGCGTGGGAGATTGCAAGTGATTCTGGCAACAAAACGTTGAGTGGTCTGCAGCCCTCTGGTGAGTTTTTGTTGATATAGCATAGAGGGGGCTCCCATAGTCTAACTTGTTTGTGACCAAGGCGTGTGTGATGGTTTCCTGGGTGCTGATTGGGAGCTATTTGAAAATCTTCCTTAGCAACGTCAGGGTGTAGAAGCACAAGACGATGACGGCATTGACTTGGGTAGTCATGTCGAACTTGCTGTCGATGTTAGATCTTCCTATTTTAGCACCACCTTCATTTTTTATTTTGTTTTATATTTTTATATAGCACCAATCTTACTCTAATTAGGTGCTGATGCACTGTACAAATAGAAACAAGTTAACTTGCCAAATATACTTTCTTAGTGCTATCTTTATACAAATACTTACTGGGAAAAGGACACAGCCCTATCACATCCAAATATGAAGCGTTTGCCTGTAATAATTTACAAAGTGCAGTCATATAGCATGCCCTTGTGGTGTGTGACCTCTATGCATCATACTCTCTTAAGTATCTTGCTCTGTGCCCTGACCTACATGATTCCTTTATCCACATCAAAGTGTGCTCCTATACCAGTCTTTCACAATCCTTTATTAAAACATCAGCCAGGCTCCTCTTTTCCCAGTTGCCCTCATGTCTTTTGAGTGACGTGTTCTATATTCCACCAGACTTTCCAACAACAAAGTGCTATGATGATAGTCAAACGCCAGCAGTCTCGGCAGGAAGGCCACGGCTTGAATGAGCACAGTCTGCGCTTTCTTTATTCCTTGCTTCGAAGGTTTGATATGCACAGCTAGGCATTTCGAGATGCTCTTCAGGACCCAGGGACCTCATTTAATAATGCTCCCACAGGTATCAAATCCAGACTCCCTTATTCTCAAGTGCTTAGATGTGATCTGCTTGGCACTGGGTGCCACACAAAAATGAGCGCAATAGCCAGTGATAAAGAACCATCAAAGAGAAGTAAGGATGATTTACATTCATATTCCCATTGTTGAGAGACGGCACCGTGAAATGCACTAATGTTTTAATAACAGCTTAGTCCCCTGCAGATTAAAAAACCCTCCTTCTGCGGTTCATTGTGTAATCAGGAGCAGTAGAACGCACCCTGATGATCTCCTGACTGCTAAGTCACACTGTCATAAAGCCAAATTCCATCTATTTGCTCGTCAAAATTAAGAACTCCATTAAAAATAACGAAATGACTGCGCTCTGAGGCCTTCTGTTCGCCGGCTTTTCATGTGTACTTTCATTAATCTGTTATACTGCTGTGATTTCTGCCGGTCCCTGTTTATCTTCATGGTCCTTAACATCACAGCTCTTTTGGGTCAGAGTCTGCTTTGCAACACAAAAAGCTGTATCAATTCAAACAGTAGGTGACCATCAACATTTTGGCACTTAGTCAATGTGAAAAAGTTTTTCAAACCTCAGTTTGTTCAATGGTACCCGATGGGTAGCAGAAGTGAGGTCTTCACTCATTCATAAGCACCTGCAGCGTACAGAAGGGCAGTGCAGGCTTCACTCAGAGCAGGAATAGTACCAGACATTGTATTCAAAACTCCTCGCACAGCCAGAGAAGAACAGCACAGGAGCTCTTTGATTTATGGGTTGCATTTTACTTATTTGGAAGGTTGAATTTAATTGAAAAATGCAGTTATATAGCAATGAATGAATGAATAACTTTATTGTATGGTTACTTAAAAGCATTACATTAAGACCAAAGTATAAAATTACAAAAGTTAAAACCGAAAATGTTTCTGCAGGCAAGCATTTATGAAAAGTTCCCAGAGTTCAGAAGGGCACACGCAGTCGGGGACCTGGAAGGGCCACCCAGTGTCCTGCAGCAGTTATATAGCACTTACTACCCCTGACAAGGCATTGAAGGGCTTTAAGGTGAGTAGCACACAGCCCCAGAATCCAAAGTTAGTGATTAGTGCAGTGAATATTGGCATCAGTCTTGTGCACTGAAGGATATCATTCCATTCATTTACACCAGTTATTTTGTGGTACACTAATCAGCTAGGTGTGACAAGTAGTGGGGGCTATTGGACAACTAAATAGTTGATTGAATAATTTTACATTGTTAGGTTGCAGGGATATGGCTTAAAAGAAATAAATATTGTTAGAAACTGGGTCTCCAGTTGGCAGTGGTTTGCACCCTGTCCAAACAGGGACCCTCACTCTACTCAGGGTAAGGGAGTCATTAAGATAAGATAACCCCTGCTCACCCTTTGATAGCTTGGCATGAGCAGTCAGGCTTATCTCAGAGGCAATGTATAAAATATTTGTACACACACTAAAACACAGTAAAAGCGCTACTGAAGAAATCCACACCTGTTTGGAAAACTAGCTAATATTTATCTGAATTAAAAAAGACCAACACAACAACAATCCAGCATACAAATATACTTTTGAAAGATCATGTAAATTTAGTTCATATGAATCAAAGAATGCGTTCATTTTAGCACAAAGTACAATATATGTGTCAAAAATCAAAGACGTGCAAGGTGCAGAGGAGGTGAGGCACCGGAAAAGCAAGTGATGCATGGTTCTTTACTACACTGGGAAGGTGATGCGTCAGTCGTACTGGCACAGGAGGTGATGCGTCGGGTCCTTACTGCTAGGCAAGGGAGGTTGTACATTGGTTCCTTACTGGCAGGGAAGGTAATGCATCAGTTCCTTACGGGCAGGGGAGGTAATGCGGTGTCCATGAAGATCTGGTGCCCAGGGACGATGGATCAGAAATCCATATGTGCTGAGTCAATGAAACAGCAAGATTGTACATCCACGACGCAAGCACTGCCTCAGTTCCTCAGCTGTAAAGTAGGTGCTGCATCAGAGTGGGAGCAGGTGTCACGGATGTCTGGGGCATGGAGCTCGAGACTCACGCTGTGGCAATCCTCCTAACATGCTGCGATGATGAGCTGTGAAAGCCATGGATGACGCTTCAAGCGGGAACCAAGCATCAGGTAGGCATTAGGCTTAGATCTTTTGCGGCAATGCGCTGATAAAACAGGCGCTGGGAGTTGATGCATGGATTTCCTCCTAAAGATCACCAGGTTGCAATTCCAATGGCTCAGCAGAAGAGCCCAGGCACTGGCAGGGGAAGTCTTTGGTAGCCCTGAGAATTTATAACAGGAGGAAGCTCAATTCAAGCCCTTTGAGAACCTGGGAAGCATGATACAGAAACCAAAGTCAACTCCCAGGACAGAAGCAGGAGGCCAACACAGCAAAGCAATAAGCAGAGTGGCAGTCCATCCTACAGCATCTAGTTCTTCTTCTTAGCAGAATGTCCTCAGTCAAGAAGTGTTCTGAGTTTGGGGTGTCAGAGTTCCAATACATATACCCCTTTCTGTCTTTGAAGTTGGCAAACTTAAAAGGAACATCTTTGCAGTGCAAAATACCCTGCCTTTTCCTGACCTGGCTCTAGACACACTACATGAGGGTGGAGACAGTTTTGTGTGAGGGCAGTCACAGCCCTATTCGGGTGCCTGTGACAACTCCTCCCACCACTCTTGTTCAGGAAAGCCCATCAGCCTGGTTACTGGCCATCAGGATATGCAAGGCACACATCAGCTCCCTTTGTATGACTGTCTAGAGTGAATGCACAAGAGCCCAGCTGTCATCCAAGACAGGTAGAGGCACAGAGTGGTTAAGCACAAAAATACACACTTTCTAAAAGTGGCATTTACAAACATACAATTTAAAACCAACTTCGCCATAGATGTATTTTTTTAATTGTGAGTTTAGAGACCCAAAACTCCTAATCTCTATCTGCTCCCAATTGTAGATTATACGTAAAAGATATTTCAAGCCAAACCCGATGTTATCCTATGAGAGAGATAGTCCTGTCAATAGTGAAAAAAATAAATTAGCAGTATTTAACTATTAGGACATATAAAACTCACCAGTACTTGTCCTACATTTTAGATAGATTGTACCCTGCCAAGGGGCTTCCCTGACCCTACCTTGTGGGGGACATACATAGGAAAAAGGCAGGTTTGGGCCTGGAGCACCATGGAGCAAGGGTGCCTGTATTGCAGGGATGATTATTTTTGTACAGGAAGGGAAACAATCACAAGAGGTGTTTTCCTCTTTCTATGGGTGCTGCAGAACGCAGCACACATAGAAAAGGGAAAAAAGAAAAAAGAAGAAGAAAAAAGAAAAAAGAGGAGAACTAAAGATATTTTCTCCTCGTTGTGCCTCACTTACACCTCCCATGGGGAGGCATGAGTATTTGGTGCTGCCTCAGACTTACAAGTTCTGCTAAATCTGGGGCAGTGTCAAAAAGCCATGTATGTTGCTGGGAATGCCCCCAGCAACACCCATGGAATGCCCTTTTCATGCAGTTTCTGCGTGAAAGGGGCACATATTTATAAGGCAATGAAAAACCATGTAACATGGCTTTACAAGCTGGTTTCACATTGCGCCACCGGAACATAAAAAACACCAACCGCACACACCACCAGCTGATCCAGACCACCAAAAGGACAACATTCCAAGAACGACTGGACAACAACACCCACAACAGCAAGGAACTCTTCAGCATCGTCAAAGATCTCTCCAACCCCAGCGCCGGAAACAACGACATCACACCCTCGCAAGACCTCTGCGACTCGCTCGACTCATTCTTCCACCGCAAGATCGCCGACATACACAATAGCTTCGGCGCACACACCACGCACCCAACCACCGAACCAATGCCCCCCACCATCCCCCTCTGCAACTGGACCCCGGTCAGCACGGAAGACACCACCCGCACGATGAACACCATCCACTCCGGATCCCCAACCGACCACTGCCCCCACCACGTCTTCAAAAAGGCCGACTCCATCATCGCACCCCAACTCCGGGACATCATCAACATCTCCTTCACCACCGCCACCTTCCCAGAGAGCTGGAAGCATGCCGAGCTCAGCGCCCTCCTGAAGAAACCGACAGCGGACCCCAACGACCTCAAGAACTTCCGCCCCATCTCGCTCCTCCCTTTTCCTGCCAAAGTCATCGAGAAGACCATCAACAAACAGCCCGCCACCTTCCTCGAGACGAACGGATCCCTCGACCCCTCACAGTCCGGTTTCCGAGCCAACCACAGCACCGAGACCGCCCTTATCGCAGCCACCGACGACATCAGATCCCTGCTCGACAACGGGGAAACAGCCGCCCTCATCGTCATGGACCTCTCTGCAGCATTGGACACAGTTTGCCACCGCACACTTATACAGCGCCTCAGCAACACCGAATCCAAGAGAAGGCACTGGAGTGGATCTCGCCGGAAGAACCCAGAGAGTCCGCCTCCCCCGTTCCGATCCGCAGCCACCAAAGTCATCTGCGGCGTACCTCAAGGATCCTCGCTCAGCCCCACCCTCTTCAACGTCTACATGAGCCCCCTCGCACGCCAACACAACCTTAACATCATTTCCTACGCGGACGACACCCAGCTGATCCTCTCCCTCACCAACGACCCTGTCACCGCCAGAGCCTGCCTACACGAAGGAATGAAAGACGTCGCAGAGTGGATGAAGTACAGCCACCTGAAACTGAACTCAGAGAAGACGGAAGTCCTCATCCTGGGATCATCCCCCTCCACCTGGGAGGACTCCTTGTGCCACCCTGCCCTGGGCACCACCCCCAAACCAACGGACCACACACGTAACCTAGGCTTCATCCTGGACTCCTCCCTCTCGATGACCAAACAAGTCAACGCCGTCTCGTCATCCTGTTTCAACACCCTGCGCATGCTCCAAAAGATCTTTCGATGGATCCCCACTGAAACTAGGAAGACGGTCACCCAGGCCCTCGTCACCAGCCGACTGGACTACGGGAACACCCTCTACGCTGGAACCACAGCCAAACAAGAGGATCACGTTCAGGCTCCTCACTCACGCACACAAAGCTCTCCACGACATGGGCCCCAAATACATCAACAACCGCCTCACTTTTTACACGCCCACTCGCCAGCTGTGATCGACCAGCCTCGCCCTCGCCACTGTACCACGCATTCGCAGAGCCACCGCCGGAGGAAGATCCTTCTCCCACCTGGCGGCCAAGACATGGAACTCCCTCCCCATCCACCTACGGCTGACCCAGGACCATCTCTCCTTCAGGAAGCAAATCAAGACCTGACTTTTCGAGCAGTAATGGACGCCTCCCCCCCCCCAGCGCCTTGAGACCCTAGCGGGTGAGTAGCGCGCTATATAAATCTGATTGATTGATTGATTGATTGAGTGGTGTTCCGGTGGCGCAAAAGTGCCGGCCTTAGGAGCATATTTATAATGGTGGTGGCAATATGAGCTTTGCCTTATTTACAAGACAGTGTTAAGCCACTCAATGTGGCTTAATGCTGCCTTGTAAATAAGGCACCCTATCACGATGTACTTAGCGTGAATGGGAGGGCAATGGGTGTGTGGTGGGTGTTCCACAACAACACCCATTGATTTTACGGTGCCCCCTATTTACAAGGGTGGCATAAATAGGAGGCAGTGCTAAAATTTAGACCAGGAAAAACCTGATCTTTAACATGCGAAACGAGGAGAATGATTTTCGAATCGATTTTTCTGTTTCCATGTATGCTGCATTGTGTAACATGTGCAAAAACAACAGTTGAATTTGAATTTTTGAATTTTAAAATATTTATAGAGCGCTCTTATACCGAAATCGGTTTCATGGCGCTAGAGGCAGAAGACCAGTGGGTGCGGAGGAAAGGGTTATACGGTTATACGGCTACAAATCTGGAGAACAGGAGGGTTTTCAGATGTCTGCGAAATTCCAGGTAGGAAGATGACGATCTAAGAGAAAAAGGGAGTGAGTTCCAAAAGGAAGGAGCCAGCACTGCAAATCTGGCCCCACCGGACTTCTGTTTCCTAAAGCGAGGAACTGACAAAAGGGCCAAGTGAGTGGAGCGGAGTTCTCGGGAAGGAAGGTAAGGGGAGATGGCTTCACACAGGAAAACGGGAGCGGTCCCTGCTCTAGCCTGGTAGGTGATACATCCAAGCTTAAAAAGGGCCCTCTCCCTCACTGGGAGCCAGTGGAGAGACTGCAACAGAGGGGTCGTATGGTTGAACCTGGGGAGTCCGTAGATCAGGCGAGCCGCCTGATTTTGAATTTGTTGGAGCCGGCGAAGCAGATAAGCCGGCGCCCCATTGTAGATGACGTTCCCATAGTCAAGGCGCGAAAGCACCATGGCCATGAGGATGAGCTTGAGTGCAGCAGTTGAGAAGAAGCGGGCGACCTTTCGGATGATCCGCAGGGAAAGGAAACAGGCAGATACAACTGCATTGATCTGAGTATGAAGGGTAAGCATGGGATTGATGAAAATACCCAAGGTTTTAACCTTGGGAACAGGAGTAGGGGGAGGGCCAAGGGCAGAGGGCCAGAAGGAAGGGGACCAGGGACTGCAACCACCCCCCGTCAGGACCAATTCGGTCTTGTCCGGATTCAGTTTGAGGTGGTTGCAGTTCATCCACCCTTGGATAAAAAGCATAACCTTCTGGAAATTAGAAGCTGAGGAAGGAGAAGAGGAAAGGTTGAAAACAAGTTGGAGGTCGTCGGCGTAATTAAACACCGAGACCTCCATCTGCTGTAAAGAAAAAATGAGGGGTGAAATGTATAAATTGAAAAGCAAGGGGGACAGGGGAGAGCCTTGGGGAACTCCGCAAGTCACCCTCCTAGGAGGAGCAGAGAAGTTGGCAAGATGGACAGCCTGTTCCCTGTCCGTCAAAAAAGAACGGAGCCAGGCATAGGCCGAGCCCCCAATGCCTGCCGCTTCGACACGGGTCAACAAGATGTCATGATCCACCGTGTCGAACGCGGCGGACAGGTCTAACAGGACTAGAGCCTGTGGCCGGCCGATGTCAATGCCCACAGTTGATGGACAGAATGCAGAACAATATCATACATTTACCCCAGTACAGAGATCTGGGCCTAAATCCATCGTTTTTTTTGCTCACCACACCAACCCAGTTCAGACATGGTCATATGCAAATCAGCCTTGACCCTGTGCCTCATGGGAACAGTCCAGCCCAAACTGCCAAGCCATGTCTTCACTGGACCGGAATCAAGCCTCCTAGGACCGGTTTCTGGTTATCAGCCGTCATCAGCCAGGATAGCTTGACTCCAGGGGTGTGGAGAGTAAGGGACTCGCGTCTGAGCATACCAGTGCCTTTTGAAACTTCTATGTGTGCTGCATTAAGCAGCACACATAAAAGTTACAAAACGCCATTTAAAGATTGTTTACGTGCAGGAAGTGAGACCTTCCTGCACATAAACAATCGTCCTTCAATGCAGATGCCCTTGAAATATGGTGCAAAGGTGTCTGTGTTGGCACTAGGATGCTAAGTTTAGCACCAGCACAGGGGGAAACGGAGGGCTGCACCAAATTGTTGTCAATACGGTGCAGCCTTGAGTTTCGTAAGTGGTGGAGTGAGGCGTTAAGCCACGTAGGCTAACGCCACACTCCGCCACTTCTCTCATACATATGCCCCTAAGTGTGGTAGATATCAACTAGACCATTGCATGAGGGTGGCTTCCGTTCTCTTCAAAGTTTACAGGCATCTATTACTAAGTGGGTAAGGACATGCAACTTCAATGTTCCTATTGGGATATTAGCCTGAATTTCTTAATACTGGTTCCTGAAAAAGCAGGACTGACAGAATAGCACCCCACAATGTGATGGACTCCCGTGGACACCTACTTCTTTACTACTATTACAATACTCACTATGTTTAAAGCACACTGTGCGTGTTGCATGTCTTGGGATGTGGTACTTATCCCAGCTTAAATAAAACCTAATTATCTGTAAGTTAAAAAGTTTTTTATTGAAAGAGTGAAACCACAACTCTTGAAATGAGCCCGTGCATCGAATATGAAGCATCTATTAGGATAAGTGGGGCATGTATTAGCGTGAGAGACAAACGCCTTAGATTTAAAAGACGTGGTGTATGTTGGAAGCCATCTTGTATTCTAGGAGACATGTTCCCTGCAGGCCTTTTCCCTTCTCTGGAGCTTGGACTTCGCAGCAGTAAACGGATATGCGAGGCCCCCTCCAATCGCCGAAACAAAAACCGCTGAAAAGTACATTCAGTCCATTGATTTCAAACAATGTCAGCATCAACAGCATAACAAGCAATTCAGTAGCAGCTGGGAGGAAAATGGACCACTTCTGAAGATCTCTGGCGCGAGAGAGCAGTTTGTGAACCAGCGGGAGGGGGAAACTGGGGCAGGGAAAGGCGACCATGGACATTCACAGCAGTCTCACCTGCAAAAGGACCGACCGCAGAGACAGCTACAGCGGCCCGCAAGCACGCCCCTGACAGATGCTCATAAATGTGTTTATTCAGGTTTTTTCTACATTTAAGAGACGCATGGTCGGGATCAAATAACAGTTATGTATCAAAGGTGTATGTTTTTCTTCGGTGGTATTGGCTGGATCCTGGGGACAGACTTGTGTCACTAGTATAAGGAATTTCTTGGAGGTAAAAGATGTCAATGGTACTTGATTTTGCTGTCCAGGTTTTATTTATTGAAAAGAGCAATGTCAACAATACAAATAATTCTATGCTCCAATATAGTGTTAACAGGAAATGTTTCACAGCCTACCATCAACAAATCAAAATACAGCTGTCAGATTTTTTTTTCATTGAGTTTTATCAAGGTTACAACAAATAGAAAGTGACTCAAACGTTTGAGGTAGATAACCACAAAAAAACAGGGGTGGTGTGGAGTGCAAAAAAACTGATGGATTTAGGCCCAGATCTCTGTACTGGGGTGAATGTATGAAATTGTTCTGCAATTTGTCCATCAACTGTTGTTTTTACAAATCTGTTTATTCAGGTTTTTTCTACATTAAAGAGACACATGGTCAGGATCAAATAATAGTAATGTATCAAAGGTGTATGTTTTTCTTCGGTGGTATTGGCTGGATCCTGGGGACAGACTTGTGTCACTAGTATAAGGAATTTCTTGGAGGTAAAATATGTCAATGGTACTTTATTTTGCTGTTCAGGTTTTATTTATAGAAAAGAGCAATGTCAACAATAAAAATATTTCTATGCTCCAATATAGTGTTAACAGGAAATGTTGCACAGCCTACCATCAACAAATCAAAATACAGCTGTCAGATTTTTTTTCATTGAGTTTTATCAAGGTTACAACAAATAGAAAGTGACTCAAATGTTTGAGGTAGGTAACCACAAAAAAAACAGGCAGAACGAAAGAATATTATCAGGGCTTTGATTTGAAAAACGTGAGTGTAAAGCACCACAGACCCACAAACAATCAACAGTTGCAACCCAGTGGATCCACAGTGTATCGTTTCACAAACACAGGAGCTGTGAGGACCGTAGGACATGTGACACCTTGATCGATGGGGCTCATGCTATTCGATTGGTCGGCCTAGTCAATGGAGTGGGAAGGACTTGTAGGGGTGTTGAGGCTTCGGTGGGCGAACCTCCCATATATTGGGAGATTGAGGGGTACTCTGGACTCCCTTGAGGCCCACAAAGCATTCGAGACATGTGATGAAAGGGGGAAGATATATACTGGGCTGGAGCCCTGAGGCAATAATTCCCAGTATTCTGTAAGTTGCTCTTGGAAGTAAGTTACATCACGCAACCAGTTATTCCTTTGAGGTACAGGGCGGTGTCTCCCCTGTATTGAAATCTGACACTTGTCCAGAAGTAATAACATTGCAGTCAGGTGTCAGACACTTCCGGGAATGTCTTTGACGTAACCATTTGGGGCTCCTGTGGGGCTATTGGTCAGTGATTGAGGCAATGGCATTATTGACAGACGACCAGTACCATTCTACCACAGGACATTCCCAGGCTAAATGGAGGAAGGAAGTGTTGTTGTGTCCCTACAGGCAGCAGTGTGCATCATCTCATGAGCAATAGGGTGAAGACTAATTTGCATATGGCTGGGTCTGAACTGGGGTGGCGAAGTGAGCTAAAGAGCAATGATGGATTCAGCCTAGATATGTGACTGGGGGTGAGTGTCTGAAAAGTTTCAGCACTCCGTCCATCATTTCCTTGTGTTTGCTTTGTTTGCCCTAGGTTGGCAAGACATGCTCAGACGTGGTTCCCTTGCTCACTTTGCCACTGGATTCAAGCTAGCCTGGCTGATGAGGGGTGTTACCTCGAAACCGATCCCATAATGCTTGATTCCAGTCCAGGAAAGATCTTGCTTGGCAGTTCGGGCTGGACTGTTACCGTGAAGAACAGGGTCAAGATTGATTTGTATATGGCTGGGTCTGAACTGAGGTGGCAAAGAGTACTAAAGGATGATGATGATGAATTAAAACCCAGATCTGTGACTGTGGGCGAGTATGTGAAAAGTTTCAGTGTTCATCTCCTTGTGTTTTCAAAAGTCTTTACCAAACAGCACATAATTTGGACAGCTATGCAAAAGGCACAGAAAGCAAAACATCATATGCTCTCCAAATGAAGTTAACCATTTACTGAATTGTCATTCAAGGTTTGAGTCCCAAGCCTGCTAGACTTATTGCTTACAATAACACCGCGAGGTATTTATGTTAACCCTCTTCAAACATTTGCTTATTTGGATAGGCCTCTTTCAACCATTGGTCTTGAAACATTGCCAATCACATCTCAATCATCCAAGAGGAGCATTTCTTCCTCACCTATGGCTATGGTTCATTTGTGTACCATTCCTTCTCTTATTTACTATCTGCACATTTTCTTAATGCAGTTGACACTACTAATGTGTTGGAAAGTTGTTTATTATGGGGTAAGTAGATAACTACCACTAGTAATAAGGCCACAATCACAATAACAATTTCAGTCAAGGTCTCAATGAATTATTCTTTTGCTCAACCCTTGGTAGCTTGCAAAGAGCAGGCAGGCTTAACTTAGGAGACAGGTGTGCAAAGCATTGAAAAACATCAATACATCAAATAAGAAAGAGACAATTAACTATAAAATTCTTACATTCATTTATAAAAATAGGTTATATGTTATTGAATAAAGAGACTCCAAAGTGACAAAAAGTCAATGTAGGGAACCTGAGATAGGATTGTTTAATGATCAAAAGTAAAACTAGTGCTTAGAAGCAAATATCGATCAAAGGGTTAATAAAGGTCAAGCTAGACCAGGACAAAATCCAGAATACAGGCCATCCATGATGTAACACTTTTACCCTTACTTCCAGAAGTGTTTCTTGATGCAGGAAAATGGTCCACAGCACCAGTCAAGGGTTTAGATGCTCTGGTTTGCCTCATGGGGTGTGGGACTATAACTCCACGAATACACCTGGTCAACTAATGGAGCCATTTTACAAACATTGCTCCAAACTTTTGGAGCTTCTTTCTGAAGTTCCTCGTGTGCATTCAAAATGTCCAAAACACCAATCCATGGGTCTAGAAGATCTGAGATGATCCTTGGGGTGTTTGGACTACAAATCCCACAATCCACCAGGCCAAACACTTAAAAACCCACTGCACACACTCCATGATGGGGACTGCTTGGTGAAGATGATGCAGGTGGGTAGTGCTAGCCTCTAGCTTTAAGGAAATCCATTCCTTAATCCTTGTGAAGCCGGGGAAAGTCATTAAAGCTGTAGTATTAGATTGTGTAGCAAGTGCAGTCCTTTGCGTGCAGATCAGGGTACCAGCAGGGCAGTCATTCTTCTCCTTGTTGCTTCAGGCAGTAGATCTGAGCTGCTTGGCAACTCTCCCATATATATTTAGTGTTCCTGGAGATCAAGCAGGGGGATATAACTGACCAATTATTTGACTTGGTGCCTATTGAGGCAAGGAAAACGGTCATGGTTGCACTGGTGACATCACGTATCGACTATTGTAACAGCCTATATGCTGGCACCAATAAAGTGGTCACCCATAAACTCCAGATGGTGCAACATGCAGCAGCAAGGCTGGTTCTAAAATGGCCGAGAAGATCATCAGCAACCAAGGCCCTTAACACACTACACTGGCTACCTATAACAAAAAGGGTTCTGTTCAAAGTGTTGATAATTACTTTTCGAGCTGTCCACGACTTAGGCCCACTATACCTAAGGAAAAAATTTGTGAGATACCGTCCAACACGAGCCCTACGATCGTCAAATGCAAATCTGCTGACCGTTCCAGGGTTTAGACTCAAAACTCGAGGGGGTAAGTCCCTGGCGGTACTAGGTGCAAAAGCGTGAAATACTCTCCCCTCACATCTGAGAGCATTGGACAGTGTAACAGAGTTCAGTAAACAACTAAAAACCTGGATTTTCAAACTTCAAGACACAATTGCCAGAGACCTAGTGTGATTCCTGATCTGGTCAAGTCAAGCAGTAAGGCAACATTACATCGGTTGGCCATACATAGGCGTCTAGATGCTCCTTGGAGCGATTGTTGCGCGATATAAATGGGCAATTACATTACTTTACATTACAATGGGTTGCAAGGTGCCACCCTTAGGTAGGAACACTTCCTACAAAGTGCAGAATATTCATGTCCCAAAAAGCACTAATCTTCCAAAATCCAAACTGGATAAAGTCTCTTCTGAAGGATTATATCTGGCTAGGCCAACCCACTTGTTTTGCTAAGATTCTCGAACTCTCCCCTACCAGCCCTGTCACTAATCTAAATACAGGGGCTTAAGTGTGACTGGGTGTGCAGGATATGGGGGTGAGCCTGTGCTGTCCTAAAGTGTCATTCTCCCTTGAAAGACCAGCTTGGCAGGCCACCCCCCATCCTGCCATATGCTTGTGCAGCTGCAGTTCTCCACCCACAGGAAATCTTTTGTGTCTCTGGCAGGCCACTTCTCACTGCATTAAAACAGCTTGGCTCAGCCTGGCAGAGGCTGGCCAATCAGGAGAGCGCAGCTGGAAGGCTCGATTTTGGCTGACAGAAAAAAAAGTTCTATAACTTTCTGGAATAGTTATTATAAATCTAACAGTGGCAAGTTGTTGGATTTATCATAGTTATCTTTTTGAGTCTGTGAATGACATTTACAGCTGCTCCAGTCAATATTTATACTTAAATAAAATATTCCCATGCTATCCTGTGGAGGTAGTTTCCTACAATAGGGAAAAACCAAATTGACAGTTTTTTCCTCACCAGGGTTTATAAAACATCTTTTAAAATGTCCCTACTTATACTTACAAGGCACCCTACCCCTAGGGCACCCAGGGGAGTTCTTAGGGGTGACTTATATGTAAAAAGTAAAGTAGTTTGAGACTTTGGAAATACCTTTAATCCCAAAGTCGAATTTGCATATAAATTTAATGTAAAGGCAAGAGATCAGAGTTTTGTCTAGTGGCAGTTTGGATTTATCAGGAATTAGTGCAGAGGGTTAATGTGACTTCTGCAACTAACGTGTACCATGCAGATCACAGAACTGAGTGTAAGTGAACTATGAGTAGCTCTACAAAAAAAGTAAACCTATGTCTGAGAAGTTCTATGGAGCGATGAGGGGCACTGTTGGAGGGTGGTAGTGAGGGAATTATTGAAAAAGGGGGTGCCAAAGAAGCCTGTACACCACCCAGTATTAAAGCCAGGCCTGATGGCATAATATATTTGCTTTATTGCTGCTGCACACCCCTATTATTAAAGAGACTTGCTATGGTGTCTACCTCCATATCTTGCCTTAAACTTCAACTTTGTTATCATAAACTGCATATTTGCACTCATGCATGGATTTCCTCACACTAGCAGTTAGACCAGTAAGATATATTTTTTTAATTTGAGTACATCAGTTCAATGGGTTGTTGTTATTCCAGAGTTGAGAAGCCTGCAGAATGAGGCTAACACTCACAAACTAGCAATTCTGCGTGTTCACAAGTTTTTACTTTGGTTTTGTATCCAGTAAATGGAGTACATCTCTAACAATGGACTTTCTTTAGCTTCTAGAGGGAATACAAATCTTCCAATTTCTTAAGGAAAATCAACATTTGATAATCTCCACCAGCTGAATTTCCTCCACCATAAGAACAATATGGTGATGGAAATTAGGCAGAGTAATGTGGTCTGGTTTTAATAGTGACTAAACACTTGCTCTTGAGATCTCCATATACCTCTTCGGGGTTTAATTATAGATTTTATAAGCCAACACAATATCCCTGACCTTTTCCACTAATTTATCTTTTCTACACTTCATCATCAGTGGTTCATTGACCAGAGATCCTCCAGTGCCATGCATTACTTATTGCAAACTGACAGATCTTTTGCATTCCAACATTTTCCTAGTAGATTGTAATTGGTGGTTCCAAATGGTTTTGATTTCTGGAGGACCACATACTGACTCCGGGCAAACCCCTGGCAGCCTCCACTTAATGAAAGTTATTATTGATATCTCCAGAGCAATTTTTTGAGGCACAGTACCTGGAGTTCACATTTTATGTTTCATATTTTCTCACATTCCTCTTAATTATGCAGTTTTACTCACAAAGAACAATCATTCTTATAGGTCTTGAGAACGGATTCTCTTCTAACTCAATTTCCTTAATATTTTCATGGATATTCCATACTGGATACTTTGTTAGTAATCTACTAACACTTTACTTTGATGTACTTTGCTCTCCTCTTTGCTTACCTTTATGCTTTGTGGAATACCATGACCATTCTACAAGCATTACTGCATTATGTGGTACTTTCTATAATAATAATAAATGTTCCACTCAATGGCTCACTGTCACAAGTCTAATGGGATCACTGATCACACCTTTAGCACTTGACTGGTTCCGTGATTGCTCCTTCTTTGAACACTGGGTCAAAATGAAAATTTGTATCTGTGAATCCAATGACAATTTCAACAAAAGAACAAGCATCTTAATTGTTATTGCATTATTGGTGCATAGATATATTAATTTTGATATTCACAGATTTTTAAAAAGAAGTCTAATTTGTAGGGTTTAGAAGGTTGGCTTTTTTTTGTCTTTAGTTGATGAGCGCTGAAGCCTTACAAGTGTTTCACAATCTTGGAGAAACATTTTATGATCATATCTGTCAAGCAATTGTGCTTGTACAAAGTATCAATAGATTTGTGTGATTTGATGCAGGTATTCTACCGTGTTCATTTTAAATTAATCGTGTTTCTTGGATATCAATTTTTTAGTCCCTTTCCTTATTATTTGTCTTTTGGACCCTGGGGTATACTCCCTTGTGCACTGTACCGTCAAGGAAGATATGAAGTAGACATCTCAGCTGGGGTTACCCCATTTCTACCTTCACACAAAGCCTGTTTCATGTGGTTCCCTGACTGCATTCCTGCCTGTTTTCTATTCACTGCTGCTCACCAGTGTGCATATGTCAAAGCTTGCTAGCATTCTTGGAGACCAAGGGCCATATTTATTAACCGGGCCATATTTATGACCCGATTTGCGTTGTGTTTGCACCACTGCCACTCAAGGCCACTTTGCATGACTTGAACAGCTCCATAAATCTGGAGAATAGCAATGTAGTGCAAATTGCTTCATTGTCTTACTCTGCCCTGTGAAGGCATTCCATGAGCTTTGTGATGGGTGTTCGAACTCAACTTTCATGTTTTTTTATGCATTCCCAGATTCGCCAGAACTGGTAAACCGGGAATGCACGAAAAAGATATGACTTCCCAGGTGAGGCGTAACGAGGAAAAATATCTTTATTTCTGTTTGCTACTTCTTCTTTCCTACTGTGCTACATTCTGCAGCACATATAGAAAGAGGAATATGGATCTCAGGATTGTTTTTGGCAGAAAGGTTCCCCTTCAAACACAAAAACAACCTTATCAGCAACGGAGCATTGGCAGTAGGCTGCCAAATGGCCCCAGTGCAGGGGAAAAGACAGGTTTGCGCCATATTGACTTAAATACTGTGCATTCCTGACCTTTCCCTGTCATGCAGAGCAGTGCAGCAAGGTGACTTGCTGCGCTGTGTGACAAGTTCGTAAATCTACCCTATACTGTCTTTCAGCCCTTCTGGTTAATCTGGGCTACCCTTGCATATACTTACTCTGTCTCTTCCACTCAGTTTGGGAAAACACAGGGACAGTGAGAGCATAGCCACACTCATGCAATTGGATTTGCTGTGAGAGACAGTCTAGCAGCAACCCTTCTTTGCTCTGGCATGAGGTTATGCTTACTTTTTCCTAGTTAAGACTATGTTCAGACGAGGCATGTGGGTAATTAAAAGTAAGAGAGGGGTGGTGAGACCCATGAAAAAGCACTGCTCAGTGGTAACCGCTACTTCTTTGCACTGAACTCTCCTTCTAAAGAAAAGTGAGCTTGTGTCAGTGAGTAAACTCTACAAAATGCCAGGGTTCGGAATAGATCACCGCTCCATACCTTCAATGTCGCCTGGGTATGGCAATGCATCACATGCACCGAAGTTCAAACCTTTTTGGTTGTCTGTTGAAGACTGCAGGGTATTACTTTCAAATAACCACCTTAGCTCCAGAGAGAGGCTTAGAAGGCTATTTTTGGGACATGTCAATTTTTCACCCATACATGTCAATTATTCCCCATACTCTAAATAAGCCCCTTAGTATGCTTCTAATAACTTGCTCAAATTGTTTACATAAAATATAAAACTGCACATTAGGCTCACACCTAAAATGTACACTTTGCACACTTGTCATTCTTTTGTTAGAATCAATATGATGGAGAGCTCTTGCAAACCCTTGATTATTAGAAGACCATTTACATCAAAACCCCTCTGCTGCACAATTATCAGAGAAATCACTGGGTATTTTCTCCTACTTCATTTTGACAAGTGCAAGAGAAACTATTTTATATGGCTTAGCAGTTCAGATGTTGTTTGATAATTCTGTAAATAACAGGTGTCAATATTTACCCAGGCTATTTTAATATAGCCTTATAGCCCGTTGTTCAACGGCTATTAAAGGCCCGCTCCAGCGTTAAACAAGGGAGTGGGACTTTAATAGCCCGTATAGCCCAGCTACGAAGGGCTATAAGGCTATTAGAACATTCTGCCACTAGAGGGCAGAATGTTCTAACAAATAAAACAAAGGCTTCAGGGAGCCCGAGGGGATTGAAATCCCCTCGAGCTCCGAGAGGCCTTTCTTTAAACAACATTGGAATGTTGCTTTGCGGGCCTTTACCTGCCCGTAGAAGCACGGAGCACTCCATTTTCTGCAATAGAGTTCTCCACATTCCAATGTTCTAATAGTACTTAATCAATCTCGAAAATATCATTGGCTGAATTTGCCCTTTAGTGATTTGATCCTGTGGCCACTAGATGGAGCACAGAGTTTACCAGCTAACAGTATTTTGTTGATATCCTCCCAGCTGAACCAGCGGTGTAGTAATGGCCGCTGCACCCTCTGTGGGGCAGTGGGCCCCATCATTCACAAGGCCCCCATTCAGTCGAAGGCTGATGAATCTTTGTGTCATACCGGAAACTTAGGGCCTCTCACCACTTTCCACAGTGAGTCCATTATTTTTTACGTCACTGACCTAGAACGGTCATGGATTGTTTCAGTGCTTTATTTGAGCCAGTGGGTTTCTGTGCCCTGCACCAGCACTTAATTGCCAGCACAGAGCACTTAATTGCCAGAACCTTCACTTATGGCAGCAGCCGCACGGTGGCACTGATTGTGAAATTCAAAGATGAGCAGAAAAACAGTTGATTGTTTATTCAAACTACATTAACAACAACTAATACCTGCCACCCAAGCCTTTCGTAAAGCTTTGGCGGTCTCAAACAGTCTGAATTGTCACACTTGTAGCAATGTGATGGTTAGTAGTTGTGTAAGTACAGTGGCAATGTGTGGTGTAAATTGCGGTGGACTCCTGACGAGGATCCCAACACTTATTTTTTTACGAATTGAGCGCTGGATTGTTTAAAAATAATGACGATGTGGGCGTAGCTTTGCCCTGACACCTGCACAGAGCTGGAGGGTAAGTGCCCCTTTTTCCTCAGTTGTTTTAACATTGCTACAGTTGATTCCAATACGTGTGGGATTCAGCGTCAGCAATGCTAAAATTCATGCTTTGCCCGGCTACAAGCACTCTACTACCTTTGAAAGAGAATCAATGCAACTGGCAGAAACATACATACCAAACAACATTTGAGTGCACATGCCTTGATTGCATGCACAAAGACATTCCACATAAATAGGGAAAACGGCCGAAGTGCATCTTTGACATTGCATGGAAAACCTGACAACAGAATATAATGAGGACTAGAAGTGCATTATTTATACGGTAAATGTTCGGGGTCATTTATTGTCCTTCCTACAAGACATATGCACGTGAGTGCTTGTTCAAAGTCAAGGTTCACATCTGTGCTCCCACAGTCAGAACAAACTGCAATCAGCACTAGTGTATAACAACAAAGGCAGGATCTTTAGTATTCAGAAGAAGGGAAAAGACAATATTTGGTAAGGATTGAAAGTGATTGAATTTTAAAGAGTGCATGCATGGATCTGAGCATCGCTATAAGCCAATAAACCTATTGGGACAGTGATTCTGTATATGACAAGAAACAGTCCAGCATCACTAAGACCCAGACTGCAAACTTGAGATCAGATTTATCAACACTTTTCACCAGAACAAAGTCACTAAAACATATCCACGACAGTTAAACATGGGGGGCATTTTCTCTCACAAGTTGATATGGTAAATAATGAAGCAGAACTGGACTGGCAGCAAGCAGAAATTTGAATTTCCCACCTATTAGAGCGTGCCCATTCTCAGTGTATTACTTAACACACTCTGTCATGATGACACATCCTGTGGTCTTGCTATTGTGCCATTAAAGCACTATGTGATGGTCTATGTAAAATAAGTGGCATATCACAGACTTGCTTTCCATCATTGTATTGTGCAATATATTCATTTTTAAAAGTCTTAAGACGTGCTTAAACTTCCGAGTCATTGATATAAGATCTGCCTCATTCTTTCCTAAGCTCTCTATCAGACAGCAACTCCAATATGCTCATTTATGTAGTCATTTATGTTTTTTATATTCCTAGAGCACAAACCGAGCCAACAAAGCTCTTCAGAGCTAACCAGTCACATCATCTATACTACTATTATAAAGAGAGAAATTGCACCTTTTGGCCAGGTAAACTCGGGAACTACAGCGCCAATCTACACACCCGATACATCTATGAAAATGTCAGGGTGTGTAGATGGACATAGGCTATATACATTTTAAAAAAAAGTAAATTAAAAAAATTAAGTTTCTAAACAAAGTAGTCCCCTGAAAGTAGCCCCGGCCGGGACCTAGCGCTGGCCGTGACGCGACGTGCGTGATGACGACGTGTTGGAGCGGCAGACATGGAGCTGCAGTGAAGTGAGGAGCGCGGGTGCGTCACGGCGAAGAGGAGCGGAGCGGCAGCTGAGGTAAATAAACCTTAAAATCAGGGCGGGAGGGGAGCGGGTGTGTACAGAGGGGCAGGCGGGAGGAGTGGGGCTGGAGGGAGTCGGGACGGGAGGGGGTCGGGCGGGAGCAGGTGCGTACGTTTTATTCACATGGTGTGCACAGGCCTCAAAGAGATAGCCGTCATCCAGAAGGCTGGGGTGTGTAGTTGTCGGAGCGCTAGAAAATGGTTGCCTTGCATGTGTAGAGGAGCGGAGCGGCAGCTGACGTAAGTAAACCTTCAAATCAGGGCAGGAGGGAGTCGGAGCGGGAGGGAGTCGGGCCGGGAGGGGAGCGGGTGTGTACAGAGGGGCAGGCGGGAGGAGTGGGGGCTGGAGGGAGTTGGGACGGGAGGGGGTCGGGCGGGAGCGGGTGTACTGCCCCCAGCCCCTTTCTGCCCCAGGCAACGCTGGGGCGGGCTGCTAGTGTCTGATAAATGAGTACTAGCGCCTAATACAAAAGCAAAAACATAGCTTCAGAAGAACAGAAGAAGTCAAGGGGTTGGTAACATTTAGGCCTCAATTACGACTTCGTCATTAAATTACAACAGTTATGCAAACAATTTTTTTTGCAGGAATCCCAATTAGGAGTGGTACAATATAGTTCAGCCTTCTTGTGCATCTCTGCTGAATTTAAACAGGAGAAGAACCCAGCAGATATCAGGACATGCAGATGTTGATGCAAAACGCCTCAAAAACCGGCATGTTGTGACATATTTTTTGGGACAAACCTGTAATTTGTGGTATGTATTTCCCCTCGACAATAAATCTTTTGGGATACTCAGAATCGAAACCAAAATCTTAATGTTTATAAAAGATGTTTTATGAATGTACCTAGAGATTTGGTGTTTATTTTACCCCACTTCATGCCATTTTGTCATCGTGCAATATTTTTTATATATCTTGGACTATTTCTCAAAAATGTCTCTTCTCGTGTCAGCAAATATGTCATGGGGGCGATTTAGTGGCAGTATGTGGTGCTATGAATATTCACTCCAACAAAACACTTTCTAAGTAAGGAATGAGTAAATCTGAGCGCAGATCAACCACAGAACTCATTCATTTCGTTTCTCAAACATATTCCTTAACTCTGAAATCAATCTCATGCATAAATAACTCGTAACCTACCCCGAACTGTAAAAAGACCTCACGCCTATGCTCAACATCTCACTGCAGGCTGTCCTTGGATTTCCTTTTTCAGTATGTTGTTATCCTATCTTAAGTGGATTGATTTCTGATTGTATCTGTGTGCATTTTACTCATCGTTTTTTTCCTGCCTTCTCACATTTCCCATTTGCAATGTACAGTGCTTGAACTGAAGGGATTTGTGCTGGATTCAACACATTACTATACCAGAAGTCATCATAGTGAGTGTGGTTCAAGTGGTTAAGGATATCGACATGTCACTCATTGAACACACTCTTTCTTAATGGTTGCATATCGAAATTAAGAGTATGTGAAAATATTATAAATGCTTTTTGTGTAAATACAGAAAACTCGAGGAAAATTATATAACATTTCACATGATTAAGCAAAATGTGAATCCGTCCTGTGGTGCTACAATTTCGCACAAGATGCATCCTTGGGTCAATTTTTGACACAAGGATGCATTTCACAGGAAAAAAAATACAGAGTGACAACTCAAGTGGTTTGAGCACCAGCAGCTTGTTTTCTGGCCATACACGTTATTTCCATCGTGCCTGTGATACAATTTTGCTGCGAGGTGGTGCAATGGCATATTTTTGGGAATTTCATGTGACAAGTGAAATGAGAAATTCCCCAAATTAGACAAATTAAACTGGCGTAAATTACTTTTCATCCAGGTCTAGTCACAATATCAAATGATAAAAGATGGCAACTCACACTCTATCTATAGGGACGTGTCTGGCCGCTTAGTGGACGAATACATCTATGTGTTTCCCCTGTGGACACAAGTTCAAATCCTGCAGGGACCACTCAACCTTTACGAAGCCAATAAAATGTGTACCACTGGCTTAGTTAACTGTAAACATCTATTATCTGTAAAAAGAAAACAAGAAGCCTCCTTGGAGGTGATGCTGCACTCTAATACACATTATGTGAGTGTAAATTCACTACATACCTTTAAAATATATGACAGCATGAGAGCTGTTGAGTAAAGAATAGTGATCTATTATTACCTATTTATACTTACCTTGACTTCATAGTGGCATGATCAATATTCTGCAATTATTGAAGGTCGCTGTTCTGCATGCAATATTGTAGTGGAACACCCTATGATCTGTTGTATCCTAGTTAAAGATTTCTCAAGAAAAAGTCAAAATCTTAGCGTAGTAGTTAATTAATTTAGGGCCTGGTCCAGGGTTTGGCAGTCAGTCTACCATCGTTCAAGGTGGCACAGAATATTACGTCAGCCACCCTGATGGACTAATGCCCACCATATTGTGAGATCATCTCCGGCTCATCCATAGTCTTTGTGCCTCTAAAGGTACCAAGGGCCTCATTTATGAAAAGTGACGCATCGCTGTGTGAAAACAGCGATGCGTCACTTTTCACTGCGCTCTCCCTGCGACACTAATGATGCATCATATTTACATTATGACGCATCATTGCGCAAGGAGTTACAGATACGTCAGTATTTCTGACGTATCTGTAAGCGCAAAAGTGACGCATTGCTGGAGTGTGTCACAAAAGTGACGCAACTCCAGCAATGCGTCCTTTCACATGGGGCAAGCCCCATGTGAAAGGGCCTGCGTCAGTCTTACGCCTGCTGTGAGGCAGGCGCAAGATTTTGACGCAACGGCGTTCTAGAAGTGACGCAGTGAAATCTCATAGATTTCACTGCGTCACTTCTACGACCCTTCCTTGCGTCAATACGCCCCCCTTGCATACATTATACCTGGCGCAGGTATAATGTGGCGCATGGGTTTACAAAGTGACGCATTTACCTAGATGTGTCACTTTGTAAATATGGCGCAACAAGGCGCATTTTTTTGCCACTGGTGCTTCACAAAAAGTGACGCACCGGCGGCGTAAAAGTGACGCAAGGGTGTATAAATGAGGCCCCAAATGTTTGGTGAGCAGCCATGGTTCAGATGGCCGCTACCCAAACTTTTCGTTTTTCAAAAGCAAAGTCCTAATCTCAGAGTTTGGTTTTGAAAAATAAAATACTAATGAACCTGAAAGTTTTCTCATAGGGTTTGGGAGTCAGTATTTCTTTTCTGATAGGGACTGCCAGGTTTTTCCTGGTGGTCCCAAACAGAAAAAAAAATAAGGCTGTCCACTTTCAATAGGCATGGTGGTCTGATATCCTTACACAAACGACACCTACTCCATCAGGTCGTTGGTGTATGGTTTCTGATAACAGACACTGTTGTGGTGCCGCTGTCGGAAACCTGACTGTCCAACCAACTCTCAATGGAGGGGCGGACAGGTTACTCTGTCACATTTGCGGGTGCCAGATGAAGTCTTTGGGAGCCGTGGGCCCATGATGTCTCTGTCTCTCCTCCTTGGAGGGTGAAGGGCGCTGGGATTGGTTTAAGCACTAATGGGGAGTCTGGGCAAGCCACTCAAGTACTTGGTTGGCTCTTCAACCACTTCCCATTCTCCTTCCTGTGCACAAGGCCGATGGTGATTTAGCAGTGATCAGGAGTCAGGGAGACCCACTCTAGCAGTCAACCTGCCTCCCGCGTCACTCTGAAGATTTGTTCTGGGGCAATGCCCCAATGGCAATTAGGAAGGCAGGGAACCATACTGGCACTTCTGTGTCACTGAAATTATAGATTACACTTCTGGCTGTCACAGCTGCTGGGCTCCTCTGGGCAGTTTTCTCCTGCAGCAGTGCCTCCCAATCCCTTGCTCAGCAGACCAGGCAGGGCCTGGCGCTGAGGCACTCCCACAGCTTCACCAGCATGCTTATGCCAAAAAAGGTCAAAGGTAAATAAAGCAACCCTGTCTCCAATATTCCTAAACCTTATTGCTTTTTTAATTAACCAAAACACCTCGAAATTCAAGCACTATACTTTGCCAGTATTGGGAGGCTGCTCTCCAGCCTCCATCCTGTTTCTTGAATTACCAGGGACGACCCAAAATGGATCCCACTGGCCTGACAGTCACACATTTTCATGAAACACAGAGTTGGCCTACCCATCACTATATATACTCCTTGTGCACACACCACTCACTCAGACTTCTCAGCACAGGGTCTGGTCACTTCATGGTAGCATAAACTTACCCAAGTTAGTCCGGCAGTTACCTCACTCTTCAAGTTCAAGAAATTGGCTAGTCCTGTATTACACACAGGAAACACAATTTGCTGCCACCTCTGCTCCATGATATGTCCTGTGATATGGAGATTGGTCCTGAAAAACCCTTGGTGCATCCCTGAGGAACAGAGAGCTATGCTTTCGGGCTCTCAGAACCTTTCGAACAGCCTAGGCCTCAAAACATGCACATTAATGAAAATTCCTTTGAGTAACTTAAGACAGGAGTTCATGTCTGTAAGACCAGAGAGGAAATGTTCCCATTCCAGGAAAACAGATGTTATTACTTTACTAAGGATCAGCCTATATTTACACAATCAACTTTGGGATTCACACTCTGGTTATATAATTGTTAAACCTTTCATTAAATCACTGTAAGAGTGTACAGTTCTAGTTGTGTTTGTGAATGTTATAGACACCATATCCTATTGAAATAACATAGTAGAGCCGAACAGAAACCTAAGTAGGTAAAGGCTGCTCTTCCTGCATTTTCATTTGTCCTAGAAATACAAGTTAAAAATATAAAGCCATTGGGTATTACAATAGTTTGCACAAAAATTGTACATCATTACAAAGTCCTTCAGCTAAATAAAACTCAGTGTGCTGATCAGGTAAATCATGCCAGTGAGATAAGGGGAAAGAACCCATGGGAGTTGATTAATCTTCCTAGAATTTAGACACAAGGCAACAGAAGATACACTTTTGACCTGTCATCCTCAAGAGCACTCATTCACACTAAAATAGTGCCCAGCTACATGTCCAGTGCTTGCTGCCTGACCTCCCCTCTTTTCATTCACAAACCGCCTCCAGAGGAGTGTTTTCAACCTGCCCTGACCTAAGTCTATCCTTCGCACCAGAGACAACCAGGAACAGGTGAATGTGGACTTTGAATTTAGAAGGACAATAAAGTAAGTTTTTAACTGTTTACAAAGTGTCTTCTATGGTGGGTGGTGGTTTAATAACACACAATTCAGAATGTAGTGAAAGGTAAACAGTGTCCCAAACAGTCTCCAGCTCCAAATAGGCCGTTTTCCCAGTGCATCCAGAAGATGTTTCTTTTGACAGATCATCTTACTTCTCTGCTTCTTAGTAAATTCACACTAGCTTGGCAGCCTCAAACCCCTGTTGGAGGAAACCTTTGGAAGCTCAGAAATTGTAATTCACATACATTTTTATTAAGCGTTTCAAGAAACTAAATCATTCAGTAAAATCATTTCAGGTTATAATTCATTTTATTGGACTTGTTCGACGACTCACTGAAATAATGAAAACATCTATGTATAGTTTTCTAATTAGCTAATTGAGGTAAAATGTGTTACAAGTGAAAAGCACTTGGGGGTATATTTATCATTAAGTAATGCAGAGCAGCGCAGCAAGACATCTTGCTGCACTTCGGGACAGCGAAAGGACAGGAATGTGTGTATTTAACATAATACGATGCATTCCTGTCTTTTCCCAGCACTGGCACACAATGTGCTGCCTAGTGCCCATGCAGGCACTCTTGCACCATGCTACAAAGGTGCCTGCATTGTAGGCAGGATTGTTTTTGTACAGGAAGGGGCACCTTCAGATTCTGAAAGTGAAGTGAGATTTGCCAACCAGGCTTCAGTGTCAGTGCTCTGACTTTTAAAAGTGTATGGTCAATTGTTTTACACCAAATTGGCGTAAGTTAACTTACTTATAAGTCCCTAGTATATGGTAATAGGAGTACCTTGGGCCTGTAAGTTAAGCATCCCTCGTCAATTGAATCACTGATTGCCCCGCCAAGAGTGTGGCAAAAAAAGCATGACTCCCAGTCGCCTTTGAAGTCTGGTAGAATAATTTTCAACGGTTACCTTTACTTTGCCATTTAAACTGTTTACAAAGCCCAAAACTTCCTTATTGATATATATGTCACCGCAAATACAGGCCCAACAAGTCCTAAAGGAATGGTGCGTTATATTAAGAATGACAGGAGTCTTTACATATCCTGACAGTAAATTCTCTGCATTTTTGTTGTTAGTGTAGAAAGGCTAATATACCTATTGATGAGTGTGGAGTTACATGATGACAAGTCAGGAGTACTAACATTCAAATGGGGCTACTAAAACTGGCATTTCAAAGTATCAAAGAAATTGATGCATCAAACATGACTTGGTGCTTGGTTGAATTTAATATAACTATTTTGCAAATGGCAACATTAGAAAGTTGTCACTTTTTTGACTAAAGTTTTCCAGTAGTTTTCCTTTTCACACACCAGCTGTCCTCAAGAAAGCCTGCTGGTTTCCTAGGGAAGGCGAGAATGAGCCTCAAGCAGAGGAATAAACTTACCCAAGTTAGTCCGGCAGTTACCTCACTCTTCAAGTTCAAGAAATTGGCTAGTCCTGTATTACACACAGGAAACACAATTTGCTGCCACCTCTGCTCCATGATATGTCCTGTGATATGGAGATTGGTCCTGAACTGCAGAGGCAAGAGATGTTTCTTACTCCTGGCAGGGTGGTCATGCTGGGTATGAGACCAAAAGCTGCACTTCAAAGAGGAATCTGCCTTTGAAGGGCATAAGGTTGTCACACTTAGAACTGGCTGCTGCTTTGTTTTAGCAGAAAGGCTTGTAGCTCAGGCAGCCAGTCCTCAGTTCACGTCTCTTCACGTCTGTTCTGAACCGAAGACCAAAGAAGGACTACCCTGATGCTTGCGGGACCACTCAAAGAGAGGCTATGTAGTAAAGAAAGGTATGCGTTAATAGGTTCTAAGTTTTATTGAATACAGCCCCACAGGGAGTAGCTTCAGTTAGGCTCAGGTGGAATGATGACAGTTGGGAACAGGGGGAGAGGAGAGGAGGCATTAGAATGTTGGGACAGCCAATGGGAGGAGGTTATCAACAAAGGATGCTCTCGCACAGGAGAGTCATGGCATTTACTGTCACACGCTGGCAGAAGCGCGTGACAAGAATGCAAGTTGATTACAACACTTCTTCCTCTCTTGGATGGTTAACAATTATTCACAAAGTCATCAAAACTTTTGGGTCTGTTGATAATTCTACCAAACCTTCCTATGGGAAAGCGGTGGTCTGATGAGACCTCAGTGTCTGAATGGGGATCACTATTGGTCCTACCATACCTGCCCCATAGGTGCTGACTGTCACATGCGACATCGGAGTCAGAATGTGAATCACCCTCGCCACTCAGATCAAGCTCAGGAGCGCGCAAGTTGATATCCTCAAACTGGGCCTATGAGCGACACTCTGTGGATGGTGGAGTGTGATTTAGTACATCTTCACTAGTGGAACATCCTGTATTGCTACTTGGCATGTGACTGTGGGCATCAACATTATCACTGTAATCCAGCCACAGATCTTTACCTGAACTGTTGGATTGGCACACGCCTGAATCATCTCCGGTGGTACTAAAGGACTGATAATGGTTGAGCTCACTCCTAGTGGAATGACATTTAGCTAATCTGGTCAAGTGCCAAACTTTTCCATCGCTGAGTATGGCAGCGTTGTATAATTTGCTGATGCGTAGGGGGGGCAGTGAATCTACTTTCTCCCTTCCTAGTTTTCCTTTCCAGGCGAACTTTGACAGGTTCACCAATCGTTTAGGAATGTTCTTTGACAGCATGTCTGGCGTCATACCAGTCTGTGCTTTTTCTATGCTGTTCAGGTGACCATTCAATTTGTTTGGAGGCTGTCATCCAGCCTAATTCTTTGCTCAAGGGTTGTCTGCTTCTCATCAGGACAAAGGGTGCCAGGTTGGTGCTGGCACATGGGGAAATTCTAAATGCCCATATGAGTTTGAAGATTTCTTCTTCCCATTTGAGATGTGCATTCCGGGATAGTTGTATATGTCCTTTAATGACTCTATTGAAATGTTCAACAAGGTCATTACCTTCAGGATGATAGATTGAAGTGGTGAGCTGGATAATACAATTTCTTTCTGAGAAAGATTTAAATGTTACAGATGAGAACTGAGGGCCGTTATCGGTGAGCAAGAATTTGGGTAATACCTCACTCAGGAATAGCTTGTCAAGAAATGAAATGACTGAAGAACTGTCGGTACATGATACAATCTTAATTACAGGCCATTTTGAAAAATGATCCATGACAACAAGGATTTAATTGATAACTCCATCATGACCTTCAATGGGTCCGGTGATGTCCAAGCCAATCCTTTCCCATGGCATTGTTGGTGGGTTGATGGGAGATAGAGGAACTCTTGACGTTTTCAGACTCTTGTCTGAGTCATTGCAATCCACGCAATCTCTTATTAGGATTTCTACCTGCTTATCGATTCCAGGCCACCAATAGTTGCATCTTACTCTTTGTTTGGTCTTTGAGATACCTAAATGACCTATATGGCATAAGTTGAGTATTTTGTTTCTGAGTGTGAACGGGGCTATAGCTTTACCAATTCTGTACAACACCCCATTTTCCAGACTACGCTCATTCCTTATTTCCCAATAAGCTTTGATATTTTCGCCCAAATGCTTTTTCTCAGACCAGAAACCCTTGATATATTCGCATACAGTAAGTAGAGTGGGGTCTCTTGACATGTGTCTTTTCCATTCTTCTGATGAGATTCCATCAAGATCTGAGGCGAATAGCAAAGCTACTTTCTCAGCATCATGTTGCTCGTTCATGACTTCCTCGTGAGGTAGAGGTAATCAGCTTAGGAAATCATCTACCTTGTTCCTGACCCCAGGCCAGTATTCAATCGTAAAGTTGAAGTCCAGTAGTTTGACTGACATTTTGTTGAGACTTGGGGAGGCATTCTGCAGCCCGGATTCAGAGAGGATCTTGATCAATGGTTTGTGGTCAGTACGCAGACGTATGTTGAACCCCCAAATGTACACTCTGAAATAATTTAGATCCCAGGAACAAGCAAGCATCTCGCGTTCAATCACCGAGTACCTTTCTTCAGCTGAGGTGAGTGATCTTGACGAGAATGCTACAACCCATTCCTTGTTCGCAGCGTCCTTTTGAGCTAGTACCACTCCGAGTCCATTGTTGCTGGCATCGGTTGGTACAATAATTTCTGCTTTGGAGTCAAAACCATTGAGAAAAGGTGCATTACTGATTTCTTTTTTAATGGAACAGAAGGTGTTCTGATAATCAGTAGACCATTCAAATTTACTATTGTCCTTGAGTAGCTCCCTTAAATTGTACGTCTTCTCAGAGAAGTTACGAATGAACTTTGAATAATATTCAGTTATTCCCAGAAAGGCCCTAACATCCTCTTTGCTAGAGGGGCATGGAGCTTTGAGAATGGCATCTACTAAACTTTGCTTCGGTTTGATACCCTCATGACTAATCATGTGACATGTGACCCAGGTACCCAACCTTGTTTTGAGAAAATTTGCATTTGTCTAATTCAACTGTTAAACCATGCATTTTCAAGTTTTCGAGAACTTGCTTGAGTCATGTGTCATGTTCCATTTGGCTGCTGGCCATGACCAAGATATCATCTTGGAAGAACCATACCCCAGCAATTCCCTCAAAGATGGATGACATAACTATGCACGCTAGCAATCCCAACATCCAAGACAAACTGTGAGTAAATGGCGAGTCTCCTCTGAAAGATGTGGTTGCCTTAGTAAAAAGAGAGGAACTGACTGGCAGATGTGCCAAACCTGTTCTTGATTAACCAAATGTTGTGAAGGTTGTCAATACATCCAATGCTAACAAATGAAGATCCAAGGAAATTTCTCGACGGAATACTAATGATATTCACAGGAAAAGTGAAACCAACAAGAAGAAATTTGAGGTGCACATCTTGTGGATTAATAGGGCATTTTGCCAAAGTATGCAACAGAAAATCCTTGCAACGGAGAAAACCTGTAAAACACATTCAAGAAGAAGATGACTCCAAATCGGAAGACTCGGACAGTTCTAAATCTGATGAAATCAATGACGTGTTCTCCACTGAATATGACATTCTAGAACTAGCTCCTACCAAAATCAAAAAACCCATGTGCGAGATAAGATTAGGTGGGGTGACTTTGAACATAATGGCAGATTCTGGCTCTCTGTTAACCATTGTCAACGAAAGTGTATTGGAAAAACAATTTGTGGATAAAATTGGTGCCTCCCTTGAGAAGTCCAACGTAATTGCTAGGAGTTACACAGGTGATTTTGCAGAATTTACTGAAAAACTGCAAGGTTTCCTGTTCTCATGAGACGCTGGCAAATCCTGGGGCAGTGGTGTAGCATAGAGCAACCCAAGTTTTGGAGGTGGCAGCCTCCCTCACATCCTACGTGTGGGCATTGTGGGAATTGCCTGCCCCCCCCCCCTCGCCCACCCGCTCTTACTTTCGGCCATCGCGAGAATCACCAGCACCACCCCGCCATACCCCTGGCTGTTACATGCCGCTGCGGGCGGCAAACGCAGGGACCACCAAGGCTGAGCCATGGTCTAACTACACCACTGTCCCGGGGGCCATATTGGGTGCAGTTCTATTTAAACTGCCCTACTCCTACCATGTGCTTTAGCTTGAGTTTCAAACTCACAAAGAGATCGAGATCTCCTTCCTGGGAAATTCTTACCTGAAAGCCACTCTCGTTCTCTGCCACACACATGAACATGCCGCATCAAGGATGCCCCGCTGCGGCATACAAAAAGTCTGCTACCCCAGCACCTAAAGTAAAAAGTTAGACATTAATGAAAAAACAAGAAATAAGGAACAAAGATGAACAACACCTAATACGATACTTTTAAACTTGTTTCAGCACATGTCAAAAAACTTTGAAATATAACGAAAAAGCAATCAAGAATTTTGAATTCAACAAGAAATAAAAAGGCCAACTTTGTGACTTTACACAGTTCAAAGACTTAGAGATACCCGTTAAGTCGAATAGGTATTTAGAGTGTTTAGTGATGACTTTTCTAATCAAATTAAGAGTGCATGGTCTGATGCAAATTGTCAACTAAATAATGTATGTTGCAGATTTAACCATACTAGGAAAAAATTATGGTAAATAAGGGATACCACAGTTGGATCACACAGGATAACTTATTGAAATATTCCAAAACATCATACATCAACAATCCACCCAATTCACCTTAGCTGCTTCACAGTTAGAACACCACTCCACATTAACAGTAAGCCCTAGGGCAGGTGGGGGTTGAAGGCATTATAGGCACGATAACTGATGAGAGCTTTTGTTTTAAATATGTAGGCTGGCAAAACTACTACAGAACATTCCCCAAAAAACAATGCCCTCTTCCCAGGTTCTAATCTCTCTCATTGAAGGTCGGTTGAAGACTCAGGTACGGTCGGTTGGAGACAAGAGGGTGGGTCCTTATCGTCTCTGCAAAGCCACATTGTGGGCCTTACAAGATAAGAGCCTATGTTCCCTGTCCTGACACTGTATTATGCAGTGCCCCACCAGTGGAAACGTTGCCCATGTGTGGCATTCATAGGTAGTAACTCCATGAGTCAGTTGGCAGATTCCCTGTCACAGCAAGGAGATAAAATCTGAGAAGCCTGCACCCCTTTAAGCCCAGCACCAGGAAGCCTAACCTCTGCTGGATGTTGAGGTGCAGCCGGGAGATCAAGTACTGACCCTCAAAAGTTGCCCCGAGTCTGCTGGGCCAGTGAGAGTTATCAGAGTTCACTGACACAACATTGATGTAAAAAATATCAATGTAAACAAAATTGAATAAAAAATACAGACAACAAAAGTATCGACTCCTATACTTAAACAGGTAAGTACAAAAATGTTGACTAAAATTATTGATGTAAAAAATATAGATGTATTATTTATCGACTTTTATATAAATATCAAATAAAATAATATATATTAAATATATTAATTAACTAAATAAATAAATGTAATATATATTTTAATAAAAAATAACAAAGAAACTTAATAAAAAAATAAACACACAAGCATAATAATTTGTACATATATATTTACTTTAAAACAATTAATAAACTATTATTTTAAATTTATGTTAAAAGTTTACAATAATACACAAAATAACAATATATAAATGATTTAAAAAATATTTCAACTTGAGGAGGGAAATTGTTGGATCGCAAAGGGGTCAAAATAACGATTCCCACTCCTTTGAGTGCAAATGTAGGGTAAGTGTTGGATAGCATAGAAATTAAATTTACTAATTCAACTCCAGTGAGTGCAAAAGTAGGGAAAGTGTTGGATAGCGGAGGGGTAAAAATTACAATTCCCACTCCACTGAATCCAACAGTAGGATAAGTGTTGGATAGCGGAGGGGTAAAAATTACTATTCCCAAACCAGTGAATGCAACAGTAGGATATGTTTTGTATAGCGGAGGGGTAAACATTACTATTCTCAAACCAGTGAGAGCAACAGTAGGGAAAGTGTTGGATAGCGGAGGGGTGAAAATTACTATTCCCACTCCAGTGAGAGCAACAGTAGGGAAAGTGTTGGATAGCAGAGAGTAAAAATTACTATTCCCACTCCAAAGAGTGCAAAAGTAGGGAAAGTGTTGGATAGCGGAGGGTTAAAAATTAATATACCCACTCCAGTGAGTGCAACAGTAGGATAAGTGTTAGATAGCGGAGGGGTAACAATTACTATTCCCACTCCCATAGAGTGCAACAGTAGCGAAAGTGCTGGATAGCGGAGGGGTAACAATTACTCCTTTCTAGCTGACCGCCGGCAAACGGTCTGGGCCTCGCCTGATTCCGCCGTGATGCCGCCTCTGGGAGTCGGGGTCCCTCAGGGCTCTATTTTGAGCCCGACCCTTTTTAATATCTTTATGACCCCTTTGGCGGCACTGGCGGAGTCGTTTGGGGCCCGGATCGTATCCTATGCAGACGACACCCAGCTCCTCTTCTCGTGTAAGAGAGGAGGAGACTTTGAGGGGGAGAGTATCCGGGATTGCCTTGGGGCTGTGTTTCAATGGTTCCAACTGAACAGCCTCAAGTGCAATTCCGATAAGTCCGAGGTACTCTTCTTTGGGTGTGATACGGAGCCAGACTGGCAGGCTTGGTGGCCTATTAATATGTTTCCCCCAACTTGTTCATCCCAAATGGCTAAGAACTTGGGGGTCAAGATGGATAAGGGGTTGACTATGAAGTCCCAGATCCTGGGGGTGTCGGGCATCTGCTTCGGCCTCCTTAGGATGCTACGGAGGTTTCTTCCCCTCCTATCGGAGGAGCACAGGAAGCTGACTGTGTAGGCCCTGATAGGCTCCAGGCTAGATTATTCAAACGTTCTGTACCTGGGCCTGCCAGAGTACCTGCTACAGCGGCTCCAAGTGGTGCAGAATGCTGCGGCGAGAGCGATTTTTGGCCTGAACAGACGTGCTAGTGCTGCGGGCTTGCTGCAGACCCTGCATTGGCTCCCAATCCGCAAGCGGATCGCCTTTAAGGCTTTGACCCTTACATACATTCATGCGACGGGAGCAAAGTACCTCCAAAAGAGACTTGCCTTCTACCGACCGGCTCGCTCACTGAGGTCAGAATCCTTGTTTTTGGCGACTGTCCCGCGAGTGAAGAGAGCGCGCCGGGGAGGTCGCTCCTTTGGACTTCTGGCGCCACAGTTGTGGAACTCTCTGCCCCTTATACTTCGGGGAGCCACTAGCTTACTAGCTTTTAGAAAGGACCTCAAGACCTGGTTGTTTACCCAGTAGGTTCTTTCGCTTGTTGCTTTCTTTCTGTCTGTGATTCTTTCTCTTTTAATTGTGTTTTGTTAGTACACTGCAGCCTTCCTTAATAAAAGCGCCGGGACACTCTTTTTGAGTAGCCGTGCGCTCTACAAAAGCCATTTTAACATAACATAACATAACATAACATAACTATTCCCACTCCAGTGAGTGCAATAGTAGGGAAAGTGTTGGATAGCAGAGGGGTAAATAATAAAATTCCATCTCCAGTAAGTGCAACAATAGGGAAAGTATTGGATAGCAAAGGGGTCAAATGTACTATTCCCACTCCAGGGAGAGCAACAGTAGAGAAAGTGTTGGATAGCCGAGGGGAAAAAATTACTATTCCCATTCCACTGAATGCAACAATAACGTAAGTGTTGGATAGCGGAGGGGTAAAAATATGTATTCACATTACGGTGAGTCAAACAGTAGGGAAAGTGTTGGATAGCGGAGGGACAAAAATTACCATTCCAAATCCAGTGAGTGTAACAGTAGGGAAAGTGTTGCATAGCGGAGGGGTAAAAATTACTATTCTCACTCCAGTGAGTGCAACAGTAGAGAAGGTATTGGATGGCAGAGGAGTAAAAATTACTATTCGAACTTCAGTGAGTGCATCAGTAGGGAAAGTATTAGAAAACGGATGGGTAAAAATTACTATTCCAACTTTAGTGAGTGCAACAGTGGGGAAAGTGCTGGATAACGGAGAGGTAAAAATTACTTTTCCCACTCCAGTGAGTGCAACATTAGGGAATGTGTTGGATAGCAGAGAGACAAAAATTACTATTCACACTTAAACAGTTAAAACTAAAATAAAAAATATTACAAAATTTAAAAGATCATTATAAGCTCAAATACATACATAAAATAAACAATATTAAAAAAATGGAAAATTAAATATATTAAATATATAAAAAGAAAACAGATCATGATATTAATTACATATAACAAAACCTACAAATATTATATCAAATGATATATAATACATTAATAAAAAATAATTATTTTAAACTAAAAAGTATTCTCAAACAAAAAACATTATTAATACAAAAATGTATTCATTTTATTTCCTACCCTGTAACACCAAACCAATAACAAAACACTTCAACATTTTTATTTAAATGTTCTTCTATAATTAACATATTTAATAATCAAGTAAAACAATATTATTAATATAAAAATTAATAAACATACATTGACTACACACACTTTAGCACTATGATATCCACAACACACACCTAAGTTTTGGATTGTTTTGAAGTAAGGATTGCGAGCGGCCCGGTGGCAGTGGGCTTGCTCGTGGGAGCTGAGGGCTGCGACTGAGCGTTTAAGTTCTTTTAGCGCGCTGTCACGCCGAATAAAAGCGGTGACACGCACTTACTTTTAAATTGCATAATCTTGTCGACTAACCTGTACTGAACATCAACAGGTACCTTTTAACCATCATCTTGCCTTTTCAGGGGCCCAGCGAGGCTGGCTGGCAGCCGATTCCATCTCAGGCGCCTAGCGGTAGTGGCCGCCATCTTGGATCGGGCTGGTTCGCCCGACCCCACCCACGCCACTCCCCCCACGCTGCTCCTCTATTTAGGAGCGTTTCACAGTCTCCCCAGCGATTGCGAGCGGCCCGGTGGCAGTGGGCTTGCTCGTGGGAGCTGAGGGCTGCGACTGAGCGTTTAAGTTCTTTTAGCGCGCTGTCACGCCGAATAAAAGCGGTGACACGCACTTACTTTTAAATTGCATAATCTTGTCGACTAACCTGTACTGAACATCAACAGGTACCTTTTAACCATCATCTTGCCTTTTCAGGGGCCCAGCGAGGCTGGCTGGCAGCCGATTCCATCTCAGGCGCCTAGCGGTAGTGGCCGCCATCTTGGATCGGGCTGGTTCGCCCGACCCCACCCACGCCACTCCCCCCACGCTGCTCCTCTATTTAAACGTCCCTTATGTGTCAGCGCAGCGGACGAGCGCAGCGGGCGCGCCGTAGGCGCGCCGGAGTCAAGCCAGAGTCCTGCCCGTCTGCGCCCGTCCGCGGCAGGCCGGGGCTGGGGGCTCCCCCTTATGCCCTCTCGCTGCCTTACACTTCCTCTGAGCTTCTCTCTCACTGGATCCCTGGCACCATTAGCTCTACTGTGGCTAATTCACTACAGCTCTTAAACCTCCTTACGAGCCCCCCTGCTGCCCCCCCGCCGTTATCCAAAGTTGTCTTCTGCCTTGCGCCTCCGCGCCTACTCGCTCCCTTTTGCCTGTCCCCCCGCGCCGTCCTACAATACCATTGCCACGCTCCTCAATACTCGATCTGTTGTCAGCCATCAGCATGAGCTGTACGACTTCCTTGACTCCCACAACCCGGATCTCTTGTTCTTAACTGAGACCTGGCTCAAGGCTGACTCCCTTCCCAATGTCCTAGCCGCACTCCCCCCTTCCTACTCCATCATCCGGGCGGATCGCCCGGAGGGTAGGAGAGGTGGTGGAGTAGCCCTGATAACACATTCTGACTCCCACTTTCAAATACTTCCCTCTCCTCCTATCCCTGAGGTAGACTGCCTAATAATTCGTGCTAGCTCTTACTTGACCCCCCTCACGGCTGTTCTCATTTATTGACCCCCTCATGCAACTTCCAATTTTGTTTCTTGTCTTCAAGACATCCTCGCCACACTGGTTATTAACAACTCCTCAGTGCTGGTGTTGGGTGACTTCAACTTTTGGCCCAACGATCCCGCCGAAACCCCCCTTTCTAAAGATTTTACCAGCCTCATGACCAGTCTGAATTTTTGTCCCCTCGTCCACAGCCCCACACATGTCCATGGCCACTCGCTTGATCAGGTCTGGACCTTAAATATCCCCACTACTCCTCCTGTCATCTCCCCCTGCTCTTGGTCGGACCATTTTTCAATTTCCTTCTCCCTCGCGCTAGCCCCAGCATCTAAACTCCCTTTCCCTAAGAACATCTGGGCTAGAAAGTGGGGTAAGGCAGATATGCCATCTTTCTGCTTATCCCTGGCCAACTCCTGCCCTGACCTCTCGGGCCTCGCCGCCCCAGACCAGCTGACTACCATCGATGGCTGGCTGACCCGGGCAGGCGACGACTTCCCTCCCCTGAGACGGATCACGGTGAAGCGCGCCCATGCGGCCAATCGTTGGTTCACCTCCGACCTCAAGGAGAAGAAGCTGGCCGCACGCAGAGCAGAGCGCGCATGGAGAAGAGAATACTGCCCCGCCAAAAAAACCATCTACCTCTCTGTGCTCAAAGTTTACAAACAAAGCATACTTGATGCCAAGACCCTGTTCTACTCAAACAGGATACTAGCAGCCGAATCTCAATCCAAAGAGATTTTCGCCACAGTACATGAGCTTGCCTCATCTAACAGAGCCACGGCCCTGATCCCCCCTTCCCAACCACTCTGCGACTCCCTCAATGATTTTTTCATTGACAAGGTCGCAACGATCAAGGCTAAAATCTCTCCCCCTTCCCCAGCCTTCATCAATCCCTCCCCCCCGGTCATCACTTCCAAACTCACTTCCTTCCCCCCTCTGACCACAGCTACACTCTCTCCTCTGCTTCAAAAGGTAAAGTCTGGCTCCCCCCTAGACTTTGCCCCCGCTCGTATTTTGCGAGAAGTCTTCCTACACTGTCCTACCCCCCCCTCACACTCTTAAATGACTCACTTAAATCTGGAGTTGTCCCCACTGCCCATAAATTTGCGGCAGTTATCCCCATTCTAAAAAAACCTGGTGCCGACCCTTCATCTCCTTCAAATTACCGTCCCATCTCCCTTCTACCCTACTTGGCCAAAGTCTTGGAGACCCACGTAACCAGCACCCTGAGTACTTACGTGGAAGCCAACCACTGCCTCTCCCCCCGGCAGGCGGGCTTTCGCCCCCTCCACTCGACGGAGAAGGTAGTGATCTCAGTGATGGACAGCCTACGCGAGGGCATTGATACCAACGTCCCCCAGGCCCTCATTCTTTTAGACCTATCCGCCGCATTTGACACGGTGGACCACTCCATCCTTCTCACCCGTGTCAAGGCGGCGGGTATAGAGGGCCTGGCCCTCGCCTGGCTCAAGTCCTTCCTGAGTGACAGGGCTCAGGCAGTCCATCTTGCTGGTTTCACCGCTGCCTCTCGTAAGGTCGCATGTGGAGTTTCCCAAGGCTCTTCCCTCTCCCCTCTTTTGTTTAATTTATACATCTACCCCCTCATTTTTATGTTACAGCAGCTCGAGGTCACGGTGTTCAACTACGCCGATGACCTCCAGCTAATCTTCAACCTTTCCCACCCCTCCTCCTCTGCCTCAAATGTCCAATCCGTCATGTTGTTCATCCAGGATTGGATGAACTGCAACCACCTCAAACTCAACCCGGACAAGACGGAGTTAGTCTTGACCAGAGGTGGTTGCAGCTCCTGGTCCCCCTTTCACTGGCCCTCTTCACTTGGTGTTCCCCCGCTCCCAGTCCCCAAGGTCAAGACCCTCGGCATCTTCCTGGATCCTTCACTTTCTGTTCACTCCCAGGTCAGTTCAGTTGTTTCCTCCTGTTTCTTTTCCCTTCGAATCATCAGAAAGATTTCTCGTTTTTTTTCTTTACCCGCCCTAAAGATTATAGTGATGGCCATGGTGCTCTCGCGCCTTGATTATGGGAACACCATTCGCCGTCTGCAGCTAGTGCAGAATCAGGCTGCCCGCCTGATTCATGGCCTGCCTAAATACCATCGAGCCACTCCCTTACTGCAGGCCTTGCACTGGCTGCCGGTGAAAGAGCGTGCCCTGTTTAAACTTGGTTGCACCACCTTCCAGGCTAAAACAGGCACCGCCCCGGAATTTATCTGTTCTGCCATCACCCCCTACATACCTGGACGAGAGCTTAGGTCCACTCATCAGGCTCTGTTAACTATCCCCCGCTTCAGTAAGAAAAAGACTGGTGGTACGAAATTTGCAGTGCTTGCTCCTGCGTTTTGGAACTCCCTCCCCTCGGAACTCCGCATGTCATCTTCCTATATGGAGTTCCGGAAGGGTCTCAAAACTTTTCTTTTCTCTCGAGCCTACAATGCTTAATCCCCCTCTGCTCCTGCCTGCTTCTCACAATCCAACAGCGCCATGAAACCGCATGGTAAAAGTGCGCTATAGAAATGTTTTTAAATTCAAATTAAATTCAAGTTAAACTATAAAATAATAAAACACAATTAAAACTTATTTTTAAATTAGAAACTATTACACATTTTAAACAAATAATAATAAAGTAATTAAAATGTATTTAATACACACCCTTTACCTCTTTAAAAGTAAAAACAACACTCCCCAAAAAAATAATTATCAAATAATTAATCTTAATTAACAACTATATATTATTAATTAAATCAAATTACTTACCTTCCTTTACTCGTATAAACACCACAACACACCTAAAATTAATTACACAATTACCAATCAATCAATCAAATGCACTTTATTCGGTTTTAAGCAAAAAAATACATACATTTACACAAATACAGGAACATACAAAATGATAATACATTAAAACATGATTTGAAAAGTCAGTTCCTCTTATACAATTTATTGAAAAAAGGACCCAATTTAGATTTACTTTATAACGCAAGCTAAATCAACTAAACTAATAAAACATGCCTAGAACCTTAAATGTCTATGCATCCATACAGGTCGTAGATTTCCCAGAAGCTTTTAAAAATCCTACAATAAAAATAATGCAGTCCTCTTTAAGCAGATACATTAGGGCTGGACGGGCCTGTCTAAAATTCATTCTTTTTAAAATGGGAACCAGAAAATGCCTTAGAGGAATATCATACAATCTACATAAAAACATAAAAACATAAAATGCATCAAATCTTGCGGAGACTTTCCATCGCAGCCGCAGGGAGATTACACTTGACCTCTGCTGTAACCCTTCGGTCTGGCTAACACAAGGTGGAAGAGGTTCATCCAAAACCTTGTTAAAAAAAACTTCTTGCGTGTTGAGAGAACCCCCATAAGATAAATTTCTGTTGTCGGAGTTGTTTTAAGCATTAAAAATGTACGAACACTAAGGGGCCGATTCCGATTCGGGAAAAACCACTCCGAATAACCGTACAGAGCATTTTTCCCATACGAATCGTACCCTGCAACGTCCCCGTACATACGATGAAGTACGATTCGTACCAGGATCAGGACTGCGTATGAATCGTACAAAGACCGTACGCTTCTCCCTCGGAACTCGCTGTCCGCTGCATCTGTATGGCTCGAAGCAGATTTTCCCGACCCAGCAAGTACGATTCATGTCGGGTACGCACCGTATGACGCTTTTTTTACGGGAGCCGAAAACGTCCAGAGAAGCAGAGTTCGCCTCGAAACAGGTACGGAACGGCCCCCCCCCCGGGTACGGTGCGTACACGCCATGGTACGCACCGTACCCCATGATCGCAGGGTGTACGCACCGTACCCCATGATCGCAGGGTGTACGGTGTGTACACCCTGCGATCATGGGGTACGGTTTGGATTCTTGGTTTGGCTGACAGAGCTTCCCTCAGCTTCTTTGCTGCCTTAGGGCAATTAGAGTCAAACCATCGGGGACCTTGAATTCTGCTAAGCGGGACACCTAAGATTTCACCAACTTTACGCGCTAATGATTCATATGCGCCAAATTCCCACTATCAGAGGAACCTGAAGCTATGCATAATGCTAGCTCGGGGGCACAAGATGCATTTACTTCGCTATAAAATTTATCTGGGGAAATCTGGGACCATTTAAGTCTTTGCTTGCCATCAGTTGGTCTCAGTGCACCCCTAGTTGAGCTGTCGCAAAACCTTGCCGATAATGGTCCAAACATGTAGACACATAATGGGTTGTGGTCACTAAATTCACTCTTCTTAATAGTAAAACCAAAAAATTAAGATTTCAAAGAGAAGGAAATTAAAATAAGATTTTTAAACGATCCCCTACTATGCCCTTTGAAAGTTGGCACAGGAAATTTAGTTTGTGGGGCAGTTATTGGCCATCAAAGCCACCATATCGAATTCATTTATCATATTATTTAACAGTTCCCCCTGGGCATGATGTTCAAAGTGAAACCCCCTCATACAGGGGCATACCAACTCAGAAATACCGGATAGTGTTGGATTACCACAGGGATGTATATTAAAATCACCAGAAACCACAAGATTATGTAGGATAGGGCCAAAAGATTATCTTATAAATGCTCCCAAGGTAGTGATATTACAAGCACCATAAAAACAGGCCACCAAATTATAGTTAACAAGGCCCCATCTAATGTGCCCCCTTTTGGCTGACAATGCCTGAATTCCTCGGTTTGTGTTTGACACAACCTGAATGTGACAATCGACAGTCACAGATATGTATACAACTAGACCACCCTTTGGTCTTCCACTTGCTGAAAGAGGGGCTGGGATAAAAAAGACCTTATAACCTTCCAAAAATAGATCGCAATCCACTGACCATGTTTCTTGAAGACTAATTACCAAACATTCCTTCACAAATCACACCCATGGTGGGTCTTGAAGCTTGCCTGCCAGCCCTGCAATATTCCAGGATAAAAAGTTGTTGGGTCTCTCACCTATGGGCCTATCAACTACCTCTACTGGGGGCTGGGAAAGTGCAGCAGGCTCCATCTCGGAGGGCATGGGGATCTTTAGTCAATCACACTCCTCCAACCCAGTAAAAGCAAAAAATCAGTTACTTAACTCCAATGAGGGATCAGCACCAATCTGCCCATATGTTTCAAAGGGTGAGTGGGCTATAGGGGTAGGCTGTTGCCTGGGTGATATTCTATTTAATCAACCACCTCGGGGAAGTGCCCTGGGGACATTATCAAACATATCCCTAAACGGGACTGGCTTGTGAAAATAACCCAGAGGTAAAACCCTGATGGCTGATCCAGAAAGGGGAGTGAGGCAGATGTCCCTAGATATAATCCTACCCGTAGTATGGGGGCTATTGAAGTTCATTATAACACAGTCACCTGAGCCCATTTTCTCTGAGCTCCCAATCCAACTCACCCTTTGGGCCATGATAATGTTTTTGGCCACACAGGCACCCAAAGTAGTGTTATGTGTGAACCAATGAGTTAGTTTGTTTATCATCTACCCGTAGTTCTCACTAGCTCCTTGGGAGAGGGAGGGGACACTCCCCAAAACCATTACAAAAGGAGTGGATTCCAGTGGGAGTTCGATAACTGGGAGACTCGTTGGCTGTAGCTCCCTTCTTTCTAACTTCCCAACCCTTGGAAGCACAGAGGAACCTGCGCTTGTTGAGGATTGATGGGTGGGAGCTGGAATATCTACGCTACTAGGCACATTGTTATTGGAGTTACGCTTTTCTATCACCTCTCTATTATACACAATTACCATAATTAATTGCAAATGAAATAATTAAAATTAATAAACATCCAACTATTAATTCATCACTTAAAAATAAATTAATTCACACATTTTTCACCTACAAACACCACAACACACACCAAGATTAATGACTCAATTACCATAATTAATTAAAAATAATTAACAACCAATTATTAATTAATTATTAATAAATTACTTTTCACATTTAACATTATAACATCTCAATTAACCAAATATTAATAAATTATAGATAATCAATACATGTAATATAATTAAATTACATTCTCATCCTATTCTCCCATAAACTCACAAACCGCTACGGAACGAAAATCACAAAATTCAAATACATTTTTTTAATAACTACTAAAAATGTAAAAGATATATTAAAAATACAAACAATTCTTTTACAAAAAAATACATCACATATACTAAAATACACAACATTAATAAAATAACGCTATTTTTAACAACTATATTTTGGAAGCGATAATAAACACTTTGTTATTTTTAAAATCGATATTACTTACCTTAAGTTAATATTCCTGACCACGATATTCTTGCTGTTGATATTTTTGAACCACGATATTAATGACTCGATATTTGTGCAACTCAATATTTTTTTGTCAATATTCTGTCCCTGCACCAGTTATATGAGTGCAGTTTGTTTACCCAAAATGAAGCCATTGCAAATTTAAGAAAACCGCTTGGTTTGCTATAACCGGAGACCAGTAGACCAGTTGCAACTGGTGCTGTTCTTCGCCAAGACACCTGAGGCACATTCACCCTTCCCATGTTTGAAGAATGTGGAGTAGCCACAAGAGGAACCAGTGCACAATCTCAGCAGTCTCAGCACCTTCAAGCACCTTCAACATCCTTATCCATCCATCAGGACCACTCTACTAACTACAATGGGAGTTTGACGTAAGAATTTGTAACTGGGCAAGAGACCGCTATAATTGACAGGTAACTGTTCCCCTGGACCTGATTAGTCTCTGTGACTGGCTTTCTATTGGAAATGGCCATCTAAGAGTACCTAGATAGCTGTTTTAAGTGACTTGGCGTGGCTAACCCTAAACCGCAATTGCTGGAGACTACAATGATTAATTGAGTTTAGTGAAAAGCAATGATGTATAGATTCTTTAAAAATGTATTTCTCTGGAACTCTCCAGTGGATTATTGTCATTGAGGTGACTATATACAAATAAAAATACAGCCTATTTCAATACATTGGCATCAAATTTTTCTTGTGTTATATTTTCTTAGTTTATTTTTATTTTTGGTAAAACTTAATGCTTTACATCTGTTTCTTTGATGAAGCCTGACTGCTGTGCGACACAGCTATCCAGGACTGGGCTACGGTCTTATAAACGAATCCGATTGGTCCAGGTATAGATTTGCGTCATTATTACTCGATGACGTCGCACATCCACACCTTATAATAATCCACATTTCTCACAATGTCACTTTACCTGACAAAAATATTCCTCCAACAGGCAGATGCAACCTAGGAGAAGAGGTTCTTTCTCCAAGCGTTTCTAACTTCGCATTTGTGCTGCACTGCAAAGCACAAAGAGAAAGTGGGAAACATTTTAATGTCTCAGTATCAAATAATGTACTTTATTTTGTATTGGGGGAGTACTCCAATACCATCCAAGTCTCAAATGCCTATTATACAGACATATTATTTGCTACCTCGAGAGGAAGCACGAAAACACCGGTATTTCCATAGAAACCATGCATTCAGAATTAGGAATGAATACCGGATGCAATAGCACTCTGCTTTGCCCAAGCATCAATATACTGTTTGCGATGTGGATGACCACAAAGAAATACTCAACTCATCTCATATGTTCTATTAGTTATACGTAATGGAAAAGCCGGCATGTGCGTCAGAGTTGGGGTCTGACATTAAAGGGGCTTGGGGAACATATACACGAGGAGCCTCATTTATGGGAAATGACGCATGGCTGCGTGAAAGCAGCAATGCATCACTTCTCAGTGCGCACTCCTTGCGACATTCCTGATGCGTCATATTTAATGTATGACGCATCATGTCGCAAGGAGTTACAGATACGTCAGTATTTCTGACGTATCTGTAAGCGCAAGAGTGACGCATTGCTGGAGTGTGTCACAAAAGTGACGCAACTCCCATGTGAAAGGGCCTGCGTCAGTCTTACGCCTGCTGAGAGGCAGGCGCAAGATTTTGACGCAACAGCGTCCTAAAAGTGACGCAGTGAAATTTCATAGATTTCACTGCGTCACTTCTACGACCCTTCCTTGCGTCAATACGCCCCCCTTGCATACATTATACCTGGTGCAGGTATAATGTGGCGCAGGGGTTTACAAAGTGACGCATCTACCTAGATGCGTCACGTTGTAAATATGGCGCAACAAGGTGCATTTTTTACGCTGCCGGTGCGTCACAAAAAGTGACGCACCGGCAGCGTAAAAGGCACGCAAGGCCTCATAAATGAGGCCCACAGTTTTCAAAGAGGAAATGTATGCAATTCTGCAAGAAATACCACGGGCACCCCTTGCATGCTATTAACTTGAAGTTAGTGCTGCATGCAAGAGTCACGGATACTCACAGCACTGCAGGCCGCGTTCAAGAATTACATCACGATGTAAAAATATATTCCCTTTGCTCGGCAGTTTTTCTTCACTCTCTACATTTCGAATATTCCAGAATGCTTACTCTACCGGATTTTGCAAATGCGTGTCTTACATGTATTTGAAGCACCCTATTCGCATTTTTTAATTGGTTGCGTCTTTCATCGTCGCTCCATGGCCTACCTTCTATGCCTGTTATTATATTTAGCGCCTTCCTTTGTCCTAGCAAGGTGTAGCCAGGGGATAAGGAGCGGAGGAAAGGGATTGCCAGGTTAGCAAGTGCAAGCTGACATCACAATAACATGTCCTCTTGAGAAGAAATACCGTGAACCCTGTTGTACAAGGGACCGGTTCCTCCAAATCTTGCAGTTTTATATTTGTTGGGCATTGCTTGATTTGCGGGGAATGTTATGAGGATGCAAAGAAAAATCCGACAAACTCTCCTTATCTGCTTTGTGCAGCTGTGGTTATTACATCTTAAGCGGTTCGGTCTTTTTTCGCAGCTTTACCTGATCTTCTTGCCTTCCTTTTCGTAGAATTGCTCGTCTTTTTCTCGTTTATACATGGTATTGTGCACTCTTAGAATGCCATGGCCGATAAGGACCACCATGCGCATCCAGTGTGCTCGTGCCGCTATCTACTCTTAACACAAATATCCAACATGGCTCGAATGTTACCCTCATCCCTCTGCTATCACTGCCGTGTGTCTGCCGGGGGAATTTTTGATCAGTCACCCTTTTACATGTCCAATATTTCCATTGCAAGGCTCCTCATTTTCACTAGCCTTTCCATGATGGTTTCTATTGCTGATTCCTTGCCCGCTCAACCACCGTGCCTTGTGGTGTAAAATCCGAAATTTGGGGTCGATTACGATGGCGGGCGGACTTTGCATTAGCAAAAGGGACCACCCGCCATACATTCGGCGGTCCTGCTATGTGAATTAGGATGCGCCCGCCACACTGGCGGGCGCATCTTGTATTTTTACATCGCGGCGGGCGGCAGCACCCGCCACAATGTAAAAATACATGTTGTGCATGTGAATGTACAACGTGACAGGTACCGTGCGGTGCGTGTAACCTTGTACATGAAAATGCACGTGCAGCCCCCCACCCCCTGGGGCCCGCAACAGGCCCCTGAAGGCATTCTCCACCTGTCTTTTTGCGGCGGGATCTCAGTCGAAAAAGACAGGCATCGTAATGCCCACGGCGGTGCCTGCACGGCACTGCAAAAATACCCACCTTGTACCGAGTTCTGCAAGGCGGTTGAAAAAGGACATCCTTGCGGGACCACGGTGGATGGTCTTTCCGTCCCCCGTGGTACCATTCATATTCCTACCGCCATCCTAATTTGGGGGTGGGAATTTTAGGGTTGATAGCGGGCGGATCGCCACCACCGGGCCAGCGGCCCTCACCGCCGGTCCAGCGGTGGCGATCCGCGCACCATCGGAATCGGCCCCTTGGAGCTCTTTCAGTTTTCATGCACTGAAAATGCTTGCCTCTGATAGTGCTAATCCCCCTTTGGAAATGTAAGAGTCAAGGCTGGTGTGCAAAGTTATGAAATTAGAAGGCAAAAATTACTTCTAAAGGAGAGACCTGTTGGGTTACTATTTGAGGAGGATGAAACTCTACTCAAGCTGAAACCATAATCCATGTCAGAGTGAGGCACAAGCAAATCACCAATTTAACCTGTGCCCATAACTTTTGTAGTTGGCATAGGCCAGTTAGGCTCAACTTAGAGGCAATGCGTGAAGGGTTTATGCAGCCCTTCAAACAATAATAAAGTGAAAAGACAATAGAAGAAAAAATCCACACCAATTTAGAAAAATTAATTACATTTTAATAAAAAAATAAAGCCCAAGATGACAAAAACCCAATCAGTAAAACCAGAGATATGCAAGTTTAAATTATTTAATGAAAATAGCACCACAAACCACTCATCTATCGTGCCCATTACTCAGTAAAGTCAAGGTTAATCCCCACCAAAACCTGCAAAGCCTTTTCCTTCACAATACGCCGTATAAATGCACACTCCTTCAAAGGCATTCTCCTTTATCGCCCACCGGGACCCCGAGCTGAGTTCCGCTCTTCTATAGGTCATCTCCTAGAACCCTCAGCTGGAGAAAACAATTTCACCATACTAGGAGACTTTAATTTCCATATGGAAATCCATAATGACAATGACACCTCAACCCTCCTAACAGAACTAGAAGCCACAGGAATCTCCCAACTAGTAACTAAACCCACACATTCATCAGGCCAAACTTTAGATGGTATATTCACAAACAATAAACAAATCACATTAGAAAACATTCTCCCCTTTTCTTGGACTGACCACTGTGCTATCTTTTTTAATATAAGCATAACAAAATCTACCCCTAATCAGCCAACCCTCCCTCCCCCCAAACAATTCAAAGCTTTGAAACGCACTCCCCTCCTCGCTCTCAAAACACATCTCCTGTCCTCCCAACAAGATTTACTACATGAACCTGAGAAAGCTGCACTACAATACACCCAGTGGCTCCAATCAGCCGTTAACACTGTGGTCCCGCAAAAAACACACCTCCAAAAACAGAAACACACCATCAGCCCCATGGTTCTCTGAAGCACTCAGGATCGAAAAACAAACCTGCAGAAACCTAGAAAGACAGTGGCGTCGCAATTACGACCAATCAGAGAAAACATGCTATAAGTTAGCACTTACCAAATATTAACAGCTCATAATCACCGAAAAAAACAAATACCCCCTAAGCCAAATTGAAAAAGCACAAGATTCCACCAAACAGCTGTTCCAGGTAGTAACCAGACTATCTGCCCCCAAGCCTGTCCCCTCCATAACTCCAACTCAAACACTCTGTAACTCCCTAGCCACATTTTTTCAAGAAAAAGTAAGTCACATCTACACTAACTTCACTGCTCATTCATCCACCAACTACCAGAAAACTTATGACACGGACATCTCTTACACACCCATCTCCTCACATCCTGGCATCACCAATAGTTGCACCCCCGATCCTTTCACCCAAGTAACGCCAGACCAAATTCTAGACCACATCGCCTCCATCAAATCAGGATCCCCGAATGACCTATGCCCCCCCACCATACTTAAAATGATACCTGAGATCATTGCCCCAGCACTAGCCAATATCTGTAACTCTATGTTCACCACAGGTACATATCAATCAATCTGGAAACAAACAGTCATCAAACCACCAAGAAACACAACCTCGAACCCACAGAAATCAAAAACAATAGGCCCATCGCCAATCTCTCCTTCCCCGCAAAAATCTTCGAAAAAGTAATCAACACACAGCTGTCACAGTTCATTGACAAAAATAACCTCCTTGACAACACCCAATTTGGGTTCAGGAAGGGCCACAGCACCAAAACAGCCCTCATCAAAGCCTCCGACGAGATCAGAATGATACTTGACCAGGGAGGAGCTGCCGCCTTGGTGCTGCTGGACCTGTCGGCAGCATTCGACACGGTCGATCACTCCACACTTATCGACCGTGTCTCAACCATAGGTATCAAAAACAACGCCAAGGCCCTCCTTACATCCTTCCTCTCAAACCGTTCCCAAACAGTAATGCTAGGAAACTACACATCCCCACCCTTCACTCTCCCTTGTGGTGTCCCACAGGGATCCTTGCTAAGTCCGACCTTATTTAACATATATGTGTCCGACTTGGCAAGGGTCATTAAGTCTCATGGCATGCGCCTGACTACATATGCCGACGACACTCAACTAGTAATAGAGACCCACAAGGACGGAGAAAAACCTGCTGCTAATTTCCAAACTGGAATGATCGCAATAAGCACTTGGATGGCAGACAACTGCCTCAAACTAAACTCAGAGAAAACGGAGGTAATGATCTTCGGAAACTTCTCCCCCAGCTGGTCTCCATCATGGTGGCCAACTGAGCTGGGACCCACTCCAATCCCCGTCACAAAAGTCAGAAATTTAGGTATCATCTTTGACGACAAATTATCCTTTTTCAATCAAGCCAACAACGTCCTCTCTTCCTCATTTTATACCATCAAAATGATCAAGAAACTCCTTCCGTACCTTCAAATGCTGGAAAAACCCTCATGAGCACACTAGTCATGTCCAAGGTTGACTATTGCAATGCCCTTTTCCTCTATGCCCAGGAAAGAGTCCTAAACAAACTGCAAATGGTCCAAACCGCAGCAGCAAGGATCTTGACCAACACTCCCAAATTCAAACCAACATCTAAGATAATACGTCAGCTCCACTGGCTGCCCATCAGAAGCCGAACAAAGTTCAAGGCCCTATATATCACTTACAAAGCACTAAACAACACTGGACCCGAATACCTAAAAAAACACTATGCTCCTACAAGCCAAATAGACCCATAAGATCATCAGCAGCAAATCTGATATTTGTCCCCAGAACTAAAAAATCCTCTTGGGGTGACAGAAGATTCACAGTTGCCTCCGCCAAACTAGGGAACACACTTCCCCTTCACATCAAAAACGCCCCATCTCTTCTGGCCTTCCGCAAACAACTCATAACCTGGTTATTCAACCAATAATTCACCAGTCTTAGTGGTCCCATCCTCTTCTGTCCTCAACGCCGAGACACCCAAGGGTATTTGTTGCACTTAATAAATCGCTTAAAATAAAATAAAATAAATAAATACATCAACTGTGGATATCTGGTCACGCTAGACTGGGACAAAGTCATAAGTTGAGGCTGACCATGATGGAGCTCGGGCAGCTGCAGGGACCCAGTGAGGCTTGCTGAACAAGATCACTTTAAATCCTGGTTGAGGAGCATTAAAGGATCTTGCGTTGAAGATGTGCTGCCCAGCTGAGATGATGCTTTGGTTCAGAGGAACAGTGAGCCTGCATTGCAGGATCCAGCTTCATTTGCAAGGATCCCATTGGCGAGGGTTTGTGATGTGAAGTGCGGCATCGAAGATGCATGGTGCAGTCAAGGTGATGCACCAGTTCCGAGAAGCTGCAAGACTGTGAAGCTAGGTCCTACGTCATCATTGAGGGTGTCGTCAACGGAAGCTTGTGATGTGGGGTGCAGTGTCTGGGATGCATTCTGCACCCCACAGTTCCAATAGGGTTGCGATGCAAAGTCCTTTTGACCTTAAAGTCCATGCAGGAGGGCTCTGCTGGGTCCACAGATCGGATGACACCTTCAGGCCCTCATCCAAGGGTGGAGTACTGGGGTTGCACAGCTTGGTTGAGTAGGACTCATAGTTGGCAGAGAAAAGGTGCTGGGTTTAATGTTGTAGGAGATCTAGTCAGGAGACGAGCAAACTAGCCCTAGAAGACCCTCTGGGGTCCTGGGTTCAACAGATGCAGATCCAGTCCTTCTCACCCAGGGAGAGGGTGTTGCTTTTTCATAACAAATACTACTGTGAAAGACATGATGGTCCAGGCCAGAAAAAAAAACAGTCCACTAAATAGAACGGTCCTTCTGATGCCATTTACCTGTTGGACATGTAGCAGCCAGCCTACATCAAAGTGGATTCCATTAGCATTGCTGTTGGAAATATAATATCTTCTAAATAAGTCATGGGACCAACCAGGTGGTGTTAAGGAAACCAGCATTTCTTGGCATATTTTCCATTAATGAGTCTGTTAATCTTTTGCAGATTTTGTGGAATATTTTGTAAAATATAACCTAATCCCATAGTCCCCTTCCTACGGGAGCATTTTGGGGCACGGATAGGCCACAAAGGATTTCCTTTGGCCCTAAAGATAAGGAGATTACTGGGCATGGTTCATGTTTCAGCTGTCTCTGTAGCGGATGCAGTGCAGACAGATGTCTTAAGAAATGTAGTGCAAGTTTTAGAGGTTACAATCAGTTCACCGGTAGAATATATAGAGACCTACAAAATATGTATTTTGAAAATCTTCTCCCTAAGGAATCTACAGCTGGGTTGTAGACATCCCACATCTTAACTTGCTGGTGCAGGAAATGACTTGCTTCAGAATGTTGTCATAATTACCTAAAAATGACATTTACCTTCAGTCTCCCTCACAAAGAAACATATCTGTGGCACAGTTTATTTGCCAAAATATCATGGGTATCAAAAGTGGTAAACCGCACCCTTTGACCTCAGTGACATTACATTCCAACCCATTATCCCAACTTTGGCTCTCAGTAATTCCTAATATGCATTGGGGTTAAGGAAAGGACAAGGAATTAAAATTACAGAAATTTGGCAATGGTCTTTAAATCCGCTTTATGTCTCCCCCTTGCTGATGTTCTAAAGCTCCTAATCCTGGTTGTCAAGAAAGGCCGCAAGGGTGCCTTAGGGCAAGCTTAGGCAGCTTCTGCATCTAGAAGCCTTTCATTGACATACATGTGTCCACCAATATATCTTTTACTCTTGGTGCTATACGTGTGAAGGTATGTATATGTTTTTTGGGGGTGCTAAACTGAGGGTGGCCTAAGCAGAGCATTATAGAAAGATGTGGTGCATAAATGCTGATATGCAGATCTTGAACAAATATGGAAAGGGGCGACCACTCGGTCCCCCCGAACGTATGGCGGAGTGCCTCGATCCCCCCGGGAAGCCATTTTTGGGCGGGAGGCGCGTCTCGGCTGGTATGCCCGAAGCGGCGTAGCCGGGGCGCGCTTTTTCCCGCCCTAGAGTGGGCTGGCCTAGACACTGACGCAGCCAGCCACGCCCTCGGGGCAGGCAGGGGCGGGTTTTTGCCCGCCCTGAAGACGGATAAAAAGGGACGCAAGACTGGAAGACGTCCTCTTGTTCTTGTGCTCTGAAGCTGCACCTCCTCGCTACACGTGAGCTCGGGACAGAACGAAGAGCCAATTTTGAGCGTTTTGATCTTTTCTTTTGTCTTCTATATACTTTGTCGGAGAGATGCCCAAGAAAGGCGCGAAGAGAATGACGACTGATCAGATGGTTCGGGTCCTCGTCAAGGAGATGTCCGAGATAAAGAAGCGACTGGCGGAGCGAGACGGGGAGGAGGGATCGGGGCGTCCACCGGCTGGAGGGAAACCAAAGAGGCCAAGAAGGGGTCCGGCCGGGGGAGACGTCCCGGTTCCCTCTGCCCCGCTCGAGGCGCCGACCCCGGTACCGATGGAGGGGAATCCGATCCCCGTCGTCGTCACCCCGACATCTAACGAGGATATGCCCCCCGAGCTGGCGGCACAGCTAGCAGCGTGGTTGGGCGATAGTAGTGAGGGCGCCACGGCTGCCGAGGCACAGGCGCTGATGAAACAGTTGCGTGAAAAAAGAGACGCAGCCAAGGTGCCCGCACCGGCGGCAGTGATAGACAAGCCACAAGTGACGGAAGCAGCGTCCGGTGCAGGTAAGCGGCCATTGCCGATCGCAAGGGATGAGTCAGCACCCTCTCGTAGAGAGAAATTGGGTCAACATGTTCCTTTGGCAATAAAGGAAAAGATTTGGGCGGGGGAATACGTGAACATTTTCTCCTTGCTTGTCGATCATTATGAAGTGGAGCATGTTAAGAGTCAGAAGGACCTAATGCATCCGAGTGTTTGGCGCGCGAAAATGGCCGCCTTTAAGGTAAATGAGAATATTGGCAACTGGGGCAATGCCTGGGGTATTTTTACATCGATTTTGGGGGAACGTAGGCCTGAGTTGCTACCTGAGTTTCCAATTTATCAGTCACGAATTATGGGTTACTCGACATCGTATCAAGGTAACCATTAGTTCTGTTATGACAACCTTTTCAGGAAAGAAAAGGAGCATAACAAAAGTTTAACTTGGGACTGTTATGATTCTTTGACATGGGATAAAATGAAAGAGTCAGGGATGTTGAAAATGCCATTGGTGGGGAGCAATGTTGGTGAATACTCCCGCCAAAATGCAGGGACGCCCTTTCGGTCAGGTACGAGTACCGACGATCACTCGAGACCTGCCGGCAATACAGGGAAAAGGGGTTTCTGCTTCAATTTCAACAAAGGTAAATGTACTAGGCCTCCGGGATCCTGTAAGTTCAAACACGAATGTAGTAATTGCGGGTCGTCCCATCCTGAGTCCTCGTGCAGAGCCAGAACGGGTGAGAATGGGGGTAGAGGAGGCGCCAAACAGGTCTAATATAGTCCGAGGGGCGCCTTTACCAACCCCGATTGATACCTTGGCGATGATTCCCTGGCTCAGTGAATACCCAGATCGTACTTCTGCTGGGGTGCTGCGGAACGGTTTTTCATATGGTTTCCGCATCCCGGTAGGGGACTTTCAGGGCGTCGGGACGTGCAGAAATCAACTTTCCGTCTTGCAGCATACAACTGTAGTGCAAGATAAGATCCGGAAAGAGGTTAACCGGGGTCGGGTCGCCGGCCCGTTTAGTGTACCCCCGGTACCGTATTTTGTCTGTTCTCCGTTAGGGGTGGTCCCGAAGAAGGACCCAGGTGAGTTTCGATTAATTCATAATCTGTCAGCTCCACATGGTCTTTCGGTGAACGATGCAATTGATCCAGAGGTATGTTCGGTGCGGTACGCATCATTTGATGAAGCAGTGGCCATTTTGAATCGCCTGGGGCCCGGGACGTTGATGGCGAAATCAGATATCGAGTCAGCGTTCCGGTTGCTCCCGGTACACCCAGACGACCAGCGTCTTCTGGGATTCATGTTTCAGGGATCATATTACTTGGATAGGTGTATGCCGATGGGATGCTCTATATCCTGTGCATATTTCGAGAAATTCAGTACTTTTCTGCAATGGGTATTCACCAAGAAGACGGGTTTCCGAAATGTAATGCATTACCTTGATGACTTTCTGTTCCTTGGGCCCGCCGGAAATCACGAATGCGCCCAGGCCTTGGCTGAATTTTGTGTGTTAATGGGTCAATTTGGCGTGCCATTGGCACCGGGTAAAACTGTGGGTCCCACGACTTGCCTCGAGTTTTTGGGGATCGAGTTGGACTCTAGTGAGGGTTGTTTTCGTTTACCAGCTACCAAAGTGTCGAAATTCAGGGCAGCCCTGCAAGTATGTATAAATGCATCTAAGGTTACGCTGAATCAGTTGCAACAATTGGTGGGGAAGTTGAATTTTGCCCTAAGGGTGATCCCAATGGCTCGCCCCTTTTCCCGTTCAATTGCCCAAGCGATGGTTGGCCTAAAGGAGGGTCATCATCGCACGAGACTGTCGGCTGAGGTCCGCCAGGACATGCGTATTTGGTTAGCATTTTTGGCGGACTTCAATGGTCGAGTCGTCTGGAACAAGCCAGCCGTGTCCTCTGAAGAGCTTGGTCTATGGACAGATTCAGCGGGGAGCTTGGGCTTTGGCGCCATCTTCGGCACGAAATGGTCGGCACAAAGGTGGCCCCCATGGTGGCATGAAGGGGGGCTGACGAGTAATATTGCTTTCCTTGAACTGTTTCCCATTCTGGTGGCCCTCAGAACCTGGCCCGAAGGGTTCAAAGATCATTCTGTCGTGTTTTGGTCTGACAATATGACCGTTGTAGAATGCATCAATAGTCAGGCAGCCCATTGTAAACTGATTTTAAGGCTGCTCAAAGAAATTGTCTTACTGTGTATGCAACTGAACGTGATATTCAGAGCAAAACATGTCCCAGGGGTGATGAATCAGGCGGCTGATGCACTGTCTCGTTTTCAAATGCAGGCTTTCTCGGGTTTCCTTCCCTCAGCGGACCCAGAGCCGGCACCCTTCCCCGAAGCTCTATGGTCTCTCGGTGCCCCGAACTTCGTCACCTCGTGGGAGAGAGTCTAGCGCCAAGGACGAGGAAGGCATATGAAGGGGCGTTTCGGGCCTATTTAGCCTTTTTGGGGACTGAGAGAGAGGGGCTTTGGGGTCAGGAGGAATGGGTAGTACATTTTCTGATGTCTTTGCGTAGGGCTGGGAAGTCGGTGGCTACGGCCCAAAGGCATCGTGCTGCCATTTCCTTTGTTGCCAGGGCCCATAATATCCAGGACCCGACAGCGTCTTTTGTGGTACAAAGGGCGCTGCGTGGGTGGCAACGCCTGGAGGGTCGCAGAGTAGATGAGAGGCGACCGATAGGTCTGGATAGGTTGTCCCAGTTGCTGGCCACACTCCCCACCACATGCTCGTCTCAGTTCGAGGCATGTTTGTTCCGAGCTGCATTTACGCTGGCATTTCACGGGGCGATGAGGATAAGTGAGCTGGTTGCAAGGAACAAACAGGATGTGGTGGGGGGTTTGTGCCGGGAACACGTTCAGATCAGGGGTGAAGCGATGATTGTCTCCTTTGTCAGGTCCAAGACCGATCAAGATGGGATGGGGGACTGCACGATCATTCGCAGGATCCCCGGGTCCTCCATGTGTCCGGTACAGTGTTTAGAAGATTACCTAGCACGAAGGGTGGCATCATGGGGGGGGACATTGTTGAGACACGCGGACGCCACCCCACTGACGAAGTTTCAGTTTCAGCGGGTGCTTGCGATGTCTATTACCGCAGCGGGCTTAGACCCGGGCGAATTCGGGACCCATTCCTTTCGAATAGGGGCTGCCACTGAAGCTACAGCCAGGGGTCTTAATGTTGAACAAGTAAAACGAGTGGGGCGTTGGTCCTCCAATTGTTATAAGAGATATGTGCGGTTGCACATGTTGTGAAGCTGTAATAATGCACTCACGCTTCTTGTCTTTTGTTTGGTTTTCAGTTGCGCAAGCCTACGAGGCAGGGCGGACTATGCAGTCGACCCAACACCAGGCCAGCGGTCAGACATCACCGGCTGTGAGAAAGGAGGTGTGGGTCGTGGGCCACTCATACGTGAGGCGTGCCGCAGACGTATTCGAAGCAGGTGACATGATTCACGTACCTGGGGAATACGGGTACAGAGTGTCCTTCTACGGAAGAGGCGGTCTCTGTATTGACCAGTTTCAAGCATTCTTTGAGGGTTTGTTAGGGCGGACGAGGTCACCGCCGTCTATAGTCATAGTACATTTAGGGGGCAATGATTTGGTCACCACCGGTAGACGACTTCTCCTAGAGGCAATGCTTTCCACTGTAAGTTGGTTGGCGAGGAAAGTTCCGGGGTGCATAATTGCGTGGTCTCATATGATCCCACGAAAAGTGTGGCGGGGGGCTATCTCGATTCCTGCTTTGAACCATTCTGTTAGAAAACTTAATAACAAAGTGAGTAGGTTGTTCCGTTCCAAGACATTGCATTCTATCTCGCATAGTTGTATTAATGGTGACAGTATGTATTTGGGGGATGGTGTGCATTTGTCGCGGGTGGGGAATGAGTTACTCATAGGAGACTTCTTAGCTTGGTTAAAGACGTTAAAACATGACCTTTAGGTAGGAGTTTTGTGGGGGATCCGGATAGCCGGTCAACTATCCGGACCTGTGGCGGTAAGGTCATGATCGGTGAGCACTAATTAGAAGATCCCTATGAGTGGGCGTCACCCAACACGGATGGGAGCGCTCGGGTGAGGTGACCATTGGCCCCTCAATGGGGAGGCGGTCCCTTCTAAGGATGGGTCGCCGGAAGTAAAGGAAAGGCGGTCAAGGCCCCTTCCTGTGTAGGAGGGGTTACAGCCCCCTCCTGGGGAATTTCCCGGGGCCAGTGACATCTGCGACGGCAGATGCGGTAAGTTGTGTGGGGTTGGGGGGAGGTCTACGATACCTTCTAGATACCTCACACGAGTATTCGAACGACCTTTAACTGGCGTCGAGTTCTTAAGTGCCCCCGTCAAGTCAAGGGAAATTGGTAGTAGTTGCACTTGAGGTAAGCATCCGTGCTGTCGCCCCTCCCAAGTGGGAGGGGTAAGTCTGGTTAGGGATCTTGACACCGGTTATGACCTTGCCGTTGGCCCTTAAACGTTAGGATGTACAATTTCAATATTTCTAGAGAATGTTTTGTAGGATGCTAGTTCGGCTAGGAGAACCTCTGTATTAGAGAATATGTTAAAGTTAGCCAAACAGCGCAATGTGGTAATGAAATTGTACATAACATGAAACGTTTAATGTTTTAATTTTGTTTTAATAAATACGGCCGGGAGGGTCACTCCCTCCCACTTCCAAAAACTTCAAGAACTGTTTCCGGTTTCCCTCCTTTTGGGGATTGTGTTGAGAGGGGGTGGCGGGTATCTCAGCCATATGGAAAGGGGCGACCACTCGGTCCCCCCGAACGTATGGCGGAGTGCCTCGATCCCCCCGGGAAGCCATTTTTGGGCGGGAGGCGCGTCTCGGCTGGTATGCCCGAAGCGGCGTAGCCGGGGCGCGCTTTTTCCCGCCCTAGAGTGGGCTGGCCTAGACACTGACGCAGCCAGCCACGCCCTCGGGGCAGGCAGGGGCGGGTTTTCGCCCGCCCTGAAGACGGATAAAAAGGGACGCAAGACTGGAAGACGTCCTCTTGTTCTTGTGCTCTGAAGCTGCACCTCCTCGCTACACGTGAGCTCGGGACAGAACGAAGAGCCAATTTTGACCCACCCACCAGCCCCTGAGGACAGCCAGTTGTTTGTAATAAAGTTGATCGATAATTATGTTTCTGTTTCGTTTACAGGTTGTGATAGTATCATGTTGATGTTGATTATAATAAAGACTGGTGTATGTTGTGTAGGTTTTGCGATTAAAATGATTCGATATAGTGTTGAATTTTGAGCATGCTCTTTCGGTCGTAGTGACCAATGTTTTCGTAGGTTTTATTAGCATTGTCGTATTTATTTTTGGTAGGCGGTAAGGTCATGATCGGTGAGCACTAATTAGAAGATCCCTATGAGTGGGCGTCACCCAACACGGATGGGAGCGCTCGGGTGAGGTGGCCATTGGCCCCTCAATGGGGAGGCGGTCCCTTCTAAGGATGGGTCGCCGGAAGTAAAAGGAAAGGCGGTCAAGGCCCCTTCCTGTGTAGGAGGGGTTACAGCCCCCTCCTGGGGAATTTCCCGGGGCCAGTGACATCTGCGAATGCAGATGCGGTAAGTTGTGTGGGGTTGGGGGGAGGTCTACGATACCTTCTAGATACCTCACACGAGTATTCGAACGACCTTTAACTGGCGTCGAGTTCTTAAGTGCCCCCGTCAAGTCAAGGGAAATTGGTAGTAGTTGCACTTGAGGTAAGCCTCCGTGCTGTCGCCCCTCCCAAGTGGGAGGGGTAAGTCTGGTTAGGGATCTTGACACCGGTTATGACCTTGCCGTTGGCCCTTAAACGTTAGGATGTACAATTTCAATATTTCTAGAGAATGTTTTGTAGGATGCTAGTTCGGCTAGGAGAACCTCTGTATTAGAGAATATGTTAAAGTTAGCCAAACAGCGCAATGTGGTAATGAAATTGTACATAACATGAAACGTTTAATGTTTTAATTTTGTTTTAATAAATACGGCCGGGAGGGTCACTCCCTCCCACTTCCAAAAACTTCAAGAACTGTTTCCGGTTTCCCTCCTTTTGGGGATTGTGTTGAGAGGGGGTGGCAGGTATCTCAGCCATATCGGGTTGCAAAACACTGATCACAATTTAGATTTTTAAGAGCTGACCTATACAGTAATAGGTCAGTTCTTCAAATTCCGATTCAAAGTGGGTCACATTCCGAGCTAACTCATGAATATTAATGCAATAGGTTGCAAATCACACCACCCTACCATCGGAGGCCATCACAGGGATGGGTGCCTGCTGAAGCCAGCAGACCACCATGTCTATCATTGCTTTTAAATAAAGCCATCTTTTATTTAATGCAGTCTGGTTTTCCTGAAAGGAAGCGGTCTGTGTTTATGTATTTTTTAAGTTTGTTTAATAGTTGCCAGTGAACCCTGGAATTTTTAAGTGACACCTTCATCAAGCCCCTTCCAGATTCCAAATAGTCACACATTCGGAATTCTATTGGAGGTGTCAGAAAAACTTATGAGATTCCTAAAAATGGATTTGTATTTTCGGAAAAGCATTTTAACCGGTCACAAATGCACATTTGTAACCGGTAAAATGATTAGGCCATCTGGTCCTATATCCTTTGGTGACAGACAACAGATTATATACATAAAATATTAAAAGTCTGGACAATTAAATGAATCAAAATGGTGGCACACAGCCCTTGCAGAAAAGGCACATTTAAGTTGTTTACAACATTTAACACAAGGTGTCAATTCCCTGCTGCACTTATCATTCGGGATCTCATCTAATGCGAACATTTGATTTCAGACATGTGAAGGGGTCTGTGATCTTATGAGGCTCAAAATAAACTAAACCAGTTTCTTCTGGTTGATTTTAAAAGGTTGCTCATAAAGACACTTATAATAATATTTATTGTAATTTCAAAGTGCAAGAAGTATAATAGCATTTATCGCCAGAATAAATGCCAGTAAAGCATTACACAGACGTGGCATTTTTACTTCATATAAATAAACTGAAGAATATTACACAGTGAACTCACCCATGCTGCAGTCCCCCCTCATGCTGCAATATCCGCTTCCATCTCATAATGACTCCACATAGTTGTAAGACAAGAGGGAAAGAAGCTAAAGAGTCCAAGACCTTATTACATCCTTTTGCATGAAAATAATTACAAAGCAGAAAGGATAGTCCTAAAAGGGCCATCAACATTTCAAACATACCCTCTACCTTTCCCCACCCCCGCTTCCATTCGCCTACTAAACTGCTATAAAAGTGGGATTCACTTTCCGTTTTATATGTCACAAGAAGGTCACACTGACCCTGAGTGTTCTTCCATGCATGCCACCGATACACTCCCCCCAAAACATCCTGGCCACCTCTTCAGCCTCGCTGAGTCTCCGCCCGCACCAGAATATCCCAGGAGAGTAAGTTGTTTGCAATCCTGTTATCCCTTCAGGTTTGCCTCATGTGTGCCTCCTCCGCTCTAGCCCATTTGAGTAAATCCCTGCACCAGTCCTCATGTTTAAGAGATCTAGGGCTGATTGAGCTGATTGCTATGCGCCTCTTTGCAAGTATTAACCCTAACATTGTCAATCCACGGATTTGTTTCTCTTTTGCACTTTGCGAGCTATGCCAAGCTATGCGAACTGCATAGTGCACTGTGCAAAATGCTGTTTTCACTGATTGAACAGTGCCGAATGCTTGTCCGCACTGTGCAATCAGTGCAAACCGCATCTTGCACAGTGCATGCAAGCGGTCGTTTTCTGGTGCTCGAGTAGATTTCTACTGGAGCGGCAGCTTTCTCAACCAGACTGGTAGTTTCTCATCGCGAGCGGACGCGAGTATACGCGACCACTAGCAAGGAGAAACCTGATCTCCCCCCGTTGAGAATCTTGCCGGGAGGTTTATTTTCCACACTCGCGATCGGCAACTTGATGTTGCCGATCGTGAACGAGGAAAAAATCTCGCTGGGATGTCATTTTGCTCACTCGCGGTCGCCAACTTGACGTTGAGGAATGAGAGGCAGCAAAAAATGACTGCTACGCTATGCTACCCGTGTTTGCACTGTGCTACGTGCAATCCACGTAGTGCGAAGTAGCGCAAACTTCGAAAATTACGTGAGCTGAGTGTATTACTTTACCCAGGGTTACCCAGCACACATTATTTAATTGTACACGTCACTGTCCATCCCATCACCCTCTGGAGATGATGCAGTATCCCTGTACATTATACCTGGGCAAATCAGATTAACTAGCCCTGCATCTATGACAGCCTGGCAATCTAGATAGGTAGATTATGACGGTGCAGTATCCTTGTCCAGTATAACTGGGCACATCAGTTTAACTCGCCTTGCTGATATGTCATGTGCACCATGATGAATTGAAGTAATTTAAACCATGCGCAAACGGAGACATTACATATGGCTGCATGTATCCATTTCCAGTCTTTAGGCTCAAAGGGATCACTGAAATAATATCGAGGGACAAAATATCGACTTGCCAAAATATTGTGGACAAAATATCGACAGTCAAAATATCGAGTTTGTATCTACAAACAGGTAAGTACAAAAATATCGAGTACAAAATATCGTTTACAATAATATAGATGTAAAAAATATCGACTTTATTAAAAACAGTGTTAAATTTAATTAATATTAAATTTTAATTACTAAAATATACTTAAAAATACTTAAAATAAATTATAATAATTAAATAATAAATGAAAATAATAAAAATAATTTTTTACAATCTTATTTGTTGACCCTGAACCCTAAAATATACCCCTTTACCCAAAAACCCAAAACTGACCCTGAACCCTAAAAATACCCCTTTACCCAAAAACTAAAAACTGACCCTGAACCCTAAAAATACACCTTTACCCAAAAACCCAAAACTGACCCTGAACCCTAAAAATACCCCTTTACCCTAAAACTGAAAACTGACCCTGAACCCTAAAAATGCCCCTTTACCCAAAAACTAAAAACTGACCCTGAACCCTAAAAATGCCCCTTTACCCAAAAACTAAAAATTGACCCTGAACCCTAAAAATACCCCTTTACCCTAAAACTGAAAACTGACCCAAAACCCTAAAAATGCCCCTTTAGCCAAAAACTAAAAACTGACCCTGAACCCTAAAAATACTCCTTTACCCAAAATTTATCAATATTATTTAATTACCAAATAATTATTAATTAACAATAACAATAAAGTAAATATATTAGCACATTAGCTGTAATTATTTTAATAATTAATATTATTTTTCCCAATTAATTACTTAACAATAACACAAAATTATATATATTGAAATGTACTCTAATTAATGTAATTAACTAATTACAATTAATTAATTACCAATTAATTACTAATACAAAATATGTACAAAATTATATTAATTAATTAACTAATTATTATTAATTAATTATCAATTAATTATTAATTATAAATATTTACAAAAATATATTAATTAATTAATTATTATTAAATTACTTCCCACCCTATTCCCCTGTAAACCCACAAACCGCTACAGAATTACATTACGCAATTATTATAAAAACAAAATTCATTTAATAAAATATTTTATAACATTAATACACACTTTTCACACATATTATTACATAAAAATACACTATAAAATATTATATATTATTAAAAATTCGATATTTTTCCTATCTATATTTTATACAGTCGATATTACTTCACTTACCTGAAAAACAATATTTTTGTAGTCGATATTATATCCAGTCGATATTTTGTCCAGTCTATATTTAAAACTCGATATTATGTCCAGTCGATATTTTGGAGTCGATATTTTGTCTGTGCACCGGCTCAAAGATCTCAGTGCTATCATGCTGCCAAAGTGCTTCCACCTGGAGTGGGTTTACACGTCTATCAAAGCAGCAGATCGTGCTATAAATATGTGTTGTGAACTTACTTCCCTCAGCCATAGAAAGAAGTGCACCAAAGTCTGAGTTGGCCCAGGGTGATCAGGGAATGACGGCCACAGTGGTCAGACCATGGCTGCTGCTTTGGCATATTGGTGAAATCGACCCCTCCCCAGATCAAATATCTCTATTGCTTTCATTAGGGTTGCAAAACAACCCGCCGGGTATAAGCCAGACAGCATAAAAAAACCTCCCTCCTGCCACCGGTCCAATGCCATAATTTGGGTCATTTGCACAAAAGGATGCACTATCTATATATCTAACTCATGCACATAAGGTGCTCTACCTATTTACCACCGTACTGCTCTCTCCCATAGCAGGCCACTCCGTAGAATCAGATATGAAATATCTCAGGCATACCTCATCCTCGTATAGCAACACCCCCAGCTGGTGACCATCGTGAGTACCATCTAATAAGGCACTAGCCCAATTCTGCTCTCCATCCAGCTAATCAATAGCTTGCTGCAAATATGCTGGTAGCTGATAAAGCTCCATATCAAGGACCTCCATGCCACCCTTGGCCCATTCTCTTTGGAGGTTTTTAAGTCTTACCCTGCTTTGTTGGACAGCGCAAAGGAGCTCCACAAGCAAGCCAACAAGCTCCTAAAGCACCTTTTTGGGAATCTCACACCTAGTTCCCTGCAGCATATATAAACATCTGTGCAAGACCGCCATCTTTATGAGTGATATTTCCCAATCTGGGACAGTTTCAACGTGTTCCAGAATGCATATGGCTGAGATACCCACCACCCCCTCTCAACACCAATCCCCAAGGATGGGAAACCGGAAACAGTTCTGAACTTTTGGAAGGCGGGAGGGATGACCCTCCCGGCCGTATTTATTAAAATATGAAACAAAATCAAAACATTAAAATAACAGTTTCATATTATGTACAATTTCATTTCCACATTACGATGTTTTGGCTAACCTTAACATATTTCTAATACAAAGGTTCTCCTAGCCGAAACTAACATCCTACAAATACATTTTAACTTGAAATTGTACATCCTAACGTTAAGGGCCAACGGCAAGGTCGTAACCGGTGTCAGATCCCTAAACCAGAATTACCCCCTCACTTGCGAGGGGCGACCGCACAGAGGGCTGTACCTCATGTGCACATACCAATTTCCCTTGACTTGACGGGGGCCCCAATGAACTCGACGCCATTTTATGGTCGTCCGAGGACTCGTGTGAGGTGTCTAGAAGGTAGCGTAAACCCCCCTTCCCACCCCACACAACTTACCACATCTGCCGTCGCAGATGTCCGGGCCCCGGGAAATTCCCAGGAGGGGCCCGTAGCCCCTCCTACCCAGGGAGGGGCCTTGACCGCCTTCCCTTTCCTTTCGGCGTCCCATCCTTAGAAGGGACCGCCTCCCCGTTGAGGGGCCAATGGCCACCTCCCCCCGGGCGCTCCCATCCGTAATGGGTGACGCCCCCACCATAGGGATCTTCCAATTACTGCTCACCGATCATGACCTTACCGCCCGACCAAAATAAATACGACATTAACTAGCAATACTAAATTAAAAACAAAACAATAACCGCTTTAAGTATGACTATTGAACATCATTGATCAATACTGGTGCAAAATACTTTATTCGAAAAAACATACTGTAAGGAATCATTCACTTTATTGCATACTAAAACCACACTTTAATCACAATGACCTGTAAGAAATAGAGTTACCACATCAGACTTTATTTCAAAAACCACTTGCTGTCTCCAGGGGCTGGTGGGTGGGTCAAAATTGGCTCTTCGTTCCGTCTCGAGCTCACGTGCAGCGGGGAGGTGCAGCTTCAGAGCACAGGAACAAGAGGATGCTTCCTTGGCTTGTTGCTCCTTTTATCCTTCCTCGGGCGGGCATAAACCCGCCTCCGCCCGCCTCCGGGGGCGTGGCTGGCGGCTTCAGTGTCTAGGACAACCCACTCTAGGGCGGGAAAAAGCGCGCCCCGGCTACGCCGCTTCGGGCATACCAGCCGAGACTCGCCTCCCGCCCAAGATGGCTTCCCGGGGGGATCGGGGTACTCCACCATACGTTCGGGGAGACCGAGTGGTCGCCCCTTTCCAATAGTGGGGTGCAAATTCTCAATCACCCACCCCAGATTTAAGTCACACGCCTGTTGCTCCCTGTACCCAGATATTTAACACTATCTGCCTGCCATGGTATTCCTATGTCCGGCAACCAGTGGAGTGCTATGCCCCTTAGTTGTCACAGGGGAAAGAGGACTATCTTTCCTCTGTTTATCTGGATTCCCGAGAAATCCCAAAATTCACGCATTATGTTGAGTAATATGAGACTGCATATATCAGGTCTGCATAAGTATATCATGGCATCATCTCTGTATGATGACACTAATGCTGTAACCTGCCAACATGTATGTCCCATATATGTAGCTTCTGCCGAAGTCAACACGCCAAAAGTTTAATTGCCAGTGTGAGTATTAAAGGAGACATAGGGCATCCCTGTCTGGTGCCCCTCTGTAGAAGGATTTCAGGAAACAATTCTGCCTTTTTGTACTCCCACCCTCGGGCAACAATACAGAAGCTTTAACCGGCAAATATAATGGGCAAATGGGCAATGAGAAATCCCAAAATTCACGCATTATGTTGAGTAATATGAGACTGCATATATCAGGTCTGCATAAGTATATCATGGCATCATCTCTGTATGATGACACTAATGCTGTAACCTGCCAACATGTATGTCCCATATATGTAGCTTCTGCCGAAGTCAACACGCCAAAAGTTTAATTGCCAGTGTGAGTATTAAAGGAGACATAGGGCATCCCTGTCTGGTGCCCCTCTGTAGAAGGATTTCAGGAAACAATTCTGCCTTTTTGTACTCCCACCCTCGGGCAATAATACAGAAGCTTTAACCGGCAAATATAATGTTGCCCCAGTTCTACCCTGTCCAGGATTGCCTAATATCGTCCCACCGCACCGAATCAAAAGCTTGCTCTATGTCCAAAAAGGCAAAAGCATGCTGGTCCTCTTCTAATACTGGAGCATGTATTACATTCATCAGACGGCAAAGTTCTTGCATAGTATTACATGCAGTATAAAGCCAGATTGTCCGTGTGGACCAACTGGGGGAGATGCAGGAGCAACCTAGCTTCCAGAACATTGCTTAGGATTTTTAAATCCACATTCAACATAAAAAGAGGCCAATATGAGTTTATTTCTAGGGGGTCCTTTCCCAGATTCGGTATTAGCACAATAAATGTTTAATTCATGGAATCCGGTAGCACACCCTTCCCATTGACTTGTGATACACTGCCAACATACTGTCCATTAGTGTCCCAGCAAACATTTTATATAATTCTTCCAGGAGCCCATCGCCCCTGGCGACTTTGTATTTTTCAGTGCTACAGTTGCTGTCAACAGTTGCTATTGTGACAGCAGGGCCCCAATCGAATCCTGGTCTATCCAAGAAAGACCTGGAAGCGGCAGAATTTCCAAGTACTCCGAAAGCCGGCCAACACCCTCCCTGCCAGGTGTCACAGTATACACTGCCCTCAAAGTTGCGGTGAAGATATTATTTATTACCTTCTGGGTAAATACTGTATTTTCACTGATCCTTAAGTGCCAGAACCCGGGTGGATAGCCATTTCTGACTGGATCAAATGTGCCAATGGATAACCTGATTTGTCCGCCTCAATGTACCAGCTCCTTCATCAAGTGAAGCGGGTTTGTCTCTCCAGCTGATCCCATAATTTACACACCTTGTTACAGTGTCTATCCCAATTGCTTAGCATAGCTGGGGTCTCAGAAAGAAGTCTCTCCAACCTTTCCAATTCAGCTTCTTGACGTGTTAAGTCTCCCTCCAATGTACAATGTATGTCTACAATGGTTGCCATTCATTATCACCTCAATATCACCTTCATAGCATCCTATTCAGTCACACTGCGCCCTATACTATTCTAATTATACTAAAAATATTGTGTGATGGACTCCAACCCTTCTTCCGAAACACCTGATCCAATAGGGCCTCCGCATTAAGCCTCTAATATAGCACCCATGGCAGAGGTTGCTCCAGTGCAAAAATGATAATGAGTGGGGCGTGATCAAAGATGTATTATTCTAAGTATTGGGCCTCTAATACTCTATGTGTCTTGTTCGGTATGATTAAAAATATAGTCCAACCTCTTGCATGTGTTTGCTGCTGGGGTGAAACAGGAATACTCTCTGTTTGAGCGCCAAGGTGCCCCGAGGGTGATAGTAGCGCTATATAAGAATACAATACAATACAATACAATACTCTCAGGCTTGTGGATGGCAAGTTCGCCAGATATCAACCAGCTCTAACCTTGCCTGGATCAATGCTTCTGTCATGCACGGTTTAGTACCCTGGCACAGGGATGTTCTTTCTGCCAGGCTATCCATGACGCAATTAAATACCCTGCCATAAGGATCTCCACGATCAGTGAGCCCTGCGTAGCAGCTAGCACTTTGCCAAAAAACCCACCATCATCAATGTTAGGAGTGTTCACATTAATAAGGTAGAGCTTGTGGGCATTTAACACTCCCTCCAGAATAGCATATCTCCCATTCTTATCAATCTGTGTGCGAGTGTGTTTAAACAGGACCCCAGGAGCAATCCATATCAACACCCCTCTGGCATATCCAGGGTAGGATGTAGCATACACTTGCCCCTTCCATCGTTTGCTCAGATATTTGATGCAGTCCCCAAATACATGGGTTTACTGCAGGAATGCTACTGCTATTCCATATCTCCAGAGGTAGGCATACCGGGCAATGGAAACCTCTCACATTCCAAGTTAACATTTTATAGGTGGTATACACCTGTTACAACGCATTCGTTACTCCGCACTACCATTACAACGCGACTTTTACAACGCATACCATTACAACGCATTGCGCTGGGGGGCGCTCTAGAATAGGGAATAAGTGTAATTTACTATTCAACACCTTCCCTAGGGTCCACGGGGACTGGAGTTAGAATAGTAAATTATACTTACCACTATCCAGCACCTCAAAGCGCTATGCGTTGTAATGGTATGCGTTGTAATGGTCGCGTTGTAACGGTAGGTAGTTGTAATAGTATGCGTTGTAACATGGTACATCCTTTATAGGTAGGCCCCAACCTTACTGTACTACCTTCAGGATATAAATATATACTAGAACCCCCTTAACATGCAGCTCATACTACAGTTTAAAAGAAAATCAAACAGCGGTGAAAGCAATCCCCATATTAAACTCAAACTGTAACAACTGTACCCACAAATATACCTACTCTATTCCACCCATAGGCAGTATCTGTGAACCCCTCAACTCATACAACTAACAGGACTTGATGCAATTGCTGTCCAGGCAGCTAGGATGTCCACAAGACGTGAGCTCCTGGAAGGTACTAAGAGGTTCGCTCTGCCCCTGGTTTTACTCAGCCAAGAGGTTATACTTGCCTTAAATACAACAAAAAGGAGATGGTAGTACATATGTTTTCAGGCTACAAGAACAGCTCACAAGTCCCATTAGGTTCACTATTACAGCTCAGCACAAAGTTAAAATTATTATCGTCCATTAGGTGGCCACCAACCGTGTTCAGTTGGCTTACATCTGCTCACCCCACCTCAGGGCCTTGACTCAGCTGTGAGCAAGGGTTCTGCATCTCCAAGGATTCCAGCGCAGTCTGTGGTGTGCCATCTGCAGCATTCATGACCCGTCCTCTTCCAGCGATACAGGGGAGCCATGCCGACCCTGGGCAGAGACTCATTGCACTGGGATCATCCCAATCTTTGGTACATTGGTTCTTGCCATGTAGTCAAGTATTTGCCAGGCCCAAGCCCAAAGACTCCAGCCACTGGACCGCAACCACCAGTTTGTAGTGAAAGTATACCTTCCCTTCATAGTGGATACTCAGTCTGGCCGGGTATATCAGGCTATAGTTTTTATTGTGCTTTCACAGTTGTCTCTTAACAGACAAAAAGGTGTTCTGGAGGTCCTGCACCCTCCTCGTGCAATCAGGGAAGATCTGTATCTGTTTATCCTCATATCTCGGACGGCTGTGTGTACATACATATTGTTGTATTATGTCCAATCCCTAAAGTTAAACATGTGTGCTATCAGCGCCCTAGGAGATGCTCCCGGGTGTGGCGATGCTGCCAGTGCTCTGTGGGCCCTATTTATTGAGAAGAATTTCGAGAGGCATTTCGGTACTTTGAGCATGTTGATAGTCCAACTTCAAGCAAGAGTTCCACCGTGTGACCCTCTGTCTTCTCAGGGGAACCAATAAAACACAGATTATTGCACCTGGAGTGCCCCTCAGTGTCCTCCACACATTTCTCCTTGTGCGTTGCGCTGCACTTGAGCCTAGCCTCTGCTGCCTTACTGACCTTGATTTCCATCTTTAGAGTTGCTACGTCTTCTTCTGCATTCAACCACCTTACACAGGTCGAGGCGAAGATAATTAATGTCCATGGCAATGGCATCCATTTTGGTTTCTAGAGCCTGCCTGCCTGGATCCCTGGAGCGTGGCCAGTATTTCAGTGGTGCCCTGTGGATACTCTGCAGTCACCTGCGCCACATCAACTTCTGATTCCTTTTCCATGGGGGCCCAGCCCGGGAACCGTATATTATGTTCACCTTTGACTCTTTGCCCTTGACTATAGTAATACCAGCAGTAGAAAGCTATGAGGGGGTGTTGACATATCTGTTTCCAGCACACTCCCACCAGGCTCTAATTGCAGGCAATCACAGTTTCTTGCTCAGTTATCTAGGGGAGCAACCAGTCGCCGTGCACACAACTAGAAGGCAGGATTCACCATTATTTTCTTGCAGCCAATCCCACACCAGGTCAGGATCATAGTCACTTCAAGTTGGCCACCAGGTCTCGTCGTCTGTGCATGTGTCTGGTACATAAGCCTCCTTTGCAATCATCCAGCAGCTCCTCTCTATCCAAGCATAGGGCCACTTCAGGCCCTCGTCACACCCCAGCTAATTTGAGGTGGCCATCCCGAGTTTCCCATTATGCCACTCTATTCTCAGTCTTCATCTGAGCAGTCTCACAGTGGCACTACCACAGTGCTTTCCCACAGGATTTGGGAGACTGCCCCTGAGCGCACTCAGATTGGGTTCAGGAGCCCCCCCCCAATATTCAAGAGGGCAGTACCCTGATTTAGTTTAGGGTACATTTACACTTTCCAGGCACAGTTCTCTCACATCAACTATAGTGTTGTGTGCACTTCAGCTTTGCTGTGTCTCATGGGGACTCCCCTGGTTGGCAGCATCCCACTCAAGGACCGACAGTCACAGTGCTCTCCCTCAGTGTCTCTGCATTCGAAATAAGGAGCTTACTTGAGTTGTGGAGTACCCCTACACCTCTGTGCTGCTCCTGCTGTTCTTCTTTGGCAAGCGCAGCCAGGTACAGTGATTTTTCCCCTTAATCTGCTTCCTGCTCCATCTGCCACTCACCAGCAGTCTGCCACTGCTCTCTGCTCCAGGCCATGCATTGCCCCAGCCAGCAAATCCATTGTGCGCCACCGCACCAGTAATGGGGGGCCAAGATTATTCCCTCCTCCGTCGATCTCCTGCCTTGAGCTCGCAGGTAGCCCTAATACAATGCAGGGATGGAATCCCTTATAGTGAATCTCTGGGCGCGCACCCATCTAGGCCGCCCTCACCGCAGTTCAGGAGGCCGCTGAGAGGCGTATCGAGCCCCGTTGCATTGGGCTTCATTTCTGCTTTGGCGCCTCGGCCACGTAGATCAATGCACATGGGCCGTTTTACATTAGCCTCAAGTGCTGAAATGTTCTGGGTGATCAACCATTTACCGCTGAGGTTGAACTGCTAATGAGCTGGAGTATTTATTAGAATTCTACTCCTCTCGGCTGGAGCATCTGTAGGGCACGTCTGTCCGGCCATCTTATTTGGCCACGCCTCCTTCATAAAGCCAGTTTTGGGCTTTTGGACTTTCTTGAATGATAACCAGCATTCTACAGAGAGCATAACAAAATATTATTTTTCCATAGTCTGCACAGAAAAGTAAACTCCATTGATTGACGAAAGACCTTCTTCAATGTAATTGCCTTGATGGAATACCTAGCAAAATATGAATATTTTTCTAATCATTCAAAATGTTGTAAAATATAACTCTTGGTATTGCATGCCCCGGGGATCCCTTCAATCATTCAAAATGATGTCCTAAAATATAACTCATGGGATTGGTGTATATAAGTGTTGGGGTCCCATAGTTGTCAAAGTATCTCAGTGAGGTTATTTGCGGGTATGGCCTATGGATCTGCAGGTATCAGTGCATTAGTAGGTCGATCATTTGATGCATTCATATTTCATTAAAGCAGTCTGAAATTACTGTTGCCCTGTGCTATTTAGGCTTTGGGGTTCTTTTCGGCAAGAAGGCATGTAGAAGGACTTGGATGTAGTGTATGTATGTGTCATATGTAGCTCAAATGTAACCAAAGCCACTATGGAGTCAAAGGCACACACAAATTTGATAGGGGAAGTAGCTGGTAAGTGAACTGTTACTGCATGATAATGTAGAGTTATTTGAGGAAGTGTATCTTTGACTCATTTCTAAATTTAAGCAGTATTGAACCAGTCATGATAACTATTGGGTTGTCATTTCAGAGTATAGGTTCATAGGTAAAATAGTTATGTTGCTTTTTTTTGTTTTGCACTTCCTTGTGTACTGTTTGATGACTGATTGGCTTAGCCTGGTGTTGTGTCTGGTGTGACAAGAACCACAAAAAAAGGTGAGTTGGTCAGCCAGGTAAGCAGGGGTTCCTGCCATAATGGGTTTTGAAGATGGTGCTGGCTAGAATGCAAATCAGATATGGCTCGTGAATATCAACAAATAAAGGTGATTTGACCATAATGATATGATCAAAATGTGGTGACTACAAAAATATCAAGGGACAGAATGTCATAATCATATCATTCAATTTTTTCAGTAACATCAACATTTAAAATATTGTTTACTACACTTTTCTAGTATGTATTATTGTTTTAATGTGTATGCTTTTGTTATTATTTTATATGTAAATATACATTGAGATATTGATCTATATTTTTGAAATGGCATTATTAGCATTGTGGACTTTACTGAGAGATTAGATAAATAGTGATTTTATTATAAAATGATAATACTTAATATTTAATTCTTATTTGGTTAATTTTGATAAGAATATTGTTTTTTCCTCATATGTTTAATTACTATTTTATAATGCTGCATTTTTACATTACTTTTTGAGTTTTTGTGGTTTATTTATGGAATCATATTAAGTTTAAATACAGTATACATTTATATTGTTATTTTTATATATAATGAATTCAAATATTGCATAAAATATATCTTTTTTTAAATTGGGGCTCAATATTTTGTCCGTTTGTGGAGTTGAGTGGGTATATTATTATTATTGGAAAGATTCTGTCCACACTACCAATGCTAACCAGTATTATTGTGCTTGGAGTCCAGGCTGCCATTGGAGAGTCTGTATGTGCAGATTACACTGCCACTGTCATGCTATGATAAACCTTTTGCCAGCTCTAAACCTTCCCTTTTTATGCACATATGTCACTCCTAAGGTAGGCCCTGTATGACCCACAGGACAGGGTGCAATGTATTTAAAAGGTAGGACATGTGCTTTTAAGTTTTACATGTCCTGTTAGGGAAAAACTCCTAAATTCATGTTCATTACTGCAAGGCCTATTTCTTCCATAGGATGACATTGGGATTTCCTTTTTACATCTTTTAAGTATAATTCCCAATTGTTTGATTTCACTTGACTCACAGTTTAATATCACAACTTATTGTGAAGTTAGATTTTAAATTACAGTTTAGCAAATGCTACCTTTATAAAGTTGTCATTTACTTATTTGAGTAATGTCATGCCTGCAGCCTGTCTCTGTTCCATCATGGGTTGGTTGACAGCTGGGCTTTGTGCATTCTATGTAGACAGCCACACACAAAGGGAGCTAACTCACCTGTTATATCCTCTTGTGAATACCTCTATCTAGACATTCAGAGTAATAACAACCAGTGTGTTCGCTGCACACTTTTTACCACCCATCAGGAGATAATCTCACCTTCATCAAGCATCTCATAGATAATATATCTACAAATGCTGGTCATCAAAATACTCAAATATTCCTCAGAGACCTCAATCTCTACTAGAATAGCATAAATGACTCAGCGGTCAATAGCCTCAAAGGTTTCCTCTCAGACCTTCACCTCACCCAAATTTGTGACAGCCCCACACATGATAAAGGATCAATACTTGATTTAGTCATTTCCATGACTGAATCCATTCAGCTTGAAACGATCGTCCCATGTGATTGGTCCGACCACCACATCATCATCTGACCACCAGATCATCACATTCTTCATCAATGAATCAGTAAAATTAAACTCTTCTCAACCCATGAGAACTAAAATATGGAAGAGAAACCTAAAAAATGTTGGTGCAGACTTAGTCATAAACTCCAGCCCCAACATCCTGCTTCCCCCTGAAGGCTTAGCAGCTGTTCAAGATCTGACTAACCACTACTTCCACACTCCATAAACATGGTTTTAGACAAAGTTGATCCCTTATAATTGAGGAGTTCCTCCACAAAAGATTCTAATCAATAGTTTGATGGTAGACTCAATAAGGACAGAAGATCCCTAAGATTAATTGAATGATGATGGAGATCAGCTCCTTCTTCTGATCACCCCAAACTCCTAATAATCACGAGAAACTCCAACTACAGAAAGATCAGACATTCAAATGCAGACTTTTTCAGTAATCAACTAGACCAAGCCAAGAAGCGTTCCCCAAAACTATTTGAAATAATCAAATCTCAATCTAAGGGTGCACCGCACCCTCCCCAAGCTAACTCAGGCTCACTACCCAATTGCGAAGAATTTGCCTCCTTCTTTGCTAAGAAGACAGAAAACATAAAGATGGAACTGCTCAATGACTTAATACCTTATACTGACATGTACTTGGACACTGCATCACCCCCCCAGGATCATTACCTATATGCTCACCAAAGTTCATCCTAAAAAATAACGCCTCCTGATCCTCCTTCAAAACATACACTGAAGAAGCTATACTAAAAACGGTAATGGTTCTTAACCCTCCAACCACTTCAGAGATCCCCTCCCCTCAAAATACATAAAAGACAGACTTCAATCCACTGCTACTGCCCCTATGGAACAAGATTATAAATACCTCTCTCCTGCAAGGAATCATCCCATAAATCCTTAAATATGGGCAGGTATCCCCCATCTTAAAGAAGCCAACGGCTAACCCTTCGGACTTAAATATTTACCGCCCAATTACCAACATCCCCACTCTGGCCAAACTCTTAGAAAAATGTGCTAACATACAGCTTAACAACCACATAGACCATTTCAACCTGCATAACCAATACCACTTGGGCTTCCATGCAGTGCACAGTACTGAAACAGCCATGACCCACATAATTGATGACACAATAAAAATCCTTGACCAAAATGAAACCTGTCTGCTGATCTTACTGGACCAATCCTTGGCCTTTGACACCATCAAACACAACAACTTGCTAGATATCCTGAAACAAAGAATGGGATTATCTGGATCAGTTCTAAATTGGTTCACCTCTTTCCTTCAAATTAGATCTCAAAGATTCAAGGTCCACTGTCCAAGCCTGTCTCAGTCACTTTAGGAGTCCCACTAGGATCATCCCTCTCGCCTACACTTTTCAACCTATTCATTGAACTGCGCACCGGAATTCTTAGCTCCGCTAATGTCCTCTATCACATGTATGCAGACGACACACAAATATATTTAAAAATCCACACATTAGAAGACATCAAATCCCTCAACCTAACGTTACATAAAATCCAGACCTGGCTGGCCAAAAACCATCTGAAACTAAACACTCTCAAAACGGAATTCCTCCTATTCGCTCCTCCCAACCAACTGAACATCATTCAAGACTGTCTGAAACACCTAACAGCACTAAACTGTCAACCCCTCATTATCGACTCAGCAAAATCATTGGGAGTTACTCTTGATAAAAATCTAAACATGAAGAAACACATTAACACCACAACAAAAGGAGCAAACTTTCAGATGAACACCTTGAGAAGACTCAAACCCTTCCTTCCTGCAAATGAATTCAAACTGGCAGTTCAAGCACTAGTAATCCCAAGAGTGGAATATGGGCGTGCCTCTCATTGCAGTCTCCCCGGATTAACGACTGACCCCCTAAGAGCATTAATCAACGCAGGAGCTAGACGCATCACAGGCTCCAAAAGAAACTGTCACATCTCCCCTGACCTTAGAGCTCTCAACTGGCTACCTTTCGAGGCCAGGATTCATCTAAAATGTGCATGTATGACACACAAGGCCATACCTCACAGCACTCCAAGTTACCTGGCACATAAATGTGGTACTTTCTTGTGGCAACAGATCCTCCAGGAGCTCCAGTAACCTTCTTCTGAAAACACAGTGATTTTCCAAGAAGAAAACATACAACCTGGACTTCTCTGGTATGGCGCTTAGGATCTGAAATGCACTACCCACAGAAACCAGACTGAATCCCTCATTTGTATCTATCAAAAAAGAAGTGAAATCTATTCTCTTATCTAAATTCACTTGAACTTTGTATATAACTTGTAATACGAATGTGTGGTTTCATTGAACTGTTTTGTTTCCTATAACTGCCTTGTAAAGCGGTCTGATACCCACAAGGGTCTTGTTTGTGCTATCTAAAAAATATGTCTTGATGGGCCTTCCTGGGAAATGGGTGGTAGGAGCTGGAAAAAGTCTCACACTTACACCTGAATATGTTGTGTCCGGTTAACACACAAAGTCTGGAGCCAGAGCAGGAAAGGAGGACCTCTCTGCACTTCAAAGCTTTCTTTGAAGTCCCTCCTACTTCAAAGGCACAACTGGGTATAAGTACAGGACCTCTGACACCATAACCTATGGACATTCTGGACCTGTGACCACTCTGCAAGGAAGAAGAGCTGCTATGCTGCTGAAAGGATTGTCGATCTGCTGGACTGCTACTTTGCCAGACTGCGGCCTTGCTGTGCTCTTGCCTTGCTGAGCTGCCCTGCTGTCTGCTGTTCTCCTGCATGGGTGAGAAGGACTGGACCTGCATCACTCGAATCCAGAGTGACTCCAAGGGCTTGCTGGCTTCCCTCCTGTTCTAAGACTGGGGAATATCAAAGACTTCAACTGTCTGCATCTGAACTCTACAAACTGTGATCTGCCACCCCAGGCCTGGACCCTTGGAAGGGAGGCCTAAGGTTCATCTACATCGTGAAACCACACATCCTCACCAGAACCGGTGCTTCTTCACCTTTGCATGAGTTGGAATCAGTGCATCCTTGTCGTTACGTGGAGTGGACCCAGTGTATCGCCTTCAGAACCAATGTATCGCTTTTAGAACTACTGCATTGTTGCCTTTGCGTGGAGGATATTGATGCATCTCGTTCACTGTGTGTCTCGAAACCAATGCATAACCTTGGCTGCACTTTGAATCCTCGTTGCCGACGAAACATTCCAGAACAAGGTACTTTGGTTCAGCAGGCCCAAGAGGGTCCCTGTATCCAGGCCGCACCCCATCGTAGTCAGCCTGGACCTTTCACTTTGCTCCGGTCTAGCATTGGCCACCCCAGTCCCACCTCCCAGCTGCTCCTCCCTCCCTATCCCCCTCTTAAGGAGGCCGTGCAGTGACGTAGGAGCGACCTCTGACCCTGCTCGCAGTCAGGTCGCCCCCCATGCCACCACATGGCTGCCAGCTGCCTCATACCTGATCCCTGCCGCCCGCCCGTTTTCCCGCTGTTTTCTGCTCCTTCCCGCCGCTGCATCCGTGCGGCCCGCCCCCTGCTCCACATTGGCCACCCCGCTCTCACCTCCTCCCTCCCTATCCCCCTCTTATGGAGGCCACGCAGCAGCCGCGCCGCTGGCACGCCAAAGGCAAGCCTGTCTGTGCCTGTCCGCACCTGGACTGTTCCCAGCGCCAGAACCCCCGGACCCCCCGAACGCCACAACACCAAACTCCGTTACGATGCCAGCACCCTCTACGCACTCAACGCAGGCCAAAACCACACCTGCTTCCAAGCCACCCCGAAATGGACTCACAGACCTTTCTCCTGCCACACCTGCAGCTTCACCTGCGACAGAGCCACCAAACCTCCAAGGACTGGACCCAACAACCTCTGCATACTCTTCAACACCCGCACCACACTCAAACACGCCATCAAGCTCTGGGATCTGCTCGACACCTCCGCCCCAGATGTGGCATTCCTGACCGAGACCTGGTGGAACGACTCCTCGGCAGCCGACATCACCATAGCAATTCCGGACGGCTACAAGATCACCCACAGGGATCGCGCCAACGAAATCGGAGGTGGAATAGCCATCGTGCACAAGTCCATCCTCAAGGTCTCCACCCACGCAGACAACCCCCTCAACACTGCCGAACACCTGCACTTCTGGATCCACACCGACCCCAACACCACCCTCGGAGGAACACGCATCTACAGACCCGCCGGACCCCAAGCTCAATTCAGCGACTCCATCGCCGACCTCGCCAGCACCCACACACTCGCCTCCACAAACTACATCCTCCTCGGGGACCTGAATTTCCATCTCGAGAACAACAATGATGCCAACTCCGCCCCCCTGATCAACAACCTCATCAACCTTGGCCTCAGACAACTCGTCACAACACCCACCCACACTGCTGGCCACACGCTGGACCCGACTTCTCCACAGGCACCCACGTCACCTTCGACCACACCACAGAATTCCACTGGACAAACCACCGCTGCATCCATTTCACCTTCAATAAACCAACCACGCACCACCACACCCAACAGCTACCTCGCCGCTGCTGGAGCAAAGTCACCGAAGACCAGCTGATCACCACCCTGGCCCAAAACCAACCCACCGACCCCACCAACCCAGGCACAGCAGCCCGAAACCTCAGACAATGGATCGCCGACTGCGCCAACACCCTCGCCCAACTCAAGAAACCCTCCAACAACCATGCCAGAAAGAGAGCCACCTGGTTCACCGACAAGCTGCAGACCTTCAAACGTGCATGCCGGAACCTGGAGAAGATATGGCTCCACTAACACACTCCGGACAACCACGCAGCCCACAAGGACGCCACCCGCAGACATCACCATCTCACTCATCAGATTAGCCAAGAGGTCCTCCTACAAAGACCGCATGGATAACAACGCACACGACATCAAGAAGCTCTTCAGCATCGTAAAGGAACTTTTCAACGCCAACGACAATGACATACCGCCCTCACAAGAACTGTGCAACTTACTGGCCATCTTCTTCCACCGCAAGATCGCTGACATCCATGACAGCTTCAACACTATGACCGCCCCAACTACGCCAGACCCCACCTCCCCTGTGAACACCACCAGCGCCAACCGCCTGACCTCCTGGTCCAACGTCAAGGACAACGAGACACTCAACGTCATGAACTCCATCCACTCAGGATCTCCATCAGACCCGTGCCCACACCGCATATTCAACAAAGCAGACGCTGCCTTCGCACCCCAATAACGGAAGGTCGTCAACATCTCCTTTGAAACAGCGAAATTCCCGGAAAGCTGGAAACATGCCAAAATCAACGCCCTCCTCTAGAAGCCCAAGGCGGACCTCAAAAACTTCCGGCCCATCTCTCTCTTCCAGTTCCGGCAAAGGTCATCGAGAAAATCATCAACATGCAACTGGCCCGCCACCTGGAAGACAACAACATCTTGGACCCGTCCTAGTCCGGGTTCAGATGAAACCACAGCACCGAGACAGCCCTCATAGACGCCACAGATGACATCAGGCGCCAACTAGACAACGGCGAAACATCAGCCCTAATTCTCCTGGACCTGTCAGCCGCCTTCGACATGGTCTGCCATTGCACTTTAAAGACATGCTTCCTGGAAGCCGGAATCCAAAAGAAGGCCCTTGACTGGACCACGTCCTTCCTCTCCGGCAGAATCCAGAGCATCCACCTCCTGCCCTTCTGTTCCGAGGCCACCAACATCATCTGCGGCGTCCCCCAGGGATCATCCCTCAGCCCGATGCTGTTCAACATCTACATGGTTCCCCTCGCACAAGTGGCCTGCCAACGTGACCTTAACATCATCTCCTACGCTGACAACACCCAGCTCATCATCTCCCTCGCCAAGGACCCGCACACTGCCAAAACCAACCTCCATGAGGGATGAAGGCCGTCGCTGACTGGATGAGGAACAGCCGTCTGAAGCTGAACTCGGACAAGAAGGAGGTACTCATCCTCGGACCCACCCCCTCAGCCTGGGACGACTCCTGGTGTCCAACCGCACTGGGAGCAGCACCGACACCCACCGACCATGCACGCAACCTAGGATTCATCCTCGAATTCTCCCTCTCCATGTCTTAACAGGTCAACGCTGTCTCCTCCTCCTGCTACAACACCCTCCGCATGCTCCGCAGAATCTGCAAGTGGATCCCGACCGAAACAAGATGAACGGTGACATAGGCCCTCATCAGCAGCAAACTGGACTACGGCAATGCACTCTACACAGGAATTCCAGCCAAACACCTCCGATGACTACAAAGCATCCAAATTGCCTCCGCCCGACTGATCGTCAACGTCCCCCGCAGCAGCCACATCACCCCCCACCTGAGAGACCTACCCTGGCTCCCCGTCGATAAGAGGATCACCTTCAAGCTCCTCACCCACGCGCACAAAGACTCCACAACGCCGGACCAGCCTACCTGAACAGCAGACTCAGCTTCTACACCCCCACCCGCCAGCTCCGCTCCGCCAGCCTCGCCATCGCCGCTGTCCCTCGCATCCAACAAACAACCTCCAGCGGCAGATACTTCTCCTATCTCACCGCCAAGACCTGGAAAACCCTCCCTACCCACCTACGGCAGACCCAAGACCTACTCACCTTCAGAAGACTCCTCAAGACCTGGCACTTCGAGCAGTAGCGGCACCCCCTCCCCTCAGCGCCTTGAGACTCACGGGTAAATAGCGCGCTTTACAAGTACTCTGATTGATTGATTGATTGAATAGTATAACTCATTATTAGTACAGTAACTTTAACTTATGCAATAGCTTAGTATATATATTTAAGTCTCAAAAACTGTTAGGAAATACTTATACTCAGTGGATGATGTCATCCATGATGTCACTGTCAATGTCATGAGTGATGTAATATGAGGTCATAAGCAGTGCATTGCAGGAGCATAAGTTATAGTTAGCTTACGTAACAATAACTGCCGAATTTCTATGGTTTTGTGTGTGTAAAATCTGTGTCTAACTATAACATCGCTGTAACCTTTGTTTTTTTCAGTGCATATATATATATATATATATATATATATATATATATATATATATATATATATATCTCAAACAACATCACTGATGACATCATCCAGTGACTGCATGTTTCTTTAAAGTTTAAATATGTTTTATATATATGCCAAGGTGTATTGAAGAATGAGTGGGTGTATAAGTTTCTGGATGGAGGATTTAGTGGATGAGTGACTGACTGCATAAACTAGGGGTTAAATGTGTCTTACTGAATACATAGGTTAGTGACTAAGCTGTGTGAATGTCTGTATCAGTCTGTGTTGTTGTGTAAACTGCTTACAACTTACAACACGCCAGTGGGTGGGGGCTGATGTGACAAGTGTGCAAATGCACCCTTGGCGTGACTTAAGTTGGGGGATTAAGTCCCCTTGAATCCTGAGGGTCCCTGTGGGGCAACTAGCCCACCAGGCACCTCCAGTAAGTGCCATGGAGTAGCATTGCAGAGAGGTGGTATGAGGCCATGCTACTTTTTACACCTCTGTTGCGCTTACTGAAGGTACCTGGTGGCTCCAATGCCCCCATGGTCCCGCCGGCTCCCCACCTCCTGCGGGAGCCGGCATTGCTTTTCCACACAGGGAGCTGCTAACATGCAACTCCCCTTGTGGAAAAGCAATCTGCTTTGGATTTTGGAAGCGAGAGCAGGAAACCTGCTGTCGCTTCCAAAATCCAAAGCAGAGTTTGCTGTGACAGAGCAGGCCATAGCAAAACAGCAGTGTCCCGGGGGTGGGCACCACGGGGCATTGCAGGAGCCGGCCCTGGGGAGTGACGGTCCCCAGGGCCATCGAGGGCTTCTGGAGGGGGCGGCATGGCCCCCCTCCCTTCATTTAGAAAGCCCTGGGGTGGTGGTGGTCCCCAGTGCTCGGGGTCCGTAAAGGACCCCCGAAATTGAAAAAAGAGTGCACCGGGGAGGTGGTGGTCCCCGGGGAGTGGAGGTCTATAAAGGACCCCCGAAATTGAATAAAGAGTGCCTCCGAGGGGTGGTGGTCCCCGGGGCATGTGGGGGGCTCTTGCCCCCTCACACTTAAAAAAAAAAAATTAAACATAGTCCCGGGGAGGTGGCAGTCCCCTGGGCTGCAAGGGGGCTGCGTTCCCTCTGCATACAATTAAAAAAGCCCCAGGGAGGTAGCGGTCCAATGGGCAGTTTGGGGGGTGAGACCCGTGCATTTTTTTATCGGGACCGTGGGGCAGCTTTTTATACAAAAGCTGCGAGGGGCGTGTGCCCTCCCTTAAACAATCAGCATAGTCCAGGGGATGTGGCTGTCCCCTGGGTTGCGGGGTCCTACGCAGGCCCCTGCTATTATTATTTGGGCAATGCCGCCGAGACCTGGCCCCCCAGGGGCCTTATTTAAATGAAGCGCGGGAGCGAGTGCTTATTTTTTTTAAAGTAATTTCAACTGGATTTGTGACCCCAGGGAGAATTCCACCAAAATTATTTATAAAAAATGCTTTTTTGGGACCTGGGGGTCCTTGTGGGACCCCCTGAGCAGACCTAGGGGGTCAGGGTGTTTCTACCCTCCCCCTTTTCTTCTTTTTTAATCTTTTTTCTACTGTTTTCTTGTGATCGGGAGGGTTCGCGAACCCACGCAGCCATAGATATAAAAAAAAATTCTTTTCTAATTTCTCAGGAACTACTGAACGGATTTACACCATTTAAGAAAAGGGACTCTTTATGAACCAAGGGCTACCTTTTGCCAAATTTGGTGTAATTCCGTTCAGCAGTTCAGGCTCTAGCTTTGTCTAAAGTTCCTATGGAAAATAACATGGGGAATACGTGTTTTGGGAACCCCCTTTTTTCTCGGCCAATGCTTGGCGAATCACCCCGAAACTTGAAAGACAGGAGCTGACCGGAGTTGATCACTAGTTTTGAAAATTTCGTGAAGATTCATCAACCGGCGCTAAAGTTATTGGGAAAACAAAAAACGTTTTTCCAAAGGAACCGTATTGGACAATCCTGGGCTCATATATTGTCTGTGTTTGTGTATATATATATATATATATATATATATATATATATATATATATATATATATATATATATATATATATATGGCAAATAATCTCTCCTCCAAAAAGAAAGAATAGTGACCCCAGGGGAGATTCAAATAGAGCACTTTATTTCGGTGAAGTCTCGGGCGGATGCATTTCGGCTTGTGGGCCTTCCTCGGTGCCCCTCTCCAGTTGTAAGTGCTGTGTATATTATATTTTTATATATATATATATTCCTCTTTTCATGTAACTACTGAGGAAACAGCCACGCCGACGCAGTGATATTTTTAAGCAAATGAAATGAACGCGTTTCGATCTGATGATCTTTCTCACGTAACCCAAATGTCACCATATTCATTGCATTTAAACAACGTAAAATTACGTGTTCAAATAAACATAAACAAAATACTTTACTTTCTGTGATTTCTCCTCTTCTGTTATCAACAAAAACTTTATTGATAATAAACACATAGTTATAATTTTATAAACAAAGTTTCACCTATATTGTTGACATTAACCATCATGTCTTTGGCATAGTATGGTTTCAATATAGGTTTTACGGCTGTACTTAATTCATTTGTTAATTTTGTCTGTACTAAGGTACATGATTCTTATTAGGGTCTAGTGCCTGAGTTTAGAACAAACAAATTATGCTGTGCTCGAGGGTATAGTACCCAACTTGAACTAAATCGTACTTTCACCTAGGTGAAGGTTAAAAGGTGTTGCCACATGGGGCTAGCCTTCTACTCTCTCCTTGGAGCTCCTAGCAGAATGTGCATGGAAGCTTTCAAAATATCTGTAAAGCAGAAAGAGAACAAATTAGTATGACAGTGTGAATCGTGTACAACCAAGGCATACATTCTTGGTACTTTTTCTTTAGATCTGAATGCAAGAGGAGAAAATAATATCAGTGATAAACGTAATATGTTTACAGTAAAATTATATACATTTGTGTCTATTGAAATATAATCACAAAAAAAGAAAATACGGATTACATATAGGAGCTTCTGGTTTACAAGTGTGTGTATAGCTCTGTGTCCTATATACATATATATTACCTACTGGCTTTAATGAGTGGATATTTATAGTTAGGGTCATGTTTCCATCTGAAAAGCATTTTTTGACTTGCCTATATCTTTGGTGCCGTTTGCCAAATCTTCACAAAAGTTTCCAAAAACAGTGCCCTGTGAAACTTATTCTGCATGGAATGTTTCGGGGTGTTCCGCCAAGCGGGGACCAAGAAAAAGGGAGGTAAAAAAAAGTGTGTTTCCCTTGTTAATTCCCATAGGAGCTTTGAACACAACTACAGCCAAAACCGCTACACGGAATACACCAAATTTGGCAGAAAGCTGCTATTTGTAAGCAGATTATGCTTTTTGTTATTTGATATGAAGCCGTTCAGCAGTTGTTTTGGTTGTCTATATTTGGGATCGCGAAGACTTCGCAAATTGTAACAAACTCGTGCAGGGAAATGTAGTACTCTGATTGGCTGCCAACACTTCAACTATGAAGTGTTGACAGCCATTTTACGACTCTGGTTCTGCCAAGTCCCCCCATATGTTTTTTTTAAAAAGAAAAGAAGGCAAGGTAGGAATAACATGACCCCCAAGCGTCAGTCTTGTGGTTAAAAAGATTATAAATTTGCAGCAAACATAAAAAAACAAGTGCAGGCTTGTTTAGATTATAGCCCCAGAGTGGGACAGGACCATGAGCGAGGAATGCAGTATAAAAAAAGGGGGCGGCAGATGGGGCACTCCTCCTAGGGCTCAGCTATTTCTCCGGGCTGTGGTAATATCGATTACCTATACTTAATTTGCTATCAATAATCAATAAGAATAACTCAGAAAATTAAGAGGCAAAATCCGGGATATTGAGGTTAACTCAAAAGGGTTTTATTCCTGTAAAAGGAATTGGGTTATTGGCTCGAGCCAAGGTGGCATAACCATTCCATTACCACACAGGGTTCAGGAAGGGAAGACAGACAACATATTGTTTACAGAAGTACATATATATAGTCAATGCATTACAATGTATGAACATGTAGTAGGCGTAACAGTAGGCGTAACAGCTGGAAAAGAAGAGATTAAACATGGAAACGTCACAAAACGTCATTAAAAAGGCGGTATAATAGGCGTGCTTGAAGGCGTACACTAGAAACGTCATTGATCATGAGGTCACAAAATGGGTGGATTCATAAGAGAATCTTGCAATGTCAGCAGAAATATATGGCAGAGATGCGCGCGCAGCTGCTTGACGTGTGTCTGACGTATAACCAGAAGGTGAAAGGACTTGACATTTAGCACTACAAGTGTAGACATAAGTGTAGACATAAGTCTGGGATGTCAGATCAACCTAATCCCAAATCGTATCTGGTATCGTATGTTTAAGGAACAGTAGTGTCTGGAAGGGAAAAGGTCTCTCGGGCAGGGACTACTCCATACTGTCTGTATGTATGCGTCTACGTGTTGGCATGCGGGGTGAGGGGGCATGGGTCTACCATGGCAACGGAGTCTATGAATTACTTGCACGGAGACAGAAGAACCGGGCCCTCTGCTTCTGCAGCTGGGAGGATGTTTACTTGAACTACGAGACAGGAATGTGTTTTCGAGGAGTGGAGCAGATAATTCGAAGGTTGAAAACGGTCTTGGCAGGCAGAGGTTAGGCTATGCGCCGGAGTCGCGCAGGGAAGTAAGGTGGGGGCCACTGGCACAGAGGTAGCCTGGGCTGAGGCCCTCGGAGAGTCAGGAAACAGGAGAGAACTCGAAAAAGGCTCAATAGCATATTCTGGGCCTACTTCGCCAGAGCTGAAAAACGTGTAAAGTGTACCACAAAAAGACGGTGGCACGGCATAGATAGGAACTGAATATTCAATCCGTTCATGGCGGATCTGAAAAAGGACAAGTTAAAGATGGACGCAAATGTATTTGCGTCTTCGTAGCTGGTACAGGAGGGAAATTACATGCACTGCAAGCTAGTACATGGAGACGGTGGGGTTCTCGCTGGGGAACACTACTTGATCAAAAATTATATTTCCTCATTCCCTCCTTGTTCCCCACGGACCCTTCATGAAACATCGATATTCATTAATTGATCGACTTGTTCACTTAACATTATTTGCTCTTCTTTCTTTAGGCGCTTTGAATGAGACTTTGAACTTGGAACACATGAAGTGGCACACAGGCCGCAAATTGCCGGTCCACATTGGATACACAGGCAACAACTGAATACTACGAGAAAACCAATACCTAGGAGGGATAGGATCTTCCACCCCCAGGCAGACAACGTTGTCCAGAACCAACCGGACCAAGTCCAGGTGCCTGGATTCTGATGAATTAAACTTGCAATTTTATGAAGACGTGTAATAGCTTTGTACACGGTTGGCGCGTTATTAGGTATAAAAATACAGCAGCTTGACCCGATGACCTTACAAGCTCCACCCCTATCTGCCAAGATGACGTCAATAACAAGACGATTCTGAAGAACAACAACCCGCATAGCAGACTGTTCCTCCGTTAAGTTACCTAGGGCTGAAGTAGTTTCATTCACTACTGCTTCGAGGGTTCTAGTTAATTTTCGTATCAGTTTACTATTAAAGACAGCACCTAAGTAGGGGAAGAAACCTTTATTGAAATCTGTATATTTCTCCCAGGCAGTTTCAGTATAATCGACAAGCGGGAGATCTCTCTGGTATCTATGTTTTACTAGGTTGGTGTTTCTATGATAATCAGGAGGGGCTAGGAAAACAGGTGGCAGAAGGAATGCAATATAACAGGTGCCATCCCAGTCTAAGGGCAAACGGACATATGCAGTACGACCGCAAACAAAATAGGAATGACGTAAAGCCCTAAACGTGGATCTACCATGATCAGTGAATTCAACTACAGTGGTGCATTTACTATGACCTACGTGTACAGAACCATTCTTGCGAACACATAGTTCACCAGTAACAGGCAAGACTGCCATAGCAGGTAGAACAGGAGCAGCTTCGGATTCGACAGATAAAATCATGAAAGTGACTGTGTAATTTCCTAAACCATATACTTCGTTTTCTAGATCAGTTCCAGTATCAACGGGGAGTCCCTCCTTGTCAGGGTAGCATACCTTAAGCAGGACTAGGTTCAGGTTTCCCCAAACCCAGTTACCTTCATAAATAGCGGCAGTAGAGACTAGGGAATTGAGCATTTTAAACCACGCGGCACATGTGCCATTGTGAGTGAACGGGTACGGGAAAAGGGGCAAAACACCTTTGTTTTCTTGGTAAGGAGGGAGTCGACCACATATCCAACAATTAGTAGCATTGGTAGTCTGATGGGAGTGATGTAACATACTAATGAAAGTGTTGTTGCGCAGCGCAAGTCTATATGATAATTCATGAGGCGGTAATTCACTAAAAGAATGTTCAGTAGTAGCATTATAAGTAGCATGTTTGAATATAGGGTAGTATATATGAAGTAAAACACTAGCAGTAATAACCAGCAAACTTAGAAAAAACATAACAAGTAGTGTCACTATACAGCGACTACGAAGTGATTTGCAATACGCATTTTTCTTATGTTGTCTTTGTCTATCTCTCTCTCTATCTCGATCTAGGGGATACATGTCAGAAACTAATTTAACCGATTCACCTAGGGGAGGACTTAAACAATTAAACTGTCTGACTTGCTAGATCGTAACTTTTGTCTGTAAATTTCTGAAGCAGTTTTCTCAACCAAAGGGAGTTTCGTGTCAGTTTGTGGAGGAGGGCAGGGCTTAGTGTCCAAGTCCGAAGGAAGTCCAAAGTATTTCTTTACGTGGCTGGAATGCAGCCACCCCTTCCTGCCCTCGATTTTTACAGCGGTCCTCGTCGTAAGCAGAACCAACTTCGGCGACTGCCAGCGGGGCTCCAGTGGGCTCTTCCGGTCAAAATTTCGGACGTATACAAAGTCACCAGGTACCACCTCATGGGGCTTCGTCTCGGTGTTGTCGGGAAAGGCTGCAGCTACCTGTGAACGACAAGATTGTAGTGCAGACATCAAGGAGGCAAGGTAATCTGTCAGCATAAGACAATCAACATCGGTTATTTTACGTGGAATGGGCGTCCCCCACATATTCGGTGGCCTACCAAAGACCACTTCATACGGAGATAGCCCAGAACGGGAATGGGCCACCATTCTCATATAGAAGAGGGCGACCGGTAAGGCAACTATCCAGTCTATACCTTTGTCTCTACAGATCTTGGAAAGTCGGATTTTCAATGTTTGATTATGACGCTCCACGAGACCTGCTGCCTCGGGATGCCGGACACAATGGAACTTCCACTTGTAACCTAACAGGAGTGTAATGTTTTCTACAAGTGCGGATGAGAACGGCTGACCATTATCTGAGTACACGATACGGGGCAAACCATACCGCGGGAAGTATTCACGAACTAACTGCTTGGCAGTGGTCGGAGCAGTGTAATCGGGAACCGGGTATGCCTCTATCCATCGGGAAAGAGCACACACGACTACGAGGACATATTTAAAACCTCGGCAGCGTTCCATCTGGATATAATCCATTTGGAGGACTTCAAAAGGGTGATCGGGAGGCTGAAATCCACCTTGCTCTACGGGGATGCTTTTACCTGGATTGAACTGACCACAAATCATGCAAGTACGCACTTTCTGTTTGGCTGCTGCCCGTAAGTTTTTATTGGACCATATGTGTTGAATGCTGTCTAGCATAGCTTTCTCTCCAAGGTGTGCGGGACTATGTATTGTATTAATGATGACTTGTACCATTGAATCGGGGAGAAACCATGTAGATTTTCCCTTCGTCATCCATCCCTGGTCTGTTTGGACCCCTCCTAGTTTAGTCCATTCCTTAATTTCATCCGGTGTTGCATGTGACTGTATGTCGATTACATCATGTGCGGGATCTCTAACTGTCATGCAGTGTGCTGGTACCACTATTTGTGTCTGATCAGTTACATGAGTTCGGTTTTGAGCAGTTTGCTTTGCTGTTCGGTCTGCCAGGTCGTTACCCTGGGAAATGGCATCAGTAACCTTAGTGTGTGCCTTGCATTTCATGATAGAGATTGCAGTAGGTAGATGTATTGCATCTAACAGAGCTTGTATGAGGGGACCATGCTGGATGTTGGCACCGTGAGAAGTTAAGTAACCTCTCTCTCGCCAGAGGACTCCAAAGTCGTGAACGACTCCGAATGCATAACGTGAATCAGTATATATGTTGACTCTCTTATTTCGGGCTTGAATACATGCTTGTGTCAGAGCAATAAGCTCTGCCGCTTGAGCCGATAGTGTGTCAATACAACTTGTTTCAATGACTTCTGTGTCTGTCGTGACGGCGTAGGCTGCCACTAATTCACCTGTCTTTGTTCTCATACATGAACCATCCACATAAAGTGTCAGGTCTGGATCTGGTAACGGAACATCTGTCAAGTCTTGTCTGGGTTTTGTTGTGATAGTAATAATTTCAATGCAATCATGTGCCAATGGATCTACTCCATTTACTGGCAGTAACGTGGCAGGATTCAATGTACTGCAGCGTCTGATTTCGATGTGTGGCTGAAACAATGTCAATTCATAACCTGTCAGTCTTGCTATGGTCAGGTGTTGGGTTTGAGTCCGATTCAAGAGGACTTCTACAGAATGTGGAACCTGTACTGTCAATGGATGTCCTAACACGATAGAATCACTCTGTCTGATTGCTAAAGCTGTTGCTGCAACTGATTTCAAACATGCCGGAAGGGCTTGTGCTACTGGATCTAGTGTACTGGAAAAATAGGCACAAGGCTTGTGTGAACCTGCTTGTTCCTGAGTGAGGACTGATAAGGCAGTACCTTCACGTTCTGTGACAAAAAGTGTGAAAGGCTTACTGTAACATGGTGTCGCTAAAACAGGTGCTTGACATAAGGCTTTCTTTAAGTCCTCAAAAGCTTGTGTATGTTCCTGAGTCCAAGGGAGGACAGACGAAGTCGCTGCCTCCTGTGTTGTTAACTGAATGAGTGGCTTGGCTAGAAATGCATATTGCGGAATCCATTGTCTACAGTATGAGGTGAGGCCTATAAAGGCCCGTACCTCCTTTTGTGTTCTGGGTGGTGACATGTTTATGATTAACTGAATGCGATCAGGTGTGAGCTGTCTCCCCACTTTGGACAGCAAGTGACCCAGGTACACAACTTGCTGAACACAGAATTGCAGCTTCGAAGGAGACACCTTGTGTCCCTTGTCGGCCAGGAAGTTCAGAACAATCAGGGATGCATTTTCGCATTCGGGTTCGCTTCGAGCGGTGATCAGCAGATCATCGACATACTGAAGCAGAGCAGTGTGAACTGGCATGTGGATACTGTCTAGTTGTTTTTTCAGTGCTTGACTATAGATACTGGGGCTTTCTGTGAATCCTTGAGGTGCACGGGCAAATTTAAAAGATCGGCCATTTAAACTGAATCCGAACAAAAATTGGCTTTCCGGATCAATAGGGACACTAAAGAAAGCATTCTTGAGATCGATTACAGTAAAGAACGCTGCTTCGGAATCAATGGCTGTCAGTAATGAAGAGATATCTGGGACCACAGGGTACTGTGGTACAATGCATTTGTTCAATTCGCGCAGATCAATAACCAATCGATAAACAGGTGGAGCATTTGGGTCAGTACGTTTAAGAACAGGGATAATAGGAGAATTACACACATTAGAGTCGGTCTCCACGACCACTCCCTGTGCGATGAGCTCGTCAATGATTCTCAGTAAAGCCACTACAGCATCTGGGGGTAACTTATATTGTCGAATTCGTGGTAATACCACTCCTGCTTTAAGTGTGACTCGATATGGGGTAATGTGCATGCAACCTACATCAGTGGGGCCCTGCGCCCACAGGTGGGCAGGGACGTTCTGTAGTCGGGGATCCATATCTCTCAATACATAATGGCCTTTGAAATCTCGCAAAAATAATCGTACTCCCTCGGGAGAACAACAAATAATAGCTCCTAGAGCTTTCAGTGTTTTAATGCCCAATAGATTTTCTGGGCAGGATTTCGTGAGCAATAAGTCTGTAGTCCGTGTCAGAGGACCTACTGCAAGAGGGAGGGGTTGTGATACTTCGTTAATAATGGGTTTTCCTGAAAATCCGAGGGACACGTTCTGTGAGCCTGAGAGGGGTGCCCCCGGTACTTCATCGTGACTTATCGTGGTTCTGCTTGCCCCTGTATCAATGAGAAACTTTCTGTCTTTCCCTAAAACTTGACTATGTACATAAGGACCATTCTGATCTACAGGAACTTCAATAAGGGGCAAGCGAAATTCACTCTCTAGGCTGTTTCATGTGTAACGTTGGTAATCAGGGTAATCGTTCTGTGCATACTGATACATTTGCTGTGTCGTGGTTTGCGTTGCAGTAATGGGCTGTTGCTGAGGTATCGCTACTGTCTGTGAAGGAGCTGGCGTGGGTGCGATCTGCTGTGTGTTCTGGGGTACTTGTTGTGAAGTCTGATCTTGTCTAGGAGGACGCGGTCTTTCTTTTGTTTTGCCCGTGGCAATATTATGCTTCAAAACGGCACATTCATTTATATAATGACCTGGCTGCTTGCAATAATTACATACACCTTTTACAGGAGCTGACGAATTACTAGATTGGTTCGCACCCTTTTTCTGACCATCAGCAGGAACTGACTGAGCAACTAACATTTTCATTTTAGTATCTTTCATACGTCTCTGTTCATGTTCTTGTTCTTCTCTAAGTCTATTCTGATGATACTGTAACATTTGTAACATTTGCGAAGGAGTATTAGCTTGCCACGTGCTTTCTACTTTCAGTACTCTGTTCTTGACCTGGGGTAGGGAATTCTCGACTAATTTCGTTACAAAAAGATGTGGATATGACTCGCTACTTGCTTTCAGACCGCTATTAATACCAAAACATTTCTCAAATCGTGTATAAAAATCACTAGTGTCTTCATCAGGTTTCTGTTTGCATGCTGAAATCGCACCCCAATCTTCCTTTTTCGTACTCAATAAACGTGGCAACACTTGTACTAATAAACCTGGTAACGCTTTAACTTTATCTCCAAGCCCTAGGCCTGGCACTCTGGTATTCTCTTCATCTTGTAATGCAGCCCAATCAATCTTTGCCTCACCCACCTCCCACTCTTTTTCTCTGAGTTTCTCGTATATGCCTGGAGGTAGTAACACTTTCAGTATTTTCATGAGGTCGGGATAAGTGTAATCGCCCATTAATAACATATCCTTTATTTCGCGGTGAAAACCTGCAGGGTCTTTATCGTGACTGGGTACTAATTTCTTCATTTCCAATAATTCCATTTTAGTTACAGGGGTATACACAAACACGCGTCTAAGCGTGTGGTCTGCATTCTGTACGGGGTGCACTTCTCGCAACGGATTCTGTCTATCCATGTAATACATGGTCTTTCGTTCCATAACGGGTACTGCGTTAATCTGTGGACATAAGAATGTATTATACTTGTGACGGTGTTCTAGAATTACTTTAATTAGATCAGTACTTAGACCTTTCCATCTGTTCGTGACCAGTTCTATTAGTATATCACGCAGGGGACCTGGATCAGAATGCTGGCTTTTATATAACAAGAGCAGATGTTGTATCATGTACATACCAGCCAAACGCTGTTCACTTGGTGTCAAGTTCAGGAACGTGTGCGCTAGCACATCATCACCATATTTCTCAGAGTTGTCAGCCCATTGCACGGCTGACCTGGCTAATTCTTGTTCATCCATAGAGTCAAGTGCATGATACCCCATGCGCTCTTGAAGTACTCGGTCGGTTGCTTGGAATAAGTGTTCGGGGGTTTTAGGATTACACATGGCTTCCTGATATATTCTTTTACATTCCGGGCGCACTAGACGCACTGGATCTTTAAACGGTCTTCCTTTACCTACATACGCGACCCTATCTCTGACTGGCAACTGTGCTTGTGCTAGTGTCTCTGGTTCTTCCTCTGGCTCCTCCTCTGTGGATTCATGTTTATCTGCATCTGCTTCTAGAGCAGCCTGTCTTTTCTCGTGCATCTTAGTTATTGAAGTTCTGATTCTTCGGTACATGTTATCTATACTAGCTTCTTTGTCATGCTGACCATCGGCTATATGTCGGCCCCACTTGTGGAGTGCTTTCAAATCATCCGGGTTAGCACCCGGCCTATCTGCTTCTCGAATAAAACAGTTTATAAGAAACCGTAATAGCTTGGCTTTAGTATCCACTTTCTGATGTTCCATGGCCTCCTTAATGCTTTCAGGCCCTACTCCTGTCTGCACAAACTTATATATTCGATCCATATGTTCTGTCATTTCAGGTAGTGACATTAGGAAGTTCGTGACTCGTCGCAAACGTACTGATGCGAGTAACATTTCTATGTCATTCTTTTTACCAGGTACCGGATCATATCTACAATCTTCAAGACGATCTCCATAAACTGTAATATCTGTTCTAGGTGTACGCTGTTGTGCTATTTCTCTAAGACTCAGGCGAGGGTTTGGTGGCGGAGTCCTGTAACCTGCCCCTCCGGACGCGCCTCCTGAGGCACCGGCTCCGAAAGGAGTAGTCGAATCTGTATCAAGGGTAGTAGGAGGAGGAGGTGGAGGGAAAACTGGAAGACCAGGAGGATTCGGGGGAGGAGTAGCTTGTCGGGGAGGAAGGCCGTAAGGATTCAGACCATTGGGCGCAGGCACTGGAGGCAATGGGGCTGGGGTATTAACATAAGTGGGAGCAACATCGTCTAAGTAAGAAGAAAGGAAAACGTCCTTTGCTGTCTTCGGATGTGTCTTAGTCGGGAGCAATGGGGGTGGAAGGTCCTTCGGTATTTCTGGAGAGGCATTGGGCAGGCCCTTTGACAAGATGGGGAACATGCCATTCATAAGCGTATTTCGCTGTCTGTCTACTTGTTCTAATTTTACTCTGATACCTTCCTCAACTAATGCGTTTTCTCGGACCTTGTCGGGGTCCTCCTTACTCTTTTCTTCTAGTCTGTGAGCTTTTTCTGTGCGCCTATGCGACTCTTTACGCCATAACTCGATGGCATCTTTCTGTGACTGTCTAGCTTTCTTTTTCCATAATGCTTCTTCTACTCTCATGATGCAATCTGCATCCCATGTCCCTGCAGCGGGCCATCTCTGATTCTCTGACAGTTCTTTGGTGTAGTCCACCCATAAATCGAGAAACAAAACGGCATCTAGACCGTGCTTATGGTACATAAAGTACCCTGGAGTGTCCCTAGGTGGGATGGGAACAGCTTCTTCTAGAACCCCTTTACGGGTTTTTATTTGTCTTAGTTTAGAAAACAACGGCATTCTGAAATCTGGCTACTTGGTTCTTTTACTCGGATGTAAACACTAACATACTATACATAAGACACGTTTAAGCACAACAATGAAAATCGAACATTCACTCATACCACGACATTTTGAATGACACATTAAAACATTTTCAAAAACAAACCACATTAATCAATAACAGTGACAAGTGCAACAGGATGTACCGCTAAACGGCACAGATACACCTTTTACAGGTGCAGACTAGATGCACTGCTATACAGTACAGATACACTGCTGAACAGTGCAGAACAGGCTCGTGTACCCGAACCCGACTTGACCGGCACAAACTAATGCGCACGTCAGGATGCGTCCCTAGCAACGGTACTCACCAGGAAGCACGGAAACAGAAGGCCTCGGAAACTCTGGACTGGACTCGACGCGGACTGGATTCGGACTCGGACTCGACGCAGATACTTCGGAGCTTCGGAATCAGGTGGGCCTCGGCATACCACGGATCTTGCTCTCTCAGCTAGGCTCGGGTTGGGATCCTCCGCACTCCTCACCGCCTCGTCTGGGTGTCGATCGCAGCCTCAGTCACCTCCGTTGGCCTGAGGGAGAAACAGGAAATCCTGCGGGTACGCGTAATTGTCCGTCCGGCTGTGGCAGGGGGCTAGGCCTGCAACGCACCGCCGGCGCGTGGGGTGGGGGAGGGGTCCCTATTCGGGCGCCAAAACTGTGGTAATATCGATTACCTATACTTAATTTGCTATCAATAATCAATAAGAATAACTCAGAAAATTAAGAGGCAAAATCCGGGATATTGAGGTTAACTCAAAAGGGTTTTATTCCTGTAAAAGGAATTGGGTTATTGGCTCGAGCCAAGGTGGCATAACCATTCCATTACCACACAGGGTTCAGGAAGGGAAGACAGACAACATATTGTTTACAGAAGTACATATATATAGTCAATGCATTACAATGTATGAACATGTAGTAGGCGTAACAGTAGGCGTAACAGCTGGAAAAGAAGAGATTAAACATGGAAACGTCACAAAACGTCATTAAAAAGGCGGTATAATAGGCGTGCTTGAAGGCGTACACTAGAAACGTCATTGATCATGAGGTCACAAAATGGGTGGATTCATAAGAGAATCTTGCAATGTCAGCAGAAATATATGGCAGAGATGCGCGCGCAGCTGCTTGACGTGTGTCTGACGTATAACCAGAAGGTGAAAGGACTTGACATTTAGCACTACAAGTGTAGACATAAGTGTAGACATAAGTCTGGGATGTCAGATCAACCTAATCCCAAATCGTATCTGGTATCGTATGTTTAAGGAACAGTAGTGTCTGGAAGGGAAAAGGTCTCTCGGGCAGGGACTACTCCATACTGTCTGTATGTATGCGTCTACGTGTTGGCATGCGGGGTGAGGGGGCATGGGTCTACCATGGCAACGGAGTCTATGAATTACTTGCACGGAGACAGAAGAACCGGGCCCTCTGCTTCTGCAGCTGGGAGGATGTTTACTTGAACTACGAGACAGGAATGTGTTTTCGAGGAGTGGAGCAGATAATTCGAAGGTTGAAAATGGTCTTGGCAGGCAGAGGTTAGGCTATGCGCCGGAGTCGCGCAGGGAAGTAAGGTGGGGGCCACTGGCACAGAGGTAGCCTGGGCTGAGGCCCTCGGAGAGTCAGGAAACAGGAGAGAACTCGAAAAAGGCTCAATAGCATATTCTGGGCCTACTTCGCCAGAGCTGAAAAACGTGTAAAGTGTACCACAAAAAGACGGTGGCACGGCATAGATAGGAACTGAATATTCAATCCGTTCATGGCGGATCTGAAAAAGGACAAGTTAAAGATGGACGCAAATGTATTTGCGTCTTCGTAGCTGGTACAGGAGGGAAATTACATGCACTGCAAGCTAGTACATGGAGACGGTGGGGTTCTCGCTGGGGAACACTACTTGATCAAAAATTATATTTCCTCAGGGCACTACCACCTCCGTAGGCCTTATTGTTTTATAACGAGGGGTTCTTGGACCCCCATGGCCCGCGGACAACCACCTCCCCAGGGCTAGTCTTAAAAATGAACTGGGCCCAGGCAGACACCCCTACCCTAAGGACATCATTTACCTGGGGCCAATTTCTTTTTTAAAAAGAGGGAGGGGTTGCATGCCCCCTTTCCTAGGCCATATGTGACCCCTAGGAATATTTCCTCCACTGGGCTGCCGGGTGCAGATGAAAAGAGGGGGGCACAGCACCCATCCTGGATCTCTATTTGGCCATGGGGACCACCACCCCCCAAGGCCGGCTCCTGCTATGTAGCGCGACAAAATAGTGATCAGAAACAAACAGAAAGAGGCAATATAAAGGTCAGAAACAAGAAGGAAGAGGCAAAATAGAAATAAGAGACAAGCAGAAAGAGTCAAAATAGAGAGCAGAAAGAGACAAAACAAAGGCCAGAATCAAGCAGCAAGAGGTAAACTAGAGATCAGAAATGATCAGAAAGAAGAAAAATATTGGACAGTAATTAGCAGAAAGGGGCAGAATAAAGGTCAGAAATGAGCAGAAAGAGGCAAAATAGAGATCATAAACAAGCACAAAGAGGCAAACTAAAAGTCCCTAATGAGCAGAAAGAGGCAAGGTAGAGATCAGAAAAGAGCAGAGAGAGGAAAAATAAAGGTCAGCAACGAGCAGAAAGAGGCAACATAGAGATCAGAAGCGAGCAGAAAGAGGCAAAATAAAGTTCAGAAACAGGCACAATAAAAATTAGAAACTAAGCACAAAAATCCAAATAGAGACCAGAAATTAGAAGAAAGAGCCAGATTACAGGTCAGCAACGAGCAGAAAGAGGCATGGTAAAGGTGAGAAACGAGCAGAGAAAGGCAAGATAAAAGTGAGAAACAAACTGAAGGAGGCAGTAGAAAGGTCAGAAACGAGCAGAAGAGACAAACTAAAGGTGAGCAACGAGCAGAAAGAGTTAAAATGGAGATCATAAACAAGCATAAAGAGGCAAATTAAATGTCAGAAACAAGCAGAGAGAGGCAAAATCTAAAATCAGAAATGAGCAGAAAGAGGCAAAATGAAGGTAAGAAAGATGCAGAAGGATGCAAAATAGAGATCAGAAGCGAGCAGGAAGAAGCAAAATAAAGGTCAGAAAAAAGCAGAAAGACAAAATAGTGACCAGAAACAAGCAGAAAGAAGAAAAATAATGGTGAGCAATGAGCAGAAATTGGCAGAATAGAGATCAAAAACAAGCAAAAAGAGCCAAAATAATGGTCAGAAACGGGCAAAATAAAGGTTAGAAATGAGCAGAAAGAGCCAAATAGAGACCAGAAACAAGCAGAAAGAGGCAAAAATAAAGCTCTGAAATGAGCAGAAAGAGGCAAAATAGAGAGCAGAAATTAGCAGAAAGAGGTAAAATAGCGGTGAGAAACAAGCATAAATAGGCCCCCAAGTACCCTTAGCAGCCAAGGGGACTTCATCCACCAACCAGTGGTGCGCCAGGAGGCTCATTTGCAGAGAGGTTGAGAAAGGGGTCGGGGCTCCGAAGAGATCTCAGCAATCTCATTGAGGTGGACTTACTGGTGGAAATCATAGGGGTTCTTGGCCATCTTCTTATAACCAGTAGTGCATGAGTAGGCCTTTTTGCAGAGTGGTTGAGAAAGGAGGCAGGGCCTCTGGCAATGTCTTAGCAATCCTGCAATGGAGACTTACTGGTGGCAACAATAGGGGTTCTTGGCCCACCAATCGCCCTCAACATCCAAGGGTATTTCATCCCCTCAACAACCGCCTCGCATTCTACACACCAACCCGCCAACTCCGCTCCACCAGCCTCGCCACCATCCCATGAATTCGCAAAACCACCGCCGGTGGAAGATCCTTCCCCTACCTGGCAGCCAAGACATGGAACTCCCTCCCCACCCACCACCGGCTGACCCAGGGCCATCTCGCCTTCAGGAAACAACTCAAGACCTGGCTGTTCCAGCAGTAGCGACCCCCCTCCACCAAAGCGCCTTGAGACCCTAACGGGTGAGTAGCGCGCTTTACAAATTCCTGATTGATTGATTGAAGTACACCAGGAAGTGAGTTTGAAGAGTGGTTGAGAAAGGGGGATGGGGCCTCCAAAGAGATCTCAGCAATCCTGCTCTTTGGGACTTACTGGTTGTAACAGGAAGGGTTCTTGGCCCCTAACTAATCTCAGCATCCAAGAGGTGGAGCAGTACTCCTACTGCTCACGTAACTCCACTTTTTGTGGAGTTTTATGGCAAATCCATGAGCTCCGACCATGCCTAGCAGAAAGAAGAAAACTAAAGGTCAGCAATGAGCAGAAAAAAGGCAGAAATCAACCAGATCTCACTCAGGCATTCATGCATCCACTCACATAACAACTCAGACACTAACACATACACTCAGACACTCATGCACCCACTCCCAGACACACCCTGTAAGACACTCACACATTCACTCACACACCCACTCAGACACTCATGCACCGATTCATACACTCATTTTCAAAAGTTACAGGTTACATTTAGGAAAAAACATAACAAAATTGAATATAAAAAACCTCAGAAATTTGATGAAAAACCCAGAGGTTTCAGGAACGTTATAGTTAGGAAATGTAGTTTATAAAAATATCGCTGAAAAAACGAAATGTTAACAGGAATGTTATAGTTAGGCTCAGATTTCACTTGACCAAAAGTTCAGCAGGTATTTACCTGAGCTAACTATAACTTACGCCCCCGTAATGCACAGCTTATGACCTCACATTTTACATCACTCATGACACGGTCATTGACATCACTGATGACATCTCTAAATGATATCACTGATGGCATTATCCACATAACTACTAACCTACACACACCCCATGCAACATCTCATGCACCCACTCACACGCCCATGCAAGCACTCACATATCCATTCACAAACACATGCAAATACTCAGGCATTAACTCACTCAAGCATAGAGCCACTAACACACCCACTCCCTCATTCAGGCACTCACACAAGCAGTCACTCACCCATACACATACTCACTCATTCATTTACTTACTATTATAGATACTAACACATGTACTGAGTCATGTAAACAGCCACTGAGACAACCACATAGTCTCCCATAGAGCTTTTCTCACACTTACTTACCCATATAGGCACTCACACACCCACTCACTTAACCATACAGCCACTCACACACCCATTCACACACCCATACAGCTACTAATGTACCCTCACACTCATCTATACAGACACTCATGCACCTGCTCTCTCACCCATACAGCCACTCGTGCACTCTCTCATTCACAATTTACAGCCACTCACACACCTGTTCACTTGCCCATACAGCCACTCATGTGGTGCGCCATTTAATGAGCTGAGGAGTTGAACCCGGCATCCTGCACACATCGGTGGCGAGGATTGCTCCAGATCACTGCTTCACTCAGCTCTCAGGGCCCATTCCACTTAATCGGAGCACCCTCAGACGACTTTGACGTCCATTGTCCCAGTGCCTCCTCAAGTTTCACGAAGGAACGCCCGTGCCTAGCTTCACACCAAGGCCACGCGAATCAGGGTATATTGGGTTACCCTTGCCGCTCCACGCTGCACAGCACTGCTTCATCTACACAAATCCGTCCTGAAGATGATCGTGAACCAATAGGATCGAAACGTCGTCGACTCCTCAGCTCATTAAATGGCGCACCAACCGTGTTGGCTCAACTGAATTGTTCACCTAATAAAAAAAAGTCTATTTTATTGTTATATGAGCCACCTTGTTTTCCTGATTCACTGTATATATCTGCACAAATTGCACCTCACGCACCGTCCCAGCTGATTCCAATTGTCACTTGCGTCACTACCCATATGTCACAATCAGATACCGTGCACCAAGTCCAATTTTGGGTTTGTTTCCTTGTACAGTGCTGCTACAACTGTTCTCTCAACCCTTTTTTGAATACATGATGCTCGAAGCACATTTCTAAAAATCATTGTCAGTCTCCTTATTTCTGTTCGTGTAATGCTTGTGCATATCAGTGTAACTGTCTAAAAATAATACCAGTTGGGTCTTTGTTCATATCTTACACATAACCATTTCAGAACATAACCCTTTGTTGTTGTAAATACACTGGGCAGATATAGACCCCTAGATGTCTGGAAACTCCAACCCTCATACTTGGAGGATACAGCCTTTCTCAGCCAAATCAGAGACACTGTTACATATTTTTGTGATGAGAATAGAGACACCACCTCTTCATAATACATTGAATGGGATGCTTTTAAAGTGGTATCAGAGGATAATGCATACAGTAACGTGCTGGGGTGCATCATACACTAGTGAGGGAATTGGGCCACAAATGTAAATTCAATGAAGGACCTGAAATGCACCACTCAGACCAACACTACCACTAAACCTGCACTCCACTCTACTAGGACCACCATGCGGAGCTCACAGAAACACTTTGCTGAATCGACTATAAACAGCACTTGGAGAGATCTCACGCCGAAGCAGATACATCATCAAGAGTGCTAGAATGGCTGGTTAAACGCAAGGCTGCCACTTCCCCAGTTACTGCATTAAACTCTAGCCAGATACAGTGGTATACTCACAAGATGCTATTCATTCTGTTTACCATACTTATTACAGTACACTGTATGACTCTATGTCTAACTCTCATCAGATTCACATTAAACCATTCCTCAAAGGGCCGACCTTACAGTGAACTCCAGCCCAAACTATTAGACTCACCAAGCTCTGAACAAGAGGTCAACTGTGCCATCGGCGATTTTACAACAAGTAACAACGGATTAAATCCAGATCTGTGACTGGGGGTGAATGTTTGATTTTTTTCAGTATTTCATCCATCATCTGTTCTTTTTGTAATTGTCTCCCTAAGTGGTAAGGGTATGCCTAGATGTGGTTCGAGTGCTCACAACACCACCAGATTCATGCTAGCCTGGCTGTTGAGGTGTGGTACCACAAAACATTTCCTAAGGATGCTTGTTTCTGGGCAAGGGAGGACTTGGACTGGCAGTTTGGGCTGGACTGTTCCCATGGAGAGCAAGGTTAAGACTGATTTGCTTAAAGTTGGGTATAAACTGGAATGGCGTGGTGTGCAAAAAAACAAAGAACTTAACCCAGATCTGTGATTGGGGGTAAATGTTTGATTTGTTCAGCATTTCGTCCATCATCGGTTATTTTTGTATCATTATCTACCACTCCACTAAAGATGTGATTGATGGAAATGTGATGAGAGCAGTGTTCCAGATTTCATTCTGGAGAACCCTTTTCGGTGCCGGGCATAGTAGCCCTTGCAAAAAAAGATAATGCTACTGGGAATGCTCTAATTTTTCTCTAATTTGCCTGTCTTTTCCCGACAAAGCCTTTTGCACACCTTAGACAGCATGATGGATGAACAGATGTGGACTAGTTACAGGTGTAGCGCCTCCTTACGAAAAAGTGAAACTCCCTACCAACCACAGAGGACTGGGAGACCTACATTTTGAGGACTCTTATCTGGCAGGGCTCCACCAATAGGCCACCTGTTGGCTGGCTGGCTGCCCTTCACCTATCTGAGTTCTGGAACAGACATACATGGAGTTAAAAAAAAGTATGGAAACTATTCATCCCATACACTAGTTTACTTAAAGCATCTAACAGACATGTATGTAGAGCTTATATTAGTTACTGCTACACACAGAACTTCTCCCTACAGACTCCCCGGGATAGTTTTAATGAGTTTCCTTCCTTTTGGTGATGTGTCTGTAACTTCAGCTGAGACATGGGAACACTAGGGGATTATGTGCTTGGAAGACCTATTTAACGATGGGGTTTATAACCTTTTTGAAACCTTATCTGAACAATATGGCCCCCCATTTTGGCAATTTCTACTTCATAAGCTCCTTACTCTATCACTCACCTCCACCTGGACCATACCAGGCATAGAACTTATCTCTCACCCTATAGTGCAGATGCTATTTACCACATGCTCCAGATGTAAACTAATACCATGAATAGTCAGATACACCCCGGTTTGGACTAAAGACCTATTCATTCATTACAGTTAAATTTGGAAAAAGATATAGGCTATTTATTAACACAAAAAATGTTGAGAGACTACTTGCCCACCCACACAAACTTCCAAGAAATGCCAAATTCCAATACATACAACACAACATTCTACACTATGCCTACCTGACTCCCGACTGATTGAGTAAAATACATGCAAATGCCAGTTCTAACCGTCCTCACTATGCCTCCACCAGAGCAGACCTACCTAAAGCATAGAATCGGGGATTCCTCATGAGTTATCCCCTACTAGAATTACATCTGTACTGTATTATCGACCACCACTGGCCACCAAGGCCTCTACAGCCTTTAAATTTGTATACTTGGACTTTACATATGCCCTAAGTCTGATAAATTTGCAAACACATTTGTTGACATGGCCTTCATACTAACTAGGCACTCTATTACTTTAAAATGGAAAGCCTCTTCATTGCCAGTGGTGTCACAATGGCCTGCTACCATTTTAAGTTGGGTTGAAGCAGGATCTACTTCTATGAAGTGCAAAGAAGCAAGAGACTTATGGAAACACCATGTTGCAGGTTTGTGGGACGACCTAGTCTCATCTTTTGCAAAAATGTAAAGGATGCTACCAGACTCCATTGAAAGCACATTTTGTTCTCTCATCCTTCACAACTTCATCTTGTAATTTACTAGATTTGAATAAATGTACCACTGCCCATCAGCTCATCACCACTGCTCCCCATTATGATTTGGTTTCCTCCCAACTGCAAGTATAATAATTCCTTCATATTACTACCAGGTCTGTCACTACAGTTACAATGTTATTTCTTTTTCATTGTCTCATTTATGGACTAGCATCCTCTACCAGTTCCAGCTATGCGATATATACTCTATATTAGACAGCTTAAACAAATACAATCTGTACCATCATGTATATTGTTTAGCAATATGATAGTGTCGCAATACTACCTCCAATAAGCATCATGTGTATGTTATGTATTTATTGAAAATCAATAAATATATTTTTCTTATAAAGGAAGCAGATTGAACTGCATTGTGTTACATTTTATTACAAACCAATGCAAATCACCATTTTTGTTATTTTGTAAATCCCGGCAAGTATTTTGCGTTGAGTCTAATTTAAAGAAATTACGCAAACCTGATGAAAAATCTTAGTAAATCTGGCCCTAAAAAAAATAAATCTAGGTTGAGATTGCCTCACAGAAATAGTGGATTATAGCCACGAGGAGATCTGCACCTCGACACAGCTCTATCTCCAGCAGGATACTAACTTTCTGACTAGGGCCCAATATGTTCTACCCACTTTCAGACTCTTAATATAAAAACAGTTGCAAAACACAGACGGTACCAGAGTGAATTAAAACAACCAATTGACTCCTGTTTTGATTATTGTTTTGGGTCCTGGTTATTATTCCTGTATATGATTATTGTACATACTCCCCTTATCTCTCTATGCTCCATCGCACAGCCCATTCCTACGCGTGCACTCAGGATATATTGAGCTGTTGTGTTTGTACTAGTTGATTCAATGCCTATTAGGTTCCCGATTTTAGACTCATGTTTTGAGTTGTTACCTTTGCCTCAAATTATAAAGCGCTCTGATTCTCTCCGCGATCAAGCTCGCGCTGTATAAAACTTTATAAATAAATACACCTTATGAACTCAGTAGTAATTTGTTGCATAGCATGAGCAAAGAGTTTATGTATCTGTTTTCCATGTGTAATTAAGCCTCACGCACAGTGGTATAGCAAGGGTTCACGGAGCCCTAGTGCAAAGAAGGATAATCGTCCTGTATTTTACTAGCCTGTTTGCTAACTGGCTAATAAAATACAGCAATAATCATTGTTCAGTGGGTTCATTAAACGTCTGGGCACTAGAGCCACTGCACCTGCTGCATCATTGATGGCCACGCCCCCTCCTTATACACAATTTTCCCATGCGCACTTACCATGGCAGAAGCAGTCTGTAGAAAATGTTGGATCCAAGTTATGCTCACCTCCTAGTGGGAGCAGCAGCTAATAGAGGCACGGATGTAAACTGGGAGCGGCAGCTAATACAGTCACAAACGAAGAGATCACTTACTCACCAGCCCATATGACTCATCAGTGTCCATGTGTTATGAAACACTGCCAGTGCCCCCAAACACGCTCTCCCAGAAGCAAAACTGACCAATATGTGTAAGTGATTGTTCCTTAGCTGTTCAGACAAGAAGAATTAAGAATTCCTGATGGACGAAAAATTATAAGTGAGGCCTCACCTGACAGACGTCGTTCAGACATGTTTTACAGTCTCAGAAAGAAATAGATTTCACCAACATACGTTTGACCATAGAGTTTAGGCAAATTTGCTGCACTGTGTTGCGTGAAAGAGCAGAGCAGTACCATATTTACTAGTTTATGGCGTTGTATTTTTCTCTCCTTGCAATGGATTTGGGCAAGCATTTAGAGGTCAAGCATAGGTTTTGCACTGGAAGGGTTCTCTTACCGTACAAAATACTATCCTTAGTTGGAATTTAACACTTTTCTTACTTTCTGTGTGCACTGAACGATTCAGCACACGGGCAAAGTTAGAAATGTTTTGGGAAAAGAAAAGGGTGCATATTTACAAGCCCCTAATGCCACTTTTTTCCAACGCTCCGGTGGCGTTACCTTCTACTCCATACTTACAAGGTGGTGTTCAGCCACTAAATGTGACAATGCCACCTTGTAAATATGCCCCGTACCGCAGCAGTCCGCTTCAGCAAACAGGAAAGCAATGTGTGTTGCTGTGGGCGTTCCACCGCAAAAAGCATTGCTTTTTGATGCTTCCCCATATTTACAAAAGTGGGGCAGCACCATATACTAAGGAAGCACACATAGAAACAGGAAATCACCTTTAAAGATTGTTTATGTGCAGGAAGGTGTCCCTTTCTGCACATAAACAATGACCCCTGCAGAGCAGGCACCCTTGCAAAATGGCGTAAGGGTGTCTGCTCTGGCGCTAGGCAGCTTTTTTAACACCAGTACTAGATGAAACGGTGGGTTGTGGCGTATTTTTGTAAATACAGTGCATCTCTGCATTTTAAAAATGGCAGAGCGTGACTTTAACAATTTTGGCATAACACCGCACTCTGACATTAAATATCCCCAAATGTTTCTTTAATTTTATACCATAAGTCCCTATAGTTACACCTTCCTCGGAGAGGCATTCATTTTTTTAATAGAAAGGGATCTACGCTACTTTGCATTGCTATGGTGTTACCTTCTAACTTTAAAGGAAATCCCCAAACCAGGGGGCAGATTTACAAGCCCTTGCGCCTCATTTACGCCGCCGTTGCGTCACTTTTGTAAAGCAGTGGCGGCGCAAATCCTGCGCCATGGTGCGGGGTACTTACAACGTGATGCATCTGGGAGATGCCTCACGTTGTAAAGCCCTGTGCCACATGTAGGCGTTCCTGCGCAGGGAGGGGCGTTCCAGCGCAGGAAAGCCTCCTAAAAGTGGCTGAGTGAAATTTGCAAGATTTCACTTAGTCACTTTTAGGCCCATGCTTTGTCAAAACCCTGCGCGTGCCTGAAGAAGGTGTAAGGATTGACGCAGCATTAACTAGATAGGGCCACCAGAGCATTGCTGGAGCCGCGTCGCACTTGTGAGTCAACTCCAGCAATTCGCCACTTTTACGGCACAGATGCGTCGCGCATCGGTTCCGTTTTTGCCCCATGGTGCACCGCATTGTAAGTGCGGCACATCCATGATAGCGGAGCTGTAGCGCACAATACCTGGCGCATCCATGCTGATTTGCAGGGATGCGCCAGTTATTGTAAATATGCCCCCAAAGGTTTGCGACACTTGTGTGGCACAAAGCCCGTGCAAAGTGTTCACATTTTTGGTCCTGAATGTTAAAGTAAATGCATGCAGTGTCCTCTGTATTTTTAAACATAGCTATGTTAGTGGTATTCTCGGTGCGCCAGCACGTGGCACTAATAGACCTACGTACGATAAGACTTCTGTTCCTCACGGTTGGAAGAAAACTAGATTGAGAAAAAAAAGAAATTGCTCTTCTCATTGAGCTCCTGGCATCTCATTACCTGGAAATATCTCGCTATAATATCCTGACCCCGAATTAACAGCATCACCCATTTATCTAGGATCCCTTAATAGCAATTCCATTACAAAGTAATTTCGTGTTAGCTGAAAATGGGAGCTGCAGGTGCAGCTTATCAGCTGCGGACGGCTTATGGGAGAGAGAAGCCAGCTGTGTTAGCCGCTCTCAGATAAGAGTGCAGGACCATCGACTAGCATCCTCCCGTTTTCCAATCAGGCAAGTTCCTGCCAGTACCTCTGTCTTTAATAGCCAGGCTTGGGGTCCCTGAAATCGATGTCACGCTCAAAGACATTGCAGAAGAACATTGGCTTCAAAATCAGCATCAGCAGTAGGAGCATTGGCAAACAAGCACAGTGATGGCCAGCTGGGAAGGGAAGCTGTCAGAACATTTAAGGAAGCAGACTTTTCAGCTATGCCCATAAGAAATATATTGAGCCTGATTCACAAAGCTAGGTTGAGCAAGCTGACACTTTGGAGTAAGATTGCTACCGTTGGTATTCACAAACCTTGAGTGTAAAATGATAACAAAAGTATAAGTCACATGTCTCCACCCTAGCGTAATGCGTAATGTACGACCATTTTTTGCGGTCGCAAACGCGTGATTGGGCGGTTTGCAAGTGCAAAATAAGGGTCGCTGACTTGCAAAATAGCGTTTGCGACTCTCGCTATTAGGAAGGGGCGTCCCTTCCTAACAATGAGACTCAATTCAATGTACTTTTGTTTTTGCGACAGCATTTGCTGCCGCAAAACACTCGCAGTTTACCACCTACTTCAAGAAGGTGGCAAACCACTCATAAACGGGAAGGGGTTCACTGGGGACCCCTTCCCTCTTTGTGACTGTGTGCGTAAAGATTTTTTAAGAGCTGGCATTAGTCCCAGGGACCACTGCCGGCCCTTAAATATGAAACTGAAAAGTTTCATTTATGTGGTTTAAATGCATCTCCTTTTCCTTTAAGGAAAACGGGCTGCATTTAAAACAAGCATTTACAATGCAATGGTCTTGGCATTATTAATGGTAGAGCTATTGGCATTGCCCATGACTTTTTTTTTATTTTATTTTTTAAATCACTAATAAATGGCATTGTCATTTACATTGCCAATCGCTTAATCGTTAAATAAATGGCATTGTCATTTACCATGTCAATAGCTTAATCACTCGCAAATGCATCACCTATTGCATTTACACCCACACACACATACAGAGCCACCCACACACACATACAGAGCCACCCACACAGAGCCACACACACACACACACAGACACACACACAGACACAGAGCCACACAAAGAGCCACACACACACAGAGCCCCCCCACACACACAGAGCCCCACACACACAGAGTCCCACACACACACAGAGCCCCCCACACACACAGATCCCCACACACACACAGAGTCCCCCCCACACACACAGAGCCCCCCCCCCACACACACAGAGTCCCCCACACACACTGAGCCCCCCCACACACACAGAGCCCCCCACACACACAGAGCCCCCCCACACACAGAGCCCCACACACACAGAGTCCCACACTCACACAGAGCCCCTCACACACACAGAGCCCCCCACACACACAGAGTCCCCCCCACACACACAGAGCCCCCCCCACACACACACACAGAGTCCCCCACACACACAGAGCCCCACACACACACAGAGCACCACACTCACACACAGAGCCCCACACACACACACACAGAGCCCCCCCACACACACACAGAGCCCCCCCCCACACACACAGAGCCACACGCACACACACAGATCCCCCCACACACACACACACAGAGCCCCACACACAGAGCCCCACATACACACACAGAGCCCCCCCCACACACACACACACACCCAGAGCCCACCCCACACACACACACACAGAGCCCCCCCACACACACACACACACAGCCCCACACCGACACCCTGCTCTGCGGCCTGCAACATGACTGCAACTTGGACCACCTGTGTCTCCGGGAGGGTCCTGCGAACCGGACCCTTTCCAGTCTTACCCGCAACTAAACAACCCCGTACCAGGCTGCCTCACCCCTCGTGGCCACCCACCTTGGGACATCTGAAATATGAATGAAAGAAAAACATGCTTCTGGTTATCAGTATAACTAACTGGAAGGGGGGTCTAGTATCGTTAATGCATATGCTGCAGAGATCAGACTTGTGAACGTCAACGCAGAGAAGAGAAGGTGTTACTCACCTGACTAGACCGCCTGTTCAGAAGTGCCTGGGGACTGTGTGTGCCAGACTGAGCGCTTGTCTCGAGAGCGTCTTAATTAGCAAGTTCTTTTGCCAGGCTGCTAGCTGGGGCCACTGGGGTGTTGCAGCTGCAGTCAGGCTCGTAGACACTGGCTGTTTGCAGCGGATGGTAAAGTCTTCACTCAATTGTGTGTGACACAAACAGTGCTGTCTGCTTGGCTCAGAGAGGAAAGTGAAACATCTCTAATCCCCCACATGGCCGCATATGCTCCGATCCAAGTAAATTGTTGTTGATGTTAGAGTCCACTAATTAATCTGACCAGTGCAATCTGGGGGGAGGGGCTGGGGTGGAGAGAGCCAAGTGATTGTGTTGCTCTCTCAAGTGCCTCTAAACATCCTGCTCTCTGCCTGCCTGCCTCTGATCTGATCAGTGAGTCAGTGGCCACTCTGGGGCCAGTCTGTCACTGCACTGCGTCACTTATCTAGGGGTCAGTGGCATACAGTGAGAAAAACAATTAAGGACCACTTCAACCAAGGCTTAAACCGTAATGATCTGCAGCTATGCCCAGAAAGCAACAGAAGGTGCCGGATTTACATGAGGCTGAGTCCAGAGCTGCTTGCTGGTGGTGGTTACAAGTACACCCTTTTGATCAGGAATGAGAATCCCCACCCACTGCCGTATTCTCACGTTTTCCTTCAGAGTGAGAGGTCGACAGAGTAAAGATTTATTTTATGCAGTAGAAACAATGTATCAATATACAAGAGTCTTGGTCACCATAGCAATCAGAGAGCCAGGGCCGGCTGCTAGCCTCGGCAGGTTAAGAAACTTAAAACAGGAAGGTCAAGGTTAAGGATAGGAAGTTTGGTTCCTTAGAGGATAATACTTGCAGTCATGACTGTAGGGGAAAGTTCAAGTACTGTAATGCTCTGCCTTTATATCTGCCTAAATAGTCAATGCATAAGCTACAGTTGGTCCAAAATTCAGGCCCCTTCCTGATTCTAGGTCTCCAAAAACATAATCCTTTTACTCCAGATTTGTCAGCAGAACATTGGTTGTCTGCCAAAGAACGAAGGGTGAAAACAGCAGTTAAAAACCCTGGTCATGATTCGGCTGTGGCATCGCTAAGATGGCGGCCGTGCGCTGAGGCGAAGATTACCCCTGGCTGGTCCGGCGGGAGCTCTGTGATCTGCTCCTGAGCGATTATACCGGGAATCAGCATCTAGCCCCTGGCGGTGTACTACAGAGGCAGCGGTCCAGGAGGGGAGAACTGAAAGGACGGGATTGACAGCAAATCCGAGAGCTGGGCTACGCTTCCAAGATGGCGGCTCTCTGAGGTGACGGAGAGACTGGGAGCCGCAAGCGGTGAAGGAGAGGCCGAGACGGAATGGCAGGGAGGAGATGCTTATGGGAGAAAAGGCTAGCCGCTGATACGGGCACCCTGAGCCCGGAACCAGAACTCTGGGCAAGAAGACAACGGCGATCGCTGTGAAGTAAAAATGAAACCTGGAGTTCCTGAGTAACTGACCGACTGAGAGGTGCTCCGAGGTGTGAAAGCATGCCAGGCCTGGCCGCGAGATCAAGAGGAAGAACTGGGGAAGGGAGGAACCTGCCGGAGCCTCCCTGTGCTGTGACGCCCACCTGAGATGAGTGCTGGGTGCCGTGGAGCAGGGGTCTGACGCTGGTGGAGCTAGGCTGCAGTGCGGAGGTCGCTGGGCATTGCAGGGACTGCTGGCTGGTGAAACGTGTGCCTTGTGCATTGATCAGCCGTATTGCGAGGTGAGGTGGCAACTGGATTGAGCCTGCATGGTGCCGACAGGGGAGTGGGGCCGCTGCAGACACAGGCTGGATGACGGGTGGTAGATGAAAAACGAGAGAGCATAGGGCAAGAAAAACGAGTGAACAGAGGGCAAGAAAAATGAGAGAGCATAGGACAAGAAAAACGAGTGAACAGAGGGCAAGAAAAACGAGACAACAGAGGGCAAGAAAAACAAGAGAACTGAGGCCGCTACATAGCCTTATCATTAAGTACAGGCCGGCCCATTCCCTTAGATCGTCTGGGTGTGGCTTATTAGTGATCCCCAGAATTAAAAAGGCCCGCATAGGGGGCAGGTCCTTCCGGCTCCTGGCAGCAAGGAGCTGGAATAAACTCCCGCTGGAGCTCCGTCTGGAGCCATCAGAGGCAAGGTTCAGGGGAAAGCTCAAGACTCATCTGTTTGTACAGTCGCTAATTTGTAGTGAGCAGAGTTGAGGGCATGCTGTTTCCACTTACTACAGCGTGGGGACACGCCGGGGTGCGTAACCAGGAGCTTTATAAGCTTTCCTATTATTATTATTATTACAGAGGGCAGAAATTACTTTGAGAGGAGCGCTCCACACGACCACGTTTCTCCGAGGTGAGGCAGAAATGCCTCGTAGAAACCAGCGTCTTTTTCAGATTCGAGGGCGGGGGTTTCGTTCTCTCCTCTTCCCATTGGCTGGAAGGTAAAATTCCAGCCAATGGTAAGGAAGAGGAGAGAAAGAAAACAAGAAAGAAGCTTAAAAAAATGCCCCCGAATCCGAAAAAGACAGGGCTTGAACCGAGTGACGCCCCTCTCCTCCAATGGCTGGCCAGCATTTACTAGGCCAGCCAATGGAGAAGAGGGGCGGGTTCCAAGCCCCCTCTAAGAAACATAAAATCTTCGGCTCCGCCCACTGCTACGCAGTGCGATGGTCCTCGACCTGAAACAAAAATGGTTTATTGAAAAAGCAGTACCAAACAGGGTGGTCTGCTGACTCCTGCAGGCCACTATCCCTGGGAGTACTAGCCATTCACAATGGGGTTGCAAATTGTGCTTGCCTCATGAATATTATTGAGGCATGCAATTTGCGACCCCATTGGGAATCGCAAACAGGGTCTAAGACACTGTTGTACATTCACTTTTGTGAGTCGCAATTCGAGGCAATTTGCGACTTGCAAAAGTGAATGGTCATACATCTGCCCCTTACTCCTCTGTGGGTGGGGGATATTCCTACCTAAGCCCCTCCCAGACCTTCCTAAACCCATCAAACTCTTCCCTAATCCCATTCCCTTCTGTAATAAGTCTGCCCTTTTCCCACCTACTCCCTCCTGCCCCACTCAAATGTACTACTAAAATGTGTACTTAGTGTAGGGAACCTCCACAGTCGGTAAGGAGTACTCCACAGACATACGTATGTACAGGTAATGTGGAGGTACAAAAGTCTGCAAGTAGTTTGTGAATTGCACATTGTAGTACTTTTTGTAGTGCAACAAAACATACTACACATAACAGTTTGTGAATCAAGCCTATTCTAAACCATATTTTAAAATATGTAAAATGTTGGTTGCTAGGTGCCGCAATCACATGAGCCTGCAGTGTGGAGGGGGTTCGAGTCCCTCTTCATAACAACTATCAAGGGGGCAATGGGTGAGGAAAGGAAGATGAACTATTGACAGGGTATGAGCATGGGGTCATTTATTAGAATCCCTGAAAAATACAGATGGAAAAGCATGTAGGAGAAAAAATAGATTCTGGAATGAAAAACCATGATTAGGGTACATGCATTTACAGGTTTGAAATGTACTTTGTGAATCAGAATGTATACATAATGTGATGGGGACTGGACTACTTGGGAAGGAGGGAGGGGGTTAGTGGATTAGATATTGTAATGTTTTATTCTATATGCTAATACGACTATGTTTAAACCAAGACGACAATGGGGAGAGTAAATGGGAAAAAGAGACCAAACAAAAGGAAAAGTTCCTGAAGCTAGATTTCACTTTTGACTTAACAAACCCTTGCCCTCTATGTGCTTCATTAGGAGTAGTAAGGAAATGGTTGGGTGTTTACCACATGCTGAATGACAAAATGAGGCACAATAAGGGATTGGATTTGTGTGCATCTATGACCACGTTTTAGCTTTTTTCTGACCAATTCCACTTAGACAGTTTATTCACACCTTCCCTATTGAAATGTTATAGGGAAAATTGCAAGAGTGTTTTGTTTACATCAAAATTAAAAATCCCAATTTGTCTGAAAAAAGCGGTGTGCACTTCAATCTGGTCTCCCTCACTGCTTGTATTGATAAGTTTACACTAAAGATGGAAATAGGCGAGTAGCCTGGACCAGAAATACTTTAAGGATGATAAGAGTTGACCTGTGGCTTAACTAAGCAGAGAGATCATTATGAATTGTAGCATGAATATAATGCATACAATTTCAATGTTGTTAAGATTGATTTAGTCCTTTGTCAGGGTTTCAATGTTGTTGTAAATGCTTGATGTTTTACTTTTTGGAACAGTAGTGAATGGCATTAAGGGATGAAGTTGTCTAAAGGAGGATACGTTGTTTTTATGGCGGCATCGAAGTGTGCACCACCAATTCATAATATTACTTAAGTGATGCCCGAGTTTGGAAGTATGGAGACTTGCTCATCTTCTCTAATAGGTTGGTGGTGTACAGGGGAGCATCGTGGGCCTTGCTCGCTGTGAGTGACATAGACGAAGGGTCCAGTACACTGACTCAAACTGACTGGCAAGTCCCTTGTGCCATTTGGTATTCACATACATAGTCCTGCAGCCTCCATGGTTGGAGGATGTGTGGCCTAAGATTAAACGGGTTGCGCTTCCGCTATTCCGGGCTACTTAGAGATTCACAGCGGCCTTGATATTTAGGTGTGGGATTTTCATCATGAGTGGTGGAAGGATGATCTCTCTGCTGGGATACTGAGGCTTCCCTTGTCTCTATGAGACTTTCGCCAACCCTTTGGACTTGATTGGGTGGTCAATGGAGTTGACTTCCGCTGGCACTCATTTGATGGTGGACCCACATAGTTAACATCTAAATATTCATTGTAACTCGTTCTTGCCCAATCTCCTTGGTCACCATCATGCCTTGTCGCCTGGTTAATCAGAGGGGCAGATTTCTAAAAGGGAGACAGTGTTTCCACCCCTAAATGACAGATCCACACCACGACCCAGTCCCTTTCTCGGACGCTGGACTCCTTCGCTCTTCTGGTCTTCCTCAATCTCTTTCATTTGTCCACTCTTGGTGACGCTGCCTAGCTTGTTTCAGGGGTCCACGTGCTTAGTTGAGCTACAAAGTCTTGTATGGCTCTCCCAAAGAGGACATCTATAGGCACCAGGCGGGCTAGTGTTGCGGGTGATACTTGACTCGCTCTACAAAATGAACCATGCTACCCGTACGCGCAGTGGGCACGCCAATGGCGCGCCGGAGGCGCGCCAGAGGCAAGCCCATGTGCGTTCGTCCGCGCCAGACCGGGCCCAGGGCTCTGTACCGTCCCTACCAAGACCCTCCAACCTCCGTTTTACTCTAGGGACTCCCTCTTGCAACTCAGGCAGATTCCTCAAACGCTCTGCACTCCGACCATCACCATGATGGACCCCTCCAGTCACTGTTCCAACTGCTCCTTTCAACTCGCGGGACACGACCTCTGCCCCCCTGCACTTGTCCCACTTAGCATGGACCTGCTTAACTGCTGTTCCCTGCCCAAACATGCCATCGAAATAAATATGCTTCTCCAAGACTACCATTTGGAGGTGCTGTTTCTTATGGAAACATGGCTCTCACCTGATTCCAACCCTGACATTGTGCAAGCCCTTCCCCCTGGCTACCTGATTCAGCGCCTGGACAGACTATCAGGCAAGGGAGGAGGAATGGCAATAATATACAAAGACCACCTGTCCTGCCGCCTCACCGACAGTCCTATTCCAGACTGTGAAAATGCTCTGTTCCTCATCCAAATCTCCCCCCTGAAATCTTTGACAGGGATCCTTGTCTACCGCCCTGCGGGCCCCCCAGGGCAATTTTGCAGCTCCCTCCTAGAAGCCGCCCTCGCCCTCGCTAGCACCTCTCCTAATTTTCAACGTTCTAGGAGATCTAAACCTCCATTTTGACATCTCTGGCGACAAACTGGCGTTTGAGTTGGAACTTGACCTCGCAGTATTCCAACTTCACCTGCTTAACTACCAACCCGCCCACATTAAGGGCCGCCTCCTCGATCCCCTATTTTCGAATATTTCCGAGCTTAACTCCATGCGCGCTAGCGGAATTCCGCTCGCACACTGAGATTTGCGAAAACGCATGTTACGTGACGAGCTGGGCTCGTCATCAGCGTGCGAGGAGGCTACGCCATGACGAGCCCAGCTCGTCATCAGCGTGGAAGAGGTTAAGGTTCAAAACCCCGTCCCTCTCCCCTGGTTAGATTACTCTCAAATTTCTTTTAGCGGGCACATTCCGGTCTCCTAACGGTCCAAATCGGCTCCCAATACTCTTGAACGCCGCTGGTCGAAATTGGCCACAGAAGACTGGAGGCAACTCTTGGAACACTCCATCCCACCCCACAACCCCCTTACCCATGCAGCAGACACTAGGTTTTCTGCTTGGATTGAGGACTCTCTTGATATTATCCTTCCCAAGAAGCCCGTTCACACCCTCGGTGGGAAGCCCAAATCCCCTAGGTTCAACAACGACCTCCGCCTACTAAAAAAACTGTGCAAAAAAACTGAAAGAGAGATTACAGTCAATCAATTCTAACCTATAAAAAGGCCCTTAAAATAACTCAAGTCGCTTTCTTTGAGAAAAAAATCAGAGCCTCCTCTAGCCCGTCTAAGGAGACCTTTCGCATTGTAAACAAGCTTTTAAAAATTCCACCCCCCGCCCCCCGTAGACCCCTCCAGCGATCGCTGCAATGAGCTTGCTGAATTTTTTTGCACGAAAATCCAAACCATTCTAAAGTCCCCCCCCCCCCCACACACAGGAGAAGTTCCGTTAGAACCCCCCTCCGGTACACAGCGACAAAATAATTTCTGCCTAAATTCATTCTCTCCTGTTACAGAGGAGACTCTTCTTCCTACCTTTCTTTCCATCAAAAGTGGCTCTCCACTTGACCCAGCCCCACCTAACATTTTAAAATTAATTGCCCCTACCATCCTCCCCCCACTGGCCAAACTCATCAACACCTCCTTACTACAAGGTATTGTGCCCCCTGGCTGGAAAAGGGCTATAGTAAAACCCCTTCTAAAAAAAACCCACCTGGATCCTGCTGAGCTGTGTAATTTTCGGCCCATCTCACTACTGCCCGTAGTCAGCAAAATTGCTGAAAAACTTGTCAACCAGCAGCTTTCAGCCTACCTGGAAACCAGTGGACTCCTACACCCGTCCCAGACGGGCTTTTGCCTGGGTCAGGGCACGGAAACCGCTATGATCGCGGTGGTGGAGGAGGCGAGAAAGATCCTCGATTCAGGAGGATCAGTGGCAGTGATCCTCCTGGATCTGAGCGCAGCCTTCGACACAGTGAATCACCTCACCCTGATTCACCGGCTCAGGGAACTGGGAACTTCCGGGTCTGCGCTGTCCTGGCTGAAATCTTTCCTCCACAATCGTTCTTTCCAAGTTCTCGAGGGAACTTCTAAATCCCGCGTCACTCCTGTACATTGTGGACTCCCCAGGGCTCTTCCCTGAGCCCCACCCTTTTTAACGTTTACATATCCCCCTGGAGAAAATAGTTACCCCCCCCCCCACGGCGTTAAACTTGTGACTTACGCTGACGACACACAGCTTGTTGTTTCTCTCAGCCAGCTCGACCGTCCCCCTGATAACCTTCACTCTTGCCTCCAAGATATATCACACTGGATGGATAGTTCACATATTAAACTCAACAGCGACAAAACTGAGATATTGGTATTGGGCAACCAATCTCACTTCACTTCAAAGACTCTGTGGCCACCCTGTATGGGGCCTGCCCAGGCCCCAAAACAATCCATCAAGAGCCTGGGCATGTGGCTCAACCAGGACCTTACGTTTAACACGCAAGCCAGGAAGTCAGCAGGGGCCTCCTAAGATATCCTTCGGAGTACCCGTAAAATTCTTCCCCTGCTCACCCAAGACTCCAGGAAGCTCCTCATTCAGAGCCTCCTACTATCCAGACCGGATTATGGCAATGTTCTGTATCTTGGTGCCCCCAAGAAAGTCATTGCCAAAACTACAAGTAGTACAAAATTCTGCAGTCAGACTTCTAACAGGCACTAACAGCAGGAGCTCTGCAAAACTGGCCCTTAGATCACTTCACTGGCTGCCCATCCAGGAGCGAATATACTTCAAATCCCTTTGCACGACTCATAAAATCCTTCATGGCAAGGGGCCTCATATCTTGAAGAATTTGATTAGACCCCATGAAGTCCCCAGAAATCTACGTTCAGCACACTTACATTTTGCCCATATACCTAGGATCAAAAAGGTCCGCACAGGGGGTCGTCTTTTCTCCTATAACGCCCCCAAGCTGTGGAACTCGCTGCCCATAACTTTGCACGCCGAACCCAACCTTCTCGCTTTCCATAGGCTCCTGAAAACTTGGCTCTTCCCATAAATCCTCACTTCTTCTCCACTAGATCTCACTAGCGCTGGGATGCTCACGGGCAGCCATGCGCTTTATAAATCCTGCTTTCATTTCATTTCTTTCACCCAGTGGGTGGTTCTGTGCAGGGTGCACTGCTAGGTCCCTAAGGTCCGGTGAATGAAGTCCTCAATGTTCTCTTGTTGCTCTAGGTCTATCTTTGTTGTTTTATTCAGGATCCTTATCAGCCTTTCAACTTCGTTATTGGCTTGAGGCCAGCAGGTATCACCTCCCTGTGTTTAACTCCTTGGGCTTCCAGGGAGTCTTGGCCATCACAGCTCTAGAATGGCAGGCCACTGTCGCTGTTCACTATAGTTGGAAAAATTGTGAAAACTTTACTTAGAGCGCTTCTTGTGTGATCGAAGTTTGTGCCTGGAAGCACCTCTATTAGGGGAATTTTGGAGTCTGAATCTGATGGGAGAAGCATGTGGCACCCATCAGGGAGGGGCCTGAAATCCATACTGATATCTGCCCTGTGACCATTGTTGGGATCTTCTGTGATGACTGAAGGCGTCCTGTTAGAGCTCCAGCTAGCTTGGCGCCAATGGCATGTGGCCATCAGTTCATCCAATGTGGCGTATGCGGTGTTCATGGCTGGGAATCAGACCTTTTGTCACAAGCAGGCTTTGGTTTTGGTTGCACTTTCATGGCCAGTTTGAGCAAGGTTGAGACTCCTCTGTCTCAGTTGTTGTGGATGAGAAGTGGATGCCCTTTAGGAGGATGCCCTGGTCCATGACACTCATCTCAATCCAAACATTACACATGGAAGTTAAGTCTCACTGAGAGAAGCTGCCACAGATGTGGGCGTTTGTGTGGATGTCTTTCCACTTGTTTTCTCAAGATGCTTTGGTCGCTTTCTGAAGACACGTCCGTGGATATTGCAGCTACAATGTTAAATAGCTGCTCTGTGCTGGGGCATCCAATGTCCATGATACAGCTGGCATTCTCATCCACCCCTGTGGTGAATCACATCAGGTCTCCTGCGATAGACTGGGGTATCTTGGAAGATGGTCAGCCAGGTTGGTATTTCTGGAGCTGGAAAGACCACTTCTCAATCCCTAGTGGGGGATGCTGTGCTTGCAAACAGAGATATGCGCTTCTTGTGACCTGTCACTACTTTGAATGGGTGACCGTTGAGTTACAAGTAGAAATGGTTGCATCCCCACAGGATAGTGAGAGCCTCTTTCTCTATTTGATTGTATCATTTCACAGTTTTCATGAGAGTCCAGCTGGGGAAAGTGCCTAGCACTAGTTCGTTATCGAAGAGATGTTAGAGGAGTACTCCCCCATAACTATGGCAGAGGTGAAGGTGATGAGCTGGAGCTTCTCAGTTGTCCCACAGCTGATTAGAGTCTCCAAGCTGTATGGGTCAACTAAGAACTTCATGTTGTGGGTCTTCCCATTGTATGAAACGGCACCGAGGAACCCTACATCGAGCTGGAGGGAAGGCACCTATTTATGCAAATAATTACACTATGTTGGGAAGCATGGTGGGGCTTAATGCTAGGTATTATTTCTTGTTGGCAAATTTTACTGACGTGTCTGTGCAAATGAAGAAAGTGACTTACATGTCACCCGGGACATCAGTTGGATGAGCTGGCATTTGTTGCTGTAGCCTAGCATGCACCAGAGGAGAAAGATCTCTTTGTCATCTTTGACAGGTGCTTTCATGTGTTTTTGGTGGCACCCTGTTTGCATCCCTTGCTCATTGTGCTACTTGATTCAAGCTAGCCTGGCTAATGAGGGGTGATGCCCCTAAACAGGTCCCAGGAAGCTTGTTTCTGGTCCAGGGAAGGCCTGCCTGGGCAGTTCGGCCTGGTATGTTCTCATGAGGCACAGGGTCAAGACTGATATGCATGTGGCTGGGTCCAGACTGGGGTGGCATAGTAAGCAAAAGAAAGATGATTTAAACCCAGATCTTTGTGACAGGGGATGAATGTTTGCATTGCTCAGCATTCAATCCATTATTTGTTCCTTTTTATTTTGTTGCCTAAGAGAGAAGGGTATGCCCAGACATGGGTCCCATATTCACTGCACCACTGGATTCAAGCTAGCCTGGCTGATGAGGGGTGATGGCAAAACCGGTCCACGGATGCTTGTTTCCAGTCCAGGGAGGACCTAGCTTTGCAGTTTGGACTTGACTGTTCCCTTTAGGCACACAGTCAAGACCGATTTGCCTTTGACTGGGTCCAACCCTAGATCTTAGTGACTGGGGGTGAATATTTGCATTGCTCAGCATTCCGTCCATCATTTGTTCCATTTGCATCCTAGACATTGTTGCTGTGTGTGATGGTGTGCATGCCTTGTCATCGTGGGGTATTGTGCTCCTGCTGCCCTGGTACCTTGCATTTAGTCCTGCAGATCTTGGCGAAGTGGTTAAGCTCTTGAAAGACAAAGCAGGGCTTGCCCTTTGCTGAACATTCGAACGGGGATGCGAGGTGAACCATCAATGTCTAGAGCCATCTTAAGGGTTTTGGGGGCCTGGGCAAGACATACTTTAGGGGCCCCATTTCCACTAATGCAAGCCCAATGATGACTCACAATATTGTATACTATGTTAAAGGTTGGGATGGAAATACAGACACGTGTGTGACAGAGAGAAAGTGCACTTTTCCAGGGGCTCTGCGGAAGGGGGGGCCCTAGACAATTGCCACTTTGCCCATGCCTAAAATCATCTCTGGCTGTATCTACACTGATCTCTCGTTTGGGAGTTCTATGAGATTTGTCTCATGCCAGGTATCCGGGGAGGCCCTGCTAAGATGGCTGCAGTGCCCTTGGTTTCGATCGGCCTGTGGTCTGTTTTGTACTTCACTGATGGTTTTTGGAACACCATCTCCAATTGTTGAGATTGGTTGTTCAAAAGTTCACGAGAGCAGGCAAGGATGAGAATTTCGTCAAGAAGCAGGCCAGCTCTGGGGAAGATCTGGTGCAAGAGGACGGCCAATCTATAGGCTTGGATGGGTTGGATCCGAACCTCCTTTTGGATGTCATCATTGGTGTAGGTACTCGTGAGATCCCATAGCCTGGCATAGAAGACATCAATAGACTCCCCCTCCCATTGGTAGGCTTAGCTCAACTTAGAGCATTCAAAGGCCAGGTTCATTTGCTGCTCGAAGTAGGCATTGAGTGATGTGATGGCGCCATCATAGACTGCATGGCTGCCATTGTTGGTAAGATTGTGGAAAGTCTTGACGTTCTCCTTTCCCGCATAGTGAGGAAAGAGGGACTGCTTTGTTTCTCCACCAGTTTCTTTGGTGGCCTTGAAATATTGGTTTAAGTGCTCCACCCATATGCACCATCTTGTCACCACCATGTTGGGATCACTACGTTCGCTGGAAGGGGCGAGCGAATTGGAGGTGCCACCCACAATGTTTGTGGGTCACTATCAGGATTTGCTACACCAGCAGGAGGGGGCACTGGCAGTTGATTGGCACCGTCACTCACGGTGCAGTGCCACACAGGTGCACTAGTGGGCTGTGCTGGGCTGTGCTGGCAGGGACGGTCCATGCAATAGAACGGGAGTGGGTGCACCGGAGTAATGTCATGAATTAGGATGACTCCCTGTGCCAGTGTCACAGGATGTATCCTGCAGGCCCGTAAAGGAACTGCAGAGCAGGCTGCCAGGGCAGGTGGGGCACAGAAGTGCAGTGTGCCAGCATTGTAGCAGAGCGCACCTCCGTCGACCTTGGGAAGGGGGCACCGATGGCTGAGGCACTTGCTTCTGCTGGCACTGTGGGTGAGGCAGATCAGGTTCTTTGGCTCAGTCCATAGGGTGGTGGGTGTGCCCTCTGGAGAGGTGGGTGGCACCTGCAGCAGTTATTGGATGGGAAGCGGGGTCAGCATGCTCACCACCAGTGTGCTGGGGGAGCTTCGTGGGCCTTGCACGCTGTAAATATCATAGACGCAGAGCTCACTCCACTGAGTCAAAACTTGGAGCTGCGTCTTCTTTATTTTAATCCACAGACCCAGTGCCTTTTGTAAGGAAGCGGGGAAGCATGTGAAACGTCACGTAGCATGACCGACTACATGTTACATTTAGGTGTGGTTGCTGAACCTCAGGCTGAATATAATTCATTTTCGATTTTGTGGTGCAGTTACACTTCTAAGATATCTGTTAATCACGATTTTTTCCAGCTCTTGCTAGAAATGAATACATTTGATATTTCATTATCTTTATTTGTACCAAATATTCACACAAGTCTTTCGGGAAGATTGATTTAATCGTGTTGCTGATTTTCATTTAGACCTGGGGTTTGTAACCAATGGCCTTTGGAATTCTCCCTTTGGCCCAGTAATATAATATTGGTTTTATGGCCCATTTTCTTTATGCTATGAAAGCTTGAAGGTGTTTCCCCATGGTGTTAAGCCCTGGGCAATTTGTTTTTCCTTTTCCACCCTGGAAGCATATCTCTAACCATTTTAATGGTGGAAAAGGGTCAGTTCGGTGTTTGGCAATGTCATCCATTCTGTTAGTTTGTGAGCGTTGCCAGATTTACATTCCTAACTAAGCATTGTAAAGTAATGCACGTTTCTTACTGCAGGTGTGCATTTCTCTGCGTTTGTGGAGTGGAGTGAAGAAATCCAGAGGAGAAAATACATTTATTCCACCAGAATCTGTTTTTAAACACCAGGCAAGAGTAAATGGAGACATTTATGTCCACAAACATATATTTTTAGACTCTTGTACTCAGTGTAACATTGTATTAACGAGCGATGTTTTAGCTTGTAGCTAAAGGAGAATTGCTGTGCTGGGGGACATTCAGAATGACGAGCCGCAGCTCACAGAGCTGGAAATGGAAAAAACATGAGCGCTCTGTGCACAGAGGGCGACCATATATGGGCCTGTGAATATTTCCACAAAATAGCAGAAAAAAGGCAGGATTCTTTCAAACTGTTTTCATAAGATGTTAGGTATTTACTTTGAATTCTCTTTTTTCAATTTAATTAATGAATGTCCTCATAATCATTGCAATAGCTCCTTGCCATTTTTTTTTACATTGCAGTAATGCATAATAAAGACTTACTGACACTGCACTCCCTTATCAGACGAAATGGGGGCCTCATTTAAAAATAACCTGCTAAGGTCTTAAGAAAGTTTTTGCAGTTGCCTGATGGCCAATCCTGTACATATGCATTCAGCTAAGTGATTGAGAGTGCAGTCTGTTTCCTCTGCTCTGCATGCTGTCTGTGGGCCAAGAGAGATCTACTCTTGTGTACGCTTCCTTCCAGCTGTGGCTTTGCAAACGCCCCTGGAGTAAGTTATGTATCTCCAATGTGGCCCAAACAAGGCGCTGGAGCTATATTTTCAGTGCCTCTGTGGGACCACAATGTGGCCATAATAACTATAAGGGGCTGACACCAATGTACAAATGAGATAGCTTTATCTGTAACAATTCCCTCCTCTAAAACACAGGCATATTTACAAGCCCCTATCGCCACCACAACATCACTTTTCACGACGTTCTGGTGGCGATAGAGGTTTCGCCTCATTTACAAGGCAGTGTTAGGGCACTTAACATGGCTTAAAATTGCCTTGTAAATAAGACACCCTATCATGCTATACTTAGTGTGAAAGGTGAGAGCAATGGGTGTTGCGGTGGGCGTTCCAACGCAACACCCAATGATTTTGACGCTGTCTTCTATTTACACGGGTGGCGTAAATATGGGGAAGTGCCAAAATTAAGACCAAGGAAAATCTGGCACAAACCGAAATTTATAATTTCTCCTTGTTTTTGCTGTTTCTATGTGTGCTGCGTTATGCAGCCCATATGGAAACAGCAAAACGCCATTGGTTGTTTATGTGCAGGAAGGTGACCTTCCTGCACATAAATAATCATTTATAAAAATTGACCGTTTGCATCGCCCATGTGTGCTCATTAAGCAGCAAACATAGAAGTTACAAAACACCATTTATAGATTGTTTACGTGCAGGAAGGGACACCGTCCTGCATGTAAAAAATTTTTGCTGCAACACAGACACCCTACCACTATGTTGCAAGTGTGCCTGTGTTGGCGTGAGGCAGCAACATTTAGCGCCAGCACAGGGGAAAACACTGGGCTGCGCCATATTGTTGTAAATATGGTGTAGCCCTGCGTTTCAGAAGTGGCGTAGAGGAGCGTTAAGCCAAGGAGGCTAATGCTGCGCTCCGCCACTTCTATTGTAATTATGCACCAGAGTTGTGTGAGGAGAGATTCAAGAAGCCTCATATAACTACTTTTCTGTGAATGAGAGTGGTAAGCTAATAGAGAAAACTATTTGTTAAGGCTTTATAGCAACCATATCTGAATAAAATAGTCCAGGAAGAATCAAAGAAGAGGGCAAGGACCCGCAGGAAGGGATGGCTCAATAATGTAGGTGATTTGAAAATAAATGGGGAACGCTGTTGATGAGCAGGGATTGCAAATGTTCAGATTTTTAAGTTAAGAGGCTTCACTAAAAGCAATGTTCATAGATGATGAAGAAAGAAACTATGGAAAAACATTTATGAAAATGAGTTATATTTGGTGCTACAATGTCTTGCAGCAAAAGGGGATGATATCAGAGTGTGGGGCAAGGCTTTATATTTGTACTTCCAGTGGAAATGCTTGCCAGGCACATTTTACTGTGTTCAGGTGATGCCTCTTTCCCTATTCTTTTCACATTTTAGTTATTCAAGGTAGAGGCCAAAATCTCCATCTACTTGACATATAACATATTTGCTTAGCAGACACCTAAAATATGCCCTTCTCAGAAAGTTACAAGTAGTAACTGTATTTCATATTTTGGGTTGTGTGCCTTCTACCTATGAAGCAACGAGGTAGAATAACCAATTCCTACTACTAGTCACAAATATTTACCCAGGGTCATTGTGTTGCAGCAAGGTGGAATGCTACAGTCAAATGAGAGACACTATTCTACTGGTTTGGTTTCGTGATCTTTGCAAGTAGATGTACATTTGTGAAATGGACCTAGAATTAAGTCGGGAGTAAGGCAGAAGTGCTCCTGAAATTCATGTGAAAGTCAGGAGCACTACAAGAGTATATCACACCTACTCATGGAAAAATGTTTATGAATAGGTCCCTCAGAGCTTAGCCTTAGGGAGAAGGGTCTACGGGGTGTTATTTATACCAGGAGGGAGAAGAATATTATTGTGTCCTAACTTCCCATTGAGTTGAAAGCTATATAACCGCACATGATGGGAGACATGTTTTTGTGAATGACAAGTCCAGTGATAAGGATTTAAAATAAGGTCTCTTTTAACCCCAACCTGACATGAAGTTCAATTCTGTAGTAATGTGTAAAATTAACAGGAAGTCTTTCAGAAGGGAGACCTCATTCTAGAAGTAACTACAACATGGTTAGATCCATGATGCTAGAATGGGCGAGCAGACTGAATCATACATAGCTGAGATGGAGACCCAGACAAAGCAATGTCCTAAAGATATCATGCCTAAATACAGAAATACATTTAGTCCAATAATATAAAAATGTATGTTGCCTCAGATGAACCAAAAAGAAAGAGGAGATATAGCCAAGAATTGTCAAAAAGGTACCTGTATGTATTGAATATCAATTGATGTTCAGTAGCATCAAAGATACATAAAATGCAAAAGGTTTCCAAAGAGTATTATGTGCATACAGTGCTCAGTACCCATCCACATTCCAACACTTTCTCTACTATTGTACTGAGCGGAGTGGGAATAGTACATTTTACTCTTCAGCAATCCAACACTTTCCCTACTGTTGCACTGACTGGAGTGGGACTAATACATTTTAACATCCCGCAATCGAACACTTTGCCTGTTGTACTGACTGGGGTTGGATTAGTACATTTTACCCCTCTGTCATCCAACACTTTTCCTACTGTTGTAATGTCTGGAGTGGGAATAGTAACTTTAACCCCTCTGCAATCCAACATTTTCCATGCTGTTGCACTGACTGGAGTGGGAATAGTGAATTTTACCTCTCTGTAATCGAACACTTTCTCTACTGTTGCACTTATTGGAGTGGGAATTGTACATTTTACCCATCAGCATTACTACACTTCCCTATTGTTGTACTGACTGGAGTGGGAATAGTACATTTCTCCTCTCCGCAGTCCAACGGTTTCCCTACTTTTGCATTTATTTCAGTGGGAATAGTAATTTGTTCTTTTCCTGACTTTAATTTTTTATACTATTTTATAAATCGGAGTGGCTATAATATGAGGCTTATTACGACGGCGGTCGGAAAACCTCCGACTGACCACCATCATCGGTTTCCATTCTGACTGGCTGATTATGAATCAGCCGGTTGAAATTGAAACCGGCCGGCCATTCCGGCTGGCTTCCCATAGGTTCAAGGAGCCCGTCAGCCAGTCGTAGGTCAAAGCGTAATCCCACATGGCAATCTTTCCACACTTGGGATTACGATGCCAGCGGCAGGGTTGCCATTGCAACCTTTCTGACATGAAAACCATGTTGGAAAGCTTGCTCTGGGGTCCCTAGCTGTCCCCCTTGTGTGCATGTCCTGCGGTTGAAGACTGAGTGGGCACCTATGGTGTCCCCCTGTTAAGCTCTGTACCACGTGGCAGATACCTTGAGGTGCCTGCTACGGGGTGCAGGGATTATCACCACCTCCCATTTCCCTATGGGAGCATGTATTGTGGCTGGTTTACGGTCATAACACATACTCCCATAGGGGAATGTCAGAATGCGTCCGATCCAAATCAGGCGGTCGGTCCAGTTTAAGAGGCGGTGTCAGACTGGAGTCCCAGTTCCACACCACTTTCACCAAATGCGAGACCAGCGACTCCTCACTCAACGTTAGGTGAAGTAAGGACACCGTTTGAGATAGCCTTGCTCACCCCCTTAGTAGCTTGGCACGAGCAGCCAGGCCTATCTCCAAGGCACAAGTGTACAGTATGTGCAACCACACTCACGGGAACCCACTGGTGACACCACAAATGGACTCCACACAAGTTTGATAAAACGAGTATGAACTTTATATAAAAAGATATACGCTCAGACCACATGATACAAAAACCAACATATAAAAAAGGGTAATATTCGTTCCGGCTGGCTGGTAGGTTCAAATCCCAACCACCGCTTTCAACCTGCTATGCTGTGCTGGTCACAATGCTAGAATCTCACACGTTGCAGTGGACAAACAAAAGTGCGCTGCGTAACAATACAATCTCGGGCTGGGCAAATGACAAATAATACAATGCGTAACGATACACCCCGGTACCTTGCAATGGGAGAAATAATGCAATGCGTACTTTTACAATCATGTACTGCGTAATAAAGGAATAATGCAATTCGTCACACACCAATCACGTACTTTGCAATGAAGAAATAATGCAATGCGAACTGCTACAGTCATGTACTTTGCAATTAAGAAATAATGCAATGCGTAGCTACAATCATGTACTTTGCAATGTAGAAATAATGCAATGCGGGCCGCTACAATCCTGTACTTTGCAATGGAGAAATAATGCAACGTGTAGCGCTACAATCGTGTACTTCATTATGTAGAAATAATGTCAGGCATCATAAGACAGTCCGGCAGTTGTTAGCAGCAATATTGGCAATGTGTATTATGACATTCAGCCTCTTCGATAACAGTTGCCCCCACATGTAGCAACGATGACATAAAGTACTGCTTCTCACTCTGGCCCCATGACTGCCACTCGTTTGGTCAGTACGGGTCCCAATCTGCGGCTAAACAAAGGCTCATGTCACCAGAAGGACTGAGAGGCCAACAGAGTGTTCCTTCGAGCCCGCAACCCGCCCAGGTAGTGATCCACGTTACCTGGGGGCACAACCCCACTCTCCTATCTGCCTTCAGTGAACTGGGCCTTCCATGCAGAACTTTCTCAATGGGCCTCAGCAGCTCGGCCTGAAAGCTCAGCTCCTCCAGGGCTGCCAGTCCAGGCCGCGACTGTTAGGAAGGTCTCAGGCGGACGCAGGGCACACATACCCCACGCCTCTGAGATTACGTTACTCCGGGTGCACGCTCACCACAGAACCCTCCGGGTCTCCTCTGGCATGAAGCCACACACACAACGCTAATGGGACTTCACGTCAACTCCGAGTGCATGTTCACCAGGCACTCATTCCTGCATTCTCAATTGGCACCAAGACACACCCACTGCGCTGCAGAGACTCACTTTCTTCTGGTGCACACGATGATCAGCCGATCACCTTCACAGTCCCAGGTTGCACCAAAGCATGCACACTGCTTCACTGAGACTTACCCCAACTCCGGGGCCCCGATATCCAGGCATTCTTCACCAACAAAATACTTACTTTACGACTAGGATTTTGTCTCAGTTAAACTTAAGTTTGTCTTAAGTTTAATTTAAGAGCAAACTTAAGTTTAACTGAGACAAAATCCTAACTTTAATACTCCTAAATACCTTCTGTGAATACCAAAAGTCGTAAAGTTTGGATTTTGTCTCAGATTACTTTTGTGAATCTGGCCCAATGTCTTTAGCACTAAGGTAGGAATCTACCATCCATTTACTCTGTTGGTGCTTATACTATTTTATATCTGTTTCTGTCTTATGGTTGTTTCAGCACACCTATTTTACACTAGCATGAAGCTGGTTCAATAAAAATGTATTGAAAAATGTCCCCATTATTTATTCTGTGTTTTTCTCGGAGACAAAGTGAGCACAAGTTAATTGAGAGAATAGTCCTGTATTGTTTCCATGATCCCTGATGGGACAGAGTTGTCATGTTTGATAGTTCCCAGGAACTATTCTCTCCTTGGTAAGAGGAGTTTACAGTGGCACTGTGAGCTAGCTAGGTATAAAGGCAAACATACCCGGTGGGGGTGTCTGGAATCAGTTTGGACACCAATCCCACACTCTATGTTGTCTAAACGTGCCAATCCTAAACAGGTTTATAGGAACTACACAACACCAGCAAAGAGGCAGGACCAAAACAAAAAACACAAGCTGGCCTATGGCAAAAGTACACTAGCTGGTAACACAAAATGGTCCCCTGTCACATGGTCACACAACAATCAAGGAAGCATGGAAAAAAAAACACATGCAGGCCTATGACTATACAAAATGGACCCTGGCCATATGGCATGGAGAAAAAAGACAAATGGTTGCCTATGGTAAACACACTAACAAACTGACCAGACAAAGCAGTCATGGTAACACTGAAGAGAATAGCCTTAATTCAGCAATGCCAAAAACAAAAATAAAATTAGCTGTAAAATTTTAAAACAGCACACATTCTGCAGAGGCATCATTTATATATCACCGTTTTTCAGAAAAACGTGAAATACCCCCCAAAACATTTTTTTTTCATTAAATACAATGCTATCCATGCCCTAACTGATGTTTCAGTTCAGCAGACACCACAGAAACCTTTGTTTAATGGGCCCATGAGTAGTTCTGGGCCTACTGGCAGGGTAGCCCATTGGCAGACTAGACCACATAGTAAAATACATGAATATTGCAAATTTATTAAAAAGCATGGAGCATATCCACTACTGTATTAGTCACTTGATTCTGCAACCCCTTCAGACACTGAACTCTACTACCCCATCTCAATTACTGGAACCCATATCATGCCTAATTTGACTCTAGTGTCCCTTATATGAGTCACTTGTTTCTTCATTCCTGTCTCAGTTACTAAACTCTACTATCTCCTATGCTAATTACTGGACCACCATCTTGACTGGCTGGACTGCATTGTCACTCACTCTGGTCTATAATTCAGTGTTTCAGTCAATTTACTTTGCCATCCAACCTTAAGCCCCGTTGGACTCTGCTGTCTACTAGATCAGTCACACGATTCTCTAATCCACTGTCTCAATCATTGTACTCAGCTACATCCTACCATGACCCACTAGACCCCACTGTCCACTATCCAAGTCAATCAATTCTGCAATTACCTGTTGGTGATTATATTCTGCTAGCCTTATATCACTCACTAAACTTTGCAGTCCACAGTCCCCTTTTTTTCTGGCTTACTGTATCTCAGTCATTGGACTCTACATTGATTCATCTTGACTCATTGAACTCTGGTATATCATATGCCTTAAAAATGTTTTCAATGCTATTTTCACATTGGCCACTGCATTCTCCTTTCTGATGTAGCTGTTCCATGTTTTGTGAATTCTGGGCCAAGGTGATATTGCCAGTGGGGGGATCACTGAGTTAATGCAGTTTGCTGTGGTCTGCAGGTCATGATTTGCAGCCTGCCATGTTAATACCGGAACCTGGGCTGCTATGGGAATTCACAAGGGCCTATTCTCAAGCCCATTATCGCCGCTTTAGCGGCAGTTTCCTGCCGATAAAGCGGCGATAATATTATCGCCTGTTCTTGATAATATGCCCCATAGACTTCCTTACCTGTCAATATTTTTTTTCAATACTTTGTCCTCGATATTGTGTCCCATTGATATTCTGGGCCAATATTTAGGGTGTGCACCCATCATGATACAGCCCAAGGTGTGCCCTGCAAGGACCAGGTCCGCGCTCTCATCAAAGCATGGCGAGACTTTCTGAGTTTGCATCAGTTTTGGAGAAAGTGCAACACTGACAAGTGAAGCAGCGGTTCTCAAACCTCTCTTCTCCATCTATCAATACAAGAGGACTCTGCCTGTGTTTGATTAGGGCAGGGATCAACCATGCAGAAGACGGCACCCTCTACAGGTTTGCAGAGAGTGTGTTTACTGATAGCATCTGTGCGCCTGATCAAAATGCACCCTCCGGGGGCAAGCAGCGGCATAATTTCCTAGTTGACATCAGTAGTGTAGCAAGGATGCCTTTGGTCTAGGTGCAAGGAGGGAAAATGGCCTCTTAGACTGCTGGTGGGGTAGTAAAATATAGAAATTAACAGGGTCCAGTGCACACCTCAGGGCTCTGGGTCCCAGTGCCACTGCGCCTGCTGTGCCAATGGTAGCTACTCCCATGGGTGGCGTATGGGTCCTCCCTAGAGTATCTTAGCCAGTGCATCCTCTCCTCTACTTGTACTAACACTTGCGTTGTCCTTCTGCTTTTATACAGGATTATTCTTGCTGCCTCTTTCGACAGTTTCCACCTCCATCTATTTTTTCTAGTCCGGTAAACTTTTACTTTCTTTTTAGGTAAATCCACTCTCCTTGATTTTTTTTAAACAATTTACTGCTGGGACTGCTGCCATCGCCTAAAGAGCATTTTCCTCTCGGGGTGAATAAATCTCCAACTCAGTTTAAAAATACGGCTGTGCTGACCAGAGGATAGGTGGAAATATGTTCCGGAGCTGAATCCGATATTATCAGGGCTGCGAAGAGCAGACTGCAGGGACCCAGGAAATGCCTCGCGCAAGACAAATGCATTTACAGCTCAGAATAAATACTTTAGCTTCTTGTGTTCCAAATCCCTGGCTCTAAAGCCGTTTCCCCCTCGCGCCGCTGAATAAAGATGGAGGGCTTTGACCTCTGTGCTTTCCGTAGTCGATGAGCGAGCTAATGTAGGATGCGTTATCAATCTGTTTTCACAGCAGACCTCTAGTGTATGCTTAAAGACCCCGAACACGGATGGCCCCAGGGCCAGGTGAGCTGTCGCATGACCCATATTTTGTCATGGACTCTTTTAGACGTTTCTTTGAAGGACTGTGAGGGGAAACAGAAGTAAAATGAATATAACACCCCCCCCCCCCATCTCCCACCCCACAAAAACCTTCCAGGAAGGAAAGCAAAGAGCACAAGCAGCCTTATTCATCAAGGCCAAATCGGCTCGCAAAGGGCCAGATTCTGAGAATCTGGCCCTTTGCGAGTGCGATTTTTGCATTTGGGATTCATCATCCCAAATGCAAAAATCGCTGATTGCGATCTCGCAATTATGCGAGGAATTACATTTAAGGAATCTCTATTTGAGATTCCTTAAATGTAATTCATCATCCACATTTCTTTTGCGAATTCGCAATTTCTGGCCGCAATTTACCGCGAGGTCAAACCTCGCGGTAAATTGCGAAAACTCAGAAAAATGCATTTAAATGCATTTTTCTGAGTTGCATGTTACACACACACATGTCCTTTGGACATGTGTGTGTGCAACACCTGTGTCAAATGTCATTTGAGGGGTGCTACAGGATGTCCTTTGGACACCCCTGGCACCCTTCAAATCGCAATCTTATTTGCGATTAGCAAATTGCTAATCGCAAATAAGGAATACTCCCCATTCATTCCTATGGGCCTTTTGGCCCATAGGAATGAATGGGGAGTTTTTCCTTATTTGCGATTAGCAATTTGCTAATCGCAAATAAGGAATCAGTAGGAATCGCAAAAAATTTTGCTAATCCTACATGAATCCCGTTTTGCGAGTCCTTAATAGCGATTCGCTATGATTCGCTATTAGGGCCTCGCAAAACGGGAGATTGATGAATCAGGCTGATGGTCTTTTAGATGTCATTTGTCTACAGCCAAATAATCCTGGGTTGAACACGGTCGACATATTTGCTGTGTTAATTAGGCAACTAACGGCCAGATTCATCAATCTCCCGTTTTGCGAGGCCCTAATAGCGAATCATAGCGAATCGCTATTAAGGACTCGCAAAACGGGATTCAAGTAGGATTAGCAAAATTTTTTGTGATTCCTACTGATTCCTTATTTGCGATTAGCAAATTGCTAATCGCAAATAAGGAAAAACTCCCCATTCATTCCTATGGGCCATAAGGCCCATAGGAATGAATGGGGAGTATTCCTTATTTGCGATTAGCAATTTGCTAATCGCAAATAAAATTGCGATTTGAAGGGTGCCAGGGGTGTCCAAAGGACACCCTGTAGCACCCCTCAAATGACATTTGACACAGGTGTTGCACACACACATGTCCAAAGGACATGTGTGTGTGTAACATGCAACTCAGAAAAATGCATTTAAATGCATTTTTCTGAGTTTTCGCAATTTACCGCGAGGTTTGACCTCGCGGTAAATTGCGGCCAGAAATTGCGAATTCGCAAAAGAAATGTGGATGATGAATTACATTTATGGAATCTCGAATAGAGATTCCTTAAATGTAATTCCTCACAAAATTGCGAGATTGCAATCAGCGATTTTTGCATTTGGGATGATGAATCCCAAATGCAAAAAACGCACTCGCTAAGGGCCAGATTCTCAGAATCTGGCCCTTTGCGAGCCGATTTGGCCTTGATGAATAAGGCTGTAAGCTTCTTTAGGCCAGCCAAGTATACTGATTTTTTTGTAATCAGTAAAGAAAAGGTCCAATTTACGTTGAACAAAAGGCCAAGTGAAAAAGCAAAAAAATAACTGCTCAATTTGACATGTTCTGCATTGTCAGGACAGCAATTGCCCATTAATTTCTTTCCATAAGCAAAAGTCAGTAAAGTAACTGTCCCATTCTTTATTGCCTTAATCCAGAGCTTTTTAAAATAGCTAGCTCATTGTTTGTTCTCCTGTACCAAGAGCTATTTAGGTCACCCTCCTCTTTCTTTGCTGATCTGCATTCAGAGGTCTATAAAGTACTTGCTCAGTTACTGCTTGTCCTGCATCTAGAGCCCTTTAAAGTAACTACTCGCTTTCAGAGATGTGTATAGTACCTGCTACATTCTTTGCTGTACAGTATTCAGACGTCTATGAAGTAGCTGCCACATTATTTCCTGTCCTGTATTAAGAGGTAAGTAAAGTAGCTGGCCCATTGTGTGCTGGCCCACTTTCAGTGGTGTGTAACTGTTCCCTTCTTTCTATTCCCCCCATTCAGAGAGTCATTGAAATTACTACATTTTTATGCATGGCTTCCATAGGAAGCCTCTATCGTTTACACTGTATTATACATTTGGCAACTCACTGCGATTGCGTTTCAGAAATGTATGTTGAACTTTGTTACCCACTGTTGCTATGTCATAAATGTCCTCCAGGCTAGGCTGACGGCTCTCTGGAACCATCATAGCACAGCACTGCTTGTCCTTTTTGACTGGAAGTAGAAAGCACAAGAGCACAGCTGCCGGAGCGGGAAAGAAGGCAGGGAAGGAGGTGGGGATTTGTTCAGTCTAGCACAAAAGGCATTTTTCACATTTGGGTCAGGGAGATGAGACCATGCCATGTATAGCTCCTCCATTACTTCTTTGTCTCAGCCTAGCAGCTATAAACAGGGGCAGATGAATTTGGTGCTCATACATACCATAACATTATTGACCAGTACTGTTAGTTTCAGGGATGTTTTTCACCTTTGGGGTTTGAGTGAGATCATAGACAACCTGAGTTTTGCTGTCATTGTCTATTTGATGTCACTCAGAATCCTCTTTGTGAAAAACATCCCCAAAACTCAGTTACCCATATATAATTCTATGCATTACAGGTGTGACAAGTCTCTAACATGCAAGATCAGCAAAATAAGTGTCCTATTCAATATTGTCTGCATGCATCAGTAGTCAGTAAAGTAAGTGCACAAATTGATGCAACATATAAGTCCAGCCTTTGGAGTTTCAGTGAAAATGCTACCTGATTCTAGATGGGTAAAGTAAACAACAAGGTTAGGGCTTGCAATTTACTTGCCTCACAGTGTGTTGCCTCTATGTGTAGCAATTTGCAATTCTTTACTGTAAGTGTCTGTTTCTAGCATGAATTAGTGATGAATATGGGCAGGGACCTCACATATTCAGCCACTTTTTCACATATTCGAGTAGTTTGAAAGGAGTAATAGATTTTTGTAAGCCACAGCTGACTTATGTCCTATTGAGTAACTGGGCACTTGAACCATACAGGCAAATGCAGGGGTACATCTTATCACCAGAAAGACAGTCACCTGCTTATGATCTCATTGGTAGCACCAAAGCAAAAATGGCTTCTTTGAGCAATGCACAGCCTTACACTATGGCACAAGGATGAGCCTGCATTGCCAAGCATAAGCTATGCACTGCGGTACACATTCCAGTACAAATCCCTTCATGTAACCAACAACACAGGGTCAGATAGGTGTAGTATCTTGCGTGTTTTAGAGCAGAATCCTTTTGTCTCCTAATGGACTCTGTAGAGCAGTGACATAGGTGTCAGAGTGAAATACAATGAAAGCTTGTTTTAGAATGTTCAGTTCTTAGTTACGCACAACACAATAAAGATGTGTTGCATACTCATTGGTGGATACCCAAGCTGGGGAGGACGGTACAATTGGCAATGAGGGTGGGATCAGTAACCCCAAGAACAAACCTGCTCTCCCAGAGATTTGCTGAGGTCGAAGCAAACTGCTCGTCTGTGTGCCCTGTGCATCACTGTTGAAGTATAGAATTGATGCTTAGTGCATGTGGAGTCAAAACACAACTCCAGCCACTGTAAAGCAGGTGAAGACAGCAGAAGCTTAGCAAAGAATCTGCACATTGAAGTTCGAGAACCTATTGGTCAGGCCATACATAAAGGTACAGTGCTGCCACATAAGATAAAGTTGTACAATATCCAGAGCGATACTGCAACCAGTGGTTACATATTGATACCGGAAAAGGTGCTAAAGACTGCAGTAGTCAAATACTAACAAAATGCAAAGAAGCACTGGATGACAAGAATAGTAATAAAGAAGAATAATATCATTGCACTTACCATGGCTTAGATAAGCTGTGCTCCATGACCTCAGCACCAGGTGATGGGGGCCAAGAAAAAGCAGGAGGGTTGTGCTTACTGAGCTGTCCGATACCTGAAGTAGCCCAGCACCAAAGCTGCCAAAACAACTCCAGAGATCTCCAGCTAGTGAAGGGCTGTGATGGAGACCAAGGAGGAGGTCACAATTTCCTCAATTGTCCATGACGACTTTGAGGATAGTTAATCACAAGGTCTCAGAAATAGTACGAATGAAGCAGGCTCAAATAAACTGTGAACAGTAGTAGAAAGAGCTCCACTTTGCTGTCAGTCAATCCCATAACAAGTTACCATAATGCTGCCTTCCTGAAACCCCCACCACCTTCTGATATCGCCAAAAGATAAATATTGATGATAGATGGACTGCAGGGATGGGGTCATTTGACCGTTTCATTGATTCACTTGAAGAGACTGATAACAAAAAGATTATCAAGTATCTAAAAAATCTCCTGGTGATGATGTGAAAGAAATCATAAAGTAAATGCTGTGAACTGCTTGAACTAAATAATCTTTTCTTTTGCATCATCAGTACTAATGTCCCCTCTGTCCTCAGTTGCCATAGCGCCAAGACACCTTCAGGCAGTAGCTCACTTTTTAAATCTGATTTCAATTCAATTCAATTCAATTCAATTCAACTGCAGAAGATTAAAGACATGTTGAATTTCAAAATCAATCCAATACAAAATGTTGATTACGAAAGATACATTTTCAGTCAAGAACACCAAAAAGTTGGCGAAACCATGATGAATTTGTTAAATACCAAGTTCAATTAATTTATTTATGAAGAAGCTATGCATTATAGAGATATTGATGGATGCTTGTCAGATTCATTCAGACAATGATTGCTGAGAGAAACTCTTAATCTGAAGCAAGTGTTGATGGCTGCCAGAGCTGAGGAGCATGCTGAAAGACAACATGCCGTCATAGAGGTCAGAGTGTCTCAGTCATGAGTATAAAAAGTGAGCAAAAAACTGAATAACACAAAGTATTGTCTACCCGTAAAAGAAGTTATGTTTAGATGTTTATATTAATTTCAGCACAAAGGTAAATGTCCCACCATTGGACAGATATGTAAAGACCTTGGGAAAGAGAACCATTTTGTGAAGGTGTGTAAAGCGAAGGAAGAAGTAAGTGCGTCATGGAGCTAGGACAAAATGGCCGCCAGAACATTCCAGAAGCAAAATTCAACGCACTCCCACATGGCCAAGCAGAGACATCAATCGAGGTAAATCAACACTGAGCGAAGTTAACATCATCTAAATCATTGTCAAACAGTTCTTTCACCTCAATATCAAGTGAAGGTGAGAAAGATGGTTTTGCCATGTCGAAGTTTGTCTCAGAGTAATGCAAGCATGTGGAACTGGCTGCATGTGAGGAAAACCGTCAGTTAAAGAAAAGTCCACATGCCAAAGCACCAAAGTCATTCAAACATTGTCCGAAGATTACATTGAAAAAAATGGTTGCTCAATACCTTTCCTCATTGACAGTGCTGCATTGGTAAACAAAATCCCTAAAAAGAAATACAATGAATTATCTGCAGTGCCTCGCCTCATGCCATTGAAAACTAAAGTGTACAAATGGGCTGCATTAATGCAGATGAAAAGTCAAGATTCATTTGGAGCGACAATGAAACACTAGAATACCCATCCATGTGCTTCAAGTTACAATGTCAAGTGCTCACCATGAAATAGTAGGTCAGTTCCCTTCATTATTTCAGAGCTTAAGAATATGAAAGTAAAGTTGCATATTAATGAAGATGTTTGACCTGTTGGTAAGAGACATAAACAAATTGCTTTTCACTTACAAGATGCTGTTGAAAAATAACTTGAATCATTGCTTAAGCAGGGCATCATTGGCCATTCAAATGTTCTGATGCCTGGGTTTCTCTCATAGGCGTCGTGCCCAAAAAGGACAGTGAAGGAGCTGCACACATACGCGTTGACATGAGTCAAGTAAATAAGGCAATTGAACAAGAATGACATCCAGGTCCCACATGGCGGACATGATAATGCAATTAAATGGTGCAAAGGTCTTCTCTTGCCTTGATTTAAATAAAGCAGTTGGAACTCGGAGAAGATTGCAGGTATATTACATTCTTTTCTACACATGTTGATTTGTTTCAATGTAAGACACTCAGTTTTGGTGTGTTATCAGCATATGAACTTTTCCAAGATGTCATTCAACATGTCATACACTGTGTTGTGAATGCATTAAATTAAAGTGAAGATATATAGATTTTTCGGAGCTACACAGGAGGAGCATGATAAACGCCCTCACACAAGTATGTCCTTTACATAGTGTGACTTAGTTTGACTTTGCATGCTGAAAATTGTGAGTTTGACAAAACAGTTTTAAAGTTCTTCGGCCATATTTTTTTAGGTGGCTGTATGGTCCTGAATCTGAAAAAGTACAAGACCTGTCAAATAATGATCCCCCACAAGATGTTTCTATGATACATTCATATCATGGCATGACCAGTTACTGTTCAAGATTCTTATGAGACATTGCTACGATCAGTGCTCCATTACGAAGTTAACAAAGAAAAATGTATCATTCTAGGTGTCACAAGATTGTGAGAGAAGTTTCAAGAAAATCAAACAAGCCATTGCAACTGCTACTTCAATCCACAGCTTCATAAAGAGGTTGCTTTGATGCTAGCCCAGTCAGGTTAGGCGTTATCCCACGGCACAGCGGACACCCAAATACTCTAAGGCATATTGTGCCATATGCCTTAGACGATTATCCCACACCGAACATGCTTACTCCCATCCCGAGAAAGAAAGTCTAGCCGTGGTATGGGCTTGTGAACATTTCCATGCATTCCTGTAGGGAAAGCCTTTTATACTGGCTCATGCTTCATCAAGCTTTACTGACTATCTTTTTCTATTCAAAAGCCAAGATTCCAGCTCGCATTGAATGATGGGGATTACGAATACAAGAGTATAATTATACCATTGTGCACCATCCAGGAAAGCAAGAAAACCATGCTGACTACTTTTCCAGATTACCTATACAAGGTCAGGGTACTCCAACTCCATCCAAGGCCTACATTAATTTCATTATAACATCTAATACACCAAAAGCTATATCATTAGCCCATATATTTACTGCCATAAACCATGATAGTGAAATGCTGAATTTTATAGATATAATTACACATCAGTCATGGAACTGACACATTCGACCACTCACTAATGATAGTGAATGCTAAAAATACAAAAACTTGAAAGTTGAACTTTCCCTAACTCAGGAAGACGTTATACTGTTAGGTTTAAGAGTCCTAATTCTGAAGAATCTGCAAAAGAAAATAATCAAAGTAGCCCTTGAAGGACATTGTGGTCTTCCTGCCATCAAAAGATCTCTCTGAGACCGAGTTTCATTTCCATATTCAGATGAAAGGGTTAAAAGGAATTTAAAGCCTGCCATCTATACAACTGTCTTTCTACAAATATTACTCAACATACTCTTAATATGTCAGAACTCCCTAAGCATTCATGGGAGAGAATAGCCATTGATTTCTTTGGTCCTTTTGATAAGTAATTGTGAACCAGTACTCATGATTTCCATTAGCTGAAGATCTTTCATCCACAACTTACGAGCGAGTCATAGAGAGACTGGATGGCAACTTTGTAACATGGGGTATTACTGCCATTTTGAAGGCTGAAAATGGCCCGCTGTTTAAGTCAAGAATTCAAGTATTTCTAATAGCATCTAAATATAATGCATCAGAAGAGCATACCTCTGTGGCCACAAGCCAATGGACTAGTTAAACATTTTATGAGTTTGCTACAGAAAGCAGTGCAGTGTGCTACTCTTGAGAGGCTCAATCTAAAAACTGTACTGAATTCCACCCTAAAAGGCCTATCTTTCAACACCTCTCTCAATCACAAGCGAAAGTCCTGCGACTTTAACATTCAGGAGCAGTTACTTAAATGGACAAACAAAAGGGGAGAAAATGAGTACTCAATTCATATGAAGGACTTGGATAACAAACAGAAAATGAAAGCCTATGCATAAAAGAGGGAACATTCCAAGAATATTGAGTTTAAGAATTGAGATCTAGTGATTGCAAAACAAATGCGAAGGAGGAAATCTGATGCTCCATACGATGCTCAACCTTTCCATGTTGTTTCCACCAAGGGACACATGGGGCCAGATGTAGGTAGCCAAATACCGGTCGGTAACGGCTGAATTACCGAATTACTAGTCGTTACCGACTGGTATTTGGAAAATGAGATGTAGGCAGCAAAAAATTTCAGAATCGGTAACTATGAGGCGGTATTCTACCGATTCGGAATTTACCGAATCCCTATTTACCGAGTTCCTCTTTACCGAATCGGTAAATAAGAAATGGTAAAAAATGTCAATTGAGATGTAGGAAACCCAAAAAATACAGAATTTCATGAAATTCGGTATGCAAGAGTCAGTATTTACCATGGATTGAAAGCAGGTGGTAACCAGGTGCAGGCCATAAAAGAAGGTCCCAAAATGCAACAGTGCAACCAGAATGGCGGCATTCTACGTCATAGCAAGGCGGCTACAGCTACAGGCAGCAGGAGAGAGGGTATGGAGAAGGGAGGAGCAGGTCTACAGGCAGAGGATAACACTCTTCCAACTGACTGAGCCAGAGATACTGCAAAGGTACAGGCTACACCCCAGAACCATCCTGACTTGATCAGGGACCTCCACCCACACCTGGATCACCCAACACCAAGGGCGCACGCCATCCCACCCCATGTGCAGGTGCTGTGTAGCTTACACCTGCTTGTCTCTGGGAGCTACCAGAGTGTGATTGCTGCAGTAGATGGGGTGTCTCAGAGCTGCCTGTCCCGGTTCTTCAGGAAGTTCCTTGAGGCCATGATGCAGATAATGCATCATTACATTCGGTTCCCTGACACACCAGCGAAACTTGCCAAGACCAAAACTAATTTTTATCAACTGGCACACTTCCCTCACGTGATAGGCTGCATAGATGGCACCCACATCCCACTCTGCCCACCTGCAGCCACTGAACACATATACAGGAACCGTAAGTCAACGCACTCCATCAATGTGCAGGTGATATGCAACGCTGGCAACATCATTACAGACATTGTGGCTAAATTCCCTGGTAGTACCCACAACTCGTACATATTCCAGAACAGTGGGATCTACACACGCCTTGTTGCTGGAGAATTTGGGGACCGATACCTGCTAGTTAAATTACTGTGACACACCCTGAGAGTCATAGCAGATGAATGTTTCATGAGTATGTAACTAATGGCACTCTCTTTCCACCTAGGCGATAGTGCATATTCCCTATGGTCCTTTGTGCTCACACCCTACCTCAATCCATCTACCAGGAGTGAGAGGCGGTATAATGTGGCTCACAGATCTACTCGCAACATAGTGGAACGCACATTTGGACTCCTCAAAAGCAAGTTCCGCTGTCTCCACAAGAGCGGAGGTGCACGCCAGTATACTCCCATCCTGTGCTGCAAAATGATAGCGACCTGTGCCATGTTGCACAATCTTGCCACCAAGGAAGGCACAGAGGTGGAGATCACACATCATGAGGATATTGATGATGACACAGAACTGGCAGAGCACCATGCAACAGGAGCAGCAGCAGCCACAGATGGGAGATTGCAACGGGCAGAGATCACACGTCGATATTTCTAAGTAAGTAAGGAGACACAGACAGGCGTAGTTTGTGAAGTATGTAGTTTAATTGTCACTACAGCATGTAAGCGATAACAAACCATGGTACTACAATGTCTGTTTCCATGACTGGGTGGTCACAGTTCATTGTTGATTGAGGGCAGTTTTAACGTTTGCGCCCACGCACTACAGTGCAGGATGCAGGAGGCTGGGTCTCAACACTTTCGGTTGTGCCTGGGTCAGAAACTTGCCGCCTGCTGCTCCTACGCATGTCAGGGACAGGAGTGCTAGAGCCACTCCTGCTGGTGGAGTCTTCTGTTTCCTCTACACCTGTGTCTCCAGCAGTGCCTGCCTGGTTTGTGAGCATCTGCTCCATGGCAGAGGTGACTCTCCCCATCCCCCTTGACAAATCCGTGTAGCAGTGCACAATTGCATCCTGCATGGCGGCAGAACGCCGGCACAGCAATGATGTTGCTGTGGCAAAGCGGTTCAGGGCTTTTAACTGCTGCCACATACACTGGCGCTCCCTGCGCCGCTCTGAGTGGTCTCTATCAAATTTCTCACAGAGAGCACTCATGTACTGTGTCATGTCTGTCATCCCCTTAGCAATGGACTGCATGCTCCCTGCCATTTTGCCAATGTCATGGTCCATGTTTGACATTTTGCAGTTGATACTGCGCACCTGCCTGTGCACTGCTAACATTGCCTTAGCCTGCAGGCGCTGGACTTTTACCATGGTGGCCTCTAGTCCACTAAAGACCCCCTCTCCTTCCTGGCCCTCACCTCTCTCCCATGCCCTTCGGCCAAGGACACTGGCCCGCATAGCGCCTGCAGTACTCTGCTGCCCTGCGTTGTAAGGCCACAGGTGGATTTCTTTGACTTTCACTCTCCTCATCCTCCACATCTGACGTTTGCAAAATCCTCAGAGGGGGCACATCAAGCCTCCTTGTCCTTCCCTGCACAGATGACTGTGATGTTGGTGTTGGGGAAAGTTCTGCTGGTTCCGACTCTTGTGTCCCAAACAACAGAGGTGACTGAGGCTGTGGTGCGGTGGGTCGCTCAGGTGTTGTGGCTTCCTGCGCTGTGGTGTTGTTTTTCTGAACAGCGCTGTGACCTGCTCTTTCCCCTCCTCTCAGTTGTCGGTGCCCTCTCCTCCCTTTCTCGTGCTGTACTGCGTGATGACTCTCCTGTGGACAGATATGGACATTGGGTCAGTGGTTCAGGTCACCTGTGTGTCATTATTAATTTAAATTTCTAGCACACAATTGCCTAGTCTTCATCAGCCTCTGGAAGTAGTGTGTGGCATGCCTTGCTGTATTCTATGGTGACTGCATTGAATGTATGTACCTATGACTACGCCTCCCATGATGCATTACTGGACATAAGTAAAACTTGTTCTGGAGTGTAATGCTTACACACACAGTGGGGAAGGGGGACAGGGAAATGGGTGGGGATTACTGTCCATGCATCTTACCTTGCTTCTTTCCAGCTCTGGCAGAGCTGTCAGAGTCCACAATCCCATGGACACTTTCTGGCTCCAGGGTGGATTCAACCAGCTCCTCAAGGTCTGTCAGTCTTGGTGCTCTGTTTTTTCCTCCACCTGTGGCTCCAGCTTCCTTTCTCTGTGCTGCAAGTTTCTTCTTTGTGATGATCCGCAGATCGTACCATCTTTTTTTGAGGTCATCTATCTCCCTGTGTGTGACCCCAATGCATTGACCTTGGTCTGGATGTCAAGCCAGGTATTACGTTTGATAGACTCTGCAACATGCAGAGACTGTTTTTCGAAAAGTTTGCTGTGGTGCTTGATCACCTCTTCAACAAGCTCCTGCAGTTCTGCTGGGCTGAATTAAATTTTCCTCCTGCACTCTGCTGCATTCTTCTGGCCCTTCTGGGACTCCATTCTGATGATCAGGTATGCTCAGGGAAGCCTGCTCCTCTCTGTTTTCCCCTGCTCTGAAAACAGTTCAGTTGCTCTGCACCTGCATGGGTGTGGCCACTCCCAGGTACTGGGGAGGGGTGGTTGTATCTGATTGGTTTGATCCTCTGTAGCTTTGTTGTGGGGTGTGGTGGGTGTTCCTGATTGGTTCACAGGCTCACATGGGTTCCTTTTGAAATTACCGATTCGGTATTTACCGATTCGGTATTTACCGATTACCAAATCGGTAAATACTGAACGGTAATTCCCATTCATTCCTATGGGCCAGGAGGACCATAGGAATGAATGTGTATTACCGATTCGGTATTTACCGATTCGGAGAATACCGAATCGGTAATTACCGAATCCATTTTCCGAGTGTTACCGAATCGGTAATTTTTTACGACTTTTTACCTACATCCCGTTTCCCGATTCTTAATTACCGATTCGGTATGAGTCGGTATTTAAGAGTCGGTAAACAGGATTTACCTACATCTGGCCCATGGTGACTGCTGAACATCCAGGAAAGTCTGTTACCGGAGACTCTTCCCACTTTCGGCATTTGATTCATCGGTCATCTGATCAAGATGGTGAAGGAAAGACTGAACCTAAGAATTTTGTCACCACTGTTACCTCTTCACTGTCTTCGAAAATCTCTGAACTGAAGATGACAACTTCCAGCTTCCAGTAACCAGATTAGGTTGAATAATTAAAGCGCAAAGAAGGTTGATTGAATAAATGTAATTATATATATATATATATATGTATATATATATATATATATATATATATATGATGTCGAGTCCCTTTATACCAGTATCAGACATCAAGACGGCATCAAGGCATGCCAGTTTTTCCTAAAGCAACATAGGATGGAATATTGGGAACATACATGCATGTCACTAGAAATGGTCCGACTGCGTCTAAATGAGAACATTTTTTTATTTGACAAAATCTACTATAGACAACAACAGGGTACTTCCATGGGCACCTGCTTCGCCCCCAGCTATGCCAACCTGTTGGTTGGCTGGTGGGAGAAGCAGGTGCTCTGGAACGACCTCACGGAGTGGGCACTGAATGTGCGAAAGTGGACACGATATATAGACGACGTCTTTTTTGTGTGGAGGGGGTCTGAAGAAAACTTGAACTGTTTCCTTGATTGTTTAAATATGAATGAGGTGAATTTGAAATTCACAAGACACTACAGCCAACTCACAGTAGACTTTTTAGACATCAAAATCACAAAAGTAGGTAACCACCTAACCACAACACTTTTCAGGAAAGACACAGCTGGGATCTCACTACTCTACTCTTCCAGCGCCCATCCACCGAGCTTTAGATGGGGAATCCCTTTTAGTGAGTTCTTGAGGGCAAAACGGAACTGTTCGATAGAATCTCAGTTCCAACAAACGAAACAAGAGATGAAAGAGAGATTTTTAGCCTGAGGATATTCACAGAAGTCATTGAGAGAGGCTGAAGGTAGAGTTGATAAAGTAACCAGAGAAGAAGCATTAACATCTAAAAAATGTATCCCCAAGACAAACACAAAAACACCCGAAATCAGATTCATAACCAAATACTGTGGCCAATCCTATCAAATAAGAAAAATCTTGAAGAATAGATGGGATATACTAAGACAGGATCCCATTTTAAGGAATTCTATTGGAACTACCCCAGGCATATCTTACAGACGTGGACAATCTTTAAAAGATTGTCTAGTACAGAGCCATCTAGCACCAAAAGAAACAGATTGGTTGAAAACAAGCAAAGGATTTAAGAAGTGTGGCAATTGTAAGGCCTGTAGGGATAGTCTAAACTGTAATGAGATCCTTCTCCCAAAAACAAAAAAGAAATGGGAAATGGAATTACCTGTGCGGGCCATCTCTCAGCAGGCAACTGTTTTTGTTTGGATATTAGCGGCCCAGACTGAGCCGGGAGTATGACCCCGCTGTGATGATGTGCAGTCTGGCTGCAGTGCCAAACAACCCTGTGGCGTGTAAGACAGGTATGCTGTTGGGAGGATGTTATGACAATTCCTACATCGTTGTTGATTGTCGCAACCCACTTGGGATTTATTTTCACCAAAAGTTACAAGAGCAAGTACACGGCGCCTCACTGTAGGAACACTTATCGCACCACAAGGTCCAGAAGGCTATGAAAATAGCCATGCCCACTGAGCTAGGGACTAACACATTCAAATTGCTGCAATGAATTAGACTGTGACTTTGCTTCCCGTGATGCCCCTGATGAAGTGTTTTCAGGAAACGCGTTGGGCGAGGCTTGTACTACAGCGTGACACAGCTGATTCTTTGGTGATTGTGTTCCTTTAAACAAATAAATGGCGTAAATTGACTTACTTGTGCCGGCCATCTCTCAGCAGGCAACTGTTTTTCTTTGGATATTAGCGGCCCAGACTGAGCCACGAGTATAGCCCGGCTGTGCTGATGTGCAGTCTGGCTGCAACGCCAAACAACACTGTGGCGTGTAAGACAGGCATGCTGTTGGGAGGATGTTATGACAATTCCTACATCGTTGTTGATCGTCGCAACCCACTTGGGATTTATTTTCACCAAGAGTTACAAGAGCAAGTACACAATGCCTTACTGTAGGAACACTTATCACACCACAAGATCCAGAAGGCTATGCTAGTAGCCACGCCCACTGAGGCTGGGACTAAAACATTCAAATTGGTGCAATGAATTAGGCTGTGACTTTGCTTCCCGTGATGCCCCTGATGAAGTGTTTTCACGAGACGCGTTGGGCGAGGCTTGTACTACAGCGTGACACAGCTGATTGTTTGGTGATTGTGTTCCTTTCAACAAATAAATGGCGTAAATGGACTTACCTGTGCGGGCCATCTCTCAGCAGGCAACTCTTTTTCTTTGGATATATATATATATATATATATATATATATATATATATATATATATATATATATATATATATATATATATTTTTTTTTTTGTCTGTTGTGGGGGTAGGGACTCGAATTAAAAATTCACAAACCCACGGTATCGTGTGCTGGTCGTTTGTCTAGCCGAGTTGGAGTGGACTGTTCTTGAATATATATATATATATGAACAAACATTCCTGCTTCCTTAGAGACATGCAACAAAGAAGGGACGGACTTCAGGCTGTAGGAAAATGGCTTCTTTTATTACTTCAGGCCACCGTCAACCCGGACATACGAGAGATGCGTTTCGGCTTCGCAGAAGACTTTGTCAATATATAGCAAGGGCGGATGCCCGAAATGCGTCAGATTGCTTGGTTCAGCTTTTGAATAAAAAACCGTGCTTACAATTACTGGATCCGCGTGGTTTCCTGGGTCGCTGTGGTCGGAGCTCGGGAGATCGCACTTGTTTGATATATATCCGAGGTAGGCGTACCTCGAAACGCGTAGGGTTGTTTTTTCATGCCAAAATAAATCTTTGAGCACTCGAAATTGAATTGGGCTTCGACTCTGGTTTTTCCTGTTAGGATTGTGTAACCAGGACTTGGATATATATATATATATATATATATATATATATATATATATATATATATATATATTACCAATTGGTGGTCGCCAGTAGGTAGTTATAGTTATGACCTTGTTTCTATTCGAAAAGCGTTTTTTCTTTTGCCAATATCTTTAGCGCCGTTTGACGAATCTTTGTGAAATTTTCAAAACTAATGGCCCGCTTTGATCAGCTTCTGTCTTGAAAGTTTCGGAGTGATTCGTCAAAAAAAGGGGTCTCCCAAAACATGTTTCCCCCATGTTAAATTCCAATAAGAATTTTGAAACAGGTTACAGCCCGAACTGCTTAACGGAATCACACCAGATTTGGCAATACGGTAACCCCCTTGGTTCAGAAAGACGCCTTTTTTAAAATCGTGTAAATCTGTTCAGTAGTTCCTGAGAAATTTAAAAAAGAAAAATATCGATATCTGAGCACCAAGTAGGAGTCGAGATTCCTCCTGAGCACTATCTGACTTTTGATTGGCTGCCAACACTCCAAACCAGGAAGTGTTGTCAGCTATCTTGTGATTTGGTAACTGAGTCACAAGAAAAGAGTGTGAAAAAGGTTGAAAAACATGAAAAGGGGGCAGGGTGGGCCAGATCCTGGATGACTGCCACCTCCCCAGGGCTTAGTTATTTGAATGTTGGGGGGCCTCACCATAGCCCCGGAGACCACCACCTCCTGGGGGCTTGTTGAATAAATGTGTGGGGGGGTGTAACCCCCACACTGCCCCAGGGACCACCACCTTCCTGGGGCATCTGTAATTATAAGGCGGGGTCTCGCTGCCCTCCCAAGCCCCAGGGACCACCAGCTCCCCGGGCTTCTTTCATTAACTAGGAGGGGGCCTCGTGGGTCCCTCCAAACCCTGGGACCACCACTTCCAAGGGGCTAAGCAAATTTAGGGAGGGGGGCTTTGCGGCCCCCCTCCTGGAGGCCTTGATGGCCCTGGGGACCCCCACCCCTCAGGGCCGGCTACTGCAATGTCCCAAGGTGCCCACCCCGGGACATTGCTGTTTGCTATGACAGGTTGGGAGCATGGCTTCTGGCCTGTCATAGCAAACTTGCTTTGCTTCATTGAATCGAGAGCAGGAAACCTGCTCTCGATTCAAAGAAGCAAAACAGAATTGCTTTTGAACAAGGGAAGCTGCAGGTCATCAGCTCCCCTTTCTCAAAAAGTAATGCCGGCTCCCGCAGGAGGCGGGGAGCTGGTGGGACTGTGGGGGCATTGTGACTCCCCCCATAGTCCCTAATGGTAAGGGCCAGCCCCGGGGGATGGGGTCACCAGGTCCAGAAGTGGCCAGGGAGGGGGGCACGCAGTCCCCCTCCTCTAATTAATTTTTATAAGGGCTGGTCCCAGGGGATAGAACCCTGGGGCCAGAAGTGGCCCAGGAGGGGGGCACACAACCCCTCTGCTAAAATAAGTTTTTATAAGGGCCAACCCCGGGGATGAGATCCCAGGAGCCATGTGCCCATGCCCCCCCTCTAATTAATTTTCATATGGGCCGGCCCCCTGGGATTTGGTCCCCGGGGCCAGAAGTGGCCCAGGAGGGAGGCACGTGGCCCCCTCCTCTAAATATTTTTTTGTAAAGAAGAGGCTAGGTCCGGGGGGATGAGGTCAACGGGGCCACTATTGGCCTGAGGAGGGGAGCCACACAGTCCCCCTTCTTTTTTTAAAATTAATGATAAAAATGGTGGCATGGGTTCCCCGGGACGAATACGAAATGATTGAAGGGGAGCGGTTTTTTTGGTTTGGAGTTTGGAGTTGCAACACCAATGTGGCTCTCAGCGCCGCCCCAGTGTTATCACAATGGATTTGCAAATCCAACCTAAATAAATAATTAAAGTAGTATATAATGTAGAAGGTAGTGATGTATTTGTGAAGTTGTTTTAAAAAGGTAGTGTGATTGAAGTTAATGACAAAATTACAATTCATAGATTTGGGAAAAATATCTAAAATTAAAAAAATAATAGTTAAAGTTTAAATGTATGTTATATTGGAGTGCATTGAGTTTGTGCTTTTGTTTTGTGCGTGAATATTTTAATCAGTATTAAGTTATAGGGTGGCTCTAAAAAGAGCCCTTGTTTTCATTCTGAGTTTGTTGTAGCTACATGAAAGTGCCTATGCAGAGCTTTAGGTTGTTGAGTAAGAATCTGTTTCCCTGATCCGTGAAGTGTACTCCATCTCTTCTGTAGATGCCATCCATATCAAACGTAGGTTGTTGTTATATATGGAGCCCATTCTATGGTCTCTGAGGTAAGCAGAAACAGCTTTATTGACATTCTTTCTAGCTTTCTGAATCTGTAGACAGAATTGATTTGAACACTTCAATTTCTGTCTTTGGCATATTTTAGAGTATACAAAGACAGTTTGAGGTAAAAGCAACATCAATTGTGCAAAGTAGTCCTTCATTAGCATTTCAATTTCCTACCCCAGTCAGTATGCCTAGGTCATTGCCACTGCAGTGAAAAATAATGAGGTCAGGGGGTTGGAGATGCAAAAATGCTTTAACCAAAGGCATCAAATGGTGCCACTTTAATCCTCTCTGTGCAATACATTTAATATCCACATTTTGTAAAGCTAGGTCTTTGTCAATACCTCTGATTTCAGCATACCTTTTGCACCAGAAAACATATCTTTGTCCAACAATCCACACTGTAAGCATCTTGAAGGGATGTCTGGAAGTAATGAAAAGATGTCTGTACCTGAGGTAGTCAGTTGGTAGAATGAGAGGTATGTAAAATGGTGGACAAGATGCTGTTTTTTAAATAGTAGAGAATGGATTGGCTGTTTAAGAACATTGTACATTCAAAAATAGGGTGCATTTTGCTTAAAAAAAAGCATGTTCCTTATTGGTTAGTAAAAAATATTTGAAAGGTACAATAGAAAGGATAAGGTCATCATTTGCAAAGTCAACCACACCTGATGTTTGCATTCGCAACATTGCGTGGTGAACTTGAAAATATGTTGAACTTGTGACCTGTCAGTTCAGTTGAATGTTCCATGAACTGTTACTGTAGAAACTGGCATTAGGCTGACTGGGGGAAGGGTTGGGACTTAACTGTGAACTTAAAATGTGGATTTGTAATTTATATATAAGTAATATGTTATTACAGTGACATTTCCCAAGTCAGAAGTGGTGGGTATTTAAAAAATAGTGATGTATTTTTGTAATATATTTTTGAACTCCTGTACGAATTTGCGACTCTATCGTGGTGGTGCGCAGTGGAGTTGCGACTTCCCAAAAAATGTAGAAACAGTTTGGGCACTTTTAGAAGTCAGTTGCTAAGGGTTAACATGTGTAACTAATAGAAATGTGATTTACAATTTGAAATAATCTAGGAAGCAATGTGATTTGTTATTCACATGTATTTATGTGGAGAAAGAGAGGGAAACTTTGCCATTACTGGTTTTACCTTGCTGAGACTGGTGCATTATATTAATTGTGTGCAAAAGAAAATCCTGGTCGATGAGGTGCTTAACCCTAGTCCCTAAGGTTTCAAAAGTTCAATAACAAATATACCATGTGCTCTTCAATTGTTTGAAAGTGAATAAGAAATAGAATCAACATCAAACTGTGTGACTTTAAATATTGTATTTGAACCAATTCAGTTCTTTTTTTGAGAGCACGACATTATTGAATATACGTTTTGGCGTCAATAATTAAGGTACACGTTTACCCTCCTTTTATTTCAGGCATTATACAGCAGTACGGTCAACAGAAACCTATCTCTGTACTCAGACCCAGCTTTGCATCAAAACCGAATATTATAAGAGTAGGGGATAGGTCAATTCTGACGGCTAGCAGCCCCTCTAAAAACTTTTCAATTTCTTTTTTGATTGGTCCCAGGTTTCCACAGCTACAGAACATATGCAATACATCTGCTGGCCCATTACCACATCTGGGACAGTTATGGTCTATTCTCTTACCCCAATTAAACAATTTAGCTGGCGTATAATATAAGTTAAAGAGTGTCTTAAAATGCTGTGCCCTTAAATTTGAAGATCGCAGAAACCTTTTATCCATTGCCAATGCTCTGTCTAGATCGATGTCTGGATCCTGCAATTTGGAGGCCCAGCTCTCCTCCATCTTGATCAAGTCATCAGGGAGACTCTCCAAAAATAACCCGTAAAATTCCTTAATTCTATGGCCACCCCCTTTCATATAATCTAGTAGTGCGCATCCTGTAGATATATTCAGACACGGTCTTTTTGATTTAATTATATTGACCAACTGCATATACTTAAATTCTTGACCGCCTTGCAGTGAAAATCTTGTCCTCAACAATTCGAGAGGCCTACAGACATCTTTTATCATTACTTGGCCTAGTGTAGTAATCCCCTGTCTTTCCCAGTGTTTCCATGGACCATCATCACTTAGATTCGGGAATAGATCTGAGTTCCATAGTAGGGTATGCTGGTTATATCTTGGGATATTCTGATTTTTATATATAGAAGACCATATTCCCCAGATATCTTCAAGTATCTTGTAGCCAAATGCTTTAAAGAAACGCTTGTCATGCTTCCTCATCAGTATCCCATCTACTTCCCTCCCCAAAGCCAGGTGATAGATAGAGGGGATGTCTCCCTGACTGTATCTAACATCCTGTGGGAAGAGGAGCACCGACATCTCTGTAAGGAGACAAGCCCAATTATAAAACCTGAGATTTGGTATTCCCAGCCCACCCTTTTCTTGGGGAAGGGACATAAACTTATTAGATCTCCTGACCTTTCCATACTGCCATACAAAGTTCATAAAGATAGACTCCATTTCCTTAATCGTTGCATCTTCTATTCTGAAAGGAATAGATCTAAATTTATATAAAATCTTAGGAAAGATAGACATTTTTATAACATTAACCTTTCCTATAATTGATAGGTGGAGCTTGTCTATTCTTCTTAGGTCCTCTTTGATCTTAACCAGTAATGGCTCGAAGTTATCTTTAATGATATCCCTTGGCTGGGCATTAATTGAGATACCTAAGTAGACTACTGAGTCCACATATCTATTATCCGTTTTAATTATATTGCTGGTGCACAATACCTGCATCTTAGCTACATTCAGACGATATCCAGATAGTCTGCCAAATTCTGAGGTAATTCTAACTATTTCTATCAAAGCACTATCAGGATCCGTGGTTAATATGGCAACATCGTCCGCATAGGCGAGAACCTTGGTATGGAATCCATTGGTTACAACTGGCTTAATTTTACTGTTCATTAAAAGGGTTATTAAGGGATCTATATACAGTGCAAGGAGAATGGGTGAGCACGGGCACCCTTGTCGCGTCCCCCTTGATATACGGATCTTCCCCGAATGCTCACCCATGAGATGAATACTGGCCGTTGGATTAAGATACATAGCCCGAATTGCCTGCAAGAATCTAGGGCCGAAACCTCTGTCTTTCATCACCCTCCACAAAAAGCTCCACCTGACGCGGTCGAAAGCTTTTTCTGCGTCAAGGAGGGTCATCGCGACCCTCCCCCCCTCAGCAGCGTGTATGTCAAATAATGTGATGGCTCTCCTTATATGGTCGGTCGTGCCTCTACCTGGGACGAAGCCATGCTGCCAGGGGGAGACCAGGGACCCGATGATCCTACCCAGCCGCGTCGCCATAATTTTCGCATACAGTTTATTGTCGCTATTTATTAGCGATATTGGTCTGTATGAACCAGGGCTTTCTTTCGGTTTCCCCTTCTTATGGAAGACCACAATATTTGTTTCGGTCCAAGATTCGGGGATAACCCCGGTGTTCATAACCCCATTGAATAAGCAGAGGTGTTATTTCTTCCTTTAAACATTTATACACCTCCAAGGGTATGGCATCGGGACCTGCCGCTTTACCAGTTGCTAGATCCTGTAGAGCCTCAGATAATTCATCTATAGTTATGCTTCATTCCAATATTTCTCTCTCACTAGAGGTAAGTTTAGTTCCCATTTCCGGCCAGTTTACACCCAAATCATCCCTATCCGACTCTTCCTTATATAGGTCTTGGTAGAATCTTCTAAAAACCTCAAGAATTTCATCTGACTTCTTATAAGTTTGGTCTCCTTCCTTTATTTCAGTTATAATATTCCTTGATGCGACCTGCCTTATCCGCAGAGCTAAAGCCTTACCAGCGCTTCCCCCTGTTTCATACATTCCAGCCCTATGGGTTTGATATACTGCTGCAGCTTTTTTGGCCAATTGTCTCTGAAGTTCAGCCTTAATACTATTCAACCTTTCTAAACTTACGTTGCCCTGAATCCCCTGACATACATCTTTCCTATGTTGTTCCTCTGCCTCGGCCAATTTACCCAATAAACTTTCCCTCTCTGTCTTGGTTCTATTCCACATTCGGCCCGTGTAGCTAATTGTCTCACCTCTCAGACCTGCTTTAAAACTATCCCAAACAACAATGCGGGAAGCACTATATCTATTTGCGTCAAAGAATGATTGACACCACTCTTTCAAATACAATATAAAATTATTGTCCACTAAGAGCTTCCTGTCGAAAGTCCAGGGTCTAACTTTTTTCCCTTGTTTGTTAATGGTAATTGTCAAAACAAGGGGATTATGATCTGATATTAACTTAGGTAACCTTACTATTTCCACATTAGAGAGATAATTAGCTGTTATCATAAAATAGTCCAATTTAGTGTATTTATTAAAAGGATGGGAAAAATAGGTAAACCCTGGATTGTCCCTGTTTAAACTTTCCCAGACATCTATCAAACCGTGAGATTGTATAACAGAGGATATCGCTTTAAATACCCGTGGCTTCCGACCTATGTATACATTCCCGATGGCGGCCGTGATTGAAGATGGCGGCCGTGATTCACGGCTGAGCTGCAGCGCTTAGCAGTGGAGGCTCTGTCAGTATCGTTCCAGGAAACACCCCGTGAAATTATGGTGTTCATGTCTGCTATACGACGTTGATCGAGTGGAGGCTCTTGTCAGGAGTACAAGCGTCAGGCTGAGCGGAATGCCTATCAGCTGAAACGGAGCTAAGGAAGGGGAAAGAAAGTGAGAGTCCATACCGCTCTCTACTGCTCCGCACCGCACCGTTATGCAAAAGCGCTAAAAAGTGCCAATACAGCAGGAGATCTAGATGCCCCTGATATCAACTTACCGTAAGGCTCTATCACCCGGAACTTTGAGAGCCGCCGCTGCACTGCTTCTGAGGATCGGGCTGGCTGGTAGAGACGCCGGCAGAGCCCGCGGAGCTCACGGAGTCAGGGGGCGTGTCAATACCGTTCAGGCGAGCAGGGCTGGAGGCAGCTGCAGTGGAAGCAACGCGGGAACCAAGAGGTCCGGAGATAGCAGGTCCGGAGATAGCAGACAGAGTCATCAGCTGAGAGGAGCGGGACAGCAGGTCTCCCCGCGGATGGCTTCAAAGTCTAATGCTGGAGGTAAGCTGCCCTCGAAGAGGAGAAACGTTAATGCTAATGCTAACACAGGCATAAGCGCTACAAGCACTACCAGCATTTCAACTGTTGTAGAAGGAACCATAAACTGTGAAAAAAACGTAGCGGTTTCAGCCCCGGTGACCCAGGAAAAACAACTGGCATCTGTGGCGGGTACCCCTAAGGGGATGAGGCCCCCAGCAGTGAGAACGAGACAAGCTGCTGCTACAGCCGCTGCTACTGGTACAGTGAGCGTAGTTGAACTTTTGAATCGAAAAGAGAAAGAGAAAGTTAAAAAAATGAAACATAAAAATACTGAGATGGATCCCGTGGCTGGGTCAACACCTTTACCTATAGACGAGAATCTGGAATCTGGGCAAGAATCTCGTCAGGACCTTGCTGTTGTGGCTGCAGTGGACGATGGTAACAGTGCTCAAGGGGAAATGAGTCCTTCGGTTTGGTCTTTACCGATAACAGGGGATCCTGTCGAAGCTGTAGGTAATGAGATTAATACACCTACGGCAGCTACCGAGATGGCAGCAACGACCTCAGCAGGGGTGACGGGGCAGTTACTCGAACTTGAAGCTGAAGTTGAAGTCCCTTCCCGAGCGGCAGACATCAGCATGAGTGTGCAACAAGTGGGATTAGAGGATCCCCCTCCTTTGGCCACAGGTGATGCATCGGCGGGAATTGTTGCAGCTATTCTCCCGGGGAGTCAAACCCAAAGTCAAGGCCAAGTTCAGAGGGGGGCAAATAACATGCAGAGCGGATCAATTGATGGGGGTAAGGAGAAGGAGAAGGAGAAAGAGAAAACCCCTAGCGAGTGTTTTTTCTCAGTGAATGAGGAGGCCGACTGGTCAGCTGATGCTGAGGAGGATGAGCTCCATAGCTCTGATATTGATGGCAGCAATATAGAATCAGAAAGTGATCCAGAGGAGGAGCCATCGACAATAGTTAAAACAGGGTTTTCTCAAAAAAGTCAAAAAGGCCAAAAAGGTCAAGACGATCTAACATGGGATCACTCCCCTACCACTTCGCTACAAGGTAACCTTAACCAGGCGGCGTACCTTGTGCAGGATCAGTGTGCCCCACAGGTAACGCAGGATACTACACAACTTTTAATGAGCTCAATGATGACAATGATGGAATCAATTCATCAGGGCATCACAGCACATCGTGAGGAAACTAGATCCGATAGTCTTAAGGCCCAAGCCACTATGAGGAAAATGAAAGGAGTGGTTAGGAAGCTGTCGAAAGCCTGTGAGAATATGGGTGATAGGGTTCTAAACTTGGAAGAGAGGATAGTCACCGCCGAAACAGAGGTGGCAACAGTAACAAGGAAAGTGGAATCCTTAGACACACAAGCACAGGATGTCCAGTGGAAACTGGAGGATTTGGAAAATAGACTAAGAAGGAACAACCTTAGAGTCCTAGGGATTCCGGAAGGCTGTGAGGGACAAGACGTCAAGGCCTTTATTGTTAAAATTTTTGAGGAAGCCTTCCCAGATGTTGCAGGGTGGAACTGGACTACCGAAATCCAGAGAGCACATCGAATACCAGTCAGGTTGAGGCAGGACGCCAGAGCAGACGATAAGCCTAGAGCAATTTTGATATATATAGGGAACTTCCTGCTTCGTCAATCCATCGCAGAAAAAGCAAGACCAGATTCCAAGAGGGCTTTCGAGGGAGGACTTTTTTTCGTAAGGCCAGACTTCTGCCACACTACCGTGGAACGGCGATGGAGATTAAGACAGTTAATTCAGCCTTTTCAGGATAAGAAGATACAGGTGTATCTCATCAATCCTGCTTAGCTCAAAGTAATCCATCATGGAAAGACTATATATTTCTCCTCAGAAATTAAAGCTCGGGATTATTTAAACTCAGTATAACATTGTTCAATGTCTAAGGAGTAACCCTTAATTAAATTAGCTCTGGGGGGGTAGAACAGTATCGGTAGGGGTTGCCGAAGGCAATGTATGATTCCTAAAGGTTCATGATTTGGTTTGTTCTCACAGACTAAATAGTGTAATCAATTGTTTTCTGGTTTTTTTTTTTTTTTTTTTTTTGTTGTCTGCTTTTGGTAAATTCCAGGGGAAGGGGGTTTCCAATGTAATTTCTATGTTTGGATAAAGAGCCCACTGCTACGCTGCATCCATCACACGCACAGACCTAGTCTGCGCGCTCCTTTAGGGTGGGGGTCAGGGGTAGGGGTGGGTTCAGGGGGGGGGGTGCTGTGGGGTGGGGGGGTGGAACATGGGGGGTTGAAAGCAAAAAAAAAGAAAGTTCATATAGCTAAAGTGTATACTGGTATAAGTGAAATAATGATAAAGTCGCTCTATTCACATGATGTGTCCAGGAGAATAATTGATCGGATAGACCAATGGTTATGTTTCCTGCAGGGCTATGTCTAAGTTAAATGTTATAAGCCTTAACATAGGTGGTTTGAATAATTGGAAAAAAAGGGGCAGGTTGGAGGAGTATATTAAAATAATAGGGGCCGATATTTTATGCCTACAAGAAACCCATCTACCTTGGAAAAAAAGACACTGGCTGAATTTAAGGGGGTACAAAATGTTATCATGCTCCTCACAAACATCTATGATAAAAGGGGTAGCAATAATCGGAAGGACTGGGCTGGGGGGGGGCTAAAAGATGTAAGGCCGATATATTTGGAAGATGGGCAATATGTGAGATGAACATAGGCATCACCATATGTTCAATATACAGCTCCAACCTCGATGATCCAGCAGTGATAGACCATTTAGAGCAGGAACTAACTAACTGGTCGGCACCAATAGTAATGTGTGGAGATTTAAATATCTCAGCAGATTTCGCACATGGTACATGTGTTATTGAACTTTTGAAACCTTAGGGACTAGGGTTGAGCACCTCATAGACCAGGTGACACCTGGCCTCGACAGTGATTTTCATTAAAGGGGGTTGGGCACTCCCCACATGAGGTTGCTCACTAACAGATATATAGAATAGATTAAAGTAGTTATTGATGCACAATTTGGTGTGCTAGTCTACATTTACAGAGCAAAAGAAAATCCTTTAAGAGTTTGTGATATTTTAAATTCAACAAATCTATTTGGAAGGCGAGTTAAAAATTGTGAAGTTTGCTTTTAAACTTTTAAAGTTCTTCAAAAACTGTGCTGTTTGAAATATATTATTGAATGTAGAGATGTGTATTGTAGTTTGTTTTATTGTACCTAAATGTTGTTTAAAAAAGATTCTGTATTGTAATTTGTGTATTTTGCAAGATGGATTCCTGATTATGGTAGTTTGTTTTATTGTCTGCATATGTACATTTGTAGTATACTGCCTAATTTTAGTTGTTGGTTTAAATTTGGAGGTGGAGTCTGTCAAGTTTTAAGGTGTGCACGTACTTCTGTATCTAGTATGTTTCTACTTTTATATGTTTTTTCATATGTCTTATACATTTTAAGGTGTATAATGTATAACAAAGAGCCGTTGTTGCTTTTTATGTGGTAGGGTCAAGAGTGTGAATACTAGAAGAATGGTGCAGCAAAAAATTGTGTTTTGAAAGATGCTCAGATAAGGTAATATTAATTAGGCTTCTTTCTTCTAGTCTGTAGAAATGTGTCATTGAATGATGCCACATTATTTTACATAGAAAAGTGAAGATGAAGCACACAAGTGTGGATGCCTATATAAGGTGTTATTAATTAGGTTTCATTTTTCTAGTCTGTAGAAAGGTGTAGTTGACTGATGCCGCATAATTTTAGATAGAATGGTGAAGATGCAGCACAAAAGTGTGCTTTGAAAGATGCTCATATAAGGTGTTATTAATTAGGCTTCTTTTTTCTAGTCTGTAGAAAGGTATAGTTTAATGATGCCGCATAATTTAGATAGAATGGTGAAGATGTAGCGCACATGTGTGGTTTGAACGATGCTCACATAAAGTGTTATTAATGAGGCTTCTTTTTTTCTAGTTTGTAGAAAGGTATAGTTAAAAGATGCTGCATAATTTTAGATGTTTGGGTGAAATTGTAAGTTTGTTGTTTGATTTGTTAAGGGTTGGATAGTGTTATGAAACAGATATATTTATATATGCTTTTAGTAATATGGTGAGACTTTTACCAAAGATATGTGAAGAATTCCTTATTTGTGTTTGGGTAGATTGTACCTCAGTAGTCCAGTAATCAGCCAAGAAGTACCCTTGGACTTATAAAATCACCCAGTCACTTCCTATATAGTCATATAAATCCCCAGACATAATCCCTGCAGTCATGCAATCATCGAGGTGTTACCCATGTAGTCGGATAATCCCTTTGTACTCTGTCAATCACATATGCACTTTTCTTGTACTTATGTAATCATTCAGCCAGTACTCATGTACTTTTAAAATCACCCAGTCACTACCTTTGCACTCCTGTGATCAGTCAGGCAGTATCTTAGTAGTTCAATAATCACTCAGGCGGTACTCATGAACTTACAAAATCACCCACTCACTTGATATGTTCTTCAGTAATCTACCAGATATTACCTGTGCAGGCATGTAATCACCCAGGGTCTAGTTATGTACTTTCCCTACAGTAATGCAATCATGCAGGCTGTACCTATGCAGTCATGTAATACCCTACACAATACCCTGGCAGTCGTAGAATCTCCCATGCACTTCTGTTGAATTCATCTATTCACCTAGGTAGTGCTCAATGACTCATCAATCCTTTCAAGTGTTAGTTATACACTTATCCATGCAGTCAATGTGTATGTTTGCACTCATGCAATTAGCTAGTCACTATCCATCTTGTCCTGCAATTATCCTACGACTACCCTTGCACTCATACAATCATCCAAGGACTATCCATGGAGTTGTGGAGTTACGCAGGCAGATCTAGTACATGTCTCAGTTTTTAGGTTTTATTACATTTCAGAAATATTGTATACATATTTCTTTTAGGTATCATGCTGATTTGAGAAGGTACAGACATATGTCATCATGCTTTTAACAATATGGACAGTCTTATAGTTGAGTCATGTAATAGTCTTCTGCTTTATATTTGCCTATGCCCAACTCTCATGCAGTTATAAAAACACCCACATACTTGTCATGCATGCTTACAATGATGGAGGCGCTACATATGCAGTGCTGTAATCACTCAGGCATTACTGCTGCACTGATACTATCAGTTAGGCAATATCTATGCACTCCTTTAATCATGTAGGCACTAATTATGCATTAATATAATCACATAGGCACTACTGTTGCAGTCCTTCAAACATAGACACACAACCAGTGTACTCATACAACCTCTCACGCTATTTCTTTTGCACTAATGTAATTACCCACACTTTACTGATACACTGTGCCAATATCCCTTACATTACCTCTGCAGTTATGCAATCATCCAGGCATCACTACTGCACTCTTTCAATTACTTAGGCATGGAATCTGCACCTCGGTTCCTTCTTTCAGTACTTTTTTTGTATCTTACTACATCTCTCACTTCCTTCTGTACTCCTTTTACGTCTTTCTGCATCCCTAATGCGTGTTTTGCATCCTTGTTCCTTCTTTCTGTAATTTTTGCATTTCTTTCCTCACCTGTTTTGGTTCGTTTTATATTTCACTTACTTTTTTTGTACCTCTGTTGGCTCTTTGTGCACCTTTCTTGGTTCTTTTTGCACTGCTATAGCTTCTTCCTCCTCTTCTGTTCTCAGTTTGTACATCCCTCTTGCCTGTTTCTGCAGCCCTGTTTCTGCAGCCATGTTCCTCTTTATACACCTCTGTTGTGGCAGTCTGCCACATGTTCTCTCTTTGTGCACATCTCTTGGTTCTTTCTGCACTGCTCTGGCTTGTTCCTGCACCTCTGTTCCACATTTTTGATTCCTCTTGCCTCTTTCTGGACTCATATTGCCTCTTTCTGCACCTTTGTTCCTTTTATGTGTACTTCTCTTTTGTCTTTGTGTACATCTTTTGCTTCTTTCTGCACTCATCTTTTACAGCTGTGGTATAAGTGTTACTATATTCCAAAAACCATACATGCATTTGTTTGTAGCTTTTAAATAGAAGGTGTTTTTTCAGTCATAGATAAGAATATTTGTATATAATTATTTCAATAATATATATATTTTTATATTCTCCATTATTATTAAGAAACATTCAGTATGACAAGAAAAGCGCAAAAGAAAAAAGAACAGAGAAAAGAGCACACATGCGATTTTATACTCTTTAGGATACGGATAAATCGTTTACAAGGTTCTGAAGGAGTTACGATGATTGGCATACATGTCCAATGAGGTGAGCTCTAAGAGAGTACGTTGATAACTGGTACAGACGGTGTGGGGGATGATAACTATAGAAGTCTTACTTTTCTTTTAGAATTAAACTACTGCGTTTTAATGACCGGAATTAAACGTTATTGTATGACTACACGCTCACGAGATTGGTGAGTTGATTTAGGAAGTTCTCGTAGTTACTGTGAGTACGGAGAATCTGACTCTGCACTTTTGAATTGATTTTGATCAACACCATACCTTAATCTTCTTTCAATGGAGGAATGACTGAATTATAATGTACCTGCAATATGCTTAAACTGGAAACATAGCAGGCTATTTTTTTAGTGAATAAGCTATTTCACAATGGTGATTTTAGTTTGGGCTTGGCCTTTCGGTTTTCTTTTTCTATTTTCTTATTTCTATTTTCATGCTATAACAATACGTGGTGACTCGAGGGTGCATCCCTTAACCCCTTATGGAATTGAGATATAAGTCTACATTACGATGTAGTATTTCTATGAAGTGTACTATTTGTCTTATATGTTGTTATTTGGGTTGCAGCCCTGAAGAAGTCTAAAAGTCAATAACCGACTAGACGAAACGCGTGTGGGCTGTGCTGCCCCTAGTATATGGGCTTTGAATCTGTTGGAGAAAATTAAAGATTTGGATACAGACAACTGAGAAATACAAGTGGAGGACTGTTATTTTTACTGCAAGTGCTCGGAGGCATCTTTGTTGTATTTAAGATCACCGGAGGGTGGTTGGATTTGGGGCACTATTTTCAGACTTTGGACATTACTACTCACCTATATTTGCCGTGCACTCTTGTCAAACTGTTACCTAATTTTTTGTATTGATTCCTAGAAATGTGGAAGCAGTGATAAATGAAGATGTTCAAGGGAGACGTTCACAAGCTCCAGTGTATACATGGGATTGTATTAGTATTTGTAGTTTACGACAGGGGTCTATTGATATTTTATGAACTTTCTTACCACAGTCTACTGAAAAAAGTATTAAACAAAAGATTAAGCTGTTGCAAGGACTAGATCTGTGTACAGTGACATAAAATACTGGCTTGCAAGGTCATTCTCTGGCTTTTCTTTCCAGAAAAGTGTGTAAAAGTGTTTTTCATCATTTGAGAATGTTCGCAGTACATCGCTCTGCAATGCGGAAATTAGTAAGAAGATTGTACTATGTAAAAAGTCCTGCATTATTTGCAAGTGAAATACTGCAATATTACAGCTTTAAGAGAAATGTTACAGAAAATATAAATTAAGACAAACATGCAGTAATTGGATGTGATGGATGTTTGGTAAAACAAGACAAAGGAACTCTTATCATTCACAGGAAACTCAGTTGTGATACTGCAGATAAAAGGGCATTTTTCTATTTAGCACTTCTGCAACTCTTCAAGCTTTGGCATACTGAAATGGAATTACTTGGAGATTTTGACTTCCATGAAGATTCTTTTAATGCATGTAAAGATAGCTTTCAATGCACAGTTTTTCGAAATTATCTACAAATGTTGAATGAGGAGATTGAACAAGAAACTAATATTGCAGCTGAAATTGCTGGAGACAGTTCTCAAGATAGTCAAAGTTCTGCTCCAATGAGTCAAGATCCACTAGGATAACCAATTCTTGAAAATGAAGCAACAATAGCCATATTTGAACGAGAAACGGCAATGCAACAAGCACAACAGGATATTATAGAATTGGGAAACTTGAAAGAACATCTAAATATTGAACAGAAAGAAATATATCAGCAAGTTACACAACAGATAGAGCATGGTTTACTTAATCAAAAAGAAAATGCAACTGCACCTCATTTAAACCTATTCTAATGTATATTAGTGGTCAAGCTGGTACAGGAAAATGTTTCTTCATTAAAGTTTTGACCAGTTATCTACAGAAAACCACTGAATCACATTTATCTTGTGTTGTAACCGCTCCAACTGGGTTAGCAGCACACAACATTAAAGGGATTACATTACATCGATTACTCATTCTACCAGTTGAACATGAAAATGAGTTGGAATATCACAAGCTATCTGGAGAAGCTTGTTATGAAGTTTCAAAAGTACTAAAGAAAATGAAACTTCTGATCATTAATGAGGAGAGCATGGTCTCAAACGTAATGCTTGCCTTTGTACATTTAAGACAGATTACGGTGTTTTGTTTGCAAAGATGTAATTTTATTCACGATTTACTACAACTTACTCCTGTAAATGGGCAACCAGTTTTTAAAAAACTCGTCCATGAAGACATTAGGAAATCTTTGGGAAGTATTGGTAATGTCAATATTTGGGATCCTTTGGAATATAAAGAATTTATTAAGAATATGCAACTAGCAAGTGTTAAATAATATGGAAACATTCTTTAAGATATAAGAATTGGTGTTTTGACAAAACATGGTACAGAAGCTTTACAAAGTTGGCTACTTACAATGTTGTTTCCAAATAAAAATGTTGGTCCTAAAATATTGTATAAAAAAATTGGAGAAATGAAGTGTATAATTTGCCTAATGCCAACACTGCAAGAGTGTTCTATATTCAATCAAGAACTTTTGAAGCTGGAAAGACAACAAATAATGAAAATGGAAGCCATTGATAAAATAGAACACAAAGGAACTACTATTGTTCTCTCAGAAAAAATTAAAATCAAAATTGGATTCTTTAGAAAAGTTTATATCTAAGACTGCTGGTTTAGAAAGACTTTGTCTGTATGTGAAAACTGTCAGGTAATTTTATGGCATCATTTGGATGTAGAAAAAGGTTTAGTAAATGGAACAATGGGAAAAGTTGTTGATTTTGTTAATTATCCAAACAGAGATGGAATTGAATTCTTAAAGATTAAATTTGATCAGATTGAAGAGGTAAAACAGATTGAACGTTGTGCTGTTCGTTTTTCGCTTCTTAAAGACTTGTATTTTCGTAGAAAACTGTTTCCACTTTCTTTAGCATATGCGGAGACCATTCATAAATCTCAAGGTTTAAGTGAAGACAGTGCTTTGGTAAACATTTGAACTACAGTTTTTAAAGATATGTTGCATTATCTTGAGTAAGAACATTATGTGCATTGTATTTGATTGATTTTGATGGGAAAAAGGTTTGTGCGGATGTGTGGATGGAAATTCACTGTATGCTCCTAAATTAGGTAAATACCCCAAGAGTGTGGTATGTCCAAAATGAACATATGAAAAAAACACTCTAGTGACGTTGGAAAAAAGAAAACAGTTCAAGAGAATGTTGAGACTGCAAAAAAAAATGAAAAGTGACACTGTTGATGATATTGTAGAATACCACTTAGAAAATAGTTCAGGTATCAACTACTATGCTAATGTAATTGTGAAAGCCGTGTTTTTTCTTGAAGATCTTCATTATCAAATTAAGGAAAATCGAGAAAAAAGATTCTGTTCTTTGTTACATAATATTTTTGAAAAGTTGAAAATTGATAAAACTAAAACCCATACTGCTACTGTCATACAGCATCTTTTGGAAATATGTACTGGTTCTTCACATTTTACACTTAATATACAACAAGATGCTCAATAATTTCTTATGTTTATGGTTGCAGTATTGGAAGATGAAGCAATACAAATTGAAAATCTGTTTGGACTTGTTTTAGAGGGGATCATTAATGTGAAGACTGTTCATTTTCTTCTTCCATTGAAATAGACACTGAACGATTCATATATTTGACAATATCAGATTGCAAAACAGTGTATTTGAATAAATTAGTAAAATCAACTAATCAAGATATAAAATGTACTCACTGCAAATCAGAAATGCTGTCAACATTTATTTATAGACAGATTTGGACAACATGTCATTTTAATGCTAAAACGTTGTAGAGCAGATGGAAGAAAATTAGAAACCAAAATAAAAAGATTTGTGGCAAGTCAAGTGTCAATTTCAGGAAGAACTTTTAAAGCAGTGGCTATTATTTTCCATGATGGACCTAGTACAACATCTGGACATTATACTGTGTATTTAAGATGCAATAAAGGATGGACACATTGTAATGATGCCCATTCGGAATTCAAATGTTGGTTGCCTTACGACTTGCCAAAGTCATATCTGATATTTTTGGTGCCTATGTTTTGAAAACATCATTCAGCCTATTGGGAAGGTGTGAACATGAATTAACAGGTTTATTTTGGATATTTTCATTGCAAATGATTTCGGAAACATCAATCAACCTATTGGGAAGAAGTCAACAACTTGCAGGAATCGTGACCGACCGTCCTACTATCATCGGTTACGGACCTGCAAGTACGATGCAATTGAACTCTGTTCGGTCACAATCGGATGTCACACAATGGGAGCATGCATTCCGGGCAGAATGCATACCGCATTGTGAATTGGAGGGGTGCAGTTCATCCCTGCACCCTGTGGCCTGCACCCCAAGGTGCCTGCCATCGACTGCAGGGATCAACAGAGGGTCACCATTCGGCAGCCTCACACCCTTGGGAGCCCTACTGGGGGCCCCCAAAGACAGTTTCCAACTGCATTTTTTGTGCCGGAAACACCGTCACGAAAAGGCAGTGAAAAACTGCCACGTACTCCCAAGGTCATAAAGAGGTGGCCTGGGGAGTACTGAAGGATTTCAGGATGGCGGACGGGCTCTCCAAGCCTGTCGTCGGCCATCCGGAAATCCGAGTTGGATTCCTTTCTGACCAAGCCCATGGGAATAGCTCGTCAGAAAGGAATCCGGGCAGCACAGTCCAATGTGGGCAAAAGGGCTCTGAACATTGTTCAGAGCACTTCCGTCCAAAATTGAAATCGGCCCCTTAGTGTTTGAGTTTGTTTCTGTTCTTTGATATTCCATTTGGAAAATTGTGTTTGAAAGAAGTAGTTGATATATTTGATCTTTGTATTATATGCAATGCAAATGAGAGTGTTTATTTTTGAAAATGTAAACAGATAGTTGAGTTTCTTGTAAATGTTTTGAACACAGATTTCTTTTTTTCGCAATCTTATTGATTGTATTTTTTTGCCCGCTGTTATATAATGATCAACATTAAAATCACTGTATACTGTGAAATTCAATAGAGTCTGAAAACAGCAAAAAAAGAACCAGAATAAGTTATATAATTCTAAAATAATGTTGTGTACTTAAAGCTATAATATTATTTGCTATAATTGTATTTTTGCCTCTCTTTTACAAAAAGTAAAAGAAAGCTTTGGAAATATTTTACATTTACTTTACCATGCAACATTGGTAAAATACTTTCAATGAGATTGATATCTATTGCAATACAGAAGGTAAGATGAAATAATGAAATAAACAAAATAATAAGAATTCATGTTTACAATCACTTTTATTGCAGTTATTCATTTTTTTAAATTCAATCATCTCATTTCTCAAATCACTTTAGCAGTACTCACGCACTCCTTCAATCACTGAAGCATAACCTATGTACTTATAAAATCACCTAGGCATTATTAATCCACATATTTAATCAGTCTTGCAGTACCCATGCACTCCTGAAATTATCCAGACATTACTTCTAGAGTCTTGCAATCACCCAAGTATTACCTATGCATTCCTTCAATGGTCTACTCATTAGTCTTGCAATGATAGAATCACCCATGCAGTAACCATGCACTCATGCATTCACCCAGGCATTACCTATACAACTATTATCCAAACAATACCTAATCACCATACACTATCTTTACACACCTCCAAACACTCAGGCAGTACCCATGAACACATGCAATCACCAAGACACTAACCATGCATTCATGCAATCATGCAGGCAGTATAAACAAATTCATGTAATTACCCAGGCATTACCCATGCAGTTACACAATCACCCAAGGAATACCCATGCAGTTACTAAATCAGCCAGGCACTACCCATGCACTCCTCTAATCACCCTGGCATTACTCACCCACTCATGCAATAACCCAGGCACTACCCATGCACTCCTCCTATCACCCAACCAGTACCCATGCACTTATCCAATCACTCTGCCAATACACAAACACTTATAAAATCACCATGTACTACCCTTGCACTCTTACAATCATCACCCAGGCACTACCCATACACTCATGCATTCTTCTGGGTATTACCCATAAACTAATACAATCAGTAAGGCATTACCCATGCACTCTTCAATCACACATACATTACCTCTGCACTCATGCAATCACCCAAGCATTAATCAAGAACTTACAAAATCACCTAGGCGCTACCCATGCACTCCTCCAATCACTCAGGCACAAATCATCCACTCATGCAATAACACAGACTCTACTCATACACTGCTCCAAACATGCATGCAGTACCCATGTACTCCTCCAGTCACCCAGCCAGTACCCATGCACTCATTCAAACACTCCGCCACTACCCAAGCACTTCTAAAATAACCAAGCACTACTGTTGCACTCCTTGAACCACCCAGGTACTAACCATAAACTCATGCAAGCACTCAGACATTATCCATGCACTCTTCCAATCACCCATAGATTACCTCCATAGTCATGCAATCTGACAGCCATTACCCATGCACTTCCAGGCACTACCAATGTACTGCTCCAATCAAATATGCACTACTCATGCACTCCTCCAATCACCCAGCCAGTACACATGCACTCATTAAATCAGTTCACCACTACCCAAACATTCATAAAAACATCACACAGTACCCTTGCACTCCTCCAATCACCCACACAGTATCCTTTCTCTCATGCAATCAGTCAGGTAATTTTTCTTTTTTTAACCAATTGATGTGGGTCTGTAAAAACTGTTTATTTTTTACAACAATTACATTTTTTTTTCTTTTTTTAACCTTTTTTTCTTTTTTGTGTGTTTTTGATTTAAAAAAAGAACATTGAAAACAGCAAACAAGCTGTTTTCCAAAAAGCAAAGAAAAAGAAATTTTTGAGCACATTATAAAAAAATTAACATTTATGTGCTTTGATGATACTAAACCGTCGACAAAATTATCTATATGCTAAGATTCTACTGGGGTTGCACTAACATGTATTTGCTGCAGTGCATTCTCTGTAGGTTAGAAAAGAATAAATCATGAGTATGTTGGTGTTGTGCCTATAACGTGGTCAGTTGTTATTATATTAAATAAAAGTGTACTCATCTGCAAAAGTATGATATAGATGAATAACCTTGTATGTATTAATATATTTACAGAATAATATGTGTTTCACAATAATATGCTTTTGAAAGTAACTTGCTAAGTTAGCTTGACTGTTGGACTTAGGCTTACAGTTGGGACATTTAACATGAAATGTGAATGTTTTTTGCGATGTATTTATCCGTATTGCAGGTGCAGACAAAAGCATTCTTAGTTCGTGAAAGAACATTGTATATAGGTTAGTGAGGCGAGGAAGAACTGGCAAGGTCAATTAAATTTAATGAGAAGAAGAAGGGAGTGCTACTGGTTGGCAATATCTGTTGAAGGGAGGAAATCAAGGACACCTCAGAAGTGAAGACTGGAACATGGGAGCATTGTATCAGGAGCTGGAACTCTTCATGGGGAAAGGAAATAATGATGTTGAATTATGTGAGGTCATGTGTCTCGAACTTTCAGCGTGTTTTTAATTAGTGAACTTACTTTGTAGTCATAGAGATATCTTTGAGAGGTACAGATCTCTCCTGACTTCTGATTATGTGGCTTTATGCTATACATGATGTTTTGCTTACAGAACTTCTACACAAGTTCTGATGCTGATACATTTTCTTGCTTCTGAATTACTAGAATTTCCTTAACTTTTAGTTTAGTGTAGAGACTGCTGGTACTGCAATTCCTACCAATGTGTGTGGAGAAGGATGAAAACCATTCATCCACTCATCAGACTTTGTTCTTTTGCATTGCAATTATGGAAACTCGATGTATTCTTTGCTGTTAAGGGACAATATTGGACTTCGATTTGGACTTCCTTTCATAATTCTGTATATTTGCAGTATGTTTTTGCGTCTGATTTATATTACCTTGACATTTTGTTTCTTATAAATCCGTTTTCAACTTAAAATACAGATTCTTAATGTGTGGTCACATTTAGTCACACAGTTTATGGACCTACACTTGTCTTCTCAAGCTACAACAAAGGTCCATTGACATAAAGAAAATAGAAAGATTGTCCCGAGCTATATTACAGTGGATAAGATAGCTGGGGATGAAGTGAGAGGCAGAAATCAAAGAAAAGATATGCAGTGGGCATGGCAGGGGCTATGGAGTCTCTGCAGGAAACATGAGGGTCTGTAGATGGCAAACTGAAGGTGCAGATATGGGCTATTAAAGAACATAATTTCGGAACATGGGAGACATGGGAGACATTGCTTTTAATCTACTCCTGAGGCTTGAGCCGGGAGGCTGTTTTTATAATTTGTGCTCAGATTTATTCACAATTATCCCGTGTGTCCGCTCCCTCCCCCTTGCACTGAATTAATAGTGTAGAATTATCTGCCACATTAGCGCCGAACGCGGAATTGTACTTTGGCTATATTTTGTACTTCTAGACAACAAACTTGCCTGCCCTGGGAAGCGGTCGATTCTATGACCGGGATCAGGTGGGACAAAAGATAGGCTGTGAGTCAGGCAGCGGCCATTTTTGTGAGGGCTCGCGCTGCACGTCGCGCTATCGAGCGCTTAAAACCAGGAAAATCCAGCAGAAATCTGATTGCTTTTAATCTACTCCTGAGGCTTGAGCCGGGAGGCTGTTTTTATAATTTGTGCTCAGATTTATTCACAATTATCCCGTGTGTCCGCTCCCTCCCCCTTGCACTGAATTAATAGTGTAGAATTATCTGCCACATTAGCGCCGAACGCGGAATTGTACTTTGGCTATATTTTGTACTTCTAGACAACAAACTTGCCTAGCCTGGGAAGCGGTCGATTCTATGACTGGGATCAGGTGGGACAAAAGATAGGCTGTGAGTCAGGCAGCGGCCATCTTTGTGAGGGCTCGCGCTGCACGTCGCGCTATCGAGCGCTTAAAACCAGGAAAATCCAGCAGAAATCTGATTGCTTTTAATCTACTCCTGAGGCTTGAGCCGGGAGGCTGTTTTTATAATTTGTGCTCTGATTTATTCACAATTATCCCGTGTGTCCGCTCCCTCCCCCTTGCACTGAATTAATAGTGTAGAATTATCTGCCACATTAGCGCCGAAGCGGAATTGTACTTTGGCTATATTTTGTACTTCTAGACAACAAACTTGCCTGCCCTGGGAAGCGGTCGATTCTATGACCGGGATCAGGTGGGACAAAAGATAGGCTGTGAGTCAGGCAGCGGCCATCTTTGTGAGGGCTCGCGCTGCACGTCGCACTATCGAGCGCTTAAAACCAGGAAAATCCAGCAGAAATCTGATTGCTTTTAATCTACTCCTGAGGCTTGAGCCGGGAGGCTGTTTTTATAATTTGTGCTCAGATTTATTCACAATTATCCCGTGTGTCCGCTCCCTCCCCCTTGCACTGAATTAATAGTGTAGAATTATCTGCCACATTAGCGCCGAACGCGGAATTGTACTTTGGCTATATTTTGTACTTCTAGACAACAAACTTGCCTGCCCTGGGAAGCGGTCGATTCTATGACCGGGATCAGGTGGGACAAAAGATAGGCTGTGAGTCAGGCAGCGGCCATCTTTGTGAGGGCTCGCGCTGCACGTCGCGCTATCGAGCGCTTAAAACCAGGAAAATCCAGCAGAAATCTGATTGCTTTTAATCTACTCCTGAGGCTTGAGCCGGGAGGCTGTTTTTATAATTTGTGCTCTGATTTATTCACAATTATCCCGTGTGTCCGCTCCCTCCCCCTTGCACTGAATTAATAGTGTAGAATTATCTGCCACATTAGCGCCGAACGCGGAATTGTACTTTGGCTATATTTTGTACTTCTAGACAACAAACTTGCCTGCCCTGGGAAGCGGTCGATTCTATGACCGGGATCAGGTGGGACAAAAGATAGGCTGTGAGTCAGGCAGCGGCCATCTTTGTGAGGGCTCGGGCGGCACGTCGCGCTATCGAGCGCTTAAAACCAGGAAAATCCAGCAGAAATCTGATTGCTTTTAATCTACTCCTGAGGCTTGAGCTGGGAGGCTGTTTTTATAATTTGTGCTCTGATTTATTCACAATTATCCCGTGTGTCCGCTCCCTCCCCCTTGCACTGAACTAATAGTGTAGAATTATCTGCCACATTAGCGCCGAACGCGGAATTGTACTTTGGCTATATTTTGTACTTCTAGACAACAAACTTGCCTGCCCTGGGAAGCGGTCGATTCTATGACCGGGATCAGGTGGGACAAAAGATAGGCTGTGAGTCAGGCAGCGGCCATCTTTGTGAGGGCTCGCGCTGCACGTCGCGCTATCGAACGCTTAAAACCATACGTCCATGGCTCCGCGCAGCGGACGCGCATTGCGAGCGCGCCGATCGCGAGCCGGAGTCAAGCCAGAGTGCTGCCCGTCTGCGCCCGTCCGCGACCAGACGGGGCACGGGGCAGAGTACTCTGGTTCTAATGTCATCGATCGGGCACCCTATATGGCGCACACTCACCAGCAAATCCGCTACACACGCGAAACTTTACTTGAAATAGGTAAGACCCCTATTAAATCATGCTGGCACTCCGCAGACCCCAGTGCGCTGCCATCACAATGCACTATATGCAATTATCGCTTTTATAATGGTTCTAATTCTAACCAGCATGTACCTAATCTAAAATTGATGTTGCTTAACTGTAGATCCATGGTCAAACACAAACTGGAACTTCATGACCTATTACAGAAACATGACTTTGATGTGGTGTTTCTAACCGAAACCTGGCTAGAAGAATCCTCATCCCCCGAAATACTTGAGACAGTCCCTCTGAATTACAGCTTATTGAGAATCGACAGGCCCATACAGCGAGGTGGAGGACTTGCAATGATCTTTAAAAAAGAACTGGAATGCACCCTCACCAATAAGGGTATCACTAACAGTGAAAGCGGTACTTTCTCTATTAAAGTGACTCCCTATATGACTATTACTGGGCTTCTCATTTATCGGCCCCCTGGCAACGCCACCCCCTTCTGCAACCAGCTAATAGAAACGGCGACGCAACTAGCTATTAAATACAACAATTTTATGATTCTAGGCGATCTTAATCTCCATTTTGAAGATTCTCATGCTAAGGAAGCCCAACTACTTAAGACTGCCCTACACGCTTTGGGGATAACACTGCTCTCCACCTCCCTCACACACAAACATGGCCATCTTCTTGACCCTATCTTTGCAACCTGGGAAGGTATTGATATACAACCCCCTGTCCCAATTATCTGGTCAGACCACCATATGATCATTTTTTACATACCTAAGACCAGGACTAAGAATACTGTTAACAAACCCCTGTATTCTAAGCGGCGTAACTGGAAAAATTACACCCCCGAACGTCTGATTGACGAATTAAAAACCCACCCCCCTCCCCAAGGTCAGTCCTTACAAGATACCTGGAACAATTATGAACTTTGGCTGGGTAAGGCACTCGACAAAATTGCCCCATGGACGTGCAAGCCCCCAGCCAGGAGAACAAAATCTGAACCGTGGTTCTCAGAAAAATGAAAAACTGCTAAAGCCCGATGTAAAGCGACTGAAAGAAAATGGAGAAAGAACTATTCTACGGAACTTAAGGAGACCTACAAACAAGAACTGAAGTCTTATCAGAGACTTATAAGAGAGGAAAAAAGTCTCTTTTATCAAAACAGAATCGAAGAGGCTATTAATCCATCTAAAGAATTATTTCGGATTTACAAGGAACTTACAGACACGTCGAGCTTGGATACGCAGGACACATACTCTAACGAGTTATGCGAACAAATTGCGGACTTCTTCGTCAATAAAGTAGAGAAAATCCACGCTACTTTCCCCACTCCCCCCACATCCGGTAAGGAAATACCCCCACCTCAAAAAACCACTCTCACCCAATTTCATACTCCCGACAAAGAAAAACTGTCCAGCATAATTAACAGTATCCATTCTGGCTCCCCTAATGATGTGTGTCCGTTAGAAAAGTGCAAAGACATCATGGACCATACTCTTATGGATCAAATAAGTCAATTGATTACTCTATCTTTCAAAGAATGTTATGTCCCGGAGGCTTGGAAAACTGCTCAGGTCATCCCTCTGAAGAAAAATCCCAACATTCCGGTCACCCAATTTCAAAATCTCAGGCCGATATCTCTACTGCCTCAATGCGCCAAGATAATTAAAAAAATAGTCAATACTCAACTCATGGCATTTTTAGAATCAGAAAACATTCTTCACCCTACTCAATCCGGCTTTAGACCCAACTATTCCACGGAAACAGCTGTTTTGTATTCCACGGAATGTATCCGCAAGATGGTGGACGAGGGTGAGACAGCAGCGTTGGTCATGCTCGACTTAAGCGCAGCTTTTGATACTGTGCTACATGCCACGCTGCTGTCCCGTCTTTCAGACATCGGAGTAAAAGACCATGCTTTGGCGTGGATTAAATCTTTTCTCACTAAGAGATCTTTCCAGATACATTGCCCACCCTTTAAATCATCTTCTCGTGACGTGAGCTATGGGGTTCCACAGGGCTCTAGTTTGAGCCCCACATTGTTCAACATCTATATGGAACCCCTAGCTCAGGTCATAGAGAACTTCGGGGTGGGCATTGTCAGCTACGCCGATGACACCCAGCTTATGTTTAAGCTCACTCCTGACACCGAGAAGTATGCTTCCAACTTCTCGGAGTGCATGGCTGCTGTCGCCATGTGGATGGACAGCAACTGCCTCCGGCTGAATGGAGACAAAACAGAGGTGCTAGTGATAGGGAATAAAACCTCACTATGGTCTCAAGCGTGGTGGCCCACAACTTTGGGCGACTGTCCTCGCCCTGTTGAGAAGGTCAAAAACCTAGGGATCATGATCGACTCTGATCTATCAGGAAAATCCCATGTCAATAAAATCATAGGCAAATGCATCGGCACATTAAGAATTCTCAGAAAAATCATCGACCTCATCCCTACTGAAGCCAGGAAAACTATCGTTCATGCACTTATCACTCCTCACCTGGACTATGGGAATGCTCTCCTTTTAGGTTTGAACCAAAAACATCTCCACCAGCTTCAATGCCTACAAAATGTGGCCGCCCGATTAGTACTGGGTCTTCCCAAAAGAACATCAGCCAAGGCGGCATTGTCCAAATTGCACTGGCTCCCCGTTAGGGAGAGAATCAAATTCAAGAGCCTCTGCTATGCCCACAAGATAGCCCACAACAAGGGTCCCACCTATCTAAGAGGCCTCTTGACCATCCACCGCCCTACCAGAGACCTTAGGTCCTCAGGAATGTCTCTATTCAAACTCCCTCGCGTCCACAGAGCGAAAATTGGTGGCCGTTCCTTTGGCTACCTCGGAGTGAAATATTGGAATGCCCTACCGGTTCATTTAAGAATGGAACCTTCAGAAACTCTTTTCAGAGCCAAACTGAAAACCCATCTCTTTCCTCAATAAGCCTGTGATGATCTCCATCCATTCCCTTCTCGATTCTCTGTGAGTTTTTTCAGCAATCAGCGCGGGGATACACAGCTGTGCAGCCATGCGCTTTAAAAATGTTTTATTATTATTATTATTATTATTACTGAGAGCATACTCACAGGAGATGTTGCAAGGAACCATAAAGGACATGCAGAGGAGCAGGACATGAAAGAGGAATTTAGATGGTAGTGTACAAAACAGAGCATGCAAATGGTTAAACAGTCACTGTCACCAAGATCAGACTGGGATGCCTCGATTGGCTAGGAAGGGTACCTCAAGTGACGTTAAGAAATGTCCTTTAATCAGCTCTCACAGTGTGAAAAGCAGTGCTTGAGAGGGCCCCACATTTGATTAAAGGATAACTGGCAGGGATGAGGTGCAATACATAAGGCATCCTTGAAAATGCCGTTTTAAAAACACTTGGAGATGCTAGCATAAGACAGAATTTGAACTCTTAAAGAAGGGGACCACCCTTCATTACATCTGGCAATCCGGCAAGAGTAAGATTGAATGAATTTTCAGACCTTATCTAATGCCAGGGAGAAGGCACCACAGTTAGAAAGCTAACACACTACGCTTCCAGGGTCTCCATCCTCCCGTGACACCCTTACTTGAACTCACTTTCCTCTAGCAACTCAAGCCTGCACCCCACTCCAGCACTTTCAAACAACCCTGAAAGTCAACCATTGACTCTACATGGAAGAGTGTTCAGGGCCAACTAATGTCTTCCTACAATGTGTCTATTGCTAACCAGGATCGGCAAGAGACAGAAAGTAGGCCCGGGCACCAACATAAAAGTCGCCTCCATTAACAAATCAAATATCTAAAAAGCTGTGTCTCACATTTTGTAGATCGAGGCAGTTTAGAACTTGCAAAGATATGTTGTATTGGTGTTTTACATGGTATATGACACTGCATGAACTGTAACTTATATCCGTGGAAATATCAGGGAAAACAAGAGTACAACCAGCCACCATGCCGTAAAAAAGACCCACAAATGACCAAAAAACAGCCCACGCACTGCTGTCAGACTGGTTCAGCCAGTCCCACCCTGTTGCTGCCTGTTCCTCATCGTGCATTTAGACATGTTTCTCTAATGTTTCTCTTTGCTGCCCACTTTCAGATATTTACTCCTATGCGCATCACTCCTACTTTAATTTTTTTTTTAACTTATTTAGAATTGGTGTATTGTGTTGAGCAGCATTCCTGATCAAAATGCTTTGGCCACCAAAAGCATTTTTGGGGTTCAGGGTGAGTACAGGTGTTCAGTTACAGGTTTTCCAGAGTATGTGCCTGTACTCTAAGTGAAGTAGGCCCAGTGAGTTATATGCTTTTTTCCTCTGCCTTCCTCTGGCTCTGGCATATGATCCACATTTTTTCCTGTTGCTGTACTGAACGGGTACGTGAGGGAACACATGCATGCAGACAGAGAGATGCAGCAATAGTTTAGTTATCCAGCAACATACTTTTAGCTTTTAGCCCAGGATCCCAGAGCTGTTTATTGGCATATGTTTTTCTTTTTTAATTAGGGGCACTCCTGGTACTTGGATGCATGGTGACAAAACTCAGGAGATGTGCAGTTCTTAGCAAGGAGACAGTGCATTTATTACACTATGCATATGAGTGATTTGGTGTTAGTTGAGTACATAACCATGGCATTGATGCTGGCAGATTGAGGGAAACTCAGGGGCATATTACCAAGCAATAGCGATAATTATCGCTATTGCTTGGTTAGAGACAAAAATTTACAGCTGAGCTGCAGCGATTTTTACCGCAAATAAACCTTGGTATTACCAAGGTTTAATGCAAATGCGAGAAAAATCACCGCAAAGCATGAATATCGCTGAAAAGTCAGCGATATTCATGCATTACCGAGCTAATGCTCTTAGCCATGTTATCCACCTCCCATTGGATAACATGGCTAAGAACTGCTCAGGGCAGGTGTTAGCTTTTGGAGATATTCGCGCTTAGCGCGAATATCTCCAAAAGTTGGTAATAGGAGATAGCGATGTTAGCGACTGTTTTCAGTCGCTAACATCTTGGCACGCCCACTTTGCATGTCATTAGTGATAAATATCACTGACATGCAAAGCGGGGCCAAAGATGGTCGCTATCTCCTACTAGCTGTCACTAACTGGTGTTAGCGACAGCTAGGTAATAGGGAGATAATTTTATCTCCACTTTCTTGGCTTTTAAAGCCAAAAAAACGGAGATAAACCCCCTTGATAATATGCCCCCCAGTCCCTTGAACCTATCATCACATCACTTTCAGATTCCCTAAGGGACATTGAAGGTCAGAGACAAGGGGGTGTGGGGGCATGTGTCAAGGCATGCTTCTCACAGATGAGCACAGGATAACCTGAAGCAGGGAGGCAAATCAGAGCTGAGCTGAGCCAATAGGTAGGTTCCTGAACCTAACCCCACCAACTCATGCACATTGCTTCCAAGTTTGTTTTCACTTCTCACTGGCAATATGATGCTGTGCCAGCCAGCAACAGACACACTCTGTAAGAAAATTGTAAGCAAAAAAGACCAGAAATACAACAGGTGTATGCCTTCCACATGTATATACCTACGATCTCACCTGCAGTGTACCAACAGGCGGCTTGGTTGCAAACAGCTGAGGAAGGTGCCCACAAGCAGCATAAACGTGCATTGCCTCATATCAACACCCAGCCCATCCCACTTTCAACCAACTACAAACCTGTATACTGTGGACTACAGTGATGTAGACAACCTTCGAGAGTGTTTCTGTCTCGCACTCCTTTAGCTATCTTTGTTAGGCATCCACTTTCAGTAAGAGGAGGAGACAACAGAGAACGGGTTTTAGGTAAAAAGTCAACCTGCCAGGATTACACCAATTAAAACTACATCCAGCGGTTCAGACTTCAAAATGGCACCATCCATTACCCAATATAAGCTATTGCAACAATTGACTATTGACCCAAGTTAAGATGAACACACTGCATGTTGTATGGGTGAAACTGCATAAGAGACTAGACTTGCTTGTAAGAGGGACAATGTGCAGATGCAAATCAACAAGGGGATAGGACTTCAGGGAAATGCCAAAGCAAATGGCCACTTTTGCTTACTCCTTATGTGTAGAGTAGATGGAACCATGGCATTGACCCTACACATCTGCTGCATACCAAGAGTCATTCAATGTTTGCACTACTCAATGAGCATGACATGTCCAGAAGCATGTAGTCACGGATTAGCATGCTACCAGGTGTGTTCCTAATAACCATGAAGGACGTCTTGGGAATGAGATCAACAGAGCATTGACAGGTCAATTTTGTGTCCAAGTCATGTCATACCATGTAGACATTGTGAAACTAATGCCTGGGCTTCCAGGACACACTAGAGTGCCATCATCATGGGGACACCGCTACATAGTGTTGGATCGTAACTATGGAGTGTTGGAGGTTTCCCTGGTTAAGGAATATTGGGGTCACTAAGGGGATGTAATGTACGGGGAAACAAAGCTGAGCAGCGGCAGTTGGGGCACCTTGATTGTCCTACTGTACAATGTATCTGGAATCAAGACTTACCTGATCAATATTTGCATTAAAGACTTACCTGTTCAATCATGTCTTTTTTATACAGTTCCTGTTTGCACAGATATGGAATGCATAGACCCTACGCATTTCTTATGGCCTCTTGGCTAGAAAATCTACTTTGTAGTGTAGGCTGGACCACGATCCACTAATCTAACCTTCTATCTAGTTACAATTCCATCTCATGCCTCAAGTGTCATGAAGGGGACCTGCAGCTAACATTTACTGAGTGTTTCAGTGGTTTAGCATCAAATGGAGCATCCATCTTGCATGTCCGCTTTTGCTGACAAGAATTCGGTCTCCTTTCTCAAAAACCATGTCTCGAGCACGTCGGCACTTAGCAGCTGAAGCCTTCATTTTGCATTTACAAGAGGTGTCAGTGTCATGAATCTCGTCAGGGTCTATTGACCGGCTGCTTGTCCATTATAGTATCATCAATCCAAGAGCTCTCCCAATCAGCAAAGCGGCAGGACTTTCTCCTGTATGCACAAAGGGCTAGGCGTAAAACAGACTGGAGGTCAATACCTTCCAGTACAGCATGTTGAACCACCCTTTTCAAAGTACTCCTAAATCATTCAACAACGCCATTTGCCTCTGCCAGAGAGGTGTACTTTTCGGATGTTTAAAATGATTAAGAAAGCCTTTGAACTCTCTGCTATTGAAGGGTGGACCATTGTCAGATTGTCAGATTTGAGAAGGAAGGGGACATTCCATGTTGTGAAAATGTCAATTCAGCCACTCAATGACTCTGTCGTGTGAGGTTGATGAAAAGTCAATGTTATTATCGGTTAATGTGTTGTCAATGTAAACCATGATATCTGCATGCCTAACAACGTCAATACCAGTAAAAATTATGTTGATGTTTGCTACGATAAATGTACACATAATAATGAGAATGTCAGTAAATATGATATCATTGACTGTCTTGTTATATGTACACATAATAACAAAATTGTATGATTGCCAACTAATTAATCTGAGATGACCTTCCCATCGACCCTGAGTCAGAGATAAGTGGTCGTACAGGTCCTACGACCCAATCCCAAGCATACCGATAGATAGGTCACAGTTGGGGTTACACTTAGTCGGAAGACAAACACTCAAACAGGGAAAACCCTGATCGATCCAACAGATATGCTGTTACATCAAAAACAAGTCTTAGGAGATTGGCCCCTATAAAACATGTTTGGCCAAAGGTGCGCATTCCCAAAATACCACAAAGTCAGATGCCACATGTAGTTAGGAACGGTCAGCCAACCAGAACACAGCCTGCACACCACATGCAGTGATCACGCACCCCCCATGCACGACATCTGGACACATACACACTGGCCAACACTAGCACTCTCGATCTCTAGGGCCACTTTGTCCCTCATATCAAATCATTGTGTTTATGGTTCATGAATATGCCCAGGTCTACATGCAAAAGAGTGAGTAATTGTTTTATTGTACCTCAAGAACTGTATATATTATTGGCCAAAATGACTGTACATTGAGACAGTCTTCAGACACGACTGTGCTGATACTCTTCCATTCTCTGCATTAAATAAAACCAACTTGTTACTGGTTTGCCAAATTCCTCTTGTCTTTTCATTTTTCATGGTGGCATTTTTTTGCGAGGGGGCATCTTGCCTTTTTGATTTCTGAAGATGGCGAGCAATGCCTGATGATCCTTGACAATGGTAAGATGCTTTCCATACAGAAATACATGAAAATGTTCACACACACAATAACATGAGCACTTTCAGTCTGAGATAGACTCCAGCTAGCATAGGCCACAATGTGTCTCTGAGCATCAGGCTGTCCATTGCGTTGGGAAAGGATCACTGAAACAATATCAAGGTCAAGAATATCGAGTTACAAAAATATCGAGTTAAAAATATAGAATACCAAAATATCAACCTCTTATCTCCAAACAGGAAAGTACAAAAATATCGAATCAAAAATATCGATGTAAAAAATATAGTTAGTCAAAATATCGAATTTTTACAAATGCTTTAAATTAATTAAAACTTAATGAAATAATGAATATAACTAACTTAAACATACTTAAAATACTTAAATAACCTTAAAGTAATAAATAATTAATGTAAGTAAAAAAAAGAAATACAAATTGATTTGTTAATACATATATATATATATATATATATATATATATATATATATATATATATATATATATATATATATATATATATATATATATATATATAACGTAATATTAATAAAAACATTACAATATTTTTGCCGTAGGATAGCGGAAAGGGTAAAATTGACTATAACCACTCCAGTGAGTGCAACAGTAGGGAAAGCGTTGGATAGCGTAGGGGTAAAAATTACTATTCAAACTCCAGGGAGTGCAACAAAAGGGAAAGCGTTGGATAGCGTAGGGGTAACAATTACTATTCCCACTCCAGAGAGTGCAACAGTAGAGAAAGCGTTGGATAGCGTTGGGGTAAAAATTACTATTTCACTCCAGAGAGTGCAACAGTAGAGAAAGCGTTGGATAGCGTAGGGGTAAAAATTACTATTCCCACTCCAGAAAGTGCAACAGTAGGGAAAGCGTTGGATAGCATAGGGGTAAAAACTACTATTCCCACTCCACAGAGTGCAACAGTAGGTAAAGCGTTGGATAGCGTAGGGGTAAAAATTACTATTCCCACTCCAAAGACTGCAACAGTAGGGAAAGCATTGGATAGCGTAGGGGTAAAAAATACTATTCCCACTCCAGAAAGTGCAAGAGTAGGGAAAGCATTGGATAGCGGGAGGGTTAAAATTACTATTCCCACTCCAGAGAGTGCAACAGTAGGGAAAGTGTTGGATAGCTTAGGGGTAAAAATTACTGTTCCCACTCCAGTGAGTGCAACAGTAGAGAAAGCGTTGGATAGCGTAGGGGTAAAAATTACTATTCCCACTCCAAAGAGTGCACCAGTAGGGAAAGTGTTGGATAGCGTAGGAGTTAAAATTACTATTCCCACTCCAGTGAGTGCAACAGTAGAGAAAACGTTGGATAGCGCTAGGGGTTAAAATTACTATTCCCACTCCAGAAAGTGCAACAGTAGGGAAAGCGTTGGATAGCGGGAGAGTTAAAATTACTATTCCCACTCCAAAGAGTGCAACAGTAGGGAAAGCGTTGGATAGCGTAGGGGTAAAAATTACTATTCCCACTCCAGTGAGTCCAATAGTAGGGAAAGCGTTGGATAGCATAGGGGTAAAAATGACTATTCCCACTCCAAAGAGTGCAACATTAGGGAAAGTGTTGGATAGTGTAGGGGTAAAAATGACTATTCCCACTCCAAAGAGTGCAACAGTAGGGAAAGCATTAGATAGCGTAGGGGTAAAAATTTATATTCCCACTTCAGTGACTGCAACAGTAGAGAAAGCGTTGGATAGCGTAGGGGTAAAAATTACTATTCCCACTCCAAAGAGTGCAATAGTAGGGAAGCTTTGAATAGCGTAGGGGTAACAATTACTATTCACACTCCAGAGAGTAGGGAAAGTAAATACTTCATATATGGATACAAAAAAAAATATTAATACCAAATACAAATTAATTAAGAGTAATTAACAATTTTATATAATATAATGATTAATCAATTAAAAATACAAAAAAAATAATGATTACAAAAAATTACCTATTAATACAAATTATTTTCCAATTAACAATTAATTAATTAACAATTAAAAATTATTAAAATGTACAATGAAACAAAACCAATAAATAAATAACAATATTTGATTATTTACAATTAAATTACTTCCCACCCTATTCCCCTATAAATCCACAACCCGCTACAGAAAATACATTATTACAATTTACATAATTATAAATTAATCAATTAATTGAAATTAATTACCAATTATATTTTAAATAATTACCTATTAAAAATGTAAATATGTATTAATTCAAAATAAATACCAATAAATACATTTAAAAATTTAAATATTTATATTTAAAATACTTCCCACCCTATTCCCCTACAAACCCACAACCCGCTACAGAAAATACATTAATACAATTACCATAATTATTAATTAATCAATTAATTAAAATATTTAACAATTATATTTTAATTAATTACCAGTTAATTAATAATTAACAATTAATTCAAAATAAATACCAATAAATAAATTAACATATTTAATTAATTATAATTAAATTACTTCCCACCCTATTCCCCTATAAACCCACAACCCGCTACAGAATTATATTACGCAAAAATTAAATACCATAACATTTATTAATTAAAATAAATTATAAAATAAATATACACTTTTCACACATATACTAACATGAAAAATACTTAAAAAAATTAATATTAACTTACCTCAAATTCAATATTTTTGTTGTCTATATTCTGTCCATTCTATATTTTTGTTTTCTATATTCTGTCCATTCTATATTTTTGTTGTCTATATTCTGTCATTCTATATTTTTGTTGTCTATATTCAGTTCATTCGATATTATTTCTATTCTATATTTTTGATTCGATATTAATGCTATTCTATTCAATATTTTTGTAGTCTATATTCTGTCCATTCGATATTGTGTCCATTCTATATTTTTAACTCGATATTAATATAACTCGATATTAAAAACTCGATTTTTTGACTGTATACCGTTGGGAAAGGATCGTGTCCAACCGCACTGGGATGGCATCCACTATAATATCTATATGCAATTTCGGATCAAAGTAAGCCATTTCAGTTTCATTTTCAATTTAGTGTTTTATTTTCTTGAAACTTCGGTCACATTCAGATGACCATGCAAACGGAACATCTCCTTAAAGGGGCCCTCACAGTGGCAAAATCATGATTATAGCTAGAGCAGTAGCTGGCCATGCCTAAGAAGGATCACAGTATGGTCACATCTTCAGAAGGGCAAGTAAATGACAATGCTTGTACCTTTTCGGGGTCAGGAGTAATTCCGTTTTCCAACATGGAAAAATAATTTGTCTATTTTTGAGGCATTCACACTTCTCAGAATTTAGTGTGAGACCTGCAAGCATGCAGACGGCATACTTTTTTGAGTGCTTTGCAATGTTCCTTTTGTGTAGTCCCAAATACCAGTATATCATCACTGTAGTTTAAAGCATTTGTGGCAGGCTAAATTATTAGACAAATGACATCTTGAAAGATCTATGTAGCTGACAACACACCAAAACTGAGTCTTTTATATCTGAACCAGCCAACATGCTTGGAAAAATGAGTAACGTACCTACAGTTTTCTTACAGTTCAAATTGATAGTAATCTTTATTCAGGTCGAGGGGAGAGAAAACTTTGGCACCCTTATGCTTTGTAATCATGTCCACAATATTTAGACCGAGATGTCTTTCTCTTTCGATTGTTTTGTTGACCTGTTGCATATCAACACAAATGTGGAATGAACCTCCACTGTCATTTTTAAGCAACACAATGGGTGAAAACAACGGTGTCGGACCAGTAAAGCTCTCGCTGACAATAGATGGTGATGTCAATAAACTGTTGGAAAACTAATTTGATGATGAGCGACTTCCTTTTGTTTCCACTTGCCTCTTCGATGTTGTTCTTTGCCCTTGTGGGAGTGGCTAGAGTACTTCTGGAACTTTCTGGCATCCATCTTCTCATCTCTTTGTGTTGCACTTGGGGCCTGTTTATGAGAGGCCTGTCACGTTGTTGCATCGCTAATTTTGACATGACGGTGACACAGGCAGTACTCCATACTTACAAATAAATGTATGTGGCCAAATGGGTCAGTTTTGGTAGGCCTGCATCAGAAAATACCTGCGCCACAACAAGCTGCGCAATGCAGAGCCTGGAATAAACACACACAATGATATTAATGCTTTTGACAATGTGTGATGCATCATTGGCAAGCGTTGTGCAGAGGCTGAAATGTTTAAAATGACTACGTATCGGCAAACCAGGTGTAGGGAATGATGCATTGGCTGTGGTACATGAAGACAAGCTACACGAAACTGGCAAGCAAAGCTACGACATGGAGGTGCTAATTTTGCATCTGGGAGTTGTGAGGAGACCACCACCATCCCACCATCCCACCACCCAGGCAGCACAGGAGAAGTGACCACATTTTTCACTAGCAAACGTCTGTGATTGACATCACGGAGGATGAGGTCCTCACACACTACCGACTCAGGAGGGAGTCCATAATAGAACTCCTGAACCAGATATTGCCAAGGCTTCAGCCACCAATTATCATGCCCACCGACATCCCTCCGTAGGTCAAGCTGATGGCTGTCCTCCACAAGCTGGCATCTGGTTCATTCAGGATCTTTTGTCCCGACAGCCCACACCAACACTTTAGAGTTGGAAGTAAGTTTATTTAAACTTACAAGAAAATTGCGCCTCAGACATTTCTTTGAAAATATCGTGGAAAAACAGCCCACAACGGAGACAGATGAATTAAGGGGATTAAAAACCAGAAGTACATATATGCCCCCTATAAGCCACAAGACAATAGACTTATATGAACAACTATGCAGCAAAGACCTAAAACAATTAAGCACCAAACAAAAACCGCACAAAATGAACACCACCAAGAAAGAATTTGGAATTCTCAAATCTATAGCCAAGAATCAAAATATCATATGCCAAAAGGCAGATAAAGGAGGTGCAACGGTTATCCTCAACAAAACATACTATCAAAATACCATGAACGAACACCTAAGAGACACGAATTTATACATGGAGATAGAAACCAACCCAACGACAGAAATTAAAAAAGTTTTGCAGACTATAGTTCAGAAAGCGCATGACCAAGGAACCATCACGGAAATAACACTCAAATATCTCACACAAGAACATCAAAGAACACCAACTATTTACCTAGTCCCCAAGGTTCACAAAGACCTATTGAAACCACCATGCAGACCAATCGTGTCCACTAAACAAAGCATCCACGAACCAGTTGGGAAATATCTGGACAGATATTTGCAACCATTAGTATTGAAAACCAGATCATATTTGAAAGACACCACAGACTTCCTTTTAAAACTGTCTACCATTCAACCAGATGAAAGCATGATCATGGCTACTATTGATGTAAAAGCCCTCTATACCTCAATACCGCATCAGCAGGGATTGGAAGCTATTGAAAGCGCCCTTCTAGAAAGTGATTACCCACAAGAACAACAAGTATTTCTTTTAGAACTAATGCAATTTACATTACAACACAGTTATTTCGAACTAGACAAGAAATGGTTTATGCAACAAAGTGGAACATCCATGGGAAATTGCGCCGCTCCGGCGTACGCAAATCTGTTTATGGCAGCATTTGAGGAAGCACACGTATTTCAAGACACGATTTGGAACAACAATATCGTCATGTATGTACGATTCATAGATGACATTTTTTTGATATGGAAAGGCTCCCATAACCTACTTGAACATCAATTACAAATTATGGATTCAAGAATAGATCAAATTGGATTTACATGGAACATCCAGGAATCCAGAATACAATATCTTGATGTTGAGATAACCAAAGAAGTTGACGAATTTTCCACAAACTTATATCGTAAGAAAACAGACAGAAACAACCTGTTGCAATTCAATAGTCACCATCCTCCAGCCCTCAAGAAACACCTCCCATATTCTCAGATGCTACGGGTGAAGAGAGTGGTCTCAGAGGCTTCAAAATGTAGAGAACAAATGAACGAAATGAAACAAAGATTCATTGAAAGGGGATATCCTTCAGACATCACTCAAACCGCACTAATACGAGCTCAACAAAAATCCAGACAAGAGTTATTAATTCGGAAAACACCTGTATCTAGCAACCGCATCACATGTGTGAGCAAATTCTCCACAGTCAGTACCCAATTCAAACAAATTATCAAAAAACATTGGCCAATGCTCACAATGGAACCAGACTTCAAAGGAATTTTTTCAGAGGAACCAATTTTTGCACATACCCGCGCAAAAAATCTAGCAGATTTCTTAAAACCACAGATTGATGAACCCATTAGAACATCATTCCGGGGTACGATCCCGTGTTATAATTGCAACACGTGTAACAATATCATCAAAGGATCAAGTATAACACACCCACATAAGGGTTATCCCATATCATTAAAAGTGAATGCAACATGTGACTCAAGCAACCTAATCTACATGATTAAATGCCCTTGTGGAGACGTTTATGTGGGACACACTGAACGCAAATTAAAAATCCGCATAAATGAACATAAAAGTACCATCAGACTCAAATCCAAGAAAACCAGTGTGGCGGAACATTTCACGCAGATGCAACATAATGTCAGCCAACTACGAGTATGTGTACTTGAAACACTACCTAAAATGGAAGGTTCTATGAACAAAACCAGGCTATTGAAACAGGAGAATTACTGGATTTATAATCTGGGCAGTTTGAAGCCCGGAGGACTTAATGAGAGAACAGAATTTCTTTGTTATTTATAATGATTTGAGTCATCCAAAATGAGTAAAGTATTTTTATGGCATTAATACCTTTGAGTATAACACCCACAGATTACACGAACAACGTGCTAGCGTAGTAGCAGCACATATACATAGTGGTAGCGAGCACTGGTACAGATCCCCTACTATAGGAGACTAATAAAGTTAACGTGAACACACACATACAAAAAAACGGGTCAGCGGGAGTTAAATAGTGCGCAGGCGCGAGGGGCGTAACACCGGAGGAAAGCAGGACCAGTCCGTAGAGGAATGGCGTGAGAAGCAGAAACGCCGAGGTAAGCTGACAAACAACCATATTCTGGCTGTTTAAGCGCGTAAGATAAGAAAGATACCAGAACCCATACCCTGCTTAGTAACAGCAAGTTCAATAGATCTGATAACGCACACTTGTAACGCTCTAGATTTAACATTCGGTTCCATTTTAATCAACACCGCCAGCGCGTAATGCGAGGCTCTCATTCTTTTAACCGCTTCAAAGACGGCAGGAAACAATAGTTAGAAATCAAGTTTGGTGAACGTAACTGCCTTTAGATACGGTGTAACATCCAGAAAGATCGAGTTCTTAATATTTCCATATAGTTTAATGAGAACCTAAGGTCCCGATTAATTTGAGATAGAATGCCCGCTGATTTAGTTAAAACGATACGATTGTAAATATTGAACAGTTGAGTTAAATTAGATGCAATATACCTAAATGCACATAAGGTTAAATCATGTTTCTTTAAATTGTAGATTTACTATTTCCCTGATGAAGGCAGGAACACACTGCCGAAATGCATTGGATTTTCATGTGAAATAATGGAAAACAATTTTTGAAAATCATTTCATGAAGAATAAATGAAATACATATGAACAATGGATTAACTGTTTTATTTGGAACATATATCTTTACTAATTTGGTACCTGAGAAACAGAAAACTTAGAGCTGATTCAGCACATATCGGTGCCCGGGGGGCCAGCTACACCCAGCTAGGTATAGCTGCTATCAGAGGTTCATTCAGTATCACAACAGCCAGATTGGCAGGAATATCACAGCCATCTTTTTCTGCCTTCCTACCCTCTGACCTGGATGCCGTCATCCGCCTGAGCTCCGAGAAACTCTACACCTGCTGACAGATTGAAAAAGACAGACATTTTGCGGGAAGGTCTAGGGGTGGGCAAGCAATACTCCACCTTGTCACGGAACTCTGCAGAAATGCAGGGTTTTTAAGTAACTCCTTGAAATTCTGTGGAGTGAAACTTCATGAGCTCTGCCCAGGCTTATCTGGGACATGCATGAGTGCCTGTCACTTAACCACTCACCCTTGCACCATTGTAGTAGGAGGTCATTGTTGTTAGCTGTTTGTAAACCATGGATGTGGTCCCCACCTACCTGGATAATCTCAATGATCTCTGGCATGAATACTTGCTAAGTGTGGCATTTCATGCATGTGACTTTGGCAGGTCACTTGCTAAATTTGAATGTCATAAGTCTCACATTTCCTCTTACCCTGCATATGTGTAGCTTTGCTCCTGGGTCTGTGCTCTGGCTGGTCTATGTTGTTATGTGTGTATACTGTACAATTGATGTAATGTGTGGGTACACTGACACTAAATGCATCGGCCAAAGGGACACAATGTCCCTATTTATCCCAGTGTGCCTTATTACACCATTTAACATTTGACAAAGGACCCCAAATACTTATTAGTTGCAGTGCATGCTTAATGACATCCAAGGCATAGCACTTAGCTTCTACATCCTTCAGTGGCATAGATATGATGCTATACAGAAGGTGTCTAGCCAAAAATATCTGCATATTGTCAGTGCATGCTTTATGTTAGTACTCATACGATATCTCCAGTTTAAGCAGTGAGGCTGACATATGTGCATGATGACATTGTGATGATAACTGAGCAACATATCTGTGGATGTGTGAAAATGTGTTAGTGGCTCACATGCCAGACAGAATCCAATTTCTGCAGTTCTACAATTATGTGATTAGCTACCCTATTTCACTGTGCGACAATCAAGGTACAGATGCTTATTGTCACAGCATGATGTTCAAATGTTCAAACGGATTTGCAGCACAAATCCATGATATGGGAGGTCCATGATGCTTGACCTTGTCCAACAAGAGCACGTGATAGTGACTCAGTACAATTTTCTTGAGATGATAGGAAGTATTTTATGGGTCTACACATCCACCATGGTCTAGTTAGTCCTATGTGCAACAGACATACAATACGCAGGTTCAAAGTAGTGCATTTATTTACAGGTGTTCATAGGCTAATTCACAGTAGCAGTTCTTACAGCAACAACCCGTATATTTTTAGAGAGCCAAAGGTAGTCCAGACAGAGTCCATGGGGATACATGTATGTAACATATAGAGGAGAGAACTATTCCAGTGAGGAGGTCTAAATTGCCATTAGAGATGTTAGGCCTCATCAATAGGCCACAAATGGATCAGATTAACAGGTGGGCAAACAAAAAGGGACCAGTACCAGGTGACAAGGGCGATGGCATGATAATTAACACAGGTCCAATGGGAAACTGGGCAAGAGGCACAAACAAATGTTACTGGTAGATTGCAGCAGGAAATTGGTGAAGTGCACATCTTCCTTCTCTGATGTGTGTTTGTTTCCCCTAAGAGTGGTGGTCTTTGTGCATGAGGCATCTGAGGCACACACAGACATCAGTGGCTGCAGATTTGGCTCGCCTCTCCTTGGCAGCATTCATCTGTGCCATCTAGGAGGGCAGCACAGCACGGAGAAGCTTGTTGAGAAGCTGATGGCTTGTCAGCAAGGGAACAACGTCGAGGTGGAAGGCAGACATAGTGGCAATGTAGGAGTCCTGCTTCATGGAATGGGGGATGGTGTTGATGGCCCCAGCTGGGTGGCAACCTCACTGGTGTCACATTGGCAGGGCTGTTGTTGTTGCCTCTTCCTCACGACACCAGCAATGTCAGCCAGGGACTGTTCCATTCTATGAAGCAATGGGTATGTGCCTTTGATTGCCTCAGACATGTACTTATTGAGACTGAATCACCTACTAACTCCCTCTATCTGCAATGGACTTCATCCCCGCCTGCATCTCATCTTCCAGCTGCTGCTGGAATCCAATCGCTCACCATTGGTCGCCAACTTGGGGGTCCCAGGAGTCCAGGCTGGTGCTTTCACTGGCAGATGAGGCATGCTCTATGGTAGGCTGTTCCTCTAGAGACCCAGCAATGCTGACACCCCTTGCCATGACTGCAGAAGGTGTTCCAATGGAGTACCGGAGGTAGTGAAAGGTGTTATCATCCATGGGGGGCATTGATGTGTAGGACATATGTTACTCATAGACAATGTGGCTAGGATTCACTGTAGTTACCTTTCAGATGGCAGTATCTCTACATTATTCACAAGACCATTGTGTGACAAAGGTGATATTTTGTGTCATATCACACATTGCAACACAGTTACACAACTTGCTGGCCTGCCCTGCTGGGAAGGGTGAGTTGAGGCAAGGTCCACATCTGCCTTGGTGTCAGTCTTTCTTTTTCATGATGGTTATACTGAATGAAGTGTCACCTGTTGACACCACTACTGTGCACATTACAGCAAGTTACCAGGGTGCCTGCATTTCCTGTGGCTACTACTCAGTCCACAGCTCCTGGGTGAGTGATGTGGTTTTCGTCATGTAATATTGTTGATCCTGCAGTTTGCCTTCTGCACGGAACACCACACCAGTCTTCCTTGTTGTGCTGTCTTGCTTGCACATTGTATATTCATGTGGTCAAGGGCTCACATTTGACACGCATCAACACAACTCTACACAGAAAGGAATGTTGTTACACATCAGGTATGTGTAAGTCCATGTACTTACCATGGTTTTCCTAATTGTGTAAACTCATGTGATTTCAGTACACACACAGTTGTCTCCATATTCATGTTCTGTCAACAATGTGTACCAACTCTAAAGGTATAGGCCCAGTCAAACTAGGAAGGTTGCTGCCACTTACTCACACCTCATTTTGTAATTACCAGATGTGTTTATCTGCAGAGTATCACACATCACTCAGCTCAGGCTAAGGCTCACTTACTTGTACCTGTACATGACTCCTCTGCCACTCCTCTAGTGGACCCAGTGACTTTACTTTGTGTCAAACAACGTTGGAACACAGATGATCAATTGACTGTCATGTGACACCAACACTCCCAATGTGATTCACCATTTGTAATTTACTAACATGGGTGCCTATATCTGAGGGCTATGGCTGACGCTACGGTCCACATGCTAGTAGCTATGATATTCTGTGACATGTACCTATCCAGGTTGGATACACCTCACCCTCCAAACATCACTAAGACCTGCCCTTCGTCGTGGAAACATATCTCATCCAGTCACTTTACAATTCCCTGTTTTACATCCTCCTGCTTTGACGTATGTGGCATAGTCAGACATTGCTCTTTCCATGTCCCTCCTGACAGGTGCTACATCTTCACTAAGGTTCACTTAAATAAGTTTTGAATGACTTTCCCATTATCTGTGGCTGGTAGAATAGCAGTTGCTAAGAAGGTGGTGGCACTGAGAATGCTTTCATTATTCTCTACTCTGCCAATGTCGTTGCCTCGCTGGTGGTTTTGAGACCTTAAATCCTTACTATTGGAACTCATCTGGGAGCCTGGTAGAAGTAAAGTGTTTCTAACTAAGTTGTAGCGTCCTGTACCGGAAGGTTGGTTGGCTGCTCAAGGTTTAGAGTCTTATTACTTTGCGCATAGCTGCAATGGTTCAACCAGTGGATTTATTGTAGGTTTAATCATGAAGGGGGTGTCATTGGTTCACCCCCAGACCTGCTGGACTTATCGCAGGTCCTCTTGGTTCACCGTCAGCAACTGCATGCTGCCTTTCAGGAGCTCCTTGTGGTACAACAATGCTGGTGCAGTTGTCTGCAGTGAACTTGCATCCCTGTGTCCTACTTACCAGATCTGCCACCAAGGTAGTTGAAGATAGTGTCCCTTGAAGCGTTGTTGGCGAGATAGCAGAGTGGACTGCCTATTGGATACATCATATAGGAGATCTGTATAAGGATAGAGAATTGTGCATATTTGAAGACTTGGTGGAGGAAATTGCCATTCCTGGTGGCCAGTTCTTTTTGCACCGGAACTTGATCGGGACGATTAGAAATCATTGGGTAAGTAAAGACTTGGAACCTGCAACGCACAAAGTCTGTCAACTACTCTATACAATGAGTCATGAAAAAGCAGTCACAACCCTATATCAAGCCATACGTGCTAACAATCTGGGAGACGGATCTAGAACTACTGACTACTGATACGGACCGGAAGAAGATCCTAGCACACATACCCTCTGTATCTTGTAATGCCAGATTCAAATTAATTATTTATTGTTTTTTGCATAACTATACACCTTGTAAGATCAATAGGTTCTATGCGGCAGCTGCTGCGCCATTGTGGGGAGCTTGGGGCGGAACTGTTTTATACGGCATGGTCCTACTCCTCCTAGCGGGGTGCTGGGAGGCGGTAGTGAAATGCGTTAATTACATCACCCTACGGTTAATCCCTTGTACACCCCTGGCCTGCCTCCCTTGACGATGCATCGGAAATCTACTGGGGGGGGGCACTACTGACTGAGTCAGTGATATGAGTCGGTTAAATTGACAAGAATTGAGAGTGCTGTATTGATTGGTGAATTGAAGAGAGGGTGGGAATAATTGATAGGGGTAGAGCATGAGAACATTTGGTAGATAATTTATAGGCTTCAGACGTTGACTCAGATACACCTAACAGGAACCTTCTTTCGCTGGAGGATTCAGAAAGTGGATCCAATTGACTTTACAGGGGTAGCCTTGGGTGGGATTTGGAGTCCTATGGTGAGCTCAACTTGCCAAGGGATTATGGAACTTTACAAATGAAAGTTTATAAGAAAACAATAACATTTTGTTTACAATAAAATATGACAGTTTGGTAAAGGGTAACTAAAGGTGGGGCAGTTGGGTGTTGATATGTGTTTGTTGTTAGCTGAAGAGGTCAATGGCATGTCTTAATATGTTATGCACTCGGGCTGCACATGTTTGAAGGACCTTTGAATTGCATCTTTAGCATGCTTTACTCTGTACTACCACGGTGCATAAATCATTGTCTGTTTTTGATGTTCTATCTCCTGGCAACTATTGATATGTTTGAAGGAAATGTTTAAACTGTTTTACCCTGTACTACCACAGTGTATAGATCATTATCTGTTTCTGATGTACTATGTCAGCTATTGTTTTTTGTTATATGAAAACAATAAAATGTTGTTTAGAATAAATAAATAAGGTCCACTTCACATGTAGGGTGTGGTACACCAATGCCCTCTTCTATGGTATCTCTTCCCAGCTGCATCACAAAGGTGACTCTATCAGACAGAGCGGTACTTGTGTATTGCTCAGGCTGTGTTTCAGTAGACATTTCACTTTTCACAGCCTTGCTACACAATGTCTCCCTATTCACACACAGTGCCAGTTCATTATGCTCAGCCACACCTACATGACACTACACTACCAAGGGCCCACCAGGCTCACCTAACATTTATTCTTCCATCAAACACTCATGGTCCTCTGATGTGCATCCCTTGCAGTCACCCCCACCTCCACCCCCAGAGTGCACACTCAGGCGCCGATTCCGATCCGGTAAAAAAAATCCCACGTACGATTCGTATTCGTAGCCGAATCCGTACGAATTGTAAAAAACCATCCGACCTGCGTAGTACGATCCTTTCGCGCCTATTCCCGTACGAATATCAGCCTTCCGTACGAACAACAGTCGAAGCCCCCGTACAACTCTGCATCGGAAATCAAACCGTACGATTTGTAAACCTGCCGTACAATCACACAAGTACGATCCGGTTGGGGAACCCTGTACGCGATTCGTACGGGCCAAATTAGTCGCGCATGAAGATGGATTCGTACGGGATCCCATGCCTCACAGCAAGCGCAATCAATACATACCACACGTGTACCCCTCGCGCAAGCCTACGCGACCGCGATCCCCCCCCCAACGGCCCGTACTGGATCGCACGCACATGTTCCTCACGCACATTCCCCTCAACAAGCGTACGCGAGCCCCCCCGACCCGCCAACGGCCCGTACAACTCAACTCGATCGCACGCACAAGTACCGCACGCACACCCCCCTCAACAAGCGTACCCGAGCCCCCGACCCGCCAACGGCCCGTACAACTCGATCGCACGCCCAAGTACCGCACGCACACCCCCCCACCAGCGTACGCGAGCCCCCCGACCCGCCAACGGCCCGTACAACTCGATCGCACGCACAAGTACCGCACGCACACCCCCCCAACAAGCGTACCCGAGCCCCCGACCCGCCAACGGCCCGTACAACTCGATCGCACGGCCAAGTACCGCACGCACACCCCCCCAACAAGCGTACGCGAGCCCCCCCGACCCGCCAACGGCCCGTACAACTCAACTTGATCGTACGCACAAGTACCGCACGCACACCCCCCTCAACAAGCGTACCCGAGCCCCCGACCCACCAACGGCCCGTACAACTCGATCGCACGCCCAAGTACGCAGGCACCCCCCCCCAACAAGCGTACGCGAGCCCCCCGACCCGCCAACGGCCCGTACAACTCGATCGCACGCCCAAGTACCGCACGCACACCCCCCCAACAAGCGTACGCGAGCCCCCCCGACCCGCCAATGGGCCGTACAACTCGATCGCACGCACAAGTACCGCACGCACACCCCCCCAACAAGCGTACCCGAGCCCCCGACCCGCCAACGGCCCGTACAACTCGATCGCACGCCCAAGTACCGCACGCACACACCCCCAACAAGCGTACCCGAGCCCCCGACCCGCCAACGGCCCGTACAACTCGATCGCACGGCCAAGTACCGCACGCACACAACGCCAAAACCCAAAACACCACAACAACACCAAACATGTCTCCTGTGTACACACCATTGAGTAAGAATGAACTGGTCACAGCTAAACAGAGTTCAACACTGACACCCACCCCATATATGACACACCCAACCAATTCAAAATAAGCCACACGCACATCTTCACCTATAAAAGGCTCCACAACATACCCATTATAGCAAAGAAACTGAGAGCACACCAACAATTGCAGCCACATACCTTCACACATACACCCTATCACATCTACACCCACACCACCCCCTTCACAATCACAACCACACACCCTCATCCATACACACCATCACCACCTCAATCACATACACACCACACCATGGGCACACCCAAGAATCCAAAGTTCACCAACCCGGAGATGGAGATCCTTACCGATGAAATCATCAGAGTCGAGCCACAGCTGTTTGGCACATTGGTCAGACAGACCAGCATGGCAGAAAAAACTCGCCTGTGGGAGAGGATCATAGACCGGGTAAATGCTGTTGCACTCATCAGGCGCACCAGGGCGGATTGCCAGAACAGGTGGTACGATCTGCGGAGGATGGTCAGGTGAAAGATGGACCAGGAGTACGCCGCTGCACACCACACTGGAGGTGGTGGTCCCCGCAGACCTCCTGTATACCATCCCTGGGAGCAAAAAGTCATGGAGCTGCTGGCACCGGTGGGAGTACACGGAATAGCAGGAGCCGTTGAGCCTGGTGAGTGTACAAGAAAAACATGTGACAGGGGTGGACTTACAACAGTGCCCAGCAGCATGGGGTGGGTGGGCATGAGTCCCAGCATGACTAAACAACATGGGGATTGATGCAAGGGGGAGGCACAAAGGGTGGAAGGTGGAGGGTAGGAGGCTACTCCCATCCCATATGTCCCAGGGACACACCCAAGCACCATGCCCAATGCACAGGGATAGGGAAATATCACACAAGATAGTATACTACAGTTGCCAAACAATTTCATGTGGTGGACACACCTTGCGCAATAAACAGACCACGCAGTGTCAGCGTAAAAGGCCATTTCATTAGACCAGAACTGCGAATCTGAACATAACAGTAACATCAACATAATAATAACAACAAACCCCCACTCACACTGCCCCCTCATTCGTTTCACTCGTCCCGCTTCATCACCAAGCCCTAGAGGCTCCAACCACGCTTTATTCTTGCCCCTCAATCACTCGTCATCCAGCCCCACTCCTTGCGTCGTGCCATTCACGCTTCTATCCGCCCTACAAACTCCCCCCCCAAGGGATGGGTGTGCCCGCTCTTGACCCCCTTGTTCCTTAAAATCCTGCCAACCTGTGAACCCCCTGTAGGGTGGTTCACTGCCCCCCCCCTCAGGGCTGCCCATCCACCACACACACACCACTCACTCCCTGCGACACCAAATAGCCTCATTCCACAACTTGCTCACCACATCTCTCATCTCCATCATGTAGTACGCATTGCCCAGCTGGGACAAGTGCACCCCGTCATCCCTGAAAACTAACGGCTCCTCCAGTCGTATCCCGCCATGTGCAATAACCTTAATGTCCTTGTCCGCACAGTAGAGTCTCATAGCCCTATTGAGCTTCCTCCGAGCCTTCTCTATGGCTCCATGCTTCACAGCCCCTCTCCACACTTTTCTGGGGACCAACTCCGTCCAGGCAATGCAGGTCCCCGCAAGCCTCTATTTCAAAACCTCCAGGTCCCGCTGCATGAGTTGTAACAATGCCAATGCAGACAGTTGCACCAGGTCGTTCTCCTCCAGAAGAATGATCAACAAATCTGCCCATCCCCTCTGTGGGACCACTTTTTGCAAGCCAGGGCAGTAGTGCCCCCCATCGCATTCCACTTCTGCCCCACCATTGTACCTCATGCAAGTGTCCTTTCAGTCCCAGGTAACGGCCGTAAACCTGCTGCTCCGCATATTTGGATGCCCAATGCACGAAGGAGTGCCCAACAATCCAAGTCACTGTCCTACCACCCGGTCCACCCACGCAACCTACGAAGAAAAAGTTGTTAGAACAAGAAAAACAGTCCAAAACAACCAACATCCTGCCTGGGACCATCCTACTTCCTCACATACCTTCCACAACAGCGCAACTTCCATCGCCCAATCCTCCTAATCCTATCCCAGGACCAACCCAACCTTGCCGCCGCAGTTGCAGCCCCAATCCGGAAAGAGTGGGTCCCAAAACCAGCCTCATCCATGGTCAAACGCCTCAAGGCCTTACGCAACACGGCCAACAACTGGCCCGCCGTCACTCTCGCGCCAGATGTGTGACAAAAAATCTCCCCACAACGCACCCCCCCTGTCCCCAGGAAAGTTCGCCATTCCAACACTGGGGAAACCGCCACGCCAGACTCGTTCAACCACACCCACTTGCCTCTGCCCAATTGATCCGTCTTGGAGCATCGCAGCCAAATACCCAAGCGCCCCTCATCCACACGAACCTCCTCAAACAACCTCCCAGCCCCACTTCTCATACCCAAAAGCTCAGACACCCGGAACGCCCCGAAAAACATCCACACCATGCACAAGCGGAAAAGACCCACCTCACCCAGGTCATAACAGCATTCTGCCAACATCCCCACCAGCCTGACCAACAACTCAAACGTCACCGCCTCTCTCAGCCTACCCCCACCCACCCCACGTTCCCTGCCCCAACCCCGCAACATTCTGGCCACAATCACATCCTTAGTTGGGTCAAAGGCCAGGAACAAAACACAGTAGAACGATATCCCTGCCAACTTTCCAGATATCGTAGCCGCAGTCAAACCCCGATCCATGCAAGCCGACACGTAACTCCTCAGCCCCTGTACCACAGTTGACTCCCCACTCACTACCCCATCCACCGTCCAGCCCATGAAAGCGCTAAATTCAGACCATGCTAAACGATAAGTCCTCCTTGTGGTCGCAGCCAGTGATCCTTCCACCAGCCCAATCATCCTCACTCCCCCAAGGCCCAGATGCCGGCCGGCAGCTCGGTCTTGCACGTATCTGCTCCCGGTGCCAGGTGTCGAAACCGCTGCCACTGCGAACGAGTCAAAGCATCCGCAATGTCATTAATCGCCCCAGGGACATGCTTAGCCCGAAACACCACATTCAACTGCAGACACGCCAACATGAACCTCCACAACAGTCGCAGCACCCTCAGGTCCCTTGCCCTCTGATGATTCACCAGCTCCACCACCGTCATATTGTCGACGTGGAAGAGCACTGACCTATTTCGAAATTCCTCCCCCCACACCACCAGTGCCACCAGCAAAGGGAAGAGTTCCAAGAAGGCAATGCTCCTGCCCTGTTTGATCCAGGAGGCCGGCCAGCTCTCCGCACACCACCTGCCATCACACAAGACACCAAACCCCGCTGACCCAGCCGCATCAGAGTAAATTTGGCATTGCCAGACCGCCCTTTCCTCGTCAAAGTCCTAAGACACACCGTTGAAGTCCTGCAAGAAGGTAACCCATGTCCTCAAGTCCGTCCTCACACCCATGGAGATCCTGACCCTGTGATGTGGAAGCACCGCCCCCGACATGGCCATGCCGAGCCGCTTGCAGAACGTCCGCCCTGCCCGCACCACCCTACACGCAAAGTTCAGGAAACCCAGAAGCTTCTGCACTGCCCTCAAAGGATTCCGCCGTTCCCCCACAGCCCACTCCAAACATGCCAGAATCTCCCTCACTTTGGCCGCAGGAAGGTGCGCCAAACAACGCACCGAATCCAGTTCTATACCCAGGAAGGTGAGGCAACAGCTGGGACCAGCCGTCTTCTCGGGCGCCAGAGGCACCCCAAAATGCAAGGACATCTCCTGGAACCATGACAGGGCCCTGCCACATTCCCCGGTCTCCGCCCGTCCCAGGAAGAGGAAATCATCCAAGTAGTGAGTGACTTCATGACACCCACTGACCTGCACCAAGACCCACTGCAGAACATAGCTGAAGAGCTCAAACAGAGCGCAGAAGATGGCGCACCCCATGGGCCAAACCTAGTCCACGCAGGTGGCCCCCCCAAACTGCATACCCAAGAGCAAAAAATCCACCGGGTGAATAGGCAGTAAACAGAAAGCAGACTTGATGTCACACTTCGCCAATTCCGCTCCCGTCCCACACACCCTCACCAGGCGGATCGCATAGTCCACCGACGCGTAGAGCACTCTCGAATCTTCCACTGCAATAAAGTCGTTCACCGAATGGCCCTCCGGCCATGACAGATGGTGAATCATCCTGAACTCCCCTTCCTCCTTCTTCGGCACCACCCCCAACGCGGGAAATGATCAGGTCCCGCAACGGCCAGTCAGTAAACGGCCCAGCCACCCTTCCTTCCTCAACTTAGCAGACACTACCCCCGGCAATTCATTGGCAGATCTCAAAATCTCGGCCCAACGGCGCTCCCTGGGACCCTGGTAGGCCACCCTAAAGCCCTCAGTGAAACCCCAGAAGAGCCGCGCCGCAGCCTCCTGATCCGGGTAGCACGAGAGCCACGGGGCCATCGCCTCCACCCTAACCGGTGTAGGCGCCCTTCGGTCCAGGTTGGCCCTGCCCCCTGGCGTTCCGCCATTGCTCCGAGGGGGTGGCGAGCGTGAGGCAATGCGTAAGGGCATGCTTCCCGCCGCACTTTTAGCACTTGTGCTTGAATGTACAGGGATACCTGGAACAATACCCCCTATTGTAACTCCAACAGGCCCCCGTGGAATAACCCCCCTGCTTGGACTGCTGCCCCGAGACAATGGTGCTGGCCACTGTTCCACCCCCCGCCCCGCCTTGGCCGGGACGCGGTGGAAAAGACCAACACACCACCGGTAGGCCGCTGGCCGTGTGAGTGGGCGCCGTGGAGTGCGACAACGCCATCCACTGCATCCAAAGCTCATGATCCACCTCCCCCCAACACATCTCGGCATTCGCCCTAACCCTTGCTCGAAACTCCTCATCATAGCTTAACCAAGAAAAACCTCCGAACTGCATCTGTGCCTTGCGAATGATATCCATGTACTCAAAAAGTGCAATCGCCCTGTCCAAATACCTCTGGCAATAAACGCTGGCATAGATCAAGAAAGCTGACGTCCAATTCTCCGTCATCACCGGCACCCTAGGGCACCTTGTCAGCTCCCACTCCTCCTCTTTAGACCCCTCCATAGCATGTACCTCCCTATGGAGCAACTTAAAGACATCGACAAACTCATGTTTCCAGATCCGCTCCTTGAGTTTCTCCGAGAGATGCGACCCCAGAGGCATCACCAGCCCCATATATGGGAGCTTCTCAGGCACCTTCACTCCCTTCTCATCCTTACCATCCCCTTTGTCCGTCTGCACCCCCAAAGTCACCGACTTACCATCCACCTCCTTACCATCCCCGGGTGGATCGCCCAATGGCCTCACCGCCTCCAGCACTGAACCGTCCCCCACACCCACCGTCCTGCAAGTCCTATTCCGACCTTCCCCCCCCGCGGGGCGTCCTCCCAAGCTGACCACCAGGCACCCTCACCTGTGAGTGCCGAGGTCCGCTCCCGGGGCCGTCCTCTGGACTCCGTCACCTGGACTGCCACCGATCCGGCCTTTGTCTTCGTCGCCGTTTTGACCTGTAACACACCAAGGTCACCGTTGTCCGCTGCGCCGCCTACGCCTTCCAAGTCATCCCGCACCTCCCCGTCTTCCAGCTCATCACTCTTGGCACCATAATCCAACTCAAGCACCGGTTCAAGATCCACACCCACACTGTCCACCTCCTTCACCGCACGTTTCACACCTTTCTGCACACCTCCCCGCCCACACACTCCAGATCCGCCACGCGTTGCAGGTGCCCGAGCCCTCGGTGGAGGGATAGCCGCCGCGGACTGCCCTACTGCTTCCGTCCTGTGTCTTGGAGCCGTCTTGCGCCCCGCAAGGCACCCCCGGGCTCTGCCGGCAGCCGCCGGCTTGGATCCTTGCCCACCCCTCAGGTCGCTCAAACCTGAGCGGGCCCCAGCACCATCGGGCCTCAAAGCCGTCCTGGCCATCCCTACACCTGCCATACCCCCCCTGGGGGGGTGGACCTGCACTGCCTTCCTGGCCCTGACCCTCCTAGACTCCTCCTCCCTCTCCGCTTCCCTTTCCTCCTCAGAGGTCTGGGTGGGAGGGCCCTCAACCTCATGGCCCCACACGGCCCCCACCCTGGCCTGTGTCTCCTCGGCCCACCTGACCTCCTGAATCTGCTCCAAGATCCTCTCTCCCTGGGCCCTGTCCTTCCAGGAAGCGGCACCCCAGATCTGAGGGGGAGGGTGCGGGCAGTAGCCAAAAAATTCAGCCCCCTGGGGGAAGAAACCCACCTGCGGAAAACCAGGAACCCAACCAGGCCCGCCAATGGGAACCAGAGTGGGGGTCCCACTCCGGACCACCAGCTCCCCCACCGCCACCTGCCTCGCCATGGCCGGCATGCCAGCCCTAGAGCCGGTGGACAGGTCAATGTGGGCCACCTCTTCCAGCCCTTCTGACTCTCGCAAGGCGTCCCCAAGCACATCCTCCCCAGGATCATTGAGAGCCGGCCGCCCGGAAAACCCAGGGCCCCCCCCACCTGGTGTTCCCGCCTGCTCCAGGGCAGGGCCAGAAAGGCTGTCCGCCTGCCCCTCACCCTGCGTAGCGCCGGCCGGCACCAGCAGAGGCCCCCGAGGCCCCAGGCAAAAACTCGAGCAGAGGGAAGGCCCGCAGGGGCAGGCTCCTGCGTTTCCTGCCTTGCGCCGGGTCCTTGGGCACTCCGCCCCCCCTCCGTTCGTCATTCCGGGCCCGCAGCGTCCTGCTCATCATCCTGCCAGGCCACCACCGCGGCTTTAACCCCGGCCGAGGCAGCGCGCGTGCCCCTGGTGGCCCCCACCCAGGCCTGGACCAAAAGCCCCGGCTGGATAAGGTCTTCCCGACCGGCCCTCGCGAGCAACAGCAAGGCCTCCCGGACCTGTACCGCGGATACCCCCGAAATCTCGCCAAAAACCATGCTGCAGGCTTGTACAAAAAAAAAACAGCTGCCGTGAAACAGCTCCGGACGAACTCATACCCAAACCTGACACTACGGTAACTCCAAGAATAACTAGCCCTAAACTAACCTCCTTTTGACCTCCCTCCCGATGGTGCCAGGCGCAGAAAGAGGAAGTTCCCTTCCTTCCCCGCGCCTAAATACCCACCCCCTGACTCCTCCCCTTCCCCTACCTGGCCTATCCCCTGCGCAAAAGACCCCGGGGGAAGACTAGTCTGTGACTCTGCTTCCCCCGGGGCCCGGCATTCCAGAGAAGCAACATTTTGTGGCACAGTAAGGCAGTGTAGCGAGCAAGCACGCACAAACAACCTGGCTCCATCCCTGTCTCCCTCTCTCTCCCACTCCCACTGTCGCCCACTCCCTCTTTTGCCCTCTCCCTCTGTCGCCCCCTCCCCCTGTTACACTCCCTCCCTCCCTCCGTCTCCCTCCATCCCTCTGTCTACCTGCCTCAGTCACCTTACCACAGCCCCCTGGGCACGCAGACAGTTGCACCCAAGCACAGCACAGGCCTTCAAAACACCATAGAGATGAATGTCCAGGGACAGCAGTCATCTACTAATTGCCTGCAACACACCCACCATTTGCAGTGGACAATGTACTGTGTCAGGACACACATTTGGGAATGGTCTGTAGTACACAATGGGCACAGGTGTAGGCACCACAAGTCTCTCATGTGATCACTGCAAACACAAACACCAGGACAAGGTCACACATCCTGTGCATGAACCCCAAATCACAAATATGCCAGCAAGCCACATCAGGGGGCAGCCAAATTATTAACGATGGAGGCTCGCTAATCACACGCAAACTACTGACATGGCCTGTCATACACACCCCTTACAGAAACTCATCCCCTGGGGACAAGCATAGGAGTGCAACAATGTCACAATTGTCATGTATCACAACTAAACACTCACTCATATGAATATGCATACAAGTAAGACATGTACAGGCCAATATCGCTCCTAAATTGCGATTATAAGTTGTTCACGAATATAATAGCAAAAAGGTTATCAAAAGTTATGGCCAAATTAATTAACCCAGACCAAAAGGGCTTCATAAAGGGCAGACAAATCCAGGAAATTACACACGAACTAGTGGCAACAATTGACGTAGCTGTATGCGAAAAGTTACCTCTCACGATTATCACATACGATGCTGCCAAAGCCTTTGATCGTGTTAACTGGGCTTTTCTAAATAAAATCATAGAAAAAAGTAAATTAGGGACAAACTTTATCCACATGGTAAAAGAAATATACACTAAGCCAAGAGCGAGGGTAGCAGTTAACGGTAATCTTACGGATAATATCGAGATTCAGAGAGGCACACGACAAGGCTGCCCGTTGTCTCCGTTACTTTTCAATTTATATATTGAACCCTTGGCCTATTCTATCAGAAATCAACCAATTATAACACCTTTTAGATACCTAAATTGGACAAAGAAAGTTGCATTATACGCAGATGATTTAATGGTGTTTACCGATAACTATAACTCTTCTAAAGTAGCGATTGAGGATGCGATAAACGAATTTGGCAAAGTCTCAGGTTATTTGATAAATGTTGACAAAACAGAGATAATGAGCTGGAACTCGAACTTAATTTCACCTCTCTTAAAGGATAAAATAAAATATTTAGGCATCATTATAACACAAGATCTTGGAAAATTATTGGAAACAAACTTAAACATAGTATCGAAAGAAATGAAAAAACTCCTTAAAATTTGGTCAGGCCTATCGCTAAGTTTCTTAGGTAAATCTAATATAATAAAGATGTCAATCATCCCCAAATTCATGTATCTTTTTAATAACATTCCGTTAGAATTCAAAAAGGAAGCCCTAAAAAAAATACAAGGTGAAATATCCAGCTTTATTTGGTCAGCAAAGAGTACAAGAATCTCATGGAACAAACTCAGGAGAAAAAAGGAACAAGGAGGAATAGCAAGCCCTGATAGCAAGCCCTGATATATATGAATACTATAGAGCCTTCCAATTTAAAAATGTTAGAGCTCTGCTGAAAGTGCATCAAGCATACCCAATCTACTTACAACATCTAACAAACGATGAAGATCATTTCCTTTTCAAATTTGGTCACCCCAAATTTTTCAAAAAAGTTAAACTAAAGATTCTGAATAATGCCATTAAGATTTGGAGTCAAATAAGAACTGCCACGAAGATTCCATATTACAGCAGTATGGCTCCAATATGGGATTCACCAGGCACCCCAGATTGTTTAAAGGACTCACTATCAAGCCCACTCAGACAATCCGGAATCGAAAAATGGGGACAACTTTTATATGAAAATTCTTTAATATCATGGGAACACTTGCAAGTAATTACAGATGGAAAAATATCAAAGTTCAAATACTATCAATTGAGCAGCTGGGCAAACACTATCCCGAAGGAAGCAACAGATCCAGAAAACTAAGAATCAGAAATGACGAATGAGACGGAATTAAAAAAAGAAGTCTCAAAATGGTATTGGATGTTAATTAAATCCGGAGAAGAAAATCTTACTATCTCTGAAAAAATATGGAAGAAAGACCTACCTAACGAAGATTTGGATCTATGTCACATCTGGAAAAAATCAATAGAAAAATGTTGGCTGTGTGTAAAGCCCGCAGCTTTAAAAAGGAATCATCTTTTTTCTATACATAGAGCGTATTGGACACCCAAAAAATTGTCAAAATTTAAAGGATCGGCTGTAAAATCGTGCAGTAAATGTGGCGAGGAAAAAGTGGATGATATTCACATGTTTGGTGACTGCTCATCACTTACACAATTTTGGCAAGAGATTGGTAAGACACTAACTGCAATACTGGCAACACCGATAACTGTGAGTATTATCTTAATTATTTTTGGGATACACCATACTACTCAATCAAATCAGATTAAGCTAAATAAACACCAAGAAAACTTACTGTTTGTTATGATCCTATTAGCACGTAGAGAGATATGTATTAACTGGATAAAACCAGCACCACCAACCCATGAGAATTGGTTAAATGCTGTAATAAGAACTAGTAGACTGGATAGAAAAGGGAAACAACTTAAAAATATGAAATATTGGGACATCTTGGAAAACTATATCAGTTCTAGATGATAAACTAGAATATCTCCATGTCGGAGGCTTCTTGATTCTTTTTTCTTTTTCTTTTCCTTATTTTCTTTTTTTTTGTTGATTCCAATGATTAAGCGGAACAATAATTCCTGGCATGACTTGAAGTCTGTTAAACTCCTTAAGGGTCAGAAACCTCCAGAAAAAGGAATTATTGAGCAAGATAAAGGTGTGCGGAAGGAATCTGACTAGAACGAGAATAAAACACACCCCTTGTACTCCTCGATAGACGATTAGGGGCAGTTTTGGAGGTACAACTCCTCGGACACTGTTGGACTCCCAATCACCTTTCTTTCTGCATAACCCGCAATATGAGGATAAAAAAAAAAAAAAGTAAGACATGCACATTGCAGAAGCTCCAGTCCATTGTGCCTTCCAAACAATGCACGTGCCCCATCTCATGACTGATGTGGATGCACGTAAGTAACAAAATGGACATGGGTATTGACAAGGTGATGCGTCTTAGAGAAGTGACAAGGTCAAAAGCCATGATCGATAAGTGTGTGTACAGGTCCAGGGGTGTTGGCATTGTGTGGCCATCACGGAACAGCAAAATACATCCAAAGTAGTTGATGTCATGCAAATTTATGATGCCCTGTCTCTTACATCAACATGCTGCATCTAAACTCTGTGCATGCTTGACGCAGGCATAAGGATTTTCACCATATCCTGGATGTTGCGTCAACCTGAGCAATGCTTAACATGTGTTGTGCCGGCAATACAAGACACAGCAATGGCTGTGTCAGTCATTGTCAAGAGAATGGAAGAATGAAAATACCCCTGAGTACATGTCAATTTACTACCACTACAGGCACAACTGAACAATGACAACAATGTAAAGCATGTGGAACAGTGATGCAGATAATGGATAAATAAACAATATGTCACTTGATCGTGCCTTAACAGTGTCTCTCTCTCTCCCTCACACAGGGCAACGTGTGGAGCCCACCCCCCCCCCAGGGGGGAGAAGGATCCCAGTTCCAGGCTCAGCCGGACACAGACCCCACCGACAGCCATGCCACTCAACGCACTGTGGATGACCCCAACCAACCTGGCACCTCTGGATCCCAAACACCTGCAGCAACTGTACCTGCTACATCTCTGCCAACCACCGGAACCATTCCCACCACATCACAGCAGACAGGTCAGAGCCTTGCACATGATCCATCAGAGGGCCTGTCTGAAGATGAGGGACACCCTTTGTCGGGCGCCCCTGAGGTGGCTGACAACCTCCACTCTGCCAGCACTCGGGGGGCCCGTCGACCGGATGTGCCCACAAGTGCAGGCGGTGCACATGTGGGTCAGGGTGGTGGCAGAGGTGCAAGGCGGAGGCGGGAATCTGGACAGCCAGCTGCAGGGACCGGTATGCCTGAACTCACTAACATCCTGGAGGCATACGGGCGGGACACCAGGGAGGTAGGCCAGCTTGCAGAGGTCCTCAACCAGGTGAAAGAACAGCAGGCAGAGCAAATAGCCAGGCAACAACAACATTATGGACGGGTGGAGGAAAGTCTGGCTCAGCTCTTGACGGTGCATCGGGAAATGAGCCAATCGCTACGTCAGATAGCTGCCAACATGCAGCACCCTCCCTGTGTCACAAGGCCATCAACATCACGGCAAAGTGTGACACCAGCCGCAGGGAGGGAGGAGGCGGCGGAGGAGGAACTCTCTGACGTAGCTTCCCATGCATCGTCCAGGCCTGCACCTGAGGGCCCCCCAAGGAAGGTGGGTCATCCACGCCTAAGACGTTGAGGGCCAGTGGCCCATGCACGACTCCCAGGACACAGGACCTGGCATATTGCCCCTGGGTGCTACAGTATCCCCTATGCGACTCTCCCACATGGACTTGCTGGTCACAGTCTACCCGATGATGCCAAGCACTGTGGCCTGGACTCTGTTGAGAGTAACTGTAAGGCATCTCATCTCCACCACTGAACTTTGGATTCCACCCCTTTATGTACAGCACCTATTCACGTTTCCAGCACAAGATCACCAAATAAATACACTGAACCACATACGCATTTGTCGATTTATCTTTGAACCACAGCATAAAATGATATGTGTGTGCAAATGTATACAATGCAAGGGTATGCAACAAACAGCAGCAATCCACACACTTGTATCAGATTCCGTGTGAGGACACACATCGGTCAGAAATCACTAACAACTACATACATAGATGGCAAGACACAACTGTGTGGGATAGTAAATGCTGGAGGGGGGTTTGGATGCCAAACTGCTATCACAGCCAGGCCCAGGAGAGTCACATTGAGGTGTACAGATCATTGTGACAAAACTAGTTGTCCACGTAGGGAGTACCTACAATTGTGTCCTAGGGTTATGTGAACAATCATCAACATGATGCAGTACTGTGGATGTCATGAATGGCGCAAAGGACAAGGGTGGCAGGACAGACTGTGGGCAATGGGCTGTTGCTCTCTACACAAGCACACCTGACTAGGTGACCTACCCCTATGTAGCTACAAGTACTAGACTCCTGTTATGGGAGCAACGCATACAGAACAACTACCCACGTCTGACACATACCTACACCAGACTGGGTAATTCACACCACACCCAAGAGACGTGGTCATGGTGTGTCTCCCCTGTGGCAACTTGACTGACTGTGACAGCTATGTCGAAGTGGTGTGACCAGGTTGTGTACTGCCACGTGACTGTTAGCAAGATGATTTTTCCTGCTGTGGTGTTGACAAGGTAACAATGTACAATATTGTGCCTATGGAAGGTGTGTGTGTGCTGTACACGGCACATGACCTGGTGGTACGAAGACCCAATGTCATGTGAATCTGCATAGTTGTGCCAGTATGTGCTGCACACACAGACACATAAGCTGCAGTGGCTGAGTCAGAAGCATTGTGATACCAGGAGGGTGATTGTCTGGTGTTGCCTGTGTGTAGGGTGGCAGGAGCTTGCTCTACAAAAGGATGGAAGGAGGGTCATCCTGTGGGTGTCTGTGTACCTGGATCGTGTGTGCTGCATCGTGCCTGAGCATGCAGCAGCAATGAGTGAAGACATGACGGCAGGAGGGCTGTGACAACTTGCCAAATGGGCACATACCGCAAGGGCATTAGCAAGCCACAGAGTTACATGTGAATGTGAAGGCAGGAGTGTCTGACTCACTCGGGGTCAATGCAAATAAAATGGCACAGTAATGACCAAAGATCACAGTCACTGTATCAGGGCCCTTACAGACAAGTGGGGCACAGGACACACAGCGTCAGCAGGTGTAGACTACAGCTACGGTGTGGAAAGCTGAACAGCTGCTACAAAGCCATCAACCTTACACAAAATATAGTATTACAGCCTTCCCATACACCATGCATGTGCCCGCTGGACACGTCAACACAACAAGCATAAGCATACTACATGCCAAATACTAAACATGCACATTAGAAGGACATGTCGGTTGACATGAAGGCGGCAGAATCTTAAAAATAAACACACGCCATGCACAACATGAGTTAATTACATTGTGAGCCCATGGAGCACTGTCAAACATACATTTGCATTGGCAAGGACTCAAAATGACACTATTAATGATGTCACCTGTAATGCAGCAGTAATATTGGGTAGAAGCCTGCCAAGGACTGGCCGTACCTTTCTTCATCAGAGTGGTGTGATGCTCAAAGGGTTCCACCTCCAAATAGCCCCTTGGTCTGAGTACAAATGACAGACACAAAAGGGTGATCAGGCGACGGAAGGAGAGGATGGGACCTGCTGGGAGGGAGACCTGAAACAGAGGCAAATAACCATTAGGAGTACATTCCATTGTCACTGCTAATACAAAAACCTCATGTGATACACTGTACCAGTCACACCTGTGAAGTAAAATGACTGGAGACAACATTACATTAGTCATCATGCTATCACATCAGATCCGATGCAATGACACGGACACATAAAACCTAGGACAGTCTGTGATCCATTAGAGTATTGTGAAACGCTCACAAGTGAGCAACCATGCAATGTGACCTATGTTGGTAAAAATACATTCACTGGCTCAGATGCGGTGGACCTCACAAACAAATGACAACAGTTGGCAATGCTACTTACGCAGACTGTAATATCTGTTTTTGATCATGTGTACCCATAAGGGCCATGTAGGCAAAATTTACTTCACCCACAACAGCTGTAAGAATCACATATGATGAGGATGCTAATGACCTACATGCAATGAAGGCACTCTGTAGCCAGTCATTTGATCTATCAACATAGCATTAGTAAGCTAAACATGAGATGCTGTTAGAAGAAATATCAACTGGAAGTGAAGTTGAACCAAACCACAATATGATACCCTACCATTGCACATAAATGCTGCACGGGACTCGAGAATCATGTGCATGACCACACTCCACTGGTGCAACACAATAATTGAGATATGCATCATCCCAACATTGTCATGTCTCAAGCAAAACATACATGGCATCATGTGATTCAAAACAGAAGTGCTACTCACTGTGAAGGCTGGTGGAGCAGTATTTTCAACCTGCACGGAGGTAACGACATGACAGTGACATGAAATAGTGCAACAAGGGGCAATGCATCCATGTCCACAGATTCACTGGACATTTCTCAGGACATGTGGAACATACAGTGGGCAACACCTACACAACATGGTGGAATGGCAACCAAACTGGACTGTCCCACAAGGTGGAGGCGAGGATCCAGTCACATTCAAATGCACACAGTGATGCTGCAATCCCCCACAGAGACCGTGTTTGAGACCTCTGACACAATGTCAAACCATGGTATATGCAATGTCGCAGTGGCAATGTCTACACACATTGATGCATCCACCAGAGTATACAACTACAACAGATGACTGTCAGATGGGGTGACTATCCTGTCATGGGAGTGGGCATACATGTAACGAGTAACATATTGTTGTTGCATGTTTTCATGGTCGCACTATATGCACATGAACATGTACCACACGTTTCAACACATACCAACGGTAAACAGCCTCGTATGAGTCCTTACCCAAAATGACTTCTCCACATGTCCATGCATGCTCCGTTGATTAGGCTGACGTTGCAATCATCTTCAGCAATAGCAGGGTGACCACGATGACCCAAACGGACAACAGGCAGGGTGAGCTGTGGATGAGAGTGGCACACAAGGGGTCAAATTCTGTACAATGTCATTCAGACAATGTCCTGTACAATAGCCAGTTGTTGTAGTACACCTGTACATTCCAAGTACACACATAGCACGTATGTGTGTTGCATTACATCTGCACCTGTGTGACACAGCACTACAGACATCCAAGTGACATTGCATACAGTCTGCTGCATACACATCATGCTACCCATGCAACTCTCTAATACATGTATTACATATAACCAGCTATGACTCACCATTATGAGAAGAAGTTGCGGATGAGGTGACTGCGGATATCATCTTCTACCTCCTCATCACTGGTATCCTGGGCAAGGCCTTCATCCTCTACGGGCGGATGTTCCAGCTCATCAGGGTCAAGGTAGAGCGGCACGGCCTTCTCCACTGCCATGTTGTGAAGCATGCAGCACACAGTGAAGATGTCACACACCTTGCGTGGGCTGTATTGGAGGGCTCCGCCTGTCCTGTCCAGACACCTGAACCAACGTAACATTGAAAATGAATTTAATTCAGCAGGAATTCTTAGTATCCAGTACATTCATAAGTATTATATTTCATTTCATACAATACAATTTCTGAAAATTTCAATCAAAATCGTGCTCGGTGAGTGTCAAAGAAAGGGGGGGATTTCAGTGGGATGGGGTGTGGTTGGAAAAGAATAAGGGACAAAGAAAAGGAATTGTGTCCTGTCAACAATTCTATCTCATTCCGAGATCATTTCTAGTCAGTGATAGATCAAACAAGGTTCCCTATATACACTATACACGGGAGCCATATATGGCTAACTTTGCTGAGGCGTGTATGTATAGAGGTGGTGTTGTCGACGTTTCGACCCCTATGGTAAGGGCGGGTAGTTCCTCAGTCTAGGGTCTTCATCAGGACATTAAAATCAGTGACATTGAGCACATCTATATACAGGCGTTTAGAGAAAGTCACACCTCGGTTGAGACTTGCGCCTTCAGTGTTTAGACTGGGGTCCTGCAGGCTCAGTCTCTAAACAGTTCACTGTTTAGAGACTGAGCCTGCAGGACCCCAGTTGGTGTAAGAAACCCACACACTACCCGTGATTAATTCCTCCAGTGGATGTTGGACGTTTGCCGCACCCACTTATTGAGAGAATCAGAAGGCATTCAAATTCAACGTATCGGGAATCTGGGAATCTACTAAGTGTCATAGGACTCCTGACGACTGATTAATCTAAACACTGAAGGCGCAAGTCTCAACCGAGGTGTGACTTTCTCTAAACGCCTGTATATAGATGTGCTCAATGTCACTGATTTTAATGTCCTGATGAAGACCCTAGACTGAGGAACTACCCGCCCTTACCATAGGGGTCGAAACGTCGACAACACCACCTCTATACATACACGCCTCAGCAAAGTTAGCCATATATGGCTCCCGTGTATAGTGTATATAGGGAACCTTGTTTGATCTATCACTGACTAGAAATGATCTCGGAATGAGATAGAATTGTTGACAGGACACAATTCCTTTTCTTTGTCCCTTATTCTTTTCCAACCACACCCCATCCCACTGAAATCCCCCCCTTTCTTTGACACTCACCGAGCACGATTTTGATTGAAATTTTCAGAAATTGTATTGTATGAAATGAAATATAATACTTATGAATGTACTGGATACTAAGAATTCCTGCTGAATTAAATTCATTTTCAATGTTACGTAGTGCATGTGTGTACCTCTATAATTGAACAATGATTTCATTTCCAGAATATGTTATGTAACCGACCATATTTTTTTTGTAACTATATGCTAACCCAGGTCGGTGAGACAAGGGTTTACCCCGTTATTACCTACCACAGACACCTGAACCGGCTCTTCAGGACTCCAAATGTCCGCTCAATCACCCGCCTGGTCTTCCCATGAGCATTGTTGTACCGCTGGTCTGCAGCTGTCCTGGGGTTGCGTAGTGGAGTCATGAGCCACGGCATGTTTGGATATCCAGCGTCTCCTGCAAATCCACATCATGGAAATGAGTGTGTAATATGATTCAGATGAAGAAGGTGTGACATACTGACATACATAGCTGACAGAGTATACTCACCAACAAGACATGCCCGGTGGTTGTGCAGCTGCAGCATCATCTGTGGCACCCTGCTACGCCTCATGATGAAAGCATTGTGGCACGATCCTGGAAAACGTGCAGACACATGTGAGATAATCATGTTGGCAAGACACACCACCAGGGCATTTATTGAGTGGTAGTGTTTCCTGTTGCGATACGCTTGCTCCTGAGCCTGTGGTGGCACCAGACTTACATGTGTACCATCAATTGCACCAATAACATGTGGCATGCGTCCCAGGGCATAGAATTCCCCCTTGACATCTGTCAACTGTTCTGGAGTAGGGAATGTGATGAATTCATCAAGGTGGAGCAACATCGCAGCCAAAACATCTGTCAATACACGGCTGAACATGGTCTGAGACATCCCTCCCACATCAGCTATGGTCAATTGGAACGTACCTGTGGCAAAGAAATGGAGGGCTGCCATCACCTTTACCTTGGGTGTTAGCGCCGTTGGATACCTGTGTCGTGGTTGCAGGTGAGCCTCCAGTCTGTCCGTCAGGTCCTTGATCATCTGTCTGGTGAAGCGATAACGACGGATGCAATTGCGTTCCCTCATGCCTTCCAAGTCAGGTAACGGCCGTTCCAGAGGGGGTGCCCTGCAATACACAAATATTAGGAAATGTGTTCAACTGTCTGACTAAGACAATAACAATGTACATGGCACAAGCAACACTGCTTCAACAAATCTAGACAAGTGTGAGTGTGGCGTGGGAGACACACTGTTGTAACATGTTCCAACTCCCAGCCACTCCTCCGTGAACAGTACAAGACCTGTGGTCTGTGGAATGGATATGACATGCATACAAAATATCTGATGGAAAGGTCTTATTGAGCATGACAATGTATCATCTCAGTGACACACGGCATGTGAATGTCAGTAGGAGGTTGTCTGCACATCCAGACAGCTTACAGCAATACACACACCACATGTTTATTATTTATTATTTTATTTTGATTATTTATATAGCGCAGCTGATACCTTGCAGGCTTCCTGGCGCTGGAGAATACTTTACTGAGGAAGAGACCGAAGTATATAAAGGCGGGGAGGTCTAAGGGAAAAGCCAGGTCTTGATGCACTTCCTAAATGGAAGAAGTTGAGGGATCTGGCGTATGTCAATGGGCAGGCTGTTCCATAATTTGGCAGCCGCGACCCTAAAGGATCTACCCCCAGTTCTGGCTTTATTGTATCTGGGCACCCTTACCAGATACGCCGAGGATGATCGCAGATCTCTGGCGGGGGTATACCACTGAAACAGGGCTTGCAAGGGCCTGGGCCCGAGTCCATGCAGAGCCCTGAATACAATGCAAAGGGACTTGAAAGCCACCCGCTGCTTTAGGGGTAGCCAGTGCAGTTCGGCCAATGCCGCTGTGGCCGAAGACCTTCTCGACCAGCCAAGAGCCAGCTTGGCCGCGGCTGATTGAATTCGCTGCAGCCGGTCCAGTAACGTGACAGGGGACTCAAGGAGCAGGGCGTTGCAGTAGTCAAGGCGACTCAGAATCGTACACCTGACTACCAACGCCCGGGCTTGTGCAGGGAGAAGTGGCATAATTTTTCGCGGGGAGCGTAGCAAAGCCGTGCAGATCCCCACTGTTTTTGCCACCTGGGTTTCCATACTCAGCTTGTTATTGAGCATGACCCCCAGGTTGCGGACCGAGGAGACAGGTTTGGGTTTCTCCCTTGTCTCAGGAGGCCAGAAGTCATTCGGGAACTGGCAAGATAGAGTGGTGCCAGCACAGAACAGAACCTCTGTTTTGGAGGCGTTAAATTGAAGAGAGTTCCTATGGAGCCATCCAGCCGTTTCTCTAAGACACTCATGGAAGGAGGTCAGAGAGATGGAGTCTTCTCCTTCCCAGGAGAGAATGAGCTGGGTGTCGTCTGCGTAATTAATTGTTTTTAACCCGAATGACTTAATTAATGTGATCAGTGGTTTAAGGTATACATTAAAAAGGATGGGACTAATGGAAGATCCCTGGGGGACTCCCTGTGGCACAGGTGAGAAGGCGGATTGAAATGGGGGGAGGGAGACAGCCTGTCTCCTGTCCTGCAGGTAAGAGTGAAACCAAAGCAAAGCTGTGCCTTCCACACCGGCTTCCCTGAGTCTCAGCAGCAGCGTCCTATGGTTGACCGTATCGAATGCGGCAGACAGGTCCAGCAGTATTAGTGCTACTGGCTGGCCCCTGTCTGCACGCATGCGAAGATCCTCCATGGCTGTTAAAACCGCAGTTTCGGTGCCGTGGGCAGGGCAGAAACCGAACTGGAGATCGTCTAGAAGGTTGTTCTGCTCAAGATGAATGGAAAGGCAGGAACTGACCCATCGTTCCACTACTTTCACAGGGAAAGGCAGTAGGGAGATGGGTCGATAGTTAGAAAGACAATCTGGGCTCAGGGAGGGTTTCTTCAAGAGCGGAGTTACAAGCGCCTGTTTCCACGGAGTTGGGACATAGCCACATTGCAGAGACTGGTTGCATATTTCATTACATTACAAAGGGGGGTAGAACCCATGCAGTCGCGGGGACCTGGGCGTTATGTAGTAAATGTAAGGGGGGTCCCCGTGGAAGAAGAATACAAACAATACCAATTAAAAATTACAAAAGAAACTGAGGTGATGGTTCAAGAGCAAGAAAATGTTGTCATTTATTCAACAACATAACATGAAAATTCGTGAAACATCATTGCAACCATTACAAGAAAAAATGAAGAAATCAGAAAGATGAAAAGGCCCCAATATGGGAAGGGGAAAGGGAAGAGTGCTCAAAAGTCGTGAAAAGGTTAGGAGTAATACACAGATTTGTAGATCACGTATGTCAATACATAAATCCAAAAGGAATTAGGAATTATTCCAAAACCCAAACAGGCCCATATAAATTAAGGCCAATCTTGCAAAAGCACTTCAAGTAAGGACGTTCAACGGTCACAAAAGTAATTTAATGTGAAACAGGGATGTGCCGGACGTCCAAAAGTGAAGAGGCGTCGACGTTTCGACCCCTTTGTGTAGGCTAAATTCAGTCCTTTACCGGGGTCTTCATCAGGACCATTGTCAGAACCATCACCTCAGTTTCTTTTGTAATTTTTAATTGGTATTGTTTGTATTCTTCTTCCACGGGGACCCCCCTTACATTGGTTGCATATTTGGCGCAGGATGCCAAAAAGTTCTGTTCCAGAGCTTTTCCAAATTTTTGGAGGCAGAGGGTCGAGCGGGGAACCCGAGGTGATTCGGAGCGCCAGGTTTTCAAACTCGGGTTCAGAGATCTTAGAAAATTCTCGCAGTCTAGCCGGCAAGCTGGAGGATCGAGACGGCAAGTCATGAGGGCTAGTACTGGCTCCCTGATTGTTGGCATCTCCCAGTAAGGGGGGGGTCTTCAAGTTTTGAATAATGATATTGATTTTATTAATGAAAAAAGTTGCCAGATTATCGCAAAGGGCTTGGGTGGGAGGCTGCGTCGACGTGGCGCATTCTGGGTGAGTTAGATTTCTAAGTATCTGAAAAATACTTTTTGAACTGTTGGTGGCGTTGGTAATAGTAGAACAGTAGTAGTTAGCCTTTTCTTGGACAATGGCAGTTTTGTACGCCCGAAGGTTGTCTTTCCAGAGAGTTTTGTTGGAGTCGAGATAGCTTTGCCTCCACTTTCTCTCAGATTGTCTGCAGGCCAGCTTAAGGGCTCTCAATGAGTCGTTAAACCAAGGGGGCGGCTGCTCTTCTCCTTGGTTTGCATTTTTTCAGAGGGACGAGACGCTCTGAAGTATTGGTGATCTTGGTGCAGAAGGACATATAGTTGTCCTCCACTGACCGGGCGGTGGAGAAGCTATCTTCCACCTCGAATACGGGGCCGGCCAGTCTCCGTTTATCTAAGGCTTTCCAATCTCTATACAGAGGGTCAGGTGCGGCACTAAGTGACGGTTTGTTGGCTCTGCCGCTGGCTATGTGAAATTTGATAAGCGCATGGTCGGTACAGCACATAGGCAGGATGTCGCTCAGGAAGACTAACTGGGGGGAGGAAAAAATTAAATCGAGCTGATTTCCAGCCGAGTGTGTGGGTTTACTGACCAGTTGAGAGAGTCCCATGCCTTCGCAGGAGAGTAAGAGATTGTTTAGAGCAGAGTCCAGACTGCCATTGGGCCAGAGATTAAAATCACCCAGAACAATCAACTTGTTGTGGGAAGTGGCCATATTGGTGATAGTCGTAAGGAGCGACGGCTGCTGTGTAGAATTAAAAGCTCCCGGCGGGCGGTAGCATATTACAGCCGTGAAGGTTATTCCGGAGAGACAGTTGATTGAAAGACCAAGTATTTCCGTACCAGCCACTGGGTCCATGTCAAGTGTTTTTATGGACCAGGAGGCTCTGTAAATTATGCCAACTCCACCACCCCGACCCTTGGGTCTAGGGAGATGCAAGATTTTAAAGTCTTGTGGGCATGCCCAGTCCAGATCTATATTACAATCGGAGTGGGTCCAGGTCTCGGTCATGAACAATACGTCGAGGTGGTGATTCTCAATAAGCTGAGAGATTTAATTGGCGTGTTTAGGCAGTGACCTGACATTCAGCAGGCCGCCCATCAGTAGACCTTTACAGGCAAAATCATGTAAGGGGAAGGCGGTGTCCGCGAAGGAGAGTTGGCCTTCATGAGCAAAGTCTCTAAGGGAGAGTAGAGACTCACGTGTCAGATACGGAAGGCTGGTAGTGGGTAAGAGGGCAGGAGCATCGGGGAGCGCTGCGGTCGCTGCCGAGGCGCGGACGAGCGCAGACGAGCTTGCCTTATGCGCGCCTTCGGCGCGCATTCGTCGCGCCCGCTGCGCTCGTCCGCTGCACTTCCGACAGAGGCTCATAATTTATGGACGGTGTCGTTGTGTAGGAGGGGGGTGTGGCCAGGCGCGGTGGGCGTGTCTGGCGGCGACCAGGAATGGCGGCAGGACGCGATGTGCTCTACGAGCGAAGCGACAAGCTGTCTGCCGCTGAGCTGTAGCACAGGTAGGGCCAAAGGTGTTTACACAGTGCAACAGATATTAAAAGCACACAATATCACAACAGATCAAATTTTAAAAACAAGCGACTACCGGCTTCCGCCTCAGTAGTATTTCAAGTTTGTCAATGGGCGCTGGCGCTTTGGCGCGTAATTTATACCAATTGGGCGGGGGGGCGTGGCCAGGCGCGGTGGGCGTGTCTGGCGGCGACCAGGAATGGCGGCAGGACGCGATGTGCTCTACGAGAGAAGCGACAAGCTGTCTGCCGCTGAGCTGTAGCACAGGTAGGGCCAAAGGTGTTTACACACTGCAACAGATATTAAAAGCACACAATATCACAACAGATCAAATTTTAAAAACAAGCGACTACCGGCTTCCGCCTCAGTAGTATTTCAAGTTTGTCAATGGGCGCTGGCGCTTTGGCGCGTTATTTATACCAATTGGGCGGGGGGGGCGTGGCCAGGCGCGGTGGGCGTGTCTGGCGGCGACCAGTAATGGCGGCAGGACGCGATGTGCTCTACGAGCGAAGCGACAAGCTGTCTGCCGCTGAGCTGTAGCACAGGTAGGGCCAAAGGTGTTTACACAGTGCAACAGATATTAAAAGCACACAATATCACAACAGATCAAATTTTAAAAACAAGCGACTACCGGCTTCCGCCTCAGTAGTATTTCAAGTTTGTCAATGGGCGCTGGCGCTTTGGCGCGTAATTTATACCAATTGGGCGGGGGGGGGCGTGGCCAGGCGCGGTGGGCGTGTCTGGCGGCGACCAGGAATGGCGGCAGGACGCGATGTGCTCTACGAGCGAAGCGACAAGCTGTCTGCCGCTGAGCTGTAGCACAGGTAGGGCCAAAGGTGTTTACACAGTGCAACAGATATGAAAAGCACACAATATCACAACAGATCAAATTTTAAAAACAAGCGACTACCGGCTTCCGCCTCAGTAGTATTTCAAGTTTGTCAATGGGCGCTGGCGCTTTGGCGCGTAATTTATACCAATTGGGCGGGGGGGGCGTGGCCAGGCGCGGTGGGCGTGTCTGGCGGCGACCAGGAATGGCGGCAGGACGCGATGTGCTCTACGAGCGAAGCGACAAGCTGTCTGCCGCTGAGCTGTAGCACAGGCAGGGCCAAAGGTGTTTACACAGTGCAACAGATATTAAAAGCACACAATATCACAACAGATCAAATTTTAAAAACAAGCGACTACCGGCTTCCGCCTCAGTAGTATTTCAAGTTTGTCAATGGGCGCTGGCGCTTTGGCGCGTAATTTATACCAATTGGGCGGGGGGGGCGTGGCCAGGCGCGGTGGGCGTGTCTGGCGGCGACCAGGAATGGCGGCAGGACGCGATGTGCTCTACGAGCGAAGCGACAAGCTGTCTGCCGCTGAGCTGTAGCACAGGTAGGGCCAAAGGTGTTTACACAGTGCAACAGATATTAAAAGCACACAATATCACAACAGATCAAATTTTAAAAACAAGCGACTACCGGCTTCCGCCTCAGTAGTATTTCAAGTTTGTCAATGGGCGCTGGCGCTTTGGCGCGTAATTTATACCAATTGGGCGGGGGGGGCGTGGCCAGGCGCGGTGGGCGTGTCTGGCGGCGACCAGGAATGGCGGCAGGACGCGATGTGCTCTACGAGCGAAGCGACAAGCTGTCTGCCGCTGAGCTGTAGCACAGGTAGGGCCAAAGGTGTTTACACAGTGTAACAGATATTAAAAGCACACAATATCACAACAGATCAAATTTTAAAAACAAGCGACTACCGGCTTCCGCCTCAGTAGTATTTCAAGTTTGTCAATGGGCGCTGCCGCTTTGGCGCGTAATTTATACCAATTGGGCGGGGAGGGCGTGGCCAGGCGCAGTGGGCGTGTCTGGCGGCGACCAGGAATGGCGGCAGGACGCGATGTGCTCTACGAGCGAAGCGACAAGCTGTCCGCCGCTGAGCTGTAGCACAGGTAGGGCCAAAGGTGTTTACACAGTGCAACAGATATTAAAAGCACACAATATCACAACAGATCAAATTTTAAAAACAAGCGACTACCGGCTTCCGCCTCAGTAGTATTTCATGTGGCATCATTTGCACAGTTCTAACATAGTCATGTTGCGGTGTGATATATCACTAACTATTACATGAACATCATCATACTGCATTAATGTTTGATTAGTCACAAATGGTCTGTGATGCCATCACACATATGAGCGCTTCATTAACACAAGTGGCATGGTGTGCGTACATTAGAAACCCTGTAATCACGGCAAGGACACAATATGGATGCTCCTACAGAAGATGTACAGAAATTTATGTACTGGTTACTTACCTTTCGTAACAAAATATCATAATGGAACAGTAGTAAGTAGCATGTTCCTGACTTTGAATACATACCAATCTTCAGACAAATTTGCCTCCCTGGATGCCATCTATGTGAGTCGGGGATATTGAGCCATCACTGGATGAAATACGGTGTTGCTGACTGGCATCCTAAAAGTGCTTGGCCAAGTATTGCCCGTACCTACAACGCACACTCTGCCAGCAGTTACACAACCATGTCCCACAGACAGTGTGGGAAGCAGACAAAGAGGCATGTGATGTTGTAAGACCTCAGTCCCAGACTCAGGGAGGATGATGACATCTGTCCGTACTGCTCAGACCTCTTGGATACCCTCTACAGCAGAGATAGGGGGAATGTGGTCTGTGATTTGGCGGGCAGGATGCCCATGCTCTCTGGGGTGGGGTGGGAGGACAGGGCACATGGCCGGTCCAGGGAGGGGTGTGGTCGTCTGACAACGTGCCTATCTACAGCCAAACATGCAGCGTGCCTGTACATGCAGAACAATATAGATACAGTACATTCCTCAGGATAGGCCTGCAGACGCTCAGCGGAGCGTGACTGCACTTGAAGGACCTCAGTGAGGAGGTTGGTCCTCAGCGCGGCAACGGGGAAATGATTGGGCAAGGCTATGGCCGCACACATAAACATTACACTGTACGTTGGCCGCTCATCCATTAACAGGTTTGGAGTAGAGACATCACCAGTGTCTGGCTAGGTGTCCAGACCACTTGCATGCCCCAGTCCACCTGTTCTGTCACCTTGGGACCGACACTCATGTGTCAGTGGGTCTTCAAGACCCTCCCAATACTCATTGACACCCATTTCCTGATAATCAGGCCTGTCATGAGCTGTGGCCGGCTCGTAGGAGTTGAACCCCCTCCTGCAGCATTAATGGCGGTATACTGCCGCACAGTTCCCACGCCAGTGCCGTACAGGGTGTGGTATCGGGGACACCACCACCCGAGAACGCCGCAAAAGCTGGCACTTGGGGGACAGTTGCCAGTGAGGTTGTGAGGTGAACCAGCGAGGACCAGGATCAACATTCAGATCCTTTCGGTCACAGCGGGTCTGGCACAAATGCGCCGCCTGCGTCAGGGACGAAGTGAGTGATGGTGTCACGGGCAAATCACCAGACGCGCAAGTGCCCCCAGACGGGTCCGCTGGGCCAGAATCCGCCGCGTAGGCCTTTGGTGGTGTGAGGGACATCATGGACATGAGGACCACAGGTCGTGGTGCAGGCTACAACGGCTGCAAATTTGACAGAGCCGCGTGGGCGGTGTCACCCGAATCCCATGCAGCATTGCACGTGCATTGTGTAGATTTTGAAGTGTGATGACATCTCTTTCACATATATGGGTTACCTGACGACTTGGCCCTGGAGGACTGATGTCAAATCCAGGGGCAATGATGTCTCAACACCCACGCCCAGGCACTCCTCCTACGTCCAGACCATGAGCCATTGTGCTGCAGGGACAACTGCTGGAATCTGAGCGGCATGTGTGACCAATCACACCTGCATTCATATGTCTGGTCCCAGCAGTCAGAGCAGCTCTACTTGTCTTGCTTGACGTGAACACTGTGGAGACACCGACGGTGAGGGTCAGTCACCAACATGAGAGGGTTGCAATCCTCACAGGCTTTGAAATGGACATCCCTATTGGCACCGTCCTGAGTCAGACAATCCAAGTGAAATGGTCAGAAGTGATCGTACTATGATCTTGTTTCAAAATTGAGTTAGGTTACACTTATACGGGACCAGCGCAGGTGTTGTTAATACAGAGAACCTGATGTGAGCACGCAGAGGTCACATATGAGTACCCAGACAACGTCATCACGGCACACACAACGCCAACAACACACGGTGGGCCGCAGGACATGCCTACCGACACACAAGTGTACTACTGAGCGGAAATTGGCATGTCCAGGATGACACGTGGGGATATTCTAAGGTGAGTAATATGATACTGTCCTGGACATTTCATATGCAAACAGCAGGCACAATATCACATATGGCACACACATGACGTGATGACTCAGGGTCATGCTGTGCGTCTATTACACCTCTGTCACAGTGGGCATGTTGCTGTCATCATGTGCCAGTTCCCTGTACTGAATGGTGTGGCAGTCCAGTGTTCATGTGCATCGCAATATGTTGTAGACGTTACGCCGGTGCAAAGTGCTGTATGCATGTGATGCACATGTGCTGAAGGAGTAATGACAAGTCTTGCCAGCTCTTCACACATCAACTGAGGCACTAGGTCACAGTCCCTGTGCTTCTTCAATGTCTGCCACACTTGGGGCATGCTGATGTGAGGATGCCATGCTGATGTATGCATCCACATTGTCAACATGAGGGTAGAGTACATCCCTGCTATGTGATTTCCTGGAGTCACTCTCCCAATGGTGACATGAAGGAGGTCAGGAACGCAGCCTACACAAACGTTCACTTGAGCATGTCTGACGCACTGTACATACGCCTCGTTTCCCTATTGCTTTTCAGCCCTATGCGAGCAAAGCGTACCCCAATGGTACGTGCGTGTGTACGCAGTGTTTCCCTATAGCTTTTCAGCCATACGCGAGCAAAGCGTACCCCAATGGTACGTGCGTGTGTACGCATCGTTTCCCTATAGCTTTTCAGCCCTACGCGAGCAAAGCGTACCCCAATGGTACGTGCGTGTGTACGCCTCGTTTCCCTATTGCTTTTCAGCCCTACGCGAGCAAAGCGTACCCCAATGGTAGGTGCGTGTGTACGCCTCGTTTCCCTATTGCTTTTCAGCCCTACGCGAGCAAAGCGTACCCCAATGGTACGTGCGTGTGTACGCCTCGTTTCCCTATTGCTTTTCAGCCCTACGCGAGCAAAACGTACCCCAATGGTACGTGCGTGTGTTCGCCTCGTTTCCCTATTGCTTTTCAGCCCTACGCGAGCAAAGCGTACCCCAATGGTACGTGCGTGTGTACGCCTCATTTCCCTATTGCTTTTCAGCCCTACGCGAGCAAAGCGTACCCCAATGGTACGTGCGTGTGTACGCCTCGTTACACCATTGAATGGGTTGCATTAGCAAGGGCAATGTCACCTTACTTGTGTGGGTATTTGATTAAATACATAGGGGACATCTAGGGGAACAGTGGACAGATCAAAATGCAACCAGGTTGTCATGGATACTGAATTATTTGAGCCTCCTACAGGTGTTAGAGAAAATTCAGTTGGGCAAAAGTATACAATGTTGCAAAAGTTGTTGTTCAGCTCAGGCTCAGTTTTCAAACCATGCATATGTGTGTCATGTCCTTATGTGTGAAGTGATTGGATGGAACGTAGGATGCTAACTATGGTGGCCTATCAGACACTACTCCTTGGACTCACAGCCCCTCTGCAGCACAGATATAAGGCAGCATGTGGCTGTGGTAGGGCACTTGCCTGCACAACATTGGTGTGGTAACCACAGCTGCTGTCTCTGAATCCTCTGGACCCTGATTGGCTTAGCATGGAGAGGGCACCTGCATTCACTGATGGTGAGAACAAGGCCCTGCTGGATGCCCTCCTGCCTAACTACAGCAAGCTGTATGGGAGACCAGAGGATCAGGTGAGTGATGTGTGCAATACCTTGGAGTGTGCACCTGTTTTGTGTGTGACATTATAGCCACTGTGTATGTATAGTGTCTGGATGCAATGTTGTTGGGAGTGAGTGCCAGGGTGTACAGTGTTGTTACTGAGGCTTATTTGTTGCAGTGGGGTGTGTGACAGCGTGTCACGTGCTGCAGTGCACCCAGACGTAGCATACATTGCTCAGTGAGTGCCATGCTGGGAGAGTGTTTAGCACCCATCATGTCATCTGTAGCCTTTCAATGGCATGTCATGCAGTGGTGTTTGCTCACACGCCACATACTCGTGCCCAACAGTGCTAATGTGTTTATCTTACAATGCCCTGTTCTCATCAAGTTTTTTGTGCACATATGTGTGTGTTTGGAACATGGACCAGGTGTACTGATGCTGTTTTACTTTACATTTGTGACAGGTATCTGCCTATGAGAAGGGTGAAATCTGGCTGGACATCGCCAGGGCTGTCAGGAGCGAGGGGGGGCCTCGCAGGAGGCTCCGGAACATCAGAAAGAGGTGGCAGGACATCCGGTGCTGGAGCCGCCGCATCGCCAGAGTACAGCTAAAGCTGGAAGCTCCACGCCGGCATGGCGGCACCCGCCACCTCACCCCCAACATGCTCCGGGTCCTGGAAGTGGTGTTCCCAGACCTCCATAGGTAGTTGCAGGAGGGACAGCAGCAAGTAGTGGGTAGGTTTATGTCTGTTTGTTGTGATGTGTGTCACATGCTCCCTGCAGTGCTCAAAGGCATGGTTACACTCCCATATTTTGAGTGTTGTGGTCAGACAGGCACTCCATGCATTGGCCTCAGAATGTCCCCGTTTCTGCAGCTGCTTCTTTACATGCCTTGCCCTAATCCACTTTTGACCTGCGCTTTGGATGATGTTTGTTTTTCACATGTACTCCTATGGTGCAATGTCTATGTATGCATCTTCCTTTGCACATCATCATGTTGGAGGGGGGGTCTGTGACACCTGTTGGAACCTTACATGTGGCACCACATGTGCACTGTGTCTGCTGTTCTACATATTTAGGCAGTGATCTTGAGTCTAAACATGTGTCTTCTGCACGAGTCAGCCTCAGTGGCCTTTGTCCATGGTACTCTTTCAAATAGTCATGTGTTGGCTACAGGTGCACAATGTACAAGTGCAATATTTTGGGCTTATGCAGACTCACACTGGGTAGTGCGTGTGTGCATAGTTGCCACATAAGTCAAATGTTCTTTGTAATTACTATTGATGGTCAGTCACACAATGAGGCTTGGGGTGTCAACAGCTGTGATGCCAGTGTGAGGTGATGTTACACTTGGTTCAGGTCCCAGGATGGCATCACATGTCACTTCAGGAAGGACTTTTCCCATGTGGCACAAGGTGTAAGGAAATTCAACATGTGCAGGTCTGGGTTTGGGTGGCTGGGTGTGTAAATGAGCTGTGATGCTTCATCAGCTATCCTGTTGTCAGGCAGTCAATCATCATTGTGTCGCTCATGATAGATTTTTCCATTCACTGTTGCTTGTATCCTACTATACATTATGCGTAGTGTCTCTAGCAATTGGCCACAACTAGACTTATCATTGTGCAGTGTTCAGTCTCCTGTGACTCATGATGCATGCCATGTTCAGAAATGAAGCCTCATGAATTGTAGCTGACATGTCTGATGTGTACAGGTGACTGATATGTTAGTATTCTTCTCCTTGCCCACAGCATCATCATCTGAATCTGGAGGGGACACAGGCACGGACCACGAAGAGGGACACACCGACAGTGCCACCTGCTTTGAGGAGTCGGAGGGAGGCAGTGGCACGGAGGGTGATGAGAGTCTGCTGGCCGGACGACATGTGACTGACACATCTTACCATGCCGACAACTCCGAGTCAGACTCTCAGGAGGAGGGGGAATATGCAACAATGGTCTCTCCATCATCTTTGGCTGGCGTCCCCTCCTCCAGTACCATCTCCACCCTCCCAGTCGTTAATGTCCCTAGGGTCCGTGCTAGCACACGTGTCTCCTTTGTTCCCGGCACCGCAGCCCCTGCCCCTGTGTCCCCTGCTGCCCTCAGTGCTGAGACTGTGGACCTACTCCGACAGATTGCAGTAGGTCAGACATCCATACTGACTGTCCTCCATGGACATACACAACTGATTACACAGTTGGTGTCGTTCATGGAGGGCATGTCGTCGGCCATGTCTGATCTACATCGGAGTGTGGCTGCCATAGAGTCAACACTGACGGCAGCAATGTACTCCCAGCAGCCTCTGTCTCCCCCCCATCCTTCAGACCCATCCACCTCTGCCTCTCCCATATCTACACAACATACACGCAGACGCCACAGGTCACACACACCCAGCACACCCACACGTCAGAAAAAGCTCAAAGCTCCACGCACGCAATCTCAAGGGGATGTAGGCACACCCACAGGGAGAGGGGACACAACGCACACACGCATCCACACACCCAGGAGTACAGACTCACAGCCCTCTACCTCCACCCCCAATGTGTCCCTGGGTTCAGGTGGTAGTTTTTCCACACTGGCTGAGGTGTGCAGCCAGGTTTACGAAGCTACTTTCGTCGCTGCACCAGCCAGTGTGGATGAATCCACTACACCTGCACCCACTCCGCCTGTCCTTCCCTCTCCTGTCCATGCGGTGCCGGAGGATTCCACAGATGGTGCCCCCATAGTTAGCACTGCAGATTAAACTCCATGTGCAGGCAAGTTAGTGTGTGATCACACCCATGGAGGCACATATTGTTGCTCGGACTTTTTTGGACTGGCCATTGGCCTTTAATGAGCATGGACTCTTATTTGCTTTTCTTTTTTGGAGCAGCTGAATAAAGCATTTATGTTAATTTTCTGAAGTAGAGTTTGTGTGATAATGTCTGTGACTGCTATGTGCCTGGGAGCTGATGTGATGTTCAAATGTAGGTATGTTAACATGTGTCAATCTCCTGATGGTAATGATGTTCACAATGGTATGTTGTTATGTAACAGCTGGGCACTGGTGGGCACTGGTGGGGGTGTTAGCCACACACACACTCTGATGCTGGGCACTGGGGGGCACTGGGGGGCACTGGTGGGGGTGTTAGCCACACACACACTCTGATGCTGGGCACTGGGGGGCACTGGTGGGCACTGGTGGGGGTGTTAGCCACACACACACTCTGATGCTGGGCACTGGGGGGCACTGGTGGCACTGGTGGGGGTGTTAGCCACACACACACTCTGATGCTGGGCACTGGGGGGCACTGGTGGGGGTGTTAGCCACACACACACTCTGATGCTGGGGACTGGGGGGCACTGGTGGGGGTGTTAGCCACACACACACTCTGATGCTGGGTACTGGGGGGCACTGGTGGGGGTGTTAGCCACACACACACTCTGATGCTGGGCACTGTGGGGACTGGTGGGCACTGGTGGGGGTGTTAGCCACACACACACTCTGATGCTGGGCACTGGTGGGGGTGTTAGCCACACACACACTCTGATGCTGGGCACTGGGGGGTACTGGTGGGCACTGGTGGGGGTGTTAGCCACACACACACTCTGATGCTGGGCACTGGGGGGCACTGGTGGGCACTGGTGGGGGTGTTAGCCACACACACACTCTGATGCTGGGCACTGGGGGGCACTGGTGGGCACTGGTGGGGGTGTTAGCCACACACACACTCTGATGCTGGGCACTGTGGGGCACTGTGGGGCACTGTGGGGCACTGGGGGGCACTGGGCGGCACTGGGGGGCATTGGTGGGGGTGTTAGCCACACACACACTCTGATGCTGGGCACTGTGGGGCACTGGTGGGGGTGTTAGCCACACACACACTCTGATGCTGGGCACTGGGGGGCACTGGTGGGGGTGTTAGCCACACACACACTCTGATGCTGGGCACTGGGGGGCACTGGTGGGCACTGGTGGGGGTGTTAGCCACACACACACTCTGATGCTGGGCACTGGGGGGCACTGGGGGGCACTGGTGGGGGTGTTAGCCACACACACACTCTGATGCTGGGCACTGGGGGCACTGGTGGGGGTGTTAGCCACACACACACTCTGATGCTGGGCACTGGGGGGCACTGGTGGGGGTGTTAGCCACACACACACTCTGATGCTGGGCACTGGGGGGCACTGGTGGGCACTGGTGGGGGTGTTAGCCACACACACACTCTGATGCTGGGCACTGGGGGGCACTGGTGGGCACTGGTGGGGGTTTTAGCCACACACACACTCTGATGCTGGGCTCTGGTGGGCACTGGTGGGCACTGGAGGGGGTGTTAGCCACACACACACTCTGATGCTGGGCACTGTGGGGCACTGGGGTCACTGGGGGGCACTGTGGGGCACTGGGGGGCACTGGTGGTGGTGTTAGACACACACACACTCTGATGCTGGGCACTGTGGGGCACTGGTGGGCACTGATGGGGGTGGTGGCCACACACACACTCTGATGCTGGGCACTGGGGGGCACTGGTGGGGGTGTTAGCCACACACACACTCTGATGCTGGGCACTGGGGGGCACTGGTGGGGGTGTTAGCCACACACACACTCTGATGCTGGGCACTGGTGGGCACCGGTGGGGGTGTTAGCCACACACACTCTGATGCTGGGCATAGGGGGGCACTGGTGGCCACTGGTGGGGGTGTTAGCCACACACACACTCTGATGCTGGGCACTGGGGGGCACTGGGGGGCACTGGTGGGGGTGTTAGCCACACACACACTCTGATGCTGGGCACTGGGGGGCACTGGTGGGGGTGTTAGCCACACACACACACTCTGATGCTGGGCACTGGGGGGCACTGGTGGGGGTGTTAGCCACACACACACTCTGATGCTGGGCACTGGGGGGCACTGGTGGGCACTGGTGGGGGTGTTAGCCACACACACACTATGATGATGGGCACTGGGGGGCACTGGTGGGCACTGGTGGGGGTGTTAGCCACACACACACTCTGATGCTGGGCTTTGGTGGGCACTGGTGGGCACCTGTGGGGGTGTTATCCACACACACACTCTGATGCTGGGCACTGTGGGGCACTGTGGGGCACTGGGGGGCACTGGGGGGCACTGGCGGGGGTGTTAGCCACACACACACTCTGATGCTGGGCACTGTGGGGCACTGGTGGGCACTGGTGGGGGTGTTAGACACACACACACTCTGATGCTGGGCACTGGGGGGCACTGGTGGGGGTGTTAGCCACACACACACTCTGATGCTGGGCACTGGGGGGCACTGGTGGGCACTGGTGGGGGTGTTAGCCACACACACACTCTGATGCTGGGCACTGGGGGGCACTGGTGGGGGTGTTAGCCACACACACACTCTGATGCTGGGCTCTGGTGGGCACTGGTGGGGGTGTTAGCCACACACACACTCTGATGCTGGGCACTGTGGGGCACTGGGGGGCACTGTGGGGCACCGGGGGGCACTGTGTGGCACTGGGGGGGGGGGGTGTTAGGCACACACTCTGATGCTGGGCACTGGGGGGTGTTGTGCTCACCACTTACACTTACAATCACATTGCAGGCGTATGTGACACACGTCAATTGCACTGGTGTAGTGCGGTGACGTACCGTACCCCGTGGTCGATGACGTAGGTACGGCCGGTCTCCGTATTGCACTGGTGTAGTGCGGTGACCTGCCGTACCCCGTGGTCGATGACGTAGGTGCGGCGTATTGCGCTGGTGTAGTGCGGTGACGTACCGTACCCCGTGGTCAATGACGTAGGTAAGGCCGGTCTCCGTATTGCACTGGTGTAGTGCGGTGACCTGCCATACCCCGTGGTCGATGACGTAGGTGCGGCGTATTGCGCTGGTGTAGTGCGGTGACGTACTGTACCCCGTGGTCGATGACGTAGGTACGGCCGGTCTTCGTATTGAACTGGTGTAGTGCGGTGACCTGCCGTACCCCGTGGTCGATGACGTAGGTGCGGCGTATTGCGCTGGTGTAGTGCGGTGACGTACCGTACCCTGTGGTCGATGACGTAGGTACAGCCGGTATCCGTATTGCACTGGTGTAGTGCGGTGACCTCCCGTACCCCGTGGTCGATGACGTAGGTGCAGCGTATTGTGCTGATGTAGTGCGGTGACGTACCGTACCCCCTGGTCGATGACGTAGGCACGGCCGGTGTCCGTATTGCACTGGTGTAGTGCGGGAGTGTGTGGCGCAACATGGGCAGACATTACAATCGTGAAATGGAGATGTGCGCATGTAGCAAGACGTACAGGTATGTAGAACCTCGTTGTACTCACCTTCTGCGCCGTCGTCGGTTTCTCAGTACGAGGTGGTGGGCGTACAGGATAGGGATTACACGGACGATGGTGTCCATGTCCTGCTTGTCGCGTACCGGGGTTCGGGTCGTGCCGGAGTCTGGTTTTACGGTAGTTTTGAGCTCTCGTAGAAAAAGAGCCATACGGAGTGTGCGGAACACGGATCGTACTTTGTGGTTCGGGAGACGCGGTTTATGTACGTCCAGACGTAGCGTCGTGCGTCAGCCGACTGCTATTCGTACGGACTTTCGATTCGTACGTCGTTTTTTACGGGACGTACGGAGTGACGCATTAAGTTGTGATCGTACTTGCACATTCGTACGGGGACGCCTTCTGGTACGATTCGTACGGGGAAAAACGCTCCGTACAGCAATTCAGAGCGCTTTTTACCGGATCGGAATCGAGCCCTCAGTGTTTTGTCACTTTAAATTTCCAACAATGCTCAAAGGCCACAATTATGGCATGCAACTCCCGGTGTAAGCTCTGACCATGCCCACGTGTAATTACTTGAGCCATGCTGGTGATAGAGTGGTTCAGCAGTCCCGAAATGCACAGCTTATTCATGGGCCTGTAGGCCCCAACACTCTTCTTGGCAAACACATTTCATCCATTTCTATTCATGTTTAATCCATTTCTAAACCATAATTTAATCCAATTTAGACAGCATGAAACGTCACTTGTCACTGATAAATTTCACAACTTGATGCCATTGTTCAACATAAGCAATAGAAACTGCTTGAATCACATTACTCTAGATGTGGCATTTCAAATTACATCAATAATAAACTGCACCCAAAGCATTTTCGGAAAGATTCCCTTCATCAGGGGCAACTGGAATAAAGTCATTTAATACAAGGTCCCATCAGAGTTAACAAAAATCACATCTTCAGCATATGTACATCACTCTATAAGACCATAATGCCTGATTCAGCAAATAGGAGTTCAGATGCTTCCCCTCAACCAACACAATACCTAAACCCCTGTGATTTAAAAACAATACAATACCCAAAGTTGATAAATCCCACATGAAATGTCCCAAATAACCCACAAGAGCGTACATTTTAACCTAACTTTTCTGCAAGAAAGAGCATTTAGTTCGGATTAAAAATGTGACCATGCATATAAAATAATGCTCCATGCACATGTGAAAAAGTGAAAAGACGATCAACATGGAACCCAGTCAGCGGCCATGTTAACAAACTGAACAAAGTACAAACAGCCCTTTATAATACGCCCTTGATTGTTACCACATGACTTACAAAATAGCCCCTGAACACAAAAGAAATTAACAGAAAATAAATAAAATACTCTTGCATGCCAACAGCCTCTAATACAACCAATATGTGTCGATATTATAAACTAAAATAAAATAAAATAAACATCCTTCCAAACACTCATTAAAGCAACATTTTAAAAACATAACATATTCACCGGTCATTTATTACTGATTTTAAAATTAATACAGCTGTAAAATCCATTTAAAATAGTGCTATAAAACAGAAAAGTATTGCTACTCAGTATGCTTGAAATGCAATTATTGCCAAAAACGATACAACCTCAAATTAAAACATATTGCTCACGTGCTATTAAACAGCTAAATAGCTAAAAGAAAATCAATTTGTTGGGCAAAAAACATGCATCATTTTGTCATGTTTAATCTTTTTGTAGTTTAATCATTGGATGCAGACTGTCAATGGGCAGAACACATTTAAACTCACATGCACCATACCTAAAACCCCCCTCTCAGGTGAGGAGCTAATTCTCTGGCAACCTCATTCCATTCCATTGCTTTACATTCCAGATTTGGTTGCATGGCCCCAAGACAGACACACCTGCCCCATGGTGCAAGGGGGCATGCATTGTAAAGCCAGGGTGGGCAAGGTTCCTGTGTTCATGCATGATGTGGTGTTCCAGTCCAGGTTATTTGCTTTGTATTGTAGGACTCGTGGTCCTGGTCACTAATGTCATACATTCCAGTATACATAGGTGAACCTGGAATAATAATAATAATAATTATAATGAATTTTGTAGAGCGCGAACAGCTACCTCACATGGAGGTGTCCCGGCGCTGAATGGTGCTTCACATCAGACATGTGCTGGACACAGGAGCAGGACTGGGTTGTGCATCGTTTAATTGGGCAGTTTGACTTACATTTACATTATGTATGACTGGACATGTGAGCAATTCCATCCCTTTTCCTTACATTCAGAGCAGCGCAGCGCAGGAATGTAGATTATGCTACACAGCATGACAATTTTAGGCTTTTGGTCCTTTGTTGCCACTTACACTGTAGGTCTTGTTGATACTCGTAGTCAGCACTGTCTTGTCTGAGAACTCCTGCCACCAACTCTGCTGTGATGACTTATGCCACATGCTCTCCCAGCTTCTCTTGGTTCTCTGGTCCTCCTTCTCCAGGTGCATGACTGCCTTCGGGTTCTTGTTCAGTTTCTACTTGGGCCTATACTTATAATCATGGCAGTGCTTCTTGCACTCTGGCACTGTCCTTTTAGCTTGACCGACACTGTTAATCATGTCCACTATGGACTGCCAAATGACCTCTTTCTTCCCTAATGGCGATTTGGAGGTGACAAAGAGTTGATGTTCATACTTTGTCTTCTCTCTTATCAGAATTTGATTTTCCTCCTCACTAAAACTACTCTTCGTCTTTCTCTAATTCTTACCCTTGGGGTCTCTCTGAACATCCTGGCTGGAGCTGGGGATGTTACGGTTGCTGCCCTGGCTTCTGCTACCTGTCCCATCTCACCCTTTTGAGGCGGTTCACTGATAGAATATCGACACCCAAAATATCCCCATACACAAATATCGACTCATAATTTTCGATGTCAAAAATATCGACATCCTACATTTATAATGGTATGTATAAAAATGTCTAGAAAAAAACATCGATGTACAAAATATAGTTTTTTATATATATATAAAAAATAATGTTAAATATATTAAATAATAAAATTAACTTTGAAAAAAATATTTAGATTAAGGGGCCGATTCCGATTCGGGAAAAACCACTCCGAATATCCGTTCAGAGCGTTTTTCCCATACGAATCATACACCGTAACGTCCTCCGTACGTACAACGAAGTACGATTCGTACCAGGAGCCGTACTCTGTACGAGTCGTACAGAGACCGTACAACTCTAATCTCCGTACGATTCTCCCTCGGAACCCGCTGTACGCAACATCTGTACGGTTCGCAGCTGGTTTTTACGACCCAGCAAGTATGATACGTGTCGAGTGCGCGCCTTACGACCCTTTTTCTACGGGAGCTGAAACAGCCGTAAAAGCAGAGTTTGCACTGAAACAGGTATGGAACGGCCCCCCCGGGTACGGTGCGTACCACCATGATTGCAGGGGTATGGTGCATACCCCTGCGATCATGGGGTGTATGCACCGTACCCCATGTACGCTGGGTACACCCATCGTACATGGGGTATGCTGGGTACACCCAACGTACATGGGGTGTGGTGCGTACACCCCATGATCGCAGGGGTACACACCGTACCCCTGCGATCATGGGGTGTACGGACCGTACGGTGTGTATGTGTTTGTGTGCTTTTCCGTACGACTCGCCCTTACCTAACGTGGACCGTACGAATCGCGTCCTCATACCCCGGTCCGGATTGTACTCATCGGGTAGTACGGCATGTGTACGAGTCATACAAAATGTGTACGAGTCGTACGATTCACGATTTCAGCCTTGCAATAAGTACGGATCGCGACGATTCAGACGGATTCACGGAATTTGGATCGTACAAGCGCGACTCGGACGGACGGGTACGATTCGCACGGAGAGGGCTCCGGATACAAATCGTACGAATGTTTTTTTTCCCGAATCGGAATCGACCCCTTAATGTACATTTTAACAAATATAAGAAATAAATGTAATTACAATTTTTTAAACATACATATATAAAATGTAATGTATATATTTACTTTAAAACAATTAATAAAATAATAATTTTCATTTATTTTAAAATGGTAAAAATATATAAAAAAATTACAAATAAATATATATATATATACATACAACTATAACATAAAATCTAATAAAAAACATTATATTATAAACTAAAACAATAAAATATTTAATCGTTTTTAAACTTAAATTTTGCACTCCATTGAGTGCAACTGTAGGAAAAGTGTTGGATAGTGTAGGGGTAAAAATGACTAATCCCTCTCCAGTGAGCACAACAGTAGGAAAGTGTTGGATAGCGGAGAGGTAAAAATTACTATTCTCACTCCAAAGACTGTAACAGTAGGGAAAGTGATCGATAGCGGAGGGGTAAATATTACTTTTCCCACTCCAGTGAGTGCAATAGTAAAGAAAGTGTTGGATAGCGGAGGGATAAAAATTATTATTCCCACTCCAGTGAGTGCAACAGTGGGGAAACTGTTGGATAGCGGAGACGTAAATATTATTAATCCCACTCCACTGAATGCAACATTAGGGAAAGTGTTGGATAGCGGAGGGGAAAACATTTATATTCCCACTCCAGTGAGTGCAACAGTAGGGAAAGTGTTGGGTAGCAGAGGGGTAAAACTTAATATTCTCACTCCAGTGAGTGCAAAAATAAGAAACATTTTGGATAGCGGATGGGTGAAAATTACTATTCCCACTCCAGTGAGTGCAACAGTAGGGAAAGTGTGGGATAGCGGAGGGGTAAAAATTAATATTCCCTCTCCAGTGAGTGCATCAGTAGGGAAAGTGTAGGATAGCGAAGAGATGAAAATTACTATTCCCACTCCAGTGAGTGCAACAGTAGGGAAAGTTTAGATAGCTGATAGTGGAGGGGTAAAGAATACTATTCTGAATCCAATTAGTTCAACAATAGGGAAAGTGTTGGATAGCAGAGGGGTAAAAATTAATATTCCTGAAGTCAATTCAAAGTTAAAAACGCACAAAATATGAACTACAACAAAAAAGATGTTGAAAAACAAAAAAGAAAACATATACAAACATATTAAAAACTTACAAAAGATAGAAATATTTAATAATGTTAAAAATATCTAAAAATTTCCTACGATGATTATTTAAAAAATAATAATAATAATTAACTATTTTTAATAGAAATACATTGTTATCAAAAACATTAATTGTTACATAAATGTAATATTTGTTATGTTCTACCCTATAACATGATATGATTCACAACACACATCTACATTTTTTTTAAAACTGTACCTTCATAATTTACATAATTATTTATCAATTAAACAAATATTAACTAAAAAACAAAATAAAAAAGATAACCATCAATTTAAACACCAAACGTTACCCCTATAAAATCAAAATCACCACAAAAAAAAATAAACGATTACCATAAATATTTATCAGTTAATAAATTCATATTAATGATCAAATAAATATTAATTAATTAAACTTAGATTACTTTGCACCCTCTACCGCAATAAACACCACAACACACATCTGAAAATCATTACAGAATTTCCATAACTAATTTTGCATTAATAAATTAATAACAACTTATTAATTAATTTAAACGAAATTACTTCCCACCCTTTACCACTATAAACCACACAACTCACATCTCAAATTAATTACAACATTGCCAGATTAACAATAATTACTAATTAATTATAAATGAATTACTTCCCACCCTATTCCCCTATAAACCGCACCACCCATTTCTAAAACAAGGACACAATTAACATAATTAATTACCAATCAATTAATTAATTACAAATAATTAACAGGCAATTGACAAGATAGTAATTCCCATAATTAACACTATAAAATATAGAATGAATAAATATTAAAATATCAACAATATTTACACATTTATTAACATTAGATTATTACCCACTCTATTCCTCTTTAAACCAACAACTCAATCCTAAAACAAATGACACAATTAACATAATTACCAATTAATTAATAATTGTCAACCAATTAATACATAATTAATAACAAATTAATTCCCTCAATTAACTGTATAACATGTTAATTGAATAAATATTAAGACATAACAAATATTAATAGTTTGATTATATATAAATTACTTCCTACCCTATTCCCCTATGAACTCACAACCCACTCCTAAAAAATGACACGATTAACATAATGACCAATTAATTCATTAATACAAATTAACAACCAATCCTTGATTAATTAATATTAAATTCATTTTCACAAATTATACTATAAAAACTTAATAAAAAAATACTAATATATAAAAAATACAAAATTACTATAATTAAATTACTTCCCACACCATTCCCCTATAAACCCACAACCTGTTACAGAACTAAAAAACACAAAATGTATTTAACATAAAAATTAATAACTACTAAAAATGTAACACATATTAAAAAGCAAAAGAAATACTTATACAAAAAAAATAGATCACATACTTTTAAAATACTTACTAAAATACACAACACTAATTAAAAAATCGATATTTTAAATAACTATATTTTTGCAAATGATATTCTTATCGATACTTACTACATTTAAGTCGATATTCTTGACCACGATATTCTTGGCGTTGATATTTCCATCTTGATATTTGTGTATGCCAACATTCAAAACTCGATATTCTGTCTGTGCACCTTTTGCTGTATGGGGAAATGTTTTTTTTCAAATGCATCACTTTGTAATGGATTTCTGACACATGATACTATCAAATGTGAAGCTAGGGTGATTTTCATTGCTTTGCGTGCCGTGGAACATCCTAGCTTCACTTTGGCAGTACATGCGTCAGTTTTCTCTGCGGCACCCGCCCCTGGAAGCATATTTTTTACTCACCTTGGGACTCTACACCATGGTGCTCCATACCATAAATACAGAACACCCAAGGCATTTGAAAATGTCAGCAGCACAAGTTTTTCTGACACATTGCTGCCTGGCTGAAGGGATTCTTTTGCCTTGCAAACTGTTATGAAATGGTTTCCCTTCCCACAGCCTTTGCATATATCTATCTCCACATGGAAAGGAGACAACACAGCGAAAACACACTTTCTTTTTCTTATGAGACATTACTTTTACTTTCCATGTTCAACACCAATTCCTTTTGATTTATTACAGCTTCCATATCAGCAGCCTGTTGATGAGCACTTTCTCCAAACTACCTGTTTCTCTTAACATGCGTTGTTTGAATGAATCGAAGGGGCAACCATCAATAACTCTAAGATGAATGACTTCTTCCTCATTGAATTCATTGAACTTGCAGTGCTTTATAAGCGTATTAAGTCTCTCAACAAACTCATCCATCGTTTCACCAGATTGCTGTTGTTCTTGTTTGAAATTGTACCTATCATAGTCGACATCCGGCATTAGATTGAACTTGTCCTCCATCTTTTTCTTGATTTGACAGTATGATACTTCACCAGCTTGTGATAGATTCTTTTATTCTATCACTTGCAAGGTTCTTTAAGTATGTGGTGATCTTTTTCTCATCTGCTACGTCTACAGCATCTATGAAGTCATCAAACGTTTCCATCCAGGCAGTTCATCTGGTGCCGATATTCTAGTTTAATGGCGGTGTTGAATGGTGGTGGTAGTTTTAGGAACACAGCTGCATCCTATTCTGGACTTTTTCCTACCAACATTGAGAGTTTTTTCTGTTCAGGCAGCTTCTGTTTTTCAGTGTCACTTGGTCTGGTGGCACCTCTGCAAACACCAGCCTGCGCTTTGGTTCCCGGGTCATTGGGCTCATGCTGAAGTTGGTGTGAGCCATCTTCCTTCTTCTTGATGTGCAATGATTTCACTTCTTGCATGTTCATTTCACCACTCTCAACTTAATTTATCATGCCTGACTGCTGCTGCCTTTAGCACTTCTTTGTACCTGGTTGTCATTGTCTTTAGCATTTCTGCTTTGTATCGATGCTGACTCTGTGTTATGCTGCGGCGTAGTATTTCCTTTTTCAGCCTAACCCGTATATTTTTGACAGGCACCCTGACTGTGCCCTATTGTCGGGCCTTCATATTCTTTGAGGGACTCTCAAAAGCTGGAGTTACGCTTTGACTCCACATATACCAACCGTAGACTGCTTCATGAGGTGCACGTGGATCACATGAGCAGTTTGCTGAACCATGGTAAACTCTCAGGGAGAGCAGTCTTGTATTGTTGGGGGGGAGTATCACCTATCTCGTTGCCAGTCCTAGCCTCCTCCCTAGCATAGGAGCATTTAAGAGATCATGCCACGTATGGATCTCCTGGTTAGCACATCTTTATTCTTCAGCATGCAACTGTTAACTGAACGCACTGCTGCACAAACGTCATTATCACACTCAGTCACACCCACCAAATTATGTAATACTTGTAAGTAGTCTGCTGAAGACACTAGTGGGCTCTAACACATAAACACATGCCGCAACACTGTTCACAAAAGTATCTTACTAGTAGCACCTATACGACTGCAGAGTTGCAGTAGATAAAAAGATACATAGTCCTATTGTTTTATATGTGGATACCCTGAAGTCATAAAGATACTACAAGTAAAATACCTTTGTGAATAACAAACAATCCTAAACTTGTGAATCATGCCCCAAATGCAGGCAAAACTGAAGTGCTGGTTCTGAATAACAATAGAGACTTTAATATTAGCTAGAATATATGAGAGTGTTACCTCAGCTTGAAGATTCTATTAAGAGTCTGGGAGTGAATATTTATGGGAGAACTTTCAATGCAGTCTTACATATTCTCAGTAGGATCAAAGTGCATTTTTTCACTAAAAAAGATTATGAAATTAGCACCATATCTCTGTATGTCAGCCACAAATGTACATAACTGTCACTACCTCACTATTGAATTTATTATGTAATTTCCTTTCCGCCTGCAAATGATGTGCACGTTCTTATAATATTACTGTCTGTTGTAAAGTTCTCTGCTTCTCTACGCGATCTAGCAACCCTATATTAAAAGCTCAGAAATTAATCAAATTAAATGTTGTCACACTCCTCCAAACCATGTGAACATGTTTTTCATTCTAGACCTTCTGAACGATAGTGTATGATGAGTTGACAGTAGTTTAAAATACCAGGGTTAAAGACCACAGATTGAGGATTAATCTGCCTAGAAACAACCTGATTTTTACATGATTGCAATACAAGGTGGGATGTAGCCTAAGAGAAGTGATCTGCTGGACCCAGATTGAATACATGGCAGGTGAGTGTGGAGTGGTGCCTTACCTCCAATATAGTGATTTACTAACGTTGTGGGTGCCTTTTCATTTTGCAAAAATACAGCGGCCATGACAGAAACAGTAGGGAAAAGCCTGGTTCCCAGAATTATGCAAATTTGCATGTTGGGTGAAATTAACTTTTCCACATCTCATGTCTAAAAGTAATGTGAGGGGCAACATGTCTTGTGGTCTGACACGAACCAGACTCAAAATTTCTTCAAGACTTTCTCTCCAATGGCTCAACAGTGATGTCTTAATAATGTGATTGACTGCACAACTCCTTTTCTCAGAATTTTCCACTGATGCACATTTCACCATATTCACATGAAGCACGGAAGTTGTCAGAGAGGGTTTTATATTTTGGAGAATATTAATGTGTTGGAAAATGGCTCTCTCTGAAGGGTCAACACAAACTTTTTGCCTTCTTCCGCCTATTTTTCTGACCATGTTAGTGTTGGCTTAGAGTTGGCTTTAGAACTCTGGCCATTTAACCACGGCTAACCACTGCTAAGGGGCATGTACTCTCACCCTAAAACATGGTAACATTGTCTCATACCCAATTGGCATATTTCATTTACTTATAAGTCCCTAGTAAAGTGCACTATATGTGATCAGGGCCTGTAAATAAAAAGCCACGAGTGGGCCTGCAGCATTGCTTGTGCCACCAACCCAAATAGCCCCCTAACCATGTCTCAGGCCTGCAGCTGCAGGCCTGTGTGTGCAGTTTACCGCCGCTTTGACTTGCCATTTAAAACTACTCTCATTAAAATCCCCCTTTTTTTAAACATAGGTCTCCCCTAAGGTTGGCCCTAGGTAGCCTTTTAGGCAGGCTGCCATGTTAGTAAATGGTAGGACAAGAGCTTTTATGTTTGACATGTCCTGGTAGTGACAAACAGCCTATTTCGTTCTTCGCTACTGTAAGGTCTGCTGTACGGCCTGCTCCTCTCACAGGCTAGCATTGGGAATTCCCATACATAATTTTAAGTGATAATTCCTGGTTTAGAATGGTAATGATAAATCCTCCTCAATGGTAAAGTTGGATTTAACATTACTATATTTGAAATCCAACTTTGAGAAAGTGGGCCTTTCTCTGTACTTATATCTCTTTGTGCTTTGCCGCCTGTTTCGTCTGGGCTGGGTGATAGCTACACCTTGTGCATTCCCTTTAGCAAGCCACAAGAAGGGCTAGGTATGAAAGGGTATCATCTGTATTCATCTGAATACTGATAGTCTTCCTAGGCAGCAAGAGGGAGAGTTGATTCATACTTACATCTTGATAGAGTCCTGCCATAACACAAAGGGCTGATTTACCCCCTACTGATAGTCTGGAGCCAGAGCTCCTCTGAAAGGGATCTTTGTGCACTTCAGCGGGCTCCTTGGAAGTCACCCCCTATATCAAAGGTTCTTTTGGGTATAAGTACTTGGGCTCTGACCCCCATCTAACCAGACACTTCTGGATCTTGTACTGGACCTCTGTCAGAAGAACTAGTGTGCTGCCTACAGGACTCAACTGGACTGCTTTTCTGTAAGGACTGCTACCAGATTTTTGCCCTGATGCCCGCTGCTCTCTCACTCCTTTGAAGGAGAGCTGAACTCTGCTTTCCATCCAAAGTTATCTCCAAGGGTTTGCTGGTTTGACTCCTGTTTTCTGAAGGCTCAGGGACACAAAAGACATCCTGCAACCCTGCTGCTGATACTGAACTCTGCTGTCTGTGAGTCCTGCCTTTGCCTGAGGTGCACCCTCCAGTTCTGGGCATCAAAAGTGGATGCTACAGCTGTTTTGCCGCAAAATCGATGAAGTGATGTCTTTGCGCCGATCGGAACAAACGCATTCTCCTTCGACACCAATGCTAACAGATGGCGTAGCTGGACATTGACCAACAGCGCCTGCATCGCAAAGGGGTTCAACACCAAAGTTTCCACTGGCGGCATGGACAGGTGCTGATGCATGCCTCCATCCACGGATCGACGAAGATGCAGCACCTTCTCGATTCCCCACCTTGAGTCTTTGACTTCGACACTGTGCTCCATCCAAGGTTTAGTTAGCAGGACCTATCTGAGTCCTGTAGCTGGCCTGCCCTCGAGCACGGTTCGCCGTAACTTTGGATTTTTGCAAGACTCTCGTAACTGCAAGCAACTGTCATGGCCATGAACTGCGACTCCAGGGGCACAACTACCAGTCTGCTGCATGTCTGGTGGTAGTTCTTTACACCACGGCAGTACTGCCTAATGTGCTCTCTTGCATTCTCTCCAGCTATGCAGGGTGTGTAGCAAATGTAATGACACCTACCCCAGAGGGCGCTATTGATGGTGCTGTCCACATGTCCATAGCATCCAGGGCAGCGCAATGTAAGTCTAGTTGCTGGATGTGTAAGCAGCTCAGTTTGGTGCAGGTTAGCTAAGGGACTTATACACAGCTCTGCACCACTGACTTTACCTTTTGTTCTGTCCTTTTCTCTTCCGAGGAAGCCATGCCTCCCAGAGAATGTGGCGGCCATCTTGGGTGGGGTGCGAGCATTAAGCAAGGCCCACCCATCCTCTTGTGCTTGTTATTCCGTTCCTGTTTCAGGAAGCGGATGTGGTTGGACTCCGGTTATGTCTTTGAGTGCTGTGGAAGATGTTCTTTTGGTTTCCAGACATCGGTGATTATTGTATTTAACGGAAGGAGTGCGAGTTATGTGCAGGACATGAATCTTCAGAGCAGGTGGGAAGCGATTTACTATTCGGGGTAAGAGCGTTTATTGGCGCATTCCTGAAAACCTCATTTTTTGAACATTTCAACTCATGTTATTAATGAGTCATGTTTCTTTGTGATGTTACACCATGTAGCAAGATTGAAGTTGTATCATTGAATGCATAAAGACTAAATTGCACATTGTTTATTGTACAAAGTTGCATGTCTGGTCCTGCATACTCATCCAGATGAACATTTCACCTTATAGTGGAGAATAATAAAAAAACGACTCTTCGTGTTTTTATATCTTACAGCAATTGAGATAATGCTGTGCACCCTACAGGAATATTTAAGAGTGAGATGTGGTATGTTCCATTTGCATTGTCATGTATGGTTACTAGTAGTGTAGCGTGATATCAAGCCAGTATAGTATGTTTCTAAGCATACCTTATGCTTTCTATTCTAGATACATTTTCCCTTTTCATTTGCTATTACAGGACAGCATTCAGGTGAATATATTAACCCACTATTGATAGTGAGATAGCTTTGATAAGTTTATAGGAAAGTGTAGTCACAGTATTGGTTTTCTCTTACAGATTTCCTTCCCCGCTGTTCCTTCCCCAAAACCCTTCTCCCCACTTGGCCACTCTAAGCTAAATAAGCTCTGAGGAAGTACGCCCTTGACAGGAGCCTTTTTGGTGGAGAAGTGTGGCTCAGGGGATAGAAGCGGCAGACCCGGAAACCCCAAAACCCTTCTCCCCACTTGGCCACTCTAATCTAAATAAGCTCTGAGGAAGTACGCCCTTGACAGGAGCCTTTTTGCTGGAGAAGTGTGGCTCAGGGGATAGAGGCGGCAGGCCCGGAAGCTGAGATCGGCCCTGGACCAGGGTTCAATTCCCCGCCTCGGCGGGTCTTGGGCTAAAAATTCCTCGGACTCGATAATTCTCGCTCCGGTGCCTTCTCGACTCACGGGTTCACACTCTGCGACTCTGGGCAATATCTTGCTTAATCTCCACAACGGCCCCTCGCGGAGGGATGCCTGGCTTTCACCTTGTGGATTCCCTGCCGGGGTTATCCCACAGGGGAATACCAGGACGGGTTCCCTAAGCAAGCGCCGGGAAACCCACTGCAGGTAGCTGTGCGCTATACAAGCTCAAACACACAAACATTTGGTGCTACTTGCTTCTAAGCACTTTACTGCATTTATTCTTTTAAAATTCAATATCTTGATTTCTGCTTATTAGTTTTATGTTGTTTTGGTCTTGTTTTGTTTATAATATAATAATCTTTTTTTATAAACCTGTATGTAGTCTTTTTGTGGTGTATTCGTTGTGTTACTGTGTGTGTGTTGCACAAATGCTCTACATATTGCCTGTTTAGATAAACCTGACTGCTCTGTGCCAAGCTACTAGAGGATGAACACATGTTATCTTTTAGTATGTATGTAGATTATCCTCACTAGAGTGGTGGTTCCTGCTTGTAAAGGGTGCATACTCTGGCAACAAAAAATCCAATTTCTAACACAATATATAAATAAACAGGGTCTATAGGTGTGGTGTAGGCCTAGGCCATCTTGCTGTGCATACACTCAGTTAGAGGCACTTGGGTCACCCCACTTCAGTCACTGGATTTCTAGTCAGTCCATTTCATGCTTTACTTCACTTACATCCCCTGAATGTTTTGGATCTGTCTATGGTAGTTTAAAGTTGTTTACATTGATAACCATGGAAAATAGTTGTTTCCCACATATTGTTATGCTATTCACTTTTGGAACTGTGCAATTTAACTCACCTCATTTTTCATCTGTCAGCTAATGCATGGCTCGGCGAAGGAAAGAAGCATTTATCACCATGTCAGGTGAAATATATTTTTATTGGACTGGCAACTAATTTCTCCCATCTTGGATATCTACTTATGAGTTTGACTTCTCATTGGATGTACAATGCCATGGAAGGTGTCATTGGTAATTTGTGTCCTGTAGATACATTTAGGAACATCACTTCTCTCCTGTAACATTTGTGCTGCCTTCTCTCCATTTATTTATTTTAATTTGCTATGGTCTGTTCACTTAGCAAAACCAACTTCAGCAGCACTAGATAATGTTTGTGGGAGTGGAAGTGGTAGCTATGAAGACTTTGCCATTGGTATAACTCATTTGTGTAGCAGTACTCCGTCACCTTTCCCATTGCTTTTCTAATTCATGTTATCCCTGTCAGGGGGCAATCTGCAGTTTTATATCACATGTGCATATTTTCATTATGTATAGTCTAAGGTAGAGGAGTATATGCACCTAAGAACTTGCCAAGTGCATTTTTATGTCTTCACTTGATGCGTTCTTTTACTACATTAGGGGATCTGAACCATTGTAGAGGCTGTTGTTTGTGATGTTTGTGAATTTAAATCTGCCCCTTGAAAATTGTCTAGAACAGACTTTCCTATTTTGGAGGTATGCACATTGTATAGGTTCATAGAGCACATATCTATGTTCTGATCTCTCCATCTCCAGTAACCCTCATGCAGTTTTTATGTGGTATTTTTGACTAGGCCTCTCTTAATTATCCATTTAAATTGTGTTTACTATGAGCCTTCCTATCGGGGGGAGGGTGGTGCAAAAACCATGTTAACAAGGCATCCAGTATACATTTAACATGTTCAGTGATGGCACATTTATTACTCGTCACACATGTTATTTAAAGTGAATAGAACTGTGGTTGTACTACTCAATATTGACACCAACAATATTGTGGTACAATAATATTGAGGACAGAATATCAAATGGTAAATTTCCACTTAGATACATAGATGTGGAGTTAAGTACAGAAAATCTAGAAGTACTTGTCTGTCTATATTTTATTTTCAAATTTCTTTCCCCAAGATTGTATACCATTGATATTGTGGTTTCGATATTCAGGTGGCACACCTAGAAATGCTATATTAAGATCTACATAATCAAGCTTTGGCAAAACCCTCAGGTTTCACTTTCCTGTAATGTGTGCACAGATAGACAACACTTTAACCAGATATGTGTGCACAGAAAACATATACAGAGGAAAGCACACTTATATGTACTGTGTGTGTCACAAATGTAAGCATGTCATCTGTGTGCCTGTGGGACAATATGCACTGTGCTGAGGAGGTTCTACCTGGGTATGTGGTGTGTGTGTGTGTGTCTGTATGCATATTTTCATTAGTGTAACTAGAAGGTTTTATTAATGTGTATTCCTTAAACCTTATGGTGTTTTCTGAGTCTTCTACCAAAACACTGAGCATTTTTATATCGACCTCAACGTACATCGACCACAAAGTTTGAATGCTACTGCAGTCGATGTGCAGTGTATCAGCACATGCTGAACTTTAGAAACCATGTTTGGGGCAGCTCATTGAGCAGGCCAGGAAAATGGCTATAGAGGACAAAGTCGACATAAGCCAGACAAAAGTGATTACATAAGACATGCTGAGAAAACCAGCAGTGAGTGATGCATTTGAAAAGTGCAGAGTACATGAAAGGCAGTGCCGAAAGGGCCCGCACTGGAGCAAGCCATGGAATAGTCTGTACTGGGCATGCATGCAATAGTTTGCATTTCTCATAGTGGGAAAGGAGGACTTGTAAAGGGCCACATGGGGAATGTTGTGAGAAAATACACAGGAGAGACTGAACCACACAGTTCATGCAGGGGTGTAGGGCATGGGAAGAGACTACAGAGAGCATGCCTGGAACGGATATTGAAACACAAACATTTCAGAAAATAAACCAAAAAGAACGACTTCCTATACTTATCTAAAAAAACACAAATATAGTTATTAAAAGTATTGATTTTTACAAATGTTGTCATCGTTATATATAGGCTAAGCAGCCCCCTTCACTAAAAAAACAAAAACAAAAATACGTCTGGGAATGCCACGGAGTCCCCTCCTCCACCACTCTGCAGACGCACCTCCTGGAATGCTGCTTTTTGGGGGTGGAAGCTCCCTTGTCTCCAGAGGTATAATATTTATTTTAATGTTTAAAATAAAATATTACATTTTAAATTTGATATAACTAATATATATATACACCGCATCTTTGTTATTGGATATATATATATATATAAATATATATATATATATATATATATATATATATATATATATATATATATATATATATATATATATATATATATATATATATATATATATATATATTCACTGAAAAAACCATAGGTTTCACACCAGTTATAGTTAGCTGGAAATTTTACTGACATAAAACCATTGAAATTCCCACGTTATAGTTAGTTGGACTCACTATAACTTGCACGCCTGCAATGCACTGCTGATGACGTCAGATATTACATCACTCATGACATGGTCAATGACATCACTCATGACATCACTGATGACACCATCCAGTGAATGTGTGTCATTCTGAAAAATAAATATGTTTTTATATGTATATGTTAAGGTCGATGGAAGAATAAATGTTTAAATAAGTGTCTAAATGGATGTTTTTTTAAAAAGAAATTGATTGGTTAACTGGCTTATTAAGTGTATCTTAGTGAATACCTTTATTAGCGAGTAATGTTTAAATATTTAAATATATGTATCAGTGTTTTACTTTGTGTATAAGTGGCTGCATGGGTTGGTGAGTAGCTACATATGTGTGTATATGGGTTATGAGATGTTTTTTTTAGTATCAGTATGAGTGTCTGTATGGTTTGGTGGGGGTATTACTTAGCACATAGATGCATCAATGACTGACTCACTGTTTGTGTGTGTTTTGAAGACAGCATATGTGCAGGACTGTATGGGTGGATGAATGTGTATATGTGTGTGTTAGTGAGTGAATGACTGTCTCACTACTGTCTTTAACAGTAACGACATATGTTTTAATCTAGTATATGTGAGTATTGATGTATATAAGTGAATATATGTGAGAGTGAGAGATTGTAAGAGTTCCTGTTTAAATAAGTATGTGTTTCTATAAGTGATTGTTTAAGAGAGTAAGTATGTGTAAGTTTCATTAGAAGTAAGGTGGTAGTGTGTGTATAGCTGTATATGCAAATAAATGGATGGTCAATAGTTTATTTGCATGTGTGATTATGTGTGTGAGTAACTTTTGGATGACTGTCGGTGTGTAACAGGATGTATAGGTGTTTCACTACATATGATGATGAGTGAATATATGTATGAGTGACTATATAGAACTGTTAATGAATGAGTGGATGTGTATATAGATGGTGGAATTACTGAATTGGTTGTTGTAACTGGTATGGGTATCTCCATTTTATTGAAAATGTTAGTTTCTATTTTTGAATATGTGTTTCAAGGGTTACATTACACTGAAAGGAGGTCTGTCACTCTGTCACAAGGATGGTGTCATCAGTGATGTCATGAGTGATGTCACAGACCATGTCATGAGTGATGTAATATGTGACGTCATCAGCAGTGCATTGCAGGCACGCAAGTTATAGTGAGTCCAACTAACTATAACGTGGGAATTTCAATGGTTTTATGTCAGTAAAATTTCCAGCTAACTATAACTGGTGTGAAACCTATGGTTTTTTCAGTGAATTTAATAGGTTTTTTAAATGCTAATTCCTAACTATAACTGGTGTGAAACCTATGGTTTTTTTAGTGAATTTCATAGGTTTTTTAAATGCTAATTCCTAACTATAACTGGTGTGAAACCTATGGTTTTTTCAGTGAATTTCAAAGGTTTTTTAAAAGCTAATTCCTTTCTATATCGAGTTTCGATTTTTTTTATACATTTGCTGTTTTGTGTGAGCATTAAATATTATTTTTTATTTTTTATAATATTTTTCTATTTTTTATCATTTTTTCCTGGGGCGCTCTGGGTGCGCGCACCGGTAAGCTCTCCGGAAAGCGCACCCAGAGCGCTACTTGCGTTCGTGAAAAAAAATTATGAATGAAAAGTAAATAACAACGCAAGACATTTAGTACCATACATATAAAAGCTGTTTTTTTGAATAATTAAATGAAAATGATTTTGCATTTCCGTGAAACTATCAAAACGTCACTTAGGCGCGCCGCGTAAGCGCCCCCGGAAGCGCCTTCGTTCGCGCCGCGTATGCGCCCCCGGAAGCGCCTACGTTCGCGCCGCGTGAGCGCCCCCGGAAGCGCTTCGGTGCGCGCAGCGTAAGCGCGTCAAGTCATGTGACCTTAAAATAACACTTTTCATTGGTTGCTAACAGTTTTTTTTACAAAGAATGAAATCCCCACCCATTTCCTTCACTTCTTCTTTCACTTTTGTGACTGAAAGACCTGTTTTTTGCTCTTGGATCTTTCTTGGATTACCATGGCTGCCAGAGAATCCAGCAGTGATGAAGACAGAGAGACATTTATTGATGAAGAGGTTCCTCCACCCCGGGTAAAAGAACACTTCATATGGAAGTTTTTTTCCATACCAGAAGACCAAAAGAAGGTAAATGCTCCAAAAGTGGAGTGCAGGATCTGTCACACAGTCCTGTCACGGGGTGACCCCACTAAAAAATATTCTTTTGGGAACTCCACAATGATTCGCCATGTGGAGAGGAGGCACCCCCAGAATTTTGCCCAGGAAAGCGTTAGGGCTCTGGCACAAGAGGTTCCCAGTGATGGGGCCTCTACATCCACCGGAGGACCAACAACATCGGTGAGGGGAGATCACAAGAGCTGGTTCCGAACATTCAGCCTGCATTTAATAAAGGTGTCCTTAAATGCAGATACAGTGATCAGCTACTTTGCTATGGGGAGCAAAGTGTTCTGCTCATGGTTCGATCATTGGAGAACCATCGCTGCCGTTCCCAGCCCTAATTATTTTTTTTTTTTGCTCCTGTTGAGCAGTTTCCATTCCCTGTTTTTGTTTTTGTTCTAAAAAAAGAAAAAAGAAGAAAAAAAAAAGTTCTTTTCAGAACTACCTCCAATTCTCATCAAAGAGCTATGTTCTTAAAAAAATGAAAAAGAGTAAGTGAAGTGGAGTGCATTGATAAAGGAAAGGAAAATGAGTAAGAAAGAACAGAAAGGTATGAGAGGGGAAAAGAAGTGAAGTAGGGGGACTGAAAGAAGGTGAGTGTTGGGAAGGAAAGTAAGGAGAAGGAGAGTGAACATGTGGAATGTGGATATTCAAGGAAAATGTAGAAAAGGAACAGGGGTTTGGAAGGGTAAGAAAAGATGCATTGCTGGAGTTGCATCATTTTTGTGACGCACTCCAGCAATGCATCACTTTTGCGCTTACAGATACATCTGAAATACTGACGTATCTGTAAGTACTTGCGACATAATGCGTCATATATTTAATATGACGCATGAGTAGAAGACTGAAGGCCTCATTTATGAGGCCATGCGTCACTTTTACGCCACCGGTACGTCACTTTTTGTGACGCACCAGTGCTGTAAAAAATGCACCTTATTGAGTCATATTTACAAAGTGACGCGTCTAGGTAGATGCGTCACTTTGTAAACCCCTGTGCCACATTATACCTACGTCAGGTGTAATGTATGCAAAAGGGACATATTGACGCAAGAGGTGACGCAGTGAAATCTATGAGATATCACTGCGTCACTTTTATGACGCTGTTGCGTCAAAATCTTGCGCCTGTTTCACAGCAGGCATAAGACTGATCAGGCCCTTTCACATTGGCCTGGCCCCATGTGAAAGGATGCATTGCTGGAGTTGCATCATTTTTGTGACACACTCCAGCAATGCATCACTTTTGCGCTTACAGATACGTCTGAAATACTGACGTATCTGTAAGTACTTGCGACATAATGCGTCATATATTTAATATGACGCATGAGTAGAAGACTGAAGGCCTCATTTATAAGGCCATGCGTCACTTTTACGCCACCGGTACGTCACTTTTTGTGACGCGCCAGTGCTGTTAAAAATGCACCTTATTGAGTCATATTTACAAAGTGACGCATCTAGGTAGATGCAACACGATGTGGTGCAAACTCAGGAGACTTTTTCCATCTAGCCTGGTTATACCCTGGGATTGCTGCCTTTTGGACACTGATATTTAAAACTTTGGGGGACATTACAGACACGACACTTGAGCCAGATCCTATGCTTGCCCTATTAGGGTATTCCAAACATCTACCCAAAGCAATTAGACAAATGGTAGATATGGGGCTTCTGATGGCTAGGCATAGGTTAGCGATCTGATAGTCCCGGGGCCTGGCCCGACTACAAAAAGCTGGCCAAAAGATATGATGTACGGTAGCACACAAACAGAATATTATAGTGACTTGCTACCCCTTGCAATCGGCCTAAGAACTTCTGGGGCTTATACCAAACCTATTTAGCTACCAAAGAGGATGAGGCAAGTCATGAAGAGGGCCCTGATACTGGAACCTGAAGAGAAAATGGCAGTATGCATAGAAGTGACAGGTAAGCGCTGCTTACAAGCACCTTTGGCGTCCCGCCACTGGACAGAGGGATGTGATTAGCTAGGGGAACAGCCATGACAACGCGGGGATTACCCCGCAATGCCATTAAAAAGCAGGGATTACAACAAAAGTCAATACAGCGATTTTCGCTGGAGGGCGCTGTTGGATAGGGAGTAGTTTAATTTTCTATCCAACACCTTCCCTACTGTCAGCGTGGGCTGGAGTTGGAATAGAAAATTAAACTATTCCACTATCCAGCGCCCTCCAGCGAAAGTGTTTGTAACGACTTTCGTTGTAATCCCCGCGTTGTAATGGCATGGGGGGTAAAAGCCCACATTTTAACGTCATACAACCGATTAGCTATGTGGACTGAATTTCGTTCTAAAATGCTGGTACTGATTATTGGGCTTGTTAGGTACTGGGTAGTTCCATAAATAATCTGGATGTGTATTGCATAGTGTTGTGATAATTTGGTATAATAAGTGGGACCAATACTGCAATGTCAATTGTGATATTGTATATTATGTACATTTTTGCAAGAATTATATGTCTCTGCATATTGTTATCAATAAAAAGTTTATAAATAAAAATAAATGAAAAAAAGTTATTGTAAGGTTGAGAAAAACATGTGATTACATTTCTTTCGCATAAGAGGATGGTTGTTACCCCTGTAAGACTCCTTTCCTATAGGACTTTTTATTGTATTTTTAATTATGTGATTTGTGGTGTTTTTATGTATTTTATACATCTTATGTTTTTTATATTTTTAACCTGTATATCTTGAGGATTGTTTTTAGCTGATCTGTTATACCATGATTCGCTTTGCTTTCAAGGTTTTTACCTCAAAAACCGAATAAAGTTTATATTGATTGATTGATAGCCTCTATTTACTGCAAATAGACCATGACACTAATTAGAATTATTTTGAATCAAGGAGTCATCCAAGGGTGCTGCAGGGGCATTCACATGCAACCAGTCTTGATTTTTGACATGATCCCTATCTACTAACATTTGTAGAAATGGATTTGCACCAAAATATAATGCCACCTCGAGGCAGGCCTAACAAGGAGATTCTGTTTTTATTTTGTATCATTCTTCACACATTACATGGGTGCGGTACTGTGCAGAACACTGGTACAATGTGGGAGATGCTTTTTTAAAGAATGTCTCATCATAGTATTTTGTACTGAAAGCTTATGATACACATCAGGCACACACCTCTGTACTAGAGTGTGCAAGTGATGCTAGGCACCCTGAAGAAAGCAGCAACACCATATCCTCGTATATGTGGCGCTACCAGATTGTCTCGTCCTGGCATAATACTGTACAATATTGATGACTGTGCTGCTTTGTGCCCCTTTTAACCCCATTGCTATGTACACAATCTAAAAATGGGCACTATTTGGCCTCAAAATTTGTGTAAGGCTTTAGCTGATGAAATGTATGCTTCCAAAAACTACAGGGGTGCTCAATTAGTACCTAAGTCGATCTCTCAGTTTCGGTGCAATCGGAAACAGAGCAAGGGTCACAATGAGGCATTAAGTCTACAGTAGGTCTGCTGTGGCAAGAACAGCAAAGGCAAAAGTCGCAGTAGCAAGCACGACCCAGGAGGAACTGCGAAAGATATATTGGTGGCATAGCACAGTACAGTACACTGAGGGCTTGCCACACGAGGTCTTGGTAAGCAATGAAATGGACACCTGACATATGGAATCTTAAATGCCAGGTCACAGGGGCGATAAAGGGAATAATGCAGAGTTAGATTTTCATTTAGTGCGAAGGAAGTGGCTATGGACGGATGTCTCTGAGCCCAGCACGGGACGGGTGGCCTGGGACTACAGACAGCAGGCTCGTGAGCGCTCTGATATTTAATTGGGCTACAGTGCTGTAGGGTGGGGAGGCTGCAGGGTTTTATTTACTATACCTTACATGAGTGGCATTTTTCTTTATTGACTACATTGAGCTTGAAAGCATCCTAGTTAGCCGGCATGCAGCTATTTTTGTGAGTCTGGAAATGGGGAGAGGACCAGCAGTAAATGAAAAAGTGTATTTATTTAGTGAGCGACAATAATTTTTATAATGACATTGTGTTGTTGGTAAACATCGGAAGAACGTGCACAAAGTTAAGACGATGATGTTATGCATCGTCTCAATGGAAAGAGTTCTCTGTGACTGTCAATCTGTCTCTTGTACGACCCTTATAGCAGCTTATGTAACCATAGTGCCAGCTGCTCTGCCCTTGCAGCTCGTCACGTGCCCAGCTAGGCCTGTGCAAAATGTAAGTTATGCAGGTGAAATGTAACACTACACCATTTCACATAATTTCTGCACAGAGGCAACTCATATGCACAGAAAATATCTTGCCAAGACATAACCAGTCACCAGCCATTATGTCAGTGTTTCTACCTGTGACATTGTCACATGGGAAACAAGAACATCGCATTTTGCGCTTAAAGCCAATTTTGAAAAAATGCCACGAATTTTAGTTCAAGCTCACAAAAAGAGTAGGCAATTTTGTGCACACATAAACGATGTGCCTCTAAGCCATAATGCCTGCTTCTCTCCCCATGTTCCAGCTGCTGTGTCAAAAGCCATGCTTGTAGAACCCCAGGGGATATCCTGCTCTTACTAGAACCTGCTGCTCCAACTCAGTAAATGCTACCGACAGTGCATGGATCCTTTCTATCTCAGTCTTCAGGTGTAATCATTAAATAACCACCTCCTCTGTTCGTATGGACCTTTGTTCGTCACTATGGGGAAATTAGATGGAGCAATCTTGTACATCAAACACCATGAACTCTGAAGTCCATTTGGAGAGCCAGAATAATCAGCAAAAAGAGTTGGTGCAAGTTAGAGAGTTTTATTAACTATTGTAACACAAGTTGACTTGTTTTATCCTGTAAATATTGATCTTAAGTCATCATTTTTACAAGTTCAAATAATCCATAATTTGATACATTCGATATTTCAAAACAAGGTAAAATACCAAATAAGTGATGTTTAAAAATAAAATAAAGATGATACAGTAAGCATGTATGATCAAAGAATTCCTCTAATCTAAATTAAGGAATAAAATTGCGATTTCATAATCAAGCCATGGTAAAAGGTGTTGGTTCAGAAAACCAATAACGCGTTCCAAACAGAAAATAAAATGCATGAAGCCCTTGCACATAAGCAATAAAGAATTTCATAAGATGGAAAGTATTCTCAGCTAAAAATCAGCAGACATCTTTTGAATTGAAAGGGCTTGAAATGGGGATCTCTTCTGAGGAGAGGTAACCCTAAATATCTCGGAAAGAAGGTCCATGGAAGAAAGAGAGAGACCTAACTAACTCTAGGGATACATGTTAATATAAATGTACAGAGAACAAGTTGAACTAAATGTAAAGTCCCCATCCTTGGTATCCAATAGGATTTCAACAAACCCCTGGGAGGAGTTAAACTCCGTAGTTTCTCATGTCTTTATAATTGGCCACAGAAACAGGTCCTTGAAAAGATACCTTGTCCACATATTGTGGTCCAGATAGTTCTTCCCATAAGACATGCTACCTGCCATATCCTCTCCCCTTGGTGGGAACCTCACTATCAGTTGTCTAAAACATAACAATTTCTTATTCACTTAACAACAGAAGACATGTGGAAAGTTACAGCATCTGCAGTGAAAGGGAAAACAATTTGTGCAAACAGTTCAGTGTGGTAAACAAGCCTTTCAATTCTATTATATAAGTCAAGTTAATTTGGCATCAATATGTTACTTCATTTGAATGATTGCAATCACTAAGAGGCATTACGATTTGGTCCGTCGAAGCATCGGGTGAAGGGACCATCTGCGGTGCTTCCAACGGACTCAAGGAGCCGTTGGTGCGTTAGAAGGAAAAATAATCCCCTAATGATGACGGAGCAGCCTTGGGCCAGCCATCTGGATAATGATGGTACTTTTTGCCTGTACTTTCATGGCTGTCCTCCCGTCATAAAAAGGCAGTCAGAAAGTGACATTGAGGTGTCCTAGCAGGGCTCCCTTCCCCATTTGCCCATAGCTATTGAAAACCTCCCAGCACCATGTGGCAGGCACTGCGGTGCAGGATGTATCAAAACATACATTTCACAAGGGAAGCTTGTTCTGCAGGTGTTGGGATATAAAATTATATGCACACATGATTAGCCCACTATGGTCCATATAACTGTATATGCATAACCATATAGTATCACGTAATATATGTATGCTTTACGATTAATTCATGCAGGCCTATCCAGACCTATTGATATAACCGCGGCCATCTTGTTTAGCTTCTCCGTGTTCATGTACTGCTTTCCAGAAGTCACGTGAGTTAGCTCTTGTTACCAGGCTTAGCCTCCTTCTCTGATCTTTAGTGTGTAGCTCAGGGAAACCCAAGGTCACACCTGCCCCTCTTGTGGGATGTGTGCATTCTAGCAGAGCCTGTTCCTGTACTCCCCGGGCTACAGATAGACAAGAGGGCACCTCACCGACCTGCCCCCGGAATAGCTCTGGCCTAGCTACTAGCAATCAATAGTGCCTTATATGGGTCTTCCTGCTGGCTCACTGACAACTTGTATTTTTCCTTGTAGGGTTTTAACCTGAATGTGCGAAAACGTATATATGCTTTGTATCACTTGTATGTAGTCAGTCTCTTCTGCGCACCTCCAAGGGTCATGTAGACCGAGGCTCCCCTGCCAGGGCTTGCATTTGATAGAATAAACGATTCTACCTTCTCCATTTCCGACTGCCTCATTATTCTTTTATGTTATATATGGGCTATTGGTAAGTATAGTCCGGTCTTGTAAAATTCGATTCCTTCACAGGCCTTTTCTGCCCGCTGCACATGCTTCCATTGTAAAATGCATGTTTGCGACCATAATCCTCCAGTCAGGACCGCTGGTCTCAGGTCAGGCGGTTGCATACCAATAAGGTCCACACATACTGGCACCAGATATACAAATGGGACCTTCGGAACACTTCAGAGGATACTTATGGTCTTTTTTGTCTGAAGAAGTAAGATTGGACCTGCTTGTCTTGATCACAGGCTACCTAGAGTGACTCAAACAGTCAGTTGGCTGATCTACTGTGTGAGCAACAGGGGCACAACAAGCTTCCAGTGTCTCCCTCCAACTTCCCAGCTGACTAGCACCAATTAGACCTGCCTGCAGTGAACTGAGCTTGCTATTGGCCTCCTCTGCAGTGAGCCCTGCTCCTCCAAGAGGCTCAAGCCAGGTCTTTGACCATTTGGCTGTCATCACTCAAAACTATTTTACAGAAAAAGGTGAAAATTCTCAAGTTTGGGCTCTTCTCGACCACAAAGTGATCTCTTCATGCTGAGAATCAACTATCTGTGGCAGCTGCCAACTTGAAGCGCCAGCAGGGGCTGCTCTTCACACTGGCAGCGACCATCAATGACAACCAGCATTGTGAGACCTGCACTTCACAACAGCACCTGCATTGATCAACCAACATAAAGCTCCAGCGACGACTGGCTCTTCGAAAAAAAGCAACAACCGTCCGTGAAGATCTACCTTGCACCGACAACCTCCTATTTTGCACCCCCACAAAGTGAACAGATCTCCTTCTGCCAGAATTGAGAAGGTAACTTTTTAGCAGGACTAGGAAGGTCCCTGTATCTGACCTGCAGTACATCGTGGTCAGTCTGAACTTGTGACTTTCATTCTGGTCTAGTGCAACCAGAGAATTGTGATTGTTTGTGCCTCTTGGAGCTATTTATACTTAAGTATTTTTGAAATAATAACATCATCATCAGTTCTGCTGATTGCATTTTGTCATTCGGTTGTCATTTTGTCTAATAAAACGTACTCCATTATTCAAAATTGGTTTAGGATTTTTCTTGTGCTGTGTTATCATTGTATTACTACTTGTGTGATGCATAAGCACTGTATACATTGCCTCTCACTTAAGTCTGACTTCTTTGTGCCAAGTTGCCAGATGGTTAAGCATAGGGTAAATTAGTGACCTTGGTGGTTCACCCTGACAAGGTTTGTGGGTGCTACTTGAATTGGGCTTTCAGCCATTCAACTTTCTCAACAAATAACCCAACGTCTTTGAGGGACGCTGCCCTATGAGGCTCCTTTAACCATGCTTCCTCACTGTCCTACCCATCCCCGGCACACTTCTCTTGAGGGTAGGAGGAAAGCATTCTGTTCCCACTCTTTCAGCATTCCACTCCTCTCACTGCACCTAGAGATGTGATGACTCTAGTGCTCCAGTTGAACTCCTCACATATGACCACAAATGTGAGGTACGCAGGCTCCCCTGGAGCAGGGACGCTCTTTGCCTGGTCCCTATAAATTCATGGGACCACTAAAGGGTTAACAGAATAGCTTAAGGAATGTTCCTTGGATTGTGCAACTGCCTCTCACGGAGACCCAAAACCAAAAGCACTACTCTGATGGTACAGAGCAAATGAACTATTCATTTCTTTGCATTCGAGTGTGGCTCCAGTCCTGATTCCAATGACATAAATGTCAAAATATTTCACATATGCACTAAACTGAGGATTTATTTAACATTTGGCAAAGAGGATGCCTTGTCAAAACATTATGGGTGTACTGTCTGATATATTTAGAGTACCCTTGACTATAATGCATTTCTAAAATGAAAGGCAGAGATTCAACATATTACTAAGTCTGGGCGGTGAACTCTGCTCCGCTCACGGAGTTTGCAGAGATTTCCGCACTCCGCATTATGTGGAGCTCGCAGTGTTCCAAAAAACCCTGCTCCGCGTAGTAACTCATGCATACCCAAAGATGCACACAAAATACACAAAGTGGCATTTCAATATTTATTGAAGCATTATGATTCTTGTATAAAAATACGTGTGCTGCACATATCAATAGAAAGAAACAGAACAGAACAATCAGCATTACGAGAATGGTAAAGAAAATAAATATTTCAACCATCGCGCTGTTACATAGGATATATGTTTGCTTATAAGTACAGTTATATTTTGTGCTCCTACCTAGCGCTACCCATCCTATTGTGCCTAGGGTGAGTGAATCTCACAGAATCCCTGTAGGGTGATGTTACTCCCCCGTTACCAGTAGGTAAGTGTCATCAGGGAGCTTGTGTTGGTGGAGAACTGGGAATAATTCCTCGCAGGACCAAAACAGGAATCCGCTGGGGTGGAATTCCGGCACGGGGTAAACTCAGCAGTGACAACAAAATGCTCCCCTTTCCTGACAAAGGAGTGATGTTGCTTATACAATAAACAGCACTCATGTAATCATGCCGAATCCCCATTCAAGCTGCTTTTGTTGATTATTTTGTGATTGCTCAGTCGCCGAGCGGACAATAACAAGCAACAGCAATTCGCATATTGAATTTAGCCCTTTTAAAGAATGTTGAAGGCATGTGAAAATATACCTACTACAAAGGAGTGCAAATGTAAGCAAAGCCATTTCAGAGAATATTATTCTGTACAAGCATGCAAGCAAATGTGTGTCAAATGTTAGATTTTAAGAAAAGATAGCAACTTTAAAAAGTGAGCATGTAAAATGGTGATGAACTTACTCTGACTTACATGTGACCACAGATATGGTCAGGTAAATACAAAAACCTAAAAAGCATTGTGTTGTTTGTTAATAAAAGCATACAGAAAGCCAAATTGAAGTAAAATCAATATAAAAAGCGAATAAAAAGATACAATTTAAAAAAAATTTAGAATGATAAAAAACAAGCCAGAATTAAAAAATGTGCACTGCTCAAAACTGTTTTAAATGTTTCGGGGATTAGACAAAACATTGCTGTTCCCATCAATGGCTGCTGATGTTCCTGGGAGCACCTATCGCACGAGCTGCCTAGAGCCAACTTGTTAAAATCCAACACCCTTAGCAGCCGCCAAAGGAGGAACGGTCAGTAGTGAATCCACTGAGGACGAGCCAGGATCTAATTCAGCAGGAGCTGAAGCATCCCAGGAAGGCTTATAATATGCATTTTGAAGCAACAGCAATTAGAAAGGCCATCAGTAAAAGTTGGCCTTTGAGGGACCCACCAGCAGTTCTCTGTCTGTAGATTGAACGGCTGGCCTTCCCAAGCAAAGGTCAAGGACAAACTTGAAAGTGCACACTAGACAGTAAAATATGGGCTGCATGAAGCATAGCCAGACAAACTGAAAGGACAAGAACCAGTCCTTGTTTAGTTCTTGAGGCAAGGGTGCACCCAAAGGACTATATTGTTCTCTCATGACACAGGAACGCAAGTGGAAGTGCCATCCTCATTTGGCTGCGTGATGAAACATACATTATGGGGCATTTAAAATAAAATCAGAGTCCCAGCATTTAGGACAAAATCCGGCGGTAATCCTCCAAAAATGCTTCCAAGCACGGAGAGTATAAAAGATAGAATAACTTCAAAGAGCGTCGGGAAGATGCTAGCCAAATCGGAGCCAATTGTCTTAGAAAAATGTGCTACCTTCCTCAGTACTTAAATGTTAAAACTGCAGTGCACTAGTTCCCCGAAATGGTGTGGGAAATTCATGCAGGGAAATGACTGTATCTGAGAGAACGGCCTTGGAACTTGATGACAAACATCTCCCTTGCACTTGTTAAGATCACATTTAATGAAACAAAGAGGCTTTCAGTCTCCTTATACCATCAAAGTTCACATCAGAAACCATAATTGAAGGCCAAACTGTTGCATCCTTGACTGCATGGGCAGATGGAAAAAGGACTTGTGCATAACAGTTGACGACCACAGAAACAATTACCAGATAGGCAATTCCCACTCTCATCCAACAGCAGGCTTGATCGTTCAACATCAAATAACTATCGTTTGAAAGCAATCTGAATGCCGACCGAATCAAAGCAGCCAGAGAACCCTTAAGATAACGCGACAAGTTTGCCCTGGACTCATTACATGCGTGATGGAGTACAACCTACCTGCAAAATAAAGAATGGTCTAGAATATTCTCGCAGTCTGCACCACTAAGAAAAATCTCAAGGTCGCCACTACTTCATCTGTATGTGAAAGATAAGATCCATGACTCGTGTAGAAACACCTTTCCTAGCACTTCATATCTGCCCACTTGATGGTGTTGCAATGCAGTATTTAAAGTGAAATGTTGAGATTGGCAGAAAATTAAAACCCTGAATTAACCAATCTGTTGATGGAATTTCAGCAACAGTGAACGGTGATTTCTCCAACTTTCCTATTTCATAGTATATGTCGCGTCTTTACTAGCCGTAGCGGTCTATTATTAGATTGTATGGTTAAAAGAAGCTACTGGCCTTTAGGTGTTTCCATGGGATGCGAACATTATGTAGCTTCTATAAAATTCCACTTAGTAGCATAGTAGACCAAAGTTGTGATTGCTCATGTTGCATATGGGACAAATCTCTCTGTATGATGTCGATAGCAGACTACACAATGTTACCCAGAGAATTTATCCTAGTGAACAAGGTGGTCATACCATTGTCTACTACTGGTAGAGCCTTTTCAAAATTTGTTCTGTCTCACGTAGTCTCTCAGCAGTTTCCTGCTGTCAAGATTCTCACACTTCATTGTATATTGCATACAGAAAGAGCTTTTGACGTGGTTTCTGAGGAAGTAGTAAAAGATCCTGTAGATCCAGGTCATTAGGAAGAAGGGACGAGTGCTGTTTCACTTCAGACAAAGTTGAATGGGTCAGCCACCCTAGGCACAACTTTCCAGCACAATATATTGTTACCATTCCTGCGTGTTGTGTCTGCACGTAACATGGGTCTGGTCTATTAATCCCAAACCCCTTTGTGATGTCTTAAAAACATGTCTGACATCTGTTAGTATCTAACAGGCACACTATCCATCCCTCTGGACTGGAACAAGAAGTATCGAAAGTCCCATTTCTTGTCACAGTGGCCATTTGTGTCCTCTGGATCTGCACAATGCTCTCAATGGCCTGCCTCCCAGCACCTCTGAAGGTACTGCAAGGACCGAGACTTTTAAAAGAAAGGTTAATGCACAAAACAAAACTATCAGCCTGATTCATCCAGCTGATTTGCGCTCGCAAAGGGCCAGATTCTGAGAATCTGGCCCTTTGTGAGTGCGATTTTTGCATTTGGGATTCATCACCCCAAATGCAAAAATCGGTAATTGCGAATTTGCAATTTAGCGAGGAATTACATTTAAGGAATCTCTATTTGAGATTCCTTAAATGCAATTCATCATCCATTTTAAAATTGCGAATTCGCAATTTCGGCACGCTATTTACCGCGAGGTCAAACCTCGTGGTAAATAGCGAAAACTTAGAAAAATGCTTTTCAAAGCATTTTTCTAAAATGCATGTTGCACACACACATGTCCTTTGGACTTGTGTGTGCGCAACACCTGTTCAAATTTTCATTTAAGGGGTGCTACAGGGTGTCCTCTGGACACCCCTGGCACCCTTTAAATCGCTATCTTATTTGCGATTAGCAAATTGCTAATCGCAAATAAGGAATACTCCCCATTCATTCCTATGGGCCTTTTGGCCCATACGAATGAATGGGGAGTTATTCCTTATTTGCGATTAGCAATTTGCTAATCGCAAATAAGGAATATGTAGGAATCGCATTTTTTTTTGCGATTCCTACATGAATCCCGTTTTGCGAGCCTGTAATAGCGATTCCTTATGAATCGCTATTAAAGACTCGCAAAACGGGTCTTTCATGAATCAGGCTGTAAGTCATGAACTTCAGGAGAGATTTTGCTGAAAATATTGGAGAGACGCAAGGACCTGTTCTGGATTACAGTGTTACTCCTCCTAATATACTACTCATATAAATATATCACACATATAACCATAATAGTGATTGAGCATAACTTGCAAGACTCTTTTAATCAAAAAGGCTCTTGTATCACAATTTGCTATTCTTATTATTTTGTTGTTGTATGCCTAATTCCTGGATAAATCCTTACAATATAACTGTGGGAATATTTATCAGTATTTTCACTTCAGCCCCAAGCCTGAGGTGAATATTTCAAATATGCCAAATATAATGATAACAGAGCGCAAAGTTGCGTTGACAATGAGATGGTAAACTTCTTGAGAATAATGCAGCTCATTGCCCAGAGCATGGCCTGCTCTGAATTTGCGCTGTCCAATGTCGTGGACTGCCCGAGGGAACAGAACCCCCACTGGGAACACCGGAATGCTTCAGAAAACAGCAGGGTATCAGATTCTCAGTGGTACCTGGCTAGTTGCTGTAATCACTGCAGGAGCCGGCAAGAAATCAAGAGCCAAGCAGGAGATGAACTGAAGAACCTCCAGAAGACTTCCTAGCCAGGAAGTGAACACGAAGCCTCTCAATAGCTGCCTTGGAAGAAGACAAAACTCTTGCTCCAACGAGAACGGGAGAATAGTGAGTAGCGGTTGAAGAGCAGGGCTGCCTATATCAAGGAAGACCACACCCAGGACACACCGAAGATGGCTGCTCCCCAAGGCTGCTGGGAAATGTAGTTTGGAGTTAAGGAGGTGCTCTGCAAAGATGGAACAAAGGCACATTATTAAAACTCAAACACTGACATATAACAAACAGGAACCCTAAGTACTGCACAACATAGGACAACACCCCACCAATGTGCAGCAGCTGTATAATGCATGTTACCACAATAAATCTTAGTGCCACAGGAACAGACAACAACACCTCTCTTCAGTGTGCTTGATGTGGTTGGGGCAGACCCTAGAATGTGCGTCGCCAAGGTGCATACATTTCTAAGCATGGTGTCAAACATTTTTAAAAACATGGTGAACTTTTGCCATTCCACAAAATTAGCAAATGTGGGAATATTTGGTGTATTTAAATCCTTTATTTTGGCCAGGCTTAGACAGGGTATCTGCTGCAGTTCTATTCAGGAAAATCAGTTGATGTGCTATAAGGCATGCTCTAAATAAAGCCTTTGTTCCCGTGAACCTGCCAATCGTTTTTCCCCAACATAGATTTGAAAGCAATAGTGTCTCTCCAAAAGCAATACCCTTGTGTCAACAACTGGGAAATAAAAGATACAGATAAATCAACATTGCATCAGTGAGCTTAATTTGTTTTGCTAGAGAAGGTGCTAATTTATAATAATATGACTCTGGGTCTGCTGAATCGTGTCCAGGATAGTATGCACATATCTGTTGAAATATTTTCGAGCCTCCCTGTGGTGGTGGTGTAGAACAGTGTCCCCATTGTGTGCAATTAAATACTGCACAAGAAGTACTTGCTTTATGTATATAATGAAGACCATCATTTTGAAACCTGATAATTTCATCACTATTAAGCATGGGCGTAAAATCCGTTCTTCTTGCGGAATTTGCGAATTTGTGACAAATTTGCATTCCGCGAATCACGCGAATTTGTCGAAAAATTCGCAATTCGCAAGCTTGCAGATTTTTTTACTTGCTTGCGAGACTTTTTGACCGCGAGCACGCAAAAACGGATGCGAACACGCAATTGCTTAACGCGAGCATGCAACTAGCTCATGTACGATCGCATGGGTAACCTCGCGGTAGCTGCGCTGAAAATATCCTGAGAACACGCAAAAAGCCCAGCAGAAAAGCAAAAAAAAAATCACAAATTTGCGGATTTTGCGGACTGTAAATTCGCTTTCCCGTGAATTTGCGGACTGTGAATTCGCAAATTTTGCCCATACTTAATCACTATTCAAAACAGCATGAGTGTCAAGAAGCGTACCTGAACTCCAGTGATTCCGTGGGAGCGGATGACGTGAAGAAGGTAACCCAGATGCGAATTTCCCAACTCCCCCACACCCCTGGACCCGAATCTCTCCAAGACCAGGAATGACGGGGAAAGGGGAAGGGGATAGACAAGAGAGACTGTCACACAGGTGTCTTCGTCAACTCAGCGAAGCTGACCAGCGATCACCTAGAACAATAAGCACACTTAGTACAGTTCCCTTATTAAATTGGTACTCTTTCTATCTAAGTAATTCCCCCTAACGTTTCATACCTGAATATGTGTGAAACTTTGCCCCTCTCTGAAGACCTTTTGCACTGTTCGAAGAAATGTCTGATTTTTGTAAGAATTCTGGATGTCACTCGCATGTAGGTAACTCTGGATGGTGTAGACACTTGGTCGGTAAACAAACGTATATATCATATGCATATCATAATACCCCTGTCTACAATGCTGCTGGCTGGCACTCCCTTCGAACTGGGCTGAAGAAAACTGTCTCTGAAAATTACGAGTGACTTCACTCGCCAAACGTGTATATTGTCCAAATCTCTCAAAAGTTCTCTGACTGACTTAATGCAGCTGCCAGCATAGTCTCTGTATTAACTCTGGAATACTGGACTCTCTAGTGGACTCTAACTTCACAGCAACTGCAGACAGTTCGTATTTCACTGAGAAAGTTCCTCTTACCGCTTCACAGAAGAACTGCAATGTTCAAACCTGGCCCCGCTGTTTGCTTGCACCGCCGTCAGCATATACTCCTAAGCGCTGCACTAGAAACTCTCAGCAGGAAGAAATGCGTCACAGGTGCAGGAAGGGTAGCGGGACCTTAATTAGCTGAGCGGGGAATATACTGGGACTTCTATGAATGTGGACTCTAATTTCCTCACAACGCTAAACCGGGAAAATTCTCTGAAGTACAGACGCGTAACGGGAAAACACATCCGTACGCTCAAATTGGTCAGTTGAAGTGCGCCGCGTGTAGAACGCGAGCGCACGAAATGGCCGACCTGGAATTGAACTAGAGCGCTAAACATCTTTTAAAATGGAACAACCAGGAAGCGCATCAAGTCGACCAAGTTGATGCCAAACGCTGTCTCCAGCTCCATAAGGAGAGTGGCGACGATCGCATAGCACAGACTTTGAGGGAAGGACCTGGAGCCTGACTATCTGAACTACGCTGGATTCTGACAGTACCCCCCACCAAAGTCCCCTCTCTAGGCTTTTGTAGATGTGTCTTGTGAAATTCCGAAACCAATCTGGGAGCATGAACATTTTTACTTGGCTCCCACGACCGGTCCTCCGGGCCAAAACCCTTCCAATCCACCAAATAGAACAAACTGCCTTTTCTCCATTTTGAGTCCAGGATTCTCTTTACCTCAAACTCTTCTGCAGATTGGACCTGTACTGGGGCTGGTGGGAGATCTCGCCTAAGATTTGGTGGACTTCGTTTGATCAAGGATACATGAAAGGTGGGATGAATCTTCATGGACTTAGGAAGAGCCAACCTGACACTGACTGGATTCACCATCCTAACCACTGGATAAGGACCCACAAATCTAGGCTGAAATGTTCTATTTCCAACCAACCGCATATGGCGGGTGGATACTCAAACCAAATCCCCTGCTAAAAAGGTAGGAGCCTCCCTGCGCTTCTTATCGGCCTGCCTTTTGTAATCTGCTTTTGCTTTGGAGAGATTAAGTGAAGCAGACTGATAGGTTTTCTGTAGATTCTGAATCACCTCCTCAGCAGCAGGGACCTCAACCTCCAATTTACCCACTAGCATATTTGGATGTCTACCAGAATTGAGGAAGAAAGGAGAATATCCTGTAGCTGAATGAACAGAGTTGTTGTAGGCAAACTCCGCAGTACTCAATAGAGAGGGCCATTCTCCCTCCTGTTCCATCAAATACATGCGGAGATACTGCTATAGATCCTGGTTTACTCTTTCCGTCTGTCCATCCGTTTCCGGATGAAAACTGGTCGACAGACGGGAATCTACTCCTAAACCTTTTAAGAAGGACCTCCAAAAACGGGAAACAAACTGTGAACCCCGGTCAGAGATTACAATCTTTGGAACCACATGCAATCTGACTATGTGTTGGAAAAAAAGTGTAGCCAATTGAGGAGCTGTGGGCAACCCTTTCAATGGAATGAAATGGCTCATCTTAGAGAACTGGTCCACCACCACCCAGATGACAGAGAATCCCTGACTCAAGGGTAAATCCACAATGAAATCCATAGAGATAGTATGCCAGGGGGATGGGGCTACTGGCAAGGGCTGAAGCAAACCTTGGGGGGACTGTCTTGAACTCTTGCCCTTAAGACACTGCTCACAAGTAGCGACGTGCTGTCTCACCTGCGCTTCCATCCCAGGCCAGAAAAAGGTCCTCTTCACCAGTTCTAAAGTCTTCACTGCACCTTTATGACCTGCCAACGGGTGCTCATGAAACTGCCGGAGGATTTGGTTCTGTAACTCTTCACTAGGAATAAACAACTTCCCTTGAAAGTAAGGTTTCCCATCCTTGACTTCGCGATCTGTGCCTTCCATTTCCCAATTTGAGAATTCACTTCCTTGAAATACTTCTCTGACTCGATTTTCCAAGTCATCCTCTACAACTGTGGCAACAATCCTTTCCTGCGGAATGATAAAACTTTCTTCAACCTTTTCGGAATCATCTCCAAGACTGAGACGAGAAAGGGCATCTGCCTTCCCATTGGCAGATCCAGGCTTGTATGTCAAAACAAAATCGTAATCTGCAAAGAAAAGGGACCACCTTAATTGGCGTGGAGTTAAAGTTCTGGCCGACTTAAGAAACTGCAAATTGCGATGATCGGTGAACACTGTGATCACATGTCTTGCTCCCAGTAGGTAATGCCTCCATACTTTAAAAGCATCCTTTACAGCCAAAAGTTCCTTATCTGCAATTGAGTAATTGATTTCCGCAGGGGATAGCTTTCGAGAATGATATGCCACTGGATGCAACTGACCAGTCTGTTTCTGCCGCTGGGACAGAATTCCTCCAATTGCCAAATTAGAAGCATCCGCTTCCACAAAGAAAGGTTCACTTAAGTCTGGATGCTGCAAAACAGGTGCTGAAACAAAAGCATTCTTCAATAATTGGAAGGCTTCTTCTGACTCTTTACTCCACATGAATCGCTCATTCTTTTTCAACAAGCGGGTGATAGGACTTACTTTCTCTGAAAAGTTCTGAATGAACCGCCGATAAAAATTGGCAAATCCCAAAAAACTTTGTATCTCCTTGACAGATCTAGGAGCTGGCCAGGATTTTATTGCCTGTAATTTGGTATCATCCATAAAGACACCCTTTGGGGAGAGAATAAACCCCAAAAATTCCACTTCTGAAGTGTGAAAAACACATTTCTCCAATTTGACGTACAATTGATACTTCAGCAAACGCTCCAAGATAATTCGCACATGATGGACATGTTCCTCGAGATTTTTGAAAAGATGAGGATGTCGTCAATATAAACAACAGCAAAACGATCTAAACATTCACGAAGTACATCATTCACAAAATGTTGAAAAGCGGCTGGGGCGTTACAGAGGCCAAAGGGCATTACTTGATATTCAAACAACCCCAGCCGAGTTCGGAATGCCGTCTTCCACTCCTCACCTTCAGCCATCCGCACCAGATGATAAGCCCCCCTTAAGTCCAACTTAGTATATATACTGGCATTCTTGACTTGATCGAGTAGCTCCGAAATGAGGGGTAACGGATAGCGGTTCTTCTTGGTGACCTGATTTAAGGCCCTGTAGTCAATACAAGTTCTCAAGGACCCATCCTTCTTCAGGATAAAGAAGAGAGGGGAAGACACCGGGGACTGCGAAGGTCGGATGAAGCTCCTAGCCAAATTTTGCTCGATATATTCCTTCAAATGTAGATTCTCAGGTTCAGAGAGAGCGTAAATGCGACTGCAGGGTAAAGAAGCTCCAGGTTCAAGCTCTATCCGGCAATCATATTCTCTATGAGGGGGTAATTTACAAGCTTCCCTTTCATTGAAAACTTCTTTCAAATCCAAATATTCCTCTGGAATTTCGGGAACTTCAATTGTACAAATCATTTGCACTTGTTTGGCTAAACTTGCAGACAAAGTTGGTTGTGGATGGTCCAATTGATCATGAAAACAGTGTTCAGTACAAAACTTGGAATTCATCTCCACAGATCGCTTGGCCCAATCAATCTGAGGGTTATGTTCTGTAAGCCAAGGCAAGCCTAATATCATTTGAAACTGTGGAGCATCAATTAAATTGAAACTCAGATAGCTGCGATGCTCTCCAGGACCCACGACTGTTATCACTTCCGTATCAAAGGCAATGGGACCAGATGATAGCTCTGTGCCATCTACTGCACGCACTGGTTCAGGCTTCAATTTCTTCTCAAACTTGATCTGCAACTTCTTGGCAAACTGTAAGTCACAAAAATTTCCAGTTGCCCCGGAATCTAACATTACTGATACAATTTCCTCACGACTTTCTCCAAACCTGATAACACAAGACAGGATCAAATGCGGAGCCTCCAATTGCAACGTATTTGCCAACAGTTGAGACTTGGGAGTTGACTCTTGTGCCGCTCCCACCAGAACAACTCCGTCTACTGGTGGAGCTTGTCTTTTACCAAAGGATTGGATTTGGGTCTTCTTGGGCATTCCTTGACAAAGTGACCGGACTGGCCACAGTACATACAAAGTTTGCCTTGACGTCTCTTCTCTCTCTCTTCCTGAGAGAGAGGACCTCTGACAGTTCCAATTTGCATAGGATCCTCACTGGAATTCCCATCACTATTCTTTGGAGGATCTGAGCGAACTCGATCAAATCGAGGCGGAATAGGTTTGATGTCCCTTCGCCTCTCACTCCGAATGTTCAGACAGCCGTTGATCAATTTGCAGGACCAGATCAATCAATGCAGACACTTCGGTTGGTCTCTTCGGGATTTGAGCCAGACCATCCTTTAGCTCATCCTTGAGTCCACGATAAAAAATAGCCGCCCTCTTTTCCGCAGGCCAGTTGGTCTCAACTATTAACTTGTTAAACTGCGCCAGATATGCCACCAATTCCCTGTTCCCTTGTTTTAAGTCCAGCAACTCATTATCTGTGGTCTGGGAAACAGTACGATGGTCAAAGATGCGCAGGAATTCGGCCTTAAATTCTTCAAACTTATACAAGACTGGATCATTAGAGGATACCAAAGGCAGGGACCAAGCAGCTGCGTCTCCGCTGAGGTAAGACAGCACGAACGCCACCTTGGACTGGTCTTCTTTAAACAAAATCAGCTTGCAAAGAAAATGCAAAGAACATTGAGTCAAAAAGATCTGAGCTTTATGTGGATCCCCCTGAAATCTTTCTGGTGAGGCCAAAGGAATTGTAGGGGACATAGCATGCACTACCTGCATAGTCAAGGCAGAGGAAGAGGACGAAGAGGGGGCAAATTTTGGAGACTTAAGCCCCCCAAAGTTAGGACTCGGACTTGCAGAGAGCTCATCTATTCTTTGTCTTAAAAAACTCGCCTCCTGATTGGACTTACGGACCTCCTCCCTAGTTTCACTGAGTTGTTTCTGCAACCCCTCCAGAATGGACGCCAAAGCCTTGACATCAAAACCTTCAGCCATCCTGCTCAGACGGAAGGAAGAACTGGCACTTCAATCTGTCAAGAAGCGTACCTGAACTCCAGTGATTCCGTGGGAGCGGATGACGTGAAGAAGGTAACCCAGATGCGAATTTCCCAACTCCCCCACACCCCTGGACCCGAATCTCTCCAAGACCAGGAATGACGGGGAAAGGGGAAGGGGATAGACAAGAGAGACTGTCACACAGGTGTCTTCGTCAACTCAGCGAAGCTGACCAGCGATCACCTAGAACAATAAGCACACTTAGTACAGTTCCCTTATTAAATTGGTACTCTTTCTATCTAAGTAATTCCCCCTAACGTTTCATACCTGAATATGTGTGAAACTTTGCCCCTCTCTGAAGACCTTTTGCACTGTTAGAAGAAATGTTTGATTTTTGTAAGAATTCTGGATGTCACTCGCATGTAGGTAACTCTGGATGGTGTAGACACTTGGTCGGTAAACAAACGTATATATCATATGCATATCATAATACCCCTGTCTACAATGCTGCTGGCTGGTACTCCCTTCGAACTGGGCTGAAGAAAACTGTCTCTGAAAATTACGAGTTACTTCACTCGCCAAACGTGAATATTGTCCAAATCTCTCAAAAGTTCTCTGACTGACTTAATGCAGCTGCCAGCATAGTCTCTGTATTAACTCTGGAATACTGGACTCTCTAGTGGACTCTAACTTCACAGCAACTGCAGACAGTTCGTATTTCACTGAGAAAGTTCCTCTTACCGCTTCACAGAAGAACTGCAATGTTCAAACCTGGCCCCGCTGTTTGCTTGCACCGCCGTCAGCATATACTCCTAAGCGCTGCACTAGAAACTCTCAGCAGGAAGAAATGCGTCACAGGTGCAGGAAGGGTAGCGGGACCTTAATTAGCTGAGCGGGGAATATACTGGGACTTCTATGAATGCGGACTCTAATTTCCTCACAACGCTAAACCGGGAAAATTCTCTGAAGTACAGACCCGTAACGGGAAAACACATCCGTACGCTCAAATTAGTCAGTTGAAGTGCGCCGCGTATAGAACGCGAGCGCACGAAATGGCCGACCTGGAATTGAACTAGAGCGCTAAACATCTTTTAAAATGGAACAACCAGGAAGCGCATCAAGTCGACCAAGTTGATGCCAAACGCTGTCTCCAGCTCCATAAGGAGAGTGGCGATGATCGCATAGCACAGACTTTGAGGGAAGGACCTGGAGCCTGACTATCTGAACTACGCTGGATTCTGACAATGAGGCTCTGAATCAGCAAGCATTTCATGTAGTGTGCGGATGTCCCAAACATCAGATATAGTTCCAGGAGTAATAACATCACTAAAAGAATTACGGCATACATAAGGTATTAGTACAGGTTTAGTTAGTGCAACTATATCATATGATACATTATCTCAAATAATTCCATTGGGAACTAGAACAGCTGAAATGTTCACCAGGGAAAGGTCTTTTTGCACTTTGTGTGATGAAGAATGGAGTTTCAAAACCTCATTTACCTGTTCAAAAGCAGAGCATCAATTCAGAAGCAAGAAAATGACTGATACAAACCCAGTCCAAAGGAAGAAGAAAAATAATGATATTGTAATCCAAATGTATATCCATGGAGGGATAAGGTATGTCTTTTTGAGCCAAATGTACCATTCATGTGGTCCCATTTGTGCAGGCGAATCTGTGCCTGATGAACCAATGAAAAATCATTAAAGTTAATAAAGTAGCTGGAGGCTGTTTATACAAGGTTGGGAGGCATGTGGAGCTTTGTAGAAATGGTAGATGACTGTAATGGTGGTACTTGGAGCTAGACACCATCCTTGTCTGTTTGCCAATTTAAAATCTGTGTTTCCATACATTTTGATTGTATGGCATTTGTTGATGTAACAGGAAAAAGTGTACTCCAGTATTATCTGTCCCCAGCTGGGAGAAGAAGCATAATTGTAGGTCAGAGCTTCCAACGGGACCTCTTGTAGAGTAGTGAGAGCAGACAGGAAACTATCCAGGAGCGCTTTTGACCTACTATGTAGAACTGACCACATGATATAGTTTGATGAAATCTATAGACACACACCTCTTGTGTCTGCTGCGAACAAGGGGTGGTAAAAGTATACTTTTGGTACCTTTAACTGCCAGACTGGTATAGGCATTCTGTAGGATGGCCCAAATTCCTTTTTGTCCACAATTTTCTCCCTGATCAGATCACCAATCTATGGAATCCAACCAGGAGTTGATGGCTTGTCTTTCACTTCACTAGTGGCAGAACGTTTCTGCTGAACATTTCTTCAAGAGTATCAGAAATTTTTCAGTTCCTGTAAAACATGCAAAAGTTCACTGTTATCAAAAGGAGTTTACCCCGCCTCTGTACTGGGACTATCATGGTCTGAAATCCACAGCTTACCCCCCGAACAGGATCTCTTAGGGACTCCGACCACCCAGGGATTTCTAGGCAGATTATTTAGGGCTCTCTGGACCCCATACAGCTGGTAAACCCAACTGCGACCTGAACCTAGTAGCCTAGCTTTTATAGAATGCTTTAAGTTCCGGTTCTTCTTCTCCACTATTGTGTTTCCCACAATATGATAGGGAGAAGACTATCGCAATCACACCAAATTTTCCCATGCTGTCTCTCTAAGCTCTGGAGGTGAACACTAAACCCTATTAGAATTGCAAGTATTTTATAACAGTTTATGGGTCAGCTGATCGCAGTGATCATACCTATAGGAATCAAGAGCAGAAATCCACTGCTACCATGATATGCTTGTAAGACCCTTCTGAGTATAAGTGTCCACAGTGGTCCAAATAGACACAAGCCAGAGGCTTGTCAGAGATGAATAAAGGTGTCTGTGGTGGGCATGCTATGGCCGAAGCTTTCATCTGCTGTCAGATGTCACATTTAAGGACAAATTCCCTTGGTCTGTTTGTATAAACCTGGCCAACAATAACGCGCTGTAATAGTGAAATTGTAGCCACCATACCAGCATGAGCAGATGCTAGATCCTCATGTGCTTCTAAGATCAATCCTAACCTGTGATCTGAATTAGGTATTACTATATCCCCTACTCTGGCAATATGAGCAAATGGAATGTTTTTTCACTTAATTTGTAGGAATACTTACTTGGAAACCCTTTCGGCAAGAGGGTGCCTCTGCACGCATCGCTGACAGCCGTCATGATGTCTCCATATATCCTTGCACTAGAATGAGTAATTGCAGCAATTGCAGCAGCTTTCCCTGTTGCTTTTGTGACTTTGTCAGACACTGAATTCCCTACAATATGTATTCCTACACATTGATGAGTGTGTGGCAAGCATGCTTTTAGTTTGGCCACCTATCCCCACTGTATCTTGTGCATTATCGTGTACCCTTTGGAAACTCTGAATCCATTCTGGCTCCAATACTGTAAGTACTCATTGTAAGACTAGACACAATAATACAAATCACACACAATGAGTGTGCAGAATCCAGGTCCTTGTTGGGCTGAGTTGCCCATCAAATGCTGCTGTTGCATGTATTTGACCAACCACCTGATCCCTGTTGCAGTGGTGCAGTGGCTATATGATATCCCTGCGTCTGAGTGAAATGTGAATTCAGGTTACCCTGGGATTGGTTTTGAGTATTGGGATTTTGAGGGACTGGCCAAGATTTATGGATCTCTCTTCATGATATGCTTTTAGGAGGCATCAGTCGGTCATGTGGCCCATTCTGTGGCAATAGTAACATCAACTGATGTCTGGCTGCTGTCAACCTCCCTGACCTCTGCCATTATAACTGGGTTAAAACCCTCTTGGGTTTTGAAGCGGAGCCCCCCTTCAAGACAGGTGCCACTTTCATGCTGGCAGCCAACGTGGCCCCCTCAATGGTGGTCATTTTTTAATTTGTGTTGAACCAAATTGACGGTGTCTCTCTGGGCTTGCTCCTGTTTTCCCTATCCTTTTCCTGTTTCTTTCTGTAATAATGTTATATGTGGGCCTGTATCTCCCACCAGCGTTTGGTGCCCAACCTTACTAAGCTGTCCAAACTTTGTATTTTTTTGGACAGACACTTTTGAAGATGTTATAGAAGAATGTGACCTAGGGGCCCATATTGGTCCATGGTTATCCTGTCCCTTGTCCCCATTGTTCCCTCATTCTGTTCAAAAATCAGTTATGGCCTCCCCAGTTTTCATGCTTTCTGGGCAGTCAGAAAATGTTTCCATCAGAGCCATCCATATCTGGTACCTGTATGAATTGAATGTGGCCCTCATGCTCGGTGTTGATCAGCATGACTGTTGGGATGCGGGCTTGCTTGAGCACTGTGTTAGTCTGCTCTCCGGTGAGACTGCTTAGCAGAAGTTTGACATCACCTCTCACTAGGTTTATTCCTGCAGTGTTCTTCTCAAAACTTGAGATCCATTTCCCAGCCCCATCCAACAATGGCAGCAGTTTGGTCCTGAGACCTTCTTTATCCATCTGGGCCCGAGGCACATACATAGTCCCTGATGTGCCCTTCTACAGCAGCAGGCACATTTTGACTTGGGGTAGCGCCACTGGTTTCTCTACAACATAGTGGTCCCATATTTCTAGGCAATCCTGCATGTAGGGGAAGTTCTACTCCTGACCTCCCCCACAGTGCCAGATACAATCTTCTGTAAGAGCCATGTCCTCTGGTTCAAAAGATCCCTCCTTTGGCCATGGTCTATCATACTTGCCCTCCCTTTCAGTTCAGCGGGCTAGTAGGTAGCAAAATGGTTGCACGAAAATCTCGCCTTTCTCTCTGGTCACCACCTCCTTTGTGGTCAGTCTGAACAAATGATAATACCATATAACAGAAAATATATTAAATTACTGGAACTAAAGATAAAATCCATAACAGATAGGCCTGTCCTGCCATGGAACGTAGTCAGCCCCAGGTCACTGGTACCCATCACTTGCAACACATTGTGCAACTTCTTCTCCAGCACTTTGATCAGTAGCCTCTTGAACATGTCTAAAGCCTGCCATTGGGGCCTGTGTGACAATTTTGAACTGCCAGTTCAACTTGACAAAATATACATTTTGCCAGACCTTAACCTTCCTTTTTAATACATATAGATCACCCCTATGGTAGGTCCTAAACAGCCAATAGGGCAGGGCATATTGTATTTAAAAAGTTGGACATGTATTTTAAAGATTTACATGTCCTTTTAAATTTGTTTTCACTATGGCAAAGCCTGCATCTCCAAGTGGATAACATTGGGTTACCTTATTACATTTAATAAGCAATACCTTTTGCTTAGGAACTAGTAGAAATGCCAGGTTCAGTCTCTAAAGATTTAAAATCCTCTTTGATGGTTAAGTTGGATTTTAAGTCACAATTGTAAAATTGCCACTTTTATAAAGCAGTTTTTGGGAGAGTCGGAGAGGTGAATATCGGACCTATCAAGAGCACAAGCTTGTGTTTTATAAGAAACCCCCGACGAAGTTCCTTCCGCTCGAAATGCATGGGTTGCACAAACAGGGCCTACGTTGATGTTTATTAAATTACACGTGCCATTGTTTAAAAGCCTGGAATGGAGAGCAGCCTCATTTCAAATGTTCAATAAACATCTAAATGGAATTCCGCAGTCTCCGTGGCATTTACAAGTAAAAAATGGATCAAAACAGTGATTAAAAGGTCAAGTCTTGGATAAAACATGGATGAAAGCAATGTATTGGAAGGGAAAAGGTCCCATTTAAAGCAGTGTGCCAGTCCGGTGCGTCCGCTACGTGCCTTTGAGTTTTCACTTTTATAAAGTTGGCATTTTCTTTGCCTAACCATTTAGTGTCTGCAGCTTGTGTCCTGGAACACATGACCAGGTGTAATTGGCTATTTACCTTAGTGTGTTCCTCCAAGTCAATGAGACTATGAGACTCAGGTGTGGGCAGGATGGGTGGGGGTGTAGCTGTCACCTACTTCACTTTCACTTCAATCGGGACTGTCACCTGCACTCACAAAGAACTTCACACTAGCATTTATCACCCCAGACATCTTGGGGAGAGGACAAGCTAGGGAAATAAATTCCAGGGCCAGATGTGAGGGAGGTTTAGAAGTTTATCCCACTTCAAAGCTGACACCAGTTATAGAAATAGGGCTCTGAGAACCACTCTTCAGAACACTCCTGGACCTGCGGCTCTACAAGAAGGACTGCCCTGCTGCTTGAAGTGTGACTTGCTGCTTCAACTCAGAACTACCATAGTGCTGATGTAACTCAATTTCGCCCACCCTTTATATGTCACAATACATTACAATCTCATAACCGATGCATGACATCAATGTACATTTAGCACCTGACTTTTTTATGGTTTAATATTATTAAAATAAGTGTTGTGCTTGACTTTATTTCTGAAAGTGCTTTTACTGTGGGACCAGTGAAATTGCTCAAACTGTGTGTTTAACCATATCAGATGAAATATTAATAAAACCATCATTACTTAGTAGACTTGTACTTACTGTAAAGATTAAACTTGACTTTTATAATGTGTGCCTTACTACATTGAATAACATTTACTGATTAGATAATTGAATAGAAACCATCTTCATATGTGTAGAATGTGATTACTTTAGAACCGACACATGTTTATGTAATGAGTACAATAATGTTTCATGTATTCGATTAAAATATAGTTCTTAGACATGCTGACACATATACATTTAAGATTTTACTGTATGCTCTATGTAATAGGAACCTGATTTACTGATCATTCATATTCATTTGTGTTTAAATGTGCACATGAATATAAAATGTGCACTCTTGTTTTAATACTTTAAGTCAACATTTTAGGCCTATAATTCTTCATGCTGCATACAATATTGTATCCTGTTTTATGCTAACACAATCTTTCTTGCAGTTATTCACACATATTGTTAGTTGAAGAATAGATACATTACTGGGGTAGTGGTAGAGAGAGAGAGACTGAGAATAAGACACTGACCAAAGAATATGGAGATCCAGAGTGTTGAGTGTAAGGCATATTCAGCAATGGTACAACCAGGCCTGTGTATGAGAAGACAATTGTGTCCCAATGTCCAGTGTGGGATACTTTGCGAACGTTTCAGTCTACAACGTGAGAAGTGGAGAAAAACAATAGACCCCTGATGATATGTTGTCCAACAAGACACTTGTGTTTGAACATAGAGTTCATACCGCTAAAGATCAGATCCCTTCAGATTCTCTTCAGAACTTTTCCAGACTTTAAGAGCACTTGTCTCTGGCCATTGAGAGGGTCAGACCGCTATGCTTTCCTTAATTCTTGGTTGAGTGTGGCATAGGCTAACAATAACTTCCCTGACCCAAGAATACTCCTCACCAAGCTTCTGAAGCGTTGACACCTTCCTACTTATTTTCCTGTTTAGTTGTATTTTCCTTTATGGAATTTCCTGTTTTTGAGAGTCTTTAGAATTTAAAATCATCCTTTAGCTTGGACTTTACTTTAGGTGATTTTAATTTATCCATGTATAGACAACAAAACCTGAGACTCTCTTCTGAGCATCAAATACTTTTAATCTTTTGATTTGTTGTAACTGAACTTCTTGTTTGTCTAATATTAGTTCACCTCAATTTCTCCAGAAGGTTAGACCTTCCTGTTGCTATTCTGTACCTTTATAGCATGGTGTTAAGAGTTGTGTATCTTAACTTGATTCTTAATTTGTTATAAACCGTCTTAATACTACTTAATGATTTCTGGTCTTATTGTATAGCCAAATGGGTTACACTGTTAATTGAAATTTGATTGTGTAAATGTTAACTTCTATCACCTCTCAGGTGGATAATAATAGGTCAATCGGAGGTCCAATGGTAAGAAAGTGGGCCCAGAAAATGCTGAATCAGTTAACTGGCCCCCTGTTTTGAGCTACAAGGACACAAGAGGCTCTTGACTGGCAGCTTTACTGCAAAAAGAAACAGCGCATCCTGATGCAAATCCTCTCATCACCAGCTCCTGACTGGTGGACTCCCTGGAACTGACAAAGAGAACTACCCCTCAAACCTGAACCTCACATCGCAGCTCGTCATTGGTGGGTTCACTATCCCCAAAGCAGCATGATGCATCTCGACAGAATCTTCCACAATGCAGCCTCATACTGATGGCTTCATTGTCACAAGGATGGGTGATGCACCTCGACACCTGCATCGCAGCTCGTGATCCATGGCTTCAACAGCACCAACCCAGCATGACGCAACTAGATGCAGGAGCACGCATCGCAGCTCCTGTTAGCCAGTTCCTCAATGCAGCACAGCTCAGGACGACGCAGATCTCGCATCTTGACGCCAACGATACAAGGTACTATCTCAGCAGGCCAAACTTGGCCCTCTGTCCAGCCTGTGCTCCATTACTGTTGGCCTGAACTTTTGAGTATATCCCTTTCCAGCGTAATAAGATAAAAGTAATTGGCGCTATTTGTTTTGAAGCACTATTGTACCTAAAATCTTTGAAATTGCCTACCTCAGGATCTACTAATGGGATTTTTGACTCTTTGGTGTCATTTTATTTAATAAAGATTGCTCCATGTTTCTAGATTGGTGTGGGATTTTTGTTGTGTAATGTTTTTACTTTATTACTGTTTCAGTGCTGCATAAAAACTTTAAACATTGCCTCTAAATTAAGCCTGACTGCTTGTGTGCCAATCTACTAGATGGTTAAGGACAGGTTAATTTAGTTACTTTATAAAAAGGTCGTCTTGGTTAAAATAATATTACCAACATTTTTAAATTGCAATTTGTATAGAAAAGTTTTCAAAATGATAAGACGGGCCATACAGTATGGGAAACATCCTTTACCACGCGGATTTTACTCCACAAGGCTTTAGCAACGCGTCCATTACAACGCAAGTCCTAACCACGACTTGCGCTGGAGGGCACTAGAGGATTAAGAATAGTATATTTACTATTCCAACACCTTCCCTAGTGTCCACGGGGACTGGTGTTAGAATAGTAAATTATACTATTCTCAATCCGCGCCCCCAACGCAAGTCGTGGTAACGACTTGCGTTGTAAGGGATGCGTTGTTTAAGCATGCGTTGTGACGGTACGCGTCGTACCGTCATACATCCATTCAGTACCATCAGGAGGCCACCACAGAAATTAGATTAAATGATATACTAAATCAAAATGGAAAAACATGTTTAATAATAATTATAATAAGGAGGCATGGTAGGCATAAAGATGTAAAATTAAGCAGTATCAACCCGTTTTTCTAAAAGTCTACTCTAGTATAATGCTTATAACCTGAGTATGCAAATGATTGGAGCCGTTTTTTGAATGTTTGGCTGTTGTTTGGCTGTTGTCCTGGAAAACCTGCAGGGGGTTACGCCCTTGGAGGCCAATGGTAATCAGCGCCATGTATATTAGATGGTTGATTAATGATTGACTGAATGTCCTTTTGGGCAGTTCACAGCTTGTTAAAACTTTGACATGAGCAGCTCAATGTTTTGGTAATTTCTCAGGACTCTCTTGTACAGACAGGATGCACATAGACAATACTCTATAGTGTTCAGTTACACACACACACATCAAAAATGCACAAATACACAGGTGCATGCACACATAAACATGCACAGAACCGAGCCTAACAAAATTACAGTTGATTCAATATCACCAAAGCGTAATACTATTGAAACCCACAGAGGGAGATATGATCACACTCACCTGGGGAGCTTATTAGATCCCTGGAAAATAAGATTTATATACCGAGAAAAGTCAGCTCAATAATGTGAATTCATTTCTCTACAGATAGTATTTAACCTTAGAGCACTTAAGGACAGATTGACTATGGATTTACAAACTCTGTTGACTGAAGAAGTATTGGCTATAATCCATGCGGTTAATCCAACAGAAAATGAAATGCAATTTATAAAGCACTGGGCTCTCTGGCACAAATAAATATTATCGGCTCTCAGAGCTGAATGCTCCGCTTCAGGCAGAGAACAATTCAGCAACCAAACTGATAAGTGCTTTAACCAAACATGAAACGCTGCAGAGCATATAAAACACACTCCCACAGAACCCACAAAGTAGTACAATACGTCGAGTTTAAATGCATTACATTGTAAACAGTATATAGTCGGTTGCCCTACTCTGCACTGCATCACATTTGCATTACGCTCTATTGCAGTGTATTGGCTGTGTTACACTACAGTGGGGCAGATTCACAAGAAAATGGCGAAGCATGTCGTTAAGCCAAGAATACTAACAACACAATTAGTCACTTTAGAAACATAGGGCTGCACCATATTTACTCGAATATTGGGCAGCCTTCTGTTTCCCCTGCTTGTTCCAGATTCTATGGAGAACTTTCACAATTTAGGTCCCATTCTAGATGCGAAAGGACGGATTTATCAACACTTTGCACCAGTAGAAAGTCACAAAAAGTAAGAAAACTGTCACAAAGTGTTCATTTGTTGCACACCTTCCAACACAAAACATTTATTTGAGCTGGAAAATTGCCTAAAAGTAACGTAAAGTAGCACTTTGAGCTATTTTGCATTATTGTGCGTCATGGAAGCATTCCAGGGGTGGTGTGTGGGTGTTCCCACACTAACACACTGGGGATTTGACAAAAGCCTTAACCTCTAGCATTATTACATTGGACTTTAAACCAAAAATAAGTCCATCTTGAGGCAGGAGTTACCTTGTGGAAATCATTGTATTTCTCCATGGTTTTCAAACGTTGTATTTGTGCTGCACTCTACAGCACAAATGAAATGGAAAGTTTTAAAGTTAATTTCAGCATAGTTTCAGATAGTACAAACTCCATGTAAAATGTATTGCACACACCTCTACACTGTGGTGGAAATGTACATAGGTGATGCTAGTCAGTGCTGATGAAGAGATAAGCAGCACCATATTTGGCTCTCCTTCACAACCCATGCCTCGGACATAATGCTCCTGACCAAAACATGGATCAGAACCCCTCTAATCCTGATCTCATCCTGGCTTTACTGCCAGAATATCGCTTCACAGGAATTAACAGAATTAAAAACAAGCTTTGGGGAGGGATTGCGGTGATCCTTAGGCAAGGATGGGAGATATCCTCTAGAGGATATCTCCCATCCTTGCCTAAGGATCACCGCAATCCCTCCCCAAAGCTTGTTTTTAATTCTGTTAATTCCATGTTTTCTGGCCCCATTATGCCAGATAGTTAACTCTTCCTTTTCCATAGCAATTGTCCCGGTGCTGTGGAAACAGGCATGGGTTTCTCCCATTCTCAAAAAACCATTGCTTGATCCGGCTAAACTTGAAAGTTTCAGGCCCACATTAATAACACACTAACAAATTTCCGCTCGGGCCACAGCACAGAGACTGCTCTCCTAGCCATGTCTGAACACCTGCGGACCTTTCTCGATTCCGGTCAGATCCGGTCAGATCCGGCACTGACCCTGCTGGATCTTAGTGCCGCCCTTGATATGGTCTCGCATGGCATTCAGCTACAATGGCTGGAGGAGGCGGTGTGGCTGGCTTGGCCCTGGAATGGTTCAGATCATTTCTGACCGAAAGATCTTTAAGAGTGTCAGCCCCCTGTTTCTCTCTCAGGCTCATTCTATCGACCAGGGGGTGCCCCAGGGTTCGACGTTTAGTCCCTCACTGTTTAATCTGTATGTCCAGCCTCTGGCAGCGGTCGCCAGGCAGTGGGACCTCACCATGGTCTCCTATGCGTATAATAGCCAGCTGGTGGTGGCCCTGGCTGAAGGTTTCACACTGAATGCCTCTAGATTTAAAGACGGCCTGGCTGCCGTTGCAGAATGGATGGCCACTAACTGCTTACAGTTGAACGCTAGCAAAACCGAAGTTTTGTTAGTAGGGAAGAACTTGAGCTTGTGGAGTGAGCAATGGTGGCCCAGTGTCCTGGGTAGTACACCTATCCCAAAGGCAGTGGTTAAGAACCTGGGGATATGGATGGATTCCTCCCTCAGCTTTCAAGACCATACCAAAAAAGTTGCCGGCAGCTGCTTTGGCCTCTTGTGGGGTCCTAATGAAAATGTAAATGTTGTATACTTGTAAAGCGCACAGCTGCCCACACCGCGGGCGTCCCGGCGCTGTATACCGCTGGGGAACCCGTCCTGGCTTTCCCTGTGAGATGGTCCCTTCTGGGCACCCCCAAGGTGAGACCAGGCATCCCCGGCGTTGAAGGGCCGTTGTGAATATTAAGCTAGCAATTGCCCAGAGTTGCAGAGTGGGACCCAAGGTTAGAGTAGGCGCCGAGGCGAGAATTATCAGCCCCGTGGACATTTTGACCCAAGACCCCGCCACTTTGGGAATCGAACCCTGATCTCAGCTTCTGGGTCTGCCGCCTCTAACCATTGAGCCACACTTCTCCACATTCTTAAGCCCTGTTAAAGTTTTTTGACCCACCAACGCGCCAGCTGATTGTCCAGTCAGCTATCCTATCTCGACTGGAATATGCCAGCTCTCTCTTACTAGGGGCCAACCAGGCTGAATTAGCACAGATGCAGCGTGTTAAAAACGCAGCAGCCAAAGCCTTGCTGGGGATCCTGCGGTCTTGCCCATTTGTTGGCGTCATACGGAGACTCCACTGGCTCCCTTTAGTGGAGCGCATCCAATTTTAGAGGTTGTGTCTCTCTTTTAAGATTTTGAAGCTTGCCACGCCTAGCCTGCTTGGTGACCTGCTTACCCAATATGTTCCCCCGCGCCAGCTGCGCTCCTTGCGAATCTGATGTTCAAGGGATTGTTGGTGATTGGTTTGGTTTTGTTAATGTCAGGTGACAGGAGGCTCAAGGGATTGTTTGTGTTTTGTTTGGCATTGTTGTCCTCAGGTGAAAAGACTGTGAGTGTATTCTGGATCAATGTGCTTAGCTGGAATGTAAATGGCCTAGGGTACAAGATTAAGAAAGGGATGGTTAGCCAATTGATCCGGAGGCACTCTACGGATGTGGCGCTGCTGCAGGAGACGCATCTTATTGGGAACCGTTGCATGGCCTTGCATAGGGGGGGCTATAAGTTAGTGGCGCATGCGGGGTTCACTTCGGGGTCAAGGAGAGTTGGTATCTTGATTAAAAACTCCTTTCCCCTGACTGTTCAGGCTACTTGGATTGACAAGCGAGGCAAATACATTGGAATATCAGGGCAGTGGGAGGGGAGGACGATTACCCTCGTATCTGTTTATGTCCCTCCCCCCTTGAAGACCGGGTGTTGGATGGTCACCTCCCTGAGAGGACCATCTCTTTAATTTACAGAAAATTCATAAATAACATGGAGGATCCACTGGTACTTATTAAGACACGCTGAAATGAGGATGGGCTGGAATTCGATGAGGAGGACTGGAGGGAGGCGGTTTCCTCTCCACGGGTGGTGGCGATACAGATGCGGCTCAGGCTGCAATCTGAACATTTTGCGATTTGGGTTCTATCTTCCTGACTCTACCCCTAGGCCTTCTAGTGATGGGTGGTGACTTTAATGCAATTGCAGTCATGGACGGTGAGGTGGATCGACAACCCTCCCGGGTGCTGCGGCCGGCACAGAGGTGGCTCCCAGATTTTCTCGGGACTACGGGGCTGGTGGATTGTTGGCGGGCACGCAATCTGAGTGGCATACACTACATGCATGTTTCCTCTGCACACCAAAGCCTGTCTAGGATAGATCACATGCTAGTACCAGCGGCTCAGGCTCACAATGTTCCAGAGGCGCGGCATTTAGGGAGAGGCATTTCAGACTATGCGCCGGTTTGGCTCTGGTTGGAGATAGACTGTTTTCATGTCGTCAGAATTGCCCCCATTAGTGATTGGCAACTGAAAGACCCCGCCACTATGAAGGAATTGATTAGTGTCACCGACAGGTATTTTCAGGAAAATAGGGAAACGGTGGACTCTGCTCAGACTCTGTGGGAAGCATATAAAGCAGTAGTCCGGGGGAAGGCCTTGTCCTTGATAGCAAAAAAAAATGAAGGAGCGATTGGCAGATTTGGAAAAGGTGGAAGAGGAAGTGTTGAGATTACGAAAGAAAGGTGGTTCGGGCAGCTGTGGTAACTTAGTATTGCATTATGTGGGCTGCAGAATGTATAATGTGGGTTTGGAATGTTCTTATGTGTTCTTAAATTGGAATTTCTAGGTTTTTCAGTTGTATGCTGACTGGGAAGCTGTGAAGACCTGTTGTGGTTGTTAAGCTGCTCCTTCAACTGTGGAATAAATCTACTACCAGAACCTATATGGAATTCGGCTATCCTTATTGCTTACATCATATTGGCGACAAGCAGGAGTAGTTTCTGGTACTGTGAAGGAGAGCGTTCACTTTATAAAATTTAAAGGCACTCTTTTCGTTTTAATCTAAGGGATAGTGCGTGTAGGCAACAGTGGCGTGCTTTGATGTTATGTTATGTTATGTTAATAGTTTATTAAAGCGCAACAGCTGCCCCAGCGAAGAGGCGTCCCGGCGCTGATGACTAATGAGGTGAAGTGGATGTAGCAGGCCAGAAGAGCAGAGCCTCAAGGACAGGAGAACAGAAACGTTTTTACAGCTTTGCGAAAGGCAAGCAGGTTCTGATGCCACGAATGGCAACCGGAAGAGAATTCCAAAGCCTAGGTCCCAGCACCCGAAAAGAGCGTCCACCCATATGGCAGAGCCTGCTTTTAGGGATGATTGCAAGATGTTGACCAAGGGAGCGTAAACTACGTTGTGGAACGTAGAAAGTCATAAGAGGGCGTAAAATGGCCGGGCTCTGAAGTTTAAGAATTTTAAAAGCCAGACAGAGCGTCTTAAACTTGATGCGGGATTCAATGGGGAGCCAGTGCAGTTTTTTGATCGTAGCTCTGGCAGAGCATCTTCGGGGAAGGCCTACCAGGGTCCTAGCAGCCAAGTTCTGGACTCTCTGAAAGCGGGCTACTTCCGTTTTGTTGGCATCTAACAGAAGGACACTGGCATAGTCTAGGCGTGACATAATGATGGCCTGAACCACAAGCTGACGCATGGCGGGTTCAAAGAACCCCAAGATGGGACGGAGGCTCCTTAATAGACCCACACAAGTCGCTGCCACTTTCTTTGTGTGGGTCTGGAGGCTCAGAGAGGGATCCATCCAGACACCCAAGTTTTTTACTGAGGTCTTGGGAGCAGGCATCAGACCTAGGGAGGAAGGCCACCAGTGTTTGTTCCACAGGGTCGTATTCTTCCCCAACAGCAGAATCTCCGTTTTACCGGCATTCAACTGGAGACAGTTGTCAGTCATCCAGTGCGCGACTGCAGCTATTCCGTCCCTAAATCTCGTAGCATTGACAGATGGAGTAGTGTGGCTCACTGGTTAGAGGCGGCAGACCCGAGAGCAGAGGACGGCCCGGGACCAGGGTTCTATTCCCTGCGTGGCAGGTTTCTGGACCAGGGTCAGCGGACTCGATAATTCTCTCGCCTCGGTGCCCACTCTGATCAGCGATCACACTCGGCAACTCTGGGCATTAGCTTGCCTCATCTTCACTAACGGCCCCACCAGACCGCCGGGGATGCCTGGTCTCACCCTGGGAATACCCATTAAGGGACCATCTCTCAGGGAAGCCAGGAAGGGTTTCGCAGCGGTCGAAGCGCCTTGGGACCCTACGGGTAAGTAGTGCGCTATATAAATGCCTATACATTTACATTTACATTTACATGGAGTCTCGGAGAGTGTGACGACTAGCTGAGCATCGTCAGCGTACGATACCAGCGTCAAGCCCCACTCTCTGGCAATCGCCGCAAGCGGCTGTACATAAAGATTAAAAAGGGACGGGCTGAACCCTGTGGGACAACCTGACCAATCTGGTGGATCTTGGATAGAAAAGGAGGTGCCAAAACCCTAAAAGATCTGTCCTGAAGAAATGACTTGAACCATTTCAGGGCACACTCCTTAATACCAAATTCCTCCAGGCGGCGAAGCAGGATCCCATGCGACACCGTGTCAAAGGCAGCGCTAAGATCAAGCAAGATCAGCGCTGCACTCTGACCGGCATCGAGGATCTCCCGAAGATGTTCGGTGGTAGCTAACAAGGCAGACTCTGTGCTGTGGCCCGGTCTGAACCCATTTTGGGATGGGTCCAGGATGCCATTTTGGTGCACAAATTGTTCAAGCACAGAGTTGGCATGGGTTTCAGCGAGTTTAGCCTCCCAAGGGAGGAGGGAGATTGGCCTGAAGTTCTCCGGTCTGGAAGGATCCAGAGTCGGCTTTTTTATGATCGGGGAGACCTAAGCCTGTTTCCAAGCATCAGGAACTGTTGCTGTGGAAAAGGAAGGATTGAGGAGAGATCTAAGGGGTAAAAGAAAAAAGTTTAGGGAATCAACAAATTGGGCAGGCCGCATAGGGTCCGCCGGGCTACCCGATTTAACTTTTTTACATATTATCGCTAATTCATCCACATTGATCTCGGGGATACAGGCCAATATTGCTCCCTTAGAGCTAGGGCAGGTATTGTTACCGGGCTCAGAAGGGTGTTGCGGAAAGGAGCTATATATAGTATGGTGCATAGAGAAAATATCGACTCCAAAATATCGACTGGACATAATATCGACTTTTAAATATAGACTGGACAAAATATCGACTGGACAGAATATCGACTACAAAAATATTGTTTTTAAGGTAAGTGAAGTAATATCGACTGTATAAAATATAGATAGCAAAAATATCGACATTTTAATATTATATAATATTCTATAGTGTATTTTTATGTAATAATATGTGTGAAAAGTGTGTATTAATGTTATAAAATATTTTATTAAATTAATTTTGTTTTTATAATAATTGCGTAATGTAATTCTGTAGCGGGTTGTGGGTTTATAGGGGAATAGTAATTTAATAATATATAATTAATTAATTAATTAATATATGTTTGTAAATATTTTTAATTAATAATTAATTAATATTAATTAGTTAATTAATGAATATATTTTGTACATATTTTTTATTAGTAATTAATTTGTAATTAATTAATTGTAATTAGTTAATTACATTAATTAGAGTAAATTTTTAATATATATAATTTTGTGTTATTGTTAAGTAATTAATTGGGAAAAAATAATATTAATTATTAAATTAATTACAGCTAAAGTGCTAATATATTTACTTTATTGTTATTGTTAATTAATAATTAATTGGTAATTAAATAATATTGATTAATTTTGGGTAAAGGAGTATTTTTAGGGTTCAGGGTCAGTTTTCAGTTTTGGGTAAAGGGGCATTTTTAGGGTTTTGGGTCAGTTTTCAGTTTTAGGGTAAAGGGGTATTTTTAGGGTTCAGGGTCAGTTTGGTGTTTTTGGGTAAAGGGGTATTTTTAGGGTTCAGGGCCAGTTTTCAGTTTTTGGGTAAAGGGGTATTTTTAGGGTTCAGGGTCAGTTTTCAGTTTTTGGGTAAAGGGGCATTTTTAGGGTTCAGGGTCAGTTTTCAGTTTTAGGGTAAAGGGGTATTTTTAGGGTTCAGGGTCAGTTTTGGGTTTTTGGGTAAAGGGGTATTTTTAGGGTTCAGGGTCAGTTTTCAGTTTTTGGGTAAAGGGGTATTTTTAGGGTTCAGGGTCAGTTTTCAGTTTTTGGGTAAAGGGGTATTTTTAGGGTTCAGGGTCAGTTTTCAGTTTTTGGGTAAAGGGGTCTTTTTAGGGTTCAGGGTCAGTTTTCAGTTTTTCAACGATATTTTAGCAAGTCGATAATGTGACCGTCGATACTCTTTGGAGTGGGAATAGTATTTTTTACACTTCTGGTATTGTACGGTAATATAATAGTATCTTATTTAATTATAGTATGTTACTATATATGTATGTTTTCACAAATATGATTGTAAAAAATTATTTTTATTAATTTCATTTATTATTTAATTATTATAGGTTAATTTAAGTATTTTTAAGTATATTTTAGTAATTAAATTTTAATATTAATTTAATTAAACACTGTTTTTAATAAAGTCGATATTTTTTATAACTATATTATTGTAAACGATATTTTGTACTCGATATTTTTGTACTTACCTGTTTGTAGATACAAACTCGATATTTTGACTGTCGATATTTTGTCCACGATATTTTTGCAAGTCGATATTTTGTCCCTCGATATTATTTCAGTGATCCATATAGTATTGACTTTCTCAACAAAGAAAGTGGCCAGATCTTCACACTGTTGTGCCGAGGTGATATTGGTGGATGGAGTTCTACTGTTTTGAAGTTCTTGGACGAGTTTGAACAAACATTTGGTGGGATTAGGGTTGACCTTAATTTCTTTACCGTAAAAGGCGGCGCGTACTATAGGGGAATTGTTTGTGCCTAGACAGCCAGAACAATATCTTATTTCTAAGGTCTAGTTGAGACTCGTTTTGGCCATATTTAAGTTCAGGAATGCCTACCAAAATAGTTACATTAGGTACTGCCACTGGGGGTAAATTAATAGTTGGAAGGGACAGTTTTTGTGTTTCCCTATGTGGGGGAACCCCGTCTCTATTGCTCTCTGTAATTGTATTACCCATTTCCCCATTGTGAATTGGGTTTGCCCCTATGCGCTGATTTTGTTTTGGATCCTTCCTTCTTGCTTTGAGATGGGTCTCTATCTGGGCTTGCCCAGCCAATTGAGGGGTGATCTTATCTACCCTTTCAATAGTGGAAGCAACTTCTTTAGAGTTTACTGGAGCCAGGGCGGAGTAATTACTGGGCAGAATTGAATTTGTTGGATCAAAGTAGGAATCTGGTGAATCTCAGCCCTTACCTGGTTACTGAGTAGTGGGTTTGTATTAGCACTCTGTTGCTTGATAGCCTGAATTTTACCCACACTATCCACAAGGTTTTGAACTTGGGCATAAAGTGGGGCAATCTCTTCCTTCACAATGGTCCTACATTGAGTGACAAGATCCGATAGTAATACTTGGACCCAAGATGGATATAGTTGGGATGCTGGAAACACGTCATTATTGCCCATGCAATTCTCTACTCTGGGGCCAATTGAAGTACGTTCTGCATTGCCCTCCCCTGCCTTTTTCCCCTTGGACCCCCTAACTTTGCCCTGTTTTCTCTTCCTATCTCTCTTAGATGTTTTGAGTGTTTTGGCAGTAGCCTCTCCAGCATGTTCTGCCTTAGATGGAGACATTAGCACAGAGTCATACAAAGGGGGGAATTCAAATACAGATGATTCAGAGGCGTTTAAGGCATTAGCTAAAGTCAATGTTACCAGAGTTGGAAAGTCAGGAGTAATAGATAAACGTCTTTCCGTGAGTTCAATTTCCATAGTAACTACCCCAATCACCTTTTGTAACATTAAGTCAATTGCTGTAGGCAGGGTTACTGAGGAGGTATCTGGGTTAGTGCGAGACCCTTTAATATTACATGCACGTTTTCTTTAGATGCGAGCAGAAGCATTAAGTGTAGGCATCGTAAAAACAGTTTTACCTTAGTGCCAAGAGCAGGAGCCAAGAGGGGTGGCCCAGCCCAGCCACCTCCGGTCAGTGACGGGCAAGGACGGGCCCGCCCTTGGCCCGGGCATCGCCCGCGCACGTCCCGTGCTCCGGGACCCCTGGTCCTAATTTAAGCACCTCCTGGCGCACAACAATGATGCCTCCTCCGCACCTCAAGGGACTCTGGGAAATGGAGTCCCTGGCGGTGGTAGTTCCTTCACAGCCCCCACACAAGCTGTTACCATGGGGCAGGCAGGGTGCAGGCGGTACCGTTACCGCCCCCTCAAGCTGTTAGCAGGGGGCAGGCAGGGCACTGGAGATTTCGTTGCAACCCCCACGGGCTGTTAGCAGGGGGCAGGAAAGGCGCTGGAGATTCTGTTGCAGCCCCCACAGGCTTTTAGCAGGGGGCAGGCAGGGCGCTGGAGATTCTGTTGCAGCCCCCACACGGGCTGTTAGCAGGGAGCAGGCAGGGCGGCAGAAAAACTCTAGTTCTGTGCAGGGACCCACGCTGCGGAATCCCTGCTCCTAATTTAAGTGCCTCCTGGCGCACAACAATGACGCCTCCTCCGTGCCTCAAGGGACTCTGGGAAATGGAGTCCCTCGTGCTGGTAGTTCCTTCACAGCCTTCACAGCCCCCACACAAGCTGTTACCAAGGGGCAGGCAGGGCGCAGGAGGTACAGTTACAGCCCCCTCGAGCTGTTTGCAGGGGGCAGGCAGTGCGCTTGAGATTCCGTTGCAGCCCCCACAGGCTGTTAGCAGGGGGCAGGCAGGGCGCTGGAGATTCCATTCGCAGCCCCCACAGGATGTTAGCAGGGGGCAGTCGGGGCGCAGGAGATTCCGTTGCAGCCCTGACGGGCTGTTAGCAGGGAGCAGGCAGGGCAGCAGAAAAACTCCTGTTCTGTGCAGGGAGTTAGAAAAATAAATGTGACTGTAGTCACTATCCAACACCTACCTGAGGTAAGTACACAGTGAGAGTTAGAATAGTAATTTTGAATACTAATTTCTGTCTAATACCAGCCCATAGGTAAACATGTGGTGGGGTTAGAGTAGTAATTTTACTTTTAAGTCACAATCTAGCCCCTGCCTTGAGGTAAGTTGGTGATGGAATTAGAATAATAATTGTGCAGTATAGTGACTGTTTAGTATGTGCTAGAAGGGGCGTATCTGGTGGAGTCAGAATAGTACGTTTTCATCCCAGGTATTGGCCACTACATTATCTGAGGGAAAAAGATGGTGGAGGTAAAATAGTAATTTTTGGTTTTACTAAGTTATTGATATTTGCTTCTAAGTGTACACCCTGTTATTTTTTTATAGTTATTTGAGTTAACGTTTAGGAATTGTTTTGAGGGAAAACATATATTGCAACATTTTGTCACCTTTTTATTTTCTTTAGTTATATAAAATATGTATGTTAGAAAGAGAATATTTTATAAAACTGTAATAATGTTTTATATAAAATAATATGAAATATACAAACCCAGTACGTGTTAGTTGGGCCAACTTTTGTAAATTCTATGGGCAAAATCTGTCGGGTTAGGAAAACATAAATTGATCAATATATCATATAACTTATTATTACAAATATAAGTATTTTCCTGCGAAAGTTCCACTTACTTGGACCGGAAGATGGTATAGTTTGTGGTACTAACGTCTTGCTTCAGTTACAATCTCTGTGTGGTCATGAATGCAATCAGTCTAGTATGTGACATAGTGCGCAACCATTTTTTTATGTGTTTGGTGGGGTAGATGAAAAGTTAAACAAAGATAAGAGTTGGAATGTACGTTTTTAAATAGGTTTTAATGTGGCTGTTAATTTTTTTATTTTTTTCATATTAAGAAAACCTTTATTTTACTTCCTGGTAATGATACGTTTAATGATACTCTGTGTATATTCATGGTAGTGTGTTTCTTACTGAAAATGTGCATTGTAGTAGGAAGTGCATTTGAAAAACTGCTTTGTTGAGGCATGGTTGTAAAGGCACTCACTGTTCTGTCATACATCCATACTTTATAAATGATAAGGTGTGATCCATTGGTCACAAATAATGTATAATCTGTCAGTTTTAGAATTACATATATTCTTTAATGTATAAATTCATATTCATAATCTCCTTATCTTTTACCTCTTGTGAACAATGAATGTGACAAGGATGTCTTATTAACCACAAACATAGTATAGCATTCAATCTCAGGAGAAATTTCGATCTTCCTCCAGGCTAACATATTTCCAGCGACCACAGTCCAAGAGAAGGAGAAGAATGTTGGTTTCACCCAGTGATACCATCTCAGAATAAATATATAGACTGGCATTCAATCTCCTTCCTAGGCAACTCTTCTTGATTGCACATCCCAGCCTACAGCTACAAAACCACAATAGATTGTACCTGCTATGCAGGACCCTTCTCAACTCCCCTCTCAGCCTGCAGGTACATCTCTACTCCACCCTTCAACATAGGTGCCACTCCAGTCTTCTTCTTCTACTGTGGGAAAAGAAACCGTTGATGAAGGGAACAACTCCCTTATTCAACAATACCCCTCATCAAATTTTCTCTCAATGCAATGGGCAAACTTCTGGAGTTAATCAACACCACACATTCTGCGGGAGTGTGGATGTGGCAGCCGGTCAAACTGGGGCCCGTCTATGAGAAACGGAGACCGGAGCTGGAGGGCGGCGAGAGGAAAATGTTTTACTACTGAAGATTTACATTTTTATATTTCGGACACTGTACACACCTTGAAACGAGATTTTCCTACGAGACTTAACCTATTTAGCCTTGAGAAAGCCCCGGCGCAAATCGCCAAGAGGGGGCGAAACACGTGTCGGCTGTCCTTGCTGTATGAATCAAAATAAAGAAATCTTGCTGCAAACAGAAATGTCTCTGTCCTCCATATTACGAGCTGGAAAAAACGGATATTAATCCTGGCAAACTGAATTAATTTCATGTGGAGATTACCCTTACAACTTCTTAAACCTGTTTTTCTAACCTGAAGCCCAAGAGGTCCAGAGCTTTCGAGTGTGTCTCCATCCACCAATTAATCATACTTATTTAAGTGTTGTCCAAAGCCTTGAAACCCTTGGGCCTTTGCTACCTTATCTACATTGTAACATATTTCCAGCGACCACAGTCCAAGAGAAGGAGAAGAATGTTGGTTTCACCCAGTGATACCATCTCAGAATAAATATATAGACTGGCATTCAATCTTCTTCCTAGGCAACTCTTCTTGATTGCACATCCCAGCCTACAGCTACAAAACCACAATAGATTGTACCTGCTATGCAGGACCCTTCTCAACTCCCCTCTCAGCCTGCAGGTACATCTCTACTCCACCCTTCAACATAGGTGCCACTCCAGTCTTCTTCTTCTACTGTGGGAAAAGAAACCGTTGATGAAGGGAACAACTCTCTTATTCAACAATACCCCTCATCAAATTTTCTCTCAATGCAATGGGCAAACTTCTAGAGTTAATCAACACCACACATTCTGCGGTAGCGTGGATGTGCACTGTCAGCTGTGGCTGCGAGCTGGGCCTAGCACTCTTGACTTGAAGGGCCCCATTTGGAGATGCCAAGTTGGGCATTTTGGTGAATATAGTTGCTGTAGTAATTGGGCTCAGGCTCCCCTGACACCCAGAGAAACCAACAAAAACCAGATATTTCTGAAGATAGGATGCCCGGGGAATTCCTGGGTGGTGCAACTTGTGTCGACTGTATTGCGTTTTCTCATCCAGAATGCCCTACAAACCTTAAATTTGGCAAAAATCGCACATTTTCCTCACAAGTCTGTGGACCCACGATACACCTACCACTCCACATATCCAAACTTGTGCAGATAAAAAAGATGCCACACTGAGTACTGGCCTAGCACCTGCAGCACAATAGGCCCCTTAACACAATGTGCAAATATCAAATTATCGTGATGGAATTGTACTCATTTTGATGATGTGGGTCACTGCGGTATTTGAGTTCAGGTTTTGGTGCCACAGAGGGAAGCCTACAAAAAATGAACATTTATGAAAACAAGATATGCAGGGGTGTGATGGAGTACTGTGCCTTGCAATCCACTCCAATTAAATGAGCAGAATGACCTCGAACATTAGCGGAAAACATGAACTTTCCTCAAGATTCGGTGACAGAAAGTTGTGAAAGTCTGCGTGGATCCCCAAAATCTTACCATACTGCTTTCCCATACTTCGCCCAATAAAATTGATATCTCACTTGTGTGGCTGAAAAGTAGAAATGTTGTTCCCTGGTTTTAGATGTTCTGCCTTGCGTGCTCTTCTCTACCTTTGTATTAGCAGAATATGATTGGATGGTATGAGTTTGTTTACGCTCCAAGAACCCCCTCTCCTATCACCAATTGTTGGCAACCAGGCTCACTGAAATTGAAATTACGCTGGTGTAATTCATGTAATTTTCGGAATTTCTTGTTACACTTGTTATGTTAAATTCCTGAAATTACGCTCTTATGCCATATCACATAATTGTGCTGCATTTGGAGGCAAAATTATAGCACAGGAGTACATGAACAACATGAATCACCAAAGCGAGAACAGCTTTCATTCATGGCAGTTGTGGTTTTCCTGCAATTGTTTGTGTGCGCAAGGCGGGATGCTCAGCCAATGCAAATAACAGAATGCAGGACAAAATATCTGCAGCTTCAAGAGGTAGCTTAGTCAATGCACAAAAAACAGGAAAAAAGGCTGGAGCAAGTGATAACAGGGAGCGTGATCTGTGATGACAGTAAGATGATGACCCTGCGCATAAAACCTACAGACACTTGTCAATATGTTAGGACCCTGATAAATGGCAACCACTAGATATAGGTCGAGAGTGTTAGGAAGGAAACAGCAAGGAATATATCATGTTGAGTGGAACCTCAGTTTCTGGTTGGCATAGAATTATTTAATTTCTATGCTTTACTGTAGGCCTGGGTGTGTAGTGTATTTCCTATATTCCCACTAGGCTCTGTGAATTGGAATACTATATCCTATAGATTAGACATAGGACTGAGGTCGACTAGGTCTCTATCAAATATATTAAACTTAATAGTGAGTGCTAGCTAGCTCAGAGGTCACTAGAAACGTTCACGAATTCACAAGAAGGGATTCGTTTCTGACAACAGCATAAACATGACAACTTTGTTTCCAAGAATAAGAAATATATCTCTAGAGTCGCGGAAACAATAGATAAGTATTTCACTCAGTCAATCATGCATGCTTCGTTTCAACAGAGGTGCAGAGAAATAGAGAGACAGGCGTTTTCAATAAAAGGTTTTATTGAACAGTCTTGTTTCTCATGCGAGAAAAGTGAACTGCTACAATCGTAATGCAGACTGCAAAGTATAATGCGTACAGCGAGAACAATATTATAAAATAATACTGTAAGATCATTGTATGGTTTCTAAACCGTATATAAATGCATACATAAATAACAATGGCTAAAAATGCTCAACTGGTGCTTCTAAAATATGCCTACCCCAATGTACCTAACCTAAGTCTAGTACACAGGAAGAAGTAAGTATTGTGTAGCATAGGTTTTGTTTTCTTGGCCAAGAATCTATCCAAGATTTCTCTAGGTTCTAATCAGCTCCATACCTTAGTTTAGAATGAAGGAGGTCTGGTATCTCAGCCTAGGGACTCGATTTCCCAACACCCCGCAAGGGGATCTTGGAAACACTGGAGCTGGATTCTCGCCAAGAGAAATGCACCCTCTCGATCAATGCGTCAGCAGGAGGGTCGGCTTCCTTCAGCACTTGCTGTACAAGCTATGTCGGGCAAATAGATAGTCGAACTGCTCCAAACAACCATGTCTTGCTAGAGGAAGTGAAGGCATATTTTTACCTTGAAGGTGTTTAGTTTGACGTAAAGTCGGGGATAATAACGTCAGGAAAGAACCCCTAGGGAATAGTAGTTCTTTGTAAAGTACATGAGTTCTTGGACAAATCAATATGCAAGCAACTAGGTCCCTGACTGCTTGAGCCGATTTTCCAAGAAATCATTGTGACGTTTGGTACGGGTGGAAGTAGCCATGCCTGTATTTGGTCTGCATGGGCTATGTCTAAATAAGGGATTGATTTCTATGCCTATATTAGGGCAGTGTGAATTGTACCTATATAAGGGCATGAATCTGAAAAATTCACTCGGAGCCTAAAACGCCACACAACAGGTGGACCTCACAGAATTTCACTTTATGAAATCACATAGAATTACATAAGATCTCAGCGGGCAAAAAACACACATCGCCCTGCTCATGCTCTGATTGTATTGCCGAAGGTGCTCCTCACTGAAAAATCAGCACGAACAGCAACACACAGAGCTTAAGCATGCATCTCTTTTATTTTTTGACCTAGGTGCCCAGCATCTCAAAAAAGTGCAGATTTTTCCTTTTAAAAAACTAAAAAGGTTAATGTAAAATAGGGTCTTACTGCAACTCCAGGCCACACAAAATTAAATAAAAAAAATTAGGAAGAAAAGTTCAAAAAATGCTGGTGCATGCCCACCATCAAACAACAAACGTATCTAAAAATTCTTTAACTTACTTGATTTTTCAGAAAAAAACATAAAATCCAATGTATGTATATGTATGCAGCAGGGTTTGCAGACAAAGAGAGTGATCCTTTCCCTCCAAATCAATGAAAAGTGCCCAAGGGATGGAGAAAACAGTGGGAGGAGCCTTCTGAACAGAAAGAGGAAGTTGCAGTCTCTGTGGCACTTCTTTTATCCTGAAAAAATATAGTAAAATAAAAACAAAATGTGTTTCATGCAAAAAAAACTACCTGAACCATCTGTTTGGTAGATTACCTACTCAAAAAGCAGACTGTGAAGTCCATGCCTTTCTGGAATTGGGGTGTATGCAAACATGAGGCACATGTTGTGCCACCCTGAATGCATCCCAATGGCGGCAGGGGACATGGGGGGTCAGCCTTTTCATGGTGAACTCACTGCCATGAAAAAACTGCTGGTGGGGAAACTCGAAATATGCTCGGAGAACCGCAGCGGTCCAGCCTTGCATATTGAATAGCCCTGTCCAGCCCACCACCACCAGGGAACGTTAGTTCCCTTGCTCAGGACCATAAACGATGTGCCACTGCGAGTCTGGCGGACAAAGACTGTCAGACTCGGAATCGGGCTCGCTGTTCTTTGCCACTCTCATCCAAACATCAACCCGAATTTTACTCAGATCCTCCCTTTTATTGATACCCTTTTGTGACCAATAGACCTAAATCTTTCCCCACACTTACTTTTTCTTAACCTAAATACTAATTCATTCTCTGCCACTTACCCCTATTGTTCCTGTTGTTTAGTTAACCCAATCCAAGAAGGTCTACCACCATAGTCATTAATGTCACAAGTCAGTGTAATGTTGACTGTGTTATCAGTTTGGCAGTTACTGTTCTTTTGGCAGTTGTATTCCTGTCTTGCCGGAGATTGGTCTCATGTTGTACTGCAGAGAAATAACTATCTCAAATAAGACAACGGACGGTGCTTATCTGTTTCAGTTTCCCCTTTTCTAGTCTGTTACCCAAATCCCTCTGCAGCCCTAATTCACACAGGAAGTCTTAATATTAACCTAATAGCAACACAAGCCTAAATTTGATACTAATTTGTACCTTAATGCCTAATCTCAACTATCCATATCTTACCTTTTTAGCATGAATTTTGTATTGATGTGAATTGAAAAAAATATAATATTGTTATCACTTTTCTTCATTCTGTCTATTCCTCATGAGGGTTTTTCTATTATTGAAGAGTTGATATGAGTTCAAATGTGTTAAATTTGGTTGGATTGTGTAGCAAACACATATTTAGGTGCTATTCACATAAGAGCTAGCTGGCTAGAGCTGGTTCTAACAGGAGTGGTTAGCGGGGCAAATAGATGTGTTTTGAGTTGCTCACAGATATAGGAAAGCAGGGTTTTAATTACAGACTCTGGTTGAGAGTACTCCAGAGTTCAAACCCGTGTCTTATAATGACAGATGCAATCCACCTTTTCTGGTCCTTATACTTCTGAATAACAGGGTGAACAATGCTTGTGGCCACTGATAATGTTTGTGAGAGACAAGTCTTAAGAAAGCAAAGTTACCTTTCCAGAAGATCAAAAACGATTAAAATTGGAATGTACAGCGCAGGGTATATTAAAAAAAGTATACACTTGTTGTGGAACTATGTTTCAGTTTGTGAGATGTTTTAAAAAAAGGTTACGTTTTTCAGCAGTAACCACTATGATACTATCCTAGATGGCTTAAAAAATCACCATCTCTTAAGGTCAACACAACGCACAAATCCATTAAATGTCTAAATTGAACGTCAACAGATGCAAGAAGAAAAAGAAAAAAGCAAGACCTGTTAGACAAAACACAAATTAGCTGGAATAACATCAAAGCAGAGATCAGACTTGCTGCTTCTCTCCTCGACTTTGGAAAGAAGCTGAAATGAACACTAATCTTTTCAAAGGAACATTTAATCCACCCCCTTTAGTTGGTCTTGCACTTGGCAATTACTTTTCATCATTCATTTCCCCACACTATGGGCCTAATCATGACTGCAGAGGTCCATCGGACGGCATAGCTACGGTGGCAGTGCGGACACCGCCAAACTGGCTCTCCGACCGCCTTATTATGACTTGGGCGGTCAGACCGCATTTGGACCACCGGCACCGATAGGGATCAGAGATCCCTGTCAGTTTTGCAGTGATCTTGAGGCCCCAAAATTCTTGGCGGGCCACTGCAGCACCGTCAAACATATTATGAGTTTCCTCTCCGCCATGGTTTTCATGGGGGTGAGTCTGCCATGAAAAGTGTGACAGAGAGGAAACCTGCCCTACAGGCCCCCCTGTTGCCTCTGTGCGCCACTCCACGCCTTCCCTGGAAAGGCATAGGATTGTGACGTATTCTCAGGTTTATGACACGTTATAAATCTGGAAATATGTCAGGTTCTATGGATGTTGTGTGGGAACACTCACAGCCCCTTTCACGCAAAGTAATGTGTGAAAGGGCCTATATTTACAAGGCTATGAAAAGTCACACAGGGTGGCTTTATCCGGCCTTGTAAATATGGACCAACACATTGCGCTACTGCTGCGACAAAAACTATTGAGGTTTCAGTGGCGGAAGGGACCTCATAATTGAGGCTTTCAGAGTTTAGCGGAGAGGATACTCTGTTGCAATTCGGAGTGGGTGATTGGATGGCTTTTTTCCCTGTCTGCCACTATCAGATAAAGCAGTTTGGTGAAGGACAGCAAACAAACAGAACTCTCCACCATGGTGTAAAACTCACATAGTGTGGAGGGTTATTAGTTTTTCATATTTCGAAATGAACACCTGCTTGGGATAGTGTAGCATAGTACAATTTTTAACTCTTTTACATATGCTACAGTAAATCTGTGTCTCGACTCTCCTGTCAAAAGCTCAAAGAACAATGGGGCATATTAGCAAGGCGGGCGATATGAAATTATCACTGCTTTTGCGGCTGTTTTCGGCCGAGAAGTGGTGATAATTTCATCGCCCTATTAGCAAGCTGTCGCTAACAGCAGTTAGGGACAGTTTGTAGGCGATAGGAAGCGGTTTGGGGCCCGCTTTGCATGTCAGTGATATTTATCGCTAATGACATGCAAAGTGGGCGTACCCAACCTGTTAGCGACTGAAAGCAGTCGCTAACATTGCTATCACCTATTATCAACGCAGGTCTAGCAATGAAAAAAATTGCTCTAAGCGCAAATATCTCTGAAAACTAACACCTGCTCAGACCACTTCTTAACCTGTATATCCAATGGGAGTTGGATATTCAGGTTAAAACCCTATTGGCGTTAATGCCTGAATATCGCTGCATTTCCAGCGATATTCACGCATTAAGCCACTATCGCCGGATATTTTATCGCATTTGAGATAAACGTTGCTATTAGCACGTTTTCTCTGCGATACAATCCGGCGATAGAAAAATTGTCGCTAAGCTTAGTTAGCAAGAAATATCGCTAATTGTTGATAATATGCCCCACTGTGTTTTGACTGTTTCTTGCCTTCCACAGTCCGCATTCCAAACAGTACATGTTTTGCTGTCACGGTGAAGTGTGGGAACAGAGATTTTAGATGTATTGTTTGTGCCATTGACCTCGGAGTGCTTTGTCCCTGGCATGGCATCCTGGAGTTTTTTCTCCTTGATTCAAAGTCACATCAGAAAAAAATGGATATGCGCATGGCATCCCACCTGAAAAAAGAAACCTTGTCGTTAATTATTTCTTCATTTTCCACGGTATTCAATCTCTGAATCAACGCCAGGGAGCAGCTCATCGCATAGAGATATTTAAGTGTTCTGATTTGCATAATTATGCAGTAATGTTCAAATGTTGATCTCAGCTATTAAATATGTGAAATAAATGTCGAGTAAGATTTGCTTTTAGCTTTTATATGGTCATTAAAATGATTTATAATTAAAAGGAGCAGAAAGAACAAACACTTTGTGAAATTGGGGCCACCCAGGAGTTAAAATGCTTTGCATTTCTTGAGGTATGTGAGGTGAGCTGGAAAAATGATATCTGTAGCAAATACTGCATTAGAGCTTCTAATAAAAACACTAATATATCTGAAGCAAACATTGCATTGCGAAAAGCGGAGCACAAATGGTTCTCACGCATGTTTCATGCACCTAAGGAAGGTACGTTTTATGCACTATGTCAAGGTTACATCTCGGCATGATCTAGACAGTAGTGTGCCCTAAAAAAGCGCCCCCTATCAAAAGTAGATGGTTCCGCCCGAACAATTCCTACGGATCAAGTCCTCACTGCCTATCAATAGCGTGACAACTAGCGTGACATAGGGGCACCGGCCAGATGCTTGCATTTGTGCCCTTTGTTTTATAAACATCATACGGCAATATTTAAGAAGAGGGAAGCTTAGGTAAAAATGGTGGTATTAATTTCTCCATCGATATGCATAGAAATCAGGGATATTCAGGGCTAGACTGGGAACCAAAACCGGCCCTGGCAAAGTGCTCGGCCGGTCCCCCTCCCCACTCGAGGGGGTTGGAGGGGCCGCCGAGCGCTTTGCAAAAGCGGCCCTGTAACAAAATCGGCCCCCAGGGGCTCAAATCCGGAACCCAACCTTGCGGCGCACCGGGGGATTGTGTGCCCGCTGTGTGCCCTCTATGGCCAGTCCGGGCCTGGGGATATTCTAAGATGGAGAAAGCTGAAATAAGTCTATTTTTCAATTAAAAAACAGGAGTCTCCAATCTGAACCAGGTCTGAGGGCATGTATGACATCATCGAGGCGGAAGTGTGGAAAGCTTGGTTTGCTAAAACTTTGTGTAGATGTCTGCCTCCCCCATCCCCCCTTACAGGGGCAGTAGGAGCTTTCTTCTTTTATACCTATGCCTCTTGAATAACTCACGTGTTTCTCAACCCCCCACACACACTTTTTTTTTTAATTGCCCCTGTGCTACACTAATACATTCACTAGGGCAGAATGTCACTGACTCCCACACTGGCAGAGGCAGACAAAACACGTAGGGACTTATTTACTTTTTTGACACACAGGTGGTGCAGTGTGCTGGCCCATATTTACAAGGCCATCCACAGCCACCTTGTGTGGCTTATCGTGCTCCTGTAAATAGGACCCCTTTTCATGTATCACTTTGCGTGAAAGGGGCATGCCATGGATGTTACTGTGCGTGTTCCTACGCAACATCCATGAATTTTGCTGCATTCCCAGATTTTCAAAATTTTGTACACCTGGGAATGCGACAGAATCCTACGCCTCCCCAGGGGGGGCTTATGGAGGTTCAACAAGGAAGATACATTTATTTCTCCTCGTTTTTTCTTCTGATTATGTGTGCTGCATTCTGCAGCACAGATAGAAAGAGCAAAATACCATCAATGATTGTTTTTGTGCAGGAAGTTGTCCCTTCCTGCAGAAAAACAATCATCTCAGCAGAGCAGACACCCCTGCACCATGATGCAAGGGTGCATGCGTTGGTGCATGGCAGCCAATTGTGTGTCAGCGAAGGGGAAAGTACAGGGATGTACATATTGTTATAAATATAACACATTCCTTGCTCGTAAATTAAACAGCTAAACACAGCAAAATGGCTTGCGGCGCTGTGCTGCGTCATTTTGTTGTAAATGAGGCCCATACACGCTAACTGAAAGAAAAAATCCACTGACTTCCCTCTCATGGGCTTGGTGGAAGAGGGGAAGACCTAGGAGCTTCATCCATAGCCAAGGTTTTCTTTTAGCAAATAACAGGCTGCATGGAGGATGATAAAGGCACATACTGCTCTACTCTTAAAAACCTAGCATATCATAATACTACTTCATTTTTCTCCCTGGGCTGCTCTCTCATTAAAAAAACGCTTGTTTTGTAGAGTGAGTCTATGTTTTGTGAGATGAATATTGCAAATGGGTGCAATTTGTCTTGCAATACTCTCAAGAAAATAACAAACCTCACTGAAACCTTAAGAGGAACAGGAGTCTATGTGTCTGCAAAGATTCCCCTACTGCATTGTGGGATTCTCTCTGGTGAAATGTTTACCTCAGCTGTAGCAGAAGCTTACCTGCATCTGATGTCTTTTCATCCATTTTCAGTAACTGAATCATCCTCCTGATCCAACATTGACAGGTGTCAACAGCTATATCATGCACCACTGCACTTGTACTTGCATATCAATATTATCTCTTTTTACTTATACATCAAGCAGTTAATGATCTTTTCCTCCATGCTACTTCTGCACAGTGCTTCTAAGTGTCTGCTGCCTCTTGGTCCTCTTCAGCCTCTAACTGCAAATATGTATGCATTTGTACTTTTATAGCAAGTAATTAGCAAGGTAGCAAAGGAGAGTGATACATAATAGTGGCATGGTATGAAATAAAGCGCTATTTAGACGACTGGTCTGCCTCCACCACTTATTTTCAGCCTTTATCCAAAGAAGCACAAACTACGCTGTGCAATTTCCCCCCAAAGCATCTCTTGCTTACCCAGTCATTCACTAGCTGGCTCCTATATCCCTCAGCAGCACTGTGCTAGCTATTCTTCTTTATTCATCTTACTCAGACTTTCTAAGAACTCAATGGTGTAGCCTCTGCTATTTTCAACTCACTATATCCCAAAACAAAGGTCTGAGATGACAGTACATGACTTCTAATTAAACAAGGAATTCAAAAAAAGATTCAACACGTGCAAATTACAAATGATTCAAGTATGGGACCTAGTATTTGTTTTGCTAGAGTAAAACATTTAATGGAGGGTATAGAGGTACTAGGCAACTGGGTTCATGGAGTGAAGATTTTTATTCCAAGAAGTCAGTGTGTATCTGATCATGGTGCTGTCACATACCTGGTCCCCAATTATTGCTTCATAGCACCTATCAATAATTAATTAATTCAAAGCAGAGAAGCCCAGCTTTATATACTACTAGCTCACCCGTCGCGCGTTGCTGCGATCTCAGAAGAAAGGAAATTAAAGGAAACTTGTTATGATAAAATTCAATTTACATTGTGTCATTTTTATTGAAACTTATTCATTTTAATATGGAAAACATGTTAACACCATCGCTGCTTATGGTTTTCCCCTCCTGTGCTGGGTCCCGAGTTATTCCATTGTTCATGACGAGGAGCACAGCTCAACCGTGCCTCATGACGATCTGAGCTCGTCATGAGCATCGAAGGGGTTAAAGTGTTGTTTTAATTTTGTTTATTTATTTGAGTGCTTGTGGATACACGCTATATTTTGTTTTTCCATCTGGTGCGTACAGAAATAAATCAGAAGGTTTTCCAACGCGCGAGCTGGCCACATACAGTTGTCCATGTGAGAAGCACAGATTCTCCAAATGTATTCCACACACTTGCAGCGATTGTCCTTGTGCTTTGTTGATGGTCATTGCAAAAGCGAGTCGCACCGTAAACTGTAAACGTTCAGTATTGGAAAGATTATGAGGGCCCTGGGGGCCGATATTTAACAAATGTTTATTTTTTTTCTTTTTGCCAGAAACCTTCGCGGGAGTGTACTCTACAACTTTTAACACATTATTTTTATTTTTTTTGCCAGAAACCTTCGCGGGAGTGTACTCAACAACTTCCCTAAGATTCATGGTGATCGGATGAATGGTGTAGTAATGCATAAAGGACAAACAGACATACTTTCGTTTTTATATATATATATTAATCTTACATTATGGGTGCTGTTGTTGTACAACCAACAGTGACTTTCTAAAACATAGCTTAAAGTGATGATATCATAATCTATGGCAGTAATAAATGCAGCATCCATTAAACTATGGTAGAAAAATTAATCAATTAGATATTTATGTTTTTATTTTAATTTTGCTACGTGAGATTGTAAGGAATTCGGTTGTTAGTTACCCACCTCAGGTAAAAATCACAGCCCTTGTCATGGATGAACCACTAATGTCACTAAATAAACCTGAGCTCCACACCCTGGTAGCTATTGCACAGAGCAGACAAGCTTAATTTAGAGACAATGTGCAAAGTATTTATGCAGTGCTAAAACTGTAATGAAGTCAAAATGCAAAATAATAAAAATAACAAAACAATTAGGAAAAATCAAGTAAAATTGAATAACCAATTTTACGCCAAAATTACAGAAATCCGGATACATGATTTTTAAAACTTTTAAGTACAATAAATACCAAGAAGTGGAAAATGCCAACGATATTCAATGATCGTGGAAGCCAGGGACTAGTTGCAACTTGACAATGAATTTGGTGGAGTGTGGGCCCGCTAAAGCAACCAGCGTTGTCCCAGTCAACAGTTGTACCTTCTGACTTTATACCATTAAGTACCAATCCAACACAGGAGTAGACTTCTATAACCCACAAGGAACTTAGGGGAGGCAATTTAAGACTCATTGTGCAGCAGAGTACAGGTCCAGATTCCACTGGACACCTGGGCAGTTGCGGGCAAGGCTTCTTGTAGCTTGTTGCATCCCTGTCGCCTGAACAGGTGACCAGTATTAGGACACTTGGAGTCAATTTCCTTGTTCTGGGAGCAAGAGGGAGAGCAGGTTCAGTCCTTTAGGACTCATCCCATATCTCAGAAAGCAGATTCAATCACTTTCTGATCGTCCACAGGTCCAGGAGTGCTGTGAGGTCGGTGCCAGTAGATACCTCATTCATACCTGCCCCCAACTTGTCAGTGGGAATGACCCATGTGGATGGTCTAACATATATGGTACGGTTCCTGGGGCTAACCCTACCCACTATGAGCACTTTCAAGATGGCTGAAGTCCTCAACCACACTAAACTTGGACTAGGCTGTGGGTGTGTGGTGAGTGTACTAAGGTAACAATACAAAGCATTCCCTCGTGGCCTCACCATAATTTCTCAAATGGTATTACTCAAATGCTTTCAAGAATTCTTCCTTCAGATCAACACAGGTACACTTGTTTCAAAATATTTTTAGTATTTTTATTCATTTTTTAGCATATTTATCAAAATTACTTTACTTATTAATTTTCAATCTTCAAAATATTTGTTTTTTTCATTGCAATGATTTAAAAAAAAATGTTTTACTCATTGTGTACATAATTTAGAAATCAAATATGAAATTAATTTTCTCTTAAGAACAAACAGCAATACCCCGAAAACCACACACTTATCACCAAACATACACTACTCATTCATACATCTACAAACAATTCACTTGATAGCTAGGACAATCTCTTTTTCTGAAGTTGAGATAACACAGATAGTATAGATGACTCTTTACGCCAGGTCGACGCGTGTTTCGGTGGACTTGTACCACCTTCCCCAGGACCAACAGATAAAAGTTTGTCTCTTTATGGTGTGGCTACAGGGTATCTGAAATAACAAATCCAGCGTCATGTACCCGTATCAATTGCATTTCTACATAAAATAACGACCAAATTAAATAAAATTTCAACTAAACAAACATTTCTTATTTTCCTGGAAGACACCACCAGCGTGCTACAATCACCAAGAAAGTGAGAATGAGATATGATTACTCTGATAGATGGTCATATGTTGGTAGGTTACCTAAACAAATCATTAATTAAAAACACTACAGTCAGCATACGTTTAGTAGTTTAAAAAAAAAAAAAAAATTTTAGCCATTCAGATACTAGTCCTAGAGTCAAATTATAACCCAGATAGTGATGATGCATTCTTACCCTCTGAGAACACTCAGGGCATGTGCAATTAGATGGTGTTTGGCTGAGCTGGCACAACCCTTCAGTGATATTCCTAAAGAAGTGACAGGGATAAGTTCACCTTACTATTACCATTTAAATTTGTGTTTATACTAATATAACCAGATGGTGAATTAATTGCCTTACCAAACTGCAAATTAGGATGGAATATTCGTTGCCTTCTATCTTGTATTAATATTCAGTGAAGCCAATCTCAATTATAATATACTGTAAGAAATACATATTTGGGCCTTTTAGTTTGATCAGTTCTATCGTGCTCGAACTAGATTATAAAAAAGGGGTATTGGTTTGTGTGAACTAACCTTTAAATTTTTCAGAGATATCTTAATTTGCTTGTATCTCCAGATTATTTTTTTTGATTCATCATGACAGTATTCAAAGATCGACCTGAGTGAGGACACAACGAATATTGGATATTACACAAAGTCAAAACTCCATCTGTGTCCTTTTGTTTAGAATCTGCCTTAATATTACTGCATCCCTCTATGTATAATCTAGTACTATAGATAACTGTGGTATTCCATGACTTGATGTCATTTGGAATTACCTCGTGTCATTTAGAATTATTCTGTGTCATGTAGAATGTTTTGGCTTAACTGGGACTGTTTGTAGTGGACTGGATGCTGTAAGGACTTCTCCTCCTACTTGTGGTTGTTAAGCTGTTTTCTCTGGAATAAATCTACCAAGAACCTACTTCCTGTGTCCTGGAGTTACTACATAATTACTGGCGACGATTGGGGATACGAATTTCAGAAGATTACAGCGTTCACTTCTTTTTCTCTTGGATTAAACCTTCATTTTTTTTTCTCAACTAAAAGAAAACCATGTTTCTTCAACGCTGAGAAGTTCCTCTACTATGCATTTTGAACTTTAAGAAAAGGATCTGTTCGATTTTCCTCAACAAATGTAAGTTTGTTCTCTCTTAACTCTTTAAATTTAAACCCTGCGCCTGCACAAGAGTCATTGGGCCTGCACGACAGTTACTGCCTTTTCGACCGCACTTATCGAGCGGTGTTGTGGATCCCAAATTGTATATTCGGGACTTGTCTTGCTCATCGTGTGCGCTCTCCCCTGGGTTTGTTTACATTCAAAGGAGCTCACCTCGAGCTTTCCGCAGTTCGTTTTCTCCTTTGTCAGCTCACGGGGCATTGCTCGAGCCTCCCGCCTCCCGCAGTTCGTCTACTCTCCGGACCGTTCACGGAGCAGTGTACTCTGGGATACTCGCGTCATTGCGCACGTCATCGCGCATAACAAGACGCTCATGGCGGCCATCTTTGTAAAGTTTGAAGCTCAACCTTCGCATTTACTCTAAACTTTACCAACGAAGGAAACATTTATTTACAACATCTTACAATTTTGATATTTTTAATTAATACACTTCACTGCAGACTTCTACGGCAATTTAAAGAGAGGAAACTTCATTTCAGCGATTTAAAGAAGGGAAACTTCATTTCTGCAAATCTAAACTACGGTGATTTGCACACCAATTTATTTCTATATTTACTTACTTATTTATATTGTTTCAATATTAACCTTTCTTTTACAGAATGTCTAATATTGCTGCACCTCCTCATTTTCTTCAAGTTGCAGGTGATCCTACCATAGAATGGGATCTTTGGTACCCCATGTTTATTGCATATGTAGAGGTACTAGAAAAAGATGGTTGTTCTGCAAAAAGAAAACCTGCTCGCAGATCAGAATTTTCAGAATTGGCTCAATAGCTCCCTGAACATGGTTCTGCCCCAAACTATGGTGACAAAAAAGAGTAGTACTTTTAAATCCCCTTGGTATACCACAGCACTGAGAGATCTTAAAAAAGCCTGTAAAAAGGCAGAACGTATCTGGAGGAGGGACTGGGCCCTTAGCAGCAAAACCTCCTACCAGGCTGCCCTGAGACTCTACAAAGATGCACTACAAACGACCAAGGCCTCCTTCTTTGAAGAGAAAATTAAACAGGCAGCCAACTCCTCAAGAGAAACCTTCAAAATACTCGCTCAACTGACCAAAATTCCAGCGCCGATCACTCCACAAAATGATTCCACATCTAGATGTGACCTGTTAGCAAACTTTTTTGATCAAAAAATACAGAAAATACTAGACAGTCTTCCTTCAACAGGCACTCCCCTGGCTTCTGACCCCCCCCTCCTTCCACCTCAGGCCCTTTACTTAAGACATTTTCGTGCATCTCCAGGGAAGACTTCTGCACAACACTTTCCAATATCAAAAGCGGCTCGCCCTCTGATCCAGCTCCCATGCACGTTCTTAAGCAAATCATGAGTACCATCGCCCCCCTTGCTACTGATCTCCTGAATACCTCTTTCACTACCGGCATTGTCCCCCCAAGCTGGAAACAGGCAAAAATCAAAGCCCTCCTTAAAAAACCAGGACTTGATCCCGCTGACCTGGCAAATTTCCGCCCTATTTCATTGTTACCTGGATTGGGCAAAATCGCCGAAAAGTGGGTGAATCGGCAGCTCTCCGGATTCTTGGAGAGTAATGACTTGCTGGGTAATTCCCAAACGGGATTTCGCCCTGGGCAGGGCACAGACACTGCCCTTATAGTGGTTGCGGAAGAGGCTAGGTGCATCTTAGATTCAGGGGGATCAGCAGCTCTGATCCTCCTGGATCTGAGCGCCGCGTTCGATACCGTAGACCACCCCACCCTTGTCCACCGTCTCTCCAAACTAGGCATTGTAGGGTCCGCCCTCAAGTGGCTGAAATCATTTCTCGACAACCGGTCCTTCAGGATCTGGGAGAATGGTACCACGTCGAAGCCCTTTCCTCTTCAATGTGGGGTTCCTCAGGGATCTTCCCTGAGCCCCACATTGTTCAATGTTTACATGGCTCCGTTGGAGGACTTAGTAGCCCCATTCGGGATTAAATCCATCAGCTATGCTGACGACACCCAACTTGTCGTCTCTCTGACTCAACAAGGGGGATGCTCGGACAATCTCTCGAGCTGCCTCTCGGCAATCTTCTCCTGGATGACTGACTCCAAGTTGAAACTTAATGGAGCCAAAACGGAGATTATGCTCCTAGGCCACCATTTCACATCTCTGCCTTCTGAGCTCTGGCCCCCCTGCATGGGTGATCTGCCACCAGCAAAGGAGAAAATCAAAAGCCTCGGGGTCTGGTTTGAACCCCAATTAACATTCAAGACCCACGCCCAGAAAGTCGCAGGCAGCTGTTTCGGCCTGTTGCGGTCAGTGCGGAAAGTGCTCCCCCTTCTGCCTTTCCAATCTAGGAAGCTCCTAATTCAAGGTTTTATACTATCAAGACTGGATTATGGTAATGCTCTCCTTCTGGCTGCACCCAAAAAGACAATTAACTCCTTGCAGCGGGTCCAGAACGCTGCAGCAAGAACGCTCATGGGGGCACCCAGAAGGGCCTCGGCCAAACCACTTTTGAGATCCCTGCACTGGCTCCCCATCCAGGAACGAATTGTATTTAAGACCCTGTGCATTACTCACAGGACATTGCAAGGCAAAGGCCCTCCTGCCCTAAGAAAGCTTATTAGCCCCTATAAACCGCCAAGGACCCTCCGCTCTGATGGGGAGAACCTGGTCTCCATCCCTAGAGTGAGAAAAGCTCGGACTGGAGGACGCCGGTTCTCCCTGAATGCAGCAAAACATTGGAACACCCTCCCTAGGGAAATCCGGATGGAATCCTCCTATCCCAAATTCAGAAAATCTCTCAAAACTTTTCTCTTTCCTATAGCAGAATAATCCTATTCCCCTCCTTCCCTCTCTAGGGCTTTTCTGTTTTTCAGTTAAGTTAGCGCTGGGACGCTCAAGGGCATCCATGCGCTTTATAAATCTAATTTCATTTCATTAATTTCATTTCTCTTTTGAGACATTGTCTTGGGGGTGCTGGTATTAAAGATTTTGATAACTTACCACCTTTAGAAGATGCTGGTGATATGGATGTTTTTGATAAAGCTGCCAAACAAATGAAGATTCGTTTTGGTAGAAGAATAAATACTGTAATGGAAAGATTCAAATTTTATTCTCGTGAGCAGAAACCTGACGAAACAATTGAAGATTACGTTGCAGCTTTACGTTCACTTGCTTGCACCTGTGCTTTTGAGACTATATCATATGAACAAGTTCTTAGGGATCAAATCATGATGAAGACTAAAAGCAAAAAGATCCAAGAAAGGTTGTGGTTAGGAACTGAAACTACATTAGCTGCAGTAGTCAATATAGCAAAAGGAATAGAACATTCTGAAATTTTTGTATCTGAAATTAGGGGGAAAATTCAGAATAAAAATGTCCCCGAGGTAGAAGTGGCTATTGTTAAAAATCAACCCACTTCAAGTTTTTCCAGTAGTAAAACTAATTTCAAAAAAGAATATGTAAAGAGTGCCAACGATAATAGGAATTTTATTAAGAAAAGTACATTACTCTGCTATAGATGTGGAAGTCCCAACCATGTGGGAAATTACAAAGGTTGTCCTGCTTGGGACAAAATCTGTATAAAGTGCAAGAAAAAAGGCCATTTTGGTAATGTATGCAGGTCTGGCCACAAAATCAATTACATTTCTCCTGAGGAAGAAGAGGTTCTCAATAGTTTAAACTGTATACTTTCCGTTGATGAATGTGTTCAACAAAAGTTTCCTTCTTGTACAATTCTTATGGATGGTAAATCTGTTGAAGTCTTTGTTGATTCTTGTGCATGGTACACCATTATTAGTAAGAACATTTTTGAACAATTGTGGGACCAAAGAGGATTATTAAGTCCAGACATTTATCCTGGTGGGTACACAGGACAAAAGATCGCTTTAGAAGGTTTTTTTTGGGCTAAGCTATCCTTTAAGAATTGGGAGATCGATGGAAAAGTTTATGTTTCTACTAAAGGGGTATCCATTCTTGGTTGGCCTCATCAACGTGATTTGGGAATCAAATTAGATCCTAATGCTAATCCCCCAGTTTATGTTGATGAGCCTCGTTTTCAGAAGTTAACCACTGATTCTATGGTGAACTTAACTCTAGATGTATCCAACGGTAGTTTCACTAAGATGGTACTTGAAAAGTTTCCTGAAATTTTTAATGACAAGTTAGGAAAGTATGCTGACTTTAAACACAAAATCATCTTAAATGATAACGCTTTGCCTGTTAGACACAGAGTAAGAAATGTTCCTTTAGCCTACAGACCTAAATTAAAAGAAATTTTAGATGATTTAGTTAAAAGGAACATAATTGAACCTATTGAATCCTCCCCTTGGGTTTCGCCCATTGTGATTTCTCTTAAGAGCTCAGGCGAACTTCGCTTATGTGCGGATCTTCGCAGCCTTAACAAAGAAATATGGATAGACAAACATCCTTTACCAAACATACACGAACTAATTTCTGCTCTATCTGGTGCTACTGTTTTTTCCTCCATTGATTTGGCCAGTGCTTACCACCAAGTGGAGTTGCATGAGGACTCCAGGAAGTTAACTGCATTTGTCACTCCCGAAGGGATGTTCCAATATCTGCGCATGCCTTTTGGTTTAGCGAGTGCAGCCTCTGTTTTCCAGCGTCTTATGAAAGAGTTATTAACGGAATGCAAAGGGGCTATAGCGTTCCAGGATGACATTTTGATTTTTGGGAAAGACAGCACTGAACATGATGAGAATTTAGTTCCTGTCTTAGAGAAAATTAGGTCCAAGGGTCTTACATTAAAATTTACCAAGTGCAAATTTAGACAGGACAAAGTCGAGTACCTAGGTCACGAAATTTCAAAGAATGGTATCAAACCTAAGATCAACCATGTTCAGAGTATTGTAAGTGCACCTGCTCCTGAATCAAAAGAACAATTATTTCTTTTTTAGGTTTGACTGAATTTTATGGTAAATTTGTAAAAAACTATTCAGATATTGTACATCCTTTGAGGATCTTACTAAAAAAAATGCTAAATTTGAGTGGGGCAAAGAACAACAAGTATCTTTTGAAACTTTGAAGCATAAAATCATTGAGGCTCCATTTTTGAAACCATATTCAGTAGGTAAGGAGTGCATTGTCTATGTTGATGCTAGCAATGTTGGTTTAGGTGCCGTATTGATGCAAAAAGACAAGTCTGGTGAGTTTGTTGTGTCGTATGCCTCCAGAGCTCTACGTGATGCTGAAAAAAATTACTCAACTATTGAGAGAGAATTACTTGCTTGTACCTGGGCATCTCAGCACTTTAGACAATTCTTGTGGGGAACAAAATTCTCTTTGAGAACTGATCATAAACCTTTGATCACTATGTTGTCTGCTGGCGGTGGAAGAGTACTTACTGCCCGTCTAGCAAGGTTAGCTGCCAAATTACAAGAATATCGTTGTGAGGTTGTGTATGTCCCAGGACGCTTGAATGTTCATGCGGATTGTATGTCACGTTTTCCTGCAAGTGTAACTGTTGGTAGAAGTGTTGACTGCGATGTTGCATACTCATTTGCAGATGTTAATGTGATATTAGGTCAAGAAAGTTCCTTGGTCTTTTCTGAGAAAGACTGGTTAGAGGCTATGAGGAACGATGATGTTTTGAACCAGGTCAAACAATTCTTGATTACAGGTTGGCCTGAGGAGAGGAAACTTTCTGGTGATTTGTCATCATACTACAAAGTTAGGGATGAACTGATGACGTCTCAGGACATTATTGTCAGATCTGAGAAAATCATCCCTCCTTTGAAGCTAAGGGAAACGATTTGCAAATTGGCACATGAAGGACACATGGGGATGTCCACTACCAAAAGAAGAATTAGGGAACACTACTGGTGGCCTGGTGTCGATGCCATGGTGGATCATTGGGTCAGGAATTGTTCTCCTTGTTCACTGAGTGACAAGTCTGTGAAGAGTGTGTCTGTTGACACTACTCCCATTGAATATGCCAATGGTCCGTGGCGTAGACTAGCCATTGATATTATCGGACCTTTCAGTTACCAGTCTGGGAAAGAACTATTTGCTTTAGTTCTTATTGACTACTTCTCTAAATGGCCTGAACTGAAGATTGTTGAGAAAACTTCTTCGGAGCATGTCATTGAATTTCTTGACAACATTTTTGCAAGAGAAGGTCTACCGGAAGAGCTAATTTTGGACAATGGTCCACAGTTCATTAGTAATGAATTTGAAGAGTTCCTCAGCATTCGTGGTATTGTACATAAAAGAACTTCAAATTATTTTCCACAAGCCAATGGTCAAGTTGAGAGGTTCAAGAGGGTCATCAAGGAATCTTGTCAGTTGGCTGTGAAAAGTGGGTTGAAGTGGAGGAAAGCTCTTCAGGCGACCTTGTTGACCTATCGTTTGTCTCCCAACTCGGTGACTGGTTTGTCTCCGTTTGAGTTGTTACGTGGTAGGAAACCAGGTTCTCGGCTTTTACCCTGGTGGTTAAAAGGTAATTCCTCTTATGAGGTAGATTTTAAAGAGTTGAAGGATAAAATTGGAAAATACCAAGAAAGAATGGTCCAACATTCTGCCAAAAAGAAATACAATTCTTGCAGTATAAAAATTGGTGACTTTGTTCGTGTGAAGTTGGGTGGATTGTTACACAAGAAAGTTTCTAAATGGTCTGATCCTGTCAAAGTTATTGAGATTTTTAGCAAAGCTGTGAGAGTGGAAGGAGGGAAAATATGGAATCTGAGAAGGATCTCCTTATGCAAGACCCCTGTTGTTCCTTCCACTCAAAAGATCACTTTTCCAAAAAAGTCCATTTCGGACCATAATTCAAATGGATTTCCTGGCACACACGAAGTTTATGACAATTTAGAAAACAAGTTTGTAAATAATTCTGATGTTGTGACCCATTCTGATGTTCTACCTGATCCTTGTGTTGTGATTGACAATCAATCACCTAATGTAGAATGTGAAGAAATTTCTTTAAGACGTAGTGAGCGTATAAAATGTGTTCCTTCAAAATTTAAGGATTATGTTAGAACTTAACTATGTACTAGTATTTCTTCCAGTTTCGTGTTTTCTTTGGGGTTTTATCTTGTTTTTTTTTGTTTGTTTTTTTTTTTGTTTTTTTTAAAGGGGGGGAGGTGTGTGGTATTCCATGACTTGATGTCATTTGGAATTACCTCGTGTCATTTAGAATTATTCTGTGTCATATAGAATGTTTTGGCTTAACTGGGACTGTTTGTAGTGGACTGGATGCTGTAAGGACTTCTCCTCCTACTTGTGGTTGTTAAGCTGTTTTCTCTGGAATAAATCTACCAAGAACCTACTTCCTGTGTCCTGGAGTTGCTACAATAACCTATCTGAATTTATCGAGTCTACACAGGCCACGATAATAACTCGGGTATTCTAGGTACCGGGCCAACTAGCAACACAATTGTGGTGAATAAACTAAGGTTGCGAACTTTCAAAGAATTACAGAAGTTGTAGCCCCATGCCATAGCATCAAGATGGTACCTTCATTTTATAAAAGGACCCAACATGCGGTGTGTGTTTAAATTTTAATAAAGTAATCCAGATTCTTCGTATTGTACGACCCTCCAAGGGAGGCGGGAGCTGTTATAAGTATTTCTAAGGTCCCTAAAAGTATAGCGGGTGGGTCTCATTCCTACGGTGAGGCTATACGGTACAACAAGTTTGTAATGTGAACCCTTAAAAATCCAGCCCATCCATTAAGCAAAAAATTTTACGAGCTTGTATTCCCCGTTAAGAGGTCCGATTCTTTTCTCTACCTAAGATTTAAACCATGAGGACCCTCCGTAGTTCAACCTACTGTTTGTTTACTTTTTCGAGTCCTTCCTAAGGTTCACCATGCCCGACACACCATGAAAATGCCAAGGTGTTTTAAAGTTGTCAGTAAGTCGCTTTTTGAATACCTGTACTGGCGCGAAACCCGAAGGTCACATGACCCGGAAGTTTATTGATAGTGATGAGCCGATATGACTATGTCCAATATCGGCGCCATTTTAAAGAGGGGCACAATCCTTCTCAGTGATACGATTAATGCTTACCTCTATTTTACATTCTTTATGTATAATGCTAAAATCTCCAAATCGTACTTATAATAGTAAATAATTTGGAAGCAACACCATTTTGCACATCAACAAGTGGCATATGGTATTACACTTTCGGCGTTAGTTATTTCGCTTTAGGCATTGGCTATTTTGTGTCCAATATCGCCCCCATTTTAAAGAGGGTCACAATCCTTCTTAGTGATACGATTAATGCTTACTTCTATTTTATATTCTTGATGTATAATGCCAAATCTCCAAATCGTACTCATAATAGTAAATAATTTGGAAGCTGCACTATTTTGCACATCAACAAGGGGCATATGGTATTACCATTTCGGCGTTAGTTATTTCGCTTTAGGCATTGGTTATTTTACGGTGAGATCCCTAATATCATCATAAAGGTAGTGTGTGACTAATTTAGGGCCCCAATGCCATCTACGTTACATGTGACATTGCTTCCACAACAAGTCTAAAAAAACGCATCGCATGTCACAGAAAAACGGACATAGCGAACAAACATACAGAAACCTAGTCAATGTACATTCTCCGACAGCATTTGAAAAAACTAAGGCAAGGGCAGCCAAAACAATTAATTCATGTTTTCTTGATGATATACCATGCTATATTTTCATTTAAACCTTTCAGTACAGTATTAAATTGAAAGGTCCAAAAGCTCTCACGTTTTTTCCTGGTGCTTTCTGATAATTGTCCCAATTTGTGTTGGACTTTTTCCAGAATGCACCACTTTAAGTCTAATTCACTGTGACCGCTATCAAGACAGTGTTGTACTATAGGTGCTGTTGCTTTCGGCGTTCTTTATTTTTTTTTTAAACAGTTCTTTATTGAGATTTTAGCATTTTATCCCACCACCGCCCCCCCCACCCTCCAATACAGGCAAATAGTTTTATAAATATATACATAGTCCGATATATGCATATTTTGAATATGTAACATATATATATATTCCCCCCCCCCCTTTTTTTCTTCCCCTTCCCTTCTTAAACTGAACATAGCGAGTAATTATTTGGGACCAGATAAACAAGACAATTAATAATCACAGTAATACATTAGATAAACAATTTAAGCCGTCTATTTTAGACCATCCATCCAATTACCAAATTTTGAAACCCCCCTTTTTTTTTAAACCTTTCCTGCCATAAATTGCTTTCTCCAGACTATAAGTGGAGAGTAGTCGAGCCCGCCACTGTTGAAAGGATGGTGGAACCTTATCTAGCCACCCAGATGCTAGGCAAATTCGAAACACGGCCATAGAAACAAACAAAAAGCCCTTTATGTTATCCGGATGGTTCTCGTTATCTAGCCCCAGAATTATTTCTGCAGTTGTAATTTCTATTTTAGTCTCCATTACTTCAGAGAGAAAGATAGATATCTCTCTTCTAATAGCGCATAATGCCCCACAAGTGGCAAACATATGGATTAAGTCTACGTCTGGCATCGAACATCTGGGGCAGAAGGTCCCTTTACCGGTGCTCCATTTAGCTAGTTGATAAGGAGTATGATATAATGCGTTCTTACAGCAGATTTATGCTCACTGAACCTTGTCTGAAATTCCCGTTCAGTCTCACCAATATATGCGAGACCACACGGACAAAAAATCATGTAGATAACATTACTGCTTCTGCAATTGGTGAAAGATTTGAGATTTACTTTCATGTTGTTGTAATTAATAAAATCTGTTATCAACGCAGCATCGCATGCATGGCATACCCCACATCTGTGGTTGTCTTGTATCATCGGAAGTATACTAAGGTAATCCTACTGTCCTTCCATATCTAACAGAAAATTCCAGTTTAGGCAGTCACTGTTGCCCCAACAAACTCAGAGACAGAGGTCTGGTGAAATAAAGCTGACCTTTCAGCAACCAGACCGGAGATAAGCAAAAGTTGTTTTAGCATTCTGTTTTCCTCCTTTGAAATGCATACTAAATGTCATATAAAGAACCCTAGCAGACCTGTGAAGCTTGTCTTGACACCAAGCATGATCTGATAATGTGATGTAAACAAGAGGCCCATTGTGATGCAGACCAGACTAGTAGGATAAAGAGGGTATTAGCTACATCTGCTTGTGAGGCAGAGTAGGCCTCTTAGAAATCAATCAAGTCTTTGGGAACAGTCCACAGGCCATCCTGTCAAGGGCACAACAACACCCAAAGACCTTGGGCCTGATTCACAGAACTAATTTAAGACAAAATCCTTAACTTACTACTTTTGGTATTCACAGAAATTAGGATTTTGTCTTAAGTTTGTCTTAAGACAGACTTAAGACAGACTTAAGTTAGGATTTTGTCTTAGGTCTGTCTTAAGTCTGTCTTAAGTTTGTCTTAAGACAAACTTAAGACAAAATCCTGACTTCTGTGAATACCAAAAGTAGTAAGTTTAGGATTTTGTCTTAAGTTAGTTCTGTGAATCAGCCCCACAGTGTCCCTGTCCTGGGAGCAAGTTCACATCTTATTCACACTAATTGAAATGCTAATTACTAGCTGAAAAAAGCTGGAGAGCAAACTTCTGATTTACCTTTCAGGGACTTCAGGCAGGGAAATACTAAAAATCTCACTTCATCATTGAAATTGATTCTTAATAACTTTTGAATACAGTTGTTTAAATATTTTCTAGCTAGTCCCATTTCAGAGATACCGTATTAGTGCTTGATATTGCATCTCAGTGATTTCCTATGGAAAAGCCAACCTTGCCACTGTAAAAATAGTTTTGAGGGGATAGTCACTGTAAGAACATGTGGAACATTACATGTTTACATTTGCTACTTTTAAATACTATGCATACAGCCATTATGTGCACAAAGGTCTACATTGGGGAAGATGTATTAGCATTTAATAGGAAGGTTTGAGGCATATCAATACTTATTTTGAAAAGGTCAAATTGGCAGTTTTAAAGTGCCCTGCCAGATACAGTGGTAGGCTGGGGTCGCATTTACTGTGTCAACTGCAGAGGGTAGCACCCTGGATTCTGCATCCCGCTGGTGAAATTCAACTTACAGGCTTTGAGTGTGCTTTGTACCATGTACTAGGGAATAGGGATTTTCATCATCTTCAAAGTGAGCAAAAGCACTTTAGCATGAGTAATCAGGGGTAAAGTGCACAGGGTTCTATGGACAATAAAAAAACAGTCAAGGCAAAACCTCTGGGGAGTAGCATGCAAAAGATGATTACTTCCAACAGTGTAGATGTTCTACAAAGCTAATGGTATATTTAAGGCACCTTAAATATGTTTTGTAAACCATGTATCTATTTTTTGTTTGTTGAACCTGGTATCCTTGGCGTCATTTTCCCCCAACATTTCGGCTTTCTTCTTCGTGTTTTTGCTCACTTCATTTTTTGCTGGCTTTAGGACTCTTTACACTTTACCACTGATAATGTGGTCGATCTTTGTCCTTCGAATATGATAATATTGGCTTACACCCAATTAGCACATTTAATTTACCTGTAAGTCCTTTGAACAGTGGAACTACATGTACCCAAGGCCTGTAAATTAAACCCTACTAGTGGGTCTACAGCACATATTGTGCCATCCACTTAATTAGCCTTTTAAACATCCCAGACCTTCACTTGAAACCTGTGTGTGCAGTTTTAAACTGCCATTTTGAACTGGCAAAATAAACCTTTTACCAACCTTCCATCTTCTTTTTTAATACATATTACTCACACCTAGGATAGGACCTATATAGACAAAGGGAAGAGTGCAGTGTCTTGAGAAAGTTGGACATGTACTTTTTAACTTTTACATGTACTTGTAATGAAAAAAATAAATGTGTTTTTCAGTACCACAAGGCCTACCTCTCTTATAGGATAACATTGGGTTGCCTTATTACATTTAATAATTGCTAACTATCAATTGGGAGCAAGTAGAAATGTTGAGTTTCGTCTCTAAATAATTGTAATTTAAAAGCCTTTTTAAATGTGACATTGGATTTGAAGTCACAATTCTGTAAATGGCATGTTTAGAAAGATGGCTGTTTCATGTCCTAACCATTTGGTGCCTGCAGCCTGTGTCCTGGGTCACATGACTAGGTGTAGCTGGCAGTTGGTCTCTGTGTATTGCTCCCAGACAGTGAGACAAAGGGGGAAAAGGTGCTGGCAGGAAGGGCCAATCCTGACTAAATAGAGGGTGGAGCAGGAACCTACTACACTTGCCTCAGCTTACTCACAAAGGGTTTGACACTAGTCTTTTGTGCCCCCAGACAAGCTTGGGCCAAGGCAGGGACGCAGGTCACGTCTGGCGGGAGAAGCCTACCAAACCTTTTTCTACTTCAAAACTTGCATTGCAAGACTCTGTCGGCGACATTCTCAATGACATTGGACCTCTCATTGCAAGCCTCGCAGATGGCTTCATCGGAACTGCCCCTGCTTGACGAATCCTCATTGAGGACCTTGCATTGTGGCAGCAGATCATCGGAATCGCCGCTGCACAACACATCCTCAACACGCTACCTCTTGCGCCACTGAAACCAGGATTTAGGGTACTTTGTTTAACGGGGTAATGAGACAGAATATTGAGGAAAGAAATGCGAACTACAATAATATCGAGTGACAAATACTGTGGAATGGAAATATCGACTGCAAAAATATAATTGTCTAGAATATCGCTTTAAAAAATATCATTAATATTGTTTGTGAAAATATAGTTGTTTAAAATATCGATTTTTAATTATTGGTATATTGTTTTGTATATATTTTAAATGTATGGGACATTATTTTTGTTTGATTATTGTTTATGTTTCTATGTTAGTAAAAAAAATGTAGTTCTGAAATTTAAATTAATTACATGTTGTGTTTTTTAGTTCTGTAGCGGGTTGTGGGTGTATAGGGGTATTGGGTGGGTAGCAATTTAATTATATTAAATTAAATATTATTTTTTAATTAATATTATTCATGTAATTGATATTTAATTTTATTAATTGTGTTATCATTTTGTTTTTAATGTAAACTTTTTTTGCAGGTTGTGGCGTTTATAAGGGTGAGAAATGTTTTATTTTTAATTAGCTAATAATTAGTTCTTAATTATAATTGGTTAATTCATAATTAATTATGTTAATTGTGTAATTAAGTTTTTTAGGTGTGGGTTGTGGGGTTATAGGAGTAAAGTGTGTAAAGTCTTTTTTTAAGTAAATATTAAGTGGTTGTTAATTAATAATAATGAATTAATTGATATTTAATTATGTTAATTGTGAAATAACAATTTTTGAGTGTGGGTTGTGAGGTTATAGGGGTAAAGGGTGGGAAGTAATTCATTTGAATGAATTTAGATTTAGATTTTCATAAATAATTGTTTCATTGATAAATAATTATGTTAATAGTGCAAGTAAATGTTTTTAAATTTAGATATGGTTCGTGGGTTTTCCATGGGTATGGGAGGGAAATAAATTAATTTTACATTACTGATATTAAATATATTTATTTTTTGTATTCAACATATTTTTAATTCATTTACTGCTTTCAAATTGTTCTTATTTTGTTTAAGATATTTAACTTGTTTTTAATGTTGCACTGACTGGAGTGGGAGTAGTACATTTTACCCCTACGCAATCCAACACTTTCCCTACTCTTGCACTGACTGGAGTGGGATTAGGACATTTTACCCTTCCGCAATCCAAAGCTTTCCCTACTGTTGCACTGACTGGAGTGGGAATAGTACATTTTACTACTCCGCAATCTAACACATTCCCTTCTGTTGCACTGACTGGAATGGGAATTGTACATTTTACTCTTCGGCAATCCAACACTTTCCCTACTGTTGCACTGACTAGAGTGGGAATAGTACATTTTACCCCTATGCAATTCAACAGTTTCCCTACAGTTTCACTGACTGGAGTGGGAATATTAAATATTTCCCCTCCACAATCCAACACTTTCCCTACTGTTGCACTGACTGAAGTGGGAATAGTAAATTTGGCCCCTCCGCAATCCACATACTTTCCCTATTACTGCACTGACTGGAGTGGGAATAGTACATTTTACCCCTCAGCAATTCAACACTTTCCCTACTGTTGCACTGACTGGAGTGGGTATATTTTAAATTTGTTGTTAAATCTAATATTTACTGTTGTGTTAATTGTACTGATATATTTTAATTATTTGTATATTTATTGTAGTTAGATTAGTAAATCTTATTTTTGTGTGATGTAAAGATTTTTTTTATTGTTGGGTTGTGTAGGCGGGAGTACTTATTTTTGTATTTATTTAGTATAAAAATGTTTTTATTTAATGTAGTGGGACATTTTTATGTATTTATTTATATATGTAATCATTTATTTTACGTTGTATTTTAGATAATTGCGCGTTAGATCTATTATAACAATAATATTTAAAAATGTCAATATATTTGTTTGTAAAATATTTATAATTAAATGTAAAAAAATGTGTTTACTTTTTATTTTAAATTTAATTCGTTTTCTTTTTCAATGTTTTATGTTATTGGTGTATTTAAATATGTATACATATATTTGTAATATATTATATACGATTTTCTAAATAGGAATATTATTTAAAATATTAATTTATTTATATATGAATCTTCATATATATGTGTGTGTGCGCGTTTACATTTTTTAAGTAAGCTTAATTTTTATATTTGTCAAAATATACAGTTAAGTATATGTTATTTTTATAAATTAATGTTAATATTTAATATATGTTTATTTTAATATTTGTATTTATTTATATTTAAAAATCGATGTTTAATACTTCTATATTATTGTAAACTATATATATTTTTTTTATATTTTTGTACTTACCTTTTTAAGTACAGGCAGTAGATATTTTTGTATTCTATATTTTTCCCTTGATATTTTTTTCTTCAATTTGTTTCCCTCAAAATTCTGTCAGTGAACCGTTTAGAGGGCCTAACTGTTTCCCTTTATCTGGCCCAGGCTTCATATTCGTTTGCCTACACTTGTGACTTTGTCCTGGTCCATAGAATTCAGATATCCACAGTTGGCGATTTGTGCTTCTAATCACTGTTTTGACTTAAATCTTTCAACTTGCTTATCTAAGGATTTTTTTAGTTTTGGTCTCAAAGAAGTTATTACATTTTACTCTACTTTCTAAGTTAGTGTGGGATTTTTCTTGTGTTTTGTTTTCACTTTGTTACTGTTTGAAATGCTGCATAAATACTTTACACATTGCCTCTAAGTTAAGCCTGACTGCTTTTGTGCAAAGCTACCAGAGAGTTAAGCACAGGATAATTTGGGGTTTGCTTGTGTTTTACCCTGACAAAAAAATGTGGCTGCTGCTTGATTAGGGAGTAGCCCCCCTTTAGTAGTAACTCAGTTGCCTGCACTGTTATATATATATATATATATATATCCATACTAATAATATAAAGAGAGAGCCCAAACCTTTGAGGCGGGTAATCTCAGGAACCACAGCACCAATCACAACACCCAATACAGAGTTGGAAAGGGCAGTTGCAGCAAAAGGACATAGGCTATACAGACGCCCACCATATACATTTAAAAGGTAAAAGAACCGTGCCAGCAAAGTAGTCCCTTGTGGGCGTGTCTGTGTTGTGCTGTGGGCGTGTGCTGGGGGCGTGTGCTGGGGGCGTGACAAACACTGGGGGTGAATGGTACATTCCACCCTTCATGCCATGTCTCATATTGTGTGCTAATCCCACCCTGCTCCCTTTAAATTCCCCTGCACCCCATGATAATAACCCACCCTTACTCCTTAAAATACCCCAACACCCTTAAACACTAACCCATCTTAACCCTATAAATATACCCTGTACCCCAAAACCCAAACCTATCCCTAAACCCTAAAAATACCCCTATACCCCAAAACCCAAACCTACCCCTGAACCCTAAAAATACCCCTGTACCCCAAAACCCAAACCTACCCCTGAACCCTAAAATACCCCTGTACCCCAATACACAAACCTAGCCCTAACCCTTAAAATACCCCTGTACCCCAAAACCCAAACCTACCCCTGAACCCTAAAAATACCCCTGTACCCCAAAACCCAAACCTAGCCCTGAACTCTAAAAATACCCCTGTACCCCAAAACCCAAACCTAGCCCTGAACCCTAAAAATACCCCTGTACCCCAAAACCCAAACCTAGCCCTGAACCCTTAAAATACCCCTGTACCCCAAAACTATATCTGAACCCTTAAAATACCCCTGTACCCCAAAACCCAAACCTAGCCCTGAACCCCAAAAATACCACTGTACCCCAAAACCCAAACCTACCCCTGAACCCTAAAATACCCCTGTTCCCCAAAACACTAACCTAGCCCTGAACCCTTAAAATACACCTGTACCCCAAAACCCAAACCTACCCCTGAACCCTAAAAATACCCCTGTACCCCAAACCCCAAACCTAGCCCTGAACCCTAAAAATACCCCTGTACCCCAAAACCCAAACCTACCCCTGAACCCTAAAATACCTCTGTACCCCAAAACCCAAACCTAGCCCTGAACCCTAAAAATACCCCTGTACCCCAAAACCCAAACCTAGCCCTGAACCCTTAAAATACCCCTGTACCCCAAAACCCAAACTTACCCCTGAACCCTAAAAATACCCCTATACCCCAAAACCCAAAACTACATCTGAACCCTTAAAATACCTCTGTACCCCAAAACCCAAACCTAGCCCTGAACCCTAAAAATACCCCTGTACCCCAAAACCCAAACGTAGCCATGAACCCTTAAAATACCCCTGTACCCCAAAACCCAAACCTACCCCTGAACCCTAAAAATACCCCTGTACCCCAAAACCCATACCTATCCGTAAACCCTAAAACTACCCCTGTACCCCATAACCCAAAACTATATCTGAACCCTTAAAATACCCAAACACCCCAAAACATATACCTCAGCACCCCAAAACATATACCCCTATACCCATACTTACCTTATCCAAACATTTTTAAAAAACATGCTTTTACCATTCATGCATTTACAACGAATTTCGTTGTAAATGTATGCGTAGTAAAAGCATATAAAATGTAATGCCATGCGTTATAATGGCATTGCGGAGTCATGGTACTTTCGTAATGAAAGTATGCGGAGTGATGGTATGCGGAAAGAAAGTTGCGGAATAATCGGAGTTTACCCTCCCCCGGTAAGTACATTGGTGGCACGGCGGCCCACATCTCCAGCAACATACTCATATTTTTTCACCACTCATTTGAAAAATGCACAGGTCTCTCTCATTGATGCTCAGCACCAACATACACTTTTAGACACACCTCCCGCCACAAGTTCTAGAATTGCGAACTTTAGAGCTAGGGAGCTACGTTCGAATCTCGGCATCAGCTCAACATCCTGTGATTCCAGGCAAATCGCTTTGTCTCCCCGTGCCTACCACAAATGAATGTGTTCTTCTGTAATGTAAATTGTGCTCATGCCATGTTGTCGAGTTTGCGCTATATAATATTGCAAAAAAATATAAAGTAGGGAAACTCGAGTTCACACACTACTGAACGCGCACTCTTAAGTGCATCAGCAGTGCACTGTGAATCGGAGCGTTTCACAGGCCTGTCACAGATAAGAAATGCTATCAAAACGAAATCCTACAAAATAATATACTACTGGCCGGCAGCAATTCATACCCGGACAACGTCGGCACGGGCTGCAATCAACAATGAAATCATAAACCAAGGACTTATAGAAATTGAAGACTCACTGTATCTATTAAGCGAGAAGTCCTTACAAGATTTCAGCCTGCCGCCAGCGGTCCGAACTAACCTAACTGGATACCACAATATCGCTACCGCACACAATATTCCAGAGCTAAATAACTACCTTGCTCAACATTTGCCTAACTTAGTTCCCGATCAACAACTCGCCTACAACACCATAGTTGATAGTGTTGAAAAGAAGCAAGGCAAACTATTGTTCATAGACGCCCCCGGTGGCACAGGAAAGACTTACCTAATAAACCTCATACTTGCCAAAGTTCGATCTTCTGGGAATTTGGTTCTAGCTGTTGCTTCATCTGGAATAGCTGCCACTTTGCTAACATCTGGGAAAACAGCACATTCTACCTTTGAACTGCCTCTAACAGTTTCCCTTGAAAGGGATTCAATATGCTCTATTCGGAAAAATGGACCTTTGGGGACACTGCTTCAAAATGTGTCTCTTATCATGTGGGACGAATGTACAATGATACTAAAACCATTGCTGCCTAGCCTTTTTTTACCCGGACAACGTCGGGACGGGCCGCTAGTATATATATATATATATATATATATATATATATATATATATATATATATATATATATATATATATATATATATATATATATATTATATTCTTATATATATATATTAGAATATTCTTGTCTTGCTGAACAAACATATGTATTTATTCTGAAAACAGTGCATTAATTGTTAAGATGTATGTATTAAAGTATACTTTCAGCATTGGTGGTGACCTGCCAATTTATTCATAGTTTCCTACGAAGTTAGAAGTCAACTATATTAGAGGAGATTCAGTAGGCCGTAATATTGCATTGCCAAACACAAGGTTTTAAGTGACAAAAGAAACATGTGAGACCCTGAGAAAAGCTTGTTGTCTCAGAGGAGCAGAGAAATAAGGTTTTTGCTAAGAGGCTATAAAAATGTACTATCATATGAGAGGGGTTAGGGACATTTCATAAGCTGATCATGTGTCTGGAAATCTGTTATCACTAAAAGACATTACAGAAGAAAGGAAAGAAATATTTTGCTTCATGTTAGATATATTGCCAGCAAATCTCAGGTATTTTTTGAGATGTACTCTGCATCTTACTAAACAGTGCAGATACTCAGCATAGCGCTCCATAATTATTCGTAAAGAAGGGATTGGTTATCATATTTTTATGTGCACATTGCAACAAGGCAACATTGATTAATGAGACAGAACTAAATGCAATTTTCCAATGTTTTCATAAATAATAAAGGTTTCTTAATTACAACAGTGGTAATCATACAGATATGCATTCAAATTTCCTAAAGTACCATTAACAAGAAACAGATACAGCTATAATAATAGACCCATATGAAGCCTGCCAAAAAACATTTTACATCTGAACTGGACATAAAAGACTTGTCTTTGCACAGAACATTAGTGTAAGAAATGGGGTTAATAATTGTGCAGGATGTATGGCTTGTGCAAGTAATAGGTCCAAAACTATTCCCATACTGGGTGCCAAGTGCTCCTATTGTAGCACTTGAGTCTCTCAGGGTAGCAAAGCAGAGCGTCCAAGGCCTACACAGAGGAGGTGGCGTGGCCAAGTAATCTCCATTCGCTGACACACAACAGCAAACACAACAACAACATTCAATGAGTCATTGTCCTGTCAGTGCTTTTTCTTTTGAAAAGGAAATGTACATTCATTACATCCACCTTCCTAAGTACTGCATATCCATTAACAAGTATATACATAAAGTAAATAGAAAATACCTTTGGTGATATTCTGAAATCAATTCAAATTTAGCATTTATTAAATGTATAAATGTATCAGTGTAGCCTAGTGTTTCCCTAGGTTGAAGTTGCACTTTAAAACTGTCAAGGCAATTCCTGTATGTATCTAATAGACTGAGCACAACAGTAGTCTCGCAAACACAGCTGGAACACAAGTGCACACACATGAGCACACATGTTCATGTGTTACCAGCCCAGTTCCCCTTACCATAACTGCATTTCAGTGGCCTTATCATAAAAGGCAGACACTGGCAGTATACATGCTCTGTCCAATTACCTTTAAATTACGTTGAATGAGAGTCAGGTAGTGAGACTTATCCACAGTAAAGGTTAAAAAAGGGGTGATCAAAAGCAAAAAGTCCAGGCGGACTAAAGGCCTGATTATGATCGTGGTGGGACCACCACCATCAGCCCATCGGTGGTGGTCCCACCGCCATCGGACCATGGATGTCCGCCTACCACATTACAATGGTGGACGGATGGTTGGCGATCGGAGAGACCGACCACCACACATCTGACAGGCTCAAGGAGCCAGTTGGTGTGTCAGAGGGACTTGAATCCCTACAATGGTAATCGTGCTTGCTCAGGTGCCGCCGTACGGATTACAATGTACCTTTCCATGGGCTATTTCATAGAGGTTAATCCACCATGAAAAGACCAGTGGAAAGGGAATTTGGGGGCCACTAGCAGGCCCCCCTACTCCTTTGCTCTCCGGTTCTGGGCGGTGCCACATAGTGTAGAGATATACAAAATGTGTAGTTTTTGTATTGCAGTATGTGCTTGCAGCACGCGCTGCAATACAATACATGAAGGCGGTCGTATTGTAATCCCTATGGAGTAACAGATGACAGGTAGTCGGCGGTCCCAGTCCTGGCAGGATGGTGGTCGTACGAAAATTCAACTACCATCATAATCAAGCCCTTAGTTGGCTGAACCCAAATATAGAAACTGTGGAACTTATTTATGCATTTTTATTTAGGTAAAAGGATAGACTTATAGCACATTAAAAATAATAGCATATTTATATGAATGTGTATTTATGGATTTAGATATTTGTAGTTATAACAGCATCCACAGACAATCTGCAGTCCTGAATGCCTAGAGCACCACCCATAGGTTCTAAATGACACCATTGGTGTTTGTAGCACAGGAAAACAGAGATGTGGTAAGTTGCACCGGTGGCAGAAAACATGCCAGTGAGGTTGCACTCATAGTATCATTGTTGACATGTGGGTAGTCTTTGATAGTTAGCTCGGATGTGTGTGTACATCTTGACTGGGAACAACAGAAGCACTGATGTGTTTAAAAGCTATATCACAAGCATTAAAGACACCAGTGCAGAGCACACCTGGCCCTGGAAACAATGAGAATAGAAGCTTAATACAACCAATTGTTTCAAATGAATGCTATTGATTTAAATTTATATGGCATGAATGTATTTGATAACCTACCAAATGAAGCACATAACTTGGGCCTAGCCCAATCAGCATTCTGTAGATGTTGAAGCTGGATTCTAATGCAGCATTTTTCATTGTGCAAATTTCTGGTGCAAATTCAAGTTTAGACTGCACTCTGATGAGACCTTCAGATCAGGATCTGGGCTGATCATCACAAATCCATACAATGAAATAATGTGAAGCATACTTGGTCTCACAAAGATGACAGAGAATATTAGATCTGCAAACCATTAAGTTTGAAAGAACTTTAAAAATTACAAATTCAAATAATCAAACTCGTTGACATTCAGTAGCCAATACATGTATTCCTTAGTCAAAAGGTTTCAAAACAATTCAAAATTATAAATGCAAAGACAAACTATTATAAAGTTGTCTCAAAATAAATCAAAGCAGACTCTGAATCTTCACATGGACAATCCAGCGGATCCTGACATGATTAAGTTGCAGGACATTGTCGCCCCGCTAGGGCTGGTTTCTTACATTACCATCCCCACCCACATTAAAGGCCATACTATTGATCAGATCTTTTCAACTGGGCTGATTGATGTGTCCTTGCCGCTTCCTGTTCTATGGTTTGACCATTTTTTAATCAATTTTAGTATTCTCTTCTCTGTTATGACCGGCCATAGAGTGCTAAAAGAAGTGCACCGGCCGAGGAGGTCTTTTCATCAAATTATGGCGGAAATGTTGTCCGATGCGCTCCTTCGCTATCCTTGTGACCTTATTGGTGATCTGGATGTAAACCAAAACTCTGTTAAAAAGTGGCTGATAGCTAGATTCGATGAATTAGCCCCTGTTAAGCCAGCTAAGTCTATGGTTAGACTTACTTCGGCCCCTTGGTTTACCCCCTTTTTAGGGAAAATGCGTCAAGACTGCAAAAAAGCCGAAAGAGTGTGGCGGCGTAATTATGATCCGGATGACAAACTAAAATATCGGGATGCGATCAGGCTTTATCACAAGCTTATTTTTGTTGGAAAAAAAGTATACCTGGAGCGCAGAATCGATGAGGCGGAAAATTTAAGCAAAGAACTCTTTAGGATAGTTAAGGAGTTTATTCCCCCCCCCTTGAGTGCGCCCTCTCACTCTCATTCCGAAGCCTGGATCAGCCAACTTGGAGATTTTTTTGTTCATAAAATTAAGTCTATTCAGGACTCTTTCTCAGTTGTAGGCCCTACCGCAATGGCTAGCCAACCAACCTCTCTCCCCTTTCCAGCAGAAGAGTTCGGTCCCGTTCTCTCGGCTTTTCCGCCTCTGTCTTTTGATACCTCCCTGGATTTGTTGTCCCGGCTTCAATCTGGTTCGTCTTTGGATCCTTGTCCAGCGAAAAGCCTGGGCAGAGTAGCGCCTACAGTGAACATCTTGCTTAAACCACTGCTCAATCTCTCCCTAACTACGGGAGAGGTACCCCCGGCGTGGAAACATGCCTTGATCTTGCCGCTACTCAAAAAGCCTACTTTAGACCCCCTTGTTCATGCCAACTATAGGCCGATCTCCCTTCTTCCTGCTCTGGCAAAGGTGATTGAGAAACATGTGCAACTCTCTATTTCCAACTTTATAGAGAGCAACAACATTCTACATGATTCTCAATCGGGCTTCCGGGCTAATTTTAGCACGGAGACAGCCCTCCTTGAGATCACCGATGCCATCAGAGATACCCTCGATCTTGGGGGGAAGGCTATTTTAGTTATGTTGGATTTGTCGGCGGCTTTCGACACCGTCCCTCATGATGGTCTCCTTTTAAGACTCTAGGAGATCGGTCTTCGGGGGACGGTGTGGAACTGGTTTAAATCCTTCTTGACCGGCCGCCGACAAGTGGTCTGGGCACCTCCGTTCTCCCCTGAAATGCCTCCGCTAGAGGTGGGGGTCCCTCAGGGGTCCATCCTGAGCCCCACCCTTTTTAATATCTACATGGCCCCTCTGGCGATGGTAGCGGAGTACTTCGGTGCCCAGATCATATCCTATGCTGATGACACCCAGCTCCTTTTTTCGTGTAAGAAGGGAGAGGTTTTTGATGGTAGGAGGTTCAAAGATTGCCTGAGTGCGGTTTTTGACTGGTTTCAGTGGCACAGTCTGAAATGCAACTCCGACAAGTCGGAGCTGCTTTTTTTCGGCTGTCCGCCTGATCCCAGCTGGAAAACCTGGTGGCCCCAGGATATGTTTCCTCCTGATGCGGCCTCTGTAAAAGCTAAGAACCTCAGCGTGGTGTGTGATGACAGCCTTTCTTTCAGACCCCAGATCATCTGGTTGTCTGGGAAATGTTTTGGCATTCTGAAAATGCTTTGGAAGTTTCTTCCGTTGCTGTCTCTGCAACACAGAAAAATCGTCGTTCAGGCTTTAATAGGATCGTTATTGGACTACGCGAATGCCCTCTATCTAGGGCTGCCTAAATATTTGCTAGCCCGTCTGCAAATTGTGCAGAATTCGGCGGCAAGAGCCATTTTTGGTCTTCTGCGGAGGGCAAAAGCCTCCGAACTGCTCAAGAGATTGCATTGGTTGCCTATCTCTAAAAGAATTACCTTCAAGATCCTGACCCTTGCTTTTAAGGCCCTTCATTCAATTGGCCCTAAATATATCGGGAAGCGCATGGCCTTTTATCCGCCAAGGAGGACCCTACGGTCGGCTTTGCTGGCCAAAGCCGATGTCCCGCCTATCAGACTGGCCCGAGTTGGTGGTCGCTCCTTCCGATATCTGGCTTCATGTGGTTGGAATGAGCTTCCTGTCTCCTTGAGGAAGGCCAACAGTCTCCTTTCTTTTAGAAAGGAGTTGAAGACCTGGCTTTTTTCTGTATGATCTCCTGCGGCATCTGCGAGTAGCGCTGTTGTGTTTTCTTCCTCAGTTCTCTTTGCCAAAGCGCCGGGACACCCCTCGGGGTAGCCGTGCGCTATAAAAGAGACACTACATAACGTAACATAACATAACTCAATTTCCCATGAAGGGAAAACCCTATTCACCTAAGCTAGGGAAAAGTCAGAACATACGGGGAAGTCAGGCAGAAGGTGTCAGTGTGGAAGGCCTCTGAAAGCCTACCTCTATAAATCAAGTAAAGTTTCATCTAATAAGTGGGGAAACATCTGCCCACTAGTCAAGGTAAACTCTTTCAGGCAAGGGAAAAAAATCACCTCTTCTAAAGGAAACTGGATAGGCGTCTCCCTCTCAAGGAAGCTAGAAGAGAATCTGAATTTAAAAACACTGCAGACACATTTTTAAACAACTGAATTCTAACATTATCAGTAACAAATGATTTCTTCAAAATATTAACAAATCAAGTGAAGACAGAAAAGATGCAGTTCCAGTCTCATTAAAATATACAAACCTATATCCCTAGCATGCTTTGACTGTGTTTGCAGATAAGAAATATGGCAGCTTACACTTGCAGTTAACGATATAAGGTCTCCATTCAATTTAGAAATTCCACCACAGTCTTAGGGAACAAAAAACATTCTGCATAATAAACAGGGGACATAGGCATTAAATATTGTCAATCTTGCATCAGCTATTCAACACAAAAATAAACTTTCATCTTACAAAGTAATCAACTAACATAAACCATTTTAAAATACAGGCCTACATATACTAGAATCAGTTTCAATGTGGAAGATGTGCAGAAAATACATTTGCATGTGGTAGAATGCATTTAAAATAATTATTTCATTCCATGTAGTTGGGCATGGAGCTGTGACGAATGCATGGTTAAGAATCAATGAAGAAAGACGTTCCTTGAAGTAACACATTTTAAGCCCTTAACTGGAATGGAGAAGTAATAAGTAGCAAGCTTGACCTTGATGAGATGTTGTTTTATACAACATTAGTTTTTTACACAACTATAGATTTTAACTAGGGGCCTGATTTTAATGGCGGAAAGCCTGCCACCGACAGCCTGTTGGTATCGTGCCCTCCGCCATTGTATTGCGGTTTTCCGTCCACCAGATTACCATGGTGGGCGGAGACGCGACGGTCAGAAACACCAACTGCCACGATTCGGACACTTGGTCATTTTCAGACCGCCTGTTGGAGCAACCGCATTGGCCAGCATTTTCAACCTGTCGGTTTGTGGCAGTCAACTCGCCACTAAACGGCAAGCGGAAAACAGATTTGGGGGCCGGTAGGAGGCCCCCCTTAATACATGGGTCATGGGAAAGAGCAGTTGGGGTACCATGGTGCCCCCATACATTTCTCTGTACCATGTGGCAGGCACCGCATGGTGCCTGCCACGTAGTACATGGACATGTTAACAGTGCATTTTTAACATTACAGCGGGTGCTGCAGCTAGCACCACCCGCCACAATGTTAAATATAGCAGATGCGATTGTGACGGTGGCGGTCACATCGTAAAACCCCCAGTGGGACCTTCACCTTGTAGGCAGGTGGTCCCACTCCTGGACACAACATCGTAAAGACCCCATAGATAATGTGTGTTCCCTGTTTTTTCTTTTGCTAGTTATACATTGGCTTTTTGTGTTATGCTTGCCTCCACAGATGTTCAATATTTTAGGTAGGTGAGATGGAATATTGCTGGCTTGCGGCACCTGAAGCTCGTTCAGGCCTGCAAAAGGTAGCTACTAAATTCTCTGCAGAGTATGGCTGATGCAGTTGTATTTCCTAAATCATTTACTATTGTACAAACTAAAATCATTTTTTCTGGTAGAGTTCACAATAATACACAATCCTAAACTTCTGACAACCTGCACCAAATCAGGCATCAAAACCACAATTCCAAGTGAGAAAATGTTAACAACTAATCAGGGGCGTAGCCAGAAAAATAAAATACCACCCACTTTTAACTAAATGTCACTGAGCGAGTGAGTGACTCTTTAAGACTGGCACTCCCTTGGCGTTTGCTCCCCCAGTGGACTCCAGAAAATGATGTGGCTAAAAAGTGCATTTTGCACCTCAGTTTGCCAAGAATTTTGCCCAATGTTGAAGGCATTGTAGGTAGTTCTGCATAGGCACTCATGAAATAATCAAATTTGTAGGCAGCAAAAGCTGCCTATTGTGGCCACCCATCCTTCCTTCTTGCTGTCTTTGTCCATCCATCTCTGTATTCATCCTTTTTGCTATCCGTTTCTCCGTTTTTATCCATCCATCCAATCTCCCTGCTCTTCATCCCTTTCTCCTTCATTTAATCTATTCATCAATTCTTCTTTCCTTCTCTCCATCCATTTTACAATCTTTCTTATCCCTCCTTCATTCCTCCATTCAGCTTAATTTCCTTATCTTCATTTTGTCCTTCCTTCTCTTCATCCATCCTTGCTTGTCTCATCCATTCTTTCTTCTCTCTACCTATCCTACCTTCCTTCTGTCTATCCATATAAACATTGCTCTCTTGATTGTCCATTCATCCCAATCCACCCTTCTCCATCTTGGTCCTTCTTTACATCCATAATTCTAACCATCCTTTTCCTCCATCTGTCCACCTTCCTCTGCATCCTTCTCTCCAACTATGTATCCACCTACTCTTTTCTTATTTCATCCGTATTACTCTGCATCTATTCATCTAGGCTGCGCCCATCTATAATTCTCTTCATCCTTTTATTTTCCCTAGTCTTCCTCCATGCTCCTTTTCATCCATCCATCTCTTTATCCATCCGTCCATCCTCTACCCATGCTTTCATCTTTATCTTCATCCCTCCCTGTTTCCTTTGCTTCTATGCTTGTTCTTGTGTTCCACTCGATCCCTCACCCAACTGCTCGATCATACTAGCCTCCTTCTGTGGGATTTCGGAACTTCTGTTTGGAGACCAGAATCCCACATCGGTCATAGGAGCCCAAAATGAACAATTCAACTAACACAAAAGATAAGGCTGATGGCAAGATATTTATGCAAAGCAAGACATTTACATTAGATGTAAAGAACCATGCTATAGGTAAAACACAATCGCTACTCTAATCTGAATAACTTTGTCTCGTGCTATGGAGTAGGGCATCTATTAAATGTACTATTTCAAAATAGGTTTTGCAAGGCATTTCTTTCTTATGTGGAATTTAATAACTACAGATAAACCAGCACATACTCTTTAGAAACTAGGTATGAGGGAGGAGATCATGCATTTATATTTCTTTTTCCTAAGACTGAAAACACTGGTATAACATTAAAAAGAATTGCTTCATTAAACACTCTGAAGCTGTACTGTGTTAATATTATTTTAAGTGCCTATAAATATTTATATCCAATGGGTTTTATTTACTAAAACTATTTCCCTCATTCACAGCACACTGACAAACTCAACAACTTACATTTATTGTATTTCAACACTGATTTTAGCATAAAATATACATATAGATTGCTCAATATGAAGTAAGATTTTCAAAACAAGGCATCTATCCCAAGTCGTATCTTCGCATTAGTGTGTCTGTGTTTATGTATAGGTTTTGCAGTAAAATGATTGTTAAATATTTCAAACATATTACAAAGATGTCGGCTAAATTAAAATAATATTTTGCTGCAGCTGAAAGGATTCTTCTGTAGTGCACGCAGTTGTCTGATTTCTTTTTTTCAAACTTAAGAAGTTATCCTACATTTGTAGAGGAAATATACTGGGTCCTAGTACAATGTTGGTCGGACGAGCATCTGACCGACACTTAGCGGTAATGGAGCTGCCCGACTATTAGTCGGCAGTTCCACCTGCAGTATTGGGATGCGACTGCCCTATGGGCAGTCAGAAACATCTATTGTTCAATTGCAGCTTGTGAGGCGGCCGGAAAATGGGCCACAGCACAAGTTGCAATAGATAAAAGGATGCTTTCAAACATTCCTGCACCATGTGGAGACCTTCCTGCACCATGTGGCAGGCACCATACGGTGCCTGCAACATGATGCAGGGATGACCCCCCCCAGGGCTGCTCAGTGGAGGGTCAGGGGAGCCCTGCTAGGGGCCCCCAAAGTCACTTTCAGACTGCCTTTTCTTGGCAGGTGGACCACCATGAAAGGGCATGCGGAAGCGACACCGTAATCCTGACGGCTGAGCCGAGGCTGGCTCCGCTGTCATTTTGGGATTACAATTTTGCCCGCTACCCTGACGAGCTCTGTGAGTCCGTAGGAAGCAGAGTGGAATTCCTCTGAGGGTTTCCTTCCATCATAATACGGTGGTCGGGTGGAAATCTATGATGTCGGGTGGAGAGCCTCTAACGAGCTGTCGGATGGCTTTCTGCCTGACATCATAAGGGCCACTGTATTCAATACATATGAGATAAATACAAAATGGGGCTTTGGGTCCACCCCATTCAGCTAGTGGTTCCTTTTGCTCTGTAGGCCTCAACCATTTGCTTGAGATACTGTCAAGCACATATTGGAGCAGCTAACAAGAGTGTTTTATTCTTACCAAATGTTGCTTTCGGCTGTTTGAATGCTCCCTTCACCCTTTAACAGAATGCATGAGGGAACATTTTTAGCTGGAGCAGATACTCAGTCATCACTCTTTCAACACATTTTTAAACAGCAGTGCATTTTAATTATGCATTTGGCTAAAGACAAAGGACAAGAAGGGCAAGATCTTGCATAGTATGGACTGCAGCACTTTGAGAACAGCGCCCTAAATTCAGTGTCATTTGTGACACGGATTGGTATACACTTAACATTCATCTTAAGGATCATAGTGTGGGTTGCAACCTCCAGGAATAAATGCTATCTTGATTCATGGTTGGAAGGAGGAGAGATGAATCTGAGTTTAGACGTTGTGGTGATGTAGCTCTGATGAAAGTGTTCCTTCACAGGTAAAGATGACCATGCCAACATATAAAACCACCATAATCTGCTCAGAATTATTTTTACACCTATGCCTTAAGCTTACAATAAATAGCCCAGAAAGGTAGAATGTCGGCTTGTAATGCTAAAAGATGACATGCAGAGGCAAAGGCACACATAAATACACACATACAGTCAGAGCAATATACCTTCCAGCCTTCATGCTTACAAAAGCCAACATTTATTGTGATACCTACTCACACAAAATGGCTTCCTGGTTAGGTTGGGTGTTTGGACTTCAGTTAGCTTTTAATTATATCCACTCAATAATTATGTTTGAGATCGGAAGATTTGTTACAAAAATTAAAAAGCTGCAATACAGAGCTCATAAATGCAAAAACATTAAGTAAATGTCATGAAGGCTCTCGGAATAGGGCATTAAAGAATAATGTGCACATCATATCACCAAGTGAGCAGCAAAATCAGTAGACAGATAGGCAGAATCACTAGTAGCATTGGAAAGCCTTCTGGTTCACCCTTAAAAATCAGGGGTGTGTTTTAGGAAATCTTTTCATAGAACAGAATACAGGGAGCAGATTTATCATGGTGTGAGAGAAAGAAATATTTTTTCAATAATCAGAACACAGTTTTATGAAACATCAAATTGCCTTAGCACCTAAGGACCTTCTAACTACATTAATGCTGATTTTGCCCACTCTATGCTAATGTCATCCGGAGATGGCAGAGCAAACAACTAGTTACATGAACAACAGAAAGCTAATATGAATGACAAGTATATAGTTAACTAGCTAATAGTCTTTGAAATGTACATTGTTGTAATCTGCAAGATTAAAGTGAATACAGTGTTGATATTTCTTAGCGGCAGCCAAAGATTTCAAACAGTGATATTTTCCAGGCTCTCTCCAAGGCATTACAGTGATAGTTGACTAGTATGAGTTGAGGTCTTCTGATTCCCAAGGAGTAGAAGGAGCTCTTCTGCAGTGGCGACAAGTTTCCAGAGTTGCTGTCATCCAAAGCAAAGATAGATATTTATTGAAATTGTTAGCCCATCTGAAATGCCTGTGAAATGTTTGTGAGGGAGAAGTCTTATTTAGCTCTAAAGGAATTATCCTGTTTGAGCTTAAACCACTTGTGTGTATGGCAACCATGCGGTGGCAGGCCATCGGACGATGTTTCTTCACCCGCCAAATTAGGATGGCGGGGGAATTGTACCGTGACCGTGATGGGCACAAAGACCACCCACCACGGATCAGCCACAGGCAATCGTTCCGATTGCCTGGTGGAATGTCCAGATAGCGTAAAATAGTGGCATTGCCTAGCAGGCACTGTCTGACAGATTATGATGCTGGCCGCAGCCAGCCTTTCCGTGGGGAGTAAACTGCCATTGAAAGGCTGGTGAAGGATGCATTTGGGGGCCCGTTGCAGGCCACCCTTGTGTTGGGGGTGGTGGTCCACTGTGGGTGTGCCCATGGTACCACCTTACATTTTATAGCACTAAGTGGCAGGCTCTGCATGGTGCTTGCCACGTAGTGCAGTGAAAAGCACAGCATGCATATTTAGCATTGCGGCGGGTGCTGCAACAGGCAGCACCCGCCACAATGTTAACTATGCACGATGCAACCACTGCGGTGGTGGTTGCATAGTAATCTGACATGCGGGACTGCTGTGTTGCAAGCTGGCAGTCCCAGGCACCGCTACGGTGGCGGGCGGACCCAAGTCGTGTTAACCTCCCCAGTGAGGAAAATGTTCTCCATTATGTAAAATCTCCTTATTCCAGAGGCCTACAGATGTCTTCAAATCCTCACAAGAGCTGTGTGATAATCTTTTAGCCTTCTTTTTTGAAAACATTCATTAGATCCAAACTGAATTCGAATTTCAACCTGCCATCAAATCTTTGGAAGTCCATGGCCACGTTCCACTTCTAAATCTAGTTCAACCATGTCCAAGTTTTCTTTGCTGACCATAGAAACCATTAAAATATCTCTTGCAGCCATAAAATATAGCTTGCCTCTTGATCTACGGCCACCAAAAATTCTTTACTGTAGAAAACATGTTAGCACCATCTCTAACTAAATTCTGCTATTTATCTCTGGGTTTACTGATACAATGTTGATGCTAAAACATTGATGGCAAAAATATTGAAAATAAAATATAGACTGTAAAAATATCAACTCCATAAACTTGAAAATGTAAGTACAAAAATATTAAATAAAAAATATAGAAATTAAAAATATACATGTAAAAATTATTGATTTTAAAATAATAATAATAAATAGGATATTTTAAATATATAAATTATTAATATTATCTGTAACAAAATTAATTACATTTAATATACATTTTAACAAAATATTAAAAAACATAACAAGTTTAAGAAACATGAGCGCAAAAACATATTAATTTATACATATATACATATTTACTTTAAAATAAATTATTAACTATTATCTTTATTTAATTTTTAAAATGTGAAATTATATAAAAATAAAATATATACATGTATCAATAATTTAAACTTTAAAAAACCTATTATATTATTAATTAACACATTAAACTATTAAAACAAAATTAAAACATACATTTCAAATCAAATCTTTATTTCGGTTAGAACAACCATAAAAGAATCAAATACAATACAATAAATTCAACTTCCATCATAATCAAGTAGATGTCAATACATAGATAAAAAGCTTAATACGTGAATAGGCTATAGGCTCAATACAGAGTTATCTGTAAGGGGACACACAGTTTTACCAGACATTAAAAGTTTACCAAACACTATTTGAGTCCGTCCAACATATTCGTACAGATGCAAACATCGATGAGAGAGGAAATACAATATTACGGGGCATATTACCAACAACTAGGGATAGTTATCGCTATGTTGGTTTAGTGGCGATATTTTTATTGCCGAGCTGCGGCGATTTTTATCACTTAGGAATCTTGCTATTATCAAGGTATATCTCCTAAGCGATAAAAATCGGACAAAATGCATGAATATAGCTGAAAAGTCAGCGATATTCATGCATTACCGAGCTAATGCTCTTAGCCATGTTATCCACCTACCATTGCATAACATGGCTAAGAACTGCTCAGGGGCAGGTGTTAGCTTTTGGAGATATTCGCGCTTAGCGCGAATTTCACCAAAAGTTGGTAATAGGAGATAGCGATGTTAGCGACTGTTTCCAGTCTTGGCACAACCACTTTGCATGTCATTAGTGATAAATATCATTGAAATGCAAAGCGGGCCCAAGATTGTCGCTATCTTCTACTAGCTGTCACTAACTGGTGTTAGGGACAGCTAGGTAATAGGGAGATAATTTTATCTCCGCTTTCTTGGCTTTTAAAGCCAAAAAAGCGGAGATAAACTCCCTTGATAATATGCCCCTACATTTTTTAGGATAATTATAATAAATATTATTAGAAAAATACCAGGAACTATCATTTATTAATGGTAAAAACATTATAAAAACTGTACAATATTTAAAATCATAACAGTTTATGAGGTATTACACCAGATACATATTAAAACTAAAGTATATTAATAATACTTCGGTACAAAACCCCCACTCTATGCTTAATTACATTCAATCAATAAAAAATTTTAAGACCAGAGTGTCTTATACTTACTTATCCAAATATTAGCTACTACATTTTTAAGCCATGTCTTTTTCGGACCATCACCACAGCAAGGAAAAAGCGGCTCAAGCTAAAGACAATAGTCTGTGACGTGTCCCCTTTAAACACTCTTTCCCCTTCCTTAATGTGCCGAAAGCCTAAAAGGCGAAAGATGGGTTTGATCCACTTTTTTCTGGTCTGAAGGTATGCCGGGCACCAAAATAAAACATGGGCCTCGTCCTCCCTAACACCCATATTGCACAATCCACAGGTTTCTTGGAGAACATTCCCTGTGGGGCTTTTATTACAAGCCCATTTTGATGTGTTAGATTTAATTTGTAGAATGCAGTAATGGTACTTTAAATACAGTGATTTTGCCATAGTAGGCAAAATTTCATCCATAAAGCATTCAAATTTACTTTCAGCTTTTACATCAAAAAACTTGAGGGTCAGTGCTCCAACTTTAGAATTTTGTAATAAGCAGGTATGAACGTATTCCCAGTATCTTGTCCTTAACAGTTTTTTACAGGATTGAGTTAGGGAGTCAGGATCTGTCCAAAAGTAATATAGACCCAGCTTTAAAAACCAATTTTCAATATGAGTTAACCATGGCAACCGAGTCGTGTTCTTTATTTGCATTACTTCCTTTAATGCTTCTCTGTAGTCCACTAATTCATCCGTAGGCCATAGACGAATCCAGTATAATAGTGGACGTAGAGTGGCATAGTCATCGGAACAGCGTAAATTCAGGTCCCAGAAAAGAGGTATTAAGGGGGTGCGGCATGGCACAGGTAATAGTTGTCTAAAAAAGCTGTTTTTTGTGCATTGAAAAGGCATTTCTTACTGCATAACCCCAAAATTCCTCCCTGTATAAAGTAGCCGACTGAGCTTTATATTTAAAAAGTTCAATTGCCGGTGATATGGCTCTAGTATAGCTGTTCTGATACCTTCTAATTATAGGGGTCTGACTTTGTGATAAAATTAATTTAGACTTTTTGATTTTTGGCTTCCAATTCATTTTTGTATCTAGTGTAATACCCAAGTATTTAAAATTGTGCACCTGTTCGATCTTGTCATTATTAACAGTAAAAATGTTATTAAAACCCTTGTGGGGGCTAATCGTCATAACCTTTGTTTTGGACAAATTCATTTCAAGGTTTTTATCCAAACAATAGGATCGGAAATTACTAAGCAAGTTCTGTAAGCCTTTTGGGGTCTGGGAGATTAAAATGGTGTCATCGGCAAATAACAAAGCCGGAACAGCTTGGCCACACAACTTGGGAGAGTCATGCTCGCAGCCCAAGAGGGTGTCTGGAATGTCATTAACATAAAGATATGTTAATATACATTTACATTTACATTTAAAGAGAGAATAGAGTCGGCGCCAGCACGCAACCTTGCCTGATGCCTCTCTTTATGTCTATTCTCTCTGTTAGTTCTCCATTGGGTCCCCACCTCACTCTTGCGTAGTTTCCCTCATGTAGCCTAAAAGTTGTTTAAGAATTTCCCCGGGGACCCCCTGATCACTTAACGATGTCCACAGCTTTCCCCTGGGGACCAAATCGAAGGCCGCTCTGAGGTCCACAAAAGCTACATATAAATGAGAGTTCCTTATATTAATATATTTCCATATCAAACAAAAAAATCTAAAAACTTGATCTACAGTGCTAATTTTAGCTCTAAAACCAGCCAGGTATTTTGTTAAAATAGAGTTTTCCTCAATCCACAAATTTAACTTGCTTGACAAGCAAAGATCTTTTGAAGGACGTCTATCAAACTAATAGGTCTGTAATGCGCTGGGTTAAGTCTGTCTCTCTTTTTAAAAATAGTCACAGTTTCTGCGTCCCGCCAGGTCTCCGGAATTGGGGCACCTCTCACAATCTCGTTGCTGAGTAGATTAATATACGGAGCCCACAACAGGTTATCATGTTTCCAAAGATCTGGCGGTATTTTGTCTGGACCTGGTGCTTTACCCTGTTTGATTGCATTAATAGCTGTTATAGAATCAATCAGACTTAGGGGCCGATTAGGATGGAGGATTTTCCGCCTCCTCCGGGCCGGCGGAAGCCACCTCCGGCCCGGAGGAGGCGGAAAATCCTCTGCGGAGTCACCAAAGACCCACCGCCAAATTAGGATGGCTGGTGGGTCTGGAATTCCGTCCGCCGCTTTTCCGCCGCGGTCGGCTTCCGACCGCGGCGGAAAAGCTATAACATGGCAGGCGGTGTCTATGAGACACCGTCCGCCATATTATGATGTATGTGTAAAACTGCTTTTCCAAGGCGGCTTTTCCGCCATGGAAAAGCATACGGACATTCACTTTGGGGGCCCGTTGCGGGTCCCCTGGGTGAATGGGGGGTGGGGGGTGCACATGGGGGGTACCTATGGTACCCCCCTGCATTTGCGTGCACAAAGCGGCAGGCACCGTGCGGTCCCTGCCGCTTTGTGCATGTAAATGTAACACATGCTTTTTTAACATTGCGGCGGGTGCAGCTTGAAGCTGCACCCGCCGCAATGTTAAATATGGAGGATGTGACCGCCACCCTGGCGGTCACATCCTAATCAGGACGGAGGGAACGCCGCAGCCCCTGCGGACGTTCCCTCCTCCTCAAGGGTGGCGGACGGACGCAAGTCCGTCCGCCATCCTAATCGGCCCCTAAATGTTAAGGGTGTCTTGCATAAGTTTGATCCTATGTCTTCCTCTATGCACTCCTCGTCATTTCCACCGCATGAATATAACGCAGAGAAATGTTTGACCCAGATATTTTCTTCCAGAAACGTGTCCCTGGATAGTGTCCCTTCTTTCTTGCCCCTAGCAATAAGATTCCAGAACGAGGTCTGGTCTTTTAATTTACATGCTTGCAGCAGATCAGACCAGACTTTTTTGTCCCAGCCCTTTTTTGCTAGTGTAATGTTTTTTTTTGTAATGCTTCCTTTTTTCTCTGACAGTAGGTATATGATTCCCTTTTACAGCTCTTATTAATTCTCCTTTGGCCGGACGGCAAGCTTTGTCATACCAGAGACTTTCCTTCATATGGGTGCTTTGCCCAAACTGTGCCTGTTTAGTTACTTTATAGAGTATCTTGCTAAGCTGTGGTACCAATTTTCCATGCACTTCTGTTAGGGAGGTATTCTTAGTGTTAGTATCAACTAGCGGTGCAATGAGCTTTACATAGAGCTCGTAAATTTTGTTTGTGATACTTGTGTTTCCCATAACAACGGGCCATAAGCTTAATGAAACCATTATATAGTCTAGATGGCTAACACAACAGCCCCGTCCAAAAGTGGGTTTACTCAGACAATCTGATGGTAAGCGCCCATTGCAGGGTCGAAAGCTATGTTCCACTGTCATTCTCAATAGTTGCAAGGCCCCTTTTGTGCAAGCTATTGAAGGGTTGGCCTCGATGCCTGGTAAGTTGTTGGCATTGTCTTCCAGCTCAAAGACATCTTCTATGCCCATAATTGGTTCAAACTTCCTATTGAAGTCTCCTCCTATGATCAACATAGTTTTATGATCAAGACTAGAGATAATGTCGTATAGCTGGGCTATGGCCTCTGATTCTTTGTTAGATGATAAGGGTCTAAGGTAGATGTTAAAAATACACACCTCCCTTCCCTTTGCATATTTGAACTTTATGACCAAGATATCAGAGCTATTGGAATCTATTTGCTTAAAATCAATGCCCAGTGTGATCTTTGCCTAAATTATCAGGCCACCAGAGGGACGTCCTTTATTTAAGTTAGTAGCTGGTATGTGGAACGACATGTAACCTTTTTTTGAAAATGGTTTTCCACTCCCCATGTTTCTTGAAACAGGGTGAGTTCCCCATTGTTGATATAATCGTGCCAAACGGGGTCACTCAGAGTTTTCTGGAAAGGGGCGACCACTCGGTCCCCCCGAACGTATGGCAGAGTGCCTCGATCCCCCCGGGAAGCCATTTTTGGGCGGGAGGCGCGTCTCGGCTGGTATGCCCGAAGCGGCGTAGCCGGGGCGCGCTTTTTCCCGCCCTTGAGTGGGCTGGCCTAGACACGGACGCCGCCGGCCACGCCCTCGGGGCAGGCAGGGGCGGGTTTACGCCCGCCCTGAAGATGGATAAAAAGAGACGCAAGACCAGAGGACATCCTCTTGTTCCTGTGCTCTGAAGCTGCACCTCCCCGCTGCACGTGAGCTCGAGACGGAACGAAGAGCCAATTTTGAGCGTTTTAATCGTTCTTGTTTGTTTTTCAGTTACTTTGTTGGAGAATGCCGAAGAAGGTTGGAAAGCGCATGAATACCGACCAGATGCTGCGTGTTATCATGAAAGAGATGTCCGAGCTAAAGAAGCGGGTGGACAAGAATGAGGAAAGGGGTCCAAAACTTCCTTTGGCGGGAGCAGCCCCGGGAGGGAAAAACAAGAGGCCCAGGAGGGGAGCAACGGGAGAGGAGATCCCCGGTCCCAGTGCTCCGCTCGAGGCTCCAACTCCCGTGCCAGAGGAGGGGAATCCGATCACCCCCGTGTCCGAGGATGATATGCCGCCCGAGTTGGCAGCACAATTGGCAGCGTGGTTGGGAAAAGGTAACGAGGGCGCCACGGCTGTCGAAGCGCAGGAGCTGATTAAGCAATTGCGTGAGAAACGGGAAGCAGCCAAGGTGCCCGTGCCGGCTGCAGTGGGGGACAAGACACCAGGGACGGTTGCGACCACAGAGGCAGCGTCAGGTGCAGGTAAGCGGCCATTGCCGATCGCGAGGGATGAGTCAACACCCTCTCGGAGAGAAAAGTTGGGGCAACATGTTCCTTTGGCAATTAAGGAGAAGATTTGGGCGGGGGAGTATGTGAACATTTTTTCGTTACTTGTTGATCATTATGAGGTGGAGCATGTAAAGAGTCAGAAGGACCTCATGCATCCGAGTGTTTGGCGCGCAAAGATGGCCGCCTTTAAAGTGAATGAGAATATCGCCAATTGGGGCAATGCCTGGGGAATCTTTACATCAATCCTGGGGGAACGTAGGCCTGAGTTGCTTTCCGAGTTCCCAATCTACCAATCACGAATCATGGGGTACTCGACATCGCACCAGGGTAATCATTGGTTTTGTTACGATAATATGTTCAGAAAGGAAAAGGAGCATAATAAAAGTTTAACCTGGGATTGTTATGATGCCTTGACCTGGGATAAAATGAAGGAGTCAGGGATGTTAAAAATGCCGTTGGTAGGAAGTAATGTGGGTGAATCCTCCCGACAATATGCGGGGACGCCCTTTCGATCAGGTTCGGGGGCCGACGATCACTCGAAACCTACCGGCAATACCGGAAGGAAGGGTTTCTGTTTTAATTACAACAGAGGAAAATGTACGAGACCGCAGGGATTGTGTAAATTCAAACATGAATGTAGTAGTTGTGGGTCGTCCCATCCTGAGACCTCGTGCAGAGCCAGAACGGGTGATAACGGGGGGAGAGGAGGTGCCAAACAGGTCTAATATAGTCCGAGGGGCGCCTTTACCCACTCCCATTGATACCCTGGCAATGATCCCTTGGCTCAGTGATTACCCGGATCGTACTTCTGCTGGGGTGCTGCGAAACGGTTTTTCGTATGGTTTCCGCATCCCGGTAGGGGACTTTCAGGGTGTGGATAAGTGTAAAAACCAACTTTCCGTCTTGCAGCATACAACCGTAGTACGGGATAAGATCCGAAAAGAGGTGACTCGAGGTCGGGTCGCTGGCCCGTTTAGTCTACCCCCAGTCCAGAATTTTGTTTGTTCTCCCTTAGGGGTAGTCCCCAAGAAAGACCCTGGAGAGTTCCGACTAATTCATAATTTATCAGCTCCACGAGGTCTTTCCGTAAATGAGGCAATCGATCCAGAAGTGTGTTCGGTGCGGTACGCATCCTTCGATGAGGCCGTAGCCATTTTGAATCGCCTGGGGCCCGGGGCGCTGATGGCGAAATCAGATATCGAGTCAGCGTTCCGATTGCTCCCGGTACACCCAGACGACCAGCGTCTCCTAGGTTTCATGTTTCAGGGTTGTTATTACATGGATAGGTGTATGCCAATGGGGTGTTCTATATCCTGTGCTTATTTCGAGAAATTCAGTAGTTTTCTACAATGGGTTTTCACAAAGAAAACGGGTTTCCAAGATGTAATGCACTACCTTGATGATTTCTTATTTCTTGGGGCAGCCGGGGGTCTTGAATGTGGCCGGGCCTTGGCCGAATTTTGTGTGTTGATGAAACAGTTAGGTGTGCCATTGGCGCCGGGTAAAACAGTGGGTCCTACGACTTGCCTCGAGTTTCTGGGGATCGAGTTGGACTCCATTGAGGGGTGTTTCCGTTTGCCAGCCGAGAAAGTGTTGAAGTTCAGGGCTGCGCTGCAACTGTGTATAAATGCATCAAAAGTTACGCTGCAACAATTACAGCAAGTGGTGGGACAGTTGAATTTTGCCCTGAGGGTAATACCAATGGCCCGCCCCTTTTCCCGTTCAATTGCCCAAGCGATGGTCGGCCTTAAAGAAGGCCATCATCGCACGAGACTATCGGCCGAGATCCGCCAGGACATGCGTATTTGGTTAGCATTCTTGGCGGATTTCAATGGTAGAATCGTCTGGAATATACCAGCCGTGTCTTCTGAGGAGCTGGGGCTATGGACAGATTCTGCGGGAAGCATAGGTTTTGGCGCCATTTTCGGCACGAAATGGTCGGCACAAAGATGGCCGACTTGGTGGCATGAGAGGGGTCTGACGAGTAATATTGCTTTCCTCGAACTGTTTCCCATCTTGGTGGCCTTGAGAACATGGCCCGATGGGTTCAAAAATCACTCGGTCATATTTTGGTCGGACAATATGACCGTGGTCGAGTGCATCAATAGTCAGGCAGCACGTTGTAAACTGATCTTAAGACTGCTTAAAGAAATTGTGTTACTATGTATGCAATTGAACGTGCTATTCAGAGCAAAACATGTGCCAGGGGTGATGAATCAGGCAGCTGACGCACTGTCTCGTTTTCAAATGCAGGCTTTTTCGGGTTTCCTTCCCTCAGCGGACCCGGAGCCGGCACCCTTTACCGAAGCTCTCTGGTCTCTCGGTGCCCCGAACTTCGTCACCTCGTGGGAGAGAGTCTAGCACCAAGGACGAGGAAGGCATATGAAGGGGTGTTTCGGGCCTATTTAGCCTTTTTGGGGAGTGATAGAGAGCAACTTTGGGGTCATGAGGAATGGGTGGTGAATTTCCTGATGTCCTTACGTAGGGCTGGGAAATCGGTGGCTACGGCCCAGAGGCATCGTGCTGCCATTTCCTTTATTGCCAGAGCACACGCTATCCAGGACCCAACAGCGTCTTTCGTTGTACAGAAAGCGCTGCGTGGGTGGCAACGCCTTGAGGGTCGCAGAGTAGATGAAAGGCGCCCGATAGGTTTGGATAGATTGTCCCAGTTGTTGGCTACACTTCCTGCCACATGTTCATCTCAGTTTGAGGCAGTGCTGTTCCGAGCCGCGTTTACGCTAGCATTTCACGGAGCAATGCGAGTAAGCGAACTAGTTGCAAGGAACAAACTGGATGTGGCGGGGGGTTTGTGCCGGGAACATGTTCAGATCAGGGGAGAAACGATGACGGTCTCCTTTGTAAAGTCTAAGACTGACCAAGATGGGATGGGTGACTGCGTCGTCGTACGCAGGATTCCTGGGTCCTCCATATGTCCGGTAAAGTGTTTAGAGGATTACCTAGCACGAAGGGTGGCATCATGGGGGGGGACTTTGTTAAGACACGCGGACGCCACCCCACTGACGAAATTTCAGTTTCAGCGGGTGCTTGCGATGTCAGTTGCCGCTGCGGGCTTGAACCCGGGCGAATTTGGGACCCATTCCTTTCGGATAGGGGCTGCTACGGAAGCTACAGCCAGGGGTCTTGATGTTGAGCAAGTGAAACGAATGGGGCGTTGGTCCTCCAATTGTTATAAAAGATATGTGCGGTTGCACATGTTGTGAAGCGGTAATTATGTACTTTGTACTCACGCTTCTTGTTTTTTGTTTGGTTTCAGTTACGCAAGCCTACGAGGCGGGGCGGACTATGCAGTCGACCCTACACCGGACCAGCGGTCAGACATCACCGGCTGTGAAAAAGGAGGTGTGGGTCGTGGGCCACTCATACGTGAGGCGTGCCGCGGACGTATTCAAAGCAGGTGACATGATTCACGTAGCTGGGGAATACGGGTACAGGATGTCCTTCTACGGAAGGGGCGGTCTCTGTATTGACCAGTTTCAAACATTCTTTGAGGGTTTGTTAGGGCGGACAAGGTCACCGCCGTCTATAGTAATAGTGCATGTTGGGGGCAATGATTTGGTCACCATCGGTAGACGACTACTCCTGGAGGCAATGCTTTCCACTGTAAGTTGGTTGGCGAGGAGAGTTCCGGGGTGCACAATTGCATGGTCCCATTTGATTCCACGAAAGGTGTGGCGGGGGGCTATCTCTATACCTGCTTTGAATCACTCTGTTAGAAAGCTTAACAATAAAGTGAGTAGGTTGTTCCGTTCCAGGACATTGCATTCTATTTCTCATAGCTGTATTAATGATGACAGGATGTATTCGGGGGATGGTGTGCATTTGTCTTGGGTGGGGAATGAGTTGTTCTTAGGGGACCTCTTAGCATGGTTGAAATCTTTGAAACATGACCTTTAGGTAGGAGTTTTTTGGGGGGTCCGGATAGCCGGTCAACTATCCGGCCTGTGGCGGTAAGGTCATGATCGGTGAGCACTAATTGGAAGATCCCTATGAGTGGGCGTCACCCAACACGGATGGGAGCGCTCGGGGGAGGTGGCCTTTGGCCCCTCAACGGGGAGGCGGTCCCTTCTAAGGATGGGTCGCCGGAAGAAGAGGAAAGGCGGTCAAGGCCCCTTCCTGTGTAGGAGGGGTTACAGCCCCCTCCTGGGGAATTTCCCGGGGCCAGTGACATCTGCGACGGCAGATGCGGTAAGTTGTGTGGGGTTGGGGGGAGGTCTACGATACCTTCCAGATACCTCACACGAGTCTTCGAACGACCTTTAACTGGCGTCGAGTTGATAAGTGCCCCCGTCAAGACAAGGGAAATTGTAGTAGTTGCACGTGAGTACGCCTCAGTGCTGTCGCCCCTCCCAAGTGGGCGGGGTATGTCTGGTTAGGGATCTTGACACCGGTTACGACCTTGCCGTTGGCCCTTAAACGTTAGGATGTACAATTTCAATATTTCAAGTAAATGTTTTGTAGGATGTTAGATCGGCTAGGAGAACCTCTGTATTAGAGAATCTGTTAAGGTTAGCCAAACATCGCAGTGTGGTATGAAATTGTACATTAATGTTTAAATGTTTTAATTTTTTGTTTTAATAAATACGGCCGGGAGGGTCACTCCCTCCCACTTCCAAAAACTTCAAGAACTGTTTCCGGTTTCCCTCATTTGGGGATTGTGTTGAGAGGGGGTGGCGGGTATCTCAGCCATATGGAAAGGGGCGACCACTCGGTCCCCCCGAACGTATGGCAGAGTGCCTCGATCCCCCCGGGAAGCCATTTTTGGGCGGGAGGCGCGTCTCGGCTGGTATGCCCGAAGCGGCGTAGCCGGGGCGCGCTTTTTCCCGCCCTTGAGTGGGCTGGCCTAGACACGGACGCCGCCGGCCACGCCCTCGGGGCAGGCAGGGGCGGGTTTACGCCCGCCCTGAAGATGGATAAAAAGAGACGCAAGACCAGAGGACATCCTCTTGTTCCTGTGCTCTGAAGCTGCACCTCCCCGCTGCACGTGAGCTCGAGACGGAACGAAGAGCCAATTTTGACCCACCCACCAGCCCCTGAGGACAGCTAGTTGTTTTAATAAAGTTGATCAGTTAATCTATTTCGTTTTCAGGTTGTTTTGGTGTTATGTTGATATTTGATGTGTAATAAAGATTGGTATAATGTTACAAGTTGATGATTAAAGAATGTCGGATTTAAGGTCCATTTAGACACAGGTTTTTCGGTCATAGTGGCCAATGTAGTTTCGTTTAGTTAGCACTTGTCGTATTTATTTCAGTCGGTAGGCGGTAAGGTCATGATCGGTGAGCACTAATTGGAAGATCCCTATGAGTGGGCGTCACCCAACACGGATGGGAGCGCTCGGGGGAGGTGGCCTTTGGCCCCTCAACGGGGAGGCGGTCCCTTCTAAGGATGGGTCGCCGGAAGAAGAGGAAAGGCGGTCAAGGCCCCTTCCTGTGTAGGAGGGGTTACATCCCCCTCCTGGGGAATTTCCCGGGGCCAGTGACATCTGCGACGGCAGATGCGGTAAGTTGTGTGGGGTTGGGGGGAGGTCTACGATACCTTCCAGATACCTCACACGAGTCTTCGAACGACCTTTAACTGGCGTCGAGTTGATAAGTGCCCCCGTCAAGACAAGGGAAATTGTAGTAGTTGCACGTGAGTACGCCTCAGTGCTGTCGCCCCTCCCAAGTGGGCGGGGTATGTCTGGTTAGGGATCTTGACACCGGTTACGACCTTGCCGTTGGCCCTTAAACGTTAGGATGTACAATTTCAATATTTCAAGTAAATGTTTTGTAGGATGTTAGATCGGCTAGGAGAACCTCTGTATTAGAGAATCTGTTAAGGTTAGCCAAACATCGCAGTGTGGTATGAAATTGTACATTAATGTTTAAATGTTTTAATTTTTTGTTTTAATAAATACGGCCGGGAGGGTCACTCCCTCCCACTTCCAAAAACTTCAAGAACTGTTTCCGGTTTCCCTCATTTGGGGATTGTGTTGAGAGGGGGTGGCGGGTATCTCAGCCATACTCATTCCAGCGATGTTCCAGGAAATTAATTTAACCACAACGTGAACCTTACCACCCAGTGGATTGTGTTCCATATTGTCTCACCTTGGGTTATTGGTGTTAAGAGATTACCATTTCCCAGCTGCTCCAGCTCAATTGGGTTAAGGCCCTCTGCGGTTTCTCTTATTGTATTGTATTCGGTCTCACTCCCCTGTGTGAGTATTGCCCTTGTATCAATTGTTTTCCTGCCTTGGTTTCTTCCCAGTCAATCAACCTCCTCTAACCCATATAATCCAGTGAAGCGGTTTTTAGTGGCTAGCGAGAAGTTGGTATTCAAACCACCCATCATCTCGTCTTGGGACATAATTTGGTGGGGCCTGGGTATCCGCATAGCCTTCAGCTTATAAAAGTAAGTTAGGTCTTGCGTGCAAATTGGGCCCCTTCCCATGTGATGTTCTTCTTTGCAAATAAAACTAACTACATTACTATCCCTAAAATGTACAATAATTGCATCCCCCTGTATGTCCTTTGGTCTTCTGCCTACCCAATTGACCCTTCTGACGAACAGTACTTCTCCATTCATATATCTGGGAATCTGCCTATTCCTGTTCAGCCAGAATGTCACTTTGTTTTTTAGTTCTTGGTGGGATTCAGGTTTATCATTTTTTAATTCAGGGACACCAGTGAGCACTATTACATATGGCAATGACTCAGGTGGTAACTCAACAGTGGCCAATGCAATTTTCTGGTTGCTATCATGGCTGTCTTTTGTTTTACCTACACCATCAGAGATAATACCTCTTTCCATCTCGCATTTATCCGCACTAGTGGTTTTACCTTGTGCACTTTTGTCAGAAGCTGTTTATATTACTATTACTATTAGGGGCATTTTGGGACCTAGTCTTTGTCTTTGTCTTTGCTGTTTGTGGAGTAGCTACGCTAGTTACAGCTCCTGTCACGGTTCCAGGTTCCCTGGGGGGGGTTGGCTCAGGGGCATAGTATTCTCCATTCTCCCTCTAGCTTCAAGTTTTATAAAATTCCTTAGGGAAGTAAAATTATCTAGAGTGGACTGCTCGAATCTCTCCAGCTTTTCGTTTACCACTTTTATCCTTTCGAGGAGGGGGAGAATCAATGATTTTACAATGTGCTCTATATGGTCAATTCATCCTCCAACTTCCTCGGAGGCGGTGGTAGAAATAATTCCCACACAGTCATTTGCAGTAGTTTGACTTTCACACACTAGATCAACATCAGGCCTTAAAGAAGTTCTGCCTGCAGGTGGCCCTGACCTCAGGTTTGTGGAATCAGCAGTTTTAGATGTTTTTAGCTTCCTCCCTTTTTGTATGGTTTCTGTCCTTTTCCTTTTTTTAATTCCTCCAATATTCACTCGCGTGTGGGGATACAAGTTTATTGTTTTGCAGGGAAAGTCATTTGGAGAAGCCCGCTCCAGTGAGATTATCTCCTTGGGGCTTGATTGACTTGCTTCCTCATTGATTAATGGGGTGGGTGGCCTATCTAGCATATTTGGAGAGTTGACCTGCATCAAAGGCCCCAGGGATGAGCGCCTGATGTACATAGGTTCTTGTGAGAGGTGACGTTCGGTAACTGCAATTTCATGCTCGAGAACCGAAGCCACCCGAGTTATAAATTGATCTAGTGTACCACTCACTGATCCTCCCACCCCTGTTTTCTTTCCCTTTAACATAACTATTGCGTGCCCAACGGTAATCACAATCTACAACAAATAACAACTAGCTTACTATAAGAGTTTTGATTAAATGAACAAAGTAGAGAAAAATATGGCTTACAAGTCTTAAATGTTAGAGCAGTGGCCCAGCCCAGTCTTGGCCTGCCTTGGACGGCCGTAGATGGCCCGCCCTTTGCCCGGGCTTTGCCCGGCTGCGCCCGTGCTTGTCCCGTGACGTGGGACCTCTATCCGCCTTTTGAAGCGCCGCCTGGCGCGAAATCCTTTGGTGGGCCGGGTCAGCCGCGGGGAGTGCTGGGGATTGTGGTCTCCCCCGTCGGCGGCCTCGAATGGATGTCAGAGTGCAGCTGCGGCGGGGGAGACCTGCAGGAGACTTCTGGATGTTTGGTCGCGCCCCTCTCCACCTCGCAGCCTCCACGGAAACACTGATGCGATTGTATCGGCAGACAAGGGTAGTCAATGGGACCCAGGTAATACAGGCAAAAAGGTCAGTTTCTAAAATGTAGAAATGAGCATACATTTCACAATACAATATATACAACAGTATGAAAAATTTGGATAGCGAAAAAATTTACTATTCCAACTGTGATTAGTGCAACAGTAGGGGAAGTGTTGGATAGCGGAGGGGTAAACATTACTATTCCCACTCCAAAGAGTTTCACCGTAGGAAAAGTGTTTAATTGCGTAGAAGAATTTAATTTACTATTCCAACTCCAGTGAGTGCAACAGTAGAGAAAATGTTGGATAATGGAGGGGGAAAAATTACTATTCCCACTCCAGTGAGTGAAACAGTAGGTAAAGTGTTGGATAGCGGAGGGGGAAATTTACTTTTCCCACTCCAGTGAGTGCAACAGTGGGGAAAGTGTTAGATAGCAAAAGGGGGGAAATTACTATTTCCCCTCCAGTGATAGCAACAGTAGGGAAAGTTCTCAATAGCAAAGGGTAAAAATAACTATTCACACTACAAAAAGTGCAACAGAAGGGAACGTGTTGGATAGCGGAGTGGTAAAAATTACTATTCCCACTCCAGTGATTACAACTGTAGGGAAAGTGCTCTATAGCGAAGATGTAAAATTTACTATTCCCACTCCAGTGATTGCAACAGTAGGAAAGTGCTGGATAGAAAAGGGGTAAACATTAATATTCCCACTTCAAAGAGTGCAACAGTAGGGAAAGTGTTGGAAAGCAGAGGGGAAAACATTACTATTCCCACTCCAGTGAGTGCAATAGTAGGGAAAGTATTGGATAGCAGAGGTGTAAAAATGACTATTCCCACTCCAGTGAGTGCAACAGTAGGGAGAGTATTGAATAGCGGAGGGTTAAAAATTACTATTCCCACTCCAGTGAGTGCAACAGTAGGGAAAGTACTGGATAGCGGACGGGTAATAATTACTATTCCCACTCCAATAAGTGCAACGTTGTGAAAATTTTGGATTGCGGAGTGGTAAAAATTACTATTCCCACTCCAGTGATTGCAACAGTAGAGAAAGTGCTCTATAGCGAAGACGTAAAATCTGCTATTCCCACTCCAGTGATTGCAACAGTAGGCAAAGTGCTGGATAGAGAAGGGGTAAAAATTAATATTCTCTCTTCAGAGAGTGCAACAGTAGGGAAAGTGTTGGAAAGCAGAGGGGTATACATTACTATTCCCACTCCAGTGAGTGCAATAGTAGGGAAAGTATTGGATAGTGGAGGGGTAAAAATGACTATTCCCACTCCAGTGAGTGCAACAGTAGGGAGAGTATTGAAAAGCTTAGGGGTAAAGATGACTATTCCCACTCCAGTGAGTGCAACAGTAGGGAAAGTACTAAATAGCTGAAGGGTAAAAATTACTGTTCCCACTCCAATGAGTGCAACGTAGGGAAAAGTTTGGATTGCGGAGGGGTGAACATTACTATTCCCACTCCAGTGAGTGCAACACTAGGGAAAGTATTGGATAGCACAGAAATAAAAACTTACCAATAACATTTAAACAATTAAAAATAAATAAACAATATTTCAAAAACATATATTTAAAAATATTAAACATCTAAAAAGAACACATTATTAATGACATAACAAAAAGGTACAAATATTATATAAAATAAATTAGTACATACATTTATAAACAATATTTATTTAAAAGGAGCAAATATTACCAAAAAACAAATTATTTAAAATATAAATGTATTTATTTTGTTTCCTACCCTATAACACCACACCAATGAAGAAAGACATCAACATTTTAATTTAAATGTATTTCCATAATTAACATAATTATTAATTAATTCATAATATATTATTAATAACAAATTATTACTAATTTCTTAATTTACATCTATTAACGACAAATTAATAAGTCTACCCCCCCACCATTTACACTTATAAACACCACAACACACACCTAAAATTGATTACACAACTACCATAATTAATTATTAATGGAATAATTTAAATTAATTACCAACTAACTAGTAAGCACTTATTAATTCATTAATTGACACATTTAACACTATAACATCACAATTAAACAAATATTAATAAATATAAATCATTCAATACATTTTATATAATTAAATTACTCCCACCCAATTTCCCTATAAACCCACAACCCACTACAGAACTGAAAACGCAAATTCCAAATAAAAAAAATGAATAACTACTAAAAGTTTACAAAAAGTTTAACACATATCACTAAAATACCAACAATTCTTATGCAAAAAAAAACATCACACACATAAAATATATACTAAAATACATAACATTAAAAAATCGATATTTTTAACAACTATATTTTCACAAATAATATTAAACAGTCCCATACTTTTTTAACGATATTACTTACCTAAAATCAATATTCTTGACCACAAGCATTTTTGTGTTCATATTCCTGACTCACAATATTTTTACCTCAATATTTGTGCAATTCGATATTTCTTCCTCTATATTCTTTCCCTGCACCCTATCTCTGTCTTCTTACCAAGTGGTGGTCAGCTGGAAACATGCTATGGTCATCAACTGACCATACTCTATTAACTTATTATCAACCATTTTATCTTCTTCTAATGTCCGAGATTTTTGAGAAATAAGTAAACAGCTCTCAAAATATCTTGAAATTAGTAATCTACTGGACTTCACAAAATTGGGATTTTGAAATTATATTAGCACAGAAACCATGGTGCTGGTTGTAAATGATGATGGTTGGGCGGGCCATTGTGGACAAACATGCTCTGCCACTTTAGTGCTTTCAGCTCTCTCTGCAGCCTCCACATTATCTCAGTAGATACTTATTATGCATCATTTTTTAGAGTGGCATCTGCCTGATCGTGTTAAAATAGGTTACGTCTTTCCTTTTCAAAAGTTCTCAATCCATCCTGCAAGCACAATTTGAATCCACCTGGGTTAGATCCATATTCTCTTAGGGCTCTTGCAAAGTACCATAATATTTAATAATTATATTGCCCCAGTGCCCTGCACTAATTCGGACAAATGGATTTCAGAACATACTGCAACAACAAAATAGTGTTATTTATGCCTACAATGCATCCTATACAAAGGAGTTCTTTAGAGTCTGCAATTATGTAGTTGCCACCTGGGTGAGGAACAATTTTTTCAAAAAAATTATCGACAAGACTGAAATACTTGGATTTGGTTGTCACTCATACAACCGGTCTTCTCCTGGTAGCACTCTGAGCTAGGACCTACACCCGCTCCAACCATATCAACCAAACATTTAAGCTTTTATTTCGATTCCATCTTATCAGATGTGTTGCATCTTGTTTTTTAATTCTTAGAATGCAGAGGGAAATCTTTTTCATCCTGTTAAAATATCACACAAGCTCTCATTACCCGTAGACTGGATTACAGACATTCACTATGGTTTGTGAACTACTTCTTTCACAACCTGCACGTGGTTCAAAATCCAGCAGAGTGACTGATCTTGAACTTTCACTGCAACAGGCAGAATCCCTTTCTTGGCTCCTAGTTTATAGAAGCACCATCTGTAAGGCTTTCTGCTTCATTCACAGGGCCTATCATCATTCTGATCCTTTGTATCTCAGCCTTAGAATTCAAACTTTTCTCCTCTCCTCCTTCCTTACCTCTGCTCATGTGAACAAGAGATGTTTGGAAACCCCTTCTATCACCTAGCCACCAATTCATAGAACTATTTTTCAATTACAATCGAACCTATTCCTACTTTGAATATTTTCTAGAAGCAGCTTAAAACCTGGCTCTTCAAAAAGAGAATGATCTGTCCCCTCTGATATGATTTATTTCCTTTCAGTGATAGGACAACCCTTGAGTTAGAAGACTGTTTTTTAAAATCGTTATGCATTAATTCATTCGTTCATTGATGCATTAATTTATTCACTCACTCGTATTCATTCTTTCCTTTCTCGCATGTCTTTCTCTCCTCTTTTCTATTCCCTTTCTCTTCGTTCTTTGTTTCCATTCGCCATAGAAATGTTAAATTGTTGGCTTTGCCAATAGTTATTTCCCTATTAGTAACAGAAATATTTTGTTTTACTTTCTTCAAGCCAACACTGTAACTGATGAGCATTGGAAGTAAAAGGAGGGGTTTGCTTATGTTGTATGTAGTTCTAGTCTGTAAGTGGCAAGGGGCAATAGCATATTGCACCCTAGAAAACTTGTGTTGTTCAGGCCAAAGTCCATGGTTGACACGGTAATTAAATTACATTATGCACTTTGTCACCAGAACAGAACAACTGTTTACTTAATGGCTACAAGGAAATAAGATCAGAGTGTAGTTTATGCACACTGATCACAGTAGTTAATTTTGACAATTTAAAAGTGGAAAATACCGTGCAAGGTACTTTGTACAGAAGTTAGGTTGTGGCTGTGTTTTCGTTTTTCTTTTTTTTGCTTTAGTCGTGCTCATTATAGCAAAAAAATAGTTAGTGCTTAACGTCCCTTTCATTATTAAGGGAGGGTGTTCCGATTTCTTAAAAATGTAGAAATAAAATCCTGCTGTGCTTCTGCTGTTGCAGCTTTATAATTTGGTAGGCAAATACTGGTATTTTTAAGATAGTTAGTGTCATCCTCTATTCTCTACCCGGTTGAAGCGTATAAAGTGGTCCTCTTAACACTGATAATAGACTTAGCTGCATTCCAAGCACATTCCTCCTTGGCTGCAGAACTCAATAGATATTTTATAGCCAGCATGCTCACTTTTCACCGGCTGTTATATCAATGACTCTTGATCTTTAATTTGTTCTTGTACAATTCTCACTCTAACATGCACTGTGTTCTCACAATAGATTAGATGTTCAATATCATAACTGTTCTAATAAATACCATTACTTTATCTGATATAAGTGAGATCATATAAAATGGTATAAAAAGTACATGCAGAAGTTGTGAGTTATAATTAATGTCGTTTTGTTACTGAGTTGAATACAGTGGAGTGCGAGTTATAATTTGAAGGTGTTGGGCAAATTATAAATCAAAGGTATAAGCTTAGAAATTCCCATTTTTGTGTACTTTAACTTTTGTTTGTAGATAACGTATAAATGAAGCTATATTGATTTAAACGTATTGCGTAAACTATAAATTTGAGGTATACCTATACCAGAAGAATTTCTAATGTTTATATATTTTAAGTTTGGTTTGTATAGAAAGAATAAATAAAGATTTCCTAACTATAACAAAGCTATAATTCTCGTTTGTTTTTTACTGAATTTTAATGTTTATATATTTTAAAGATGTTTTTATTGGAATAGCGTACACTATAATAGCATATACTGAAATAGCGTATAGTGCAGTAGAGTAGAGCAGAGTGGCATACAGTGAAGGGCTGTAGAGTGGAGTGGCGTATATTGAAATAGCGTACAGTAGAGTGATGTAGAGTGGAATGGCATTGATTCTAGTGGTGTAGATGCAGTGGGGTATAGTGGAGTAGCATACAGTGGAATAGCATACAGTGTAGTGGCATGTAGTGGTGTGGGGTAGTGTGGAGTGGCAAAGATTCGAATAGGATAGAATTTTGTTGTAAAAAGTGCAATAGGACGTAGAGGAGTGGCATAGACTGGTTGGCATACAGTAGAACAGTGTACAGTGGAGTGGCGAAGAGTGGAGTAGAATAGAGTTTAGTGTGGTAGAGTGTAAAAGTGGTCAATTGGAGAATGTAGAGTGCAGTGGCATAGATTGGAGTGGGGTACAGTGAGTGAGGTACAGTGTAGTGGAAAACAGCACAATAGGCTAGGGTGAAGTGTCATAGAGTGTAGTGGTGTAGAGTGGAGTTGTGTATAATGGAGTGCTGTACAGTGGAGTAGAGTGGAATAGTGTATAGTGGAGTTGGGTACAGTGAAGTGGCGCAAAGTGGAGTGGTGTAGATTGGAATAGCTTAGATTGTAGTGGCAAGAGTGGAGTTGCATACAGTGGAATAGCATAGAGTGGAGTAGCATAGAGCTGACAAGCATGGAGTGCAGTGGTGAAGACTGGATTGGGAAAGAGTGTAGTGATTTAGAGTGGAGTGGCATAGAGTGGAGTTGTGTACCGTAGAATGGCATACAATAGAACAGCTTATTTTAAGAGTGGACTTGCATGGAGTAGAACAGCATAAGTGGAGTGTCATACAGAGGAGCTACGTACAGTGGAATAGTATAGAGTGTATTAACATACAGTGTTGTAGGCTACTGTGTAGTGACATAAACTGGAGTGTTGAACAGTTGAGCAGCATACAGTGGAATAACATTTGGTGGTGTTGTGTACAGTACAGTGGAGTTTGGTAGAGTAGAGTGACATCTAGTGGAATAACATAGAAGAGAGTGCCATACAGTAGAGTGGCATAGAGTGAAGTGGTGTAAAGTGTGGTATAGAGTGGACCAGCATAGAACGTAGTGATGTACAGTATTGCATTATACATTGAAATAGAGTGGAGTGGCGTATATTGGAGTGACATACAGTGGAATAGCAGCCATGCCGTTTCCAACACATTTTGACTGCGTTCTGTGTTTTGCTTCTTTGTTGGTTATGGTTTTAGATCTATGTAATTACTAGCTTTTATTGTTGTTCCCTACCTATTACCACTTCATTTAGGTGTTAATAGGTAGATACATGTGTTTACAGTTTTCTAGATATTTTGACAACAGTTTAGGGAGAACTGAACATTTCTTTTTTAATTTTTTTTAAGTAGTGCAGTATTTTGTAGCTATTACTATGGTTCTCAATACCTTTAAAAAAATATAGAAACGTAGAAATACTTTCCCTACCTATTACTACTTAAATAAAGTGAAAACAGGTAGGGAAAAAATAAAACACCTAATATTTTTAGAAGTGGGGTCTCTAGTTGGTAGTGGTTTGCACCTTGTCTAAGTAGGAACTCTCTCTCTAGTCAGGGTAAGGGAATCACACAGCTAAGAAAAACCCATGCTCACCCCCTTCGTAGCATGGCATGAGCTGTCTGGCTCATCTCAGAGGCAATGTGTAAAGCATTTGTAACTACAAACACAATACCACAGTGAAAACGCTACAAAAGGAGTCCACACTAGTTAGAAAAATAGCCAATATTTATCTGAAAGAAACAAGACCAAAATGTCAAAAATCCAACATACACAAGTCAAAATATCACTTTAAAAAGATTAAGCAAGTTTATATGCGTCAAAAATCAAAACTTATTCAACCAAGAGCAGGTGCTGCATTGGAGTTCGAACGGATGCCACGGACATCAGTGACACAGTGCTTGGGACTCACCCTGCAGTGATTTTCTAATGCGCTGTGATGGTGAGATGGGCCCTGCGAGGAAATCGGTGGTCAATGTTTCAGACAAGAACCACGCTTCGGTACAGGCAGCGGTGATGTGTCGATCTTTTGCAGCGATGCATCGAGAAAATATGCGCTGGGAGTCGCTGCATGGATTTTCTTCTCAAGCTCACCAGGTTACACTTCCAAGGGACCAGGAACTGGATTTGGCACCACTTTGCAAGTCAGGACTCTCAGCACAAGAGCTCAGACACTGGTAGGTGAAATCTTTGAAGGTCCTGAGTCTTCTTAACAGGAGGCAAGCACACACAGGCCCTTGGAGAACCTTGGAAGCAGGATGTCGAAAGCAAAGTGCGATCTTTTCTCTCCCAAGATAAAACCAGCAAGCAGCAGGCCAGCACAACAAAACAACAGACAGAGTGGCAGTCACTCCTACAGCATCCAGCATTTTTTTTGTTCCGAATATCCTCAGTCAGGAAGTGTTCTGATTTTGGGGTGTCCGAGGTACAATACTAATATCCTTTTCTGCCTTTGAAGTAGGCAAACTTCAAAGAAAAGTCTTTGTAGTGCACAAGACCCTGCCTTTTCCTGACCTGGCTCCAGACAAATTACAGGGGGATGGAGACTGCTTTGTGTGAGGGCAGGCAAAGCCCTATTCATGTGTCAGTGACAACAACTCCCACCACTCTTTGCTCGGGAAGGCCCATCAGCCATGGTGACGGGCCATCAGGATAAACAAGGCACACCTCAGCTCCCTTTGTGTGACTGTCTAGAGTGAACGTATATGAGCCCAACTGTCAGGCAACCCAGATGTTTATTCTACAGGCAGGCCGATGCACAGAATCATTAACCCGTTTACCGCGGCGGCAATTCTGCCACGGTGCGGGCGTTTCATTGAGTGGGCAGTGCCGCGTCGGCCAATGGACGTGCGCAGCACTACCGAGGTAGTGCTCGCAACAGCCGTTGTCCGATGGGGGCACATAACGGGTTAAGCAAGAAAATCCCCACTTTATAAAAGCAACTTCACCAAAAAATGTTTTTTTTAAATTGTAAGTTTAAAGACCCCAAACTTCAAATCCCTATCTGCTCTGAATGATAAGCTACACTTAGAAGATATTTCAAGGCAATGCCCTTGTTACCCTAGGGGAGAGATAGTCCTTGTAAAAGTGAAACAAATTAGCAGTATTTCACTATTACGACATGTAAAATACACAAGTACTTTCCTACCTTTTATCGAAACTGCACCCTGGCCATGAGGCTACCTTTGGCTTACATGTAGTAAAAGCAAAGGTTTGGACTGGGCAGGTGGGTGAACTTGCAAGGTCAAAATGGCAGTTTAAAACTGCACACACAGAAACTGCTGTGGTGGGTCTGAGACATGTTTGCAGGGCTACTCAGGAGGCTGTCACAATCAGTGTTGCAGGCCCACTAGTAGCATTTGATTTACAGGCCCTGGGAAGACCCTGTGCACTTTTCTAGGGACTTACTAGTAAATCAAATATGCAATCCATGGATAAACCAATCACCAATACACTTTACACAGGGGGCACTTCATCTTTAGGGCTGGTCAGCAGTAGTAAAGTGCCAAAGTCCTAAAGCTAGCAAAAACAGGTCTGAAAAAATAGGTGGCAGAAGGCAAAAAGTTTGGGGATAACCGTTAAAAAGTGCCAGGTTCAACACTTATCTGCAACGCCGGGCAAAACAAAGACAAAGGCCATGCACTTCTGATTGCCCCACATATTACTTCAATCATCACATCATTGATAGCATGACTGTAACATCTGAGGTAACATCATTGATGACAAGACTGAGCATGTCAGGGGCACGACTTATAGTTACCTCTGGACACGAGTTATAGTTAATTTTTATTTTTCATAATTTATGTGGCACTCTGGGCCTAAAAGGGGATTGTCTTGGCCTATACTGCCTGCTCTCTTATGTCTGGACAAAGATATACCTCTCTGATGAGCTCTGACTGGAGCTAAGCATGTGTCAGGGGTTGCATTTATTAAACAACAAATGGAGGAGTATCTCCTAGAGGCAGTCTACTGCCTCTATTTTACATTACCGAGGTGCATATAGTGCCATACAACATGGGACAGGTTTTGTCCTTTAGAAGACCCCTCACTCACCAAACTGGTTGTGACATGCTTCATCATCGGGGTCCCACCCGGACAGCCGAGTGCCATCCGGGTGTGCTTCGACACCTGACTACAGTGGAGCGGGTTTTTAGATTTTTTATATGTGCAAAGAGGTACAGTGATGAATCCGAGAATTTTGAGTGTTGCACAGAAATAGACTTCATTATCTGGTTAAATGGGTTTATGCTCGTGAACAATTCATGGCCTTTGAGTATGATTGGTACTTCACAATGTGCATCCTGTATGAGCCTCTAAGTATGATTGGCACATCACTATGCTCAACCCGTATGAAACTGATTATCTTGGTCATTGTTTTGAACCCGAACAACCGATCAGATCATTTGGGCTCTCGCCCCTAACAGCCAGGCCACTTCCCAACCAGGTGCCCCCCTTACCATTCGTCATGCCATTACCACCATTGGGCTGCCATTTCGGACTCGTATTCGGGTCCCTACGATTGGTCACTTCATTGTAATACATGGCGACTATCGGCACTTATTACTTTTTAGATATACACCTAACCGGTGTTTACTCTGTTTTGTTTCCTTTTTTCCCCTTTTTTCCTGAGTATGCCTATTATGCATCAACTCCAGCCGAATACGTGGGAGGGTGATTGCTTCACTCGGCCTCCACCTCATCGGTTAGTTTTCTGTTATTATTAGTTTTTGCATTTGTTCCTTTAACTTCTAACTTTATTGAAGTCACACAGTCGGCGGCGCTGACAGCGAGCAACAAACGCCGCCCAGGTCGCCTTGACTACCACGTACCTCGTGACTCACGTGACTTCACAACACCCCTGACCCGGAAGCGCGGAATCTCACTTAGCGTTCTCCGAAGCCCGCAGATCACATCCACGGGGCTCCACACAGGTTACCTGCTAGGTGAATTTGCCTTGACGATCAACCCACAAGTAAGTGCTTTGGCACAATTTCCCCCAGTCTGAATATAGACGGCTCCACGAGGCCATACTCACGACTCCTGTCCCGTCTCCCCTGCTTTTTTCTAGATAGTGGCAGTGATTTATTGCAGGAACCGGGACGCCCATGAAGCAAACAATTTGAGCACTTCCAGTAAGAGAGGCTGCCCCCACCATTATCATTTTATCATTTTCCTTCACACAAGTCTATATTCTTCACTTGAGGAGTGTTTTCCTTCGACTAGTAACCCTTTATTTGTCCGGAACCTGTGACCCCACGTGTGTTTTGCGTTTGTTGGAACTTTTGACCAAACGCGTGTAAGATACTGTAATCAATACACGCAATACCCTCCGTTGCGAGGCTAATGACACCCACCACCGTACTGTATGTTTTCACCACCTCTTGATTATATGGGCGGAGCATTTGCGAACGCGAACAGCACAGTCCTTTAACTATACAGTTCTGAGTGGGTTGTACTAATCACTATCACAGACTCAGTCTGTTATTTAACAGTACGACTGTCTGTGTGAGCTATGATTCATAGACTGAACAATGAGAAACTTCCACAACGTGGTCTCCACATGATTTGATGCCTTACACAAGGTGCATCTCAAACGCTATGTATGTTTTATGTATATGTACCATGTGTTTGTTGCCCCAACCCCTTCCCTCCTTTGTTTCCACAGGTTTTTTCCAAAAATCTTGGAGAAAAACACTATTTTGAAACAAAACCACGATTTTGTGGTTTCTATGTTTTTCACGTAGTCGAGGGCAGGGTACACCTTAGCGTGTGTACACCACCCAGACTACATACACTGGTCCAGACGAAAACCTTATAATTGCATCATGGTTGAAACATGTAGACCAACATTTTAATTCAATGCACGACTTGTTTGACACCACCAGCCTACCTAACCAGGCAAAAGGTGTCCCACATTATTTTACCTGTTGCCCAAGCACTCCAGAGTAAATTCAACGAGTGAGTAGTGTTGGACAACTTTTAATTAATCACTCACTGTACCTCTTTGCACATATAAAAAATCAAAAAACCCGCTCCACTGTAGTCAGGTGTCGAAGCACACACAGATGGCACTCGGCTGTCCGGGTGGGACCCCGATGAGGAAGCATGTCACCAACCAGGTTGGTGAGTGAGGGGTCTTCTAAAGGACAAAACCTGTCCCATGTTGTACGGCACTACATGCACCTCGGTAATGTAAAAAAGAGGCAGTAGACTGCCTCTAGGAGATACTCCACCATTTGTTGTTTAATACTGATTAAAGGGGACCAGGAGTTTCCTCCCTACATTTGATTAAATACACTTTCTCTCTCATTTTGTTTAATACAGGGGTTGCATTTATTCATCCGTGGTTTGCTTGGATGCAATTTTATCAATGCTTAGCTGTAATAATGTGCTTAGAGTGGTAAACGTTTTTTTTAATCTTTCTCCTCAGTGTGAATGGCACTTGCTAATCCTGTAGTAAAAACGTTGTTGTTGAAGATGGCAAAAGGCCTTTTGTCACTCTAGATCAGCATAGCTGGCATTCAGCTATATATAATGAAAAAAACAAAAGTAAAAGTAATGTTATAATTAGGTAAAATGTCTAATAACAACATACCATTTTAAACAGTAAAAATCACAGCAATTCATCAGTTATAGTTATAGTTATCTCAACTAACTATGACTTGCGCCTCAAGGTACATGTAACTGGAACCCCCTCAATGCACAGTTTTCTCATCAATAATTTCCTTGCAAATGTTGCAGCGATAATATCAATGATGTCATAAAACAAGTCCTGAGTATTGTAATATGTGGAGTAATTAGCAGTGCATGTCGAGGGTGTGAGTTTAAGTTACCTTAAGGCACAAGTCATAGTTGCTTGAGATGACTATAACTAAAACTGGTGAATTTCTGTAGTTTTTTGAGTTGAAAACATGATGTTGCTACTGTACATTTCACCTAACTATAACATTCCTATAACTTTATTTTTTCCAGAGAATTTCTAGTTTTTTATAAATGTAAGGTAATAATTTATTACCATAAGGAAAAACAAACCCCCTGTGCACCAGGGGTTGGCAACCTTTGGGGTTGTTGGCCACAGGACCTGACCAAAGGCCAGGCCCTGAGGCTATTCCCCCCCAGAGGCAGCCAACTCCACACTGCGCATAGTCTTCAGCTTTGTGCGGAGGGGTTTGAGAACAGGGCCTGGCCTGAGGCCACACCCTGTGCCCTACCATCCAAAGGCAGCCAAACTCACTCTTCACAGGGCGTTCGGGCATGCTTGGCAGGGAGTTGGCGCAGGGTCTGAAATGTGGCCACCTCACCGAGCCGCTTTGGCCCCGGAGACCCCATCCACCGGGGTGAAATATAAAAAAAAGGGAGGGAGGCCACTATTTAATCGATGAAACAAACTAACACAGCCATCAGTGTTGTCTTCAATTAGGTCATTAGAGATGTCATCAGTGATGTCATAAATGATGTCATAAAACATGTTGTGAGTGATGTAAAGTGTGTTAGGTCATTAGCAGTGCTTTGTAGGAGTGCAGGTTATAGTTAGCTCTGCTTTATAATGAAAAAAGAACACTTTATCACACCTAACAATAATGTTACTTTAATCTTGGTTTTTTTTCCATGAAGTTTTAGTTGTTTTTTACATAAAGTAATATTTTATTACAATGCGTAAAGTCAAGCCCATGCATTGACCCCCTTAGACCCAACCATTGAGATATAGAAATATTTTTTAACCTTAATTTCTACTAAACTGATTTACACCAAGTCATAAAAAGTGCAATCTGTAAGCCAAAATCTAGCTTCCAGCCAAACTTGGTGAAATTTTCAGACGTTTTTACAGTGGTACTACCTAAATAAGTAAATGGAAAATGCATGGGTAAAATGTGCATTTGGGGCCCCCTTTTTTCCTGGCCCCCATTTGATGGATCACTCCAAAACTTTCCAGGAAGGAGCAGAGGTCAATTTGCTTTTTTGGAAAGTTTTGTGAAGATTTGTCACATGGCGCCAAAGTTTTTAGAAAAACAAATAAATGCCTTGTCTCTGGAAAAGCTATCCTGACAAGAACTGCCCAGTGGCAGCAATCGCAGCAGCAACTGCAGAAGATTACAAAAGTTGTAAATAGGAATACATAATAGCAATTATAAAGTAAAAATATTGGTAGACAGTATTGTAGACGGACATTAAGGTACTGAGGTAGCTAGGGTAGGATATAGTTGCTGATACAGATTTGTGATAGATACAGTAAAAATATTAACATAGCACATTACATATGACAGCAGTAAATGGACAAGTTTACAAGTGTTTAAGTAGAAATATATAGTAGGAATTATAAAGGAAACATTCAGGTAAACAGTAATAAAGATGAACACTAAGGTGCTGAGGTAGCAAGGGTATGGTCCCAAGATTGTGGGCAGGACATAGGCACAGTTTTTTCCTGAGGTAGTGAGGCTCCACGTTCCTCAGATAGTGTGTCATTTGGGCAAACAGACCATTCCAATGGATTAGGGGGAGCGTTTAAATATTGGTTGGCAAAAAGAAGTTTCAGCTCTTTTTGAAGTGAAGGAATGAGTGATTTTCATGTGGGTTTTGGGGAAGCAAATTCCATATTCTTAGAGCAATCCTGGAGAAGGCGTGGGCACGAGATTTCTCTTTTTAACATTTTGACAGAATCAGGAATATTCTATTGCAGTTTCGAAGAGGTCTCTATTAACCGTGATTTGATGATTTGTTTGCAAGGAGACTGACTTTTCCATGTAGAGAGATTTGTGAATTATGCAAGCTCTTTTGAATATAGCTCTTGCTTCTATTTGAAGCCAGTTGTGCTGCTCATCCCCCCGAAAGTAGTCTAGCTGCTGCATGGAGTGTAGCTTTCAAAGGGTCTAGGTGTGCTTTTGGAGAGCTCACAATCGTTGCGTTATCTTAGTCCAGCTTGGGTGTACTAAACATTGCACCATGATGTTTAGGTCTTCAATGGGGATTAAGGGTTCAACTTTTTTAAGGTGTTTCAGCATGTTGAGGGAGCTTTTTGCAGAGGCATTAATATGTTCTTTCACGTTCAAATGACTCTCAAGTGTAATCATGAGGGATTTAAGGGAGTTGGAGGTGCACAGTTTGCAATTTAATGCAGTGAGTTGTCAAGCCTTGTGTCTATGGGAAAGGATTATTCCTTAGGCTGGATGTAAAGGAGTTTGGTTTTGTAGGAGTTGAGCTCTAGATGGTTGCTAGTCAGCCAGGCTTGGACCATGGTGAGGGTGCTATTTAGCAGGTGGATATCTTTTACTGAGGTGATTTTCATGTAGAGTTTTGTGTCATCTGCATAGAAATGATAGGCCATTTCTGCTTTATTCAGCATCACTGCCAGGGTTTCCATCTAGAGATTCAAAAGGGCAGGGGACTGGAATGACTGTTAGGGACTCCTTGTGAGAAGGGTGCTCCTTTTGCGGTTGAGTTATTGATTTTGATTAGCTGTGATTGTTGGTTTAGGAAAGAGGCGAACCACTGGAGGACAATTCCATTGATGCCTGCATGCTGTGAAAGTGTGATTAGGGGGATGTCATGGTTTACAGTATCAACGGTGGCCAAGAGGACCGGAAGGCAGGCCTGCCCATAATCTAGAGATGTGTGCACGTCATCTTTGATAATCATTATTGCAGTCTCTGTACTGCAGCTGTTTCTGAACCCAGACTAGACGGTGCCATGCACGTTGTATTTCTCAATGTGGTTCTTGAGTTGAGCAAACACACATTTTTGATGGTTTCAGCAAGGAGAAAGAGGTTAGTTATAGTTTTATAATTATTAAGGTCATTCTGCTCAGTACCTGTTTTCTTTGATGAGGGGGTGACTTGTCGAGTTTAAGGGAGGCCAGCATGTAGTCGCTTGATAGGGAGGAGGAGTTGATCATTTTAGTCCATGTAGGAGAGATGATGTGACTGAGGTTTTTTACAAGAGCAGTGGGTATGGGGTCGGAGATGTGCGATGTCAACTTCATGCTGGTGAACTATTTAAGGACTTCTTCTACAGGGATATGGCCGAATTCCATCCAGGTTGCATAATTCTTCAGTGGCAGGGGGTTGAGGTTAGAGAGCCATGTTATTGAGGGAGCAGACAGCCATTTTGAAGGTAGTTCTATGTGTGGACCATTATCACAAGGGGCATCCTTGGTGCCGGGTGGGGATCTTTGTGTTTGAAGAGAGAGCTCATTCTGAGATAATATGCCAGAGAAGAAACATATTCACAGTGCAGGCCCCTCGCCTTGATCACCAGTCAGAAAATATTATCTCCACTTTTTTGGCTTTTGAAGCCAAAAAAGCAGAGATAAGGCCCTTGATAATATGCCCCCAGGTGTCAGTGGCACCCTGCCTTGTCCCAGTGTCTCAGTCGATCGTGTGCGGTATATGTCTGATAACTGGGCACAGTGGTGAGCCTGAAAGGCAGATGGCATGCTGGACCTTGACATGGATCATCTCACCACACCACCACCTTGGTCATGCCCTAAAAAACAGTTTTACTGCTAAATTAAAAATCCACGCAGACATTAAACTTCAGGTTTTCATAATCATATAATGTGTGCATACTTTGCTCGGTCTTCATTCTATTTACAGTGTATTTTCACATTACTACAGTTTCTTTTTAATTTCCTTTCCTCAAGAGAGGAGAGGGCAGTACCAAGGAATGGAGTACAAACCTTCACTCTGAGCCTTTTTCTAAACTCACAATTGCAATTCAGTGGGGTTTGATACATGTCCCTAAAAAAACTCTTCGAATATAGAATCTTATACAAAAGTCAAATCTTTGTCCCACAATAAACTGTCAGGTTTGCCTTCCGAATCTGTTAAATCCATGCTTGTCCAAGTTGCCTTTTCTTCTTTTGTCTGTCTTAAAATTCATCTTCACCTTCTACTGCCATTTCCTATCCCACACTTGTCAGACAACATTCCACCCCTTACCTATGCTTTTTATTTCACCAGAGCTTTTCTCCTTCACAACAAACTCCTTCTGATTCTTCCTCCTTTAGCTCCTTTTGCTCCTCTATGCTTCCAATCATATGAGTGTTTCAATTATGTGACCCCTTTTGCACTCCTAAACTCTTTGCTTTGTTATTTTGCTGCACAAGCTCATCCGTAGTTCTTATGTGTGACCTTCCTACATCATTTTCCTTTATTCCATTCATGATGACATCATAGCATATCTGTCCTGGAAAGGTGCACTATGCTATCTGTATTCACAAGTGTCATGTTGATCTCAAAATACTAAAATTTGTTTTAGAATGCTCATTATATAAGAGTGAAATAGGTGTTACCTCAGAAATTGAATCAACTGGGGACAAGCAAGTTGAGAAGATTAATATCCAAGCAGTCTTTAGGAAGGGAATGCCTTCCATTGGCATCTGAATTTCATGTGGTCACGTTGCAGGCACAGATCCATGAATTGAGAACTACAGAAGGAGGAATTTTAATGATACAGCGACCATTTGCTTAAACCTTCATTAGACACGTATGAAATCAAGGTCAAGAAGTCTTCAACAATCTCGGTGATTGGTGAGGACTTCTTCTCCACTGCCATATTTACTCCTTCTCCACTGCCATTTTTGCTTGTTTCAAATTCATACTGCTGATGTTATCAATTGCATATTGACTTTTCAGGTACTAGTTCTTGCTACCTCATCCCAGTTGTACATTTTATCTTTCCTTTTTTTTAAATTCATGGTCGTTTGTAATTTAACTAGGGGCCTCATTTATGAAAAGTGACGCATCGCTGCGTGAAAACAGCGATGCGTCACTTTTCACTGCGCACTCCTTGCGACACCAATGATGCGTCATATTTAATGTATGACGCATCATGTCGCAAGGACTTACAGATACGTCAGTATTTCTGACGCATCTGTAAGCGCAAAAGTGACTCATTGCTGGAGTGTGTCAGAAAAGTGACGCATCTCCAGCAATGCGTCCTTTCACATGGGGAAAGCCCCATGTGAAAGGGCTTGCGTCAGTCTTACGCTTGCTGTGAGGCAGGCGCAAGATTTTGACGCAACAGCATCCTAAAAGTGACGCAGTGAAATCTCATAGATTTCACTGCGTCACTATTACGAGGCTTTTTGCGGGGGAACGCCCCCTCTGCATACATTATACCTGACGCAGGTATAATGTGACGCAGGGGTTTAAATAGTGACGCATCTATCTAGATGTGTCACTTTTTAAATATGGCGCAACAAGGCGCATGTTTTACACCGCAGATGCGTCACAAAAAGTGACGCATCCGCAGCGCAAAACTGACGCAAGGCCTCATAAATGAGGCCCCAGGTATTTACAGTAATTCCATATATATATTTATATGGTTACCTTTTTACTTTTGTCTTGCAGCTTTGTCCCTCAACTGTAAAGCGCTCAAACGCCTTTGGGCCATCTTAAAACTATATAAAACTGCAAAAATAAATACGTTAAATTAGCACAGTTTATTATTGAATGATTATTTTTTGTCACCATTTATTAAAATGATTATTGTAGGCGCTGCAAGTACTGCATCATGAGATGTAAAACTCGTTCAATAAAATGTAACAGTTTACAAACAAACTATTCAATAAAGTGTCATAATACTTGGTTGTATTAAAAGACATCAGTGAAAACACCAGTAGCAAGTCTTCTCAGCCCCCACTTTAGAAAAGCATCCAGGGGACCAGCACACATTTAAATGAAAAATAAATGTGTCTAAATTCAGCTAGGACTTCAGATCACACAGCTTCAGCCCCTACGTGTTCTCTGTCTCTAGCACTTGCAGCAGACACAGTCTTCACCGCTCCTTCAGCAGGTTTCACATTCTGACAAGCATAAGCTACGCCCTGCATCCCTCCTCCAGCCCACTCTTTGATTTGCGAAATTAAAGACATTCGTTTCTGCCCGGGTCCTATTGTGACAGTTCATTGCTTTAACCAGAATAAAAATGCCAGCACGTATCGATTCATAAGAGCCCCGAGCTTTTCAGCTGTGAGACTTGACATTTTACTAAAATTAAATAACCAGTGGAGAAATCAGAGGTACCCCTCTAATACCAGACATGTGTCACTGAATCAAATATATCCGCCAGCTTCATTTATAACCGTGTTTAGTGCGGGCTCTTACCATTTTACATATGTCTACGAGCAGTGTACGCGCTGACGTCACCAGTTCATTCCTTTTCTTGGTGTCTGTCAAGTTGTTTACTGAATGGAGAGAAAGACGTGCCTTCAACACTGACTAGTACATTTCAAACTCTAATTTAGTTTCTGGTGCCATAAACAGTTTTGAAAACAGACGTTGGTGGAAAGTAGATAGTTAATCTTAGAGATTTATTAAGAAAGTACAAACATAATGACACACACACACACACTCACGCGCAAACGCGCACAACATACGTATAATTATATCATCATACGAGCAGTGAGATTTGTTTTCATTGTGTCATTAGAGCTCCGTACAGTTCTTATAAATTAGTTCATTTGTCTAAGATTTTACTGCCAAAACCAAACCACACTTTATATGCTGCTAATAAGAGATCGCATTTCTATGTCCGTTGTATTTAACTTTGTTTTACTTCTGTACTATTGCTTGGATAACAGTTCAATACAATGATTTCAGTACATAAAAGGTGAATTTGAGAGTCCCTGTATCAATTTGTGCATTGGTATTAGTTATGAAAATGTTGTTTTGCAGAATCGTATTGTTTGTTAAAACATTTTTGGAAACTTACCATAAAGACATTTCTCACAGGCTTAACTTTGATTCACCAAGCGAATGTTACATTGTGGCGCATATTTACTAACATTTCACTCAATGCAGGGCAACAAGCAAAGTTACTGCACTGAGCTGCATTGCGTGAAAGGAAGATAGCATATTTACTGAGATGTGCAAGGGTGTCTGTCAATCAATCAATCAATCACATAATTTGTAAAGCGCACTACATACCCGCAAGGGTTTCAAGGTGCTGAGGGGTAGGGAGGAAGGGGGTGCTGTAACTACTGCTCGAACAACCAGGTCTTGGGTTGTCTCCTGAAGATTAGAAGGTCTTCGGTTTGTCGTAGGATGAGGGGGAGGGTGTTCCAGGTCTTGGCAGTGCGGTGGGAGAAGGATTTGCCACCGGCTGTGGTTCTGCGGATGCGTGGGACGGTAGCCAGGGAGAGGTCTGCGGAGCGGAGATTCCTGTTGGGTATGTAGAAGGAGAGTCGACTGTTGAGATAGGTTGGGCCGGATCAGGAGCTTGAAGGAGATTCTTCTGTCGACTGGGAGCCAGTGCAGGTTTCTCAGGTGGGGGGGTGATGTGGTCACGCCGTGGGACGTCGAGGATCAGGTTTGCAGAGGCATGCTGGATTCTTTGCAGTCTGTTGATGAGCTTGGTTGGGTCTCCGGCGTAGACGGCCTTTCCGTAGTCGAGTCTGCTGCTGACTAGGGCCTGGGTGACTGTTTTCCTTGTGTCTGTCAGGATCCATCTGTAGATTTTGCAGAGCATCCGGAGGGTGTTGAAGCAGGAGGAGGAGACAGCGTTGACTTCTTTGGTCCTGGTGAGTTTCGAGTCGAGGATGACTCCCAGGTTGCGTGCGTGGTTGGTGGGGGCAGGGTCCCCAGTGATGTGGGCCACCAGGAATTGTCCCACGCTGAGGGGTTGGGCCCGAGGATGAGGATCTCCATCTTGTCTGTGTTCAGTTTAAGGTGGCTATCCTCCATCCAGTCGGTGACGGACTTTATTCCGTAGTGTAGGTTGGATTTGGCAGTGAAAGGGTCCTTGGTGAGGGAGAGGATCAGTTGTGTGTCGTTGGCGTAGGAGATTATGTTGAGGTCGTGATGTTGGGTGATGCATCCGAGAGGTGCCATGTAGACGTTGAACAGCGTCAGGCTGAGGGAGGATCCCTGTGGGACACTGCAGATGATCTCGGAGGCTTCGGATTGGAACGGGGGAGACGGACTCTCTGGGTTCTGCCGGAGAGGAAGGAGGAGGTCCAGTCCAGGGCTTTGTCTCGGTATCCTGCGTCGTGGAGTCGTGTGCGATGGCAGACGGTATCGAAGGCGGCGGAGAGGTGCAGGAGGATGAGGGCCGCCGTCTCGCAGTTGTCCAGTAGTATCCTGATGACGTTGGGGCGGCGATGAGGGCGGTCTCGGTGCTGTGGTTGCTGAGAAACCTGACTGTGAGGGGTCCAGGATGCTGTTGTCTTCGAGTTAGCGGGTGAGTTGGATGTTGACTATCTTTTCGATGACTTTAGCTGGGAACGGAAGTAGGGAGATGGGCCGGAAGTTTTTCAGTTTGCTCGGGTCCGCCTTGGGTTTCTTCAGTAGAGCGTTGATCTCGGCGTGTTTCCAGCTTTCAGGGAAGGTTGCGGTCTCGAAGGAGAGGTGGATGATGTTGCATAGGTGGGGTGCGATGGAGCTGCCAGCTTTGTTGAAGATTTGGTGTGGGAAAGGGTCAGACTGTGAGCGTGAGTGGATTGTGCCCACGGTCTTGATTGGGTCTTCGATGCTCACGTTGGCCCAGGTTGTCATTGTCGGTGGGCTGAGGTTGTTCCGGCGTGTTGGGACCTGTCAGGGACATCCGGGGGTTGAAGCTATTGTGGATGTCGGTGATCTTGCGGTAGAAGAAGGAGGTGAGGGAGTCGCACAGGGCTTGCGACGGTGGGATGTCGTTGGCGTTGGGGCTGGGGTTGGAGAGTTCCTTCATGACATTGAAAATCTCCTTGCTGTTGTGTGCGTTGTTGTCGAGTCGGTCTTTGAAGGAGGTTCTCTTGGCGGTCCTGATGAGGTGGTGGTGGTTGTGGATGGCGTCTTTGTAGGCTGTGTGGCGACTTCTCGCTGAGCCATATGTTCTCCAACTTCCGACAGGTGCACTTTGACGCTAGGAGTTCCGGGGTGAACCAGTTGGCTCTCTTGTTGGTGTCTATGAGGGTTGTTTTTTTCAGCAGGGCTAAGGTGTTTGGCGCAGTTGTCCATCCATCATCTGAGGGTGCGTGCACTCTCGTTGGAGTTGGAGGGGTTGGTCGGTGGGTTGAGTGCAAGGTTTGTCTGTAGTTGTACTTCGGTGATTTTGCCCCAGCGGCGACGGGGGATCTGTAGGGTGCGGTGAGGTGCGACGGGTTTCCGGAAGGTGAAGTGGATGCAGTGGTGGTCGGTCCAGGTGGGTTTGAAGATGTGGCTGAAGGAGACGTGTGGGCTAGAGGAGAAGATGGCGTCAGGCGTGTGTCTGGCAATGTGGGTTGGTGATGTGACGAGCTGTTCCAGTCCGCGGTTGGTGAGATTGTCTGTCAGGGTGGCGGAGTTGCTGTCATTGTTGTTCTCCAGGTGGAAGTTCAGGTCTCCGAGGAGGATGTAGTTGGTGGAGGTCAGTGCGTGCTTGCTGATGAAGTCGTCAATGGCATTGCAGAATTGCTGTTGGGGTCCGGCTGCTCTGTAGATGAGGGTGCCTCTTAGGGTGGTCTTGGGGTCCATTTGGATCTGGAAGTGCATGTGTTCAGTGGTGCTGAGAGTGTCGTCAGTGTTTGTTGAGACCCTGATGGTTTTCCTGTGGACGATGGCGATTCCTCCTCCAACTCCGTTGGTGCTGTCTCTGCGGCGATCTTATATCTGTCGGAAATGGCTATGGCGATGTCTGGGGAGGAGGCTTCGTTCATCCAGGAAGGCGACGTCTGGAGATGCAGTGTTGAGTAGGTCCCAAGGCTCAACGGCATGTTTGCGTGCAGAGCGGGCAATGATCAGGATGCATCAGAGCTGGTTGTGTTTTGTCGTGGCGGGTGTCTCTGCATCTTCACTGCAGGAGAAGCAGCAGTTCTGGCAGGTGAAGGGGCCATGGGTGCGCTTCGGGGTGGCTCTGCAGCAGGCGGGGGTTTGTCCTGGGTTGAGAGCGATGAGGGTGCTGGTGTCGTATCAGAGGCAGTTTTCATGGCTGGTGCCGGGGCCAGTAGTTCTGGCACTGGGCGCGGTCCAGGTGCAGACGGGCGCAGCCGGGTTTGCCTCGGGTGCGCCTTTGGCATGCCAGCGGCCTGCCCGCTGCCTGCAGCCACGCAGCTGCGGCCATTTTGAGGGGAGGTGGGAGGGAGGAGCAGCTGGGAGGCGGGAGGCAGGGGTCAGCGAGAGGGCGCGGGGGCGGGCCCCCAGGGGTGATGGAGTGAGAATTCGCACTTAAAGCGACTTGCTCTTTTCATGAACCTCGTTAACTTGGAATAGTACTAAACATTCCTGTTCATCATTAATATTACACTTTTCCAGTACACGCGGGTGTCCTAGAGATGCTTGCATATGTGTTTACTAATCGTAACTCCGCTTGCATACTACAGAATGGCCGCTTCGCAGTAATTCTGTCTGCGCATGCGTCGGTCATACCCATGTGACGCACTCGCAGATTTGGAGGGAGAAGTTCGCTCATGCTCATTAATATTACACTTTTCCAGTACACGCGGGTGTCCTAGAGATGCTTGCATATGTGTTTACTAATCGTAACTCCGCTTGCATACTACAGAATGGCCGCTTCGCAGTAATTCTGTCTGCGCATGCGTCGATCATACCCATGTGACGCACTCGCAGATTTGGAGGGAGAAGTTCGCTCATGCTCATTTTAGCTGACATGACCGCTTGTTTCTAACCATGCGACCTGCTTGCATACGCTGCTTAGCATTTCTATCTATTCCTGCATAATTATTAATCGCTATAGTTATTATGAAGTAAGGGGTGCAGTGCAGATTATCATGGTGTACAGTGTATTCTACTTTTCTTTGTTATTAATTTGTTTTCGCTTACTTTTCATGTACCACGCATCCATGGGCCTGGGTGAGGGAACAAACTCCATATTGAAACCCGTCCCGACCCTGTCACGAGATGAGGGAAAACCTACACTGCGCAGAAGCAGAACCAAGCCAGCTGGCTTCTGAAGCAAGATGCGCCTGGGAACCTACCTTGGTCCTGGGGGGAGATGCTGCAATCTACCTAAATGTTGTTACATTGTTTCTGTCTACTGTATGCACTATTGTTTTCCTCTATTCCTATGCCTGGGAACAGGAATGTAAGGGGCGGGTATGAAAAATTTATATTCATTGTGAGAACGTAGAATTTATGAGGTAATAGAGACCTAATCGCCTCTCCTGACCAATCATAAGTGGGGACCCTGTCACTTGCAACATTTGTGGGTGGTCTGGGGACCTAAAAAGAGTATATCTAGCCCAGTTTAGTTAGGGAAAATTGTCCGACTTGTCCAAATAGCTGACCTGTCACCGACCCCACGACTCTATAGGTGATTGATACAGAGAGCTGCGGAGCGCTCTGTCCGAATTTCCACAAACTCCAAGGGGTGGAAATTAGTCTTAAGTGCTGGCGGAGCACTTTGCTGGGAAATTTGAGAACCCAATCGGGGTTATTGGCGGATTCCGTGCAGTGAGGGGGTAGCGCAGGCGTTGCATCCGAAGCTGCAGGTGTTGGTTGTGCCCTTTGGTGAGCCCAGTCCTGACCCAAATTTTGAGGGGTATCCTGTCCTGATTTCCGTGAGCTGTACCTGCTCACCTACTGATGTCCTAATTCCTTGAGGGTCCTTGTCCTCGTCCTTTCCCGAAGCTGACCCGTGGCCAGGGTTAGTCCTCATTCCCGTCCTAGGTAAATATACCTGTGGGTGTCCGTCTACTGTCCTTTTCTTCCTGTTCTTAATAAAGCCTCTATGCCCATGAAATTTCTCTCTGTTCACTCTATGAATGCATTTGCAATTGTTTGTTAGCATGTTCCATTTTCCCCCTTTCCTGTAGGGCATATTGAAACTGTTTTTGCTTAAAGTAAAGTGTGGTATTTAGGGTCTAAGTTAGAATAGACTAAGTTTAGGGTTTGAATCACTTATAGGCTATAGAAGTTCACTGACTAATGTGTTTTAAACTTTCTGTCCCTAGTTTAAGCCTAAACTGAATAGTGTGTTCCTTGTTACCCTTGCCCTTTAGAAAACTCTGTTGCCCTAAAAGGTGCTGTCCCTCATTCACAGTTACATCATCTTTTTGATTTTGCTTATTGATGTCTTTGTCAGTATTTGCCTCATAATCTTGTCACTTTAAATTTTTCATTTCCATATAAAGACTTTAAAACGCCTCAGGTGTCTGTGGTCATTCAGAAAAGTATAAATTTAATGTTGTGTGAATAAATCAAGGGTTTCTAGAAGGGTTATCTCCTGTCCTCAAAGCTCCTGATCCATCAGGAAGAATAAATGCCTGTGGTAAGTCAGGTGTTATGGTAATAGTGTTACAGGAAACATCCACAGAATACTGATAGTTGCTTGTAAAATCACCCGCCTTAAAAATCTTGCATCTCGAAATCACGTCATGGGCCCAAGTGCGTAAAAATCTGGTAAACTCTGAGCCGGGTGACCTGCGCGCTCTATCAGGGGCAGCAGCGGCGGGAAAGTGATCAGTGGGCAAGGAGGGGTAAGGAAACAGCGCACAGGAATGGGCAGCAAGAAACAAAGCCAGGGGCACAGGGCACAAAGCGCTGGTGGAGCTGTAGCGGGGGGGGTGAGAGACCTACCTGGAAGGTCAAGGGTCGCTCTCCTCACCGCGCAGCTGCCGCCGTTTTAAGGGGGGCTGGGATGGAGAAGCAGCTGGGAGGCGAGAGGCAGCAAGTGGGCGCGGGCCGCAGGGGCAGCAGCGGCGGGAAAGCGATCAGTGGGCAAGGGAGGGCAAGGAAACAGCGCACAACAATGGACAGCAAGGAACAAAGCCAAGGGCACAAAGTGCTGGTTGAGCTGCAGCAGGGAGGAGCAACCTACCTGGAAGGTCAAGGGTCACTCTCCTCACCGCGCAGCTGCCGCCGTTTTAAGGGGAGCTGGGAGGGAGGAGCAGCTGGGAGGCGAGAGGCAGGGGTCAGCGAGTGGGCGCGGGGGGTGGCGGGCCGCAGGGGCAGCAGCGGCGGGAAAGTGATCAGTGGGTAAGGGGAGCGAGAAAATAGCACACAGGAATGGGCAGAAAGGAACAAAGCCAAGGGCACAGGGCACAATGCGCTGGTGGAGCCGCAGCGGGGGTGGAGCGACCTACCTAGAAGGTCAAGGGTTGCTCTCCTCACCATGCAGCTGCCATCATTTTAATGGGTATATATAAAGAAAGTGGTCCTAGACACAATTTTTAAACACTGCTAGTGATGTGAGTATTACTTCTTCGCAGTCAACAAATAGTCAGACTTAATCTGAACACACAGACACATGGAGATGTATTATTAGCTAATTCAGCTATAAATGCAAAAAAATGCAAAAAACACAACACAACAGTATCACAACAAATTATACTGCAGTTTATTTACAATTTCATAAAATTTTAGCAAGAAGAAAAAAGAAAGGTTGGTGCTCAGGTGAAGAAAGGTGTAAGTAAAGGTTTAGAGTGATTCAGTGCAACAAAGAAAATATTTTTACATTGCACATGTAAAGCCTACCCATACACAGTATATATACAATATTATACAGGGGGACAGGGAGGGACTGGTGTAGGCTTTAAACAATACAAAATGGGGGGATCGTCGACGTTTCGACCCTGGCGCAATAAGGGAAAGTCACGACCTCTGCTGCGGGTCTTCTTCAGGACGGTTGGGGGGCACTGGGGACGGGGAAGCACCAAAGGAATTGAGAAGGTGTAGCAATTCCAGATCAGTTGGGCGATACACCTCTGACTGAGAAATTCTGCTCTGACTAAGAGTTCAGTTGAGAAGCAGTTGGTACACAACGGGCAGTCGAATTCAATCGTGCCTAGTCCGGTAGTGCAATGTACATTGTACCGGTGGTAGAAGGCGAGGAAGAACTAGGTTTAGTTCAAGAGGACCTCAATTTTATGCGTTATCCTCAATAGTTCAGAAATAGGCAGGCCGTAGTTCATAAAGTTTGGTAACTCGAAGTACAATCTGGCAGCTCCCGACTCTCGCAACCGAGAGAAACCACCAACGCTTAATCCCTCCCAGCTCCTTAATGGGAGCTGGGAGGGAGGAGCAGCTGGGAGGTAGGAGGCGGGCAGCAGGGGTCAACGAGTGGGCGGGGGTGGGCGGGGTCGCTGGGGCAGCAGCTGCAGGAAAGCGATCAGTGGGCAAGGGGGGTGAGAAACAGCGCACAGGAATGGCCAGCAAGGAACAAATCCAAGGGCACAGGGCACAAAGCGCCGGTGGAGCTGCAGCGGGGGGAGCGACCTACCTGGAAGGTCAAGGGTCGCTCCGTGTTACACCTTCATGTTCAAAAACAATCCTTCGAAGCATAGAAAGAGGAAGTAAGGAGGAGGAATAAAGATATTTCTCCTGTGTACACCTGTTTCAGGGAGGCAAAACTTTTGGGCAATATCCCAGGTTTACTCAACTTAGTAAATTTGGGATTAAGTCAAAATTTATGAGTGTGTGCATGGAAGCGCCCACACTCCACCTGTAGAAGGCCTCCCCAACACAAAGTTACTTTGTATTTAGTAAACCATGCAAAGCCACACAAAGCTAAGCAAAGTGCCTTTGCATGGCTTAGTAAGTGTCAAAAAGGATTTTGCATCAGCGCTTTGCGGTAAAACTGATGCAACTGTGATACAAAACCATAGTAAATCTGGGCATGTGTGTATATTTACATTTATATAAATTTATATAAGAATTTATGCAACACTTATGCTGTTATCTTTTGGCCACCTCTTCATTTTTCTCTTCATGTCACTCCTTTGCATGTATTTTCTATTACGATGATCTACATTTTGCAGTAAGCTGTTCTTTCTGTTTCAACACATTTAGTGAAGTAAAAGCATAATATAACGTGATATGTCGGTTTTCGAGCATTAGCTTAATAGGGAAGTTTTATTGACTGGTGTATTTCTGGACAATAAAAAAATTAGATGACCTGCTATATGGCCAATGGAACAGGTGCAAAAGGGGTGATTTAGGAATATTTCTCATGAAAAAGTAAACATTTGATAGCATTGATTTAAAATATGCTTATGACTTTGAGATTCGTATTTTTGGCAATGACATTTCCGTAGAGCAGAAAACAAAACATAGAAAAGAGTTATGAAACTACTTAAAACTGCTATGGGCCTGATCACAAGCAAAGGCGCTATGTATCACCCCTGATAAATAACAATAGCAGAGGGTACGTTATTTATAGGGTGAATAAATGAAAACTATTGCGAACTCATGGGGAATAATATGCAGATTTTGATGTTTAATGCGCCAAAATATGCATGTCTCAGTAAATACCCCACGTTTTTCCCTGTTAAATTTCGGTAGGTTTTACCTGCTGAAATGTAACTAAGGTTGAGGTATTTAAAGCATCTGATAATAATGGGATGAATTAAATACCTTCAAACACATAATTCCGATACATGAGTAAACAGGAATATTATGACCCGCTCACAATCAGGACCTATGGATTTTGCCTTGGAAACAAATTGATATGCAAGCTAATTAGATGGAGGTCTTTGGCAGGAAAGAGAAAAAATAGCAAGTAGCATGACCTATTCTTGCTGGTATTTAACTTAATCTAAAAAGCAAATAAGTTTTTACCAACCGTCCTAGGTGATCATTAGAATAAAGTTAATTTTGATACACTACGGACTATTTTTTAACCATCCACCACTCACTAGTTTATTTTCTTTGCACAACACTGCCTGAACTCACCAACCCGCTCCGCAGTAAATCTGGCGTTGTAGCATACCAAAGAGACACTCGGTCTCTTTGGTGGGGCCCGATAATGAAGCATGTCATCACTAGGTGGTGAGTGAGGGCTTTCTTTAACGTCCTAAGGGAAGCCGTTTACTTGCTCCTTACTGTGGTCGAATACAACCATTGGACACTCTTTACTTGTTTATTGACTATTACCGGGGAATAAGAGCGTCACTCTACTCTCCCTGCCTCTCCTTTTGTTTAGACGCAATGTATAGGCACCTGCGTTGTTGGGGTTGCGTTGTGCATTATAATGGACATCTCCTGTACCAAAAGCAAGCCGTAGGCAATCCCGTCTGCCTTCAGTCTGCCCCTGGAACGTGCTCAGCACCAAGCACCCTTCCTTCTGGACACTCCACAGCTATGAAGCCAGCACCCTTCTCTCCATCAACCCTGGACCCCAGATAACCTGCCAGAAGCAACCTCTGTTCCAGACCAGACATCGCCATCGCCATCACTGAAGGCTACTAAATCACCCGCAATGATCACCCCGACCATCCAGGAGGCATTGCCATCACCTACAGAAGCACACTCTGACTGACCACGCACTGTAATGACCCAACAGTGACCTTGGAGCACTTCAACTTCCATATCAGGACCAACCCCAAACCCATACTCCGCATCCCAGTCATCTGCAAGCTCCCTGGGCCATGAAACCCTATTCTCCAATACCATTGTAGATCACATTGCAACCCATGCTCTCCCATCCACCAACGACATCCTACTCGGAGAACTCAAGTTCCACCTGGACAATCCCAGTAACCAGAACACCACCCCCTCTTGGGGAAGCTCCCCAACATCTGACTCAAGCAGCTAATCACTGCAGCAAGCCACATAGCAGAACACACGTCAAGCATGTCTCCTCCGCCAGTGGGAAATTCAACTACAGCCACACCACTGGACTCTCCTGGACTGACCATCAGTGTCTACAATATGTCTTCACCATGCCCACCGAACACCACCGCCATCATCGCCCCCCCTCGCAGCTGGATCAAGGCCACCAATGAACGTCTCGTCAACTCCCTCAGTACCATCATTCCGTCAATACTCAGAGACGATGACAACGCAGCGGGCAACTGCCACTGATGGATCTCCAACTATGCTGACACCCTGGCACCCCTCAAGAACAGCACTGCATCGGTACCTTACACCTGCCTCAGGGCTGGCGTAAGGATGAAGCAGTGCCACAGGGATAGGCTGGTCCCATCCATAGCTTGAATTGCATCATGCTTGTGACACAACTGCAGCAATGCGTGACTTCATCGCAGACGGATATGTCAGGATTACAGATTCATCTGTCATTAATTGCGTCATGGAACGCTGTCCAGTAAATACAGCTTATCCATAGTGTTGCAAGAAGGGAGTAGTGAAAAGTGTTGCAATGCTGTCTTGTCTGAGCGCTGCAACATTTTTCATGACCGAGGCCCAGGAATGTGCACTACCTTTTTGATGGTGCACATTCATGCCCTGTAGTTTTGTAGCAGGACAGCACAGCAACATTGCTTGCAGTGCTGTCCTGCACCAAGGCCTGCTGGAATAAGGCCCCATGTGTTATCTCAATTTTTAAGACCAGCTATTTTCTGGTCTTATAAAAGTGCCTCTAAAGGCAGTTAGAGGCAGTTTTTTTGGTCCTCTTACCTTCAAGAATTCCCTTGTAGAATTGGGTTTAGCAGCCGTTTTTGCACTAGAACGCCTCCTTTGCATGTCATTATCGCTAACAGAAGTGGTGATTTTTTCTATGGACGATTTTGCTGGAAAACTGCTGCTAACAGAGGTTAGCGACAGCTTGTACATATGGCGATAACATTATCTTTGCAAAACCGTCTGAAAAGTGCAGCTAATGCGGCAATAACTCCTTGTACATATGCCCCCTAGAGTCGTACTGAGTTGTTTCTTTATTTGGTATGTCTTCTGTATTTTCCAGCCTTCATGAAAGGCTCCGGAGAGATTTCCAGAGGAAGTTTATGTTAGATTGAATAAAATCTATTTCACTGGAAAGGCACTCATTTTCTGCAGGAGGACTAGAGTGTGGTAACCTGCTACAATACTGTTTTCAAGTATTCAGTGCAAGACATTGAATGTGTTTTACATTTCTGTTTGTAGATTTCTTTCAAACTAGCCTCTACTTTGAGGCTGGCATGGGAAATCTGGAGGCTTCTTATCATAACTATTTAACTTTAACTACATGTTGCATTGTGCCTAAAAGAAACATTCCTAACAGAGTTCATTATAGAACACAAATCAACTCAAAATATACCCTGGTGGAAGTGAGGGTTGAGTTTGTCACTTATGTAGTATGATGGCCGAATATTTAATTTTCTTTTTTCCATTGCTTACAATTTTAGCAGGCCTGCCCTAGTATAGCAGAGGTACTCATTTTGTTATGGTTTGTGCTCTGCATTATGTCTATCAATGTGCATCCGTTCCCAGGGTGTACCACATTTTGAACTTTTTTGTAGCCTGCCCTGATTATCAGATATTTTCAATAATGGATTGCCTCAGTATTTGGCTGTTCTATTTCTCTTCAGACTTTTGCTTGTTTTGCCTCCTTGCTGTGCAAAGCGAGTAAGGGAGTGCTAATTAAAATGAAAAACATTGTTCATAAACAAAAACAACATTCGTGCTTTTTTTCTCTCTCTACTCCCACTGGTTTTCGATGTTGTAAGAGTTTGAGGAGTACCAGACTCATCAGTACCAGATGTATGCCTGCGTGTGTATAGAGATTAATTACATATGTCACAGAGGGGCTACTAAAGCTTGAAACCATGTTGCTAACCCTACATTGCCAGTTCTTCAAATGTTGCAGGTTTGTATATTTTATAAGGTTTTTGTATCTTAAATTATCCCATTTCTCACATCCCTACTACAGTGTTCCATCTCCATCTGAATATTCATAGTACGCTGTGATAATGTGGTTGTTGCCTAGTACCAGGAGGTTAACTGACCTGCTAAATGAATCTAAACATAACATACGTTGGTGATGCCTGCACCTCTGAATCATATGGTCTTGCTGCCTAGTGGTGACTAAAATCCTCTGTAATCTTGTCATATTTCTCTATATATTTTAACAAATCTTTGTCCCTCCTCTACAGTCTCGTTTAACTGTTCTTGTCCATCCAAAGCATGGCATGGTAGGATTCATTGCAATATTGCAGGCACTACACAAAGATCATTGAGGACTCTAGGCCACCAAACTCTAAGGATGAGATTTCTGCAACATCTTCAGGTGTAAGGAGCACTGCATGTCTTGTCATTGAAGCAGAGCATCAATGCCACATAAGCCTCCAGCACATCTCTCAACCCATCAGAGTTGCTGGGGGTTTGTCCCTGGTTGTGGTACGCGCCTCAGAAACACCGGGAAACCATGGCAGTGGAGAAGCAGCTCTAAATCTGGATAGACTTGTTCACTGTGTGTGACTGATACATCTGTGGCTTCCTCCATGTCAGAGGAACTTTCTGGGGTGGACCTTTGCTCAGTTTTGCGCTCTCTCTGGGGGGGTGATATTTACAAGCCCCCTGCGCCACCAGTACATCACTTTTCGTGACCTACTGGTGGCGCAGGGGGCTCCTGAAAAGCCACCCTGCCTGACTTTTCCTCTCCTTGCCGATACGGCCCCTTCACACGCAGCAGTTTGCGTTGAAGGGGCGTTCCATGGGTGTTGCTGTGGGTGTTCCCACGCAACACCCATGGAACAAGATACCTCTCCAGATTTATGAGAAATCGTAAATCTGAAGATGCGTCTGAATGCTATGCCACCCTAGAGGTGGCGTAGGAAGGCGCAATGAGGAGAAATGTTTCATTTCTTCTCGTTTTTTCCTCTTTCAATGCCTGCTGCATTCTACAAGACGCATTAAAAGAGGAAAAACCTTTTAGTGATTGTTATTGTGCAGGAAGGTGCCCCTTCCTGCACAAAAATAATCTCCCCATGGCGCAGGCATCCTTGCACCATGGTGCAAGTGTGCCTGTGCAGGCGCTTGGCAGCTGTTTGTGCCTCAGCACAGGGGAGAGCACAGCAGTGTGACATATTCTTGTAAATATGTCGCATTCCTGTGCTCTGAAAGTGCTGCAGCGTGGCACAGCCAAAGGGCTTGCGGTGCCACACCGCGGCACTTTCTTGTAGATCTGTCCCTGGGTTTGTAAATCAGTGAGGACATTAATATGTATATTTCATTGTGGAATGTCAAATCATTTGTGAGTTTGAGTTAAAAATGTTGAAATAAATAGTTATGCAATTATTGATGGTTTTAACTAGAATGTAAATATGAGCAAAAATGTTGAGTCAATACTAAAACTAAATGTATTTACTACAGCTCCAATAATGCACCTGCAAGTTAAAAATAATCATTTTAATGGCGTTTTTTTCACTAAGATATAATTCTAAATAAGTTATAGTTTTTGTAAATCATTATACTATTTCATATATTAATAATAATCCTTACCTTGAGAAGTCGTTGGTGGGTTGGATGCACCAATGTTGCTTAAACCAACCACACACTGAGGCTGCGGTGCAAACTGAGAGGGAGATATTTACAATGAAATGGTGCAGTGCGCTGCTGCAATCAATTTGGCTCCACCAACCAACATCATTTGAAAAAGGCAGGTATGCACCGTATGAACAAGAATACGCTGCATCCTTGTGCTCTCCCCTGAGCCTGTGCTAAAAAAGTTGGCTAGCGCCATTGTGCATGGGGGTGCCTGTGTTGCAGGAATGATTGTGTTTGTGCAAGAAGGGACACCTTTCAGCACAAAAACAATCATTAATGGCGTTTTGCTCCTTCTCTATAGCACACATTGAAAGAGCAAAAAAGAGAAGTAAAAGCATTTCTTCATGTTGCACCACATTAACGCCTCCTTTTGAAAGGCATTGGTTATCGGCGCCGTCTCAGATTTACAGAACCTTGTAAATCTGAAGCAGTGTCAAAATGCAATGGGTGTTGCATGGGAAAGCCTACAGCAACACCCATTGCACGCCCCTTTTTGACAAAAAACAGCGTCAAGGTGGGCCTTATTTAGAAGGCGGCATTAAGCCACGCAAAGTGGCTTAGTGATTGCTAGAAAGCATGGAGCAGGGCACAGCACCACTAGAGCATCAAAAAAGGGGATGCTCCCGTGGTGCCTTGCCCTTGTAAATATGCCCCAGAGTTTCTAAATGAGTTAGTGGTGGCTGTTGTGAAGATCCGCAGTCTGTCCCACATGCATCTGCAAGGTGAATGGCAACTTTCTCTTTTGTCCTTGACTGCAATCAAATCACCTTATCCGAATATGTGGGATGGTGTGCTCAGTCACTCCTATGGAGTTTATTTTGTCTAGTTTGTCATTCCATATTTCATTCTTTTGTGACTCTGGAACATTAAAAGACCTTTTGCCAGAAAGCTCATCCTTGTGAGCCATACATTCCTCAGTCAGAACCTCCAGCTCATTTTTACTAAATTTAAAATTCCTACAACCAACATCCTTTTCTGATTCTTGTCTGGACATCCTTAATATTTCCACAGTAGCAGTCCAAAAACAGTTTAGGGACATATTATCAAGCACGGGCGTAACATTATCGCCGCTTTAGTGGCAGTTTCCTGCCGCTAAAGCGGTGATAAGGGGCTTGATAATATGCCCTAGAGAATTCCAATAGAAGCCCAGGTTTGATGTCCTTCCCACCAGGACCTGGGATTCTATTGGAATTCTCTAGGGCATATTATCAAGCCCCTTACCGCCGCTTTAGCAGCAGTTTCCTGCCGCTAAAGGGACGCTAATGTTATTGACCGTCCTTGAAAATATGGCCCCCTCAGGGTTACTCCAGGAATCAATCCTTCACTTTCTCTGTTTCAGGGCCCTGAAATAAGCATTCATTAAAGCACTTCTTCGATTTCATCTAATTAAGCAGCTCCTAAATGCAACTTTGTCAATTTGTGTTTCCAAAGTTCCGATACACTATTTTTTGAATCTGTAATTGGAAATCTCCATTCTGCGAATGTGAATACCACTGATTTGCTAATTGAGGATGGGTCATTATGATATATTAAGAATAGTGATTTTCAAATGTGGTGATTTGGTAAAACTCACAATTGGGATATCATTATTCCAAACCTTTGCAGATCTGGCCCTGAGAGTAAAGGTGAGTATTTTCACAAATAAATAAATACCTTAAACATTAATGGCAAACTCCTTCTAAGTTTGTAGAAACATTGAATTTATCGAGTACACAATACATATTCACGACCATTAGAGAGAAGACCAGAGATTCCAAAGCATTTTCTACATTCCATCTATGGAAGTTCAGCTTTGAAAGAAGGCATCCACAACATGTTGCTGTCTGTAAAGACACATTCCAAAACAGTCGTAAAAGACTCATGCACTAAGATAACATGCACAAATGGGGCTTATTTTAAGTCTCAGAATCCATAACAGAGTGGATTCTACCCTGTCTGGAATCGGCTGATGTGGCATGATGATCCAGTTACTCTGAGGTGGTCCATTCCAAGAAGGCATAAATCAAGGGAGTTCAACCCAAGAAGACAGCCTCTTAGGCAACATTTCCCCATAAGACATGCCTGCAGATGATGCAACACAGAGGACATCCATTTTCAAGATTTGAGCAACACTGGGTATCCACCGAGGTGACCAATTCCAAGAAGGTTTTTGTTGTAATGTGATGTCTCATCCCCTTTTTTTCATTTACATCTTTCCCACTGTTTAGCCTGGTTGAGTGTAGAATGTGTGATGACGTCATGAATGCACGGGTTACTTGGAGATCTGGTGTGTGTCAGTTGAAGATTGCAGGCTGAGCAGCAGGGAGGCTGCTCCCGGTGGGGCTACGTTATACCAACTTACCATCTTATCTACCATTCTACATCTTGAGTAACTGGAGCTTAATAAAACATCATTGTAGTAAGTAACACCAATGTATGATGAGAGTTGAAGATTCAGTTTATTTGTCTTAACAGGTGATGCGCAGCAGCCGGCTCCAACAACGACAAGGTACAGTAACTGCCACATATTCCAAACATAGAATTCCAAGTAGAATGCCTTTGGCCAGAAGATCATGGCACAACAATTCTAAACTTGGGAGAAAGACACTACAATCATACTTGGAACTTTCTACGTGGCTACTTGTGGACTTCCTTACTTCAACATTTTCCATCAAGGAGACCCCATTAAAAGGTGGAAACATTCTTTAAGGTGACAATTACACACTGGGAATTCCCTGATTGTTCCCTTCTCCAAAAGGATCCATAAATCCTACTCTGAAGTTACCCTGTTTCTTTGAAAGTTAAACACCACATAGCAGATTAACTAACTTTTCATGCTGCGTAGCAACCAAAGTTGCTGCACAGTGCAGCATGAAAGGATGAGAGTAGAACAGCACCATTACATTTAATATATGAAGCTGTTTTCCTTTCTTCGAGCACTGGTGCACCTTAGGCTCTCGTGGGCCAACACACACCCATCGATCACAGCACCTCTTCTGTCAAGCATAGGTTTTGCACTATAAGAAGAGACTTCCAGTACAGAACTATGCTTTAATACTGTTCCCACTTTGTATGTGTGTTGTACAGTGCAGCATACATGCAAAGTTGGAAAACTGTTGAGAATTCTTAAATGTGCTCCACACTCATGGCTGCCTTGAGGAACCATACGTTTTAGGTGCAAATCCCTGTATACCAACATTAGAAGATAGGTATTTGCTTCAAAAGCCATGGGTAGTTGCATTGGAAAGCCCATGTACCAGCCATGGAACGCTCTCTTGAGGAAAAGTGGTTCATAGAACTATTTTCTTTTACTTTTGCCAGCTTCCCAAATTCTAATGTGCGTTGGAAAGTAAATACCATTGCAACACTTTACAAAAGGTAACCGCAAACTCAGTGCAAGGTGTTAATAACTCTGGACCCACATTTTTTCTAATGGATTTACAGATAAAAAAATTATAGAAATAACAGGATGAAAGAAAAACGTTGCACAATTTACAAGAGTAATAAACATGAGTTTTTGTGTGGTTCGCTGTTTGAAGAATAAAACAGAAGCGCACCTGGGAAACCTTTATATAAAACTACGGATGCGAATGTACCAGACCAGAGAAGGGACAAAGGACACTAACAATCTTTGATTTCGGTGTGTGTGAAAGAATATTTTAAGCTGCTCTTAAAAATGAGAAACGCAGAATCAGCCAGATGCAAACCCTGAAAAAGTCACTTTTGAAGAGCATCTTCTCTCGCTGAATGTGGAATTTAAAGCAAAATGTCTTAGGACAATTATTGGATGGCACTTTACTTCTCTGGTGTTTCCATGGTGATTGTGTGACCCACTCCTCTGTTTCCTGGTCCACCAGATGTCTGTGCTCTCTTCGCAACTCATCCGTCTTGTCAGCTTTAACATTTTAAAAATGAATTTGTAGATGCGACTTCCTTTAAAATATCAATACCAAAGTAAAACTGCCGTGTAGCATTTATATAATGTTGCGGGGAACGGGATTTTGATATCAATTTATAATTATGATAAATTTAATAAAGAATCCCATTCATCTGTTTTGGATCGTTGATATCTGTCATTGAGGAAAGGACCACCCCCGCATTGGTTAGACAAACCCCATTAACTGACGCCACTCTGAAGAACCACTTACAACTGATGAAGTTTCAAAAGTTTATATAAAGATTAATTTGATTACGTTACAATCCACTCGGGATAAAAATCTCAAAAGAATACAAAATACAAAGTCAATTAATATCTCAGTCGCTTTAAGCTTCGGTGTGAAGTGGTTCCTTCTGCGTCATCTGCAGTAAGACAAAAACAATAATCGAGTTAAACTGTCCCTACTCTATGCTATGTGACAACCCTACTTCGCAAGTTCTCTTCCCTAAAAAGGTGTCAGCAGTTTGACTCCCTAAGGAGTTCAAACTCTCTTAGCCTCTAAAGGAAATCTTAAGTTCAGAAGCAGTACCCTATCTGCCTACCCATCCGCTCTCTAAGGGTCCTCGGCCTACTGCTCCCTTGCGCTATGATGTCTCAGCGCATCTGCTCAAGACATCTACCTTTCGCCCTTTCTCTGAGCAATTCGTCTCGCTGTTCCTAATCTCCCAATTGCTACCTTCTCCCCGGGGTGCTGTCCCTAAAATACACAATCACCGTGTGAGTGGAACGCCCCTTGACGCCCACCACGGACTTTCCCCGATGATGTCAACTTCCTGCTTCTTCCATTGGTCCACTCCTTGCGTCGTCCGTTAAGTTGACCCTTCTCCTTTGGATGTCATCTTCATCATTTCATCGTCGACATTTATCGATTCTTTCAGATCATGTAACATATGACTTTAGACAAGGCCTTAACTTTATGTCTCTTAACTTGACCCTGCTAGGTCCTGTGAATGGTCTTGCCAAAACATAGTCTTCATTTAAAGTGTCTCTCCTCACGTTCGAGCAATAAGCTCCGTCCGGCATTGTCACCTTAAATCTAACAAGTGCTAGACTTCTCGGCTCTCATGTCCACATCAAGCTATTTACGACCTTCACAAGACCATTAAATTACATTTCATGTGACTATGCTCCTTCGAACTCTTGACCAGTTAGGTTGTATACACAAATGACCTAAACTCTTCTAGCATTCCTACAAAAGCCCTCTACACAGTATAACCTTTGGCATACATTTATATATTCGTATTTTAGCAAAGCCTTAGTTATACTTAAACATTCTACATCTAATACATGAAGTACATAGAGTACGACTACATAGAATATAACTTATACATTTTCTTTGGCTACATCTTTACGTGAGTTTTCTTATACATTTATCCACGTTTTCTCCACGTTTACGCCTTCCCATGTTACATTTCTCTCGCCGCTTTTCCCAATGTAAAGTTACACATTTAAGGTTACACACGTACACGAATTCTACTGTGCACGTTATATATTTCCTATGCATTTACACACATTTCTATACATTTACCCTTCATGTATGCAGGTCTTCTAACTCTAATGCATTTTAACGTATGAATACATTTACATTTCCTATATCATGTTATCACATCCATTGGCCTTTATGCTATAGTCGCCAACTTTACATTACGATACACGTTTCATTCCTACGTTTATAACATATACGTCTAAATATGGCTACTATATACTTTATGTTCAAATTGCGCTCTCTCAGTTCCCCCCTTTGATGACTTTTAGGAGTCATCACTAAAAGCAATTTGAACACGTCCATTATATAGAACTAGTCACATCAGTTCCCCTTTTTATCGACTCAAGTGTTCTCAGACTTTTATACTGTTGATCTTGTAAAACAGCTAGTCTCCTTTCTTGTTCTCTAGCCGATCTTTGTAACTGGTTCGACCTATACCATTTATACAATTTTACTAATCCTAATAACGTAATTATACAAATTACTACTATTAATACAGGCTTTAAAATGTACCAAACTAAACCTTTGCCTATATTAGCAAACCAACTTCCAACTTTTCCCACTCCATTTCCTACTTTTTCCCAAACATTTACTTTTGATAAATCTTCAATTTCCTGATGAATCTGTGTAATGTTCTGTATGACTTTTTCAAGTGGTTTTGAATTATCAGGAATATAAGTACAACATTCCTGAACTTTCAAAGCTTTACAAACTCCGCCTTCCTTTGCTAATATTACATCTAAAGCAAGTCTGTTTTGTAAAACCATTGCTCTAATCGACTGCATCTCACCTTCTACTAACATTAAAGATCTTGCAGTGCTGGCAGACAATCTATCCACGACTGTCGCTAACCTTCTAATCTTAACATCGTTAAGAATCAAACCCAACAATGGAAACATCGCTCCAAATACATCTCCTACTACTTCTGCATCTCCTACTTCCCTTCTCGTTCTCCTCGAAGCTTTTCCTTCTATAATCGCCAAATCCTTTGCATGATATATTTTGGGGAAGACAATTGCCAAGTAACACGAACCATACCAATTATCTGGAAGTTTTACATAGGCATTTCTCCCACATACAAAATACACATTCGGAATAGCTTGCATCCCTTTCATAAAATCCTTTGTGTAGTACTCCAGTCTAAAAGAGTGCTCACAACTAACTTCACCTACAAATTCGCTCTCGTAATACGTTTTGCTTCGAGTTAAACATAACTTTCCTTTCTGCGTTCTATCCAATGCTATTGGACCATTGCTACCTTTCTTTTTATGTGTCTTCTCTTCTTCGGTCCAATCTGTTTTCCATTGCCCTGACATTTTTAGAATCTTCTGCCGTCTGCATCGATCATCTACTTGTGCTATAAACCTTTTCTCTACTTCTGATACTTTGCAAGTCAGATTATTTCTACGTGCATATGATGTATCTAATGTGTCCCAAGGAAGAAAGAATTTAGCCAGTCTATCTTCCTTTTTGTAATAGTCCCACTTATTCATTTGCTTATAATTCGGAACTTCAGGCAGTACCGAATCATAATTTGAAAAGTAGTACTCAAATCCTTCTCTACCGTAGAATATACTAAGCAGTAAACTACATGTTATCCCATAAGTTAATGGGAGATGGTGATACCTAATGCCTTCATCTACAGAAGCCGGCAATTGCATACAAACGTAGCAATCTTTGGCCTCCATGGCATCGATATATTCATACAATAATTTGGCATATGCATTTGACCTAAAGTTTCCCTGTGACTCATCTATGTGTAATCTACGAGCTTCATCTGCAAGTAACGCCTTCTCTCGTGTAACGGTGCTCTCCTCCTTCTTTCCCACAAGAGTAGGTTTCAAAGTCGTTACAACTTTTACATTTGCTATTCTCTTATCGTTTTCATGTCCTGTCATGTAAGATATCGTTACTACTATGATTATGAGAAATATCACTATTGCTATAAGTGTACCTACTATACATCTAGCTTTTCTGTTTGGGTTGCCGTTCTCCATGTTATCAAAACAGCGTACCTCGTTCTCCAGCGAAAGTTCTCTTTCCAGTCTTTGGTTGCTTGTTTGCTTTCACAGTCCTTTAAAGTGCTTTTTCATTAACAGGTATCTTTTTCACCACAATGTCTTTTTCTCTTTTTAGCAGCAGACAACCCTAGCCCTTCTCCGTCCTCTAAATGTAATCCCTAAATTTATTCTTCTTTCCGCTCGGCGCTAGGTTATCTTCTTCCTTATAACATAGGTACAAAAGTCTTTTATGCATCAACAACTATTGTCGGACCTGCAGCTTTCACAACAATAATTAACAGTTCAAAGCGAATAACTTTTTCTTCTTCTTCTGTCATTTGCTGACCAACTGTTGGAAATTGTAGTCTTTTTAGCACTAAATCTTGAATTTTACTCAAACGTGGGGGTCGGGGAAGTGTGAAAGTCAGTAACCCCTCAGTTTCAAGCCCAGGCGCCAACATCCATATCTCCACTGTCACGACTGGATCGAGAGTGGTTACTTTCACACTCTTCACTCTCCCAGATTTCTGTCCCCAATACATCTGCTAGATAAGTCCACTCTGGGGTGGCGTACCTTCTGCAGGGCACACGTACCCTTCTCGATCTTCGTGGACTCTCAGTTCCTGAATCTGTCGTCTCGTCCTCCTGATCCGATTCTTCAGCGATCGGGGCAAGAGTTCTTTCCTTTTTCCTTTCCGAACTTGGCCTTTTCCTTCTCTCCGGCCAACTGGCTTCTTCACTCTTTGTTTTTCCGCTCCTTGTTCTAGGAAGTGTCTCTTGGTCACTCTCAATTTGTTCGATATCTGTGTCGGATTCCCAATTACTTTCCTCTCCTGAGGCAACTTCGGTCCCACTCGTGTCCTGACCTTCGTCGCCCTGTTCCAACACAGTTTCAGCTTCTTCGATCACCTCCACAGCTTGGCTTTCCCCCTCTATGGCTTCTCCGCTTCCCGCCGGATTCTCATCCGAGAGAGGAGCTGTGTCTTCCGGAGGTGTTGGCACTCTTCGGGTGTGTGAGGCGTGTATCCAGTTTGGCAGCCCTCCACACTTCACTGCGGTATTCGTTACAAGTATGACTTGAAACGGTCCTCGCCAACGCACGTCTAGGCAGTTCTTCCTGACATGTTTCTTCACCAGGACCCAGTCTCCTGGACTCAGATCATGGCACAAATCTTGTACAGATGGAACCTCTGCAGCCTGGACCTGGAGGGACACAGAATTTACGGCATCAGATAGTCCCTTGCAGTAGTCCAAGATCAAATCGTCTGTGATGTTCACTAGCGCTGCAGTCGGAACCGATGGCAATCTCATAGCTCTCCCCATTAGTACTTCATGTGGAGAGAGGCCTGTTCTTCTATCAGGTGTGCTACGTATACTCATGAGAACTACTGGAAGTGCGTCTGGCCAGCTCAGGGATGTCGATGAACAAACTTTAGCCAGTCTGGACTTGATAGTACTGTTAATTTGCTCCACTATCCCTGAAGCTTCTGGTCGATAGCTGCAGTGTAACTTTTGATCGATGTTTAAAGCTGAACACAGCATCTTCACCACTTCGCTATTGAAATGAGTTCCTCTGTCCGATTCCAAAGAGGATGGCACCCCAAACCTCGGTATCAACTCTCTAAGTAACAATTTTGCTACTGTAAGTGTATCGCACCTACGGGTAGGGTAAGCCTCAACCCATCTGGAAAATATGCAAACAATCACTAGCACGTATCTGAGTCTGTTGCATGGGGGCATTTCTATAAAGTCAATCTGCATCCTATTGAAAGGCCCCCCAGACCTTCCTATGTGACTCAAAGTAACTGGTGTTCTTTTACCCACATTTAGTTGCTGACAGATCGTACATCGCTGACACACTGCTTCTGCCGCTACTCTAAATTTAGGGTTAAACCACGTTTGTCTGAATACTCTCACCATAGCATCTCTTCCTATGTGAGCTGATCCATGCAATTTTCTTGCCATTGGACTAATGAGCTCATTTGGTAACACTGCCCTTCCGTCGGCTGACACCCAAAAATTCATTTCACTTTTCTCGCACCCAGTTGTTTCCCAACTCTTTTTCTCCTCATCTGGTGCATTTTCCTGTACTGCTCTCAATTCATCCCACGTATCTACGGTGTCTAGCAACATGGTCAATTCAGTCATTTCTTGTATTCCCCCCACTTTTGCATCAGTGTGAGAATATCCCTGCTCTGCGCAATAACGCGCTACCTCATCGGCATATTTATTTCCTAATGATACAAAATCCGTATTCTTTGTGTGAGCTGCACATTTGACCACAGCTATGGCCAAAGGTTTTTGCAAAGCCTCTAACAGTAGTTTCACGAATTCTCCATTCCTAATAGGAGAACCCGAGGAAGTCATGTAACCTCTTTGAGACCACAACTGCCCGTAATCATGAACTACGCCAAATCCATACTGACTATCGGTGTATATGGTGACTCGAAGTCTTTCGCCTGCTAAGCAAGCGCGAGTCAAAGCCACAATTTCAGCTACCTGAGCGGAGTGTACTCCTTCCAGGCAAGCGGCTTCTATAGCTCTGGTAATCGTGCATACTGCATAAGCTGCTCTCAGCTGACCGACATCGTTTCTTACGCATGAACCATCAACGAAGAAAATTTCGTCTGGGTCTGTCAATGGCTCATCTACGATATCAGGTCTCGGTTTGGTACATAGTTCAGTCACATCGAGGCAGTCATGTTCTGTACAGTCATCATCATCCACTTCATTCGGAAGTGGCATCAAGGTTGCAGGATTCAAGACAGAGCATCTCTTTAGGGTCACATTCTCGGCAGCCAGTATGACCTGCTCATAGCGTGTGAGCCTGCTATTCGTCAGATGCTGAGTCTTAGTCCTTGTCATTAACAGTTCTACAGAATGTGGTACATACACTTCTAACGGATGACCCATAACTACACTTTCAGACCTTTCAATGCTGACACCCGTTGCAGCTACGGATTTGAGACATCCGGGCAACGCTGCGGCTACTGGATCTAATGTAGCCGAAAAGTACGCCACTGGCCTGCGCGCATCTCCATGGACCTGTGCTAATACCGCTAAAGCGCATCCCTCTCTCTCGCAGCAGTAAAGCAAAAAAGGTTTCTTATAATCTGGCATTCCTAAAGCCGGGGCACGACATAAGTCCTCCCTCAGCTGCAAAAACGCCATCAAACAATCTTTGTCCCATGGTACCGGATCACTTACTCCTTTGTGCGTCAGTTGTAATAACGGTTTTGCCTTCAGCGAAAAGTTTGCTATCCACTGTCGACAATAGCCAACCATGCCTAGAAACATCCTGACTTCTCTTTGTGTCGTAGGCGCGTTCATTTTCATAATCGCCTCTATTCTGTCTGGAGACACCTTCCGCTTTCCCTTTTCAATCCTATGGCCCAAGTATTGCACCTCAGTTTTACAATATTGCAATTTACTTGGAGACACCTTGTGTCCGTTCTCGGCCAAGTGATTTAACAAGGCGATGGTGTCTTCTTTGCAAGCTTCCTCAGTTTCTGACGCAACAAGGAGGTCGTCTATGTACTGGACTAGAACTGAATTCTTGGGCAGTACTAGACTCTCGAGATTTCGTTTCAATAACTGGTTAAAGATCGATGGGCTTTCTGTATACCCCTGAGGGATACGACACCATGTTAAGACGCAATCTTCCAGCTTGAAAGCGAAAAGATATTGGCTCTCTTCATCTAACGGTATCGAAAAGAAAGCCTGACACAAATCTATCACTGTGAACCATTCAGCTTGGAACGGTATCTGAAACAATATCACTGATGGATTCGGTACCACTGGACAACATGAGACAACAATGTTATTAATCTTTCGAAGATCCTGCACTATTCTGTATTTTCCACTAGGTTTCTGCAAACCCATGATCGGGGAGTTACATGGACTGCCCACGATCTCCTTCAGTATTCCCTGCTTAATCATGGATTCGATCACAGGCTTAATCCCTGCAATCGTCTCTGGCGTTAGCTTATACTGTGGTGTTCTTGGATACTCAGCATGGGGTCTTACCAAGATTTTTACCGGTTCCACTCCTTTGATCAATCCAATTTCTTCCCCAGTAAAATCCCATACCTCAGCTGAGACTTTCTCCCTCAAATCTTGTGGAAGCTCCTCCACTGTTAAGGTAGGGTAAAGTTCCACACATTCCCTTGAGTTTACAACTTTGAAATCTGCGTCCTCATCATTGGTCTGCACTTCTACTCCCTCCGGTGTGCAATGTATCGTGCAATTCAGTTTGCACAGCAAATCTCTCCCTAATAAGCACACAGGACTAGAATCGCAGATCACGAACTGATGTTCGTCACTGTAATTCCCTATCCTTACCGACACTGGTTCGGTCAAGGGATTTGTCATCCTCTTGTTTGCAACTCCTACCACCTGAACCATTTCTCCTGATATTGGTAGACCCGGGACTACTGCAGATCTCAACGTGGATCGAGTGGCCCCTGTATCCACCAAAAAGGTTGTAGGACATCCTGCTATTTCAGCCTCTACGTATGGTCCTCTCTGATCCACCTCCAAGGCGGCTCCTAGAGTACAGTCTTCGTCCCTACTTGCCCGCTGCCCTGTAAGAGGATCAACGTAGTAACATTCCTCTCCTCCTACAAACAATGGCATCTGTCTGTAGGTTTTCCCTCCATTCGAGATGCGAGGTGGTTGAGGAAACGGGGCTCGAGGAGTCTGAGTCCCCCCTTTGACAAATTTGCCCTTCGGGACTGTGGCTCCCTTAACCACGTTGTTCTGAACCTCTTCCTCCTCCTGCTCTAATTCCCCTGTCTCAACATTGTAGGGACACTCGCGTCGCCAGTGTCCCACCTCATTACACTGATGGCATCTCGTCGTCTTTTTCAATGTCGCAATATCCATTCTCGGTCTCGGTCTTTCTTCCTCGTCTCTGCTCTGATTATTCTGTTTCTTTGCCTGCGTTCCTGTTCCCTGCTGCCGCGGTTTATCCTTTCCAGCAGCTTGCATTTGCACTAGCATTAACTTCTCTTTAAGCTTCTTCGCCTTCGAGTCTATCTCGTCACTACAGTACCTTGCATACCTCAGAATCTCGTCTAAAGGTTTGTTCTGCCAACAGATCAGATGCTGTTGGATCATTAGGCATATCTCTGGTCTTAATCCGAGGACAAACTTTGAAACAAACTGTCCTATGTCCTTGGGATCCATCACATCTAACCCGCTGTACTGCTTGAATGCTTTCAGTAATCTCTCATAAAACTCATGCACTGTCTCTTTCGGCTCCTGAGTAGTTCGATCTATCTTTACCCAGTCTATGTCTTGTACCGGCACTTTCTCCTTTAGCCACGCTATTACCCTCTCGTACTTTTCCATGACCCTATGAGATGGACCATTCGTCCTGGCTTCTCTCGTTGGCTCACAAGTGGGCCAGTCAACACTGAGCTTGCACGCCGTCCACAAATCTCCGGGTACTACGATGTCGAACAGTGTATTCAAATCGACCCACAGTACCTTTGAGATCTTCACAAATCTTTCTACCTGTTTATACCATTCGACAGGATTATCTCTAAGCTTTGGGAAGGAATTGGTGAATGCCGCCAAATCCCCCCTAGTCCAAGGCACATGGACGTAGCTTCCATTCGCGATCTCTCGCAAAGGGAAGGCTTCCATTCTCATCAAGTCTGTGTCCTGGGAGCCCTCCAGTACACTCCGTCTAACAGAGCCCTTTCTGGACCATCTTTCCTCCCATCTATCTAGATCTCTCCATATTCTGATACTTACGATCAATTCCCTTATGTGTACTTTCAGCGCGATCGTTCTGCGATCATCCAAATCCTGATCTGTGCAAGTCAGCCTGTGGTTACTCTGTAAAGCCTTAGTTCGTGACAGGTCTACCATGTACCTGTTTGCTAAATTAGATAAGTTCTCATGAACCGACCTCGCTCTTCGAGTAATATCTTTGGATAGAAACAGTATCTCATCTGGTGTATATGAGTTTAATCTCTCTAGTTGCACTGTACCGTCAATCAATTCATCCAGATCCGCCTTCAAACTCATCACATCAAGCCGTTTCGCTTTTATTTCAGCTTTCAGCATTTCAGCTCTATGTTCTTCTCTCATGTCCCTCTCTCCTCCACTATACGCCCTACGCCTGAACACAGGCGAGTTATGAGGAGTTTTACTTCCATCTTTTCGTTCCCACCCTTCGAGATCCCAAGCCTTTCCATCTCCACGTGGGGTATGGTGGAATAATGCTCCGTCCCCCAACCCTACGCTCCGATTTCTAAGCTCGGTTTCTCCAGATGTGAGATAGGATCCACCATTCTGTTCTAACCCATTATAACTTGCCTGCTGTCTGGTGTCGCTTAATAAGCGATAGGGTCCGTCACGACCCTCCATGTTTCCGTAATCTCTTTCGCGATCACCGGAAGAATGGCGAGACGTTTCGCGACTCCCTATGTTTTCGTGACTCCGACCACTATCTCCGGATGCATGTCGAGACGCTTCGCGACTCTCCATGTTTCCGTGACTCCAATGTCTCGCATTTTCACCTGGGGCATGGTGTGTGCACCTGAAGGTGTTCCGGTACTCCTGTGTCCTCTGTTCCCCTTCACTAAAGGTGACACGAGGCACTTCGCCACACCCTGTACTCCTGTCTTCGCACATTAGCCTATTGCTATTACTTGTAGGACAAATATCTCTTCTGCCCTCTTGGCTTCCTCCCTCCCACTCGGGGCTGCTTTCGCCAGCTCCACAATGAGAGAGAATCCTGTTATCCTGCTCTCTCCACTCGGATCCCGTTTCTAAACTTTTATTCCGAGCCTCTTCGGCCGCGTCCCATTCTCTCAGGTATTCCCTTAATTCCTTATGGGTTTTTGGTTTAGGACCCCTCAAATCCATTGGCCCTCTTCGATCTCCCTGTTCTACTCTGGGACCTGTTGCAGAATCTAATGGGGTACTCCGACTTATTGGTGCTCGTATCTGCCTGTGGGAATTCATTGTGGCATTCCTATTTTCCTCTTCTGCTCTTTCATTATCCCACCGTGCCTGTTCCTCCTGCTGGACCCCTTCCGGGTTGTAGATTGACACAATAGGGCCTATGGTAACCGGAACCTGCAAGGCGTCCGGCAATTGATACGACCTAGCACATTGCGTCTCTGGCACGTTCTGGACCACAAATCTTCCCACTACTCTCTGCTCAGGACTAACTTGGGGTATTTCTACGGTCTTAGTAGCGTCCCACTCTGATACTGGGATCGACTTATACTCTCCCCACCTAGTTCCGTCTACTTGCGGTAATATGGGACTCGCAAGTTCACCACTGTATGGAGGTGGTCTATCTGTTAACAGCCTGTCTATTAGATCCTCCTCCGTCTCGCTTTCCTCATCTTCCTGTTCTAGAGGTTTCCTTTCTCCCGTAGCCTCTATCATGGTGAACAGTTTGTCCGCTTCTACCTTCTGTACCCTCCATTTCTTAGCTTCTTCGTCCCATTTAGCATCCTGCACTGCCTTTACTGATCTTCTCACTCTTTCTTGTCGCCTCTTTACGCCCCTTTCGTGTGCTGTTCTAAACCACACACCAAGAGCTTCAAATTGTGTTGGCCTCGGTAGAGGTTTCATTGAAAGCATCGTCGCCTTCAGTTGGTTCAACACTTCTAATTTAAACGTTCCGAACCTTGGAAACGCCAGTTCTTTTTGTCCTTCAGTTAGCCTGTGCCACTCGGAAATCCACAATATGGAATGTAAGCCTACATTTATTGCCATGTGATGTGCTGGTGTGCCTTCTGGTGGAGCTTCTTCTCCGGCATATAAATTTCTCCTTTTCTTTTTAAAGATTTTTCCTAAACCCTTAAAGCACTTCATTTTGTTAACGTACGATATTTCTTACTTATTTGCGTCTTGATAACAACCACCAATCCCTGTGCGACTCTCGCTAATCAGCCTATCCCAGCACGGTTCTACACTGACGTCACTTGTCTCTTCTTCAGCAGCTTCCCTCGTTTCTCGACTCGTCTCACGATTTCACATGCGTTTTCATTCATACATTGAAAAATGACTACTTCCGTCCAAGCGATCACTTTTCTCTGACTGTACGGCCACAGTCTAACTGTAATTGCTACCTCAACTGGCACAGCGTCTTTCCTCTTACGGTCGGACACTTGCCTCAACTGATAGGTTACTTACGCACAGTAAACGTACGACCAGCGTCCGCTACTCATTCACTCACACATACGCTCCCCCTATCATCGGTCTGTCGGGAAATCAATGGTACCTCATGACCCCCTTTCAATGGTAGACAAATTACTCTAGGTGTTCGATACACCCGAACCACTTAAGTCCTCTGGACATAAGATTTCATCCAGTTGCGCGCGCTCACAACTTTCCCTCAATCACACTACAGGCATTCAACTCCGCTTGACATTACAACACAGGAACAACATAAAACACCGCAATCTTACAACGCATGACCCTTATACTCACTCTCGACCGATTCTGCTGCTTTTCTCTCGACGCACCATCAGCACCGTCTTCGGCTGCAATTCTTCTTCTGGTCGACGATGACTAGGGACCTTGGGGTAAACTAACCTGGCCTAGGTCGTCTTCCTCAAGAAGATAACCATCCTCTGCTACCAACTGCGGGGAACGGGATTTTGATATCAATTTATGATTATGATAAATTTAATAAAGAATCCCATTCATCTGTTTTGGATCGTTGATATCTGTCATTGAGGAAAGGACCACCCCCGCATTGGTTAGACAAACCCCATTAACTGACGCCACTCTGAAGAACCACTTACAACTGATGAAGTTTCAAAAGTTTATATAAAGATTAATTTGATTACGTTACAATCCACTCGGGATAAAAATCTCAAAAGAATACAAAATACAAAGTCAATTAATATCTCAGTCGCTTTAAGCTTCGGTGTGAAGTGGTTCCTTCTGCATCATCTGCAGTAAGACAAAAACAATAATCGAGTTAAACTGTCCCTACTCTATGCTATGTGACAACCCTACTTCGCAAGTTCTCTTCCCTAAAAAGGTGTCAGCAGTTTGACTCCCTAAGGAGTTCAAACTCTCTTAGCCTCTAAAGGAAATCTTAAGTTCAGAAGCAGTACCCTATCTGCCTACCCATCCGCTCTCTAAGGGTCCTCGGCCTACTGCTCCCTTGCGCTATGATGTCTCAGCGCATCTGCTCAAGACATCTACCTTTCGCCCTTTCTCTGAGCAATTCGTCTCGCTGTTCCTAATCTCCCAATTGCTACCTTCTCCCCGGGGTGCTGTCCCTAAAATACACAATCACCGTGTGAGTGGAACGCCCCTTGACGCCCACCACGGACTTTCCCCGATGATGTCAACTTCCTGCTTCTTCCATTGGTCCACTCCTTGCGTCGTCCGTTAAGTTGACCCTTCTCCTTTGGATGTCATCTTCATCATTTCATCGTCGACATTTATCGATTCTTTCAGATCATGTAACATATGACTTTAGACAAGGCCTTAACTTTATGTCTCTTAACTTGACCCTGCTAGGTCCTGTGAATGGTCTTGCCAAAACATAGTCTTCATTTAAAGTGTCTCTCCTCACGTTCGAGCAATAAGCTCCGTCCGGCATTGTCACCTTAAATCTAACAAGTGCTAGACTTCTCGGCTCTCATGTCCACATCAAGCTATTTACGACCTTCACAAGACCATTAAATTACATTTCATGTGACTATGCTCCTTCGAACTCTTGACCAGTTAGGTTGTATACACAAATGACCTAAACTCTTCTAGCATTCCTACAAAAGCCCTCTACACAGTATAACCTTTGGCATACATTTATATATTCGTATTTTAGCAAAGCCTTAGTTATACTTAAACATTCTACATCTAATACATGAAGTACATAGAGTACGACTACATAGAATATAACTTATACATTTTCTTTGGCTACATCTTTACGTGAGTTTTCTTATACATTTATCCACGTTTTCTCCACGTTTACGCCTTCCCATGTTACATTTCTCTCGCCGCTTTTCCCAATGTAAAGTTACACATTTAAGGTTACACACGTACACGAATTCTACTGTGCACGTTATATATTTCCTATGCATTTACACACATTTCTATACATTTACCCTTCATGTATGCAGGTCTTCTAACTCTAATGCATTTTAACGTATGAATACATTTACATTTCCTATATCATGTTATCACATCCATTGGCCTTTATGCTATAGTCGCCAACTTTACATTACGATACACGTTTCATTCCTACGTTTATAACATATACGTCTAAATATGGCTACTATATACTTTATGTTCAAATTGCGCTCTCTCAATGTCAACCGATCTTTTCCTGTACAGGTTTAAAAAAAAAATCGCTTCATCTGGTCCTGTTGATCAGCTTGCATCTGCCTTGGAGCCTCTTTTTCACCGTTTGAGTTTGACAGTGGTCAGAAGTGCAGAATATTAAAATGTAAGTGTTAAAAAATCACGAGTTATTCTTGGAAATCCAGGAACGAGATCTGTAATTATTAAAATGCTGCTCTTTAAAATGTCAGTTATTAGTTACTGGAAAAATTCTGTGATAGCAAGGCAGTACATAATTATATCAACAAATAATGACGTTGGATGTCTGGATGCACACTGAATAATCTTCAAGCGACGCCTATCTTCACTAGCTGCACAATACTAAACGCATGGAGGTCGATTCACCAAGATCCCTGGGGCAACAGGAAGTGACTTCACTTGCCCTTTGACCCCCAATTATATCTCAGGAAGTGACATCGCACAAACTTTCACCCAATGCCATTCGAGGAAGCAAAGTCGCATGACATTTTACTCTGATGACATCATAAGAAGGAACATTACTGCAGTTACAACGCATGCAATAACTGCAAGGCTTATAAAAACTGAAATAACAGGTACAAAAGCGGACAAACGTCTATTTTAGTTTCAACCAGTATTTTTACTAAAGATTCCTCCAAGCTAGGCCAGGGGCATAAATGCCACCTCCTCAGCAACAACCGCTGGTCATAGGAAAAATTAGACACATGTTCTAATGCAGACCCCATGACTACAACTTTGCTCAGACCTATTGGATCTACATCAGAGATAAGCACAATAGCAATCTGCATAGGTTTAAACATGGCTCTACATGATCTGTTTAATCCTTGACACATCCCCAGGTAAGGGCGACACCAGTGGCGGCTCCTCGAGGGCGTGTAGCGTAACAGTGGGGCGGGGCGGGGAGGGTCACGGTGGGGGATAGTAAACTCCAGAATGTGCCCAAACAAAGTTGTGTATATGAATAAATAAATAAGAAAAATTACATTGTGTACGCTGCAATGCCAAATCAGTGATGTAACGCGCAATGTAATTTGTTTTATTAATTTTTTTTATTTACTCAACTCCGTCAGCCACATTCTGGAGTTTACTACCCCCCAACCTGCCCCTCCCCGCCACGCCCCATAGCACTCCCTCGAGGAGCAGCCACTGGCTGACACTATGGCATACAACACAAATTCCTGAACTTTATACACCTCAACCGAATAAAATCATCACTTTATCTATTATTAGGGACTTCCTACTGAGTTAATTTATCATCAAATGGAAATCTATTCCTTAAATATCGGTGTTGGTTCAGCTATTAATCTAATGCAAAACCTTTCTTTGTGGGGCTACCCCTGTGTAGTTGAATTCTTGTTGTTTTTGTGAAGCTTTGAACCATAATGGGCCTTTTGGTCTCTCCATGGATGTACATTTTGGAAACTTACATTAGGCAAAAAGCTTGTCCTATGGAATTACTGGAAATAGAATATTAAGGTCCCAAAAGCATGTGTGGTGAGCATACTCAATGGAACCCAATGTGTATGTATCAGAGAACAGGCATCTATTCTCTGACACACTCCCAAAGGGTCCCATCTAATCCCCGAATGCAAGACAGATTTGGCAAAAGACAGATTCTATGTCAAACCAAGGTCGGATCATCTACAAATATGAGAATCAAGGTCTTTATAGCCAGGTGGCATCCAAAGCTACACTGTTTTGTTGTTACATTTTAAAAAAGCGTTTAGAAAATGTTAATACTCAAGCAACATATGTGGTCAAACTGCGGTATGCCCGTTCTTTTATTGCCGAATATTCACCATTCATTTTTCTATAATATTCCGATCATCCATACACTTATGTAATATAGAAAGCACTGCAGATGCTTGAAGATCCGCTTGAGTAATATCCATAGCCTGACCATACTGATAATGGTACCACAGGGGCAAAGAGAATCTTGAAAGGTGCAGCAATTGTGGCAGGTAGGAAGAGGTGTCATAGAACTAGTGCACCCCCTAGGGGCTATGGAATGTCCCTGGGAGTCCCAGGTGCACCATTCCTAGGCAAGCCTTTCTACAGGTTCTGGACCATGGAACAGAACTTGCAAACCACTGTTCAATCTTTTACTATTGCACTTTCTTCAGTGCAGATGCAGACTCACAGTTCACATTAATGCCTTATCTATACATGCCAACAGACTTTATTCAGGAGGGAGATTCCTGAATTTTAAAGCCAAAAACGGCTTTATTTTGCCTGCCTCCCACCGAAAATTCTCCGATTCAGTTTTAGTCAATGGAGAAAATAAATTCCCCAGTTCTTTTTCACTGGCTCCCTCTTTCTTGTTTTGAAATGTTAGCATGTATTCTGAAAGAATTTTTGGGGGAAATGGGTTTACAATCCTGGTTGCGCTGGATACCCATAAAGAAGGTGCACACCGGCGAAGATTGGATCATAAAGTTGCACAGAATACATGTCCATCACATACATGCCCACTCATGCATCTGCCTTATTATCAATGCACTCATATGTCTTCCCCTCAGCTCTCACTCAGCCTGTTCCATGACCGTCTCTGTTCTCACCAGTCTCTCATCTCTTGCAGCTGTCTCTGTCACCTACATCTCACTTAACATGCCTCCCTAACACTTTCAGCTATTTGTATCAGAGCTTTAGTCTCTTTATCAACCCTCACTCTCTCACCTGTCTCCCTCTCTCTAAGCTCTGGCATCAGTTTCAGTTTTCCCCTTCACCTACCTCATACTCTCCCTCTCTGAACACAGTCTTTCCCACCTGCCGGTCCACTCTCCTCTCCTCTCTGCGATGTCTTTTTCACCTGTCTAGTTCATTTGACTCTCTATTATTTCTCTCACCTGTCTCACATCTCTGTCTAAGTCCCTCACCAATTTCTTTCTCTTGCTTACTTCTCTCTCCTTGTATCAACTACCTTGCATCTGTTCATTTAACCACTTCTCTCTCAGCTGCTGCTCTTTGTCAGCTCTCTCTCGAGTATCTAACCTTTATCTCTGTGGTATCTTTCTCACTTATTTCTGGCCATTCCATCTCCTCTTTATCCTTTCTATCCCCTCCGTGTCTTTATTACCCTCTCTCACCTGCACCCCCTCTTTGTCTCTGTCCCTTTGAACTCTCACACCAGTCTTTCTTTATTATCTTTCTCATACTCCCGGTCTCTGTTTCCCTAAACTACCTCCTACACACCTGTCTCTCACCGTTCTCTCAGATGCCTTTTTTCAGTTGTGACTTTTCTCTGCTGTGTCTATCTGGCATGTCTCTTTTTACCCTTTTAAAACATGACTCCCCGCTATTTATCAATTGTGTGTTGCTGCCTCCAATGTTAGATCTGGGGTCTCTAGTTGGCAGAGGTAGGTACCAATGTCCAAATAGGGACCCTTGCTTCTAGTCAGGGTAATGGGGATACACTCTTTAGATAACCCTGCTCACCCCCTTGGTAGCTTTGCACGAGCAGACAGGCTCATCCAAGTCAATGTGTAAAGTATTTGTACCAACACTCACAGTAACACAGTGCAAATACCAAAAATGGACTCCAAACCAGTTTAGAAAAATAAAGTTATTTAATCTAAACTACACAAGACCAAAACGACAAAAATCCAAAATACACAGTTCACGGATATGATTTTAAAAGAGTTCTAGGGTTTGTGTTAAAATAATCTACAGTTGCATCACGTTTGGCCCAAAGTACCTGTAGATGCGATAAAAGTTCCAAAGGGAAGCTGCAGCGTTGAAAAACAAGCGATGCGTCACTCCTGAGACCCAGGGGAGGTGTTGCGACAGCCCCGCTGGACGCAGTGGGCGTGTTGCGACTAATCCGGTCTGTATGGGGAGGGAGGTGAAACCGTGTATGATTTCCAGTGCGCAGGCTCGGTATGCGAAGCGCAGCGTGGATCTTCTCCTCTCGGGGCCCCTCGATGCGATGGCTCTGCGACATTGTTCACAGCGATATGATGCGGTCTGCAAACAAGCGGTGCAGCGGTCTCACCAGCTATGACAGGCGCTGCGACGTTCTCGATCTTCGCAGCAGCGGGAATTTACTTGCTCTGTCGGGGATATACTCCACAAGCGAGCGATGCTTGAAAATTTCAGATTGTCTTAGTTTCTCCTTGTCCAGCTTCCCAAACAGCAGGCACAACTTCCAGAGGCCCCACAATTGGATCAAGCACTCCAGTAAGGGCAGAACTCTCCTAACAGAGTTCAGGGGGAAGCTGGAGGTGAAGTCCTTTTGTTCCTGGGACTTCTTAACATTAGGCCAGCTCTCCTCGGGCCCTTGGAGATCTCTTCAAGCAAGGGGAAACAGCACAAAGCAAAGTCTTTCCCTCTCCTTGGGAGCAAAGCAACTGCAGGTCAGCCCACAAGTACAGAGCAGGACAGTCCTTCCTCTTCAATCTTCCAGCTTTTTCCTTGGCAGAGGTTCCTTCTTGATTCCAGGATAATCTAATTTCTTGGGATCAGGGTCCCAATATTTATACCCCAAAATCGTTTGTCCTCTGAGGGCAGAGGGGCCTTTGCCCAGTCCAAACCAGTTCTGGAGCACTCTGTTGACATGTCTCCTTTTTTCCTTTCACAGTGCAGGACAGAAACAGCAGGTGCCCCACAGGACGTGGAGCCAGCATTGTGAAGGGAAAGCACAGCCCTGGAGCATTTTGTTGACATGATTCCTTCTCTCCTTTCACAGTGCAGGGCAGAGGACTCAGACGCACCACTGGCGGTGGAGCCAGCACTGTGGGGGGCAGGCACAGTCCTATTCAGGTCCCAGGTGCAACTCCTCCCTCCCATCTAGATGCAGATCTCTCTATTCACCACTGGGCGGACTCATTCTGTCTCTTGGAATCCCCCAGCCCTGTCACTCAAACTCCAGACAAGGAATACACAACCTATCAGAGGCAGGCTTGGCTAGTTAGGCAAGAAAATACCCACTTTCTAAAATTGGTATTTTCAAACACAGAATGTTAAAACCAACTGCACTAAAAGATGTATTTTATGAAGCTGAGTTCAGGCATACTAAACTCGAATTTCTACCATGTTCCCTGAGTCAGTTAGGATTATAAAATGGAATAATCTAACTGCCCATTCTGGCCTTTGGAGAACAGCTAGCCTTGCAATATGGAAAAACGAAAATGGCTGTAATTCACTATTAGGACATGCCACACACACCAGGGCATATCCTACCTTATACTTACAAAGCACTCTGCCTTGGGCCTACCATAGGGGTGTCTGATATGAAGAAAAGGGAAGGTTTAGGGACTGGCAAATGGGTGCACTTACCAAGTCAACATGGCAGTACCAGACTGCACACAGGCTCAGCAATGGCAGTCTTTAGGCACATTTTACAAGGCTGCTTCTGTGGGTGGCACAACCAGTGCTGCAAGCCCACCAGCAGCATTTGGATTTACAAGCCCTGGGCACGCTCAGTACACTGTACGAGAGTCTGACAAGTAAACCAAACACGACAATCATAGAATCACTAATCCATACATCAATTTACAATAGAGAGAGCACATGCACTTTAGCACTGATCAGCAGTGGTAAAGTGCCCAAAGTCCTATTGACAACAACCGCAGGTCAGAAAAACAAGGGAGGAGGAAGCAAAAAGTTTGGTGATAACCCTGCAAAAAGGGCCATTTCCAACACAACCCTCTTCCAGCCTAAAGCCAGGGTAGACCAAGCGATGCCTCGATGGGATTCCCTGCTTAGCCAGTTACATCTCTGTTTTTCTATCTGTTTTTTGTCTGTCTCTTTTTGCCTAACTGTCTTAAGCCTCTCTCGTTTCTCTCTCTCTCTCTCACACCTGTCTGTCTCCATCTCTCCAACATGTTATCTTTTTACCTCTCCATCTCTCTCAGACGTTTCTTTTTCTTTCTCTCTATAGCTTTTTATCTCTCTCTCTCTCTCTCAAACACACACAACCACAAACACACCCTCACACGCCCACACACCCACACACACACACACAAACACACACACACACACACAAAGCCTATCTATTATATATTCTTCTTCTCTTCTGGTCTCTCTGCTGATCCCTCGTTATTCTCTTAACTCTTCTTTTATTCTCTTATTCCATATTTCCCCTCTGCTCTTTCATGCCATAAGACAGCAAGAGACATCAAGACGCCTTTTTGCTGAGCCCTGCCCATCAGCAACAATAAAGGATGCAAGTTTGTTATTTTCAGTTTACACCCACCGTGCTGGGTTCTTGCTTGAGAAGGAAACTGCATATCAGCTCAGGCCATGTTTCACAGGTAACACATTGTAACATTTTGTTGTAGAGCACTATTATTTCACTGCTGAATTTGTTAACTGACTGAGAGAGAGATCAACATAATTACAAGCATAAAGGCCTGTTTAACATTCCTGGCACTGCTTTAGTGACATACTAGGGCAGGATGTCACAAGGGCATGGCCAAGGGTCGCAGTGGGCAGGTCAGGTCAGGGTTCACAATGTGACCACTGGTGACCCCTAAATGATGCCCATGACTAAACATGACTAAACATGAGCATACCTAGGGCCACTATGTGTGCGCTGCATAGCATAGTAAATTTGGAGTAACGCAATGCTGCACAAGTCACTGCACTGTGTTACTAAGCCCGTGGAGGGAGTTCAATGGTTGGAGCTTAGATGATCTCACGCATCCACAAATGGATTTTGGCGCATTCCCAGATTTATTACCAGAAGTAAACCTGGGAATTCATAAAAAATGTATGCCTTCCCAAGGGAGGCGCAGTACAGACAAATGTCTTTATTTCTCCTTCTTTTTTTCTCTGTCTACATGTGCTGGGTTGTGCAGCACACCTAGAAAGAGGTATACGCCTCTAAGGATTGTTTTTGTACAGGAAGGGACAAACTTTCCTGCAATGCAGGGACCTGTGCACCATAGTGCAATGGTACCTGTGGTGGCATTTGTCTGCACTGTGCGCCAGCACAGGGAGGAAGCAGGAATGCACCACATCTTTGTAGATATAGCACATTCCGGCCCTCTCCCTGTAACGCAGCACAAGTTGCCGTACTGCACTGTGCTGCATCAAATCTTCATACATTTGGTCTCTAGTTTCTTTAAAAGAAACTGCACTCATCTTAGCTCTTAATTCATAGATTTTGTGTCATTGAGGATGCCACGTTCCTCTTTAGTTAGAGTGTGGGACTTTGTCAGAAGTTGCTTCTTTCACTGGTTCCTGGGGCAGAACCACCCATTACCTAAACCCTGGCAGTTCCCTTTTCACCATGAGAATCCATTTCCATAGTGATGTGTTTTAGGCTGTTAGGCTCAGACCCTCCATCAACCAGCAGCACAATTCACCATTAAATTACATGTATGTTAGTGGGAGTCAAATGAACAGCAAAAAGGGCAACCATTTTGCTATTCTAATTTTTGGAGGTGATGCTGCTGGGTGCACTATCAGGCCTTCTGAACACCACCTGTGTTGTGTGGGGGTACTGGTGAACATACTTCAGCTTGATGATAGAGGGCAATATATACAATCTCTTTTAGAGCCATCAACAGAAATCTGCACAAATCGAATTAAATCAAAACAGCTTCATTCGGCGACAACAAGGCAAACACCATAAAAGCATACTAACACACATGTATCTAAAAGAAAATACATGCTGACTATTATTCAGTAGGGAAAATTAATTATGATAAAATATGTGCAAACTTGGACTTCATGGGGAAAATACCACAATAAAATAACAAATCCATTTTCCAAAAGTTCATGAACTACAATCTGCCACTAGTTCATACAATAAAGTGCAAGGGCGCCGATCAGTGCAAAAGAATGCGATGAAGGAATGGTGTTACTCATCATCTTTTTCATACAGCAGAGCGTCCAAAAGTGCATAGTCTTTTATTTTTCTAATTGACTGTTGTATGAAGCAGATTACAGAGCTAATAATTTTCACAGTGTCCAAGCTGCTTATAAAATTAAACTCATCCTTATAGTTAAAAAGCATTTTTTTTAAAAGAGTGGTTTCAATACAGTTTTTCGAATATCCATATAAAAAGAGCAAAAAATAATAAAGTGTAGAGTCGACTGTGAGGTTTTACCATCACATGGGCAAGGGGGCAGAGTTCTGTGCCATTTCTCAGTTCTTGGGAAAGCAGTTAAATAATGTAAAGTGCTCATCCTTAGCCTGGTCAGATAAAATCTGTGCTGAACGTTCTGGACCAAGATAAGATATAACTGAGTGCCCCTTATGTATGGACGTTCACAATAGCCTGCCACTGTCTGTTTTTGCATAATCGTCCTATCCCTATCATGTTCTGCGGCAGTAATATATCTCGATTTCAGATTGCTTTTACTATATTGTCATATGCTTAAGGGGTCATCTGTGCTTATTTCACATCTTGTCAAAAGTTTAGAAATGTGACACAGCCATGGTATTTTCATACCATGGTCAAACGCTAGACAATCTGTAATTAGATCCTTAGAGAATTTTGTTTCTTCCTTTGTCCATAAGCCATGCCAGAGTGTAAGGGCAGTTATATTGAAAGTGGGTGACCCAATAAACCCTTGCGAGCTTGGGCTGAAATATGATATAGGAAAGATTACTTACAAGGGAATTCTTTTGTAAATTATTATATAACAGGAGAATGATTAATCTAGACTGAGAAAAACTTAGGACGAACTTAAATCAATTAAAACCTGTTTTTCGTCTAATTAAACACTTGAAGATTCAACATTGTGGTAACAACTCACAATAGAAAAAGCTACACGGGAAGTAGATTTTATGAAATATCTTTTTATATCAATTTTTCATTTTATAGGGTACAGTTTCTTTGAAAACAGTGAAAATTAATCAACGATGTACAAGTGGACAAGACGTAGACTAGTTGTTCTTTAAAATCCACTTGCGTTGCAGTCCACTCTTTTAAGTTAAGTAACAACGAATCTTGTTCACTGTATACAAAGATAACGCTGCAGAGAATTGATCTGAAAACAAAAGATGTGGACCAATATGTCGACGTTTCAGCCTTATCATTGACAAATCCTTAAGGCCATCCTCAGGACCTTCAATCTTTTGTAAAGTGTGGCCCCCTGAATCTCCACCTGATCGTCACCGATTGCGTGGTTCGTGTGGGACCTTAGATTCAAAACGTTCCTTATGCGTTGAGGCTCGTACTTGAAAATTATATTGTGGCGTCTCTAGTTCGCTTCCACAGTAAATGCTTCGTAATTCAGCAAAACTTCATCCGACGTGGCATAGTCTCACGGGACTGAGGTCAGGTGGAGATTCAGGGGGTCACACTTTACAAAAGATTGAAGGTCTTGAGGATGGCCTTAAGGATTTGTCAATGATAAGGCCGAAACTATGTTAGTCATGTATTGGGAAAAATGTTCTATTAGGCATTGTGAGCTGTTTGCAGTTCTGGACATTAGGACAGCATCATCTGCATATAATAACACTGGGGTGGAGCGTATTCCAACTTTTGCGGCATCTACAGCCAATTCTTGTAAAAAGGAGTCCACATTATTTATATGCAAGGAAAATAAAAGGGGAGCATTACGCATCCCTGTCTGATACCACACTTTACTACAAAATCAGTTGTGCATTCCCCTAATTTTCCGTACCATACCCTTGAGGTCAAATAGGTGTAAGTTTGTGATAAAAAAAGGATTATTTCTATGGGAGCACCAAGCCCTCTAAACGTTTGCGATAGTTTTTGATGATTGACTAAATCAAAGGCACTAGTCAAGTCTACAAAACATAATTTAAGGATACCTTCTTTAGCTAACGTGTACTTCCCAATTAACTGGTCTAAATTTAAACATTGCTCCACCATCCCAATACCCCTTCTGTGCCTCTGTTAATATGTCATTTTCGCTGGCCCAGTCTTCAAGCCTTTCCAGCATAATTCGGCCCATATTCTTAGAAGAGGAATCAAGAAGGGATAGTGGGTGGTAGCAATTTGCCTTTCCCTGTCCCCTTTTTTAAATATGGGTACAATAATACTTTCAACTATTGTGATTGGAAAAGCTCCTCCCAAAGCAGCAATAAAAACTGTCACTAATATTGGTGTCCTAAAATCCAGGTCATACTTAAAAACATCTATCGGCACACCATCTGGACCTGCTGCTTTCCCACTTGCACTTTTCTGAAGTGCAAGTTTCACTTCCTCTGGTGTGATTGATGATATTTTAACTGAATTTACCCTAATAATTTTTTTCAGTCTCTGATGTTTATATCTACTGGGTTAAAAATACTCTTAAAATGTGACACCCAGTCTTCTGGTGGTACTACAGTATAATCCTTACTGCACTATTATCTTTAAAGTATGGATGATTAACTATCTTCCAGAAGAGGACTGGGTCTTTCAGCTCTGCCACCCGGTTTAGGCTTTCCCAAACCTCATCACGGATCTCCCTTTTTCTTATTTTCAGTGTCTTTTTATAATCTCCCCTGGCGGCACTTATTTTTTTGGGATCTCTGGATTTTTGTTTAAGCGCAAATTTCGGTTCCCCATTTAACCTTGCGCATTCATGGCTAAAATATCTTTGTGTTGAACTACGCGTTTTTTTCCTTCTTTTAGATTTGAAACCAACTTAGATTACTTTAGTGATGTTTGCGAAGGCATTAAAAACCACTGTATGTGTAGATGAACCATCCAAACAAATTTCTAGATCTTTTGGTGTTTTCCCTTTAAGGGTTTCCATAAATAGGGAAGGATTAACACCTGTCCATTTTATAGACACCATTATTACCTTGGGTGTCGATATCAGCGTCTGTGTTCTTACCCCTTTGTTTTGTTAACAAGTTTACCTCCAAAATCAAACTTAGGGAATGATGGTCACTAAACATAATGATATTTATCAGGACTTCCTTGGCCAAATCTTTGCCATTAGATGATATTATGACATGGTCTATATTTGAGGATGATCTTGTTACCACAAAGGTATGTGGATTTTCTTCCCCGTCTGAGGTAATTGGTTCTAAAATTATTAAATCATATTTTTGTATTACATTATTAATGGCTTCCCCATATCTATTATGTTTAGAATGGGCAATCTTTTCGTCAGAATGGTCACAGTATCCACATGGCTCGCCAGCTTCGATATCACATGTAACACGGTTAAAATCCCCAGCCCAAATTAAAACATAAAACCCTTCAATTTCCTTTATAAAACAATTTAAATCCCTTTTTAGTGAATCAATTACGGTGCTCCTTGAATTGACAAAGACGTTATTATAAAAGTTTATGATAACTGAGTACTGGGGGTACTCTGCTTGAATGCCAACGGGGTTCTTTAACTCCGACGGCAGCACTGGCAGATGATACTGCCCACCAAAACTGTGGGACCTGCCACTTCGTAGTGAGATTGGCTCAGTTACATCCATCTGCAGTCATGTTGTAAACTACCTTGTTAGGTACAGCAGTATTGATGTGCACATTGCACTAATTTTATATAGGAACTAATTGAGTCTATTTTATGAATTCTGGCCCAAATGCCTTGCTGGGTTGCACTGCATACAAAATAAGTAAATATGCCTCTTGTATTTTTAGAATTATAGTCTGTTCCATTTATTTTAGAACCCCCTTCTTGAAATAACAAAGGGGCTGCTCCTTTATGCAGGAAGTGGTGAGAATAGTCACACAGCATTGTTACTATTGGCATTGCCACAAAAACCTTGTAAGGTCTATAGCATGTTACTTCAGGCATTTAATGGCAACTGTAGCAACATTCCAGTGTCAGTGACAGAGGTCAGAGGTTACCTCTCAGTTTTGTGCTACACGAGTCACCTTTCTATCGATTGGCCCGATCCTTCAAAAACCATAAATCTTTCCTGGAATTCTGAGAATGTACCCACAAAAGATTGAGGTAGAAACAGGAGTTGTGTTTTCTGGTAGAAAGTCTCTTTCTTTATATCCCATGTTTCACAGTAGCCTTAAGTGAAATGTCAGTGTCAACTAAAGCAAGTGTATCCCCCAAACAAATATGTATCAATTTGTGTAATCCAACATATATTGAGAAACACAGACCACAACACAGGTATATGTAAGTAACCTCACTTATAAAGATACACTCCCAAAATGTTTTTGAATAGCACATAGATCATTTTGAAAATGCCTATTCTATGAGATATTGTACACCTACTTTCTTTTAGATCACTGTCACTAACTCTGTGTTGGTTTGAGAACACGCATTGACAGTAATATTTGTGATTGTACATCAAGGAGTTGATGGTTTTAGGTTTGTTAATGTGGCGGGTATTTTTTGGCACTTTTAGATAAGAGTGATATGGCACTCTGTCCCACTGACAGATCCCCCCCCAAAAAAGGACCCAGCTCAGTTACACTACTGAAAACAGAATAGAATTCTCTCGCTTTGGTAAGAATTTAGTCCTTATCTGCCTTTTCTGTTTGGTTGCAAGGCCGCCTGATATATTGCCAAGAGTTTAGTAATGAGACATGCAGTGGAAAAGGATTTTCACAAGGTCCCCGGCACATGGCTTATAGACTATTGCTAGACAGTTGTGCCAAACAACAATCCCAAAACTTATGCTCTAAGAAATAAATGTAATTGACCTTTGATTTGTAGCATCTGATTAACAAATGCAAACATAAACTAATTTGCTTAATATATGAAAGCCGGTCCAAGAAGACCAAATGGTATGTTCCACTAAAAAGGTTTTGAAATATTACATGATCTGCTTGTTCTTCTCACATCGCAATATATGACACTTTTTAAAATTCCAATCTTCACCTTAAAGCAGCAGAGGACATACATGCAAAGCACACAAAATGAAGGTGAGGTTGTGGTAAGACTGCAAAGAGGACATCTGTTAGTTAGTAGATCCAGCACCGCCACCATTTAGTCAGAGTAGAGGAAAAGGCAGACTTTCAAATGCCTTCTCTCTATTGTAGATATGATCCCACTGAGAGAGGAGTAGTTTCATTTGTGGTTCAATTAACACAACTTGGCTGTGTGTGGGTGGAGTGTAAGAGAGGGGAGAGCTCTGCACTTCTAAGTCAGAGAGCTAGTTGTGTTAGACCTGACACCATTGCTGTGGGTCTCCCCTGCATTTCTTGCCTTTGCCTCCTGTGTTTTTGCTTTGTGTTGGACTCTGTTTTGCTGGTCTAGATGCTTTAGACACTTTGCCACTGTTTTTCAGTGTCAAAGTGCAAGTGCTCACTTTATAAATTGTTGTTATGGATTAGCCATTCCATGATTGGCATATGTGATTTACTAGTCAGACCCTTGTACAGTGCACTGTATGTGCCCAGGAAATGTAAATCAAATGCTGCTAGTGAGTAATACTGCTAGTGGGCTGCCACACTGATTGTGCCACCCACAGAAGCAGCCTGTAAAAGGCAACTCTGGCCTGCCATTGCAAAGCTTGTGAGCAGTCTGATACTGCCATGTCGACCTTGCCAGTGCTCCCATTTGCCAGGCCCCTAACCTTCCCTTTTCTTACATGTTAGTCAGCCCTAAGGTAGGCCCAAGGTACCCCTGTGGGCAGGGTGCAGTGTATGTGAAAGATTGGACATTCCCTGAATTGTGCGGCATGTACTGATAGTGAATTCCTGTCAATTTTGTTTTTCACTATTGCAAGACTACCTTTTCCCAAAGGACAGAATGGGGAGTTTGTGTATAACATCTTATAAACCTACCTACCCCTGAGAACAAGCTTGGAAAGTAAAGTTTAGTATGCCAGAACTCATAATATTAAAATACATCTTTTAGTGAGGGTGCCTCTGCTAGGTTTGTGTATTGTCTGTCTGGTTTTTAGATGACAGAGGCTGGAGAGGCGCAGTGGCTCCAGAGAGCCTGATGAGTCAGGGCTGGGCTGGGCTGAATAGACCTGGGCTGTATTTAGAGTAGGGGGAGGAGATTTCCTTTCACCTACAAAGGCCTGGTCTGCCTTCAACAATCATGTCTCCACCTCCTGCCAGTAAGCTGCACCAGTGAGGACAGACATGTTTTTGGCTTGGTACAGACACTCTCTGCCTTCAGAGAACAAAGGACTTTTGTGTATTAAAAGGGGGCCCAGCCCCCAGACTTTTAGTTCACTTCTGGGAATCAAGAAGAGGAATGTTTGCCAAGAAGAAGAGCCGGGGGCTGGCCTGCAGTGGCTACTTGCTGCCAAGAAAAGAATAAAAGGACTTTGCAGTTTGTTTTGTCACCTGCTGGAGGAAAACATCTCCAAGGGTTTGACATTGAGCTTGCCTCCTTTTCTGCAGTCTCAGGGACACAAAGACTTCACTTCTTCTGTCTCTCTGCATCTGGAACTGCTGGTCTAGCTGCAACGGAAGGAAATTGCAAAACAGATGCCGGCGAGCAATGCCGTAACCTGCACTGAAGCTGTGGGCATCGCTCGTGAAGAATATGAAGCACTGTCCCAACCGTGACGCCTGCTGCCGCCATACCACATTGACTCCACAACCGTCACCGAGGACGCTGCCTGCACTGGATCCGAGCACACCGCTCATGACGTCCATGACGCACCGTCCTGACTTCACCGATGCCAGTGCTTCATAGACGCAGAGCCGATACTCGACGTGGGTGACCCCTGAATCAATCGAACCAACCCCTCGCCGCCACCGTAACGTCACCTCCCCAATACAGTAAGGAATTGATGTCTCACCTTCCCTGCACTGCAGTAAGGAACTAAGTCTTCACCTCCCCTGGGGTCGTAAGGAACTGACCCCGCCCTGCGCCAACGAAGCATCACCTCCCTGAAGCCATGCACCGTCTTTGCTTTCATCAATTCCAAGGTACTATTCTTTGGGAGTTTGCTGTACTCCGTGCCTGATGCCACTCACTTCACGGTCGACGCCGTTCTTTGGGATTTTCATCTGTCACAATTTCGTAATACCTCCAGGTGAAGTTATTTGTTGCTGCAAACTTTAATTGAGTGAATAACCTATTTTTGAGGATATCTTGATAACCATATTGTGGATTTTTGTCATTTGATCTTGTTTTGGTTTAGATATAGATTATGTATTTCTCTATACTGGTGTGGTGTCCATTTGTAGTGTTTTCAAACAATCAATCAATCAGAGTACTTGTAAAGCGTGCTACTTACCCGTGAGGGTCTCAAGGCGCTGAGGGGAGGGGGTGCCACTACTGCTCGAAGAGCCAGGTCTTGAGGAGTCTTCTGAAGACAAGTAGGTCTTGGGTCTGCCGTAGGTGGGTAGGGAGGGTGTTCCAGGTCTTGGCGGTGAGGTAGGAGAAGGATCTGCTGCAGGAGGATGTTCGTTGGAAGCCGGGAACAGCGGCGAGGGCGACGCTGGCGGAGCGGAGCTGGCGGGTGGGGTTGTAGAAGCTGAGTCTGCTGTTCAGGTAGGCTGGTCAGGCGTTCTGGAGTGCTTTGTGTGCGTGGGTGAGGAGCTTGAAGGTGATCCTCTTGTTGATGGGGAGCCAGTGTAGGTCTCTCAGGTGAGGGGTGATGTGGCTGCGGCGGGGGACGTTGATGATCGGTCTTGGATGCGTTGTAGTCGTAATAGGTGTTTGGCTGGGATCCCTGCGTAGAGTGCGTTTCCGTAGTCCAGTCTGCTGCTGACAAGGGCCTGTGTCACCGTTCTTCTTGTTTCGGTCAGGATCCACTTGTAGATCCTGCGGAGGATGCAGAGGGTATTGTAGCAGGAGGAGGAGATGGAATTGACCTGTTTAGACATGGAGAGGGAGGAGTCGAGGATAAATCCTAGGTTGCGTGCATGGTCAGTGAGTGTCGGTGCTGTTCCCAGTGTGGTCGGCCACCAGGAGTCGTCCCAGGCTGAGGGGGTGGGTCCGATGATAAGTACCTCCGTCTTGTCCGAGTTCAGCTTCAGACGGCTGTTCTTCATCCAGTCGGCGACGGCCTTCCTTCCCTCGTGGTGGTTGGTTTTAGCGGTGTGCGGGTCCTTGGTGAGGGAGAGGATGCGCTGGGTGTCATCGGCATAGGAGATGATGTTGAGGTCGTGTTGGCGGGCCACTTGTACGAGGGGGGCCATGTAGACGTTGAACAGCGTCGGGCTAGGGGAGGAGCCCTGGGGGATGCTGCAGATGATGTCGGTGGCCTCTGATTGGAAGAACGGGAAACGGACGCTCTGGGTTCTGCCGGAGAGGAAGGACGTGGTCCAGTCAAGGGCCTTCTCTTGGATTCCGGCTTCTAGGAGGCGTGTCTTTAGAGTGCGATGGCAGACCGTGTTGAAGGCCGATGGCAGGTCCAGTAGGATGAGGGCTGATGTTTCCCCGTTGTCTAGTTGGCGCCTGATGTCGTCTGTGGCGGCGATGAGTGCTGTCTCGGTGCTGTGGTTTCGTCTGAACCAGGACTGGGACGGGTCAAATATGTTGTTGCCTTACAGGTGGCGGGCCAGTTGCATGTTGACGATTTTCTCAACGACCTTTGCCAGGAACGGGAGCAGGGAGATGAGCCTGAAGTTTTTGAGGTCCTTGGGGTCCGCCTTGGGCTTCTTGAGGAGTGCGTTGATTTCGGCGTGTTTCCAGCTTTCCGGGAATGTCGCTGTTTCGAAGGAGATGTTGATGACCTTCCGAAGTTGGGGTGCGATGGAAGCGTTTTCTTTGTTAAATAGGTGGTGTGGGCACGGGTCTGACAGAGATCCTGAGTGGATGGAGTTCATGACCTTGCATGTCTCGACGTCGTTGACGTTGGACCAGGAGGTCAGGCGGTTGGCGCTGTTGGTCTTCACAGGGGAGGTGGGGTCTGGCGTAGTCGGGGCGGTCATGGTGTTGAAGCTGGCAAGATGGCGGACTGTAAGTCCGAGTGAGGAGACGCTGGTTTGAGCTCTCGTGTGGTTCGCTGCAGCATGCCGATTTTCTACTCGAATAAGCAGAGTAAAACAAGCCATTACTTGTGGGAGATTACAATTCCCGTTTAACTACTTACATTTGCCATTTGCTGCCCGCGGTTGGAGGAGTGTTGGAAAAGTACACGGTGACGGTGACGGTGACGGTGAAGGCGCATATACAATTGCCTGGCTCGGCTATGCACTTTGATCTTTGGAGAAGCTATACTCGAACTCTCCGCTCGGCGTGGGTTCGCCCGGCTCTTCTGTCCTCGCCGTCTTCCAGAAACACGTCGGGGGCTGAAATACAATACTCTGGAACACGCCAACATCAAACACGGAAGGAGCGCTCACGGCAGCAAAAGGAACAACACGGATACATTGTATCAGCTCCTCCAGCTTTAATGGCGCCAAAGAACCCGACTGGACTATCGCGGCAGCAAAAGCCGAAAACGAGAGCCGATACTGCAGCGGCCCAGGACACAACTCAGCCCGCTGCCTCGATAGACGACCCTTCTCAGGCTTCTACTACTGTGAGTACGAATGTTCTCCTGAGCTCAAACATAGAACCTATGTCAACCGCTTTAACTCTGGCTGAGGGGGTACATCAAACTATGCCACATCCAAGTAATTCTAATGTATCTATAACAATCTCTGCTGAAGACACAAACGTGATGGATTCTGGGAGTTGTAGGCTAGGTGCCATACCGAAAATTCCAGTTATGTTTAGGAAAAAAACTGTTAACCCTGATATTATTCAGAAGACCTCAGACAAACAATTGAGTACTACTGAAGGATCTGCTAAGGGGGGGGGTATCCAGTGGTAAAAGTTGTGATGCAATACAAAAAACTCTGGCCGCTGCAGAGACCCGAGGCGATGACACAGTCTTTAGATTCAGCTGGCAATTTTTATTCCATGACTGATCTTTCACAAGCATTGGACTCTGACAGTACAGATGAGATGGTACAGGACATTGGGTCATTGCAGGAACAAGAAAAATCTTATTCTGATCTAGGCCAAGAAGAGCTTAGTAATCCTGAAGAATTAGACTCAGATCCAGAGGAGTCCCCAAATAGACCTAAATGGGGGGGGGAAGAAGAAGCGGAGAACTCTAACTCTAACTCTACATTGCGGGGGCCAAATAGGTCCACCTCAGGTCCGACATTTCTAACCCCTGATTCTCACAACCCATCTGATGATTCACCTGAAATAACATTGGAAGTCCTATATCGTGTAATGCTACATCATAGAGAAGAAACCAAAACTGAAAACCTCCGAACCCAGGGAGCTGTAAAAAAGCTACAAAACAATTTGAGAAAAGTAATGAAAATCTCTAATGATACAATTGTCAGAGTTACTGAGACGGAAAGTAGAATTTCACAAATGGAAGATTCTATGGCACAGCAGAGCACACAACTAAAATCAATCGAAGGTCTGAAAGAGGAGATTAATTGGACGCTCGTGGATTTGGAAAATAGATCACGACGCAATAATCTCCGAGTCCTGGGTGTGCCGGAAGGGAAGGAAAATTCAAACCCACGTCAGTTCATGATAGAACTCTTCTTTGCTGCCTTCCCAGAGCTAAGTCAATGGAAATGGGAGACTGAAATTCAAAGGGCGCACAGATTTCCGTTCCAGGCAAAACAAGACTCGGCTTCTAAACCACGAGCTATTCTGATCTCACAGAATAATTTCTTAGCTAGAGAAGCACTCTACGATTTGGCAAGACCTAATAAAAAGCGTAAGGTCCGAGATGTGGAATTCTTTGTGCGACCGGATTACTGTCATGCTACTGTGCAATTAAGATGGCAGCTAAAACAGCTTATTACCTTATTCCAAGCAAAAGGAGCCCAAGCATTTCTGTTAAATCCGGCCAAACTTAAAGTGATACATAAAGAACGTTCTGTCTTCTTTACTTCCGAGGTAGCAGCCAAAGAATTTCTGACGTCTATTTGAGAGGATTACGAACTATGAACTATGAACTATGAATTATGAACAAATATGGCTAATAACTCAAATCTGCTTCCTTTTCTTTCTCCCCGTTAGGAGTGCAATAAGAAATTAATGTAGCTCATGGTAACATGTTAAAAAGGGGGAAAGCAGGTTTAGTAAAGGCTAGTAATGGATATAGCAAATGAATGATAAAATTTGCTCAGATTTTCTTTGATATTCTTAAACATGATTATGTGATTAGTGGCTCTAAATGATTATGAAGAGGGTATAATAATCATGAAAAGAACCACACGATGAGAACCACCTAGCGCTCATCACATCATCAACACGAGGGACTATCATGTCCCTCTGCCTTGATAGCACTGAGGGGTGGGGAGGGTGGGGGGGGCTCAGGGGGAGCCCAGAGGGGGGTGTGGGGAGGGTTGGGGAAAAAAACGAAGTTGCAAGTAAAAACAAAATGTCTATTATTTTGCTACGGGTAGCTATCTTGTTATGTTTTGTTAAGTTCTTTGTTAGGGAGAAATATTTGAAATTTCACCTGGTCATATGCATGTATTTTTTGCATAATCTGGTATCTCATCTGCGAAGTAAATATTGTTATAAATGGGAAAATTACGTGTTTGTTCTTGGAATATATGTGGTTTGAATAATAAAAAGAAGAGGGGGATAGCGGCACAAATCTTACAGTCTATGAAAAATGATATATTGTGTATTCAGAAATCACATATAATATGGAAGGATAGACATCTATATAAAGACCTAGGCATGCAGTTAGCTGTATGTACGTCCCAAGGCTCAACAACAAAAGGTGTTGCTATTCTATTCATGAAGGGCCTGGGCATAGTAATTCGGCATAAAGCAGATAAATATGGTAGATGGGCAATATCAGAGTTCAAAATTAACAATATATTATGGACTGTATGTGCTGTCTATGCTCCAAATGTGGATGATCCAGCTATCCTGGACTTTCTAAACTTGGAACTAGCCAACTGGTCTTCATCATTAATACTTTGTGGTGACTTTAATATTCACCTAGATTCTAATAAGGATATTTGTGATGTATCCTGCTATCAGGGAGTTAAAAAGAAGTCATTTATGTCCTTACGGTCATTGGTTCTGGACCATGGCTTAGCTGATGTAGTCTATGAAAAAAAAACATCATCTCCCGTGTTTACATTCTTTTCCCATCCACATAAAAAGTTTGTACGTTTGGATTATTTTCTCCTTAAAAAATCGTTTATCCATGATACAAATTTTGAGTTATTTCAACGCATAATTTCTTACCATAACCCAATACTGATTGAAATCAAGACTGATAAATCAATTATTCAACCGAAGCTCTGGACTTATGATCGTAAACTATTATTTGATCCAGAATACTTAGATATGTTGGCTATATGGATGAAAGAATTCTTTGATATTAATAGAGGAACTGCTTCTGTTCAAATTGTCTGGGATACGTTCAAATCAGGGATAAGGGGAGAGACGCTCTCTTATACTATTAAAAAACAGAAAATTATGCGTGAAAAGAATGAAAAAGCATTTGAGAAAGTATTATTTTGGGAAAAGGAATTAATAACAGCAATAGTACGTCAACAACCAATATCGGATATAGAATCGAGTCTAGCGATCAGTAAAGCTATCTGTTATGAATTCTTTGCAGATAAATCAGCACAACAGATGGCAAGTTATAAAACACAGATATATGAGATAGGTGAAAATACAGGGAAAATTCTGGCAAAAAGAATTAGACAAAAAGAAGCTTATAACACTATTAATATAATTCAAGATGAAACAGGTCAAATGCATAATAAACAAGAGGAAATTCTGGAAGTTTTTTGCAAGTTTTATCTTAAACTTTATACACAAGAGAATGACCATTATTCGTCTGACGTATGTTTGAACTTTGCCATGGAAAATCTCCTGCCATCCCTTTCTTATGACCAAAAGCTGGCGTTGGATGCTGCGATTACATGGGAAGAAATTGAAAATGCATTAAACTCACTAGCAACAGGCAAAGCAACTGGTCCGGACCTTATCCCACTAGAATTCTATAAGTCTTTTAGAAGTTATATAAAACGTGATATGCTTATTACTTTTCTAGAGGCACAAAAAGGTATACCACCAGAATCTTGGGCTACATCAGTAATCATGACGTTTTTAAAAAAAGATAAAGATCCAGTTAACCCAGCCTCTTATAGGCCAATATCCTTAATCAATGCCGACAGTAAAATATATTCGAAAATACTTGCCACAAGACTATCAAAAATAATACCACTAATTGTTTCTCGCTGGCAACATGGGTTCATTCCTAATAGAGATACGGCTGATCACATACGTAGAATTATAGCTATGATGGATTGGGCAGAAGCCTCTAATACACCAATAGGGATTACCCTGTTAGATGCTGAGAAAGCATTTGATAGAGTGGCATGGCCCTATCTTTGGGACTTGCTATCCATGAAAGGTTTCGGATCAGGAATAATAAATGCATTTAAGGCATTATATAAAAACCCAGTATCAGCAATAAAAATAGGCTCTACTAAGTCTGCATTATTCCCTATTCAGCGAGGAACACGCCAGGGATGTCCATCCTCTCCTCTTCTTTTTGCCATATACATAGATATCTTTCTTAATCAGTTAAATCGGGACGAGAATATAGTACCGGTACAGCTAGGAGGTACTGTATATAGAGCCCTTGCCTATGCAGATGACTTGGTAGTGGTTACCAAAGATATTGAAAGAACTTTTTTGAGGATCGAAGAATTAGCGGATACATTTGGATCTTTTTCTGGATATAAATTAAATCTGTCCAAAACTCAAGTTCTTTTTATAGGTCCAAATCCACCGCCAATTAGAAATATAGTTTCTGAGGCAGTCTATCTAGGAATTAGATTAACCACACCTATTTCAAAAATACCTAGTTTAAATTATACCCCGATTCTCAAAAAGGCTAATTCAACCCTGGAAAGAATAAATCACCTACATCTGTCTCTTCATGGCAGAAATAATGTCTTAAAGATGCTCATATTGCCGAAATGTATTTACTTATTTAGAACAATCCCTCTGGAATTTCCCTTAAGCTTTTTTCAAGAAATTGAAAGAAGCGCAGTTAGATTTTTGTGGGGCTATAGAGGCATCAGGAGAGCATATAAGAAGATGATTATACCGAAAGATAGAGGGGGTTGGGCTGCACCACATTTTCTATTCTACTATCTAGCAGCTGTACTCCAATACATGTCTCCTTTGATTGTCGGGAATAAAACCCCTACTTCTTTGGCACAATACCCAAATATATTTGAACTTGTATTAGGCACCGAAGCTAATCACCATTTGCTAAAAATAATAGAACCAAGCTACTATAAAAAAACAAAATTTAGGATTCTAGCAGCAGCATTTAAAGCTTGGCGAACCATCAAAAAAGTGGTTGGTATCAGAACAATCACAAGATATACCCCATTAAATTCAATTAATTGATTCCCTTTTATATTTAGAGACCAGGTGATGAAAAAATGGAATACTAAGGGGATTTTTTTTCTCTCTGACTTATACACAAATAATTATGATAAGTTACTTTCTTTTGGTGAACTTCAAAATAATTTTAAAATTCCTTCTCATGATTATTTTAAATATTTACAGATTCATAGCTTTTTACACTTACCCTCTAATGTAGCAAGGCAGGATTTAATGCCAATTTTGCTTATAGATAGTTTAACCAATAAAAGAAAAATAGGCTATTATTATAATATGTTAATGACTTACCTCCCGGATGACTTTAATAATTTGTGCGATAAATGGGAAGAGAAATTAGGAACAAAGGATCTATTCTTAAAAGATTCGATTAAAATGGCTACCTCTATCCTATTTTCGGGGCGTACTCGTACTCAACATTATATGATTCTGTGTGATCTTTATTATACACCTGCCAAAGTTTTGAAATGGGGGTCTACTGCTGGAATTAATTGTAATCGGTGTAATATGAGAGGGGCTGACACAATACATATGTTTCACTCCTGTGTAAAGCTTGCTAGGTTAATCTCTGATATTCAAAATTTCATCGAAATTTTTTTTTGTAAAACTACTGCTATATCACCTGAATTAATACTATTTGGTATCTTCAAAGACTCAATAGACTTAGAACAAACCAATTTATTATTTATCATGATGTCTGAACTGCGCGCATGTATCACACAGGATTGGATCAGCCCAGAACCGCCGTTGTTTTCCACATGGAGGGGTTGTCTCTTAGCCAGATATAAACTTGAATTGGCAATATATGCAACCAAGGGAAGAAAAAGGAAACTACTTGGCATAAAAATTTGGACACCGATTCAAAAATGGATTGATGGAGTAATGACTTAATAGGTTCTTTCTTCTTCCTTTTTCTATTTTTTGTATTCTGCATTTCTTTTGAATATACTTTTTACAATATGTATAGGTATACTTTGAATAAGTGAAGGATATGTTATAATCTGTATAAACTTGCAACTCAAATCTCAATAAAAAATAAAAAATAAAAAAAAGAAGCTGTCTTGGGTGTCAGCGATCTTGCGGTGGAAGAACATGGCTAGTGAGTTGCACAGTTCTTGTGAGCGCGGTATGTCATTGGCGTTGGCGCTGGGGTTGGAGAGTTCCTTTACGATGCTGAAGAGCTCTTTGCGGTTGTGTGCGTTGTTATCCAGGTGGTCTTTGAAGGAGGATCTCTTGGCTATTCTGATGAGGTGGTGATGTCTGCGAGTGGCGTCCTTGTGGGCTGCGTAGTTGTCCGGAGTGCGTTTGTGGAGCCATATCTTCTCCAGTTTCCGGCAGGAACGTTTGGAGGTCTACAGCTTGTCTGTGAAGCAGGTGGCTCTCTTGCTGGCGTGGTTGTTGGAGGGTTTCTTGAGTGGGGCGAGGGTGTTGGCACAGTCGTTGATCCACTGTCTGAGGTTGCGGGCTGTGGCGTCTGGGTTGGTGGGGTCGTGGGTGGGTTCTGGGCGAGGATGGTGATCAGCTGGTCTTCGGTTACTTTGCTCCAGCATGCGGCGAGGCAGCTGTTGGGTGTGGTGGTGCGTGGTTAGTTTGTTGAAGGTGAAATGGATGCAGCGGTGGTGGGTCCAGTGGAGTTTGGTGGTGTGGTCGAAGGCGACGTGGGTGCCTGTGGAGAAGATGGGGTCCAGTGTGTGGCCAGCGATGTGAGTGAGTGCGATGATGAGTTGTCTGAGGCCAAGGTTGGTGAGGTTGTCGGTTAGGGTGGCGGAGTTGGCGTCGATGTTGTTCTCAAGGTGGAAATTCAGGTTTATCCGAGGAGGATGTAGTCCATGGAGGTGAGTGCGTGGGTGCTGGTGAGGTTGGCGACGGAGTCGCTGAATTGAGATCGGGGTCCGGGTGGTCTGTAAATGAGTGTTCCTGTGAGGGTGGTGTTGGGGTTGGTGTGGATCCGGAAGTGCAGGTGTTCGGCAGTGTTGAGGGTGTTGTCTGCGTCGGTGGCGACCTTGAGGGTGGACTTGTGGACGATGGCTATTTCTCCTCCTATTCCGTTGGCGCGATCCCTGCGGGTGATCTTGTAGCCGTCCGGGATGGCTATGGCGATGTTGGACGCCGAGGAGTCGTTCCACCAGGTCTCGGTCAGGAAGGCCACTTATGGGGCGGAGGTGTCGAGCACATCCCAGAGCTCAACGGCGTGTTTCATGCGGAGCTGGGTGTTGAGGAGTATGCAGCAGAGGTGGTTAGGTCCAGTCCTTGGAGGTTTGGTGGTTCTGTCACAGGTAAAGCTGCAAGTGTGGCAGGAGAAAGGTCCGTGAGTCCGTTTCGGGGTGGGTTGTAAGCAGGTGTGGGTTCGGCCGGCATTGAGTGCATGTAGGGCGCTGGCATCGTAGTGGAGTCTGGTGTTGTGGCGTTCGCAGGGTCCAGGGGTTCTGGCGCTGGGCGTGGTCCAGGCACGCGGCACGCCCACTGTGTGCATCCGCTGCGCGCCCGCTGCGCGGCGCCCATAAGAGGTGGAAAGGGAGGGAGGAGCAGCTGGGAGGCTGGGGTGGGGTGGCCAATGGGGATCAGGAGGGCGGGCCGCGGGGACGCAGCGGCGGGAAGGAAGGAGGGTGAGACGGCGGCAGGCAGCAGGAGGAAACGAGGCAGCTGGCGGCTGTGTGGTGGCATGGGGGTGTGGGGGGCGACCAGCCTGTGAGCACTTTATTACTGTATGTGTTTTCACAAATGATTACACACTGCCTCTGAAATAAGCCTGTCTATTCATTCCAAGCTATCAGGGGGGTGAGCAGGGGCTATTTCAGAAGTGTATCCCCCTTACCTTGACCAGAAGCAAGGGCCCATATTTGGACAAAGCTACCTACCTCTGCCAACTAGAGTCCCCCATTTCTAACACTAGTCATGTATTATTTTAAAAGTGAATGGATATAGGAAATATTTTGCACCTGAAATCAATTTTCTTAAGCAGGGACACATCACTCTACTGTGAAATTGGGAGTGTAAAGTGTGGCAATTAAGATGAGGTTAGTTTAGGGGCAAATCCCTATGACAACTAGATCTACCCCTTAAAACCATATTCTGAAAATAAAAAAGAGCAGAGAACGTGCATGGAGTTAAATAGGAATGAATCCTTCACCCCTGGATGCAGGTAAAACTCTCAGTATGCTTGCTAGAGAAACACTGGGCCTGTGACTTATACATACTCACCAAGTGCCTATCTAATAAACAGGTCCTGCTGAGATCCCTAGGGATATTTTGACACTTCTCTTCAGAATTGTCATTGATATGAACAGTAAAAAAGACTGCCCAGCCTTCCTGAAAGAAGAACCCCTCTTAGCCTACAAGGTCTGTCACTGCCTGTGAAATATAGGTTTGACTTAAGCATAGACATCTAAAACTGTCGGATGCAGGTTCCTGCAATGGGTTAAGAAGCATTAGAAACCATCTGTTGAAAAGATCTTTCTTGCAGGAAGATGTTTGCATATTTAATGTATCTGCTCCAAGTAGCCTAAGTACAGAGGAGCTTAGCTGATCCTTGAACCATAGGAACTCCCTATCACACAGCAGGAACAAAAAAGGAATTTTGAATCAATAAGACACTATTCATTGAGCATTGATGACGTGCTAAGTCCTGTGAAACAACGGTTAGTTTAACTGCATGTGACAGTTGCAACCAGTTTGAGCACACCATGCCTCGAATGGACTTTGTCAATCTCAGCACAGAAACAGTTCTAATACATAATTGTTGTGCATAAAAAATTAAAGGGGCATATTATCATGAACGGCGATAAAATTATCACTGCTTTAGTGGCAGGAAACTGCTGCTAAAGCGGAGATAATGGGATTGATAATATGCTCTTGTGAATTCCCGTAGCAGCCCAGGTTAAGAACCTGCCAGAAGAAGGAGGTTGATGAGAGAGGAGAGCAAGGGTACATTGACATAATTGATGGGGTTTGCTTCTTTTAGTATGTTTATTAGTACTACAATAGTACTACTAAAGTACTACAAAGTGCTATTTACAAACCTTTGAGTGTAAATCTACACCTCCACTTCACCTAGCTTTTTTTTATGAGATCCTCACACATATAACTTTACTAATCAGTTGTCAACGTAGAAGGGACCTGGGAGAGTGGTTGGAAAAAGGGTACATCTACTACCAAATGGGAGGGATTTGAGGAGTAAGGAGGGGCTTGAGGAGCATTAAGGATTATTTTGGAGAGGGACATGCACCAGCCCACAAAAGAGTAAGCCCATTACTCTTCACAAACTGTACTTCTAAAGTTACTACAGCCAAAAAGGGACCGAAAACAGTAGCAAATTGATCCTGCTCAGAAGTGTAGTAAGATCAGCACCACACATTAAAATAAAATCCAGTAAGAAACACTATTACGTTACACAAAGATATTTTAAAAAATTACAAAATTAAAGAAATGTAATGTAATGCTAAACAACATTCATTATTTAATTCTAAAATGTTTTAAGAACCTGCTTGATTTTATAAACTAATTTAACATTGTTTTTGATAAAACATTATTAAATTATTTTTAATGAATTCCATACATCACATGTTTTTCCTTTAGTGCTTTATTTAAGTCCCTGACTCTATTAATTTTATGTGAGGGAATTGCAGTACCAGTTGCTGGTCATGTGTGGTGCTGACCTTACTACTGTTTCTTTTTGGCAGTAATAACTTCCTCTTGTAAATTTGGCCCATTCCCATTCTTCAGAGTGTGGATTGGTGTAAGTTTAAACTTCCGAATAACTTTACACGTACATTTTTTGAATAGCCAAATTTAGTAATGTTACGTGTAAACCATTTACAAGTCTGAGTTTCCTTTATGAATAGCTCTGATTGTATTTATTTATTAATCTTGCATTTTTGTATGACAAAACCCAAATGGATAACAGGGAGCCTTATATATAAGAACCGTTTTGATTCATTTAGTCACATGAGCTTTCTCTACTCCTGGATGAGTGGTTTGGCAATCTAGATAAATGCCTGCCCCCGGAAAAGTTAGGCATGCAGGTCAAAATGCACCCAGACTACATGGTTCAGCGTCCCAGCAAAGTCCTCACATATGTGGAGGGCTGCAACTTTTCATCCTTATTCTTTTTCCTTTGGTGTACTATTCCAGCTGGCCTCTGGAATAGTTCAATGGTATAGAAAAATCATGGGTGAACTGTATTCTTTCATTAGGAGCAACCATCATTTCTGTGGTATTTTGTCCACCAACCGTGGGGCTTTGGTACATTAATTATACCCATGTCTCAAATAAGAATACGGGCAGTTTGGCTGTGACCACGTTCCAATTTCAACCATATTACACAATGAGCAGAAATATCATATTGCTCTGATGGGGCAAAATTCCAGATTCCTTGACACTGTTGAAATTGCATCATGTTGTCTTGCTCTCTGTTGTCTTTAGCTGCATTATATGTACTCTGCTTTGTGCAGAAATCAATCTGTGTTTCTGGCACTAGCTTTCTGCAATCCAAGCTGAGCTGGTAACATTTTGGTCAACCTAGATTTGAACTGTTGCGTTGTAGTTGTAGGTGAGCAATGCTAATGATAACAGGTGACATCAGTTTGTGTAGTATAACTTGATGCAACAACTTTGAACAAATAAACATGTTCATTTACTCCTATTCAAAGAGTGACTGAGACCATAATGACTGAGTGCCTTGTCTCCTGTTAGGAAACATTAATCAATCATAATATCAGATGTAGTGGGGGTGAGAGATAGTAAAGAACCTTGCAACAGAAAGTAAAATAAAGAGAATTTATTTAACATGCATGGGAGTATCATATGTGTGCTCGAATAGCAGAAGTAAAAAACAAAAGCATTTATAGACACAGACCACATTTCATTATAATTTTTCTGCGTTACCGGTCATGTCTAGGCCCTCATGTCCCGGCAGGTGGTGAAGAAACATTTTGTGCTCAGAAACTTACAGTACATTGTTACACAAGAATACATCGGAAATCACCCTATGTGCACGTGACAAGTCCCCTGTATTTAAAGCCAGACAGTTAACTAATACATTTACACCCAAATGCAATCACAATGGTCTACATTAGCTGATGTGGCTGAATACACTTTTGAGGCCTACAGGCGCTGTTGCTAGAAGGCAGAATGCAGTAACATGGAAAGGTACGCTTTGTGCAAGCCTTGCAATGTGTTGCGTTACAGGTAACTTACTAAAAGCAAAGTGCAAACTCTTATTTAAGACTGTCACATGAGATCAAGCAATGAATATATTGTATATAATTCCCATCATCATTGAATTATCACAATGTCAAATTATACAAAATGGATGCCACCATTGTTCGCTAAACTTAGCTTCCATATTCCTGCCCTTTTAATAAACAATGACGATGACATATCAAGGCATATTCATACATTTTAATTTTTTTATTTTTCTCTGTCTTGCTCACCAAAAGAAGTAGGCTGATATGTGCAGACATAACAATTTACCACATTCATTTCTTATGCGTAGAAATTTTGCTTTTGAATATATTTGTTCCCTGCGTAATTTTCCCAATTTCCTCCCTTGTTTCATTCCTACACTGCCAACTGTACCCCTGCCCCATCTTTATCAATGGCTATTTATTCATTTTGGTACAATATCTCTGTGTGATTTAAGAAGTATCTCTGGGCAAGTGCTAGGTATAGCAATGTGAGCACAAAACACTATAAAGAGCGTAGTCGTGATAACAGCAGCAATGGGGGGATAATATAGCTAGCAGCACCCATGGCCATATTCTCTTTTGCTCTGAAAGTCTTGAGGCAGTGTTCTAATCATTGGTACACGTGGCTAGTGTGACTAGTTGGAAGAATGTCTTATCTTCTGTTGCACTTTCACTCTTTAAAAAAGTCTTCTGAGGAATAATGCAGAGTCTCAGTGACTATAACTGTAAACAGAAAAGTAACCGTTGGTGCCTACCTTCAAATAATTCGAGAGGTTAGCAAGCAATTCTATTATATAGGCCCTTTCTATATGAAGAATACAAAGTGATGAGGGAGGTAAAGATGCCTCGTTGTCACAACTAATAGCTTGCTTAATCTCCACAACGGCCCCAACAGCGCTAGGATGCCTGGCTGCACCTTGGGGGTGCCCAGGAGTGGGCGCCTCACAGGAAAAAGCCAGGAAGGGTTCCACAGCGGTATGCGTACCAGCGCCGGAGAGACCCCATGTGGGGTGATTCGGGCGCTATACAAGTACTACAAAATTTACATTTACAACTTGTAGACTGAGGATTTGGGGTGTTGATGTTCCAGACGTCTTTAGTTGATGTATTGTTGGGGTCCTCTTACACACTCTTCCTTTCTCTCAACAGTGCACGCTGCTGGTGGATGATAGGCACAATGTAGTTTCTGTGTAGCTGCTAGCCCTTTGTACAACCCCTCAATCATGTGTGAGATGAACACCAGTCCATTGTTATAACTCAAAAGCGTATGTACTTAAAAGCACAGAAGGAACTCTTTCTGGAGGCATTTCACAAGTCTGTGCATCGCAGTTCTTGGATGGGTATGCCTCAGTCTATTTGCAGAACATGCACACAATAACCAACATGTACTTGTGAGTAGGGGGCATGTCAATGAAGTCCATCTGTAGACTCTTGAAGGGTCTATGAGGGGTAGGGGAGTGGCCTGCGGCAGTGGAAGTACTTTACCAACTTTTATTGGGCACAAACTGTGCATTGTTTACTTAAGCGTTCAGCCTGTAGGTGGAATCTACTATTATACCAGCATTGGGAAAATGGTCTGATAATTTCATCTCGTCCTACATGTGATGGTCCATGAAAAAGTCAGGCAATGGGAGCAAGCATTATCATTGCTAAACATATTTTCCATCTATGCCTTCCTTTCCTTCCACCCCGCCCTTCTTTGAATATTCTTTGGGCCGTAAATACATCATCCTTTCATTCTTGATATCATGTGGAGTAGATGCAATTTGAACCATTGCGTTCTCACAACCAGTTAATGCTATTCTTTTTTTTCTTCTGTATTAATTAATGCATAACCTTGTGACACATAGTCTTTGGAGGAAGTGTGTGCAGGACAGATTGACAATTGCAACTTTTTAGTTACATGGCTGGCAATAGCTGTGCTATTAATGGGGCATGCTATATTTGTTGGCCAGCTGAGGTAAGGAATCCCCTCATAGCCCACAGCTGACCAATATTAGGGGCCACCCCAAAAGCATATTGGCTGTAAATGTTCACTATTCTATCTTCATGTTGTCAATCATGCAGTACATTCCAGTACATTTCTGGCCATTGTCCAATGCGTAAGAATCTTGCAGTGAGCCTGTGTTATTGCTGATGCATGAGCCATGAACTATTACATCTACATCTGCATTTTGGGAACACTTGCATACTTATCTGTGGCTAGCACACATTGACTATTCTTTACCAAACACTCCTTGTCTATGACCCATTGCTAGGTGAGAAATGAGTAGAGGGTGCAATGTGTTGGCCAAATTGTCAGAAAAACAGAACACATGTGCCCAGTGGATCTTCCTAACCGAATATGAGAGGGTGAAAACATTTATCATTAAGAGCATGCAGGCAAACATGTTGGATTCAGGAAGCTTTTCGGTCACGGTAACACTTTTGGGAATCAAAATACTCGAACTGTCCCAATTCCTTATACCTGTATAAAATTTGCAATCATTCCTAAAAAAAAGCACCTGTAAACTAAAGTGCATTTTCAATCTGTATCCATTTTATCCTGAAAACAGCATAATGCAAAGCTCAGTTATTCAATGTACACTGTCCTTCTGTATTTACATATTCTCATATTCCTATTACTAAACCGCAACACATGAATATAAAATTACTATATATTATCCATCCTTTTTAGTGCCTGGTGAATGCACCTCATTAATCCAACAACAGGGCTCTATGGCTCATCCACACTCTGGGGGCCCATCCAGGACCCTTCATGAACAGTAATAATAGGTGCGACAATCAAGGACTAATAAAGATAGGCACTACAAGCCCCATAAGACATTGCGTTTTACTCACCTGAGTTAAATAAATGTGGGTGTGTCTATAAATGCACAATCTCTATGTCGAAGCCTCTGATGAGGGGGGATGCCCAGAAACGCGTCAGGCAGTATTTGTCGATATGTGGACTGTAAATCAACAGAGTGCGAGTTGAGATTTTACCCGGAGGCGTTGTTGGTGGGTGCTGCCGCGCCTGAGGGCAACTTGGAGCGTGAATATGTATGTGGTTGGCCGGGCCGCAGCGGCTTGCACCACCCCGTGAGGACTGGGGGCCAGGGGGCCTTGAATCTTCTGGGCTCTGGCTGTGGACCAACAACAGGGATCTATGGCTCATCCACACTCTGGGGGCCCATCCAGAACCCTACATGAACAGTAATAATAGGTGCGACCATCAATGACTAATAAAGATAGGCACTACAAGACCAATAAGACATTGCGTTTTATTCACCTGAGTTAAATAAATGTGGGTGTGTCTACAAATGCACAATCTCTACGTCGAAGCCTCTGATGAGGGCGGATGCCCAGAAACGCGTCAGGCAGTACTTGTCGACATGAGGACTGTAAATCAACAAAGTGCGAGTTGAGCTTTTACCTGGAGGCGTTGTTGGTGGGAGCTGCCTCGCCTGAGGGCAACTTGGAGCGTGAATATGTATGCGGTCAGCCGGGCCGCAGCGGCTTGCTCCACCCCGTGAGGACTGGGGGCCAGGGGGCCTTGAATCTCCTGTGCTCCGGCTGTGGACCAACAACAGGGATCTATGGCTCTTCCACACTCTGGGGGCCCATTCAGGACCCTTCATGAACAGTAATAATAGGTGCGACCATCAAGGACTAATAAAGATAGGCACTACAAGACCCATAAGACATTGCGTTTTACTCACCTGAGTTAAATAAATATGGGTGTGTCTACAAATGCACAATCTCTACGTCGAAGCCTCTGATGAGGGCGGATGCCCAGAAACGCGTCAGGTAGTAATTGTAGACATGAGGACTGTAAATCAACAGAGTGCGAGTTGAGCTTTTACCCGGAGGCGTTGTTGGTGGGTGCTGCCGCGCCTGAGGGCAACTTGGAGCGTGAATATATATATATATATATATATTCACTAAAAAACATAGGTTTCAGGCTCTTTAAAGTTAGGAATTAGCATTTTAAAAACCTTTAAAATTCACTGAAAAAAATAAAAGGTTTCAGGGGCGTTATAGTTAGTTGGACATTTCACTCGTACAAAACCATTGAAATTCCCCCGTTATAGTTAGTTCAGCTAACAATAACTTGCGCACCTGCAATGCACTGCTGATGACGTTATATATTACATCACTCATGACATGGTCAGTGACATCACTCATGACATCACTGATGACATCATCCTTGTAATAGAGTGGCACATCAATTCAGGATATGAGCAGACCGGAGCGGGTCGTAAGTTTTGAAAATTTCGTGAAGATTCGTCAACCGGCACCAAAGTTATTGCAAATAGAATGTTGCGGAATTCCTATGGAAAATAGGCCCTTAACTATAACTACCTACTGGGGACCACCAGTAGGTAATATATATATATATTTTTAACCAGTTCTGTTCATACCTACAAAAAACTGTAGTAGTGTGAGGTTTAGTCTTGACGCAATGCCCAGAGTCTGTGGTTAGCCATGATCGTTAATGTGAAGATTTAATGTGGTAGAGTCCAGCCGCGGAGCAACGCACCTTGAAAAGAGCGCCAAATTTACCCACAAAGGACTATTGTGTTAATCGGCAATGGCCAAAGGGTAATGGCAGCCACCAGGGACTGAACCCTGGTCAAGTCCTTATAATGCTCGAAAATGGCATATAAATGAATGGTGGCAGAATTTCACCAGCGGACTATTACAGACATCACCCACTGAAGGGAGGAATTGCGAGGCTGACTACAGATACCAGAATGCTTCATTACCGCAGTCCACCGGCGCACCCATCAGAGGGCAATCACCAGAGAGAGAATATAAGCAATACACCTGGTATCTGTATGTACGGCCCCCGGATGCCTGTAGCTCCTCCTCTGAAGAAGGCCAAGATTCTGGCCAAAATGCATTAGGATTACCGGAGCCTTTAAAACCGCCATTAAACAACGCTGCAAGCGACCGCGATGTGTGCGGCTCATCCTTTCCCAGGTGGAGAGGTTGTGAAGATATATATATATATATATATATATATATATATATATATATATATATATATATATATATATATATATATATATATATATATATATATATATATATATATGTACAAAGATTACCTCCAAAGTTTGTGAAGTAATCTTTGTACTTATTGAAGGCCAGTCGGTGGCCTACCCAGGACCGCGCCACGACAGCCCAACGTGCGCATATATATATATGTACAAAGATTACCTCCAAAGTTTGTGAAGTAATCTTTGTACTTATTGAAGGCCAGTCGGTGGCCTACCCAGGACCGCGCCACGACAGCCCAACGTGCGCATACCGGCACTGGAGGAAAGAAAACTACTTATGAGCTGCACGGGCTGACCTTCTGTGTAACAACGCCGTTTGGATCCCGCTGTGAAGAACGACAGCGTGGGGGATTTTCTTGAAGACTGCATCACGAGCGTTATGTGTATGCCCAGACGGTGAATTTTTTACAATTGCAACGCTGGTATAGCGGAGGACCGGGAAAGACGTGCCGGCGGGGAGCAACAGGGTGGGAGCATCCTGAAACTCTCACGTAGGCGTGCACGGTACGGGTTCTCTGCCTACCGACGTGACTACACGGAAGTAGACGAGCGTGTCGAAGCTGACAGGTGATCAGAAGCTTCTCGACACGCACGGAGTTTGTTCGCTTATATCATACCATCATGGCAGGTGAATTGGACTCTCGTCGGAAACAGACAGCAGATAAATTATTTTTCAACATGGCCGGCACGAGTGCAGAGCCTACTCTGACCCCTACCAGCATTGGTCAGGAAATAACTTTACAGACGAAATTGAGCTTGTTGGAAAAATTATACAAAAGAGAACTATCCAAGTGGTGGGAGGCAGAGTCCCTATCCAGATACATCGAGGTTAAACGAGTCCCGAGGGGTCTCAGGATCTTCACCATCCCCACTTATGAAGATCCGGACCCTGAAATGATAAATGAATGGTCAGACAACACTTCTTCCTGCTCGATGATAATGATGAAAATCTTGGTCAAGTACGCCCTTAAAGACCGTTCTAAGCTTCTTAAGGATATAGAGAATCTCTTAGCAGAAATTGAACCCTTGATGAAAAAAGAAGCATTGGAAGAACATCTCAAGAAGCTTAATGGGAGAATGGAGAAATTAGAAGAAGAGATCACGGCCAAGAAGCAACGGAAATTTATAAGAGATTTCAAAGATTATCAGTCAGGACGCAACTTAACTTTCCAAAAGAAGTATGACCATTTATTCGACAAAAACACAGGGATGGCACTAACTGCTCAACAGAAATCAGGATCAACTGTGGAGGTAGTGGAAAGCGATATATCGGATTGGAATCTATCCGACGCCTCCAATTCAGGCATTACCCAGGAACCTGCAGCAACCACGAGTAAAAGGGTGAATTTTTTAGCCCAATTTCAGATGATGAGTCAGAACCGGACAGAGACCTTTCAGGGGGAGAAGGGGAGTCAAAGAGGACGAGGACGTGGAAACAGAGGAGGAACAGGAGGAGCAAGAAAGCAAAAAAGAGGAGGATTAAACGCCACAGAAGCTCCAATGGGAATGTCGACAAGTAGCAAGAACACGAAATGAACAGGACGGTGGTGAACCTCTCTCGCCATGTGCTTACGGAAGGTGAGAAAGAGATCTTGGCACTTGGCCTTTCCTTCTGTCCTTCACAAAATATGAACTTTGCCCAGACTCGTATAGACTTGTTTTTGTTTGCAAGGAAACTAAAATTGAAAAAGTGGTTCTGCACCAAAGTCAAAGATAAACCGGCTGTAGTGGCCAGTAACACACTGAGCAACCTTGATGTAGAGGACATTTTTTTACTAGAGGAAATTCATGGTGATGATGTAAATATGACTGAGGAACCTGATTGGGAAAGTTGGGGTTTGGACTTAGATAATAACCCAGGGTCCAAATTTAAACCTAAGAGTGTGTTCTTACCAGCAGTTCAATGTGATGCTATTGATGTGTTCGAACGAGGAGTACTTAAGGACCTTGTAAAACTTAGATACAAGAAAACACCCCATAGCAATAAGAACTTGTCACACGCACAACTAATGGCCATTGATTCCCTTAAAGCGGACAAGGAGATTGTTATAAGACAATCCGATAAGGGGGGTAATGTTGTGGTGTTGGATAAGTACAATTATATCCAGGAAGGCCTAAGACAACTACAGGATATAACATGTTATTGCAGATGTGACAGGGATGATGTTTTAAGATCTATGGGTAACTTCAGGGATCTGCTTTTGGAGTGGAGAGACAAAGGATTGATCGAGGTAGAAGAATATCAGTATTTATATTGTGCCCACCCCAAAGTCCCAATACTATATCTCCTCCCTAAACTCCACAAATATCAAGACAACCCACCCGGTCGTCCGATCGTGTCTTCCATAGGTTCTTTTTTGGAACACACGTCGAAGTACATTGATCATTATCTAAGAACTTTTGTGGTAGCATTACCATCATACGTGAAGGATACCACCCAATTCTTGAGCATTATCAATGGCATCCATTGGGAGAACAATTTTACATTAGTCACTTTGGATGTCAGCAGCCTCTACACGAGTATCGAGAAGACGGCTGTAATGCCAGAAACCGGTCCCCGGGAGCTTGTTTCCTTCCCAGTGTAAGAATTGGCTTTTGTAGTTTGGTTTGCCCTGTTCCCATCATGCACTGGGACAGGAACAGACTAATTTGCATACAGCCAGGTTCTGAAACTGGGATGGTGCAGTGAGCTAAAAAACGGTGTTGGATCTAGCCCTGATCTCTTGACTGGGTGAGAGCTTTCTGCTTAATTCAGAGACTCTGTCCCTCACCACCCCTTGTTGTAAATATTTTTGTCCACCCTAAGCGTGGAAGGGTATTCTCAGATGTGAGACCCTTGCTCATTGCACCATCAGGATTCAAGCAAACCGGGCCGAAGACGGCTGTAATGCCAGAAACCGGTCCCCGGGAGCTTGTTTCCTTCCCAGTGTAAGAATTGGCTTTTGTAGTTTGGTTTGCCCTGTTCCCATCAAGCACTGGGACAGGAACAGACTAATTTGCATACAGCCAGGTTCTGAAACTGGGATGGTGCAGTGAGCTAAAAAACGGTGTTGGATCTAGCCCTGATCTCTTGACTGGGTGAGAGCTTTCTGCTTAATTCAGAGACTCTGTCCCTCACCACCCCTTGTTGTAAATATTTTTGTCCACCCTAAGCGTGGAAGGGTATTCTCAGATGTGAGACCCTTGCTCATTGCACCATCAGGATTCAAGCAAACCGGGCCGAAGACGGCTGTAATGCCAGAAACCGGTCCCCGGGAGCTTGTTTCCTTCCCAGTGTAAGAATTGGCTTTTGTAGTTTGGTTTGCCCTGTTCCCATCATGCACTGGGACAGGAACAGACTAATTTGCATACAGCCAGGTTCTGAAACTGGGATGGTGCAGTGAGCTAAAAAACGGTGTTGGATCTAGCCCTGATCTCTTGACTGGGTGAGAGCTTTCTGCTTAATTCAGAGACTCTGTCCCTCACCACCCCTTGTTGTAAATATTTTTGTCCACCCTAAGCGTGGAAGGGTATTCTCAGATGTGAGACCCTTGCTCATTGCACCATCAGGATTCAAGCAAACCGGGCCGAAGACGGCTGTAATGCCAGAAACCGGTCCCCGGGAGCTTGTTTCCTTCCCAGTGTAAGAATTGGCTTTTGTAGTTTGGTTTGCCCTGTTCCCATCATGCACTGGGACAGGAACAGACTAATTTGCATACAGCCAGGTTCTGAAACTGGGATGGTGCAGTGAGCTAAAAAACGGTGTTGGATCTAGCCCTGATCTCTTGACTGGGTGAGAGCTTTCTGCTTAATTCAGAGACTCTGTCCCTCACCACCCCTTGTTGTAAATATTTTTGTCCACCCTAAGCGTGGAAGGGTATTCTCAGATGTGAGACCCTTGCTCATTGCACCATCAGGATTCAAGCAAACCGGGCCGAAGACGGCTGTAATGCCAGAAACCGGTCCCCGGGAGCTTGTTTCCTTCCCAGTGTAAGAATTGGCTTTTGTAGTTTGGTTTGCCCTGTTCCCATCATGCACTGGGACAGGAACATACTAATTTGCATACAGCCAGGTTCTGAAACTGGGATGGTGCAGTGAGCTAAAAAACGGTGTTGGTTCTAGCCCTGATCTCTTGACTGGGTGAGAGCTTTCTGCTTAATTCAGAGACTCTGTCCCTCACCACCCCTTGTTGTAAATATTTTTGTCCACCCTAAGCGTGGAAGGGTATTCTCAGATGTGAGACCCTTGCTCATTGCACCATCAGGATTCAAGCAAACCGGGCCGAAGACGGCTGTAATGCCAGAAACCGGTCCCCGGGAGCTTGTTTCCTTCCCAGTGTAAGAATTGGCTTTTGTAGTTTGGTTTGCCCTGTTCCCATCATGCACTGGAACAGGAACAGACTAATTTGCATACAGCCAGGTTCTGAAACTGGGATGGTGCAGTGAGCTAAAAAACGGTGTTGGATCTAGCCCTGATCTCTTGACTGGGTGAGAGCTTTCTGCTTAATTCAGAGACTCTGTCCCTCACCACCCCTTGTTGTAAATATTTTTGTCCACCCTAAGCGTGGAAGGGTATTCTCAGATGTGAGACCCTTGCTCATTGCACCATCAGGATTCAAGCAAACCGGGCCGAAGACGGCTGTAATGCCAGAAACCGGTCCCCGGGAGCTTGTTTCCTTCCCAGTGTAAGAATTGGCTTTTGTAGTTTGGTTTGCCCTGTTCCCATCATGCACTGGGACAGGAACAGACTAATTTGCATACAGCCAGGTTCTGAAACTGGGATGGTGCAGTGAGCTAAAAAACGGTGTTGGATCTAGCCCTGATCTCTTGACTGGGTGAGAGCTTTCTGCTTAATTCAGAGACTCTGTCCCTCACCACCCCTTGTTGTAAATATCTACACGAGTATCCAACATGAATATGGACTCAAAGCAGTCAAACATTACTTGAACACCAGATCAATCTCTTTACTGCTGCATTCTCAAATGCTTCTATCCATGATAGACTTCTGTCTAACCAACAATTTTTTTTATTTTAATGACGTCATGTATCGCCAGTCACAGGACACGGCCATGGGAACCTGCTTCGCCCCCAGCTACGCGAATTTATTCATGGGCTGGTGGGAGGAGCAGGTTGTCCAAGAGATGGCGGAATTCAACAATGTGTCCCTGTGGCTGCGATACATTGACGATATTTTTTTCATTTGGAATGGCGATGAGAAATCGGCTAAACAATTCATTGACAATCTCAATATGAATACGCTAAATCTGACTTTTACTGAACATATCAGTAGGACGAAGATGGAATTCCTGGATGTGGAAGTAGAAGTGGTCAATAACATTCTGACCACCAAACTTTTCAGGAAAAGCACATCGGGAAACAGCCTTCTCAAAGCGTCTAGCTGCCATCCCAAAAGTCTTGTGTATAGCATCCCCTATGGGGAATTACTGCGCACCAGACGCAATTGCAGCACACAAGAGGGTTACAAAAGAGAGGAAATGGTCATGTGCCAGAGGTTTAGACAGAGAGGGTATGGCAATAAAGTTATTACCAAGGCTATAGAACGCAGCAACAGTAAAACGAGGGATGAACTACTAGCCCCCAAACCACCCCAAATGCAATCTGAAACTGTTAGATTCATCACAACTTTTTCTGGTCAATCTCATGATGTGAGACAAGTATTTAAGAAACATTGGCATGTTTTAAATACTGATGAACATCTCAAAAAATACCTGGGGGACAATCCTCAGATTACGTTTAGGAAAGGCAGATCCTTACGGGATGAGCTTAGCCATAACTTCGTGACTTACAAGAATTCATCCGATCATGCCATCACTGCTGGATTTGCATGCTGCAAGAAATGCAAGGCATGCAAATTCAGAAGAGATTGCAAAACTTTAATCATACCAGGTACATCCAGAGAATTTACCATCAAAAAGAAACTATCTTGCAATACCCCATACAGTGTGTATGTGTTAATCTGCCCATGTAACAAATGGTATGTGGGCAGCACTAAACACGAGGCCAAAAAGAGGGTGTTAGAACATCTGCGAGCGATACGTAACTATAACAAACAGTACCCGGTCGCCAGACACTTCTTTGATTGTCACATGCAGGATGAAACGAAACTACGTATGGTGGTTATTGATTGTGTGGATCTAGGGGTACGAGGTGGCAATTATGAACTCTCTTTGAGGAAACTTGAGTCCAAGTATATAATTGACTTTCAGTGTTTATCCCCTATGGGATTGAATACTAGTGAGGAATTGGCCGTCCATCTGTATGAAGAATAAGTACCATATCTTAATTGATTTCTTTATATATGCTGTCTGTATTCTAATCATTTTAATTGTCAATACTTCATAGATTTATAACTTTCTTCACAGGTCTTGTGGGGTACTGCTGGATACTATGAATTGATTTGAACCTGAATACTGTTTCCATTGGGACACAATTTGGATGTATAGTACATATGCCCACTTGGGCAAGGACTCTTTCTGAACTGACAATCAACTTAATTCTGAATGAACAGAGACCGATTTTAATCCACGGGGGCGGCACCAGCTCCATAATTTGGTTTGTCTGTTAATCTCATTTGGCATTAGCCCACTTGGGCGAACGCTTTGTTGCAGACAGAATTTGATCATTCTGATGTCAATCGATATCACTTGCCCACTTGGGCCATGTTCAGTGAGGCTATACGGGTACACCCAGTAATTTGTTGTTGTACCGTTTCCCAGCAACGGTGTCCAATCAGATGGGGCATTGCATGTATAAACGTCTCAGGATCCAATGAACGCTGAGATTACGTGTTGAAGGGCAACACGTGATCGCTATTTTTCATGTGTACAATTAGACCAGATATGTATGCTTAATATTACTGCATTTAATTTGTATATGCGTTTGAACATTCTGGCTTAACGTTTCATGAATTAATTATTGTTTTACATAACAATTTTTATGAGTGATTGCATACTAAGTGATTGTCGCGTTCATGTGGACATTTACCGAGTAATAAGGAATAACTCAAATGTTTAGCCCCAATATCATATTGTGCATTATTTAATATCATGGGAAACATGGATCAGTATTAACTACATGAGTACAATATGGCAGCCCTGCATTACCTTGGTGATGAATTGTTTGCACTGGGGGTGTGTTTTCTGCACTTTAAAAATGGCTGTCAGTGTTTGTGAGACGAGCGTGAGCAAGCCTTATCGGCGAAACGCGTTGCACTTTTTCATTCTGCCATTAAATTTTGCAACGAACTCCGTGTGTCCTAGTTTACTTCACAAACTTTGGAGGTAATCTTTGTACTTATTGAAGGCCAGTCGGTGGCCTACCCAGGACCGCGCCACGACAGCCCAACGTGCGCATACCGGCACTGGAGGAAAGAAAAAAAAAAAAATATATATATATATATATATATATACATATATATATATATAATATATATATTGTTCATACCTACAGAAAATTGTAGTAGTGTGAGGTTTAGTCTTGACGCAATGCCCAGTGTCTGTGGCTAGCCAGGATTGCTATTTCAAAGCCAGTCCGCAAGAGTATACCTTAACCCTTCAATATATCATAATATCAAGAGTCTTGTTAGGCAGAACATTAAAATATCAGGGGTGCTAAGTGTCTCAGGAGAGTTCAGGCCCCTCAAGCGGTCTAAAACACACTTTCCAGTTTATTTTTGTGCCTTAGAAGCTGAAAATCAGATATGACCAGCTCCAAGTGTGGCAATTGAGAGACTATAGCTGCTGTATTTAAATCTCTACGTCAAAGCCTCTGATGAGGGCGGATGCCCAGAAACGCGTCAGGCAGTAGTTGTCGACATGAGGACTGTAAATCAACAGAGTGCTAGTTGAGCTTTTACCCGGAGGCGTTGTTGGTGGGTGCTGCCGCGCCTGAGGGCAACTTGGAGCGTGAATATATATATATATATATATATATATATATATATATATATATATATATATATATATATATATATATTTTTGCACAAAGTTGCCGGTAATCCTGGGCTCAAACTGCACAGCGGTCCCTTCCTCAAAACCGGCGTTTTTGAGAAAATATTCCACGTTTCCTGCCTGCCCTCCAGGGCACAGAAAAAGGTCGGGACACTCCGAGATATTGAAGGTGTTTATTTACCACAAAGGTTCAACAAAGCCAACGCGTTTCGCCGTTAGGCTTGCTCACGGTAATGTCAGCACATTTTCCACCTGCATACATACACCCAGTGATAGTAATGGAAATAGGACTATGCACATTTCAAAACATAAATGTGTCCGCCATCTTGTAATGATTTTATATTACACACTCTCGCCCCAGTGGGCTGGTTCAACAGTATGCATATATTTTAGATACTTGTTCTCGCCACCAACGTTATTAGTACACTAGCAGTTGGTTTATCACTACATGTATACAAATCCATAACGTATCTATTAGTCCCGCCCAAGTGGGCAAACATTGCGAGAGTCTCGTAAGATGATCAGAATCTCTTTCCTCAAATACTTCATCTTCATCAGACTGCATAGTCCTACAAATACAAACAAAAATGGTGCTCACATAACATTGCAAAAGACTAAAAAACAATACTATTATAAAAGAACAACAATCATTCATCATTAAAAACCTGAATAGGTGTGCAGCAATAAGTATATACAAGAAGTTCCAGACTGTATTTTCTCTTCATATCATCACAAATGGACTGCCAGTTCCTCACTGGAATTAAGCCCTATGGGCATCAGAGAATCGAAGTCTATGATATATCTAGACTCCAACACTCTGAGTTGGTGTTCTCTGTCCCCCCCACGAGTTTGCGGTCTAATGGCATCTAGTACCACAAAGGCCAAAAGTTTGTCATTTTGATTGTGGTAACTCTTGAAATGTCGTGCAACAGGATATAGTTCATTATTATTCCTGATAGCTCTTTTGTGCTCCAATACTCTAAGTTTGGCTTTTTTCTTTGTGCTACCAATGTACCATTTGTTACACGGGCACATAAGACAGTACACGCACATCTCAGTGTTACAATCAAATTCTCCTCTTACTTCAAAGGTTCTGTCACTGTTGGGGATCTTGAGTCTGGAACAGTTTCTGCTGTATGCGCATGCCTTGCATCGCATACAGCATGCAAAGCCCGTCATGGCTCTACTCTGTCCTCCAGTGTTTTTGGTTGAACTGCTCAATTCATCCCTCAGTGTCTTTCCTCTCCTGAATGTAATCTGGGGGGTATCATGTAAACATTTATCCAGTGTGGCATCTGTTTTCAGTATGTGCCAATTACTATTGAGAATCTTACGCACTTGAAAGGCCTGACTGGAGTATGTGGTAATGAATCTGATCTTATTTTCCTTGTCCTCATCTCTCACTCTAGGATTCAGTAGAGTAGTCCTCTCCAGTTCATTGACTTTACTTACTGCCCTTTTGATCACTTTATTAGAATAGCCTCTTTCTTTAAATCTCTCGCACATGATGTTCCTTTCTTCCTCAAACTCATCCTTGGTACTGCAATTCCTTTTGGCCCGAATTAATTCACCATAGGGAATGCTCTGTATGAGACTAAATGGGTGCGAGCTCGAGGCACTCAGTAAGCTGTTCCCGGCAGTAGGTTTTCTATGCAGTGTGGTTTTCAAATGATCTCCCTGCACTTGTACTTCCACATCTAGGAATACTAGAGAGCTTCTACTTATCTGAGATGTCAATTGGATGTTTAAATTGTTATCATTCAACTCTTTGATGAATTCTACAGCACTACTTTGGTTACCGCGCCAGATCACAAAAATATCATCAATGAACCGGGTCCACATGACGACCTGGTCATTGAACTGTTTAAGGCGGTTGGACACTTGCTCCTCCCACCAACCCATAAATAGGTTGGCGTAGCTTGGGGCAAAGCAAGTGCCCATCGCCGTCCCTTGTAACTGTACATACAGTTGGTCATCAAAGAAAAAATAGTTATTCGATAAACAAAATGAAATCATATCAATCAACATTTCTGTATGCATCAATAATGAGATGGATCTTGCTTTCAAGAAATGTCTCACTGCCTGTATCCCAGCCTCCTGTTTTATGGATGTGTACAGGCTGGTAACATCCAGAGTGATCATCAGAAAATCAGATTCCCAGTGTATTCCGTCAATCATATTCAAGAAGTGCATAGTGTCCCTAAGGTATGCTGGGAGGGCTATAACAAAGGGCCTGAGGAAAAAATCAATGTATTTTGAAGTCATTTCCAACTTAGATCCCATCGATGAAACGATGGGTCTGCCGGGAGGCTTCTTGGGGTCCTTATGTAACTTAGGGAGTAGGTACAGTAAGGGTGTCTTGGCATGCCTGCATCTTAGACTACCTAATTCCTCCCAAGTTATCAATCCCTTGTCCTTCCAGTCCTCCAACATTGTATCATACTTCTTATGTGCAGATTCCATAATCCCCTTCTCTACTTTCCTGTAGCATGTATCATCTGATAGTTGGCGCTCTCCTTCCCTAATGTAGTCCTGTGTCCCCCATACCACCACATTACCACCTTTATCTGATTGTTTTATGGTGATATTCGGATCATTACTGAGACTATTGATGGCAGCCAACTGTTCTTTATTAAGGTTGGGTCTGGTGTTCCCATATTTTTTATAGCAAATTTTTTTCAGTTCTTTGGTAACGCTTTTTTCGAACACCTCAATAGCCTCACAGTGTACCATAGGGAGGAATTTAGACTTAGGTTTAAACCCGCTACCACCTGCAGCATCTAAAACCAAGTCTGTGTCTTGTAAATTGAGTATGGGGTCTTCATGATGTGCCACATTCTCATCCAGTTCACATAATGTTTGTAACATATCAATATCCTCAATAGTAATTATGGGTGTGCTACTACTTTCCTCAATAGCTACCCTTGGGGTCGGATGTAGATGGAACCATTTCCTCAATTTCAATTTACGTAGAAAGTAAAAAATGTCAATACGGGTCTGCACATAATCCATATTTCTGGTTGGGCAAAAGGACAATCCCAACGATAATACATTGGTTTCAATTTTATTCAACTCACGGTTTGAGATGTTAATAACTGTCAATTCTTCCCTCTCTTTGCTCTTGTCACCATCGGTGAGGCTGCGGGCTTTTCCTTTCTTGCGCCTTCTTCTGGCTTTTTTATTCCTCCTGTTCCTCGCGTTCGACCGCGTGCTCCTCTGCCCCTCCGAAAATCCTGTTCCTTGTCTTGTGCAATCTGTTGGCCTTGTTTCGCCTTACTAATTGCTTGGAACTGTTTCAAAAAATTATTTCGATTTGGGGTTGCCACCGGCTCGCGCTGACTGAGCCTCTCCAGGGATACATCCGACATATTGCTATCAGAGGTTTCACTTTCCTCCGTCTGTGCTGCCGCTATTACTTCTTCTGGGACACGCGTTGTCTTCTGTGATTTGTTGTTCTGTCCCTGTTCCCCTTCGGCAAATAGGTGATCGTATTTTTTATGGAACGTGAGGGTTCTACCCGCCTGGTAGTCCTTATAGTCTCTTATGAATTTTCGTTGTTTGCGGGCGGTAATCTCTTCTTCAGCCTTATTCAGGCGTATTTGCATTTTTTCTGTGAAGGAATCTATTTTCTCCTGCGTTGTCAGTTTCAGCAGTTCTTCCAGCAGTGTTCCGATTTCTTCCATTATTTTACTCCTGTCCTTTAATGCATATTTGATAAGTATTCTCATCATTACAGTTGAGCTTTCTTTCGAGTTACCTGCCCACTCCTCAAGCATCTCCGGGTCCGGGTCTTCATATGTAGGAATAGTATATATACGAAGCCCCCTCGGGACGCGGCCCACGTCAATATATTTCTGAAGAGACTCGGCTTCCCACCATTTGGCGAGTTCTTTCCTATGCAGCTTTTCCAATTTCTCAAATAGTGATAGTATCTTCACTTCACTGGTCTCACGGGTCTGTTCATTGCCCTTTTGTGCACTGGCAGCCGTTTCCATGCTTTGCGTAAAGAACAGTCTATTGGAAACCTCTTTCCTTTTGCTTTCCCAATTGTTCGCCATTTGTGGTAACAAATGTAGCGTGTTATTCCAAACACGTTGTTTGTATTGCGTGTTGCTTATCTCGGTTCAACCTTACCTCTCCTTACATTAGGATCGCATTGGTTGATCTGTTCCCCCTCCGGCGATCTTCCAGTGTCTCTTCTCTTGTTAGCGATTGTTCGATTGATACAGTGTTGCAGGCGCCGCTTGACTCCACTATGTCTTGAAAGCCGCTGGTGCAGCTCACTGTGTTTCAAAGCCGCTGTTTGAAAGTCTCGATTTGCGGTCTGCACTGGATGTCTCCGTACTGTGGCGCTTGATGATTCCCGTTGTTTGGCGCCTTTTCCAGGACGGGTCGTTGGGGTGGAGCCCGGATTAGTAACGATTTGTTTTTGCACAAAGTTGCCGGTAATCCTGGGCTCAAACTGCACAGCGGTCCCTTCCTCAAAACCGGCGTTTTTGAGAAAATATTCCACGTTTCCTGCCTGCCCTCCAGGGCACAGAAAAAGGTCGGGACACTCCGAGATATTGAAGGTGTTTATTTACCACAAAGGTTCAACAAAGCCGACGCGTTTCGCCGTTAGGCTTGCTCACGGTAATGTCAGCACATTTTCCACCTGCATACATACACCCAGTGATAGTAATGGAAATAGGACTATGCACATTTCAAAACATAAATGTGTCCGCCATCTTGTAATGATTTTATATTACACACTCTCGCCCCAGTGGGCTGGTTCAACAGTATGCATATATTTTAGATACTTGTTCTCGCCACCAACGTTATTAGTACACTAGCAGTTGGTTTATCACTACATGTATACAAATCCATAACGTATCTATTGCTTAATTCCAGTGAGGAACTGGCAGTCCATTTGTGATGATATGAAGAGAAAATACAGTCTGGAACTTCTTGTATATACTTATTGCTGCACACCTATTCAGGTTTTTAATGATGAATGATTGTTGTTCTTTTATAATAGTATTGTTTTTTAGTCTTTTGCAATGTTATGTGAGCACCATTTTTGTTTGTATTTGTAGGACTATGCAGTCTGATGAAGATGAAGTATTTGAGGAAAGAGATTCTGATCATCTTACGAGACTCTCGCAATGTTTGCCCACTTGGGCGGGACTAATAGATACGTTATGGATTTGTATACATGTAGTGATAAACCAACTGCTAGTGTACTAATAACGTTGGTGGCGAGAACAAGTATCTAAAATATATGCATACTGTTGAACCAGCCCACTGGGGCGAGAGTGTGTAATATAAAATCATTACAAGATGGCGGACACATTTATGTTTTGAAATGTGCATAGTCCTATTTCCATTACTATCACTGGGTGTATGTATGCAGGTGGAAAATGTGCTGACATTACCGTGAGCAAGCCTAACGGCGAAACGCGTCGGCTTTGTTGAACCTTTGTGGTAAATAAACACCTTCAATATCTCGGAGTGTCCCGACCTTTTTCTGTGCCCTGGAGGGCAGGCAGGAAACGTGGAATATATATATATATATATATATATATATATATATATATATATATATATATATATATATATTCACTAAAAAAAACATAGGTTTCAGGCACTTTATAGTTAGGAATTAGCATTTTAAAAACCTTTAAAATTCACTGAAAAAACCAAAGGTTTGAGGGGCGTTATAGTTAGTTGGACATTTCACTCGTACAAAACCATTGAAATTCCCCCGTTAGAGTTAGCTCAGCTAACTATAACTTGCGCACCCGCAATGCACTGCTGATGATGTTACATATTACATCACTCATGACATGGTCTGTAACATCACTCATGACATCACTCATGACATCACTGATGACATCATCCTTGTGATAGAGTGACACATCAATTCAGGATATGAGCAGACCGGAGCGGGCCGTAAGTTTTGAAAATTTCATGAAGATTCGTCAACCGGCACCAAAGTTATTGCAAATAGAATGTTGCGGATTTCCTATGGAAAATAGGCCCCTAACTATAACTACCTACTGGGGACCACCAGTAGGTAATATATATATATATATTTTAAACCAGTTCTGTTCATACCTACAAAAAACTGTAGTAGTGTGAGGTTTATTCTTGACGCAATGCCCAGAGTCTGTGGTTAGCCAGGATCGTTAATGTGAAGATTAAAGTGGCAGAGTCCAGCCGCGGAGCAACGCACCTTGAAAAGAGTACCAAAATTACCCACAAAGGACTATTGTGTTAATCGGGCAATGGCCAAAGGGTAATGGCAGCCACCAGGGACTGCCATACGTTCGGGGGGACCGAATGGTCGCCCCTTTCCATAATATCAAGAGTCTTGCTAGGCAGAACATTTCTCAGTACCTATTCTTTGTCACTCGTTTTACTCTATGAAATTATCAGGGGTGCTAAGTGTCTCAGGAGAGTTCAGGCCCCTCAAGTGGTCTAAAACACACTTTCCAGTTTATTTGTGTGCCTTAGCAGCTGGAAATCAGATATGACCAGCTCCAAGTGTGGCAATTGAGAGACTATAGCTGCTGTATTTAAATCTAGTGGTCCTGAAACAATGGGTGTAGTTAGTGTGCATTCTATTCCACCTATTTGTCTCCCTTCCTGTCTCATTAGTTCTGTGTAACCTCATCTTTGTTCTTCATGTTATTTCAGAAAGTCTTTGGTAAAGGACATGAGTTCTGCTCTGGACCACAGGACATGTACATATGCTACTCTATTTTCTTTCTCCCCAAGCGGAGGGGACACATTTCACAGGGGCATTATTAATGTGGTTGTTGTGGTCAGTGGAAAGAAATCTGTAAACGTAAATTTGGCTACATCCCAACTATAACCTGCTGTGAGGGGGGCTGTTGCTGTATTCTGTATTTTCTTTTAGCATTGCCTTGCACAATGGGCCTCAGGACCTTTGCCCACTAATCCTGCATGTGCTAGCGAGAGCACTGTAACCTGGTAAGACCTAGAGTTACTGTCTGTGAAGACTTTTAGTTGTAGCCTTCCCTCTACCAGTTTGTCAAGAAGTGCTTGGCATTTAGAGGTGTCATTTTTAGTTGTTTCTTTTGTTCTACAGGGGGGAAGTGCGGTGTGGTGGTGCTGGAATTGGGCTGACTAAAACACTCTTTGTGAGCCTATTGAGGCAGAACTTACTGTGTTCTTTTAAAGGCCTTTCAAGTGTGGTGATGTTGTGGGCTGTCTGATGTCCATAAATGTAGATGCCCTATACCAAAGTTCACCATGTTTTGGCCGTAAATGTGTCATATAGTGAATTATCGTCAAAAAGCTTTTTCTACTTGTTATCGATATGATGCGGTACTATATTGTTTTCTGTGCATAATTTTAACAGCACATTTTTCTTTCTACAGAACTTGGAAAACGCATAAGCTCCTTCCTGTCCCATTGTTACAAGAGAAGCAATATTTGAAACATTTTATTGAAAGTTCGATTTTGTTAAATTCCCTATTCAAGACTTTGTGTGCAACAGATTTGCAAAAGGTCTGTTTATCATGGGACAGCTCGGTGCATTGTGCCCCTGTGACAGATAATGCCGGTGTGTAATCTGGTGGTCTAGTGGTTAGGATTCAGCGTTCTCATCACCTCGACCCGGGTGCTGGCTGTAAGTTTGTGGTAACATTCGTCCTTCCTATTGTGTTACCTGGCATGAACCTAACAGGCCATCTTTAGTTTGTCTGTGTCCAGCATAACTGAATTTTTGGTAACGCAAGTACGGTCAGTGCTTTTGCACACATTTACAACAAAACATGAGATGGCAACGAAACAGAATGCAGGAGAAGGTGGAGAGGACTGAATCCTCTTGAGGATATACTAATGGGTAGAATGATGAGCCAGCAGAATGGGGATGTTCAGGCTCCCCTTCCCAATACAGAGATATTTTCAGTTTTCACGATGCATAATTCTAGTGAGTGCATAGTAACATCATCCTCTATCTTTTCTACATAGGGGTTGACTGCTTACCCTTTATCAGTGTTGTGATCTCTTTGACCTTCTTACTGGTAGGTAATACTGATGGCCTTTAAGGTCCAGTAGAGAACCCTGGAGGTCATGGTAGAAGGGTGAAGGGAACTTCACTCTTTTGAAACAAAACCAAAGAACAGAGGGGCATTTGAACAAGAACTGCCGCTAACTAACGCTAACACTATTTAGCAGCAGTTTTCTTAACGCGGCCTATCACCAAAAACTATCACCCTGTTAGCAATGTATTCACAATACTTTGCTACCTGGTGATAGTTTCAGATAGCTGCAGTGAAAACTGATGGAAACACTAGCATGAAGGCGATACAACTTCTGATGTTAGCGGACAAAACTGATGAAAGGCACATTAGCGGCAAGAAAACTCAGTTAGTCACCCCAACGTGAATTTTTTTGCCTCTAGAGGCGAAAGTAGCCTATAAGTCCACCTCCAGTGAAAAATAGGAAATAAAACCAATGGAATGCAGAATGGAACAGCCAAAGCTAAGTGCAGCACAGATCAACACCCCCACCAAACCCCCCAACAGCCAGGCTGACCAGCCAGAGTCCCGTTGGAAGAGGCATTCAGGGCTACATCTATGCTGTGGCAAACCAGTGATGCATAACTTTTCATTTCACATACCTTGCATCACCATTGCATCCAAAACCTTAAAAGCACGGATAGTCCCCGAGGCCCGGAGACCTGGCTGGGCCTGCGTCTGGGACCCAGGAGTGGGATGCGGAAGTGCTATGGAGTTGCTGGGCCGTGTCAGTAGACATTGAGGCGCAGAGATCGCCCCTACCTGGTGATGACATCTAGCAGGTCACATGGAGAGACATTGCTGACCTGTGTGAGAAGACAGCCTTGCGCCCCTTGGACTTGTGAACAGTGGAAGCACTCCTGCGCACCAATGTAGGGAGGTCTGCATCGCATACTACGATCCACCACTATCACAGGGCACACAGAGGAAATCATCAATGGTGAGCTGCACCTCTCTGCATCGCTTGCCATAGGATGTTGTGCTGGCCGGATGCTGTGGAGGGTGACGCCCCTGAGCTGTACCCAACTTGTGTGGCGGGAGCACTGCAACTTTGCCCTGTTGCCACACCTTCATCAGGAGGTTCCCCAGCAGACTTGGTGGCGACTGTTGTACCCTGGCTTGTAACATCCCACCTGGCTGAGGCTCCTGCTGGCTGAGTCATAGATATGGAGAGAGTGCAATGCATTGAGCCCCGGTGTCAATGTCCAGGTGAGAAGAAGGTGAGATGCGCAGCGGAGGAGGCCCGGGGGTGAGTCAGGCCCAGGCCTAGCACCTGTGGGTGATGCACACCATGCTTGAGCAAACCCTGCACTCCGGCTGACCTACATCGCCGAGGGCACTGCACAGGAATAGTGGGGGACTCCACTAATGGTCTCAATTCGCTGAGAACGGCCATTGGTTGCAGTGGGTGCCAGGGCCACGAGCCGGTTCTGGCCCAGCCCCTTGGGCATGCAGCTTGACCCGCTGTTACTCGCTGGGGAACAGGGAAACACGGAATCTGGTCACCACTGTCAGATTGGATAACTCAACCGATGGTGCTGCCTTTCCTTGCCCCCTGTTAGTTTGCATTTGGGTGTACGGGTGACTAGTCCTTAGTGGACTTCCTCTTTCCCACAGCCCTGCGCCATATGGTTGCTGCTACTGCTGTCCCCATCTGCTGCTGCTGGTTCCTCTGACACAGAGGGCAGGTGTTTGAGTCCCCCCTCCACCCGCAGGCTCCTATCTGCTCCTCATCCCTGGTAGTCCATTGGTAGGGTGACACTGCTCTGCAGCTTGACTGCCCTCCTGTCCCCCTCGTCTGCTGTTCCTGTTCATCTTTCTACTCTTCTCCGTTGCTTTCCAACCTTTTTCTTTATTTCTTTATCTTTGCTGTGTTTGGCTTTGTTTTCCTGTGCTTTTTGCAGTTCCTTTTTCCCTATCCTCTCCCTTGTTGTCACTGCAATCACCCCCGTCCAGCCCCCTCCAGTGTCCTTTCCTGCGTTTCCCGCCTCACAGCTGTCCAGCCCCCCTGCAGCACTACTTAATGGCAGACACTGTGTGGCCATGCACAGCAGGCGTGCCACTCGTGTGCCGAAGGGATGCCAAAGGCAAGCCCGTCTGTATCCATCCGGCTCTGTACCGTGCCCAACACAAGGTACCATGCCTCTCGGACACTCCACCGTTACGACACCAGCACTCTCCCAACTCACAGCCATGGATGCCAGGTTGCCTGCCATCTAGCACCACTGAAGAATACCCTTGCACCTGCGCCTGTAGGAACTGCATATGCACCTTCTGCCACATCAGCACAACTGGCCCTCTTACCGCCCGGCTCAACTCCATCATCCTCAATGTGCGGTCCCTCCACAAATACGCCACAGACATCTGGGACCTCCTCAACGCCACCGCTTCAGACATCACCTTCTTCATGGAAACTCGGACCAACCTTTACTCCGGACCAGACATCGCCATCCCTGACGGCTATGAAATCACCACAAGGACCACCCAACTGTCCAGGAGGAGGCATGGCCATCGTCTACAAAAGCACACTCCGACTGTCCACATCCTCTAATGACCCAACGGTGACCAAGGAACACCTCCACTTCCAGATCCGGACCAACCCCAACCCCAACATCATCCTCTGTGACACCCTCATCGACTGGCCCCCCGGGCTCTGTACCACCATTCACCGATGACATTGTAAACCTCATTGCACCTCAGGCTCTATCATCCACTGACTACATCCTACTCGGAGACCTCAAGTTCCGCCTGGACATCCCCAGTTACCAGAACACCACCCCCTCCTGGGGAACCTCTCCAACATTGGACTCTAGCAGCTAGTCACTGCATCAACCCACCTAGCTGGACACACGCTGGAGCAGGTCTTCTCCACCAGCAGGAACATCAACTACAGCCACTCCACCAGACTGTCCTGGACCGACCATCATTGTATACATCGTGTCTTCACCATGCCCACCCTACACCACTGCCATCATTATCCCCCCCACAGCTAGAACAAGGCCACCAAAGAACTTCTTGTCAACTCCCTCAGCACCATCACTCCGCCAACACTCACACACAACAACACCACAGCGTGCAACCTTCACCGTTGGATCTCCAACTGCGCTGACACCCTAGCACCCCTCAAGGAAAGACCAAGCAAACAACACTCCAAGAAGGCCCTCCACTAGTTCAGACACACCTGCAGACGTCTCGAGAAGTGATGGACCAACAACATCAATCAACTCTGCAACACAGTCACCCTTGCACCATGGCGCTAGGGTGCGTACATTGGTGCATGGCAGCCATTGTGCGCCAGTGTAGGGGATAAAGACGAAGGCTTACTCAGGATCCCCTTTTGACAGTTTCACCACACCAGTGCATCACTTCCTAGATACGTCATGATTCCAGGCATATCTGTCATTGATTGTGACATGGAGCACTGTACAGTGAATACAGAGCATCCATGGTGTGCAAGAAGGTCGTAGTGAAAAGTGTTGCAACACTGTTTTGTCACAGCGATGCAACAATTTTCATGATTGAGGGCCAGGAATGAGCCCTGTTTATTGATGGTGTGCATTCCTGCCCAGTAGTTTTGTCGCAGGGCAGTGCAGCAACATTCCCTGCAGCGCTGTCCAGCACCAAAACCTTTTAAAATGAGTCCCCAAGTGTTTGCACGATTTTTAAGACCAGGAAGTTTCTGATCTTAAAACACTGCCTCTAGCTGCAGTTAGAGGCAGTTTTTTGGGTTTTGCTCCATACAAGGAATTCCTTGCAAATATTGCAAAGTGGGGTTAGCAGCAGATTTTGCACAGGAACACCTACCTTGCATCTAATTTTTGTTAACTTCCGCTAACAGGAGTGGCGTTCTTAAAAATTCACGTTTTCGACAGAAAACTGCTGCTAACTGAGGTTAGCGGCAACTTGTAAATAAGGCGATAAAGAAAACGTCGCCGTACCATCAAAAAATTGACACTATGGCGCGTTAACTCCTTGTACATATGCCCCAGAGTTCCTAATGTTGAGACCATGATGTTAGCTTTGGAAAAATATCAGAGAATGAAAAGAAGAGGGACTGACCCTTATGGATTGGCTGTGCTGAAGGCCAGCCCTAGGGAAAAAGGAAAGTGTGCCAAGGTGTCAGTAGTCTTTCTCTGCACTACATATTCTAATTTGCCTGATAACCTACATCTGATATCTCATGAATGAGGGGCACAAAGTGAATGATAGTTAAACAGATCTGGTACAAGGGTGAGCACTGACCAGCTCTGGTTCATACTCCGAGGATGAGGATCCTTTCATACTCTGTGTTAGAACACCCGTACCCCCTCATAAAGGAAGAAAGTGGGCAAGGTAGATACATGTGTGTGCTTAAGGCAGAGGCTGATTCCCTAACAGAAAACTTTGAAGCCCAATGCTCCTGGAAATCAAATGGAGTGGGTGCTATGGTGCGAAAGGTGCATGTGGCTTCAAGTTTCACATGCTCCTCTCACTATTTGCTGGTGTGTAAAGGATCTTGGTGAGAGTACCCTCAATTCATTACCCTTCTAGTCTGCTTCCTCCTTTATCAGTCTGAATAGCCAGATGTATAGTGAACAAAAAACTAGTACAAATTTAAATAAAACATAATTGTTGTTCCATTTTATTGTTGAGTCTCAATAATTAGAATTCCAATAGCATTCTTTGCTAAACTAGAGTAGCATGGAAATATTACTTTTTTTAGAAACCAAATAATGGGATTATTTTCTGCACACATTTATAATTTGAATGATGTGTGAAGTGGGCTCCACAATCAGTGAGCCTTTCAAGCAAATGAATGGCAGAGCCTGATTTAAAAATAAACGCACAAGAAAATCTTGAGTGTGTTGGCACTCCCAAAAATGGAATAAATATAACAGCAAAATTAAAGGAGGGATCAGATGTGCACGTACTGAAATGTAGAAAATAAAGACCCATGATTTTGAGAAGTTTTGAAAGGAAAGGTGTAAGAAAGAGGGGAGGGACAAAAAGGGAAGGCTCGTGAGAAAACAGAACAAAGCAAGCATTTATTGAAGCCATATAGGGCAAAAGAATTGAGAACTATTTAATTATTGTAGGAGGTGAGGGGGTCTGCTCTTCTATATCACTTACATTGATTTTACAAGCACCAGGAACACAGCATCTGGAGCTGAGGTGGAAAGCGTGATTCTCAATAGCGCCAGTATTGATCCAGGACCAAAGACATAAAAATCCCTTGTGCCGCCTGTATCTCCAGTCTCCGTCTTACAGTGCCTGAAAAATGAGCAGCCATTTGAGTCGCATCACTTAATAAAATGGGCGGTCCTGGCCATTGAAGCCCAGTGAGTATCAATGCTCCAACAGCACAGGGGGTCGAGGACCACAATCAATATAGCTCCCATTAATCCTGAGCAGAACATTTAATGTGGGAAAGCGAACCCCAATGCCAGTCCTATCAAATAGTAAACAAATGACCGCCACAAGACACGAGGAAAAGACAAATAATTTTCCAACTAGCAGTATTAGACCGATAATTGCATTTATTCTAAATGGCCAAACTCCAATTCAACTAGTTCACTAAGAATAGAGACCATATCCAAAGCATAAGAAGAGTATTTTAAGTGACATTGATAACAATGCCACATACATTTTGAAAAGGACAGTTAGACAATCAAATAAAAGAATGAGACTACAGAACTAGAATAACCTAAGAAAGAGAATACTACTGTGAAAATGAAGATGGAAAACTACAAGATTGAAACTAGAATGAAGAATTATGAGGTTTGTGATAAATTGAAGAAATCCAATGTAACAATAGGAAGGCAGAACTCATGGCTTGGAATCCATAAGGAGAACCCCCACCTTCAAAGCCACATTGACAACAAGGTGAATAGACTCAAGTGCGAAGTAGGAAGGAGAACTACGAATGAAATCCCAGGAAAAGGTACTCGTCTGTCATGTTGTGAAAAAGAGTAATAGTAATAAATGGGCTGTCAGCCTAGATAAAGCAGGTAATTTAAGGGATTGGTGGCCATTGGAGGGCAACCAGCATGATGTAGAGAATCCCACCAGCCTAGAAGTGATCTCTTTGCCTAGATGGTAGCATCTGAAAGACCTTTGCTAAGCAGGAGCCGTGCATGTTACGCCTCGTCAGCAAAGATTTTGGGCCTCATTTATGAAAAGTGACGCATTGTTGCGTGAAAACAGCGATGCGTCACTTTTCATTGTTCCCTCCTTGCGACACCAATGATGCGTCATATTTACAGTATGACGCATCATTGCGCAAGGAGTTACAGATACGTCAGTGTTTCTGACGTATCTGTATGGCGCAAAAGTGACGCATTGCTGGAGTGTGTCACAAAAGTGACGCAACTCCAGCAATGCGTCCTTTCACATGGGGCAAGCCCCATGTGAAAGGGCCTGCATCAGTCTTACGCCTGCTGTGAGGCAGGCATAAGATATTGACGCATTTGCATGCTAGAAGTGGCGCAGTGAAATCTTATAGATTTCACTGCGTCACTTCTACGACCCTTTCTTGCGTCAATACGCCCCCCTTGCATACATTATACCTGCCACAGGTATAATGTGGCACAGGGGTTTACAAAGTGATGCATCTACCTAGATGCCTCACTTTGTAAATATGGCGCAACATATTGGCGCCACTGGTGTGTCACAAAAAGTGACGCACCGGCGGCGAAAAAGTGACACACAGCTTCATAAATGAGGCCCCTTGTTTTTCATAAACAGTGAAGCAGAAACATATTTCTGAAGAGTCCAAAAGCTTCAGAGCCCTTTGAGAATTGAAGAAATTATTTTTCAGTCAGTGAGGAAGAAAAAGCCATATCGTTTTTTTCTGATTCATGATGAATTAGCTGCTACCCAGTTGAAAGACTACCCGAGATAGATTAGCTGGCTTCCCCGATGTTTCCCATGATCGGTTGAATCTCAGGTCTGGTAAGGCACTGCTATCTGCTGTTTGCACCTGCTTTCCAAAAGTGTAAATGTTTGCTAGATAAAAGGTCATGTATGTGGATAGGGTTTGCAGAAGAAAGAATGTATGTTTGACAATTCTGCAGACTGCAGGCAATTGAATCTTGTTGTACAATATGTGGTAAAACCACTGTATATTAAAGTCAATCAGTCAGTCAACTTTATTTCGGTTCGAAGAACCATAAAAGTGCACAATACAAAGATATGTTAAATACATAAAAATTCATAAATATACAACACATCCCAATGGTAGGGTAAATCTCTAAAATGAAAACCCCTGTCATAATACATCAATTAAGAATATGCTGCCCCAAAAACTAAGATCAGAATCAGCGGGACAAACACCTCAAAAAGAGAGTCCCTGAAAAGGTGCCCTTAAGGGGTCTGCTATGTCACCCAGACTTTCTATGTTATTTTCTAATGAGAATAGCTCAACGACTCTATGGGATGTCTAAGATAAAATTATGCCCCTTCGGTCTTTATACAGAACAGATGCATTTTTTGCACGATGGAACTTTAGACAGTTGAATATCTCCCTGCGATTCCAATCATCATGAAAATGTTTGGGTAAAATCTTCTAACAACGAGGTTCCTTGTATCAGAGATTTAAACCCAGCATTCAAGCATTTCATGTACACAGGAATATAAAAGCGAGATACAACCCTAGGAGGGTTGTAAAGAAGGGCCCTAGTTATAGACCTTGTTCAAACATTGTGCAACAGTAGGTTAGATCATCTTTGCCCCAACAATCTTGCCCATAGTGTTTTCGAATGACAATGGCCCCCCTGATAAAACAACAGCAGTGCAGATGTCAATGGAGGCCAATGAGCACACATATTTCTTGCCTTTTTATATGTACAGGGGCATTGCTTTCTCAATAGTGGCAGCACACATCTTGTTCTTGTTGTTTAGTAAAGTGCACAAAATAATGTAGAGTGCAAAGTGCTTTGATTGGACAAGTTATCACAGGGACATGGAATGAGTTGATCTGACTACCCTTCTTGACGTGGAAATGCTACCAAAAAGTGCACTGTGCCTAACTGAAACATTGTCAGGTAAAATCTATATTGTGAGTTAGTACTAAAAAATAAATACAATTGTAAATGATTAGCCATAGAACTCTCCACCCTAGGAAACATCATTCCAAAATGTTCCTGCAACTGCAGGTGATGATTGTTAGACCTGATAGAAAACGCTGTTTTAATGCTGTCTTTGGCTAGTGAGGTCATATTCTGGGGTTTTCATAAAAGTCCCGTAAATCAATTTCAAGCAGTGTGCATTTCAGGTAATGAAACCAGGGAGTCTTATCAACAGTAGAGATTGTAAGACAGTCCTAATGATATCTCTCGAGATGGTGAAATCTTCAGATAGCTAAATCTTTACCCATGATAACAGAGGAGCAAGGCCAACACGGTCCTTTATATATTCCAGCCCTAATTCAGAGTGGCAGAAGTTTGTGGATGCACTTTTCGGTATCATCAATAGTCTTCTGATAAACTTATTCTCAACAACTTAAAGCTTATTGCTACTGCTATACCCTCAAACTCCTGCTCTGTAAGAGGCGATGGATAGGCATTTTGCTTTATAGAGAGCTAATAGTTATTTTACAAGTTTCTGATCCAATGTGTCAGCAAACCAGAAAAGCGCATCCGAGGCTCCAACTGTCTGCTCCTCTCTTAAGGTCAACAGGGAATCCCAATTCAACTGAGAATTAAAAAGATTATCCAAATATGAAAAACATTTGACTTTTTCTATCTCTTTTGGCTGCATCATAAACGTTTTTGGTTTTAAAGGCCACATACCATGTTATATTGTTTCTTAAAATTAATGTTTAAATCAACTGATATCATAAAATTCATTAAAGCATCAAGACCCATAGCAGTCCCTGCCAGCAGGGCAATATCATCAGCGTATGAAAGTAGTGGAACAAAATGCTTCCCTATCCTTGGAAAATCTAATTTCTTCTCTAATAAAAATGCCTCTAGCCCATTTGTATATGTGAGAAATAAAAAAGGGTTCTAAAATACATCCCTAAAAGACCCCCTTGACTAAGTTGATTTGCTTTGTTCTCTCCCCCTTACTACCATATCTTACCCTGACTGTTAGATTTGAATGTAACTTATGTAGAAGGGCAACTAAAGCTTCTTCTACTACCATGTCCCCTATCATTGCCCATAATTTTTCCCAATTGGCAGTGTCAAAAGCACTCAATAAGTCCATGAAGGCCAGATGAATCGAACTCTTCATTAACCTGGTGTACTTGCTGACAATCAGAGACAAGTTGAGACACTGTTCAGCCATGCCCTGTCTGAAGCCATATTGTGTTTATGAAAGAATCCTATTTGCGACTGACCACTCCTTCAGTAGAGCCAAGATAACCCTATCTATTACCTTTACTGTCACAGCAATCGGTGGCATTGGCCTATAGCATGCTGGGTTGTTTCTGTCCCCCTTTTTATAGAGCGGGACCACCATGGCCTCTTTCCAAGTAGTAGGCACAGGGCCAATAACACTGCTTCAAAAATGTTAGTTAAAAGCGGGGCCCACAAAACAGGGTTGCCCTTAAAAAGGTCCAGTGACACTCCGTCGGGACATCAAGCTTTAAGACAGCTGCCTTGGGAAATTGCAGTCTCCACCTCTTCAACTGAAATTGACATTCTTAACTGGAGGGCTTGATTTGGATTATGGATCATCTCCATCACTCTGTCTCAGGAACTGTTGCCCTGTTTAGGGGGTTAAAAATACGGATGAAATGAGCCTCCCACATGTCACCAGGAATCAGACAATTCACCTGGGACGAGTCTTGTGCAAACATCGAACGATTTATAATGACCCAGAAATGTTTTAATCCTTTAGGGACCCTTCTAACAATAAGTAATTCCACGCCTTGTTCCTCAATTCCCTTTTTCGCGGTTCAATCATGGATTTGTAGTGTTCCTGAGGGCTTTTACTCACTCTATATCCTGGAGAACGATGTGTAAGGCCTCTTTTAAGTCTTTGGGCTTTTATACATTCATGGTTAAATCATCTCTGCGGTGGCAGGTTTTTTGAAGGTCTCCTTTTTACTAGCCCAAAGAAATTGCTGAGCAAAGAGCTTCAAAGACCTGAGTATTTAAGTCATTCTTGAAGGTTTTTAGATTTGCTGACTCTCAGCATATGCAATGGACAGTCTCTCTTATAGCACAATAATATATATCATATGCAAGGTAGGTATGTCAGTGTGGAACTATACAACCACTAAAGGAGTCATAAGCCCATACATACTAAAGCCATACAAAGTAATGTAAACTAGAATAGCTTGGAGTATTAGAACCAAAATATTGGAAAAAATTGGGATGGGTAACTGCGTGATTTTTCAATGAGAAAGATATATATAACTATGTAACCTATTACAAAATGTCCCCTTATGAAGTATATTGAATTCAAAACACACAAGAGACTATTAAAGACAATTTTCACTGAAGACCAACACTAGATCTCATTCCGTATCATGCAAGTGCTTATCTATATACAGTTGCTCTAGTGATGATGTCATTGCTGTGTGATACATCATAAAGTTCTGCTACATTAGTCAGTTTGCGTATAGATTTCACACAGTATTGTGTTGCTCGAATCTTATTAAACTTGCAATTTTTAGGAAGGCTCTCATAGCTTGTGTTATTCATCTCTGAACTATGGTCATGCACCCAATGGCACAACTTATGGAAACTGATGTGGAAGTTTGTACAATACACAATATTAAATTCTTCGAATAAGGTCAACATTAATCCAGAGTGTTACTTCTAAAAAAGTAACAAATGTAATGAATACTTGGATAAACTGATTTTGGAAAAGGGGGTGGTGATGGACAGAGTTTCTGAATGATGCAGAATACTCTTACCCAGTCAAGAGATCAGGGCTTGATCCATCACCGTTTGCCTCTCATTAGAAATGACCCTACACTAGGTGAGAAATTGACGCATTCTCCCAATTCAACTTTCAGAAAGGCCAATGCTATGAGTAATACGCTGGTCTCAAGCAGTCCTGAGGTGAAAACAACTTCTCATGGATTATGGGAATCAAGGGTTTCATCAAGTGTGCCTCCTGCAAGGCGTGTAAACAGGGTGTGAACAAGACAGAGTACCAAGGCCCTTTCAAGAACAGGCCCATCAAAATAGACAATAAATTAACGTGCAAAACTGAGTTTGCTGAATATGTGCTGGAGTGTCACTGTGGCCTACGGTACGTGAGTAGTACCAAGCTTCAATGCCACAAGAGGATACTCCAGCACATGCGCGCAATTAAAAATGGGGATGAATCATACCCAGTGGCCCGTCATTTCGATGCTATGCATGCTAAAAACCCTGATGAGCTGAGATACTATGTGGTGGTCTGCATCCCCCCGTTAAGACGTGGTGGTGATCGCAACATGCTATTAAGAAAGTTGGAAACAAAATACATACTTGAAATGGACACAAAGAGCTCCAATGGATTGAATTCCAGCGAAGATATCTATACTTATTTATGAATTATTTTAAAATTAGTTTTTTTGGTAATAATCTTCGCTATGTGTCCATCACTGAACAGTGCTTGCCGTACGCACTGTTGTGTATATATATTGTGTCATAGATGTTTATTATTATTATTTCACTGAGCCACTCTCACTGTTCCCGTATATGTCTATATGAAATATTCTATACAAATTGATTCATAATTTGCAGTCAACAAGATAATTATTTCTTGTTTGTAATTCAAAGTTTGATTAATCCCTTGAGTACCCCTTGTTCTACTTTTTCATCCTTGGATGTCCCTTGCTCAAGTACGGGAGGGTTATGTGGGCAGAACCCCTAACCATTTTTCTAGTGTTTCATTTAACACATCATAACAACCAAAGTGCACAACAGAGACCAACACGTTTTGGCAGTTTGCCTTCATCAGTTTCCTGACGAAGGCAAACTGCCGAATCGTGTTTTGAACTAAAGTACGAATAATTCCTAAAGGGGTTTAAATCTCCGGCCATGCTGATCGTTTATTTTGCAGCTTCATATTTTGCGAGTCTGCCCTTGCGAAACGGAGAACCCGCTAATGAGTGCTTGGCAGAGGACGGAGCAAATATATATATATTCACTTAAAAAACCATAGGTTTCAGGCACGTTATAGTTAAAAATTAGCATTTAAAAAACCTTTGAAATTCACTGAAAAAACCATAGGTTTCAATCACGTTATAGTTAAAAATTAGCATTTAAAAAAAAACCTTTGAAATTCACTGAAAAAAACATAGGTTTCACACATGTTATAGTTAGTTGGACATTTCACTCATACAAAACCATTGAAATTCCCCCGTTATAGTTAATTCAGCTAAATATAACTCGCAGGCCCACAATGCACTCTGATGACATCACATATTACATCACTCATGACATGGTCAGTGACGTCACTCATGACATCACTGATGACATCTCAAATGACATCACTGATGACATCATCCTTGTGAAAGAGTGGCAGACCTCCTCTCAACCTAATATAACCTTAATACACACATTCAAAAATAGAAACTAAAATTTTCCAAAAAATGGAGATACTAATACCAGTTACAGGTATAGAGACAAAATATCGAGTTTTTATTATCGACTAGACGTAATATTGAGTAAAAAATATAGAATAGACAAAATATCGAATAGACATAATATAGACTACCAAAATATCGACTAGAACATTTTGATATCGAATAGAATGGACATAATATCGAATCAAAAATAAAGAATGGACATAATATCGACTAGACATAATATAGACAACAAAAATATCGAATTTAAGGTAAGTTAATATTTATTATTGATTGTTGTGTAATATATTTCTGTAGCGGGTTGTGGGTTTATAGGGGAATAGGGTGGGAAGTAATTTAATTATAATTAATTAAATATGTTATTTTATTTATTGGTATTTATTTAGAATTAAGTGTTAATTAATTATTAATTGGTAATTAATTAAAATATAATTGGTAATTAATTGTAATTGATAAATATGTTAATTTTAGTTTTCCAAGTGAAACCAGTCAATGTTAGCCTATGGAAGGAAATTCAAGTTACTGTAAGCATGGTTACATTTACTTTTCAGGGTCCATCCTGGGCTCAAAGATGCAGCACTGATGTCTCTCGTGATAACAGGTGAGTAAATCGGAATTCGTAGTTCAGCTGATTTTACAGGAATATTTTGCTCAATAGTGTAGGAAGGGGGCAGGCCTTAGGTAACATGTGTGCAAACACGCCCTGTGGAGCGTTTTATGTTGGGGAATTAATTCCTCTTCAATCCTGAGGTCCCCTGTGAGCCAATTAGCCCACCAGGTACCTCCAGTATATGCCAGGGAGCTGCGTTGCAGACAGGTATTCAGAGGGCACACCCCCTTTTTACAACACTCTGCAAAGCAGCTCTGTGGTGCTTACTGGAGGTACCTGTTAGACTAGTTGGCCCCTAGGGGACCTCTGGATTAAAGAAGAATTAATTACTCAGCTTACAACGCGCCATAGGGCATGTTTGCACACATATCACCTCTAGCCCCGCCCTCTGACTTCACCACTGTGCAAGCACGCCCTGTACCGCATTCTAAGTTGGGGGATTAAGTCCCCTTGCATACTGGGGGTCCATGGGGGCCAACTAGCCCACCAGGAATCTTCAGTATGCGCCAGGGGGTTGTGTTGCTAGGGGGTGTAAAAAGGGGCCTGCCTCCCTGCAACCAAGCCCCCTGGCGCGTTTGCAGATGGGGAACTAATTCCCCTTTCATACTGGGGGTCCCTGGGGGCCAACTAGCCCACCAGGAACCTCCAGTATGCGCCGGGGGGCTGCGTTGCAGGGAGATGTAATGAATAATTTTTATTTTTTGCCCCCAAAAAAATCAGGAAGTGGGCCGCGTGGCCCCCCTCCCTGGGCCATACTCCGCCCCGGGGACCCCATCCCCCGGGGCATGGACCTTTTTTATTTTTATTATGAAATTAGGAGGGGGGCCCCCCTCCTATGCCCCCTTTAAGGCCCTGGGGATCCCATCCCCCGAAGCCTGATTTTTCAAACATTTTCTCTTAATTGGGAGGGGGGCCGCATCTGGCCCCGGGGTCCCCATCCCCCGGGGCCTGGCCTTCCTCGTTGGGGGCCTCGAGGGGGTCCCCCAGCCCCCATGGTCCCTTCTGGTTCTTCGCATCCTGCGGGAGTCGGCATTGCTTTTCTGTATGGGGAGCAGCTAACATGCTGCTCCCCATACAGAAAAGCAATCGGCTTTGAGAGAGCAGTTTGCTGTGGCAGGGTGGGAGCCGCGAGTCCCCGGCGCAAGTCCCTGCTGGCAGTCCCTGTGGCTCAGGGGGCCTTAGAGGCCCACCGAGCCTCTAATATTCACTAATATTAAAGCCCCGGGGGTGGCGGTCCCTGGGGCTGTGGGGAAAAAAAGCCCCGGGTGGCAGTTCCCGGGGCTCGGGCGGCCCCCAGGGCAGGGCTGTGGGGGAAATTGGGACCCCCCACACTTCTTAAATCATTTTGCCCCCGAGATTTGGTCCCCCCGGGGGCTAATTTATAAAAAGCAGACTGAGTTTTTTTTTCCGCAGAGTTCGTGTACTGTACGCGGACCACGCGATTAAAAAAATATATATATATTATTTTTGGAGCCTTGAACAGGCCTAGGGGGTCAGGGTGTTTCTACCCTGCCCACTTTTTGCGTTTTCCACGTTTGTTTCTCTGCTTTCTTGTGCCTCGGTTCTATCGAGGCACAAGATGGCTGTCAACACTTCCTGGTTTGGAGTGTTGACAGCCAATTAGCATTCAGCTCGTGCTCGGGAAGGTACAGAGTACAGTCAGCTTACAGTAAGCTTACAGTAAGCTCCTATAGATATACTTATGATTTTACTTATGATTTTCTCAGGAACTACTGAACGGATTTACACCATTTAACAAAAAGCCTGATCTGCAAACTGAACTCTACCTTTTTGCCAAGCTTGGTGTAATTCCGTTCTAAACAAACGTGTAGAATGCAAAAAGGGGGCAGGGTAGAAACAACCTGACCCCCTAGGGCTGCTCAGGTGGTCCCACAAGGATATTAACATAATTAAACGTTATCCTCTAATAGAATTAGCATTTAAAAAACCTTGCAAATTCACTGAAAAAACCATAGGTTTCAGGCCTTATATAGTTAGGAATTAGCATATAAAAAACCTTTGAAATTCACTGAAAAAAACATAAGTTTCAGGCCTCATATAGTTAGGAATTAGCATTAAAAAAACCTTTGAAATTCACTCAAAAGACTATGGGCCCGATTCACAGAATGCACTTACTACTTTTGGCATTCACAAAATACACTTACTACTTTTGGTATTCACAGAATGAACTTACTACTTTTGGTATTCACAGAAGTTAGAAGTCTGTCTTAAGTCTGTCTTAAGTCCGTCTTAAGTCTGTATTAAGTCTGTCTTAAGTCTGTCTTAAGTCTGTCTTAAGTTTGTCTTAAGACAAACTTAAGACAAAATCCTAACTTCTGTGAATACCAAAAGTAGTAAGTTCATTCTGTGAATGCTAAAAGTAGTAAGTGCATTCTGTGAATATCAAAATAGTAGTAAGTTTAGGATTGAGTCTTAAGTTCATTCTGTGAATCGGGCCCTATAAGTTTTAGGGGTGTTATAGTTAGCTGGACATTTCACTCATACAAAACCATTGAAATTGCTTCTATATAGTTAGTTGTACTAACTATATTTCGCGCATCCGCAATCCACTGCTGATGATGTCACATATTACATCATTCATGACATGGTCAGTGACATCACTGATGACATCTCAAATGACATCACTGATGACATCACTGATGACATCATCCACGTGACAATCACATACACCTTTTCATACACTAGTAAAATCTTTCATCACTCTTTGTAAAATACAGAGTATCATTTTTGAATCCATTGACACAGCAATACAAGTATCTAAAAACCCACTCAGTGATTCCTAGATGTATACACACATCTAATCACTCACCTGTAGATTCCCTCATACATGCTGTCAATGAACAATAGAACACTATCAAAAATACTAATACACCTATATCGACATTACACATCAGCACACAACCTATTCACATATGAAGTTATCCTACTCACTTATGCAAACAATACTTACATACTTACTTAGCTAGACACTTATACAAACACCACTTCATCTATTCATTTAGATAGTAAGTCATACTTAGTGTATTATAAAATCATTATTACAAATATACAGTTACCCATACAGTCACTCACACAATCATTGAGTCTAATGTATACTTATTTATATACAACAACTGACACATACACTGCCTTTTATTTTTCTAGTTTGTTGGACATGTACCATTGAGAAATATATTTGCTCATCACCACACCCATAAAGATATTCACTCACCCAAACAACTGTAAGAACATGTAGTTTTAACTACATATATCTACTGAATCAACTATTCACACATCTTTGGGCAGTCATACACCCCCCACCGAACCACACACACATTCACTCTCCCATACAAATACTCAGTTAACTAATCAATAACTAATATAGACTTTCACATAGCTAGTAACCAACTGGAGAACCAGTTTATACAACTGACAAAGTGATACAGATATTCACACAGTTTAGTCACTATCCACTGTATTTAGTGAGACACTATAAATTGTTTAAGTAAACAGTCAATTACACTGCTACTAAATCCTCCATCCAAATATTTATTTTTATATATCCACTCATTCTTCAATGCAAATTGCTATATATATATATATATATATATATATATATATATATATATATATATATATATATATATATATATATATATATATAATATATATATATATATATAATATATATATATATATATGTATATATATATATATATATATATATATATATATATATATATATATATATATATGTATATATATATATATATATATATATATATATATGTATATATATATATATATGTATATAAATATATATATATATATATATATATATATATATATATATATATATATATATATATATATATATATATATATAATGCATATTTAAATAACGAAGAAAAACACATTCACTGGATGATGTCATCAGTGATGTCATTTGAGATGTCATCAGTGATGTCAGTGCCCATGTCATGAATGATGCAATATGTGACATCATTAGCAGTGGATTGCGGGTGCGCGAAATATAGTTAGTACAACTAACTATATAGGAGCAATTTCAATGGTTGTGTATGAGAGAAATGTCCAGCTAACTATAACACCCCTAAAACTTATAGGGGCATATTATCAAGGGGGTTTATCTCCACTTTTTTGGCTTTAAAAGCCAAGAAAGCAGAGATAAAATTATCTCCCTATTACCTAGCTGTCGCTAACACCAGTTAGCGACAGCTAGTAGGAGATAGCGACCATCTTGGGCCCCGCTTTGCATGTCAGTGAAATTTATCACTAATGACATGCAAAGTGGGCGTGCCAAGATGTTAGCGACTGGAAACAGTTGCTAACATCGCTATCTTCTATTACCAACTTTTGGAGATATTCGCGCTAAGCGCAAATATCTCCGGCCCGGAACAGTTCTTAGCCATGTTATCCAATGGTAGGTGGATAACATGGCCAAGAGCATTAGCTCGGTAATGCATGAATATCGCTGACTTTTCAGCGATATTCATGCATTTCGGCCGATTTTTATCGCTTAGGAGATAAACCTTGATAATAGCAAGGTTCCTAAGCGATAAAAATCGCCGCAGCTCAGCGATAAAAATATTGCCGCTAAGCCAACATAGCGATAAATATCGCTAGTTGTTGGTAATATGCCCCATAGTTTTTTGAGTGAATTTCAAAGGTTTTTTAAATGCTAATTCCTAACTATATAAGGCCTGAAATCTATGTTTTTTTCAGTGAATATATATATATATATATATATACACATATATATATATATATATACATATATATATTCTTCTCTATAACTGACGATGTAACGGTGGCATCGAGAACGAGTGTTGTGACAGCATGTGGGTTTCAGATAAAGTGTTTGTACATTTATAGATTTCTATAAAGTACACTGCAGCAGGCTGGGATTGATGTGCATTGGAAAGCTGTGTATGATGGCAGCACTGGAATCTCCAAAGGTGATTCAGATTTTAAAGCGGAGATGCTTAAGGGACTCAGTTCAGAAAAATCTCTTTTTATTAAAATAAACAAGCATAAAAAATTTACATGAAGTATAAAATGAAACCCATAAATGTCAACATCAAACTTAACAACTTTGTGCACAATTTCTCAGTCGTTTGAAAGCACTTCCTGAGACTCTAAATCAATCTGAGAGTATCCATTTCTGAAACCAGGATTTGTGCCTTCTCTTTATAGAAACACTTTCAAAGCATTTTTAATAAATTCTGCGGCTTTACGAGATGCAATTTCTCCCGAAGTTAAAATCCAATTGCGCCTCTAATTCCAGATATCGGATTTTGCTACTAGAGCTACCAAGGTTAAAACGTGTTTTTGTCCTTTTTATTTCTGTAACAGCTCTCGAAATGTTGCCATTGACTTCTTGCACAGCCTCTAAAAGGACTGTCATTAAAACATCTATCATCTGAAAACCAGGTGACAGGGGTTTCCAGGACATTAGTGTCTCCTCTGCTGTGTCGCTTTCATTTATTTCATATTTCCCTGAAAGGGAGATTGTTAATCTCTCAAATCAAACCACCATAATCTCAAACGTGTCATTTGGAGCCTGACATAATGTATTATTTCAAGGCCCTAGATGCTTGCTTTTCCAACTATCATGCAGAATGTTCTTACTGTTTTTTGCAGACTTTCTTGGAGTCTATATGCTGTGATGGGAATGTAAAGATATATGTCATAACTCGACGTAAGCAAAAATAATATGTCGAAAAAAGGAAAGGCAGCATTCGTCGCTTTTTTAGTCTTCTGCAAAGCATACATTTTATATAAACTGCGCAAATTCTCTCAGAAGACTGACTAGGAAAAAAGGGATCAAATCCAGTGCTATTGCAAAGAAAAACATTGTGGCAGATTTATGTTGCCTGACGCATCTCTGCAAATCGGCAGAGATGCGCCAGGAAATATACGGCATGCAAGTTCATCCTTGCGCCACCCATGATTCGCCTCATTTACAATGCAGCCCACCATGGCGCAGGAATAAACAGATGCGTGTCGCATCTAGGGCATGAAGCTGGTTAGGTTCTTCGGTTTCTGATTTCGTCCCGTATTTAGCCGCCATTTTGTGTCTCGTCGCCATTTTGTGTTGCCCTCACTCAGGGAGCACGGCGAACTGAGTGTTTTTGCCTTTCTCAGCAGCTACGCATCTCTTCGGTTAAAGAGTAACCCCCTGCCCTTGTTTACGAAACCCATGTCAGGGTCTGGCCGAGTTTGCTAATCCATGTCTGGGTTGATTGATCCCTGTCTCGACTGACTATTTGGCTTCTCCTATTCTTTCCTTACATTATCTTATCCGACTGGCCTTCGCTATTCTCTCCTTGTATTATCTTGTTACACAACTATCCTTTGAGGCACACAAATACGTCCTGCCACCTGCAAGTTGGATTGTCGGTATTAGCACGGATTAATTTGTTGGGAGGGCTAACACACAGGGTTTGAGAGAGGGGCACATTTGGGACACCTGATAGCTTGTTTTCCCACTTTTCCTATTGGCTTGCTTTGTATGTACAGGGAGTAAAGGTTGTAAATATTTGTTCTATAAAAGATTGTACGCCACGGACTAAAGTGGCAGTCTCCTGAGAATATACACTGTACATACTTCTGGGACAACTGTGCTTGGCTGCAGCTAATAAACCTGGTTTTCTACGCCCAACAGAGTGTCTCCTGTCTCTGTTCGACAAGGCAGGTGAACTCAGTGATTTAAGGGGTGCTCTGCGCTGCCAGGCCCATAAGGCCTGGTTCTCCAACTGGCCCCCAACGTGGGGCGGCTTCAGTGGTAGTAGTTCAGCCCGAGGGTCGTGAGAAGCCTCGCAAGAAAATTCCGGAGGATTCTCGAACCACGTCAAGCGACCCCTGTATGTCGAAGTGGACCGAAGGTCTTTTGCAGCACGGCTACTCCTTTTCGACGGTTGCTGACGACTGCTGCCCTGACTGCTGCCTTGCCTTGATCCCTTTGGTGATGACTGGTATCGAGAGACGTTAGACGGACCTCTGTTGGTGTGAGAGACCATTTAGTTAAGTATTCGTGGGTAGCGCCCACTTCTTTTGTTTTGTTTTTGAGTTTTGTTATTCGACCATTGCAATAGCCGAAGCAAAGGGGTGAGTATGTTTGTGCTGTCTTATTTGCTTTACCCCCTTGAAGTTTGTAAGCGGACCAGTGAATTTAAGATGCCTGGTTTTAGCAAATTTAGGAAGTTTTGTTGTTTTGGTTGTAATAGGGATTACTGGATCGAGGACTCTTGACCGATTCCTCCAGTTGGAACTCCCACTTATGAGCTCTATTCTAAACATGGTGTTGGCCCCATTTCCTTTAATGAGGCATGGATCCGATACACAAAGAAAGATGGTGTTTTACAGTGGCCACAAAATGGTAGCTTGAGCCTGATATAGTAGACAATTTGGATGCAATTTTGTTCAAAAGAAAAGCCCGGCCGGCAATGTTTGACTCTTTCCGCCTTTGGCGTAAAGAAGCCAAGCAGAAGGAAATTAAGCAGGCAAAAAGAGATAGAAAAGTGAAGGATATGACGATCCTACAGGCTGCCCAGCAGTTCAAAGGCAATGAGATTGATCAAGCGATTGAAGTCTCAGATAGACAACATCGTATGGCAATAAATAGATGCTACCCGGTGTTGCCTACTTCTCCACAGAATAAGGATCTTGACGAAGATCCCTTAATGTCCCATTTGTTGAGATTGCCTCCACCTTATGTACCAGGAGCTAATGCACCCCTATTGTTGCCACCTGTCCAGCAACCTGTTGTTCACCCAGTTCACCCTCTTCCGCAATTGCCTCTTCCTGCATTGCCACCCCTGACTCCTTTGCCACTAACTTCCGTACCTCAGTCTCCTTCATCTTCTGTTCCTCTTGTCGCGACTAGTCCTTCTCTTCCTTTGCTTAATGTTGTGTCTCCAGTTTTACTGTCTGATTCTTCCCCAGCTCGCAAACGGTTGGTTGATACTGTTTCTGGTCTCTTCTCCCCCCTCTTTGGGTCTTTTAATCGGACTCCTGCTTTTTCTCGAAGACAATCCTGTAGTCAAATCCCAGATTCTGACGAACGAGTTGCGTTGGACTCTCTTGCTAATAAATGGATCATGAGTGGTCCACAGTATAGTGTACCCGATATTCTGAGTACCTTTCTCCAGTGGAATGCGCCCACGCAGAGATATGTTTTTAGTGTCATGTGTGATATCCTTGTCGAAGGATGGGAGAATATGGAGTTGGATTTAACTCATCGGGGTCTGTTGGACGTGCAGGATAAGTTTGATAAAGGACTTATTGTGGGTTCCGCAGTTGAGGACACTGTAAGGACACTTGTCACTTTCAGGTCTTCATTTTCTTCTCAGACTATTCTTGAACCTGATCCTGCAGTTCGGCAGAAAACGAAACATTATTCTATGAGGGAAGTACTTCCAGTATGGAGGGAAGCGGTTCCACAGGCAGGCGCTGTTCCACCTATCCCTGCTCATTTCCAGCGTATATGGGTACATGTTCCCTGGAAACGATCTGAGGTTTTGGCGCTCAGTCTACCGGACCCTCGTAAAAATCCTGCTGGATATTATAAAGAATTGCCCAAGACTGTTGATGCGTGTATTATGAATTTGGCCGATATTGATATGCTGATGGGGAATGTAGTTCCGCAAGCATTGTGGGCTTGGATTTGTAGGGAGGACCACGACCAAGCTTTAGGTGGTAATTGGGCCGCTATAACTGCAGCATATGCAGCACAAGTGGGTGGTGCGAAGCCAGATGATTTGATTACACAGTTGCCTGGTAGAATCATTACTTTCATGAAGACGATGATGCCTGCCTTACGTGTTAACTGGGATAAGTTAGCTGCGTGTAAGCAGAAGAAAGATGAGAGTGTCTCTGATTTCTTTAGGAGGAGACGTTTATTGACCATAGTGGTCAAGATATGAGTACTGAAGGTGGACAGCGATTGTTTGTGGATACATTTGTATTTCATTTACTTCCAGAAATATCGCATAAGCTGAAAGACACAGAAAGTTTGTGGGCTGTTTCTTCTTCTGCACAGATATTAGCTTCTGTTCAGTATTATGAGAACAGGGATGAAGAAGAGAAAGATAAGATTGAGAAGAAGACTAAGGAATTAAAAATGAAGGTTCTTTTGCAACAGGCTTTTCACCCTTGTTCTGCCCAGCGCCAGTTTCAACAGCCTCCCCAGCCTCAGAGGTTGTTACAAAAACCTGAACCTTTTGTTCCGCGACCTTTACTAGGTCCTAATCAATGTGCCTATTGTAAAGAGGAAGGTCATTTTAAGAATAGTTGTCCGGTTTTATTGCAGCGTAATTGTGGATTCCCAGGGCCGCGAGGTCGTGGTGGTTTTCAATCAGCACCTAGAGGTAGAGGGCGAGGTGCGTTGTCTCAAGAACGGCGATCCTTTCCCCCTCAGAATTCTATGAATTATTTTGATCAGCAGAATACTCAGTCTGCACAATATTACAATGACGATTATTATGTTGAGGGTGAAGTTCAGGATTTTCATTCTAGTTAGGACAGCCATGGATAAAGTAAGGGAGTCGTATCAGTTCCAGTGGATAAGAATGGGCCTTATGTTGAAGTTTTGCATTGGGTGTTGCAGAGGCATTTATTTTGGATACTGGTGCAATGAGAAGTTCTATCATTCACTCCAAACTCCCTTGGGCACCTTGGTCTGGCTTAACTAATGTTTCTGTAGGATTTTCTGGCGCCCCAGTTACTAACCCGGTTTCTCGTCCTTTGCCTCTTTCGATTGGTCCTTACAATCTGGAAGCTCCGGAGAGAACTTGTTGGGTTTGGAATTGTTGAAAAGTCTTCATGCAACGTTGTATTGTTCCCCCTCTGGTGTGCATCTTACTTTAGGTGAGAAATTGGTTTCTCCTATGTATTTATCTAAATACCAATTCCCACCTGAATTGCATTCTCTTCCTGCTAGGCTTTGGGGTACAGGTCCGAATGATGTTGGTCTGCTCCAGATTCCGCCTTACGTGGTTACTATTAAGCCTAATGTTAAATTACCACGCATTCCTCAGTATAAGGTTTCCAATGATGGTGAGCGAGCTTTGTTGGCTATTATCTAGGATCTGATTCAGAAGGGTGTGGTTGAAGAAACGAGAGGTAATGTTTGTAACAGTCCTGTTCTACCTGTCCTTAAACGCACTGATCGTTCTCAGGCTCCTGTATATCGCTTTGTGATCGATCTTCGGGAGGTCAACAAGATTGTCATTCCCCAGTTTCCTGTTGACCCAGATATCACTGCCTTGCTTACTATGATACCCACTTCAGCGGCATGATTCTCGGTCATTGATCTCAAAAATGCCTTCTTCGGTATTCCTATTGCTGAGGAAAGTAGGGATATTTTTGGCTTCTCTCTTGGAGGTCGAAGTTTTCGATTTAAACGCGCGCCTCAAGGCTATTTTGAGAGCACCTCCATTTATAGTCAGGCTCTGAAATCTCAGCTCAATGCTTTCACTTTGCCCCCAGGTGCCACTCTTATTCAGTATGTGGACGACTTGTTAGTAGCTGCTGATTTAGAGGATGTGTGTAAGGATGTGACTGTTTCACTGTTGCGTCATTTGTCTGACCTGCATCATAATGTGTCACCCTCTGAGTTGCAATATTGCCGCCAAGAGGTTACCTATTTAGGTCATCTCTTGTCGAAGGAGGGAAGACGATTGACCCCAGAACGAATTCAAGCAATCGCGCAAATGTCTGTACCATCCACACAAAGGGAAGTGCGTGCCTTTCTGGGCATTACCTCTTATTGCAGACAGTGGATTCCAAATGTTTCTTTGTTGGCTAAACCTCTGCTTGCACTCACTCTGAAAGATACACCCCTACCTCTTCCTTGGACTGATGAATGCCAGAAGAGTTTTCTGACTTATGTACTGCCTTGTGTTCTGCCCCTGTGTTAGGTACTCCAGATTATAGTAAGCCTTTCAGACTCTACCTTCACGAAAGAGAAGGTTGCGCTTTGTCAGTTTTAACACAACAATTTGGAGACAAACAACGGCCATGTGCCTATTTTTTGGCTACATTGGATCCAGTAGCCAAGGCATTGCCTAGTTGTCTCAGAGCAACAGCAGCAGCAGCGATCTCCATTCGTCAATCTGCTGGATTGGTACTAGATACCACTCTTGTTGTTATGGTACCACATGCAGTGGATACTCTTTTGAACAGAACAAAAACACAACACCTCACGAGTGCTCGCTTGTCTGGATATGAGCTGACGCTCTTGGCTAGCCATATACACATCAAGCGGTGTAATACTTTAAATCCAGCAACATTGTTGCCCATTCCGGAAGAGAAAGACACTCAAGAACAGCATGATTGTTTTCTCCGAACAGAGGAGAAAACGAAAGGCAGAATAGACTTGAAAGACACACCACTTGTCGACCCGGATGGGAACCTTTGGGTGGATGGGTCTTGTTTCAAACTTCCAAATGGTGAGACGACTGCAGCTTATGCTGTTACCACCTTGTATACAGTAGTGGAGACAGCACGCATTACACATAATTCCGCCCAAGCAGCTGAACTAATTGTCCTGACGAGAGCGTGTGTGTTGGCTAAGGGAAAGAGAGTGAATGTGTACACTGATAGCAAATACACTTTTGGCGTGGCTCATAGCTTCGGTCGTTTGTGGAAGGAAAGAGGATTCTTTACTTCCCATGGGACTAAGATACAGCATGGTCAGTTGGTAACTGACCTTCTCGAATCATTTGCTTTGCCTACCCAAATAGCGATAGTGAAGTGTAGTGCACATAAAAGAATCACTGATGATGTGGGTTGCGGAAATGCTTTTGCAGACGAGGTAGTGGAAGAAACAGCGAGAGAAGCTACGAGTAGCATTTGTGTTGGAGGCCCTGCAAGATGGGTCAGAGAGGGAGGAATGTGTGAGGACACAATAGAAAGTGTGAGAACAATTCAAGAAGAAGCTACTGAAAAGGAATTGAGTGAGTGGAAAGAAAGGTGGGAATGTTGGACGCAACAGGGTTTTAGACGGAATTGTCAGAACATCAGCGTTGGCTGTCACCAGACGCCTATGTACTGCCTGTAGTTGCTATGGCGCATGGTCCAGTCCACATCAGTGAAAAAGGAATATGCAAATTTCTGGCTCCAGTATGGCAGAATGAAGGAATTCCAAAATGTGCGAAGAATGTGGTAAAACATTGCATCGTTTGTTTAATGCATAATCCAGGAAAGGGAACTCCAACTCCAGCAGGTCATTTTGCTCCCCCTACTTACCCTTTTGATGTATCACAAATCGATTACATTCATATGGATCATTGTAATAATCTCAAGTATGTTCTGGTTGTGGTGTGTGCCTTTTCCAGATGGATAGAGGCCTACCCCCTAAAGGTCAATACTGCTTTATCTACTTCCAAAGTCCTTCTGAAGGAATTTTTTCCGAGGTTTGGTTTGCCGCGAATTGTCTAGAGTGACAATGGAAGTGAATTTGTAGGCTAAATCATGCAGAAAGTGTGTGCGGGTCTTGGTATTATGCAGAAATTCCATGCGGCAAACCACCCTCAGTCAGCAGGTTTGGTAGAGTGCTATAATGGCACTCTCAAGCTTAAACTGGCAAAGATTCAGGCCAGCACAGGTCTTGCTTGGCCTGGCGCTTTACCTTTAGCACTTTTATCCATGAGAACTACTGTACATTCTCGTTTAGGACTCTGCCTATATGAGGTCGTTTTTGGGCGCCCAGCCAATGTCTGGGGAGTCCCTCGACCTAAAAAGCATTCTGGCATCCCATATCCAATGTTGATTGACTACTTGTATGGTTCAAAACGCTTTGCCGGAGGCCTCTGTATATCCAGGTCACTCCATCCAACTCGGTGACTGGGTCTGCCCGAAGAATTTCCAGTGGAAAAAGAATCTGAAACCTGCTGGGGCCCGCCTCGGCAAGTTCTGCTAGCAACACGTACAGCAGTAAAGGTCGTCGGGAAGAGGAACTGGGTCCATGACGTGCACTGTAAAAGGGTACCTTTGCCTTTACCTTTTGATCAGTGGGTTTGCAAGGGTATAAGTGACAGTGAAGGCGAAAGGGTACCTCGATTTGTATCTTTCAGTAGTGCATGCCATAACCAAACAAACTCTGAAAAAGAAGACGATGACGTGTTGCGAGAAGCTGTACCATCACATCTGCCATTGAATACAGTAAATCCAGAGACTTTGTTTCAAGAACAAACGATCCCTAATAAGACTCGGTACAACTTAAGATCCAGATCAACGAAAGACAATTGAACGTTCTTTTTCTTTTTTTGATCACACTTGTTGAGAGACATTTCTTTTCCACTATCCAACAAGTTGCAGGGTCACGGTAGGAGTCTTAGGCTGTGACCTGAGTTGTGACAGTAGGTCTGCAGGACTTGCAGTGTCAAAGGAAGGCTAATAATCACAGCTAATTGATCTAGAAATATTGCTGTGAGCAACGCTTTAGAGAATGGATATTAAAGTGGAAAGCAGTGATAAAAAAGCAGAAATGAAAAGAAAATATAAAGAATTGTTGGTTAGTCCATGTGGCATAACCTTATGTATTTTAATATGTTCATGTATTTTATTGGCTTGTGTGAGTTGGGTTGTTTACACTATGCAGCAAGCACCTGTTCAAACTTCTGTTTCTTTGTCTTTTCCTACCACTGCCTCCCCACATCAGTTTCATACACTCCCAGAACATGAGCAAATTAGGAGAACAGAATACTTCAATAATTCATTTATTCAGTTGTTACATCAGCATCAACTGGTAATCAACAACACTGACTGTTGGGTCTGTGGGCTTATGCCCCATAATACAGAGAGAGGGATGCCATATTTAGTTCTTCCATTTTCCTACGAAGGTTCCGCTTGGGCCTATTTGGCCATGTTTTCTAATGTATATCAGAATCAACTCCATTATCCTCCTGGTAGTCCATATGGTGGTGGAGCAGATTTTAGTCACAGTTCTTTGATAAAGGGAATAGTGGCCATGGCTAGAATCGCTGAGATTAGTAAGATTCCCGTTGATGAGAAACAAGCATATGATGGCTGGAACGTGACTCGTTATGTTACTAGCCTTACAGATAAGGCTAGACGAAGGAGATCCCCACCAATTTGGACAGTACCTCATTGAGGTAATTTCTGTCTACAGATCAATGGCCAAAATGTTAAAAATCAACAGGAGAAGAGTGTCTGTTACCATACTTATATCTATTCACCTCAGATTTCTTCACAGTTAGTGCCATCACAAGGCACACATTTTGTCTGTCATGATAGAGCCTATACGTGGCTTCCTACCTATTTTTCAAGCACTTGCTATGTGGCTTTTCTTCTTCCTCCAACATATACTGCTCCTTCAGGTCATCATAGAAAAAGACACGGCAGAGGGGTTATTGATTCTAAGGACACAGCAGGACAAGAAGGAGGTGACTTTATTAAAGGGTTGCTTCCTTTCTGGGGCCCAATGGCCAACAGAAGAGACATCAGACAGCTAGTTTGTGTTGTTGAGGCTACCATAAATGTAACTTCTGGAGCCTTGAGTAATCTGACAGCTGAACTTCAGGCGGATCGTCTTATGACTTTGCAGAACCGGATGGTTTTAGACATTGTTCTTGCAGATCGTAGAGGAGTCTGTAAATTGATCGGGTCTAGTTGCTGCATTTAAATTCCTGATAATGACCCTACGGCATACCAAGCCATCTCTAAGTTGCATATAATTTACAAATCTATACACCAGGACACAGGAGATTGGTCTGTGATGGGTTGGTTTTGGGGACTACTGTCCAATTGGGTATGGAAGATACTAACCTTCCTTGGAATGGTTTTGGCCATCATTTTTTCTTGTTGTCTCTGTTTACAGTGTGGCCCTGCCATCTGCGGTCTTTGTGCCACCATGTGTGTCCCAAGGCCTATGTTGCAGAAAACAGAGAACATTGAAATGATGTTTCAGCTCGATGATCTCATGGCCATTGACATCGACTCAGATCAACTTTAGTCCTTTGTATTTTGCCTGAGTAATGGCAAAAGGAGAGTCTGAGGTTCTTCGGTTTCTGATTTCGACCCGTATTTAGCCGCCATTTTGTGCCTCGTCGCCTTTTAGTGATGCCCTCACTCAGGCAGCAGGGCGAATGGAGTGTTTTTGCCTTTCTGAGCTGCTATGCGTCTCTTCGGTTAAAGAGTAACCCCCTGCCCTTGTTTACGAAACCGATGTCAGGGTCTGGCTGAGTTTGCTAATCGATGTCTGAGTTGATTGATCCCTGTCTCAACTGTCTATTTGGCTTCTCCTATTCTTTCCTTACATTATCTTATCCGACTGGCCTTCGCTATTCTCTCCTTGTATTCTCTTGTTACACAACTATCCTTTGAGGCACACAAATACGTCCTGCCACCTGCAAATTGGATTCTCGGTACTAGCAAGGATTAATTTGTTGGGAGGGGTAACACACAGGGTTTGAGAGAGGGGCGTATTTGGGACACCTGATAGCTTGTTTTCCAACTTTTACTATTGGCTTGCTTTGTATGTACAGGGAGTAAAGGTTGTAAATATGTGTGCTATAAAAGATTGTACGCCACGGACTAAAGTGGCAGTCTCCTCAGAATATACACTGTATGTACTTCTGGGACAACTGTGCTTGGTTGCAGCTAATAAACCTGGTTTTCTACGCCCAACAGAGTGTCTCGTGTCTCTGTTCGACAAGGCAGGTGAACTCAGGGATTTAAGGCGTGCCCTGCGCCGCCAGGCCCATAAGGCCCGGTTCTCCAATGGTGCAGTGCTGAATTTGTGTTGCGTGCGGCACGCAACTCCAGCACTATTCCAACTTGCCCTATCTCTAACGTGGTGCGTCAAGCCTTACGCCTGCTTCAAGCTGGCGCAGGATTTTGATGCATCAGCGGTGGGAAAGTGACGATTTCACTGAGTCACTTTTCAGGGGCGTTCCTGCAACGGAACGCCCCCCCCTGCGTGGAAACGCCCACATGAAACCTGACGCAGGTTTCATGTGGTGCAGGGCCTTACACCGTGACGCATCTCCATAGATGCGTCACGATGTAAGTATGTCGCAACGTGGCGCAGGGTTTACACCGCTGCTGCGTCACAGAAGTGACGCAACGGCGGCGCAAAAGTGCTGCAAGTCCAACATAAATCTACCCCATTTTATTTTGGGTTGCCAGAGCCTCGTTGGACTACAAAATGGTCCAGGTAGGTGGAGGCTTCTAAGACATTTTAAAGAACAACCAGGCAAACTAATTAAAATGATCCTACCACATGGTCCTATTCTGAGAGTCTGAAAGTTGGGCCATCAGATTTAACAAATTACTCTGCTGCTATTGTAATTCTGATTGGTCACCCTTCACCCAAAAAAAGAATAAAACCGTGTGATAGGACCATTCTGAATGACTATAGTGCAGCAATTGAGAAAGGGATGTCTGCTGACTCAGACTGTCTGTAAGTGGCTTAGTGGGCGTTTCATCAATCTCTACAGTGGGCCATGACCCACTGCGGTGCACTACCCACTTGTTACACCTGGTTTGTGAGTCTGTGGATAAGGAAGTACATCTACAAAAAACACATTAACCCTGGGACCTGCTTCTGCGCAAATGAAGACAGAAAATTAAAAACTTTTTAGTCATTACCTTGACTTCCATTACAGTACATGACCACTACTACATCAACCTCACAGTTAAACCCACAATCGCTATCACTATGTCTTACTATTAGTTTAACAAGGTGTATTTACTGCCCAAACTCTATTCAATGACATATTTTTTTTGAATGACAAATTGAGCTAAAGGAGAGCCAACTTAACGGCCTTACTGGTTGTGATGATCAGGCTGATGTAAATGAAATGAAATTAACCTCATAAGTGCTGCGCCCAGTCCAACGGCCGACGGCACCACTACCTCGGGAGTGCTGCAGTCGGCCGTTGGACGTTCGAACCTCACCTGCGCAATGGAACGTTCAGCACTGGAGCTGGACGTTCTATAGCTGCTAAGGTGTTAAATGACAAAGACTTATAAGAGATAGGGAGAACTGCTAGCAAATAATTAAAGAGTGCAAAGCCAGGTCTTCAAGGCTTTCCAAATGATATTGGGCCCGATTTATAAAAGTTATCCGAGACAACATCCGAACGTTACGACTTTTGGTATTCACAAAGGGCATTTAGGAGTAGTACAGTTAGGATTCCTAACTTTACTACTCCTAAATGCCCTTTGTGAATACCGAAAATCGTAAAGTTAGGATTTTGTCTCGGATTACTTTTATGAATTGGGCGCATTGTGTTGCTGCAAATCAATAAGCGATCTTGAGAGAGTATTTCTTAATTTTGCTACGGCCACAGAGAAGGATCTGCCTCCCCACCTGGTCTTTCGGAATAACTACATATCGAAACTGTCTAGAGGGAATATATATCTCTGGAACATCCTTATCGATCCTCTGGGCTCGGTATCTTGCACCGCCCTATGAACAATGCATAAAGCATTAAAGCTGATCTGTTTATACACCATTAGCCAATGCGATTTGAAGATCCCTGCCGAGACTGGGTGATGTTTAGGAATTTCAAGTATCAGTCTAGCAGCTGCAGTCTGTACAAGCTGTAGTTTAGCAAATGACAATTTATTGGTCCCCAGATAAAGTGCATTGCAATAGTCTAACATAGAAGACATCAAGGCAAGCTCTTCACCCAAGCACACAAGGCACTCCACAAGACCGGCCCAGGCTACCTCAACAGACGGCTCTCCTTCTACATCCCCAACCGCCAGCTATGCTCCGCCGATTTCTCACTCGCTACTGTCCCGTGCAGACGAAGAACAACCACCGGTGGAAGATCCTTCTCCCACCTCGCCGCCAAGATATAGAACACCCTCCCACTGAGCCTACGACAGACCCAAGACCTGCTGACGTTCAGGAGGATACCCAAGACCTGGCTGTTTGATCAGTAGTGCCCCCCCGCCCCCCCCAGCGCCTTGAGACCCTCGTGGGAATGTAGTGCGTATTACAAATGATTGATTGAAGAGCTACTTGCTTGCATTCTTGCAGAGGGATAAAAAGGAACACCTTACTCAAGGTCCTAATAATCCCAAAACAGGTGGCTACGGTATGATTAATCTGAAGGTCAAATGATCACTTGGCATCTAATAACATTCCTATATTTTTGACTGCGTCTTTCGCAGTGAGCAATGCCCGTAATATGTCTGGCCACCAGGAATTATTCCGGATGGAAGATTGGTTACCACAGACCCAGAGCTCAATCCTGTCCCCATTAACCCTAAGGTAGTTGCTTCCGATCCAGGTGGCCACTGCCTGCATACATTTCTTACAATTGCCAACAAAGGCCTCCGTATCCTTAGTGATCGACACGATTATTTGTGTGTGATCTGCATAGGCTAGGGCCTGTAGTAGCAAGGACTGTATCAGTTAGGCCAGTGGTGAGACATAGATAATGAAATATGTTAGGCTTAGGGAGGACCCTGAGGCAGGTTTGTTTAAGAAATTCTTAACAGCAGCTCTTTTACATAGTTGTTGATATGTTCCAGAGCTAATGGCTTTATTCACAGTAGCTGCAAGTTGAGTGTCAACTGTCATAGCTACCAGCTGCAGGACCTTAGGCAAACTTCATTCAAAAGGAGATCCTGACTTTATACTGTTGAGATAAAGGTCCACTTGCTTGGGAGTCAGGCAGGAGAAACTACCTGTAGTCCAATGAAAGGATTGAGAAGTAATGGGATACACCAAAACCAAATGTTCCTACATTGTAAATTTCAAACTTATTGTGTGATTACATAAAACGATAACATTTCCTTTTTTTTAAAGCACGTAACTCATGTATACAAAATACAAACTTATTAAAAAGCTCAAAATTATTACTGAAAAAGTACAATATTCTTACTAAAAAATGGAGTGTGATTAAAACATCCGACTATTGATTAATAGTCTATGATGGAGAAAACCTTTGTTGACAAAACCGATGTAGCGTTGCTTTTAAAAACTGGAGGGAAACAGCTAGACATACGTTTTTCCGGAAGGCATATAGAAAAGTGCGAACAGCAAGTATTAGGCAAAAAACAATGGGGCATATTATCAAGGGGGTTTATCTCTGCTTTTTTGGCTTTAAAAGCCAAGAAAGCAGAGATAAAATTATCTTCCTATTACCTAGCTGTCGCTAACGCCAGTTAGCGACAGCTAGTAGGAGATAGCGACCATCTTGGGCCCCGCTTTGCATGTCAGTGATATTTATCACTAATGACATGCAAAGTGGGCGTGCCAAGATGTTAGTGACTGGAAACAGTCGCTAACATCGCTATCTCCTATTACCAACTTTTGGAGAGATTCGCCCTAAGCGCGAATAGCTCCAAAAGCTAACACCTGCCCCGGAGCAGTTCTTAGTCATGTTATCCAATGGTAGGTGGATATTATGGCTAAGAGCATTTGCTCGGTAATGCATGAATATCGCTGACTTGACAGCGATATTCATGCATTTCGGCCGATTTTTATCACTTAGGAACTAAACCTTGATAATAACAAGGCTCCTAAGCGATAAAAATCGCCGCAGCTCGGCGATAAAAATATCGCCGCTAAACCAACATAGCGATAATTATCGCTAGTTGTTGGTAATATGCCCCAATGTTCATGTAAACTATACTGGATAATCAGGAGATCATGAGTTGATTGTAGGGAAACGTTGCACTGCAGCCAGAGGGAGGGAGGTTGGCGGCCCTGTTCTTCTCCAGCAATTTGGCTGCTCTGGTGACAAATTTGGTGAACCAAATGTTCAACTGCGTATTATCTGAGGACAAGGGCAGCTATTATAGCCTTTCGACATGTGCGAGCTCCAAGTTTATTCCATTAATCCCACAATAAGGTCAATGAGCAATGCGGGACATACGCAGGCTATATGTTCCATTGCTTCAGAGTGGTAGACGCATTCCCTACATTCGGTGCTAACACTAGGGTGCCACCATTCAGGTACAAGCTTTAATAAAGGCCATTCTCCCAACCTCAGGGCCATAAACTTTAACTTCCAAAAAGTGCCGACGTGCTTGATAAATAGGATGATTCAACCCCCGGTTTGAAGTTGGAGATGACCGCCCAGGCATGTTTCCTTCTGGACAGTGTTGCCCTATCTGAATGAAAGGACCACAGCCGGACACTTCTCTTAATAACAGATTTTAACGCCGGCTGTGATGGACTTGTTCCCCATTATTCCTTGACTCCAAGTAGCTGCAAGGAATGGTCCAAATGGTGCCGATGTTTTTGGCTGGATTGGCTGGTCAATATTTCATCCCAAATTCTAGCCTCCAGGCTACCCTCTCCGGAGTTGCGCAGTCTGTTGCAGAGCTTAATAAACACGCCGGCCTCCACACCGTAATGGTCTAGTAGGCCGAGTTCAAGTCTAACTTGAGCTGGCAAAGAGGATTTTGGCAAGCTCCATGCTCACTTAAAAATGTGGGTGGTTAATTTATTTAGTGGAATACTTATTGTGGCCATTATGATCTCCTGCCCATATGATAGGGAATTGGTAATCTTGGCCTTCATCACCTTTAGCAGTGGAGTTAGGCGAGCAACCTCTGTAATCCTACTTTTGTGTGGCTTAGTGATACGAGGTTGTCAGCATATAACAAATTGATAAGATGGGTATCATCTATTTCTGGGGGATGGAAGATAAATCTGAAATGAACAAATTATAAAGGAGTGGCGCCAACACCCAGCCTTATTTAAGACCGCTTTTGGTCTGAATCTTTCGTGAGACATGAGATCCTTCTCCTAACTTTGGGGCCGATTAGGATTGCGGTGATTCCGCATCCTCCGGGCCGGCGGAAGCCAATGCCGGCCCGGAGGATGCGGAATCACCGCAGCAGTGCCTCCAAAGACCCCCCGCCAGATTAGGATGGCTGGGGGGTCATCGGCGGATGGGAAAACCGTCCGCCGCTTTTCAGCCACGGTCGCCTTCCGACCGTGGCGGAAAAGCTCTAATATGGTGGAGGTGTCTATCAGACACCGCCAGCCATATTAGGATGGGGCAGGAAACATGCTTTTCCACTGCGGCTTTTTCGCCGTGGAAAAGCATGTGGTCTTTTCAGTTTTGGGGCCTGTTGCGGGCCCCCAGGGTGTTAGGGGGTGCAAAAACCACAGTTGATGGACAAAATGCAGAACAATGTCATACACTCACCTCAGTACAGAGATCTGGGCCTAAATCAGTCGTTTTTTTTGCACTCCACACCACCCCAGTTCAGAAATGGCTATATGCAAATCAGTCTGACCCTGTGCCTCATGGGAACAGTCCAGCCCGAAATGCCAAGCCATGCCTTCCCTGGACCGTAAACAAGCTTCCAAGGACCGGTTTCTGGCATTCCAGCCGTCTTCAGCCCGGCTTGCTTGAATCCAGTGGTGTGGAGAGCATGGGACTCATGTCTGAGTATACCCATCCCACTCGGGGTGACAGATGCAAAAACCACAGTTGATGGACAGAATGCAGAACAATGTCATACATTCACCCCAGTACAGAGATCTGGGCCTAAATCCATGTTTTTTTTGCACTCCACACCACCCCAGTTCAGACATAGCTATATGCAAATCAGTCTGACCCTGTGCCTCATGGGAACAGTCCAGCCGGAACTGCCAAGCCATGCCTTCCCTTGACCGTAAACAAGGGGGTGGGGGGCACATGGGGGGTATCTATGGTACCTCCCTGCATCTACATGAACAAAGCGGCAGGCACCGCACGGTGCCTGCCGCTTTGTGCATGTAAATGCAATACATGCATTTTTAACCTTGCGGCGGGTGCTGCTTCAGGGGCATATTATCAAGGGGGTTTATCTCCGCTTTTGGGCTTTAAAAGCCAAGAAAGCGGAAATAAAATTATCTTCCTATTACCTAGCTGTCGCCAACACCAATTAGCGACAGCTAATAGGAGATAGCGACCATCTTGGGCCCCACTTTGCATGTCAGTGATATTTATCACTAATGACATGCAAAGTGGGCGTGCCAAGATGTTAGCGACTGGAAACAGTTGCTAACATCGCTATTTCCTATTACCAACTTTTGGAGATATTCGTGCTAAGCGTGAATATCTCCAAAAGCTAACACCTGCCCTGAGCAGTTCTCCAATGGGAGGTGGATAACATGGCTAAGAGCATTAGATCAGTAATGCATGAATAATGCATGAATATCGCTGACTTTTCAGCAATATTCATGCATTGCGGCCGATTTTTATTGCATTTGTGATAAACCTTGGTAATACCAAGGTTTATCTGCGGTAAAATTTGCCGCAGCTCAGCGGTAAATTTTTGTCTCTAACCAAGCAATAGCGATAATTATCGCTATTGCTCGGTAATATGCCCCACAGTCCCTAGAAAGTTCACCGTCCAAACAGGTAGAAATTAAGAAATTGAATAACCTACGCAGGAGAGAAAAAGAAAAACATAAGAGAATAACCCAAGACAAAAACTGGGTGGATCTGCAGATAACGGCAAAAAAAAAGAATTGCCTACTGGAGTATAATAGCCAAAGAATCTGGTATGAAAAAAGCATTGCAAGTTACTCCGGTGCCCCCAAAAGAATGGGAACTCTACCTTGCTAATTTATATAAATTAAATACAAACTCAGAAACGGTCCATAATTTCGCCCTTTTTCTATCGAGATACATATAAGAAAGACGAGAACAACAGGAGCAACTGGTCCTGACCAAATTCCAATCAAGGTCCTCCAGTCCAACCCCAAAGAATGGAGCAAGATGCTATCTCCCCTCTTCAACTACATTTTTAGCACTGGGGAAATCCCCAAATCTTGGAAGGGGAGCATCATTATACCTATACACAAGAAGGGATCAAGGCTGCAACCCGGAAATTACAGACAGATAGCCCTTCTGGACGCTACAGGAAAGATCTTTACGGCAGCAGTATTAGATCTTCTTAAAAACTGGGCCTTTTCATCTGGATTAATTCCTCTATACCAGGCTGGATTTAGACCAAAGCATTCGGTCACTGACAATATTGCGGTGTTGCAAACCATCCTAGATAAATACGCGACAATTAAATCCCAGGCTGTATATGCTGCTTTCATCGATTTTTCCACTGCGTTCGATAAAGTGGATAGAGGAACACTCTGGAAAAAACGTAATAAAATGGGCATCCCGGATCAGCTATTACGTATATTAATTTCACTGCATACAGATACCTGGTGCCAGGTGCAAATGGGGAGGGAAAAGGGTTTAACTAGCCTTTCCCGACCCCAAACGGCCTTAGACAAGGATGCCTTCTTGCTCCCCTATTGTTTTCCCTTTACCTCGGTGATATGCCTCAATGTCTTCAGCAAGTATGCAATTTTCCACACAAAATAGCCTTCCACAATATACAATTATATTAGATCTAACTCCATTTGGTCTACAAAGAAGCCTTGATGCACTGCATAATTACACGAAGGAAAATTATCTAATACCTAACATTACAAAAACAAAAATAGTTTCATTTTCAGGAAGGAAAAAGAGCACAAAATTCAGCTGGACCCTAGGGGGAAAAAAGGTGGAAGAGGTAAATGAATATACCTATTTAGGCAGCATTTTCACCAAGTCTCTGCAAAATCGGCCACAAACTTTGAATCTGACCCGGAAATCTGATGTACACGCGGGAGCTCTATCAAAGTTATACGCAGTATCAGGACAAAGGCATTTTCCTTCCTTGCTTAGGGTCTACAGCGTCAAGATTCCGCCAGTACTGTCATATGCCCTGGAATATATTCCAGTAAACCAATAGAGTTTCTTGGATTTGAAAGAAGAAAAAATTCTAGGGAAGTTAACGAAGGTGTCTCAGGCTGTACCAGTACAAGCTCTCCGCCTTGAGTATTCACTAACCAGTTCCTATTCCCGAGGAAGTGCCAATATCATCAGGTGGGCGTATAATCTCCTTCACGCGGAAGAAGGCCCGCTTCGATCTCTGCTCAAAATAGAAACATTTGACTGCGATTCTTCCAAACATGTATTTTCAAAAAACGCGTTGGTTGCTTTTAAGTTATCAGAGACTAACATCAACGTGCTACTATCTTGGACACCAGCCCAGTTGAAACTCTTTTTAAAGCACTTCACTCCAAGACTTAGATTCGACCTTGACTCTCTGTACTGCTCTAAACTGTGTTTATATAGTAATTTTACTGAAACTATAGCATTTAAGAAACCTCAGCAATATATCACTTTTAATTTAAATCATGGGGTCAGGAGATCGATTGTTCTGCTCCGATTCGGGATACTACCTGTAAAAACCGTAACATCTAAATGGCACTCAAAAGAAAGCTCTATGTGTAATTTGTGTAAAGGCGGGGAGCAGGATTTGGAGCATTTGATGTTTATTTGCCCAGGAACTGATTATATTATGTAAAACTCCGCCAAATGAATTTGTTTGTTACAATTTCTACACATTTTTTAAATCATTTTTAACTTTGTATTAGAATGAAAGATTTTCACAAAATAGTGTAAAAAATTGAATATTATTCATGAAATATTTGTGGTTCTCAGTGGAGTACCAAATCAAATAAATAAAATAAACTTGAAACTTGAGGTCGGTGTTCGCTCTCCCCTTGCGATGCAATGCAATAGCTCTCGATCATTGTAGAATAGCCTCGTCTACATATATGCACAACATGTCACCATAGAATACAAAAGATATCCCCCCTTTAGACAAGAGACCCTACCTCTTTTTATCTCTTCTCCCTATTTGTTCCATTTTAGATTCCTTCATAGAATTTAGGAGAGTGGAGCAGATCTAAATATATTTAACCAGATTCAAAAAGGAGAGGCATTTTCAGGAATGTGTGGGGTAAGGCTAGACATCCTGGAGATTTTGTGTTTGCTTGCTTCATTCATAAATCTACAAGTGTATGTACACATCTATTAGGACTTTTTGATGTAAATTTAACTTTCCAGCAGTGCTTAATTTGTGACAAATATAAGTGCCAGGGTATTCGCCAGGAGGCCAGTGCAGCTTGCCCCAGCCCTTTGCTCCTGTCAGCACCCCCTGTGACAGAACCAACATTGCTACTCTCCATGAAACACTACAAGTGTGACAATTCCGACTATTCCAGGTCCCTAAAGATGTAAATAGGACTTGGAAGGCAGATAATATCTATTTTAAGGTATATTAAATTAATAACCAAAAGTTGTTGTGCTCATCTCTAAATTAGAAAAACAGCGCCACCATGTGGCAGACTGTCATAAGTATTGGTGTTGACACTGCAGTGCAATTGCTGAGCACCGGAAAACACTAACTCAAATTATGCACTGCTTTCCAGTATGTTTGAGTCCGTAATGCGTGGCAATGTTTGACAATCCCCATCCATTTCCCTACACCCACATTCTAGCTTTTGATACCATATACTTTAGCACTAGCACATTTATTGGGTTCTGGTAGAGATGTTTTCATTAATATGATCTTTTAATTAGTCGTATTATCATGTTGCTAAGCTGTCCTGCGGGGTACCTGCTAGCCCACCTGCTTTAGTTTTTTACATCTACCCCTTTGCCTTCCCATTCAGTCAGCGCACTAGTATCTAGCAGAGACACAATGTGCAGGCCTGCATGGCCTTATTTAAGGGGCACTGCAGCAGTCCGTGCAGCGAGAGCATCAAAGGCAAGCCCATCTGTGTCCACAATGCTCAAACTGCAACCCACACCAAAGTATGATGCCCGACTTTCAACTGTAACACTAGAATCTCTGGTCATATTTATGAGCCCCTTGCGCCACCGTAGCATCACTTTTTGTGATGCCCCAGCAGCCCAAATTATAAAATCATATTTATGATGTCACGTGAAGCCACTTTGCATGGCTTTGAATGGCCTTATAGATATGGAGTAAGGCAAGACATGGCAAATCGCTGCGTTGCCATACTCTGCATTAGGTAGGCATTCCATGGGCATTGCAGTGGGAGTTCCCATGCAACACCTATTAATTTAGATGCTTCCCCAGATTTACAACCCTTTGTGACCCTGGGATGCGCCAAAATCGTATGCCTCCCCAGGGGAGACACAATGAGGAGAAATAACGTTATTTCTCTTTGTTTATTGCTCTTTCCATGTCTGCTGCATTCTGCAGCACACATAAAAAGAGGAAAAAGCCTCCCAGTATTGTTTTTGTGCAGGAAGATACCCCTTCGTGCACTAAAATAATCCTACTGATAACACAGGCACCCTTCCACTATGGTGCATGGGTGCCTGTGTTGGCGCAAGACTGCTGAAATGGCTCAAGCACTGGAGGAAGGACAGGAATGCACCACATTAGATAAATAAGGTGCATTCCTGCCATTTCACTTTGACGTAGGGCCAAATCTCTACAAATGAAGCCCTCTTTTTTTTTTAACATTTAGGCGATTGTTGCTTTTTTCCCCACCTGTTGTACCTTTACCCAGAAAACTCTACACTACCTAGTGGACCTTGATCTATTTTTTAACAATCTGCATTCCCATATGTTTGCCACTCTCTGTATTTTCTAGCTGGCACTGTAATTAACGCTCAATCTGTGGCAAAAAAACATGTCGCCAACTGCAATTGAGAAGTTGATCAGAATCTAGGTATTTTTCTGTATTACTGAAACATGTGTCCACAATGGTGTGCCAGATATATAAGTGATATAGTTCCCTCAGGTCACTATATATTATGTGCCCACCATGAAAGGTAAGTGGTGATTTACTTTTTATTCACAGGAATGTTTTTTATATATTCTGAACTATTTGCCTACTTCTATGCTGCATTCAAAATGATGTCAGCAAAAGTTCTGTCCACTTCCGATCTGCCATAGACTTTCCTTTCTGAATTTTAAGGCACCTCAGGGTGGAAAAGAAGCACATGAAGTGTTAAAAACTGCCTTGCTAGAGTTAGGTTTTGATGTGCCACAAGTAATCCTCCTACGGGATTTAATATTACATATGAAAACCCCACTCTTGCGTAACTAGTTTGAAATATTCAACACTTAATCTTCTAATGAACCCTTGCCCCACCTTTTGACATTAGGGGCATGTCTTAGACAAATTACTGGTCTATTTCCTCGTGTCCTTTTCTTCTCTCCTGTCCTTTTCCTCTGACCATATCATACAAAGAACACAGAAAGGATCTATATCACAATCACTGGCTCTTTCAGATGAAGTAAGCATGATCTCCTCCCACCCCCTCAGGCCTGCCCTACTCAGCACCTGTCTACCATCACCTTGGATTAGCCATGTTCTACAAATTCACAAAACATATGTTAAAAATGTGGTTTCTGGTTGGCTATGGTATGCACTTAATTCAGGCAGAACCCACCACTCAGTGCAAGGGAATTTCAGATCCAAGATAAAACCTGCAGGGCAGAGCAGTCAGGCTTATCCTGGAGCCAATGTGTAAAGTGTTTGCGTAACACACACACACACACTATTGGCACAATAAATACCCCACAAAAGGGACTCCACACAATATTATATAAAAATATCGAATTTATTGTATACAACACATAAAACAAAACAAGATGAACCACTAGTCACTTTGACAACTAGGCGATTGTCATAACATCACAGTTAGTGCAATAAAATACTGACTTTTATGTTGCACATGTCATGAAGACAACAACATCACTGCACATTTAATGTACACTCTGAAATAATACTCATTACCTGTCATGGTAAGGCATAAAACAACATATATCATAAATCAGGGCACAAAATGCAGCCGGTAGGTTAGGAAGATTAAACACACGGGTCACCAAACATCATTGTAGATAAATCACCTTACTTTAATGCAGGACGTACATGCGTCATTATGAAATTCTAGGCCACAGTGCACCTGCGTGCCTATTCAAGGTACTAAGGTAACTTCCTTTAGCCCCAGTAAAGCGATGAGGCAGCTGCGCTTCTACTATGGTCAATATGGTGAATGTGACCTATTCCCCTATACGCAGCACGCTCCTAAGCTGGGGCCCCACAGAGGAGGGGCACACACACCTCCCACATCGGTAGGGAGGCTTTACTCGATCCCCCGCATGGGAAATTGCATGAGGCAGCTGCCCAATGACACGCAGGGCAGCTGCCTAAACCAATGTGGCAATACTTGGTGGCACAATACCGGCCTCCTCAGGCTGACACAACAAATGTGGCAAATCACCCACATGCCAACTTTGAGCCGTACATGGTGTTTCAGGGCTGCATCACTGGATGGAGCTTTCTACTGGTGTGGCCTTGAGAGAAGTTTCTCTTGGCTCTACTCTCTCGCACAATAACTCACGATCCACAACTTCTTTAGTTAGCAAAAAAGGCCACTTTATTAAGACAGATGCAAAGTATATTTTCTCAAAACACATTTTGCCATTATATGATAAAACAATTACCCAAGCTTATCTTAACCTATCTACAAAAAACATAACCCCCAATGTTGACCCCAAGCAAACCCAGAAGAACTGACTCCTGTTGAGAGATCCTCCTCATTCTCATTTCCTTTCCACGTGACTGTGTACCCCACCTCCCCCCTTGGAGGATGGACAATCCCACTCAAGGCTGCCCACCCCCCCAGCAAAATCCGCCTACCAGTTCTAAATGGCTAAAAGAAAATCTGTCTTATCATGGCACAACAATTATGACACCTCTGGCAGTAGCCAAGGCTAAGAAAATTACCACCGGACAAAATTGTAACAGATGAATAAAAGAGGGAAGGGTGGGAGGCACAAAACTGAATACCCCTCCTCCCGCCTCCCTCGGGCACAATGACTTTCCTGCCCCGCCAGCCTTCTATTAATAACCTTCCCCTCGCGTGCCTCCTACCTCCCTAATTGCCCCTGTCTTCACACCTGGGTGGCGCTCCCAGGGAGAGACCAGCTCGCGCCCAGCTCCCCCTGGGTCCCCCCTCACACAATAACTCACGATCCACAACTTCTTTAGTTACCAAAAAAGGCCACTTTATTAAGACAGGTGCAAAGTATATTTTCTCAAAACACATTTTGCGATTATATGATAAAACAATTCCCCAAGCTTATCTTAACCTATCTACAAAAAATATAACCTCCAATGTTAACCACAGGCAAACCAAGAAGAACTGACTCCTGTTGAGAGATCCCCTCATTCTCATTTCCTTTTCACATGACTGTGTACCTCACCTCCCCCCTTAGAGGATGGACAGTCCCGCTCAAGGCTGCCCACCCCCCCCCCACCCCCCCAGCAAAATCCGCCATCCAGGAAAACCGAAAAGAGTTCTCCTGCCCCACCATGGAGAAAATGATGTCATTCTGTAGGAGCACCATATATTCTCTTTCCATATTTGTGCAATCAAGTCCCTTAATTCCAGTAAATAGTACTCTTGCCCAATCTGGGACAAATGCACCCCATCCTCACGAAAAAGATGCCCCACAGTGCTTTGTATGTTAGAGTGAGATAGAACCTTTATTCCAATGCCCTCACAGTAAAGTCTCATGGCTCTATTAAGCTTTCGTCCGCCTTCTCCAAAGCTGCGTGGTTTCTTGCTCCTCTCCAGTGCAGCCTCGTTATGAATTCGGTCCAGATCACTGTGGTGCCCTCCCAGTTAGACTTGATGGCAGCCAGATCAAGTTTCATTAATTTTATGAGAGTCAGGCCAGATAAGTCGACGAGATCATTCTCGTCAAGGTGAATGACAAGCAAATCCGAAAACACATCAGAGACAACATGGGAAACAAATCCCCCCAACGCATTCCCCCTTTACCCTTCCATACCACCTCATGGCTAACACTTGTAAGTTCAAGCGATCTCCCACAAATCTGTTTCTCAGCGTAAACAGCAGTCCACTTTACGAAGGAGTATCCTACTATCCATTTTATCTTTTTCGAACTTACAAGCCCTGGAATCTGACCTCGGTAATGAAACAAACATTGCTAAGGGAACAAGTGATGCACTGAAAATTATTTCCGAACATATTTTTCGCAACATTTGGATTTCAATCTCCCAATCCTACGTATGTCTGACCAAGACCACCCCAATCTCGCAGCCTCCTGCCCCAAAACGGAAGGAGTGTGTGCAAAATCAAAGCGGAATCTCCCCCAAGCTAATGAGCACCTTCCTCATCACAGCTAACTAGCGCGAGCACAGCGCTTTTTAAATGCGGAAATAATTAATTAATTTTCACTTTTATTTAAAATTATTCGAAGGGTCCCGTTTTCTGGTGGGGTTTGAGTTAGGACATACCCACACTCTAATCGGAGATTACACCGCTGTTGAGCGGGTCTTTAGCTGCTTTCTTGGGGCGGGAGCCATCTTGGGGGAGGAAGTGCCGCTTTGGGACGCCATTGTGGTTGACAGCCTAGTTGCTGCCTGGCCACCTTGCACGCTCGAGGCTACTTAAGCTGAGAAGCACAGGGCTTCTCCTTGCTAGGTAAGCGCCGCAATATTGAGGCTGCTCCTGATTGAATTTGCATGCTGCTAACTAGCGCGAGCACAGCGCTTTTTAAATGCGGAAATAATTAATTAATTTTCACTTTTATTTAAAATTATTCGAAGGGTCCCGTTTTCTGGTGGGGTTTGAGTTTGGACATACCCACACTCTAATCGGAGATTACACCGCTGTTGAGCGGGTCTTTAGCTGCTTTCTTGGGGCGGGAGCCATCTTGGGGGAGGAAGTGCCGCTTTGGGATGCCATTGTGGTTGACAGCCTAGTTGCTGCCTGGCCACCTTGCACGCTCGAGGCTACTTAAGCTGAGAAGCACAGGGCTTCTCCTTGCTAGGTAAGCGCCGCGATATTAAGGCTGCTCCTCACTCCTGATTAAATTTGCATGCTGCTAACTAGCGCGAGCACAGCGCTTTTTAAATGCGGAAATAATTAATTAATTTTCACTTTTATTTAAAATTATTCGAAGGGTCCCGTTTTCTGGTGGGGTTTGAGTTAGGACATACCCACACTCTAATCGGAGATTACACCGCTGTTGAGCGGGTCTTTAGCTGCTTTCTTGGGGCGGGAGCCATCTTGGGGGAGGAAGTGCCGCTTTGGGACGCCATTGTGGTTGACAGCCTAGTTGCTGCCTGGCCACCTTGCACGCTCGAGGCTACTTAATCCTGCCCTCATGCAGGTGCGCAGCGTATGCGCGCAGCGTGGGCGCACCGGAGGCTCGCCAGAGGCAAGCCCATCTGTGCCCATCAGGGACCAGACGGGACCCGGGGCCACGACCCCTGGTTCTCGCTTGGTATACACCAGAGGTGAGTTGGAGTCTCTGAACTCCTGTAATTTTGACGTTAGCCCAGAATGTGTTGCCATTCTTGTGCGTGAGAGAATCCTGTCCGCCCCTACTCCCCAGTCGGGTCGGAAGGTTTTGGGTCAGGCCCGAGGCTTACGCTTTGGCCTACTTAATACACGCTCCCTGCAACGACATAATTTAGAGGTGTTTTCCCTTCTAGAAGAAGGAGAACTAGACCTCTTGGGACTTACCGAGACATGGTTAGAGGATTCCTCTATGCCGGATCTCGTCGCCTCCTTACCATCCGACTTTTTGGCATTTTTCTATAATAGATCTGGAGCTAAGAGGGGGGGAGGTGTTGCCCTCCTGTACAATTCACGCCTATTGGCCGAAAGGGTCTTGACGGAAAATTTAGTAGGTGCGGAAGTGATGGGCGTTAAGTTGCAATCAGGGACTGATTGTCTGCTGATTCTGTTAGTCTATCGCCCTCCGTGGACCTCGTCTGAATTCCCTGACATGTTCATAAGACTGGCCCAGGACATCCGCTCAAGATATGATAAGGTAGTGATAATGGGGGATTTTAACTACCATTGGGAGAAGGTCCCAAAAGATGGTCAGGCGTTACAGATCGATGAGGCGTTAACCTCATTAGATCTGGTCCAACAAGTAAGAGGCCCAACACATGCTAAGGGACACACCCTAGACTTGGTGTGGACGACAGTTCCTGTTCAGGACATGGCTGCGGCTCAGCCATGCGTATGGTCTGACCACCATTTGGTGAGAGGCAAGTTATTGGTGGACAGACAGAGAACAACAACTAAAGGAGGATGGAAGGCAGTTAGGAAGTGGAATAAGATTGATGGGGATAAAATGATAAATCTACTTCGCACCAACCCCCTTGCCAACAATTGCCCCCTTAACCCAGAGGCCCTCTGTGGGGCACTCATGGACAAACTTCAGAATGCCACAGACAAAGTTGCACCAATCTGTAGGGTGAACCGCACAGACAGGAAACGAGGGGCCCCGTGGTACAACGATTCACTCAGAGCTCAGAAACGTGGGTTACGTAAACTGGAAAGAACTTGGCGTAAAAACTACAGTCCTGACTCTTGGAGCAACTATTTACGGGCTCTCGCTGGGTATAAGCAAGCGATTATAGCCAGGAAGTCCGAGTTCTACGAGGAGAGGATTTCTACGGCTACGAACCCTCAGAAAGAAGTCTTCTGAGTCCTAACGGAGCTCAGGAAGAACAAGGAACAGTCTTCGGACTTTAGTCAGGAGGATTGTCAGAAGTTCCAGGATTTCTTCACCAACAAAATCATTGATTTGGTCACTGAAATTACGGCAACCTCGCAAATTGACTGTCCACCGGTGGATATCCCAGTTATACTGCCAATTACAATCCCGCTCTCTAATCTACCCTTGATTACAAAGGATAGTTTAGCTTCCCTCATGGGACGGGTCAAGTCCGGCTCTAGGTCGGATCCTTGCCCACCTGAAGTGTTTAAACTCGCACTCCCGGGCATAGTGGATGATGTGCTGAGTCTCCTGAACCTCTCTCTACATACTGGTCAAGTGCCTTCTGCCTTCAAGGAAGCCCGTCTGATCCCCTTGTTAAAAAAAACGGGGGCAGACGCAAAATGTCTGAAAAACTTCCGACCAATTTCCCAGTTACCATTCTTGGCGAAGGTTCTGGAGCAGCATGTCCTTACCACCCTTTCAGAACATCTGGAAAGCAACACGCTGTTAGAGCCGAATCAAGCAGGCTTCCGTGCGAACCACAGCACGGAGCTGGTTATGTTGTCAATCGTAGATGAGCTTAGGAACAGAGCAGACAAGAAAATCCCGGGGGCCCTGGTGCTGTTGGACCTCTCCGCGGCATTTGATACCGTGTGTCATGAACAACTACTGTCGCGGATGAGGGACTTCGGCATTCAGGGCATAGCACTGGCATGGTTCACATCCTTCCTTCAAGGGAGGACGCAGAAAGTGCAACTAGGTGACATGCTTTCTACCGCAACTTCGATCACTTGCGGAGTCCCACAAGGGTCTTCTCTGTCACCCCTATTGTTCAACATATACCTACAGCCTTTGATTCGAATGCTTAATCAAATGGACTGTCAGGTATATAACTACGCAGACGACACCCAGATTATCATCCAGCTGGAGGATAGCCAGAATGCCTTTACCAGACTGCAAAACATTCTGAGAAGCACAGCTAACTGGATGTCCGGCAACTCCCTAAAAATCAACCCGGACAAAACCGAGGTGTTGCCGATTACCATCGCTGGCAACCCTTGGTGTGATCGTTTCTGGCCTGGGGAGCTGGGCACGCCCCCAGAACCGGCGGAGGTGGTTAAGAGCCTGGGCATCCAGGTGGACAGTAAGCTGTCCATGAAAAAGCAAGTCACAGCTGTGGTGGGCTGCTGCGTCGGCCTCCTTCGCCAACTCAGGAAAGTTTCCCCGCTGCTCTCTTTTTCCACTCTAAGGAGCGCGGTTTCTGCAATGATTTTGGCCAGGCTGGACTATGGCAATTCATTGTATATAGGACTTCCACAGGGCCTCTTAAACAGAATGCAGACGGTCATGAATGATGCTGCTAGGCTCATTTTTAAGAAACCTAGGAGTACCCAGGCATCCCCCCTCCTGCGGGAACTCCATTGGTTGCCAGTTAGGCAGAGGCTAATGTTCAAGGGGCTCTGCATTGTACACAAAGCGCTTCATGGCAGAGCACCCACATATCTGAAATCTCGCCTGTCCCTTTACAAACCAGGGAGGGTGCTTAGATCTGCTGATTCCATCTATTTGGTTCAGCCACGCTGTAGACTGACCACTGTGGGTGGGCGTGCTTTCTCACATACTTTGCCAGCTATGTGGAATAAACTACCGTTGGAACTCCGCAATGAAAAGAAACTAATGCCCTTTCGCAAGAAATTAAAAACTGTGCTTTTCCAGCAAGCGTGGGGTGGCCGCCAATTGTAATCTGATGCATCTTTTTATTGTCTAGCTGATCCTAACAAAGCGCTTAGAGACCCCTGGGTTATAGTGCGCTATACAAGTCACAATAAATAAATGAATAAATAAACAGCTGAGCGATGGAAATCTGTAGTCCCTGTGCATGGCAAAATATGTTTCCGGTCTGAAAAAACAAGAAGTTTTAAAAACCTCCCATTCCCCCACAGGACAGCACAGCCCCACCCCGCTCCTGCTCAAGAAAACCCATTTTACCCTGCCCAATTGATCCTTCTTGGAAGTCCTTAACCACATTCTCAACCTGTGCTCTTCTATAAAAACTTCATCACTGCTTATGCCCGCCCTATGACACAAACCTAGTAGCTCAGATGCTCTGAATGCCCCAAAAAACAACTATACAAGACATAGCCTAAACTTGCAACACTCAAACTCATTGTAACAGGAAGAAGGCAACTGTAACAACATCCTTTGCAACAAATAAAATGTCACCGGCAGACGTAACGGTTTGCTACCAGCCTGTTCCCTACTTAAACCTCTAAGAACCCTTTTCACTAACACCCCTCCCACCAGGTCCCTACTCCACCTTAATTGCCCATAAAAAGAAATCCCAACCAATTTGCCAGAAATAGTAGTGTGGGAAAAACCTTTATCTATCAGGTGTAGCACAAAACCTAATAAAACCTGTTCATCATCTACCATCCTCCCATGCGCAGCAAACGTGTTACCATAGCTTAAGAATTAGTTCCAGGCTTGCTGATAGCTTCTTCTCGTAAAGGCCGCTACTGATTTCTCTACCAATTCAACAATTCTCATTCCCACCATGCCCAGACACGCTGTGGGATCTGAGTCTTGTTGGGGTCTGCCCCAGCAGCCAGCTTGCGAAATTTCGCACACTGAAAACGAGACAGAGAGTCCGCTATACAATTATTGACTCCTAGAATATGTCTTGCTTTAAAAACAATGTTAAGCTGCAGACATTTGAGCATAATAGGCACGTAACAACCTCAGGAGTCACAAATCCTTGGCCTTTTGTTTATTGATCAATTCAACCACAGCTAGATTGTCTACATTAAACAGTGCTGGTCGATTCTGGAATTCCTCTCCCCATAATACAATGCCACGAGTAGAACTCTAAGAAGGCAATACTGCGACCCTGTTGTATCCAATGCACTGGCCAACTTTTAGCACACCAACACCCCTCTGAGAATTTGCCATTAAAGTCTGCCTGAAACGTCAACCACATATACAGATCTGCCCTAGTGGCTCCTGAAATACGCACTGTGTGGTGAGGGAGATAGGCCCCTGACGTGGACATGGACATTCCCAGCCTCCTACAGAAGGTTCTCCCAGCCCTGACCACCCTACGCACAAAGTTTAGGTAGCCCAACAATTTTTGCACCTTCTTGAGCTCCACTTTACGCTTCTCAATCACAGATGACAAAAATGCTGAAATCTCCTGCACTTTCTCCGCTGGTAATCTTGCTACCATCTCCATAGTGTCAATTTCAATTCCAAAAAAAGTCCGTTTTCTACTAGGACCTTCAGTTTTGTCTGGTTCCAACGGCACACCAAGAGCCAAAATCTGGAAATAGTGCACAATCTTTTGACATTGTCCTGTGTTCTGAACACCAATAACCATGAAGTCATCTAAATAATGACAAATGAGGTCATGCCCACTAATGTAAGTAAAACACCACTGCAAAAAAGTGCTGAAGGTTTCAAATAGTGCACACGATACAGAACACCCCATGGGAAGAACTTTATCAACATAGATGCCCCCTGAAAGTGCATGCCTAACAGCTCAAAGTCAGAAGGATGAATGGGTAACAGTCGAAAAGCAGACTGTATATAACTTTTAGCCTATTTTGTAAAGCTCTCCCCACCGACCTGACCAACTTCAGCGCATCCTCCACGGAGGCGTAAGACACGCTAGAATCCGCTTGTGATATGAAGTCATTAACAGAGGAGCCCTCAAGCCAGGACAGGTGGTGTATCAAACGGAACTCCCCAGCTTTCCTTTTAGGCACCACCCCCAGAGGAGAGACAATCAAATTGTGCATTGGACAATGAAAAAAAGGAACAGCAACTCTGCCTGCTTCTACCTCCGATCATAACTTCTGTTGAACAACCTTTGGAAACTCCTTAGCTGACTTCAGATTGTCAGACCACCTGCTCTGATGGGGACCCTGGTAGCCTATCTTAAACTGGTCTTTGAAACCCCAAAATAATCTGGTGGCAGCCTCCGTGTCTGGATAAGCTTCCATGCAAACACAACAGGTGATGGACCGAATGTGGATCAATGTCACACACTCATCCCAGTCCAAAGATCTGGGCCCAAATCCATCGTTTTTTTGCACTCCACACCACCCTGGGTTAGACAATGGCGATATGCAAATCAGCTCTGACCCTGTGCCCCATGGGAACATTCCAGTCCGAACTACAAAAGCCATGTCCTTCCCAGAACGGAATCAAGCATCCGAGGACCGGACCGGTTTCGAGGTAACACCTCTCATCAGCCCGGCTAGCTTGACTCCAGTGGTGTGGAGTGCCTGGGACCCACGTCTGGGCATCCCCAGCGCACTTAGGGCGGAATATGCAAACACAACAGGTGATGGACCGAATGTGGATCCATGTCACACACTCATCCCAGTCCAAAGATCTGGGCCCAAATCCTTCGTTTTATTGCACTCCACACCACCCTGGGTTAGACAATGGCGATATGCAAATCAGCTCTGACCCTGTGCCCCATGGGAACAGTCCAGTCCGAACTACAAAAGCCATGTCCTTCCCAGAACGGAATCAAGCATCCGAGGACCGGACCGGTTTCGAGGTAACACCTCTCATCAGCCCGGCTAGCTTGACTCCAGTGGTGTGGAGTGCCTGGGACCCAGGTCTGGGCATCCCCAGCGCACTTAGGGCGGAATATGCAAACACAACAGGTAATGGACCGAACGTGGATCAATGTCACACACTCATCCCAGTCCAAAGATCTGGGCCCAAATCCATCATTTTTTTGCACTCCACACCACCCTGGATTAGACAATGGCGATATGCAAATCAGCTCTGACCCTGTGCCCCATGGGAACAGTCCAGTCCGAACTACAAAAGCCATGTCCTTCCCAGAACGGAATCAAGCATCCGTTGACCGGACCGGTTTCGAGGTAACACCTCTCATCAGCCCGGCTAGCTTGACTCCAGTGGTGTGGAGTGCCTGGGACCCACGTCTGGGCATCCCCAGCGCACTTAGGGCGGAATATGCAAACACAACAGGTGATGGACCGAATGTGAATCAATGTCACACACTCATCCCAGTCCAAAGATCTGGGCCCAAATCCATCGTTTTTTTGCACTCCACACCACCCTGGGTTAGACAATGGCGATATGCAAATCAGCTCTGACCCTGTGCCCCATGGGAACAGTCCAGTCCGAACTACAAAAGCCATGTCCTTCCCAGAACGGAATCAAGCATCCGAGGACCGGACCGGTTTCGAGGTAACACCTCTCATCAGCCCGGCTAGCTTGACTCCAGTGGTGTGGAGTGCCTGGGTCCCACGTCTGGGCATCCCCAGCGCACTTAGGGCGGAATATGCAAACACAACAGGTGATGGACCGAATGTGGATCAATGTCACACACTCATCCCAGTCCAAAGATCTGGGCCCAAATCCATCATTTTTTTGCACTCCACACCACCCTGGGTTAGACAATGGCGATATGCAAATCAGCTCTGACCCTGTGCCCCATGGGAACAGTCCAGTCCGAACTACAAAAGCCATGTCCTTCCCAGAACGGAATTAAGCATCCGAGGACCGGACCGGTTTCGAGGTAACACCTCTCATCAGCCCGGCTAGCTTGACTCCAGTGGTGTGGAGTGCCTGGGACCCACGTCTGGACATCCACAGCTCACTTAGGGCGGAATATGCAAACACAACAGGTGATGGACCGAATGTGGATCAATGTCACACACTCATCCCAGTCCAAAGATCTGGGCCCAAATCCATCGTTTTTTTGCACTCCACACCACCCTGGGTTAGACAATGGCGATATGCAAATCAGCTCTGACCCTGTGCCCCATGGAAACAGTCCAGTCCGAACTACAAAAGCCATGTCCTTCCCAGAACGGAATCAAGCATCCGAGAACCGGACCGGTTTCGAGGTAACACCTCTCATCAGCCCGGCTAGCTTGACTCCAGTGGTGTGGAGTGCCTGGGACCCACGTCTGGGCATCCCCAGCGCACTTAGGGCGGTGTATGCAAACACAACAGGTGATGGACCGAATGTGGATCAATGTCACACACTCATCCCAGTCCAAAGATCTGGGCCCAAATCCATCGTTTTTTTGCACTCCACACCACCCTGGGTTAGACAATGGCGATATGCAAATCAGCTCTGACCCTGTGCCCCATGGGAACAGTCCAGTCCGAACTACAAAAGCCATGTCCTTCCCAGAACGGAATCAAGCATCCGAGGACCGGACCGGACCGGTTTCGAGGTAACACCTCTCATCAGCCCGGCTAGCTTGACTCCAGTGGTGTGGAGTGCCTGGGACCCACGTCTGGGCATCCCCAGCGCACTTAGGGCGGAATATGCGAACACAACAGGTGATGGACCGAATGTGGATCAATGTCACACACTCATCCCAGTCCAAAGATCTGGGCCCAAATCCATCGTTTTTTTGCACTCCACACCACCCTGGGTTAGACAATGGCGATATGCAAATCAGCTCTGACCCTGTGCCCCATGGGAACAGTCCAGTCCGAACTACAAAAGCCATGTCCTTCCCAGAACGGAATCAAGCATCCGAGGACCGGACCGGTTTCGAGGTAACACCTCTCATCAGCCCGGCTAGCTTGACTCCAGTGGTGTGGAGTACCTGGGACCCACCACGTCTGGGCATCCCCAGCGCACTTAGGGCGGAATATGCAAACACAACAGGTGATGGACCGAATGTGGATCAATGTCACACACTCAGCCCAGTCCAAAGATCTGGGCCCAAATCCTTGTTTTTTTGCACTCCACACCACCCTGGGTTAGACAATGGCGATATGCAAATCAGCTCTGACCCTGTGCCCCATGGGAACAGTCCAGTCCGAACTACAAAAGCCATGTCCTTCCCAGAACGGAATCAAGCATCCGAGGACCGGACCGGTTTCGAGGTAACACCTCTCATCAGCCCGGCTAGTTTGACTCCAGTGGTGTGGAGTGCCTGGGACCCACGTCTGGGCATCCCCAGCGCACTTAGGGCGGAATATGCAAACACAACAGGTGATGGACCGAATGTGGATCAATGTCACACACTCATCCCAGTCCAAAGATCTGGGCCCAAATCCATCGTTTTTTTGCACTCCACACCACCCTGGGTTAGACAATGGCGATATGCAAATCAGCTCTGACCCTGTGCCCCATGGGAACAGTCCAGACCGAACTACAAAAGCCATGTCCTTCCCAGAACGGAATCAAGCATCCGAGGACCGGACCGGACCGGACCGGTTTCGAGGTAACACCTCTCATCAGCCCGGCTAGCTTGACTCCAGTGGTGTGGAGTGCCTGGGACCCACGTCTGGGCATCCCCAGCGCACTTAGGGAGGAGTAGGCAAACACAACAGGTGATGGACCGAATGTGGATCAATGTCACACACTCATCCCAGTCCAAAGATCTGGGCCCAAATCCATCGTTTTTTTTGCACTCCACACCACCCTGGGTTAGACAATGGCGATATGCAAATCAGCTCTGACCCTGTGCCCCATGGGAACAGTCCAGTCCGAACTACAAAAGCCATGTCCTTCCCAGAACGGAATCAAGCATCCGAGGACCGGACCGGTTTCGAGGTAACACCTCTCATCAGCCCGGCTAGCTTGACTCCAGTGGTGTGGAGTGCCTGGGACCCACGTCTGGGCATCCCCAGCGCACTTAGGGCGGAATATGCAAACCAGCCAGTTTGCCAAGATCACCAACCTAATTGGGGTAGGAGCCCTTTGCTTCAAATTGGAAAGCATGACCTCTTCCCCTCTGCCCCCTTCTTTGATCACCCCATCTCTGACCTGCAAAACATTGTGTAAGGGGATGTTTGTCACCACATTGGGAGCACTCATGCTTGTACCTGCAGAATTGCCTACTACAAAAACGTTTTTGAAGTTCCAACAGGCCCCGAAAACAGTTGTCGGACCCCTGCCACTAAACCCTGCCCCAGGCTGGGCGGGACGATACTGAAAGGGCCGATAAGATACCGGCAACCCACTTGCAGTATGAGTGGTAGCAGGCGGCTGAGAAGATGCCATCCATTGTAACCACAACTCTGAGTCCACACCACACAAGGGTCTGGCATAAAACTCATCATATGACAACTAAGCATAATCCCAAAATAATTCTGAGCTTTCCTTATGATATCCATGTACTTAAACATTGCTACCGCTCTATCCTGATGTTTTTCACAATAAATGCTAGCATAAATAAGAAAGGGAGATGTCCAGTTCTCAATAGTTTTAGGGACCCTAGGTCTTTTGGCCAATTCCCATTCTTCCTCCTTTGAGCCTTCTTTGGCCTGAATATCCCGATGTAACAACTTAAAAACATCCACAAATTCATGACGCCAAATTCTGCTTTTGGTCTTCTCTGATAAATGAGAGCCTAATGGCATACCAATCCCCATGTAAGGTAATTTCTTGTGGATATGTTTACCTTCCTCTGCTGTCTATTTGTCCTATTTTCCCAGTTCCTTGGTTTCCTGAACACCTTTGTCAGAGTCGCTCCCCACCTTACCTCCTGAAAATTACCTTGATGCACAGCCCCAGAGGGAACCTTGTCCAAAACCTTCTCCCCCCAACTCCAATGGACCTGGTTGATTTCTGCGGTTGACCCCCCTGTTGCCAAACTGTCCACTATCCTGCCTTACCTTTTGGCAACTGAGCTGCTTTCTTGTGGAACTCCTGAGGGTTATCCTGTTGGTGACCGATAGTTGTACATTTCTGTACCATTGCTCGTTCCGCACTTTACTTCTGCAAGAGACTAAGAACACTGTTTTGCCCCATGGCATCCCTCTTAACCCCCACTGAATTCAAAAACTTCTCCCCCTCGTCCCCACAATCCCCTTCTCTCAATTCACCTTCTTCCAGCTCGTCGCTGTCTGCATCCAATACCAATGGTTCACCACATCCACCATAATTTGCCCCACTTCCCCCAGCATTTACCCATCACCAACCCCTCCATCAGAAAACTGCCAATGAATATCTTTTGTAGTAGTTGTTTTGCCTGTAGGCGGAGGAAAATCCGCTCCAGATCTCCCTACCTCTAGGAACCCCCCTGATGGAGCCGCAGCGTGCTCTGTCCGCAACTTTCTTTTGCCAGTCGCTTTCTTTGTTGAAACTGGCACCTTGCCTCTCAAGCCGCTCAGACCTGACAGTTCCATATAGCCTGATTTACCCCCATGCCCCCACTCCCGTCACCATGAACCTCTCTGGACGTACCACCACTACCCACCCATGCCCACTGACCCCCCTTGGGCTCCCGCACAACCTTCTGTAATGGCCCTCCCAAGCGCAAACCCTGAGGACCCTCCACTATTGCTGGGCTGGCAAACTGTCAAGCCTCCTGACCTATGCCAGCCTCGTGGGAAACCAGGGGCCCTGCGTCATGTAAGTGCTGTGTCCAAATAGGCAGCTGCAATGCCTCTGCGCCGCCCTGCACCCTTGCCTGCATCAATACTTCCCCACCATTGGGGGCCTGTCCTGCCAGAAAGGCTCTTGGGGCCAAGCGGACACTCCCTTGTGGCAACATTCCTGTCGGCCCCACCGAGGGGGCCTCTGTGGGCAAAGCTGGGGGGTATAAACATGGCAACGTTGGGGCAGGGCTCAAAACATAATTCTACCCATGTACGTTGAGCAGCTGTGCTCTCCCAGGCCACACAAATCCAGCATGTGCTGTGACCAGAGAATTGGCCTGTGCCTGCAGCTGACAGTGTGAAACAGCTGCTGCCTCTGCACTCTTCACCCGCCTCCCCCTCCTGCTACTCATGCCCCTGCACGCAGACCGACCCATGGCGCCTCCCCGCAGCCTCCCGGCCTGGCCTAGGGACAGCCCCCTCCTTACCACTTTAGCGTGCCGCCCACCTACAGAGAGACGAGCTGCCACACATACCTGCGCAATCTGTGGGGCCTCCTAGGGAGGGTTGATAGGCTCCTCCAGCCCAACAGGCTCGACCTTCGTAGGCACCACCGGCATGGCCGACAAGCACTCCTCTCCCTCTGTTGGCTGCGGGGACAGGCAGGCGGCCACCGCTTTGGGAGACTCCTCGCGCTGACTTTCGTTTTGAGTGCCCGAGCCCCACCCATGCCACACCCGAGACTCCGGGCTTCAGCAGGTTATCTCTGCCAGCCGCACAGAGCACCCGGATGGCCTCCCGCACCTCCGCATTCAAAGCCTCTCCACAAACCAAGCAATAAGGTGAGTGATGCAGGACAAGGGCAGCCCGAAATGACAAAGCTGAATTCCCCTCCTCCTGCCTCCCTCGGGCACAATGACTTTCCCATCCCGCCAGCCTTCTATTAATAACCTTCCCCTCACGCGCCTCCTTCCTCCCTAATTGCCTCTGTCTTCACACCTGGGTGGCCGCTCCAGTGTGCTAAACAACCCAGGGGGAGACTGGCTCACGCCCAGCTCCAGAAAAGGGGGTGGTGATGGACAGAGTGTCTGAATTAAGCAGACCACTCCTACCCAGTCCAAAGATCAGGGCTTGATCCATCACCGTTTTTTAGCTCACTGCACCATCCCAGCTCAGAACCTGGCTACATACAAATTAGTCTGTCCCTGGCCCAGTGCATCATGGGAACAGAGCAGACCAAACTGCCAAGCCAATTCTTATACTGGAAAGGAAACAAGCTTCCGGGGACCGGCTTCTGGCATTACAGCCATCTTCGGCCCAGCTTGCTTGAATCCTGATGGTGCAGTGAGCAAGGGACTCACATCTGAGTATACCCTTCCACGCTTATGGTGGACAAAACAATTCAGAAAAGGGGGTCCCCACTTCTATGACGGCAGGGCCGCACCCACGGGTGATGTCGGTGTTGCTATGCAATATGGGAATTCCGACCAGGATTTCCTTTGGCACCACTGGAAAGATAAACGTGAAAAACATTCACCGACTGCTAGAGAAAGGGAGAGCTCATTCACACACATGCTGCTCCCGGAGACTCCTCTTAGACACGCACTTCCTCAGCAAAAAGCTCTCCACCCACGCTGCTCCTTCCAGACCAGTGGGGGGAGCATGGAGTACACAACATGCGCCGAGGGGTGGTCACATACTCCCAGGTGCTGGGGTAGAGAAGCGCTCACCACGCTGGGTACACAAGTGCAGGAAAAGCATAAAGTGGGCTCCATGCACTATGTTTAAAATTAAGGGGACAATTCAATCAGCTGTCCAATGAAGTGCTCAGCACACTTAGTTTCAAGGCCAAGAACAGAAGGAATAAATCGCTCCCAGATGCTACATTTTTTACACATGCAGGGCAGGCCACCAAGCCCTGGGAGATCACTAGGGGGCACCAAAGCAGGAGTGTAGACAGCAATCCAGCACATAAGGTCCTTTGTCGCCAAGGACACAGTCCTTCCAGCAGGTCAGCACAACAAAGCAAAGTCCAAGTGGTGGTTATCCTGGAAGTACAGCAATTCTCTTGTGCAGCATGTAGCGCCAGCAACGTCTGGTTACAATTCCCACTCAGTGTCTAAAATCATGGGGTCAGAGCCCCTGTACTTATACTCAAAATGTCTTTGATAACTTTACAAGTGTACAACACTGTTAGACCCGTCTGCTTCTGAGAGTCCCCTCACCACTATGATTTATTTTGTTCCCCTGTACCTCCCAAAATTTGTCGCTTTTCTTTGTCTACCAGGACCTTTTGTGTGCTGTTTCCTGGGGCTGGATGTTCCTTGACGCCCAGTTGTTCACAAGGTTTTTGGCACCTATTTACAAGGCACCTGGCGAAACCTGTGACATTATAGACTGGGATTGGCAACCTGTATGAATGGCCTCAAAATGGTGGCCATCCTTTTTCTTCATGTGAGTGACTCCCCCTAGAGCCTCCATGAACCTTGACCTTTCAAGGTTTTGGCGCCCTTTTACTTGGCGCGCATTCCTGACAGGAATTTCTTTATTTTCTTCAGGTACACAAAATGGCTGCTCTAGAACCATAGTATGGTGGCTGTTAGGGTCCCAAATACCTCTCAGAAGTGCCATGTCATTGGCCTAGCCCAAAGAAGGTTCTAGAACCTACTGGCACGAGCCAGCACCTCAGGGCACTGGCTATATAAGGTCCAGTCCCTGGCGGCCATTTTAGATGACCAGAAGACTAGATAGGATAATGATGTTCCAAATCTAGGTGAAGAAGGAGATTCCAGACTTGACACCAGATTGACACCTGCCCTGTTGACCCCTGAGGCGGCTGGTAGCGCGGGCAGTAGAGCAAGCAAGGGTCACTGGCGTGGATCCTGACTGGCGTTCCAGTCAGCTGTGTGTGCGGTGACCTCGCGCCTACAGCGCCTGCCCAGCGAGTGCCTCGTCACCCCCAAGAGACTGTGGCCGTTTTCGTGTGCCTTCCCCCCCCCCGATGGTGAATTACGACAGACTCGGGTCGCGAGGCGAGAGCAAGATCGCCGCGAGCGTCCTCTGTGCCCCTTTGTGACAGGCGCCTCCAGCGAGGAGCTCGGACGTCTCCGAGCTCCACCGGCGTAGAGTGCTTCCTGCGCAGACTGAGGTGAGGTGGTGCGCCGGGGCGGGGAAAGGCTGGCCTTCGTTGGGCGAGACTACTGTCTCTGCCCCTCCCCAGTGAATCGGCGGCTGTAGCTGTGGGCGGGAACCATCCCTGTTTGAGGAAGTCGGAGGGAGGTCCGTGGAGCCCCTGAGAACCCGTCGCTGGTGGGAGAAGTGCTGAGCCTGACTGAATCGCTTTTCGATTGCAGCCGATGTGAGGTGGGCCCGTTTCTTCAGGTGGGAATCGGTGATATAAAGAACTGTGATTCGGTCTTTATTTGACTGAGCGCGAAGATTGTGTGACCTCTTCGGCAGCCCCGTTCGTCAGTCTAAAGACTTTGAACTGGTGCCGCCTGAGTGCTAGCAGTGGTGAAGCCCCTAGGCGCGCTTAGACCCCACCGGCAAACAGAGATCTCAACCCGGTGGCAGCCGAGTGTAAATGAAGTGTTCACTGTCTTTCCTTGCCTTTTAGATACACGCGCATAACCCCCGTGTGATTCTTAAAGAGTCCCAACACTCCTTTTGTGCCCAGAGAAGCCTGTGCACATTATTGGTGAAATCGTCATAAACTGTAAGAGTTATTTTTCCAACCTGAAATGTATTTGCAAATGTAGTGTTCCTGAAGTATTTAATTGGTGGCAGCGATACCAGAATGAACATGTGGTTGTTTATTTAACTGAACCAGTATTTATTCTGTTAAACAGAAAGTAATGTTTATTCTATTTATTGAAGATATTTATTCCCGATATTTATTCTATGTATTGATGATATTTATTCCTGACATTTATTCTATTTATGGATGATATGTACTCCTGAGCTTATTTATTGTATTTATTCCAAAATCGAAACCCAGCAAATTGAGGCCAAAAGAAATGTAAATGTGCTTTCCTAATTGAACCCCATTCACAACAGAGAATTTTTACATAAAGGAATCGTATTTTTCTACAACAGTGGTGTGGTGTCCTTCTTTTTGGTGGTTGTACAAGGAGATATTATTGGGTCAAAGCCGGCTTAACACGATAGCCTTCACTTGCCTTGACACTTGAGCCAAGCTACCCCCTTTGTGCTGGGCTTGCCCATCGCAGGTCCAACAAACACCTCCATTCAATCCCAGTCCTGGCTCCAGACCCACTACTTGTGGGTGGAGACAGCATTGTGAAAGGCAGACACAACCCTATTGAGGTGCAGGTGACAGCTCCTCCCATCACTCTAGCTCAGGAAGACTCATCGGGATATGCGGGGCACACCTCACCTCCTTTTCTGACTGTCTAGAGTGAATGCACAAACAGGTCCCTGTCAGTCTAAACCCGGTGCGGATTAGAGTCAAGCTGCAAAGCTCAAAGAATCATTAGCACACAAAAATTCCCACTTCCTAAAAGTGGCATTTCTAAAATAGTAATAAAAAATCAGCTTTCAGCAATAAGCAGGATTTAACACCACTATTTTGAATATACCAAACATGGCAACGCTACTCCTTTCAGTTCAGAAATTTCCACTGAAACGCATATCAGACAATTCCCAATGCAAACCTAAGAGAGGAGCAGCACTCACAGCAGTGAGAAACCAGATAGGCTGTGTGTCACTACCAGGACATGCCACACAAGAAAGGCCTATGCCCTACCGTTAACCTACACAGCAGGCGTGCCTTATGTGTAGTAAAGGGGAAGTTCCAAACTTGGCAAGTAACTTTAAATGCCAAATCACTGTGGCAGTAATCTGCGCAAGCAGGCCCTGCAGTGACAGAGGTCTGAGAAAGGTTTAAAAGGCTACTTCTGTGGGTGGCGCAAGCTGTGCTGAAGGCCACTAGTAGCATTTAATTTACAGGCCCTGGGTATATAGAATACCACTGTATTAAGGACTTGCAGGTAAATTACATAGGCCACACAGGTGTAGATCAATCATATCAAGTTTAAAAGAGAAAGCACATGCACTTTAGCACTAATCAGCAGTGGTAAAGTACTCAGAGTCATAAAGCCAATAAAAACAAAGTCAGAAAAAATACAGGGGGAAGCAAAAAAGTTTGGGAATGACCCTGCAACAAGGGCCTGGTACAATAACATAACATAACATAGCATAAAACAACATAACATAACAACGTAACAAGAGGGTGGAACTAGAAAGCCTTCTCTGCTGAGAAACTAATCTCCCTTCTGCCTCATGAACCTCAGCATACCATTAGCAATCATCAACAGGGTCTGACTACATATTACACTCAGCTGAACTCTGTAGTAGAATAATAAAACCCGGCTCTTAAAACAATTTCAGGACACCATGTGTTTTCTTATAAGTGATATAGCAATGACCTACCTGACCTGGACAGAGATCTTTGGGAGATGGAACGCTGCTGGGGAGGGACTATGATCCGTCAATGAAGTTAGAATGAATATGCCTAGCCATATTCATAAACACACTACACTATCAAAAATGCTAAATTGCATTTATTATCAACAAAAAGTATTTAAAGTTGTGGTGACATCCCATGAGTGTCTTTTATTAAACCAGGATCCATGAAATAGTAATATTTTCACCAGCTTACTTTCAGTGAACGGGCTGGCAGTCTTGGAGACTTGTGGGTTTAAGAATAGCGGCTGGATGCACTGTTTCAGGGATGCAGTGGGGTGTTGAGGGCATGTTGCATCATGTCTGTAGGTGAAGTATGGTCTAACTTGACTTTGACTTTGCAAATTCTTTTGGTATTTCAAGGTGGTGCTGGTGCAACCCTATTAGATGAATCCCAGTGCTTCATTATCATTGGCAGATTACCTTCTCATTAGAACCAGCACAACCTCCAAGCCTCCATGTGTTTCACTTGCTCCTCCTAAGCTATGCCCAATATCAACTAGGACCCAGATTTACTAAGATGTTGTGTCTGGGTTGTGCCACGTTTGTGTGGCTTTGTGTGGGATTAGATCCCAAAAGTAACACACTGCAGTACATAGTCCTGCCTTGTGACCTAATGTCTGGGAGGTGTTACATGAGTTGAGCATGGGCGTTCTCATGCACTCAGCCATGTATTTTGAAAAAGGAGAAATATCTTTATTTCTCCGCATTACTTACTCTTTCCATGTGTGCTGCATTCTGAAGCACACATCCAAAAAGGAATAAGCCTCCTAAGGATACTTTTTGTAAGGGAAGATATCTCTTACTTCACAAAAACTACTCTAACCACATTTCAGTCCCTTATGCTGTGTGGTGCAAACGTGCCAGAGGTAGGCAGCTAGAAGTGTGTCAGTGGTACTAGACAGCATCACTAACTGCTCCATATCTTTCTCGATATGGCACATGTTCCCTCACTTTCATGCAAGCAGTGCAGCCACTTCCCTTGCTGAATTGTGTGGCATTGATGTATAGTAAATCTGGCCCCCGTAGTGAAGGTCTATACGTGGGCAGGCTTCATGTTGATGAGTGCCCTTCATCACAGCTCTTTTCTGCCAGGCTCTGATGCTCGCAGGAAGCTTTTTTACAATGCTACATGCTCCCATTCGTTTCAGCACCCAAAGGCTGAAGCAATCTCAAGAGAGCTCCAGGTCAAGCGCCTTCTCTTTAGTGTAGCAGGATAGTAGTCCTGCTACTCGCACACACCCAGATGTAATTGCACCACATCCTCTGGCCAGGCGTGGTCAGAGGGGAACAAATAAAAGGGGGTGGACCATTTGATGCCACACTCCGACACCGTCTCTGCATGAGTATGTCTTGTGTGTTTCAGTCATTGGGTGATTAGGGCAGCACAACACTGGAGACTAGGGTGCAGCCAAGTCTGTGCACCCTGCACCACAACCCACCTGAGATGCCACAAGCATCAGTGCGACAGCCGAGTTGATTGCAGCACCGCCGCATAAGATCGTAGGACAATTCTGATGTGGTTGCCTGATGTCTCCTCACCAGCGCCTGCTCTCAGAGTACCAGGCGAAGTCTGGCCCCGCCCATCTCTCTGCAACATGTGCTACCTCAGCAGGATCAGGAAAAGGCAAGAGAAATCCACACCACACCCAGCTTTCCCAAAACGCTCTGCCGGATCGAGCCACCACACAGCCACACAAACAAGCTGTGGCTGCTATGAGTAAGGAAACAAAAGAAGAATAAAGAGATAACAGTTTAAACTCAGGGGATAGAAGTAGACATATATTAGTCAGGACACTTTTGGGCAAACACCCATAGTCATAGTTAGGCATCAGGAAAGTGATACAGCCTACCAGGTGCCTCCCAGCCAAACTGCACACCATTACCAGGAAAACCACAGGAACACGCGGAACACAGCACCTAACCACAGACATTCAATGCCTAGTCCTCTAACCTGAAGCCCAGAGACATGCCCAGCATGGAGGATGAGGACAAACCCCTCCAGCTAAACCCCACACATCATGCCCTCACAGAGGTGTTGCCTCCATTTAGTGAACTGGCTGATTCCACAATAGTGTCCCTGACATGGAAAATGTGGCTAGGGCGTCTGGAGAACTACTTCTTTGCCTCAAGAGAGACAGATGGTACTGTTAAAAGACCACTATTTCTCCATCATGCGGGGGAATAAATTTACAAGTTGTTCAAACATCTTCCTAACACAGGACCAAACACAGACTATGATGCAGCAGTAAGGGCATTCAGCACCCACTTTGACCCCTGCTAAACCCAGACTTTGAAAGGTTTAAACTACGTCAAGCTCACCAACAAGAAAGGGAATCCGTGGATACTTTTTACGCTAGGTTACACAAACTGGCGGGTACATGCTCAGCGGGCTCGAGCTAAAGGCAATTCATGCTCAACTCATACAAGGATGTCGGAGCAAAACAAGGCATAATCTTCCGCCAACCAAACATCAGCCTCGATGACATCTTGATCCTAGCGCGTCCACTGCCCAGACCCATGAAATGGATCAGGCTATCACACAGTCTCAAGAAAAGCCTACATGTGTCAAAATAGAATTAGCTGATGCAATCTGGACCTAGAGCTGAGGAGACAGAACCAAAGGAGGTTGTACCCAGCCTACTAAGTCGAGGTGTGGGAACTGAGGCAGTGAAGAACACCCAATCAACAAGTGTCCAGCACAAGACTGCATCTACTCAAACTGTGAAATCCAGAACCACTTTGTGACAGTTTGCAGAAAGAGGCTCAGAAGCAAAGGCCCCAGAGACAATCAGCCACTAACCAGGATGGTGCACCAGCTAGCTCTCATGCACCTGGCGCATCAAGGCGATGCCAAACCATCAGCGACACACAGCCACCACTTGGAAAACTCCTCCCTGGAAGAAGAGGAAGAAGAGGAAACATTCCTCATCTCATTCACAAGAGAACTGAATTGCCACAGGAGGCAGCAGCCCACATGTGTTGCCCGAATAGCAGGGTCACTATTAAAAGCAATAATCGACACAGGGGCCTTGGTCAACATAATGGTAGCCCAACAGTATAACTGTATGAGACCCAAACCCCTCCTGGTACCATCCCACACCAAAATCTTCATGTACGGGAGACAGATGGCGCTACCCCTCCACAGAAGCATGTCAGTGCCGGTACAATTGGAAGATCAGGAGGTGACTACCACCCTCCATGTTATCGTCCAAGAAGCAGACACACTCATCAGCAGCTACACAGCAGAGGACCTTGGCATTGTGTCCTTCAATAAGAGGGTAAAGTCACACCAGGTCAAGAAATTGTTGGACCAGTTTCAAGAGTTATTCTGAGAACCAGGCTTCCTCAAACGTCCTCCAGTGAAGTTACACATTGATCCTTTGATCTCGCGGATGGCGCTCCAACACTGCAGTGTCCCCTTCCATCTATGTCCCTTGGTGGAAAAAGAGCTAGAGAGACTAGAGGCACATGGCATGCTAGAAAAGCACCCCCTGGGTCTCCCCAATGGTCATTGCAGAAAAACCCAAGGGCCCTGGAAAAATTTGCCTATGCATTGACATGCGCCTACCGAACCGAGCCATCAAACGGGAGCGGCACATCACTCCCACCATGGATGAAATTGAGGCAGATGTGAACAGCTCCCGCAGGTTCTTGAAGCGGAACCTCAATGCCAGAAATCATCAGCTACCACTTGCAGAAGAGAGCCAGTATATTACCACCTTCAGCACACACTTGTGCCTATGCCGGTACAAGCCCCAAAACGTTGGCATCTCATCGGCCGCTGATGTATGGTGTCCTGAATGTCAGCGATGATATCTTGATCCATTCGTCCACAGCTGCTGAACACCATAAGCATCTAAAGGCCACACTGAAACACCTCCACAAACATGGGCTGACTCTGCACAAGGACAAATGCTCTTTCTTTCAGCCATGCTTTGAATTTTTTGGGTACGTCTTCAATCAGGAGGGAATACAAGTCGAACCCCAAAAATCTATACCCATCAAGCATGCGCCAGCACCCACCACTGTCCAGGAAGTAAGGAGCTTCGTAGGAATGGCCACCTACTACAGGAGGATCATCCCGGACCTAGCAACTATCGCTGAACCCCTGAGATCCCTCATGAAGGCAGATGCAAAATGGATATGGGGTTGTTGTGAGGAGGCCACGTTACAAAAGATCAAATAGACCCTTCTTGTGAACACCACACTTGTCTTTTTTGACCCTGGGAAATGGATAGAACTATTGGTCGATGCCAGCTCTGGTTGTGGGCTTTCTCTCACCCAAGAACAGGAACCAGGTCACTTGGCCACACTGGCATTCACCAGAAAAGCATTGACGCCAAAGGAAACAAGATACACCCAAATTGAGTGGGAAGCCCTTGCGATCAAGTGGGCCTGTGGACACTTCCACCTATTTCTAAGCGCCAACCCTTCAAGGTCATCGCAGAACACTAGCCGCTGGTTCCACTCTTCGGAGGGTCAGCCCTTCACCTGCCCCTGCAGATTGAGAGGTGGGCATTCAGTCAGAACACTACCGGATGGAGGTGGTCTACTGCCCCAGCTCAAAGAACCCTGCTGACTTCCTATCACGCCATCCCGAAACCCCCGAGATTCAAGACAGCTGTGAAGACATGGAGGATTATGTCAGAATAATCTTGGCAGCCGCCTTCCCCCTAGCTTTATGCTTGGAAGACATCCGGGAGGTGGCGGAAGCAGATCCTATCATCTTGCGGGTACAAGCAGTGGCCCTTAGTGGCATATGGCAAGACTCCCTTTGGTATGCCAACGATTGGGCGGGAGAAGATAAAAAGAGCCTGACAAAGATAAGAAAATTGCAAGATGAGTTCAGTAACACCTGAGAGGGAATACTAGTGTGTGGATCGCCTATTGTAATTCCGATGGCACTGAGACACCATATGATGGAGCACACCAGGGCTCATGAAGATAAAGGCGAGAATGCAGGAGAAGATATCGTTCCATAGCCTTGAGGAGATGTTGGAAGATCTTGTGCGGTAGTGCCCATCATGTCAGATAACAGATGCACCAGAAAAGCCATCGCCATTGATTATGGAAGACCCTTGCACCACTCCCTGGAGCAAACTCAGCATGTACTTTGGGAGTTTCCCAGATGGATGAACAGCCCTCGTCCTAATGGACGCATACTAGAAGTACCCTGTGGTGGACATGATCGATTCATCTGCTTTCATGCACTTAGCCCCAGTAATCAAGAAGACTTGATCTTTGGCCTGATCTTCGGCCTGCCTGACGAATACAAGAGCAATAACAGACTGCCATTCCATGGAGCCGAATTTCGAGACTTCCTGGATCAACTGGGAATACACCACCATAGCATTACACCCCAGTGGCTGCAGGCCAATGGGGAAGTTGAAAGATTCATACACACAATGAACAAGTCTCTGTGCATCGCTACCGCCGAGCAGGCCAATCCCGAACGACACTTAAAAATTATTTCTAAAGACAAATTGTAGTACCCCTCATTGTATAACTCCCCAAGCACCATGGACCCTGCTGTTCAATGGAGCCCATCGAGACACCATCCCTATGTGCCCAGGTTGGATGCCATCACCTTATGACAGTCAAGAGACCAAGACACGTCGCGAGCGGTGCAAAGCTCTCGCCAGCCAGAGCAGACGAGTGATGGAGCGTTCCCTTCTACCAGGTGACAAGGTCATCATTAGAGACCGGATGCCTGGGTGGAAATTCAGGACACTACAAATGGACAAGAATTCATATCTGACAGAAGCATATTTTACGAAAGAAACTTCAAGACTCCTTGCTCGATATTTTACAAATTTTGTGGATCTTGACCAATTGTTTGTAATTCACAAAAAAGTTATGTTTAGTTCTAGCTCCTTTTATTTATTTGGAAGTGATCATTTAATATTTGACTCCCAGCACTCTGAGATTCTGTTTCACTGTGTTACTGTATTGGGATATTGTGTATTGTTGTATTTCCCTTAGCCTTGCATTCTGTTTGTTCTGCCTTTCTGTTTCATTCTTTAGCTTTCAGCTCTTCAGAGCGACTGTTTTTCCCGCCGTTGCTGCCCCTGCGTCCCCTCCGACCGACTAAATGGCGACCGCTGTGCAGTTGTGCAGCGGACGCGTGCAGCGAGTACTCCGAAGGCGCGCCTAATGCAAGCCTGTCTGCCCCGACTGCCTCCCGACCACGGCCACTGCCAGGAACCCTGGCTCTCCTGGGCCCCACCGCTACGACTCCTGCACCCTCCACGCACTCAATCCAGGAAGACACATAGACTGCGTAAGAACCTCGCCAAACATCACCAACGGACAGTACTCGTGCAAGTCCTGCAGTAGATCCTTCACCATTGACAAAGCCTGCACCACCGCCGAAGGCCCGCCTGATGCGCGTGCCGCCCAAACCCTGACATGCATCCTTTTCAACGTGCGCTCCCTGCACGACACGCCGTAGAAATCTGGGACCTGATCGACACACTCTCGCCCGGCGTCGCCTTCTTCACAGACCCCTGGACCAACACCATCTCCAGCCTGACATCGCCACGGCCATTCCCAACGGCTGCAAGATCCAGAGAAATGACCGCCCCACCACCCAGGAGGAGGACTTGCCATCGCACACAAGGCCCCACCTCCAGCACGGGTGACCCCCACTCCAACACAGAACACCTCCACTTCCAGATCCAGACCAGCCCCAGGACCACTCTCGGTGGCACCCTCAACCTTCATTTACAGACGCCGGTACCTTTCACCCAGTCCTCAACTACCATCGCTGAGCTCTCCGCACCCCACGCGTTTACCCCCACTGACTACATTCTACTGGGAGACCTGAATTTCGACCTCGACAACTGCAACGACCCCGACTCCACCAATCTCCTTGACAACTTCGCAAACCTTGGACTAAAGCAGCTGGTCAACACGCCCACTCACAGAGCTGGACACACCCTCGACCCCATCTTCTCAGGAGGGACACACATACGCTTCAGCCACACCACCTAGCCCCTCTGGATGGATCACCACTGCGTCCATTTCACCTTCAACCCCACCACCGCAACGAAGCCCGCCCCACACCCCCCATGACGAAACTGGAGCAAGGTCACAGAGGAACTCCTGAACAGCACACTTCTCCAAGAACCTCCCTGCGCGACGACCAACACCGCAGCCAGAGATTTTCACCGCTGGATCTCCCAATTCGCCAACAAGCTTGCACCCCTCCGCCACCCCGCCAAAAAACGCCCTCACCACAGAACTTCAAGAAGCCAAACGCTCCTGCAGATGCCTAGAGATAATCTGGCGAAACCAGAAAACCACGGAAACTCAGATCAACCATAGGAGTGCCCTGAAGGAATACCACCAGCGTATAAGAGACACCAAATGGACCTTCATAAGAGACAAGATCCAGACCAACACGACCAATGCCAAGGAACTGGTCAACGTCATACAGCAGTTCACCAAACCCCCCAGCAAACCCACGGACATCACACCTTCCCAGGAACTCTGCAACAAGCTCAGCTCCTACTTCCATCTAAAGATCAAGGCCCTCTACAACAACTTAAGGGTACAGACTACGGATGCCACCCTCCCCCTCTTCACCACCTCAGATAAAGCCAACCAACACGACCTGGGATCCCGCCACCATCGAACACATCACTGCGACCATGAAGAAAACCCACTCAGGAACTCCCATGGACCCCTGCCCTCCTCGCATACTCCACAAAGCCGCCGCTGCCATGCCACCCAAGCAAGGATGGACCATCAATGCCTGCATCAGATCTGGCATCTTCCCAGATGACTGGAAGCAAGCCGAGGTTAAACCTCTCCTCAAGAAGCCAACGGTCGACACAACGGACCTGAAAAACTACCGGCCCATCTCTCTCCTCCCTTTCACGGCCAAAGTCACAGAGAGACTCGTAAATGCCCAGCTGACCGCCTTCACCAAAGAAAACTTCATCTTTGACACCTCACAATCTGGATTCTGCAGCAACCACAGCACTGAGACTGCCCTCCTTGCCACCTCAAACGACATCCACATCTGCATCCCTCCCTTCTTCTCCGCACCCATTGACATCAACTGGGGAGTACCTCAAGGATCATCGCTCAGCCCGACGCTCTTTGACATCTACATGGACCCCCTCGCCACCATTGTCAGACAGCATGGGCTCAGCATAGTATCCTACACCGACGACACTCGCTCACAAAGAACCCCGAAGACACCAGATTTGGCTTCGACCAGGGAATGAAGGGTGTCACAGACTGGATGAAAGACAGCTGCCTGAAGCTTAAGTCAGAGAAAACCGAGGTCCTCATCCTCGGACCCTGCACCTCCGCCTGGGACAACACCTGGTGGCCATCCGCCCTCGGGAAGCCCTACAGACCACGCACAAAACCTCGGTATCATCCTCAACTCCTCCCTCTGCATGAACCACCAGATCAACGCTGTTGCTTTCACCAGCTTCAACTGCTTGCGCATCCTCCGCAAGACCTTCAAATATATCCCCCGACTGCAGAAAGTTTGTCACTCATGTGCTCATAACCAGCAGACTGGACTACGGCAACGCCCTATACGCCGGAATCAACAGAACTCTTCTACACAAACTCCTAACAAACCAGAACGCCGCAGCCAGACTCATCTTTGGGACACCACGCCACAAGCAAATGACCCAACACCTAACAGACCTTCACTGGCTCCCCATGGAGAAGAGGGTCACCTTCAAACTCCTCAGCCACACCTACGAATCCCTCAACAACATTGGACTCAAATACCTCATTGAGAGAGTCTCATTCCACTTACCGAAGAGGAACCTCCGCTTTCTGACCTCGTCCGGGCAGAGGTCCCCCGCATCCACAGAAACAGAGCAGGTGGGAGACCTTTCTCACCCAAGGCCTGGAACAAGTTCCCTGTGAACATCAGATGCTCCCCGACCCTGCACGCTTTCAGGAATGACCTCAAGACCTGGCTTTTCAACTGACCCAGATGTGCCACCCCCTCCCAGCACCATGAGACCCTCACGGGTAATTAGCGCACTTTACAAACCCCTGATTGATTGATTGATTGATATCTAGGAACACTTCGTGGTTCAAACACATTGAGTATTCATCACTTGCCCCTCCTCAAGACTCATATGAAGAAAACACTAGCTGGATGGAGGGCAATGGGTTTGATCCAAGGTCAAGTTGGCCCAAGAATAGAAGCTCACGAAACTCTGAGAGAAGCCAGCAAAAAGACTCACGAACCAGCTCTCCTGTTCGTGACCTGACAGGCCAAAGTGAGCCCCATTGATATAACCTAAAACCCAATCCACAGGCTAGCCAACGGCTCAAGGACTATGCTTGTTATGTGAACTGAACTCTGGTCAAACAAGAACCGAGTTGGGGAGATATGTAGCAGGTTTGCGGTCCTGCTATTTGCACAACGCCTGAATTTAATTGTACCACACCCTCTGGCCAGGCATGGTCAGAGGGCAAATGTTGGACTTGGCCCTTTTCGCAGGGTCATCCCTAAACTTTTTTGCCTTTCTCCTGGCCTTTTTTCTGACCTGGTATTAGTGGTTTTAGGACTCTGGGCACTTTAGCATTGCTGTTCAGTGTAAAGTGCGTGTGCTCTTTGTGATAAATATGGTAAGATTTGTCTACACCGGTTTGGCCTATTTAATTTACCTGTCAGTCCCTTGTAAAGTGGTATCTCATACACCCAGGGCTGGTAAATTAAATGCTACTGGCCTCTGCCATTTCTGTGTGCTATGTGTCAGCCTGCCTGATGTGAATTGCATGTCTGGCTTTTGTGTGACAGGGGCTGGTGAGGTGTGTGTGGCTCCAGGAGGGGCAGGGTCAGTCAACGTTAGGCTGAATGGGACATCTGCATTTGGAGTTGTGGGAGGAGAAGTCCCTGGTCCCTGAATAGTGCCTGCCCTATTGAATGCTGCCTCTGCCCCCCTGTGGTGTGTCTGATGACGAGTCCGTGTTCTGCACCTAACTTGGGGGTGCCCACCCCGCAATTGCTTTTTCTCCAAAGCTGAAGCCCACTCTGCGTCACTCTGCCAATTGAATCACTGCTGTGGCCCGGAAGGAAGGCAAGCTGCCTGACTGTGGGCGGGGCCTTGGAGGCAGATCAGAGTGGTGCCGTAAGGAGGACGGGAGCCCACTCTTCCTCTGCGAGACGTCATCAAGCTGTTCCCGTGCTGAGGAAGCCCCGGTCCCAGGAAGAGGAAGCGGGCGAAGAAAAGTAAAGGAAGAGAGTGAGGAGGTGGCTGGCGGCCCTAGCGGGGCTCCCGTATTGTTAGGGAGGAGCCCCGTGGATCGCCCAGGATGTCCGGAGCCTCGCAGGTTCCTTGCTGAAGTCCCAGTCCTAGGAGTGGGATTGGGTGAAGAACAGAGAGGTCCAGTGGAAGTCCGGAGGAGCAGAGCCACCAAGTCAAAGACCCGGTGAGTGGGGGCTGAAGGGGGAGCCGTGTTGGCACTTCTCCGGCACAGTGAGAGGCGATTGTCAAGGAGAGGCAGCTGCGCCGCCCCAGTGCGGGCGGCTACAACAAAGGGGGCATTATCTGTTCATGGCACCTGGGGGAGCCCGGTGATTGGGGCTCTCCCAGTGAGGCAAGTTGGTGCCGTTGCCTGAGCGGAATCGCCATAGAGCGGGCCGCTCCAACCTGGGGCACATTGCTTTCAAAGCCCTGGTGGGGTCCAGAAGGCACTGTGGTGCCAGAGGCGATTGGCAATCCCAGCTGCTCTGCGAGAGAGAGGCAGCTGCAACATTTGGGCACATTTGAGTTTTGGAGTCCCAGTGAGGGACAGAGGGCACAGTGAGTGCCATCGCCCGTCTTTTTGGCTGCAGAGCTGCACCACAATTAGCGGCAGCTGCAACGTTTAGGCCAGTGCATTGCACCCTTTTCATCACTGCTGCATTGGCAGCTGAGCCCTGACATAGGCCATTGGAGCCCTAAAAAAGGTCGGCTGTCCTGGGGGTCATGTCAGGGTGTGATTGGGGTATGCTGAGTTTATGCTGGTGATGCTTATCCCCTAATGTGATTTATACCCCCTGATTTATACCTAATATAATTTATACACCCTGATTTATGCCTATTGTGATTTCTCCTTATGAGGTGACTGCATAATGTGTTTATGATTAGGAGGCTTATTGCGTAATGTGTTTATGCTTAGGAGGTTTGGGCCTAATGTGTTTTATGCCTGACGTAATAATGCTGAGGTCATTATTGTACCAGTAGTTACTGGTTGTGTTTTTCAGTTACTTACCTGTTCTGATGGTTCTGACTGTGGCCCGATTTGCCTGGTCCTGTATATAATCCACAGTGACAAAAAGTCAAACCCTATTGTGTTGTTACTTGCTATAGTAACAAAAGCTAATTATATTGGTGGAGAGAGCTAGCAGTATAATTTACATATCATTCATACTTTGAAAAGATATAAGGAATCACAAACCGTTACTAGTGTCACAAATACTAATGCTAAAAAATCAATTTTGATTAAAAATAAGTGATTTTATTTTTTAGTAGTAGTAAAAGCTTTTATTCGACATTTTTGTCATTAAGCCAACATACATGTAATACACATACTGTTTCATAAAATAAAAATTTGTTACAGTGAATACAAACTTTAAAAACATTCATATTGTGCAATAGCGCTAATTAGACAAAGTGCAATTCTGGGCTTATTCATTAATCATGGGTTTTAAGGGGGATATACATACCAGGGTTTTATACTCGACTAGTTCAATCAACTTTTTTTTTTTTTTGTGTCTCTTTAAAACAGTTACATACAATAGTAAAAATATTAAAAGACTAATATTAAAATCAATTAATCTTAAAATGGTAATCCAAGCTTCTTTCTAATTATACAAACACCATGGAGAAACCTACTCAGACCAAACACTAATAGCCTACTGTTAGAGGATCTGAGTATGCGTTCTGCCTCTTTGAATGAACGTGTCCCCATATTTTTACATAGAGGCATAATCCATTTTTTTCGAGATTTAACGTATAATGGACAAAAGAAGAGGATATGAGCCTCATCTTCTTTCTGGTTTAATACACATGAAGTACAATGAGGATCTTTACTTACTCCTCCCCACCGGCAGGAATTTGATTTAATCTGTAACACTCCATATCTAAATTTGAGGAAGACAGATTTAGCCAGGGGTGGCTCAATTTCATCCATAAAAAGTTCAAATGACGGAAGATCCTTGAATTGCAAGAATGTGGACGTCAGTTGTCCAGTGGCACGTTCATATATATGATTATTCACATAGTTCCAGTAGGCAGATTTTACCTGGATCTTACAACTATTAGGCAAGGTGATAGATACAGCTGGTGTTTCCCAGTAGTGTGATAGGCCTATTACTTTAAACCAGTGGGATACATGTCTCAGCCACTTAATTGTATTGAATGAATCTAATTCCATAATTTCCAATAAGCCTGCTCTATAGTTACTTAGTTCTGGGGTAGACCATAATCGCACCCAATAAAGCAATGGTCGCAAAAAACACAAGAAATCAGTGCGCTTTACATCAATGTCTAAGTAGAATGGCACCAAAGGTGTTCTTTGGGGCAGTCTGAGTAGGCGTCTGAAAAACTTGTTTTCTACAACGTCAAATGTTTTTTTAGAATAAGGCCCCCAAATTTCGGCCCCATACAGGGCGGCGGATTGGGCTTTTGCTTGGAACACGTCAATCGCAGGTGTAATAGCTTTAGATGTACTCCCACCATGAATCTTTAAGATGGGCAATGAATTCTGTGTAAGTGTTAGCCTGCTTTTGTCGAGTTGGTTCGCCCAAGACATTCTGCTATCCAGCCTAATGCCCAGATAGTCAAATGACTCCACATATTCAGGTTTGTTATTATTTAGGACCAAGTTCTTCTTAAAGGATTTGGAGGGATTAATTGCCATATATTTCGTTTTGGATGAATTTATTTCTAACCCCTTCATTACACAATAACTATTAAATTTATTTATTAGATTTTGCAAGCCTTTCGGAGTTTGAGATATGAGGATGGTATCATCCGCGAATAGTAATGCAGTGACAGCCTCGCTGCACAGTTTGGGCGAATCATGATTGCATTGAGCTAAGTAATGGGGGATATCATTTACGAACAATGAAAAGAGGGTTGGTGCTAGAACGCACCCTTGTCTCACACCTCTTTTCACTGGGATGGATCGGGTGAGTTCTCCATTTCTACCCCACCTTACTTTAGCAAAGTTGTCTGTATGCAATTTTATAAGATTACCCAACAAATCATCCGGGACGCCCATCTTTTTTAGGCACTCCCATAACAAGTGGCGGGGGACAAGATCGAACGCAGAGCGTAGGTCCATAAATGCAACATATATGCTACTCTTCTTAATATTAACATACTTCCAGCATATACACATAAATCTATACACTTGGTCCACAGTGCTAGTCTTGGATCTGAACCCTGCTTGATAATTAGATAAAATTTCAGAGTCATCAATCCATATTAAAAGCCGATTTAAAATGTGTCTAGCAAAAATTTTCTGTAAAATATCGATTAAACTAATCGGTCTATAGTTCCCTGGATTGTAACGATCCCCTTTTTTATAGATAGTTATAATTTCCGCCCCTTTCCATGTTTCAGGGATTGGGGTGCCCAATAAAATTGAATTGCACAAAAAGTTTATGTACGGGCTCCATACCTCCAAATTATGGGTGAACAAGTCGCCAGGTAATTTGTCCGGACCTGGAGCTTTCCCTGCCTTAACTGCTTTTATGGCACAGAGAGTTTCATTAATACTAAATTGCACCGGAGTTGTGCACTGAGTAAGAAACCCGGGGTCATTATATACACCAGAGGACCCTACTTGATCATACAAACCCACAGAATGGTCAAACCAAACCTTTTCATCCAGAAAGAAATCCCTATTGGAACAGCCTTTTTTGTTATTTTTGGCTATTAAATTCCAGAAAGTGCATTGATCATGTCTCCTAGCTGCACTCAAAAGTTCTTCCCAGTTTTGATCGTCCCATTCCCTTTTTGCATTAAACATAAGGGTTTTATAAGCTTTCCTACACTCTCTAACCCGCATCTGATCTTTAGATTTCACTGCAGTTATTAAGTTCGATTTTGCTATACTGCACTGTTCGTTGTACCAAGGCGTTTCTAGTTCCAGTTGCCTATTTACATTAACTTTTTTAGTAGTACAACATTTACTCAGGAGGGGAGTTAGAGATTCCACTAGGTGATAATGCATTTCCAAAACCTCGTGGGATCCCAGCCTTATGTTTGCATATTGGGGGACGATATCTGAGAAGATGTTGTAAATCCCCATGAGTGTCTCTTCTTTTGCTAGAATGTGGGGCCATTTAATTGCCTTCCTATTATTAGAAATAGCAACCTCAGCTACCCCGCTCTCAATTTCCGTCCCACAGTCTTGCGTCAAAAAAGGGTCAGCTAATAGTCCTAACTGTAAGGGGAAGTGGTCACTTTCGGGTCTGATCACAACCTTGAAGGCCAACAATAAGTACCAGAGGTTTATAGAAATTAACATAAAATCGATCAGGGATTTAGACAAACCTTTACTAAAAGTAAAATTGGCCGGTTTATCTGGGTTTAATCGACCATTGCATGCCCGCAATCCATACGATACAGTCAGTTCATAAATTTGCATAGCAGCCACTGAACATTTTACAAGTTTTGTATTATCTAAGGGGGGGATGTCAAGCGCTCTATCTTCTATTTCTAGTAATTTTTCGAGCCCCACTATGGGTTCGAACTGGCAGTTGAAGTCCCCACCTATGTATATTTTGGAATCCGGCTCTATGTTTACTAAGTAAGAACTGAGTTGTTCAATAACCAATGATGCCTTATTTCGTGGGGAGGGTCTATTATAAACATTTATCATATATACATCTCCCATATTTTTCGTGGTTATCTTAACACCTAGTAAGTCTTTAGAGGGAAAGTACAGTGGTGATACAACAACGTCCAGGGAGATACTTGTCCATATTATTAGACCCCCAGAGGGTCTACCTCTTAATGATGGAATTGCCCCCTTGAAGAACGTTTTGAAGCCAAGTCTGTGAATAATATTGGTGGCCCATGTTTCCTGCATAAGTATGATGTCGTGCTCCTCGATGAAGGAGCTCCAGTTTCTGTTGCACAGGTTCCTGGACAACCCTGCAATGTTCCATGACAAGATCTTTAAGTCACTCTTTGGCTTGCGGGGTTCATGACCAATGGGTTCTTGATCAATTAGGTGGCTTATAGCCAAGAGATGGCTCTCCTTGGGGACCTCCGGAATTGTCAGTGTAACTGCCTGAGACCAATGAACTTGATTGTGCAAGGGACATGGAAGGGAGCCGTGGCCCCCAGTGCTGCCTTCAGCGATTGCGGCTTTCCCTGCCTGCAGATCCTTATGGAATTGGTGGGCAGGCAGGCCTTTGGGTGCAACCTCTTTGTTTGTTTGTCAGTAACCCCACCATGACCAGTTCTTGTCTGACCCTGCGATTAACGGTGGTATTCTTCCAAGTGGTGTCGGAGGGTCAAAAAAGGAATATTTGTTAGTCGTCATCCCATGTTGAAGTGGAACTCTGCTTGTCTGTTCCCCTTGCATCGGGTAGAAATAACTAAGGTCGCAGGTCCCAATTCCTCTATTGTTGCTGCATGGCTGTTGGCTATAGACAAGTTGGGCAACAGAGGGGTCTTTAAAGTTCACCAGGATACAATCTCCTTCAATGTCTTTTAATCTTGTTCCCACCCAACTAACTCTTCGGACGTGGATAACCTGGCAATTTACTGTGTAGGGCAGAGGTCTATTTTCTTTTAGCCAATATAAGGTCTTATTTTTTAGCTCGTCGTATGACTCCCTTTTATTTGGTTTTAGTTGTGGAACCCCAGTGAGAACTACCACATACGGTTGGCATCCTGGTGGAAGATGTGCGTTGTAAGCCCTTTTGGGCTTATGCGGAACAGTGCTACAGTCAGATGTTCGGGCATTGATGTTATTGCAAGTGGCTGCAGCTTGCGTTCCCTTTGTTGGATTAGCAGGTGCCTTGGTTTCCAGGGTGGTAGACTTTGATGTATGTTTAGTTTTACGTGGAGCCGGTTTTGGTGGGTCAGCCGGTTTCGGTCTATCACTGGTTATTGAGTTTTTCGGGGACTCCATACCTGGTCTTTCCTGCACAGTATTTGACCTACTTGAGGCCGCCTGCTTTTTTGAGTTCATTGCCCTGTCTTTCATAGCTGGACCAGGTTGATGTACTGGTCTAGGTGACATTGGACTTTTTTCCGATCTTTCTGATTCTTGATCAATCTTGGAGTGAAGTTTTACCAGCGTTTTCAGGGCAAAAAAATTATCCAAAGATGTTTGTTCGAATTTGTCCAAACGGTCCATTAGCCTTTCCAGTTTTACTGTTACTGGCTGTAATAGTGATGTCATGAGTGAAAGAATTTCTTCCATCAGCTTCCCTGGTGCCGGTTTTTCTACAGAGTTGTTGGCTGATTCTATAGTAACAACTGTGTCAGCATGATCTCTTGTTTCATTATGCTCCGTGAATTCTCCATGCTCATCCCCGTTATTCATGAGAGGGTTTGCTACTTTTTGGCTCTGGTCACCTACATTCATGAAGTTCTTACGTATTCTTTTTAGGGATTTTAATCTATACGCTTTGCGAGGGGTGACCGGTCTTTTCCTTTTAGCAGCTGTTGTTCGCCCTGTCATCTTGGGAGGTGATTTGAGGGGGTGAACAGGGGGAGCGTCATGTATCATTACTAAGGGTAAGGACAATGGTACTGAGGTTTGAGTGTTGTTTTTTTGAATGTTCGTTGGAGATTTTTGTAGGGGTGCCTGGTCAGATGTGATTTCATAAAAGTCACTAGCCCGTCGTGTATCGATGACACATGGTTGTGTGTCACTAGGAATGGCAGCAGTGTTAGAGTCGGCTGGTATGAGGCTATGTATTGGTGATTTAGCCTGTGCGAGGGACCCCATAGAGGATCGTTTATGAGCCAGATATTCCCGTGACAGTCTGCGTTCTGCTAGTATGATCTCCTTTTCTACCACTGACACCGCACGGGTTATGAAATTATCCATAGTCCCTAACGTGGTGTTTCCCCCCTTTCGTGAGCATCTGCCTGAGCGTGTTGCCATTGGTGATATTGCAGACATGAGCTACTCGTTTTACAATGGACAAAAGGCTTACCGAAGTTGTTAGGGGGGTGGCCCGTCCCGGCCCCTGCTGGCCCCGGACGGCCACAGACGGCCCGCCCTTTGCCCGGGCTTCGCCCGGCGTCCCGCTTGCGTCCCGCAAGACGGGCTCTCGCTTGATGATGTAGGCGAGGCGGTAGTGGGCGGGGCACTCAGGGGGGCGCTGACCAGATGTCAGGTGGTCACGCAGGGACTCCTGGGATAGTGAGTCCCTGCCGCGCTACCCCTGCAGCCTCCTTAGGTGTTTGTTTCCCACGTCGTTACCTCGGGCAGCAGGCAGGATCCACACTGGATAGCGTTGGTTAGACCACCCACAAAGACAAGGCGGCGAGCAGTGGGTTGAAGGGTTAAAGGCTCCAAAGGCTCCAAAGTTCCACAGCGTCTCTCTGGCGTTTCCGTGGGACACACAGTGTAGGTGGGTCCACTTCCTTAAATCAAGCTGCCGGTGGTGGGCGGGGCACTCAGGGGGGCGCTGACCAGATGTCAGGTGGTCACGCAGGGACTCCTGGGATAGTGAGTCCCTGCCGCGCTACCCCTGCAGCCTCCTTAGGTGTTTGTTTCCCACGTCGTTACCTCGGGCAGCAGGCAGGATCCACACTGGATAGCGTTGGTTAGACCACCCACAAAGACAAGGCGGCGAAGCGGCGCCCGCGCAGCGGGAGCGGCGAGCAGTGGGTTGAAGGGTTAAAGGCTCCAAAGGCTCCAAAGTTCCACAGCGTCTCTCTGGCGTTTCCGTGGGACACACAGTGTAGGTGGGTCCACTTCCTTAAATCAAGCTGCCGGTGGTGGGCGGGGCACTCAGGGGGGCGCTGACCAGATGTCAGGTGGTCACGCAGGGACTCCTGGGATAGTGAGTCCCTGCCGCGCTACCCCTGCAGCCTCCTTAGGTGTTTGTTTCCCACGTCGTTACCTCGGGCAGCAGGCAGGATCCACACTGGATAGCGTTGGTTAGACCACCCACAAAGACAAGGCGGCGAGCAGTGGGTTGAAGGGTTAAAGGCTCCAAAGGCTCCAAAGTTCCACAGCGTCTCTCTGGCGTTTCCGTGGGACACACAGTGTAGGTGGGTCCACTTCCTTAAATCAAGCTGCCGGTGGTGGGCGGGGCACTCAGGGGGGCGCTGACCAGATGTCAGGTGGTCACGCAGGGACTCCTGGGATAGTGAGTCCCTGCCGCGCTACCCCTGCAGCCTCCTTAGGTGTTTGTTTCCCACGTCGTTACCTCGGGCAGCAGGCAGGATCCACACTGGATAGCGTTGGTTAGACCACCCACAAAGACAAGGCGGCGAAGCGGCTCCCGCGCAGCGGGAGCGGCGAGCAGTGGGTTGAAGGGTTAAAGGCTCCAAAGGCTCCAAAGTTCCACAGCGTCTCTCTGGCGTTTCCGTGGGACACACAGTGTAGGTGGGTCCACTTCCTTAAATCAAGCTGCCGGTGGTGGGCGGGGCACTCAGGGGGGCGCTGACCAGATGTCAGGTGGTCACGCAGGGACTCCTGGGATAGTGAGTCCCTGCCGCGCTACCCCTGCAGCCTCCTTAGGTGTTTGTTTCCCACGTCGTTACCTCGGGCAGCAGGCAGGATCCACACTGGATAGCGTTGGTTAGACCAACCACAAAGACAAGGCGGCGAAGCGGCTCCCGCGCAGCGGGAGCGGCGAGCAGTGGGTTGAAGGGTTAAAGGCTCCAAAGGCTCCAAAGTTCCACAGCGTCTCTCTGGCGTTTCCGTGGGACACACAGTGTAGGTGGGTCCACTTCCTTAAATCAAGCTGCCGGTGGTGGGCGGGGCACTCAGGGGGGCGCTGACCAGATGTCAGGTGGTCACGCAGGGACTCCTGGGATAGTGAGTCCCTGCCGCGCTACCCCTGCAGCCTCCTTAGGTGTTTGTTTCCCACGTCGTTACCTCGGGCAGCAGGCAGGATCCACACTGGATAGCGTTGGTTAGACCACCCACAAAGACAAGGCGGCGAGCAGTGGGTTGATGGGTTTAAGGCTCCAAAGGCTCCAAAGTTCCACAGCGTCTCTCTGGCGTTTCCGTTTTATTCAGTTCCTCCCATCGGGTTACGATCTAATACATAAAATTAAAAATTCGTCATTTTATCAGTTGATAAATGACTTATGGTACATTAAAAAATATCAATATTAAGTAAAACAGTCCACGCAGAGTTTCGGTGTTTGTCAGATTTTCACCTTCATCAGGACAAGGGTAAATATAAGATCTTCTACGAATCTTGGGGGGAATTGCTTCGTCAATTACAATATTCCACCGATTGATGTTTATTTTCGTGACCCTATATATATTTTAGGCCTTTGAGAAACGATTTTGCATTTTAATGCCCGCACGTTGGAACCACCGTCTTATTTTCTTTTTTCCGTGATACAAATTAATGGCAATATGGGTTGTATTTTCATCCAAAGGAGTATCCCCGTTTTTTTCAATTGCGGGTAGTTCCACTGCCACTCTGACACTGGCACTATGTGAGTATTCCTCATGTGTCTGGGGCAGTGGGTGATTAGGGCAGCCCAACATATAGTACCCAGCTTCAGAGACAGAAGTACAATCACCATAGCCTCAATGCACTCAAGTTATTGTTCTTCATCTATGCCCTGTATCCCCCAAAATTACAATAGCTGTGTCCTGATGTGCTGGATGGTGTTGCAGGTTTCAGTGAAAGATGCTTTACCAACTGCCTCTTTTGTGAGGACTTGTATTAACCATGTATGTTGCTAATGGTGTCTTGAGTAATGTCTGCTGCTGTGCCCGTGTGCTAGTCTGCCCAACTTCTGTAAACTGATGGCATGTGTGATTTTTCTACATTTACAGCCTGATTCATGACAGACCCGTTTTGCGATTCTGTAATAGCGATTCATAAGGAATCGCTATTACAGACTCGCAAAACGGGATTCATGTAGGAATCGCAAAATAAAATGCGATTCCTACATATTCCTTATTTGCGATTAGCAAATTGCTAATCGCATATAAGGAATAACTCCCCATTCATTCCTATGGCCCATAGGAATGAATGGGGAGTATTCCTTATTTGCGATTAGCAATTAGCTAATCGTAAATAAGATAGCGATTTAAAGGGTGCCAGTAGCACTCCTTAAATACAAATTTGAACAGGTGTTGCGCACACACATGTCCAAAGGACATGTGTGTGTGTAACATGCAACTTAGAAAAATGCTTTTAAAAGCATTTTTCTAAGTTTTCGCTATTTACCACGAGGTTTGACCTCGCGGTAAATAGCAGGCCGAAATTACGAATTCGCAATTTTAAAATGGATGATGAATTGCATTTAAGGAATCTCAAATAGAGATTCCTTAAATGTAATTCCTCGCAAAATAGCGAAATCGCTATTACCGATTTTTGCATTTGGGATGATGAATCCCAAATGCAAAAATCGCACTCGCAAAGGGCCAGATTCTCAGAATCTGGCCCTTTGCGAGCGCAATTCAGCTTGATGAATCAGGCTGTTAGTACTTTGATTGGTGGTCAGCTTGCATCCCTGAGGAAGTAAACGCAGTGCCAAGAGTTATCTAGCTCAAGATCTACACCTATATCAGTGGCCATTTACCAATGAGTACAACCGAATTGCCCTCTCCTATAAAAACTGGTTTACGCTTTCTTTGCATCTTGCTGTAGGCATGTCTGTATCATTGCTTCATTAGTCACTTTAATAACATTTGAGAGATGTTGTTCTACCCTCAACCTAGGAACGATAATTTATTCCAAGGTTGTTGTACAAAACATCTGTGCACAGTAAATGCCCTCTGGCACATCTACCCAAGTCTGCATGCAAAATGAAGTAGCCTGAGACATGGCTTGCTTTAGAGAGAGCAACGTTTCCTTGTTATTTAATACCGTTTCAGTCATCCGTCTATCTTTACAAAAGTACAGCATGTGTTGTCTGCCCCTTTTTAGATCACGACCATCCGAGGTGTTGGAGGCTGTACCAACTGTGAAAACATGTACCGTGAGGGATGCTATCAGCAACTCAATGTTTTTTGTTTTCAAATTAAATCCTGTGAGGATGGAAGACAGTGTATCTCTGGGGTGCTGGAAATTGATGTATATAAAGGGAGAATGTTCCTGGTCTCTATCTTTTATGGGTATGTTAGTAATTGGAGGTGAATGCTCTCTCAACCTACTCTTTCTCTGTTTGTCTTTGACTCACTGTAGGAAATTGGGGTATCAGATGAGGGAGGTGAGTACCCACCTCAAATAATAACGCAATCCTTGCCAGGATGAAGCTTTAAAGTCTCTAAATTAACCTGAACACGACCCCCTGGTACCAATGCCATAGGACTGACAGACAGGAGTGGCCTGTGCATGTTAAAGGGGTGGGGGGGCAGGGTTGGAGGGTATTCGACAGAAGACCACAAGTGAAAATGAAATTAATAATACATTTTCCCTCACCTTCTGCCGAAATCCCCCCCAGGTGGCCCCACCGCTCTTACCTGCATGGGCTGCTTCTGCTGACAGGCTTAACTTAGATGCAATGTCCCAAGTATTTATGCAGTACTCAAACATGGATAAAGCTAAAACAGAGCATAGGAAAATTCTCATCCCAACATAGGAAGGTAGAGTTAATTTGAATAAATAAAATGACACCGAAATGACAAGAATCCAATCGGTAGAAATGAAGTTATGATTTTTTAAAGTTTGAATTCAGAAATAGTGCAAAAAGTGTCAAGCTCCAGCCACAGTAATCTGAGATGGGGGTAAGTTTTAAGGCCGACAGGAATGAAGCGTAGGTTGGCTACAAAGACCAGGTTTGTCCCGCTCGAAAAGTTATCTTTGCAGCTTTAAACGTTTATGGAGCTGAAGTTCTTCAGCAGAGCAATGTTCTAAGCTGTGGCCGAAGCGGGGCTAAATGATGACAGGCAATGGTGAAGTCGTTGTCGAAGGTGTGAAAGTTCCAAATGGGAAAAGTTCTGGTTTAGCTTGCAAACTGTCCTTGGCATTGATTGGATTCAGGTGGAGGCCTTTTTTGGTGAACCTTTCTACATTTGGACTTCAAAACTTTTCTGGAGATTGAATTTCCTTAGCAGGATAAGGCTGCAGGATGTGGCTGAAGAGGGGTCAACATCGTCAGATGCCTGTCAACAGTGGCCCTGCTGAATCAGATTTGTTGTTGCGGAGGAGAGCAAAGCAGGAGCTTCAGCAAACTCCATTCCAGTGGTGATGCACCCTCAGCAGATTGACTGGGCAGGTTGGTCTCGGTCTCACACTAGTTCTCACGGCAAACATTTACAAACGTTTTTAAGTCCCAGGTTTCAGAACCCCTAGGGGAGTACACTTTGATACCACTTAAGGGTCCAAGACCTTGTGGACAATACTTGGGGACCAAGACTCACTCTAGCAGGAGCCAGCAGCGGGGTCCAGGACAGATCCAGTTAGAACAGGTCAGCTGGGAATGCTGGAAAAGGCTAAAGCTTATTGTGTCCCTATGGTCATGGATTAAGTTTATTGCATCCATGTACTAGAGCCCATCTGTAGGACACTCTGAGTCCTGGAGACCCCTGGAGTCCACTTCTTTATCCTCGGTGAAAGAGGGAGAAAAGGTTGAGTTTTCAGGGCTCTTCTCAGGTCAAGACAGCAGGTCCAGTCCTCTTCTGTTTTTCCACAGGTCAAGAAGGGATCTGAGCGGCTAGAGTGCGCATGAGCAGATATGTGTCGGGCAGTTACCCGGTGTGTAGGAGCACCAGACAGGGCTGTCCCCTCTCCCCGCTTTTATTCATCCTCGCTTTGGAGCACCTGGCTATAGCTCGTCGGGCTCATGAGAATCAGATGGGCATCCCAATTAGAGGCGCACATAATGTAATATCTATATATGCGGATGATATTTTATTGTATCTCAGTGACCTAGAGGCAGACCACACTGTCATCTATGACATTTTTAAATGTTTTGAAGAGGTAAAGGGATTGGCCATTAACCCAGAAAAATTGAATGGCTTCTATTTTAGAGATGCACTGCATCCCGCTTCCGTACGCCTCGGAATGCATCACATACCGTTAGCCCAGACCACATTCAAGAACCTGGGGATACAAGTCTATAGATCCCCGGAGGAATAACTGGATGGTAACCTTAAGCTCGCCATCACACGAATTCAGAATAGTGTTGGTTTCTGGACCTCCCTACCCCTGTCCATTATGGGCAGAGCCGCAATCTCTAAGATGGTCATGCTCCCCTGCCTATTGTATTATTTTGTGAACCTGCCCGTGATCATTCCCCAACAGGTGTTTAACACGCTTAACACCATCTTGATTAGCCTTATCTGGGGTGCTGGTCGCAGAAGCATTAGCCTCCATAAGCTTCAATTAGGTACTAGATTGGGGGACCTGGGAGTCCCTGATTTTCGCGGATACTATTACGCCAGTCAACTACAATGGCTATCATACTGGGTAGCCGGCAGGAATCTCTACGAGATTGACTTCACGCCGTAGCGACTGGAGCAAGGAGAGGTGCATTCCCTGTTGTTGCAGAAAAGTAGGATCCCTCCGGATTGCCAAACGCTCTTACGCACGGCCCTGATGTGCTGGAGAAGAGCGCTGTCATACACCTCATCGGCAACGCCATATGCGGCGAACATCCCCCTACTGGGTATCCCGACACCGCAGGGTAGGATAACAGGGAATACACTGCGCCCTTGGGCGGAGACTGGAGTAGAGGAGGTGGGGGCATTTTTTAGAGATGGGGCTCTGTTGGATCATGAATCCTTTCTAACGATTAAAGGAGCTCCCCCTAGATTATATTTATTGCAAGCCTTAGTGTCGCACTACATTCAGAACACCTGGGCACCACAACGACTCCAACCCTCGCAACAAAAATTGGTTCACCTATTATACTATACGGGAGCAGCTGGACATCTAGTTCGCTAGTTATATACAGGGATCAGGGAACATGCTGCAATTCCACTTACTACGCTTAGGGACACTTGGGTTCAGGATACAGGCACAGCACTGATGGATAAGGCATGGTAAATTATCATTGAGCATCCCAGGCGAGTATCTCGGAATGGTTAATTCAGATTTATACAAGTAATGGTGCTGCATAGGGCGTATCTAACTCCAAAAAGACTACACAGAATGTTCCCGGACTCCCCCCATAGTTGCCTGCGTTGCGGGGAAGATGAGGCTGGATTCCTCCACATGCTCTGGTCCTGTACACATCTGCGGGGATATTGGGCAGAGATATGCCAGGTATTAAGAACTACTACCCATCTGCCAGTACCTGAGGAGGCTCTATACTGCCTAGTAGGGTCCCGTAAAAGATCTAAAACACTGAAGGCCAAATTAACATTTCTAGACCTGGCCCTTCTATTAGCTGTTCGAGCTCTGACGATGAGATGGAAATCCCCCAGGCCACCCAGAACGGCCGTGTGGCAGATGGACCTTGTGAAATGGGGCCGAGCGGAGGGGACAGCTCTCAGAAGAGAGGAGGAGAAGGGTCAACAGAAATATCCTATTGCACAGGAATGGGAGGCCATGAAGACAGATCTGTTGGGGATGGACCTTGTGCTGTCGCAGGGTGATGGAGTGTGATGTCAACACAGGTTATGGAGCCTGGTTGACGGGATGTGGTAATGCCCGGGGCAGCGTACGGAATACTTGTATCCCTCACACTACGGTCTGCACAATTACGATATAAATCAGGAGGCACTCTACAGTGGGTTTTTTCATTGTGACCAGGAGACGGGGGGGGGGGGATTGGGTGGGACTGTTGGGGAGGGGGTGGGTTATTTTTACCTTGTTACGTATGACGGTGTTGGAGAGATACTGTTGATCCGATCTACAGTAGGAAGGGAACGACATGTTACTGATGGTCATAGACATAGGTACGCTTAGATTCTATGGTTATACTTATACCCTTTCTTCCTGTTATATTGTCTTTCCTGCTGTACGATGGGCTGTTGATACTTACTGTGAAAACCGACAAGGTTTATGGTTGGGATGAAAACGGAAAATGCGACTGATGGATGCATATACTAATATCTAACTGTGATACATTTCCTTGATCAGTCCTGAACAAAGAGTTTAAAAAAAATAAATAGAAGGGATATGAGGAGGGTACCATGGATGCAACATACATTCTATGAGACTGAATATGACTTTGGCAGAATCGTCAAAGTCGTGGTTGGACTGCCTGCCAGATTCAGAGTTTCATCCTGTCTGGTGGGCTTTTTTGAGGCATTCTTATGGAGTGCCTTTGAAAACAGGGACCGCAATGGGAACGCCAAAAACAGCTCCTGCACAGCATGGATTCAAAAGACCATGCCTTGCAGGAACTGGTGTGCATGCACATAAGGAGGGCACATATTGTGCCCCCCGGTGTGCTTCCACAGGGAACAGAGGCACCGGGGGCACTGTTGAGCCCCCTGTGTTTCCTCTCCGACAGGGTTTACATGGAGGAGGAACCGCCATTAAAACCCCAGTGGTGAGGTAACTCCTAATATGCTTGGCGGGACCTCAAGGGTCCAGCTGAGCATACAGATACCTCAACACCACTGCAACACTACCAGGGAAGGACGTTTCCCTGGCGGCTGTAGCGGGCAGTGGTGGCCTCACCATCCAACTCGTACTTGTGCTGTGGGGAGACAGCCACCGCTGTGCCCACGTAAGTCTGGCAGTTCAGGGAACCCCAAACTCGTAATTGAGGCCTAAGTCTCTCCTGTCTCTCGCCACCCCTCCACCTCTCTGTTCTTTCTCGGCCTCCCATCATCTCTACCTCTTTCTCCTCTCAATCCACCTTTTCTTCTGCTCTCTCTGTCCATTACCCTCTATATCTCTCTCCACATGAGAAATTGTGTTAAAGAAAGGACAAAACACCCTGTGAAAATAAGTGTTCCAAATCAATATACGATAAGCATGAAGGTAATTTTACTAGGTACTAAAGCTGATACTGATACAAGACCTGAAAAGGCACATATGGGAACGCCATGTTAGAGTACATTAAAGAGAAACGTGAGACTATGCAGTCAGAAAGAGCCATAAAGGTAAGATAATAATCAGGACATGATAATGAAAATTCCCAAGTCTGAAGAAAAAAGCTTAAAGGAAACAATGGAAGATTTGAAGAATAGACCAAGCAATAAAACCCTTCAGTTTTGGCCATAACTTATTAGCCTAAAGCAGGGTAGGAAGTGAACATGTTTAATGCCCATTAAATGAATCCTGCCATTCACATACTCAGTTATAAGAGCTGAGGTGGAGTAAGTGAGCTCTAAGAACCAGGCGAGTTGCAGCATTGTTAGAAATTTGAAAACAGTAAAGAATACAATCACAAATACCAAGCTGGATTGAATTCCCATAATAAAAGTCATGAGTCGATGAGGGAATCAACATTTGTTTTCACTGCTGAGACATGGAGAAGGGAAATGATTTGCATAGGCATTCTCAACAGGATGCCACAACCTGCGACTAATCGACCTGTTTGGAAAATGAGAACTACTGATCTATATTGATGTCCAGATTTTTCCCTGATTCGACTGGCACTGGGAAGGGCCCGGATCAGAAGGCAACCTGGAGGGTGTCTATTCAACTGAAATTTAAACCTCAGTTTGAGGCTAACAGCACTCACACAAAAGAAGAAATTGGATTGAATCGAGGCTATTTTTTTTAGATAGAGATAATAATCTAGATATCATGTGCATAAGACATTATTCCAAAGCAAACTGAGCAAACCAAGTTGGCCAACGGGGTGACATACACTTTGTTTAACATCAGACTAAGTGATGAACCCTGCACAATGCCAAAATAAGATTGCTAGTTCCTGAGCGGAAAGGAGGGAGACTACCTGAATTCTAAAAGATAAGAACGAGCCTCTCCAACTGAGAGCCAGTTTGCAGGCACTCAGGTTAAAAAGTCTATTGGAAAGAATGGGATGAGAAACCATGTCCAAAGCACACAACAAATCCAGAAGGGTTAGTGCAGCCAAGGAGACTAGTCAAGAAACCTGTGGTCATCTGCGTCTGATGCCAGAGCAGTTTCTGTGGTGTGGTGAGGACAAAAAACAGATTCAGAGGGAACCAGGAAATTGATGGATCAGCGGGATAATGGAAAATGACTGCCCCCCATACGAAGAATGTGATGAGTGGCCACTGAGTTTCCTTTACCTTACACATTTTCATTGGCCCATGGCTGAATACTAGCCTCCTGCAGAGTTGCCGCCCCCCCAGTGGGCCTCCTATATTGCAGGGGCTGCAGAGATCTGTGTTTTGCCCCTTTGTTGTATTATAATTAGAAATAATTTTAAAGGTGTTAATTTATTGCCTTTTTGAAAATGTTAGTAGTAAAAGGCAAAAGGAAAACAAGGGTACTGGAATCAGTTGAGGGTTTTGGGGGTGGGGGGGCTGACCAACACGTGTGTCCAACTGTTTGGGACTCAAGCAAAGTGAATGTAGAGATTGCTGAGATGCTTAAGAGCAGATCCCACTAAGTGAGGGGCAAGAGCAGTTCCACCAGTGGAACAGAGATTGAGCAGAGAACATGATTTGATGGCAGGTCCGCCCGGTGCGTTAATGTTTGTTGGCGCCCACCCCCAATAACCACCTTCATCACAGGTTCTCTCACCACCACCTTTTAACAGTCCCTAAGTCTCCATAACCCCTCTCTCTCAGATGCATTTCATTAGTTATAAAGCGCCACTCATGCCAATGTAGGGTGTTAGACACTTTGAATCACACACACATTACAGAGAGACAATCAATCATACGTTTGTAAATCAGTGTATAAGAAATGTTACGTAAGACAGAGGGCCTTATTAAGAGTTGGGTGGTGTGGGAGCGGGACCGCCCTGCTCCCGCATCACCAAACCCATGTAGGGACCGCCCGCCAGATCAGGAGTTTATTCTCCTGTCTGGTGGGCAGTTAATTGGCATTCCCAGGGTGGGGGCTATGAAATAAGCACCGCAACGATAACGTCAAAGGTAGTACCTGCACGGAATGGACTGCCGCAGGCCATGCCATGGAGGTACTTTTCTTCGTGCAGACAAGGGGGCATATGTTGTGCCCTCCTGTGTGCATCCACATGGCTTGAGCCACAAGTGGGCCCTGTAGGGCCCCCTTTGTTTCCTCACTGCCACACTTTTCATGGCCACACCACCATGAAAAGTGTGGCAGTAGGGTTAATCTTGACAGGGCCACAGCAGCCCAGCCAAGCATATTGCAGCCTCAATACCGCTGCGCCACTGCCAGTGATCTCTGATTTCTAGCAGTTGCGGTAGTTTAGGGCAGACCAACCAATCTGGTCTTAATGGGTCAGCCGGAGGACCACCACCTCTGCTCCCCTGTGAGTCTGGAGGTCTGTGGACCACCAGACTTGTAATAAAGCCCAGAGGATTACAAGGTGTAGGAGAGACATGTCATCCATACTGCTAAGCAGTATAGTTTAAGAATGCTTGGTCTAGAGAAGCACACACTCAGAATTTAAAAAGGAACAGCATAGTTGGGGGTTCTCTTTAATAATAAGAATCTACCCAAATTGACCCTTTTTCCAACACTAATCTATGCTCCTATACTTTGCAGTGTACATGCAGTTCCATGATAAAAGTTAATAGCTCACTGTTCTACATTAGGATTGTAACTTATAAATTGCAAGTAGCAAAGGATGTGTCTTTTAAAAGCAGTAACCCACTGACCTATTTACATTATACGCACTTTCTAATCTGCATGGTACACATTCTTTGCGACAGGCACATTAACCCTCTGTGCCACTTTATGATTAGTCAAATCCTTAACTAAAAAAAACTCCGGTCTCTCTCCAGGATGAACATTATTCAGAGGAGTTATCTTGATTTTTTTTTTGGTTGCCTGGAAATTGCTGGAGGAAAGGAATGCGTCAGCCGGTGCTTTAAAACCTTAATAAACTTGCAAACACGGCACCCACCGGAATTCAGCACCTGGTGGGGTGGCACCGGTTGCACCACCCTAGAGCCGGCTCTGTTGGATGGTCACAAGTAGATTCTGTAACTGAATGTGCAGAATCTAATGCTGCTGGAGGGGAAAAGCTGGCTTGGAGAGAAATAATCTTGCTATGAAAATATGTAGCAAGATAGTTGGATATTTTTGGCTCAGCTTAAGATCCTGTTGAAACCTCGAGCTCACAACGAGCAGCGCTTTGATGTGGCTTCTATCGGCCTCAATCCATCTACAAAGGATATGGCGTTATGCTCAGAGCGCCAAATTGTGGAACCAGGGAACCAGATTCAAAACTTGGCATTGGCTCAACATCCTGTGATTTGGGGCTAATCACTTAACCCTCCCATGCCTATAAATAATGTGTGTGAACTTGTGTAATGTAACTGGCTCTCATGTAAGGGACAAACCTGCATGCACACTGAAGGCAGTGTGTGCAACCCTTCCTCTCAGTGCCTGTCACCCCCCCTGGGTGCCAGGAAACAAAATAAAATGATAATAAACCTGGGTTTAATATTTTTTTTATTTTTTTTGTTTAAGCTGTTGGCGGGGGAAGGGGGAAACGCTCCTCCCCATAGTGGCGGAGCTCCCGCTGAGTTTAGGGGATGAGAAAATGATGTTCTTGGCTTGAGTTAATTAATAAAAAAACATGATTTCCCCCAACAAAGAGGTAGAAGTATTGATAAGTAAACACTTTAGATTAGAGCTGAAGATGATAACCAAGCCTCCCCCATTTGATCCTAGCGTCTCAATACAATATGGACTGGCCATCGGGAATAGTTTCCACAATGTGGTGGGCCTCCGACTCCCATAGACACAATTCCACCAAGATGGCTTCAGCCCTCTGAAATTTTTAGTGAGATTTAGTAAATAGCTAATCTCTATCATGTGATCTCAAAAGAAGTGGGAAGTAAAAAAATCACAAAAACAGTGGGGCATATTATCAAGGGGGTTTATCTCCGCTTTTTTGGCTTTAAAAGCCAAGAAAGCGGAGATAAAATTATCTCCCTATTACCTAGCTCTCGCTAACACCAGTTAGCGACAGCTAGTAGGAGATAGTGACCATCTTGGGCCCTGCTTTGCATGTTAGTGATATTTATCACTAATGACATGCAAAGTGGGCGTGCCAAGATGTTAGCGACTGAAAACAGTCGCTAACATCGCTATCTCCTATTACCAACTTTTGGAGATATTCGCGCTAAGCGCGAATATCTCCAAAAGCTAACACCTGCCCTGAGCAGTTCTTAGCCATGTTATCCAATGGGAGGTGGATAACATGGCTAAGAGCATTGGCTCGGTAATGCATGCATATCGCTGACTTTTCAGCGATATTCATGCATTGCGTCGATTTTTATCGCATTTGCGATAAACCTTGGTCATACCAAGGTTTACTTGCGGCAAAAATCGCCGCAGCTCAGCGATAAATTTTTGTCTCTAACCAAGCAATAGCGATAATTATCGCTATTGCTTGGTAATATGCCCCAGTGTTTTTCTTTTTTTTTTTTTTTTTACGAATAACCACTTTTATTGAATTCAACAGTACAGAAATTGCCAGCGCTTAATCTACACCATTCTTGTTGTCACAAACTCACTGCAGATAACCTATCACAAATGCTTATGAAAAATATATATCAATCAGTCAAAGTCTTTATTTCGATTTTTAGAAAAATCATAAAAGACATCACCATAAAAAATGTATAACAATATTAAAAAAAACAATATTTAGAAATGATCAACAGTGTTTAAAACAAGATAAAAAACAATTAAGACAATTAAAACAGGAAAGAGAGTTTTAAAAAATGTATATACAGGATATATATATATATATATATATATATATATACAAGGCAGCAGCTTTCCTACAAAAGGGTTAGGGCAAGCAGTTACAGGGGAGAGCTATTGGGAGAGTTTCATCGTGTTGGCTCTAATCACCCAAGCCCATCCCACATACTTTGCGAAGGCTACCACTATAACTTGTTCCGTGTTGGTCCTAAGAACCCTCACGGCTGCCATGGCTACCCTGAACCCCAGGTTTTTACAGATGGGCTCAGCCATTTTAGTCCTGGGTTTCTATAGAATGGGCATACAAAAAGGAAGTGTGCAGTTGTCTCCAGCACTTCAGGGCAAAACGAGCAATGGCCTCCACAACCGCGTTTCCAAGTAGCCATATGAAATCCCAGGCTTAGGGAACCCACCCTGAACTGATGGTATAGTTTTCTTACCAGGGTGCTTGTGATTAAATCCCAATATGGCTCGAGGGTCAGGGTCGTTTTGAGCTCTAAGAATCCTGATGTTAAGGTGTTGTTTCTCTGGGACAATCTCCGCTGTTTTGTGGTTCCAGTAAGCATCTTTTAGAGACTTCTTTGAGGGGAAAACCACTGAGGATGGGGATTCCCATAAGAACCTCATGCCCATAGCTACTAAAGATAGTTTGAGCTCTTTAAACGACGGAATCTGGTCAGAGGTAGTCATAGACTTGACTTCACTCAAAACCTGTGCATACTGAGACAACTCAGGAGTCGTCCAAAGACGGCGCCAATAGGCTATAGGGCGAAATCGAGCCTGATCTCTAATATTTCTGCTGCCTGTGTCAAGATACAAGGGGGTCAGGGGTGGATTTGGGAATCTCCAGAAGTGTTTGGAGAAAGTTGTTATGTGCCACAGCTAGGGGTGATAAGTCACTGAAGCCCCATAATTCTGCTCAATATAGAATTGAAGAAAATATATATATTTAACCACCTTTTCATGGCTGTGCATGTGGTAAGCATAGAAAGAAAAGTTGTAATTCAATCATAATTTCTGTCTTTAAAAGCACACTAGCCTGAGGTTTATGTTTTGTTGCCATTAAAAATTGAGGGGTGTGAGAGGAAGAAAAGTTAGACACGCCATGCAATGAGGTATTTAAATCGCCTATCTCAAATCCAAAGATTTTACTGTTCTGGCTATCCCCAAGGTCATTTGTGGTTGTTCTATAACATTGACTATTTGCTATTAATTGCGTTTCGCAGAAGTGTCAAAATAGCGAAAAACTTTTTTATGTCTATTTTATTAGCAGTAATTGAATGCACTTCTAATGGGGTAGGTTAGACATTTTAATTATCTGTGAAGAAAATAGAAGATATTTTTTTACTTCAGCTCTCAATTTGGAATTAGTACTGAGACACCATGTGTTAGACGTGACATGCCGTCTCCGTTCATTCTCATTTAAAAGGTGTGTCTAAATGTTCTAGTAAATATCAGAGGAAAGTATACAGATGTTATCTTAATAGCTTTAATTACTATTTAATTTGAAAGCGTTACAATAAAATGGTTCATCAATTAATGATATGTTCAAATAGAAATTCTCACTGAAAGAGCTTCACAAAAATTGTGTTTTTTATTTCAGACCAGCCCAGAAACAATGGCTAATCACATCTCACATTACTAACGAAAAGAAGCAGGTACGTAAGATGGCACAGAATAAAGACAATTGCACTAAGGACAGCCACGGCCGGTAGTGGGAGTACCTGCCGGGCGGTCACGTCGGGAGGGGGAGGGGCAGGTTGGGGGGTAGTAATGTATGGATTACAGGCCTTAACAGGTAAGTAAACATATAAATATATTAGATGAATTTTGTTGCGTGCACGGCATCAGCGAATGCGTTGCAGTGCGCGCAACGAAATTCGTTTTATTTATTTATATGTTTACTTACCTGTTAAGGTCCATAATCCATACATTACTGCACCCCCCTCCCCACGTCACCGCCCGGTAGGTACTCCCACTACCGGCCACAGCTGACTAAGTAGGACAGGCAGCAGGATTTCCTGGTAAAAGGAAAGATGGACCTTATTTATGAGGAGATTTGCATTGCGGTTGCACCACGCAAGGTGGTACATGCACGACGCAAACCTTAAGGAAGATGGATAAATCCCCACAAATCCACTTAACATGGCCCTGAGTTGCTTCATAAATCAGGGGTAAAGCAGCTCAAATCCCTATGTTGCGTTACTCTATCCTGGGAAGGTGTTCCATGGGCGTTGCTTAGGTGCTCCCATGCAACTCCCACAGTTTTTTACGCCTTCGCAGGGGAGGAGAAATAAAACAAGGAGAAATATTTCTCCTCGCTTCTTCCTCTTTCTACATGTGCTACATTCTGAATTCTGTATTTCTGCCCTTTCCTTGTCACAAAATGCAGAGCAGCAAGGTGTCTTGCTTCGCTGTGCTGCGTGGCTTCTTCATAAATGAGCCTTGATGTGTATAATCTCTCCAAATTGGACATCTCTGCTTTCTGATTTTCGAGCTGGCTATGGTCGTTGATATACATTGTTTTATATACTCATTCGTATTTCTTTGTACAGTCACCAAAGTCAATGGGTGTCAGAACATTTTACAAAAGTTATTGAGGAGACTTGGCCATATGTACAACTTTAATGGTTAACTGGGGATATGTATATAGTTAATACTTAGCACACGTAAAGCAAGATTAATGACAGATATACGCATGCATATAGTGTACATTTTACAAGAAGGATATGAATCAAATGTTACTTCTGGACATGGCTTTGGTATGTGTAGAAATTGCAACCACACAAGAAGTAGGTTCCAGGTAGATTTATTCCATAGAAGAACAGCTTAACAACCACAAGTAGGAAGGAGGTAATCTTCCTAGACAGACCTCTCAACAACGGATAAAGAAATCAAGGATAAACATTTTAGATGACATGAACAGATTCCAAATGACAAGAACTAATTCCAAGTGACATCAAGTCATGGAATACCACAGTATGTGAGCCATTCACATTGTTTTTTAAAAACACTGAACAAGATCCCTCAAGGCATATAATTATAAAAAGTGGAAGTGTTCCATGAGAAGAATGGTGTTGGTGTTACTTGTATTTTGAAGACAGGTCATTCAAGGAGGATTGTGTCAGATCTGTGTAGAGGGTGGATCCCTCCAGATTTGGTCATATTTTCAATTTCAATAAAGCCACAGGTGAGCAATGGGAACAAGGGAACTATGGATGACATCAGCATGCAAATCTTGCTACAGAGGCACAAGGTGTATCTTTGTAATAGCAGAGATGACAGTTCCCATAATCAAGCCTAAGTAAAGCTAGATATTGAACTACTGTCAATGAGTGAAAAGGTGAGGGCGCCTCCTTTCTGTCTGCATTGAGCTCAAACTCTATTGGACCCAAGTAGCGCTGGGCAGATTTGCAATATGTGCTCCTGGGGGCAACAGAGGTTGTGCCCCTCCTAGTCCCATGATGTCCCACTTGCCATATTTAAAAATCCCTCTTGAATCTGTGTTTCTTTGTTGAATCTGCTTCTGCCAAACAACAAAAGCATTTTGTTGTGCTCCGACAGAAGTAGACACTGGTAGCCAAGTTGATTTAACATGTACATTTAATCTGTAGTCTGTTCAAGAACATCCAGATGGTTGGTAGGTACAACAGACAGGTAGTCCAGCTAACAGGTGAAGTATAAGTAGATCAGCCAGTAGTCAAGCCATTAGTTCCAGGTAGTAGGAACCCCCTGTAGTATCAAACCCCACCAGGAGCAGCCTGCATGCTGCTCAGCCCCTCTCTCTCCAACTGTCATTCCTCACTCATACAGACACCCAACATTTCATGCATCCCTGCATTCCCAACATTCTACAGTAAACATGCACATTGGCTGAGCAGCAGGAAGAAAGGATGAAGTGTGGAAAATAGAATAACTATGCAGGGCATCACACATTTTCCACAAAAAGGCTTCATTCCAAGAAGCCCACTAGGGCAATATGCCAGACTATATTTTGTTTTTCAGAAATGACCCCCCCCCCCCCAAACAGGGGTTCGGTTTTTAAAAGAAGATGAATAATGTCTGTGGGTTGTTTTTTCTAAACCCAGTGGAGGCTTTGTTCTTATTTCCTTACTGGGACCGCTATGACTTGATAGGTCGACCGGGGAAGCAAAAAAAAAAAAATAGCATCAGAAGCCGTTCTCTAAATCGGTCTGGATTGCAATACTATTGGTTTGCCAGCAGCTGACTCACAGCTAAACTGTTTCCAAGAGCAGGGTAGCTAAGGCTTCATAGTCAGATGCAAAGCACTTTCACTCCTCTAAATGAGGCGGGCGAGTGGGACCCTGGGAGATTATTGTCTGCATCTGCTAACTGGTGGTGGGTGGTCTGTTAATTATTACCCTGCTCTGCTTGCATCCCTATTTCAGTCATAAGTTGCTTCAACGGGTCCTAAACTTTAACCCTCAGTTTTCAATAACACAAACCCTTTAGATTGGACCAGTTAATTCAAATAATCTGCATGTTACCTTAAAGCTACAGGTTCAAAACCTACAATTAATGATACTGTAGTATTAGTTACCATATCATCACCACGCCTTCTTCCCGCTTCAGAAGAATGACAAATTATGCCTTCCCTCAACCGATTCCACCAGGTTACACTCAGATCAATGCAGCAGAATCATTAGCCTCCACAAAGTGCTATTGACTGGTAATGAGTAATACTTTTGCTAGCCAATCAAAGCATCACTAAAGCTTGTAAATGACTTGTAAAGATCAGTGATCAATAACATGCTGTAAATATGTTTTACTTATTAACTAGGGAACCCCAACTTGTCTGACTAAATACGTTTTTCAAACATGAGACTCTGAAGCAGCAACTGAACCGACTGAATAAACCACATCAAAAGAATTATTCATTATAAGCCAATAGAACACAAAATACTAAATCAGACAATTTTAATCGAATTACAAATCATACGTTAGAAAGTTCACATTCAAAAATACTTTATAAGGTAGATATTCGTAATGAAAACTCTTCCTAAATCCACAACCCAAGCAACTCAGGAGTCTTTCTGATGAAACCATTGCGACTGACAGGGGTGGGCGACATAGGTGGGAAATAACACTCACTGTTGCATGAGCCCGCCTCTTTTACAGGGTTTATTTATTGGTGGCTTTGCATAGTCAGTGCAGGGATATCTATTTTTCATTCCTTGCACGACTGAATGCTGCCACTGCAGCGACTTGCAAGAAGATGGAGAACATTTCCCACCATATTAATATTATGAAGGTCACTGCTTGCAAAAACACCCCTTGTGCTATGCTGCAGAGCACACCCAGTGCAGCAGTGACCTGACCGGACATAGAGCATACACTATGCAATCACAGCATTACAACTCACCCTGATCAGTTAGTCCATAGCCTCATATTTCCTGTTTATTTCTCGCGTCTTCTGCAACAGAAAGCTTAGGAAGTCACTATATATAACTCTATTAACCTTTTTGAGAAACTTGTTCCGTCGTTAACCAAAGTTGAAAGTTGCCTTAATCATTGAAAAATGACAGATTGCTCAGGAAAATGGCTGAAGGTATATTTCAATCATCCATAATCGTGTGCAGTTGAAGGATGATGTGGTTACTGAACCATGGGCCAAGTAATATTAAGAGGCCTATCAGGAAAATGCAGTTAGTAAAGTATTACTGACTTGCGAAAAAGAGTTTAGATACGCTATTATTCCAGGGGAAACTTATTTTATTATAATGGAACATTATTTCCTGAAAAGGAGCAGGCGTAGATAAAGAGGATACAATCTAGATTTTCTTTATGCAAACAAACAAACAGTCCACATGAGCATTGGCTTCGTGGCAGTGGAAGCCCATCGCGGCGATTCCCCGGGGTTACTATTGATCCCCCGTCCCAGCAGATCTGCACTTGCGGTCGCTGTTTTTAATTATGCTAAGCGGACTCTTGTAGAGAAGTTAACCATGTACAATTATGAAATTTAAGGCATGAATGAATAATGTCCTGATGATGATCCTGCTGTTTTCTAAGGGGATCGAAACGCCGTCGACACCTTACACTGGATGATTTGATTTTATTAATTGCTAAATCACAACAGTGTATTTTTTGTAAATATTTTTTGTAAATATCCGTCTGCAAATTCTGGAATATAAGCGGACTGCCTATACTTTCCTCACCTGTCTTTTGTATGTCATATATGTCTCTGTACAGTAGTAGGACACAGGTTGTGTCCCACTTTTGATATTGTACTGAATCTATTGACCATACCTATATTCATGTTATTAAACTCTGTCCGGCTGGGCAGACTATATGGATTTCAACTTTGATCTATATGAATCATTTTTTTTTTATTATCTCTCGCCTGTTAGGGACCACTGTTTCTTGAAATAAAACAAACAAACAGTAGCAAAGCCTATGAGTCTGTCTTATAACTAACAAACACCCCCTCATTGACTCGTGAGGATATACCTGTGGTATTGTGGAGGGGTGATCTGGTAAATGTAAGAATAGGTGTCAACGTTTCTGTTCCGTTCTCCAGGATGGAATGTATTTCTCCATTCACACACAAACACAGACTTTTAGAGGTTGGTGGATGCATATAAATCATCAAAACCCATCCACATCAGCCAAACTCTACACGACCTACAAAGTGACTAATCAGCAAAGAGATTGTTTTATTTAGAAGCCGGACCTAATGGTCTAGCTGAACGAAAGGACTACCCAAACAAATGTCATCAATTTCCCTTGTTAATTTCAATATGTTTGCAAAATAAATGTCTAGAAAATATATCTTAGTTTGTGCTGGGTGTTCATATGGACGTGTCTACAAGCATTGGTTGTGTGGCAGGGCTATCGCATAACTTTATATCCTAAGGACATCTTGGGGCATATTTACAAGCCCCTAACGGCACCAGAGCCTCATTTTTTCTGACGCTCCGATGGCATTGCACCATTCCCCATATTTAAAAGGTGGCGCTGAGCCACTTAAATCAGCTTAATGCCACCTTGTAAATATGACTCTTTCTGCTGCAGTCCGCTGTGACAAAGAGGTGGGCAATGGGTGTTGCAGTGGGCGTTCCCCACAACACCCATTGATTTCTGATGGTGCCCCATATTTAAAACGATGTGGCAGCGCCAAAAACTGAGGCCAAGTAATCCCTGGTCTTAGAATGGCGATACGAGGAGAAATTATTGACTTCTCCTCTTTTCTCCTTCTTTCCATGTGTGCTGCATTCATAGAAAGAGCAAATCACGATTAGCAATTGTTAATGTGCAGAAAGGTGTCCCTTTCTGCACATAAACATTCGCCCCTGCAGCACAGGCACCCATGCAGGCCCGGACTGGCCGTTGCGGGCACCAGGCAATCCCACGGTGCAGGGCAAGGGTGGGCAGCGGTTTTGGGCCTCTGTTGCTGCAAAAAAGACGCTGTAACAAAATAGGCCGAAAACCGGCTCTTGCAAAGAGCGCGGTCGCACCCCCAACCCCCCAGGGGTTGGGGGGGCCCGCCGATCCGAGGTAAATGCCTCGTAGACTGAAATTATGGTGTGGAATGACGATGTAAGCAAATTGAACGTGCAACTTAGCACAAGTCTTCGATATTTAGGGCTTAACATCGTCAATATATTAATCTGATTGCAGCCTCCAATTTTGGCGTAGTTGCAAAAGAATGTCGAAAGTTAATGAGATCTTGGCTGAACTCCCCTGTCTTTATTAGGCAGAGGAAATTTGGTAAAAATGTCCATACTACCAAAGATTTCCTTTTTATTTAATACAATCCCTCTTTACTTTGATGCATCTTTGTTGGCCAAGCTACAGGGAGATATTACCTCATTCATTTGGAACAAGCAAATTCCAAAGATCGCTTGGAAGAAAATCAGGCGCCGCAGGGAGAAGGGTGGGCTAGCAGGTCCAGATTTGCAAATCTATGCATGGGCGTTTCAACTGTCACACGCACGAATGCTGCTAAAGATGCCAACAGATGAGGGGATCGGGAGTATATTTTTGGCACTATTGAAAGGTTGAAGGAGTTGGGCAGTCGGGTTTCTTGTTCAAATTTGGAGACCCCAAATTTTTTAAAAAGGTTAAACTGAAGGTGTTGCAGGGTATGGCAAGAACTTGGGCTAGGCTGAGGTCTTCAATAAAGTTGGGGTATTTCTCTAGCAGGTCTACAATATGGGATCTTCCTGTGGGTCCATGTTGGGTGGGCGACACACTAGCAGTCCCGTTAAGAGAGGCCGGGATAGCAGCTTGGTGAGATCTGTTTGTCGAGGGGTGCTTGCTCCCTTGGGAAAACCTAGTAAATAAGGTTGGGCCCAATTTTTCTAGATTCAAATATCTGCAAATATCTAGCTGGGCTGAAGCATTTACCTCCCAACCCACACGCCGGAACAACTTGCCATTAGAGGGAAGTTGTCAACTTGAATCTCTTTTGTTAGATAAACCCCCGGCAAAGAAGGAGATTTCTCTATGGTACAATCTATTTCAGGAAGAAATAGATGGGGAATTCCATCTTCCCGAGTTACTGTGGGGTTCTTTGATGCCTGGCCTGAATGTGCAAGATCTGTGGCTAATGTCCCGCAAAGTCTTGTGGGACCTAGTTAAACCGGCCTGGCTCCATAGGAATCACCTTTTTACCCTGCATAGGGCATATTATACCCCACAGAGACTGTCAAAATTTTCCCGGGGGGGGGGGGCCAGTGGCTTGTGCACGGTGTGGCTTAAAAGAGGCTTCTGTTGCGCATATGTTTTTTGATTGTCCTCATCTGGCTCTGTTTTGGGACTCAATAAGTAACAAGCTTACGTCCTCACTGGGCTATGTAGTAACAATCGACCTCCCCCTCATAATCTTTGGGGTATTGGACCAGACCCGGAACCCAGCCAAGAACCTTCTGTTTTATTCCATCCTGGTGGCCCGCAGAGAAATCTGTAAGCGATGGAAAGATGCTACCGCTTCTTCTCTTCACGACTGGTGTGTATCAATTTTCTAAAGCTCGAAATTAGATCTAGCCAGGGCCGGAAAACAAGATAAGAGAGCCTTTTGCCAGTTACTCGATTGGTCCCACTGATTGAACCGCAGACATGGTATAATCTTCCTGCTATGCCCTTCCCCCTCCTTCAACGGGCATTTTGGCAAACAATGGTGGTACCTGGCTCTGTGGTTTTTTATTTGCCGATTAGGCTACAAGGCGTCTTGTTTGGTGTAGAATCTGTCACTGCTGTTGGGAGTTGGTCTTCACTCGCTATTTCCTATCCCTGCCAGTCTTGTGACTGAGGCAGCATGACTGTATTCCTTCTACCTTTCTCCCTTGTTGCCAGCAGTCGAAACCATGGTGGTAAATGAGGAAAAAAAAAAAGAGAATGACGAACACCAAGAGGCAAGTTCTTTTTTTTTTATACAATAATCTTTATTATCATTTTTTGAATAAGAAGTCCCCAATCCAAACTGGCAGTTCATGTTACAATCGATTCAAATCCAACAGAGCGTAAAAACATTCTGATAATTAAAAAGAATTGCAATATCTCATAAAAGTTAGCAATTAAAAAACAATTCATCCGTTAAAGTGCATGAGGCTTAAGATTTGACCCCCCCACCACTTGTTCCCAGTTCATCCCCCCCCACCATTCCTGTGCCATAGATAAGGCCCAAGCCGTAAAAAGATGCCCACACCCTTAACGCTTTTTTCCGTGCACAAACTTCCATCCCTATACAATACATAGTTATGAGGCTGGGTAGCCATTCATGAAATGAAGGTGGGGAGAGGTCCAACCAGGCCGTCGCTACACACAATCTTAAGACTGTCATTGCTATAAACATAATACCTGAGCCTGTCTTAAACAACTTCATTATAAACCTCTAATAATATGAGTTGAGGAGTCATTTCTGCATTCAAATCCTGATTTTCCTCCAGAAAGTCATCTATGTCCCCTATCAGACCCCCAAAAAGCCGAAGATTTGTATTAAGTCAGCGCCGTATAGTTGGCAATGAGGGAAATGCATGCCTTTAGAGCAGCCCCATTTCACAATTTTTCCCGGTGGATAGTATAACTTAAAGCTGGTTTTAAAATGCTGAACCTGCAGATTTGCATAGACTAAAACAGACTGGGGGAGGTCTCGAGATTCGGAGAATACGTATTTTCTTACCTGCACCTTCTCTTGCCACCACCTATCATGCTATCTGGCATTAAGCTGTTCAATAGCTGGTAGAATTACCCAAGGGGGTGTTTGTTGCCAAGACCCTTTCCACCAATTTGATCTTAGAGAACCCTTCTGCCCCACCCTCTTTCTTGCAAAGAAAATCACGGATCTGTAAGTATAAAAAGAATTGATTTTACCCCAGATTGAAATTAAGCCAAAGGGTCTCAAACATGATTAATTCATTCTCCTGGTGAAAATATCCCAGCCTTAAGGGCCCACACTCTTCCCAGTGACTCACGTGAGAGTCCCACAAGATTTCTGGGAGAATAGGATTCTTTTGTAAGGGAGTGTAAAAGTTGAACTGACCCATACCTACCTTCCTCCAAACCGCTGACCAGATTTTATAGGCACAGCAGAGGGTCTTGAATCTCACTCTTTTATAATACCAAAACTCTATGCCTCTTCCCCAATCAACAGCTCCTATGGGGTAGGAGAATGTGTGACATCGGTCCCCACCTCCTCTTTAATCCTGAATAAAATTGCCATCTGTTGCAGTGCGTTAACCCAATACTAGAGTCTAAAATTAGGGACAGACATCCCCCCACGATCTCTCGGGAGGGACAGATATTTAAGCACCCTTTCTAGGCCTAGCATATGTCCATGAAAATCTTGAGCTCATCCAGTCAATCGCCTTGAACCACTGATTCCGTATGTCAAGAGGAATAGCTCTACCTTTTCACATTGCTTCTTCCAATCAGAGAAAGACATACATTGTTTATTCCGCTGTAGTCGAGTTTGGTTTTCCTAATCAATGGATCTAAGTTAGTCTCAAAAGGTCTCTCCACTTCACTACTGTGTTAACCCTCTAATAGATAGCCCCCTGTACCACCCACCTATCCTCAAATTTCACCTCACCATTAATAATAATGTGAGTTTTACCTTGATTCAACAGGTACCCCAAGAACTTGCCAAACCTGTTAACCTCCTTCTCTGTTTCTCTCAATTCCATCCTAGGATCTAGTGTAATGACTGCTAGATCGTCGGCGTATGCTAACATTTTAGTTTCTCAACACTGAGACCTTACTGGTAAGATTAACTTAATATTAATATTTTATATCCTCCTTATCAATGGATCAATATAAAGGGGGGATAATAGAGGGGAACATGGGCATCCCTGTATTGTACCCCGTTGTATCATTATCGACTCCAACTACCCCCCATCAGCGAGATTTTAGGTCTTGGATTCTGATACAGTGCTTTTGAAGCCAAACCAAATCCAGTCCCTAGGCCCGTTTTTCCCATCAATGTCCAGTGATACGGCCATGAGACCCTATCGAATGCTTTCTTTGCATCCAAGAGTATTAATAAGAATCCTAAAAAGGGGGGTCTGACGGACAAGTTTACTCAGCCCATGAAAGTCACTAAGCTGTTTAAGAATGTGGTCAAGACCAATGACTATCGCATGTGGAAACTGGGAAGGGTTGCTGTTTGGAAGGGTGGTGTAGATTGTGACATTGGGACCAAGGTAAAGCAGGTAGATGAAAGAATGACCACCTGTGAAACCACTGCGAAAGGATCCCAAGGGAACAGAAGGAGGAGTATGTGGGTGATAAAGACGCCAGCTTGACTGGATGATTTTGTGTAATATAATGAACAGTGTATGAATAAAATGTATAACTTCATGCTTTGCACAGTGTTTTATTCTCCTCATTTATTTAGTTTTTTTGTATTGAGAAGGAGGTGTGTGGTATCTTTTGCATGTCCTCTAGTCTTGAGGACATGCTCTATGTTGTAATATGGTTCTGGAATGTAGGCACAGTCCTGGGCACACGTGGTGAGGTTATTTGTAATATTACAATAAGTTTCAAAGTGTTATATCAATGCAGTGGTCGACACCAGTATAAGTTCAAAAAAGTTTCTTTATATTGAGGCAACGACTATGTTAAACAAAGCAAACCAGCCGATACATGTTTCGTCACTGGGAAAGATCCTGTGACTCATCAGGGCTATACGCGATTGTATCAGCAGATGAGCAGGCCCCCAAAAAACGGTGATAATTCCAACTTGGTTGGGGCAAATGGGTGACTGGAGGAACTGCGAAAAGATGCGCTGGATAGCGCGCCGCACTGGTAATGTAGAGCAGATGAAAAAGGCCGCAGGTTGGGGATGAGCTGTGCGGTGTGAATGAAGCAAAAAGCAAAAGGGCCGGGGCGGGTACGCCAAGGTGCCTGGAAAGTAGATGGAACCTGGGATGGCAGGAGGAGGGCGTCCAGTGTTCGTTGGCGTGGCGGGTAGCGAGGAGCCGGGAGGGTGTAGGTCGGTGAAGAAGGGGAGCTGGAGACCACCCAGGTGCGGGAGAAGTAAGGCGGTATAGGATGGAGCACTCACAGGATGATGCAGGCGCCTGAGTTCAGGATAAGTAGGTACTACAGAGACACTCGAGCCATGCAGAGTTAACAAATCATTTCCATGTGAAACTTTAACTTTCACAGCTTACATTATTAATAGGGGAGCGAGAAGATGGTTATTAAGAGAATTTGTGTCAAGAGCAGTGTTTCATATCCATTTGAATTCTGTTTACCCCCACTGAATCATTATTGAAATACGAGAATCCTCACTAAGACATTACTGGAAGCCAGAGACCCTGGCTTAGCATTTTTGACCATTTGAATGACAAAACAATACCCACTAAAAAAAGAAAAAATCTTCATCAAACGCATAAACAAATGATGAAACTTTTTATTTAGTTCACAAACAAATTGGAGCTTTTCTAAATTCAATTGAGTCTACTCATCATCCACACTATACTTTGTTTGATGCACATGAACTGCTCTGATGAATAAATCTGAGAATACTAATTTATTATTTTGCTTCCAATTTGATATTCCTTCACATATAAAGAACATTAAAAAAAATGCAGTTCCATATTTTGCTTCATTTATAAAAACTTTTTTAACCTGTTAATATTATTTTATTTATATAGCAGCCAAGGACCGCTTATTAGGCTTTGCGAACCTCCAGGGCTCTTCACACCATAGAACTACTAGTCTACAGTGTTTCACTTTGCACCTGGCGGTCGCCACTGGGTATTTATAGTTAGGTGAACCCTGTTCCATAGAAAAAGTGTTTATTGTGTTACTGACAATGTTGGCAGTGGCACCCTTTGCAGAATCTCCACAAAACTTTCCAAAAAGGTGCAACATTTTAGGTAGTTTTGTGCATTGAATGTTTTGAGGTGATACATCAAGCGGGGGCCCAGAAAATAGGAGTCCTAAAATGCAGATCCCCATGCATTTTTCATAGACTTCTTTAGACAGGGCTACTGCAACACTGCATGGAATTACACCAAATTTGGCAGGAAGGTAGATCTTATTGCACAGATTGTGATTTGAAGTAAATCCATTCAGTATCATGCTCAATGAACTTCAATCTTTGGAAAATGTCACTGCTCGCCTCCTACTTAAGAGTCTTAATCACCAATCGGTGTCCAGACCCAAGAGGAAGCTGCACTTCGCCATGTGGAAGAATTGCTTTCAAGGCCCTTTGCATCATATACAAGCACTACATGGTCTATGGTCTGACACTTTAAAGAAAGTCTCAACTAGTATATTCAAAACAGGTGCTTAAGATCCTCAACTGGCAAGACTGTGATGGTGCCCAAATTCAAACGCATGGGTTGAGGTGGCCACAGCTTTGTACTGGGAGCCTCTAAAACCTTGATAAAGCTTCCAATGCACCTTAAAATCTCTCGAAATCTCACGATGTTCAGGAAGATTTTCAAGACTTGGTTATTTAGTACTGTATAGGTCTCTTCCTTTCCGGTTCTTTTTTCTGCACACATAGCTAGTGCCAAGGCATACTCGGGTATTTGAGTGCTCATTAAAACTATCCAATACAACTAACAGTAATTTTTGAGAAATTAATGTTAAAAACATAAATAAATATCTGGATGGTTGGATTCAAGGGACTCTGGCAAGAGTCCCTGAGACCCAAAGTTTTAAAGTTTAGCTTTCTTATTGGCCTAGAGAGCATTTATTTCAAATGGACCAATTTACTCTTGCTGGTGTCAGAATCCTCCGGGGGTGAGCGCTCTGATTGGCTGCAAGCAACATGAGAAAAATGTTGCTCCCTGCCGTTACAGAACTCGGGGAATTATTTCCTGGTCCTGAAGTTAAAGAAAATAAAATAACATAAGGCGGAACGGTACGGATACTCTGCCCCCAGATAAAAAAAAACATTATTTTCCCCTATCCTGCCGGACTCATGCAGGATTGGTGAAAAAAAACGCAAAACAAAATTTTGTGGTGGTTTTTGAGATAATGGGTGTTGTGGGACCGTTTGGGGAGGTTCAGGATGGGTCTGGTTGTAGCGTTCTTTATGACCAGAAGTCTTCTGAGGTGCTGGATGGAGAAGCCAGCATACAGAGCTTTGCCATAGTTGAGGCAGCTGGTGACAAGGACCTAAGTGACGGACTTTCTGGTGTTGATTGGGATCTCTCTGAAGATTATGCAGAGCATGTGAAGTATGTGGAAGCAGGAGGACTAGACTGCATTGACGTGTCGTTTCATGGTCAGTTGGCTGTCAGGAATGATCCCTAGGTTGCACGTTTGATCTATTGGTGTGGGAGTAGGTCCAAGATTGGCAGGCCACAAGCTGTGGTCCCAGACAGAGGTGTTGTTCTTAAAGATCCGTACTTCTGTCATGCTGTCCAGTCTGAGGCAGTTGTCGCCCATCCATTTGGCTACGTTGGTCATGGCATTGAAGAAGTTTGTTGTGGCATTGACAGGGTCCTCAGTGAGTAAGAGGATTGGTTGAGTGTTGTATGTCTAGGAGATTATGTTGATGCCATGGGATCTGAAGACGTCCGTGAGGTGGGTCATGTAGGTTTTAAAGAGGGTGGGACTGAGGGATGATATTTGGAGTATGCCGCATTTGATGGCCTTGGCTGAGTTGAACGGTGGCAGTCTGATGCTCTGTGTACATCCTGTAAGGAAGGAGGTGATCCACTTGAGAGTGTTTTGCTGCATTCCAATACTGTAGAGTCTGTTGATAAGGGTGTTGTGGGAGACAGCCTCAAACACCATTGAAAGCTTGAGGAGGATCAGGGCCACAGTTTCTCCATGGTTGAGGAGATTTCTGATGATGTGTGTGGCAGCAATCAACGTGGTCTCTGTGCTGTGTTTGGCCTGGAATCCTAACTGTGAGGTGTCCTGTAGGTAGTTTTGTTCCAGGAACTCGATGAGCTGCTGGTTCATGGTTTTATTGAGTACCTTGGCCAGGTAGGGGAGCAGGGAGATTGGTCGATAATTTTTCAGACTACAGGGTTTCTTGGGGGGGTCTGAAAACTAAGTGTTTCCATCTGACTGTGAAGGTTGCTGTAGAGATGGAGGTGTCGAGAATGCTGGTGAGTTCAGTGCAGATCGTGTTTGCTCTGAGGTTGAAGAGGTGGTGTGGCCCTTAAATTTTAGCCCAAAGGGATGAAGTCCCTTGGGCCTGATAAGCCTAAGGGAGGGGGGTCATGCAGCACTCCTTTCCTATTGAACAAAAATAGGCCCTGGTATGAGGTACCCGGGACCAGAGGCTTGGGGAGGGGGGATACATGTCCCCCCTCCCCTTTTATTAGGCATTGCCCTGGGGGCTGGGAGCCCCAGGATCAAAAAGGCTTGGCGAGGGGTGCCACATGGCCACCTCCCCTTTTTTTTTAACTTAGTCCCGTATGGGGTCTCCTTGGCCCGATGCCAACCTTATGCTGGCAAAGGCTCTGCACATTGCGGGGCTGGCTGCCTGCTGGGGACTTGCTCTCAGGGCCAACCCGAAGGCAATGCATGGGGGGGTTGGCTTTACATATGGTAATATAATATTACTTATCATTAAAAAATCCTAGAAATTCACCACTGAAAAATTAATGTTATAATTAGGTGAATATGTCAATAACAACTTTAATGTTTTGAACTTAAAAAATAAAAATTCACCAATTATAGTTATCAGTACTAAATATAACTTGGACCCCCTCCATGCACTGCTTATGACCTCATATATTATATCGCTCATGACATGTTCAATTATATAATGTGTGACTGATGGCATCTCAATGACATCTGTTAGAAATGGGGGTCTCTAGTTGACAATGATTTTACCTTTGTCCAAATAGGGACCCTTCTTACTAGTCAGGGTAAGGGGATACACTTCTCACCCCCTTGGTAGCTTGGCACGAGCAGAAAGGCTTATCTCAGAGGCAGTGTGTAAAGCATTTGTAAACACATACAGTAATACAGTGAAAACACTACAAAAGGACGCCACACCAGCTTAGAAAAATAAGATATCTTTATCTAAACCAAACAAGAACAAAACAACAAAAATCCACAATACAATAATTAAAATAACCTCAAAAAGAAATATTGTAGCAGCAATTAACTCCCCTTGGAGTTATCACAACGACGTGACAGATGAAAATCCCAAAGTACAGTACCGACCGCGAGGTGCACGGCGTTGTGCCTGGAGTCGTACGGACCCCCAAAGAACCGTACCTTGGAAACGATGAAAGTAAAGATGATGCACAGAGTTGAGGACGTGATGCTTCATTGGCACCGGATGGCGTTGTTTCCTTCTGACCACAGGGAAGGTGATGTGTTGGTTCTTTATAACCATTGGGAGGTGAGGCCTTAGTTCCTTACTGCGATGTGGGTGAGTTGAGGTTTGGTTCCTTACTGTTGTTGAGAGGTGAGGCATCGGTTACTTACTGGTGCTGGAGAGGTGATGTCAAGGTGGCAGCGAGGCATTTGGTTCCTTATGACGGGGCAGTGTCAATGGATTCGGGAATCACCCATGTTGAGTGTCACCTCTACGTTGATGAAGCACTGTCGTCGGTGAAGTTGGGGCTGTGGTGCGAGTCGGGACGGAGCGTTGTAAGCATCACAAGCTGTGTCCTTGGCTCTGGTGGAGGCACCGGCCTCGTTGACAGTTTCGGAGTCTATGCTGCGTGGCGTCGGGCCTACGGTATCGCTCGCCGGCGTCAGTGTTGCAATTTTCCTCTGTGGCACCTGAAAGAGCAATTCCTGTTGCAGAACAACAGAGGGAATGAAGTCTTTGGGTCCCTGAGACCTCAGAACAGGAGGCAAGCTCTACCTCAGCCCCTTGGAGATCTTCTTCACGTTGGAGACACAGCACAAAGCAGTCTTTACCCTCTCCTTGGTAGAAACAGCCACTGCAGGCCAACATCAGACAGCACACAGCAAAGAGGCAGTACTTCTCCTCCAATTTCTCTCAGGTCTTCTCCTTGGCAGAGGTTCCTTCTTGATCCCGAAGTATTCTAAAAGACTGGGGTCTGTGACCCACATTTTATAGTCAAAATTCCTTTGTTCTCTTGTGGCAGAGAGTTTCTTTGCTTAGCAAAAAACTGTTCTGTCCTCTCTGGCCCAGCTTCCTTGCAGGAGGTGAAGACAGCATTGTCCATGGGAGACCAGGCCCATTCAGGTTTAAATGGAATCTCCTCCCCCTACTCTAAAAGCAGCCCAGGTCTATTCTGCCCATCCCTGACTTAACCTGCCCCCCCCACCCAAGTGGCTGTCTGAACAAAATGCACATCCCCAGACCCTGTCACTCTAAAGCCAGATAGTCAATACACAAATCTAGCAGAGGCACACTGTATGGCTAAGCAAGTAAAATAACCACTTTCTAAAATTGGTATTTTCAAAGCCAGAATATAAAAAGGATCCTTACCCAAAGATGCATCCTTATATTCTTCAGGCATGCCAAACTCCATTTCCTTTCTTGTTCTCATGGGCAGCTATACTTATAAATTATAATAAGTAAACTCCCCAATCTATCTCATGGGACAGATAGCCTTTCAATAGTGAAAACAAATCCCTGTATTTCACAATCAGGTTATGTTACACACATCAACACATGTCCTACCTTTTACAGGCAATGCACCCTGCCCACAGGAGTATCTTGAGCCTACCTTAGAGGTGACTCACATGTCAGAAAAGGGAAGGTTAGGGCCTTGCAAGCGGGTGCACGTGCCAGATCGACATGGCAATACTAAACTGCACACACCCGCTGCAATGGCAGGTCTGATAACCTTTTGCAAGGCTGCTTGTATGGGTGGCACAATCAGTGCTTCAGGCTCACTAGTAGCATTTGATTTACAGGTCCTAGGCACACACAGTGCACTGTACTAGGAATTTAGTAGTAAATCAAATAGGCCAATTAAGGAAACACTAATCTATGACAACAGTTTACAGAGAGAGCACTTGCACTTTGGCACTGAACATCAGTGGCAAAGTGCCCAAAGCATCTAGACCATCAAAAATGAAGTCCAACACACAGTAAAAATACATGAGGGAGGGGCATACAAAACAGGGGAAACCCACGCCAAGGATGCCAGGTCTAACAACATCAGTCTAAAAATTGCACACAAGCTGCTATTGTAGACCTGAGACATGTTTAAAGGGCTACTTAAGTGGATGGCATAATCTGTGCTGCAGGCCTCTTCATAGCATTTAATTTACAGGCCCTGGGTACATTTAGCACCACTTTTCTAGGGACTAATAAGTAAATTAAATATGCTGATTGGGTGTTAGCCAATTGTACAATATTTAAAGGAGAGAGCACAAACACTTTAGCACTGGTTAGCAGTAGCAGAGTATGTAGTCATAAAAGCCAAAAATAATGGGGTTCAGATATATAGGAGGGGGAAGGCAAAAGGTTTAGGGTGCCCTTACAGACAGGGCCAAGTCCAACAGTTACCAACTGAGGATATATCTTAATACCCCCATTATAATATTTTTAACAACCCTGCCTACTCCACTAATAAAGGGATACCTTGGAGTAAGCCGGAGGTTTTTTAATCTTTATGCCCCCTGTTCTTTTTCTCTAAGTGCTCCCTGGAATGTGGTGAGCCCACCCTGACTTTTAGGAGTCAGGGTGAACCAGATGATGAAGCATGACACTATTAGAGTGTGTGAGGGTTATTTGAAGAAAAGGTTGGTGGAGTTCTACCTGCTAACTCAAGGTCATCAGATAGCGTTACAACAGTAGGTCGGCTACTTTGTGGAATATGTTCAAGGAAGTGGCTGAGTGAGGCATTGGCCGTCATGGCGCAACCCCTCACTCCGCCACTTCAGAAACACAAGGCTGCACTATCTTTACAACGATATGGTGCAGCATTGGTCCCCCCCCCGCGCTGGCGCTAAACTTAGCAGTGTAGCGCCAGCGCAGGCACCCTTGCACCATGGTACAAAGGTGTCTGAATGCAGGGAAAAATTATTTATGTACTGGAAGGTCCCCCTTCCTGTACATAAACAATCTTTGAATGCCATTTTGGCACTTCTATGCGTGTTGCTTAATGCAGCACACATGGAAGTCACAAAATGGCATTTTTGTTTATGATTGTTTATGTACAGGAAGGGGGACATGTACATAAGGGGTATCGTTATATACATCATTTACACTCGCCATGGCTTATCATTGTATAACTGTTTACACACAGCACATATTTCAAACAGTTTGTAGGAAAATTGTGTGTACTGACCTTGTATTAAGGGAATTTAAAGACAAGGGAAAAGATTTTTATTTCAGTTTGAATAAAATAGGGATTTATTTTGAAAAGAAAATGAAAACTATTGTGCTTGGATGTTTCCCATGTGACATGCATGAGGGGCTGTGGGCGTGCAAACCACGTAATCTCTGAGATACAGTGGTGATAATTAATGCACAAACTATGTTGAAGGTGCTAAGCTGCTCTCAGTTAAAATGATACGCTTTGGAGCATTTGATTAATATTTTCTCTTCAGAGGGTAAACATGAAGTCAGAAGTAAGCTCTCCTAAGCCAGGCTCCACTTGTCATTGAGCGTGTCCGTGTGTGACATTAATATCTCGCTTATTGCTTTCAGTTTCATCACAGTCTCTGTCTTCGCTTCTGGTTTCCATGCATCTCCATGTGTCCAGGATGTGCCCCTTATGCCCTTGAATTTGCAGTTTGGATTACATACTTGTTTAGATTCACGTGCCATATTGAAATTACATAATTACGTTATCTAAAATACGTAGGAGCAGATTTACAAGCCCTTTGCGCCTCTTTTCTACCGCCGTTCTGTCACTTTTGTGAGGCAGCGGCAGCACAAAAGAAGCGCCATGGTGCGGGGTATTTACACCGTGACGTATCTGGGAGATGCGTCACGTTGTAAACCCCTGCGCCATAAGGAGGCGTTCCGGCGCAGGTGGGGGGGCCTTCCTGTGCAGGAACGCCTCCTAAAAGTGGCTGATGTGAAATCTACAAGATTTCACTCAGTCACTTTTAGGCCAATGCTGCGTCAAAACCCCGCGCCTGCTTGAAGCAGGCGTAAGGCGTGACGAAGCATTGGACAGATGGGGCCCCCCAGAGCATTGCTGGAGCTTCTTCGCGCTTGCGACGCAATTCCAACAATGCGCCGCCTTTATAGCACAGATGGGTCATGCATCTGTGCCGTTTTTGCCACATGGTGCGCCGCATTGTAAATGTGGCGCGCAAAAAGGGAGATAGGTCCTTAGCGGGGCTGAGGGAGGGCTGTACCCTATATAACTCTAACACACAAAAAAGTGCCCCCTTTCTCAGTCTACTTCTAGTCTAACCTCAACTGGGACCAAATAAAAAAATTAATTAAACCTGGTCCGATCTATTTATTTATACCTTTTAGTCATATGATTTCATACAAAAATTATTTATGATGGCAGAAAAACAATACACAATATGAAGAATTACGTACGGTCTTACTCAATAAACAATAAACATGAAACGTATTACAAAAAATATTCAAGAGAATAACATGAACAAAACATCCAACAAACAGTACAAAAGGCAATTAATCAATTTTACAATATATTAGACCATTTCTATGATCCAAATTACTTTCCTTAAAAAAGCTGGTTCATAACAAGAGCAACAATACATGTGTCAATTTATCAAAAAGAAACACTAAATGTTAAAGTTGGCTCTTGAAGGATTTGCCTACGCGTTTCAGGTTCGGGCCATAAGTGCCCAAACCATCATCAGGGCTCTGTTATTGTTCTGTTATTTTTCTGTTAGGATGCAAAAAAACGAAGTTTTAATGACACCTAATGGCCTCTTTTCTAAAACACACCATTTGGATAAGATATAAATATACCTGTATGCTCCTATGTGGATAACCTGTGGGAACTTCTGTAAATGGACACAATCCTTTCTTTAGGCCTCAGATGGAGCAACTTTTCTTTCAATATAAAGGAATTCTACAAATGAACAATGAATCGTTCACAATTGTAGAAATTACTCATAGGACATTGCAACAACTTATTAGGATATTTAGGGAATTTGTACCTTAGTCAGAGCAGTCTTACGATGCAAGAAGGGGCAGAGGAATATCTGTTTCTTGTGTGCTTTAATCCTATTTAAATAATGGAAAGGGGTGACCACTCGGTCCCCCCGAACGTATGGCAGAGTACCACGATCCCCCCGGGAAGCCATCTTGGGCGGGAGGCGAGTCTCGGCTGGTATGCCCGAAGCGGCGTAGCCGGGGCGCGCCTTTTCCCGCCCTAGAGTGGGTTGGCCTAGACACTGACGCGGCTGGCCACGCCCTAGGGGCAGGCAGGGGCGGGTTTACGCCCGCCCTGAAGATGGATAAAAGGAGAAGCAAGATCCGAAGGCATCCTCTTGTTCCTGTGCTCTGAAGCTGCACCTCCTCGCTGCACGTGAGCTCGAGACGGAACAAAGAGCCAATTTTGAGCGTTGTAATCGTTCTTGTTTGTCTTTCAGATATCCTGTTGGAGAATGCCGAGGAAGGCCGGAAAGTGCATGACTACTGACCAGATGCTGCGCGTTCTCATGAAGGAGATGGCCGAATTAAAGAGGCGGATGGATAAGAACGAAGAAGGGGGACCGAAACGTCCTTTGGCGGGGGCAGCCCCGGGAGGGAAAAACAAGAGGCCCAGGAGGGGAGCAGCGGGAGAAGACATCCCGGGTCCCAGTGCCCCGCTCGAGGCACCAACTCCCGTGCCGGAGGAAGGGAATCCGATTCCCGTTGTGGTCACCCCCGTGTCCGGGGAAGATATGCCGCCCGAGCTGGCAGCACAATTGGCAGCGTGGTTGGGAAAAGGTAGCGAGGGCGCCACGGCTGTCGACGCGCAGGAGCTAATGAAGCAACTGCGTGAGTCACGGGAAGCAGCGAAGGTGTCCACGCCGGCTGCAGCAGTAGAGAAGTCGCAGGGGACGGGTTCAGTAGCAGAGACAACGTCCGGTGCAGGTAAGCGGCCATTGCCGATTGCGAGGGATGAGTCAGCACCCTCTCGTAGGGAAAAGTTGGGTCAGCATGTTCCTTTGGCTATTAAGGAAAAGATATGGGCAGGGGAGTACGTAAACATATTCTCGTTGCTTACTGACCATTATGAGATGGAGCATGTAAAGAGCCAGAAGGAGCTCATGCATCCGAGTGTTTGGCGCGCAAAAATGGCCGCCTTTAAGGTAAATGAAAACATTGGCAATTGGGGCCAAGCGTGGGGGGTTTTTACATCGATTTTGGGGGAGCGAAGGCCCGATCTGTTACCCGAATTGCCGATTTATCAGTCACGAATCATGGGGTACTCGGTATCACACGAGGGTAATCATTGGTTCTGCTATGATAACCTGTTTAGAAAGGCTAAGGAACATGATAAAAACTTAACATGGGATTGTTATGATTCTGTGTCATGGTCCAAAATGAAGGAGACTGGTATGTTAAAATTGCCATTAGTGGGGAGTATCGTTGGCGAATCTTCCCGCCAGTATGCGGGGACGCCCTTTCGGTCAGGTGCGGGTACAGACAATTACTCGAAGCCTGCCGGTAACACAGGAAAAAAGGGGGTTTGTTGGAACTTCAACAGAGGTAAATGTACTAGGCCCCAGGGATCGTGCAAATTTAGACACGAATGTAGTGGGTGTGGGCAATCATCCCATCCTGAGTCCACGTGCAGAGCCAAAACGGGTGATAACGGGGGTAGAGGAGGCGCCAAACAGGTCTAACATAGTCCGAGGGGCGCCTTTACCTACCCCGATTGATACCTTGGCAATGATTCCTTGGCTCAGTGAATACCCGGATCGTGCTTCTGCTGGGGTGTTGCGGAACGGGTTTTCTTATGGTTTCCGCATCCCAGTGGGGGACTTTCAAGGTGCAACGAAATGTAAAAATCAGCTATCGGTCTTTCAGCATACGGCTGTGGTACAGGATAAGATCAGGAAGGAGGTTACTCGAGGTCGAGTCGCCGGTCCGTTTAGTGTACCACCGGTTCCTAATTTTGTTTGTTCCCCTTTAGGTGTGGTCCCAAAGAAGGACCCGGGTGAGTTTAGGCTGATACATAATTTATCAGCCCCACGTGGTCTTTCCGTAAACGAAGCGATAGACCCGGAAGTGTGTTCGGTGCGGTACGCATCCTTCGATGAGGCCGTAGCCATTTTGAATCGCCTGGGGCCCGGGGCGCTGATGGCAAAATCTGATATCGAGTCAGCGTTCCGGTTGCTCCCGGTACATCCAGACGATCAGCGTCTCTTAGGTTTCACGTTTCAGGGTCATTATTACATGGATAGGTGTATGCCGATGGGGTGCTCTATATCTTGTGCCTATTTCGAAAAATTCAGTAGTTTTCTACAATGGGTCTTCACAAGGAAGACGGGTTTCCAGAATGTGATGCATTACCTTGATGATTTTCTGTTCCTGGGGGCAGCCGGGGACCCGGAATGTGGGCAGGCTTTGGCACAGTTTTGTGTCTTGATGAATCAATTTGGCGTGCCATTGGCACCAGGTAAGACTGTGGGGCCTTCCACTTGCCTCGAGTTTCTGGGGATCGAGTTAGACTCCGCAGAAGGTTGTTTTCGTTTACCAGCTGACAAAGTGTCAAAGTTCAGGACATCCCTGCAGATGTGTATAAGGGGACCTAAGGTTAAGCTGCATCAATTACAGCAGTTAGTTGGCCAGTTGAATTTTGCCCTGAGAGTTATCCCAATGGCCCGCCCCTTTTCCCGTTCGATCGCTCAAGCCATGGTCGGCCTGAAGGAGTGCCATCATCGCACAAGGCTCTCGGCAGAGGTCCGCCAGGACATGCGCATTTGGTTGGCATTTCTGGCGGATTTCAATGGTCGAGTCGTTTGGAACAAACCAGCCGTGTCCTCTGAGGAGCTGGGGCTGTGGACAGATTCGGCAGGGAGCATAGGTTTCGGTGCCATATTCGGCACGAGATGGTCTGCACAAAAGTGGCCGACATGGTGGCATGACAGTGGGCTGACAGGTAACATTGCTTTCCTGGAACTTTTCCCCATTTTAGTGGCCCTGAGAACTTGGCCCGAAGGGTTCAAAGATCACTCTGTGGTATTTTGGTCTGACAATATGACCGTGGTCGAGTGTATCAATAGTCAGGCAGCACGATGCAAATGGATTCTGAGGCTGCTCAAGGAGATTGTTTTACTTTGTATGCAATTGAATGTGCTATTCAGAGCAAGACATGTCCCAGGGGTAATGAACCAGGCGGCTGATGCACTGTCTCGTTTTCGTATGCAGGCTTTCTGGGGTTTCCTTCCCACAGCGGACCTGGAGCCGGCACCCTTCCCCGAAGCTCTCTGGTCTCTCGGTGCCCCGAACTTCGTAACCTCGTGGGAGAGAGTTTAGCACCCAGGACGAGGAAGGCATATGAAGGGGCGTTCCGGTCCTATTTGGCCTTTTTGGGGACTGATAGGGAGGAGCTTTGGGGCCAGGAAGAGTGGGTGGTGGATTTTCTGATGTCCTTACATCGGGTCGGGAAATCGGTGGCCACGGCTCAGAGGCATCGGGCTGCCATTTCCTTTGTTGCTAGGGCTCACGGGATCCATGATCCGACAGCGTCTTTCGTTGTACAGAAAGCGCTACGGGGTGGCAACGCCTGGAGGGTCGCAGAGTAGATGAGAGGCGCCCGATAGGTTTGGATAGGCTGGCCCAGTTATTATCCAGACTCCCTGCTACGTGTTCATCTCAGTTTGAGACAGTGTTATTCCGAGCCGCTTTTACGCTGGCATTCCATGGGGCTATGCGGGTAAGCGAATTAATGGCGAGGAACAAGCAGGATGTGACAGGAGGATTGTGCCGGGAGCACGTCCAGATCAGAGGGGAAACGATGACGGTCTCATTTGTCAGGTCCAAGACCGATCAAAGTGGGATGGGTGACTGCGTAATCATACGCAGGATTCCCGGGTCCTCCATATGCCCGGTAAGGTGTCTAGAAGATTATTTAGCACAAAGGGTGGCATCATGGGGGGGACCTTGTTGAGACACGCTGACGCCACCCCACTGACAAAATTTCAGTTTCAGCGGGTGCTTGCGATGTCGATTGCCGCTGCGGGCTTGAACCCAGGCGAGTTTGGGACCCATTCCTTTCGGATAGGGGCTGCTACAGAAGCTACAGCCAGGGGTCTGGATGTTGAACAAGTTAAACGGGTGGGGCGTTGGTCCTCCAATTGTTATAAAAGGTATGTGCGGTTGCACATGTTGTGAAGCTGTAAGCAATGTACTCACGCTTCTTGTTTTTGTTTGGTTTTCAGTTGCGCAAGCCTACGAGGCGGGGCGGACTTTGCAGGCGACCCTACACCGGGCCAGCGGTCAGGCATCACCGGCTGTGAAAAAGGAGGTGTGGGTTGTGGGCCACTCATATGTGAGACGTGCCGCAGACGTATTCAAGGCAGGTGATATGATTCACGTAGCTGGGGAATACGGGGACAGTGTGTCCTTCTACGGAAGAGGCGGTCTCTGTATTGACCAGTTTCAATCATTTTTTGAGGGTTTGCTAGGGCGGACGAGGTCACCGCCGTCTGTAGTGATAGTACATCTTGGGGGTAATGACTTGGTCACCACTGGTAGACGACTTCTTCTTGAGGCGATGCTTTCCACTGTAAGTTGGTTAGCGAGGAGAGTTCCAGGGTAGGAGGGGTTACAGCCCCCTCCTGGGGAATTTCCCGGGGCCAGGACGTCTGCGACGGCAGATATGGTAAGTTGTGTGGGGTTTGGGGGGGGGGTCTACGGTACCTTCTAGATACCTCACACGAGTCCTCGTACGACCTCTAAGTGGCGTCGAGTTTTATTGGGGCCCCCGTCAAGTCAAGGGAAATTGGTAATTGCACTTGAGGTACGCCTCTGGGCCGCCCCTCACAAGTGAGGGCGATATTTCTGGGTTAGGGATCTTGACACCGGTTACGACCTTGCCGTTGGCCCTTAAACGTTAGGATGTACAATTTCAAAATTTCAAGTAAATGTTTTGCAGGATGTTAGTTCGGCTAGGAGAACCTTTGTATTAGAGAATCTGTTAAGGTTAGCCAAACATCGCAATGTGGTAATGAAATTGTACATAATATGAAACTGTTTATTTAATTTTAATTTTGTTTCATATTTTAATAAATACGGCCGGGGGGGTTACTCCCTCCCGTCTTCCAAAGACTTCAGAACTGTTTCCGGTTTCCCATTCTTGGGGATTGTGTTGAGAGGGGGTGGCGGGTATCTCAGCCATACACATAGCGTGCTTTTAGCAACCTTGTATATTTCAGTTTTTTACATCATATGTAGGCTTTCCTGTTTTCAGTTTCTATTTTTGGTAAATTCTGGTGGGGGTTTTTCAGTTTTTTCAATACCTCAAAAAACAGTGGTTATCAGTGGTTACATATTTTCGTGCCATTAAAAAAAACAGAAACAGTGTTTTTTCGGTGTTTATGGAATTTTAATTTAATTTGAATTATTATTTGCTTTCTGCACTGATGAGGTATATGAGATCCAAATACATTTTTACTGGACCAGAATGGACTACAAAGTCAATAGCATTCTTCATTAACTCTGAAGATGGTAAAGATGCTTCCAGCATACCGTCTAGCAAGTGACAAGGATCTCTTACAGGGAAGCACTCAGCTTAGGTATTGATTTAGACAGACCACCATACAGCTTTTTCACATACATAGCTGAATTACTGCAAATACAAACAATATCACTCCAATCTTTATTGAACTTGGTAGGAACTTTTTTCATCAGTATTCTAAGCGGCACTGCGTTCCATTTTTACCAAATGTCTGGTGTCATGTTTTCACCACTATCTCAGATGCTTGGTGACAACATTCTTTTCACATATACCTGTCACTACATCTTGCATTGAATGTTTAAAGCGTGGGGTGTTTGGCATATCACTTGCAATCAACACTGACTCAATAGAAAAGGGGGCTGATGTATCAAAGGATTTCACCCATTCTCTGTCTGTGGGTAAATGTGATGGTATATATTAGGAAAGATTCTTATGAAACCAGCCTTTTTACCTATCAGTGAAACCAAATGTAGCCAAAATATCAAATATGGTTACAATATTTCCAGATTCTGTGCAGTTAATAAAATAACTGAATTAGACCTAAAACATGCTTCTAAACACTGCATCTTTAGACCAAAGACCACAAACCTGAAAATAGCAGAATGAAGAAGAGACAATGTTTTAGTGGCATCCCTAAACAAAAAACTCAAGCAGAATAATGTTAGCCCAGTCTTTCTTGATGCTACCTTGTATAAAAAAGTTACATTGTATTGCCCCCTTCAGGAACACATAGAAATGATTCTTTCAATCATCTTTTCCTTTCTTTGAATGGCACTTAGTTTGTGGTTGCAAAGGTGTTTTTTCAGTGTTTATATGTTTACGCCGGTGATGGCTATTTTCCTTTCTGTGGGGTTTTATCAGTTATTTTAGGTTTAAACCTAAAACCAGATAGCCTAATCATATGCCTGTCATACCTGTCATGCACTGCACTGTAATGGTCGCGGTCAGGTACTTCGTATTTTTATCAATGGTGGCTATGCTCACCTGTTTAAACAATGTGCTTGTGAGGGCACGGTTTTTAAAGGGGGTAGTGCCAAAGCAGTTCGTCTAACATTATTACCAGGTTTCAAGCACTCTCATACCTGTATTAATATGGCGCAAGGTGCTGCCTCTCGCCCCCGTCTGTCGCCCCGTCTGGGGCTGCACGTATATTGGGCTTGTTTTTCTTTTAAAATCGCGAGTTCCGATTATGCCACAAAATAGTCGTTCTCTACAAAAGAGGAAAGTGGTATTAGATAGCTCGCGGTTTTGGGGCTTACGTTAAACACAAAATCGGCCGGGACAGCCGTGTTTGTCACAATACCTTGTAATGCGATCTGCTTCTGCTGTGTCAAGCCGGTGTCTCTCATTCACTTCCTACTCATTTGTGAAGCCGGCGGCCATTTTGCCAGAGTATAAAGCGACCGCTAATGAAAAGGATGCATTATGGAAATTGGAGTATTTCGGAGTTTTTGAGCGCATTGTGGATATTTTCGGGAATGGCACGAAGATGTTTAATTGGCCCCAATGTAATTTTAAAGGAGATACAACAGGCTTATCTCATTGAATAACGTTCTTAAACAAGGATTAATTTGCACAGTCTTGAGTCTAATAGTAGAAAGCTAATACTATATAAATGCTTTCAACTCATTACATCCTAAGCGTTTACAAACAAGCAGTATGACTCCAAGTATCATAATCTTGACAATTCTGACATATTGCTTAAGCCAGTTGTTATGCAGTTAAATTTCAAAATTAGGTATGCTTCTTTCTCAAGTAGCATCCTGTCAATGTCAGCAGGGCGCTGTATGTTACTCATTGTGTGAAGTACAGACCATCTAAAGTCATTTTCATTATGGGACATTTCAACAAAATGTTCAACCATAGGGGCTGTGAGTATTTTCTTTTTTATCCTTGACCTGTGCTGGCCTATTCGAAGGTTCACCTGCTGGTTTGTTTTGCCTATATAGATCTTCTGGCAAGGGCAAATGATCACGTAAATTACGTTTTTGGTTTTACAATTCGAGAAACAGAGATGTTTCCATTTCACTTCTTGGTGCTGGAACTCAGTTCCTTCAATAGTGCTGCCACATGAAACACAATTACCACACCTATGGTGCCCTTCTATTGGTTTCATGTCCCATAACGCACGGAGATCATGTTTTGGTTGGGACTTCGGGAGATCAGCTCTCACAATTTGTTGTCCTAAGCTCTGGTTCTTTTTGTATGTGAAAATGGGGCGGGGGAAAGGGCATTCCAGGTCTTCCAACAAATGCCAGTTTTTAAGTACCGCTTGTCTAAGCTTGTGCGTATCCGGCCCAAAGGTGGTAACGCATACTAGTCGGTCTAATTCCTTCTTCTCTTTAGTTTGCAATAAGGTTTCCCGGGGGGTAAACTGAGCCCTTTTATAGGAATTCTTCAAAAGCTTCCTTGGGTACCCTCTATGGATCATCTCATTGCAGAATACCTGGGCATGATGGTCGTAATCCCCTATCTCGGAACAATTTCTCCGGATACGCAGCATTTGTCCATACGGCAAGTTGGCCTTCAGACTTCTGGGATGATAACTTTTGTGGTGTAGAATGGTATTCTTGTCCGTCGGTTTCTTATATAAGGAGGTTTTCAATTTACCATCCTCACAGGTAACCTCGACGTCCAAGAATGTCATTCTCGTGGTGCTTGTCTCAATAGAAAACTTAATGTCCCTATGTCTATTATTAATCCATTCGTGGAACGCCAAGAGCTCAGGCTGGCACCCCTGTAATTTCTACAATTGTGAACGATTAATTGTTCATTTGTAGAATTCCTTTATATTGAAAGAAAAGTTTCTCCATCTGAGGCCTGAAGAAAGGATTGTGTCCATTTACAGAAGTTCCCACAGGTTATCCACATAGGAGCATACAGGTATATTTATATCTTATCCAAACGGTGTGTTTTAGAAAAGAGGCCAATAGGTGTCATTAAAACTTCGTTTTTTTGCATCCTAACAGAAAAATAACAGAACAATAACAGAGCCCTGATGATGGTTTGGGCATTTATGGCCCGAACCTGAAACGCGTCGGCAAATCCATCAAGAGTTTCTTTTTGATAAATTGACACATGTATTGTTGCTCTTGTTATGAACCAGCTCTTTTAAGGAAAGTAATTTGGATCATAGAAATTTGCATTTTGTACTGTTTGTTGGATGTTTTGTTGATGTTATTCTCTTGAATATTTTTTGTAATACGTTTCATGTTTATTGTTTATTGAGTAAGACTGTACGTAATTCTTCGTATTGTGTATTGTTTTTCTGCCATCATAAATAATTTTTTTATGAAATCATATGACTAAAAGGTATAAATAAATATACCGGACCAGGTTTAATGAATTTTTTTATTTGGTCCCAGTTGAGATTAGACTAAAAGTAGACTGAGAAAGGGGGCACTTTTTTGTGTGTTAGAGCATTGTAAATGTGGAGCACCATTTGTGGTGGAGCTGCGGTGCACAATAACTGGCGCATCCCTGGGGATGCGCCAGTTATTGTAAATCTGCCCCGTAATGTATGAATGAGTAAAGACATTCATCTGGTGCACAGGGGTGTTACACATGACCTAGCATCCGTTGTGGCATAGGATCCCCAACCATTCAGGTGCCCCCCAAACCTTCAAGGGGCCCCCATATAGCGGAAGGCCGATGAATATATGCGAGATACAGAGATCAAGTGATGGATGGAATGCGGGAACACAAGCAACCCAGAACCTGCTTCGTCCTGGGTATGGCTATGGGCTCATCAGCCAGGTACATCTTGGTTCCACTTACCCATGAGCACAGGACCTACGTCTGGGCATGCATAGTTTACTTACACCTACACAAAAAATGTATAAAAAAGTGATGGATGAAATTCTTGGATTCATCTCAACCACTTGCAATTTACTCAGCCACATCCCAGTCCATAGTTACTGTGCATACCATATCATCTCAGTTTGGACCCAGCTATATGCAATGACCCTGCTCCAATAACAATACTGAAGCCCGAACTGCCAGGCCAGGTCCTCCCTATACCAGAACCCAAGCAAACCAGAACCTATTTTCTCTAATTATGGACTCATCAGCCAGGTACAGCTTGGTTCCAGTGACACAGTGTGCACGGGACCCATGTCTGGGCATACACGTCCCACTTACGCTGATTCACAAAAGTATACAAAAACATGATTGATGGAATGCTTGAATTAATCTCAGTACTGGTAACTACTCTGGCCACATCTCAATCCACTGTTATTTTGCACACCATTTCACCACAGTTTGGACACAGCTATATGCAAATCAGTCTGGACCCTGCTCCAATCAGAAGAGTCAAGCCTGTACCAACAAACCAGGTCCTCCCTGAACCAAAACAGGAAGTAACCAGGACCAGTTGTGCCCAAATTATGGGCTCATAAGGAGGCCCATCTTGGTTCCAATGACAAAGGTGCACAGGACCCACACCTGGGCATACCCATATGACTTAGAGCAACACACTATGGTATACAAAGAAATGATGGAAGGAACGCTTCAATTAATCTCAGCCACTGAAAAGTACTTTGGGTAGCATCCCTATTCATCATAATTTTACACAACATTTCACCTCAGTTTGAACCCAGCTATATGCAAATCAGTCTGGACCCTGCTCTATTTAGAAAAGTCCAGCACAAACTACCAAGCCAGGCCCTCCCTGATTTGGAGCCCAAGCAACCCAGGACCATCGTTTTTGCATCCTAATTATGGGCTTATTGGCCAGGTATAGCTTGGTTCCAGTGACACAATGGATCTGGGACACTTGTCTGGGCATACACATCCCACTTAGGGTGACACACTAAAGTATATAAAAAAGTAATGGATGAAATGCTTGAATTAATAACAGCCACTGGGAATTATTTGGGCTGCATCCCAATCCATTGTTACTTTGCATATCACGTCACATCAATTTGACCCCAGCTTTATGCAAATCAGTCTTGACCCTGCTCGAACAGAACGGACAAGCCTCAACTGCCAAGCCAGCTCCTACCTGAACAGGAAAACAAACAATCCAGCCGGTTGTGGCCTAGTTATGAGCTCATTCGCCAGGTACACCTTGTTTCCTGTGACACAGGGTACAGGAGACCCATTTGTGGGCACACACGTCCCACTGACGCTGACACATTAAAGCATACAAAAAAGTGATGGATGGAATGCTTGAATTAAATTTAGCCACTAGTAATTAGTCTGGCTGCATCCCAGTCCATCGTTACATTTTACAAAGTGTCACCTTGGTTTGGACACAGCTATGTGAAAATCATTTGTGACCCTGCTCCAATGAGAACAGTCAGGTCTGAACTGCCAAGCCAGGTCCTCCATGAACCAAAACACACACAACCAGGACCAGTTTTGCCCTAGTTATGGGCTCATCAGCCCATAACTTTTTGGTGACAAAGACTGCAAGGGGCCCATGTCTGGCCAAACCCGTATGACTTAGAGCGACACACTAAGGTATAGAAAGACGTGAAGGCTGGAATGCTTCAATTATTCTCAACCACTGATGAGTACTTTGGGATGCATCCTACCTCATCATTATTTTACACACCATATCCCCTTAGTTTGGACCCAGGTATATCCAAATCAGTCTTGACTCTGCTCCAATTAGAACAGTCCAGCCTAAACTGCCAGGCCCTCCCTGAACCAGAACACAAGCAACCCAGTACTGGTTTTGCCCTAGGTATGGGTTCATCAAACAGGTCCAGTTTGGTTCCAGTAACACAGTGTGCACAGGACCCATATCTTGGTAAACCTGTCCCACTTACGGTGTCACATTAAAACATACAAAAAAGTGATGGATGGAATGTTTGAATGAATCTCAGCCACTGGCAATTACTCGCGCTACATCGCAATCCATTTGTATTTTACACACCAAGTCCCCTCAGTTTGGACCCAGCTATATGCAAATCAGTATTCACCCTGCTCCAATCAGGAGAGTCCAGTCTGAACTGCCAAGCCGGGCCCTTGCTGAACCAGAACAAGAGCAACCCAGTATAGATTTCACCCTGAATATGGGCTCCTCAGCCAAGTACAGCTTGGTTTCAGTGACACTGTGGACGTGGGACACATGTCTGGGCAAACACATCCCTCTTATGCTGATGCACTAAAGTATGCAAGAAAGTGATGGATGGAATGCTTGAATTAATTGCAGCCACTAGTGATTACTTGGGCTGCATCCCAATCCATCGTCACTTTGCACATGTGTCATCTCAGTTTGGACCATGCTTTATGCAAGTCAGTCTTGATCCTGCTCCAACAGAGCAAACCAGTCTGAACTGCCAAGCCTGAAACCTGAACCAGAACACAAGTGATCTAGGACTGGTTTTGCCCTAGTTATCAGCCCACCAGCCAGGTATAGTTTGGTTCCAGTGACACAGAGAGCACAGTACCCATTTCCGGGCATAAACGCCTCACTTAGGCCAAGACACTAAAGTATACAAAAAAGTGATGCATGAAATGCTTGAATTAATTTCATGTAATAAAAGCATGGGGGAACCCAATACACAGTTGGAGGCTTGGGCAAAATCAACAGTATCAAGTAAAAAGTACCTACAAGGGATTTTATTCGGTCAAAGTGATTATTTTACTTATGATTCAATATCTATAAGTTTTTAAACTATGTGTATTTATTGAAAAATACAAGCAGGTAATGCATAGGGAATTGAATCAAGAATGACAAACACGGGGATATCTTTAGATAAATATATTTTCTTTTTCAGACTTCAGAGTTCAAAGGGTACATACAACACTGAGGTTGATTCCAATGCATACAAATGAAAAAGGTACATCTTAATTTGACCTATATGTCATGAGTAAAAAATCCACTCCTGATAAAATCATAAAGGTGGCCAATATCTTAACAAATAAAACAGTCACTTGACGCGTATCAATAAACAAGGAATTGGATGGTACAGTCGACGTTTCGGTCTTTTGTCATGCGAATCCTTTAGACCATCTTCAGGACAACACAATCTGCATTTAACATTGACCCTTCCAAAAAGCGGTCAATCTCTCGGACCTTGGCAGTGCTGCATAGATTTCAAGGGGAAATACTGGTACTCCTAACTGTGTTCTGATATATTTATTATCAGAGCAGTGAAGTCATAAACTTCATGAGGTGTCTCTTCGGAAGGAAACCTCCTTGGTCTATTGGTATTTGTATCTAATGCTATAAATATTATAAATGTAGCACAAGCCACGGCCAATCGCCCATCACAGCGGAAGTTCACGAATTAATTTCAGCCACTGGTAATTATTCGGGCCGGAATGGAATGCTTGAATTAAACTCAGCCACTTGTAATTAGTTGGGCTGCATCACAGTCCATCGTTACATTGCACACTGAGTCACCTTAGTTTGGACCCAGGTGTATGCAAATCATTCTTGACCCTACTCTAAACAGTACAGTCCAGCCCAAACTGCCAAGCTAGGTCCCCCCTGAGCCAGAACACAACCTACTGAGGACCAGTTTCGCCCTAGTTATTGGCTCATCAGCCAGCTACAGCGTAGTCCCAATGACACAGTGTGCACTGGACTCACGTTTGGTCAAACCCATCCCACTTAGGGTGACCTACTAAGTTTACAAAAAGTGAGTTCTAAGTTGTTGCAATACAGTTTGGTGTGGCACATATCCCTAATGGGCGCAACACATGAGCCGTTTATCTTTCTAGGACCCCGCTGCCCTTCACTAAGGATGATTATGACCATGATGCGGATGAGGAGTGCCTCATTGCTGTGGTTGATGTTTGTTGTGTGGGGTTGTTTAATGAACATGACCGTTTTTCTGCAATGGAGTCTTATCGTGTACTTAAAACAGTGAAACATTTCATTGTGACTGGTTGGCCAAAGGAAAAACACTTAGATAGTGATCCACACCTATTTGCCAAAGTTGCTGATGAACTTACTTTGGAAGGGGGAGAGATCATCATGCGTGGAGATACATTTGTTCCTCCTGAGTCTCTCAGAAGTCGCATCATTGATGCTGGTCATGAGGGACATCTGGGTCAGACAAATACAAAGAGAAGAATTTGTGGTGTGTATTGGTGGCCTTCCATGGACCACCAAATCAATGATGTTGTGATGTTGTGGAAGGATGCATAACTTGTTGTACTAGCGATAAGGTTATAAAAATTGTCTCACCCCCAGTACAGCAGGTGGAAGTACCGAATAGTCTGTGGATGAAGTTGGTCATCGATTCTGTGGGACCTTTTAATGTGCTTCCCAACAAATGTAAGTTCGAGCTGGTTGTGGCTGACTATTTCAGCAACTGGTGGGAGGTACATTTTATGAGAGATCATAATTCCCATGAAGTCATCAAGTTCCTTCAAAGTCTCTTTGCCAGGGAGGGTTTTCCCAAGGAAATTGTGTCCGATAATGGGGTACAGTTTACCTCTAAAGAGATGTCTGATTTTCTTGTTCATTGTGGTATCACCCACCAACGTGTGGCCCTTTATCACCCACAGGCCAATGGTCTTATTGAGCGCACACACCGTATCCTTGTTAAGTGTGTTCAGTGGGCTGTCTCATCCAGAGTTGACATTAAGGAAGCTGTCCAAAGCATGTTGTGGGCTCATCGCACCCCACCGAGTGCAGTTACAGGTTCAAGTCCTTTTTCTCTTCTCAGAGGAAGAGAATCTTCATTTCACATGTGTCCTGCTTGGATGAAAAGGTGGGGTTTGTTGTTAAGATGCCAGGAGAGACAAGACAGCGGTGACCCTCCATTATCACCCTCTGTTCCCACGCAAGGAGGTCTCGGTTCCTCTTTACAGCCAATTGACCCAGAAGGTTTTAAGTTCCCTGTTTCTGTAGGGGATTGGGTGAGGATTAAGTCTCCTATTAATGTTCCCAAGGGGCTGTCAAAATGTGGTCCTCCTGTAAAAGTGGATGCTACCTTGCACTTTGCTGTGAGGGTAAATAGAAAAAGTTTGTGGAATCTGTACAGAATCTATAAGATGCCCATGAACGTTGTAACGCACCTGGGTTTGGACTCAGGAAACACTGGTCTATCTGCTTCACCTCAAAGGAAGACTACTGTTAATAACAGTACTTCTTTAAATATGTCCCTCCGCGGAGAAGTGGTGGGACAAGTGTCCCGCTGAATCGGTTAAATCTTTAACAAAGTCATATCTTTATTGCGTATTTTTCTTTTGTTTGTTTTTTAGTACGCATTCTCTTCTCGTCTCCTTAAAGTGTGTAGTAAATTGCTTCTCTACTGTCCTCCACTAAATAGAATGTACCATGACATCATAGAATGCCTGGGTGTCTCTCTGGCTCACAATGCCTCCCTCTGGCTCACAGTGCCAGTTGGTGAACTCAGGCTGAGCTGCTTGGAACTTGCTCCTGGTGGGGTTTTACCTATACTTACTATCTTCTCCTACTCATCTACCCTAGAAGGAATCTACAATAAAGGATTATCTAACTATACAGCTGGACTGTGTATCTTCCTTTATTACAAGTTGGCGACGATTGTCAACAGGATTAACCTACGTGTGAACTAAGGAGAAAGGCCAACTAAGGAGCAAAGGAACTTTAAGACAAAGAAACAAGGATATTAAGGACTTTTAACATGTCAAGTGAAACTCAAAAGTAACGCCTCAGCTAACCCCACCAGTGCTCTGTTCCACCTGGGCTTTTTTTATGCCATCACCAAAGAATCTACTGTCATCTCAAAGTCTGCTGCTTCAGTCTCTCAAACTTCTAGTTTCTCAGTGGCACAACAGGTTTGCACAACCTGCTGTGTTGCACTGCCCGATCTGAGTCCTGCGTTGGGAGCGTCGCAGCTTGACAACAATTCCTGTGAGTAAAGTGTGTCCCAGCTTGATCAGCTTTGCCTGTGGTACTAGACTTACCAACAGCCTCCTATTTTCCATGTTTACCTAAATGTGTTTGCCCTCTGTGTCAAGATTGGCGCTTACACGTGAAGTGTCAGAGAGGATCTAAGGATGTATTGGACACTTTCCCTAATTATCCAACGTTTGTGGTAAACACTTCTGAGGTTCAAATATGTGTTTGTTCTGCAATTGACCATTCATTCATGTACTGTATGTCATGAACTTTTGCTGTCCAAAACACAGAGCGTTTTAATTTATAAAATTGTGACTCAGTCAGCACCATGGCAAACCGTTGCACTACGTTTAGTTTTAAACCCCATCCATGCGCACCTTACCGGTCTCTTGGTGCCGCGCGGAGGCAGGAGGAATCCACGATGACGTTCTTCTTCTCCAGTTCGCAGCTGTCTTGTGACGCATACATGCAACAGCGCACCGTGAGCCACACGGCGCTGCGTCAGACAGCATGCCTCCATTTTGTGCTTGGATCCTGTTCATGTTATCTCTCTATTGACACATCTGATTGCAGTATAGGTTCATTGTTTTTCCTCCAACTTGGCAATCACGGCAAAGAACTTTTCACTAATGCGGTGCAGTCTGCCACCTGGCCCGCGTGCATGGTCTGTGTCACGGCGAGAGGAGTAATGGAATTCTGACTCTCCTTATGCTCGGTGTCACGGAGAGAGGAGCAATGGAATTCTGGACTCTCCTTATAGAACGGATGACATTTTAATCTTGTGGTGGAATTCAAAGGCGACTGCATGGTGCTGTGTACAGAGATCCCGGGTGAGAGATCGCTCACCGGAGCTCATGTCATTTATTAATTTTTGTAAAAGTTAACATGTCACTGCATGCTTTTGGTGTGTGGTTATTTAGCAAAGAGTCTTGTTCTTGTTGCATTTTCTTTGAGAAGGTTGTGTGAATTCAACCTATTGTGTATGTTTGCTGGGAGTTTCTATTTTAGTTTTGAAAAGTGCTTTGTGTTTTTTTTCATTTAGCAAATTTGTTGTGCCCTTATGGAAAGTGTCTTAGGAGCTGAGTTGGCAGCATGGATCTAAAACTAGATTTATATGAAACTCTCTCTAGAGTGTTTAGTACTTTGTGTTGTACCCTATCATGGGGAGTTCGGTTTCCTAGGGCGACATCTTTTGTTTCTACAGTGTATCCTTGTTTGGGGAGGTTGTGCTGTCAGTCAATGGCCAATTTTGTTCTCTAGGGTCATATTGTACCTATGTCGTATCTTATGGTGTACTCTTTGTGGGGGATGTTGTAGTTTTGGTTTCCTAGGGTGATTATCCTGTGGTGTACCCTATTTAGGGGAGGTTGTGTATTTGTGGGTAGTCAATGCCCCATTTCAGTTCTCAGGGTGACAATACTGCGGTGTACCCTATTTAGGGGAGGTTGTGTGTTTGTGGGTAGTCAATGCCCATTTTAGTTCTCAGGGTGACTATCCTGTGGTGTACCCTATTTAGGGGAGGTTGTGTGTTTGTGGGTAGGCAATGCCCCATTTCAGTTCTCAGGGTGACTATCCTGCGGTGTACCCTATTTAGGGGAGGTTGTATGTTTGTGGGTTATCAATGACCATATCAGTTTCTACTGTAAATTTTCTGTGGTGTACCCTGCTTTGGGGAGGTAGTAATGTTTGTGGGTGGTCCATGCCCAATTTCAGTTCACAGGGCGACTATCCTGCGGTGTACCCTATTTAGGGGAGGTTGTGTTTTTTTTACAGGGTTAGTACTCTGAGCTATTCCCAATTCTTGGTGGTTCAGTTTCACAGGTCAGAATCCTGGGTGTACTCTATTTAGGGGAGGTTGTGGTATTTTACATGGTCAGTACCCTGCGTTGATTTCTTTTTTCGTGGAGATTATTTGGGCACTATGCTCCGGTTGTAGTCTACCTGCTTGGAATTCGTGGCCAAGTGTTCCATGTTGGTAGGACTTTGAGTTAGGAGCTTTATCTTATCTTTAGTGTCAGCATAAACTCTTCAGGGGAACTTTTGGTTTCTTTCCAGAGCGTTTTTATCTGGTGAATTTCTGTTATAGGACTTACACTCTTCCGGAATTTTACCCCTGTTGTTTCTCTCCCAAGGGTCTTTGTCTACGTTCATTTTTGTTTCCCAGGGTGTTTACTCTGTGGTGTACCCATGTATATGGAGGTTGTGAGCGTGACCACCTTTCTTTACTGCATGCAGCAAAGAAAAATGGTTCATCTAAACCTTGCTGTTTCACTGAGGGAGGGGGATGAGGCATGTTATTGTGTTTCTGTTCATTTAATGTTTAGTATCGTATTGTATTTCTGCTCATGCTAATGATACCTCATGTCGTACATTATTAGATTTGTGTATCTCATTTAGTACTTTCATGCAAGTCTTATATTTGAGGTATCTTGCCTAACTTTCTCTCTATTCTGCTGTCATTCCCTAAGGAAAGAGGATGTGTAGTAAATTACTTCTCTACTGTCCTCCACTAGATAGAATGCACCATGACATCATAGAATGCCTGGGTGTCTCTCTGGCTCACAGTGCCTCTCTCTGGCTCACAGTGTCAGTTGGTGAACTCAGGCTGAGGTGCTTGGAGCTTGCTCCTGGTGGGGTTTTACCTATACTTTCTATCTTCTCCTACTCATCTATCCTAGAATGAATCTGCAATAAAGGAGTATCTAACTATACAGCGGGACTGTGTATCTTCCTTTATTACAAAGTGTTATGGTGTATTTCTTGTTTCCTTTCTCTTTTATCTCTTTATTTTCCTCTGCCTGCTCCTGCTTTCTTTTTCCTTGTGATATTAATGGAAAGAAAGGAGATGTTGTAGTAGTTTCCCTTTAAGCTTGTTCCACATGTTTTGTAATGCTATGATGTCATTGTCACGACAATGGAATGCTGTTGTTTGAATCACAGGAGGAGCAGTTCCTGGAAGCTGTGGAGATGAACAGTCAATAAACTATGTGCTCTTACTCCAACCTTGTATGGGGCAATCACTACACATCGGCAGATCATAGAACTGGCTAGAACTGGCTGATCATCCAAGGCACAGAAATACGCTTCTTTTCAGAACGCGTGATAAGGTGGAAATTCAAAATATGTGTGTCTTGAACTATACATTGAAAGTCAGCTGCAGAAGCAGGCTGTTACATTCACATGGATAGGGCTGGCAGAATGGAGGCACCCTCAAACAGTGACATCATTATAGGGAGCAGAAAATCTGGAACGAGGAGTCAGTTCAGACTGTTTTTTAACCAGAAAAATACACTGTTGAACACTATTTTAAAGGGTTTATCAACAGGTTGAGGTCAGGGTATGTCACCTCTAATCCCATGCCTACCATTACTCCATTTTCATGATTACCTCATGCAACATGGGGCTTTTTCTAAGGCATCCCTTAGCATGACCCTGACACATGATGATTAATCCGCTCTGAAAATTCTGACATAGTTCATCTGATGCTTGCTTATTACGGCCACTCGATAATATATGAAATATAGTCTATTTGATATATCGAATTGCTTTTATTCTCAGTTAAGTGGAAGAGGTTCGCCACAGGACAAAAGCCTGTACTAGATGCATTTAGATGCCAGCAAATATGCACTGCAGATAAATATGCAAATAGACGTGTCCAGGATTGGATTTTCATTGCATGTTTCGTATTGCATTTTCTTTGCCTGCTTCCAAATACATATGCAGGAATTGGGGAATCAGCCCCTCTGCATCATCGTCTTTCCATACCATCACAGGTAGGTAGAGAATGGCCTGAACATCATTTCCCTCTTCTTAAAAGTGGAAAGCAAGAAAGAGTAAAGTTGTTTGAGTACGATTTAGTAAGAATTATGGTGGTGCATTTTTCTTATTAAATCGTTTTACAGTAATGAATGAGGAAGGGACAGGAAAATAGAAAGAGTTGGTCCTGAATAATTTATTTATATTATTTATTGATTTGGGGTATTTATATAGGACAGGCATAGCCAAGTGCAATAGGGCACTTTGCAGAGAACAAGTTCATTTACAAATAACAGGAAGTCGTTTAACAAAGAATTAGGGAGGGAAGAGAAACCTAGAATAAAAAGAACAGAGAAGGGATGGAAGATTAGACAGGAAATGTTTTTTGCAGAGATGAGTCTTAAGGTGTTTCCTGAGTGATGTTCATTCTGAGGACATGAATGATGGAATTCCAAGGGCCTGGAGGACAGGTAGGCGGGGGCCACGATGGCTGTTTTTGGTTTTCTTTGAATTAGGGCACATGAACAATGATTCAGTTTTCCTTTTGTAGACTTTTTGACACCTATTTTGTGGAGTTTGCCTTCGAGGTAAGATGACAGAGTAGTATGGATGACCTTATAAGAAAAGCAGGTGATTTTGAGCTAAATTGGACTTCAAAAGGTAACTAGTGTAGTTGTTTAGGAAACAGGGTCATATACTCAGGCTTTTTTTGCATTAAAGACGAGCTAGACTGCTGCAAGTAAAAAGATGCAGTGGGAGGAGCAGTTGATGATTTTTGAGGACTAGAAAGGAGAGTTACCTCAATAGAATATGAAAGGACAAGGGCTTGAACAGCAGTCTTTAAATCCACTGGAGAAATATGGGATTTCATGTTTCTAAGAAGGTGTATTTGGTATAATGCGGATGTGGTTTGTTTATTGATGTGCTCGGCCAAGTTGTGGTTAGAATCGATGATGAAACCAAAGAATGATGCTCATAGGGCTAAAAATATTGTGATGCCCAATTAGCAAAGGGAGCCGAGCTGGTATCTGTGTACAGTGGCACAGTAGGGTAATAAAATGTGTTGGAATGCTACCTAGAGCAATCGCCAGTGGTTTAGTCTATTTTCAAGCAATTTTCTTGATTTAATGTCCCTAGTGGCCAAGCATATGCCCAAGCATTGGTCCCTCGATCACTGTGCCATAGGATCGTGCTTGATGAGGCCTAACAAGGGTGAACCTTTTCTGTGGTTGCTCCTATTCCCTTCTGGATCGGCCTCACCAGACATTTCAAAATTGAATGTACCCAAAAGAATCGGTGTCTGTACTAATTTGCATAGATTGGACTTCTGTCTTGAATGGCTCCGTAGGCAAAAACTAAGAGTTTTAATGCCAACCGGAGTGATTGCCAGTGTTTCAGAACATTTGTAAGAATTTCTCCCATTACCTTTTGTGGTTTGATGTAGCGCTGTAAGTGATCAAGAATAAGTGGTCAAGGATATGTCCAAAACTGGGTCCTATGCTTGCTGTGCCATAGGATCCAACCCACACTTCACTGATGATGCCTAATAAGATTGAAACTGGTCTACATCTACTTCTGTTCCCTTCTGAATGGAGCCACTCTAGGCAGTTCAATATGGATTGTTCCTCTGGGAAGCAGTGTCAGTACTGACATACATAATCGGGGCTCCTGTCTAGAGTGGCACGTGGGTAAAAAACAATGGGTTGTAATGTTACCCAGAGTGATTACAAGTATTTGTAGTCCTCCCATCATCTTTTGTGGGTTTGATGTAACACCCTAAAATTATGCCTGGATGGGCTCCCATGGTCACTGTGCCATTAAGAGGTAAAAAAGGTGCGTGGCCTTGGACTTCCTCTCTGCAACTCAGCTCTGTGGTGCTTACTGTAGGTAGCTGGTGGGCTAGTTTGGCCCCTGGGACCCTTAGGATTCAAGGGAACTTAATCCCCCAACTTAAAATGTGCCAACGGGTGCGTTTGCATACTTGTCACATCAGGCCCCACCCCCTCTCTTCACCACTGTGCAAATGGGCCAGCTGATGTGTTGTAAGTTGGTAGATTAAGACCCCTTGAATCCTGAGGGTCCCTTGGGTCCAACTAGGCCACCAGGTACCTCCAGTAAGCGCCACAGAGGTGGGTTGCAGAGAGGTGTAAGGGGCGTGGCCTTGGACCACCTCATTGCAACGCAGCTCTGTGGCGCTTACTGGAGGTACCTGTTGGGCTAGTTGGCCCCCAGGGACCCTCAGGATTCAAGGGGAATTAATCCCCCAACTTAAAACCTTCCAAGGGGCACGTTTGCACAGTGGAGAAGGGAGGGGGTGGGACTGATGTGACATGTGTGTACTTATCCAATAACTCCGCCAAACCCCAAGCTCTTGTACATCCACCATGCATTCTCCTTGCAGTACTCTCATTATCCAGTCAGTACCCATGTACTTATGCAATGACCCATGCACTTACTCATGCAATGCTACAATATCCTGAGCACTACCCATGCAATCCAGCCATCACCCTGTCAGTACCCATGCACTCATTCAATCACCCATCCGGCACCATGTACTTATCCAATCACTCCACCAAAACCCAAATACATATAAATTCACCATGCACTCTCCTTGCAGTACTCTAATCTTCCAGTCAGTACCCATGTACTCATGGATTGGCCCAGGCACTAACACATGCACAACTACAATCCCCTAAGCACTTCCCATGCAGACCTCTAACCACCTACATACTACTGATTCACTCCTCTAATTAACCAGGTAGTACCCATGCACTGCAGAAATCCCTCTGTCACTACCCATGCACTCCTCCAATCATTCAGCCAGCACTATGTATTTATTCAATCACTTCGCCAAAACCCATGCAGTCATACCATCACCATGCACTGCCCTTGCAGCACTCTAATCATCCAGTCACTACCAATGTACTCATGCAATGACCCAGTCACTAACACATGCACTGCTGCAATCCATTGAGGACTACCCATGCAGTCCAGTAATCTCCCTGGTACTATCTATGCAGTCCTCCAATCACCCAGCCAGTCCTATGTCCTTATCCAATCACTGCACCAAAACCCAAGCACTTATAAATTCACCATGCACTCTCCTCGCAATACTCTAATCATCCAATCACTACCCACGTAGTCATGCAATTATCCGGGCACTAATACATGCACTACTACAATCCTTGTGTACTACCCATGCAGTCCTCTAACCACCTACACACTTCCTATTCTCTCTTTCAATTCCCCTGGTAGTACCCATGCAGTCCAGCAATCACATTGTCACTCCCCATGCAGTTATCCAGTCACCCAGCCACTACCATGTACTAATCCAAACACTCCTCCAATACCCGAGCACTTATAAATTCACAACACACTCTCCTTGCAGTACTCTAATTATCCACTCAGTACCCATGTATTCATGCAATGACCCGGTCACTAGCACATGCACTGCTGCAATACCTTGAGGACTACCTATGCAGTTCCGTAATCTCCCTGGTACTATCTATGCAGTGCTCCAATCACCCAGTCACTAACACATGCACTACTACAATCCCCTAAGCACTTCCCATGCAGACCTCTAACCACCTACACACTACTGATTCACTCCTCTAATTACCCAGGTAGAACCCATGCACTCCAGAAATCCTTCTGTCACTACCCATGCACTCCTCCAATCACCCAGCTAGCACTATGTACTCATCCAATCACTGCGCCAAAACCCAAGCACTTATAATATCACCATGCTCTCTTCTTGTAGCACTCTAATCATCCAGTTACTACTCATGTATTTGTGCAATGACCCAGGCATTAACTCATGGCAAATACAGAGGAGGTCATGCTAATCACAGGGGTCAACACATAGTGTTGACTAGTGTACATAGGTTTTTTCACTGTATTCTAAGGTTTTTTTTTACCATAGCACTGGCTCTAGGCCTGGTTAGTCAGTTACCATCAGTACCCATCAGCAAAAAGTTGGGGGCGCAGGAGGACTTACTGCTCCTCTGTTGGTTCTTTCTGCACATCTCTTCTTCCTCCCTCACTTTTCTTCGTCTTTCTGGACTTCTGCTGCCTCTTTCTGTATTTGTCTTGCTCCTTTCTGCGCTTTTCTCCCTCTTTCTTCACATGTCCTACCTTTGTAGGCATAGTTAGAAATTAGCATTTAAAAAACCTTAGAAATTCACTGAAAAAACCATAGGTTTCACAGAAGCTATAGTTAGAAATTACCATTTAAAAAACCTTTGAAATTCACTGAAAAAACTATAGGTTTCAGGGACGTTATAGTTAGAAATTTTCATTTAAAAACCTTTGAAATTCACTGAAAAAATAAATGATAAGTTGCAGGGACATTATAGTTAGAAATTAGCATTTAAAAATCCTTAGAAACTCACAGAAAAAGTCATAGGTTTCAGGGACATTATAGCTAGTTGGGGATTTCACTCATACAAAACCGTAGAAATTCGGCCGTTATAGTTAGTAGACCTAACTAAAACTAGTGCCCCCGCAAATCACTGCTGATGAAGTCACATATTACATCACTCATGACTCAGTGACATAACTATATATATATATATAACTATATATATATATATATATATAACTATATATATATATATATATATATATATATATATATGTATGTATATATATATATATATATATATATATATATATATATATATATATATATATATATATATATATATATATATATATATATATATATATGTGTGTGTGTGTAAGTGTGTGTATATATACATTTACATTAACATATTTATATATATATGCACAAGTAAACAAAGGTTAAGGATAACTTATAATTAGGAAAACCTTATTTATGTTTGGTATAGAAAAAACAACTTAAACTAATCAAGCATAAGACATTCTACAGTTATAGGTATATCTTTCATTTATAATTTTAGCACCACTTTCAAAGTAATGACTTATAACTCACATTTATGCTTATGCACCACCTTAAAATTCAGTAATCTTGTACACTTCCCACACATTCTTCTCAACTCACTCGCCACACTGCATTTACTATAACTTGCCACTGTACCATGTAGTGTGTTCAGGCAATTCATGTAATGTCAGATGTGATAATTGTTGTTACTAATTCAGTGATTTCACATGCTCTAACATCTGAATATGCAATGGTAGGGATAGTGCATGGAGAAGAGGCGTGTAATAGTTAATTTAGAGTGGCGAGTGAGGTAAGAAGACTGTGAATGGCTGTGCAAGAGTTATCTGAATTTTAAATTTAAAGGTGGTGCATAAGTACAAATGTGAGCAATAGATGTGACTTATATTTCTTTGAAACCTAGTAACATCAACCAAGCATTCAAATAACTATAACTCACTATAAGATATATTCATTTCACAATTTCAAAAGTAATGTTAACAGCATGAACAAAAACATCCTTTGTAATACATAAAAATGTATGTTGACAAGAAAACATTTGTACACTTACTACATACAGACATGGTGAGTTATATTTATTTGAATGCTTGGGTGATGTTACTAAGTAATATGTTAATGCAAAGCATACAATATGTTACGTAATAAAGTATTACCGTAGTGACTTCAATTAGAAACTATCACTATGATATTTGTAATGTTTGTGCAGTGTGAACCTGGAGGGCAGGCCTGCTCATGGTTAAGGGTAGCTGGCTAGGCTGACCAAGTGAAGTCGGTCCTCTTATGGAACTTTTTTCCAAAGTTGTTCCAAACTTCTGTAAACTTCTGGAACTTCTTTATGAAATTCCTCTGAGGCTCCCAAAGTGTCCACCACTTAATGAAAGTTTCTGGAAGCTCTAAAATGGTCCATGAAAGATTGGGACTTCAACTACCACAATCCACTTGGACAAAACCCTTACAAATCCACTGGAGTCACTGTAGGCTGGGGATTCTTGGTGGTGATGGTACTGGTGAACTCTGTTAACCTGCACCTTGTAGTGAGTACACTCTTTAGTGCTTTTGAAGCAAGTTATATCTACAGGTCTGTAATTTCATATTGTGCAGCAGGCGCAGTCAGTCAGAGTGCAGGACCTAGTTGGTTTAAAACAAACTTCCTGCCTGGACCCTTCTTCTACTGTTGTTTCAAGCAGCAAATCTGCAAGGCTCTGCCCATATCAGATACTCATGCAGCGTTATCTTGGGTCACACAGGAGGTCACTCCAGTCCAATGAGGTGCAGGGCAACACCCAGAGCACGACCATTACTCCAAAGTGGGGCACAGTGGTCTCCCAGAAAGCACAATTTCTCCAAAATTAAATATAGCTGAAGTCCCAGCAGAGCGGTAAGAGCTGGCTAAACCAACCTCCTCCAGGATCGCTCATCTCCATTTATTTATTTATTTATTTATTTATTTATTTACTGACATTTATAGAGCGCGAACGAATAGCCGTAGGCGTCCCGGCGCTAGACTACAGAGATGTCCCTCCCCAGTGATTAGAAGCTCATGCAGATAGATATGCCATGTTATTGGTTAAATAGCCACGTTTTCAGTCTTTTTCGAAACTGCAGGAGTGAGGGACTGGTTTTAATGTGTTGTGGCAGAGTATTCCAGACTTTAGGAGCCACAACTAAGAAGCGGCGATCGCCCCAAGAGACTGTTCTGGAACGTGGAACCACTAATTGATTGAGGGATGTGGATCGGAGCTGTCTAACCGGATTGTAAGGGGTAAGCTGGTCCTTGAGGAAGCGAGGTCCTTGGTCATGTAGTACTTTATAAACTGTGCAGAGAGATTTAAACTTAATCCTGTTTTGGATGGTCAGCCAGTGGTAGGACCTCAAGGTGTCTGAGATGGGAGCGAATTTAGGTGTTCTAGACAACAAGCGTGCTGCTGCGTTCTGTATAGTCTGCAGATTTTTTGTGACTCGGGCTTGTGCATTAAGAAAAAGTCCATTACAGTAATCTAAGGATGTTAAAACCAAGGATGTGACCAGAGTTTTGGCGGCCATGTCCGGCAGTAAAGGGATGATTTTCCTTATCATTCTGAGTTTATAGTGGGCGGAGGCCGCTACCTTGTTTGCATGTGCCATGAAGTTAAGATGGTCGTCAAAGGTTACTCCCATGTTCCTGACCTTAGAAGTAGGACTTGGAGGGGTACCAAAAGCTGGCGGCCACCAGGTAGCAGACCAGGCCGGGGAGAGAGTTCCAAAGATGACCACCTCCGTTTTATCGGAGTTGAGCTTCAGGCAGTTACCTGCCATCCACTCACCAATAGCAGTCATTCCATTCCATAGTCTTCCTCCCTCTGGCATCTGCACATTCCTTCCTTAAGACTGCCATTAGGCTGAGGTCAGAGAGGATGTGGGTAACTGGACTTGGCTTCTTCTGCCTGTCCCCTCCTTCTTTTGAAGATCATGGCATATTACCCCTCCCCCTTGTTCTGGCATTCATGTGCAGCAGAACACTCTCCTTCCAGGATAGCTCCTCATCCCAGATGCCACTTATCACTTCATTAAAGCATCCTGTCTAATCCACTCAACTCTGACCAATCAGGGCAGGCCACTGGAAGTCTGAATTTTGGCTTACAGACAGGAAATTCTATTTACTTTATTTTTGTACATTTAAGTTAAATTCAACAATAGCAAATCGTTGGATTTATCAATAGCATTCTCCTAAGTCCTTGAATGATATTTGTCTGTGGTCTCTGGCCATAGTTATTAGTTATTAACTTATTGCAATGTTAACTTATGTGGCTGGGGATCTACAATGGGGGAAAATAAATGTCCAGTTTCTCCATCCCCAGGGCCTATAAACATGCTTTTATAAGGACCCTGCATATAACCACAAGACCCCCAACCCCTGGGACACCTAGTGGAGACTTTAGGGGTTCTGAATATATGAAAATTATGTAGCTCCTCACTCCGCATTGCTCCTAGTACAATAGTAAATTTTGGGAAGCACTTTACTACAAAGGTGAAAGTGAAATATGCTATTTTACTAGCCCTAAGACAAATCAAACCTGGCCCATCACCCCTGGGACACCTAGAGGAGAACCTGGGGTATCTAGTATGCAAAAATATTGTAGTTTACCCATTTGTAAGTGCCCCAAATGCCAAAGTTGAGTTTGGGCACAATTTATATTTTAAAAGTAGTCCTGCAACACAGGGCTGCTTTTAAACAGACCTCGGGCTTCAGCAGCGCACACATGCACATATAAAAAGTGCTGCTGGCCTCTAAACTGTCATGACCTAATATATACTAGGGACATGCAGGTAGTTTTAATCCCTCTGCCCTATTATGTACTAGGGCCTTATAGGAGCGGTCATGCCAATCATAGGGGTACCCTAACCCATTGTGAACCCTAGTGTATGTAGGTGTTTTCATTGTATTCTAAGGGTGTTTTCAACATAGAAGTGGTCAGTTACTACCAGTACCAGTCAGCACACAAAGTGGGAGTGCCTAGGGCACAGGATGTCTTTGCACCCGTGATATGCAGGGACATTAACGTACTGTCTTGCATGCATCACATTTATGTTTGGGGGGGAGAACACTCTGAATGTTCACACAAGTCGGTTTTGCTCACCATTGTTTTCCCTAGGACCTGAGATTTTTTTTGATTTTTTTCAGTACTTTTGTTGAGACCCTGGTGGGTTAATTTTGGTTTTAGATTGTTCTGGGTCACATTAACCTACAGTTACCAAAAAAAAGACAGAAAAATTCTTATTAGAGCTATTTTCAGTCATTTAAATAAAGGTACAACTAATTTTTCACTTAGAGGTACTGGCAGTAAGTGAATGCAATGAAAGAGTAAAGAAGAAGGTCAGTGATTGATAAGTATCTATTACGCCTGGAGGGGTGTGGAATTAAGTAACGTACAGTGGAGTGGCATACTGTGGAATAACATACGGTGTTGTAGCATAAAGTGAATTGGCATATAGTGAAGTGGCATAGAATGGAATTGCATAGAGTAGTGTGGTTACGTACAGTGGAACACCGTAGACTACAATGTGATACCGTGGAGTACTGTACAGTGGTGTTTCATTCAATACAGTATAGTGGAGTGTGGAATATCGTACAGTGGAGTACTGTAGAGTGGAGTGGAGTACAGTGTAGTTAGGAACATTGTCGTAGCATATAGCACAGTGGAATGGTTTGGAGTGAAGTAGCGTGCAGTGTAGTGTGGTATGGTACAGTGGAGTGCCATACAGTGGAAAAACATTAGTGGAGTGGCATACCCTTCATTGCCATACAGTGGAATAGTGTACAGTAGTCTAGCATAGACAGAAACAACATGCAGTGGAGTAGCTTACAGTGGAGTAGAGTACACTGCAGTGGCATACTTTTGCATCGCTTACAGCGCAGTGAGTTTAAGTGCAATATCATGGAGTCGTATGGAGTGCAGTGTAGTAACTTACAATGGATTAGCAAACAGCGGCGTTGTGTATAGTAAAGTGGAGAAAAGTGAAGTGCAATAGTGTCAAATAAAGTAAAGTTAAGTGGTGTAAAGTGTAGTTGAGTAGAGTGGAAAACTGTACAGTTGAAGTGGTGAAGTTTGGAATAGGGTATAGTGGAGACTTGCAAACTGTAGTGGTAAACAGTGGATTGGGATACAGTAGAATAGCAGACTGTGGAGTGCTGTACAGTGGGGTGGCATACAGTGAAGTGCTGTACACTGGATAGGGTGCATTGAAGGGGTGTACAGCACAGTGGCTTACAGTAATAATGTACAGAGTGGTGTGAGCTAAAGGGGAGTGGTGTACAGTTGACTGCCATGGAGTGGAACAGCATAGTGTAGAGTAGAATACAGTCAAATAGCACACACTGAAGTCACTTACATTAGAGTGATGTACGCTGGATTGGTGTATATTGGAATGGTATACAGTGGAGTGGCACAGACTACCGTGGCATAGATTGGCGTCAAGTGCAGTAGATTTCAGTGGAGTATATTACACTGTGATAGCATACAGTGGAGTACTGTAGAGTGGAGTATTGTAAAATGGAGTGGCATAGAGCACAATAACGTAAAGCTCACAGGCATATAGTGGAATACTTCATTCATAATGGAATGGGATACAGCAGAGTGACATAGAATCGAGTGCCACAGATTGGGGCAGTGTGAAGTTTAATACCATAGATTGAGTGTTGTATAGTGTAGTCATGTAAAGTGGAGAGGCATACAGTAGGATAGTGTAGAATTGAATGCTTTACAGTGGAGTGGCATACAGTGGAGTGTGGTAGAGTGTAATGATAACAGTGCAGTATTTTTCAAAATGAATAGACTTCAAGTGTAAATATGAGCTATGTTAGCAGGCCAATGTTATTTTAAACTGACCAGGATGGCTATTTTTGAAGTATAATATGTTATACAGAAGATATTGTTTTGGTACTTTTGTAATACTAAACTGTATTGGTTAATATGGTTCTATAACCTTAAATTCTACCTAAATAACTGTATGTATTGAGTAGTATGGTAAAAGGTAGCTCTCTCGTTTTTGTTGAAATAAATGGCCTTGACTTGTACAGTTTAAGCTATGTTACCAGCCCAATGTTGTATTAAACGAATCAGCATACACCTTTTAGAAGTATAATATGTTAAAAACCACATCATTGACTGATACATTTCCAATACTATTCTCTATCGGTTAATTTGATCATATGTAATGTTCAATTCCACTTAAGTAACTGTATCAAAATTTAACAGTTTTGTCTTCCTAATAATCAATGGACTTCAATTGTATTGCTTGGGCTATGTTGCCAGGCCAATTTCATACTAAACCAATCATCATAGTTCTTTCAGAAGTATTTTATGTGACCAACAAGCTCATTTGGCAGTGGTCTAGGGTATTATCTATAATTTTCATTTGACTCCATTCAGTACCTGCTTTTTGAAGGTATTAAGCTGTGGTGAAGGTAAATGCTTCTTGTGTGGCTAATTGGAAACAGCTATATTTTTGGGCAAGACAGTATGCCAAACAAAAGAGGAAAACAGCATAATTTAGGTCTAACAAATGTTGAACTCACATGGGTGGGGAAAAGAGGTTTACGGTGGAAAAACATCCTACCTCTAAATTCATCACTTTGTATTTGTTAGCATCCCCAAGTCATGTTTATTCATTGTGAAGGCAACAATATTGGTCACCTCACATGTTTAAGAATTTAAATTTATATGAAAGCGACTTCTGCATCTTTAATAAGTTTATTTCCTAACACCCATTTTGTGTATTCCAATATTCGGCAAGGATCCAATAGAAATACACTGTACAAAATGCTGCAAAGTATGGAACAACCCATAGACGTATCAACAAAATGATGTCTGCATTCCTAAAATATCACAACATGTCCTCCATTTATCACCTCAACATTCATTTTTCATATTTTTCACTTTATCCTGCTGATGGTATCCATTTCACCACAACTGGCAATAATATCTTCATTCCCAACAGGTGTTAGCTCCTACTGCAACATATTTAAATTCCCAATATTTAGTTAACATTAAAGGCTCTTTTAAGAGCCAACCTAACAGGAGCATTAAAATCAATGTTAATAACTGTTTTTTTCACTTTTTCACTACCGCAATACTCTGTAGGTCCCACATGGCAGTACTATCATCTCCATAAACTTATAAGAAAAACATCAATACATCTCCAAACCTTTAACTTTATATTAGACAATAATTACATCCTCAGTCCCATTGCAATTACGATCATAAAGAATTTTTAATACAACATTTCACTCTGTATTGTAAAACACTTTGAAAGTGCTGTGTAAAACAACATGGTTGTCATAAGGTTCCTCAAAATTCTTCATTAGTCAATCAGATTGTTTCTTGTCATCAATATGTACCGAGGTTGTACCGCGTTCCTACTGCTGCCACAGATACAGCTAAATAAACCTTATAACTTAATAATTGTTTAATTTCAGTGCTTGCAGTACCCAAAAGAACCATCTATGCCACCAACCATGCAGCACTGCCAAATGTCGCAAACATCCAGCTGATGGATGCAAAATAAATAAGTCTATGGAGAACTTAATTGGCTTTGTAGCCCATTTTGCCCCCTCCCTTTTTTCTTTGCACCCGCTTCACGAAACACAGTGAAAATTTTAGGACTCTAACAGTGAAACGGGGGCAGAACGTCTGCAAAGTTTTAAGCACATTCATCAAACATTTGCACAGTTATTAAAATTCCCTATCTCTGGTGACCCTAACTATAACTACAGAGTGACTACAACCACTCGAATATATATATATATATATATACATATATATATATATATATATATATATATATATATATATATATATATATATATATATATATATATATATATATATATATATATATATATATATATATATATATATAAATATATATATAAATATATATATATATATATATATATATATATATAGTATATATATATATATATATATATATATATATATACATAATATATACACATACTCATACATACAGATTTAGATAGATAGATATGTATCATGTAAATAGAAAGATAATTTTTTCGTTTGCCAATAACTTTAGTGCCACTTGATGAATCATCACAAACGTTTCATAATTAATATGACGTTCACTTCAGCTGCCGTCTTGAAAGTTTTGAGGTGATCCGTCAAGTGGGAGCTGAGAAAAAAACACGTTTTCCCTATACAAATTCCCTCAGGGATTTTAGACACGACAACAGCCCAAACTGCTGAACGGAATTACATCAAATTTGACAGGAAGGTAGCTGTTGGTTCAGAAAGTGACTTTTTTGTGAATTGGTGCAAATCTGTTCAGTAGTTTGGGAGATATTAAAGAAAAAACAAATGTAGATATCTTGGGATGTGGAGGTTCCGCTTATTCTCCGGAACTCGTGCGGAGATGTGATTGGCTGCCAACACTTCCAGAAAGTTGGAGGTGTTGCCAGCCATCTTGGGACTTGGCTTCAACTGAGTCCCAAAAAAAATGATTTAAAAACCACTCACCTGGCCTATAATCTGCCTCTTTCTGCTTGTTTCTCACCTATGTTTAGCCTCTTTCTGCTCATTGCTGACCTTTATCCTGCCTTTTTCGGGTGCCTTCTGACCTTCATTCTGCCTCTTTCAGCTCATTTCTCACCTTTATTTTGCCACTTTCTCACAACCAATTTTATTGAGCAAGTAGGCAATAGGATTGTGGCACCCCACAGATCGGAGATCACCACCAACAGTACAAGCACAGTATATCAAATGAGTAGCAAATGTTCAAGCAGGCACCGAAAATAGGCTCAATATGTATAAACCCCAACCCACCCTACCCCGCAACCCCCGTCCCCCCCAACTCCCAGAAACTCCCCCCATCCCTCCCCCCCACGCACGTGTACAAATAGCAGCAGATAAAGGGTGTAGGTGTAGCGCGACAGGAGTGTCGCAGAATCGGGCCAACAATGTCCGAACAATCAAATGTCCTCTTCTCGCTCCGCTGGGGGATCCAGTGACAGACCCCGGTAGTCGGCCCACCTCTTCCAAATTTTGTAGTGTTTGCGTGGGCAGCCCCTCGCCTCAAAGATCGGCTTTTCAAGGCCCATGTAATAGTCCAATCCAGCTTTCCACGCAGACAGGGGAGGGGCCCTTACACCCTTCCTTGGCCGGGCTAGGTCCCGCTTGGCAACAACAAGCCCCAAAAGCAGCAGATGACGTTTATAGATGTTCCCACCAATGCCCTCCATAACATGCAGCAATCCCAGCCGATGGGTGCGGGGAAGGTCCCAGCCCAGGACCTCAGATAGACAGCTCCACACGCCTCTCCAAAAGCCAGACAACCGACCACACGACCACACAGTATGTAATAGGGATACAGGCACCGCCCCACAGCGCAGGCATTCCGGGGATTCAATCAATCCAGCCCTCCACAATTGTTCACGGGTGTAGTAGGCCCGGTGCAGGTACTTAAATTGGATGAGCCGGAGCCGTACAGCAATGGCGGTCCCACGCGGGGATTCGAACGCCTCCCTCCAATCGTCCTCATCTAGAGGGCCTACGTCCACCTCCCAAGCCGCCCGAAGAGAGTGCAGGGTAGAGGAGCAATGGATAACCAGCGTCTGGTATATCCGGGATACCTTCCTATCCCCCAGGTCTCCCATAAAGACCTTCGCCTCGACCGGGCTAAACTCTGGTAGGGAGTCCAGGTTGGCAATGCTCGGGGTGAGAGCGTGTCGCAGCTGCAGATAACGGAAGAACTGGGACTGAGGCATTTGGAACTCTGTGCGAAGTTCCTCGAATGATTTGAGGGTAGTGCCGGACATGACCTGGCCCAGTAGCGAGATGCCTATCGCCTCCCATTCCTCAAAGCCGGCCAGGGCCGAAAGCTCTGGGAGCAGGCCATTATGCCAGAGCGGCGTCTCAGCCGTCAATCTGCCCCACCAGGACATGCGGCGTAGGGCCTGTCTCCACACTGCAAAGACCACTCTGGTGACCGACGGTAGTGCACGACGCAGACGGGCTGAGTACAGAATGGTGTGTAATGTGTCATTGCCCATAAGCGACCGCTCCAATGCATACGCCGGGTCCCCCCTGTCGCTGTACCACCACTCATTAAGAACAAGCAGTTGGGAAGCCTAGTAGTAAGATAGGAGGTCAGAGGTGGCCAGGCCCCCGCAATAGGTAGACAGGAAGCATGTTTTCAACGCCACTCTGGCCGCTCCGCCAGCCCACAGAAAGCGACCCAGCGTCGAGTTAACCTGGCGAAACCACTGCGGGCCGATAGGGTAAGGGAAGTTCTGTAGCTGGTACAACAGGTGTGGAAGCGCCACCATTTTGAAGATGGCCGATCTTCCAAAGATAGTGAGGGGCATTCTGGACCAAGTCTTGACATCGGCCTGGACCCGTTCCCACACCGGCAGGACGCCACGGTCCCAGGCCACGGTGCGCGACTCAGAGAGAAAGACGCCACGGTATTTCAGCCCATCCGTTGCAAAGCGCAGTCCCGCAGCCCAGGGGTCCACCACGACCCCGCCACCCAGCACCCATAAAGTCGATTTGTGGAGGTTGAGCCGAAGGCCGGTGATCTCGCCAAATATGCGCATGACCTCCAGAACCCGGGGGCCCGAGTGTTGCAGGTCAGTGGGGAAAAAGAGGATATCATCCGCATATAACGCGATTCTATCTACCAATTCACCACTCCACACAAACCCGCGTATCTGGGTATCAGCACGCACCCGAGATGCCAGGGGCTCCATCGCCAGGGCAAACAGGTACGGGGACAAAGGGCAACCCTGCCGGGTACCCCGATCAATCCGAAAGTGCCCGGACGTGGCCCCGGCCACCCGAACCGAGGCCGTGACATTGGTGTACAGTAGTTTCAGGTACGATAGGTACACAGGACCGAGGTTAAGGCGGGGCAAGAGTGTGAACAAGTATGCCCAACTCACAGAGTCGAAGGCCTTGTCCATATCCGCTAGTAGGAGTGCCGCCTGCTCATCTCGACCCCCCATGGCATCTACCGCCGCCTGTGCCCACCGGATATTATGGCGAGTTGCCCTACGGGGCATGAACCCGGCCTGGTCAGGGTGGACCAGGTCCGTAATATAGGGCAGTAGGCGGTTCGCCAAGGCCTTTGCCAATATTTTGACCTCTATGTTTAAGAGCTAAATGGGCCGGTATGAGTTGTGCCTGTCCGGGGCCCTGCCCGGTTTCAGAAATACCACAATCTCGGCATGGCGCCAATCTGGCGGTAACTCCCCCTGGGCCCCTGCTGCCTCGAGCGCACGTCTGTACTGAGGCCCCAGCTAGAGGTGAAACGTTTTGTAGAATTCGCACGGGTAACCACTCGGGCCCGGCGCCTTCCCTGTATTGAGCTGTCCCAGCGCCTCCCCAAGTTCCACAGCCGTGAGCGGGACGTCCAGCGCAGTTCTAGCGTCATCGGAGACGGCCTGTGGCAGCAGGTCATCGAGATATGCGGATATCTCCTCCGTCTCCAGGGAGTCCCGCGGGGCATATTGTGCCTCAAAGTAATGGGCAAAGCTAGACGCGAGGCGGGCCGGGTCTGTCACCACCGAGCCATCTTCCGCCGTGATGCCCGGCAACGTGAGTGGCTGGAAGGTAGCCTGACACAGTCTGTGGAGCATCGTGCAGGACTTGTCGCCCCATTGATAAACCCTGCTACGCGTGGCGAGCCACGCCTGTCTGGCCTCATCGTGTAGGACCGAGGCATAGGATTGCTGCGCCTGCAAGAGCTGCCGTATCACAGCCTCATCCCCCCCATCTCGGCCACGTTGTTCCAAGATCTCTACGCGAGCGGCAGCAGCCGTAATGGCCTCCCGATGCTTCCGTCGGGCGGCTGCACACCATGCGATATCCACTCCCCGTATCGTGGGCTTCAGCGCCTCCCACACCACCACTGCGTCAACGTCTCCCACAAGATTATCACGCCAATAATTATCAACCGCTTCGCGCAAGAGATGCACATATTCAGGTTGCTGTAGGTGCCATGAAGACATCCGCCAACGGAACGGCTGTCGTTTCGTGGGAAGGTCTATGGTAGCCACAACGGGGGAGTGATCAGACAGACCCCTGGGTAGGATAGTAGCGTCACTCACACGGCTCAAACAGGCACCAGGCATAAAGATGTAGTCGAGTCTCGAGAAGGAACCATGCACCACCAACACATACGTGAAATCGCGCGCAGCAGGATGAAAATGGCGCCACACATCCACCCAGCCCAAGCTGTCCGCCGTCGCACGCAGTCTAGTATGCGGGGTAGGGGAGGAGGGATCTACAGCCACAGGCAAACGTCTCTGGCGGTTGGAGCCCACATCCATAACCTCATTCCAATCACCCCCAACCACCGTCAACACATCCGGGATTTCATCCCACACCGCAAACAGTCTCTCCGACAGGGCCCACTGCATTGGAGGAGGGGCATAGACACTACCAAAAACCACTGGTTCGGCACCCATCTGTCCCTTGATAAAGACAAAGCGGCCCTGAGGGTCAATCCACTGCTTTTCATGAACGTACGCCACCCTGCGATGAACCAAGATAGCCACCCCCCTCGATCCCCTCGCAAAGCCGGCATGGTAAACTTGCTGAAAGCCGAATTCTCTGGAGGCTAAGGACCTTGGAGCCCAGCATATGAGTTTCTTGGAGCAACAGCACATCCACCGCCTCCCTCTTCCCCCAGCGCAATACCGCTCCACGTTTGATTTTATTGAGCATCCCCCTCACATTCCATGTTGCAACACGAATGGCCTTATTAGGAAGCACAGCAGTTTGATCAGCCATCATCTAGGCAGTCCCCCCGTCAGGCCCCCCGCGCCACCCCAGCGCACCCCACCATTCACTCGAGTCAACATCAACATACACGCGCGGTACCACCCACCCAACCCCAGACCTCCCCACCCCACCCCAGTCCTGAACCCCCCCAACAGCAACAAACCAATACTCCCCCATCCCCGCTCCCCCCACCCCTATACCTCATAGAACACTGAAGTATCTGTCGCGGCATGGATAGACCCGGGTCCAAAACAGAGGACCCAGGGCCAGCCATACCAAAGGATCCCAACACCCCGGTCACCACACACTCACCCCCCCCCCCCGACAACACCCACAACTCGTGAGGGTCTAAGGCCCTTGGAAGTTGCCTCCCGAGCCCCACAGCGTCCCCACAGGTAGCCTCAAAATGTCTCGAAAGTAGACAGACTGGTATCCACTAAACCCCCAAACAACAGCCCCACTAGCCGATCTACCACAAAGTAGGGCAACACATTACCGGAGAGGACCAATGTCCAGGCCCCACCAGGGTTCAACTGCCAGCATCTGAGTGTTCAGAGTCCCTTGTGCCGCTGGTCTGTGTCGCACTAGCGGAAGCTGACCGTTTGCGTGATCTGGACCTCCGATGTCGTCCCTTTCGGTTCTGGCAGTTCGTCCGCTCCTGCGACGATCCCCTCGACCCGCCTGGGTCCAGCCCCAGCTGGGCATGCGGCCTGATCCTGACTGCTTCGTCCGTCCACCGAAAGACCTCCTCAGGCGAATCAAAGAAATGCGTCCGGGACTGGTATACCACCCGCAGGCGGGCCGGGTACAGTAGAGAGTACTGGAGCTTCAGGCCCCGCAACTTGGCTTTGGCGGCCACAAACGACTGTCTCTGCTGCTGCACAAGTTTCGTATAATCAGGAAAGATCATGATAGTGTGATTTTCATAGGAGAGCGTACCTTTGTTTCTTGCCTCTCGCAAAATGACATCGCGGTCGTGGTAATTCAAGAGTCATGACAGGCCGAGGACGCTCACCCTCCGGCGGCCGCTGTGTCAGGGCCCTGTGTGCACGCTCGATCACGAAACAAGTGGACAGTGCCCCCGCCGGGAGCCAGCCTTCCAGCCATCGGGTCAAAAACTGCTCCATATCATCCTTCTCACACCTCTCCGGAAAACCTATAAAGCGAAGGTTGTTCCTCCGTGCGCGCCCTTCGGCATCTTCCACTCGGGAAGCAAGAGTCTTTTGGGTACGCTCCATCTCGACCATTCTCTGCTTCAGCGCGCCAATGTCCGTCTCCGCCACCGTGATCCGGGATTCGGTCTCTGTAATCCGCTCCACCGCATTGCGGAGATCTTGGCGCAGCAGCGTAACGTCCGCACCCACAGCCCCGATCTTGGCATCGAGCATGTCCCGGGACTGGGTGATGGCCGCCAAGATCGTCGCATTGTCCGGCCCTGTCCCGCTGCCGCCGCTGGGCGCCCAGATCCGCCACTGGGCCCTGTAAATTTGTCGATAGGGCCTTGCTTAGGCGGGCCTCCTCCACCACCCCTGGTCATGGCCGCTTGTAGTCCCAACGTTGCCACTCCTTGGGCAGCCGCTTGTGGCCCCGTCACCGGAGACCGCCACTCAACCGGGCCGTACACCTCGAGATCAGGGCGGACACCTTCCGCGACGATTCTCAGCAAATCCCCAGGAGCAGACCCACAGCGGTGGGCGCAGGAAGCCTCGGGCCCCGGGCCGGGACGCCGCCGCACGTGTCTTCGGAATGAAGAGCGGCAATCACCGCTTCCAGTATAGGCCAGTCCCAATGTCGCGAAACTCGAGGCCCCGGTCTCACAAGAGCGGGGCAGGCCTCCACCACGCCGTGTCGTCTGAAAAGGTTCTCCAAGGCACGGAGCAAGAACACAGGGCACCTCTGCGACTCGTAGGCAACTGGAGCTGCAAAGTCGGGCCGGGACCCGCACAGTTGACGCGACCTCCGGCAGTCTGCCACCGATCGCCACCTGGCGTCCTGAAAATCGAGGTCCCGGGTCCACCGCTAGTCACCAGGCCGCAATCCGCTGCCGGCGCCTCCGGTCCCCGGGAGAGATGGAACCGCGGGATCAGCACACCGGAGGGGTCAGAGCACTCCCTGGAACCGATGCCACCACGTGGTACCAACTGTGGGCTCGGGGGCCAGGATAAATGAGCAAATTGTGTCCGGGCCGGCGGGAGCTCTACAAGGCCGCGACCGCCATCTTCGCCCGCCAAGCCACGCCCCCTATATTTTGCCACTTTCTGCTCATTGCTGAACTTTATTTTGCATCTTTCTGATCTTGTCCCCTGTACCATGGGAGGAACCGCAAGGCTTCCATGGTCCCAGCAAGCTCCCCACCTCCTCCTGCAGAGCCAACATTGCTGCTGCATGCAGGGAGCTGCAGGATATACAGCTCTCTGCATGCAGGAGGAAGAGTTTAATCTCTTTCACTGCAAAAGAGATGAAACCGCACTTTGACAGCTCCCACTCACTGGAACCAGAATGTTTGCTTTTGCTTGGTGGGAGCAGTCAAAGCTCCCACAAGGCAAAAGCAAACAGCTATATCCCAGGGTGTGCATCCTGGGACCCCACATAGAGACTATTGAATGCTCTCACATGCCCATTCAGACACTCATCCACCCACTTAGACAATAATGTTCCTATTCACAGACCCTCCCAGAGACTCCTGCACCCACCCACAGATCTATTCAGAGTCATGTACCCACTGACTGACCCAACCAGACACTCAATCACCCACTTAGAGACTCATACGATCTCTCACATAACCACTCAGACACTCATACACATCCAGTCACAGACCTACTCAGTGACTCATGTACTCACTCACAGATCCATTGAGAGACTCATGCACTCAGTCACAGACCCACTCAGAGACTTAGGGACTCACTCAGAGACCCATTCACAGACTCACTCACACACCCACTCGCATTCCACTTAGACACTCCACTACCCACTCACTGACATATTGAGAAACTCATGCCCACACTCACACACTCACACTCAAATTTTAGGGAATAAAATGTAAAAAACCTCTGAAATTCAGTGAAAATGACAAATTTTAGGGGTGTTGTATTTGATATGGCCGCGTTAGCGATTAGCTGAAACTACACGTTTTCCTGCTTAACTTGGCTATACATGAAAGCGCCATTTTTTGAATGTTACGGCGGCCATCTTAGATCATAAGCGGCCTCGTGGCTAGCGTGCCCTTTAGTCCGTTGTCCGTACCACTGACCACTTCAGTTTGCCCAGCAACAGGCTATTTTTAGTACTGGTCAAGCTCGTACATGCGCAGTCCCCACTGACCAGTCACCCCTCAGGAATGTGCCGCCAAACTGACCAGCGGAGTTGTAAACCCTCCAATGAGCTGGCTGTGTTCCAAAACATGACCATATATGTACATAATGTCTTGTAACTTTGTGCCGCCTATCTTTATTACCTGAAAACTGTATAAAAGACGGGGTCACACCGATGTTCGGTGTGATACCTCTTGCATTACCGAAGGGTGCTGTATGAGTGTACCACCACCCCATGGGGTCTTAATAAACTTGTTCTTTGACTTTTACAGCTTCCGTGCCAACAGTTCTTGAGTGTAAGTGGGTTATCTACGGAGCATGTAGGCCTTGGGAACCCTGATTACTACAAATTGGCGACCACGAAGGGACTCATCGGCGACTCGGATGCCCGAAGGAGAGGTCGTGACGAAGGCTTGGAAACTCGCCATGGACGCGCGCTGCCACTGAGTGACCCGAGTCTTGGCACCCACGGTGTTTCTTCCTTTCCTTCTGATCTGACCTTCCAGGTGGCGCCGGTCTCCGACTGAGTTTTTGATTGTCTGCGTTGCTGGGAAAGTGCCGTTTGGCAGATTTGATCACAAGACCTTGGCAGTTGGAATCTGGACATTTGAGATTTTGGGTAAGATTTGTGTTCGGTAAGGCAGTCTACGGACGCTTACTGAAGTTCTATGATTTGTGTTCGGTAAGGTAGTCTTCGGACGCTTACTGAAGTTCTATGATTTGTGTTCGGTAAGGTAGTCTTCGGACGCTTGCCGGAGTCCTATGACCTATGATTTTGATTTGAGTTAGCTAACGTTTGTGAATTTGTGAACTTTGAATCTATATGTGTAGTGCACTTCACATAGGCAGGCATGTAGAGATGTTTCTCTAACTTTGTTTTTTTCCTCTGAGCGGCACATTTGTGTGAAGTACTGTAAGTGCCATTTTATACGGTGTCACGCTTTCGTGATCCTTTTTGAACATGCCTGTTTTTAGCACACTCCGAGGGATGTGCTGTCTTGGAAATGGTACCACAATTAGGTTAGCAGAAGCACAGCCGGCTCCTCCAGAAGGAACACCAAACAGGGATATGTATATCAAATTTGGCCTTCCCCCTATAATGTACAGCAAATTATGGCATAAGTACACCAAATCTGATCCTGAATTGCAATGGCCTCTACATGGGTCGTTCGATTTACGTAAAGTACAGTTTGTGGAACAATGTTTGTTTCAACGCAGGTCTAGACAAAATATGTTTGATTGTGTGCGAATGTGGGAGAAAGCGGTGCGTGAACGAATGAAGCGTGAAGTTGCCTTGGCGGACAAAGAGCAGCGCAAGGCTGCTCGGGATAAGGCTTTACAGCTTGAGGAAAAGGAGGCTCAGGAGAAGAAAGAGAGGGAGGAACGGGAACGCAAATTGCAAACGACTGGTCAATTTCCTATTCGTCGACCGCTTTATCCTGTCCTTAATAATGAAATTGATGATTTTTCATTGCTAGATCGGTCACCGCCTCCGTACGTTTCGCCTACGGCTCCAGATGCAGATTCGGAAGATGATGGACAGGATAAGCCAGAAAAGAAGGGTGTATCTGCTCTCAGGTTTACTGCGGAGAGGTCCGCACATTTGCGTAATTGGGCTCGTAAAGTGAATAAGAACTGTGTTTCTCAGTCTGAGGTGATTATGGAAAGGGGTAGTTGGACGGATCAGGAATTACTGTATTTTTTGTCTACTTTGGCGGACGAAGTTGTTACCGCGTATCGTCAACTTTCAGATACGTTAGAATCTAAAGCTGTGTCAGTTCATCGTGAGAATCTGGATAAAGGTTTATTTGCTCTTACAGATGTTGATGACCTTTTCAAGCAACTGGTCCAGCTGCGAGATGAGACCACCAGATTGCGGGAGGAGCGGAAAAAGAAACAAAAGGAGTCCGGGCCGGAGTCTAGCGAGCGGTCTAAGGAGTGTTCTCTCCGGGGTTCAGATAAGAGTCCTGCACTGCATGTTATGCCTATGCGTGAAGCCGCACCTTTGTATGTCCCTCCTAAAGGGTAAGGTACAGATGATGATAAATTGTCTAAGGATGCAAAGGGATATTTTATATATAACTGGGTGTATACTCCTTGGAATAGAGCAGATGTTATGGCATTGAAAAATTCTTTACCTGACCTTCGGAAAAATCCGGCGGCATTTTATGAAGGGGTGGAAGGGGCCATTTCGTCTTGTGTGATGACTCTTGTTGATATAGATCTGTTCTTCGGGTTAATTCTTCCACCTGATATGTGGAGACAAATTTGTAAAAATAATGATGAAACAATACTGGGGGGGACATGGAAGGAAATAAACCAAGCAGATTTAGATAGGGAACCTGCATGTAAGCCATGTGACTTGATTCTAGACCTTCCGGCGGCTATCCTGACTAAACTAAAAACGCTTGTTCCTTCTAAAAAGATTGATTGGACCATGTTAGCTTCGTGCAAGCAAAAGCCCGATGAAACGGATTTAGATTTCTTTACACGCTTCGAGGAGGCGTTTCATGATTACAGTGGTCAATCTTTAACAGACGATACGGGTAGGCATTTGTTCGTAGATAAGTATTTGGCTAATCTCCTACCGGAGATTGCAAAACGATTGAAGTCGAGTGAAAGTTCCTGGGCCACGGCGACCCCTGCGTCTTTGTTAACTATGGCTCAGTATTATGAGCGGCAGGAGTTGGAGGCTAAAGAAAGTGTTGATAAGAAGGCGAAAGAATTGAAAACAAAGGCGATGTTGGCACAGGTTCGGGGAACACAGGGTAGAGGGAATGATAGAGGTAGACGTGGTGGAGGAAATGCGTTGTATGGTCGTACGGATATAGCGGAGGATCAATGTGCCTATTGTAAAGAGTTTGGGCATTGGGCTGATGATTGTCCGGTACTTCGTGAGCAGCGTAGCCAGCGTGGTCAAGGAAGTGGTAGGTCGAGAGGCAGCTATACGGGGGCGAGAGGTAGCGGAGGTGATCGTGGACGGGGTGAGGACAGGGGCCGTGGCCAGGACGAACGAAACACGTTTGATAGACGAAACCAATATCAGATATCGGAGGGTGAAAATGTGGAACACCAGGATTATGTGCATGCATAGGACTGCGTAGGATGGGGTACGGAATCAATTGAAGTGCCGGTAGATCAGAAGGGTCCATATGTAACAGCGGGTATTCTGGGTTCTACTGATCAATTTCTAGTCGACACAAGGGCTACTCGTAGCGCTTTGTCAAAAAACTTGGTTCCGAGGGCTCCCCTGTCTGGCGAAATGATAACATGTGTAGGGTTCGATGGCACACCCTCCCCTAGCCCATTGTCAAAACCCCTTGCACTTTGTCTTGACAAATTTTTCAGTTTTGGTCAATTTTTGTTATCGCCCCATACACCAGATAATATCCTGGGCATTGACTTGCTTAAATATTTTCGAGCAACAATACGGTGCGCTCCTGAGGGAGTGCGGGTTATCCTGAATGACAATTATCCTGACTCAGATAGGTTTTGCACTATATTAGACATTCCAGCCTTGCCCTCTCTACCGCACACGTTATGGGCGACCTCAGATACGGATGTGGGAGAGATGCGTATTCCACCTATTCATATTACTGTTAAGGAGGGGGCCTCTCTACCACGAGTACCACAGTATAAGATTTCGAGAGAAGGTGAAATTGCCTTGACACACATTGTTCAGGATTTGATCATTGCAGGAGTGGTGGAAGAGGTTCCTTATAATGTTTGTAACAGCCCTATTCTTCCGATCCTTAAGAGAGATACTGACGACAAAGTCTATCGGTTTATTATTGACTTGAGAGAGATAAAAAAAATTGTCATTCCCCAATACCCGGTGGTATCCGACATTACGACCTTGCTTACATTGGTGCCACCAACGGCCACGACCTTTAGTGTAATTGATTTGAAAAATGCGTTCTTTTCCATCCCTGTCCATCCTGATAGCAGATATTTGTTTGGCTTCACGTTAAATAATAAATCGTATAGATTTTGTCGTGTTCCCCAAGGTTACACTGAGAGCCCGAGTATCTACAGCCAGGCTTTGAAAAGACAGCTTGATTCCTTTGAGTTACAGACTGGCGTTGTCCTCATCCAGTACGTGGATGACCTTCTGCTCGCTGCAGACTCTTATGCACAATGTGAAGAAAGTACAATTGCGTTGCTTTCTTTTCTGGCACAGAACAATCATAAGGTTTCGAAGAAAAAGCTCCAATACTGTAGACCCAAGGTGACCTACCTCGGTCATCTTTTGTCTAAGGAGGGGCGTGCATTAACATCTGATCGAATTCAAGCAATTTTAGACACACCAGTCCCCCGCACACAGAGAGATGTACGTGCCTTCATAGGATTAACGTCCTTTTGTAGACAGTGGATCATGGGGTTTTCACACATTATAAAACCTTTGCTAGCGTTACTGTCCAAAGCTACACCAATGCCCCTTGAATGGACAGATGAATGTCAGAATGCTTTCGAACAATTGAGACAGGCTCTTTGTTCTGCACCCGTGTTAGGTACACCAGACTATACAAAGCTTTTTATATTATACGTGCACAAGAACGATGGGTGCGCGTTGTCAGTGTTAGTGCTGTTGCGTGCTTATCTAGGTTCCTGATCGATACTGTGACCTTATGCCCCTATTCGGCTATAAATCCATTTATTCCCTATATTGGCATAACCGTTCAAGTGCGATTTTCTGAAAAGTCATCTCTGGCCTCACACGAACAGAGCCACATTCCAGCATGACTCTCTGCTACTTCCTTTGCGACCAATTAGTGCAATGACAGAGCAGCAGTCACTATCTGATATTCCTAGATAACACTCCGAGTTCTTCAACAAGATAAAAACTTAGCAAACCTGGAAATCCCCGCTTGCTATGTTTTGATTAGTAATGGAACTCTAATGAGCAACTGATAACTGTCACTTCCTAGTGACATCTTTAATTGACGTCTTATGTCCAGCAAACTTGCGTCAAACCCGGCACCTGTCAGGTATAAATATTACCAACGTTGCCTTAAGCAATGCGAGTACGTTGCCTGTTGCTGATGCCAGCTGCCTGCATGACCCTGTGTTGGTAAATCTAGCACTCTGTCGCTGCAGCCTGCTATCCTGTGGTGGTGAAGCTGATGATTACCATTATCGCCGCTACAGCGCGAACTATGGTGCAGTACGCTTAAGGAGCTGAACAGCCGTCCTCTGCGAAGACATCCAGCAGATTCCAGCTGCCCGCGGACGCTGTCACCCCTCCTTCCTCGACGCGCTGAAGAGAAGCTGCTGCATTTCTCGTGCAGAGAAATCCAGTCCCGGCGCTTCCGGTTTACCCTCGCGGGTGACTGGGATATCGAGAGAGACCCCTGAAGGAGATACCAATCCTCCATCATTCTATTCAGAGGTATGGTGTTGACTAAACCCTTAGATGAGAATTCTTGAAACAAACCTTGGCAAAACCAACTTAACTTAAAGCTACTTACTTACTCCCCTTTCACGTGTTAGGCTTAGGTCAGGCACACTGGGGTAGGCTTAGTTAGAAACACCAGTTGAGTATGTTAGCCTAATGTATATATGACTTTATATATGTTTTATTACTTTTAAACCATTGTATGGCTAAGAAACCATATCAATGCTTTTACAGTTCTATTTCGCAATCCTTATCTTACTGTACGTACTTTTTATAATAACAGTTATTGCAATTGTGGCAATACATTTCTCTTGTACGAGAAGAAAGACTGTTCAATAAATGTTAACCTTTATTGATACACGCCCGTCTCTCTATTCTCTACATACCGTGAAAGTAAACTGCACTAGACTGACTGAGTGAAATCTATGTCTATTGTTTCACACGACCCTAGAGATTGACTCTTGATCTGAGGAGCAAAGTTGTCATGTTGCACGGTTGTTGGAAAACTGAATCCCTTCTTGTCTGTGCCAAGGAAGCTGATCACTTCCTATGCAGAGAAGAAAGTTTCCAGTGACCTCTGAGCTAGTTGGTAACACAACCCAATTAAGTTTAGCATAGTCAGTGGAGGCCTGGAATATAAGCAGTTCCACGTCGATACTACTGTTTATGTTATTCCAATGCGCAGGGCCTAGTGGGAAACTAGGAACTACACTACAGTGCAAGCACACGGAGATAAGCAGAGACCATGTGCGTATTTCTCTGCCATTCTTGATCCTGTAGCACGAGGGTTGCCTGGGTGTTTTCGAGCAGTGGCAGCAACAGCAGTAGCCATACGGCAGAGTGAGGGAATCGTGTTATCACACAAATTGTTGGTGCTAGTTCCCCACGCAGTAGATGCCCTGTTAAATCAAACAAAGACCCAATATCTTACGAGTGCACGGCTAACAGGATATGAGCTTACACTTTTGGCGCCACATATCACACTGAAAAGATGCGCTACCCTGAACCCTGCCACTTTATTGCCCTATCCGGTCGAGGAGGGTCAGGAAGAAAAACATCATGACTGTGTTTTCCTGACCGAGGAACAGACAAAGGGTCGTGTCGACTTACAGGATATGCCACTTCCAGATGTGGATGGGGAACTGTGGGTTGATGGATCGTGTTTGAGGCTGCCAGATGGTACGACTTCCGCAGCCTATGCGATCACGACACTTAAGACAGTGGTAGAAACAGCACGAATACCACAGAAATCGGCTCAGGCAGCAGAGCTGATAGCTTTAACAAGAGCCTGCGAATTGAGTGCTGGCCTATGTGTGAACATATACACAGACAGCCGGTACGCCTTCGGAGTAGCACATGACTTCGGGCTACTCTGGAGAGAGCGTGGGTTTTTTACTTCTCACGGAGTACATATCATGCATGGAGAACTAGTGCGTGATCTCTTAAACGCGTTGCTTTGTCCAAAGAAAGTAGCGATAATCAAATGTAGCGCCCATAAAAAGATTACCGATAAAGTGGGCCAAGGAAATGCCTTCGCAGACAGTATAGCGAGACAAACGGCTATGTCTCGGACTGACTCCCCCATGTACGTGACACAATCACAGGCTGAGCGATGGAGCGATGCTAGAGCAGAAATCTTGGATATTCAGAAGTCAGCTACTGAATCAGAACTTGCGGCATGGGCAGCAGATGGGGTACTAGATGATGAGGGTTGTTGGAGAAGCAAGGACATGGAAAAATGGAAATTGCCTGCAGCTTACTTGCAGGCGATGGTCCAGATGACACATGGATTGGCGCATGTCGGAGCTCTTGCAATCACTCGACTGTTAACACGAGTCTGGGAACATCCTGAGATTGCTAATACTGCTAAGAGAGTAGTGCAGACCTGCCTGGTATGTTTACAACACAATCCTGGAAAGGGGACCCATACTCCGAAAGGAGGGTTCGTTCCACCCTCTGCACCATTTGAGGTACTCCAAATGGATTATATCCAACTCGAGCGCTGCAACAACCTGAAGTATGTCCTAGTGGTGGTATGTGCCTTTAGCAAATGGGTTGAGGCCTTCCCCACGAAAGACAATACAGCCCTAACAATGGCTAAGGTGTTGCTTAAGGAATTCTTTCCTCGCTTTGGAGTTTGCAAATTTTTGTGGAGCGATAATGGGCCTCATTTTGTTGGGAAGATTGTGGAGTATGTACTGAAGGGGTAAGGGATTCAGCAGAAGTTCCACGCTGTGTTCCACCCTCAGTCGGCAGGTCTGGTTGAGCGGTACAATGCTACGTTAAAACTCAAATTGGCCAAGATTGTGGCATCCACGTCGTTGAAGTGGCCTGATGCTTTGCCGCTAGCACTGCTCTCTTTTAGATCAGTACCCCATTCGCGAACAGGCCTCACACCATATGAGGTGGTGTTTGGTCGCCCTATGAATATCTGGGGGGTGCCCAAGCCGCGATTGATACATGATGTGCCTTGTATAATGATGAACGATTATTTGGCACGATTAACAAATGATTTGCTTTCTATTCATCAACAGGTTCGAGAAGCGCTCCCTGACAACTCTACTGGAGAGGGCCATGATCTTCGCCCCGGCGACCATGTCATGATTCGGTCGTTTGAGAGAGCGAGCAGTTTGGAGCCGAGGTGGAAGGGCCCCGAGCAGGTCCTCCTGGCGACTCGGACCGCTGTACGAGTGACAAACAGGAAGCGGTGGGCGCACTCGACACACTGCCGTCGCGTCTCTCCTAATCTGGTGAATCCTGCTGTGTTGACTGATTACAAAGAGATTCTGGAGAAAGAAAAGAGCCCAGCTGTGACGTCGGCCGAAGTTGAGGGAGCCTTCCCGGACCACGCTGTTGCTGGACGAGAGCGCTACAATTTGCGGCCACGATAAGAAGATTTTTGGTTTTTTTTTCATGACTGGTTGGTTACCGCTCTGGGGTTTGTGAAACGGAGACCGGGAATTCCAAGGGGGGGGGATCAGTTCTGCCTAGTGTAGCGACACCCGTCTTGGCCCGGAGAAGAAAACAATGGCTACCTCTGAGCTCAGCACCGTATTTTTCTTTTTTAGGTATACACACATGTGTATTTGAGACTTTGTGAACAATTTGAACTATTTGGGACTTTGCAAGAACTTTTCTGAACTATGGCGTCATCTGCCTCACGAGACAAACGAATACTAGGTGCCATTCTCTTTGTCTTGACTATTGTGGTAATAGCTGTAATAGCCTGGGTAGTTGAACTTATGGTACCTGCACGTGAACATTTGCTGCCGACTACCCCGGCTCCATCTGAACATTTTCACTTTACCTTACCCTACCATGAAGAACGGCATCGGCAAACGTATCTGAACAACAGTTTTATCCAGATTCTCCATCATACGCATAATATGACGAATACTTCCAATTGCTGGGTGTGTGGGATATTGCCAGGGCACCAGAAGAAAGGGGGCACCCCACTCATTCCACTCCTGTTCTCACATAATGGATCCTGCAATGCCTGGTACACCCTCCTCTTTACTCTGAGATGGCCAACGAAAGGGGGGGTGCTTTTTCGTTTGAATAAAATATGTTTCCATGACAAGGATGGGTTTCCACGGGCTGAGGGTACTCGATTTGAATGGGAGGAGTACCGGCCCGATAACATATCTGCCCGCGTGTGTACAGCAATCAACGGAATATCAATGTATCCAGTTCACATGTTATTAATGTTATTGCTACTAAAGCCGATTTGTGTATAAGAAATAAAGGTTCGATTCCGGTAGGGAAAAGTGAATGCAATACCACACTTACTTTTGATAGTCCGAATGGCATCTCGTTTGTAGCATCTCGAAATACGTATTTCATTTGTGGAACGAAAGGTTATCATCAGCTTCCATTGGGATGGTTAGGCACGTGTTATGTATCGTTTGTACTACCCCCTGTATTCATTGCCCCGCCGATGTATCACAATGACTATGTCCTGTATCACGACTTTGTCCTGAATAGAGTCAAGCGGACTGTTGTTCTGGATGACATCGACCAGACCGATACTGCCTTGCAGCAGTATGTGGACTTCAATTTGGGACTGTTTTCCTTTGTGGGGGCTGCATTGAACAGTCGGAAAATAAGACGATTGACACGTGTTGTTGAGGCTGTAGCAAATGATACTGCCACTGCACTTGGGAATATTACTGAGGAACTTCAGATTTCTAGGATCGTTACGCTCCAAAATAGGATGGTGTTGAATGTAGTTCTAGCTGACCGTGGGGGGGCATGTAGAATTATTGGAAGTAGCTGCTGTGTGTACATACCTGACAATTCACCATCTGTTTATGATGCCATATCAAAGCTGCATAAAACAGCAGCTGAAATACACCCGGACAATGGAATTTGGACACTTTCAGGATGGTTCTGGTCAATACTTACTGCTTGGGGCTGGAAACTGTTAACGATTCTATGTATCATTGTAGGGGTACTGTTCTTTGTGTGCTTATGTATCCAATGTGGCCCAGCTTTATGTTCTATGTGTTTATCAGCTTGTGTACCATCAAGACGAGCTCTTGCCCATGATAAAATGATGCTTCATAAAGAAGTGACGCAAATAATGTCAATAGACATTGAGGACGAACATCCTGATTATGTTCACTATGAGGTAGCTTCAGCTAAACGCTAAAAGGGTCGTCTGTTGTATTTGATATGGCCGCGTTAGCGATTAGCTGAAACTACACGTTTTCCTGCTTAACTTGGCTATACATGAAAGCGCCATTTTTTGAATGTTACGGCGGCCATCTTAGATCATAAGCGGCCTTGTGGCTAGCGTGCCCTTTAGTCCGTTGTCCGTACCACTGACCACTTCAGTTTGCCCAGCAACAGGCTATTTTTAGTACTGGTCAAGCTCGTACATGCGCAGTCCCCACTGACCAGTCACCCCTCAGGAATGTGCCGCCAAACTGACCAGCGGAGTTGTAAACCCTCCAATGAGCTGGCTGTGTTCCAAAACATGACCATATATGTACATAATGTCTTGTAACTTTGTGCCGCCTATCTTTATTACCTGAAAACTGTATAAAAGACGGGGTCACACCGATGTTCGGTGTGATACCTCTTGCATTACCGAAGGGTGCTGTATGAGTGTACCACCACCCCATGGGGTCTTAATAAACTTGTTCTTTGACTTTTACAGCTTCCGTGCCAACAGTTCTTGAGTGTAAGTGGGTTATCTACGGAGCATGTAGGCCTTGGGAACCCTGATTACTACAGGGGGACCTTATAGTTAGGCAATAGAATAATAAAACATACGAAATTCACTGAAAAAAACAAAGGTTACAGGGACGTTATAGTTAGGGTAAGATTTCCCCAGATCTAACGAACATTGAGAAAGATTCCGTTTGAACTGGAGTAGTAGGCCTAGCTTTGATGTAAACTGCTTGTCGTAATAGAAAATTCCCTAGGTAAATTAAGATGGGTCTAGGAAAGCGACCAGGAGGTCTGTTAGTAACCAGTGGCAGTCTGTGAGCCCGTTGGATTTGACTATCCCAGTCCCAGTCAGCCAATTCTAGAAAAGATCTCTGAAATAAGTTGACCGTATAAGTTCAACAGTCCTTTCCTATCGTCCCTTCTGGCACCCCAAACACTCGCAAATTATTGGGTCACTGTTGATTTTCTAAATCTTCGACCTTCAGTGGTATGGATCTTATTTGAGTATCATGTGTCATAAACAATAAATATTTGGTGTACACAGGAATCGTCGACAATATCTGATGTCAAAACATTACGAACGAGGGGTTCCCACTTTTCCATCATAATCTCATGTCAACTTTTCATTCAAGACCCGGACCGCCTCATCGTAAATTTCGTTACCTCCCCCTAATAAAGGCCCAGAAGGAAAGGAGCAGAGCCAGGTGCAGAAGATAGAAAAGCAGGATAAGGGATGTTTGTGGGTTGTAAATGGGCAAGGCTACCGGCTTCGGCCGCCTAATCGTGATCAGGACAATGGACACGAAGACCAGTTTAGCAGGACTAGCCTCGGGCAGAGGAGGCAGCCTTTGTCGAGTCATGCAGCTACAGCGTGATCTGGTTTAAGGTGCACGTGTCATGAAAGAGGTGAATCTCCGGCTAAGGCTACGTGTCCTTAATCGAAATGAAGTGATCAGAGGTTATTGCGTATGTGAGGGCAAGAAACACAAAATGGCGGCCATGATCTAAGATGGATGCCGTGGGTAGATCAGAAATGTGTTTATAAAAGGAGTGCTCTTGCTCGTAGCGTAGCGAAAACACCAGGATATGCTAAATGGATCATTTGCGGTTCGCTGATACCAATATTATGTATTTCCGCCAATATTGAAAACACGGGTTCAAATCGTCACGGAACCTCAGACCCTCCTTTTGCCCTTACATAGGCAATTACTCAGTCTATGTCAGAGTCTAATTCTATGCTCATCAGCTCAGTGACATGCTGTTGTATCATCATCCTTTCTCGTGCCTTTTCTCCAAACGCAGGTGGTTTTCTAAGACAAGTTGCAGCACAAAGACTACACAGAGCAGGACCACACTGGATAATCAGGCAACATGAGAACAGGAATACTAAGATGACACCAATGACCATTAGAACCTTCCATCCCCACGCTGAGATCAGAGTCCAAAACCACTCCATAAAGGACCAGTTTCCCTTGTCTACGTGAATAGAGTCGGAAATCTTGTGTAGCTTAGAGATCGCCTCATAGACTGTTGGAGCATTATTAGGAATAAAGACACAGCAGCTCGATTGGATCATTCTGCATACCCCACCTCGATCTGCAAGTATAACGTCTAGAACCATACGGTTCTGCAACGTCATGAGTCTATCCGCCTGAAGCTCAGCTGTCAAATTGCTAAGGGCACCAGCAGTTTCGGTAATAGTAGATTCAGCTACCCGTGTTAGCTGACGTATGTTTCTACTATTGGCCATAGGACCCCAGAACGGAAGGAAGCCTTTGAAGAAGTCTCCAGCTTCCTGACCAGCAGTATCTTCCTTGCTGAAGACACCTCTCGCTACTCTGGTTCTGTGGTAATCAGATGAGGCAGTGTATGTCGGGGGCAACAATCAAGCAATATAGCATGATCCTGAAAAGTCGGCAGGCAACCATGTATAAGCTCTATCTCGACAGATGAAGTAGGTACCCCTAGCAGTAAGAAAGGCAGGGGAAGAGTTAGCCGGAAACACATAAGTCTCTACGCACTCACTCCTCCCTAGCTGAGCTCTCGGATTTCTCCCATTCCCTTGCAAACAGACCTGACCTCGGTGAGGTACGACCCAGATTGGAGTTGAGCTTTTACGCTTGCTTTCTCCTAAACTAAGGCGATACTCTGAAGTATTCCAACTTAAATACACTCGCAATTCGTCTCTAGGGTAAGATGGAGTATTATTGACGTCCTTGATCATGTCATTAATTCCCTGGACTAAAGCTTTGTTGGCAGAGTTATATTTAGTGGAACGTGGTGGACGTGGAGGATAGGTTTCAAGGGCATAAGCAAAGATGGTTTGAAGGGCCTGAAATGATCCATTGTAGCTGAAAGGCAAAACCAGATAAGGAATACCTTTATCCATAGTGTGGGGTATCAAGCCACACACCCAGCAGTCTGTAGTGTTAACTACCAGTTGGTGTTGGTGCAAGAGCTGTACAAAAGTGTTGTTAATGAACTCTGAGCGTCGGGCTTGCTCATGTTCGGGAAACGAATGAAAAGAGTGTATAGAAGAAACAGTAGAAGTAGCAGGATCAAGGGGAGGTACTGTAGTAACTGGCACAAAAATCAAATTTATACTGAAAACGATTCCACCCACCAACGTTATCAAAACAATCAAGAATGTAATGGCGCATTGCATCAAAAAGCATTTGCTGTGAAGAATTCTATAAAGTCTGTTTCTGCGAACATAAATCACATTTTCTCGTCGCAGCGCAGGAAGCTCCATCTTCTACAATCCGCTCGCGACCACTGATGATGTGTACGTAGATGAAAATGCCTCTATCAGCCCTGGGAGTTCCCAGAACCAACAGAAAGATCGACCTTGTGTCAGACCCCTGCAAATTCAACTAGGCACACAGCCACGACCCTACGGCTACCCAGACGGCAAGGCAATTTTAAAACAACAAAATAATAGCAAACTTCCTGGCTGAAGGCAAAAGTTAAACATTTCAAAATATCACAATAGGCAGTTGCCTGCTTTATTTGTCCATTTTACGGTTTCGTAAGTTATATCTTTGCTTCGCAGGTACTGTCTGATCAGCAAATAGCGTTTCACTGGTAGCTGTTGCAGTGTTCAAGTTCGCAGATGACAGAGTTTTTTCTGATGCAGGGGACAAATGTTCAGTGTTCAAAGGAGTCTTTTCTGAAGGAGAGTCAGAGCTTGGAGTGTCCGTGATCAATTCGGCATCGCTGAAAGGGATGAATTTTGGCGTGCTTTCAAATTCAGAGGAACCAATTCCCTTCTTCACCCAGTCGTCGTAAGGAAGTGGCAAAGGTACACGCTTTACATGGGATGCATGCACCCAATGCTTGCGGCCAGCCACACGAACTGCTGTTCTCGTTGCAAGTAGGACTTGAAAGGGGCCGACGAATCTCGGCTGAAGGTTCTTCGTCCTCGCGAAATTTCTGATAACCACAAAATCTCCTGGTTTCAGCTGATGCCCTGGACTCTCCGGAGGCTTTGGCAAAGCATCGAAAACCTGTTGGTGAATAAGACTCAATTTAGCAGTCAAGTCGTAAAGGTAGTCTATCAACATAGGATATTCTAGAGAACAAAACTCCTTAGGCCTCGGCACACCCCAAATATTTGCCGGGCGGCCAAAAACGATTTCGTAGGGGCTAAGCCCCACTCTAGAATGTACAGTCGCTCTCGTTGATAACAAAGCCAAAGGAAGTGCGTCTGGCCAGGCTAAACCTGTGGATGCTTGTATTTTAGCTAGTTTCAGCTTAAGGGTGCCATTGTAACCCTCCACTAAACCAGCAGACTGGGGATGGTTCGCACTGTGGAACTTTTGTTTCAGACCTAGGCCGGCACACACACTCTGCATAACTTTCCCTATAAACTCACTTCCGTTATCTGACCATACAATCCGTGGCATACCAAATCTAGGGAAATATTCTTTGAGAAGAATCTTGGCAGTTGATAGGGCAGTGTTGTCCTTTAGTGGATATGCTTCGATCCACCTGGAAAAAGCACAGACTACCACCAGGACATATTTCAAATTATTACAGCGATCCATGTGAATGAAGTCTAACTGAATCACTTCAAAGGGGCAGGAAGGAGGAGCGAAGTGACCAGCTGGAGTTGGAGTTCCCTTGCCAGGATTATGCATCAGGCATACCATACAATTTTTCACCACTCTCTCTGCACACTTACTGATCCCATCATTCTTCCAGACCGGAGCCAACATCTTACAGATTCCTTTAGAACTTATATGCGCTACTCCATGCGCCATTGTCACCACTGCAAGCACATACGCGTCAGGCAACATCCATCGCTGCTGTTCTGTCAAATCAATCCAACACCCATTCGAATCCAATTTGCCCGTACTTTCTCTCCATACACGTTTTTCTTCCTCAGTTGCTTCTTTCTGAATCTCTTTCACACTTTCCATAGTATCCTCACACATTCCAGAGTCAGCAATCCATCTTGCAGACGTAGCAACATACATTCTGCTCATCGTGTCTCTAGCTGTCTGTTTAGCAGTTTCATCAGCAAAAGCATTCCTGTGACCAACATCATCCGTGATTGCTTTATGAGCACTGCACAATCGCAACTTCAGTCGGCAAGGTTAGAGATTCCAACAAGTCGTTAACTAGCTGACCATGTTGAATCTTAGTCCCATGGGACGTAATGAAACCTCTTTCTCTCCACAAACGGCCAAAACTATGGGCCACGCCAAATGCGTACTGACTATCTGTAAAGACATTCACTCTCTTTCCCTTAGCTAAAACACACGCTCTCGTTAGAGCTATTAATTCTGCAGCTTGGGCAGAATTCTGACTCACTCTTGCAGTCTCCACAATCGTCTTCAAAGTCGTTACTGCGTAAGCAGCAGTCACATCACCATTCTCCAACTTAAAACATGACCCGTCCACATACAGCGTACCATCTGGATCGGATAACGGAGTATCCTTTAAGTCAATGCGTCCTTTTGTCTCTTCCTCCATTTTAAAACAACAATCATGTGGCTCGGAATCACTCGACTCTTGATCAGTCGGCAACAGCGTTGCTGGATTCAATACATTACATCTTTTGATCTGAATATGACTCGCTAGTAATGTCAGCTCGTAACCAGATAGTCTCGCACTGGTAAGGTGTTGTGTCTTCGTTCGATTCATGAGTGTATCCACCGCATGAGGAACCATGACCACTAGCATGTTGTTCATCACCAAACCAGCAGATTGTCGAATGGAAGCCGCAGCTGCCGCTGTAGCTCTCAAACAACTAGGCAACGCTCTAGCTACCGGATCTAATGTTGATGAAAAATACGCACAAGGGCGTTGTTTGTCACCAAACTTCTGTGTCAGAACACTCAACGCGCAACCTTCTCTCTCATGAACATAGAGCGTGAATGGCTTACTGTAATCAGGTGTACCCAATACAGGAGCTGAACACAATGCTTTTCGTAATTCAGTAAAACTTTCTTGACATTCATCAGACCATGGCACCGGACTCGGAACATTTTTCCCAGTCAAAGCTACCAACGGTTTTGCTAAAAGAGAAAAATTTGGGATCCACTGCCTACAGTAAGAGGTAATGCCTAAAAAGGCACGCACTTCTCTCTGTGTGCGTGGAACACTCATCTGCGTAATTGCTTTTATTCTCTCTGGGGTCAACTTCCTTCCCTCCTTTGACAAGAGATGACCTAGGTAGGTCACTTCTTGGCAGCAGTATTGCATTTTTGAAGGTGACACCTTGTGATTCAAATTAGACAAATGATGCAATAACGAAATTGTAGCTGCTTTGCAAATTTCCTTGTCATCGGCAGCCACTAGAAGATCGTCTACATACTGTACTAGAGCAGAACCTGGAGGAAGGACAAAGGAATCTAACTGGCTTTTTAATGCTTGACTGTAAATAGATGGGCTCTCACAATAGCCTTGTGGAGCGCGTTTAAATCTGAAACTTCGACCTCCTAGACAGAAGCCAAAAATATCTCTGCTGTCCTCGGCTATCGGAATGCTGAAAAAGGCATTTTTCAAGTCGATGACTGAGAACCAAGTGGCTGTAGCAGGAATCAGTGTTAACAAGGCAGTAATGTCTGGAACTACAGGAAACTGCGGGACTACAATCTTATTAACTTCTCTAAGGTCGATAACAAACCTATAAACTGGAGGCTTTGTAGGATCAGTTCGTTTCAAAATCGGTAGTACAGGACTGTTACAGACATTTCCTCTCGTTTCCTCAACCACACCTTTTTTAATCAAATCTTGCACAATCAATAAAAGTGCACGCTCACCTTCACTAGATATTTTATATTGAGGAATTCTTGGAAATTTTACATTTGCTTTTAAAGTTACTACATATGGTGGTATTTCTAAAAGGCCTACATCATTAGGACCAGTCGCCCAAAGAGAATCAGGGAGTGAACGTAGCTCTGGCGGGAGTGCATCCATTGACAAGTACATCGGAGAAGTGATATTTTTACCCAATGTAAGCTGTACTCCTTCCGGAGAACAGTACAATGTCGCATATAGTCGTTTTAACAAATCTAAACCAAGCAGATTTTCATTACAACCTGTCGTCAAAATCAGAGGTGCTTTCAAGTGACACGGTCCAACAGAAATAGACAAAGGACCAGATATCGGGTTGTAAACAGGGGCGCCTGAAAAACCTACAGAAACATTTGTTGAGCCGGACAAAGGTACGCCAGGGAGTTTCGCATGAATGATAGAACTTTTTGCGGCACCAGTATCCAACAGAAACGGTTCGACTACACCTGATGTTGCTACTGCGACATAAGGCCCACTCTGATCCACTGGAACTGATACTACTCCCTCTCTTTGTCCATGGCTGTCCTAGTACCCATTTTGCTGAAATCCCTCATCCACTTCACAATAATCTTCAACAAGATATTGTTGAGATCTATTTTGCTGGGTAGACTGTCCATTTCGTTGATCAAAGTGATTTGAAGGACGATCATTCGTTTGTGGAGGCATAGCACCTCGCCCTCGACCTCTAGAATTTTGCACAAAACCACCACGACCTCTCTGAGCTGCTGCTGCATTATTTTGCGCTAAGATCGGACATTCATTTTTATAGTGACCCTCTTTCTTACAGTACGCACACTGGTTCCACTGATATTGAGGTCTCGATGTACTATAATCTGTCCTTTGATACGGACCCTGTTGCATATTAGCCTGATTCGTGCGAGGCGGATACGCCTGCTGCAAAAGAACTTTAGTCTTTAAATCCTTCGTTTTCTTATCTGATTTCTCCTTTTCCTCTTTATCCCTGTTTTCGTAGTACTGTGCAGTCGCAAGTATTTGCGCAGTTGTGGATACAGCCCACGCACTCTCTGAATCCTTTAATTTATTGCATAATTCAGGTAACAAATTATGCACAAATTTATCGACAAACAGTCTTTGCCCTCCTTCTGTGCTCATGTCCTGACCACTATGATCTACAAAAGTCTCTTCGAACCTCGTGAAGAAGTCGGAGACACTTTCGTCTTTCTTCTGCCTGCATGCTGATAACTTGTCCCAATTAACACGCAATGCGGGCATCAGAGTCTTCATTAGATCAATTATTCTACCTGGAAGGTTAGCAATTAGGGGTTCGGGTTTTGCACCACCTACTTGCTGACCATCCGCTGCAGTGATAGCTGCCCAGTCACCACCTAAGGCAACTTGATGATCCTCTCTACGAATTTTAGCCCACACTGGTTGCGGAACTACGTTGCCAAATAACATATCGATGTCTGCTAAGTTCATTATACAAGCCTCAACTGTCTGTGTTAATTCCTTATAGTATCCAGCAGGATTCTTACGTGGATCTGGCAAGGCCTGCTTCACTGCTAACACTTCAGCTCGCTTCCACGGAATGTGTATCCACACTCTTTGGAATTGGGCCGGAGCAGCTACAATACCATTATTATTATCAGCTTGCACAGCTTCGCGCCAAATTGGAGGAACCTCCCTCATTGGATATTGGCGACTTAATTTCGTCTTGCTTTTCTCTAAATCTCTCGGTGAACGAAGTGATGGATCATTCCTATAACTTAAAATCAGTTCCATCGCTCCTTCTATATTATCACCCACTATCATTCCTGCAGCAAACTCTTTCTGAACCTTAATTAAGTCTTCTAAATTTGATTCAACATCGTCTTCTTCTATCTCCTCACGTAACAACGAGCACATCTCGCCAAAGACATACCGTTGCGTTGGTTCTTTCCACTGCATAAACGTGTCTAGCACATCTCTCGTACTATATCTCCTACTCTTCGAAATCCATCTGAGAGCCGTGGAATCTAAAATTCCCCGTTCCTCAGTACTCGGAAGCTGACTACGTCTTTGAACAGAGTCGGAAGTAGGAGTCTTGATTAAAGTTTTATAGAAAGGGGACAGCATGTTAGACACAGAATCAGTGATTCTCCGACGAACAGAAAGTGGAGTCAACATACTCGCAGATGCAGAGAACACAGTAGAGGTAGGAACAGATAACGGAACAGTAGGAGTATCGAGGAAGATAGTTTGTGGAACAGTAGGTGTAAGCGAGACAGATACAGGTATAGAAGTCGGCAATCCAGGAGGAGGAGGAGCCGTAGGAACATTTACATTGACCACAGGAGGTACAGGAACCTGAGCCTGAGGGACAGGAGCAGGAACACCAGGTTGTCCAGCAACCGGCAATTGTACATTCGGTAAAGGTGGAGCCGTAGCACCTTGTGCATACGGTGGAGGTGACCGTAACAAATAAGATAGCAGAGGATCGTTTTCGGAATCCTCCAGTATCTTAGCTGTTTTCGATGGCAAGGCAGGATAGCACTTGTCAATCGCTAAATTGTGCTCTCTAATGGCCACCTCTATGGCTTTCTCACACTCGTTATCCTGCAACTGCTTAGTTGCTTGTTCTAGAGTCAACTCTTCTTTCTCTTTCTGTTCTTTTTTTAACCTTTTCATTTCTCTCTGTTTGGATTCTTTTCGCCAGTAACGGAAAGAATCAAACATTGCCGGCCGGGCTTTCTTCTTAAACAATTTCGCTTCTAAATTGTCGAGAATTTCGGGTTCAAAACTACCATGCAGTGGCCAACTAAGAACACCATCTTTCTCAGTGTATCGGACCCACACCTCATTATAAGATATAGGACCCACACCATATTTACAATACAAGTCATATAGGGGAGTCCCAATCGGAGGAACCAGACATGAGTCCTCCAATCGTGAGTCACTGTTGCAACCGAAACAAGACAACATACAGTTTTTCCGACTTACCATTTTCAGTCCGGAACACAAAACAAACAAAACACGAAACAGATATGTGCACTCGAACCAAGAACTTAGGCCTACCAAAACGAACTGATGTATCGATACCCAAACTAAACCAAATAGATTATCGTAACCAGAACAACCAGTGATAATCTTACGAGACCAAACCAAACCAAGAACCAAAAAGGATTTTAACAACCCTCACAAAGTAACCAGCTAGCTATCACTAAATACTTAACTGAGGCACTGAAGACGTCACCACGGAGAAACCCGTCACGTTTCGCTGTACTAAGGACTGCACCTCGGGTCCAAGACAGGGCGACGGTCAAGGCAACGGCCCACTGCAGCCGTCCTGAACGGGAACCCTCGTGGAAGAGAACGTCGGGCCACTTTTGCGATATGCCGGGATCGATGAAGTGGGGCGCCTCCCTCAGGAATCTTCACACGAAGCTTCTCGAACTCTTCAGGCTTTTGGACCGGTACCGAATGACGTCGCCCTACGTTGGGCGCCAATTGGAGTTCTGGACTTTTTGGTTCCGTCCAGAGGTGTCAGGGAACAACACCCAAAGACCCCGGAGTGACCTGCCTTGGTGCACAAATGAACAGAAACACGGGCTTCTCGATGGTGGCGTCAAAGACCAAAGGTTTATTACTGCAGGGACACAGAAGTCACAGAAACTACGCATGGGCAGTAACTAGGAGCCTGTTCGAATTGTACAAAGAGGGTTGCTCCTTATATACTAAATTTTGGCCTTTAGGCGAATTCTTCACATGTTAGTACATTCCCAAACCTTTGTGTCATAAACAATAAATATTTGGTGTACACAGGAATCGTCGACAATATCTGATGTCAAAACATTACGAACGAGGGGTTCCCACTTTTCCATCATAATCTCATGTCAACTTTTCATTCAAGACCCGGACCGCCTCATCGTAAATTTCGTTACCTCCCCCTAATAAAGGCCCAGAAGGAAAGGAGCAGAGCCAGGTGCAGAAGATAGAAAAGCAGGATAAGGGATGTTTGTGGGTTGTAAATGGGCAAGGCTACCGGCTTCGGCCGCCTAATCGTGATCAGGACAATGGACACGAAGACCAGTTTAGCAGGACTAGCCTCGGGCAGAGGAGGCAGCCTTTGTCGAGTCATGCAGCTACAGCGTGATCTGGTTTAAGGTGCACGTGTCATGAAAGAGGTGAATCTCCGGCTAAGGCTACGTGTCCTTAATCGAAATGAAGTGATCAGAGGTTATTGCGTATGTGAGGGCAAGAAACACAAAATGGCGGCCATGATCTAAGATGGATGCCGTGGGTAGATCAGAAATGTGTTTATAAAAGGAGTGCTCTTGCTCGTAGCGTAGCGAAAACACCAGGATATGCTAAATGGATCATTTGCGGTTCGCTGATACCAATATTATGTATTTCCGACAATATTGAAAACACGGGTTCAAATCGTCACGGAACCTCAGTGTGTCTGTAGGCTTCAATGTCTGTCTCATATGACCTTCGGTTTCAGCTACCCTCTGTTGCAATTCACTAACATCAGACGTAATAGCGGCTTTTTGATGTTTCAAGTCTAATCAGGTAGATTTATTAGCAGAGCTATCAGCTTTAGCCTCGGCATAATATGTTTGGGCTTCAGCTCTTTGTATCTGTAGTGCCTGGAAAATGTCCTGCAGTGAGATCTGTTCAGCTGTCAGGCAAAGCTCAACCATCTGGTCCATTGATCCATCTTGCTTTTCTTGATTCGCCATAGTGACCAATGTCGGCGTTATAGGGGGGAGCATTGACGATAGCCTCTGATTATTAATATCTCCAAAGTCCTTGCTATTAGCCCCAGTGTGATCTTTGTCTTTCCCCCTCCCTGCCACTAAAGGAGCTGGAAGAACCTGGGTGGTTTGAGAAAGCAACTCAGGGCTAGAGCCAGAGAGGAGTGAAATCATTCTCTTCACCTCGCCCTTCTTCGTAACCCATTTTCGAAGCGGACTACTAGTTATTACAGACCTAGCAGACTTAGGAGCAGTATCACTCTGCTTATCAAGAGGCTTCTTTACGTTGTATCGCTGAGCTCTCGTTTTGCCAGTCCCCTTTTTCTGTTTGTTAGTCAGAGTCCCCTCTTCACCATACTCCGCAGTAGATTTATCACAGCTAACTGTGACCCAATTGCTACTAGTAGGATTTATATCTTGTGAATTTTTTCTGACTCCCAGAATTGGTTTCCAGAGTCTCCACACCCCCATCATTCAAAAGGCCAACACTTTGACCTGGGCTTTGGGGGGGACGATCTTATTGCCCCAGACAATTTTCTCCATGTCAATACCAAAATCCCCACCCTCAATCCGTTCCTCCGATTTTTCTGGGTCTGTACAGTGGCCACTGGGAGAAGATAGCACTGCTGGCTGCTTATATGTAGGCTGCAAAGGGTGAGGAGTTTGCGGGAGTTTGCTGTAAAGGTAGAGACATGTAAAGTAGGTGCGGTCAGATTCTCCCTTAGAGCCTCTGAAGCCATTATAGCGGCTTCTTCCGTAGTTTTAAGCCCAATTGCATTCGACTGCATTGTATCTTCCGCAATTGTCGACACTACCCTTGGCGATACTGCCTCCATTGGTGCGCTCACCATTTCTGGTTGTAAAGGATAGGTAACTGTAGCCCTGGGGTTGATAACCAAAGAGGCCTTCCCGGATTGTAGGACTCTCAAAATAGGGCGACCTACCCTTGAAGCCGCATGCGTTATCTCAGTCTTTTCTCCCTTCTCCTCTCCCCCTCATTAAGATTCAAACCGGCCCCTGTACTTGCCATTATTGCTGTCGGGCAAGCTGAGCTCCAGTGCAACCTCCCTTCGAGGAATTCACTTTTGGTGGGCCCATTTTCTTCCATTCGATATGGAAGAGTCCAGCAAATGGGTTACCCATCAGCTAAGAAGAGCGTCCAGAGCAGTCAGTGCCTAATAGCAAAACCTGGAGTGGAATTCTATCAGCCAAGAAAATCATACGTGCTAACCACCCTAATCACAATATCCTCAAATGAAAATAAACCCCACGTATCTTAGCTGTATTCAGTTAGAAGCATTCAGTTTGTATTCAGAATGTCAAACAGCTACTGTAGACAACTAAACAGTTCCCTGAGCCGACAATCCGCTTTACCATGCAGCGCTCAGCTTTTCCCCTGCACCACGGGAAAACAATCAGCGCGGTCAACTTGCTCGGTGTGGGAAGGTCCGAACCACAGCAGAGCCAGCCGTAACAGGTAGAGTAAAAATAGTTCAGTCTGTTCCTCATAATTTTTCCCCCGCACTCTCCTCTAGTAAGTTAATTTCACATCTTCCGCCTTTTCCCCCTCTCTTCAAAGCCTTTCTCAGTACCGTCTGCACTGTCTGCATGCCTTAACTTGGTGTGTCTTCAGAAGACAGCCCTGCACCTACTTCCCAGCGGCAGCATCAGTCCGCCATCTTCCTTCCTCCCCAGCAAATCTTTTGGATCTCACTCATCTATCTCAATGCAAGCACTCCCAAAACCTCTGAAATTCAGTGAAAATGACAAATTTTACAGGGACGTTATAGTTAGGCAATAGAATTTAAAAAAACTATGAAATTCACTAAAAAAAACAAAGGTTACAGGGATGTTATAGTTAGGTTAAGATTTCCCTCGTACAAAATCACAGAAATTCAGCAAAATAGGTAGCTACACTAACTATATCTTATGCCCCCACAATGCACTGCTTATGAACTCACATATTAAATTACTCTTGACATGGTCAGTGACATCACTGATGATATCTCAAATGACATAACTGAGGACATCATGGATGACATCGGAAAATAAGCATTTGGTATGTAGGGCAAAACATTCAGGATTTGCATATAGGAAATAAAATGTCTAGTGGACATCTTCAATACTGTAATGATCTCAAGTGTTATTGCTCCTGCCTGAATGAGGTCTTGGGTGCCTAGGAATAAGAGTGGCATGGGCAATGTGGATCTGTCAGGGAACACTGGTCAAAATATTCACAATTCATTTGTTTCCTAAATTGCAAGAAGAAACCCCTTAAAAGAAATAAAAGAGAGAATATTTTTTCCTTCGAAAGTCACAAAAACATTTTGAATCAATTTATTTTCCTTATAGACTAGATGCCCATTGCCTCTGATTTACTGGGCCCAAGAACACACTTCAGCATTGGACAGTGCTGCATAGCTGAATACTTGATGACGATTGTTTTAATTGGCCCTTTGTGCAGACTCATCCCCAAATACTTTGCCTTCACTCCTCTTATGTTTTTGATGAAATTGTTTTTGTTGGTCTTAGGACTCTGTGCACTTTACTGCTATTACTCAGTGCTAAAGTGCTTGTGCTCTCTCTTCTGAACATAGTAGCAATGGCTTATTCCTAGTTCACATATTTAATTTACTCATGCTTCCCTAGTAAAGTGGTACTACGTGTAACCAGGACCTGTGAATTAAATGCTACTAGTGGGCCTGCACACTTATTGTGCCAACCACTTATGTAGCCCTTCCATTGCAGTCTGTGTGTGCAGTTTTAAACTGCCATTTTATACTAACAAAATAAACTTGTTGTTAAGCCCAAGTCTTCCTTTTTAATATAGATGTCACACATGAGGTAGGTTCTAAACAACCCTCCCAAAGGGCAGGATGCAGTGTATTTAAAATTTGTATCTGTACTTTGAAGTTTTACATGTCCTGGTAGTGAAAAACTTTTAAATATGTCCTCACTAGTGCAAGGCATACCTTTCCCATCGGATAATATTGGATGTACCTTATTTCATTTAATAAACTGTAACTTCCAAATGGGGACAGTCAATCAGATCATGTTTGGTCTTTGTGGAACTGTAATGAAAAATTCTCTCTTATGGTAAAATTGCATTTTAAATTATACATTTGAAAATGCCCCTTTTAGAAAGTCGTTTTTTCCTGCCATTAAGTGCCTGCAGCCTGTCTCTGGGTCAGGTGCTCGGTATAGCTTATAGTTGGGCTTTGTGTATTTTTCCAAAACAGCTACACACAACAGGGAGCTTAGGTGTGCCCAGATGGGCTATCACTGACAGGATGGGAGGGTGGAGCTGGGTACAACCCTACTTACACTCAAAGAGACTGTGCCATGCCTCCACTCTAATGGCTTCATACCCCGTGTAGTTAGTCTGGAGCCAGGGCAGGGGAGGCAGGAAACCCGTCCACTTCAAAGGGAAACCTCTAAAAGCTTCTCCCACTTCAAAGGAGGCACCTTGTATAAATATTGGACCTAAGACACCAACTCTTCAGTACAATTCTGGCCCTTTTGAGACTCAGTTGGAAGAAGGACTTCTGTGCTGCTGAAAGGACTACCACTCTGCCGGACTGCTGTCCTGCTAGACTACTACCTTGCAGGACTGCTGCCTTGCTGGATTGCTGCCCTGCTGCACTCCTGCAAGAGTCAGAGGGATTTAAACCTGAACCTAAACCCCAGACTCCCAGAGTGATTCCAAGGTCAAGTCTGCAGGCCTCCTGTTCAGAGCCACAGGGACAGAACAGGCTTCCAACCACCTGAACCAGCATGCAGATCCAGCTGGAGCACTCCCCTGACCCCCAAGTGGTGCTCCTCAGGTCCTGGACCCTTTGTGTGACCTCAAAGAGGCTGAATTGCAGTGTTTGAGCTCTTCTCTATTGTAAACAGGCACTACAGCATCGACCCCTCTAAAGGAGTGCCATTGCAAAGCTCAGGCCCGCCCACTCACAATGACAACAGGGTCTTCACCCTACTGTGATGATCATCTGTGACACTTCTCTGCTCCTTGCGGCCCCATCCACCACAAACAGGAATCGGTGTGCTGGCCTGAGAATGTAACTTTTCAATGAGGCAAACCTGGTACCTATATCCTACCCATGCTCCATTGCAGTTGGCCTCAACTACTGTCTTTCTCCTGGTCTCGCATTACCAGATAGTCGCGACTGCCACTCTTAGGCTTTTTGGGGCTATTTTCATTAAAATCTTTTAAGTCTTTAAAATGGCAGATATCTGGTTCTACTGATTAGATTTTTGTTGTTTCAGACTTGATTTATTAATTACATGTTTCTCTATTAATCTAGATTGGTGTAGCATCCTTTTTGTGCAGTGTTTTCTATGACTGTTTGGAGTGCTGTACACAATGCTTTACACATTGCCTCTAAGTTAAGCCTGACTGCTATGTGCCAACCTACCAGAGGGTTGAGCACAGGTTAACTCGGGTTTCTTTAGGGGTGGATGAGATACCACAGAATTCAGTAAGCGGGCCAAAAATTCAGTAAGCGGGCCAAAATCAGCCCGTCGTGCAGCTCACGCTCATTTGGAGTGACAAGAGATTGAAAATAGCACTAAGGGACACTATGTACAGCTTGCGCTCACCAATTTACTGTTGGTGAGTTGCACATGAGAAAAAAGTCTGCCTTGCCGTGGTTGCCAGACTTTGGCCATAACTCCATGTCACAAGCGTAACCGCAGAGCAGAATTTCTCGCCCACCCCTACTTTGCTTGTGGCTTCACCCTGGCAAGGATTGTGGTTGCTGCTTGAGTAGGGTTTTAACCCCCTCAATCAGTGATCTAATTTCTTACAAGTTAACTACCTTTTATAGCAGCAAAACATACAAAACTTCTTGCTACGTCTTGTTGAAATATGGATCTGAAAGTATAAAAAAGGGGTTCTTTAAGGTTGTGCCAAAGGCCATTTGCTTGCCTCAACAACCACATGACTGTGCTTCCACAACCTGGACTAGGGACAATAATGCCAGAGCTCCATTCCAATGCTGGTTGGCTCTTCAGTTTAGCAGCCTGGCAATGGCGACTGCTGCCACAAGAGAAAGTCCTAAAGACCTCCACAAACCGGGACTAGTATTTTGTTAATCTTCTGCCAGACTATGGTTCCTTTGCCAAATTGAACTGAAGTAGGAGAGATTGTCGTCGCCCTTGTAGGTGAATTGTGGTGAAGTTCTCACAGCGTATTCTGCATACTTGATGACAAGACGAAATCAAAATGAAATGATGTGCTTTACCATCCCAATTTCCTCTTCAAACCTAATCCATCCCAGGAGTGCGAAGTCAAGGCTTTTGTGAGATTTCATAAAATGGGATCTAGAAATTAGCTGAATGAAAACAATGTCCTTGTTTCAAAGTTGCTGGGGATAAAATAAAACATGAGGGGCCCGGATTTGTTCTGAAAAATAACAACGGCTTTTCTTTGGTAAGTTGTTCAATAAATGATAGTTATTGTAGCTATGCCCTTGCATAGTTTCACTGCCTGCTGCCCTTTTTACGTCCTTGACATGCGTCCCTTTATTTCTTTCTCTTAATAATTTAAAATGCTGCTTCTTTATCCGATTACAAAAGCTTAGGAGTTTAATTAGCTATTTCTAAATGTTCTTGTCAGGTCATCAGCAAATCAACTATAGGCGTGTGTATTTTAAGTACTTTGATTAAATTATGAAAACGCACCAACATTTTTATCCACAGTGATTACAAGATTATAATGTTCCAAATGTTGAGGGAAATGTTTCCTCCTTCATTCATTTATTTTAGGAGAGGTGTTTTACATTCAGTGCATGGACATGAAAGCACTATCAATTTTATCCTTCTATACTCCTTAATTACATAAGATGAGCCTTTCAATGTTCACTATACACACCTGCAGGAAACCTCTTTTGGTTCTGTCTTTCTTTTTTCTATTATTTGCAATTTTGCACAGTTTATATTTTTAGTCATATGGATGTGAGGTGTGGGTACATGTCCATTGTGATCTGTATCTAGCCATTAATGTTTCTTTGTTTACCTGTTTGGATTATTTCATATTTCTGCTACTCCACATTTCAGGAAGTGTGAGAGGTTTCTGCTAAGTGCATCCCTCTCTTCTTGACCGGCTCTTGCTATATCCGGCTTATGCACCATGGTGGACCCAGGCACAAAAAAGGATTATGTGAGAGACTTTAGGACAGATTTATGATGCCCTTGCGCCGCAATTGCGTCACTTTATTTGACGCAACTGCGGTGCAAACAATGCGCCCTACTTACAACGTGAAGCATCTAGGAGATGCGTCATGTTGTAAAGCCCTGCGCCATAAGGAGGCGTTCCTGCGCAGGGGGGGGGGGGCGTTCCTGCGCAGGAACACCTCCTGAAAGTGGCTGAGTGAAATCTATGAGATTTCACTCAGTCACTTTCAGGCCAATGCTGCGTCAAAACCCTGCGCCTGCTTGAAGCAGGCGTAGGTCTTGATGCAGCATTGTGTAGATGGGGCACCCCCGAGCCTTGCTGGAGCTGCGTCGCGCTTGCGACGCAACTCCATCAATTCGCCACATTTCCGGCACAGATGCGTCACGCATCTGTGCCGTTTTTGCACCATGGGTGGTGGAGCTGTGGCGCACTGTGGCGCACGTTAACTGGCGCATCCCTGGGGATGCTCCAGTTAACATAAATCTGCCCCTTTGTGTTTTTGTTGCTTTAAAGTCAAACCACAAAGAATTGTTTTCCAATCTATCAGGCTGGCCAAGAATCTTGCTATTATCAAAAGTGCTCCCAGAATATAGGCAAAAGCAATATTGAAGTTGAACAGGTAAGGACTGCTTAAAAGGGTAGCCATGCCACTGTTGGGCTTTAGAGTCGGGGCTTGCACCCCCAGTTGCTTAGTGTCTGATGCACCTGTAATGTTATGGGTCCTAGGCCTATTTGCTAGATAATGATTGATATAGACACAGTGTGAATGGTAGATAACTGGCCACGAGCTCAAGCACTTGGGCTCTTTTATTGTCAGTCAGTCAGTCAGTCAGTCAGTCAGTCAAAGAATCTTTATTCGATTTAGTTAAAAATCATGCAAAGAGAATTAAAACATTTTTATACAAATAAAACGCAATTAAACAATTTCATACCAATCAAATTCATGTGGCGAAATATTTGAGCTAAAAATGTTTTTTAAAAGGATGTTAAAATGCAATTCATACGGGGAAATCTTATAATATCTTGCGTGATCTAGATCTAGCCGCCGCCACTAAAAAGTTTGCCATACAAAATGTGATACAGATGTTACACAGTGATTGAAGATAAAACATGGCTGGTCTCATCTGGGAGAAACCAGCTTCCCTTAAAACAGGTAACAAATATATTTTTCTGTGATCAGAAAAGAAACCACAAAACATAACAAAATGCAGGGTATCTTGAACAGAAAAATTATCACAAGTACAGGGCGGTGCTGACTCTGGTTTCACCCATGTGTTAACACTACCTAAATAAAAATGTATAAGGTTAAATCTGAATTTAGTCAAAAGAAACCTATGAAATGCCCTGGTGACAAAACATAAATAAGGTTCTAGTGCGATGGAGTTCACTAGCAAGTAATGTTGTCTCACTTCTGCAGTTCCCTTTCCTCACGACACACTCTTGCCCTTATCATAAACTGTTTTTTAACAATATCTACATCCTGTTTCTTGATGCCAGAGGGGTCTGTAAAGAGTTCCGGGCGGCCCAATTCCATAAAGGACTTCTTCAGGTAGACCATCCACGGTACTCTACTACGATGATCCAACGACATGACATCATTCATTATCCTGTGATTAAGAATTAGTTATTTATTGAGCCATGTCTGTAGCCAATAAATTAAAGGCGCTAAGTTTAACCTATCACAAACGTGATCCAGACCCACTTCTGCATGTATGGAAAAGGTTGGTGTCGACTGGGGGACAGACAAAAGGGAACGTAAGAATCTATTTTCCGCCTTTTGGATAGGTTCCAGGCATACATAACCCCATAATGGTGCGCCGTACATTGCCAGTGAAAAACATTTACTGTTGTAAACCTTTAAAAGGGCTTCCATAGGTCTAGAGCCCAGCCTTTTTGCAAAACCCAAGAGGCCCGCTGGTGTCCTGGTCACTGCCAGGCTTTTAGCCCTTACCTGTGGACCCCAGGTACCCCTGTCATCAAAAAGCACCCCCAGGTAGGGAAAGGCCGAAACACTAGTAACAACTTCGCACTTACATTTAAAAGTTTTTGCTAGGGCCTTTTTCTTGTGGTGTCCAACAACCATAGTGTGTGACTTGTTCGAGTTAACCTTCAAGTCTAGTTGGTCCATGAAGGTACCAAAGGCATCCAGGAGCCGCTGGAGACTGACGCCGGTGCGGGCTATCAACACGGCGTCGTCCTTGTATAGGAGAGCAGGGATCTTAACTTCTCCTACACGCGGACCGTCTCCGACCACTGCCTCCAGGTAACTACCTAGACCGTTGATATAGATTATGAAAAGCAGGGGGGCCAGTATGCAGCCCTGCCTGACCCCTCGCATGGAATTAAAACGGGACGTGCACCTACCCTCTTTGGTGACCCGCACAACTGCAAATAGTTCTTGATGGAGTGAAGCCATAAACCTAACCAGTGCCTCATCGATCCCAATCCTCAAAAGTGTGTCCCACAACTTAGACCTGTTCACCAAGTCGGAGGACGAGGAGAGGTCCATAAATGCTAGGTATAGTGACCCCTCCTTGGCCACAGTATACTTCGAGATCAACAGGTGTAAGTTGGAGCACTGCTCTATTGTTCCTCTCTTCTCTCTGAATCCGTATTGGATGTCAGCCAAACCTCCACAACGCTCCAGACTGTCCCTTAACCTGGCCAGAAGGACTCTGCCTAGGATCTTAATTGCAGAGTCCAAAAGGGATATGGGCCTATAGCACCCTGGGTCATCCCGATGCCCCTTCCTAAATATGGGAACAATGGTAGAGGTTGCCCATGTGGTTGATAGAGAATTGCCATTGGCCGCTGTAAATACATTAGCTAGAATGCCCGCCCATAATTTTGGAGAGTGTATGTAGAAATCTGTCGGCACCCCATCTGGCCCAGGGGCTTTGTTCTTAGAGGTGGCCAGAATAGCTTTATCAACTTCGGCCCTGTTAAATAAGCATGGGCGAATTTTGCGAATTCGCGATCCGCGAATTAGCGGATTTGCGAATTTGCGATCCGCAAAATTCGCGAATTTGTGCGAATTTGCGGATTTTTGGTTTTTTGTGTGTTCGCGGGGTTTTTTGCGTGTTCGCGGGGTTTTTGTGCATGTTCGTGGGGATTTTTGCGTCTTCGCGAGCCGCTTGCATAGCGAAGTTACCCATGCAGTCGTTTATGGGAGAGGGAGAGAGAGATAGATAGATAGATAGATAGATAGATAGATAGATAGATAGATAGATAGATAGATAGATAGATAGATAGAAAGAGAGAGAGAGAAAGAGAGGGAAAGAGAGAGGGAGAGAGAGAACGAGAGAAAGAAAGAGAGGCCGCATCTCTGAAGGGCCAGATTCCTGAGTTGCCCCTACAGAACATACAGCTTTTTATTTTTAGCAAAATGCATATGAAAATTGTGCTGTAAAAGTCTCTTTTAGTTTAACCCCTCCTGACAACTCAAAATGGGTGTATTTGCCATCCTCTCCCTTCTTCCTGTTTTTTATATCTGTAAGTGCTTCCTGATGAGGTTTAATTCCTTGGACAGGTGCCTCGTTGCCTACTTGGAACTATTCTCTGACCCTGCTTCAAGGGTCAGAGCAGGGTCAGAGAATAGTTGCAAGTAGGCAACGAGGTGGCAGGAAGCAATTAGCAGCAGGTGTCCAAGTTGAATTTAATTTGTTTGTAACCCTTTTGTAAAAGGTTACAAAGAAATTAGGTTCAACTTTTGCACCTGCTGCTGTAACCCTTGCTTGGCTGAAAATTCGTCCCCGCTGATTCGCGGATTTTACCGCGATTTCGCGAGATTCGCGGATCGCGGAAAATCCGCAAATTTGCCCGCGAAACGGATTTTACGCCCACCCTTACTGTTAAAGCAAATGGGGGGGGGGGCCTCCGGGACGGTCGTGTTACTCACGCTCTTTTATTGATGGGGTCACCTTACTGGTGATCCCTGTGTTGGATAGGTGTAGTAGGGTGTGTGTAAAGTCCATCCCTCAGGGAGCGGATGGTAAACTGGTTCATGCTAGAACATATGTATGTGCCCAGAAGGAGACTACACTCTCCCAAACTTTGAACAAAACAAAACGAGTTCAACCTGTGGGAATAAAATACAAACACACATGACGTCACTTAGCGCCCGATGTAGGTCACCAAATACCGGTCGGTAACAGCCAAATTTGGCCGTTACCGACCGGTATTTGGTTATTGAGATGTAGGGGCCATTATTTTACAGAATCGGTAAATGTACCGAATCGGTAAATTTACCGACTCTGCAAAATACCAAATCGTAATTTTACCGATTCAGTAAATCCCAGATGTAGGTAGCACTGTTTACAGTGCTACAGGCCTTCAGAATTCGGTATTTTATCACCCAATACAATTGGGTGGTAAAATACTGAATTCAGGTGTACAGGAAATGTTTCCTCCTTCATTCATTTATTTTAGGAGAGGTGTTTTACATTCAGTGCATGGACATGAAAGCACTATCAATTTTATCCTTCTATACTCCTTAATTACATAAGATGAGCCTTTCAATGTTCACTATACACACCTGCAGGAAACCTCTTTTGGTTCTGTCTTTCTTTTTTCTATTATTTGCAATTTTGCACAGTTTATATTTTTAGTCATATGGATGTGAGGTGTGGGTACATGTCCATTGTGATCTGTATCTAGCCATTAATGTTTCTTTGTTTACCTGTTTGGATTATTTCATATTTCTGCTACTCCACATTTCAGGAAATGTGAGAGGTTTCTGCTAAGAGCATCCCTCTCTTCTTGACCGGCTCTTGCTATATCCGGCTTATGCACCATGGTGGACCCAGGCACAAAAAAGGATTATGTGAGAGACTTTAGGACAGATTTATGATGCCCTTGCGCCGCAATTGCGTCACTTTATTTGACGCAACTGCGGTGCAAACAATGCGCCCTACTTACAACGTGAAGCATCTAGGAGATGCGTCATGTTGTAAAGCCCTGCGCCATAAGGAGGCGTTCCTGCGCAGGGGGGGGGGGCGTTCCTGCGCAGGAACACCTCCTGAAAGTGGCTGAGTGAAATCTATGAGATTTCACTCAGTCACTTTCAGGCCAATGCTGCATCAAAACCCTGCGCCTGCTTGAAGCAGGCGTAGGTCTTGATGCAGCATTGTGTAGATGGGGCACCCCCGAGCCTTGCTGGAGCTGCGTCGCGCTTGCGACGCAACTCCATCAATTCGCCACATTTCCGGCACAGATGCGTCACGCATCTGTGCCGTTTTTGCACCATGGGTGGTGGAGCTGTGGCGCACTGTGGCGCACGTTAACTGGCGCATCCCTGGGGATGCGCCAGTTAACATAAATCTGCCCCTTTGTGTTTTTGTTGCTTTAAAGTCAAACCACAAAGAATTGTTTTCCAATCTATCAGGCTGGCCAAGAATCTTGCTATTATCAAAAGTGCTCCCAGAATATAGGCAAAAGCAATATTGAAGTTGAACAGGTAAGGACTGCTTAAAAGGGTAGCCATGCCACTGTTGGGCTTTAGAGTCGGGGCTTGCGCCCCCAGTTGCTTAGTGTCTGATGCACCTGTAATGTTATGGGTCCTAGGCCTATTTGCTAGATAATGATTGATATAGACACAGTGTGAATGGTAGATAACTGGCCACGAGCTCAAGCACTTGGGCTCTTTTATTGTCAGTCAGTCAGTCAAAGAATCTTTATTCGATTTAGTTAAAAATCATACAAAGAGAATTAAAACATTTTTATACAAATAAAACGCAATTAAACAATTTCATACCAATCAAATTCATGTGGCGAAATATTTGAGCTAAAAATGTTTTTTAAAAGGATGTTAAAATGCAATTCATACGGGGAAATCTTATAATATCTTGCGTGATCTAGATCTAGCCGCCGCCACTAAAAAGTTTGCCATACAAAATGTGATACAGATGTTACACAGTGATTGAAGATAAAACATGGCTGGTCTCATCTGGGAGAAACCAGCTTCCCTTAAAACAGGTAACAAATATATTTTTCTGTGATCAGAAAAGAAACCACAAAACATAACAAAATGCAGGGTATCTTGAACAGAAAAATTATCACAAGTACAGGGCGGTGCTGACTCTGGTTTCACCCATGTGTTAAAACTACCTAAATAAAAATGTATAAGGTTAAATCTGAATTTAGTCAAAAGAAACCTATGAAATGCCCTGGTGACAAAACATAAATAAGGTTCTAGTGCGATGGAGTTCACTAGCAAGTAATGTTGTCTCACTTCTGCAGTTCCCTTTCCTCACGACACACTCTTGCCCTTATCATAAACTGTTTTTTAACAATATCTACATCCTGTTTCTTGATGCCAGAGGGGTCTGTAAAGAGTTCCGGGCGGCCCAATTCCATAAAGGACTTCTTCAGGTAGACCATCCACGGTACTCTACTACGATGATCCAACGACATGACATCATTCATTATCCTGTGATTAAGAATTAGTTATTTATTGAGCCATGTCTGTAGCCAATAAATTAAAGGCGCTAAGTTTAACCTATCACAAACGTGATCCAGACCCACTTCTGCATGTATGGAAAAGGTTGGTGTCGACTGGGGGACAGACAAAAGGGAACGTAAGAATCTATTTTCCGCCTTTTGGATAGGTTCCAGGCATACATAACCCCATAATGGTGCGCCGTACATTGCCAGTGAAAAACATTTACTGTTGTAAACCTTTAAAAGGGCTTCCATAGGTCTAGAGCCCAGCCTTTTTGCAAAACCCAAGAGGCCCGCTGGTGTCCTGGTCACTGCCAGGCTTTTAGCCCTTACCTGTGGACCCCAGGTACCCCTGTCATCAAAAAGCACCCCCAGGTAGGGAAAGGCCGAAACACTAGTAACAACTTCGCACTTACATTTAAAAGTTTTTGCTAGGGCCTTTTTCTTGTGGTGTCCAACAACCATAGTGTGTGACTTGTTCGAGTTAACCTTCAAGTCTAGTTGGTCCATGAAGGTACCAAAGGCATCCAGGAGCCGCTGGAGACTGACGCCGGTGCGGGCTATCAACACGGCGTCGTCCGTGTATAGGAGAGCAGGGATCTTAACTTCTCCTACACGCGGACCGTCTCCGACCACTGCCTCCAGGTAACTACCTAGACCGTTGATATAGATTATGAAAAGCAGGGGGGCCAGTATGCAGCCCTGCCTGACCCCTCGCATGGAATTAAAACGGGACGTGCACCTACCCTCTTTGGTGACCCGCACAACTGCAAATAGTTCTTGATGGAGTGAAGCCATAAACCTAACCAGTGCCTCATCGATCCTAAAAGAGACCTTTACAGCACAATTTTCATATGCATTTTGCTAAAAATAAAAAGCTGTATGTTCTGTAGGGGCAACTCAGGAATCTCAGAGGAAACTCAGGTGTACCGAATCGGTAAATACCGAATCTTACAGATTCGGTAATTCTAAAATAAGAATCCCTATTTACCTACTCCTAAATACCGAATCGGTATGATTCGGCATTTAAGAGTAGGTAAATAGGAATTACCTACATCGGGCCCTATGTCTCTCAGCCTTGAGAGGCAGTCTGCAGGATAGTAGTGGACAAGTGCAGCTTGGAGCTCCTGTGCATCTCTGCATGTGTCCATGGTTTAGCCAGATGCCTCTGGGCATGAACACAGTGTAGATAGAGCCCGGATCCTTTGACAGTGTATCAGTTGAGTCAAAGTCCACGCACGCAATGTTGGTTGGCACTGCATACTCTTGCAGTGATGCTTACGGTGGATGTCAACTGTTAAAACTTGGTGCATCAGGAGCATCAGTGGAGATCGCTTCAGAGCTTACTTTTGGGGGTGTCTTGACTCCATGAAGGATACATTTTCAGGACTGGGATGGCATTGACAACGTTTTGACATCTTCCTCTGATGTCCTGGCGTGTCATAGTACCTAGTTTGTGGAGTAGCTTCCAGACCATCTCTTCTGCCTGACTTCGCTTGAAGCACTTTCCTATGGGGTTGCCACAGGACCATGTGGACTGAGCGGGGCTGAGTGTGGGCTACATGGGGCAGCTGCAGGTTCGCTGACAGAAACCATGGCCAAGCCATTTGTGCACCCAGGTGGATGGCACATGGTCGTGTGTGCTTGCCAACAGGACCCAGGTGTTGGTGGGGCTAGCAGAAAGTCTCTGGACAATTGGTCCCTTACGGCACCAGGAGTGCCTCCTTGATCTCTTGGTGTTGTGCGGTGTGAGGCTTCACCATGGTGGTGAGATGCCCCTTCCTTGGTCAGGGTGATGCACATGACAATGATGGTGTGGTTGTCATTAGATGACTCAGCGACAGGTGATAAGGACTTGCAGGGAGAGATGGTGACTGTTGGGACCTCGCAACTTCGTAGGTCGGTGTGTTTGCTGGTGCTGTTCTTCTCCTTCATATGGCTGGGTCCAAACTCGAATGGCATGTTGAGCAAAAAAACTATGTATTTATTCCCAGATCTCAGTACTGGGGTGAATGTATGACATTGATTTGTATTTTGTCCATCAATTGTTCTTTTTGCGTTCTTCTCCTTCTGGCATGTGCGTTTCGTTAGCATGGATACCATTCCTCATCACCAGTCGTGACAATGACTGGACGGCAGCATGGACCAGATACGTGGTTTGCATATGCAGATGGCTTACCTTTAGTTCTCCTGCTAACTGTCACCATGGATGTTACTGCACCTCACTGGTTGGCTTGTGTCTGTAGGTGCACTCTCCAGTAGTGACACGATCTTCGATCTCTTCACCCTTTGATCTTTTGCTCTTGAGCATGTGTGGACATGAGGTCCTTCAGTGTGACAGGTCTTGTCACACACTCTTCTCTCCTTTATAACTCTAGCTTGCAATGTGAAATCCTGCCACACGTTGCACATGTTCTCGTATTCATCTTTATTAGGTAGCTTTAGGCCACATGCCATCATTTCTCATCACATGGACTTCCTGCCAATACCGTCCTGTCCGTAGGACTGTGAATATTCTCCTGTGGTGATCCGGTCACTTGTCCTGTCCTTTCTGTAGGACTGGGCATCTCCTCACAGGTGTGTCAGTCATCTTGTGAATGGCTTAGGACGTAGGTTTGCTTTAATGGGTTCGGTCTGCAGCCTCATCTATTCCTTTCTTTTCCTTGACAAGGTATTAAGGGTGCAACTTGGAATTGCCATCGGAGGCAAAGGTCTTCTTTCATTCGCAGTGGTGGCAGCTTGCCACTGGGGGATTTACAACTTTCCCCGTGCATGTTATGGGTCACTGGGTGACTCAGTCTTAAGATAATATGGGGAGGACACTCCCTGGACATTCTCTGGCCCACTGTGGGACAGTGCTACTGCAGGTAGGGTGTAGATGTTCTTCTTCCTGCATTCTGGCCACCCTGGTCCTTTCTCCTGTCTTGTCTCTGGGGAGCACTGGCATTACTGCACATGTGTGTGAGGTTGATTGCAGACAGATCCCTACTTGTCTTGTTGTGGGGAGTAGTGCCAGCCTTCCTCCTCCTGGCATGCTGGCTTTCTTCCAAGCTGGTATATCACAGATATCATGTTAGTCTCTTTTAGAGTGTCCTCTGCTGGATCCCTGTATGCCTGCTCTTCTCTCTTGTAGTGGTGGCCAATTGTCACCGTTGGGCGTTCAATGCTCTCGTTCCCCTTCATGGAAAAAGTCACTTAGCTTCTCTTCTTTCTTTGCAGAGGCACCAGACAGCCGCTAGGGGGTGTGCACTGCAGTGGCTTACTGCCATCTGGGTCTGGCACCGATACTGTCCTCGCCCTTTACAGACTTTACTTTGTGTTGCTGAGAAATTGCTTTTAGCCCTGTAGGCAGGGGCGGATTGGCACTGCGGGCATTCGGGCATCGGCCGAAGGGCCGGTGATTCAGTGCCCTCTGTGGGCCGTTTTTTTTCTCCCCTTTCCCAGTCCACAGAGAGTGCTCTCTGCTGTCTGCTCTCTGTCGACTGGGAAAGGGGAGAAAAAAACGGCCCACAGAGGGCACGGAGACAGAGACAGAAATAAAAGCGCTTCACTGTGCGGCCATACAGCGATTATCAGCTGTGGCCTCTACTGCACCCCCTGCCCTGAAAAGCAATCACGCTGAGGCTGGGCTGGGGAGGGGTGATTGTTTACAAGAATCGGCCTCCCTGGGGGCCAGTTGTTGCTCAGGCCTTTTGAGCCATTTTCACCTTGGCCCACCTGGGGCCCACGCAGCCGGGGAAACAGTGTTAGTCTTAACACCTCGCCCACAGCCCCTCACATTCAGGGCACAGTGGGCGAGGAAGAATGGGTCTGGCTGTGGGGGCCAGGTGATGTTTTGAAAGCGCACAATCTTCACCTTAGCCCCCCCCCTGGCTACTGTGGATGATCCAGCAGCTGTGTTTTGTGCAGATTAATTTACAAATTGCAGGGGCCTTACTGCTGTTCATGTGCTCCTGAGCTGAAGGTCTGAGGAGGGCTGAGTATGTTAGTAATAGCAGGGGCTTCGCTGCTTTTCAGGTGCTCCTGTGCTGGAGGGCTCGAATAATTTTGTGATGGAAAGGGCCTTGCTGGTTTTTCAGTTGCTCAACATGTAGGCCATTGTCACCTTGGCCTTGTGTCCTGCGCAAGAACAGTATCCTCCCACTTTCATTCCTTGTCTGTGCATAGGCATAGGTGGCTTAACGCCAGAGTTGCAGAGATGGGGATTCAAGTTTGAGTCCCAGTGTCTGCTCAACAACCTGTGATTCTGGGCAGATCACTTCCACTCCCAGGCCCTTAAATAAAAAATCAGATCATGTGTACTGTAATTGGTACTCATGAATAGAACTCAAATAGCGTTTGTCATGGGCTGAATTTACACTATATAAAACTGCCAAATGGTATAACAACTATAAAAAATAACCATTTGTTCATGCTTTATGATTCTGCAAAGGGACCATGACAATTAAAGAGGACAATTTATAAAAACATGTCCAGATCAGTGAAAGGGTGAATGGATGAATAAAAGGGTGAATGGATGGATGATGAGAGAGAATGGGTGGATGGATGAGTGAAATGATGGATGGATTGATTAATTGATAAGTGAAAGAGTGAATGGATGAACAGATGTGTGATAGGGTGGCCGTAAGTATGGATGAGTGAGTGAAAGGGAGGGTACATGGGCAAAAGTTTGGATAGATGAGTGAAGGAGTGAAAGGATGGATGAAAGAAAAGATGGATGGATGATTGAAAGGATGGATGAGTGATAGGGTCAATGGATGGATGCATGAGTGGATGAGTAGATGGATAGTTGGGTGGATGGAAGGAAGGATGGATGGCTAAGTGAAAAGGGTCAATAGAGAGAAAAAGGGAGGATGGATGACTGAAAAGGTTAATAGGTGGAAGGATGAGTGACTAGGTGTATGGATAAAAAAGTGAAAGGATGGCTGGATGGGTGAGAGGGAAAATGGCTAAATGGATGAGAGAAGGGATGGATTGGGTGAAAGGGTGGATGGAGAGAAAAGGTGAGGATGGATGTATGGATGACTGAAAGGGTGAATGTGTGGAAGGATGAGTAACTGGGTGGATGGATGAGTAAGTGAAAGGGTGGCTGGATGGGTGAAAGGGTAAATGGATGGATGAGTGAATGGATGGATGGGTGGAAGAGTGGATGAATGGGTGGATAATGGATGAATGAGTAAAAGGGTGGATGGAGGGATGGATGACTGAAATGATGGATGGAAGAATACATGATGGATAGGTTTGCAAATGGTTGAATATGTTTGGATCTGGATTAGCAGCATCTTATGTTTGCCACTTTACATCTCACAATGACTATCCAAGCAGATCTTCCCGACCATTTCTCTCACCAAACATGCCTGCTCAGAACCATGAATTGTAAACAAAATATCAGACTGGACAACCCAGTGCTGTAACCATATATATAGATTATTATCATATGAAATATCACAAAAAGACCTGCACAGTTGATCAAAGCTGCGTGCATACTGAAAAACGTGAAGTACACAATTGGTTCAACCTGATATACACCTATTTTGACTAGTGCTTAAATGGTTGTCTATTTACTTACTTGCATATTAATGCGCAACCTCCTCTGATGGGTCTGTAAAACTTACCTTTTGTCCAGAAGTTTTGTTCTGAATTTTGACCCTTTGTCCTGAATTTTTACACTCCCCATCCTGAATTTGCACCCATGCCAGTTGGTCACCCAAGTCCTGACCCTCCCATACAGAACTACAGAGTGTTCACCCTGCCTTTTCTATTTGGTTACTCTTCTAACCAGATGCATCACACTGCCAAGCTCTAACTCGAGAGGGGCCATCTAATCCCCTTGGTATCCCACTCTCCACAGGGCTGACCAAAGTAGGCTGAGTAAAGCAGTACTCAAAGCTACATCTAATGTGCCTCAATCGTCGTCCCATCGAATCCAGAAAATACTGCACTAGACTCAGTGCAGTAGGTCTTCCTCAAAGGTTTATTTCACTTGCAACATCCAGCACCCAGAAATGCAATGTGTTGCTAGCCGATCCCTTCCTCTGAAGCAAGAAGGAACAGGTAGGAACCATTTTGTTTACCATTTCCTTGCACAATTTACTGATTCATTTGTGTGCCAGTTAACAATGTAACTTTATTTTAAAGGCCTCATGCAAAAAATATTAATTAGTAAGTTTTGGTTAATTTTTGTTTGTAGAGTGTAGGTCTGACTGCACTCAATTTTAGGTTCTAGGCCAGAATGTGTCCACATGTTTGTGTGTTGATTTCAGGACATGTCTAAGACTTTGTGTAATGTGCTTTTTCAAAAGAGAGCTGTTTAGCCTCGTTCTAAGCTAAGCCTTGTTCGAGGCCTAAGCAAAATTTGCAAACTTGGCACTTCTTTCTCTGTGCAGAAGAATTCACTTTTCTAGCATGTTCAGGTTAGAATTCCTTTTTGCAAATTTTCTATCATTTTCATGGTGAATTGAGTAATCCTCAGTCTCCACATGGCCCAGACTTGAAGGCAGCAACAGATATGAATAAAACTGTGTTTTTTGTATATAGACATCACCTGCTGGCTGTGAAATAAATTTATGACTAGATTGCACAGATACATTTTTTCAGCATTCTTTACACCCCAGACTGCCTTTTCCTCATTTGTGAATTCTTACTTTTGTTATTACATGTTCTGTTCCCAGAGATTCCAGTCTTACCCTTTCTCCTTGACTTTGTACTAGATTTCTGATTTATGTGATGATTAGAGTCTAGGACATAGCTGGTTGGGAAAGAGTATCTTAGGACATTGTGCAGGGAGTTAAGACTGCAAGTAAGTATTCAGTTATCAGAACTGCAGTGCTCCTAATCTTTACCAATGTTACTTGCTCTGTAAGCTTTAAAAGGCTTATTTTACTAAATATTTCTGTACGAATTAAACCTCAAAGAGTAACCAAATAGTGTTTCATGAAAGGGCACGCTCCTTGAATGTGGGCCACGCCCCTTAACTGTAGGTCACGCCCCTTCAATGTATGCCACGCCCCTTGATCGTGGGCCATTTTTTTTGTCAGTGCCCGGGCCAAATTGTGATCCCAATCCGACCCTGCCTGTAGGTACATGGGTCTGGTGGGGGAGAATGGTGCAGCCTTCTTTCAGGGCTGGTCACGCATTTATTTAAGCAGCTGCTGTCTTCGCAGCCTGAAGCGAGGTTGTGGGGCATTGCAAGCTTGTAATTTATGCATGCACTGTTTCCACGAGCCTGGGCCGAGGCGCGGTGCAGCAAGTGCATGGACATGAAAACACTATCGTTTTGTTCCTCATATACTCCTTAAAGACAAAAGATGAGCCTTTCCATGTTCACTTTACATACATGCAGGGAACCTCATCTGGTACTGTCTTTCTTTTTTCTATTACTTGCAATTTTGCACAGTTGATATTTTTAGTCATATGGATGTGAGGTGTGTGTCCATACCCTTTGTGATATGTATCTAGCCTTTAATGTTTCTTTGCTTACCTCTTTCGATCATTTCATATTTCTGCTACTCTACATTTCAGGAAGTGTGAGAGGTTTCTGCTAAGTGCATCCATCTCTTCTTCTTAAGCCAGCTCTTGCGATATCCGGCTTATGCACCATGGTGGACCCAGGCACAAAAAAAGGATTATGTGAGAGACTTTGTGCTTTTGTTGTTTTAAAGTCAAACCACAAAGAATTGTATTCCAATCCACCAGGCTGGCCAAGAATCTTGCTATTATCAAAAGTGCTCCCAAAATATCGGCAAAGGCAATTTTGAAGTTGAACAGGTAAGGAATGCTTGAAAGGGTAGCCATGCCACTGTTGGGCTTTAGAGTCGGGGCTTGCGCCCCCAACTGCTTGGTGTCTGATGCACCTGTAATGTTATGGGCCCTAGGCCCATTTGCTAGATAATGATGGATATAGACACAGTGTGAATGGTGATAACTGGCCACGAGCTCAAGCACCTGGGCTCTTTTATTGATAGGGTCACCTTACTGGTGATCCCTGTGTTGGATTGGTGTAGTAGGGTGGGTGTAAAGTGCATCCCTCAGGGAGCGGATGGTAAACTGGTACATGCTAGAACACATGTATGTGCCCAGCAGGAGACTACATTCATCCCAAACTTTATACGAAACAAAAGAAGTCCAAACTGTGGAAATAAAATAAAAACACACTTGCACCACTTAGTCTCTCAGCCTTGATAGGCAGTCTGCAGGACAGTAGTGGACAGGTGCATCCGGGAGCACCTGGGCATCTCTGCATGTGTCCATGGTTTAGCCAGATGCCTCTGGGCACGAACATAGTGTAGATGGAGCCCAGATCCTTTGACAGTATGTCATTGGTTCAAAGTCAATGCACACAATGTTGGTTGGTCCTGCATGCTCTTGCAGTGATGCTTGCGGTGGATGTCAACAGTTAAAACTTGGTGCATCAGGAGCATCAGTCGAGTTCGCTTCAGAGCTTACTCTTATGGGTGTCTTGACTCCATGAAGGACACCTTTGTCAGGACTGGGTTTGGCATGGGATTGACATCTTCCTCTGAGGCCCTGGTGTCTCCCAGTACCTTGTCTGTGGAGCAGCTTCCAGACCATCTCTTCTGCCTGACTTCGCTTGAGGCACTTTCCTATGGGGTTGCCACGGGACCATGTGGACTGAGCAGAGCTGCATGTGGGCCACACGGGCAGCTGCAGGTTCACTGAGAGAAACCATAGAAAAGCCATTTGTGCACCCAGGTGGATGACACATGGTCGGGTGTGCTTGCCAACAGGACCCAGGTGTTGGTGGGGCTAGCAGAAGGTCCCTGGCCAATTGGTCCCTTACGGCACCAGGAATGCCTTCTTGATCTCTTGGTGGTGTGCTGTGTGAGGCTCCACCCTGGTGGAGAGATGCCCTTCCTTGGTTAGGGTGATGCACATGGCAATGATGGTGTGGTTGACATTAGACGGCTGAACGACAGGTGATAATGACTTGCAGGGACAGAGGGTGACTGTTGGGACCTCCCAACCTCATAGCTCGGTGTATTTGCTGGTGCTGTTCTTCTTCTGGCATGTGCGTTTCGTTAGCAGGGATGCCATTTCTCATCACCAGTCAGTCACAATGACTGGACGGCAGCACTGGATATCAGGGAGCAGATACATGGTTTGCATATGCAGATGACTTACTTTCAGTTCTCCTGCTAGCTGTCACCATGGATGTCCCTGCACCTCAGTGGTTGGCTTCTGTCTGTAGGTGCACTCTCCAGTAGTGGCACAATCTTCGATCTCTTCACCTTATGATCTTTTGCTCTTGAGCATGTGTGGACATCATGTCCTTCAGTGTGACAGGTTTTGTCACCCACTCTTCTCTCCTTTAAAACTCTTGCTTGCAATGTGACATCCTGCCACACGTTGCACATGTTCTCCTCTTCATCTTTGTGAGGTGGTATCAGGTCACATGCCATCACTTCTCATCACATGGACCTCCTGCCAATCCTGTCCTGTCCGTAGGACTGTGCATATTCTCATGTTGTGAACCGCTCACTGGTCCTGTTCTGTCTGAAGTACTGGGCATTCCCACACAGGTGTGTCAGTCATCTTTTGGATAGCTTAGGACGTAGGTTTGCTTTCATGGGTCCGGTCTGCAGCCTCTTCCTTACCTTTCTTCTCCTGGACAAGGTATTGATGGTGCAACTTGGAATTGCCATTGGAGGCAAAGGTCTTCTTTCACTTACAGTGATGGCAGCTTGCCACTAGAGAATTTGCAACGCTCCCTGTGACTGTAATGGGTCACTGGGTGACTCAGTCTTAAGGCAGTATGGAGAGGACATTCCCTGAACAGTCTCTGGCCCACTGTGAGACTGGTAGGGTGTAGATGTTCTAATTCCTGCATTCGGGCCACCCTGGTCCTTTCCTCCCCTCTTGTCACTGGGGAGCACTGGCGTTGCTGCACATATATGTGAGGTTGATCGCAGACAGATCCCTACTTGTCTTGTTGTGGGGCATAGTGTGAGTCTTCCTCCTCCTGACATGCTGGCTTTCTTCTAAGCTGGTATATCACAGATATAATTTAGTCTCTTTTAGAGTGTTCGCTGCTGGATCCCTGTATGCCTGCTCTTCTCTCTTGTAGTGGTGGCCACTTGCCACCACGGGTGTGCCATGCTCTCTTTCCCCTTCATGGAAAATGTCACTGAGCTTCTCTTCTTTCTTTGCAGAGGCATCAGACAGCCGCTAGGGGGTGTGCACTGCAGTGGCCTACTGCCATCTGGGGTCCTGCACCAATACTCTGCTCACCCTTTTCAGACTTTACTTTGTGTTGTTGGGAAATTGCTTTTAGCCCTGTAGGTACATGGGTCTGGTGGGGAGAATGGTGCAGCCTTCTATCAGGGCTAGTCACACACTTATTTAAGCAACCGCTGTCTTCGTAGCCTGAAGCGAGGTTGCGGGGAACTGCAAGCTTGTAATTCATGCATGTACTGTGTCCACGAGCCTGGGCCGAGGGGCTTTGCAGCAAGTGATCGCTAAGTAAATGTAAATTTAAATGTAGTATACTTGTAAAGCGCACAGCTGCCCCAGCAACGGGGCATCCCGGCACTGAATAATGCTGTGGAACCCTTCCTGACATCCCAGTGTTGTTGGGGCCGTTGTGGAGATTAAGCAAGCTATTGCCCAGAGTTGCAGCGTGGGACCCATGATTAGAGTAGGCGCTGAGGCGAGAATTATCGAGTCCGCGGACATTGAGCCCAAGACCCTGCCACGTCAGGACTTGAACCCTGGTCCCGGGCCTGATCTCTGCTTCAGAGTCTGCCGCTCTAACCAGTGAGCCACACTTCTTCACAAGTGAAGCTGCAGCAGCTTCATGAGGCAGCGGCGGTCTTCTTTAATGTCTCGGGTCGGGTCCGGCGGGGCTGGAGATGCAGGTATGATGGGGCACGTGACGCAGGTCCGACTCCGGTCCTGCACTTAACAGCTGACAACCGTGACAAGCAGAGGGATGCCTCTCACTGATCATTGTGCAACATTCCGTCCATCATCTTGTGTGTTTTGCTGTTCACACTATGTGGGAAGGGTATGCCCAGATATGGGACCCATGCTCACTAAGCCAATGGAGTCAGGCTATCCTAGCTGAAGACGGCTGATAGCCAGAAACTGGTCCTAGGATGCTTGATTCTGGTCCAGGGAAGACATGGCTTGGCAGTTGGGGCTGGACGGTTCCCATGAGGCACAGGGTCAAGACTGATTTGCATATGGCCATGTCCGAACTGGGATGGCTTGGTGAGCAAAATAACGATGGATTAAACTCAGATCTGTAAATGGGGGTGAAAGTTTTGCCATTGTGCAACATTCCGACCATCATCTTGTGTGTTTTGCTGTTCACCCTATGTGGGAAGGGTATGCCCAGATGTTGGTCCCGTGCTCACTAAGCCACTGGAGTCAAGCTATCCTGGCTGAAGACGGTTGATAGCCAGAAACCGGTCCTGGGATGCTTGATTCCGGTCCAGGGAAGACATGGCTTGGCAGTTTGGGCAGGACTGTTCCCATGAGGCACAGGGTCAAGACTGATTTGCATATGGCCATGTCTGAACTGGGGTGGCTTGGTGAGCAAAATAACAATGAGTTAAACCCGGATCTGTGACTGGGGTGAATGTTTTGCCATTGTGCAACATTACGTCCATCATCTGTGTGTTTTGCTGTTCACCCTATGTGGGAAGGGTATGCTCAGACGGGGGTTCCGTGCTCACTAAGTAACTGGAGTCAAGCTATCCTGGCTGAAGATGGATGATAGCCAGAAACCGGTCCCAGGATGCTTGATTCTGGTCCAGGGTAGACATGGCATGCAAGCTCGGGCTGGACTGTTCCCATGAGGCACATGGTCAAGACTGAATTGCATATGGCCATTTCTGAACTGGGGTGGCTTGGTATTTAAAATAATGATGGATTAAACCCAGACCTGTGACTGGGGTGAATGTTTTGCCATTGTGCAACATTCCGGCTATCATCTTGTGTGTTTTGCTGTTCACCCTATTTGGGAAGGGTATGCCCAGACATGGGTCCCTTCCTCCCATAGCCACTGGAGTCAAGCTATCCTGGCTTATGACGGCTGATATCCAGAAACAGGTCCTAGGATGCTTGATTCCGGTCCAGGGAAGACATGGCTTTGCAGTTCGGGCTGGACTGTTGCCATGATGCACAGGGTCAAGACTAATTTGCATATGGCCATGTCAGAACTGGGGTGGCTTGGTGAGCAAAATAACAATGGATTAAACCCAGATCTGTGACTGGGGGTGTACGTTTTGCCACTTTGCAACATTCCGTCTATCATCTTGTGTGTTTTGCTGTTTACCCTATGTGGGAAGGGTATGCTCAGACGTGGGTTCCATGCTCACTAAGCCACTAGAGTCAAACTATCCTGGCTGAAGACGGCTGATAGCCAGAAACCGGTCCTAGGATGCTTGATTCCGGTCCAGGGAGGACATGGCTTGGCAGTTCGGCCTGGACTGTTTCCATGAGGCGCAGGGTCAAGACTGATTTGCCTATAGCCATGTCTGAACTGGGGTGGTTTGGTGAGCAAAATAACAATGGATTAAACCCAGATCTGTGACTGGGGGTGTACGTTTTGCCACTTTGCAACATTCCGTCCATCATCTTGTGTGTTTTGCTGTTTACCCTATGTGGGAAGGGTATGCTCAGACGTGGGTTCCATGCTCACTAAGCCACTAGAGTCAAACTATCCTGGCTGAAGACGGCTGATAGCCAGAAACCGGTCCTAGGATGCTTGATTCCGGTCCAGGGAAGACATGGCTTGGCAGATCGGGCTGGACTGTTCCCATGAGGCACAGGATCAAGACTGATTTGCACATGGCCATGTCTGAACTGGGGTTGCTTGGTGAGCAAAATAACGATGGATTAAACCCAGATCTGTAAATGGGGATGAAAGTTTTGCCATTGTGCAACATTCCGTCCATCATCTTGTGTGTTTTGCTTTTCACCCTATGTGGGAAGGGTATGCCCAGACGGAGGTCCTGTGCACACTAAGTCACAGGAGTCAAGCTATCCTGGCTGAAGACGGCTGATAGCCAGAAACAGGTCCCAGGATGCTTGATTACGGTCCAGGGTAGACATGGCATGCAAGCTCGGGCTGGACTGTTCCCATGAGGCACAGGGTCAAGACTGAATTACATATGGCCATTTCTGAACTGGGGTGGCTGGGTATGCAAAATAATGATGGATTAAACCCAGACCTGTGACTGGGGTTAATGTTTTGCCATTGTGCAACATTCCGTCCATCATCTTGTGTGTTTTGCTGTTAACCCTATGTGGGAAGGGTATGCTCAGACGTGGGTTCCGTGCTCACTAAGCCACTAGAATCAAGCTATCCTGGCTGAAGACGGCTGATAGCCAGAAACCGGTCCTAGGATGCTTGATTCCGGTCCAGGGAAGACATGGCTTGGCAGATCGGGCTGGACTGTTCCCATGAGGCACAGAGTCAAGACTGATTTGCATATGGCCTTGTCTGAACTGGGGTGGCTTGGTGAGCAAAATAGCGATGGATTAACCCCAGACTTGTGACTGGGGGTGAATGTTTTGCCATTGTGCAACATTCCGGCCATCATCTTGTGTGTTTTGCTGTTCACCCTATGTGGCAAGGGTATGCCCAGCCATGGGTCCCGTGCCCCCTAAGCCACTGGAGTCAAGCTATCCCGGCTGATATCCAGAAACAGGTCCTAGGATGCTTGATTCCGGTCCAGGGAAGACATGGTTTTGTAGTTTGGGCTGGACTGTTCCCATGAGGCACAGGGTCAAGACTAATTTGCATATGGCCATGTCTGAACTGGGGTGGCTTGGTGAACAAAATAACGATGGATTAAACCCAGATCTGTGACTGGGAGTGAATGTTTTGCCATTGCGCAACATTCAGTCCATCATCTTGTGTGTTTTGCTGTTCACCTTATGTGGGAAGGGTATGCCCAGACGTGGGTTCCGTGCTCACTAAGCCACTAGAGTCAAGCTATCCTGGCTGAAGACGGCTGATAGCCAGAAACCGGTCCGAGGATGCTTGATTCCGGTCCAGGGAAGACATGGCTTGGCAGTTTGGATTGGACTGTTCCCATGAGGCACAGGGTCAAAACTGATTTGCATATGACCATGTCTGAACTGGGGTGGCTTGGTGAGCAAAATAACGATGGATTAAACCCAGATCTGTGACTGGGAGTGAATGTTTTGCCATTGCGCAACATTCAGTCCATCATCTTGTGTGTTTTGCTGTTCACCCTATGTGGGAAGGGTATGCCCAGACGTTGGTCCCGTGCTCACTTAGCCACTGGAGTCAAGCTATCCTGGCTGAAGACGGCTGATAGCCAGAAACCGGTGCTAGGATGCTTTGTTCCGGTCCAGGGAGGACATGGCTTGGCAGATCGGGCTGGACTGTTCCCATGAGGCACAGGATCAAGACTGATTTGCATATGGCCATGTCTGAACTGGGGTTGCTTGGTGAGCAAAATAACGATGGATTAAACCCAGATCTGTGACTGGGGGAGAATGTTTTGCCATTGTGCAACATTCCGTCCATCATCTTGTGTGTTTTGCTTCTCACTGATCAACAGCACGTCTTCCCATGCATTATGCGGTGTTCAACCTGTGGGTAACGGGTGGCAACTGCATTGATATGGGGTACAGCCTATGACATTCAGTGCAGGGGGCAGTATCTGGATGTGTACCTCTCACCTACGGAGGGAGGCTGCCGGGCAGACAGTTCACTTACCAGAGTTCCTCTCCCCAGTGGCACTGCTGGCTCTATGGTTGTGGCATATGAGGCAGACGGAACTCCTTGCACGGACAGTGATCTCAGCTTGGAGGTATCAGGGGGCCCACAGTTCTCATGCTGTGGCTTCCCTTCTTCCTCTCGAGATGGATGGCGGCCAGCTCCGGCAGCTTATGTGCGTCTCGCCACATTGGGTATTGCATGGCATGGGATCAGGGCGTGTCCTTTATGGCGTCTTGCCAATAGTGCTCTCACCGGAAGACAGGCATTATGGCGAGGAGTCAGAGGTGAAGCAGTCACGTTCCTTTCCCCTTTCACAGCAAGTAGATAGTTCCCCTCTACTTGGATTGAAGTGAGCTCTTCCTCAGGGCAGACAATCTCGGCAAAGCTGATGCATTCCCTGCCAGGCAGAATCCTCGTTGCCAATGCAATAGTGTGGTCCCTAGGCCCACATGCTCGATAATGACTGATACAGACAAGGGCGTGAATGGTAGATAACTGGCCACGAGCTCGAGCTCTCGGGCTCTTTTATTGACTGTGTTGAATGGGTCTGGGGTGGGAGGGAAGGCCAGCCCTCATGGAGTGGCTGGTAAACTGGTATATGCTAGAACACATATGTGTCCGGCGAGAAACATCATTTACCACGAAGGCATTACCACTAATGAGGTTTACCACGTGACACTTACCACGCAAACGTCTTTACAAAGAGGGTGCCTTCCACGACCGTCTTTACCACGGGCTGGGGGGGGGAGACGTGGTATTCCTTCAAGTCGTTCTGCGTGGGCTTGGGGGGGCTGGGGGGGGCTCAAGGGGGGCTGGGGGGGGCTCGGAGGGGGGCTGGGGGGTTTCCCCCCCCCAAAAAACAAACAAACAAACAAAGGAGTGGATTACTCAAATTAAAAAAAACGCACTTCAGTACCACCGAAATAAAAGGAAAGTGCCTCCCCCAAAGACGTGCCGTGTACGTCAAAATAGCAGTCCTTTTTTAGTTTTGGAAGACGTGTTTTGACGCTTGTTTCGATGGTGGATGGAAGTACGGGCTGCTGGTGAAAGACAGGAAGGTGTCAGGTAAGAAAATAATCTTTATCATTTGTGCTTAAAGGACGTTAAAATGCGTGGTATAATCCTTAGTTGCAAATTCCAGCGTGGTAAAGCCACTTGCGAACTAAAATTTGCGTGGTAATGCCATGCGTGGAACTTGCAATCGTGGTGAAATCATATATTCGTGTCCGGCAGGACACTACAGCCACCAACAACAAATAAGACCTTCTGTCTCTAATTCTGTATGCAGCTTTCAAATATACCTTCCTAAAATGTACATTGAATGTCAGCAGGCAATTACTTTTACATGCTTAGGTCAGGCTGAAGAGATACATATGTAACCATTAGCATCACAATAGACAGAAGGCAATGGGGAATTCTGTCTATGTTTTTAGAAAGTAAATGTTAGAAAGTTTAAAACGAACATGTTTAAAAACGTATGAAGTTTTTTGAAGAAGATGGGGTTCATATGTGTATTCCCTAACTAGGCTAATAAGTCTTCTTGCACTCTTCCACTTATTTTGACGATGAGGTCATTTACCTTAATTTAAAGACAGATCAAAATAAATCCATTTAAATAAGTTAACGCTCTGGCTATAGTTTCTGGTATAATTCTGTTTAGCTTGTTCTTAGGAATTGTGGATCATTTAATGGTTTTGGACCTCATTACGAGTTTTGCGGATAGGATTCTCTTGGGGGATATCCTGTCTGCTGTATTACAATTCCATTATATACTCTGGAACCTGTAATACGAGGACGGGATAAAGGTCACGTTTGTGACGGAGTATCCCATCAGCCAAACTCGTAGTTATTCCCCGTGTTTTCTATCTATAAGTTGAAATAAGCCACATGAGCAAGCTGAAACTTTTCGGACATTGATAAAAACAAACCTAAATAAAAATGTCAGAGTGAAATGCGATGTGACACCTATCTACCTTTTAAAAAAATACAAAAGAAGATTGGATATTTTTGTCACTTGCCACTGAAAACAGGAGGCTGTTTGTTTTCCCCTCTCAATGGAATTACCTCAGGTTCCCTTTGAGAGCAGAGCCTGCATTGGTATGGAGAGAGAGAGGAAATCCAATGAAACTGGCATCTACTATGAGCAAGGTACACAGGGGCTCTTAAAAGGTGAAACATTTCCAGATCAGCTTCCCTGAGGCAGAAGAATAATGCGGGGTAATGCCAAGACACTGGATTAAAAGTGCAGCATTCAGAACAATGGGGCAGATTTATGGCGGACTTGCGTCACTCAACGGCGGCGTAAACGTGGCGCATCCCTGCGACCCATTTACAATGTGACGCATCTAGGCAGATGCGTCACGTTGTAAAGCCCTGCGCCAAATGTAGGCGTTCCGGCGCAGGGTGGGCGTTCCGGGGCAGGTGCGCCTCGCAAAAGTGCCTGCGTGAAATCTACAAGATTTCACAAAGGCACTTTTAGGCCAATGCTGCGTCAAAACCCTGCGCCTGCTTGAAGCAGGCGTAAGGCTTAACGCAGCATTGGACTGATAGGGCCCCCCAGAGCATTGCTGGAGCTGCGTCGCGCTTGCGACGCAACTCCAGCAATGCGCTGCCTTTACGGCACAGATGCGTCACACATCTGTGCCGTTTTTGCCCCATGGTGCGCCGCACTGTAAATGCGGCGCACCATGGGTGGTGGAGCTGTGGCGCACAAAAACTGGCGCATGGGGATGCGTCAGTTATTGTAAATCTGTCCCAATGTTTTTATACTACTCTTATGGAAGGAACACTTCTCTAAAACAGCAGTTTGGACTGAGACTAGCTTATTATCGGTGCTTGATGACTGTTTGATCATATGTTAACATTTTAGAAGTTGATTTTGTTCCCCGACTGGAGACTGGGGAGAGGTGTGGCACAGCGGCCAGGGCTACTGACTCCGAAGCACATGGCTCGATTCCCGGCGCCAGCCTCAGCTCAGCACCATGTGACCCGGGGCAATCGCTCCCTTAATCCTCCCAAAGGCCTCAAGTGCCTTGAGACCCTTATGGGTGATTAGTTTGCGTTTTACAAATACTATGGGGCATATTATCAAGAACGGCGTTAAAATGATCGCCGGTTTAGCGGCAGAAAACTGCTGCTAAAGCGGCGATAATGGACTTGATAAAATGCCTTGGAGAATTCCAATAGAAGCCCATCTTCACATCAAAACATGGACTTCTATTGGAATTCTCGAAGGCATTTTATCAAGCCCATTATCGCTGCTTTAGCTGCAGTTTTCTGCCCCTATACCGCCGATAATTTTTAACGCCGTTCTTGATAATATGCCCCTAGCTTCATAATATTGTTGGGACCTATACCTGTATATTGTGAAAGATGAAATTACCTTGTCCGAAAGCAACCACGCATTATTTTCAGACATTTCCTTTGTTTCTGGGTCTGGTTTGCTGCTGAGGGAATGGCACTCTTGCTTTATGATACAGATATTTGAACAATGCTGTTTGAAGCCTTCATGACAATGCAACTGCTCAAAAGCTGAGCTCCTCTGATAATTAAAATAAACTGTAGGGACACATAAGGAGGTGGCTAATGATTAAGAGTTGCTTTCTGACATGAAATTGACTTTCAATCATGAAGAATAGACAAGAAACGAAGGACAACAAGAGGTAGAAAACTCCTGGGTGTACCTGGGGATCAACACCAGCATACTGTAAAGGACGAAGCTCTCTTGTCTGGGTGCAACCATATCTTGTCTAACCCTCTCCCAAGCCAACGCATCTCTCTGACTCTAGCTTCTAGCCCTGTATTTTCCTGCTCTTTGTTCTGCATCTTCCTGCCTCTTGCAATGGTACTCTACTTTGCTATGTAAATGCTTGTTCTGTCTCTTACACCTGGTACCATCTCCCGCTGTTACTTTTGCCTGTACTAGTCTCTTGCTGTCTATTTTGTTCTGTGCTTGCCTTTTGCAGTTTCTTTTATGAATCTTTGTCTCTTTTGGTCTTTATAAAACATAAGTGAACCATATATACATTGGGCATGTGCCTCTCTCTTGTTCCTGCCCAATGTCTTAGGGCTCACTTGGGGATAGGGTTGCCATTGCACCCCAGGCCAGCATCTCATTAGGTATCGGTGGTGGGCTTAACTGTGACAGTGAGTACATTCTGGGAATGGTAGTTCATGTTTTACTTAATTGGAATAATACACAAGCTAACTATGACATGTAAAGCAAAAGATCTGAATTGATACGTGTTTCCTCCTGACAAGGAACTTGACTGACTGCACTGACTCTCCCTTTTCCTTGAAAGTTCCAGGCTTGTCACTTTTATCTCCTTCAATGTGGATTTATTTGATATCCATTTCGTACTTTCCCTTCCAGCATTTGCTTGGAGGGGCCTTGATTCAGTACTTTCCATGCCCAGCATTTGCCAGGAATGGATGACATGACACCTTCTCTGCAGCTCCAGGTGTTGCTTTACCCCACACAGAAATTGCTTGTATCACTATGGTGCGATGTGAAAAAGAAAGAGAGCATTTAGTAGATTTATTATCAGGGTAACAACAGAAACATTCAACATTTATAGTCCTTTGCTTCTGTCAACGCATTGGCTTGTTTTCATGTAACAAAAACCTGTGCGCTTTCAATGCAATGTGTCAGAGGGTTAACATGGTAGTTTGTCAAAGCTCAGCACCTTTAATCGATGTTGGCATATAAAAATCAATATACTGAGTTAAAAATTACTGCCCCTCATAAGACTGTCAGAGAAATACCTTTTTCCATGCTGCAATGCTGACAGTGGGATTCTTCTTTTGACATACAATGGCAGTGGAGAAGGTTTTTCCTTCCTCTTGCCCGGAAACAGTGCTTTGCTTTCCCTGGCAGCGTCCTGGAAGGGATTTTTCACTTACCATGACTTATTTGAGGGAAATTCTCCATAGCGCTTTCAAAGGACCCCAGGCCTGATTCACAAACTGCACTTTGTAGTATGCTTTGTATTACTACAGTAGTACTAGAAACCACACTACGAGGTGTTGTTCACAAACTGCGTGTGGAGTTTACGCCTCTGCAGTACCTATAATTATGTGTGTGGAGTTCTCTGCCTTCTTTGCGGAGTTCTCTCTCATGTAAGTATGGGGCGTATTACCAACAAGTAGCGATATTTATCGCTAAATAGGCTTAGCAACAATTTTTTTATCGTTGCCTATCACCGGATATGTTAGCGGAGAAAACATGCTATTAGCAACGTTTTTCTCCATTGTGCTAAAATATACAGCGATAGCGGCGAAATGCGTGAATATCACTGAGAATACAGTGATATTCACGCATTAGCGACAAAATGCTCTTAGCCATGTTATCCACCTCCCATTGGATGACATGGCTAAGAACTGGTCTGGGCAGGTGTTAGTATTTGGAGATATTTGCGCTTAGCACGAATATTTTCAACGCTACGCCTGCCTTGCTAATAGGCGATAGCGATGTTAGCTTTTAGTCGCTAACTGGTTGGGTACGCCCACTTTGCATGTCATTAGCGATAAACATCGCTAACTTGCAAAGCAGGTCCCAAACCGCTTGCTATCGCCTAAAAGCTGTCGCTAACATCAGTTAGCGATAGCTTGCTAATAGGGCGATAGAATTATTGCCGCTTAGCGGCCGAAAATGGCAGCTAAATCGGCGATAATTGCCTATCGTCCCCCTTGGTAATATGCCCCTATATGTTTTAGCAGTAAAATATGGCTGGGACACAGGGGAGTGGCTTAAAAAAGGAGCAGATTTACGTCAAAACGGGATGGGATCAGGGAGGTGTAAGAGGGGTTTAGCAAGGTTCAAGGAGGAGTTTAGAGAGGGGCATTACCCACCCACACAAGAGTACGTCAGTTTCTGTACACAGGGGATGGAAGCGTGCACTAATGGGGACCACAATGAAAAGTGGCAGGGCTAAGAGAGGTGTTTGAAGGGCAGCTTATCCAGGATTCTGGTTGCAAATGATGCTCCTAGAGGCATACCTAGGCCCTGTATGTTCACCGACTTTGAGGCGCATACCCTCACCACCATGCACCCTGAGTTGCTAAATAGCCTGCCTGTTGCAGGGAACCCAATGTAAAACCAGGTAAGAACTCAGTAGTCTGCTCTTTCAACTAACTATTGCATTACCACCCATCCCACTCTATTTTCCCCCTGTATGTCACAGATAAGACAGAACATGCATCTGCCTATCTAGCTCCACAATATACTTACTAAAAACACATTACACTTAAAATACTTAGACTATACCCAACCAACCTGCCTTGTAATGCACGTTAATAAATATTCTTTCTCTTCCTCATGATACTCCTCAAATATTTGTTCCTCAAAATGAGAGGCAAAGCAAGAAACATATTCACCAAAAACACCCAAACCAATGTTTTTCTTTGTGTATGATTAGCTTTCTTATGTTGGCAAGCTGGATGTGTCTTATTGCTGCAATGAATTTCCCCTGTTGATAGATGGAGCAGATTCATTCCCTTACCCTCCTTACACTGGAGGTGTGTTGCATGTTTCTAAAGCCTTGTTGGAATATGTGATTTACATTACCTGTGCCAAAAATGTTGTTGATATTCGTTAAATGATATTAAAATAAATAAAACATAAAATTCTACAATTTATTGTTTTATATTTAAAATAGCCTTCCCTTTATTTTAGTAATTTGTGGTGATAGAGTTATTCCTTGCCTCCACTGATTTCCATGAAAGTCTGTTGCACTACTACTGATCGGCCATGTGTGGCGCTTTACTTAATCAAAGCCTTAGCTGGTGTAGATATGATCCTGTTTTATAAGTAGTACCATTGTAATAGATTTAGGTTTATCTTTTGTGAATAGTGATTAATATACGCTTTTATGGGTGTGTTTGATTCTTTGCTTGCCCTTCCCTGAACACCTCCCAATATTTCCAATGTCAACCCATTTAGCAGTAAATATTTCCAATTTTTAGCCACTAACCCTTGCCATGCCATATTGACTACAAAAAAGAGACCTTCATTTGAGGAGACTACTAGGGGTGGCTTGTGGTGTTGGCAGAAGTTTTGCCAATCTGCATTACGCTTCTAATGCAGCGTTCTGGCCAAATTCTGCCAACCGCCATGGGGCGGATTTTTTTCTCGTGCACATCTCATCAATGGTACTTTGGCGAGCGCAAGCAAGATTTGGCGTCCCTTAGCACAACTTTCAGTCACTAGGAGGGCACCAAAATGGGCGGTCGTGACAGTTTGTTGTCAGAAAGCTGCAGTTTGAGTAGAAAATCTACTCGAGCAACAGCAAAATCAATTTGAGATGCAGAACCCTCTGGTACACTGCCTGTGGCTCTTTGCACTGATTTTTCATTTCAGATCAAGCTCCCGACGCTAAACATCAGCGTGAACAGTGACACATGTCTATTTCTGCCTATTCGTGGCCCTCCTAGACTTCTCCCCACCCCTAGAGCTAACCTCAATCCTGGTGGTGATCTCCAGACATAAGTGATAGAATAGGCAGAGGAATGGATGGATATCCTTGGCCAGAGATTTGTGAATAGCATTCGTGAATATGGGAAGTAAAACCACTAGAGTATTGTTTCCTATACTGAAAAAGACCCTTGTGAATAGGCCCTTATTTTAAAAAATACCCACTGAAAATTCATCTGTTTATGACTGAGATGTTTTCCATCACAGCTAGCTTGCCAAAAGAAGATTGTCTATTCTATTGATTAGTATCAGGCAAATAATTAATGAAAGGCAATTGTTTTATGCTGGAATTGAATTGCAGCAGAACAAAGTTTTGTTGGTTCTGTAGTTCATGTACTAAAATATCTTCGGCACACAACAAGCAGTCTGAAAGCTAAGGATACATTTGAAAAATACATTTGCGGTTGATATGATTTTTGCAGCACAGTGATATATTAATGAATCTAAAGTTGAGCTTTGTCCCACGATCACCTGAGATCATAATCACTTATTACTAATACTTCAATGTAGGGAATCTCCAAGGGAGTCATGAAGATGGAACTTTTCTAGGTCCTTATTGCTGAATTCTACATTTATAAAAAGAATGAATATCGAGCTAACATAATTTATTGTTTTTAATGTTGGCTGTACTACTCCTGATGGTCTTTTGGGTACTCTGAAAGCATTTGTCTTACAGCAGAATAAGCATAAGAAGGAGCAAACACAATTTGCATATTTAGAAATGCAAAGTTACAGGCAGAAGCATGCCCAGGTAGTTTTGGAAAATGAAACTAAGATACAGGTCAAACTGGTTAAATGTTGGGGCATTATAGGTCTTATACAACGAGAGAGAGCTGCAGCGGCTAATATTAATGTAGGGTCGCCCTATTTTATATTTGATATTCAATATGTTGGGAAGATCCTGGCTGTTAGACCTGTCAGTACTAGGGCGGTCTTACCACAATTGTTTGCCTTCCTCCTCCAGTTTTGCTGATCTCGTTTCAGCTGGCCTTAGGACTCAGCACAATTTACAACTGCTAACTAGTGCTAAAGTGCATGTGCTTACTCCTTAAATCATGGTAATATTGGCATATCCCCAACTGGCATCCTTTTTATGCTAGGCCCGAACCTTTCCTTTTTAATCATATAAGTCACCCTAGGGTAGGACCTTGACAACCCAGAGGGCAGACTGCAGTGCATTTAAAAGGTAGAGCATGTACCTTTAAGTATTACATGTCAAGATAGTGAACAACCCTTACATACATTTTTCACTACTACAAGGTCTACCTCTCCCGTAGGATAACAGTGGAGTTTCCTTATTACATTTAATAAGCTGTCATTTCCAAATGGGAGCAGGTACCCAGTTCATGCTTGGTGTCTTTGGAATTATAATGAAAAATCCAAACTTATGGTGAGATCAGATTTTAAATAGCAATTTTGAAAATGCCACTTTTAGAATGTTGCCATTTTTCTGACTTACACTTTCATAATTGTACCTGAGTCACATGACGGGGAGTAGCTGACAGTTGAGCTTTGTATTTTCCTACTAGGCAACAGCACACAAAAGGGAGTTTAGGTGTGACTGGATGACACATCACAGGCAAGATGGGAATGAGGAGGTGGGCACAGCCCCACTTACACTTGTATAGTCTGTGGCGCACACAAAGAGCTGCATAGTCCTTGTAGTTAGTCTGGAGCCAGGACAGGTAAAACGGGATGCCTGGGGACCTCAATGGGAAACCTCTAGAAGCTTCTCCCCCACTCCAAATACACAGCTGGGTAAAAAAGCTGGACCTCAGACATCAACTTTCAGTACACTTTTGGACCTGTGGACACTCTGCAAGGAAGGACTGCTGAGCTGTTGAAGGACTGCCTCTCTGTTGGAGGGCTACCCTGCTGCCCTGCTGGACTACTGGTTTGCTGGACTGTTGCCTTGCTGTGCTAACTTGCTACCTGCTGCCCTGTTGCCCGGGTGAGAAGGTGGACACTGAATTGCAGCCTTGCAGCTCATCAGAACCCATGCATCACCCCGAGTATGTGACACATCCTTGACTCTGGACTTCGCTTTGCCAGCTCTCGGGGATGGGATCTCCGATAATGATGCAGCTGGACCTCACACCACAGCCTCAAGGCAACCTTGGATTTAAGGTACTGGGTTCAGTGGGACTAAGTGGATATCCATGTAGGTGGCCCACACTCGATTGCAGTCAACTTGTGCTTGTGACTTTGTCCCAGAACATCGCAACCCGATATCCACAGTTGGCGCTTTATGCCGTTTGGTGCTATTTTTAATAAAATATTTAAAATGTAATATTTCCAGTTAGACTAATAAGATTTTTGTCATTTTGCTCTTGTTTTTTTTTTTTTAAATACTCTATTTTTCTAACTAGAGCTCCTTTTGTGGTGTGTTTTCACTGTGTTGCACAAATACTTTACACATTGACTCTGAGTTAAGCATGACTACTTTGTGCCTAGCTACCTGAAGGTTGAGCACTTGTTAATTTAAGGTATGATTGTGACATCACCCGGAGAAGAATAGTGGTTGCTGCTTAAGGAGGGTGCCAGTAACCCAATTTCTTACACTAGCCTATAAAATTGCTGAGAATAAGCATCAGACTATGGTCGAATATATTAAGCATGGTGAAGGTAATACATACTATGCACCTCATGATATTCTTGACCATTTTAGTTTGTTTTATCAATAATTATATATGCCAACTCAGCACTCGTGAATGAGCGCAAAGGAAGAATATATTTTAGCAGCTAATATACCAAGACTCGGCTTATCTAACGCAAAGGCATTAGAAGACCTGATAACGTTGGAAGAAATCAAAAGAGGCATAACATCTCTTCTCCCTGGTAAGGCTGCAGGTGATGACTCATTGCCTTTAGAGTTCTATAAAGTGTTTATAAAGATTTTAGCAGGAGTGCTACTCATTGCTGAGCAGGAAGGCCACGCACCATACTCATGGAATCACGTTATCATTGTAGTTTTTCTTAAAAAGGTTAAAGCCGCTGAAGAGAGGGGATCCTATCAACCCATATCTTTCATTAATTCAAATGCAAAAATGTATGCAAAATGTTGGCCTCTCGGATGGCTAACTGTATCCAAGAGTTGGTATCTTCGCAGCAGCACAGCTTAATTCCAGTCATAGACCCTGCTAGTCATATTAATGCTGTTGTAGCACTATCTGAATCATCAAATATTCTTGGGACACTGATCGGCATGATCCTACTCGATGCCGGTAAGGCGTTTGATAGGTTTTCATGGGCGTGCTTAAGCTAACTTTGCAGGCAAATGGGATTGGGGAGCGATTTTTTTAGTAGGATCCAGAGTTTATATCAGAGCCTAGTGGCTCGTGAAGTTCTAGCTGGGCATAGCTCCTCTTAGTTTAAGATCTCCTGTGGCACCCGACAGGGGTGTCAGCTATCTCTGCTCATATTCGCTCTCTACTTGGAACCTTACCTGCGTCACTTAATTCAGAATACTGGGATAGCAAAAGTTTTGGCTCGTGAAAGTGATATTAAAATTAGTTCCTATGTGAATTATGTATATTCATCTGAACCTATGCAAGCTGTTCAGCTAATTGCTACTGAGGCAGAGATATTTGGGGCCAAAATATCTTGAATTATACACCTGCTGCATGGGAACCAAGAGGGGTTTCAGGTGCAACTTATCTTGAAGTTAAAGAACAACTGCTTCCACAATGGGTAGCTAAGATGCAGGTGTGGAATAAGCAGCCAATAAGCATTATTGGCCGCTGCCATATTGTGGAGATTAATATTTTGCCCAGATTTCTGTATCCTATTCATGCTATCTTCCTCACCATACCTGAATCTTTTTTCCGGTGACATGAGGGTGCAGTGGGTAGTTTAATATGGGCATATAAATGAGCTAGGCAGGCTATGCGCCTGCTGAAATTGCTTCCTCATAAAGACGGTTTAAGAAGCATGTTTGCTGCTAATAGACCACTTCAGGAACTGGCAACCCCGTGTGCTTGAAGGACGTGATCTTGTAATGTTAGCAGCTAACCCTCACAGCGACCTGTAATTAGGTACATAGCACGAGGCTCCAGGGATCTGAACAAATGAAGAACCCTCGCGTAGTCCATGGATCATTGATAATTCGTATTCTTAGCAAAAGAGTTATACAGCAATGCAGGGTTAAATACGCCAGGGAATCAGCTATTAGTACACAACAGGTTAGCGCTCATCTGTGGGCGACAATACAGCAGCCTCCTGGAGGAGACGACTACACTACAGGCTACAGAATTATGCTTTTAATTGAAGCACAACAAGGCTTAATAAATTATGAACAAGCAGAGAGGGCGAAGTGCATTTATCTAATTAATTTTGTCTGAATACCCACACCAAGTGCTTCTTCACTGGTCTGCTAATAGAGACACTGCAAGTGATGCCAAATAGTGCAGGTAATTAATGTGACTCTGGTCACAAGGTTTCTGAACTACAGATGATACACCTTATTAACTAACCCCTGTGGCTAACACTTACAACTGCAGACCTTCGTCTGAGGGCGAAATTCCAACGAGGAAAAGGGAATACGTGAATTGCACCTGCCTTTTTTTAATCCATCCGAGAAGTGGAATTGGGCCTGCTCCATTGGTGGGTAATCATGTTTTTCTTTTTGACAGTGAGCGGCTGGGCTATGTATTTACCTTAATAGCTACATTACAGTAAACACACTGGACAGACCCCTCCCTGACAGTGCACTTCAAAGCAGCTTCCACAGCGAGGATGTCTGTGCAGCACGTGCCATTGTAATTACCATTAAGACAATTACAATTATATTGGCGGGCATGTGACAGTACTGAGTGGAATGCTAATCAGTCAATATTTGCATTCCCCAATGCCCAGAATGAAGAATTATTCTTTTGCTTGGCACTTCACCTGTATTCATTTCTTTTTCCAACCTAGAGCAGGCAGATGCGTAAATGGCAAAGCTGCATGCAATTTCGCATCTGCTTACCTCAGAAGAAAAAAATTGAATCTCACCCATCCCTAGTGCTGTCACAAGAGAAGGATATTTTTAAAAAAAAAAACTTTTTATTAACAGTTAACAAACGAAAAAACATCAGGCGACATTGACCAGTTACACAGTTGTCTAATATACAGATCCAAACTTCAAACGATACATTCAGGATGATAATCAAGGGATCATGGGGACTTCTGCGCCTCCTCTTTTTCCTGACGGGTCGGGGGCGTACAAATGTCACCACGGTAGCAGTTCCAGTCTGCCCAGATCTTACTCCACTTTTGGGGACAACCTCTAGAAACGTAGACCGACCTCTCCCTGAACTTGCACCAATCCATGTTTTCTGCCCATTTCCCAACCCGGGGTGGCTGTCCAGCTCCCCACAGCTAAGCGATGTTGCGCTTGGCAACCATGCATACTTACGCTACCCACTGTCGACTTTACGCACTCATATCCGTGGGCTCCCAACCGTTTAAAATGCATCTACGGTCCTCTGGCCATATCTCTCCCCCAGGACATTCCGTAAGTTATCATGGATCTCTACCCAATACACCTGTACCTCCCTAGAGTGCCGCTAAATATGCTTGAAAGTTCCAGTTTCTCCACACCCCCTGCGACATTCCCCACTCTCTGATCAACCCATGTGGACCAGACGAGGCCCTGTGACATACGATCTGTGAAAAATCTTTAACTGCACTAATCTGAGCCTCATCTGTATTGCCACTACCCGTGGAGAGGAGACCGCCTCCCGCCAATCCTCGTCATCCAACTCAATTCCATCTGCACTCCACTGAGTCCTAAGTAGAATCAGTGGGTCCTCCGTATTATGGATTTGTTTTTTATATATGAGGAAGATGGTCTTTTCCGGGAGAAGACCATCCAATACCCGGTCCTCGAGGGGAGAAGCATCTGGAAGAAGAGTGTCTGCGGGGATAAGTGCAAGTAGTGCGTGTCTGATCTGGAGATAATGGAAACACTCCCTATCATGAAGGTGATATTGCTCCTTAAGGGAATCGAATGTGTGGATTGTGTCTTTACCCCAGTTGTCTTTGATCTGTGTGATACCGATAAGCTCCCACTTGTCGAACGCCTTGGATTTCCAAAGGCTCCCTAATCTCTCAAAGCTGAATAATGGGGTATACAGTCAAAATATCGAGTAGGAAATATCGACCTACCATAATATCGAGTCTGAAATATCGAAGGTGCAGAATATCGAAGGCAAGAATATTGTAGGACAGAATATCGACCCAAGGTAAGTAATATCGAAATACCTAATATCGATGTAAGTAATATCGAAGTTAGTAATATCGATAGCATATATATCGATGTTACTAATTTCGATGACACTAATATCGATATTTGTATTATTGTATAGTTTTTTATTATGTATGTGTTATATGTTTAATTTAAGTATTTAAAATAATTACTATTATATGTGTATACATTTTATATAATAATAAATAAATTTATAAGTAAATTTTATGTTTTTTTACCGGAGCGGGTTGTGGGTTTATAGGGGAATAGGGTGGGAAGTAATTTAATTATGGTAAATTGATTAGTAATTAGTAGGATTTATTAATACATTATAATTAATTGGTAATTATGTGAAAATAATAGGAAAATAATTTTAATTAATTTATTAATTGATATATATGTTCTGTAGCGGGTTGTGGGTTTATAGGGAAATAGGGTGGGAAGTAATTTAATTATGGTAAGTTGATTAATAATTAGTAGGATTAATTAATTAATTATAATTAATTGCTAATTAATATTGATTAATTGGGAAAAAATTAATTGATTAATTGATATATATTTTCTGTAGCGGGATGTGGGTTTATAGGGGAATGGGGTGGGGAGTAATTTAATAATAATTAATTAATTAATATATGTTTTAAAAAATTTATATTTAATTTATTGTGAAATAATTAATATTAATTAGTTAATTAATTATAATTTTTTTACATATTTAAAATATTAATTAATTGGTAATTAAATAATATTAATTAGTTACATTAATTAGAGTAATTTATTTATATATAATTTTTAGTTACTGTTAATTAATTAATTGGGGAAAAATAATATTATTTATTAAATTATATTAATTACAGCTAATGTGCTAATATATTTACTTTATTTGTTATTGTTCATTAATAATTAATTGCTAATTAAATAATATTAATTAAATTTGGGTAAAGGAGTATTTTTAGGGTTCAGGGTCAGTTTTCAGTTTTTGGGTAGAGGGTTATTTTTAGGGTTCAGGGTCAGTTTTCAGTTTTTGGGTAAAGGGGTATTTTTAGGGTTCAGGGTCAGTTTTCAGTTCTTGGGTAAAGGGGTATTTTTTGGGTTGAGGGTCAGTTTTCAGTTTTTGGGTAAAGGAGTATTTTTTGGGTTCAGGGTCAGTTTTCAGTTTTTGGGTAAAGGGGTATTTTTAGGGTTCTGGGTCAGTTTTCAGTTCTTGGGTAAAGGGGTATTTTTAGGGTTCAGGGTCAGTTTTCAGTTTTTGGGTAAAGGGGTATTTTGAGGGTTTAGGGTCAGTTTTCAGTTTTTGGGTAAAGGGTTATTTTTAGGGTTCAGGGTCAGTTTTCAGTTTTTGGGTAAAGGGGTATTTTTAGGGTTCAGGGTCAGTTGTCAGTTCTTGGGTAAAGGGGTATTTTTTGGGTTCAGGGTCAGCTTTCAGTTTTTGGGTAAAGGGGTATTTTTTGGGTTCAGGGTCAGTTTTCAGTTTTTGGGTAAAGGGGTATTTTTAGGGTTCTGGGTCAGTTTCAGTTCTTGGGTAAAGGGGTATTTTTTGGGTTCAGGGTCAGTTTTCAGTTTTTGGGTAAAGGGGTATTTTTTGGGTTCAGGGTCAGTTTTCAGTTTTTGGGTAAAGGGGTATTTTTAGGGTTCTGGGTCAGTTTCAGTTCTTGGGTAAACGGGTGTTTTTTGAGTTCAGGGTCAGTTTTCCCTACTGTTGCACTCTCTGGAGTAGGAATAGAAATTTTTACCCTTACGCTGTCCAACGTTTTATTTAATTAATTGTTAAAATATCAAATGTTTATTTTATTTTTTATATTACTTACATTGTATTTATGTTACTCTTTTATGTTTGTAAATGTGTTAGTAAATTAGAATATTTTTCATTAATTTATAAATTCGTAAAATAATTATTAATACTTATTGTTCAGTGCATATATATTACATATTTACTGTATATATTTAATTAATGTATTCTTAATATATATGTATTATTTATTACTTTTAAACATTATTAGATACTTTTAAATATGTTTATTTTATTTATTAGTCTTATAGACTTAATTTTACATTTATATATTTAAAAAAAAAACGATATTTTTAACATCGATATTTTTGACATCGATATATTTTTTTCGATATTTTTGTATTTACCATTTTGTAGATAGGATGTCGATATTTTTGCCCTCGATATTATTGACTCGATATTCTTGTAGGTCGATATTTCTGTAGTCGAAATTCTGTCAGTGATTCGAATAATGGAGTGGCAAACGTTAGCCTTCCCTCCCACTTGAGGTGTCTATTGGCCGCATGCCACACCTGCACTGCCTGTGCCATAGGACCCGCAAGAGGAAACCGTCCCGAACTGGCATACAGTGCCATGGCGAAATCACCCCACGGCCCATTGCGTAGCTGGGGTCCACTGGGGCCCCGTATATAATGTGATTTACTGCCGCTAACTGGGAGGCCCAGTAATATTTCCGTAGTTCAGGCAACCCTATTCCCCAATCATACCAGGGGAGGGTGAGTTTGGAAAAGGCTATATGGGGCCTACCTATCCAAAGAAGCTGCATATGAAGAGCCTCCATTTCCTTGAAATAGGACGCTGGAACAAGGTCCATAGCGTTCTGGAGCGCGTATAAGAATCTGGGAAGGGCCATCATCTTGAAGAGCACTGCCCTGCCCAAAAGAGAGAGCGGAAGTGCCAGCCAACACGTCACATCTCTTTTAAATCGAGTCATAGGGGGACCCAAGTTATTAGCGTATCGTAGTTTCGGGTCAAGTGTGATATAGATACCAAGGTATCGAAACCCCAACGGCTCGATTTGTATCGGCCAGCTTCCCAGGATCACCGGCGGGTCACCTCTGAGAATAAAGAGCACTGACTTTGACCAGTTAATTGCAAACCTAGAGTACCTCCCAAATATGGCGAGCCCATCCAGGAAACAAATCAGGGAGCCCCTTGGATTGGTGAGATAAAGCAAAATATCATCAGCATACAATGAGATTTTATCCTGCCAATCCAACGTTCATCGCAGTTCTCGGATTGATCGGTCTCACCGAACTCATGCTGCGAGCGGCTCCAGTGCTAAAGCAAACATGAGCGGGGATAAGGGGCATCCCTGCCTCGTGCCCCTGCCAAGGGAAAGTCAGCAGACTTATGATTATTCACCACTACTCTGGCAAGGGAGTCGGCATAAAATAGACGCACCCAATCAATGAACTCTGGCCCAAAGCGCATCTTACCCAGGACTGAAAACAAGTAGGGCCACTCGACCCTTTAAATGCCATAGTGGCATCGAGCGACACCAGCACCGCTGGTTCCTGGATTGTCGGGGACCTTCCCAATACTCCGTGTAGCCTGCGCAAATTAAGAGCAGTATTTCGATGTGGCATAAAGCCGGACTTGTTCGGATGTACCAGAGTAGTGATAATTTTGACAAGCTGCTTAGCCAGCAATTTAGCTAGAACTTTAGGTTCAGCGTTCAGCAACAAGAGGGGTCTGTAAGATGAGCAGAGTGTTTTGGGCTTACCCACTTTGTGAATGACCACTATATTTGCTACCCGCTGGTCATATGGGAGCCGACCCCTCTCCTTACTCTCTGCAAACCTAGACCGAATAAAGGGGGCCAATTTGTTAGCACTCAGTTTATAGATTTCTATAGGGATCCCGTTCGGGCCCGTAGCTTTACTGGAGTGGACCCCTCTAATGGCCTGTGCCACCTCATCATTGGTGAGTGGGGAGTCTAATTATTCCAGATTGTCATCTGACAGAGCGGGCATCTGGATGTCCTTGATCATTTCTACGTTGTCCGCCTCCGAGTACATCCCGGCGGTGGTGTATACCCCCCTATAATAGACCGAAAATTTGCAGCCACTTCTTGCGGGTCCCTTATCATACTGGAGTTTTCCCCCTGCAAATCCGGCACTAGCCTCAACACCAACTCCCCCTTTTCAAGCCACGCAATTAGTTTGCCGGCCTTGTCTCCATGTTAATAGATCCAACTCTGCGTCTCATCATTTTGTGCTCTGGCCTTTCCTCTAGTGAGGCCCCTATACTCATCTTGGCCCACCTTTAATCTATGCATATTTTCTGGGGTTGCTGTCCGAGACTCCTACTCCTCCAGCCTCACCGCTTCCGCCTCTTCCCTATCCATTTTGGCCAGTCGCTTCTTCTTCTTCCCGGCAACCAGAGACACTACCTCCCCACGAATCACTGTCTTAAATGCTTCCCACAGGGTCTGTGCCGAGTCCACTGTACCACTGTTTTCTTGAAAGTATCATTCCGTAATTGTAGTGATTTCCTTCTTTGTGGCCGGGTCTTTCAGGAGCCACGCATTAATTGGAGCTACTCTACCAACATCGGCTAGGCCAGTCTCCACCGGATCAAAATCAGGGAGTGATCGGAGACTCCTCTTCCCAGGTGCCGCAACTCACACATCGCAGCGACCTGAGCTGCTGGCAACAGTATGTAATCTATGCAGGACAGGCTAAGGTGCGCATTGGACACATGGGTGTAATGCACCCCATTGAGATTCCATATCCTCCAGCCGTCAACAAGCCCTGTCGTTTCTAAGAAGTCGGGGAGCCACCTCTGCGCCGGAATCAGTGTTCGAGCCGGGCAACTGTCTAGCTCACCATCCACTACTGCGTTGAAGTCCCCCCCCAGCACCAGGATACCCAGCGGCAAAGTGAGGAAAATCGTACCCAGGTCATGGAAGGTATCCACCTGAAGACCAGGCAGAACATAGATGGACATAAGAGTAACTATCTCCGCCTCCCACTGTCCAGATATTCCGATGTAGCGTCCTCGCTGGTCCGACCATGTGGCCTGAATGCAAAGGGGGAAGGAGTTCTTAACTAAAATGCCTACTCCCCTAGATCCCGAAGTGAACCCCGCATGTGCAACCAACTTGTAACCTCCTCTGTGTAAGGCCATCCATCGGTTACCAATGAGATGAGTCTCCTGAAGTAGTACAGCATCTGGGGAGTGTCTCCTAATCAGCTGGCTCACCATTCCCCTCTTTAGTTTATCCCCGAGGCCGTTCACATTCCAACTGAGCACAGTCATCCCCGATCCCTGTCTAACGTACAGCATTGAAGTGGTATGGATAAAATACAAGCATAGCTTTGTCACCTGATGCAAAACAAAAAAGGAAAGAAAAAGAAACAAAATCAAACAAATCCACAGCCCCCCAAATCCGTGAACCTTTCAGCCCCCAACCCCACTCCCTGCACCCCTGCTCACGGCTTCCGCCCATCCCCAACTAGCAGTGTGCCTGTCTCCCCAAAACCAGGTAATGGTAACTAACAGTAGAAAATAAGAGGATGTCTGAGCCCCTTCCCCCCCAGCCCATCATAAGAAACAGCCCAACCCTCTGCCTGCATCGTTTCTTAGTCTCGGGGTCAAGTAAGACAAGGCACTCATGGGTGCAGCCCACTACCTGTCGGGCTCCATAGTCATTCATGCAGCAACCTCTGTCACTCCTGTTCATGCATGTCGCCATTACCATCTCGATCTTGTCCCTCTGGGCCGCCCGGAGGCGTCTGTCTAACCAGTCTGATGCAGCCTTCGGATTATCGAAGAACCATGCTCTTCCCTCAACCTCCACCCTCAACCGGGCCGGGAACATCATTTCGTATTTTAGACCTGTCTCTGAGCTTCTTCTTCACACCAAGGAAACTTTGGCGCTGCCTCTGAACAGTCTGCGTGAAGTCAGGAAAAAAAGAAAGAGTAGCGTTTATATACTTCACGGGGCCCCCGGAACGAGAAGCCTGCAGGATAACGTCTCAGTCCCTAAAATTCAGCACCCTCGCAATCAGTGGTCGGGGGGGGGGGGGCTCTCCAGGCCTGGGCCTCCCCCTGGCACCCTGTGTGCCCGTTCGATTGTGATAAAGTTGCCCAAACCCTTAGGCTTGAGACGATTGCGAATAGGATCCTCGACGAAGAGATCTGGGGCTGGACCTTCAGCCTTCTCGGGAACACCTATAATACGAACGTTGTTCCGTCTGGCCCTCCCTTCCTACTTATCCAGTTTCTGAGTGGTGGGGTCGCTGGCGGCTCTGAGGTCCAGCACCTCCTGCTGGAGCAAAGCCACATCATCCGTTAAGCTTGCTGTCTTCATATCCAAGGATTTGACTTTCTCACTTGCCTTTGTGAGGTCAGCACGAATGAGATTGACCTCTATGGTGAATGTGTCCAATTTGTTATCCAGCAACTCCATCTTCTGGCCAAGGGATAACTTGACGCCGTTGATAGCCGCCATAGTGTCCAGTAGCGTCGGTTCAGCCAGGGGGCCAGAAGAGAAGGATCTTTAACAATAAACGCATAAGATTCTAGTTGCATGTGCACGTTCAAGAACCTTTGTTTGGTTCAAAACGTGATAAAAAAAACCCTATGGATTCAGTAAATTGCAAATTGATTTTGTAAGAAATTAGGCTGCTGATTGAGGGGGTTGAAACCCTACTCATGCAGCAACCATAATCCTTGTCAGGGTGAAGTAGGAAGCAAAGCCCAAACTAACCTGCCCTCTGGTAGCTTGGCACAGAGCAGTCAGGCTTAACTTAAAGGCAATGTGTAAGTATGTATGCAGTAGTTCAAATGACAATAAAGAGAAACACAGCAGAAGAAAATCCCACATCAATTTAGAAACAAATAGTAATTTGTAATGAATAAGTGAGACCAAATTGACTTGAATCCAGTCAGTAGAACTGGAGATATAACATTTTAAAGATTGAAGTAAAAATAGCACCAAATAGTACAAAGTTCCAATAGTGGTTATCTTGACTTGCTAGACCAAGACAAAGTCACAAGTTCTTGCGGACCGCCAAAGAGCACAGGCCAGCTGCAGGGGCCCAGTTAGGCCCACTGAACACAAGCACCTTAATTCCTTGTTGTGGAGCATCGCTAGGTCTCACACAGAGGACTAATGCTAGTTTTAGAAATAGGGGTCTCTAGTTGCAGTGTTATGCACCCTGTCCAAGTGGGTACCCTTCCTTCTAGACCCCTGGTCACTTCCTTGGTAGCTTGGCACGAGTAGTCAGTCCTATCTCAGAGGCAATGTGTAAAGCATTTGTACATAGAGCACACTGTAACACAGTGAAAACAGTACAAATGGACAACACACCAGCTTAGAAAAAGACGCAAACTTTATCTAAACCAAACACAACAAAACAACAAAAATCCAACATACATAACTCAAGACGTTTTAAGCAATTCTGTCCATAGAACTCTATGGATGCACTGATTTTAGCACAGAGCAAAATCCAAGATGAAAGACAGCTGCCAAGGAGAAAAGCATTAGAAAACAGAGCAAAGTATTGGTTCTTGAGTCCCAGGGGAATGGATGCGTCAGTTCTGCTGCACACAGGAGAAGTGTTGCATAGATTCGTTACTGCGAGGAGAAGCAATGCAGCGATTTCTGGATGCAACTCCTTTCAGCAGAGTGGTGCTTTAGAAGACTTGAGGCACAGGTGAAATGCGTGACAAAATCCAGGTGGAAAGGGTCGATGCAGCGGTGAAACAGGTTTTGCATCGATTTCCACTCCTGCAGACAGGTGATGCTTCGATTCCTTTAGCCGCACAGCAGGGACTGTGTCACAGCGGGTCACTCAAAAGTTGAAGACTCAGTGCTCTGGACTCGAGCTGTGGCGGCTCTTCAGTCCGTGAACAGCCTCTGTGTAGATTTTTCATCTGCACCTTGTTGATACGTTGTTTTATGAGCCAAGCAGAGCCGGAAGGGCAATGCCTGGAAGTCTTGAAGCAGCAGCACCACCTCCAAGGGGCCAGAACTGGAATTGGCACAGCTTGGCAGGTCAGAACTCTCAGCAGAGGAGTTCAGAGATGCTGCAGATGAAGTCCTGTGTGTCCCTGAGGCTTCCAACAGACAGCAAGCACATACAAACACTTAGAGAACCTTTGAAAAGCTGGATATGCAGAGCATACCTCCCTTTGTGTGACTGTCTAGAGGGAATGCACATACAACCTAGCAGTCAGTCTAAACTAGACATTAATTCCACAGGCAGGCAGAGACACAGAATTGTAAAGCATCTTCCACAAGGGGCATTTTCAAACACACAATTTAAAAAACAACTTCACTAAAAGATGTATTTTTGAATCCTGAGTTCAGGGAGACCAAACTCAAAATCTCTATCTCTTTCTCTCCAATTGATAGTTGCCCTTGTAAGATGTTAAACGGCAGTTCTAATAACCTATGGGATAGATAGTCCTTACAATAGTGAAAAGAAAATGGCTGTATTCAACTATCAGGACATGTAAAACACACCAGAACACGTCCTACCTTTCACATACACTGCACCCTGCCCAGTGTTGCCTTACATGTAGTAAAAGGGCAGGTTTGGGGCTGACAAGTATGTGTTCCTGTCAGGTTGACATGGTAGTGTAAAACTGCACTCACAGACCCTGCAGTGGCAGGCCTGAGACTTGTTTGCAGGGCTACTCAAGTCAGTGGCACAATCAGTGCTTCAAACCCACTTTTTGGTGGCGGCCCCCAGACTCTGGAACACCCTGCCTCTTAACATCAGGCAAAGCACCACCCTCCTTCAGTTCCGTAAACTACTGAAAACCTGGCTGTTCATTCAATAATCATATCACCCTTTACAGTTCGCCTTAAGTTATCTGCTTCTCTACTTCAGTTATCTGGTTCTCAACTCCAAACCTCGTACTCAAACAAATGATTTATCAGCGCCAAGACGCCCATGGGTATATGCAGCGCTCTATAAATATTAAAAATAAATAAATAAATAAATAGTAGCATTTGATTTACAGGCCCCGAGCACACACACAGTGCACTTTACTAGGAACTTATCAGTAAATACTGTATGCTAATCATGGATAACCAATTATGATAACCGATTATGATCACAATTTACACAGAGAGCACATGCAATTTAGCACTGATCAGCAGTGGTAAAGAACCCACAGTACACAAACCAGCAAAAACGAAGTTGAGCATACAGTAAAAAATACAGGGGATACCAGGTCAAACAGTTATCCTATGGGAGAGGTAGACCTTGCAGTACTGAAAATGAACTCCATTATCAGGACATGTAAACCTTAAATGTACATGTCCAACATTTTCGATACACTACACCCTGCCCTCTAGGCTGTTCAGGGCTTACCCTAGCGGTGACTTATATGCATTAACAAGAAAGATTTGGACCTGGCAAAATGTTTATGTTGAAAGAAATTAGACAAACAAATGGTTAACTAAGGCCAAAACACACTACATAGGGAGCACATAGGCTACACTTGGCGTCAGTGTTCCAAGTTCAAAGGTTAAACAAAGAATCACTGTACTGATATTTATCATTATTTAATGACATTGTATGACATTATTATACATTATATTTGCAGTATCATACAAATGTTGCTTCACATTTGTTGCTTTATTAATCTACCTTCAAAACGTAGATCTTTGCTGTAACAGCTGTTTGACTGTAGCAACCCAATGCATTTTGGAGGATTTCACCCTTTATCAGTGGTAACTATAGGTGAATAAACAGAACATTACTATGTCAAAGTGTAGTTCTCATGAGGTAAATTGCCATCCTAACAAAAGGAAACCACTTTTAAAAGATACGGAATAGAAGAGATAGAAAAAGGAAAACAAAGAATCTTCTCTTTAATTCTCCCTGTGTGGTTGATAAACTGAAAAGCTCCTTAAATCTACCACTATGAAAATACATGATGACCCACAATCAACGACAGGGAGTTATGGAAAAATAGTTATTGTTATCGAAGCAACACAAACTGTATAATGTTCCCAAATATAGCATGTATGCCCATTAAACAATAATCCACATGCCTTTGAGCATGACATTTCATCGCTCACACCAAACCATTGTTTGTTACCGATTACAATTAGTTTAGACTAGAAAGAAGTTCAATGAAGCCTTGAGTTTTCACATGCATACCAATATGTCTACAACGTATTTGCGAGTGTTTACGGTTCCCAACTTGCTTTGTATTTGCAGTATAGGCATACATTCTTACTAGGTAAACAGGTGGTAGTTTCTGAATAGAATAATTGGTAAACTGTCTTCAATGTAAAACAAGGAGTGTTAGACCTGGCACCTTGGCGTGTGTCTCCCTTCCACTATTTGCTAATGTGCCTCAGATGTTTTTGCTGTTGTTCGATGCTCAGGGCACTACGCCATGGCCAACCCGTGCCGCAGTGCAAGTGCTCCCTATATAAAGTGTATCCTAAATTGATTTCCATGATTGGCTTATTTGGTTTACTGTCAGTCCCCAGTAACGTGCACCAGAAGTGCCGGGGCTTGTAAATACAAATGCCGCTAGTGGGCCTACAGCCCTGGTTGCGCCACCCACCGAAGCGGCCTCGCAAAAGATGTCTCGGGTCCGCCATTGCAGACCCCGCGTACAGTCTGGTACTGTCACGCTGATTGTGCAAGTGCCCACACTTGCCAGTCCCTAAACCTTCCCTAACCTTCATATCAGTCACCCCTATGGTAGGCCCAAGGGCAGGGAGCATTGTAAGCGTAAGGTAGGGCAAGCCTGATGTGTGTGGCATGTCCTGGTAGTGAATTTCCGCCCTTTTTTCGTTCTTCACTATTGAAGGGCTGCCTGTTCTCTTAGGCCAAGGTGAGCGGCTGGAACTATTACACGCTATAATCCTGGCCGGCTCAGGGAACACGGTGGCATGTCGAGTTTGGTATGCCTGAACTAAGAATAATAAATACTTCCGTTAGCAAGGTTTATTTTAATATCCTGTGTTTGCAACTGCTACTTTTAGAAAGTTAGCATTTGCTCGCCTGACTATTTCAGCCCGCCTCTGCCAGGATGTGTATCTGCTGTCTGGGTTTGTGTGAGTGACAGGGCTGGGGAATTCCCGGGGACAGTCGAGGTTACCAGGTGGTGAATAGAGTGCTTACACCAGGATGGGTGGGCGGAGTAGTCCTTGACTCTGCATAGGGTTGTTCTCCACCACCACAGTGCTGGCTCCACCTCCTGCGGAGCATCTGATGTCCCTGCCCTGCACCCTGAAAGAAGACTGCAGCATCCTGTCAACAGAGTACTCCAAAACCGGGTTGAACCAGGCTCAGGCCCCCTGGCCTGCCAAGACAAAAGAAACCGAGTATAAAGGTAGGAGCCCTGCTCCTAAGAAATTAGATCCAGTTTTGACCACGACGAACCTCTGCCCGACTAGAAGGACCAAGAGAAGCTGAGGAAAAGGAAACCTGCAGTGGTGCCTTGCTGAGGACGGAGAGGAAAAGACCAGAAAGGACTTTGAAGACTTGTGCCTGAAACTATCTCCAAGGGCTTGATCACAAGCTTGCCCCCTGAACGGAACCCCAGGACCATTGGGTTCTATTCTGCCTGTGCCTGTTTGCTGTTGGGCCTTTAGTTCTTATTCCCTCACCAGAGTTGTGACTCGGGTGCCTTCGCCCTCCAAGATCGTGCTAGCACGGAGCCTTGTCACCCAGCTGCGGAGAGCTCCGCTTAAGCTTGAGTCGCTCTCCGCTTCAGTTCCGGGCCGCCCGCTCTACTGTCACCTCGCCTGCTATGGAGCACGCTGTGCGCCTCTCATCTTATCCCGCCGGAATCTGCACGGAGCGCATCTGATAGCCTCGGACGGTCCCTACGTCGTAACGTACCCGACTGTCTCGCTTTGCCCTCCTGCATACCAAGGCCGTGCCGCACCTCAAGAAGGCCCTCCGTACTGTGGTACCGAAGGCCCGGTGCTGCACCCGTCTGCCCGACAACGCAATGCCCCACAAAGATCCAAAGTACGAACTGGTGTGCTAAGAAGTAGTACGCCCGCAGGCCTGAACAGCGCCTCGCCCCGTGAGCTGCATCAGATCCCGGATCGCCACAACCCTCCACACCGTCCCGCTCACCCGCCTCGCACCTCGAGGGGGCTCCGAGCTGGATAGATCCTTTGGAGAACCGTTGGCCTCGTCCAGGTTCTGCCCTCACCAGTAGCTGCGCCTGAAACACCTCGGACACTCATCGCAAGGTACATTGGAACTCTATCCAAGTTCGCATCGGATCCAGGGTCCGTAACGTTTGTGTTCCTTGTCATCGTACCTTGCTAACCAAGAACACTTAAGAACAATTGCCTATTTAAATCTGGTGGCCTTCCTTCGCTAAACGTTATATGGTCTAGTGATAATTCTGCATATAGTTTTACATTAAGTCTACGTATTTTTGATACAATCCTACGACTGGTGTCCGTTTGTGGTGGGTCCGTGGATTTCCTGTATGTGATCATAAATGCTTAACTAACTATCGCCCTGAATATTAGCCTTGTCTGCTCGCGCCACACTACCTAGAGGGTGAGCAACGGTTATTTCTAAAGGAGTAGTTCTCTTACCCTGACTAGAGGAGAGGGTTCCTGTTTGTCACAAGTGCTCTCCTATGCGCGGAGGACGCAGTCCTTATAGTCTGCACTGGTAATGCCCTGCAGAATTTGCTGCATGCATTTGGCACTTTCATGGAAGATCTGGACATGAAGGTCAATGCTGCTAAATACCATACAATGATAGTTGGAGCACATAGGCGTAAATGGGTGACTAGAACTTTTAGATGTAAGGGCCAAGAGGTCTCCAGAACAGCTACTTTTTCCTACCTGGGGGTGCTCTTCGACGAGAGGGGGTCGTGGGGCCCACAGGTTAGGGCAAAAGGCCTTTCAGTTGCTAGGTCATCGGCGGTCCTTATGGCCTTCTCAAAAAGATTGGGGGCCAGGCCAATGGAGGCCCTAATGAAGGTTTATAGTTCCAAATGTATTTCAATCGCCATGAATGGGGCCCCAATCTGGGGTTACGCACGGTTGGAGCCCATACAGAGAGCAGAAAATAAGTTCCTACGTTCCTTATTATCAGTCCCTCCTTCGATCCCAACCTATTCTATCCACACAGAGGTTGGTTTGGACTACATCACAGATAGGCTTAATTTGGCTCCGCTGATCTTGTGGTTAAGGATGTGGCTTAACAAGGAGTTAACCTTAAACTATTCCATAATGGAGGATGTCATGTCACTTGAGCACTATAAAAAGATCACCTGGCTGGATTTCCTGAGGAAGTCTTTTTTTCCGACTAGGGAGACCAGAACTTTTTGAATTTCTGACATGCATAAGGAATACAGATGTAGTTGCGGTCAAGAGGCAGTTCCTGACCCTGGCAAGATCTAACCGAGAAGAAAAAGAACTCCAGAAGCCCTCGGTGAGGTCTCATTACATACTAACAAGCTCTACTGCCATGGAACCTACCTTAGTATTGTTACCAGACCTTTTCATAGGTTCCTCTTGACTAAATTCAGATTTAATTTTATTCACTATCATCTGGGAAACTATCATAATTGGGCTAAACCAGAGTTAGCCCCTCCCTGCTCCTGTGACAACTTCTCAACCCAGGACACCATACACTTTGTCATGTTTTGTCCATTGTTTTTAGTGCCCAGAGAGAAATACTTGCTCCCAACTTTTAAGGGAGGCTGGCTTCACACAAGTCAGACCGGCACTTCTTTATCTACAGACCTTGAGCACTATTCGCTTAACATTCTGTATGGGAAGTTTTTTGGCAGAAGCAGCTCGTATTAAAGCCAGACATGTAAATATTGATAGCATCAACTGATTGCATTTCTATAGCTGCTTAGATTGAAATTTTGCAAGGCCACTTGCTTTTGTATAAACTCCCTAATTAACTGTTTTTATGGATTGTAATTTTAATATTTTTGGATATAATTTAAACTTTTAAAACATGATTGTAGTTGAATCAACTTTTGCAAATGTACTTGGCACTTTTTGTATGAAATGTATGTCTTTTTATGATTTTATCCAAAATCGAATAAAAGTATTTTGACTGACTTACTGACTGACACAAGTGCATACCTGTGCCAACCAGAGATCCCCGATTCTAACATTGGAGGCAGCGGTGAGGATTTCGAATTTGCATTTATGATTTATGTACAGTAAATTACTGACCACCACGTAGCGAGAGCAGACCTATAACGAAGCCACAGATTTATTATCTTGCCGAAAGATCTCGCATCGTCAAACCATGCCTGGTTCACTCCCCGTGAGAGCACTCTCTGTCATCTCTGGACTAGATGGCGTCAACTGGTTTGGGTTAACCCCGGAGATGTACCGACAGAGGTTTAGGGGTTGTACTAAGATTCCTGGGAGTACGTATGTGGAGTATGTGACATTTTTCTGCAGAGCGCTGGATGGTTGGGTGAAGGGTAGCAAAGTGGATGTTTTTCAAGGGCTGCTTGATTTAGTAGCATGGGAGCACTTGTCCGCTAATTGTTTTCCTGAGCTACGCCAGCACCTGATCGATATCAAGCTGTCCAACCCGAGGAAGCTTGCTGAGGAAGCGGACCGCTGGCTCAGCACCAGGGTCCACAAGGGTCCAGTGGGAGACTCAGCCAAAGGTGGGTAGGGTCCCCAGCAGAAGAGTGCGGGGGACAGGGGAAAACAGAAAGGGTTCCAAAAAGGACCCCAAAGTAATTCCCAAGGGAACCAAGGGAAAGGTTCTCAGCCTCCTCCACCCCCGAAGCAAAACGGGGCCCGACAGGTAAAGCTGTTCAAAGAGGGCCCATCGCCTGTTTTAGGTGCGGCGACCAGGGTCACATTGCCACTGATCCTAAGTGTCGCTTATATGGAAAACCTGCACCCACTGGTACTCCCCCCGACAAATAGCTAGCGTTAATTTTGGGGGAGAAGTAACAGTCCCAGAGGATGGGAATCCCGTACAGATGACCCTAGTCTCGTTAGGAGACAGTGAGATGGTCCCCGAGAACTACCTCCCCAGTAACACTAAAAAATATGGGCAGGAAGTGACCAACAACGGTAAGAAGGTGGAGGCTCTTCGAGACACAGGAGCCAGTGTGACTGCAGTGAGGCAGCACTTTGGTGTCTCAGGAGCAGGTGGTACCACACGCCTACTGTAGGGTTGTCAATGCTGACAATTCTGAGAGCCAGTGTCCGATGGCTCAGGTTCCCTTTGAGTGGGGGGGTCTCAGGTACTCTGCAAGTCGTTGTGAGGACCTCCATGCCTGTAGATTGTCTGCTAGGGAACGATTTGGAGAACTCCCCTTGGGGAAAGGTGGAGAAAATGACTCATCTGCGGATGGCAGGTCTACCCGACTGGGCATGCGTGACTACAAGGTCCATGGCAGCCAGTAGGGGTGTTGAAGGAGTCCTGGAGCCAGAGGGAGAGGCCCAGGAACCGGCCTTAGAGAGAAGACGCAGGGGGCGCAGACAGCCGGCCCCCACTGTTCCCACGGCCCAGGAGGAAGCAGACCTCGAGGGGGATGCCCTGGAGCCTACCAGGGAACAGATTACCGAACTGGGAGACCTCCCTGAGCTGACTCATTGGCAGCAAGAAGGAGGTCCCTCCAGGGAGGAATTATGCAAGGAGCAGAGAGAGTGCCCTTCTCTCGCGGGTATGCGGCAGCAGGCTGCAGACCAGACCAATGGTGTTCAGTCCGGAAAACACTTGATCTACTGGGAGAACGATCTCCTGTACTCAGAGCCTAAGGCCTGAGCCTGGGTCAGCCCTTGTGCTGGTGGTACCCCAGAAGTTCAGAGCCTTTCTACTGGGGCTGGCTCACGATGTACCGTTAGCAGGACATTTGGGGATGGACAAGACCTATGACAGGCTTGTTACCCACGTCTATTGGCCCCTAATGCACAGAGGTTCAGATGTGCACTGTAGGACTTGCCAAACCTGCCAGGCAAGTGGTAAGTGTAGAGGGAAGAACAAGGCTCCCCTCCTACCATTTCCCGTCATCAGTACTCCTTTCCAGTGAGTGGGAATTGACATTGCACCTACAGGACACCAAGAGCCTACTAAGACTACTTGAAGACATCAATGTGGACGACAATACCATCTTGTTGAGCTTTAACATTGAAAGCTTATACACAAGCATACCACAGGATGACACCATATCTGTCCTGGAAAAAACTCTGAATGACAGTCCCTGGACCTACAACACCCCTAAATCTTTTATCCTGGAATGTGCTACACTTGCACTAAAAAGGAACTACTTTGAGTTTGAAGGCTCTCTGTACCTATGGGTGGTATTTTTGCACCTAGCGTGGCAGGACTTTACGTCTATGACTTCGAACAGAGGTTCATTCTGAGTGATGATAACCCATTCCATACCCACATCAGTTTCTGGAAAAGGTATATTGATGACGTCCTTGCCATATGGCAAGGATCGGTAGAAACACTCCGGGAATTCATCGCTTGGATGAATTCCTGCGACCCAAATTTGAAAATCACTAATAACCATGACAAGGATACCATGGTTTTTCTTGACATCACCTTAACCAAGGAGAACAACCTCCTTCAAACCAAAACCTATCACAAACCCAGTGCCAAGAACAATCTACTGAGGTTTGGGAGTGTCCATCCTCGACCATTAAGGGAGAATTTACCTTATGGACAGTATCTGAGACTCCGCCACAACTGCAGCAAAACCACTGACTATCAGGCACAAGCGAAAGTACTCTCAGACAAACTCACAGCGAGAGGTTATCCAAAAAAGATCATCCATAAGTATCAAAAAAGAGCACGCAACCAACAAAGAGAGTCGCTTCTTGAAGATAAGGACAATACAGGAATAGAAAAAGAAATTCCACTCACTTTCGTCACCACTTATAATACTGCATCCATCCTTCTGACCAGATCCATCAACAAACACTGGTCCATCCTAAATGCAGGGAATCTCCACTGGGAAAAACCATTATTCACTTTCAAAAAATCACGCAGTCTAAAAGACTCCTTGGTGAACACTCGACCTAAGGACACTAATCTAAACAAGGCCCAATCAATCACAAAAGCCTGGGCCTCCCTTATGTGATGGGCCACTTTCGCTGCGGAGCCTGCAGTGTATACCACCTGACCAGAAACACCAAAACACTTTCCCTAGAACCTGGGAAAGTCTGGATTCAAGTGGCCCATACAAACTGCAGCAGCACCAATGTAGTCTATCTGATCAAATGTCCTTGCAATAAATCATATGTTGGCATGACAAGTAGGAAGATAAAACTAAGGATTTGTGAACATCGCAGTACGATCCGATGCAGAAAAAATGCCACAAAACTGACGGACCACTTTCTTGAAATAAATCACACCCCCAATGATATGGAATGGACTGTGATCGAAAAGATCCAAAGAGGCAATAACATACAACAACAGCTCTTTAAGAAGGAGCAACGCTGGATTTACAGTCTTTCCACATACACAACTGGATTGAATGACAATATCCCCTGGGGCACGGTCCTCCAGAAATGAATCGCACAAACCCCCCATTTGTGCTGCCCAGTATCAAATGGACATCAATAGCAACACTGAGATTCCTTAAAGCCATAAGTAGACATCTCCTTATAATCATCCAGAGCATACGCTCCCACTCTTAGAGGACTACCCTCACCTCTCTCTACGAGTTAATGCTTTTTTACGTTGGGTCTATATTTTAACCCATATAAAGTCATACATACTGCCCCCATTCCAGCGTGGCTGCATTATTGCACTTTTCTATTTATTACTAACATTTGGTGCACCATTGCTTAATTTACCCATATTGTAATGACCTTCCATTTACTAATACCAATTGCGTAGTTTGTACCATCTTGTCCTTAATGCCAAATACCTTGTTCTATGCCACTATTCAGGTCCTTTCTTATGATCGACATTGCACCGATCTTACACTCCCGTTTTTCAAACTGATCTCACACGTTTTGAAAACTGAGACAGGGAGGCCACCGTATCAGCGTCTTCGTCGGTTGCCATAACAACCGGCTCTCACACCAGTCATGTGAGACATAGCCCCGCCCACACCCGGAACTCGCAACAGCATATCTCTACCACCGGCAGTCACGGGCGGTTGCGGGGAGTTATGGATGGCATGTAGGCACAACGACCTCTGATTTCTGCATAACTGTAAGTTTGTACATTCCGACTTTATTTCCAGGTGATTTTTATACCCCGCGGCGGGATTTTGAGCGATCCCTCTCCGCCCGCAAACCGGTTCCAGTCCTGTACAATCGACCTTTGTTTTTCTGTCTTCTATTTACACAGAATATGTTCTAAGTAGAACAGGCTATCCTCCAACCCCCTTGAAGTACCTGAAACTCTCTCCCTGAGTAAGATTTTCCTTAGTCCTAGATTTTCCCACCGCCAAGAATCAATGGTGCTTTCTTGATCTAAATTATGCATGCATTAAGAAACGCTCACATTATAGTGTGCAAACATCGATAGTCACCTTCTCATGAAGTATGTCAGAGTGACTAAACCATTATTTCACGTCCACTAGATATTGATCTGTGTGATGTTGTGAGAGTGTGAGATAGTTTGAACACTGGCAAATCGAGCCTTATTCTTCTGGAAGTACCAGTAATATACCTTGCATACTTGCAACACAATGCAGGCCCGTGGCAGCATTTTTTCCACCATATAGTATGCACTCTTTGGGACAATGACTTCAGCATGAAAGAGATTCGCATGGAGCATTTTTTACTACTGAGAAACTACACTACGTTACAGGCACGTAATTTGTTTGTTTGTGATGCTTTCATTTCTTGACGAAAACCTGTACCATCATAGGTTGAAACATGTAGACCTCACAATCACATAGATACAGTCGGTCTTAATTACCAACACTAGTTTCTCTTCACTATCTTTTAACACTGTCCAGTAACTTCAGAATAATTTTTTTTTCAAGAAGCAATAGTGAGATAGTTTTTAACATCACTTTTTTGCACCACATTCACCAAAAAAAACACTCCACTGTAATCAGGTGTCGCAGCACACCCGGATGGCATTCGGCTCTCCGGGCGGGACCCCGATGATGAAGCATGTCACCAACCAGATTGGTGAGTGATGGGTCTTCAAACAAAAGATGAATTCTTACTTTTGTTATGTCTCCATCTCCCTTCTTCCCTGTTTTGACAATAGACCAATGCCAGAATCTCCATTTGGTGATCAGTAAGTATACTGTTGCCAAGGGAGGTGTCCTGCATCTGGCCTTTATCGATCTAACCTCAGCTTTTGACTTCGTCAATAGGTCTAAGCTGTGGTTGGTCCTTCGTGACATAGGGCTAGATGCTGAATTGATCTCCTTCATGCATACTGCACATGCTAACACCAAGGCCGCGGTACGGTTTAATAAAGATGGCAGCTTGACAGATTCTTGGCCAGTTGGAAGGGGGGTTCGGCAGGGGTGGATTTTGCCCCCCCTGCTATTCACCCTATATATTAATAAACTGGGGGACACCTTAACTTCATGCTGCAAGGACACACCTGGGGTGGGTGCCAAACCGATCCCTGCATTGCTGTATGCCGACGATGCAGTTTTATTGTCTAGAACTGCAAGGGGCCTGCAACAACTTTTAAATTGTTTTATGGATTTTATGAATTCATTAGATTTGATGACAAATTTTTAGGAAATCACATGCAATGTAGATTGGCCCACAACAGGCTGCCAAGGCTAAATTTTATTGTAATGGGGAAACAATAACTAAGTATCTACGTTCTCATATGTAGGGGTACTCTCCGATGACCAAGGTACCTGGGGAACGCAACGAACATTTAAAAAGAACATTTTGGCAAGAGCAAAAGGGACAATATGGACTTTGTAAAAAGACTAGGGTCAAAACCCCTGGTCGCACTCTTGATAGTTTATAACGGAAAATGTATTCCCTAGGCCACCTATGCGATATCTAGAGTTACAAAGCTGTAAAGGATATACAATTGGCAGAGAATAATTTTATGCTCAAACTCCTTGGGGTCCCTGTAGCTACTTCTGTTTACTGCCTGCATGAAGAATTGGGGATGGGGTATATTGCAGACCAGATCGCAGTTTCCTCTCCGCAACAATGGATTAGAATCTGGGCTCAGGCCTTCCGAATTTAAACCAACGTATAATTTCGGATTGTATGGCGTTAGAGAGAGCCCAGCGTATACCTTGGATCAAATATATAAAAGAAGAAACAAAATGTTTAGGTTGCCCTCAATTATTTTTGACCCTGAACCCTCTGGCCAAGTCTGCGATCATAGATTTTAAATAGCAGTGTGTGGATAGGCGGAAATGCCTTAGGGAGGCGGCCGAGTTAGGTAAGTCCTCGGTGAGAAGGTATGTCGCATTGAGCAGAGGCCCGCAGCTGCAACCATATTAATCTCATGTTAACAAACCATACCACCATTTTGTTTTAACAAGATTTCGCTTAAATATGGTTTCCTGGCTGCTGGCATTCCCGAGAGGATACTCCAAATCTGATTTGTTAAAACCTTGCCCTTGTGATAACTTCTCGGAACAGGATACCTTGCACCTAATGTTTTTCTGTACCTACTATGAGTCTCTGCGTAGGCAGTACATCCTCCCTCTACTCAGATAATGCCAAATTGTCCAAGTGTGGCCAGTTCTGCTTTACCTACAAATGTTGGCATCACGTATGGTTTGATTCGGAGTCGCAAGTTTTTTAATCGGGCCATTAGACATAGGAACAGATTACTTACATAATAGCAATTTTATGTTGTTTGATGGCTCAATTATGTCTTCCCCTTTTTGAATATTATGATTCATTTTTCTATGTGATATTAACTAAGGACCTGGTCTATTACTCAAGCACAGTGCACTTTATCTGATATTGTTTTTCTTATGAATGTTTTTAGTTATGAATATTGTGATTGATATGTGGGACCATTTTATTGCTATGTATTTGGATGGAATGTGCATTTTTTCTTAATAATATTGTATGTTTTTATGACTCTTGGCTGTTGAATAAATTACTTTTGAATGACTGACTGAGTGGGATAAACAGTGGAATAGATGATTTCCCAACTGTGTGTGACCATGAGGAAATTGGTAAACGAGTGGAGACTGTGTAACTATATGTGGCAACACTCTCTTTAGATGAAGTGGCATTTGGTTTCTTGTATGCTCGTTGTCAGGCATATGCCTCTGGCCAGGTGCAGACCTTGTCTAGTTTATAATCTATGGTATCACATTTGAATTTTCATAGTTTTCGTTCATAGATCTCTTTAGCTTATGAATCTAGTTTTTCGATGATCTCACCCAAGGTGATTTTCCATGGATCTGCTTCAATTCTAGGCTCTAATGTTGTTTTTATGTTATGTATTTGCAGCACCAAGTCTTTAAGAATTTGCAAGAGTTCCTCAATAATTAATAGAATAAGTTCTAATGAACATTTATTGAGAATCGCAAACCATCCAGACATAAAGTGTTTAATAAATTTAAACAAAGCAAACACAAGGAGATGATGGATGGAGTGCTGAAACATTTTAAACACTTGCCTGCAGTCACAGATCTGGGTTGAATCCATCATTGTTATTTAGCTCTCTTCGCCAACCCAGTTTGGACACAGTCATATGCAAGTCAGTCTCGACCCTTGGCCTCATGGTAACAGCCCAGCCCAAACTGCCAGGCAGGTCCTCCCTGGACTAGAAACAAGCATCCTGGGACCGGTTTCGTGGTAACACCCCTCATCAGCCAGGCTAGCTTGAATCCAGTGGCAAAGTTAGCAAGGAACCCACGTCTGGGCATACCCTGCCAAATTAGCGCAAACTAAGCAAACACAAGGAGATGATGGATGGAGCGCTGAAACTTTTCAAACACTCACCCCCAGTCACAGATCTACATTGAATCCATCATCGTTCTTTAGCTCACTTTTCCACCCCAGTTTGGCCCCGTCATAAACAAACCAGTCTTAACCCTGAGTCTTATGAGAATAGTCCAACCCAAACTGCCAGGCCTGGTCCTCCCTTGAACAGAAACAAGCATCCTGGGACCTGTTTCAGGGTAACACCCTTCTTTAGCTAGGCTAGCTTGAATCCAGTGGCAAAGTTAGCAAGGGACCCACGTCTGGGCATACCCTGCCAAATTAGCGCAAACTAGAGTACACAAGGAGATGATGGATGGAGCGCTGAAACTTTTCAAACACTCACCCCCAGTCACAGATCTACATTGAATCCATCATCGTTCTTTAGATCACTTTTCCACCCCAGTTTGGGCCCCGTCATAAACAAATCAGTCTTAACCCTGAGTCTTATGAGAATAGTCCAACACAAACTGCCAAGCCAGGTCCTCCCTTGAACAGAAACAAGCATCCTGGGACCTGTTTCAGGGTAACACCCTTCTTTAGCTAGGCTAGCTTGAATCGAGTGGAAAAATGAGCAAGGGACCCACGTCCGGGAGCTTAAGGAGAAAAAAGCAACCACAAGGAGATGATGGAGGAGTGCTGAAGCTTTTCAAACACTCACCTCCAGACACAGATCTGGGTTGAATCCATCATCGTTCTTTAGCTCACTTCGCCACCCCACTTTGGACCCATCCAAATGCAAATCAGTATTGATCCTGTGCCTCATGGACACAGTAGAGCCCGAACTGATAGGCCAGGTACTCCCTGGACCGGAAACAAGTATCCTGGGACCGGTATCGGGGTAGACCCCTCATCAGCCAAGCTAGCTTGAATCCAATGGCAAAGAGAGTCAAATTTTAACAGCATTGGCTGGATGGCAATTCTTAATCTGTGAGATATTCATTTCACTTTGTGGTATTGTATAAGTGTAGTAGCTTGAAGCCGTTGATTCACTTCCTTTTTTATAAGATATTCGAGTTGACTCAATTGTTGTCTTACAATGCTAGGAGCAGTGCTAAAGGTTCTAACCTCTTGAATTAGAGAATAGATATCTTATGCCTCTTCGGAAGTGTATTCTTTAGTTTCAGCCTTGTTGTCTGTGAAGTGAACTATATCTTAAAAAGACATTTTGTATGAAGGTGCACATTAAAAGGCTAGGCAGGAAAACTCTGTTATAACAAATCGCAGTGACACCGTACACTCAAAGTTCATTAATTGTACTCAATATCATCAATCTTTGATTATATTGAATACAATTTGTTAACTTTGAGTCCACTGTATCACTACAATCCATACTAATTTAATAAAGAGACTGAGAGAGCCCAAACCTTTGAGGCGGGTAATCTCAGGAACCACAGCACCAATCACAACACCCAATACAGCGTTGGAAAGGGCAGTTGCAGCAGAAGAACATAGGCTATGCTGACGCCCACCATAAACATTTAAAAGGTAAAAGAACCGTGCCAGCAAAGTAGTCCCTTGTGGGCGTGTCTGCGTTGTGCTGTGGGCTTGTGCTGGGGGCGTGACAAACGGTGGGGCATGTGGTACGTTCCGCCCTTCATGCCATGTCTCATATTGTGTGCTAATTCCACCCTGCTCCCTTTAAATACCCCTGCACCCCATAATCAAAACCCACCCTTACTCCTTAAAATACCCCATCACCCTTAAACACTAACCCATCTTAACCCTATAAATATACCCTGTACCCCAAAACCCAAACCTATCCCTAAAACCTAAAAATACCCCTGTACCACAAAACCCAAACCTAGCCCTGAACCATATAAATACCCTTGTACCTTAAAACCCAAACCTACCCCTGAACCCTAAAAAGTCCCCTGTACCCCAAAACCCAAACCTAGCCCTGATCCCTAAAAATACCACTGTACCTTAAAACCCAAGCCTACCCCTGAACCATAAAAATACCCCTGTACCCCAAAACCCAAACCTAGCCCTGAACCCTAAAAATACCACTGTACCCCAAAACCCAGACCTACACCTGAACCCTAAAATACCCCTGTACCCCAAAACCCAAACCTAGCCCTGAACCCTTAAAATACCCCTGTACCCCAAAACCCAAACCTACCCCTGAACCCTAAAAATACCCCTATACCCCAAAACCCAAACCTTGCCCTGAACCCTAAAAATACCCCTGTACCCCAAAACCCATACCTATCCCTAAACACTAAAACTACCCCTGTACCCCATAACCCGAAACTGTATCTGAACCCTTGAAATACCCAAACACCCCAAAACATATACCTCAGTACCCCAAAACATATACCCCTATACCCATACTTACCTTATCCAAATATTTTGTTAAAAACATACTTTTACCATTCATGCATTTACAACGAATTTCGTTGTAAATGTATGCGTGGTAAAAGCATATAAAATGTAATGCCATGCGTTACATTGGCATTGCGGAGTCATGGTACTTTCGTAATGAATGTATGCGGAGTGATGGTATGCAGAAAGAAAGTTGCGGAATAATGGGTGCTTACCCTCCCCCGGTAAGTACATTGGTGGCACGGCGGCCGACATCTCCAGCAACATACTCATATTTTTTCACCACCCATTTGAAAAATGCACAGGTCTCTCTCTCATTGAAGGCCAGCACCAACATACACTTTTAGACACACCTCCCGCCACAAGTTCTAGAATTGCGAACTTTAGAGCTGGGGAGCTATGTTTGAATCTCGGCATCAGCTCAACATCTTGTGATTCCAGGCAAATCCCTTTGTCTCCCCGTGCCTACTACAAATGAATGTGTTCTTCTGTAATGTAAAATGTGCTCATGCCATGTTGTCGAGTTTGCGCTATATAATATTGCAAGGAAAAATAAAGTAGGGAAACTCGAGTTCACACACTACTGAACGCGCACTCTTAAGTGCATCAGCAGTGCACTGTGAATTGGAGCGTTTCACAGGCCTGTCACAGATAAGAAATGCTATCAAAACGAAATCCTACAAATCAATATACTACTGGCCGGCAGCAATTCATACCCGGACAGCGTCGTGACGGGCTGCTAGTTTGTTATAAAAAGGTTTGTTGCCGGTCGAAATGGCAGTTTAAAACTGCCCCCACTGGCTGCATTGGAACGCCTGAGACATGATTAAAGTGCTACTTACGTGGGTGGCTCAATTGGTGTTGCAGGCCTACTAGTAGCATTTAATTTGCAGGCCTTTGTTACATGGGGTGCCAATTTACTAGGGACTCTCAAGTAAGTGTGTCAATTGGGTATAAGCCAATTCTACAATGTTTAGAGGAGAGAGCACAATCACTTTAGCACTGGTTAGAAGTGGTAAAGTGCCCAGAGTCCTAAGGCCAACAAAAATGAGGTCAGCAACATTTGGAGGATTGAAGGCAAAATGTTTGGTGAAAGACCACCCTAAGGCTGAATGGTCTAATGAATTGTGTCAATGTATTTTGATAAAGTCCAATCATATTTTTACAGTTGCTCCTTTTATTGTTAGTTTTTTCAAAAACAAGGGGGACCCACTTAATGGCTTTTGACCATGGGTATCAAGTATTTCAAACAAACAAAGGTCCTAAGCCTAAAACAATATTTGAAAACGATAATATACAGGCCACAATCGGACAGTATGTACTCTTTTCTCATACCCAGCCGGGCAAAGAATTTATTTAAGGAATATATGACACAAGGTCAATTTATACGTTACAGTATAACATCAAACATTCAGTGTTTGAAGAGAGGCACAAGCCTGTGCCGTACTCAGTAATAGAAAAAGGATTGTGAAAAAGGGTGCAAGAAATAGGACAGTATACATCAGGCAAAGAAAGGGTTTGAGCAAAGCCTGGTACTGCTTAAGAATTTAGATTGGTAGTATTCCCTGGAGTAGAACATACATGAACAAATAACAATAAAACAACTGTATGACTACAAAATAAAGTCGACTGCGTTTCGATCCCGCGCTCAAAATAATGGGATCATCATCAGGACTTGATAAAGGCCTGGAATAACATGAAACAATATGCCTGTAAGGAGAAACAGGGGAGAAACAGAGAGGCAAAAATAGCATTTAGAACACTCCTCTGTGTTTGAGAAAAGGTCAACCTAGTCAGACTCTTAATCACATGCAAATCGGAATCGCAGTGCCGTGAATAGTATTTGGTGGTTGTAGGTTGTGATGTGGAAATTCGAGATAGTCTAGTTACTTGGCAGTGCTTATTTCGTGAAGAGCTGTCATTTCTGTGAGCGTGCTGAGATGACAGCGTGTGTATTAGTTATTCGATACCGCTGGGTGGACCACTCAGTATGTGGCCACTCAGTGTGTGATGAGAGGAACTTCAGGACCTATGGAGAATATTGCATGTATTAGTTATATGAACCATAAGGTGGAGGGACAGCAGTGAATTCGAATCTTACCAATTTTGAGCACCCAATCTTTAGGAAGTAATTATTGCAGAGTCGCCAATTGAGAAAACTACGTCTGTTGTAGTCTTCGTTTTTTCTATGGGCAAGAAATAGTGGTTGATATTAGTAATAGCGACAGGGTCGGTCTGTATAGCTATTACGGGGCCATGGCCACATCCTAAACTCCCTTTTATTCACAGCGGATCATATACCTGTTATTCCTTTGACCGCCGCCACGGACCAAGCCTCCCGGCCACACGTTGAGAACGCCAACAACGAGGCGCTCACGTTATCCCCCACAGCGGCTCTTCGATTTACTCGGACCGCTTGAGATTCCCTTCACGCATGACCCCGTAATAGCTATATAGACCGACCCTGTTGCTATTACTAATATCAACCACTATTTCTTGCCCATAGAAAAAACGAAGACTACAACAGACGTAGTTTTCTCAATTGGCGACTCTGCAATAATTACTTCCTAAAGATTGGGTGCTCAAAATTGGTAAGATTCGAATTCACTGCTGTCCCTCCACCTTATGGTTCATATAACTAATATATGCAATATTCTCCATAGGTCCTGAAGTTCCTCTCATCACGCACTGAGTGGCCACATACTGAGTGGTCCACCCAGCGGTATCGAATAACTAATTCTCCAGCCCTTGGGTATGCAGTTATGATATACCGGTAACACTAAACCTGTTCACGCCCGATTTCAGCCCCCCCTTTTTGAAGTCCTGCACCCCACCACTTGCAGCACTAATTCCCGTCGATTCTGACTCCTCGATAGTGGCTATATACACACGCTGTCATCTCAGCACGCTCACAGAAATGACAGCTCTTCACGAAATAAGCACTGCCAAGTAACTAGACTATCTCGAATTTCCACATCACAACCTACAACCACCAAATACTATTCACTGCACTGCGATTCCGATTTGCATGTGATTAAGAGTCTGACTAGGTTGACCTTTTCTCAAACACAGAGGAGTGTTCTAAATGCTATTTTTGCCTCTCTGTTTCTCCCCTGTTTCTCCTTACAGGCATATTGTTTCATGTTATTCCAGGCCTTTATCAAGTCCTGATGATGATCCCATTATTTTGAGCGCGGGATCGAAACGCCGTCGACTTTATTTTGTAGTCATACAGTTGTTTTATTGTTATTTGTTCATGTATGTTCTACTCCAGGGAATACTGCCAATCTAAATTCTTAAGCAGTACCAGGCTTTGCTCAAACCCTTTCTTTGCCTGATGTATACTGTCCTATTTCTTGCACCCTTTTTCACAATCCTTTTTCTATCACTGAGTACGGCACAGGCTTGTGCTTCTCTTCAAACACTGAATGTTTGATGTTATACTGTAACGTATAAATTGACCTTGTGTCATATATTCCTTAAATAAATTCTTTGCCCGGCTGGGTATGAAAAAAGAGTACATACTGTCCGATTGTGGCCTGTATATTATTGTTTTCAAATATTGTTTTAGGCTTAGGACTTTTGTTTGTTTGAAATACCTTTTATTGTTAGAACACCTAGTAACACCTTGGGGTTCTGTAGGATTGAGTTGCTCTCTCGGGACACCTAGTACTGTTATGTTAAGTTAAGGCTATTAAGTGCTACAGCCAGTGATACTGCAAGCCTGTGCTGCTCACTCGTGGGATACATATTAACAGTTTGTCATACTGCAGGCTTATACTTATCTCTCACTTGCACCTAGTCTTGCCAAATCGGTCTGGCTTTAATGTGTAATCACAAATGCAAATATCATTCGTATGTGTGCTTACACACACAAATGGTATTTGTACATTTCTATGTCTGCATTTGTTAGCATATAAAAGCAAAAACATCTGGATTTACCAATGCCTGTTTACTAGATTTATGCGTCCAACTATTTCCTCATTTAAATAATTTAAATTAAAATGCGTCCAATTCATCTGATTACAAGTACCTTTCAGTTTAATTAGCTGAATATGGTTTTGTTATCAGTGCATTGACCATATGTAAATGCAGTGGGCTGGGATGATTCAGTTTATTAATTAGATAAAAGTATTTCAAATCACACATATTTCTAAAATCTATGAAGGAAAGATATTTTTTCCTCGATAGTCTTCTATTTCAGAAAAAGAGCTGTTTTATTTTTTAGTAAATATGCATGCAAGAATCTTAACTTTTTCTGACTTTGGTGCTTCTTTTACATGCAGTTTTCCACACTTGTTCTCTGTCTCCATAGATGTCTGATGAGCAAAATACCATGAATTCTTCTTACTGGTCTTCGTAGTTTTGTACTGTGATTGTCTGGAGTATGCTGTATTCAATGTACTTTGTGTCACCTGTGTGTTTAATCTCATTTTATTTGGAGGCATCTCTCCCATTCTACATTACATGAAATGAGAAATGTTTTTGTTTATTGCCTTCCCTTCCTATTGATATCCCATCGCTAATGTTGGTTCTTGATGAGCTGAAAGGGATGTGGATTGAAATGTCTGAACATTGTGTTCCTTTACTGTAGTCAGGGCTCAAGTCCTAAAAAAAGAAGTTGGGGGAATCACCAAGTTAGGCAGAATAGGTGTGACACCATTGCATGTGACATCACAGGAAGTGATATTACAGGGCGTGACATCACATGTGACATCACAGGAAGTGGCATCACCACCCATGATCCCACCGGAAGTGAAATCAGATATCAAGACCACACATATATTTAGTAGGTATATCATAAGTACATTTGAGTGCACTGCAATAATTAACAAACTATGGGCCAGATGTAGGTCACCCAATACCGGTCGGTAACGGCCGAAATTACCGAATTTCGGCCGTTACCGACCGGTATTGTGCTTTTTAGATGTAGGTGGCATTTTTTTAGGATTCGTTAACATACCGATTCGTTAAATTGCCGAATCCAGGATGTTGGGAGCACTCAAGTTAGTGCATTCCTCACTTAAGGATTCGTTATTTACCACCAACTAGAAGTTGGTGGTAAATAATGAAAACCTTTGAAAAAGCATTTTTTTGCTTTTCCAACAGTGCCATGTTGCAGACATACATGTCCTTAGGGCATGTATGTCTGCAACATGTGCACCCATACACAATTGAGGGGTGCCACTGTCATATGGATACTTCGTTACATATGTTGCGTTAAGTTAGCATGAGTGTATTACATGTTTAAACAGCCATTTTTCCTTCGGCTTCAGTTTTGCACACGACACCTACTTGTTGTTGTCGCTTTCAACCTAGAAGCGGTGATGTGATTTATTTGAGAATAATATGTTATTACTATGCTATCAGCTTTGCCTGGTACACTTGGTACAACTGTCTGCACACTGAGAGCTGCACACTCTAGGAATAACCTAACACAAGGTTGCTGGGAGGCCTGATCCTCGCACCACATTAGACATAACACAAATAATGTTGATGCCAACATTTTGGGCTCTACGCGGGTTTAAGATAGAGTTACAGGGAATGAACGTAGACACTTGGTGCTGCGCATGAAGAGAGCTGGTAGCTGTTGATGTGATCTACTCCTACTGACATTTAGAGGTATGGGTCCGCCCTGCTAAAGCCCGAATGAGACCTTCTTAGATATAAAATAATATGCTAAATAGGGTGCGCGAAATATAGGTGATATAGATTTATATAGATTTTGCATTGTAACATGCTATCACCTTTTGCTTACTATGGATTAGTGACTATGCTGCTAACTCTGATTTTTGTAATCTGCATTTTGGTATTATACAAGATACTGCGTTTGAGAACTTTGCATTGAATAATAAATATTTCAAACTTGCACGTGTGTTCTTTGACTCTCAGTTTTTGGTTTGAAATGATTATATAACGAAAGAGTGTTCATGTGTTCCACGATTCCTGAGGTATTCTAAAGATCATGTTCTGGTTTGTCTAAGACATGGATCGTTTCATAATGATCCGTGAGACACTGTAGCTAGCTAGGTAAGGGGATTTCTGACACTGAGATGAGTTTTGGATCATCCTACCTCACTGAGGTCCTAGATCTCTATGCACAGTTCTGTGGGAGAACGGAAACCCTGCTACACCACAGGGTGTCAAAGTGACACCCTGCCACCCTTCAATGTTTCCCCCTTTTACTGAATCGGTATTTACCGATTCGGTAATTGACATTCATTCCTATGGGCGGCAATTACCGAATCGGTAAATACCGATTCGGTCATTACCAAGACTTACCGATTCGGTAATTTTTAACAAAAAATTACCTACATCCCATTTACCTGTTCTTAAATAACAAATCGGCATGATTCGGTATTTAAGAGTCTGTAAACTGGGATTACCTACATCTGGCCCTATATTTTGAATTGGGGATGTGCCAAAATATTGGTGAAACCCTGATTCAAAATCTGGGCTTCAACCTATTTATGTTTTAAAACCCTGCCAAAAAGAAATTGGCAACAAGCAGAAATATGGCAGTAAATCTATTCTGCTTAATTGGTTTCAATATCTTATTGGGTTAAGGCACCTGCTACAGAGATCTTTGTCTGCCAACTAAATCTCAGGGAATAGTAATAATGGTAAGGTAAACCTGGAGGATAATGTATTTGCTGGACAGATCTGTGTTTTATCTAGCCCTATCTTTGAATCAAAGAAGCATAGATGGTTACCCTGTCCCCTGCAAAGCACATTATGTAACACTCGGATTACAGTTTTTTATTTTACGTAATTGGATACATGGGTTACTGTTTTTGAGAAGGACCCTTTTGTTACTTGCAGTTCCATAATTGTAATTCTTCTAAAATAGCACAGCGGGGTATAAAGGACATATTGCTCAAACACCATGTAACCCTCACTGTCGTAAGTAAAAACATCCTTTATATTGATGTACACTCATATGATTTATTATCAAAGTATAATTTGATGTAATGTAAAGCTCTCTGACATCCTGCATTGGGAGGAGTAGTGCTGAAGCACTTTGAAAGAAATACTACAAAATAGTGGTATTTATATTATTTGTGGTAAATACTGTGGCGACCAACACATCTGACATTCTTGCATTGTATACATATCTATATATACATTGGCTGAACAAAGTCAAAAGCTTTTCTCTCTTAAGTACCTTTCAAGTCATAATCTGTGCACCCTTGTTTCTCCTCCATTGCATCTAGGTGTGAGGCTCCCAATAGCTCCCAGCCAAGATACTCCAATGCCTAATGGCATCCTAACTCCAGGCTTTTGTTATGGGCGAATCTGGAATCTGGTCAGCCCCTTCCCCATCTGCACATTGCTATTTAGAACAGCAGCAGACAAGGTGCAGGCACCGTTGAAAGTGCACCAGTGCTAGAATACTGCAACAGGACAAGTTCAGCATATTTCTTTGAATTCTGTGACAGGTAGGAAAGGAAAGTGGCATTCTGCTAAAAGTGGGCAGATTTGCAGCACAGTAGACAGCATCTACAGTTGCAGGGATTCTGTACAAACACGGAACTATGTGTAGGATTATAGGACCTTAGTATATAGGGACTGAGTCATCCAACCACTTTAGTACCCATGAGCCCAGGACCGACTAGCTATAGTGTCTCACTTGCTCTCCAACTCACTCACAAAGACACAAATGAATAGACACCCCAGAACACAACACTGCTGACTCTCAGGAATCGCAGTTGCAAGACACACCCTTTCCCTCATACTTGTCCACAATGAGATCTGACAGAGACACAAACAAGTTTAAAATATTTATTTGAACTAACGTGCTCTAATATGCAGTATATACGTGCCACAACAAGCGGGAAAATGCATAACATCAATATGGTTAGCATTGCGAATAGTCCGTAAATTATGAAAAGAACTGTCATTATAAAAATACAGTATAACCTAATCTCCCTCCTTCCCCTTGTATAGAAGCAGAATAATTATATATCAGAAAGATCTCTGGGTGTTATCTGTAGACCCGATGCCCCAGTCTCTAGATGGTAGATCTACAAATATAGGTATTGTCTTTCTCTTCTCCCTGAAAAAGCCCCTCTCCAAGTCCGTGCTACCTATTCGTGTATTCCAATAAGACCAAAGTACCTATTCCCAAACACCAGTTGCACCTGTATGTTTTGTCTAGGTGGGAGGGCCGGTCCAGAACAGAATAACAAGGGGGCATTGTCGTTGGACCTTGCTCACAATGTTCAGACTGTGAACAAAGCAATAAGTTCTCATGTGAAAACAGCAATAGACATTTGCAAAAAAGACTTGTGTAGTAATGTGTGCAAAGCAGGGTGCAATCTGGAGCGTGTTATCTCATGCTAACTTAGAGGAGACAACAATGTCCCCATGGGCCATGTGACACTACCCTCTGAAAGCGAAAGTACTCTCAGACAAACTCGCAGTGAGAAGTTATCCAAAAAAGATCATCCATAAGTGTCAAAAAATAGCACGCAACCAACCGAGAGAGTCGCTTCTTGAAGATAAGGACAATACAGGAGTAGAAAAAGAAATTTCACTCACTTGCGTCACCACTTATAATGCTGCATCCAACCTTATGACCAGATCTATCAACAAACACTGGTCCATCCTAAATACAGGGAATCTCCACTGGGAAAAAACCATTATTCTCTTTCAAAAAATCACGCAGTCTAAAAGACTCCTTGGTGAACACTCGACCTAAGGACACTAATCTAAACAAGACCCAATCAATCACAAAAGTCTGGGGCCTCCCTTATGTGACGGGCCACTTTCGCTGCGGAGCCTGCAGTGTATACCACCTGACCAGAAACACTAAAACACTTTCCCTAGAACCTGGGAAAGTCTGGAATCAAGTGGCCCATACAAACTGCAGCAGCATCAATGTTGTCTATCTGATTAAATGTCCTCGCAATAAATCATATGTTGGCATGACAAGTAGGAAGATAAAACTAAGGATTTGTGAACATCGCAGTACGATCCGATGCAGAAAAAAAGCCACAAAACTGACGGACCACTTTCTTGAAATAAATCACACCCCCAACGATATGGAATGGACTGTGATCGAAAAGATCCAAAGAGGCAATAACATACAACAACAGCTCTTTGAGAAGGAGCAACGCTGGATTTACAGTCTTTCCACATACACAACTGGATTGAATGACAATATCCCCTGGGGCACGGTCCTCCAGAAATGAATCACACAAACCCCCCATTTGTGCTGCCCAGTATCACATGGACATCAATAGCAACACTGTGATTCCTTAAAGCCATAAGTAGACATCTCCTTATAATCATCCAGAGCATACACTCCCACTCTTAGAGGACTACCCTCACCTCTCTCTACGAGTTAATGCTTTTTTACATTGGGTCTTTATTTAAACCCATATACAGTCTGTAAGAAATGGGGGTTACCCAAATCTCGAAAGGGGTAGCAGGCATCAAGCGGGCAGGCCAAACTTCGAGGACATGTGAAGCATTCACGCAGTACCCACAGTCAACACACCAGGCACACCACAAAAGAGGCAGGACACCAGTTTGAGTTGGAAAAAGTTAAGTTATTTAGTAGTGTTTCCAACCTGCAAGGCAAAAGAATGCAAAACAGTAGTGTCACACAGGACGCCAATTGGCGCCAGAGCCAAGTGAATAAAGGGGGGGAATTATTTACATAGGAAGTAGTCCATGCTGAAAGGAAGAAAAAGGATGGGATCAAAATGACATTCGATCTGGGGCCAATCCGGCGGGGCCAACTCAGACTCTCATCCTTAAGAGAAAGCTGTAATTGCAAAATTCTACATTAACATAGAAATACATCATACACAATAATGCCAACCCAACCCCTGTTAGGGAAAAACATTAGGGCATCACAGCATTTTATGGACAGGAACACCTGTAATAAATCAGCCCGTCTGGCCCGTTAATCTGGAACATAAACAAGGGCCTGGAATAACACATCAGGCCAATCTATTGACCAACATAAGGCGGAACATACATCGCCCAGCATAAATATCAGGTAGGGGCCCTCCTCATAGATCAGGAACACCTGTTAGGAATCAACTAGGCTCCCTTTACCATCAACTAAGGGGTATCGGACATCAGGGTGTACACAGCAGTCAACCCTCCCTACTTCTAGACTCCCTTAGACATTTCCTTGCCCAGACTTCCTCTATAACTGGGGACCTCAGGACAACCCATAAGGTAGGTACCTATATTTGCAATGAGGGGGAATAAGACTCTCTACCCCAGAATATGCAATAAAGGCAACCGGCTTGCTCCTGAGTTGTCTGGTAGGGCAGTTAGTTGCAGGGAAATTAGGGCAGTTCAACAAATCTGGAGCCCAAGTCACAGGTGCCCTCCACAATACGGGCGCCTGACAAGGCAACACAGTTCCCGGGGCGGGCACCGGCAATGTACCCCGTTGCCCTCTCTGTCCCCCACACAGTTAAGCGTAGGCCCCACTCACCGGGCTCTCCTCATCAGGACGCAGGGCTCCTTTCCAAAGGAGGGGGCAGGCACCGGCAATATGTCTCGAGGCCCCTCCCTCCTTGTGACATCACTCGGGCCTCCCCTCTCCTCTCGGGGGCCCGGGGGGTGGGGGGTCACTGCATCTCTGTGCGGCCCCAGCGGGGCTTCCTTCTCTGGTCCCCACAGGTCGGGAGGTGGGGCTGGCACCGGCAGTGTACCCCGGCCCCGCCTACCTTACTGGCCCCTCGCGTGGGGCACAGACCGGCGGGGTGGCCTCCCGCTCTGGTCGCTTCTCTCGAGGCTCCCTCCTTGACACGGGGGCCCCGCAACGGTGCTTCGCCTGGGTCCTCCCTCCCACACGGGGACCCAGGGCTTTGTGTCGCTCCTCGCGGCCTCCTCAATCCGGGCCGCAGACCGGCGGGGTGGACTCCGTTTCCGGTCGTTCTTCACAGGGCTCCCTCCTGACCATGGGGGCCCTGCACAGAAGCTTCACCCGGGTCCTCCCTCCCTCACGGGGACCCGGGGCTTTTACTCCGCTTCTTCCTGTCTTCCCGGCCACCCGGGCCGGCGACCAATCCCTGCGCGGCGTTGGCTGGGCGGGCCGATGACGCGGCCGGGCGCCCCCGTCACGTGACGCTAGTGCCGCGGCCTCCGGGCCTAGAGCGGCCCCTTCCTCACTTCGGCGGTCCTCTCCTGGTACCGAGGGCCGCCGCAACGATGCCCACAGCAGTGGGGGGATCCCCACAACAGCGCCGGGCCGCGGCGGTGATTTACGGCGGCAATAAGGGGTAGGCTCCTTTTTAATTAATTCTTTATATCGCGGCAAAAGCGCGCCTCACAGACAGCGCTATTCACAGGCTGCCACAGTCTCCTCAGAAAACAGCGTTTTTCACAGCGCACTACTCCTCAAACCACGGCGCTATTCACAGCGCACTGCTCCTTGCGCCCACACAGCAGTTCTGGGGCAGATTAGCGCTTCCAAATTATAGCGCTTCCTAGGGGGAGCACAGCAGGCCCTTGGAACAAAGCGCTTTTCTTCCCACAGTGCTGGGTAGGCAGTCCAGGGCTTCTAGGGACACGCAGCTCCTCCCAGTCCAGCGCTTAAGGGCAATGCAGCAGCAGCACTTCCAAAGGGGGCCACAGCTTCCTGGGGGCACCAACCTCCCCAAACAGCGTCTGACAGGCGCACCTCACGGAGGGGGGGCGAACAGTTCCACAGCCAGCCCCAGGGGCACACTCCTCACCTCCTAGGGGGTTCAAGCCCACAGCATTCCTCCTCTTCTGGGCACCTCTTTCCCTCAGCGCTGGCGTAGTTCAAGGTCCCACAGCGTCAGGGACCTAGGTAGGGTCCTCCTTTGTCAGGGGCCCAGGGAGACAGCAGAGGGGGGGGGGGGTTTATAGGGGTGCAGGGCCCAGCTCACAGGCCCATGTGGCGGTAGCACCTCACAGCAGGTCCCCTCTCTTCCTTGTCCCAGCGCTGACTGACTTTCTGGTGGCACTTCTCCCTACCTATACCCTCCTCCCTCACAGAGCCAGCACCTTCCGAAATGTTGGGGAAAACTGGTTCACACTGGCTCAAGGGGAGGGGGTGAGCACCCTGGGTGCCAGGCTTTCCCTCCAAAAGCTAGGGGTAGCTGGGTAATATTATCTAGACCGCTAACCTATGGCAGTCCAGTGGCAAAACCCATGGCCATGGCATCCATTTTAAATACAATACATTTCAGTCAGGTGCAGTTCTAAAATGGGGAAATTTACAAGTGCTCACATTATTACATGTCATTACATTTTCAACAAGGTGTCTCACACCACTCATGGCCTATACAGGTTTAATCCCATGGGGGAGACATCCTAATTAGGGGGGCAAAAATCGAAAAAATTTGGGGAAAAGGCCAAGTCCAACACAACTCCCCCATAGCCAAAAGCCAGGGTAGGCCAATCATTGCCTTGATGGACTTCCCTGCTTGGGGCGGAAAAAGGTGGACGCAGGCCCGCAACTACAGTAACACCTGCAGTCTCCTCTCCACTCCGGAACCCGATGGTTCACTCTCGCCTCCCTCCCTTCAACAACCAAACCACCCCACTGGTGTTCTCTAGTGGGGTGTGGCCAGGACAGGCCTCTAGGCCGTCCATAGGTCTCTGGCCCTTGTTCCTTAACAGAGTGGGAGGCTCTAGCCTCGGGCTGGTAGTACCCTTGAACCACTCTCCTCCTTCCAAATTGCCACTGGTCCACTTGCCTGGGGTCTACATCCTCAGGTTGACCAGTCACTAGGGGCAAGGCTCTCCTCCCCCTACCTCTCCTCCTAGGGTTCCGCCATCTCCCACGAGGGACACCCTCACAACACTCTCTCCCCAACCTGGAGCCGAAACCCTCAGGTTGACCCGGTGACAGGGGCGAGTCCTCCCTCCCCCTGCACCCCCTCCCAGAGTTACGCACCCTCCTACCCGGAGAAGTACCCCTGGGAGTCACTTCCGGGGGGACTCTGGTTACAGATGTCCCTCCCACCAGGGCAGGCAACTCCTGTCCCTGGCCACCCAACCCGGGATCTGCGCCCTGTGGCTGAGCTGGTGACAGAGAAGAGACCTTCCTCCCTCTGCACCCCCTCCCAGAGTTCCGCACCCTCCTACCCGGAGAAGTACCCCTGGGAGTCAAACCGGTGGGGGCCTGGATTACAGGTACCCCACCCTCCAGGCCAGGCAACTCCTGAACCTGAACCCCCAGTCCAGGATCTAAACCCTGAGGCCCGTCAGACCCCCGAACCACTGGAGCTCCGATTAATGATGCTCCGGGTCCTCCTGACATGAGGGGATCCCTTCCTCTGGATGACACATCGGGACAGCCTAGCCTCCCAACCTGGGGTCCCCTTAAAGAACTCTCCAGGCCCTGTGACTGCAGTTTGGGCACCTCGGAACACCTCCTCGTCTCACTCCCTCTTGTAGATGGGATGTGAGGCCCTACAACCCCCTCACTTTCCTGGGACCTAGCTGGGTCACCCTCACCTCTCCCGCCTCGCTGGGTCGGAAGATCCCTGCACCACTCCCTTCAGGATCACTCCCCTCAGCCTTTTCAGACACTCTGGCACCTACCCAGAGGTCTGCCTCCCGTGCAAGTTCCCTGGGGTCTGAGAACCCGCACTGCAACAGATGGTGACGCAGACTTGGGAAACAAGTTCTCAGCATGTGCTCCCGGATCACGGTATGGCACAGCCCTTCCCAATCCTCCACTGCTCTCTCCACCAACCAATCCTCCAGTGCGGTACAACACCCCTCCTAAAACTCTCTCCAGGACTGGTGGGGCAGCTTTCCCCTGCCCCTAAACGTTAACCCGTCCCCCTCTACCTGGGAATCAGGCACCTTCTCCTGGGCTTCGGGAGTGGGACTCCTTGCACTGGACCTACACTCGCTGCCACCACTGGATCCCACCCTCCTCGGTGAATCCAGACTCCTAAAACCACTCTCAGGGGACAACCTACCCACCTGAGCCGATCTCTCTCTGGCGAAGGCCCTCTCCGCCTCCGCCATCCTCTCCTGCGCAAGGACTTTTTCGGTCTCTAGTCGCTGCTCTTCTACCCTCAGCTGCGCTAAGCCCTCGGCATGCCTGAGCTTTTCCAGCGCCAGCTGATGCTCCCTTTCTTCCCTCCTATCTACCCACTCTTCTGGGGACAGGGAAAGGGATGGGGCAGTGCCCCTGGGGCTGGACCCAGTGCGGGACTCCCTATCTACGGTGTCCTCATCAGCTCCTGGCATCTCCGCCCTCTCAAACTCTTCCTCCTCCTCATCGGAGTAACTACCTCCCAGGGTTCTGGATGGGGAGCCCTCTCTCTGGTCTCTAACCCACTGACCCTTCAAAAACTCGGGGGGGGGGTAGTCAGACAAGTCCCCACCAATCTCTAAGGGCTCTCCCCTCTTGAGGGCCTCATAGAGAAACAAATTTCTCCTGATGTTTCCTACTGGAGGTATCCCTCTCTCCAGGAGGAAATCTAACACCTCCTGTTCGGTGTACTCCATTAGTTCCACCTCCTCATAAACCAACCCCATTGTGGCGAGGACTCTCGGGACACACCCACAGTGGACCAAGGGGACACAATTGTCAAACACTTTCAGGAGGAAGCAATTTAGCAACAATATTCTTCCAAACAATAATCCCCACCACAAGGCTCTGCTTGTGGTGTAACCTGTGGCCGCTGTGGTACTGCACAAACACAAGTCCTATCCCACCGCTTGCCACCAATGTAAGAAATGGGGGTTACCCAAATCTCGAAAGGGGTAGCATGGCATCAAGCGGGCAGGCCAAACTTCGAGGACATGTGAAGCATTCACGCAGTACCCACAGTCAACACACCAGGCACACCACAAAAGAGGCAGGACACCAGTTTGAGTTGGAAAAAGTTACGTAATTTAGTAGTGTTTCCAACCTGCAAGGCAAAAGAATGCAAAACAGTAGTGTCACACATGACAACAATTGGCGCCAGAGCCAAGTGAATAAAGGGGGGGAATTATTTACATAGGAAGTAGTCCATGCTGAAAGGAAGAAAAAGGATGGGATCAAAATGATGTTCGATCTGGGGCCAATCCGGCGGGGCCAACTCAGACTCTCATCCTTAAGGGAAAGCTGTAATTGCAAAATTCTACATTAACATAGAAATACATCATACACAATAATGCCAACCCAACCCCTGTTAGGGAAAAACATTAGGGCATCACGGCATATCATGGACAGGAACACCTGTAATAAATCAGCCCGTCTGGCCCGTTAATCTGGAAAATAAACAAGGGCCTGGAATAACACATCAGGCCAATCTATTGACCAACATAAGGCGGAACATACATCGCCCAGCATAAATATCAGGTTGGGGCCCTCCTCATAGATCAGGAACACCTGTTAGGAATCAACTAGGCTCCCTTTACCATCAACTAAGGGGTATCGGACATCAGGGTGTACACAGCAGTCAACCCGCCCTACTTCTAGACTCCCTTAGACATTTCCTTGCCCAGACTTCCTCTATAACTGGGGACCTCAGGACAACCCATAAGGTAGGTACCTATATTTGCAATGAGGGGGAATAAGACTCTCTACCCCAGAATATGCAATAAAGGCAACCGGCTTGCTCCTGAGTTGTCTGGTAGGGCAGTTAGTTGCAGGGAAATTAGGGCAGTTCAACAAATCTGGAGCCCAAGTCACAGGTGTCCTCCACAATACGGGCGCCTGACAAGGCAACACAGTTCCCGGGGCGGCACCAGCATTGTACCCCGGCCCGCCTACCTTACCGGCCCCTCGCGTGGGGCACAGACCGGCGGGGTGGCCTCCTGCTCTGGTCGCTTCTCTCGGGGCTCCCTCCTTGACACGGGGGCCCCGCAACGGTGCTTCGCCTGGGTCCTCCCTCCCACACGGGGGACCCAGGGCTTTGTGTCGCTCCTCGCGGCCTCCTCAATCCGGGCCGCAGACCGGCGGGGTGGACTCCCGCTCCGGTCGTTCTTCACAGGGCTCCCTCCTGACCACGGGGGCCCTGCACTGAAGCTTCACCCGGGTCCTCCCTCCCTCACGGGGACCCGGGGCTTTTACTCCGCTTCTTCCTGTCTTCCCGGCCACCCGGGCCGGCGACCAATCCCTGCGCGGCGTTGGCAGGGGCGGGCCGATGACGCGGCCGGGCGCCCCGTCACGTGACGCGAGTGCCGCGGCCTCCGGGCCTAGCACGGCCCCTTCCTCACTTCGGCGGTCCTCTCCTGGTACCGAGGGCCGCCGCAACAATGCCCACAGCAGTGGGGGGATCCCCACAACAGCGCCGGGCCGCGGCGGTGATTTACGGCAGCAATAAGGGGTAGGCTCCCTTTTAATTAATTCTTTATATCGTGGCAAAAGCGCGCCTCACAGACAGCGCTATTCACAGGCTGCCACAGTCTCCTCAGAACACAGCGTTTTTCACAGCGCACTACTCCTCAAACCACGGCGCTATTCACAGCGCACTGCTCCTTGCGCCCACACAGCAGTTCTGGGGCAGATTAGCGCTTCCAAATTATAGCGCTTCCTAGGGGGAGCACAGCAGGCCCTCAGAACAAAGCGCTTTTCTTCCCACAGCGCTGGGTAGGCAGTCCAGGGCTTCTAGGGACACGCAGCTCCTCCCAGTCCAGCGTGTAAGGGCAATGCAGCAGCAGCACTTCCAAAGGGGGCCACAGCTTCCTGGGGGCACCAACCTCCCCAAACAGCGTCTGACAGGCGCACCTCACGGAGGGGGGGGGGCGAACAGTTCCACAGCCAACCCCAGGGGCACACTCCTCACCTCCTGGGGGGTTCAAGCCCACAGCATTCCTCCTCTTCTGGGCACCTCTTTCCCTCAGCGCTGGCATAGTTCAAGGTCCCACAGCGTCAGGGACCTAGGTAGGGTCCTCCCTTGTCAGGGGCCCATGGGGACAGCAGAGGGGGGGGTTTATAGGGGTGCAGGGCCCAGCTCACAGGCCCATGTGGCGGTAGCACCTCACAGCAGGTCCCCTCTATTCCTTGTCCCAGCGCTGACTGACTTTCTGGTGGCACTTCTCCCTACTTATACCCTCCTCCCTCACAGAGCCAGCACCTTCCGGAATGTTGGGGAAAACTGGTTCACACTGGCTCAAGGGGAGGGGGTGAGCACCCTGGGTGCCAGGCTTTCCCTCCAAAAGCTAGGGGTAGCTGGGTAATATTATCTAGACCGCTAACCTATGGCAGTCCAGTGGCAAAACCCATGGCCATGGCATCCATTTTAAATTCAATACATTTCAGTCAGGTGCAGTTCTAAAATGGGGAAATTTACAAGTGCTCACAATATTACATGTCATTACATTTTCAACAAGGTGTCTCACACCACTCATGGCCTATACAGGTTTAATCCCATGGGGGAGACATCCTAATTATGGGGGCAAAAAGCGAATAAATTTGGGGAAAAGGCCAAGTCCAGCACAGTCATACATACTGCCCTCATTCCAGCGTGGCTGCATTATTGCACTTTTCTATTTATTACTAACATTTGGTGCACCATTGCCTAATTTACCCATATTGGAATGACCTTCCATTTACTAATACCAATTGCGTAGTTTGTACCATCTTGTCCTTAATGCCAAATACCTTGTTCTCTGCCACTATTCAGGTTCTTTCTTATTATCGACATTGCACCGATCTTACACGCCCCTTTTTCAAACTGATCTCACATGTTTTGAAAACTGAAACAGGGAGGCCACCGTATCAGCGTCTTCATCGGTTGCCATAACAACGGGCTCTCACACCAGTCATGTGAGACAGAGCCCCGCCCACACCCGGAACTCGCTACCGCATATCTCTACCACCGGCAGTCACGGGCGGTTGCAGGGAGTTATGGATGTCATGTAGGCACAACGACCTCTGATTTCTGCATAACTGTAAGTTTGTACATTCCGACTTTATTTCCAGGTGATTTTTATACCCCGCGGCGGGTTTTCGAGCGATCCCTCTCCGCCCCGCAAACCGGTTCCATCCCTGTACAATCCACCTTTGTTTTTCTGTCTTCTATCTACACAGAATATGTTCTAAGTAGAACAGGCTATCCTCCAACCCCCGTGAAGTACCTGAAACTCTCTCCCTGAGTGAGATTTTCCTTAGTCCTAGATTTTCCCACCGCCAAGAATCAATGATGCTTTATTGATCTAAATTATGCATGCATTAAGAAACGCTCACATTATAGTGTGCAAACGTCGATAGTCACTTTCTCATGAAGTATGTCAGAGTGACTAAACCATTATTTCACATCCACTTATCCACAGATATTGATCTGTGTGATGTTGTGAGAGTGTGAGATAGTTTGAACATGGGAAAATCAAGCCTTATTCTTCTGGAAGTACCAGTAATATACCTTGCATACTTGCAACAAAATGTAGGCCCGTGCCAGCATTTTTTTCCACCATATAGTATGCACTCTTTGGGACAATGTCTTCAGCATGAAAGGGATTCGCATGGAGCATTTTTTACTACTGAGAAACTACACTACGTTACAGGCACGTAATTTGTTTGTTTGTGATGCTTTCTTTTCTTCCACAGATTTCTCCTTCTTTTTCCACGCCTGATTAGGCTGTGAGGACACCGACTGGAAGTTTCCAGTCTGATAACTGGGACCGAGGGTTGGATACACGTTAGTGTGCGTATACCGCCCAGGTCCCCCGTTGTTGTTTTTTGGTCATGACGAAAACCTGGCAGATCCCATCATAGGTTGAAACATGTAGACCTCACAATCACATACAGTTGGTCTTAATTACCAACACTAGTTTCTCTTCACTATCTTTTAACACTGTCCAGTAACTTCAGAATACATTTTTTTTCTTCAAGAAGCAATACTGAGATAGTTTTTAACATCACCTTTTTTGCACCACATTCACCAAAAAAACCCGCTCCACTGTAATCAGGTGTCGCAGCACACCCGGATGGCATTCGGCTATCCGGGTGGGACCCCGATGATGAAGCATGTCACCAACCAGATTGGTGAGTGATGGGTCTTCAAACAAAAGATGAATTCTTTCTTTTGTTATGTCTCCATCTCCCTTCTTCCCTGTTTTGACAATAGACCAATGCCAGAACCTCCATTTGGTGATCAGTAAGTATACTGTTGCCAAGGGAGGTGTCCTGCATCTGGCCTTTATCGATCTAACCTCAGCTTTTGACCTCGTCAATAGGTCTAAGCGGTGGTTGGTCCTTCGTGACATAGGGCTAGATGCAGAATTGATGTCCTTCATGCATACTGCACATGCTAACACCAAGGCCGCGGTACGGTTTAATGAAGATGGCAGTTTGACAGATTTTTGGCCAGTTGGAAGGGGGGTTCGGCAGGGGTGCATTTTGCCCCCCCTGCTATTCACCCTATATATTAATAAACTGGGGGACACCTTAACATCATGCTGCAAGGACACACCTGGGGTGGGTGCCAAACCGATCCCTGCATTGCTGTATGCCGACGATGCTGTTTTATTGTCTAGAACTGCAAGGGGCCTGCAACAGCTTTTAAATTGTTTTATAGATTTTATGAATTCATTAGATTTGATGACGAATTTTTAGGAAATCACATGCAATGTAGATTGGCCCACAAAAGGCGGCCAAGGCTAAATGTTATTGTAATGGGGACACAATAACTAAAGTATCTACGTTCTCATATGTAGGGGTACTCTTCGATGACCAAAAGTACATGGGGAACGCAACAAACATTTAAAAAGAACATTTTGGCAAGAGCAAAAGGGACAATATGGACTTTGTAAAAAGACTAGGGTCAAAACCCCTGGTCGCACTCTTGAAAGTTTATAACGCAAAATGTATTCCCAAGGCCACGTATGCGATATCTGGAGTTACAAAGCTGTAAAGGATATACAAGTGGCAGAGAATAATTTTATGCTCAAACTCTTTGGGGTCCCTGTAGCTACTTCTGTTTACTGCCTGCATGAAGAATTGGGGATGGGGTATATTGCAGACCAGATCGCAGTTTCCCTTCGGCAATGATGGATTAGAATCTGGGCTCAAGCCCTCCGAATTTAAACCAACGTATAATTTCGGATTGTATGGCGTTAGAGAGAGCCCAGCATATACCTTAGATCAAATACATAATAGAAGAAACAAAATGTTTAAGTTGCCCTCAATTATTTTTGACCCCAAAATCTCTGGGCAAGTCTGCGATCATAGATTTTAAATAGAAGTGTGTGGACAGGCGGAAATGCCTTAGGGAGGCGGCCGAGTTAGGTAAGTCCTCGGTAAGAAGGTATGTTGCATTGAGCATAGGCCCTGCAGCTGCAACCATATTTATCTTATGTTAACAAACCATACCACCATTATGTTTTAACAAGATTTCGCTTAAATATGATTTCCTGGCTGCTGGCATTCCCGAGAGTATACTCCAAATCTGATTTGTTAAAACCTTGCCCTTGTGATAACTTCTCAGAACAGAATAACTTGCACCTAATGTTTTTTCTGTACCTACTATGAGTCTCTGCGTAGGCAGTACATCCTCCCTCTACTCAGATAAAGGCAAATTGTCCAAGTGAGGCCAGCTCTGCTTTACCTACAAATGCTGGCATCACGTATGGTTTGATTCGGAGTCGCAAGTTTTTTAATCGGGACCATTAGACATAGGAACAGATTACTCACATAATAGCAATTTTATGTTGTTTGCTGGCTCAATTATGTCTTCCCCTTTTTGAATATTATGATACATTTTTGTTTGTGATATTAACTAAGGACCTGGTCTATTACTCAAGCACAGTGCACTTTATATGATATTGTTTTTTCCTATCAATGTTTTTAGATATAAATATTGTGATTGATATGTGGGACCAATTTATTGCTATGTATTTGGATGGAATGTACATTTTTTCTTAATAATATTGTATGCTTTTATGACTTTTGGCTGATGAATTAATTACTTTTGAATGCCTGACTGAGTGGGATAAACAGTGGAATAGATGATTTCCCAACTGTGTGTGACCATGAGGAAATTGGTAAAAGAGTCAAGACTGTGTAACTATATGTGGCAACACTCTCTTTAGATGAAGTGGCATTTGGTTTCTTGTATGCTCGTTGTCAGGCATATGCCTCTGGCCAGGTGCAGACCTTGTCTAGTTTATAATTTTTGTATCACATTTGAATTTTCATAGTTTTCTTTCATAGATCTCTTTAGCTTATGAATCTAGTTTTTCGATGATCTCATCCAAGGTGATTTTCCATGGATCTTCTTCAATTCTAGGCTCTAATGTTGTTTTTATGTTATGTATTTGCAGCACAAAGTCTTTCAGAATTTGCAAGAGTTCCTCAATAATTAATAGAATAAGTTCTAATGAACATTTATTGAGAATCGCAAACCATCCAGACATAAAGTGTTTATTAAATTTAAACAAAGCAAACACAAGGAGATGATGGATGGAGTGCTGAAGCCTTTTAAACACTTGCCTGTAGTCACAGATCTGGGTTGAATCCCTCATTGTTATTTAGCTCTCTTCGCCACCCCAGTTTGGACACAGTCATATGCACGTCAGTCTCGACCCTGGGCCTCATGGTAACAGCCCAGCCCAAACTGCCAGGCAGGTCCTCCCTGGACTAGAAACAAGCATCATGGGACCATTTTCGGGGTAACACCCCTCATCAGCCAGGCTAGCTTGAATCCAGTAGCAAAGTTAGCAAGGGACCCACGTCTGGGCATACCCTGCCAAATTAGCGCAAACTAAGCAAACACAAGGAGATGATGGATGGAGCTCTGAAACTTTTCAAACACTCACCTCCAGTCACAGATCTACATTGAATCCATCATCGTTCTTTAGCTCACTTTTCCACCCCAGTTTGGCCCCCGTCATAAACAAATCAGTCTTAACCCTGAGTCTTATGAGAACAGTCCAACCCGAACTGCCAGGCCAGGTCCTCACTTGAACAGAAACAAGCATCCTGGGACCTGTTTCAGGGTAACACCCTTCTTTAGCTAGGCTAGCTTGAATCCAGTGGAAAAATGAGCAAGGGACCCACGTCTGGGAGCTTAAGGAGAAAAAAGCAACCACAAGGAGATGATGGACGGAGTGCTGAATCTTTTCAAACACTCACCTCCAGACACAGATCTGGATTGAATCCATCATCGTTTTTTAGCTCACTTCGCCACCCCACTTTGGACCCATCCAAATGCAAATCAGTATTGATCCTGTGCCTCATGGACACAGTTCAGCCCGAACTGATAGGCCAGGTACTCCCTGGACCTAAAACAAGTATCCTGGGACCGGTATCGGGGTAGACCCCTCATCAGCCAAGCTAGCTTGAATCCAATGGCAACGTGAGTCAGATTTTAACAGCATTGGCTGGATGGCAATTCTTAATCTGTGAGATAGTCATTTCACTTTGTGGTATTGTATAAGTGTAGTAGCATGAAGCCGTTGATTCAACTCCTGTGTTATAAGATATTCGAGTTGACTCAATTGTTGCCTTACAATGCTAGGAGCAGTCCCAAAGGTTCTAACCTCTTGTATTAGAGAGTAGATGTCTTATGCTTCTTTGGAAGTGTATTCTTTAGTTTCAGCCTTGTTGTCTGTGAAGTGAACTATATCTTAAAAAGACATTTTGTATGAAGGTGCACAATAAAAGGCTAGGCAGGAAAACTTTGTTATAACAAATCCCAGTGACACCGTACACTCAAAGTTCATAAATTGTATTCAAAATCATCAATCTTTGATTACATTGAATACAATTTGTCAAGTTTGAGTCCACTGTATCACTACAATCCATACTAATATAATAAAGAAAAAGCCCAAACCTTTGAGGCGGGTGATCTCAGGAACCACAGCACCAATCACAACACCCAATACAGCGTTGGAAAGGGCAGTTGCAGCAGAAGGACATAGGCTATGCTGACGCCCGCCATATACATTTAAAAAGTAAAAGAACCGTGCCAGCAAAGTAGTCCCTTGTGGGCGTGTCTGCGTTGTGCTGTGGGCGTGTGCTGGGGGCGTGACAAACGGGGGGGCATGTGGTACGCTCCGCCCTTCATGCCATGTCTCATATCGTGTGCTAATTCCACCCTGCTCCCTTTAAATACCCCTGCACCCCATAATCATAACCCACCCTTACTCCTTAAAATACCCCAACACACTTAAACACTAACCCATCTTAACCCTATAAATATACCCTGTACCCTGTACCCCAAACCTATCCCTAAACCCTAAAAATACCTCTGTACCGCAAAAACCCAAACCTAGCCCTGAACCCTATAAATACCCCTGTACCTCAAAACCCAAACCTACCCCTGAACCCTAAAAATTCCCCTGTACCCCAAAACCCAAACCTAGCCCTGATCCCTAAAAATACCACTGTACCTCAAAACCCAAGCCTACCCCTGAACCCTAAAAATACCCCTGTTCCCCAAAACCCAAACCTAGCCCTAAACCCTAAAACTACCCCTGTAACCCATAACCCGAAACTATATCTGAACCCTTAAAATACCCAAACACCCCAAAACATATACCCCAGTACCCCAAAACATATACCACTATACCCATACTTACCTTATCCAAATATTTTTTTTAAAATATGCTTTTACCATTCATGCATTTACAACGAATTTCGTTGTAAATGTATGCGTGGTAAAAGCATATAAAATGTAATGCCATGCGTTATAATGGCATTGCGGAGTCATGGTACTTTCGTAATGAAAGTATGCGGAGTGATGGTATGCGGAAAGAAAGTTGTGGAATAATGGGTGTTTACCCTCCCCCGGTAAGTACATTGGTGGCATGGCGGCCCACATCTCCAGCAACATACTCATATTTTTTCACCACCCATTTGAAAAATACACAGGTCTCTCTCATTGATGGCCAGCACCGACATACACTTTTAGACACACCTCTCGCCACAAGTTCTAGAATTGCGAACTTTAGAGCTGGGGAGCTACGTTCGAATCTCGGCATCAGCTCAACATCCTGTGATTCCAGGCAAATCGCTTTGTCTCCCCGTGCCAACCACAAATGAATGTGTTCTTCTGTAATGTAAAATGTGCTCATGCCATGTTGTCGAGTTTGCGCTATATAATATTGCAAGGAAAAATAAAGTAGGGAAACTCGAGTTCACACACTAGTGAACGCGCACTCTTAAGTGCATCAGCAGTGCACTGTGAATCGGAGCGTTTCACAGGCCTGTCACAAATAAGAAAAGCTATCAAAACGAAATCCTACAAAACAATATACTACTGGCCGGCAGCAATTCATACCCGGACAACGTCGGGACGGGCTGCTAGTTTGTTATATAGAGGTTTGTTGCTGGTCGAAATGGCAGTTTAAAACTGCCCCCACTGGCTGCATTGGAACGCCTGAGACATGATTAAAGTGCTACTGAATTAGTGCTGCAGGCCTACTAGTAGCATTTAATTTACAGGCCTTTGGTACATGGGGTGCCAATTTACTAGGGACTCTCAAGTAAGTGTGTCAATTGGGTATAATCCAATTCTACTATGTTTAGAGGACAGAGCACAATCACTTTAGCACTGGTTAGAAGTGGTAAAGTGCCTGGAGTCCTAAGGCCAACAAAAATGAGGTCAGCAAAAATTGGAGGATTGAAGGCAAAATTTTGCAATTAGGCAACTCAAACCTACAGAACCCCAAGGTGTTACTAGGTGTTCTAACAATAAAAGGAGCAACTGTCAAAATATGATTAGACTTTATCAAAATACATCGACGCAATTCATTAGACCATTCAGCCTTAGGGTGGTCTTTCACCCTCCCAATGGTTTCCAGCCAAGATACTCCAATGCCTAATGGCATCCTAACTCTAGGCTTTTGTTATGGGCGAATCTGGAATCTGGTAAGCCCCTTCCCTGCCTGCACATTGCTATTTAGAACAGCAGCAGACAAGGTGCAGGCACTGTTGAAAGTGCACCGGTGTTAGAATACTGCAACAGGACAAGTTCAGCATATTTCTTTGAATTCTGTGACAGGTAGTAAAGGAAAGTGGCATTCTGCTAAAAGTGGGCAGCTTTGCAGCACAGTAGACAGCATCTACAGTTGCAGGGATTCTGTACAAACACAGAACTATGTGTAGGATTATGGGACCTTAGTATTTAGGGACTGAGTCATCCAACCACCTTAGTACCCATGAGCCCCGGACCGACTAGCTATAGTGTCTCACTTGCTCTCCTACTTACTCACAAAGACACAAATGAATAGACACCCCAGAACACTGCTGACTCCCAGGAATCGCAGTTGCAAGACACACCCTTTCCCTCATACTTGTCCACAATAAGATCTGACAGAGACACAAACAAGTTTAAAATATTTATTTGAACTAACGTGCTCTAATATGCAGTATACGTGCCACAGCAAGCGGGAAAATGCATAACATCCATATGGTTAGCATAGCAAATAGTCTGTAAATCATGAAAAGAACTGTCATTATAAAAATACAGTATAACCTAATATCTCTCCTTCCCCTTGTATAGAAGCAGAATAATTATATATCCGAAAGATCTCTGGGTGTTATCTGTAGACCCCATGCCTCAGTCTCTAGATGGTAGATCTACATATATAGGTATTGTCTTTCTCTTCTCCCTGGAAAAGCCCCTCTCCAAGTGTGTGCTACCTATTCGTGTATTCCAATAAGACCAAAGTACCTATTCCCAAACACCAGTTGCATCTGTATGTTTTGTCTAGGTGCTAGGGCCGGACCAGAACAGAATAACAAGGGGTATTGTTGTTCGACCTTGCTCACAATGTTCAGACTGTGAACAAAGCAATAGGTTCTCATGTGAAAACAGTAATAGACATTTGCAAAAAAAACTTGTGTAGTAATGTGTGCAAAGCAGGGTACAATCTGGAGCGTGCTATCTCATGCTAACTTAGAGGAGACGACAATGTTCCCATGGGCCATGTGACACTACCTTCTGAAAATAGTGGGTAGAAGTTGTCTACTCGCGTCTACCCTCGAATCGAGCCCTGACTGTAGTTTCTCTCTTCTTGCACATCAAAGATGGGTACGCAGCATATTTGCGATATTCTCAAGTGTTCATATACTCATCTAACCTCACATTTTGATTTGCTGTGGTTTCCATAATCTTCAGATTGCCTAGCATCCAGCATTCAAAGTTCTGCTCTTTGAATTATAAGTGATCATTTTGTTTGTCACTGTTCACTGTGTATAATCATGTGTTAAGATGATGTTTGTTCAGGGTTCCTGTGTGGAGATTAGACCTGACGTACAAAATAATTTTGCATTTGTTAACACTGCAATTCACAAAATCACAGGGATTGCAAACGCAAAAGAGTTTGCAATTTTTTTATTCAGGTCAACAATGTTTTCTGACTTGACAAAGGGGTCTGTGACTCCTTTCGAAATGCTGTAATGTGAGAGTGGAGTGTGCCTAAGGAAATGTTCCATCCTAATTGTAAATTTAATGATATACATTAATGGCCAATTACCTCAAAATAATCCCAACACACCAATTGGAGTGGGGTGTGATGAGCTAAGAGAAAGCAGTCCCTGTTGGGAATAGTGTGGGTGGCCTTGAGAGGTGCAGGCAGTAAGCATTAGTTCAGGGGACCAATGCCTGCATGCAACCCCATTGCAGATAGGCAATGTTTTTTAAAATGTATTTTTCTTAGTTTTGACCTTGTTGCTTTAAGGGACACAGAATGTTTTTTATTTTTTTATTTTTTATAAAACGACATGCTTGGGAATGTGAACATAGGTATAAAAGTTTGTTGTCCCTTACAGGCCATCATCCCAGGCAATGCAAGCAAATTGGTGGGGCGCAAGTAACATCCTGCCTAATTAATATTCATTCATTAGGCAGATAATTTTTTACAAAAGGGTACCGAAGTCGGATAAACAAAATATTGTAATATTGCAAAAAGTTGCTGTACAATTAGCAGACCACTGTATGTCCATACATCAGGACCCTAGTAAATGTAAATTCCAGGCTTCAATTGCAGTTTGTCTTTTTGAGGTGCAAAAGCTGGTGAGTGATGTCTGTCCATTCGTTGCTAGGTAGATATTGTTGATGCTAAGATGGCATGCTCAATGGTTGTATACTTCTGGGATAACCCTCCGGTATTCTTAAGAATGCTCTTGTAAACTCGTATATGACAGTGTGATTTGCTTTATATTTTCCAATGCATGATGATCAGGGGTCATATCATACACCAGGTGCTCTGTCCCTGTTTTCAGAGTGCCCTATTACATATAAAACACTACCTCCACGGAAGCTGCAAATGGTGTCTGCCTGGCCACAGAACATTGGTGAAAGACAGAATGGCTATTTGCAGTAGCTGGCCCACCTGCACACAGTGCAGTCGGCACCCGGACTGCTTCTGAAAGGGGGACAGCTATAACTCAGCAGGCGGTTGCAGTGAGCAAATGTATCCACCTGCAAGAGGATATCAAACGGGTCCATAAGACTACCTTACAAAGGTCACCCTAAGGGGTGCATGGTTCCACAGGTCCTGACAATTTCTTTGCCTCTGAGCCACATCCATAATAGAGTGCTGGAACAGAAAAAAAGTGTTTCCAACATTAAAATAGGGCCACTTTCCATGCTAATGATGGAAAACCTCCTTAGAATTACTTCTGCGATATGTGTGTGCCATTTTGATTGCTAGAAATGAGGTCTCTAGTTGGTGAAGGTTTGCACCCAATCCAAGTAGGGACCATCACTCTAGTCAGGGTAAGTCAGGTACACACCCTAAATTAACCTGTTATTTTATAAAGAACTTGTAGAACCTGTGCTGAATCTCTGGTAACTTGGCAAAGAGAAGTCAGGCTTAATTTAAGAGAAAATGGATAAAGTATTTGTGCAACACTTAAATTACAGTAACTCAATAAAAAAACCACAAAAAGACTCCTCACAGGTTTAGAAAGCTAAATAATACTTTATTTGAGTAAAACAAGAGCAAAATGATAAATATCCAAAAAGTAGAAGTTGAGATATGAATTTTTTAAGATTAAATGGGAAAACAGTGCTTGGAAGCCACTGTTGGACACAAAACGTTACTTGAGGTCACAAGTAGTGTGCAAATTCAAAGTTCATGGATGGAGGGCAGGCTGGCTAAAGGGCCCAGACAGATTCCACTGAAGAAATACCTTGGATGGAGCTTTTGTTAATGTCCAGAGTACACTGTGTCGTCATCATGCAGCACAAGGGGGGAAGTCCCGTGTCTGCGTCGAGCTCCGTTGAAGTGAATGCAATGTGTCATTGTCGTGCCGCACAGAGCGCCATCATCAAGCCATGCAGGCTGTGGATCCGATGTTATTGGACAACCTCTGTGTCAAAGTCGAAGGGCGATGCATTTGAAATTCTCTCACAATTGAGGCAATGCATCGTTTATTGCAAAAGTCAGCTGCAGAACCCACTTCTGAGGCCCAGGACTGGAGGGGGGACCTCAGGCAAGGGTAAGACTCACAGATGTAAGAGTCCAGCAGCAGCAGCAGGATTGCAGGAAGTCTTTTGTGTCCTTGAGACTTCAGAAAACAGGAGGCAAACCCTTGGAGTCACTCTGTGTTCAAGTGAGATGGATCCAGTCCTTGTCCTCAGCAGGGCAGAGATCAGCAGGCAGCAGGGCAGCTCAGGAAAGCAGAGACGCAGTTCCTCAGAACAGTCAGTCAAAGCAAAGTGGCAATCCTTATAGCAAGCAGAGCAGTCTTTACTCCAGCAGTGTTCTTTCCAGGCCCAGTTGTGTACTGATTTGGTAGGGTCATAGCCCTGGAACATACACCCAAAAATGCCTTTGATATAGGGGGAACTTCAAATGAGTTCTCTGAAGTGCGCAAGGATCTCTTTCAACCCAGTCCTGTCTGCCAGGCTACCTGTGGGGGGTAATTAATCCTTGTTGTGAGGACAGGACATAGCCTGTCTAGATGTAGTTGTGAGCCACCTCTTTCCCTTCCTTCCCAAGAAGGCTATCAAAATGCAGATGAATGCAAATGAGTCATCTGTCACACCCAGAACATCTTGAGTTTGGGGCTGTCTAGACGGAATGCACAAAGTGTAGCTGCCACCCAGCCCATACATGTAATGGAGACAGGCTATAGGCACACAGAACAAAGTTACGAGCAGAGAATTGTCAACTTTTTAACAGTGGCATTTCAAAAATGGTAATGTCAAATCCAATTTTACCACTAATGAGGATTTGTCACCACCATTCCAAAGTTATGAAACATGATTTAGCTGTTCCTTTATGATCAGGAATTACAGCTTAAAAAGTGCTTTGAGGAATCTCCAAGGCTAGCCTGTGAGAGGAGTAGACCTCACAGCAGTAAAAAAACTAATTTAGCTGTTTGCCACTGCCAGGACATACAAAACTTAAAAGTACATGTCCTGACTTTTAGTTACACAGCAACCTGTCCTTAGGGCAGTTAGAGTCTACCTTAGTAGTGGCCTATTTGTAATAAATGGTGTGTTTAAGGCTTGGAAAGTGGTTTTACCTGCCAAGCAGAAGTGTCAGTAAACTGCATACACAGGCCCTGCAGTGGCAGGCCTGAGACTGGTTTGGAAGGCTGCTTGTGTGCGTGGCACAACCAGTGCTGCAGGCCGACTAGTAGCATTTATATTACAAACCCTTGGTATATGGTGTTCCACTTACAAGGGACTTACAGGTAAACAAAATATGCCAATTAGGTGAACACCAATGTTACCATGTTTAGGGGAGAAGCACATGCACTGGTTAGCAGCAATAAAGGGCTCAGAGTCCTAAGGCCAGCAGAAAGATAGAGCAAAAAGTGGAGGGAAGCAGGCAAAAAGTTGGGGGAATACCACCCTAAGGATGACAGTGTTCTGTATTCAGCAGCGTCTGGGCAAGCATCTGAGGCCTCTTCTGTATTACCAAAGCTCCCAGGGTTGCAAAAAGCGAGTGTAAACAATTGATTTTCCAGTGGGGCACTTAAAATAATATGGGCCTCAAGTAGCCATAATCTGCCCAAATCAATAGAAATGCAATTCAAACCCAATCTTGAATGCACTCGCTGGTGTCCAATGGCAAGCCTATTCAAAACAGGTTGTACAGTGCATAAGACTTTTTGTAACAAAGTCCCTAGCTCCTGTGAAAAAACAACAGATTTAAGGAAGAGTAAAATGAAGGCTGATAACTAAGGGGCAGATTTATGAAGGGCTTGCGCCACGTTTACGCCGCCGTTGCGTGACGCAACGGCACGGAAACGTGGCGCATCCTTGCGCCCTATTTACAACGTGACGCATCTAGGAGATGCGTCACGTTGTACAGCACTGCGCCATGAGGAGGCGTTCCTGCGCAGGGGGGGCGTTCCTGCGCAGGAACGCCTCCTGAAAGTGGCTGAGTGAAATCTATGAGATTTCACTCAGTCACTTTCAGGGCAATGCTGCGTCAAAACCCTGCGGCAGCATTGAAAGAATAGGCCCCCCCAGAGCATTGCTGGAGCTGCGTCGCTGTAATAAATGTGGATGAAGCAGTCGATTCAGGTAAGAGAGTTTATTCTTTTCAAAGATAACTCCACCCGTCATGGACGTCTGGTCTCCGTGAAGCCGGTGGTTACAATGGCAAACGGAAAGACTCAGCCGTCCATGCGCGAGGGAAGTAATTCAAAACATAACAGGGGATACACGGCCGTGGCACGTGTATACATATTCTTAAAAGTAAACACACACTAGACTCAGGCTTTGGCTCGTGAGATGGACGGAGATCGAACCCACGAGCCAAACCCACGAGAAGACGGCAACGCGAGCGGAGCCCGCCATTACAGTCGCGCTTGCGACGCAACTCTATCAATGCGCCACATTTCCAGCACAGATGCGTCACGCATCTGTGCTGTTTTTGCCCCATGGTGCGCTGCATCATAAATGCAGCGCACCATGGGTGGCGTAGCCGTGGCGCACTGTGGCGCATGTTAACTGGCGCATCCCTCGGGATGCGCTAGTTAACATAAATCTGCCCCATAGTGTTCAAGGCACTAGACTCTAGTCATTGATAATAGTGGTAGTGACTACTGGCGAGAGGGACACACATCACATTTTGTTGGATTCCGACCGTCCATGAATCCCACTCACACTTCTTTTAAACTAACAATCTAAACAACCAGAAAGGGATGTGTGATGCTCTACAACACAAAAATAATGTAATATGGTACCTGTAAAAGGCAACCATTAATAACCAAATGTAAAATCTTTAAACTAATATCAGTCTAGTTTGTGTAATCTAATACCAGCAGCTGAAATTGATGTCGTGGATTGTATACTGTTTGACCGATATTTGGTATTTTTGGCCTTTACTAGGCAGTAAACATATTGGTTTTGTCAATATGCCATTTGAATTGCCATTGAAGGTTTCTGTGTTTATGATGGTTTTGTTTACAATTCCCTATGTGGTATTTTCCACTTATTATTAATGTTTTTATTGCACAATACCATATATTGACCTGCTTAGGAAATATGGTTCTCATTGCTACCATTGTGCCCTACATACTTGTCTAATTCACAAGCTATGCTCTTACGTCCCAATACATGTATAACTACCATGCTGAAATCTCATGCACAAGCTGGTAAGTAGTAGTGTGTAAAATATGCATAATTTTCTTTCACGTAAATATGTGAACTATTGTCACAATTATGCAAAATTACACATAATTTGCATGACATGTGAATCTGTTGTTTTATGCTATGTTTTAGCAAAAATGTATCCTCTTGTCAATTTTTGACAAAAGGGCAGATTTTGTAAAAAAAAAAAGTGTGAAAAAAGCACCCAAACAACAACCGCTTGTGTTGTACCCGTGTGTTCATGGTAATTTTTTTTAACGCAAATGACACATTCACTGTAAAAAAAATCCTGCAAATGGCACGTAATTGCACGACGTGGTGTAATGGTGTAATTGAAGGAATTGTTTTAAACTATGTAATGCAAAATTCCTGAAGTTACACAGTTTATGCTAGCTTAATTTAAATGGTTAGGCCTCCTAGTAAGCAAGAAAAACAAATGTGTTGAATGAAACGCTGTGTATAATTGTGCTGTGTTGCATGAATGGACAAAAATTGTGCCGCATTTACAACACATTATGCGCCTATGTTGTAATCAGCCATGTAAAGGCTATCAATGCAGATTTAGCTTTCCATGTTGTTCATAGGCTTTCAAGCAGTATGTTGCATATTTTCTTTTCACAAGCCATAATATCAATTACAAATTTGCTGATGCAGACACCAGCCCAAAGGTAAATCCTAATGCAATTCTTAAATGTATTAACTTTTGAAAAATACACACAATATCAACCACCTTAACTTTTGCACAAAATCTGCACTACTAGGTCACACACCCTTGTACGACTTTAATAGATAAAGGTTTGCATGGACTCTGTAATGATCCCAGCATCACCCTCGCAGTGTTGGTGGGACCCGGAAGTTGCTCCCAGTAACATCCTCTGGCCAGGTGTGGCCAGAGGCTATATAATAAAGAAGTAAAGACCGCACTTGGGGCCAGATGTAGGTCACCAAATACCGGTCGGTAACGGCCGATTTCGGCCGTTACCGACCGGTATTTGGTGATTGAGATGTAGGGGGGCCTTAAATGTCATGGGAAATAACGAATTCCTGTGTACATGCACATCTGTGCATGTACACCTGTGCCATCTGGCACACATACATGCCCTAAGGGCATGTATGTGTGCCACATGGCACACAAGCCAAAATCAGGGGTGCAACAGGGTGTCAAAGTGACACCCTGTCCCCCTTGCAAATTCTGTAATTTTACCGAATCTGTATTTACCGATTCGGCCCATAGGAATCAATGGCAATTACAGAATCAGTAAATACCGATTCATTAATTACCGAATCATACCGATTTGGTAATTAATTCGGTAAAATTACCTACATCCCGATTGCCAGTTCTTTAATACTGAATCGGTATGATTCGGTATTTAAGAATCGGTAATCTGGGATTACCTACATCGGGCCCTAGGTCTTTTGCCAGCACCCAGGTAACTGTGTGTGTGTGTGTGTGGGCTCTTTGCATGTTGTCGCGTCAACCTCACTAAGGTAGCCTCACCCACGAGTCCCACCAAACTAACGACGAGGGTGGAGGCTTCTACAACCCCACTGCCTGCACCGGAGAAGTCAGCAGAAGACGCCTGAATCAGCCTGGGGGAGACCCCATCCTCACCTGTGGCCCGCATGCCTGCGTGGATCTTCCCGCTGCTGGGCTGTCATGATAAGGACTTTAGCATATGCTTAACTGTGCAGTGTGCCATCCTGCTCTTTGTGCAGCACCGGCCTGCATGCATCAAGTGCATCGCGGCTACCAGGCTGAATCGGCCGTTGCGGCCATCAAAGGCACTACATGCAGCCCACTTGTCAGAAAGGCCCTGCTCTGGAGCGGACCCTCCCTCCACCTACCTTGTTTCCTCGTGCTCTGATGGGCGCCTACTCCAGCCCTCCTCCTGGTCCCGGACTGCCTGACGCCTGCCCCGCTGCCACTGGCCTGATCTCCTTGAGGCCATGTATGCCCAGTGTGGCTGTATAGAGAGAATATCATATATATATATATATTAACAAGATATACCAGCCTGTGTATGCCCAACAACTCAAGCTGCTACAGGTCCTCTAGAGCCCAACTGAGTGAGGGTCACAGTCTGCCACATGTTTCCTCTGTAAAATCAGCCACCAAGCACAAGTTGCCTCAAGACTCACAGTATTGCAGTGCCTACCCCTAAGCATAGGCTGTCACAAGACCCTCAACCTCTACTGGTAAGCGCACAAGTTCATCTATGCAGCGAACTTGCGGATCCTGCCACTCTCTTGCCCTGCTGAAAGACCTAGACTGGGAGGTTTGACAACTTCTTCAATGCAACTCTAGAGACTGACAGAGCTGTGAAGAGATCTGTCTTGCTCCACTACGTGGGTGAAGACATCTACAAACTCTTTGTCCACCTACCCAATATGGGGACAGTAAATGACTATAACGCAGCGGTTATGGCGCTGAGTGCACACTTCGACCCGCAACTGAATCCGGACTATGAGCCCTTCAAGCTCCACCAAGCCCACCAACAAGAAGGAGGGTCCATGGATACCTTGTATGGGTGCATGAGAGAGCTAGCTAGCACATGCATGGCGGATGATCAACCGATGGAGATGAGGTCACAGAACATTCAAGGCTGCAGAAATTAAACATTGAGACACCTCATACTACGCCAGCCAACACTACTTTGGATGATATCCTCATCCTAGCCTGGACTCACAACCTATCCTCCGACAGGGACACCGAAATGGACCTAGCTATTATGTAGCAGCCGGAGAGAAGCAGTGACGATAGAGCGCACTGACGCAGTCCGTGTATGAGGAAGAGAGAATAAGTTGTGGAAGACCAAGAAGTTACGTTACAACTACCTTTAACGTCATCAATAGGAATGCCGACACCCTTGTTAGAAGCCAAACTGCAGAGGACTTAGGCCTAGTGATTTTTGTGCACACAGTGAAGACCTTCCAGACAATAGAGATATTGGGCCAGTTCCCTCATCTCTTCAAAGGCCTCAGGTGTCTAAATGCTTCTCCCATCAAGCTGCACATTGATAAGTCCATCAAGCCCATGGCCCTTTGGCACCGGCGCATACCGTTCCAGCTGAGACCCCTGTTGAAGCAAGAACTTTGAAAACTGGAAACACTGTGAGTGATTGAGCCAGTCTATGGACCTATGCCATGGGTATCCCCCATGGTGATTTCCGAAAAGCCGAAGACACTGGGCAAAGTATGGCTGGGTACAGCCATGCACCTCCCCAATCAAGCCAACAAACGGAAGAGGCATGTAATGGCCACGGTGGATGACATCATTGCAGATCTTAGTGGCTCATGGAAGTTCTCCAAGTTACACCTCAATGTCAGGTACCGCCAACTGATGCTGGCAGAGGAAAGGCACTACATAACGCACTACATAACCACCTTCTCGAAACCCCTGGGGCTACACCGGACAAGCAAGTGAACTTGGGAATCTCCTTAGCGGTGGAGGTTTTCCAAGATGCAATTCGAGAAACCCTGTCTTACTTACAAGGCGTGATGTACGTTAGCAATGACATCTTAATTCACTCAACACATATGAAGAACATCACCTGCACTTCCAAGCAGCGCTGAAGCGGTTATCCGACCACAGTGTTACACTCCATAAAGAGAAGTGCTCCTTCTTCCAGAACTCAATCAAATTCTTTTTTTATCTACTCAACCATAAAGGTGTTCAGGTAGACCCTGGCAAGTCTCAAGCCATCAAGCAGATACCAGCCCCTACCACCGTGTCAGTAGTGTGCAGATTTCTGGGAATGGGCATGGACTGTGGCTGGTTTATTCCGAACTGGGCATCCTGGCCAAACCTCTACGGTCTTTGACTAAGAAAGACACGCCCTGGAAGTAGGGTCAAACAAGAAGGGAGCATTCCAGAACATCAAGCCAGTTCTATTTAACAAAACTACCATAGCCTACTTCGATGTCAAGAGGAACACCGAACTGCTGGTCGACGCAAGCCCCGTGGGCCTGGGTGCGGTAATCACCCAAGAAGTGAAAACAGGCAAGTGAGCACCACTTCCATTTTCCAGTAAAGCCCTCACACCAACAGAGGTTCGGTAGTCCCAGATAGAACGAGAGGCTATAGCCATCAAGTGGGCATGAGGTCACTTTACTTCTACCTCAGCGTGCTGCTGTTCCGGATAGTTACTGACCACCAATAGATAATCCCTCTATTTCAAGGCATACTCTTCTTCGCTGATTGAACGCTGGATGATCCAACTACAACATTACCAGATGGAGGTGGTTTACCATCAAAGATTTAAGAACCCCACTGATTTTCTCTCCCATCACCCACCAGTCCCGGGGGACGAGAACAATGATGACGCCAAAACCACAGAAGAGTATGTTAGCATGGTGTCTTGTGGAGCATGCCACTAGGTGCTCACTGTTGAAGAAATCAGTGAAGCCACCAGGACTAATCCAATCATGACAAAGGTCATGGAGGCCCTTCAGCAAGGCTCATGGCAGACCTTCCTAAGGGATGCCAATAGTTGGTATGGCCCAGACAAAGAACGCTTCGGGAAAATATGCAAGGTGCGTGATGACTTGAGCGCCACAGCAGATAGCCTGATATTGTACGGAGCGCGCATCGTAAATCCTGAAAGTCTCCAGCTCTGTGTGACAACCTTAGCCAAAGGAGGCCACCAAGGAACCATCTGGATGAAATCCAGGATGAGGGAGAATGTCTGGTTCCTAGAGCTGGAAGCTGCAGTAGATGACTCGGAATGACAGTGTCCATCGTGCCAGCTCACAAACACCCAAGAGACCGCAGCACCAGTCATCACTGAAGAACCATGTACAGTCCCATGGTCTCAAATAAGCCTTGGCTTCGGGAGTTTTCCAGATGGACAGATCACCACCATAATAATAGACAGTTATTCCAAATATCCATTAGTCGAGGTAATAGAGTCAACAGCTCTCTCCAATGTCCCCCCAAAGCTTGAGAAGACCTTTGCCCTACTAGGACTCCCCCCAAGAGATAAAAATAAATAATGGACCACTGTTACAAAGGACCTACTTCAAAGATTGTTTCACAACATTCAGCATTAAGCAGGTCTGTATCACTCCCCAGGGGCCACAAGCCATTGGTAAGGCAGAACACTCTTTTTGCGTATATTGAACAAAGCCCTCTGGATTGCAGTGGCCGAAGGCACCAACCATGAACTTAGCTTGAACCCCTTCCTGCAAGAGTATGGGGGAACAGTCCGCTGCACTACGCAGCAGCCCCCCTGGTCCCTGATGCTGTATGGACATCAGCGGGACACTATCCCCGTTTCCAACCAGTGGACACCAACCATGTACGAACCAGCTGATGCCAAAGCCAGGGGCACCCGGACCAATGAATGTTCCAGCCTGAAAAGGTGTACTAAACCTCAGCAGCTCCTACTAGGGGGCCTTGTGTTAATAAAAGATCGACAGCCAGGATGGAAGTTCCGGACGCCCTTGAAACCATGTACATGGACAGTCTCCCACTCGAGTAGCACCATGGTCACTGACAAGAAAGGGCGCAAGGTTGTCACAAGAAATGTATTGTGGTTCCAGAGGGTGGATCATCCCAGCCAAAAAGACACCCAGTAAGAAGATGAAGATGCCACCTAGGATGACCCAGGGCCATAGCTTGACCCATGGTAAAGCCCCTTAACCCACTCCACAACTGAACCTCCGAGTACCAAGGACAGACCCACAGCATGAGCCAAGGTTTGGAGATGGAAGCAGCCACTCCCACTCTCGGCGTAACAACTTGAGGCCAAATCCACCGCCAAGCCAAAGACTCAGAGACTATGTCTGTTGAACACCAGGACAAAGGGCAACGCCAAGTTGGGGAGGGATGTAATGATCAGAGCACCGCCCTCGTGGTGCTAGTATGGCCTGGAAGTTGCACCCAGTAACATCCTCTGACCAGGCAAGGGCCACATCCAAATAACTGTGTGTGTGTGTGTGTGTGTATACGCTCTTGGCATGTTGCCACGCCAAACTCACTAAGGTAGCTTCACCCACGTGGCCCACCACAGACTCCTATTTGTTTTTGTTCATTTCTTCTGACACCAATGTTGCATCCATTATCAGGAGTTTTTCCATATGCAACACAGTGCTGCTCACGTGGGGACTTTCTGTACAAAAAAAGGTATGTGCATGAAATCTGATCAAGGCTATCCTCTGCGTCACTTTGCATTGCTTTGTGTCGAATGAGCCCCTGCACAAACGTTGGCCCCATGTCATAGTTTCATCCTAGAGAAGATTATTTGTGGATGGCAGGCTCTATAAAGTCACTAGTGCAATATGCTCGTGGCCTTCGATGGCTGACACAAGGGCTCTAGTCAAACCAAACAGAAAGAAGAAAGGTATGAAGGGGCCTTGCCCGGAAACGCAGCAAAGAAAGTTATGCAGCATTTCAAATTCCACAATCCTAGTACGAATGACTATTTAAGTTGCTTGACAACAATTAAAACGAATTAGGAAACATAATTGGATGTGGCTGACGAAAATTGGCACACCCACTGAGATGAGTGACTGAACTTGGTCAAAATCTAGGCACAATTGGCACTTGACAGAAATGTATAATGATGCCCACCTTTTGGGCATCATTACAAATTGCTCAAATGAATCTCAAGGATAGCTCCAATTATAGAAGAGGCAGATCATTGCTTGTCAGTCTCACACATTTGGTAGTTGCCTTGTCACTGGGGCTTTTCTCCTTGATTCTATTTCAGAAAATCTAATTAAGCCCCCCAATAATCATGTTAAATGATTTTAGTTTGTTCTTTAAATGAGACCAGGTTGATCAACACTGCTATGAAACCAAATAAACTACTGTTTAGCAACCGAAAATCACCTTATGAGTTATCCACAGAGAGTAGGAGTAATATGATGTAATCATTGGTTTTGAAGGATCAGTCACTTTCCGCATTTGTGACCAGGAGGAAATATTTTATTTGACTTGGAACAGGTGTTTCGATCTCCATGCTAGAAGAAGGTTATTGTTATACACCATTGTGCGTACATTAATTTGCTTTGATTTGTCATCTATTGATACTAATAATTTCGCCTTAGTCCAGTATGCTTTCTGTTCTGTCTAAAATCCGAATGTTGTTTTGTTACATTTAAAATATTTAGATGAAATGTGCTCATATTGTTCCTTGTTGACATACTTACACGTTTCTTTACATTCTCAATTTTTCTCTAATTTTTTCTATCGATGAGTTGTACATTTTTCAAATTTTTCATAATTATAAAAAATATATTTTTAGCCCTTTCATAATATGTTAGGCATACATTTCCTATTAAGCTTATAATATTCACCTTTGCTAATACGCTGTTATTCTTAAATGTGCTTGTCATTGTCAGTTTTCTAGATACATTTATAAGACTACACCATGTTTTGTGGTCCTCGACGAGGCCCCGCCAAATCAAATCAAGTTACTAGGGATTCTGGAAGGTCTAAGCAGGCTTCAAAATGACCCGTACTTATGATATAGGGAATGGGTGGGCCAGAGCAGGGACATCTTAAGGATTTTGGGGGCCCTGGGCCAAACAGATGATTTTGGGGGCCCGTGTTCAGAAAAGCTTTGAAGTTATGATCCAATTTCAGCTCTTTCATCCTCTCTTTGGGCAGGTCACTGATGATGCACAGACACACTCGTCCAAATTTTAATTGTGTTTACATCTAATATTCAGGGATAGTGACTTGTGTTTTTAATAATGTAACACAGCAGCAGCTCAATAATATTACTGCAAACAATCTTTGGGATGCCTACCCATTTCTCATATGTGATGCCCTGTTTTGATCTAAAAGCAACTTTCTATGGATGTTGCATGAAACATACATAAACACAACATTTCTCTGCAATATTCCTCGAATAGGATCTCAAACATCACTGACATTAAAAAATACATTGAAGGAAAACATTATTTAAAACCATTTTTAAGAGTTTTTAAAGGGCATTAGGGCAAGACAGAGCTGGAGCTGTAAGAGGGCCCCTTGAAAGGTTGAAATAGCCCACTTTGCCCATGCCTTAAAACGTCTCTGGGCCAGAGGAACTGCTGTATTTCTCCTAATCTCTGAGAGTCACAGACTACTAACGAAGGGGCGAGCCCTAAGAAAAATCTGTACAAAGGCCACCCACATTGTTTTGGCGGCTTATAACATATATTTCTAGATAAAACACAAATCTAAAGCAAAGTTTAATTATTTGATCAATGGTAACTTGTAATTACAGCTCACAAAGCTGAATATTTTAATGGAAAGTCATCTATAATGAAAGTGACTGTCGCTGCAATATCACACCGTTTAATAGTTCAACCGCAGGAGATGTATTGAATTTAAAATATGCAATCTGAATTAATCTGAAGCAAGTCGACAGCAATGGAGCTTTGCTATCGTCGCAGCCAAAAGTGAACATCTGCAAAAGTGTTTGATTAACTTCGGCATGTAAATAAGCAATCTATGAATTGGTATTCCTCACACGTTCTTTACCTCTTTATTTACAAGCAGTTGTTTTGTTTAATGACTTTGCTGAAACTTGCTGGCTGTTGCATGTCCAGGGGGCTCTTTCATTTTACATCACAAATACCAATTATTAAAGTGCTCAGATGTCACCTGTCGCTCCTGTATAGAGGTTCTATACCACCGTATGTGTGGTTTGTTGCGGTTTTTATCAAGAGCAGTCTTAGAGTGTGTAACAACTACATACTCTGGGCCCCATCTACAAGCCCCTGTCACAGTTGCTGCGTCACTTTATTTTTACCCAGCTGCAGCATAATCAGTGACCCACACTGCGTCATATCTACAAACTGATACATTGGGTCCAATGCCTCAGTTTGTAAAGCAGTGCGCCACATTCCACCTGCGTCAGGTATAATGAATGCAGGGTAGACGTTCCCATGCAAAACAGCAATGTAGAACAGGAGCAGTGAAATTTACATTTCACTGTGTCAATCTACAACTTCACTGCATCAAAATCCTTACGCCTGTTCAGACCAGGTGGAAGGAATGACGCAGAACTATTACAATGGGACTCACCTATGGATTCAGACGCTTGCTCGAGTTGCGAAAGTTTTACGACCAACTCGAGCGATGAGTCAATTTTGCACCAATAGGTATGTCAATTTCTGAAGCATCTGTTAATGCTAGTGCCATGAAGCCCTGTATTGTAAAGACTGTGCATCCATGGTGTCGCAAGGACATTTTGCGCAGATGCATGGAAACTGATGCATCAATTACGATGGGTCAGTTTCTTGTAAATGTACTTTGGGACTTATTTGCAAGCCCCTTGCACCACCGGTGTGTCACTTTATATCACATAAAAAGTGACACACTGGCAGCGCAAGGGGCTTGTAAATAGGCCCCTTTATTCTCAGCACTGATTAACCATAACAAGTAAAATAATGCTCTTTTCCATAATTTTATAGTAGTTATGCCAAGAAGTTGGAACTGCATAAACATTCAACTTAGGCACTATAACAGTAGTCCAGCGATATTAACAATATGATTTTAGTTTACGCTGAGCAGACAGTTTGCCTGAATAAGAATACATAAGAATTATGGGGCTTATTTAAAAGCCCATTGCGCCGCTGGAGGTTCAATTTTTTTGACGCACCAGTGGCGCAGTGTGCCTGCCCATATTTACAAGGCCACGTAAAGTCACCTTGCATGGCTTTTTATGGCCTTGTAAATATGCCCCCCTTTCACGCATTACTCCACATGAAAGGTGTTGCTGTGGGTGTTCCCAAGCAACATCCATGGAACCTGACCCATTCCCAGATTTACAAGGTGTTGCAAAACTGGGAATGCACCAGATCCATATGTCACTCCAGGGGAGGCTTAAGGGAGGCACAACAAGGAGAAATGCCTTTTTTTCTCCTTGTTTCTCTATGTGTGCTACATTATGCAGGGCACATAGAAAGGGAAAACACCTCTCATCATTGTTTTTGTGCAGGAAGGTGTCCCTTGCTGCACAAAAAACAATCACCCTACAACACAGAAACAAGTGCAGCATGGCGCAAGGTTAACCGTGTTGGCGCAGCTTAGGAATGCACCTATCTTGTGGATACGGCAGATTCCTGCCCTTTTCTTTCAAGGCACAGCAGTGCAGCAGGAACTCTTGCTGCGCTGCAGTGTGTCAAAATATTTGAAATGAGGCCAAACATTTTTATGACTTGCAAGGGATGTTTTCTGAATGCTTCTTCTTAAATGATGGTTTGCTATTTGCAACAAAGTTCCACCACCAAACCACCTCACACACGTACACATAGGGGCCGATTCCGATCCGGTAAAATTACCGTCCGTACGAAATGCATTCAGAGCCGTCTCCGTACGACTCGTACCAACGCCGTATGACCCAACGAGTACGATCCGGACTGGGGTATCAGGACGCGAATCGTACGGTCCCCGTCAGGTAAAGGCGATTCGTACAGAAAAGTGCACAATCACATACACACCGTACGGCGCGTACCCCCATGATCGCAGGGTTACGGCGCGTACCCCTGCGATCATGGGGGGTACGCGCCGTACACCCAGCGAACATGGGGTACGCACCATACACCCAGCATACATGGGGTACGGTGCGTACCCCATGTACGCTGGGTGTAGGGCGCGTACAGCCCATGATCCAGGGGTACGCGCCGTACCCCTCCGATCATGGGGGGTACGCGCTGTACCCGGAGGGGCGTTCCGTACCTGTTTCGTCATGAACTCTGCTTTTACGGCTGTTTTCAGCTCCCGTAGAAAAAGGGTCATACGGTGTGTACCCAACACGTATCGTACTTGCTGGGTCGTAAAACCAGCCACTAACCGTACAGATGTCACGTACAGCGGGTTTCGAGTGAGACTCGTATGGAGATTAGAGTCGTACGGTCTCTGTACGATCTGTACGGAGTCCAGCTCCTGGTACGAATCGTACTTCGTCGTACATACGGGGTACGTTGCAGGGTACGATTCATACCGTAAAAATGCTCCGAACGGCTATTCGGAGCGTTTTTTTCCAGATCGGAATCGGCCCCATAATGAACACAGAGTGTACAAAAAAAAAGGAAAGTTGCCAGATGGGACAGCTTTGACATACACCTAAAATTTGTGAAAAGTCGACCACAACTAGGGGTCCCATGAGGCTGCTGTCACACCTCGCTTTTCGGTAGGTCTGACAGGAGACCATAAAATTACATTAAAATATGTTTTGTAGCACAGAGGTGCAATTCACTAACTTAACTAAAGAAGACAAAAAGACCAAGAAGGCTATTCTGGGGTCATGTCTTTAGTTGACAAGGCAAACATTTTTGAAAAGGAGGGAATATATCACTCCCAATGTGGTGAGCCTTTTAGCAATATCATTCTGACATGGATTGGGGAACCATTTTGTTTGGGCGAAGCACATTCTATTGATTATTAGTGAGCAAAGGCTGATGGCAAGAGTACAAAATATCTAGTCTCATCAGACACTCCCTATATTTCTTTAGACATTCATTCACCTCCACCCCAGCAGTGCTACCTCTGTCTACGCCCTCCAATTCTGCCAACTTGCATGATGTGTTAAAAAGAGGAAACTTCTTTAAATTATAGTGTTTGTTTTGTCAAATTTTAATAAGCTTTTTTAGCCCATTTTCAGAGTTGTCATTAAGTTAAAAATGTGTTCTATGACCTTTCACAAGAGTACACATAAATATGTTGTCTTACTTTAAAAAAGAAGTATTGTTACCAGATCTTTAAAATTAGCACAGAGTTGGCTTCGGCTACTTGTGGAGAATTCCTGTCTCACCACATGCTATTGGCATGTCATTCTTCATCATACAAATAACCTGTGTTAGAATGAATGAGGAACTAGTTTACCTCTCATAAGTACACTAAATAATCCCACATGAAATTATTTGGTCAGGATTTAAAATGCAAGCAAGACCTGTTGGATTTTTCAGTGCTTATTTTTAAGTAAAAATTAAGTTAATTATTAAATCTTTATTTATTTCTTATTTGCATCATTGCAAATATGTGTCCCTCTACACATAGTTAGATATGTAATAATTTCTATGGCGGTCGTCTCTTACCAGCCAGCTAAAAGACACGCCTGAGATGGAGGTGCAAAACAGTTTCCAAGGGTTCCAGGATTGATATTATTGAAGAGTGATGCCCACCCCTACTCAGTCAGAATCTAGGTGTGAGAGGGATGCTTCTATAGAGGTGATTCTCTTTATGGTATTTGTTTCATAAACATCTTTTCTATTCAATTTTCAAAAAAAGGAAATAGGAACATGTGTGATTGATCTGCGTACAGAGAAGCTTCCAATAGATACTGCAGTTTCTACAAGCTGATTCTGATTATTACTGGTAAATATACCCTAAAAACCTTCCCATCTCTCCCTCCCCAGATTCCCCATTTAACAACTACATAACCCATGGCAGCATTATGTGCTGTGTTCACCCTAAAAAGAAATTGCAATGAAGGGAAGCTAATCTGTGTCAAAGTCATGTTATGGGATAGACTTGCAAGCCCAATTTGCACCCCTCCCACCAACCATAACATACCCCCTGATGTTAAAATCCTAATAGGAAAACAAATTCAAAGCCAAAGGCTAAGTAGGCAGGAGAGAATCAGAAACCCTGTAGGTAGACAGGTCAGCAGCAGATCCCACAATGTTTCAAAGTCCTAGTAACAATCAACTATAACTAGGAAGGTTTAATCAAATTCCGGAGTTTTAAGTACCATTGAGAAAGGGAGGGAAGGAGGACTCTTCTTCCCTTGGGATGCCATGGTTATTGTCTAAGCCCCTAGACAATCCAAATGAAAAGACTATCCAATTTAGATTGATTTTCAAGAGAAGGTGAGTGCAGGGCCAAAATACCAGAAGCAATATTAGATAATTCAATTTTTCCTTCTTCCAAAAAAGGTTTAATGTGAGGGAGAAGTCCCGCCAGATATGGTGAAAGTCCTCTAAAAGACACATCTCCTTTAGTAGAGTGCCCTTTTGAATGGGTTGAAGTTATGTAATTTCACTGGGTAGAGGTACGAGCCAAAGGCTACTTTTGAGTAGGCTTTTTTCCCCAAGTTGCTATTCAATCCTGTTTCCATATGATCCCTGAGAAGTCTCCATTTGCCTTCCAGGTCCCTGACAAACACCCTGACTCCATCCCACCACATGAAATGGGGGTTTGTGGTGGCCCACACTAGGATTGCATTTATATTTGAGATGATGCATCTCGACCAAAAGAAAATGGAGAAAACTGTTAAAAGGATGTGCTTTCATGAAATCCCTCAATACCATTGTGTTGGTCAGACATCAGATATAGCATCAGGTTAAATGTTAATTAAGTGAGTTTCATTTCATCTGCTAGGGAGTCAGATTAAGAAAGGGAGTTTTAGAAATCATAGAAAGCCACTAATTTACCCTCTTTCTTATGTGAGCAGTACTCCAGCAGTGCTCATCATTTTCCTAATATATCCTCTTTCAATCTTCTATCCCAGTTATCGAGCAGGTAGTGCTGCCGCTGTATTCCTCTGATCATTACCAGTTTATCAAGTTGATGCGACTCGTTGAGCTTAAGTTTGAGTTTTCCAAAATTACTATGCATTTACCTTTTATTACCGCCTTGAAGGACTCTTAAGGGAAATAAAGGCTAACATACCCAGGTTCATTCATTAGAAAATATTTATCAATTCTGGTTAGTAATATTACTTTCATTACTATGTCTCTCAGAAAAACAGGGTGTAGTATCCATCTTCTGAGTCATGGGGGTACAGGACCTAGGTTAAGGAACAAGTAGATGGGGAGCATGAACAGAGATGACTAGTGTGTATATTACTGTCCTACCACTAGCAGCATGGGAGCACTAGTCACAAAGTATAACCAATTTTTGAGTATGGTTGATGGGCATAGTGTTGATGGGAATAGTATCACCGACGCCCTGTAATTCCCACCAAAGATCCTGTAGATCCTTATCAGTTACAGTGGATGTGAGACTGCGTGTCAAGGCACCTAATGTAGCAATACCTGCCCCCTAAACCAAACCACAAGTATCCAGATATCACTATGCCCACCTTTGCAAACTACATTAAGGTAATAATAAGGATATCAGGCAGGATGAGAACATACACTGTGGGAAAAGTGATTCATTCGCCTTGGGGCAGCCCAGTAACTACAACTTATCTCCATTCTTTCTCTTTTTTGCTGGCTAGAGGAGTAACATGTAGAAAAAGATTGTAACCAAATTTTCAGTTGATCAGTCCAAAGAATGGTAGGTCTACAGTATAATGTTTTGGTTTGAGACAGTTTGGTTTGTTCCTCTACCTGAGTTTCTTGAAAAGCAATAGTATTACATAATCCCTCCAAAAGAGAGTGCCAACCCTTTTACTGTGAGTGATCAATCTCATTGTGTGAAGAAAAAAATATTTTAACCGTCGGAAATAAGTAAGGCTTATAGTCATACTTAGTGAGATTATAAGCTAGCCTCCCAGAGACCTGTCAGTTATAGCACTTGCACTGGCTTGTTTGGATAAGCAACACACCATTTGCTGGTGGCAAACAAACACATCTAAACCACCACGCCCCAAGCAAATACCGTAACATTTATTAATCATATAGAATAAACTGAAAAAATGTTGAGAAGATTCCAACTTTGAAGGGATATCCATGGTGGTGTGCAACCAAGTTGGCCACCTTCATGTTAGAATTGTAGGATCCACACTAGAGACCCTTGGGTGACACACCCCTGAAGCCTTTGTTGTGTAATATGTGAAAGTGCCACCATGCAATCTCTTTACAAAATATTGCAGATTGTGAGGCACCCCAGGCATCTATTTCAATATTTGAGTCTTCTCTCCTTATCTGGGACTCAACCCCTCTACTGATAAAGCACATTCATATTCAAGATTATGACGGTCTAGCTTTTGCTAAGGCGAGCTCCTGACTTTCACATCAGAATTGGCTCCCCGCTTGAGTTTGCCATTGAGGTCCAATAGAAAAGTCCATTAATACATAATTTTATCACTCTGCAACTTCTCTGTAACCGGGCACAAAGCTGTTGGAAATGGAGAATGTATAGCAGTATATCTTGTTAGAGACAGCACTATTCTGGAAAATTATCAAAACTACACTTCTCACTACATGCAGCACTTCCTGTTGCCCCTAAAGTCACGAAAGTTGGCTATGATATTCTAGGCCCTCCAATGTCTCTCATTTTCAGTTGGTCCAATGGATGGACCCCTTCTAGCTAAACCTTTGGGTGCTTATCACATAACTTTCATAATATACTTTCTCCATAAAATTAATAAATGGGAATTTTCCTCCATAATAGTATAAGGAATAGCTGCGGTAAAAAGATATTTCGAAAATAGATCTGCTACATCTTTAATCATATTAAGGGGAATATTGAAATTATAAAAAAAATTTGGGGAAATAGATTCTTCTGTTCCTGAATCAACTGAACAATAATGCAAAGGCAATGCTATGGGTTCAAAATGTTCTTCCTCATATGTAATGTTTTATGCGGACATTTAAACAGAATGCTATTTAGAATGAAAGCATGAATCTTTAGCATGAATTATTCATTTAGTGGTGTAACTTCATTGAAGAAATCACCTAATATGGAATGGCAATGCAATTTCCTAAGTACCTGAATAACAGCAAATCAAATAAAGTAGTAGTAGTAGTAGCAGTAAATAGAGGTTTATTTAGACTGTAGTCTGTAAAAAACAAATAAGCACATCGACATTGCTATGAAACAGTCAAAATTACAATATCATTAACTTCCTTTAAAAACCTCCTAATGCACATAGTAAATATAAAATGTCCATGTTAAAAACAAAACAAATCACTTGTCTCGTATGCTTCATCTTATACTTTATAAAAGTTGGTTTTCAAATTGAACTCCTGGCTGGTAAAAACACTACACTGTCAAACAATAAACGCACTCATAACGTAAATTCAAAAGCTTTGATTCTCTTGCACATATTTCATTTAGATTTTTCTAAAGAGCAGCTGAGTCTCCACTACATTATAATTTATCAAATTCACACTTATTGCCTTTCTCAACAATTGGCCTCTTACCCTTTCAGTCCATTTCAGCTACTAATGGAAATTTCCATAGCATAAAAGGTTGACATTTTTGATCAGCCCAACAAGTGCTTTATACAAAAAAGGCAAACTACATTTCCATGCCAAAAAATTTCAGGACTGCAGACAGGATTCTACTCTTATAGCCTAAACTAATGCACCATTTGGTAGTCCATTCTTTCCAGCATTGGCCTTCACTCTTATCCCAGTTAAGATTTGAACCTAGGCAAAGGAGTTTCACCCCATATAAGCATTGTGGGGGCACCATATATCTATAAACTGTGAATACCAGAGACACCAAATGGCCACCAAACTCTTTTTTTAATTCAGCTAACCGAGCTACCATTGATATGACCAGAGATTCTATAACTTCCAGGTGTAAATTCCTATTTAATTTTTCATAAATGTCTTCTCCAGCAATTTATTTTGGCCACTTCCACAACTTTGCTCCAGTAATGGTGTAAAGGGCATTGACCTTCTCCCAAATTTAACAATTTACATTTTTCCATTTTAATGGTTAAATTATTTACCACACAATACTTACTGAAAATTGCAATTTTTTGAAGCCCCACATGTGACAGATCTACAACTGCTAGTCAGGGGTACAAAGGAGGTGCAATACATGCCTTCTCCCCATTTTTAGTGGGAAGGCTTTGGCCTCTATCAGGACCGTTGGCTGGTCAGTAAAAAAATAAAAATAATAAAGTAGGAGCCAACATAACCCTAGCCTGAGGACATTTTTCAATGCAATTCTCCTTGATACTGGACCTTTCATGTACAGTTCCACCACAGACCAATTCTCCTGATGGAGTTCTTCTAAAATAGCGGGAAGACAATTATGCATACCCATATTCTTCAACCTGGACAACAAAATAGGTACCTCTAACAATGGCAAATGCCGAGTAAAAGTCTACAAAAAACAAAAGAAAACTTGTAGTTACAGATAACCTGTGTTACAGAAATCGAGTAGATCATCTGGGTCCGCGGCACTCGTCAAATTGAGAGAAGATATCTTTTTCAGCAAATTTTCGCTTACATAACTTAACAAACTCTACTCTGGGTAAACCCAAGCACTGCTACCTGGTATGTCAGTTGTCTTACAATTATTGTTTACGTACGTTACCCATACTCTCTTAGGTACGGTACATTGAGTTATTTTAATTTTCTTCTTACTACCTATCTGTATTAATTTCCAAACCTTGTTCCTATCTTTAGCCATGAGTACTCCTTACATTTCATTCCTGTTTGAACTACAAAAACCATATTTTTTCACTTGGAAGGGATTGTTGATAGCTCCAATTTCGAAAAAAGGAGATTGTTCCTTGCCGGAAAACTACCGACTCATTACGCTCCAGTATACTGATGCCAAATTATTTGCAGGTGTACTGTTATCGAAGTCAAGTGATTGAGTAAGAGAAAAGCAGATAATCCCTCCGAACCAAACTGGATTTACACAAGGCTTAGGCACTACATCAGATATCCTTGTATTTTCCGTCCTAATGGACACAAACATTGCAAAGAAACAACCACTATACTTATGCTTTGTAGATATTAGGTTGGCTTTCGACAGTGTGCATAGAGATCTTTTATGGCAGTTAATTGATCAAGGTATACCACTCTAACTTTTAAAATGAAGTCAACTTCTTTACACTGACACATGGGTCAGGGTTTGGATGGGTGATGGACAAACAGTATCAGAAAAAATATCAAAAGTGTCATGTTTGAAACAAGGATGTGTTCTGGCCCCACTGCTTTTTAATTCATTTTTAGCTGATCTTACGCAAGCCTTAGATGAGGTGAATGCTTGTCCATCAATCTGCTATATGCAGATGATGTAATACTACTTAGTCAAGTTGGGCCCGATTCACAGAACGAACTTAAGACAAAATCCTAAACTTACTACTTTTGGTATTCACAGAAGTTAGGATTTTGTCTTAAGTTTGTCTTAAGACAGACTTAAGACAAATTCCTAACTTAAGTCTGTCTTAAGTCTGTCTTAAGACAGACTTAAGACAAAATCCTAACTTCTGTGAATACCAAAAGTAGTAAGTTTAGGATTTTGTCTTAAGTTTGTTCTGTGAATCGGGCCCGTTGTGGCTGGACTACACTGCCTGCTAAATTTGGGGGCATATTACCAAGCAATAGCGATAATTATCGCTATTGCTTGGTTAGAGACAAAAATTTACCGCAGTGCTGCGGCGATTTTTACCGCAAATAAACCTTGGTATTACCAAGGTTTAACGCAAATGCGGTAAAAATCGCCGCAAAGCATGAATATCACTGAAAAGTCAGCGATATTCATGCATTAGCGAGCTAATGCTCTTAGCCATGTTATCCACCTCCCATTGGATAACATGGCTAAGAACTGCTCAGGGCAGGTGTTAGCTTTTGGAGATATTCCCACTTAGCGCAAATATCTCCAAAAGTTGGTAATGGGAGATAGCGATGTTAGCGACTGTTTCCAGTCTCTAACATCTTGGCACGCCCACTTTGCATCTCATTAGTGATAAATATCACTGACATGCAAAGTGGGGCCCAAGATGGTCGCTATCTCCTACTAGCTGTCGCTAACTGGTGTTAGCAGCAGCTAGGTAATAGGGAGATAAACCCCCTTGATAATATGCCCCTTGATTTCTAACTACTCAAAAGAAAATAGAATGGTGATCAACGAAACAAAGACAAAATATATGAAAGTTAACAAATATTAATGGTCAAAACATTAGTATCAATGGATTTTGGATAACTCGCAAATAGAACAACTGAGTACATATAGATTCTTAAGAGCACTATTTGATGACCGAGGATCATTTCAACCACACAAGATTGATATTCAATGGAGAGCAAAAATATTGCTATCGGCTTTCAGAATTATACAGAAATCCATAGGAGTAATATCAGAAAAACTTTTGCCAACTCTGACATATGGAAGTGAAGCATTGTGTGGAAAAGTCAGAGTCATTATCAACAAAGCAGTCACGAAAATCTATAAAGCCTTCTTTTTAATTCCACATAATGCATCACCCGCCCAGATATGAATGGAATTTGGGATGCCTAAGTCAAGTCAAAGTCAAAACAGCTTTATTCGGTGTAAAAGGTACAACCATAAAAGCATATTTATAAAAACAGAAATAAAGGTGATCAAGGGTACAATATACAAATTATAAATTGAGCATCGCAATGAAACAGAACTTTTTTATCTTTCAAGAAGAGTTTTTTGTTCAGACCAAGGGGGTAGCGATGGGGGCTACCTTCGCCCCAAATCTGGCCATCATCTATATGGACCATTATGAAACCCAGCATATCTTCTCAATTAATAATCCTTTTCACACCAGTTTGACTGTTTGGGTCCGATACATCGATGATGTTCTATCTATTTGCAAGGGCAGTAAACAACAATTAGCTGAATTCCATGATTGGCTTAATTCCAGAAACCCTAACATCCAATTTACAATGGAATCCAGTAATGAGTCCATCCCTTTTCTAGACATCTCCATTTATGTGGATAAGGATCATCTCCAGATGACGCTCTTCAGAAAAGCTACAGAGCGAAATTCCTTGCTACAGTATGGGAGCCACCACCCAAGAGGTCTAAAAGACAATTTGCCTGTGGGGCAATTCCTGAGGATCAGGAGAAACTGCTCCACCCGAGCAAATTATATAAAGGAATCAGAGATCCTAAACGACCGTCTCATTGCACGTGGGTACCCAACACGAATGGTCAGACGTGCCAGAAAGAGGGCTTGGTACAATCCACGCGAAAGCTTATTGAATCCTGAACCCTCCACCCCAACTGAATCAGAACGCATTATTTGTGTCACAACCTTCTCTACACGGAGTAACGAGGTCAAACAGGTTATCAATAAGAATTGGCATCTGGTGGCAGATAAAATAAAACTAACAAATCTCCCGCTCCATTCATTCAAAAGGGCCAAAAATATACGTGACATGGTGGTTCATTCCTACCTTGAACCAGAGAGTCATCCAACAATAACAACATAATGGAACTTACCTCCTTTGGTGGGTCATTTTAGATGCGGTACTTGTACTGCTTGTGAAACTACTGTCCAGACCAAGTTATTCACCCATGGCAGACGTACCTACACCTTGAGACATTATACGAACTGTAACTCAAGCAGTGTGATCTACATTATAAAATGCCAGTGTGATCACATATACGTGGGGCATATGGCTGAGATACCCGCCACCCCCTCTCAACACAATCCCCGAAAGGAGGGAAACCGGAAACAGTTCTTAAAGTTTTTGGATGTGGGAGGGAGTGACCCTCCCGGCCGTATTTATTAAAACAAAAAATTAAAACATTAAACGTTTCATGTTATGTACAATTTCATTATCACATTGCGATGTTTGGCTAACCTTAACATATTCTCTAATACAGAGGTTTTCCTAGCCGAACTAGCATCCTACAAAAACATTCTCTAGAAACACTGAAATTGTACATCCTAACGTTTAAGGGCCAACGGCAAGGTCATAACCGGTGTCAAGATCCCTAACCAGACTTACCCCTCCCACTTGGGAGGGGCGACAGCACAGAGGCTTACCTCAAGTGCAACTACTGACAATTTCCCTTGGCTTGACGGGGGCACTTAAGACTCGACGCCATTTAAAGGTCGTTCGAAGACTTGTGTGTGGTATCTAGAAGGTATCGTGGACCTCCCCCCACCCCACACAACTTACCGCATCTGCCGTCGCAGATGACACTGGCCCCGGGAAATTCCCCAGGAGGGGGCTGTAACCCCTCCTACAAAGGAAGGGGCCTTGACCGCCTTTCCTTTACTTCCGGCGACCCGCCCTTAGACGGGACCGCCTCCCCATTGAGGGGCCAATGGCCACCTCTCCCGAGCGCTCCCATCCGTGTTGGGTGACGCCCACTCATAGGGATCTACCAATTAGTGCTCACCGATCATGACCTTACCGCCTACCAACTAAATACGACAATTCTTACTCAAACCTATGAAAACATTGGTCGCTACGACCGAAAGAACATGCTTAAAAGGCAACAACACATATAATCATTTTAATCGTAACAGTTTACACGATATTCACCATGCTTTATTATGATCAACAACAAACTGATACTTTCACAGCCTGTAAACGAAACGGAAAAACATACTTATAAAATTCACTTTATTGCACAACAACTTGCTGTCTTCAGGGGCTGGTGGGTGGGTCAAAATTGGCTCTTCGTTCCGTCCCGAGCTCACGGGTAGCGAGGAGGTGCAGCTTCGGAGCACAAGAACAAGAGGACGTCTTCTGGTCTTGCGTCTCTTTTTATCCGTCTTCAGGGCGGGCGAGAACCCGCCCCTGCCTGCCCCTGGGGCGGGGCTGGCTACGTCGGTGTCTAGGCCAGCCCACTCTAGGGCGGGAAAAAGCGCGCCCCGGCTACGCCGCTTCGGGCATACCAGCCGAGACGCGCCTCCCGCCCAAAAAATGGCTTCCCGGGGGGATCGAGGCACTCCGCCATACGTTCGGGGGGACCGAGTGGTCGCCCCTTTCCATATGGCTGAGATACCCGCCACCCCCTCTCAACACAATCCCCGAAAGGAGGGAAACCGGAAACAGTTCTTAAAGTTTTTGGATGTGGGAGGGAGTGACCCTCCCGGCCGCATTTATTAAAACAAAAAATTAAAACATTAAACGTTTCATGTTATGTACAATTTCATTATCACATTGCGATGTTTGGCTAACCTTAACATATTCTCTAATACAGAGGTTTTCCTAGCCGAACTAGCATCCTACAAAAACATTCTCTAGAAACACTGAAATTGTACATCCTAACGTTTAAGGGCCAACGGCAAGGTCATAACCGGTGTCAAGATCCCTAACCAGACTTACCCCTCCCACTTGGGAGGGGCGACAGCACAGAGGCTTACCTCAAGTGCAACTACTGACAATTTCCCTTGGCTTGACGGGGGCACTTAAGACTCGACGCCATTTAAAGGTCGTTCGAAGACTTGTGTGTGGTATCTAGAAGGTATCGTGGACCTCCCCCCACCCCACACAACTTACCGCATCTGCCGTCGCAGATGACACTGGCCCCGGGAAATTCCCCAGGAGGGGGCTGTAACCCCTCCTACAAAGGAAGGGGCCTTGACCGCCTTTCCTTTACTTCCGGCGACCCGCCCTTAGACGGGACCGCCTCCCCATTGAGGGGCCAATGGCCACCTCTCCCGAGCGCTCCCATCCGTGTTGGGTGACGCCCACTCATAGGGATCTACCAATTAGTGCTCACCGATCATGACCTTACCGCCACAGGTCCGGATAGTTGACCGGCTATCCGGACCCCCCACAAAACTCCTACCTAAAGGTCATGTTTTAACGATTTTAACCAAGCTAAGAAGTCTCCTATGAGTAACTCATTCCCCACCCTCGACAAATGCACACCATCCCCCAGATACATACTGTCATCATTAATACAACTATGCGAGATCGAATGCAATGTCTTGGAACGGAACAACCTACTCACTTTGTTATTCAATTTTCTAACAGAATGATTCAAAGCAGGGATCGAGATAGCCCCCCGCCACACTTTTCGTGGGATCATATGAGACCACGCAATTAGGCACCCCGGAACTCTCCTCGCTAACCAACTTACCGTGGAAAGCATAGCCTCCAGGAGAAGTCGTCTACCGGTGGTGACCAAATCATTGCCCCCCAAATGCACTATGACTATGGACGGCGGTGACCTCATCCGCTCTAACAAACCCTCAAAAAATTCCTGAAACTGGTCAATACAGAGACCGCCCCTTCCGTAGAAGGACACTCTGTACCCGTATTCCCCAGGTACGTGAATCATGTCACCTGCTTTGAATACGTCTGCGGCCCGTCTCACGTATGAGTGGCCCACGACCCACACCTCCTTCCTCACAGCCGGTGACGTGCGACCGCTGGCCTGGTGTTGGGTCGACTGCACAGTCTGCTCTGCCGCGTAGGCTTGCGCAACTGAAAACAAACAAAAGACAAGAGGCGTGAGTACATGATTACAGCTTCACAACATGTGCAATCGCACGTACCTCTTATAACAATTGGAGGACCAGCGCCCCACACGTTTCACTTGTTCTACATTAAGACCCCTGGCTGTAGCTTCCGTGGCAGCCCCTATTCGAAAGGAATGGGTCCCAAATTCGCCCGGGTCCAAGCCCGCTGCGGCAATGGCCATTGCAAGCACCCGTTGAAACTGAAACCTCGTCAGCGGGGTGGCGTCTGCATGCCTCAACAATGTCCCCCCCCATGATGCCACTCTTCGTGCTAGGTAATCTTCTAAGCACTGTACCGGACACATGGATGACTCGGGGTTCCTGCGAATGATCGTGCAGTCCCCTCTCCCATCTTGGTCAGTCTTAGACCTGAGAAAGGAGACAATCATCGCATCACCCCTGATCTGAACATGTTCCCTGCACAAGCCCCCCGTCACATCCTGTTTGTTCCTTGCAACCAGCTCACTAACTCTCATAGCCCCGTGAAACGCCAGCGTAAATGCAGTCCGGAACAAACAGGTCTCAAAAGGGGACGAGCATGTGCTAGGGAGTGTGGCCAGTAACTGGGACAACCTGTCTAGACCTATCGGTCGTCTTACGTCTACTCTGCGACCCTCTAGGCGTTGCCACCCACGCAGCGCTTTCTGTACTGTGAAAGACGCTGTTGGGTCCAGGATGCCATGGGCCCTGGCAACAAAGGAAATGGCGGCACGATGCCTTTGGGCCGTAGCCACCGATTTCCCAGCCCTACGTAAGGACATCAGAAAAAGTACTACCCACTCTTCCTGACCCCAAAGACCCCCTCTCTCTGCCCCCAAAAAGGCTAAATAGGCCTGGAACGCCCCTTCAATGCCTTCCTTGTCCTGGGTGCTAGACTCTCTCCCACGAGGTGACGAAGTTCGGGGCACCGAGAGACCAGAGAGCTTCGGGGAAGGGTGCCGGCTCCGGGTCCGCTGAAGGAAGGAAACCCGAGAAAGCCTGCATGTGAAAACGAGACAGTGCATCAGCAGCCTGATTCATCACCCCTGGGACATGTTTTGCTCTGAATACCACGTTCAGTTGCATACACAGTAGGACAATTTCTTTGAGCAGCCTCAAAATCAATTTACAATGGGCTGCCTGACTATTGATGCATTCTACCACGGTCATATTGTCGGACCAAAACACGACAGAATGATCTCTGAAACCTTCTGGCCAGGTTCTCAGGGCCACCAGAATGGGAAATAGTTCAAGGAAAGCAATATTACTCGTTAGCCCCTTCTCGTGCCACCATAGGGGCCACCTTTGAGCAGACCATTTTGTGCCGAAGATGGCGCCAAAACCTATGCTTCCTGCTGAATCTGTCCATAGCCCAAGCTCTTCTGAGGACACGGCTGGCTTGTTCCAGACGACTCGGCCATTGAAGTCCGCCAAGAATGCTAACCAAATCCGCATGTCCTGGCGGACCTCAGCCGATAACCTCGTGTGATGATGGCCCTCCTTTAGGCCAACCATCGCTTGGGCAATTGAGCGGGAAAAAGGGCGAGCCATTGGGATCACTCTCAAGGCAAAGTTCAACTTTCCCACTAATTGTTGCAACTGATGCAGTGTAACCTTAGGTGTATTCAAACATACTTGGAGGGCTGCCCTGAATTTCAACACTTTGCTAGCTGGTAAACGGAAACACCCCTCCCTTGAGTCCAACTCGATCCCCAAAAACTCGAGGCAAGTCGTGGGACCCATAGTTTTACCCGGTGCCAATGGCACGCCAAAATGACCCATCAACACACAGAATTCAGCTAAGGCCTGAGAACATTCGGGATTACCGGCGGGACCAAGGAACAAAAAGTCGTCAAGGTAGTGCATTACATTTCGGAAACCCGTTTTCTTAGTGAACACCCATTGTAGGAAAGTACTGAATTGCTCAAAATAAGCACATGATATAGAGCATCCCATTGGCATACACCTATCCATGTAAAATGACCCCTGGAACCCGAATCCCAAAAGACGCTGATCGTCTGGGTGTACCGGGAGCAACCGGAACGCTGACTCGATATCTGATTTCGCCATCAACGTCCCGGGCCCCAGGCGATTCAAGATGGCTACTGCCTCATCAAACGATGCGTATCGCACCGAACAAACTTCTGGATCAATTGCGTCGTTCACCGAAAGGCCGTGAGGAGCAGACAGATTGTGGATCAAACGAAACTCACCTGGGTCCTTCTTGGGGACCACCCCTAACGGAGAACAAACAAAATCCGGTACCGGGGGTACACTAAAAGGGCCGGCGACCCGTCCCCGGCTAACCTCTTTCTGAATTTTCTCTTGCACCACAGATGTATGTTGTAAAACAGAAAGTTGATTTTTGCAAATCCCTACACCCTGAAAGACCCCCACCGGGATGCGGAAACCATGTGTAAAACCGTTCCGCAGCACCCCGGCAGAAGTACGATCCGGGTATTCACTGAGCCAGGGAATCATTGCCAAGGTATCAATCGGGGTTGGTAACGGCGCCCCTCGGACTAGTTTAGACCTGTTTGGCGCCTCCCTTTCCCCCATTCTCACCCGTTCTGGCTCTGCACGCTGACTCAGGATGGGACGACCCACACGTACTACACTCATGTTTGAATTTGCACGATCCCGGAGGTCTGGTACATTTCCCTTTGTTGAAATTAAAGCAGAAACCCTTCCTCCCTGTATTGCCTGCGGGCCTCGACTGATCGTCGGTGCTCGTACTTGGTCGAAAGGGCGTCCCCACATTTTGGCGGGAGTAATCTACAACATTGCTCCCAACCAATGGCATTTTTAACATTCCTGATTCTTTCATTTTATCCCATGTTACAGAATCGTAACAATCCCAAGTCAAACCCTTGTTATGTTCCTTTTCTTTCCTGAACAGATTGTCATAACAAAACCAATGGTTACCTTGATACGCTGTCGAGTAACCCATAATTCGTGATTGATAAATGGGAAATTCAGGAAGCAACTCGGGCCTACGTTCCCCCAAAATCGATGTAAAAATACCCCACGCATTGCCCCAGTTGCCAATATTCTCATTTACCTTAAAGGCGGCCATTTTTGCGCGCCAAACACTCGGATGCATTAGGTCCTTCTGACTTTTAACATGCTCCACCTCATAATGATCAACAAGCAAGGAGAAAATATTCACGTACTCCCCAGCCCAGATCTTTTCCTTTATAGCTAAAGGTACATGTTGTCCCAATCTCTCTCTACGAGAGGGTGCTGACTCGTCCCTTGCAATCGGCAATGGCCGCTTACCTGCACCGGACGCAGCTTCGGCCGCTTGCGGCTTGTCTATTCCCGCCAACGGCGCAGTCACTTTAGCTGCATCTCTCTTCTCACGAAGCCCTTTTATCAGCGCCTGTGCCTCGGCAGCCGTGGCGCCATCACTACTATCCCCCAACCAAGCTGCTAGCTGTGCTGCCAGCTCGGGGGGCATGTCTTCTTTGGGTGTCGGGGTGACGACAACGGGGATTGGATTCCCCTCCATTGGTACTGGGGTCGGCGCCTCGAGCGGTGCAGAGGGGACCGGGACATCTCCACCGGCTGGAACTCTTCTCGGCCTCTTAGGTCTCCCTCCAGCCGGCGCAGGGCCCGCACCCTCCTCCCCGTCTCGCTCCGCCAACCGTTTCTTTATGTCGGACACCTCTTTGCAAAGGGCCCGCACCATCTGGTCGGTCGTCATTCTCTTTGCAACTTTCTTTGGCATCTCTCCGACGAAGTATCTAAAAGACAAAGAAAAAGATCAAAACGCTCAAAATTGGCTCTTCGTTCCGTCCCGAGCTCACGGGTAGCGAGGAGGTGCAGCTTCGGAGCACAAGAACAAGAGGACGTCTTCTGGTCTTGCGTCTCTTTTTATCCGTCTTCAGGGCGGGCGAGAACCCGCCCCTGCCTGCCCCTGGGGCGGGGCTGGCTACGTCGGTGTCTAGGCCAGCCCACTCTAGGGCGGGAAAAAGCGCGCCCCGGCTACGCCGCTTCGGGCATACCAGCCGAGACGCGCCTCCCGCCCAAAAAATGGCTTCCCGGGGGGATCGAGGCACTCCGCCATACGTTCGGGGGGACCGAGTGGTCGCCCCTTTCCAAACTCAACAGAAGATAAAATTCCGCATTTCTTCCCACTGTAGTAGGCTCCGTTGTAAGGTATTAGGTGCCCCTTTAGTAGACCACTGGCAGAAGGCAGGACATATGGTGTCTGATTTAAGTTGGTGGGTGGTTGAAAAAGTATCTCTAGGCACCAGAGGAGGTAACCTACAGGTAGCTCTCAACACACGAGAATCCAAATGGATGTCCCTTTTAGATTCCATAAAAAATGGTCTGAATGAACAGGATAGCAGTCTGGCACAGTTGGCAGCACTTGGTTAAACTATTGATTGATGTACACTCTTATGGTTGAAAAGTGTTTGAGTCAGTCTCATAACGTTTATGCAATACAATGTTTGATGTAGTTTGGTTGAACTATTGATTGATGAAGGTTTAACATCCAATATGTAGAAACAAACTCATCTACACTCTCATGGTTGAGAAGTGCATGAGTTAGTCTCATAATGTTTTTGCCACATCATGTCTTACGTATTTTGCATTAACTTAACTTCTGATTGATGTATATACAACATTCGAATATGTGCGAAAAAACTTGTCTACACCCTCATGTTAGAGAAGTGCTTGAGCTAGTATTACAATGTTTTTGCAATATCAAGTTTGATTCCGCTCGACTACGCCCTCATGTTTGAGAGGTGCACGAGCGTTTGTAAATACTACAATGTGTACATATTTATCATACGCCAAGAAAGACTTGTTTCATCTCTCGGTTTTTCTCTGTAAACTGCACCCTCCCGATTATGCGGTTTTTGAAGTAACTCTTCTATTTCCCACGAGTCAGTGACTAGTAGACTCCGCCCCCAACTCCGCATAGCTGTTTTGCGGATTTGCCCTGGACAAGCATAGATTGCTGCGGTATTATCTAGTACCTGTAAGTATCATACGTCTTCCCTTAACAAGCGTTTTTTCAAAGAACCAAGTAATACCATGGCATGAGCTCTCCCGATCTTGAAACCCGATGATTCTTTCATTTCCGTAGGACTCATTTCCTGCGAAATTCGACAATCACGGCTCCGGCCCTAACTCCGCGAAACGATCATGCGGTCTTGGCGCTGATGCTTTACTGATGGTAATCGCCCTTCAAAACATTGTGTAAGTTTGTTTAGAACCTACCCTTCCTAATACGTTAAGGAAGAAACTAGTTTGGTATTTGAGTGGTGATCCTCGCCTTTTAAATTTCTCCGTAAAGGTGGCTACGTTTCTGAAACTGATTGAACGGTTGAGTAATCCTGACCCTTGATGCTAATTTGATGTGACTCACAGACAGACCATCACTAGTGGTACGTACGTGGTTAAGAATGCCCGCAAATGTGCCTCCACACTAATTTATTATAGTGATGCAGCCCTTTGCAACTCGCATTCATTTTTTTATCCTTAGCAACGACTTACCCTTAAAGTTTGATGAAGAAGAAAGTTTCAAGTGAATAGATCTACAGTGACATTTAAGGTTGCCCCCCCCCCCTTTTCTAAGTAAGTAACTGCATGGCCCGACGAGCACAAACTTAGGTCAATATTACAAACAACCCCTGAACTAATTTTACCATTTTATCCGCAGTTCGTGGAGACTGCTTTGTACCCCATCCCCCCGTGTGGGTTGACAACAGGGAACTTAACCAATCGGCTGATTGGTAGATAATTTATGTGAGTGGTACCTTGTTTTAACAATTTCAATCCCTTGAGGTCTCACTCGTGCGTGACAATCTGTTAGTCTTTTCCTCTGTGTACCAGTGAATTTATATCACTTGAGTTTGACCAAGACTCTTGGTTGGTCTCACTCTATATTTCCTACACTTGGAGACCTAGTAGGCCTTAAGCCCATGGTAATTTTCTGTTATTTAGTGCAGTTAAACTTTGTCTAATTGGATGACGATTCAAAGATAGCGATCTGACCAATTGTTTTAATTTCACAGATATTATCGCCCCTTCCAACCTTGCCCCTTCCTTCCTCTACACCTGTCCTGATGAAGACCCCGTTAAAGGACCTAACTTAGCCTACGGCCAGGGGTCGAAACGTCAACGGCTCGTTTTCTCTGACGCGGACCTCCGGCACTTGTCCTTCAATCATTCCTAATGGTTCATGTGTGACCGTTGAAGGTCTTCTGTGTAATATTCCTACATTGGATGCCTTAAGTATTCAGGCTGTTGTATTAGATTTGCTCTGATTCATATGTTATTATTGCTTACGATTGTTTTCACTTTGATTATGTTTACTTTTCTTTAACTTTACACTGCCCTGAGCACACCCCCTCCCTTCACTCTCCCTCCTTCCCCCCACTTTGGGTCCTTCTGAAAAGCATTGAGAATGTACTGTTAAATGGTTGATACCGGGTATTGGAAAATAAATGACAATACCTTTCTCATTAGTTTTGATTCCTGTCTACAGAGTTGAGAAAGTAAGAATAAGTTCTGTTTTTCGTGTGTGGTGTACATAACACGTTTTCCTTGCGGGGACCCCCGGCACTCTTTAGGAGGCGGTTTTAATTTCCACTGACGTAATTGGCAGGGATTTTACAGGTTCAACTAATATAAAAATTGCTATTTTCTGTTGTAGTAACACTAACAGCACCTAGATTACAAATAGTCTAAAAATAAGTCATCCAATCTTGTGAAGGTACCACAATTTCAAATTTTTTAGGTTGAGTTATCTTTCAAAAAAAGGGTACTCAATGGTATACCAAAATAGTGTTGCATTTCCAGTTCTGTGGCCTCAATTAAACTCGCTTAAGCGTCCTCTCAGAGTTCACTTTTCCTTTGTTTTAGAATTATTTTATACTCTTTCCTCAGGTGCTTATTTTGGCACAATCTCCCTGTTTAGCCTAGAGCATTCTCTGTTGAACCATATGGGGTTATTATCACATATCGTTTTCTTCTTTTTTAGGGTTAAATCACTCGCTATTTTAGTAGTGATATTGTAGAAGGCATTTACAATTAGCAAATCTGTAGAGGAGCTGTACCTACAGATATCAATATCCTTTAGATTTTTCCCTTTTAAATTATCCAGAAAAGTGTTTGGATCTACTCCTGGCCATTTAATGGATACTCCATTATTCCCTTGGAGTTTTATATCTTTATGTGTGGTTTTACCCCTTTGTTGATGGGCCAGGCCAAGTCTAAGTACCAATATTAGTGTATGATGGTCACTCAGCAAATTTTCAGTAGTTATAATTTTTTCCATCAGATCTTTACACTTTGCTGATATAATAAGATGATCAATATTCGATGAACCTCTCTCACCTACGTAAGTGGAGATAGCAGTTTCACCCTCTGAATTTTCTAGTTCCAGAATTACTAGATTATATTGAAAAATATTATTATTTATTATTTCATAACATATGGATCGTGTGGGAAATGTGGAATTTGTCACCCAAAATTGTCACTAAGGCCACATTAAAATCCAGATAACTATATGCTCCCCCCAATTCCTTTACAAAATACTTTAGATCAACCTTTAAGTCTTTAATTACCCTTGATCTAGTGCTATCAAAAATAATATTGTAAAAATCGTTCAGAACAATTGTTTGTTTCTCTTCCGAATACAGCTGTATCGAGTGGTAATATTGTGAATTGATGATAACATCTTTCACTATCAGGGACGCAGTAACCAATATTAATGTTGCTAAGCCTCCTTTTGCTCTCCCTCTTCTAGAAGGGTTAATATTAGTGCAAATTACTTTAAAACCATTTATAAAAAAGGGTTCTGTGTTCAATGTTTCTTGGATCATAATTATAATACACCTCTCTATCGATTTAGACCATTTGTCATTATTTAAATTATTCCAAATTCCTGCTACATTCCAGGATATGATAATCGAGAACCTCTGGGCTTGAGAAGTTGGATGGTATACGCTGCAACTTCCATACCACGAGTGCCTGTACCAATAGTGTTATCTTTTTCATCAGCTAGATGTTCATGTTGGTGCTCAATATATATTTGGAAGCATAAAATACCATCTAACTTATTTACAGAACGGTTTGAAACATTTTCTTTATTGAGGTCTACCATGTCACATTGATCCTCAGTAAGTATTTGCGCACTCAAGCAATCGTCCAACTTATTTGACTTTTCATTAACATCAAGCTCATATGCAGGGGGAATTCTATCCGAAGAGGTTTCTATATTTTCCCTATGTCAATCAATCTCACTGCATGACCTGAGTAGTTCATACCTATTATATATAGGGATATTTAAAACTGGTCTACGAGAAATGGGGCCATTTGCCTTTAAATCTACCTCATTTGGCCTATAAAAGTAGCCCAATGAGACAGCAGTTATATATATTTAGTCGTATTTAAATGCATTTCTATGTTATTATTTGTAAATATCCCCATCAAGTCTTCTACTAGCGCTATTCTATGGAAGTTCACCACCACACAATCTCCCTCACAGTGTTTTCCAGGGCTGTCCACCCAGCTCACTCTCCCCAACATTAGTTTTTTGTTGTAATACATTAATGTCGATATTCATATTTGCATTTAGCCACTGTGTCACTTGATTTTTTAGTTTCTCATATGGTTCATAGCTCTTATTTTTTTAACCTGGGCACATTTTTATGAATGATATCATAAGGTGTTGCCTGGGGGGGAAGATGTAGAGGTTCATCTATGGTGTGGCCGAAACTCATAGACCTATTTGGTTTCTCCAATGTATGAGTTTCTTTCGTTACATTAGGTGATGTTTTAGGTTCAGCAGCTGGCCTTCGGGTTTTGTGTAGGTGGTCTACTGTCCCTTAGTAGAGACTTGGTAGAATGATTTCCTTGTTTAATTTCAGATATGATTCTACAACCACCATCCTCCTTTGGCCTAATTAGAGGGTTTTCGGCTACAGTAGATATACTTGGGTTTTTGGAGGCAAATATGCCCGACAACAAGTCTGTTAAAAAAATTACATCTTTTTGGACCAATTTTATCTCAGACATAACACGACGTTCAATACAGTTCAATTTTGAGTGTACTTTTTAAAATAATGTCTCAAAATTATACATACCTTGTTGACTATCAGTTACATAAGTCTCTCCTTTTGATGTTCCAACAGGTTTGCCCCCTTTCTTTAACTTCTGCTTTGTTCTCGGCTTCACCACAGGGATTTCTTCTGTACCATTCTTCATTCTTGGCAATTATTTAACTTTTTTTTGCTGGTGGGGAGAATAAGCCTGAGCTATTGGATGGTTCAGAGATCTCCAATGGCGATGCTAAAATACATGGATTGTCCCTACTATTTGACATGACCATTTTACTTGCATTATTACCAGATGGTACTATCTCTAGCTCAGATGCCTTCTCAATTACTATTGCCTTGTTCATCAGTGACTCTTGTCTAACCTCTGGTTTCAATACTATTAAGGCAGCATCTAACGCGGTTTTAGTTGCTGCCAACTGTTCCTTCACGAGGACGATTTTGTTGTCGATCATTCCCACTGCTGACTTGAAATATTTGGTTATTGGCATATTAACAGACTGTGACTTTCCCAGGGACTGTGGTTGTTTCCTCTTATCTATCTTCCTCACATGGGAGAAGGCACAATTATGGCAATACAGGCGAAGATACTCCTTACCCGTGTCTTACTTGGGATCCTTAGGCACAGCCAAGAGGGGTGGCCCAGCCGAGCCTCCTCTTGTCACCGACGGGCCCAGATGGGCCCACCCATGCATGTCCCGCGGTACACAGTCAAAATATCGAGTTGTAAATATCGACCTACCATAATATCGAGTCTGAAATATCGAAGGTGCATAATATCGAAGGCAAGAATATCGTAGGACAGAATATCGACCCAAGGTAAGTAATATCGAAATACTTAATATCGATGTAAGTAATATCGAAGTAAGTAATATCGATAGCATATATATCGATGTTACTAATTTCGATGACACTAATATCGATATTTGTATTATTGTATAGTTTTTTATTATGTATGTGTTATATGTTTAATTTAACTATTTAAAATAATTACTATTATATGTGTATAAATTTTATTTAATAATAAATAATTTTATAAGTAACTTTTATATTTTTGTACCGGAGCGGGTTGTGGGTTTATAGGGGAATAGGGTGGGAAGTAATTTAATTATGGTAAATTGTTTTGTAATTAGTAGGATTTATTAATAAATTATAATTAATTGGTAATTATGTGAAAATAATAGGAAAATAATTTTAATTAATTTATTAATTGATATATGTGTTCTGTAGCGGGTTGTGGGTTTATAGGGGAATAGGGTGGGAAGTAATTTAATTATGGTAAGTTGATTAATAATTAGTAGGATTAATTAATAATTATAATTAATTGCTAATTAATATTGATTAATTGGGGAAAAAATTAATTGATTAATTGATATATATTTTCTGTAGTGGGATGTGGGTTTATAGGGGAATGGGGTGGGGAGTATATTAATAATAATTAATTAATTAATATATGTTTTTATAAATTTATAATTAATTTATTGGAAAATAATTATTATTAATTAGTTAATTAATTATTATTATTTTGTACATATTTAACATTATTAATTAATTGGTAATTAAATAATATTAATACGTTACATTAATTAGAGTTATTTATTGGTATATAATTTTTAATTACTGTTAATTAATTAATTGGGGGAAAATATTAATTATTAAATTATAATAATTACAGCTAATGTGATAATATATTTACTTTATATGTTATTGTTCATTATTAATTAATTGCTAATTAAATAATAATCATTAATTTTGGGTAAAGGAGTATTTTTAGTGTTTAGGGTCAGTTTTCAGTTTTTGGGTAAGGGGGTATTTTTTGGTTCAGGGTCAGTTTTCAGTTCTTGGGTAAAGGGGTATTTTTTGGTTTCAGGGTCAGTTTTCTGTTTATGGGTAAAGGGGTATTTTTAGTGTTCAGGGTCAGTTTTCAGTTTATGGGTAAAGGGGTATTTTTTTGGGTTCAGGGTCAGTTTTCAGTTCTTGGGTAAAGGGGTATTTTTTGGTTCAGTGTCAGTTTTCAGTTCGTGGGTAAAGGGGTATTTTTTTGGGTTCAGGGTCAGTTTTCAGTTCTTGGGTAAAGGGGTATTTTTAGGGTTCAGGGTCAGTTTTCAGTTTATGGGTAAAGGGGTATTTTTAGGGTTCAGGGTCAGTTTTCAGTTTATGGGTAAGGGGGTATTTTTTGGTTCAGTGTCAGTTTTCAGTTCGTGGGTAAAGGGGTATTTTTTGGGTTCAGGGTCAGTTTTCAGTTCTTGGGTAAAGGGGTATTTTTAGGGTTCAGGGTCAGTTTTCAGTTTATGGGTAAAGGGGTATTTTTAGGGTTCAGGGTCAGTTTTCAGTTTATGGGTAAGGGGGTATTTTTGGGTTCAGTATCAGTTTTCAGTTCGTGGGTAAAGGGGTATTTTTTGGGTTTAGGGTCAGTTTTCAGTTCTTGGGTAAAGGGGTATTTTTAGGGTTCAGGGTCAGTTTTCAGTTTTTGGGTATGGGGGTATTTTTTGGTTCAGTGTCAGTTTTCAGTTCGTGGGTAAATGGGTATTTTTAGGGTTCAGGGTCAGTTTTCAGTTTTTGGGTAAGGGGGTATTTTTTGGGTTCAGGGTCAGTTTTCAGTTCTTGGGTAAAGGGGTATTTTTTGAGTTCAGGGTCAGTTTTCAGTTTTTGGGTAAAGGGGTATTTTTAGGGTTCAGGGTCAGTTTCAGTTCTTGGGTAAAGGGGTGTTTTTTGAGTTCAGGGTCAGTTTTCCCTACTGTTGTACTCTCTGGAGTAGGAATAGAAATTTTTACCCTTACGCTATGCAACGTTTTATTTAATTAATTGTTAATATATCAAATATTTATTTTATTTTTTATATTACTTACATTTTATTTATGTTACTTTTTTATGTTTGTAAATGTGTTAGTAAGTTACAATATATTTAATTAATTTATAAATTCGTAAAATAATTATTAATACTTATTGTTCAATGTATATATATTACATATTTACTGTATATATTTAATTAATGTATTCTTAATATATGTTTTATTTATTACTTTTAAATATTATTAGATACTTTTAAATATGTTTCTTTTATTTATTAGTCTTATAGACTTAATTTTACATTTATATATTAAAAAAAAAAAAACGATATATTTAACATCGATATTTTTAACATCGATATTTTTTTTCTCGATATTTTTGTACTTACCATGTTGTAGATAGGATGTCGATATTTTTGCCCTCGATATTGTTGACTCGATATTCTTGTAGGTCGATATTTTTGAAGTCGAAATTCTGTCAGTGATTCATGTCCCGCACTGCGGGAGCCCTGTTGGGCACTTGAGCACCTCCTGGCGAATGTGGTGACGTCAGCGGCAAGCGCGCCGCTTGGTGTTCTGGGAAGTTGCGCCTTTCCCCAGATGCGGCCCTCGCTGTATTCAGCAGACAATAAACAGACCCGCAACTGCAGGCAGCAGCGCAACTTCCAGCAGGGAAGCTGCAATACTGGTGCCTGTGAGTGTGACTCCGGGCTGAGTGACTCAGGGTCAGGTACCGGTTCAAAGAACGCCTGCACTGCAGGAGCCCTATCCGGCACTTTAGCGTCTCCTGGCGCGGGTGGTGACATCAGCGGCAAGCCCACCGCTTGGTATTCTGGGAAGTTGAGTCTTTCCCCAGATGTTGCCCTCGTTGTGCTCGGCAGATGATAAACAGACCGGCAACTGAAGGCGGCAGCGCAACGTCTTGCAAGGAACCTGCAAATCTGGTGGCTGTGAGCGTGACTCTGGGCTGAGTGATTCAGGGTCAGGTACAGGTTCAAAGAGCTCTCTATCAGGCACTTGCGCAGAAAGGACAATTTGTTAAAGTATGGAAAAGGATAAAAACGGATACCCCAAACCAATTGTCCAAATTATTGTGGCAGGAAATACACTTAAACTGGAAAGCCCAGGTGTGAAAATATCTATTTACATCATTAGAGGAATATTCAGTAAACTCAGTCTGGGAAATTCCGATTACTGTGAATTCATTTTAAAAAGTTATCAATAGCACAACTAAGCATCTATCACTAATCTGGGATAAAGAGATCTCCTCAAAAAGAAAGCATGCATGGCCTCTGATGAATGGATATACCAAGGTGAAAGTGCAATTGTATCTCGAAATTCCTTGGTCTGTGAAGTATAAGCAAATATTCATAAATGCCCACTTTGTAGTGTTCCCTGGCACATGTCATCTAATGCCATGGTTGTGTGCAGAGGCACCAACGGCTTGTTACTTATGTAAACTTGGTGAAGAGAACATTATCCACCTACTCTGTGTTTGTCCTGAACTGAAGGTTGAGAGAGTATCCATTCTTAAGAGACATTTTAATGTTCGTGGAATTAGGAGCTGCAGGCAAGCTCTGATAAGATGCCTTCATACTGACAATATAATTTTAACTTCAGCTTTTGTAAAGTTCTTAACACAACTGAGAATTAAGTTAGAACACCAAAAACGTATTAAAAAATGTAATGTAGGATGTACATAATATGTAAATAGTATAATGAACTTGATGCCCAAATGTTTTTATAATCAATTTTTATCATTGGATTTTATAATCAAGAATTACTGCATATATACTGTAAGGTTTTAATGAATCAAACAATAAACTTTTTCATTCATTCATATTTCCTCACCATTACCAGAGCTGCATACTACATCTCAGCCTTGTGCAAAATTTCCCTCTCCTCTGGGCCATTTGGGAACAGCTTGTTCTGACTCAATTTCCATTGCTTCTTTTTCAAAGCTTGACAATAGTGGTCATACAGCAGTAGTATTTTTATAAAATGGGTCTTCTGTCTTAAGGAGAAAGCATTACACTTCTCAGTTATTAAGGTCAGGCAATCCACCACCTACGTAATGGTTTGGTCATACCACTTCAACATATCATTAAAGTCTTCTGGCCTCATAGAAACATTGATTATTGGGTATTGTGCCAATAATACCATACACTTATCATCTATTTAAGTTGTTCTGAGTTTAGAAAAAGAAGTTTCAAGACGGAACAAATGTTTGCCTTTGTGGGGCATCAAAATGAAATACAACTTTTAGCGTCCGATGATCACTCCCAACAATTTTCAGAACTCTAAAATTATTGCACTGTTCAAAGAACCATACTTTAATAAATATATAATCGAGAGGGTGCTTCTGATGTAGATATATTTGTACCACGAATATAAAGCAGGCATTTAAACAAACACAACCTAACTTGGCTAAACACTTTGACAACAACTGTGCCATCCACCACAGAGAACATTGAAGAAATATTGCCTTTTGAATTTTGTAAACCTCAAACATTTTGTCATGTATTTTACCCACTACTTACCAGGGAAAGACATTAGTTCAAATCCTCCACAATTAGTGTGGGGGAAGTTTGAAACAACCTGCCACCCAAGTAAACGAAGTTGAAGTTGTTGCAAAACAGCTGCCATCACATATCATTATAAGGATCTGAAACACGGTTCATGTACAGATTGACCACAATTAAATTATTCAAATGGAGAGAAAATGTTAAAAGATTTATCAAACAGACCAGCACCCAGTCATAGCTTGTCTGCATTAGCTGGACCCCTGTAGCAACATTTGTAAAATAACATCTTTCGTAAATTGCATTAAACCACTTTGGTTCAGGTTTTCACCAGCTAACCATGTCCTCGAAATAAATAATTTAACTTGTGCTCCATAACTTAGTAAGATCAACTGACCTACATAATTGATTTACACCATGAATATTACAGGAGAAAATACTGAGGTTATGTGGTGACCCTGTTGCCTAATCCAAATGTAACAGCCAAGAGGAAAAACCCCTTGAAGAGGACTTAACCATGAAGAAAGGTTATTGGATTGTGGAAACTTCTTTGTGTAGTCTGTTGTTTGATTGAGCATTGTTACTTCTAGACTTCTTCGAGTATACCTTATTGACCGCTTCTGGGGCATTACAACCTCCTTTCTCAATGCAAAGATAAGGCTAATAATTATTTTTGGTCAAGCCAGCACAATTATTGAGAAAGGATTTACTGGCCATCAGGTTCTTTACCTTCTCATCTGAAAGAAGCCTTAGGCCAATACTGTTAGCTTCTGACTCAGCATTCCGGGTTAGATTTGCCACCAGACGAAAGTAACATCCAACTTTTGTGATTTCTGTACCATTTTTATTTCTTCAAAAGCCCACATGTTTAATTCAACTAGACACAATGTCAAAAAGAAAGGGACAATTCTGAAAAGCCCTCAAAAGATTTGATCTATTCAGTTGTTTTCATTTATTTGTTTTTTTTCATCTCTCTGAATATCTAGTTATATATGGGTCCTTTTACGATCAAACCTCTGTATGTAGGACAACCGCTTAAGGGGTTCTTTAAAAGGGTTCTGCTAATTTCTGAGAACTGATTGCTGAATTTTCACTGCCCAGGGGACCCTTTCCACAAATTGTTACCCAGGATTCTGGCTCTGCTATCAGGCCTCTCTTTTCTTACATTGTTAGACTCTTTAGGTTGATCTTTCATATTCCCCAGAACATTCCTAGTGAATGACCTTTTCACCCCAGGCAATTGATCTCTTCCATTGTTTCCACTCAGCACTGAGATTTTACCAACTGCTTGATAATCCCACTGGTATCCACTATTGTCACTGATATCTGTTCCAAAGTTTCTGCACCTTTCCCCTCTTTTCATGCTTTCTCTGCTTACAATGGGACACATGCGATATACCAACTTAAGCATTATAACTTCTTTATGGTAACATTGGCCACCTGGAGGCATATACCGATGAGCATTCCTCCCCCTCCTTAACATTTTTTTCCGCTTTGACTGCCTTTGTGAGTCAATATTGGCCTAACTAATGATAGCATACAGGAGTTAAATAATTCCAGTTCATGAGATATCATCTTTAGTCAGCCTGCCTGATTTTTTAAGTTATTATTATTATTATTATTATTATTATTATTATTATTATTATTATTAATAAAAGGCTCTTCTATAGCGCATGGCCACTCGTGAGCATCCCAGCTTTGTCAGTACCATTGATTCCAGGATGACATACAAGGTTTTCTGCATTAGGAGAACATCCATTGGTGAAGGACCAGCTGTAGAAGTTTCCAGGTTAGAAGCCAAGAAATATAATTCTTGGTGAATAATTTGCTAGGATTTCCCGAACTTAATATATCACCTTTTTCCCATGGCCTATTAAAATTACCAATCTATTTGAGGATGCTAGCCCCCTCACCCTGCACTCTTGATACCACATGCAGATGTGCTCCCACCATCAAATTGGACTGGCTTGTTCCAGGCATACAAAGGAAATATCGTAGTCTGAAAATTCCAAACCATGCTGTTCCAGTTCCAAATACCCCTTTCAATGTAGTATTGACTGAGAATACAACGTCATATTTACAGCCTGTGAAGTAAAAAGAGTCAGTATTTCATATAGCCTTTTGCTTTCAAAATATTTGCCAACAGTGTCCTTTGTTGAAGAGGTTAGGGGCACCACCAGACTGCGTACCTGAGGAGTTTGGATAGGAAGCCCTTCATCTGACTGAGCAATCACACTGCCAGTATTGCAGGAACTCAGTATGATCTTGTTCCTTTTGGGCTATTCGTACACTGCAACTACCTCTTTAACATTGACTCCTGAGCTCCTATGTAGCAGTTTAGCATGCCCCTTTCTTTTTAATGACCGAGTTACCCCTAGTAGCAGGGACCACTTTTTCCTTAATTCACTTATCCCAGTAAACTCAGGCCGGTGGATGTCATAAAAAGTGCCAGAAAAATCAATAGGCTGGCTAAAGTTAGGCAGATTCCCACCATATAATCAGCACTTCTGCATGCTGAGACACTTACCTCTTCATGGACCACTGCTACTGCTGCTAAATCTACTGTCACCTCTTCCCCACCTTAACCCTTTGAACTACTACAACAATGATAGGTCTAGAAAGTTAAAGCAGATCTGATGTCAGGTCCAAACCAAACTTCCACTACAGTGTTCAGCTATGTGTGCTTCAGGTGCACCCACCAGGGTCTCCAAGGGTACAACTCCCCCACACACTGCTGCAGGCCCGCACCCCAGGCTCTGTGAGGTGCCAGCACAGTGGTGCTGGGGATTTGTGTCCCTGTGCTGCCCTGGAATGAGGGGGGGGGGGGCAAGGGTTTAGGTAAATATTTCCAAAAGCTTGCTTTTATATGTGCAGTATTAGGATAGTTATAAAATGGGGAGGGCCAGTCACTGAAATCTCCACCTTTACGGCCTCAAGCCAGGTATAAAACTGAGCAGCCTCCATTGCCAGATAAACCAAAAAGCAGAGCCACCGAACAAACAATGGACGGCGCTGGGCAGCAATACCATGCTGAATGTCCCTGTGTCTCTCTGTTGGCATTCAGGTGTGTATGGACGGGAATGAGCATGATATGTTGCGGCACCCAACTCAGTAAATTAGCAGCGTATCACGGAGAAGGTACCACAGGACCATCAGGAGAGACAGGGTAAATAGAAATATATATTTGACATTAGTCCACATCAAGGCGAACATTGTATTTTTTAGGTAGAAGTTTACTTCGAGGAGACTTGAGATAGGTTTCATACCAGATTCTATAGATCTATAGAAACCCATCCCAACATACTAATACAAATTAAAATCACTTTGCATATTACCTCTAATCATCTTTAGGAATCCAGATCAATATTCCTTTTGGAGAAAGGTTAAGGACAAGTTGGATTTGCCGTTCAATCACAGATTTTGAGGATTAAATTGAGATAATGAGAACTGGAATAATTCAAAGAGAATATTATGTAAAAAGTCTAGAAAATGCAATGTAAAGAGCAAGAAATGTTGAGAGACAAATATACTTTATAAAGAACCAGCTAAAAGGACAACGAAAATAGGATTTATTTGAATGTGTAACGCTGAAGGTAATAACATTTATAAAAAGTTGAACACATTTGACTCATTTTAAAATGAGATACCCATAGAGTCACTGAGAGATAAACCATTGTTTACATTTAACACTATTGAACAGCTAGTGAAACAATAAACAGACATCTAACCTTTGGGGAATGAAAAAGGTATTTTTTTCAAATGTTGGGATTGCACTTGCTGTGAATACATTCCACAAATAGTACATACAATCAGCACTCCAAATTCTCGAGGACATTATGAAATTAAACAATGTATCAATTGTAAAACAAAATGTTGTATCTACTCAATTGTCTGCATATGTAATACAATAGAAAAGTGTTCTTCAATAAAATCTCTACAAATCAGGCGGCTAGAACATCTACATGCTACAAAGATGAGAAATACCCTATAGTTAGATATGTGAATGAAGATCATCTACTACAGCAAATCAAAACCCTGCTATTATTAGATATTTTATCCTATACAACTTTTGTGCAAAAGCAGTAATAGTGTAACTTATTGAGGAACAAGAGGCTTTCTGGATAGAGCAACTTAAAAGTGTTTCAAAGGTTTGAATGTATATCTTTATAGAACAACTTAATAGTGTATCAAAAGTTTTAAATTTATATCTTTAGTAATACAATCTTTTGTAATAACATCTTTAGATTGAATAGCACACATGGATCACAGAAATATAAACCCATTACTATAGAAAGCAGCCTATTGGCGTCGTCCACAGTACCTCTGTAGTGCAGAGGATGTTGATGGGTAGTCCGCTGTACTGCAGAAGAAATGCAATTGTTGATTTCTTTTTTTATATTAAAAGAATTTTCTTTTTTTTACACCAAAGTGGAAATGTAAGTTTGCTTACATTCTATGTTTGATTTTGTTTGGTTTGCTGTAATGCATAGCACACTGTGCACGCTAATGTCACAGCAAAACAAAACCTAATAAAAGTGAAAGCAGACCACGTCATTAGGTGCCGGGATGTCCTCTAATAACCAATCAACATGGAAAAGTCTCCCCTAGGTGGGTTCCTGCTTGAGGAATCGCACTGGTCATGCGCTCGCAAAGCAGGGATCCACTCCATTAGACCATCAGAGATTTTTTTTCCTGGAGGAGCAACCCCCTTGGGGCATGCGTCTCTGCCTCCAGCGTAACAGTTTTTCCAGCCACCCAATCTCAATCTGCCCACTTGGATGCAGGAAGAATGAGGGAACGATGGTGACAAGAGACAGGGCAGCCGTATACTGATACGGGCCCACAAGTTGCATTCTTTTACAATATACTCAAAAAGGGTCTGCCCCCGATATACAAAGTGGACTGGACAGTGTAGTTGAGTTAGATACCGAACCCAGGTGGGAGATAAAAGATCATATTCGCACAAAAAAGCAAGAGAAGGCTTGGAAAAAACAAGGGCAAGTCCAGAAAGACACAGCTAAATTGGTCAAACACAAATTGAAGCAGATCGCCCACAAGGAGGCCGTGTTGACCATCAGCATGCAAATGGCACCAGTATTAAAGGGATTTCCACTGCAAAACCCCAGAGGGTTTCGACCTATCTGTGGTGGCAGAGGCCAAGGAGGATGGCAGCAGCTAGACCCTAGGGAATGCTATTATTACCACAGGATGAGCCACCTGTAAGACAGATGTGGTTGAAGGCATACCATGAGCAGAGATCGATGGACATGGGCCAGCCACCACAAAACCCTACGAATGTTCATCCACAAAATCACGCACAGGGACACCTGAATACCACAGGGCAGTCCTTCAGTGGCCGCACCCGCGCAGCAGGGAACAGGTAGTTGGACAAACATAGTGGCAGCAACCACTGACAGGGAACTCAGCCCAACAGGGACCAGGGTCACAATCTCGGCAGGGAGATAATGCCTTCACACAAACACAGAGCCCAAATGATTAGTAAAATAAACCGCCAGCATAAATAAGAGTAATTATCACTTGTTCACTCTTTTCCTCAAAAATTGTGCCAAACCAAAAGAAGGACCAGTGAGCCAACATTGGGATTCAAAACTTTAACTTGCATTTAGGGATTCAGGGGCTGCTGAATGTGTTCTGTTGACTGAGTATCCTCACTAAAGTTTGCCATCAAGGGCGCCTGGAGGAGCCAAGGCCCCACTCTTCTGCTGATCATCCAGGGTGAGACTGGCTGGCACACACCTCGGGGGGAAGGCAGTCTGACAATGAGAATGGGCCAGTGCACTGGCAAAGCACTTAAAAACCAGGCACCCACGTCCCCAAGTCCAAGGTCAATGGGACGGGTTCCAATGACCAGGTCGCAAGGCCCCCATTCTCAGGCATTATGGTGTGTAGCCTCAACAGTGCCCTCAAAATCAAGAGTGAAGCGAACTATTGTCAGGCATTATTACTGTATTAGGAAACTGCAAGCACCTGTTATGTATTGATTTAATGGTCGCTTTTGTACATCCTTGATGAAACCATGTTTTTATGCCACAAAAAGTCACAACCTTGAATTATAGGTTTCACAATCACTTGGGACACCATGCAATGGATTCAAAATAAAGTGATTACGTTATATAAAACAACATATTTTCAGACAAAATTCGTGTTATATGCCTCTTCTCTTTCAGACATCTCTTTTCCTTTAATTATTGTGATTGTGCTATTACATACTAAGTCTCATTTGTTGACTGTCCACAGGAACCATTGTTTTTAAAACCCAAAAACTGGAGGACTTCACCCAGTGGAGCACCCTCTTTCAGTTCTAAATTGAAGTTGTCCTTCAGTGGCGGGAGCATGGATTCCCATATGCCAGAGATAGTGTATACCCCACAACCTTGCTATGATTCATAATGTACCCCAACATAGGCTTGGGTAGTCAACTAACCTTTCACCTATATTTACAGTGCCACTGTACTACTTAACAGGGTTCTGCTGACCTTTTACCTAGTTAGGTACTGCATAAATGTTGTGTGGTTTTCTCTAAAAACGAGCCTCATTTATAATGCTTGAGGAGGCTCAGAATCACAGCAGGACTACCAGCTTCTGCATAATAACTCTGTATAAGGGTAATCCCTTTTGTCATCCTCTGCTGACCTGACACAGCAAGGTAGAACCCTTGAGGGTACCTTTTGGGTATATAAACACCATATCTTCGGTCTGGCAGACAGAGAAGAAAGACTTCCATGCTGACACACTGACGTGAGACGCTGAGGGTTCCTGCACCCAGACACCCCAGCATACAGTGGTCTGACATCCCTCTCAGGGTGTCCATTTCAAGTCCAAGACAGGGTCCTACATTCTCTTACACCAGGTAATGGGGTTGGTTCTATCCTAGGAGAATTCTTGGCTATACATATACATACATGCTAGGTACATCTAGGTATATCTAATTAGGGTTAGATTTGTATGAGTATGAATTATTACTTTCAGGTATTTATATTCCTGCATGCATTCATTGTTGTAGCACTATAGTAGAAATCTACCATCTATTTACTCTGTTGGTGCATATAATCGTTTATATCAGCTTCTGTCTTATGGTTGTCACAGCACACATATTTTACACAGAATGACACTAGTTCAATAAATGCTTATTGGAAACGTCACCATCATTTATTCTGTGTATCTCACGGAGACAAAGTGAGCACGAGTGATTGAGTGAAAAGTACTGTACTGTTTCCATGATCAAAGGGTTGTCATGTTCGATAGTTGCCAGAAACTATTCTGTCCTTGGGAAGAGGAATTCATAGTGACACTGTGAGCTAGCTGGTATACAGGCGAACATATCTGGTGTGGGTGTCTGAAATCAGTCTGGATACTGATCCCACAGTTTATGTTATCTAAATGCACAGATCCTATTTAGATTCATAGGGACTACACAACAACCTCTGCAACACACGCACAAGAAGCAATAAACAGCGAGGCATCCACACAATATTGAGTCCAAGCCCTTAGGTGGGGGGGTAGCTAGGCATCCCAGAATTGCTGGGGCAGTCCTCATTCATGATCATCATGACTCTGCAGAGTTCAGCGTATGTTTTTGGCCCTACCCCAAGCTCTTCACAGCAAAGTTTTCCATTTTACAAAGACTGACATCTGTACCATACCTCTCCAAAATAGCGACAGAGGCATGCCCACTCAACAGATGTCCCTAACCACAAACCAGGAACAGCAGGTCCAAAATCTCTGAAAGAAAGCAGTACGTGGTCTGGGGGGGGGGTTGCATGGGAGAGATGGGACCCCCAGTGTCAATCGCACCTCTATGCGAGAGTCAAACACCTAATGTACCATCCCTATATTAGGCCTAGCACCTAGCAACTAACACTGCACCAAGCCTCACGTTCAGCAGCTGGAAAAATCAGTAGGCCCAACCTCAGACACCACAAGACAGCATAATCAGGGTTACAAGGGGCCACAGATCAAATTTTCAACACCCTCCGCCTAATCATAAATAAGGTAGCAGATAGCACAAGACCTGGGGAAACACACAAATACCAACAAACAAAGCCCACATTTCACTTAAAGAAAGTCTCTAGAGACAGGGCAGAGTTGAGATGTCTTATCTTATCTTATCTTAAGCTGAATTTCTAAAGCGCACTGACACCATACGTTTCCTGGCACTGAGAGAGTGCACAGGTTCCGGCGGAGCAGCCTAGCCGGTTTGGGAGAAAAGCCAGGTTTTTAGGGACTTTCTGAAGTAGGGAGCCGCTGGTCTTGATAGATAGAGGGAGGGGGCTCCACAGCTTAGGTGCCAAGTGGGCGAATGTGCGGCCACCTAATTTTTTGAGTTTGACAATGGGGGTGGCCAGCAGATGGAGGTGGGCCGACCGGAGATTGCGAGCAGGGTGGTGCTTCACGATGAGGGCTTTCAGAAAGTCTGGGCTGTTGCAATGAAGGGCTTTAAAAATTAGACAGCCGGTCTTGAAGGCTGCCCTTTGTTCAATTGGTAGCCAGTGCAATTTATGCAACAAAGGACTTGCTGATTGCCATTTCGGGGTTTTGTGGATTAATCTTGCTGCCTGGTTTTGCACGATTTGAAGGCGGCGAAGCAATGACTGTGGTAGGCCTAGATAGAGGGAATTAGAGAAGTCGAGGCAGGATAGTACCAGGGAGATCACAACTTGTACCAACACCGCGTGCGAAAGCAGGTGGGAAATCTTACGGATTTTTCGCAGCTGGAACATACTGGTCGAGATCACTGCCCCCACCTGAGTTTTGAGGGAGAGGTCCGAGTCGATAATGACTTCAAGGCTCTTTACCGAGCCAGACGGTACGGGGGACGGGCCCAGCATGTTAGGCCAGAACTGAGGGCCCCAGTATGCCAAGCTGTTACCTGGCAGGATGAGCTCTGTTTTCCCTGGATTAAGCTTTAATTGGTTAAGATTCATTCACTGCTGTATGTGGAGCATCGCTGCTTGAAATCCAGTTGCAGCGTCGGGGGAATCAAGACGGAAGATTATCTGCAGATCATCAGCATAATTGAAGACGGTGATCCTCCACCTCTTTAACGAGTGGATCAGTGGTCGGAGGTACAGATTGAATAGTAGGGTTGAGAGGGAAGATCCCTGAGGGACTCCGCATATCGTAGGTGCCTTGGTCGCAGTAAAGGGGCCCAGGCGAACCGTTTGCACTCTGCCCGAGAGGAAGGACTTAATCCACTGAAAGGCAGGGCCCTAGATGCCGGCCTGTCCAACACGGTGGAGAAGGATTTTATGGTCCACCGTGTCGAACGCGGCACGCAAATCCAGGTGCACCAATGCCTGCGGAGCTCCTTTGTCTGCGTTCCCCCTCAGGGCGTCTAGTACTGCTAGAATGACGGCCTCGGTGGAGTGAGCCGGCCTGAAACCAGCTTGATTGGGTTCGAGATAGCAGGAGCTCTCGATGAATTTTGAGAGGCAGGTGGTTACGTGGGCCTCGAGGAGCTTGGACAAGTAGGGCAGGAAAGTGATAGGATGGTAGTTGGAGAGACTGGCGGGGTCTGCTCCAGGCTTTTTTAATAGGGGTACTAATTTGACCTCCTTAAAAGAGCTTGGGACCATGCCAGTGCTGAGGGATGCATTCAGAAGGAGGAGGATGCTGTCTGGTAGGGAGAGGCAGACATACCTGAGTACGGAGGGGGGACAGCAGTCATTAGACCCTGATTTGATACTAATAGAGAGCTCTGAGAGGGTACTGGGGTTGAGGGCAGGAAAATGAGTCAAGACAGCGGGTTAGGGGGAGAGGAGTCCGGTGACCTGATGGGAGTGGGAGAGGGGATAGTGTTCTTAATATCCCCAATTTTTTCGATAAAAAAGGTGTTCAGTGCGTTACAAGTCTCTTGTGTGAGAGCCTGGACTGGGAGAGTTCTGTCGTCAGTAGTGAGATCGTTCATGATTTTAAAAATGTCTTTTGATTTATTGTGGGCTGAGAGGATTCTGTCTGAGATGTGTGTGGATTTGGCCATGGAGATCTCACTTTTATAATCTTTGCGGGTCGCAACAACGAGCAGGCTATTGGAATTGGAGTAGTCACGTCTCCAGTTCCGTTCTAGCTGGCGGAGCGTCAATTTCTGTGCTTTAAGGTCACTTGAGAACCATCTATGCGAGTTACCATGCCTGGTGCGCGCAAATTTGGTGAGGGGGCAAACCGGTCACTAGCTGTCTGCAGCCAGTTGGCGATTTCTCTCTCCATCGAGTTGACACTAAAGTCGGGAGAGATGGTGGGTCGAGTATTGGCTAAAGAATCTAGGAAGCCTTGGCAGTCATAAGAGCTCCATTTACGAGACCGCCCACCTGCCAGGGTAGGGGCCTTGACCCTGCCTCTGACTGTGATGGTAGCATCGATCAGATGGTGGTCCGACCAGATGCAGGAGGAAATGACTGGGCTAGAAATTGCTAAGTTGTGTGTCCAGATGTGGTCAAGAGTGTGACCCTTGATATGAGTAGGTACAGTAATTTGTTGAGCCAGGTTAAGGCTGGTTAAGGCCTCAAATAATTCCGTAGCGAGCAGTCCAGCTCGGACATCGTTGAACCAGTAGTTAAAGTCCCCGAAGAGAGCAATTCTGGTGTGATGGTTGAGGGGGCTGATAAATAAGTACGAACGTGAGGGCCCCTGCCGCTGTTTCAAGGTTGATGACTAAGTTGTCCACCTCTGGCAAAGCCAGGGAGGCAATGGCTATGAATTTAAATTGTTTCTGTATGATGGCTGCTACCCCACCTACCGGGCGGCTGGATGAGCGATTGGCGTTGAGGATGTAGTCATCTGGGGGAAAGCCGCTAGAATGTCCGGGAGGGAGTCTGAGGGGAGCCAGGTTTCGGTGACTAATAGCACATCAGGTTAATCAGTAGTCAATAGGATGAATAAGTCCAACTGGTGCTTTACCATGGAACGCATGTTGAGATACTTCACCCGAAGAGATTTGTAATTTCCTGGTGCCAAAGGCAGGGTGTTAGAGGGAGGGGGGGTAGTCTCATGCTCGCTGCTATCTTGTGGGCTCAGAGCCCTGCGATGGATACCCGCAGCCCGGATTTGCTCGACCGCGCCTGGGGGGGGCGGTATGTTTGAGTTTTGTAGCTCTCTAAGTGGATTCTTTGGATATAGTTGCTGGTCTATTGTAAAAATTTATTAGAAGGAATTTTTTTCCCTTCACATGTGGTAATTTTTAACGCTAATATGTCAGAAGAGTTTGCGTCTACCACCTCAATCTGGATCCTCAAGTTTACTTTCACCCAGATTATTAGACCACCCGATGGCCTTCCACTTTTAGATGGACTGGCACCTATTCCAAAAGACTTAAACCCTAGCCTATATAGTGTTACCACCGCCCAGGTTTCCTGTAACAGACAAAAATCATTAGTATCAATGAATCTTGCCCATTCGGGGTCCCTTAAGTTTTTAGAGACTCCGGCTATATTCCAAGACACTAATTTTAGTGGCTCCACCATTTCAATTGGGGTCTCAGATTGGGCCACAAATGTTGTTTCCTCAATTATTGACATTCGTGTCGGCATATCTTCTGCTACTCCTAGTGCAATAGGATCTCTTTTGCTCTCCCCCTGAACACTTTCATCCCTTGCTACCATATTAGCTAATGATGAATTGACTGCAATTGGACACCCTGGAATAAATCCAGTGGCATGAACAAGACAATGACTCAAGGTTCCATGGTTCCCAGGATCGTTAGGGGGTACCATTGGGGCCAGGATATGTTGTGAACAACCTTCCCCATGGAAGGTTAGGGGACCGAAGTGATCATCGCACCCCATGGACCTCTGGATATTGTCAATCAGTCTCGGGGCTTCCGCTTCTGTTATTCCAATCGGAATTCTCGAGCTAATTACAGTGGTTAAGAGGTTGGCCCCAGGAATCCCCATCATTTCAGCTCCATTCTCAATGCCCTCCTTACTGATAGTATGTGTTCCACTTCCCTCATCCCCTGAACTCAAAAAACATCAATCACAATCATCTAGGCCGTTAAATATGTCAAACCTATTTGTGGTCTCCAATGGCATAAATAGTTTTAGATGGTCCATTCTCCTGTTGGTGGTAGTATTGGACCTAGTTGGTACAAAATTCCACCCATAGGGATCAGGGACCGGCATGGAATAGGGCACATATGAAGGGTTCCTGACGTTTTGTATGATCGGAGGGTAGATGTTAGAGTAAGCTTGTGTTTGCATGTGTGGGGGGGGTTGGTGCTGAGGTGGAAGCGCCACTGATCTTGGATAAAAATAAGTCAGTGGTCGGGGAATAATGCAGTTGTTGGCATTACCTGGGGGCCAATTTAATATAAAATGAACAGCATTTTGGTCTCTAAAGTTCACTACCACCACGTCACCCTCAATATCCTTGAGTCTGCCCCCCAACCACTGAAGGCGGCGGACGTGTAGAATTTTGCCGCTGATGTTGCTTGCAATTGGCCTATATAAACTAAGCCAATGCATGATCTTGTTCTTCAGTTGAGCAAATCCCTCCCGCTTGTTCTCTTCCAACTCAGGCACCCCTCTAAGGACTACCACGAAAGGCACTGCTTCCGGTGGGAGTTCTGGAAGGGGGGCCCGATTTGGTCTCCCCCAAGTATGCCTAGTGCTTTCCGCCTCCCTTGTTGGTCTCCCTAGTGATGCATTACCCAGGCCCTTAGGTGGTCTGCTGGCTAAAGTAGACGGATTCTGGTCGGGTTTGCTTGTCGGTAAATTAGGAGGTGGATTAGTCTGTTTGTTATTTTTATTATTGGGGAGTTTCAGGGTAGTCGGATTCATGTTCGATACAGGGATCGGGGCAGATGTAATGGGTTGGGTAGGCAGTGTAATGATTTGCGTTGCATTATTTCCAGCTGTCTTGATAGAGGCTTCATTTCTTCCTAATTCCTGCTCTATTTTCCCTAGTCTTTCTTCCACCTTATTCAATTTCTCTATAATTGCTAGGGAATAGTTCCTAATTAAGCATTCGATGCTATCCAAAGTAACAACATTATGGGGCTACTTGAGGCACAATATCAGCTGTGGAGATATCAATGCCAGCCTCCGTATCTATATGCATGGTAGTTAGGGGTAGCGGCGTTATATTTATTACCTCGGATGCAACTGTTGGGGCCTTATCACTCCCAATGGTAGACTTTGCCTTTTTGCCAAAGTCAGAGTGACTCAGCTTTTGTTGGTAAAGTTCCCCCCTTTTCCGCCTTTTTTTGTTAGGGGGTGGGGCATAAATTCTAGGCGGCGGCGTGATTTTTTTTGCCCTGTTTCGTAACATTTTTCATGGCATAGGTGCAGGGGTAATCCGTGTCTCAGTTATAATAGGAATGCTAGTGTGATTAGTAGGCGAAAGACCATTTCTAGTTATCGTGGGGCAAGTACTAGGTGTCAGCGGACAGCCTCTAAATACAAGAGGCAGTCTATCCAACAAAAGTGCACTTTCATTGCCGTTTTGGCTCCCTTCATTAGTGGCAACAGCAGGTAAGGATGACTGAGGCAGTAACCTATTCTTCATACTTTCTACAGAACGGCGGCGTTCCGCTCGTCGCTCTGCTAAAGCAATTTCCTTGGGTACATCAGCAGCAGTCTTAGTGAAATAATTGTCCAGAGTTCCGTTAGGCGTGCCCCCTAACTTGTCCGACATAGCAAGGTCTGTGCTTAGCGGTAGCAATGACATTTATAAGAGACAACCAGCTATATATAAGGGAGCAGGGTAGACTTACTCAATACGTACACAGGAATAGATTCGGCCAGGGAGTTGGGCCCAGTCCAGTCTCCTTGGGCCTCTGAGGGCCACAGAGGGCCCGCCCTTTGCCCGGGCTTTGTCCCGCGCACGTCCCGCGAACGCGGGATATTGTGGTTAAGATATAGGAGCTGGGGGCGGGGAAGAGACACCAGGTGCGCTGGATATTGAAGCGCAAAGCACCCTGGGTCTCGCAGTCCCTGCCCCGACAGCTACGGCGATGTCCTCCTCAGGGTCCACGGGGAACAGGCTCCAGGTAGGGCAGGTTGGTTGGAGAAAGCAACCAGTGTCCAGGCACGAGCAGTTTGCCAGCAGCAATTATTTTCCTGATCACGGCTGTGAGCGGCTCCCGCGGAGCGCGGGGCGCGAGCCGTTTATGTGCCGCAAGGGAGCTGGGGGCGGGGAAGAGACACCAGGTGCGCTGGATGGTGAAGCGCAAAGCATCCTGGGTCTCGCAGTCCCTGCCCCGACAGCTACGGCGATGTCTTCCTCAGGGTCCACGGGGAACAGGCTCCAGGTAGGGCAGGTCGGTTGGAGAAAGCAACCAGTGTCCAGGCACGAGCAGTTTGCCAGCAGCAATTATTTTCCTGATCACAGCTGCGAGCGGCTCCCGTGGAGCGGGGGCCGCGAGCCGTTTATGTGCCGCAAGGGAGCTGTGGGGGGGGGGAAGAGACACCAGGTGCGCTGGATGGTGAAGCGCAAAGCACCCTGGGTCTCGCAGTCCCTGCCCCGACAGCTACTGGGATGTCCTCCTCAGGGTCCACGGGGAACAGGCTCCAGGTAGGGCAAGTCGGTTGGAGAAAGCAACCAGTGTCCAGGCACGAGCAGTTTGCCAGCAGCAATTATTTTCCTGATCACGGCTGCGAGCGGCTAGAAATTGCTAAGTTGTGTGTCCAGATGTGGTCAAGAGTGTGACCCTTGATATGAGTAGGTACAGTAATTTGTTGAGCCAGGTTAAGGCTGGTTAAATCCTCAAATAATTCCGTAGCGAGCGGTCCAGCTCGGACATCGTTGAACCAGTAGTTAAAGTCCCCGAAGAGAGCAATTCTGGTGTGATGCATCATCAAGTTTACCATCTGTTTACTCCGGAAGATGGGAAGCGAGGGCATGGGTTGAGGGGGCCGATACATAAGTACGAACGTGAGGGCCCCTGCCTCTGTTTCAAGGTTGATGACTAAGTTGTCCACCTCTGGCAAAGCCAGGGAGGCAATGGCTATGAATTTAAATTGTTTCTATAGGATGGCTGCTACCCCACCTACCGGGCGGCTGGATGAGCGATTGGCATTGAGGATGTAGTCATCTGGGGGAAAGCCCCTGAAAGAATGTCCAGGAGGGAGTCTGAGGTGGGCCAGGTTTCGGTGACTAGTAGCACATCAGGTTTATCAGTAGTCAATAGGATGAATAAGTCCAACTGGTGCTTTACCATGGAAAGTATGTTGAGATACTTCACCCGAAGAGATTTGTCAATCCCTGGTGCCAAAGGCAGGGTGTTAGAGGGAGGGGGGGTAGTCTCACGCTCGCTGCTATCATGTGGGCTCAGAGCCCTGCGATGGATACCCGCGGCCCGGATTTGCTCGACCGCGCCTGGGGGGGGGGGGGGGGGGGGGCGGTATGCTTGAGTTTTTTAGCTCTCTAAGTGTCTTCGCTGGATAAAAGAGGGGCTGTGCAGCGCTCCCAGCCTCTGTGCCCGGCCTGGCGCGGATGGGCACGCCCGCTGCACCCGTCCGCTGTGCTCCCGTCGGAAGAACTGTATTTAGCCCAAGTGTCCCACCTCCAGGCTCCACCCCTTGAAGGCCTGGCACCGCAAGGGGGGGCACGTTGCACACAGCATGCCAGAAACTGAGAAAGACACACACATGATCTCACGGCATGTTGTAACCACCAACAACACTGAAAAGTGACATGAACCCTCCTCGCACAGTCCCATGCACGAGTAGGTTGAAAGAAGCAGCCCACACCGACAGTGCCTCATGCACACACCAGGTGAGACATGATCTTGGAAAGGTGGTGGCAAAAAACCAATGCAATCTGTCCTTATGATCATGAGACCACTCCATAAATATTTAAGCGCCCTGTTAGGTACGAAGAGGGGGGGTTCAGCAGCTCATAAAATGGATTAATTTGTCTGATTATCAATAAGCCACCTTTAATTTTGAAATATCTAACAAAATACCCAAAACGGGACCCCTTCCTGTGCGTCACTAACATTGTGACTATTGGAGAGTTGCTAGCACACCCCTAAGGGAAGTACAGGAAAAATAATTGACTATGGTACACATGTAATGTTTCTTAATGTACAAAATAAACCAAGTTCCTATTCAACAGGTTTACGACAAAGTCTCCAAGTGCACCACCTCTCAGCTCCCACATTAACGACCCCAGGACAGACCCAAAATGTAAACATCAAGATTAGAAAAGTACACAGCAAACCTTTGTTTGAACTGATAAAAGGGAACCCCTCAATCAGCAGAGGACTACAGACATCTTCCCTGGATACATAAGATCTGCATTGTTCAATTACAAGTTATGTATTAGCAGTTCTATGTTTCCACATCTATACCATGCTAAATAACAGTTACCACCAATTGTCTCTTTAACAAGGATGGCAGACTGTTTTAGGATAACAGCCACATTTATAATGTGCTAAGCTTTTCTATTTTTTTTAATCATGTTAAAATTTTGCATGGAACTATGCATTTGTAATAAGATAAATAAAAGCTAGAGAAGAAGTGATATCCCTGCATTTATTCACACACAATACATGATCATCACAGAAGAGTGTATACCCACTGACAGAAACCACTAGCAAGAGCAGTATTGCCAAATGAGCAGCTGCACAGGTGTTATTGCTATGGTATACATACGCATCACTTAACCTCTCAATGGCCGCACTGCTCCAAGACCATATACCCAATAGCAAAATGATATAAAAGAAAGGAGTGCTTAAGAAGTCCAATGAAATTAATTTGAATGTATAAAATCAAGTTGATGCTGAAGCGTTTCTTGAGAGCCTCATCACATGAAATACAGGCCTTCTTAGATATCCAAAAAAGCAGGAGCCATGAAATTGTGTTTCAATCCAAACTTTTCTTTCATTTATTCTTTCAGTAATCATCCAACTTCAGCCCAGCCAATGTGTTGTGTGCCCGAAATTGGACTTTATCAGGGTTTTATTCAGTTCATCCCATGATTCATCGACAATATTATACATCAATCAACGGTCGAGTTTTCTTTACCTCAGTGCATATTGCAAAGACGGAGGCAATATTCCTTTCACACGGAGCCATCTTGGATAAATTAACTCTATGTAAGTGTAATATAAACCAATATTGGTATCGGTTGTACTCACTAGTACTTGCTGGACTGACGAGCGAATACATTATTTGATCAAAATGCATTTGCAGAAGATGGGTCCTAAACCAGAAATGTATGGGAATCTTCCCTCATTATGAAAATGTGATTATGAAAATTATAATAGTAAGCACTACATGAAAAACGTTGTTAAGCATTGATCAATAAACTAACGGCTGGACTTAGTGATATTTCAATCAAGCCTGAAGAACAGAAGAGAAAAATAATGCCTGTGTCACTTGATGAAGGAAATGCAAGATAGTTATTCAAAGATTCACTTGATTCTCTCTCTAAGAACTAGTCTCAAAGCCTGCTTAAGTCTTCGTATACTGGAGAGATGTATTCCATGTGGCCTTCTAGTGCTATTGTACTTCCGGCTCCTAGATGTTGAAGACGTCCTGAACTGAGAAGTTGCAGACCATATGAAGAATTACTTAAAGAATCCGGAATACTTGGCATATTGGCATCTTTTGGTACTGTCATAGGCTGAGATAAAGTGATGTTGGTTAATTTGAACCAGTCCTAAAGAGATATAAAAAAGACAACTGAATGAAGCTGCATATGATTTTGGTAAGAAGTCATGCTATCCTTTATACTACCATTGAAAAATGTCACTTCTTGTGGACTTACATTAAAGAACCAAGGGACTGCTGGGCTACTTATCTGGAAAAGGTTCTTGTAATACCAGTGAAGTGCCTTGTCTAAATTAGAGGATTTTCATGAAGAAAAAAAATCTTTTAGCAGTAGGTCTAAGAACCTCAGGATAGTCTTGTGGAGCCTGAATAGCAAACTGTGTTTAGGAAGCAAAAGCTGGGTTTGGGAACACAACAAGGACTTCAAAAGAACATGCTGAAGGAAGGCTCAGGCTGCATCTGATGACCTTCATTCTAACCTTGGCTACTTGGAGATTTTTTCGACTGTACCTAATGTGCTGAACCTTTGAAATATGGGTGCATGTCTTCAGTGTTGCCTTGCTGGAAATAACAATGAGAAGCAGCTTGCTGGACAAATTGCACCTCTATGTACGAGACGAAAGTCTGTAATAAGTTCTCCGAGTCCAAATGGTATCTGGCTGCATGCAAACATGTGAGCCCTTGTTCCTGCTGATATGCACTATCTTTTATTTGCCCGACATTGGTTTTTTATAATGACTTTTCCTATTGTTCTTCATTAAAGAGCCAGTGTTTCAGACTTCCATTCAAATCTCTTATCAGATGTTCTCGATTGTTCTAGGATTGTAATGATTTTTTTCTCTTGAAAGGCAATTTGATTTGGGCCTTTATTTGTTACTATTTTGGGGGATTTATTATACACATGCATTTCTCCAAGGTCTGCCTTGATGCTGATGCAAAAGTATCACATGTGAGGCAAGGATACTTCCTGAATTTATTTTGGAGATTACCAAAGTCCATTTATCCAAATGCTTCATGCTGCATTTATTGTCATAATATTCAACATCACATGTTCACAATAAACCGATGCATTCAATGAATGGTAGCTTTTTGGGATTCCATGTGTGACTTCTGGAAAAGAGAGTAACCGACCTGGGATGGTTATGTATGTTATAAACTGCTGATTTACATTTAAGTGTAATATATACCATTATTGGTATCAGTTGTACTCACTAGGGCTTGCTGGACTGATAAGCGAATACATTATTTGATCAAATGCATTTGCAGAAAATGGGTCCAAAACCAGAAATGCATGGCGATCTCACCTTATTATGAAAATTGGACTAGGAAAATTATAATAGTAAACACTACATGAAAAAACTTGTTAAGCATGGTTTTCCGATTAAATTTATGAACAAGAATATGGCCACATGTTCATAGCAAATGTATCCGGAAAGGTACCAAAGTTTCGAAGTATTACGTGAGTCTTGTTGGGACATACATCAGGCAGCATTGCAAAATAACAAATATGCTAAACTAATTTTAGGAGTTTGAGGGTGAATTAAAAACGTAGCTATTCATCAAGGACGGGTCACTGTGAAGGTGTCGTTATCTCCCAAGGAAAGAGTGAATATTGCCACAGTACACAGTAAAGCACATGTCAAAAATAATCAAGTGTCTCGCAAGAGAGAGGAAAAAGCCATAAAGGACAGAACAAACCTCCTTAAAAATGATAACAAAGGATAAAAGGCTGACACCGTATTGAAGAACCCTATGTTTGACATTTCTTGTACCTCACTCAGAGCGCCTGCTGTACCAAGTGCTCCACAATGACCGCTGAACACCGGCAGCGTGGCATACATAGCAAAGACACTGAGGCCATCAAAGTGGAAACCGGGCAAGCCTCCTACAACATGCTGGGCATGAGAATCAGAGAAACACTGACTTTTCTCACGAGGTCAGGGGAATACACCCCTGCTGATGATGAGTCTTGTTCGGAGATTTAACACTACAAAGTATTTTGGAAAATGCTGATTCTGAAATGGTGTTGTCAAAAAAATCTACAAGCTAATATGCATTTTAGTCAAGGGAAATACAGAGTTCAGGGTGCAAGCTACACCCATACCCTCCTAAATAAGTAATGCCTTGTATTCAATTTAGTAGATAACTTGAAGACATTTTGGTAAGTTGTCAGGCTAGCCTATAAGGTAAATATATAGGAGCCAATGATAATCAGCAATAACTCCAATGGAACAAGGCAGAAATGAAAATAAATTGTACCTGACACTAAGGAATGACAAGGCCTAACTATGATAGACTGGAGGAATAATTGAAAGGGGCAAATCATTTTGGGGCCAAACTCACCAAAACTTTGCGGGAAATATGCATGTTGTAAAAATGCTCTAACTATGTCCTAATGACTTTTCTTTGAATACATACCAACATATCAACGTAAAATGGACACTGAAAATGTCAAGCAATGATGATGAACTCTTTCACGCCACGGATTGCTTGGAACATTTTGGAGCATACACTAGGAAAGATGGTTGGGATACTCCAGATCTACAGTTTTAACAATGGGCAACCATTGTTTAGGGTTTTAGAATCTTCATTTCTTCATCACACTTCCTGGCCTTGACCTCTTTTCTTGCTACCTAGAAGATGAATACTCCTTGATGCCTCTCCTTTACTACGACCACACATGGCCCGCTTGCCTTGTTCTCAGCTTTTGTTGACTCTAGGCCTAACAGTCAATGTCTCTGGCAGCACCAATGTTTACTAAACCTCTCCTGTGATTGTGTCCCACAATGATGGATCCTTGTGCCGCATCCTACTCTCAAGTGTTTGAAGCCCGACACCCTCATTAAGAATTCTGTTCACTCAAATAATGGAAATAGCATTTGGTATTATATTGCCCATAACGACCATAAGGGCCGACTCAATTTTGAGCAGGTCGAGTCTCCATTTTCTATATTTTTGCAGAATCATCAGCATGTCTGCTACGGTCGCAGATGTTGTCTATCTCCTTATCTTTCCATGAACCTGTGAAAATGTCAAATCACACTTACATTGATAAGGCACCTGATGCGACATCAGTATGGAACAAGTGCTTTGTTATCTCTATTCCCGGGTCAGACAAGAACAATTGCCAAAGCAGTGTAGTTTGAATTGCCATATTTCTACGTTATTTGTTTTTAAGAATGCATCTTAGACTAGCATCTTGATGCACATAAGTTATGTCAGACATTCCTAAAGTGATGTCGAAAATTTCATCTTATATAAGATAAGTTATAAAAGGCCTGACACTTGACTACTTGCCAGGCAAGGTCCTTCACCCATGATTATCACACAAAATAGTGCCAGAGAAGATCTTACCATCAAGAGATACTGCGGTATCACTCTTTCTACTGAAAGCTGATATCAAACTATTGAGTCTGGCAGGAGAGGAGCTGATGTGTCATATGTTTACCTTTCACAGGGAGCACGGCATCCCTAGCTTATGACAAACTACAGCGACTTGCTTTAAGCAGGTATACAGTGTGCTGATTCTCTCTAAGAAACTCTAGATACAAGTAATACTATTCCATTTTTTCCTAGTTTAGTGCATAGAAGTGGATTTTTGGGTATCAGGTTTTAAAATTACATTTTAACTAAGGTGGAAATGTTTATTTTATTCTTGTTGTTTGCAACATTCATATGTGCTGTTATTTGGTATTAATGAAAATGAAATAGGTTTGCACCATCCCAGCTCAGGGCACAGGGAACAGGGCACACCAAACTACCATGCCAAATGGTAGTTTGGTCTGCCCTGTTCCCATGATGCACTGGGCCAGGGACAGACTAATTTGCATGTAGCCAGGTTCTGAGCTGGGATGGTGCAGTGAGCTAAAAAACGGTGATGGATCAAGCCCTGATCTGTTGACTGGGTAGGAGAGTTCTGCTTAATTCAGATACTCTGTCTATCACCACCCCCTTTTCTGAATCGTTTTGTCCACCATAAGCGTGGAAGGGTATGCTCAGACATGAGTCCCTTGCTCACTGCACCATCAGGATTCAAGCAAACCGGGCCGAAGACGGCTGTAATGCCAGAAACCGGTCCCCGGAAGCTTGTTTCCTTTCCAGTAAAAGAATTGGCTTGGTAGTTTGGTCTGCCCTGTTCCCATGATGCACTGGGCCAGGGACAGAATAATTTGCATGTAGCCAGGTTCTGAGCTGGGATGGTGCAGTGAGCTAAAAAACGGTGATGGATCAAGCCCTGATCTGTTGGCTGGGTAGGAGTGTTCTGCTTAATTCAGATACTTTGTCCTTCACCACCCCCTTTTCTGAATCGTTTTGTCCACCATAAGCGTGGAAGGGTATGCTCAGACATGAGTCCCTTGCTCACTGCACCATTAGGATTCAAGCAAGCCGGGCCGAAGATGGCTGTAATGCCAGAAACCGGTCCCCGGAAGCTTGTTTCCTTTCCAGTAAAATAATTGGCTTGGTAGTTTGGTCTGCCCTGTTCCCATGATGCACTGGGCCAGGGACAGACTAATTTGCATGTAGCCAGGTTCTGAGCTGGGATGGTGCAGTGAGCTAAAAAACGGTGATGGATCAAGCCCTGATCTGTTGACTGGGTAGGAGTGTTCTGCCTAATTCAGATACGCTGTCCATCACCACCCCCTTTTCTGAATCGTTTTGTCCACCATAAGCGTGGAAGAGTATGCTCAGACATGAGTCCCTTGCTCACTGCACCATCAGGATTCAAGCAAGCCGGGCCGAAGACGGCTGTAATGCCAGAAACCGGTCCCCGGAAGCTTGTTTCCTTTCCAGTAAAAGAATTGGCTTGGTAGTTTGGTCTGCCCTGTTCCCATGATGCACTGGGCCAGGGACAGACTAATTTGCATGTAGCCAGGTTCTGAGCTGGGATGGTGCAGTGAGCTAAAAAACGGTGATGGATCAAGCCCTGATCTGTTGACTGGGTAGAAGTGTTCTGCTTAATTCAGATACTCTGTCTATCACCACCCCCTTTTCTGAATCGTTTTGTCCACCATAAGCGTGGAAGGGTATGCTCAGACATGAGTCCCTTGCTCACTGCACCACCAGGATTCAAGCAAGCCGGGCCGAAGACGGCTGTAATGCCAGAAACCGGTCCCCGGAAGCTTGTTTCCTTTCCAGTAAAAGAATTGGCTTGGTAGTTTGGTCTGCCCTGTTCCCATGATGCACTGGGCCAGGGACAGACCAATTTGCATGGAGCCAGGTTCTGAGCTGGGATGGTGCAGTGAGCTAAAAAACGGTGATGGATCAAGCCCTGATCTGTTGACTGGGTAGGAGTGTTCTGCTTAATTCAGATACTTTGTCCATCACCACCCCCTTTTCTGAATCGTTTTGTCCACCATAAGCGTGGAAGGGTATGCTCAGACATGAGTCCCTTGCTCACTGCACCATTAGGATTCAAGCAAGCCGGGACGAAGATGGCTGTAATGCCAGAAACCGGTCCCCGGAAGCTTGTTTCCTTTCCAGTAAAAGAATTGGCTTGGTAGTTTGGTCTGCCCTGTTCCCATGATGCACTGGGCCAGGGACAGACTAATTTGCATGTAGCCAGGTTCTGAGCTGGGATGGTGCAGTGAGCTAAAAAACGGGGATGGATCAAGCCCTGATCTGTTGACTGGGTAGGAGTGTTCTGCTTAATTCAGATTCTCTGTCCATCACCACCCCCTTTTCTGAATCGTTTTGTCCACCATAAGCGTGGAAGGGTATGCTCAGACATGAGTCCCTTGCTCACTGCACCATCAGGATTCAGGCAAGCCGGGCCGAAGACGGCTAAAATGCCAGAAACCGGTCCCCGGAAGCTTGTTTCCTTTCCAGTAAAAGAATTGGCTTGGTAGTTTGGTCTGCCCTCTTCCCATGATGCACTGGGCCAGGGACAGACTAATTTGCTTGTAGCCAGGTTGTGAGCTGGGATGGTGCAGTGAGCTAAAAAACGGTGATGGATCAAGCCCTGATCTGTTGACTGGGTAGGAGTGTTCTGCTTAATTGAGAACTCTGTCCATCACCACCCCCTTTTCTGAATTATTTCGATTTTAGAGCATGGTTCTGCTGTAGTTCAACCTATCCAGTGTGATCTGTTAAACTGTTCCTTAGCCTCTGGTCGCGTTCCTCAGAGCTTGAAACATGCAATGGTCATCCCACTCTTACAAAAACCTTTGCTTGACACATCGGACCCTGAGAACTACCATCCAATGTCTCTTCCACCTTTCTTTTGCAAGATTTTTGAGAAGCACATGAACAAACAGATCTCTAACCTTGTAGAGGGAAATGACCTGTTAAATGGGACTTAGGCTGGCTTCTGCCCCTCCTATAGCACTGAATCTGCCCTGCTGTTAACTACTGAGTTAGTACATCAGATCTTGGACTCTGGTGACTCTGTGGTGATCATAATGTAGGACTTGAGTGCTGCTTTCAACACTGTGTCCCACATTATCTTGATTGAAAGATTGTGGAATTGTGGTGTCAGGAATCTGGCCATGATCTTGCTTGCCTCTTTAGTGCGAGGGCATACCCTTCAGGTTTTCAAAATCACTCTTGGGTGTTCCCACTGCATCAAGGAGTGCCTTAGGGATCCTCCCTGAGTCTAACTCATTTTAAGATTACGTCCATCCCTTGGCTGATTTCATCAAACTCTTTAGTTTTACCATAATCTCAGCTTATATTAACTTGTTCCCAAAATAGTAATGACGCTGCCCCCTATTTGTGCTTGTGCCTTCCAGACATCACCACCTGGACATCAATTGTTTAAAAGTGAATGCAGGTAAGACCAAGGTCATGTTCCTGGGCAATCAGCACAATGTTTGGTCCACTGCTTGGTGGTCTAACAGTCTAGGTACACTACCTTCCCTAAAGTCCAATGTAAATAATCTTGGTATTTAGGTTCAATCACAAATCATCTTTTGATAACCAAATAACTGCACTAGCTAGTAAATGCTTTGTGTTGCTGAAAATCCTTTAAAAAACCTAGGATTTTGGCCAGAGTCAGCTCAGAAAACTGCAGTCCAAGCTTTGATTATATCTAGGCTGTGCCATTGAAACGTCCTCTACATTGGCCTGTCTCAATTGCGACTTAGCAGACTTCAACTTGTTCAAAATTCTGCAGATGCTTATTGTTAAATCTTCCAAAATGTGCCTCCATCAGGTCAGGACCTGGGTACGCTGCGTTGGCTTTGATGAGGCAGACAATTGCATTTAAAACTTTCTGTGGTTGTTAGAAGGTGTAAGCTAATTTTCAGTTGCTGGTCATACCACATGTTCCAGCAAGGTATTTAAGATCAGCTGAAGCCAACCTAGTCATTACTCCTAAATACAAAAGAGTGGGCAACAGTTCTTTCAGGCATTTGGCGCCAAAGCTGTGGAACTCTCTTACTTTAATAAATTGACAGGCTCTGTCTGAAGCATCTTTTAGAATCAATCTAAAAACCTGGGAGCTCATTTACAATATTTTTACTCACAGCAGCCTTGCCGTGCATCAAAAGAAAAAGGAAGGAATGCACTGTATCTTCAAGATATGGTGCATTCCTGTCCATTTCCCCTGCACTTGCACACACCGGGCTATCAATCAATCAATCCATACACTTGTAGAGTGTGCTAGCTACCCGTGAGGGTCTCAAGGCGCTGGGGGGAGTGCAGCTACTGCTCCAAGAGCCAGGTCCTGAGGCGTTTCCTGAATGTGAGGTGGTCCTGGGTCAGTCGAAAGTGGGCAGAGAGGCAGTTCCACGTCTTGGCCGCCAGGTAGGAGAATGATCTTCCTCCTGCGGTGGTTCTGTGGACCCGTGGGACGAGGGCGAGGCTGGTGGAGCGGAGTTTGTGTGTTGGAGTATAGAATGTGAGGCGGTTGTTGAGGTATTCGGGGCCTATGTCATGGAGCTTGTTGTGTGTGTGGGTAAGGAGCCTGAACGTGATCCTTTTGCTGACGGGGAGCCAGTGCAGATTTCTCAGGTGGGCTGATATGTGACTGTGGCGGGGGATGTCGAGGATGAGTCGTGCTGATGTGTTTGGTATGCGTTGGAGTCTTTTCTGAAGTTTGATTGTGGTTCCTGCATATAGGGCGTTCCCGTAGTCTAGTCAGCTGGTGATGAGGGCCTGGGTGACCGTCTTTCTAGTTCCGGTAGGGATCCACTAGAAGATATTACGGAGGATGTGCAGGGTGTTGAAGCATGAAGATGAGATGGCGTTGACTTGCTTGGTCATCGTGAGAGAGGTGTCCAGGATGAATACCAGGTTGTGTGCGTGGTCAGTGGATGTCGGTGCGGTGCCCAGTTCTGTGCGCCAAGGGAGTCGTCCCAGGCGGATGGAGATGGTCCGAGGATGAGGACCTCTGTCTTGTCTAAGTTCAGTTTCAGACGGCTGAGTTTCATCCATTCAGCGACGTTTTCATTCCTTCCTGGAGGTTGAGTTTGGCGGTTGCTTTGTCTTTGGTGAGGGAGAGTATCAGCTGGGTGTCGTCAGTTTATGAGATGATGTTGAGGTTGTGTTTGCGTGCGATGGTGGTGAGGGGGCTCATGTAGACATTGAAGAGGGTTGGGCTGAGCGATGAGCCTTGGGGTACGCCACAGATGATCTCGGTGGTCGTGGAGTGGAAGGGAGGGAGGTGGACTCGCTGAGTTCTGTCGGAGAGGAACAAGGTGATCCAGTCCAGGGCTTTGCCTTGGACCCCGGCGTTGTGGAGGCGGGTTATTAGGGTACGATGGCAGACTGTATCAAAGCCGGCTGAGAGGTCTAGTAGGATGAGGGCAGTCGTTTCTCCGTTGTTGAGTAGGGTCCATGCAGCAATGCACTGCCCCCTTGCCCCATGCTGTAAGGGAGTCTGCGTTGCAGGGGGTGATTTTTGTTGTGCAGCCTCCTGCACAAAAACAATCAGGTGAAGTGTGTTCCTCTTTCTATGTGTGCTGCAGATTACTGCACAAGCAGATAAAGGAAAAACTAGGAGAAATAATGGCATTTCTCCTCGCTGCGCCCCCTTAACGTCTCCCCTGGGGAGGCGTATAAATCTGATGCATTCCCAGATTTGCAAAACTTTGTAAATCTGGAAATGCATCAGATTCAATAGATGTAGCATGGGAACACCCACAGCAACACCCATGGAACACCCCTTTCATGCAGAGTAATGTGTGAAAGGGGGACATATATACAAGGCTATGAACACCCACACAGGGTGGCTTAATGTGGCCTTGTAAATATGGGCAGGCACACTGCACCGAGAGTGTGTCAAACAAAGTGATACACCAGAAGCACAACAGGCTTGTAAATAAGCCCCACAGTTCTTTATGTATAGATCTTAATGGTTTAGAACTTGGTGCTCACTTTTCTCACAGGATCAGAATTCTAATGCTTGGACACTAAATTTGAAGTAACTATGGATCTTATTACGATGTACGATGTCTGACAGACACCACTGTGGACTGGAACCACCTGTGGACTGGTTGGCGATTATGCCAGCAGAATTTGGATTCAACTGCCCTATGGGTTATCCTAAACATTCATTTTTCAATGGCGGCTTGTGCGGCTGGCGGAAAAGGCCTGCAACACAGGCTGCATTGAAAAATGGATGTTTGTAAACATCCCTGCATCACACGGTGCAGGGTTGTTTAGGGGGCACACCACATAGCAGATGCCCTAGGGGGCCTCTGCTATGGGGCCCCCAAAGTCACTTTCCGACAGCCTTTCCATGTCTGAAAGGCTGACATGGAAAGGCTATGGGAAAGTGACATCATAATCCCGACGGTAGAGCCGAGGCTGGCTTCGCCGTTATTATGGGATTATGTTTCCTTCCAATGCTCTGATGGGCTCCTTGAGCCTGTCGGAAGCACAGCAGAATCCCCCCACGGGTTTCCATATCACCGCGGTCATTGTAATACTGCGGTCGGAGGAAAACCATTGATGTCAGAGGAAAACCATCAATGTCGGGCGGAAAGCCTCTGACCAGCTGTCGGATGTCTCTCCGCCTAACATCGCAATGGGTCCTATGTGCTTTACAAGTTGACCATCATTAATATTTGTTTGCAGTTACCACAGCATCCCTTGATCCTTGTTTAGGGACTATTAGTAAACCCAAAAGCATTGACACTACTTCAGCAATGTATTGGGTTGGGTTATGCAAGGCTACAGTAACCTGTCTTTCACATTCAAGTGTTAGTGCATTGAACTAGTTTATCAGTGATACCCGTGGATGTAAAAACAAACCCTGTAGAGCTAAGCCAAAGTCTCAGTTCATGCAACAATGGTAAAGATCACCTTCACGTGGATGAACATCACATAAATTGTCATGGGATCTCAGTAAATCTAGACTTTTCATGTTAAGTACTCATTTATTTCTGAAATGTCTTCTTAGGAAAAAAGCAACTATAAGGACCTTGAAAGCCACATCTGGGTAAAGCTCACTAATAATTTTGTAAGAAATTAATATTTCTCTTCAGTTCTTCTAAAGTGAATATGATCAGCATTTAGACCATTTTAATTATACACGGTAACTCTCTGAGTTCCTTATCAAACCAATAAGTGGAATTACTCACTTATATGCTCCCAAGTATACCTCTATGTCCTTTATTAAATCACGTCTGGGTGTACATATAAATATATTCATGGGAAATGAGCAATTGTCAATTTTTACTTATACAGCATATCTACATGAATCTCACACACATGTTCTTAGGTAATGGATAACTTTCTCCATTCTTTGCAAATTGGATCTGGGACCTGGTGTACCCCACAAATATTCTCCTCGGAACTAAATAACTATCTGATTTCTTGTCAATATACATCTGGATGGAAATCATCAATAGTCCATCAAACAGAGTGGCTCGCTACATTCCATGATAATCACATGTAAAATGACATCACTAACAATATAATTGTAATCACCTCAATAAGACTTTTCTAATAGTACTCTTCTTTTTGAATCAGCATTACATCTGAAGATGAACAGCTTCTATCTCCTCCACATGCCTTTTATCTGTATTGTCTGTACAAAGACACAGAGGGGCATTTGTACAAGGAAGTGGCGGAGTGAGGCATTCGCCTTCCTGCCTAAATAAGGTGAGGACCCTGTCGCCATCACAATGTCAGTGAAAATGACGTTGTGATGGTGATAGGAGTCTGTAAATATACCCAAGAATGTACATCACATTTAGCATTCCTTCACATCTTGCAAAATGATAATCTCCCACAACACCTACATATACATTGATTATCTCTGCCACAGTCGCTCATACATTCTGCTTGGAACCCGATTTCAAGCAGTGGCTTTACTTTTGAAATTACATTTGCAAAGTAATAGAAATTCTGAGTTTTACAGAAAACTCCACACTCTAAAAATGTTGCCCTCACAAATTTAGGTAGGTCAAACTTGAGAAAATGTATTTGGGAGAGAATGTGCAAAAAAGGCTTAACAAACGGAATACAGATTCTACATGTTATGCCTCATTTCCATGTACAAGCCTCAGAAAAGTTTTTTTTTTAATATTACCCAGTAAAGGCCTCACTTTGCAGAACCAGTTTTACCAAAAGTGGTAAATACACCACACCATACTACCAAATTTATATTCAGTATCCTAAAGATCATACATTTATCTTTGTTCAATAAAGAAACAGTGTCTATTTGTGCATCTGGCAACTGAAGAGAACTTAGGGCCTTATTTATGAGGCCTTGCGACAGTGCTGCACTTCTGTTGCGTCACTTTTTGTGATGCATCGGCGGCGTAAAACATGCCTTCTGTTGCGCCCTATTTACAAAGTGACGCATCTAAGCAGATGCGTCACTTTGTAAACCCCTGCGCTACATTATACCTGCATCAGGTATAATGTATGCAGGGTGAGCATTCCCACGTAAGTAAGCCTCGTAGAAGTGATGCAGTGAAATCTACCAGATTTCACTGCACCACTTCTAGGGTGCAAATGTGTCAGTATCTTACACCTGCCTCACAGCAGGCATAAAACTGATGGAGGCTCTTTCACATGGGGCTTTTGTGACACACTCCAACAATGCGTCACTTTTGCGCCTACAGATACGTCAGAAATACTGATGTATCTGTAACTCCTTGCGACATGATGCGTCATACAGTAAATATGGCGCATCCATCATGTCGCAAGGAGGGCAAACTAAGAAGTGACGCATGGCTGCTTTCACTCAGCGATGCATCACTTCTCATAAATGAGTCCCTTAGTATCCCTACTGAACAAAGCACAGACATGAGGGTATAAAATTAGATAACGCACCATATAACACAAAATTAAGCGGAATGCTTTCCAATTTTAATGAGACATCCAGTTATTCTACACTGCACTGTGATTGGTAGCATGCTGTGTGCTGAAGAAAACTCAATTAATTCGGCAGAAACTGTAATTTTCACCTCAGTCATGATTTCGGGCAAAGATGAAATGAGGTCCTAAGCAAAAACAGAGGTAAACTTTAAAAAGTGCCATGCGTTAGCGCAATATGCTATGCCCCAAGTATGCCAAATAATCATCTACCATATGAGGTGCAATACTAATGCAGACAAAACAACAAACACACGTTACCAGGAGTGCACATTTGAGAGAACACATCAAATGCTTCTAACCCAGGCAAAAATATTCTATAAATACTTATCACTGTGCTCACACCGCATCTCCCACCATGACAGACCACACACTAAACATCAACAGCACACATTATTCTCTCCCTGATGAAATCACACTTGCTCACCAAGGTCCGTTCCACCGCACGCCACAAGGAATCTCTACACAGACTACACCATCCATTTGGCATCTGGTAATTCTAACATAACCCCTTAAGCATCCTTTAAGAAGCCCCACAGCTCAATCTATAGACTTAGGGGGATATTCTCAAGAACGTGTGATAATTACCGCAAAATTAGCTTAAGGCAACTCTGCACATCGCAGTCTATCGTGGGAAAATAACGCTGTGTTAACGTTGTATTCTCAACACAGATGTACAATGCGATAATATCACAATACCACATCAAATGACCTTGTAAAAATTAACGCAACACCTAAAAAACGTGAAACACGAACGCGAAAATAGTAACAATGAGGCCAATTGCGATGCAAGAATCATCAATAACCATTGACAGGCCTGCAATTCCATCATGTGTGAAAATGCACCATAAAAGCAGAACAAAAAAAAAGGGAGAAAAAAAGAAACTGCGTAGCACCATGGATGCGCCCGGACAGAGTGCTGAGGCCAACATTAAGCATGGGCGGAAAATCCGTTCCGCTCGCAAAATCCGCGAGCGGAACGGATTGGGTCAAAAGTTCAAGCTGACTTTTGTAACTCTTTTAGAATGGCGCCGGCAAGCTGCCAGAGCCATTCTAAAATAGTTACAAAAGTCAGCTTCAACAGGAAGCTCTAATAGATAAAGTAAAGCAGGTCAAATTCAGTTACAAAAATGCTCAAATTCAGTTACACAATCATTAATCACGCCAAACTTGGGGTGATTAATGATTGTGTAACTTAGTTTGACCTTCAACTCCAGCACCTGCTTTACTTTATCTATTAGTGGTCCCTATTGAAGCTATTTGCAGCTATTTTAGAATGGCGCTGGCAGCTTGCCGGCAGCATTCTAAGTGGGGCTGAGGGCAGAAGGGCGCAAAAGTGGGACAGAGGGCAGAAGGGGACAAAAAATGAGTGGGGCAGAGGGCAGAAGGGCACAGAAACAAGTGGTGCAGAGGGCAGATGGGCATAAAAAACGAGAGGGTGGCAGTGATTAACCAGCAAAAAAAAAAAAACCCGAAAACGCAAAGCGCCTCGCGAACACGCAAAGTGCCCCGCGAACCCCCGTGAACTCGCAACAATAACAAAATCTGCAAATTCGCACGAATTCGCGAATTTTGCGGATTGCGAATTCGCAAATCCGCAAATTCGCGGATTGCGAATTCGCAAAATTCACCCATGCTTAGCCAACATGAACCTCACAAGCCCCACAGACCACCAGCAAGGAACCCTGGGGTCGGGGAAGCCCAAGGAGAAGAGGAAGAGGAAGACAGAGTTCAGTTCGCAAGAAAACCGGATATTCATCACGGAGGTGATAGAACATTAATAACAACTGTTCGTCAACTCCACTGAGTCATTGGCAACACAAACGGAAACATGCCAGTCCATCGTGGACAACGTGAATACAGTCGTAGTATTGAGGAGGTCAATGGAGGAGGTCAAGAGGCCCTGGCATGATGTGAAAAGCCAAACCAAGCAGAAACCCGCTGTCAACAGGAAGGCAGCCATGGCAATTGGAGGTGGTAGTCTTGCGCCACAGGAGGATCTGGAGGAAATGGTGGCCACAGTCATCAGTGTGGCGATGTTAAAGGAGTTGGGAGTCTGGACACAGCTCTCTATGACCTGGCACAACATCAACAGGGTGAGTAACGACCAGGGACTTGGGTAACGGGGGAGATGGGCACAATGGCACACATGTACAAGTATGTGTAGCACACTGCACACCACAATGACCCTGGATCATGTGGCACACTGCAGCACACATGCAAACACCAAGTAGGCCCCAGTACACAATGTGCCCAAAGGAGTCCCACCCCACACATCACCAATCTCAGTTTTAGTCTGTGTGCTTTTTCCCGCCTTTTCTTTGTTCCCCTCTTTCTACTGCTCTTTTCTTTCTTTTTTCTTCTCCCAGACTTTCCTTTTTTCAATAACACAGATCTACTAACTCATTTGTAGGCTATCGGTAATTGGTTTACTTTTTCTCTTTACCTACTCGATCGGTGTCTCTATGGTGGTGAATAATCTTTGGTCTTTAGTGTCTTTAAGCCTTAATGTCCATACACCTGTGTAGTGTGTTCTCTTGTTATTTACTTTTTTCTTCCCATATAGGAACACCAAATTTGAAGATTGATTGGGTTCCCCATACATATTTTTACTTTGTCTCTTGTTTGTAAGTATTTCTTCTTTTCTTTTCTTCTTGATCCAAGCCATCCTTCTCAGTTTCAAGAAGTCGGTCTATGTTTTTCCATCCATTTTTGATATTTTTCATGGGTCATTTATCATCTCATCCACTATGGATTTTAGGTTGTCAGCATATTTCTGATGCTGAAATTTGCCTTATCTGAATTTATTTGTATCAATGTTGATTGTTTTCATGTAATTTGGAAGTGAAGCGTACTGCTGTACCGTGATATTTCATTTAAATATATCAATATGATTTATGTACAATTCAGTTGTATACATTGTATACAATATATGTGGCCGTGTAAATATGTAGATAATATATGTGGCTATGTAAATATGCATTTTTGAGTGAAACCATATGTCTAGGTGTTTTTTGTTTCAAATATAATTATTTTTCTTCATTGTGCCCTCTGTATATTATTGACTGTCACCTATTTTATTTAATTGTAGTGCAATAGACGGTTACCTGATGAAGGCCGAGAAGCCGGAACGCGCGTAGTCTCTATCTACCATCATTTTCTTGTCTAATGATATGTCTTAGTCTGTCACGTCTTTTAGTAGGCTTTCAGATGCTGCTTTGTAAAGAATTGATCAGTCCATGATAGTACACGAGTAATGTATATGAAATTTAATTGAGAAATGTATTCATAAAAAAGATTTTTGATCAATAAAATTTAGAGAACCTATTTATCAATTAGGTGTTCAGTCGCTTTTACATTGTTTTTTTTTATTGTCTTTTGGTCTCTCACCTAGTTTCTTCATTATAGTTTTCTAACTTAGTTATAGACCTTTCCCAAACTCATTATATTTCCCTATGTATAGCAAGTTCATTAGTATATAGGGGTCCCCTACTTCCAAAACAATCACACCTGACATAGCAGGAAACCATGAGATGAAAATGTATGTGTACAACCTCACATTCGTGATGTAGTCCTAATGCCCACTGTCCTGCATCAAATAGTCCGCTCCTCCCAAACAGTCACAATGTACATTGTCATGCAGTCTGTATGTAAGCGTGAACAATGCGTCAACATAAATGTCAACACAATGTCAAAATGCATTTCCCCTTCACATTGCAGAGGGACAAACAACACCTCCAGCAGATCAGACCAGACAACTCATCAGTGATGCTGAAGAGGACCTCCACACATTCGACACTAATGCCCTGCAACAGTTCATGGACATCTTAGGCAATCTACCTCCAGGAGCAGGGCAGCCCAGCTGCATCGAGGAGACCCTACCCACTGCACGGACCACACAGCTGGAAGAATCCACCACTACAGATGGCTCCCAGCACCCACCAAAGCAAACATTGCATTCCAAGGCCAGGTGTCAGATGGCCAGAAGGAGGTGGCCGAACAGGTGCAGGTGCGGTTCGAAATCATAGAACGAGAATTAGATCACATACGTGGGTGTCTAAGTCCCATCAGGGACCCCTTACACTCCCCAACAGAGGCCCACATGGCAACAGAGACACATGCATTTGCACATTTCCAGTACTGAATCACACCCAGAGCCCGGGATAATAATTCACACCAGCACGCTGGACTTGCGTACGCCGGCCCAGTCCACTCACCTTATGTACTGAGTGGGGGAGGACAAAGCTACATGTCTAAGATCCTACCCACTGCCTGCGGTGACATGTTTGCATCCGCTGTACACAGCACAATGTAATGTTGTAGGGTCTGGGGCCCTCATGTATACATAATGATCATACAAACACACTAAGATAGTTTGTGGTACTGGCTACGGCCACGTCCACCAGGCACCTTTATTGCCAGGGTCACATGTACATTGAAGCCTGTGCTGAATGTGTGTGGGGTGAGTGTAAGCCAGCCCCCATGAAGTGGTTGGTGCTGGCAGCAACTTGAACAGTGATAACAATTAAAGTGGAAACAGAAAACACCAGCATAACTGAAACAACTGCGAAAGATCATGGTGGTAGCCGGGGCAAGTACAGAGGTCACACAATATGCAATCAGAAGGGTCCGTGAGCTGCAGTGCACTGAGGTTGTTGCATCAGAGCTGAGCGTGCTCATGTGAACAAATTTCCCAGCATTGTGTCCTTTCAGGATATTCCTGCCGCAGCTGCAGGGGGGTGTGTTACACCTGCATCACCTTCCACACTGCCTGAGGTGACATTGCTGCGTGAGCTGTCCACAGCACAGAACTCAATCAGAAATGGTCCATGAGTTGTGGTTCACTGAGTTAGTGGCACCTGAAGAGCTGAGCAGAATATCAAGCTGAGGATGGCACCCACAACAGGTGTGAGCAACTCTGATATTCTGGCAGTAAGGCTCTTTAGATTCTGGCACTTGTTGTTTGGAGGTGGTCCTGGTGGTGGTGGCATGTGCATCCTTTCTTCGGTGATGCGACGTCCAGGCAGGTCAGGACTCCATTTGATGTGTGAGCCCAGGTAAACCGCAGTTGAGGCCGGAGGCAGCGGACAGCACAGGGCCACAGGCACATGGCATTGATGACCCCAGTCCATCGACCCAGAGGCCATCCAATATTCAATCCTACAGGGTCCATGACTTAAGCTGTACAGAGTTAGTGGCCCCGGATGCACTGCGGACGGCACAGGCACACCGCCATGGGATGGTGACTTGCGGTCCACTGAGGTAGGGTCACGCAAGCTGAGCGGGTCCTTATCGATGTCGAAGGTGAATGTAGCAGAGGGTTGAGGGGGACAGTGGAAGGTGTCCTCCAGGGCATAATGTAGAGGGCAGAAGCGGTAAATGGAGGAATGGAGTGCTACAGCCTCGATTTTACCACCAAGTCAGTATCACCTACATGATGATGAAGACAACCCCTAGTCCATAGACTCAGACGCCATCAAAGTTCCACCTGAGAGTGTTTATGAATGTCGGGGCACAGACTAAATGGCACCGGAGCTGAAAGGGGATGCAGTCTGCGATGAGGCATGTACAATGATATAAACTCCGCCATAAATAAATCAAGGCTCAGTTCCAAATGTGTGACCAACTCGACCGCAGTGTAGGCCGGAGGCAGCAGTCAGCAGGGGCCCACAGTCACATGTCATTGGCTCGCGATGCATAGAGTTAGTGACACCAGAGAAGTTGTTGGTAGTGTTCGAACATCTCCGTAACGCCGATTGTTTTATCCTACGGATTGAAACGCGTCTTCTTCTTACACCTCTCCTAGCGAGCAATGAAATTAACTCTGCCATTAAGAAATCAAGACTCAGTTCCAAATGTGTGACCTACTCAACCGCAGTGTGAGCCGAAGGCAGTAGTCAGCAAGGGACCAAAGACACATGTGGTTGGAAAGCTATACACAGACTTGGTGGCACCACATCAGAGGGAGTACAGTGATATTAAATGTCCTATGAACATATGAGCTCAGCCATCAGGATATCAAGACTCAGTTCCAAATGTGTGAACTACTTAAACACAGTGTAGGCCGGAGGCAGTGGTGGGGTACGTCAACCAGAAAGGATTACTGCGGGCCTATGTTGTGGAGGCCGTGATGGTTGGAGGAGGCTGCCAAGGTCACGGGCCTTGGGCTTGGAACTTGCACCGGCATGTGGTGGGCCCTCTTTGACATACCCCGGTCTCGGCAGGTGAGCAGTGCGGCCTGGGTGCGCAGGGGCGGTCAAGATGGGTTCGGGGACCAGTGGCCTGGGGTGCAGCAGGCGCACAGGATTGTAGGGAACACCACTCACGTCGGCGGTGTTGGCCTTGTGGCGGGGTGAGAGTCGCCGCCCTGGCAGACACGTTGGGAATTCTGGAAAAGAACCACTCCCAGAGCTATGTGCTTTTTATTTACACCCCACGCTAGCCTGGCGTGCGCCGGGCAAGCCCACTCCGCTCACACTTACAGGGGGGAAGTAACAAGCTACATTTCAGCGATCTTCCCCACTGGCTGGGGTGACATGGTGTCATCCACTGTCTACTACACTCCAAACACCAGCAGTGCATGTCGACATAGATATGTCTGTGGTCTGCATACTGCAGTCTGTCCAGCACATCCATGCCACACTTGGCATAGTGTAAATTCTCATTCATGGGTCACTTGCCTCCTTCACACATGCCTGGTTCCCACCTCTCCCCACATTCTGCTTTTGTGTGGCTGTGGTGCCAGGCCATTGTTGGCTCATGTACATGGCTAGCCCAGGTTACCACAGTAAGTTGTGCTGTCGTGTCTGGTGGGTGGGCATGTTGTTTGACATGTTATGTGTGAGTTTGTAACGTGTGCATTCCCAGAGTTTTGAGTTGCATGATTGTGCAGTTGGGGTTTGTGGTGTGTTCATTTGCTACTTAACGATGAGCAGAGCAGTTCCATAGGTGTCTTCCGGAAAGCCCTGGTTAATGTTGGACTGTCGGAAGATGTAGGAATCATGCACACTGACTGGGTAGTAGGTGAAGACATTGGTGAAGAGTCCCTGGTGGTCCACTATTGCCTGCACATTGATGGAATATGTGTCCTTTCTGTTGAGGTAATTGTGTAGAGTCTCAGCAGGGTGCACAAGTAGAACATGTGTGCAGTGAATTGCCCCCAACACGTGCGGGAAGCCAGCTATGGCGTAAAAACCTTGCCTGGTCTCCAGTTGTTCCTACACAGTGTGGGGGATGTGAAGGTGCTGGGGTAGCAAGCTGATGATGGCATCCAAGAGAGTTGTGATGAACTTTGATAGAGCTGGCTGTGAGACTCCTCCAACTCCGGTAGTTGTTGGCTGGAAGGTACACGAGGCCAACAGCTTTGTCTGCGAATGGATGTTGGTTGTCCGCTGTGTGGGTACCTTCAGCCTGTGGGCAATGATGTTTAGGATGCAGAGGATGGTTGTCCTTTTGAGCCTGTTCTAGGCAATGACATACTCGTGTGTTTGGTCTGTAGGGTGGTGTATTTTCTGAAGGTCCGCTGTCTTGGTTTGCACTGTCTCTGTGGTAGTCTGGGGGGATGGGAAGGTCCGGGGGGTTGGTGGCATGCCTGGGGGTGGTGACAGTGGGTGTTGTGGCCCTCTTGGGGCTCCAAGCTGCATGATCAGTAGCTCCATGGCATCTGTTATTCTTCAGGTGTGGCTCTGGCCTGGGCATGAACACAACAGTGATGGCCAGGGCTCCCTTTGCTGGTGCAGGTTACCATCCGATTTTACACCAGGTCAGAGCAGGTATTAATTTCCTGCTGCTAACGTGCCTTATTGCCTGTTTTGGGATCTTATTGCCAATCTGGCTGGTCACTGAGAATGTTGTGGAGTGGTGGTGTTGTGGCTTTTTGCACAGGAACGCCCACTCTGCATCTCATTAGCAATAGTTGCCGGGCTTCATCTGTGGCAATGTATTTTGCAGCTAATATCTCAGGTAAACTGGTGATATGGGCTGTTAGCACCAGCTTGTGAATGGGGCGCTAAATTTATTGCCACTTTGGCTGCCATAAAGTGCTGATAACTTGGAGATAGATCCTTGAGAATATGCCCTATAGTATGACAAGAAAATAATATATATAACACATGATTTCAGACTAAATCAGGCTCTGGCAAGTGATGGGGACTTATGAACCACCTTGAAAGTTACTGGACTACTAAAAGGCATAACTAAGAAGCCAAACTGGTGGTAGAATCTCCACCATATAAATAATGTCCAAACTGTTGGGAACAATGGGGACGACAAACTCACTGGTGCACAGATGGGCGGAGGGAAGAGATGGCTGATATAGAGCAAATGCAGTTGATGGACAGAAAGATGGAATGAGGGGTGGATGGATCGCTGGATCAGTTGATTGGGGAATAAGAAAATGATTGTTTAGTTCTAGTATAATTAATGGAAGTTATAGAATGGATAGACAATATTCTGGGTATTTAGGTCGATTGAGCAGATGGAATAAAAGAGTAAGCACTGAGTAGAACGGTGGATAGATATTAATAGAGATGAAAGGGTTCTGTAGAAGACAAAATATATTGAGAAACAAAGTGGATTTCCAATTTAAATGAATATCAGATGGAATGTTGAGTAGTAGAAGGAACAGAGGGAGAGGAATAAAAGAATAGTTTTTTTTAAACAAATAGAAGGGGGTGCAATGCATTTATTAGGTAAGAAATTGTGGTTTGAAGACCTGCCATCACACAAAGTTTCACTGTGTGTCATATAATATTGGCAGCCTTCACACGATTACACATTGAAGAATAAATATCACATGGTGCGAACATGGACAGCTGGAAACCACTGCAGAGAGTGGATTTCCAGCAAGCTCGAGGTGAGGAGGGTCGGTGCCCAACATATCCATCAAGAGCTTATCTACCTTCCAAGGTGTCAGCTGCAGTCTCAGAAGCCTTTGCAATTTGTATTTTGGGGGAGGGGTCTGCATGGACAGTTCCGTGCTCCAAGGTATGCCTGGACAGTGGCGCCCTCCAAGGGGCTGCATGGACACTGCCACGCTCCAAGGATCTGATTGAACAGTGCCGCGCTCCAAGGCATGCATGGACAGTGCCGCGCTCCAAGGGTATGCATGGACAGTGCCGTGCTCCAAGGCATGCCTGGACAGTGCCGTGCTCCAAGGGTCTGCATGGACAGTGCCATGCTCCAAGGCATGCATGGACCGTGCCGTGCTCCAAGGGTCTGCATGGACAGTGCGGCGCTCCAAGGCATGCATGGACAGTGCCGCGTTTCTAGGTATGCATTGACAGTGTTGCCCTCCAAACCCTGCCCCATCACCCTAGCCCCTAACACCTCCAGGGGTCGCAAAAAAGTGATGTGCCTTAAGCCCTTTAACTAATACTAGTTTCTGCCCCTTCCTCAAACAGTGGAGATAATGTGAACATGAGCTGTACAGAAAAAAATTGTAGGACAGATGCCAGCATTATTTTCTTCCTTTTGCCATTTGAAACGAAAGTCACACATGCATGTATTTCTACTTTCAAAAACTTGCAAATGATCACCAGCCTTGACGAACCCGTGGGAAATCCAAGCTTCTAAAATAATTGAGTTCCGAAAAGTTCTCCCAAGATGGCTCCCTCTAATTATCCTACTCAGCAAGAACAAGGGATCAAAGAATTCAATCAACGGGATCTCATGCTGCGCCTTCCTCCGAGGTGATGTTCTTGGCGGCGAGTACACGGAGGACAGACTCAAGGTCAACAGCCTTGAACATGGAGGCAAAATGTACCCCAACCAATGAGAGCTCAGAAGGGAGCAGACCAGAGGAAGTCGCTGAAACAACCACAGAACATATCTGTAGAACTAACAGCAGAGATCAGACAATGAGGGGGAGCTGGATGAGGTCGGAGCCTTTAGCTTTTAACATTTGAATGAGATCCAAAATTGGATTCATGCTAATAGCAGATGTATATCTTTCATGGAAAACTCAAATAAATTCATGAATGCAAGAGAGCGAGTGCTGCTGTTGTCTTTTCGCTGAGAGAAATATACTGATGTAAGCATACTTGATAGAAGTTCACGTCTGTGTGTTTTATATCATGCAAAACCTGAGCCTGGCTGGCTACGGCTGTACATTGAAGCTTCTGGGACATCCACAGAATATTCATGAAGCCCAGATGAGGGCTAATGGGTGCAAAATGCCATGGTTGTTATGGTATGTTATGTTACGTTTTGTTTTGAAACAAAAATTTGCATAGTGCATTTTCATGATGTAAAATTGTGATTTACTTTATTTCACAGTATGCTATAATTTTTTTCACCACATTAGCAGAGGGGAAAATGGCACTTTTTTCCTCCGGAGCACGTAAATATAAGTCACATTTTGTGGGCCAAGGACTACAGGCACAGAGATTTTGCCTTAAATAATAAGGGTATATTACTAATATTAATATTATTAATATTATTATTATTATTATTATGGGGAAAGAGTATCATTTCTGCATAAACTTCCTCCTATTAGATCCAGGTCATGAAGACAGACAATGCAAGTAACGTGTGCATAGCAACAGGGCCTACATGGACCTGTGGGGAGTGCCTCACCAATGAAGGACAGGCATGAGGAAGGAAAACATAAACGACTTCTCTGCTGCATTTGTAGTGCTTCGTTTATAAGTGGAGATTAAACCAGTGTATGCACCTGCAGACAGTTAATTTTCACTTCAGACCTGCATGCCCAGCTGTGCAGTGTGTGTATGATTTAGCCAGGGTTGATGGCAATGAATTGAGCTCTTAGCAGCTATTACCACCTTCCTAATGCCCAGCAGTTTGTCTACTCACCCTGACTGTACATTTCCTCTACCTTCCTGGAGCTAATTTAGCCTAGAACTCCTGCATCCTCAGGATGCTGTAACTCTTTGCCCGCTTAACCCAGCGGTGGCCTAGGACCATTACACGTGGGGGACAAGGCTGACAAGACCTGAGAAGAACTAACAGCGCTTCAACTCCAGGTTCAGGTGAAGTACTGTTGTGTCAGCTGCAGTGGATACATTTTATATGCAAGTGAGGGTAGGGACAAAGGGCTAAATTAGTTTGGGCCAGATTCACAGAATGCACTTAAGACAAAATCCTAAACTTCCTATCATTTTGGTATTCACAGAAGGCACTTATTCATTTTGGTATTCACAGAAGGCACTTATTCATTTTGGTATTCACAGAAGGCACTTACTCATTTTGGTATTCACAGAAGTTAGGAGTCCTAACTTTAGGACTCCTAAATGCCTTCTGTGAATACCGAAAGTCTTAAAATTAAGATTTTTCTCAATTTATTAGTAGTAAAGTTGGGACTCCTAACTTTAGGACTCCTAAATGCCTTCTGTGAATACTGAAAGTCTTCAAATTAGGATTTTTCTCAACTTTACTACTACTAAACTGAGAAAAATCCTAATTTTAAGATTTTCGGTATTCACAGAAGGCACATAGGAGTCTAAAGTTACCGAAATGAGTAAGTGTCTTCTGTGAATACCAAAATGAGTAAGTGCCTTCTGTGAATACGAAAATGGTAGTAAGTTTAGGATTTTGTCTTAAGTTAGTCCTGTGAATTGGGCCCTTTGTGCGCATGCACTTGCGTGTTTGTATGCATGTGTGTTTTTGCTCATATAAGAGTAGAATACATGGGTGTGTTTGTGTGTACTTTTGTGTGTGTGTGCGTGTTTAACTTTTAATGAGTCACATATGAGTGGAGGCCAAGCATTTGTGTCTGTGGATCTGTTGGAGAACATAGCCATAGTATGTGGGGTCCTCAAAGGCCAACATTATGAGTCCCATAATTTCGCCATGAAGATAAATCCTGATGCAATAACATGACCTGCAATTCCAAGTGTCCCTGGGCTTGGAATTGTCAGATGTGCGAATGCTGACCCCAATAATTCTGGGCCAAGAGACGGCAGACAATGTTACAGGCAGCCTCACAGCCCAACCCCATCTGATGCCTGCAAAACCATGGGGAGCAGACAGTGCTTCCCTGAAGAGCAAGGCATCTGTCATGATTTACTGCCCTCCAACCCCACAATCTTTGTCCCCTCTGGCTTTTGCTCTGACATTTTACCTCGGCCCTGAGCAAAAAACAGATCATTGTACTCCTCCCTGAAATTTGGAAGAAATGTATGGATAATGTCCTGATATTATTGGGCCCATGCAGTTGTTCTCTTTTCTGAGGAGGAAAGTTGTAAATACCAAAGTTAGTTCTGGTTCCCTGGTATCCCCGCATAAAATTATAGCTCACCTATAAGGCACACCAAAAGTATAGTGAAACATTAGTGAAGAAGGTGCTGCTGCTTTGTCCTGCCGCCGTACCTTTGCCCAGTCCTTTACCAGGCACGGCCCTTTCTGAACCAACTCCAATGCGGCTCACAAGTTTGCAGTCTTTCTTTTGCCTTCTGCATCCTTCTCCACTTGCACTCCTTACTCTGGCTTGCTTTGCTGCTTTTTCACTTCATCCTCTCTTTCCTTTCACTCTATCACTCTTGCTTTCTTTGACACCTTTAAACTGCTTGCCTCTTTTCTTTGTACTTCTTCTTTTAACCCTCCCATTTTGATCCATCTTCAATTCTTCTTCACCTTTAGTCTCTTTGCCTCTCTTTTTTAATTGTTGTCACAGTCTCTTTGCACATTTCCTCTTTTTTCATTGCTCTTGCACTACCTCTGTGGAAACCTTTGCCTCTCTTTTTCATTATTCTTGCACTATCTCGCCTGCCGATTTTGTTTCTTTTTCATCGCTCTCCCACTATTTCTTTTGCACCTTTTGTCTCTTTTTTCCACATTTCAGCTTTTATGCTTTCTCCTCATTTCCCCATTCTTCTTGTTCATCTGCACTATCCATAGCCTCTGTCTTTTTTCGACTCCTTCTGAGCCCTTTCTCCCCTTTGCAGCCATCCTGCCTTTTCCCTGCACCACTGATCAGCTTACTGCGCCCCCGTTTTCCAGTCTTTTTCTACCAACACTCCCCGTCCGTGGCTCTCTTACCCATTCAGGACCCCCTTAATGGTGGCCACAGCGTGGATGAGCAGTGGGTGTGAGTAGCAGGTGGATTGCTGGAGTGCAAAATGTATGACCCATCTGGCTCTTCAGTGCCCCGCCATGCCCAGCACCTGGAGCCCTTGTCTCCCTCTCATCCACCACTATCCTAGATGCTACTCAGTCTCAAACCTCCTCACTTTTCACACTGGGCAACCTTCCAGGTGCTGCACACAAGCCTTCCCCACCTGCACTGACCATGCAGTCTCATGAACCCCCTGCAGTTTTTACTGTAACCTGACAGCAACCCCTGACACCCTCCCTATGCATGCAATTTAACCTCATACACCTCCACATACAGCACCCACTTCGGTATGAAATGACTTCTCCTCAACAACCGCTCACTCATCAGGCACACCATGGAAGTCTGGGACCCTGGAAGTCTAGGACCATATGCACAACCTTTCTCTGGACCTCCTATTCCTAACTGAGACCTGACTCAACCCAACATTGACCCACATACTCACGGTGGCTATCCCCCAGGTGTAAGGTTGCAAGAAAGAGCAGACCCTGCAAACCCAGAGGAGGACCAGCCATCATCCAATGCTCATCCTCTTCATAGCTGATTGCCTCCAGGATTTTTCTGTTAAAAGGGACGTAGAGTGCAGAACCTTGCCAGTTGAATCACTGTGGTGTGCACCTCCGATCCGTGCTGCTCCCCTGATGGACCGAGCTTCCGTCTGATAAGTGTGCCTCGCCTCATCTCCCTTCGGAGTGGGTCTATGAGTGCGCCTGTTGAGCCTCCTGCACCCACCGTTGGTTGCTTATGGACTTGGTCTGGAGCGTTTGTGACCCTCGATCACCCCCAGCCTCGGAGTTTCTGCTGGGTCGTTTCTGGAGGGGTCAGCATTGCTACACCCGCACGGCCCTCTGCCTGCTCTTTTGTCCAGGACTATCGCACTACTGCCGCTAGCGGTTCTTCGCTATACCCCCACAAAATGGCGTTTCCCCAGATTGCCCCTGAGGGTCATTAAATGGACATGTTTCCTGGCCGCTCTTGAGGGTTGAGTGGTTTCCCGCCCTCAGGATCTGGCCTTCTGCTCCCCACTCTGCACCTCAATGCAGCCTGCCACCTATTCTGTGGAGTGAAAAGGAGTTTAGCCAAATCACTGCCGCCGATCAGGGCTCCACAAGATGTGTCCCCGGACTTGCCATTAACCTCTGTGCACCTGGCTGTCTGAGAACCCGTGTTTGCATCAGCATGTTTTTCTATACAGCCGGCTGCCCAATCTGAGGAGTAACACGGAGCGGGCCAATATGATGCTCAGCAGCTGCCATTGATTAACGCTCATTAAGTTTAAATTAAAATTAATAGGATTAAATTAATATGGCGGTGACCAGATCTCCTCAGCCATTGAGAAGTGCTCATCAAAATGGCGGTGACCAGATCTCCCCAGTCATGCCTTCAACCTCTGTGAACTTGGCTGTTCTGGGGGTGCCCGCTGTGTTGCGGCCGTACAATCTTGAGATCTAACTAATTGCACTGTGCCTCAAAGCAGTCTCTAGCCCATCTCTGATCGCTGACCTCTGCTTGTGCCCTGCCAATGATCCTTCCAGCTGAGAGCACTTTCAATTGAGTCTATAGCAGGGATTTCACTCACCGTTATCTGGCCTCAACACAGCCCTCAGCACATCTCTAGACCTCTGAACCGCTGATGTGCCCTCCTGCCTACCCTTCCCACTGGGGACACCTCCAATTATTCCTGAGGTAAGACTTAAACCCACCATTATCAGGACTATGTAGAGCTCGCTTGCTTCACAAACCGCTGCTGAAGAGTCATCCCTTTAATGAAACGCTACTAGTGTTGAGGCCCTTTGTGATTTGCCCATAGTCTTAGCCTTAGCTCTTCTGGGCCCTCTATGTGTGCTCGATGGAACTATGACGACGCCCCCTCGGTGGATACCAAAACTGTTTGTACCTACTGCGGAGCCCGAGCAACCTTGGCCAATACCCGGTGAAGCTGTCCTATGCAGCTATAGTAGAGTCCGGCACCTTGGCCGTCACCTATCCAGCCGGTCATCTGACATTGTTTTCCTCGTCTCCCCTGTTTGTGTCTCCTTGCCTCCCCTTCCTCCCTCCTCTGTGATTCTTTTGAATCTAACTGATGTAACTATGTATCCTGTAACTCGCTGATTCAACTGATGTAGATACCTACTGAGGAGCCCGAGCAACCTTGGCCGATGCCCGGTGGAGCTGTCCTATACAGCTATAGAGGAGTCTGGCCCCTTGGCCGTCACCTACCCAGCAGGTCATCCAACATTGTCTTCCTCGTCTCCCCATCAGTGTGTCCTTCCCTCCCCCTCCTCCTTCTCCCTCTATGTTTCTTTGATTCAAACCGATGTAACTATGCAACTGATTCAAATGATATAACTATGTATCCTGTAACTTGCTGATCCTCATGTAAAGCGCTCTGATGCCTCCAGATCTAGCCAGCGCTATAAAATACTTTGCAAATAAGTAAATAAAAAAACAATAAAAATGCTCCATCACATCAGAAAACTCCAGCAAGCACCTAGAACACATTGCTTTCAAACTCAACATCTATAGCAACACCACCCTAGAGGGACACTACTATTCAGAAATGTATAAAAGAGGTGCAGAAAGAAGCAAGAGCAGTGCAGAAAGAACCAGCAGAGGTGCAAAAAGAGGCAAGAGGGGTGCAGAAAAAGGTAGGTGGGGTGCACAAAGAGGCAAGAGAGGTACAGAAAGAGGCAGGAGGGGCACAGAAAGAAGGAAGAAAAGTGCAGAAAGAGGCACAAGAATTGCTGAAAGAAGTAACAGAGTTGTAGAAAGAAGCAACAGAGGTACTGAAAGAGGCAAGAGAGGTACAGAAACAGAAAGGAAAGGTGCAGAAAGGGGTACAGGGGTGCAGAAAGAGGCAAGGCGAGTGGAGAAAGGAGCAAGTGAGGTGCTGAAAGAAGCAACAGAGGTGCAGAATGAAGCAAGAGAAGTGCAGAAAGAGGCAAGTGAGATGCAGAAGTAAGCAAGAGCAGTGCAGGATGAACGAACAGAGGTGTAAAAAGAGGCAAGCGGGGTGCAGAAAGAGGTAGGAGAGGTACACAAAGAGGCAAGAGAGGCTCTTAAAGAGGCAGTGGGGGTACAGAAAGAGGCAAGAGAGGTGCACAAAGAGGCAAGCGATGTGCAAAAACAGGCAGGGAAGGTGGTGCAAAAAGAGGGAACGGGTGTAGAAAGAGACAAGAGAGGTACAGAAAGAGAAATGAGGGGTGCAGAAAGAGGCAAGAAAATTTCTGAAAGAAGCAACAGAGGTGTAGAAAGAAGCAAGTGAAATACAAAAAGAGGTGAGTGAGGTGCAGAAAGAAGCAATAGCAGTGCAGAAAGAACCAAACAGAGGTGCAAAAAGAGGCAAGAGAGGTACAGAAAAAGGCGGGAAGGGTGCAGAGAGAGGCAAGCGAGGTGCACAAAGAGGCAAGAGAAGTACAGAAAGAGAAATGAGGGGTGCAGAAAGAGGCAAGAGATATGCAGAAAAAGCAACTGAAGTGCTGAAAGAGGCAAGTGAGTTGCAGAGAGGCAAGAGATCTGCAGAACAAAGCAACAGAGGTGCTGAAAGATGCAAGTGAGGTGAAGAAAAAAGCAAGAGATGTGCAGAAAGGCAATAGAAGTACAGAAAGAAGCAACAGGTACACGAAGAGGCAAGAGAAGTGCAGAAAGAGGCAAGAGAATTCAGCAATAGAATGCTGAAAAAAGCATCAGAGGTTTAGAAAGAATCATGAGAAGTGCAGAAATAGGAAAGTGTGGTGCAGAAAGAAGTAAGAGCAGTGCAGAAAGAACCAACAGAGCTGCAAAAAGAGTCAAGAGGGTGGCAGAAAGAGGAAAGGGGGGTGCACAACGATGCAAGAGAGGCACAGAAAGAGACAAGAGGGGTGCAAAAAGAAGGAAGAGAGGTACAGAAAGAGGCAAAATAATTTCTGAAAGAAGCAACAGAGGTGTAGGAAGAAGCAAGAGAAGTACAAAAAGAGGCAAGTGAGGTGCAGAAACAAGCAAGAGCAGTGCAGAAAGTACCAACAGAGGTGCTGAAAGAAGCAACAGAGGTGCAGAAGGAGGCACGTGAGGTGTAGTAAGAAAGAAGAGGAGTGCAGAAGGAAGCAACAGAGGTGCTGAAAGAAGCATGAGGAATGCAGAAAGAAGGTAGATAGTGCAGAAAGAAGCAGCAGAGGTACTGAAAGAGGCACAAAGGATGCAGAAAGAGGTAAGTGAAGTGTAGAAAGAACTAACAGAGGTACAGAAAGAGGCAAGAGTGGTGCAGAAAGAAAGAAGAGAGGTATAGAAAGGCAAGAAAGTTACACAAATAGCGAAGAGGGAGGCAGAAAGAGGCATAAGGGGTGCAGAAAGAAGCAACAGAGGTGCAGAAAGATGCAAGTCAAATGCAGAAAGAGGCGACAGGTGTGCAGAAAGACGCAGGAGAGGTGCAGAAACAAGCAAGAGAAGTACACAAAGAGCAAAGAGAATTGCTGAAACAAGCAAGAGGCGTGCAGAAAGAGGCATGTGAGGTGCAGAAAGAAGCAAGAGCAGTGTAGAAAGAACTAATACAGGTGCACAAAGAGGCAAGAGGGGTACAGAAAGAGGTAGGAGAGGTGCACAATGAGGGAAGAGAGGTACAGAAAGAGGCAGAAGGGATACCAAAAGAAGGAAGAGAAGTGCAGAAAGAGGCAAGATAATTGCTGAAAGAAGCAACAGAGGTGTAGAACAAAGCAAGAGAAGTGCAGAAGAGACAAGTGAGGTGCAGAAAGAAGCAAGAGCAGTGCAGAAAGAACCAACAGAGGTGCTGAAAGAGGCAACAAAGGTGCAGAAGGAGGCAGGAGAGGTGCAGAAAGACGCAACAGAAGTGCTGAAAGAGGCATGAGGGATGCAGTAAGAAGGAAGAGAGTGCAGAAAGAAAAAACAGAAAGAGCTAAGAGAATTGCTGAAAAAAGCAAGAGAAGTGCAGAAAGAGACAAGTGAGGTGCAGACAGTAGCAAGAGCAGTGCAGAAAGAACCAACAGAGATGCAAAAAGAGGCAAGAGGGGTGCTTAAAAAGGTAGAAGGGGTGCACAAAGAGGCAAGAGAGGTACAGAAAGAGGCCGAAGGGGAGCAAAAAGAGGAAAGAGAAGTGTAGAAAGAGGCAAGAGAATTGCTGAAAGAAGCAACAGAGGTGTAGAGCAAAGCAAGAGAAGTGCAGAAAGAGACAAGTGAGGTGAAGAAAGAAGCAAGAGCAGTGCAGAAAGTACTAACACGGGTGCAAAAAGAGGCAAAAGGGGTGCAGAAAGAGGTAGGAGAGGTGCACAAAGAGGCAAGAGAGGTTCAGAAAGAGGCAGGAGGGGTGCCAAAAGATGGAAGAGAAGTGTGGAAAGAGGCAAGGGAATTACTGAAAGAAGCAACAGAGGTGTAGAAAGAAGCATGAGAAGTGGAGAAAGAGACAAGTGAGGTGCAGAAAGAACCAACAGAGGTGCAAAAAGAGGCAAGTGGGGTGCTGAAAAAGGTAGGAGGGGTGTGCAAAGAGGGAAGAGAGGTACAGAAAGAGGCATGTGAGGTACAGAAAGAAGCAAGGGCAGTGCAGAAAGAACTAACACAGGTGCAGAAAGAGGCAAGAGGGGTGCAGGAAGAGATAGGAGGGGTGCACAAAGAGGCAAAAGAGGTTCAGAAAGATGCAGGAGGGGTGCCAAAAGAAGGAAGAGAAGTGCAGAAAGAGCCAAGAGAATTACTGAAAGAAGCAACAGAGGTGTAGAACAAAGCAAGAGAAGTGCAGAAATGGACAAGTGAGGTACAGAAAGAACGAACAGATGTGCAAAAAGAGGCAAGAGGGGTGCTGAAAAGGGTAGGAGAGGTGCACAAAGAGGCAAGATAGGTATAGAAAGAGGCAGGAGGGGTACAAAAAGAAGGAAAAGAAGTACAGAAAGAAGCAAGAGAATTGCTGAAAGAAGCAAGAGAAGTATAGAAAGAATTTCAGAAAGAGGCAAGTGGGGTGCAGATAGAAGCAAGAGCAGTGCAGGAAGAGGCAAGAGAATTGCTGGATGAAGCAACAGAGGTGTAGAAAGAAGCAAGAGAAGTGCAGAAAGAGGCAAGAGAATTACTGAAAGAAGCAACAGAGGTGTAGAACAAAGCAAGAGAAGTGCAGAAATGGACAAGTGAGGTGCAGAAATAAGCAAGAGCAGTGCAGAAAGAACAAACAGATGTGCAAAAAGAGGCAAGAGGGGTGCTGAAAAGGGTAGGAGGGGTGCAGAAAGAGGCAAGAGAGGTACAGAAAGAGGCCGTAAGAGTGCAGAAAGAAGGAAGAGAAGTGCAGAAAGAGTCAAGGGAGGTGCAGAAAAAACCGAGAGCAGTGCAGAAAGAACCAATAGAAGTACAAAAAGAGGCAAGAAGGGTGCACAAATAGGTAGGAGAGGTGCACAAAGAGGCAAGATAGGTATAGAAAGAGGCAGGAGGGGTACAAAAAGAAGGAAAAGAAGTACAGAAAGAAGCAAGAGAATTGCTGAAAGAAGCAACAGAAGTATCAAAAGAATTTCAGAAAGAGGCAAGTGGGGTGCAGATAGAAGCAAGAGCAGTGCAGGAAGAGGCAAGAGCATTGCTGGAAGAAGCAACAGCGGTGTAGAAAGAAGCAAGAGAAGTGCAGAAAGAGGCAAATGAGGTGCAGAAAGAAGCAAGAGCACTTCAGAAAGAACCAACCAAGGTGCTGAAAGAGGCAAGTGAGGTGCAAAAGAGGCAAGAGATCTTCAGAAAAAAACAACAGAGGTGCTGAAAGAGGCAAATGAGGTGTAGAAAGAAGCAAGAAAGGTGCAGAAAGAAGGAAGAGAAGTGCATAAAGAAGTAACAGAGGTGCAGAAAGAAGCAAAAATGGTGCAGAAAGACGAAAGAGGGATACAGAAAAAGGCAAGAGAGGTGCAGAAAGAGGGAAGAAGGGTGCGGAAAGAGTCAAGAAGTGTACAGAAAGAAGCAAACGAGGTATGGGAAAAAAAAGGAGGTGCAGAGAGAAGGAAGAGAAGTGCAGACAGAAGTAGCAGAGGTGCAGAAAGAAGCAAAAAGAGTGCAGAAAAAGTAAGAGGGATACAGAAAAAGGCAAGAGAGGTGCAGAAAGGAGGGAAGAAGGGTGCAGAAAGAGACAAGGAGTGTACAGAAAGAAGCAAATGAGGTACCGAAAGAGGCAAGGAAGGTGCTTAAAGAGGGAAGAAAGTAGAAGAGATTTGCAGAAAGAGGCAAGAGAAGTGCATAAAAAGAAAGAAGTGAGCAGAAAGAAGCAACAGAAATGCAGAAAGAGGCAAGGGATACGCAGAAAAAAGCAAGAGTGGCTTGCACACCATTAGGACCAATTTAACACCCACATTTAGCAATAAGTAGCAGGTGACCATTCTAGGTTTGCAGAGGGCCTTCCACCACGCTGTAGCACTTGTCGCTGCATTTTTTGTAACAGACCCCCACATTAACATAATTTGTGTCTCGGGGAGCAGGTGGTGCCCGGGGTATTGTGGGGAGGGGCAGGAGCCCCCCACACAAATTTTAATTAGCAAAGTCCTTGTTGGTCCCCATGAGCAGGCCTAGGGCGTCAAAGTGTTTCTACCCTGCCCCCTTTTCTTGTTCTTTAACCTTTTTTTCAGTTTTCTTGTGACTCGGTTACCGAGTCACGAGATGGCTGCCAACACTTCCTGGTATGGAATGTTGGCAGCCAATCAGAAGTCAGCTCTTGCTCCGGAGGAGTTGCGACTCCTCCTCGGTGCTCAGATATATAAATTTTTACTTTTTGAATTTCTCAAGAACTGCTGAAAGGATTTACACCATTTAAAGAAAGGTCACTTTCTGAATCAAGAGCTACCTTTTTGCCAAATTTTGTGAAATTCCATTCAGCAGTTCAGGCCGTATCCGTGTCTACAGTTCCTATGGAAATTACAATGGGGTAAACAAGTTTTGGGACCCCCTTTTGTCTTGGCCCCAACTTGACGAATCACCCCAAAACTTTCAAGACAGGAGCTTACTAGAGCGCCCCATTAGTTTTTAAAGTTTTGCGACGATTCATCAAACGGCACCAAAGATATTGGCAAATCAAAAAATGCTTTTTCTATGGAAAATAGGTCCTAACAATAACTACCTACTGGCAACTGCCAGTAGGTAATATAGATATATACATATATGTATGTGTATATATTACCTATTGGCGGTCGCCAGTAGGTAGTTATAGTTAAAACCTAGTTTCCATAGGAAATCCGTAACATTCTATTTGGAATAAATTTGGCGCCGGTGGATGAATCTTTGTGAATTTCTCCAAGAAGATGGCCTGCTCCGCTCCTCTTCTTTCCTGAAAGTTTGGGGGTGATTCCTGAAGTGGGGGCCGAGAAAAAAGGGGGGTCCCAAAACGTGTTTTCCCGATGCAATTTCCCATAGGACCTTTAGCCTGGGCTACAGCCCGAACGGCTGATAGGAATTACACCAAACTTGGCAAAAAGGTAGAGTTCTGTTCATAGATGGGCCTTTTTAGGTCTCGTAGAGAGACCTATTGCCGCCCATCCACAAAGCTGACTTTTTACGATGAGGATTTTCAACAGTTCATGAGAATAGAATCACGTGACAAGCTCCTCATGCACGAGCTTGCCCGAGCCTTCCTCCTGCCAGCAGCATTTCTCCTGCACTCGGCCCAACCCCCTCCCTCTCCATATGGTGCACTCTGCCTCAGGCCAGCATCTCTCCTCCCATAATTATTCATTCACTGCAGGGCCTGCGTCTCGTCACCCTTCCTCCCCCTGCCAGCAGACTTCAAAGGCTCCCCCAGCATGCGCTCGTCCGGCCTCACACCCCATCACCATATGCTTGTTTTTAATATTTCTTTTTATGCGCATGAAATCGATTTTTGCTCAACTCATATGAATTCGACACTGCCCTGCCTTAGTGGAGACATTCCCACTAGATACTCTTATGTAGCTCACAGCTGTGGTTATTGGTTTAATATATATGAATTCGACTTCCCCTTCATGAAATCGCACCTGTTTTGCTACTTTTACGTGCTGTTTTATATCGTAAAGGTTTTAAATAACCATAAACAAAGTATTCGAATATAACATTTCTGTTCTACGCACCCACACGGGTGGATACTACTAGCGATATGCCGTTTTATTAAAGCACCTGAAAAGCAGCAACAAATGTTTGGTGGGCGAACCCCACGCACTGCGTTAAGGGGTGCTGGATCTCTTGAATACCTCCAGCATGCCCGCACCTTATCATTTATCAGAGAAGGAGTTGATATGGCGGGGCTGTTTACCTTGCACAATCTCTAGTGTTAGGCAACTCCTGTACACAAGCACAGTTAAAGATAACATACCAAAGTACAATCCACCTCTAGAGGCGGGGCACAATGTCGCTTGACAAAGCCTGATCACTGAAGAAAGCTTGCGACACCAGGGCACTGAACAATAAACATGATTGAAACAGACATCCACAAGCAACAGACATCCACACGCATCAGACATCCACAAGCATCATACATCCACAAGCAACAGACATCCACACGCATCAGACATCCACACGCATCAGACATCCACAAGCATCAGGCAACCACAAGCGTCAGGCATCCACAAGCGTCAGGCATCCACAATCGTCAGGCATGCACCAGCGTCCGGCATGCACAAGCGTCCGGAATGCACAAGCGTCAGACATCCACAAGCGTCAGGCATCCACAAGCGTCAGGCATCCACAAGCGTCAGGCATCCACAAGCGTCAGGCATCCACAAGTGTCAGGCATCCACAAACGTCAAGCATTCACAAACATCAGACATCCACAAGCGTCAGACATCCACAAACATCAGGTATCAGACATTCACAAACGTCAGGCATCCACAAGCGTCAAGCATTCACAAGCGTCAGACATCCACAAGCATCAGACATCCACACGCGTCACATCCACAAGCATCAGACATCCACAAGCATCAGACATCCACAAGCATCAGACATCCACAAGCATCAGACATCCGCAAGCATCAGACATCCGCAAGCATCAGACATCCGTAAGCATCAGACATCCACAAGCATCAGGCGTCAGACATCCACAAGCGTCAGGCATCCACAAGCGTCAGACATCCACAAACATCAGGCATCAGACTTTTATTTAAGTATTAATTATTTAAAAAAATTAAAAACCATTGTTATTTCTAATATCAGTACATGTAAGTCATGTAAATACAACACATATTGCATTGCAAATGCTATAGGTGTCACATTTGCGAAAGTTATAACTATTGGCATGGTAAATGACAAAGCTATTAATTTCGCTATTTTCAAAAACAAAACCTAAATAAAAAATGTGTCATTTACAATACCAATAGCTCAAACTTTCCTAATACAAGACCTATTGCATTGCAAATGCTTGTTGTTAAATGATGTATATCCGTTCAGTAGTTCCTGAGTAAATCAAAAGCAAAATTATAGATATATATTGGAGGTGTTACAGTAAGCTTACTGTACTCTGTACCTTCCAGACCACGAGCTGAATGCTAATTGGCTGTCAACTGTCTGTCAACACTCTAAACCAGAAAGTGTTGGCAGCCATCTTGTGCCTCGGTAGACTGAGGCACATGAATGCAGGGAAACAATGGTGGAAAACACGCAAAGGGGGCAGGGTAGAAACACCCTGACCCCCTACGCCTGCTCAGGGGGTCCCACAAGGACCCCCAAGGCCCCAAAAAATGTTATTTTTTTTAAAAATCGCAGGGTTCGCGTTGTTACGCGTACCCTGCCGTTAAAAAAAGAATTTGCATATATATATTTTTTTTTTACATGGGGATTCCAACTTGGCATACTTATGCTCAATCAAAACAAAATAATAATAAATGTGTAAGTTGACTGCCAAATTCCGTTCCTTGTGCCTCCACTATTTTGACCCCGTCCCTCTCTGCTGTCACTCCTAGACCTCCAATTTTCGATATCCATCCGGCAACAATTTATTTAAATCAATGACCTGCACTGGGAGTCAGAGCCGAAATATCTCTCATCGCATTTCCACTTCCAATCTCTCTAGCTCAAACTTCCAATCATCTCTCAACCCGAAGAAGGATACGTCAATCTTTCCGGCACTGTTTGCACTCCAAGCCTCGCTATCAAAATTAGAGCAACTCTCATTGGCGAAACGTCACCAGTAAAGAATCTCGTTTGCTGTACTTTCTAAGGGGACCTCTGTCTTTTTAAAATGGCGCTGCTCTGAGTTTCTCACTAAATGCTAGAACTGTAGCTCATTGTTGCCAGATTCGTTGTCTGTTAGTTGTGAAGTGTCTGTAGGTGCCTCGCAGTGTGTATGCACGGCCCTGTGCATAGTGTGAAGTGTGCCATGGGGGTCTCCGTCTGTGAGCCCAACCCATAGCTTGCTAGCTCTGTCCTAAACCTGTCCTGACTCCTGCTGCGGACACCTCTCCTCTAATGCGGACACGCTCTCCTCTGATGCTCTGGCAAACACGGGCCTTTGTCAGAGGAGTGCCCCTCAAAGTGAGCTTTGTGACAGTATCACGACATACCGTAACCAGATGTAATGATTCCCAGCCTATTTACAATGGAAGGATGAAGGGCTGAGACGGTCATTGCAAGATTCAGGCTCAACGTCTGCAGACCACAGTGAGCCCTGAATTCACTGAGTGCTATTGCCGGATTCAGTTTCGTGATCTGCACTCCCGCCACAGTGATCACTGAAGACATCGAGTGACATTGGTGGATTCAGTCTCGTGATCTGCAGGCCACAGTGAGCACTGGAGTCACTGAGTGATATTGCCGGTTTGCACTGACGTCCCTTGTTTGCCTGCTTTAAACGGGCTGGTGTTGTCAGACACAGGGTGCTTCCAGTTCTTTCGTTTGAAATGAAGAGTTTCACCTCTTCACTGCAGTGACACACTACTTTGAATTGGTGACTACAGGCACCTCTTAATAGCAATCAGACCCCTGGGACACCAAGTGCTGGTGCTGTTACATTTCCGCTTCAGCTTCGGGGTCTCAGCAGCACTGCTGAGTTCACCAGCTCACCCACCCTGTCAGGCCAGGAAGATACAGTGCTACTTTGAACAGCATCTCAATGCTTCCCTTGCTGACCTCCTTCGGGTCAAGTAGTTGCCACTCTTGCTTCTCTGGGTTATATTCTGACCAGGTCAGGAATGTCCCTTTGACCTCCTTGTCACAGGTTTCAATTCCAGCGTGACCACTCAGCCCTTCATACTTACGAAGTCGATAAAGTAAGTGAGTACCACCTCTGGTACTCAACACCAAGATGCCCCCAGGGGTTAGCGTGCCGCACTCTACCCCCTACCTCCAATCCTTCACAACTATACAGAACTGTTGCATGTTTCAAAATCTGCAGAACTGCTCTTGCATCTTTACAAACTCTGTCTACCCCTTCTCAACTTCATAGCACTTCCCCATCCTTCAAAAGTGTGGAGCATACTTCCCATCCATCACAAATCTACACCTTCAAAATATACAGAAATTTCCTCCCATGTTTTACAACTATGCATAACTCCCCCTAACTAATTTGCAGAATGTCTTCTGTTTTCCCACATCTGCTGCATTTTACAGCTCTTGAGTCACCTCCATTTGTTCAGTTTCCTTAACAGTTGCACAGAATTCCCCCATCCCTTGCCACTCCAGAGAACATCGTTAGCAGCTTTTTTGAGCTCCTCTTGCATCCTTCCTAGTTCCATAGACCTTGCTTCTATTCCTCACAAATCCAAATAACTCCTCTCACATCTTTCACAACAATACAGAAGTCGCTCGTGTGCTTTGACACCACAGATCTTGGTTCCTATCCTTCAGCAACCTACAGAATTGTTACACTCAGTGCATCATGGGAACAGGACAGACCAAACTACCAAGCCAATTCTTTTACTGGGAAGGAAACAAGCTTCCGGGGACCGGTTTCTGGCATTACAGCCGTCTTAGGCCCGGCTTGCTTAAATCCTGATGGTGCAATGAGCAAGGGACTCACATCTGAGTATCCCCTTCCACGCTTATGGTGCCAGAAACCGGTCCCCCGAAGCTTGTTTCCTTTCCAGTAAAAGAATTGGCTTGGTAGTTTGGTCTGCCCTGTTCCCATGATGCACTGGGCCAGGGACAGACTAATTTGCATATAGCCAGGTTCTGAGCTGGGATGGTGCAGTGAGCTAAAAAACTGTGATGGATCAAGCCCTGATCTGTTGAATGGGTAGGAGTGTTCTGCTTAATTCAGATACTCTGTCCATCACCACCCCCTTTTCTGAATCCTTCTTGTACTTCGCTACTTTTCAGACTTTCTCCATATTTCACAATGATGTAAGACTATACTCCTATCCATCCTGATTCTTTAGATAGTTGCTCCACCCTTTGCAAGTCTTGGTTTTGGGCTGTCAACGATGGTGAGTCGTTCTTCTCTCTGTTCTTGTGCTACCTGCTTTGAGCAGGGGCTGGTCATTACGTGCAATCTTACATTTTCACCTCTCGCCTTCGCACCACCTAGTATACAGCACGTGTGGACATAGGCTGTGTGTTCCTACACACCAAAAAGATGATGCTGCTACTTTTAAGAACGTTTTTCACAAAGAACATAAGCAGGCACAGTCTCAGGGCGTTCTCTGGGTCACAGCAGAGGCACAACAGTGAGAAAAAGGTAGAGTGAGTTAACAGTGAACTAAATTAGTCAGCCAGCCCGCTTCTTTTCTTTGGTAGACTTGTAATCGATAATCTCTTTAAAATCGTGACTACAGTTCCCAGAATGCAAAGGAAACCATTGAATGGATGAGTTGCTCCTGCGTGAACCGCGCTTGAGTATTTGGTATCTTAAAAGCCATCAAAATAATTGTATGGGTTGAAAATACCAACAAGTCAATTTCTAATGAATGAATAATGTAACTAGTGGTATCATTCTAATTGTAAACAGACCGTGAAGACTGCAGCAGGCATTGGTGCTATATTTGGTCAAGAGGACAAGCATACCATAAGTAGTTTTTGTAGATGCCAAATTATTAAAGCTACAAAGAGGGTTATTTCTAAATACCTAATTATATTAGTAGAGGTATTTTTTTGTAAAAGTATTGCAGGCTTTTCTTCAAGCTTAGCCATTTGAGATGTCGTCAGTGAAGTTACTGACCATGTCATAAATGATGGAATATGTGATGTCATCAGCAGTGCATTGCGGGGGTGCGAGTTATAATTAGCTAGGACTTAATCCCCCAACTTAGAACACTCTACAGGGTGCGTTAGCACAGCAGTGAAGGTAGGGGGTGGGGTTTGAGGTGATGTGAGTGCAAACATACCCTGAGGCGTGTTTTAAGTTGGGGAATTAATTCCTGTTCAATCCAGAGATCCCCTAGGGGGCAACTAGTCCAACAGGTATCTCCAGTAAGCGCCACAGAGCTGTGTTGCAGAGTGTTGTAAAAAGGGGCGTGCCCTTTGAATGACTCTCTGCAACACAGCTGCCTGGCGCATACTGGAGGTACCTGGTGGGCTAGTTGGCTCACAGGGGACCTCAGGATTGAAGAGGAATTAATTCCCCAATCTAGCTCACTACTATTCCTGAAAAGTAAATTTAGCTGTACTTACCAGTAACTTGAATTTCCTTCCATAGGATATCATTGCCTGCTATATATAAATTTAAAAAATATTAAATAAAAAAATAAATATTACAATTTCAATATTTTTAAAAGCATTTTTTTCAATTTATATTAAAAATGTGTAATGTAATTTAAAAAATAAAACATCTAAAAATAAATAGTTTAAAATAATGTAGTAAATCACTATAAAAAAAATATAACAATTAATACATTTAAAAATTATCATTTACAAAACCTTTGAAATTCACTGAAAAAACCATAGGTTTCACACACGATATAGTTAAAAATTGCGATTCTCCTATTAACATGACAAGAGAATCTGGATTTCATTAAAGACTCGGAGGCTAACATTATGCATACAACTTTTAATGCAGTCCAAGCATAGCCGCATATGTCACAAAGCAAAAGTTCCAACTTAGAATACATATGAACCAACAATAGCATGAATCACTAGGCAATCAGCCTCTTTTAAATGTGGTGACAGTGAGAAAGGAAATGTCCAAACAACTCCAATGAAACATCAAACTTGAAGAAGGATGACGGAAGAATACACCATCCACGATTGATTCACCAGATGTGAAATCAAGAAGACAAAATCAAGAAATTTTATCTGCAAAACAAAGAAAGGTTGTTAATAAACTCAAATAAAAATATTAAGGATTTGAATAATAAACAATCAGCTAAATAATAGTCCTGAAAAGGAAAAGAAAGTAAACAGTCCTGCAAAAGAAAAGAATATAAGCTTGTAAGTAAAATATTCAAATAAGCATATCATATCATAAACATCAACCTATGTTTTTTTCTGTGAATTCAAAAAACCTTTGAAATTCACAGAAAAAACCATAGGTTTCACACGTGTTATAGTTAGCTGGGCATTTCACTCATACAAAACCATTGAAATTCCCCCGTTATAGTTAACTATAACTCGCGCGCCTGCAATGCACTGCTGATGACGTCACATATTACATCACTCATGACATGGTCAGTGACATCACTCATGACATCACTGATGACATCTAAAATGGCATCACTGATGACATCACTGATGAGATTATCCAGTAAATGTATTTCTGTAAAGTTCAAATATTTTGCATATATATCTATGCCAAGTTATTGAAGAATGAGTGCATTTACAAGTGCCTGAAGGGATTATTTAGTAGGTGCGTGACTGACTGTATAAGTGAGTGATTGAACGTGTCTTACTGAATGCATGGGTTAGTGACTAAACTGTGTGAGTCTGTATTAGTCTCTCAGTTGGTGTGTAAGTGGCTGCATGGGTTCGTGAGTAGCTACATGAATGTGTATATGGGCTGCTAGTTTGTTTTTTGAGTATCAGTATGAGTGTCTGTATGGTTCAGTGGGGGATATTACTTAGCATATAGATGCATGAATGAGTGACTCACTGTTTGTATGTGTTTTGAAGACAGCATGTGCGCAGGTCTATATGGGTGGATGAGTGTGTGTATAGGTGTGTTAGTGAGTGAATGACTGTCTCAATAGTGTCTATGGGCCCGATTCACAGAATACATTTAAGACTAAATCCTAAACTTACTACTATTTTGGTATTCACAGAATGCACTTTCTACTTTCGGTATTCACAGAATGCACTTACTACTTTCGGGATTCACAGAATGAACTTACTACTTTCGGGATTCACAGAATGAACTTAAGACTACTAACTTTATGTCCGCTGCCGGGCCGTATTTTCCGCCACCGGGCCGGAATTTACGGCACCGGGTCGGAATTTAAGGCACTCTGGTGGATTTTGCAAATACGGCCCGCAATTTACGGATGGGTGCCATAATTTACGATTACAGGCCGGAAATTCCGATTACGAGCCGGAAGATACGGATTTTGGCAGTTGGTCATGTAATACAAGGGTAAACACCTGTTCAATTGCCTACCATCCCTCACCAGGGATCAGCTGATACACTGCAGCCAAACATAGCCCACCAACATAGATAAATGCAGAGCAGACACAAACAAACCTTTTTCAGGATGTCACTGAATGTGTTCGTAGCACTGCCCCTTGCCATGCAGCAAACTACTTGAGGAAGAGGAGGAGAGCTGAAAGGATTTTCAGGCAGAGGATCAACCTATTTGGAATGACCAGCCAAGATGTTAGGGCCAGGTACCGTTTCCCACCAGAAGTCATCTTGGATATGGTCTGTGAGTGGGAGCAGGAACTTGATTCTGTGACCTGCTGCTCACATGCAATACCAGCATATCTCAAGATCCTGTCTGCCCTACACTTCTTTGCCACTGGGTCATTCCAAAGGGCCACCAGTGACCTTGTGGGCATTTCCCAGGCGAGCCAGTCGCGGTAACTGCATCAGGTACTGAGATGCATCACTGCTAGAGCCCCCAACTACATACAAATGCCACATACACTGGCCATGAGACAAACCGCAGCAAGAGATTTTTATCTCTTTGCACAATTCCCACGTGTGCTGGGTGCAATTGACTGCACCCATGTGGCCCTTCAGCCACCCCGCCACATTGCACACATTTTCTGCAACAGACACAGATGGCATTCCATCAATGTCAAGCTGTCTGTGATGCCAGTGGGAGCTTCATCGACGTGCATGCAGTGTTCCCAGGCAGTACGCATGACAGCTTCATATTCCGCATGTCACCACTTTCCCGGCGTATGGCTGCAGGAGAATTTGGCAACATGGGGCTACTGGGTAAGTACCAAGCACTGTAAATGAGTGATATGTGCCATTGAAATATCTGAATGCCCCCCAATATTAACCATTGTAAAATGAGAATCAGGGCCCTACAGACACTGCATGTACGAACGTATAGCTCATGTTCTGTGCAAGTTAAAAAAGGGAAATGTTGACAACTGCCCTTTCTTTCCTCCTCAGGTGATGCTGGCTATGCACTCTCCCCACATCTCCTCACCTCTTACAGGCGTGCAAACACTGTACCTCAGCGTAGGTACAATAGGGCACACATACGGACTCGAGCCATCATAGAGCGCACTTTTGGGTTGTTGAAGTTGCGATTCAGATGTCTCCACAGTACAGGGGGTGTGCTGCAGTACTCCCCCGAAGTCGTGTGCAAGATTATATTAGCCTGTTGTGTTTTGCACAACATTGCTCTAACGCATGGCTTACACATGCCTCTGGAACATCGGCTAGCTCTGAATCTGGGAAACTGGGTCATTGCACATGACCGATGGCAGGGCGTGCCACGTTTTTCACATGAGCAACCTGTAGTGTCATGGACAAAATGTGGATTGCTGTCTGTTGTCAATGATGACACTTGGATAGACATGACAGTGTCAATAAATCCCACCCTGAGATGACTTTGCAAGCCACATCAACGGCATGCAAATCACAGCCGCTGACAGTAGTCAAAAGGTGGAGTGTGCCTCATGTCATGTGCCCATGTCAGCGATCAGTGTAGTGGACATCCCTAAAACCAACTATCCACGCTGTTGACAAACAATGCATGTCCTGAGAGACATACCTGGACCACATAAGGATGGGTCACCAATTCACAAAAGGTTGCATACTTAGGCCTGTGACCTCCACAAGGGCAAGGCGCCTGTGCCCCAAAAAACCCGGCTGCCTTGCGGCAGAATGCGCCCCCTAGGGGTGAGGCCCCGCCAACTTTTTGGGGAGGAGGAGGTGGCTGCCCTGGTCTTTTTTATCCAGCGCCACCTCCCCTTGATGTTGGCAGCAGGCGGCAGGCCCGGCTCCGGCTACCACCAGATTGAAGAGCGTCTCCGGCGGTGGGCGAAGGTGCGCCGGGCAGTCTTCCGCTGCTCTGGTATCTGGCGTACCCACCATCAGCTGACCCACCGCTGGGCAGACATTTTGGACCGGGAGCAGGACCTGTTGGACCTGCTTGGTGTTGAGGTCGTGGGTCTTGGTGAGTGGCTTCCCCCAAAAAAAAGTGTGTGTATAATATATATCTATAGTAGTATAAGTATTGTTATTGTATCTTTGTAAATCTTGGCTGAATAAGTAACGCGATGACTGGTGCTCCTAGTTACATTTCCGATGTATTCCGTTATATCTACAGTAATTGTATGACACTGGTCTGTGCTGCGCTTCTTCATCTTCACTGACTCTTGCGTGTTCAATTTGGCGCTAGCTTTTGCTGTTTATTGATGTGAGATTTTCTTTATTGTAGAGAACTGAAGTTAGTTAATGCTATTAATAGAGTCTTGTCCTTCCTTTGTCCGTCAGTGAAATAGCGGATTGATGGATAATTGTACGTGTTTGCATATTGTATCATTTTTTTTTCATGGCCTTCTCTTCTGCATGAATCCTCCTCTGGCAATGAATGCTAAAGTTACTTTGTTCTTCTTACCTCAGCCAGGGCCGGCTTTAGGCATGTGCAAGCTGTGCAACTGCACAGGGCCACCAAACGCCAGGGGCCACCACAACAATATATATCCTTAATTTAATAATCCTCATAGGATGGATACATATTTGCGTGGCGGCCCCTGGCAGGGATTTGGTGCCTCCGGCTCTGTTCCACTTCCAAACACCCTGACTCCCCCCTCTTCACTGGCCTCCGTGCTCCGCCCCGACCTCCTCTTCCGGGCCCCCCTACCTACGCTCCCTGGCCAGGACCACCATGAGCCTAGAGCCGCCCCTGCCTCAGCCCTCCATAGAACTGATGTAGTTTGTTTAGTGAGTGGGTAGGGCAGCAGTACCATTCAGTGAGTAGCAGAACAAAATATGATGCAATGAAAGTACAATTTCGTGTTAGTATGCACAAAGTTAAGCATGTCTCCTCCTTGTGATCTATGCATTTTGCTGGCAAAAATAAAAAAGAAATGCCTACTTACAGATAATTGATTACCCCATTCTTGAATCGGTGGTGTTGTTTAGGTGTTACTGCCTCTGTGTTACTTAGTAATCTGCAATCAGAATGTTTATGGAACATTTGATTTGTTTTCTCCAAGTATAGAGTCAGTGAATCATGCAAGGCAGTAGTCATTTGGTAGATCAATGTTTGTTTCTTTTAATGTTGTAGCAGTCGTTTTTGAAATGCTGTGCTGTCTATGTTTCACAGCACTCAATGCTTTTCTCTTTCTTTATTATTTCTTACATGAACCACAGAACCCAGGGGCTAGCAGAAGACTGGGACCGAGTCGGCGGGTGAACCTGAACCACAGGCACAGAGCTCCTCTACTGAGGATCCTGCTGCTGTCCCCAGTAAGTCCAACAGTGCTTTCTTTTGGAACAATGATATTTCCCTAACTTTCTAACAGAGCTTTTTTTTCCAACCGATTAATGACATTTCATTCCTAACTAAATTTTGACAAATGCTTTTTTGATTTTGATTATGTTTTCAAAATTTTGGGTATCTGTCCCTGCCTTTCTGTTCCTTCAAAGAGTCTCTGTTATGACTCTCTGTTCTACTACTAGACTGTCTGTAGGTAAGCTTGCCCTGTTGCCCACTCTTTAGTTAAGGTATTAATCTTTTCAAAAAATCTGTGATAGAATAGCTGCAGGCACAGGGTCCACTCCTGTCTTATGCTTTTTCCTCTGTAATGTCTCTTCTTTGCCAATTGACACCAACCAAGTATGCATCCAGATGTTGGTCTAGTATTTTGTAAACGTTAGTATACCACTACTACTCTTGTGGGTATTCCATTCTTCTATGCAGTCACATACATAACTATGTAACTATGCACCACAAAATTGGATGTTGGTGATAGGCAGGTTGGACCTTACTTACTTACAGTCTTACACCTCAGTCGCAGAACTCTGAGGAACCCACAATTCACTGAACGACAACCTATATGGGCTCAGTCATTGGTCAATTATTCAATTATCCCACTCCTGAACCCCAATACCAAGATGCCCAATGCTTTTATTACACAATCCATAACCTAAGTAACCCCCTTTTGCTCACTCTCTCGTGTAAGTCTACAAGACAACAGACACTGAAAATATACTTCCGAGTCAATGTGGTACTTCAAAAGCTTTATTTTGTTAGAACTAAGTAAGTAACATCAAAGTTTTTTTAAGTTGTTCCGTGAAATACGTCAAGGCCCACCATAAAAAATCCAGAGTTAAAAAAGGCTGAATAAAGTAAGCTACATTTGTACAGCTACCAGTTCACGATAGGGAAATGTGGGAAATGTCGGAGACCCCTCACCATTGAACGTATACTGGTTACATATGCCTCTTTTTGGTAAGCTCTGGAAATCTCTGCTTCGTAGAAGGAAATCTTCTCATCTGCCGAAAAATAATGACAAAAGTGGTACACGTTAGACAGTATGAAAAAATTAAATACATTTATGCAAGTTTTTAGCAGTCATGCTAAAAAAAAGGTGTAACCTGAGGCTGTAAGCAAACTCGATTCCACAATCCACATTGAAAAAGTAAATACGGGCCTTTTTATTTTCCAAACTCTTCAGTTGTATGCTTTGAACAATCACGTGGCCTCAAAGGCGTCTTCTCGTACTGCGCAACAAGCTGCGAGGTAGCAATGCCATGCGCAAAACTGTAGACATTGATGTACAAACTGGTTAGGTTACATGGTTCAGTCTAACTTTCCAAGGACTAGAGTAGCAGTAGAGATGAGATGAGCTTGGGTACCATATCATAACAAATGAATGCTAATATGTGTAGTGAGTTAGTTACTCTGCTGTACTAGGCAATGTGGACCACTACTGATTACGTTGTACTTAACTGTTTTGCAGAACTCCATTCTTGGTGAACAAGTACAATGGGGGCTGTGCATCCATCTAAAAAGGTGTACTTATTTCTATAGGTGCAGAACCGGTACCATCCACCAGTGCCGACGGGGACAGCGGCGCAGCGTCAGAACAGGCGATCCCGGAGGGGACAGGAGGACCAGAGGCACCTACACCAGCACCAGCAGCAGTGGGGGAGGAGCCAACAACGTTGGGCGATGGTAAGTTACATTCAATAGTGATCCGCATTACTTGGTGGGTGGGGAAAACTTCCTCACTGTACTCTGATATTTATAATGAACTTGAAGTTCTACTGGACAATATATGACGCCACCTTTATTTGTCATTACCAAGCTTAGCATTACCACCGGCGATAATTGATAAAATAACAGGCCTCTTCTATCTGACTACAACTCAGCTGTGAAAGGTTGGTGGCAGACTAAAAAAGTCTTATCCACAACATTACATGACCGCGATGGATTAACACTAAGGAGATTGATTTTAAGTATGATGAAAGGAGCAAGGAAAAAGCACCAATCATCTAATATAGAAGGATACTTTGGAATCAGCAATGCAGGTGGCTGATAGCAGTCGGATGCATGGGTTGTTGTGGAAGCATAGAAAGGGGAAAACACAGCTGCCTGCGTGGGTGGGAGACACATCCAATACCGGTCGGTAGTGGTGGATAGTGTCAGCAGCGGTGTTTTGGTCAAACCCAAAGGCAAGGGAAGGAGGGGACGACTGGATGCATTCCGGGTCGTTGCTGGCGAAACACAAACCACCTAAGGTTTGTTGCGCGATATAAAGAATGATAGTCTCTACTAGACATTTACTAGTACTAGCTGGCCTCTGTTAATTAATGTTAGTTTGAGACTGTCACTGTTCACGGAAGCACAGAGTATATGATATAAAAAAACGAGATATGAAAAAGACAGGTGATCGTATGTGTGTGACCATTGAAGTACACCCATGCTATGCTACTAGGGCAGGCATAATGCCGTGCCAAAAAGTCAAACAAATTAAGTATATAAGCCGTAGAATGTTCAAGATAGATAAAACACCATTTTTTGTACTCAGCTTGCTTGCTAGTGCTACTGTACTGTGCCACTATGTGTTGAATACATTTTGTGTTCTTGATTTGCTGGGATTTTGGATTACAACAATTCTGTCTCTTTCTTTATAGTTACTCCTTCAAAACCAACGAGAAAGGAGTTGGCAGTCCGGGCCCGGCAGCGGAAACTGCAGGCCATTGTTGAGGCCTACCGCCGGCTGGTGGCTCAGGCTGAGGAGGAGGAGGAGGAGGCGGCGGCAGCAACTGCTGCCTCTTCCAATGCCCCGGCCCCCAAGCCTGCAGGAGTACGTCGCCGTGGTCAGGCAGCCGCCCGCCGCCAGATTTTTTCAGCATCGCCCACCCCCCCACAACAACTTGCATGCCAATGTAGGTGCCGTCAATTCCAAAGAAAGATTCTCCTCCGGGTAGCCAGGCTGGAGGGTGAAATAGAGGAGCGTGTGAAGCTCATTGTTGATAAACACTTAAAAGCCCGCCGGCTTTGAGATGGACCCTGTTTGTTTGACCCTTTTTCAATCCTTTTTTTGGTGGGTGGGAATTTAGTGTTGGGGTTTACATTAAAATTTGGTTGGGGTTAGCGGAGGCGGGTAGGGACAGCTGTGGGGTAAGATTTAATATATATTTTATTTTTGTATCATCTTTATTTATATTATGTTAAAATAAACGATAAACAAGACACAAAGTTATGTTCAAAATAAAACATTTGAAGTTCATTTGCGTTTCTTGGGGGGGTGGAGGGGGGACTGTTTCACCAAATAATGTACGTTGTGCAACATCGCAAGGTTTAATTGGCCATGCAGGTCGGCGGACAGTGCTTTCTAATAAAATAATATATTGCCCACATCTTTAACATGCAGACAGATAGATGCGGTAAACCCTCACCGAGTTATATTTGTAGTATTAGAAGAACTACCAGTCTGTCTTGCGTTATACCTCACAGCAAACTTATCTTACCTGTGATTGCTGATGATGATTTATGATGAAGTGTGGCACTGCAAGGGCTGCATTTGTTTCCCAAGACAATGGAGAAGAATCTGTGGTTCTGAACTTCTGTGATAGTACTAGTAGTAGACAGACCCTGCCAGTAGCATTTTGAGACAAAAAGAAAGAGGCAGTCATTTGCGTGACAGACAATTTGGGGGTAGTATAAGTAAGTACAGTACATTACACGACTGACCCAATATTGCAACTGCTAAACTGAAACAAAACAATGGTTTTGGGGACTGGAAACTAAGTGCAAGAGAAGATAAGAAGTTCAACTGTAGTTGTAGTACTCACGGCAACGTCAAACTTTTCTAAATCATAATGCTTTAAACTTAAACCCAAACAATTACGCCAATTCAGCACTATTGTTGCTTTCACCACATCTGTCCCAGCAAGCGCGTGATCAAATTGTTGGTGTATATTTAATGTAAGAAACATCAAGTCAAGAGAGTCAGAGTCAAAAATACTTTATTCGATTAGTTAAAATCATAAAAGTATACTACAACACACATAAACACATATCAACACATATAAGGCATATAAGGCATATCAAAACATATAAAGAAATATAAAGATAGGGATGGCATTTCATTCATATTTAAACAATACGGTTCAGGGATGTGGTATACATATAAAAAGTATTTTAAAAGACATTAAAAAGAACAATTATGAAGGGAAAATCGGGGTCAGGTGTTACTTTTTCAATTTCATTTTTACTTTTTACTTTTACTTTTTAAAGTAAATTCAAACCCCTTAATACAACATCACATTTATATTCTATAAGTAATTCATTCATTGGCAATTTCACAAAACAATTAAAAAACTACATCAAGTCAAGTCAAGTCAAGTCAAAGAATTTATATATCGCACTATATACCCAGAGGGTCTCAAGGCGCTAAGGAAGGGGAGGAGGATTATTTGTCAAATATCCACGTTTTAAGTTGCTTTCTGAATGCTAGGTGGTTCTGGGTAAGGCGAAGGTGAGTAGGGAGTGAGTTCCATGTTTTAGCAGCCAGGTATGAGAAGGATCTGCCTCCCATGGTGGTCTTGTTGATGGGAGGTACAGTGGCGAGGGCTTGGCTGGAAGAGCGTAGTTGGCGGGGGGGGGGTGTAGAAGGACAGTCGTGAGTTGAGGCATTCTGGTCCGATGTCGTAGAGTGACTTGTGTGCGTGGGTTAGCAGACGGAAAGTGATTCTCTTATTGACGGGTAGCCAGTGGATGTCTTTCAGGTGACCAGAGATGTGTTCGTTGGGCAGGATGTCTAATATGATCCTGGCTGAGGCGTTTTGGATTCGCTGGAGTTTCTTCTGGAGTTTAGCGGTAGTACCTGCGTAGAGGGTGTTTCCATAGTCCAGTCGGCTCGTTACCAGAGCATGGGTGACTGTTTTCCTGGTTTCGGTGGGGATCCAGCTAAATGTTTTTTTGAGCATGCGAAGAATGTTGAAGCAGGATGAGGATACGGCACTGACTTGTCTGTTCATTGAGAGTGAAGAATCCAGGATGACGCCTAGGTTCCGTGCGTGGTCTGTCGGGGTGGGTGCTTTTCCAAGGGCTTCCGGCCACCAAGAGTCGTCCCATGCAGAGGGGGATGTACCTAATATGAGGACTTCTGTTTTATCTGAGTTCAGTTTCAGACGGCTGTGTTTCATCCATTCGGCAACTTCTTTCATTCCTTCGTGTAGGTTAGTTTTGGCGGTGCTGGGGTCATTGGTGACGGAAAGGATTAGTTGAGTGTCATCCGCGTAAGAGATGATGTTGAGGTTGTGTTGGCGGGCGATGGTCGCGAGGGGGCTCATGTATACGTTGAAGAGGGTGGGGCTGAGTGAGGATCCTTGTGGTACGCCACAGATGACTTCAGTGGCCTCGGACTTGAATGGTGGAATGCGGACTCTCTGGGTTCTTCCGGTGAGGAACGAGGTGATCCATTCAAGTGCTTTTCCTTGTATTCCGATGTTTCTGAGGCGTTGTAAAAGGGTGCTGTGGCAGACTGTGTCGAATGCTGCAGAGAGGTCGAGGAGGATGAGGGCGACTGTGTCTCCATTGTCCAGTAGAGTTCGAATGTCGTCTGTTGCTGCGATGAGGGCGGTCTCCGTGCTGTGTTTAGCTCGGAAGCCAGATTGTGAGGAGTCGAGGGATTTGTTGGCTTCGAGGAAAGCGGCGAGCTGGTTGTTGACAGCTTTCTCGATTACTTTGGCCGGGAATGGAAGGAGCGAGATGGGGCGGTAATTTTTGAGTTCGGTGGGGTCCGCTGTGGGTTTTTTCAGAAGGGCGGTGAGTTCAGCGTGTTTCCAGCTTTCCGGGAAGGTTGCGGAGTTGAAGGAGCAGTTGATGACGTCTCGGAGGTGCGGTGCTATGACGGAGTCTGCTTTGTTGAAGATGTGGTGAGGACATGGGTCTGTGGGGGATCCTGAGTGGATGGAGTTCATCAGGCGGATGGTGTCCTCAGTGGAGATTGGGTTCCAGTTGTTAAGGGTATTCACGGGGGGAGAATGTTCAGCATATGGTTGGGTGGGTTGGTCTCCGGGTTGGTTGTCGAAGCTGTTGTGGATGTCTGCAATCTTGTTGTGGAAGAATGAGGCTAGGGAGTCGCAGAGGGCTTGAGAGGGGGTGATGTCGTTGGAGTTGGCCGAGGGATTGGAAAATTCCTTGACGATGTTGAAAAGTTCCTTGCTGTTGTGGGCGTTGTTGTCAAGTCGATCCTTGAATGCTGTTTTCTTGGCCTTTCGGATTAGTTGGTGGTGTGTGCGGGTGGCGTTTTTGAAGGCGTCCTTGGTGCTAGTGGTTGGGTCTTTTTTCCAGGCCTTTTCAAGGGAGCGGCAGAGTTTCTTGGACTTCTTGAGATCATCGTTGAACCATGAGGCCTTCTTGTTGCCAGGTTTGCTTTGACGTTTTTTCAGTGGTGCTAAGGTGTCGGCGGTGTTGGATAACCATAGGGAGAAGTTGGCGGCGGCTTGGTCTGGGTTAGAAGAGTGGGCTGGGGTGTTTAGAAGGAGCGATGAGGAGATCTGGTCGATGGTGATTTTGTTCCAGTTTCTTTGCAGAGTTGGTTGGAGGTGGTTGATGGGTTTTGGCTTGTTGTAGGTGAAGTGAACGCAGCTGTGGTCAGTCCAGAGGAGATCCGTAGTGTGGCTGAAGGAGACATGATTGCTGGAGGTGAAGATGGGGTCGAGTGTGTGACCAGCGATGTGGGTGGGGGAAGTGACCAGTTGTTTAAGTCCGAGGTTGGCGAGGTTGTCCAGGAGGGTGGTGGTGTTGAGGTCGTTGATCTTTTCAAGGTGAAAGTTGAGGTCTCCCAGAAGGATGTAGTCTTTGGGGGGGAGCGCGTGTGGAGTGATGAAGTCCGTGATGTCTTCACTGAATTTTGCGCGGGGTCCTGGAGGTCTGTAGAGGAGGGTGCCTCTGAGTGTGGTCTTGGGGTCGATGTGGATCTGGAAGTGAAGGTGTTCGGAGTTGGCGAGGTTGGCGTCAGAGCTGGTTGAGATGCGGATTGCTTTCTTATGGACGATAGCAATTCCTGCTCCTGTGTGGCCGGTACGGTCCTTGCGAGTGATCTTATAGTCTTCAGGGATGGCAATGGTGATGTCAGGGGCGGAGGAGGCGTTCATCCAAGTTTCCGTTAGGAAGGCGACGTCCGGAGAGATGGTGTCTAGTAGATTCCATAGGTCAATGGCGTGTCTGTGGACCGAGCGGGTGTTGAGAAGGATGCATTGTAGGTGGTTGGGGTCGGGAGTCTGTGGTGTGGTCGTAGCGGAGATGTTGTCGGTGCCGCCGAATTTGCAGGAGTAGCAGGAGAAAGGTCCATGGGTGTGTCCAGGAGCGGCTTGGACGCAGTTGGGGGCGCGACCGGGGTTAAGGGCTAGGAGGGTGGCGGCATCGTAGGATATGGGGGAGGGATGGGGGCCAGGGGGTCTGGCGCTGGGCGCGGTCCAGGCGCGGACGGGCATAGACGGGCTTACCTTTGGCGCACCTTCGGCGCGAATTGGGCGCGGTCGCTGCGCGTAAACGCTGCGCGTGGGAACTCCTGTCATATATGGATGGTGGAGGGGGAGGGGCGAGGGCGGCTCAGCTGGGAGGCGGGGCGGTCTCCAGAGGGCGACCACAACAAACAAAATGGCAGCGGCGGGGTCAGCAGAGCGTAGCGCTTGGGGAGGAACGCGCAATAATACAAACAAATGTGATAGCGCTTTCAAAATGGTACAATAGCAAAGCGGTGAGCAGGGCAGGCTGCAGGCAGCAAATATGAGGCAGATATTCAAGAAAAATGCGGAGCAACGATATCACAGGACGCCAGGTGGGGAGAAACGCGCAATGATACAAACAAATGTGATAGCGCTTTCAAAATGGTACAACAGCAAAGCGACGAGCAGGGCAGGCTGCAGGCAACAAATATGAGGCAGATATTCAAGAAAAATGCGGAGCAACAATACCACAGGACGCCAGGGAGGCAGGGGAGCGACTACTCTGCTCGAGAGTGAAGGGAGTCACAGCGCGATTAATCTAGAAGTACAAAAAAAGACAGGAGCCAGCACAGAACAGGCCCACGACGACACAGGGTCGCCCGTAATACAAACTGCATTTCCCTAAAAATTTCACTGAGCCACAAAAAGGGGAATAAAAAGGAACCTAGCATTTACAAAATTAATCAACAAAATCAATGCGTCATTCTCAGTCATCAATCATACCACTATTGTACTCTACCACTGCACAGTGCACACACATGTAGTAGCCTGGGTCTACTGTGCTGTGCCTCTTATTTGTATTTATTACCTTGTATTCCACTCCAAGAAACATCGTACATCAATCAGCTCAGATCCAACTGCCTGACAGCAAAGATATGGTGGTCACCATCATTATCAGGTGTGGCACGTCTAGTCCAACAGCAACAGCAACTCAGTCTGTCGTGAGTGACTACGATAAATTAAGTCCTGACTGAATCTGTAGTAGTAGGAACACAAGTGCGTAAATATTTATATTATTAAATAACATGGAAAAATTGGCTATCACGTGAGTCTGAAGTTACTAGTATACTTCAACTCCATGCACAAAACAATACATCCAATGCAATGCATGGCATCATTCATTTAATATACCTGTCTTGCTCTTCTCTTTCACTGTCAGATGATTGATCACAGATGCTGCCGAGCCTTTTAAAAGTAATGCGAGTCACAACAAGTTGACTTCAGTTGTGGATGCCTGCTCAAGTTTCTTTTGACACTGAAGAGTCATCTATGAATGCCTGCAGACAGAGGTGGTAGCCTTAAGACTCAGTAAGGCAGTGATGAGTTGCAGATTTCAAATGAAATAGTGGATGGCTGTAGTCATGTACGGTTCACTTGTTATGGAGGGACTGTTAGAGGCTACATTATTGTTATTGTACTATACTCCATCTACAACATCCAATGTATGGCTGGCAAGATGGAATTGTATTGACTTGAGTGGGAGTCAAGAAGATGGAGCAAGACTCTGAGGAGTGCAGTCAACATGGAACATAAATGCACAGGCGTGCAACTCCAGGAGGTAAATAAAAGGATACAGTGAAAATAAATGCACAGGCGTGCAACTCCAGTAGGTACATAAAAAGAATCAGTGGTGGGGATGGATTTGGTTGTGGTTTTTTTATTAGCAGTTTTGCACCAGAAAGCCATTGTTAATAAGAAAATAAATAACACAAATAAAGGAAGGGAGAAAGTAACAATTTAAAAGCCTATTTGTCAGGGAAGAGGAGCTCGTCCTCAAACTCCGGGGGTTCGGACAGAAGTAGGTCATGTAACACAGTAGTGATGATGTCTTCGGACTCGCTTTCTTCATCCAGTTCTGATTCACGTACAGTATAGTCTGGTGGTATGAAGTGTTGATTCATTTTTATCATTGTCAGCCTCTCCACGCTTTTGGGTGAGAGACTAGTCCTTTTCGATGTCACAATGGCACCAGCAGCACTGAAAACCCACTCAGAAGGGACACTGGCTACAGGACAAGCCAGATACTTTATCGCCAGCCTGCTCAGCACTGGCCACTGTCTTCTTCTTTCATACCAATTGACCAATGGGCTTTGCTCCATGAACACCTCTGTTGTGTCATCCAGATAGGCCTGAACCATCCGCTCAGTGTTCATTGGTGCTCGGCTTTGCTGGTCCTCTTTCCCCTTTGCAACAGCAACGGACTTACCCATCCCTTTTTGTAGAAAAAAAGCAGTTATGCTTTTGGTTGTGTCTGCTGAATCAGATCGTGTAGGTGCTGCTTTTGGTACTGTTGGTGCCTGCTGGGAAGCAGACGCACTGCTCTCATGCTCTGATGAACTTGCCTCAGGAGGATAGCCTGGAGTACTTTGACTGTCCTGGGCTGGCACTGGCAGGCCTTTAAGTAACAGCCGTTCAGTTTCTAAATCATTAGCTTCCACAGCTATGGAAGTTTTGTAATTGGCAACATCCCCATCTGAAAAAGGAATTACTGTGCTACTGCTGACAAACAATTTGTACCGTGGATCCAACATTGTTGCAGTTATGTAATGTTGATCTGACACAATCATTTGAAGCCTTGCATTTACAGATAAGCGGTTGGCTAAGGCCTTGGCCAAGGTATATGCATCAACTTTTTCTTCGTCACCTTCGTATGTTTCACAGACCTCCTTCAGCTGTTGCTCGAGCATGTACAACAATGGGATGGCTTGGCCCATAGTACAGTCCTCCCTGCTAACTGCACGTGTGAAGACCTCAAAAGGTTGTAGCATCTCTGTCAAGCATTTAATGATGTCCCACTGCCACATCTCAACGGTCAGGGTTTTAAGATTAACAGTAGGATCCCCTAATCTTCTTGACATGACATAAGCATTCAGTGGTATGTACTGCTCAAAGAGATGCTCAAGCATGAAATAAGTAGAGTTCCAACGTGTTGGGACCTCCTGGATCAGTGCTTTGACTGGCAATTTATGCTCACGCTGAATGACGCGTAGCAGCTTCCGTGCTTTAAAAGAATGGTTAAAATGCGTGCATATTCTTCTGCAGATGGTCAGTATGTTGCTGACGTTGGCTTCAGTTTTCAGAAAGTCTTGCACGACTAAGTTAATGCAGTGTGCCAAACAGTGTACCCTGAAATAATGTCCTTCTCTCATTGCCTTCACTACATTACTGCCATTGTCGGTGGCAACAAAACCAATCTTAAGGCCTCTTGATTGCAGCCATTCAAAGACCTTGCTGTTAAACTCAGACAAAATGTTTTCAGCAGTATGATTTTTCTCCATACCAAACATGGCTGCAGTTGCATGTCTGCGAGTATCATTAAAAATCCCAGCAACGTCAAGGCCTGAAGTTAACTTGTCTTTAACACCTGCAAAACAGATCCAGTGTGCGGTGATGCACATGTAATCTGCTGTGGCTTCCCGACTGCTCCACATGTCTGTTGTCAGGTGGATACAATGGACAACACTCTGTTGTAAGGCTTTCCCAATCAATTCCAGCACGTCGTGGTGTAGTGCTGGAATAGCAACTCTTGCAAAATAGTAGCGACTGGGAACGTCCCATTTTGGGGAGAGTGTTGCCACTAATTCCCGAAATCCCACTGCCTCAACAAATGAAAATGGGAGAAGGTCGAGTGCCAACATTTTGTACAAACGTGCTATTGGCTGGTTCCGCTTGTACTTTCCCTCCTGCCTAAACATGCTAGTAATGGTACGCTGCTTGGTATTTCTTTCTGTTATGCTAGACGGACCACCTTTCAACGCAGACTTTGCACTCCTTGGTGTCTCCGGCTGACTCTGGTGCCACTGAAAAGTTGCTGATGCGGAGGATGTGGACTTTACCACTCCAGTGCTGGCGACAGGGCTCATTTGTATACCACTCCGAGATAGAAGGTCATCGTCTCCCTCTTCTTCCTCCTGGTCAACCATGAGTGGACCTTGTAGTACTGTATCCCCACCAACACCAGTGCTTACATTTTTTAAGCTTGCAAGGTGGTTCTCCCACTGGATTAAGTGTGTTTTTTTCAAATGGGTCGTTTGGCCTCCAGTACCATAGTTTGTACCAATCTTACCACGACTAACATTGGTATGACAAATGGTGCATATAGCAATGTTCTCCTGATGTGGGTGAACCGTAAAAAAATCCCACACTGGGGAGGTAAACTTTTGTCTCCTGCCATAGGAAGAGGACCCACTTCCAATGCCGGATGAACTGGAGGATTTTTGTTGAATTTCCCTATGTGACAGCTCAGTACTAGTACTGCCACTACCTCCTTCTGTTGAGGTGGCGCTTGTGCTGGATGTCGGACGCTGCCGGGCCTTCGCTGATGAAAAAATGGGAGCTGGTGTTACTTTGGGTGCTGAGTGTGTAGGAGTTATACGTGCTACCTGCTCATCACTAATCGCAGCCCTTCTGGATAGGGTGAAAATGTTGGTCTCTACATCCTCTGCACCAGGAATAACACTCGTGATGATACCAGTGTCAGACCCGTCTTTATCACCAGCAGTATCCTGCTCACCTACATCGACCTCCATAATTTCAAGCCTTGGTGGATCCTTCCTTTTTCCTAGCCTGGTCTTGGGATGTCTCTCCTTTGAATGCCCAGATACTTTTGGATGCCAATCCTTATCAAGGTCATCTGAAGGGATGCTTGGCGAAGAAGTCGCTGCACTGCCACCACTAACCCTCCTTTCCCTTGGTAAATTGAAAGACAATAGATCACCTCCAGAAGTGGCTTCCTCTTCTTCTTCCTCGGAATGAGGCTCTACTTCCTGAACTGCCCTGACTTCAGGAGGAACAACTACTACTATTACGTGCGGAGATGGTGGTTGTTGTTCTTGAGGAAGTACTATAGCGGGCTGTGGTTCTTCAATAACTACTATTGTGGGATTTGGTTGTTGTTGTTGAACAACTATTGCGGGCGGTGCTTGTGGTTGTTCAACAACTATTGCGGGAAGTGGTTGTGGTTGTTGAACATCTACTGCTGGCGGTGGTTGTTGAGCACTTTCATCTTGCAAGGATTGTGTACTACTTTGAGACAGCGATAAGTTTCAGTTTCAGTTCATTTAGTCTTTATTTCGAAATAAAATTCATAAAAGACAGCAGATATAAAAACATTATCAACATTACAATATTTTACAATGGATCCCCAGATTTATAAGAGGGTTTACATACAAAAAATATACAAGCATTAAAAAAGATCAGGTTGAGATAAAAGGGGTTACAATTTCTTTACGCGAATTAGCCACATCCACCCCAAAAATTTGGCAACACAGATCACAGATTTTTCAGTGCGTAGATCGCGTAATTTCAACAGGGCAACACGATTCTCCCTACAATTTAAATTTTTACAAATTGGTTTCAACCATTTCAATCTAGGTGAGCGATATGCCGGGCATGCAAAGAATATATGACCAACACTTTCAACCTGGTCAGGACAAAAAGGGCATTTATTACTTGTATTGTTTGTCCACTTCGCAGTAAAGGAGTTGATCGGCAAAGTTCCCACCCGAAACTGATGATACAGCTTACGGTCAAGTGTTTTGCATATCAAGTCCCAGTAGGGTTCAAGGAATGGAGTTACCTTATGCGTTAGGAACAGTCCCGTTAGGCTATTTCCTGATGAAAGGGTGATCAGTGCAGATTTCTTTGCGGCCCAAAATAACTCTTTGTATTCCACTTTAGATGGGAACCTAGAACATTCAGGGTGTAACCAAAGTTCAGGGAGGCCCATAGAATACAATATTTGTTTGACCTCCCGCAGCCATGGGATTTTCTGAGCACCCCACAATGATCTGACCTCGCCCAATTCGTGAGCGAATAAACTAAGCTCTTGGGTCGTCCAGAGGCGACGCCAAAGAGCCGCAAGACGGTATTGTGCCATCTCATTCAGCGGTCTACAGCCTAAGTCTAGAAGCAGTGGTTTTACAGGTGACGATTGAGGGAGCCCCACTAAGTTCCGAAAAAACCTGTTCTGTGCTGTGGTTAGTGCTGACAAGTCTTTGTAGCCCCATATGTCCGCACCATAAAGGGTAGCTGCATTAACCTTGGCCTCATAGATTTTTAATGCTGGTGTGATACGTTTGGTCAAGGTTTTTTTCTGTTCCTTCAGCAAGCATCCTGTAAGGCGAACAAATTTAAGAATTAAAACCCCCAACTGGGGATTCCATGTAAATTGATGGTCAAGGGTCACGCCCAAATAAGTCATGACTTTGACCTGTTCAATTGGGACACCATCTAATAAAAATGAACTTTTAATTGGTTTATTTTTGTTAAAAATCATAAATTTAGTTTTGTCAGCGTTAATCTGAAGGTCGTTTATTGTGCAAAATTCAGCAAATCTGTTTAAGGCAGCTTGTAGGCCGCTCCGGGTCTTTGATAGGAGCAGGGTGTCATCGGCAAATATTAACATTGGATATTTTGATCCCCCCAGGGTGGGAGCATCCGTTTGTACTTCATTAAAGAATGCAACCACCCGGTTGATAAACAAGCGAAACAGGGTAGGGGCCAACACGCAACCCTGCCGGACCCCACGTTCGACAGGGAAGCTAGTGGTCACCTGACCCTGTTTCCCCCATCTTACACGGGCAAAGTTATCCTCATGTAAGCGCCTGACCAGCTCTAGTAGTTCAGGTGGAAGGCCCATGAGTCTGAGGGCTTCCCAAAGTTTAGCCCTGGGAACCAGGTCGAATGCCGACCTGAGATCGACAAAGGCGGCGTAAATGACACCACCGCCCAGAAAAACCACCTTCCAATACAGCATGGTAAGACGAAACACCTGGTCTAGGGTGCTGGTGCCTGATCTAAACCCTGCCTGCATGGGGGAGAGTATGTTATTCTGCTCAATCCACCCCTGTATTCTAGCCTGGGCCATTCGTGATACCACTTTTTGAATAGTATCGATCAGGCTGATGGGGCGATAGTTTTTTGGTGAAGATCGGTCCCCTTTCTTATAGACTGGAAGTATCTCAGCCCCTTTCCAGGATTGTGGCACCCTTTCCCCTGCTGCAATAGAATTTGCCAATGTTGTTATATAAGGGCCCCACAGATCAAGATTCAATTTAAAAAGGTCCGCTGGAACTGCATCAATACCTGGGGCTTTCCCAGACTGAATGAAACCTAGTGCCTGTTCGGTGTCAGAGGTACAAAAGGTGAGCCTATCCCCATAGGATACTAATATAGTCCCTGCTAAGGACTCGCCTGCCAACTGGACGATATTGGGATCTTTGAATTGAGCGGAGAAAAATTCCACCCAATCTGCAGCGGAAACATGATTTTCAGGGGTCAGGGAATCTGAGCCCCTACCCCATCTGACTAACTCCCAAAACTTAATTTGGTTGGACGACTCACAGGCTTGAAGGAGATCAAGCCAGTACACATCATCCCATTCCCTTTTAGCTTCCCAAATAATGCGTTTGTAAGCCTGTCTCGCTATCCTGATGTCTGGAGTGTTTCTGGATTTAACGGCAGCAATTAAGATGCCATGGGCTTCTCTACAATTTTTATTATACCAACCTTTGAATGGCTTCCCTTTCTGTTTTCTACATGGCCTAGTGAGAGGATCCCTAATAGCCGCAAAACATGCCTCGTGGAGATCAACAATAGTGGGCTTTACCCTATCATCAAGAGATATAGCAGACATCCTATCTCTAGTGTCTAGGACCTCTGCTTCTATTTGACAGACAAGCTCTTGGTCAGCTATGACCCTTGACCATTTGACCCGTCTTCTGTTATCACACAGAACTAAGTCTGACGTGATACAAGCTGTTTCTGTCTGAGGGAGTCCTAGACCAGGGACCCTAAGTGCAAGTGAGAGTGGGTTATGATCGCTCTCTGGCCTGGTTTCTATTGACATATCAATTACAGAAGCCCAGGATTCGATGTTGATCAATATATAGTCGATGCGACTCGAACTAGACCCATTGTCAAAGGTTGGTTTTCCCGCCTTGTCGGACAGGCTGCGGCCATTCACCGCTCGGAGCCCCCATTCCAGGCAGAGCCCAAGCCAGTGAAGGGCAGCCTCCGTACCTCTGACAACCCTATTTATTGCTAGCGGGGGAATATTCCAGACAATATCCTCATCTATCCCTACATCCTCGGCAAGACTCGGGATGGGTTCAAATGAGCAGTTCAGGTCACCAGCCACAATAATGAGCTGGTCACTTTTATACTCATTTAAAAAATCTTCCAAATCATTAAGGATAGGTTGCTTCCTTCCACCCTGACAACCTCGGGCATAGATATTAATTAAAACAATATCCTTACAATTTTCCTTGCTTAGGGATATACAAAGGAGATCAGTATTCTTCACCTGGATTTCCCTGGCGCTGAAACCAAGTGAGTTTTTTATCCATATAGTAAGACCACCCGAAGCCCTACCCCTGGAGCCCTGCGTAGCTGGTTTATAAAAATTTAGGAAACCTACTCTAAACAGGGGATCAACTGACCAGGTTTCTTGGAAAACGATGATATCATATGTGGTAATATAATCTACCCAATCATCGTTATCCAAGCGACCCCTTAATCCTGCAATATTCCATGAGGCCACCCTAATTTCGTTATCTGAATTACTGGGGCTGGAGGTCTCAGATTGGCCCTAAACTCCTAGTTCAGTCGGGATTAGATTATAAACATTGCCCATTGCTGATTGTGCGCCTGATGCTATCATCGAGCAAGCCACACTAGGTACTGACAGGGTGGGTGGAGTAGAGTCTACTGGATGTTCTAAAGCAACCACCCCGCCGAGTCAGTCAACCTCCTCCAAACAGCCGAACATATTTGATGTGGGACCCCCAGCCACCAGGTGTTCTGGTTATACCCACCAATCCCATATCCTCTGTGTCTGGGCTTTTGGATTGTCGTCCAAGACCCTCCCATTCCAAGCTGTCGTTGAGGAGGATAGAAAAAGCTGAGGGGTCTGACAACGACTGGGTGGTCCTCTGCGCACGAGGCCCACGAGCAAAGATGCTGAGCTGTATGGGGGTCAGCAAAGGACACCACTATACAATCACCAGTAATGGTTTTGTGAGTGGGTCCAACCCATGGTACTCTTCGCACCATTAGTACATGACTTATTTGATGATTAGGTAGCTGTCTATTCGTATTGAGCCAATAGATGACCTTATTTTTGAGACAGCGATAAGTTTAGTTCAGGCTCAGTATCACTGCTTTGTAACACTAGGCTGGCTACCTCTTCGACCCTCATGTGCTTGGCCCTGGGTTGGTGGCTTGCCCCCGTTAATGCGGATGTGCTGGCCCCAGCTTGCACCCCGGACACCGCTGCTGCAGGCGTACCTTTTGGGGGCCCAAAAAAGGTTTTGGGGTCCATACCACACTTAAGTGACACTTCCTTCTTCTGTACCTTCTTCTCAGCAACTTTCTTGGTGGTGGAGGACCTGGTACCTGCTTTCTTAGAGCCCATCTTCTTCTGATGTCAGCACACAGCAGCACTCAGTAGCACAAATTGCAGAGATGTGTGGTCAGATGAGTCACACACCACACGTGGCGTACAACTGAAGGACGTCCGTCTGGCAGTAGAACGGGCGATGGATGAAAACAACCAGCACCTCCTCAGTCTTTTTTTGTGCACCTACAAGCAAAGAAGACAGAACAACATCAGTCAAACAAGCAGTAAGCCAACATGAACAATTGAAAGACACACAGGCCAATGTATAGAACACAAAACAGAAGACTAATACTACCAGCACCACAGCTCCCAACCACATGAAGTCCAGAGAGAACCAATAAAGTCAAGCGGGCCTATATACCAATATGGACAGAAAAAGGAGGATGCCTGCTACACATGACAGGTTAATGCAAGGAATAAAATACCCCATGGCTAAGAGGTTGGAAACCTACACCGCAAAAACACATACAAGGCATAACATTATTACACACACAAAAAAAGTTACCTACACCCCTGCCCAGACAACACATTTGGGAATGCAATGCCATACACACATGCATTAATGATGTTAATTGAATAGACCGAATAGAAACAGCTACATAAAGCAGCCCCGCTAACTACTACCTCTGGGACTCTGGCCTACTGTCAGATCAGACCAAAAGCAGGGAGGCCAATGATAAATGCACAAAGGAAGTACCTACAAAATGGCCGCCACCACATGGCCTGTCCACCAATAACAACACGGCAGAATCATCACAAAGGAAGTACACACAAAATGGCCCCCACCACATGGCCTGGCCACCCACAACAACATGAAAAGAAAGAGAAGACAGACAATAAATGCCTATGGCAAAGGGACAATGCTTAGCTTCACAAAATGGACACACCACCGCCCAAATTGGTCACCCCACCCATAAACAAGAAATCATTACATAGAGGACAGAAAGAAACTGGAAGTGGTCCATGCTCCAATAAGACAAAACTACAACCAAATGACACATAAATGAGGACATTTTGTAGCACAAGAAACACATTACACATTTTCGAGGAACTTTTATGCAACTCGGGACATATTGTTCGCGAGATGGCAAAATCGGCGTGTTCGGCAGCGCGAATTGAATGAAACGTCGTTATCGCGTTCCCAAACCAGTACATTGAGCGCGCGAACAAGACAAAAAATGTAATGTCGCGTGTCCACACTGTGCGACGTTACCAAAAGTACGCGAGCTGTATTCCTAAGGTTACCTACTGGCAGGGAGTGCCATATTAGTTACACACAAGCAACCAAAAGTTGAAAGTATGAACATAAAAAAAATGTGAAGCAATCCAAAGCCATACACAATGTAATTAAAGATACAGCACAAAAAGAGTTGATTAACTTTAATGCACCTATGGCTGTGAGTAGTACCTCTGGCCTACTGGCAGAATAGTCAAAAACCTTTGATGCCTATGGCAAAAGCACAAAGGAAGGACACACAAAATGGCCGCCACCATAGGGCCTGGCCACCAACAACAACATGGAAAAATCACAAAGCATGTATACCCAAAATGGCCTCCACCACATGGCCTGGCCACCAACAACATGGCAAAATCAGTCACAAAGGAAGCATACATAAAATGGCCGCCACCACATGGCCTGTCCACCAACAACAACATGGCAGAATCATCACAAAGGAAGTACACACAAAATGGCCCCCACCACATGGCCTGGCCACCCACAACAACATGAAAAGAAAGAGAAGACAGACAATAAATGCCTATGGCAAAGGGACAATGCTTAGCTTCAGAAAATGGACACACCACCGCCCAAATTGGTCACCCCACCCATAAACAAGAAATCATTACATAGAGGACAGAAAGAAACTGGAAGTGGTCCATGCTCCAATAAGACAAAACTACAACCAAATGACACATAAATGAGGACTTTTTGTAGCACAAGAAACACATTACACATTTTCGAGGAACGTTTATGCAACTCGGGACATATTGTTCGCGAGATTGCAAAATCGGTTGGTTCGGCAGCGCGAATTGAATGAAACGTCGTTATCGCGTTCCCGAGCCAGTACGTTGAGCGCGCGAACAAGACAAAAAATGTAATGTCGCGTGTCCACACTGTGCGACGTTACCAAAAGTACGCGAGCTGTATTCCTAAGGTTACCTACTGGCAGGGAGTGCCATATTAGTTACACACAAGCAACCAAAAGCTGAAAGTACCAACATAAAAAAAATGTGAAGCAATCCAAAGCCATACACGATGTAATTAAAGATACAGCACAAAAAGAGTTGATTAACTTTAATGCACCTATGGCTGTGAGTAGTAGTACCTCTGCCCTACTGGCAGAATAGTCAAAAACCTTGGATGCCTATGGCAAAAGCACAAAGGAAGGACACACAAAATGGCCGCCACCATAGGGCCTGGCCACCAACAACAACATGGAAAAATCACAAAGCATGTATACCCAAAATGGCCTCCACCACATGGCCTGGCCACCAACAACATGGCAAAATCAGTCACAAAGGAAGCATACACAAAACTGCCGCCACCACATGGCCTGTCCACCAACAACAACATGGCAGAATCATCACAAAGGAAGTACACACAAAATGGCCCCCACCACATGGCCTGGCCGTCCACAACAACATGAAAAGAAAGAGAAGACAGACAATAAATGCCTATGACAAAGGGACAATGCTTAGCTTCACAAAATGGACACGTCACCGTCCAAATTTGTCACCCCACCCATAAACAAGAAATCATTACATAGAGGACAGAAAGAAACTGGAAGTGGTCCATGCTCCAATAAGACAAAACTACAACCAAATGACACATAAATGAGGACTTTTTGTAGCACAAGAAACACATTAAACATTTTCGAGGAACTTTTATGCAACTCGGGACATATTGTTCGCGAGATTGCAAAATCGGCGTGTTCGGCAGCGCGAATTTAATGAAACGTCGTTATCGCATTCCCGAGCCAGTACATTGAGCGCGCGAACAAGACAAAAAATGTAAGGTCACGTTCTCACACTGTGCGAAGTTACCAAAACTACCCAAGCTGTATTCCTAGGGTTACCTAATAGCAGAAATTGACAGATTAGTTAAACACACCGAAAACCTGACACACCCCACACATAAAAATAAGATTTTCTAAATCAAACCAAGCCATCCATGATTTTCTAAATAAGGGTACACCACAAAAACAGTTGATTAACTTTCATGACCCTATGACTAGTACCTCTGGCCTACTGGCAGAGTAGGCCACAAGGTTGGAGGCCTATGGCAAGAGCAAAGTGGCTGGGAAACATAAGATGGCCGCCAACACATGGCCAGGCCAACCACAGAAAGTTAATACAATGAACTCAAGCATGCCTACACACTAACTACATGAAGTACTAGGGTCAGCTATTGGCTTAAAAAAAATAAAAAACATTTAAATTACACAAACAGAAATTCCAAAACAGACATTGGTATTGCATAATGACCATAATCCAATGCCAGCCATGATGTTTGTTTACAAACTTGAATAACAATTTAAACACAGACCACAGAATTATGATTTTACCCATGGGTACCTCTCTATGTAGCCTGGATGAAATTTAAAAAGAAATACAAGTTGGGACCTCATAAAAGTACAGGCCCCCATCAATAATTTAAATCCAGGAATGAATACTGTAGTTAAAAAAATCTCAAATCAAACAAACACAAGTCTACAACATCATACTCACTCATACATTACTGAAACTTACTTGAAAAAGAGAATTCCAAATTCAAAAGTCCTCAATAAAATCCAAGAAAAAGCAGTAATGCAGCCAACACACACAGAAAGTGATCCTTCCAGCTCAAAATCCAAATGAAAGTGAGCACCTCATGGACAAAGCACTGGGAGGAGCCTGACAGGAACAGGAAGTTGTAAACTCAAGAGCCCTTCCTCCTTAATCTTCAAAAATAGAGTAGAAACAAAATGAGGACTCCTTCCCCCAAAAAAATACAGCCAAAGGTACAACTTTAAGGGGTTTCTCACTTTTTTGCTAACCAAAATGGTAATTTATTATTATGGTTTAACTTTTAACATGCTCGCGAGTTATTCTGTGCAAGATTGCAGGTTCTGCATGTTCGGCAACTCGATCTTACCAACAAGCATCCTCGCGCGTCCTTATGACGCTATCGCGCATCCAAATGACGTTATCGCGTTCGCACAGTTGCACGGAATGGTGCGAGAGGGTTTACAAACATGGTGGCACACGCGACCGGGAAAAAGCGAACGCAGAACCAAGGTAAGCCATTGCTGCGCACGCGATAATGTTATTCAGCGCGCGAGAACTACGCTACGCACCGGATCGCGGAGTAATCGACAGCTACGCGTACTCCGCGGAACGCGGAGTTGACGAAACTCCGCAAACTCCGGAACGGAGCGTAGTTCTTCGCCCAGGGTTAGCTGGAACCCCCCCTGCGCAGGAACGCTTAACTGTGGCACAGGCTCTTACGACATGACACATTTCACAGATGCTTCACATTGAAAATAAGCCACAGCATGACGTTGGCCTTGCGCTGCCACTGCATCACAAAATTGACGCAACTGTGGCGCAAAAGTGGCATACAGGGCTCGTAAATCTGCCCCCATGTGTCTGTGACATATCCACACTGCTCCACACTAATGTTACGTGACACATCACACAACTCTGATACTGAGCACTCAATGTGGACTACATGTCCCATAATGCAAAGTATGAGAAAATGAAACTGGGCTCTGATGTTATGTCAGCCCCCCCTGCCTGTGCAGAAATGTCATTAAATTATCTATTCCCCCTTTAGATACATATTCATGATTCACGCCTGCACTGTCATTTCACTTTTTACTACAACAGAACAACACGATGGCAGTGGATTTGATTACTGATTGTGGATGCACCATAATGAATTCAAAATGGCTGCCAATTACTTCCTGTGATGTATTTCCTGTCTGTATGACCTCTGTATGTATATGTTTCCTGTCTGTATGACCTCTCCTGTATGATATAATGTGTTCCGGGTCATTTTCGGAAGTTATGGCACAAAATCATAACTTCCGGTGTCGCGTCGTAGTGCGTGTAATTTGCGACCCGGAACCGGAAACTACGATTTCGGGCTGCAAATTCCAAAAATAAACTGGAACACATAATTTCATACAGACAATGTAATATAGGAAGTGGGAGACAGGAAATACATCACAGGAAGTAGTTGGCAGCCATATTGTGTTCATTCTGAGTCATCCTCTATCACTGAACAGATCCTCAGGCATCCTGCTGCTCTCTTAATACTTATTGCCCCATAATGGCTGAGGATTATAAGGAGAGAGCACCCCCTTTCTCAGAAAGGGAATTGGACATCTTTGTGGAGGGGGTGCTGGAGAAATTTCGCCGAGCGCTGCAGTGCAGTGGGAGTGTCCACCAGGAGGGCTAGGGCGTGCCGCAAGCGCTGGGAGGACCTAAAGCGCTGGGCCCGTCACAAGGCTACGGAGCTGGCTGGCCTGTCTTCCCAGCACCATGTGCATCGTCCTCACCTCTCCCCACTGTACAGGAGGGTCCTGCAAGCAGCCTGGCCGACCCTCCATGCTCAGCTGGAAGAGCATGAGCAGCAGAGACCTAGTAAGTGCATCATATGCAATATGTGCCTGAGAGTATGATGTGAGTGAAACAGTGCTGTACCATTGTGTGTCCCATGCCTCCATTCACCAATTCCGTGTCCAAGCAGCAGTCACCAAGTTTGAAGTAGCACACTGTGGCATATGGACTGTACGGGGCAGAGTACATTTTGGGAGTTGTAGTTTCTTCATGACAACTGGGTAAATGAGCCACACTCATCATTCATATTGAATTCTGCTCTGCCAGCACCACTAATATTGAAACAAGTAAATCATGACTAATGTGTGCATTGGATGAGCAATGGTACAGAGACTGTCCAGTGTGCGCATGGCAGGCCATAGGGTATTGGATGTTGTGATTTCCATTGCGTATCAACAAGGAGAGAGGTAGAGAGAAAGGAACACTCTTATTCCCCACTGGTCATCAAAAACAAAAACAAAAGAGTGTTCGTAGCTCATCGGGAAGGCGAGATTCAGAGCACTAAGAGAAAAAACAACACCCATTTGGTGTTATAGAAAGCCCTCACTCACCGACCTAGTCGGTGACATGCTTCATCATTGGGCCCCACTGGGAGTGGCCGAGTGCCACCCCAATGTGCTACAACGCCAGATTTACTGCAGAGCGCGTAATGTGAAGTCGTGAGTGGCTAGGTGGTTGTATAGGTGAATAAAGGAAGTGTAAGTGGTGAGGTTAAAAATGTCTTAATTGTATCAAAAAATTCCTTTATTGCCTGATCAATAAAACATATTAAAATATGTGTAGGAAAACTGAGCCAAATAGATTGAATGGCTTGTTTCCTATAGATTTACGTGCTGGTCAACATGCTCCTGCCAATGCTGGTGTTAATTTACCTGGCATTCGTCAGTACCTATAGTGTACTAAACCCAGGCGGTATGGACAGGCTAAGGCCCACCCTACCAAAGGACGTGAAAGTAAAAAGTTATGTCAAAAAAGTGCAACAAAATGATAGGTACTCGCAATTATGGAGACCACACAAAAATTAAAATGCACTTGACAGGTGAAATTCTATCACACCATAGACCTCGGGAGTGGGGTGGTGACGCAATTGGCACACCGCCCTCAGCATCAAGTACCCGCTTGGTACCTGCTACTACCCACGAGACCTGGTTCCCGAGGGTAGTAGCAGGTACCAAGTGGGCTCCAACCCCCACTTCATGCCACTCTACTCCACTCTACAACACACCACTCCGTGACATACCACGCCACTGTACTCTATGACATGCCACTCCACTCTGAGCCACTCCACTTTACAAAACTCTAATCCACTCCATGCCCCTCCACTTTATTCCGCTCAATGCACCATACAACACACCACTCCACTCCACAGTATGAAATGCCACTCCACACTATGACAGCCAACTCCACTCTATGACATGCCAAACCACTCAACTCTATGCCTCTCCCCTCCAGTCTATGCCACTACACACCACTCCACTCTACAACACCCCACTCTACTCTACATCATTCCACTCAACTGTTCATCACTGTATGCCCCTCAGTTTTAAGACACTCTACGATGCACCACTCTATGGCCCGATTCACAGAACTAACTTAAGACAAAATCCTAAACTTACTACTTTTGGTATTCACAGAAGTTAGGATTTTGTCTTAAGTTTGTCTTAAGACAGACTTAAGTTAAGATTTTGTCTTAAGTCTGTCTTAAGACAAACTTAAGACAAAATCCTAACTTCTGTGAATACCAAAAGTAGTAAGTTTAGGGTTCTGTCTTAAGTTAGTTCTGTGAATCGGGCCCTATGACACACCAATAAACTCTTCTCTATGCCACACCACTCCACTGGACTCTATGCCATGAAACTCCACTCTGCGACATCCACTCCACTCTATGACACTACACTACACTCTACTCTACTGAATGTCACATCACTCCACTCTACCACATGCCAATCCACTCCACAACCAGCCACTGCACTCTATGACATGCCACCCTATGACACGCCATACCACTCCACTCTACTCCACAACACTCCACTATACTCTACACCACTCCATTCTTCTGCATTCTACTCTACTCTATGCCATTACTTACTACACCATTCAACTCTATGACACTATATGACATGCAACTCCACTCGACTCTAAGACACACCACTTAACTCTATGACAATTTACTCAACTCTATGCTATGCTACTTCACCCAACTCCTCTCCATGCCAATCTACTCTATAACACACCACTCCACTCTACTACATGCCACTCCACTCTCTTACACTTTACATCACTCTATGCTACCCTAATCTACTGGAGCCTTATCCATGTAAAACATATGCCCTTTCATACATATTACATCACTTATATAATGGTAAATATTAGCATTTGTTACAAGACTCGTGACATCTGAATTGACTGTGTTGGAAATGACCCTTTCTGATGGGTCATCCTCACACATTTTGCCTTCCTCCTCCCATTTTTGCTGAATTTGTTTTTATTTGCCCTAGGACTCTGCGCAGTTTGTCACTGATAACAAATGCTAAAGTGCATGTGCGCTCTCCTTTGAAACATGATATTACTGGCCCCTACCCAATTGGCATATGCAATTTACTTATAGGTCCCTAGTACCATGCACTAGATGGGCCCAGGTCTTGTGAATTAAATTCTGCTAGTGGGTTTGCACCATTGATTGCACCACTCACTTAAGTAGACCTTTAAACATGTTTCAGGCCTGACATTGTAAAGCCTGTGTCTGCAGTTTAAACTTCCAATTCAACCTGGCAAAATAAACCTTTTACAAGGCCCAAACACTGCTTTATAATACATATAAGCCACCAATGGAATAAGCCCTGGACAACTCGGGGTCAGGGTGCAATGTATTTCAATAGCAGAAAATTTATTTTTACTTTTTTACAGGTCCTGGTAGTGAAAAACTCCTAAATGTGTTTGTGACTACTTCAAGGCTTATATTGCCCATCGCATAATATTGGGATTACCTAATTACATTTTATAAGTATAATTTCCAAATTGGAAGATATCAATGGTTCAAGTTTGATGTATCTGGAATCCTAATTTTAAATCCTAACTTATGGTGAAGTTTGATTTTAAATTACAATTCTGAATTGACACTTTTAGAAAGTTGCCATTTTTTTTGGTCTTAACAAGTATGAAGGCCATGTACCTCAAATTTATGTATCTTACAACATAAAACACATTTTCACATATTATACATTTTCCACTTTTTATATTTGTTCAAACTTCAAAAAAGGTTAAACCAATTGCTAATACAAAGAATACTCCTGTCCTTGTGACCCTAAGACCATAAGTCTCAAATTATATACCATTGTTAATTCACTGTTGATTCCAATCGGAATTTGTAATGCCCAATGCATTTCGGGATGAATTCCCTTTTTCAGGGGACACTCTGTACAAAGAAAACAATTATACAAATAGGGTGTTACCACCAAAATACCTTGGGCATTATCGAAATGCATTGGGCATTACAATTCTGACAGGAATCAACACTCACAAAACCACTAATGCATCCAGTCACATACCGATACAGCCACTCACACAACCACATATCCAGTCACATACCTACTCACAGACCCATACAACCACTTACACACCGAATCACACACAGAAAACTATTCACATACCTACTCACACACACATACAGCCACTCACAGACCCACTTACAGATCCATATAGCTACTCACACACCCACTTACAGATCCATACAACCACTCACACACCCATACAGCTATTAACACAGTCACTCACAGACAAATACAGCCATTCACACAACCACCTATAGACCCACGTAGCCACTCACAAACCCACTCATGACTCATACAGCCACTCTCATACCTACAAAACCACTCACACATCAATAGAGACACTCAAACAGCCACTCACCGATCTATAGAGCCGCTCACACACCCACTCTCAAGGGTTATAGTTAGGAAATAGCATTTTAAAAAAACTTAAAAATTCTCTAAATAAAACCAATGGTTAAAGGAATGTTATAGTTAGGAAATAACAGTAACAAATATAGAGTTTCAGTGAAAAAAGCAAAGCTTATAGGGATTGTATGTTAAAAAGTTACATTAAAAACACCATAGATATTACCTGAAAAAAACAAATTCACTTAAAAAAAGCAAAGGATACAGGGACGTTATATTTAGGTATTTTTGTTTTAATCCCTTAAATACTCACTGTAAAAAACAAAGGTTACAGGGATGTTATAGTTAGGCTCAGATTTTACATGCACAAATTTAGCAGTTATAGTTACCTGAGCTAACGATAACCTACACCAATGCAATGGACTGCTTATGATCTCACATATTACATCCCTTATGACATGGTGAGTGACATCACGGATGACATCACTGATTACATAATCTATAGAACGACTTGCATATCCATATAACCTCTCACACACCTACTTGCATGCCCACACAACCACTCACACACCCACTTAGTCATCCACAGAGCGACACACAGACCCATCCACTCACACATTCATCCACTCACAAGCCTCTCACTTACCTATATATGTGCTCACACATCCACTCATTTACCCATACAGTAACTCACACAGCCACTCACTCATCCATCTGGCCACTCACATACACACTCACTCACCAATACAGCTTCTCAAACACCCATTTATGCACCCACACTGCCACTCATACCTTCACTCACTCACCCATCCAGCCTCTCAATAGAACCACTCCTGACGCTCTCAGTAGCGGTCGCTCCCCAGGCTCCCTGCTCTGATCCTGGCATCGGTTGGCTCCCTGACAGACTCCTGACATCGCTAAACTGCTCAGTCGATAAGTAGCGTTTTGGTGACTGCCGTGCACGCTCGCGCTATTGTGCCAATTTGCATATTCATTAATACCAGCTGCGCTCGCTGTGTTGCTTGTGGACATATGTGTGTGATTTTAAATAGTATTTGAAGCGCTTATCAGTATTATATTTTGGAGATTTGCAGCGCTTTACAGTTTAGGTGCAGGAACTGCTTGATTGTTGCCCAGCCTCTCTGCAGTCTCGTTCCTGGGACTGCTACAGCCATTTTGTTGTTGTTTTGCCCTACAGACCCTCCCCTTCACGTCGCACCCGCCTCCCAGCTGACCCTCCCTCCCACTGAACACACAGCCCTGCTCCCGCCCTCGGCAGCTCTGTGACCGTCCTGACGCTCTCAGTAGCGGTGGCTCCCCAGGCTCCCTGCTCTGATCCTGGCATCGGTTGGCTCCCTGACAGACTCCTGACATCGCTAAACTGCTCAGTCGATAAGTAGCGTTTTGGTGACTGCCGTGCACGCTCGCGCTATTGTGCAAATTTGCATATTCATTAATATCAGCTGCGCTCGCCGTGTTGCTTGTGGACATATGTGTGTGATTTTAAATAGTATTTGAAGCGCTTATCAGTATTATATTTTGGATATTTGCAGCGCTTCACAGTTTAGGTGCAGAAGCTGCTTGATTGTTGCCCAGCCTCTCTGCAGTCTCGTTCCTGGGACTGCTACGGCCATTTTGTTGTTGTTTTGCCCTGCAGACCCTCCCCTTCACGTCGCACCCGCCTCCCAGCTGACCCTCCCTCGCCCCTCCCCCTCCACTATCCACTTATGACAGATGCATTTGCGCGCAGCATTCACGCGCAGCGGTCGCGCCCCATGCGCGCCGAAGGTGCGCTAAAGGTTAGCCCGTCTACGCCCGTCCGCGCCTGGACCGCGCCCAGTGCCAGACCCCCTGGCCCCCGCCGTACCCAGCCCTCTAGATTCACATATGATGCCGCAACTCTCCTCGCCCTCAACCCCGGACGCACACCACAATGCTGTGAAGCCGCCACAGGATGTACCCACGGCCCATTCGCCTGTCTCATCTGCAAGTTCACCTGCTTCAGGACCCTCACCAAATCTTCTTCCTCCAAACATAGCTCCGACTCTAACCACCTGAAGTGCATCCTGCTGAACACCCGCTCGGTCCACAGACACGCAACTGAACTCTGGGTCCTACTCGACACTGCGTCACCGCACATCGCCTTCCTTACAGAAACATGGATGAACACATCATCAGCAGCCGACATCGCTATAGCCATACCGGACGCTTACAAGATCATCCGAAAAGACCGCACCAACCAAACAGGAGGAGGCATCGCCATCATCCACAGGAACACCATCAAAATCACGACCAGCTTCGACGATAATCTTGCAACCGCCGAACATCTCCACTTCCAGATCCACACCGACCCTAGGACCACACTTAGAGGCACCCTCATCTACAGGCCTCCAGGAACCCGCACTAAATTCAGCGATGACATCACTGACTTCATCAGCCCACATGCCCTCGCCTCCGAGAACTACATTCTATTAGGAGACCTCAACTTCCACCTTGAAAACAAACACGACAGCAACACCAACTCCCTTCTGGACAACCTGGCCAATCTCGGACTCAAACAACTTGTGGACACCCCCACCCATGTAGCCGGGCACACGCTCGATGCTATCTTCACCTCCAGCAAGCACATTTCCTTCGACCGCACCACAGCTCTCCATTGGACAGACCACAGCTGTGTTCACTTCAGCTACAAAACCACCTTGACCCACAACCGCCCACAACCTATTCCTCAGAGAAACTGGAACAAAATCACCTCCGACCAACTCCTCACATCACTCAACCAAAACCCGCCCACCCTCTCATTGGACCCAAACCAAGCGGCCAACAAACTCAAGCAATGGATCACCCACAGAGCTGACGAATTAGCACCCCTGAAAAAGCACCAGATCAATTCAGGCAGCAAAAAGGCTCCCTGGTTCAATGATGACCTTAAAAAATCCAAGAAGCTATGCCGCACCCTAGAGAAAACATGGAGAAAAAACCCAACCACCGACAACATGGCCACCCTCAAGGCGGCCACCCGCAAACACCACCAACTGATTCGATCCACCAAGAAATCAGCTTTCAAGGATCGTCTCGACAACAACGCCCACAACAGCAAGGAACTTCTCAACATCGTCAAAGAAATCACCAACCCCGCCGCAGCATCTATCGACATCACTCCCTCCCAAGTCCTCTGCGATGCGTTATCCTCCTTCTTCTACAACAAAATTGCCGACATTCACAACAGCTTCGAGAACACTCCCGGCGAACAACCCTCCCCACCCCCCTCAGATCCTACACCGCCTACTAACAACCTCAGCGCCTGGAACCCAATCACCACCGAAGACACCATCCGCCTAATGAACTCAATCCACTCTGGCTCGCCAACCGACCCCTGCCCCCACCACATCTTCAACAAAGCTGACTCCATCATCGCACCCCATCTCCGTGATGTCATCAACTGCTCGTTCAACTCTGCCACCTTCCCAGAAAGCTGGAAACACGCCGAACTCAGCGCCCTCTTGAAGAAACCCACAGCAGACCCCTCTGAACTTAAAAACTACCGACCCATATCCCTCCCCCCCTTCCCCACCAAAGTCATTGAGAAAGCCGTCAACAGCCAGCTCGCCACCTTCCTTGAATCCAACAACTCCCTCGATCCCTCTCAGTCCGGATTTCGAGCCAAACACAGCACTGAAACCGCCCTCATTGCAGCAACAGACGACATCCGAACACTACTGGATAACGGAGAAACAGCGGCCCTCATTCTACTCGACCTCTCGGCCGCTTTCGACACAGTCTGCCACAGCACCCTTATACAATGCCTCAGCAACATCGGCATACAAGGAAAAGCCTTGGACTGGATCATCTCATTCCTCGCCGGGAGAACTCAAAGAGTCCGACTTCCCCCATTCAACTCAGAGGCCACTGAAGTCATCTGTGGAGTACCACAAGGATCATCACTCAGTCCCACCCTCTTCAACGTTTACATGAGTCCACTCGCCTCCATCGCGCGTCAACACAACCTTAACATCATCTCTTACGCCGACGACACCCAGTTCATCCTTTCCCTCACCAAAGAACCCAACACCGCCAAACCCAATCTTCACGAAGGCATGAAAGAAGTAGCCGAATGGATGAAACATAGCCGCCTAAAACTCAACTCAGACAAAACGGAGGTGCTCATCCTAGGATCCTCCCCCTCTGCCTGGGACGACTCTTGGTGGCCTGCCGCTCTGGGCACAGCACCCACACCCACAGACCACGCACGCAACCTGGGCTTCATCCTAGACTCCTCTCTCTCGATGTCCAGACAAGTCAACGCAGTCTCATCCTCCTGCTTCAACGTACTTCGTATTCTCGAAAAGATCTTCCGCTGGATCCCCCTCGAAACAAGAAAGACTGTCACCCACGCACTGGTCACGAGTCGACTGGATTATGGTAGCACACTATACGCCGGAATCACAGCAAAATTACAGAAAAAACTCCAACGCATCCAAAACGCATCCGCGAGACTCATATTGGACATACCTCGCCAAGATCACATCACCGGATACCTAAAAGACCTCCATTGGCTCCCCGTTAACAAGAGAATTACATTCTGTCTTCTCACCCACGCACACAAGGCCCTCTACAAACTAGGACCCGAATGCCTCAACACTCAACTGTCCTTCTACACACCCACCCGCCAACTTAGATCGTCCAATCAAGCCCTCGCCGCAGTCCTGCGCATCCGAAAATCGACGATGGGTGGCAGATCCTTCTCCTTCCTGGCTGCCAAGACCTGGAACTCACTCCCCACTCACCTCCGCCTTACTCAAAACCACATCTCCTTCAGAAAAGAACTTAAAACCTGGCTATTCGACAAAAATTGAACCCCCCTTCCCCAAGCGCCTTGAGACCCTCTGGGTGAGTAGTGCGCTATATAAATCCCTGAACTTGAACTTGAACTCACACACCCATACAACCCCTCATGCACCCACTCACACACCAACACAACCACTTATATACCCATTCACACATTCATAGAAGCACTCACACAATCATTCATTCACCATTACAGCCACTCACACAGACACTCACGCTCCAACATAGCCATTTACACACCCACTCAGTTAACCAAACACCCACCCAAAAATCCTCTCACTCACTCATCCAGTCACTTACACACCCAGTCACTTACCCATACAACCACTCACATAGCCACTAACTCTGGCTTACAGCCACTTGCACACCCACTCACTCACCAATACAACTACTCATACAGCTACTCACTCACCCTTACAGCTACTCAATCACCCACGTATTCTCCCATATAGCTACTCACACATCAACTTATTTACCCATAAATCCACTCACACACCCTCTTACACACCCATACAGCCGCTCACACACCCACTCACACATGGATACAGACAGTCACTCAACTACTAAAATGAGATATTTTAGAAATAGTATCACTCATTAGTAATATGGAAATAATTGTAATTTAACTTATGCAGTAGCTTAGTATCTATCTTCAAGTCTCACAAACATTTATTATTAACCTGGTAAATTATGACAGCATCCTAGTTATTATACGATGGCTTCTAAACCAGATTTTCACCTGTTTTTGTAACTTTTTTTATTTGATGAATTCTGCGTTTATTGTATATTTTTAATTTTAGTGATATCCAATTTTCGATGTCATCAGACTCATGCAACGGCATCAGGGGTAATACAACATATTTCCATTCACTGTTATTTTGATAACCCGGCATACAAGGCACCACTTTAACAGTAGAAAGTGAAGAAATCTTTATGGGACATGGAACACAGTAAAGCAAACGCTATTACTTCAGCGGGTGCATGCACTGGCAAGCCTCAGAGTTGAAATATAAAAGTACTTTTAGCCAGGAGATTGTCAAAGCAATATTTACCTTTCTGCACCACTGCAGTTCTTCTGTTATTCTCTAAATCCAGGTTTGCAATCACAAATAATAGAGGCTCAGTAAATAAACGTCCTGTTCCTTATCTCCCACCGTACAGCAGACTCTCCCAGCGTGCCCTCTCGGTGGAAATATGTCCAGGTCATGAATCAATGTTTAATAACTGCACTCAATTTTAATTAAAAACATGGGCATTGCAAACATGCTGAGCTTGGTGATTAAAACTGAACTGTTCACTTTATTGTTCTCAGTTTTATAATGCCAATCACTACTTGTCCCAGAAGAGTAACTCCTGGGCATATCGCTCTGCAGCTCTCAGTACTGTACTTAAAGGTTACTGGAAAATCCAATGGGGATCTCTCTTTTCTTAATGAAACAAATATTGTATTTAGTAAATGAAACAAAAGGGGAGAGGGATCATGTGCACCCCCGGGTGAGCAGGTATTCAGTTACATCGTTGAGGAAGGTAACTCAGTAGATATTTGTCGTAAACATGACCGCAGAAATCCTACTATGAATGCGTACATTGGGCCTATGACAAAAAAATGTGCATGTCTGCTCTGCCCCACTCACAGGTCCCCCCCCACTTCATTTACAGTTGGGTTAATGCTGAGTGCCCCACTGCGGGGTTCGAGCTCGCCTGAGCTAGCTCCACCTTTTTGCAAACTTCTTGCCAATGGCTCTACCTCCATTGACCGCTACATCTTTTCATCAGACTGGACAGTCCTGTTGTGAGGCGCACTCGACAGCATTTTCCTTCCATTTCACAATTGTCATATATTAACATGAACAGCAATTGCCCCACAAAATGAAGCCTTCATGCTGGGAAGTAGAAGTGAGTCCAGGCCATTTTCTTTTACAGAACCCACCACCTTTACCCCTCAAAATCTCTTTGGGGATTTGTTTCAGCAAAATAAAAAAAATGCTGGTTAGCTGGATTGCAATGCATGTTCTTGCAAAATGTGCTACAAGGGTGCTGGCAGGACCACTTTGCTGGGAAAAACTCCCATCCCAAGCAGACTATATATAAGTATGAAGGAAGGTTTGGCATCAGGCAACTATAAGTAGGGCCTCTGTTGCTGTGGTGGCTTGAGTAAACAAATCCTCAATCCTCATTGGACAGGGTTGATGGCAGTCTCTCACTTTCTATGTTGCAAGAATCAAAACACAGCCATAAGGGGAAATATTACTCTGCTTACTCTGCTAAGGTGTAGGAGCGCCGCCCCACTGCTTTTTGCAGCTTAAAGAAAGGAAAAATAAAAAGATAATAACTCGAGGATATTATCATTTTAGTTTTCGCCTTTGCTGCATCTTTGTGGGCTGGGGTTACTCTCAGAGCAAGGGGAGGGTGGTTTGCACTCCCTATGTGAGCATGAGTGCTTGGCCAACCCTCCTGGGCCATCCAAAACAGACCTGCTTTACAGCCTGCGTGGAGAACATGCCCACCCCTCCAGCCCCTTGCTTAGTGCCGTGTCACAGCTCTCAGTCCAATCACAATGCAGCATTGCAGCGTTGTGATTGGCTGCAGGGAGCCCTGGTGCTTACTGCTTCCTGTCTCTTCTAAGAAGCCAGGAAGAGGAAGTGGGAGAGACGGTGGCCTGAAAGCCAGCCAGCCGGGAAGTACATGATTTTTTTAACCCATCTCCCCCGCCCCTTCCCCCACCCCACTCCACTGCTGCTTCCAGGTAGCAGCAGCCACTGACCTTCAGCTGAGCTAAAGCAAGGTACATCATGTCAAGGATAACACCCTATTGCTAACTAGGTATGTGCCTATTTTTTCATGCTCACCCCTATTTTTTGTAGACTGATGCTACAAAGTGTACCTAGGATTTGTAAATTAAATGTCACAAGTGGGCTGCAGAACGCATTAAGCCACCCACTACCATGACAGTGCAAAAATGACTGCAGGCCTACCACTGTAGCCGGTCTGTGCAGTTCTAAAACTGCAATTTCGATCTCCCAAAGTAACCCCTTTTTAATCAGCCTAAAACCTCCTTCAAAATGGTAATATGTCACTTCTAAGTTGGTCTTGCTACCCATAAGTCAGGGTGCATGATAATTTAAGGAAGCATATGTAAACGTTTACCTCAATTGCTATTTTTACTAAAGCAAGGTTAGCTGTTCTATAGGAAAGTATTTGGATGCAATATTACATTTAATAATGTTATCTCCAGCTAGTTAACAGCTACAAAATGAATTCCCATACCTCTTTAAAATAATTATTTCAAACCCAATTCACTCGTAAATTTGGATTTGTAGTCAATATTTTCCCAGCCTTAGGCCTGTAGAACACCATTTATATGAGCTCTCAGATGTCACCCAGGAGCTGAATAGCTTCCTTAAGGAGGTGTGAGCTTGTTCCCAAATCTGGGCAAAGGCCTTGGGTGTGGGGAGGTGTTCTGTCTCTCTGGCAGGATGACCATCTGAGCTATGCCCAGGAACTTGAATAACTACAGAGACCTAAACTGACAGACAAATGTTAGCTGACACCTTTGCAGGACATCTATTTTTCCACCTCATCAGGCAGTCATCAATTCCAGTAGAATAGGAGCTGCCCCCAAAGTGGCCACAGGAGAGGAGTTGCTCATTTCCATGGCCACACCTCTGCACAAGTGAAGAAATATCCTGTGTCTTGGTTTTAACTAGAGGTGGACACTGCCGAAATGTTTGCAAGTGGGCACACAGGATCTTCTGCAAAAGTGGGTAAGGTTAACACTGAGATATATTCTTCCCTATTTGTTGGGGAGGGTCCAAGAGCCTTCCCCAATCACAAGCTACTGTCAGGCATAAATGTGGCACCCCTGGGCAACCTACTGTACTTGTGGAAGAATGAAGAAGGACTGCCCCTCCTGTTGAGATCTGTTTGGAGATCTGAAAGGCGGACCCTGCTCCCACCACTTTCCAGTACAGAAAATGGACTCCAAGGGTCAGCTGGTTAACGTCCTCTTTAGCTACGGGGACTTGTCAAGCTGAAGAGCACAGCTGACCACTTTCAACTAGACCTGCAATGGACCCTTTTCATGGCTGCTGCGAGAGTGACTCTTGATCCCCAAGTACTATTCCTAAGGTTCTGAGACCCTTTGCTGATTCACATTGTTCTCCTAATAACATCTTGAAACCATGGGACTTTAAATACCTTTGGATCCTAAGACCTCCAGAGGATCAGGGCAGTCCTGCCAAGTCGACCGGACGAAGGCACATTGCAGCTGGGTCAATGAATCATGTTACTACTGCTCGGCCAATTGCTGTTGTAGCAAATATGTTTCAATGGACCGTCGCAAAGCCGGGATCCTGCCTCATGATTCCCTGTTTCAGCACAGATTTCAGCTCTGCCATTGCTGGAGGAATCTGAGATAAAAGAAAGCGACTAAGTCCAAAAGAAGAAATCTTCATAGGATGAGTTCACCAGCGAGCAAGGGACCTTCATTGGGCATGAATAATGAATTTCTCCTGCTTGGAGATTTCCCACTATAAACCAATGGCTTCCCTGCAATCTAGTTAGATGGCTATACGGCCTCTTGGAGCCCTTCTCAGTCCCAGCCTGCGGCCTTGCCTGACTGAGAAATTTTGATTTTCATTTCAGAGACTGATTGCGCTGAGGACCTGGTTTAAATTTCCGCATACAGGATACTCCATCACAAACGTGACAGCTATCCTGTGTGACGTATTAAAAGTGTATTATATCCATGGCAGCTGTAATCCTGCTTGCTATATTAAAAGTGCATTATATCCTATGGCACTTGTAATACAGTGGCAACTGACATTAAATCATATCTAGGTCCCGGTCAAGGGCAACAGAAGACTGTGGTTGGTGCTTAACAGTTGTTGGCACTAGTTTTAAATGTATACTTTAAAAATGTATATCTCAATTTCCCCTTATTCATTTTCTTTGTGATTTGGCATCATTTCGCTCCTTACCTTATTCTTTATTGTTAGAAAATAAGTTGGGATTTTTATTGTGTTCTGTTTTCTATACTTTACTGTTTTGGTAGTTCTAAATGCATTACACATTTTCTTTAGTTAAGACTGTCGGCTTGTGCCATAGCTACCAGGGGTTGAGCTCACGTTTAAATTACTGAAACCTTTACTGGACCTAAAAAGAATAGAGGCATAATTACATGTTGTGAACTACCATCCACCTCAACTAATAATCTACTTTCTCACAATAACTAGCTGGTCTGTCATTTTGGATAGAAGTTAAGGCATGTAGTTTAGCGGTGCCAAATCCCAGAGTGTCAGGGGCCAATGCACCCCAATTATGGCTTTCATTTACTATCCAATTCAAAGTCTGTATGGGGCATTCCCATTTTGAATCGTCTTTCTTTAAATTAGGGCTCATGAACTTGAGGACAGACTTTATTAAACTGGTGGGTCATCGTTTGCGAGTCTAAAGTTACAATGCATCGTCATTCCCATTGATAACAACATTTTACTTGTCACTAAATTATATGAAGCAGACAGGAGGCCTTTGACTTGTAATATGAGGACAGATCCTCCTAGAGTACAATTAAAGGGGGGTTTCTTTGAAAAGAAAATGTTGCCATCAGGCTCAAATTTGCATCATTAGCAATCAGTAACTATAAGGGTTCTATCATTTCCATTGATGTTAATGATGTGGTTGGGCTGTAAAACCTACTGTAACATCAGGTACTAGTTGGCTCCTTTAAATCAACTCCCAATACAACTTTAGGGCATATGTGCAGGTAAATGGAGCAACCCTGGGGTAAATTGTGCAGCGTTGTGCTGCGCCATTTCCATAACGCAGGGATGCACCATATTTTTGAGAAAACAGAGCACCCCTATGTTTTCCCTAATACTAGCGCTACAAATAGCTGCCTAGCATCAACACAGATACACTTGGGCCATAGTGCAAGGGTGCCTGCATTAAAGGGACGATTGTTTATGTGCAGGAATGTGCCCCTTTCTGCACATAAAGAATCAATAATGGTGATTTGTTCTTTCTATGTGTGCTGAAGAATGCAGCACATATAGAATAAGCAAAATGACTAGTAATAACATTTGTTCTCCTTGTTGCACCAATCTAACACTGCTATCGCATGGCATTAGTTTTTGATGCTCCCTCAGACTTACAGATCATTGTAATTCTGAGGCAGCAGCAAAAAGCAATGGGAGTTGCGGTGGAACGCCCACAGGAACACCCACTGCACGCCCCTTTCATGCGTATTCCTGCATGAAAGGGTACCAGATTTACAATGTGGTGTTGCACCCCAAAACGTAGCTTAACACCACTTTGTTAGTATGGAGCAGGGCATTGCACCACCAGAACATTGGGAAAAGTGATGTTCCAGCAGATCAATCCCCTTGTGCATATGCCCCTTGGTATCTCATTATACAGCTTTGTCCAGGTATAAGCAGAGACCACAATGCAAAGAGACCTAACCACTCAAAAGCTTAGAGTGAGGCATACATTTTGCAGGAATAACGACATTATTCTTCGTACTGTCCCATATTAGAAAAGAGCAATTCAAGTGAAACACATTAATCTACCAAAAACACTCTATGTAATCACAAAGGCATTTTTATTGACAAGCACAGTTATCAATCATTACATTAACATTATCCATGTCATGCCAGAAAAAGCCTTTACAATTTTATGATTCAAAGAAGGCTCTGGGTTAGTAAAATACGATCTTGGCATGCTTCACTCTTATTGTGTCCCATCAGAGGAATAAAGAATACTCCAGGCTTGAGCAAGGGAACCTCCAATTTTAGGCAAAGAGAAACTCAAGAACGTGTGATAACCATCGCAAAAGTAACTTAATGCAACAGTCAACATTGCAGTCTATTGCGGGAAAATAAAGCTGTGTTAACTAAGTATTCACAACATGGCGGTACCATGCGATAGTCTCCAGATATCGTGCCAAATGACTGCGAGGGCGAGATTGTAGATCTCTATCTTATCACTCTAGATCTAAACCCCGTTCTGGTCAACTGAACCTTTATTGCCTGTCTTTGAGGAAAGAAAGTGCATCCAATACCAGGTTAACTTTGCTAATGATGGACTCAACTCAGAAAAACCACAAACTACTTCTAGCTTTTAAATATTTATTATAAGGTTAAGGTTAACTGCAAGTACAGGCATCTCAGAATGAGATTCAAAAGATATACGGGCACCACTACATACATGTGCTCCCGAAAAGCTCTTAAGCGAGCAAAGAACACTACGAGTACAAGTTCTAAAATCAAAAGGGCTGCAAGCATAGACACGTATTGTGATCTCTCCGTCATTTACAGCAGGAAGGAAAGGTTCAGGTTAGGCTGTCCCTACCCTGCTCTGGATGGTATCCCTACTTAACAGAATCCCAACCTACCAAAGGTGTCAGCTGTGAATGACTCCCTAAGGAGATCACCCACTCTTAGTATCTAGATGAAAACCTATGATCGCCAGTCATGACCCCTCACTGCCTACCCATCCGCTCTCTAAAGGGTCCTCAGGCATCTGCTCTAACTCCACCCCGGGGTGCTGACCCTAATACAAAACACAACATCATTTGAGACGCCCCTTGTGAGACGCCCCTCACATGGTGTCTCTCCTGGCTTTTTCCATGATGTTCTTCTTTTGGGCCTCGTGCGTTAGCGTTGACCTTGCTTCTCAGACTCTTCTCTGGCCCGCCGATACCCCCTAAAACATTCCTGAACCCTCCTCCATGTCTGCACCGCTCTATGAACAAAACTCTATTCATCCAATTATTAATTGGATCCCCCTCACATTTGCAGACAGACATCCATAGCTGAATCTTCATTCTCATAGACTTCTAACAGAAGCTTGCAACATTTTCCCCTGACACAGTTCGGCCTGTACCAATACGTGCAAATCAAAATCTTTTCATCGTTTCAGGCCTACAACCCTTTCGCAAGTTAACTTAGAATAACATGTTAGCTTCTTTCTCTTGGCATAATAAGAAAACACATCTATGGAATATAAATCTAATGAATAAACAAATCAGTGTAACATTAGTGCAATCCATGTATATGAAAAGCAATCCTCGTTTCTGAACCCTTTTGGCCTAGCCATAAGGCCCGTTCCCTTCCATGCCTTACAGCATGATTTCTCCCATTAGCAGCTACATAACATGGATCCTGATTAAACACTTCTAATAAGAGTATACATTTTCACACATGTTGCATTAGTTCCACTTCTATATGAAATCTCTAAATTAACTACACATTTCAAGGTGTATATGAATATATTTTCAGCACTCATAGCATTTCTCTTTATGAATTGTGCGTACTACTAGCGATTATAGTGCACTCATACATTTTGTTCAGTTTGCGCTCTCTCAGTTCCCCCCTTTGATGACCTCTAGGGGTCATCACCAACAGTTAAACTGAACTAATGGCTAATGCCCCTCGTTTCTGCGTTTCCAGAGCCCTCAGACTCCGGTACTGATTATCCTGCATTGCAGCCAATCTCTGTAACTGCTCTTTTCTGGATCTCTCCAGTCTATTTGATCTGTACCATTGGTATGACCTCACCAGTCCCCACAACAGGATCACACAGATCACTATTATGATGATAGGTTTCAGCACATACCACACAAAGCTCTTCCCTAGGTTGGCGAACCAACCTCCAACTTCGCCCATTCCATGACCCACCTTTTCCCAAACATTTACTTTGGTTAGGTCTTCGATCTCCTTGTGAATATTAGTTATATTCATAATGACCTTCTCAAGTGGTTTTGAATTGTCTGGAATGTAAGTGCAACATTCCTGGACCTTCAAAGCCTTACAGACTCCGCCCTCTTTTGCTAGCAGGACGTCCAATGCAAGACGGTTTTGAAGCACCATGGCCCTTATCGATTGCATCTCTCCTTCCACCAGCATTAAGGATCTAACAGTGCTGGCAGACAACCTATCTACGACTGTTGCCAGTCGCCTAATTTTGACATCATTGAGGATCAGTCCTAAGATAGAAAATGCAGCTCCAAATACATCTCCAACTAATTCTGCATCTCCCACCTCTCTTCTCCCTCTCTTCGAGGCCTTGCCCTCGATGATCTCTAAGTCTTGAGCATGGTATATTTTGGGAAAGACAATTGCCAAGTAACATGATCCATACCAATTATCAGGTAGTCTCACGTAGGCATTTCTTCCACATACAAAATATACATTTGGAATCACTTGCATTCCTTTCAAGAAATCTTTTGTGTAATATTCTAAATTGAAAGCATGTTCACAACTGACTTCCCCTACGAATACATTTTCGTAATACGTTTTGCTTCTATGAAGACATAACTTCCCTCTCTGTGTCTTATCCAAAGCTATTGGACCACTACTACCCTTTCTCTTGTGTGCCTTCTCTTCCTCGGTCCAATCTGTTTTCCATTGTCCTGATTTCTTCAAAATCTTTTGCCTTCTATATCGATCATCCACCTGCCCTATAAACTTCTTTTCGACTTCTGACACCTTGCATGTCAGGTTATTTCTGCGGGCATATGAAGTATCTAAGGTAACCCAAGGAATGAAGAACTTGGCCAATCTGTCTTCACTCTTCCAGTAGTCCCACTTATTCATCTGCTTATAATTTGGGACTTCTGGTAACACGGAATCATAGTTAGAGAAATAATACTCAAAACTATCTCTTCCGTAAAATATGCTAAGCAATAAGCTACATGTAATGCCATATGTCAACGGAAGGTGATGATATCTAATGCCTTCATCTACAGACGCCGGCAATTGCATGCAGACATAACAGTCTTTGACCTCCATGGCATCCACATATTCATACAAAAGTTTAGCATAAGCATTTGACCTATAGTCACCTTGGGATTCATCCATGTGTAACCTGCGGGCTTCTGCTGCTAATAACGCTTTCTCCTGTATGTTTTCCCCTTTCTTACCAGCAACAGTGGGTTTTGGTGTCATCACAGACTTCTCGTCTGATGCCCTTGCCTCACTCTCATGACCCTTAACATATGATACAGTAACTACTAAAGCTATTAAGAGTATCACTCCTACTATTAGTGTGCCTATTATACATTTAGCTCTACGGGTTGGACTACCGGCCTCCATCTCTTCAGACAGTATGGTTCCCTCTCTCTGTTTCAATTTCAAAATTCTTTTCTTCTTCGTCCCTTTACAGTCTCTCTTGATCATTCAGTCTTTAGAACCATAGAATTGGAAGCTGGCAATCCCCTTTGCAAAGTCCTTTAAAGTTTGAACACAGACAACCCTAGCCCTTCTCCGTCAGCTTATAGGAGGGTCCCTAAGATTCTCTGCTTCCTGGGCGCTAGGTAATCTTCTTTTTCTTGCTTATTTACAAAAGTCTTTAAGCATCTACAATGAGTTTCGAGCCTGCGGCTTGAATAGCATAGTTCAATATTTCCAGGCGAAGAGTGTGCTCTTCATGGCTTGTTATCTTTGTTCCAAAGTCAGGGAATTGCAATTCAGTGAAAAACATGTGCTTTAACTTGCTCAGGCGGGGAGGGTTGAGGAGTGTGAAAGTTAGTGACCCTTCTGCTTCGACTCCGGGCACTAACAGCTGTACTTCCACAGTGATGATGGGCTCAGAGCTGGACACCACCACCGCTCGTATCCTCCCTGTCTCCCGCTCCAAAGACATTTGTCGCCAGATATGTCCACTCAGGAGTGGCGTATCTTCTGCTGGGCACACGTACTCTTCTTGACCTTCGTAGATCTGGTGCTTCAGCGCCCTGCGCACCTTCCTCCGGGTCTGAGTCCTCCGATATTGGAGCAAGGGTTCTCTCTGGAGTTGACCTCAGGCTAGAACTCCTTCTCTGTGGCCAACTGGCTTCTCCACGTACCCTTCTGCTCCTTCTCCTTCTGGTCTGTTCACGCTCTCTTTCAGACTGGTCGGTGTCTGATTCGTACTCCCAGCTACTTCCTCCTTCAGTAGCGTCGTCTGTTTCGCTGTTGTACTGACCGTCCTCAGCTTGGTCAGACTCGTTCCCTGCTTCTTCTTGCACCTCTACAGCTTGGCTAGCCCTCTCTATGGCTTCTCGGTCCACAGCTGGACTTCCATCCGAGAGAGGAGCTGTTTCTTCCAGAGGTGCTGGAACCCTTCGCGTATGAGACGCGTGGATCCAATTGGGCAGGCCTCCCACCTTCACTGCGGTGTTCGTGATCAGGATGATCTGATAGGGTCCACGCCACCGAACATCTAGGCAGTTTCTCCTCACGTGTTTCTTCACAAGCACCCAGTCTCCAGGGTACAGGTCATGGCACAGGTCCTGGCACGATGGAACCTCGACAGCCTGCACCTGAAGGGACACAGAATGAATGGCGTCAGACAGCCCCTTACAATAGTCCAGGATCATATCATCTGTGATGTTTAACAGTGCAGCAGTTGGTACTGATGGCAATCTCATTGCCCTCCCCATTAACACTTCATGCGGTGACAGTCCCGTTCTTCTATCTGGGGTACTACGGATACTCATAAGGACCAATGGCAGAGCATCAGGCCAACTCAGGGACGTTGATGAACACATTTTGGCAATCCGATTCTTGATGGTGCTGTTTATCTGCTCCACAATTCCTGAAGCTTCGGGTCTGTAACTACAATGTAATTTCTGGTCTATGTTCAGAGCCGCACAGATCATCTTCACAAGCTCACTATTGAAATGGGTTCCCCTATCTGATTCCAAAGAGGCCGGTACCCCAAACCGTGGTATGAGCTCTCTAAGCAATAACTTGGCTACTGTGAGGGTGTCACACCTGCGTGTAGGGTATGCCTCGACCCATCTGGAAAATACGCAAACAACCACCAGGACATAACGAAGGCGGTTGCACCTTGGCATTTCAATAAAATCTATCTGCATCCTATTGAAAGGACCTCCAGACCTCCCTATGTGACTCAGTGTAACTGGTGTTCTTTTTCCTACATTCAACTGCTGACAGGTTACACAACGCTGGCACACGGCTTCTGCTGCTACTCCGAACTTAGGATTGTACCAGGTTTGTCTGAATACTCTCAACATAGCATCTCTCCCTAAATGTACTGGACCATGTATCTGCCTGGCCATTGGGCTCACCATCTCATTGGGCAATACTGCTCTTCCATCTGCTGAGACCCAGAAATGGGCTTCACCTATCACACATCCTGCTGTCCTCCAGGTTTGTTTTTCAAAATCGGGTGCATTTTCTTGCATGCATTTTAATTCATCCCAAGTGTCTACAGTTTCCAATATCATAGCTAATTCAGTTCTTACATTTATTCCGCCCACTTCCACTTCCGTGAAAGAGTACCCTTGTTCGGCACAGTATCTCGCGACTTCGTCGGCATATCTATTGCCTTGTGACACGAAGTCCATATTTCTGGTGTGGGCGGTACATTTTACAACTGCAATACCTGCTGGACATTGCAAAGCTTCTAACAGTAAACGCACAAACTCTCCATTACGAATGGGGGAGCCTGAAGAAGTCATGTACCCTCCTTGAGACCACAATTGCCCGTAATCATGAACTACCCCGAAACCATATTGGCTGTCGGTGTATATGGTGACTCGAATTTGGTTGCTTGCCAGACAGGCACGCGTCAAGGCAATAATTTCAGCTACCTGAGCGGAGTGTACTCCTTCCAGGCATCCGGCTTCCACAACTCCACTAATTGTACAAACAGCATAAGCTGCTCTCAACTGCCCGACTTCGTCTCTTACACATGAGCCATCGACAAAGAAAATGTCATCGGGGTCAGTCAGTGGCTCATCCACGATGTCGGGTCTTGGTTTGGTGCATAGTTCAGTCACATCAAGGCAATCATGGTCTGTACATACATCATCATCAATATCACCTGGGAGTGGCATCAATGTGGCAGGGTTCAAAACAGAGCATCTCTTAAGAGTCACGTTCTCTGCAGCAAGAATGACTTGCTCATAGCGCGTGAGCCTGCTATTGGTCAGATGCTGTGTTTTGGTCCTGGTCATCAACAGTTCAACTGAATGGGGCACATACACCTCTAACGGGTGCCCCATCACAATATTTTCACAGCGCTCGATACTGACACCTGTTGCAGCAACGGATTTGAGACATCCGGGCAACGCTGCGGCAACTGGGTCTAATGTAGCCGAAAAGTAGGCAACTGGTCTACGGGCATTCCCATGGATTTGGACCAAGACAGACAAAGCACAACCCTCTCTTTCACAGCAGTAGAGCAAGAATATTTTATCGTAATCAGGCATTCCCAGAGCAGGAGCATGACACAGGTCCTCTCTCAGCTGCAGGAATGCCATCAAACAGTCTTTGTCCCATGGTACCGGATCACTCACCTCCTTGTGCGTCAGTTTTTGCAAGGGTTTTGCTTTCAGTGAAAAGTTCGCTATCCACTGTCGGCAATACCCCACCATCCCTAGGAACATCCTGACCTCTCTCTGGGTTTTGGGCGCATTCATCTTCATGATTGCCTCTATTCTGTCTGGGGACACCTTCCGTTTCCCCTTCTCTATTCTGTGCCCCAAGTACTGCACCTCTGTCAGGCAGTACTGCAATTTTCCCGGGGACACCTTGTGCCCATTTGCAGCTAAGTGATTTAGCAAAGCAATGGAGTCCTCCCTGCAAGCCTCTTCCGTTTCTGACGCCACAAGCAGGTCGTCTATGTACTGGACCAGAACTGACTTCTGGGGCAGCACTAGACTTTCAAGATTTTTCTTCAACAGCTGGTTAAAGATCGATGGGCTTTCTGTATACCCCTGAGGAATACGACACCATGTTAGGACGTGACCTTCCAGCTTAAATACGAAAAGAAAATGGCTCTCCTCGTCCAGAGGGATCGAAAAGAAGGCCTGGCAAAGATCTATCACAGTGAACCATTCGGCTTGGAACGGTATCTGAAACAATATCACTGATGGATTCGGTACCACTGGACAACATGAGACAACTATGTTATTAATCTTTCGAAGATCCTGCACTATCCTGAATTTCCCGTTGGGTTTCTGCAAACCCATGATCGGGGAGTTACACGGACTACCCACGATCTCTTTCAGTATTCCCTGCTTAATCATGGACTCGATCACAGGTTTTATACCTGCAATCGTTTCTGGAGTCAATTTATATTGGGGTGTTCTTGGAAACTCAGCATGTGGTTTCACTATTATCTTCACTGGGTCTACTCCTTTGACTAGTCCAATCTCCTCTCCAGTGAAATCCCATACTTCTGGTGCCACTGTCTCTCTTAGGTCCCAGGGGAGCTCATCCACTGTCAAAGTGGGATACAGCTCCACACATATTCTTGAATTTGCGACTTTGAAGTCTGCGTCATCATCATTGGTTAATACCTCCACTCCCTGCGGGGTGCAATATATGGTACAATTTAACTTACACAATAGATCTCTTCCCAATAAACATACCGGACTAGAGTCGCAAACCACAAACTGATGCTCATCGCTGTACTTCCCTATTTTCACCTGTACCGGTTCCGTCAATGAGCTCGTTATTCTCCTGTTTGCGACCCCCACCACTTGAATGGTCTCTCCAGACATAGGCAGGCCTGGAACTGCAGCTGATCTGATCGTGGATCTGGTGGCTCCTGTGTCCACTAAGAATGTCGTGGGGCACCCTGCCACTTCTGCCTCTACATAGGGTCCCCTTTGATCCACATCTAAGACTGCCCCGAGGGTACAGTCTTCTCTCTCTACTCTCTGTCCGGTTAAGGGGTCAACGTAATAGCACTCCTCTCCTCCTACAAACAGAGGCATCTGTCTATAGGTTTTTCCCGTTGTCCCTATTCTGGGTGGTTGAGGGAACTGAGCTCGCGGAGCTGGGGTCCCCCCTTTGACCACCTTCCCTTGGTATTGCGTTACCCCTTTTCCTGGAGTGCTTTGAATCTCTTCCTCCTCTACCTCTTGTTCTCCAATTTCAATATTGTAGGGACACTCGCGTTTCCAATGCCCCACCTCGTTACACTGATGGCACCGGGTCGTCTTTTTCAATGCCGCAATGTCCACCCTAGGTCTGAAGGTGGAGTTCTCCTCATTGCCCTTGTTCTGACCATACTGCTTCTTACCCCCAGTCCCTGTCCCCTGCTGCTGCCGTTGTTGTCCACCCTTGCCAGCTGACTGCATCTGCACCACCATCAGTTTTTCCTTTAGTTTCTTTGCCTTTGAGTCTATCTCATCACAACAGTACCTAGCATATCTCAGAATTTCATCCAAAGGTTTATTTTGCCAACAAATCAAGTGTTGCTGAATCATTAAACTAATATCCGGTCTCAAACCCAAGACAAACTTGGACACAAACTGCCCTATGTCTTTCGGGTCCATTACATCCAACCCGCTATATTGTTTGAACGCCTTCAGTAATCTCTCATAATACTCATGAACCGTCTCCTTGGGTTCCTGCCTAGTTCGATCTATTTTGACCCAATCTATGTCTTGCATGGGCACTTTGTCCTTCAGCCAAGTTATCACCCTCTCATATTTTACCATTACTGTCTCGGACGGCCCATTGGTCCGTGGATCTCTCTCTGGTTTTGCTGTGGGCCACTCGGCACTAACCTTACATGCGGTCCACAGGTCTCCTGGTACCACTATGTCAAACAATGTATTCAGATCTATCCACAGTACCTTGGAGATTTTTACGAACCTCTCCACCTGTTTATACCACTCGACTGGGTTCTCCCTCAATTTAGGAAAGGAGTTGGTAAAAGCTGCCAAGTCTCCTCTACTCCATGGCACATGCACGTAATTCCCATTTGCAACCTCACGCAAAGGGTATGCTTCTACTCTCTGCAGTCCTCCCTCCGGGGTCATCCCAAGCATGCTTCTCCTGACGGTCCCTTTCTTGGACCACCTTTCTTCCCATTTATCAAGTGCCCTCCATGTCCTTATTCCCGTGATCAGTTCCCTTATGTGTGTTTTTAATCCTATTGTTCTTCTCTCATCTAGGTCCTGATCGGAATAATGGAGTCTATGGTTACCCTGTAATGCTTTGGTCCTTGACAGGTCTACCATATATTTTCCTGCTAGTTCGACTAATTTCTCATGTGCCGCTCTCGCTTTCCGAGTGATGTCCTTTGCCATGAACAGTATCTCATCCTGTTCATACATCTCCATTCTCTCTAGAGGCAAGGTACCATCTACCATGTCATCCAGATCTGATTTTAGGCTGGCGACATCAAGTCTCTTGGCTTTTATCTCGGCTCGCAATATCTCTTTCTTAAGGGGTTCACTGATCTCTCTACCATCCCAACTCCGAGTCCTACGCTTGGGCTCAGGGGAGTTAAGGAGTGTCCTCCCTTGTTCCCATCTCTCTAGGTCCCATGCTCGGCCATCCTGTCTTGGAAGATGGTGAAACACGGGCCTGTTTCCCCCATTCTCATTCTCTCTGCCTTCTCTTGTTCCCTGATTGGATTCCCTGCTGTTCTCCCTTCTATCGCTATTTTCCCGTTGCCTAGTGTCACTCAAGATTCGGTAGGTTCCTTCTCGGCTCCCCATCTCCCCAGGACTGCGTTCCTGTCCGTAGTCGCAGGGGTTATGGCGAGGCCTCTCGCAAATCTCGTTCTGCCCACTATTGTCAGACTCATAGTGGGTGCACTTAAAACTGTTCCTGTATTCCTGCGTTCTCCTATCTCCTTCGCTGTGAATTGGGCGAGACACCCCCCCACATTCGGGGCTCCTGTTTTCCAAGTCTGGTCTCCCTCTCCTCCTGGTAGGGCAAGTGTCTCCTCTACTGTCCTGACCCTTCCCGTCCCACTCTGGACTGCTTTCGTCAGGCCCACAGTGAGTCCGGGTCCTGCTATCCTGGCTTTCCCTTCCAGCTTCCGCTGCTATGATGCTCTTGTGAGCCTCCACTGCCTCATCCCATTTCTTCATGTACTCACTTAGCTCCTGGAAGGATTTCCGTCCTGATCCCCTCAGATCCTCTGGCCATCTAGGGCCCCCCGGATCCCCTATTGGATCTACTGCTGTATGAACTGGGGTGCTCCAATCTCTCGGTCTTGTCAGCTGACTTGGGGAATAGATTACATTGTTCCTCCTTGCCATCTCTGCTCTCTCCCTGTCCAGTCGTACCTGTTCCTCCCCCTTTTCTCTCCCTGGGTCATAGATCGATACTATAGGACCTATGGTAACAGGTACTTGCAGGGCATCTGGCAGTGCATAGGAGGTGGCACACTCCGTTTCTGGCACCCTTTGTACCACAAACCTTCCGACTACCTTCTGCACCGGACTAGATTGAAGCAATTCTTTGCTTGCAGTGGGATCCCAATCCGTAGTGGGAAGCGGTCCATACTCCCCTTTTCCAGGCCCCCCTTCTTTGCATGTCTCGACATTTCCTGTCTCATTGTTATACGGGGGTGGCCTATCTGTCAATAACCTATTTATCAGGCTATCTTCTGACTCACTCTCTTCATCCTCCTCAAATGGGCTCTTGTTTCCTGCCACCTCTAATACTGGGTACAGTTTATTTACTTCTAAGTTATTCACTCTCCATCTTTTAGCATCCGCATCCCATTTGGCATCCTGCACTGCTCTTACCGATCGTTTCACCCTTTCTTGTCGTCTATTCAGGTTCCTCTCGTGCGCTGCCCTAATCCATGCATTGAGAGCTTCAAACTGGGTCGGTCTAGGCATAGGTCTCATTGAGGTCATGACTGCTTTTAATCGGTGTAGCACCTCTAATCTGAACGTCCCGTATTTTGGGAACGTCAGTTCTTCATTTCCTTCTGTAATCTTACTCCACTCTGAAATCCACAATATCGTGTGTAGCCCAACATTTGTCGCCATATAATAAGCCGGCGTACCCTCCGGCGGGGCTTCTTCCCCATCATAAGATCTCCGTCTCTCTCTTTTAAAAGCCGCTCTTACCCATTTAAAACATTTCATGATTAAACGTACAATTTCCGACCTCGCTATACTGTTTACTTCCTGATGACAATCCACCAATCCTAGCGCGGCTTTGCTAACTGGCCTATCACAGCGCGGTCTTGCTCTGGCCGGCCAATCCCAGCGCGGCACTTCCTGACGTCACTCGCCTCCGCTTCGCAGCAGCACCCCTCCTTTCTCAGCTCGTCTCCCGGTCACACATGCGTCCCATTCATACACCGAAAAATGACTACTTCCGACCAAGCCGTCACTTTCCTTGACTGTACGTCCACAGTCTATCTGTAATTGTCACCCCAACTGACGAAATGTCATCCGTCTCTCTGATAGGTTGCTTACACACAGTAACTTCCGACCAGCGTCCGTTACTCACGCACTCACACTTACGTTCCCCCTATCACGGTCCTGCGGGCGATCAATGGTACCTCATGACCCCCTTCACACTGGTTGACAATTACTCTGGGTGTCCGATACACCCGAACCACTTAAGCTCTCTTTGAACTTAAGATTTTCACCGGTTGCGCGCGCTCACAACCTGTTCCACAGTCACTCTACAGGCATTCAACTCCGCCAGACATTACAACATAGATACAACACAAAAACACCGCAATCTAACACGCATGACCCTTTATACTCACTCTCGACCGATACTGCTGCTTTTCTGTCTCACGTCATCCGGACCTTCTTCGGCGGGCGGTTCTTCCGATCATCGATCTCTAGGGGCCTTGGGGTAATCTAACCTGGCCTAGATCACCTTCCTCAAGAAGGCAACCATCCTCTATAGCTACCAACTGCGAGGGCTAGATTGTAGATCTCTATCTTATCACTCTAGATCTAAACCCCGTTCTGGTCAACTGAACCTTTATTGCCTGTCTTTGAGGAAAGAAAGTGCATCCAATACCAGGTTAACTTTGCTAATGATGGACTCAACTCAGAAAAACCACAAACTACTTCTAGCTTTTAAAGATTTATTATAAGGTTAAGGTTAACTGCAAGTACAGGCATCTCAGAATGAGATTCAAAAGATATACGGGCACCACTACATACATGTGCTCCCGAAAAGCTCTTAAGCGAGCAAAGAACACTACGAGTACAAGTTCTAAAATCAAAAGGGCTGCAAGCATAGACACGTATTGTGATCTCTCCGTCATTTACAGCAGGAAGGAAAGGTTCAGGTTAGGCTGTCCCTACCCTGCTCTGGATGGTATCCCTACTTAACAGAATCCCAACCTACCAAAGGTGTCAGCTGTGAATGACTCCCTAAGGAGATCACCCACTCTTAGTATCTAGATGAAAACCTATGATCGCCAGTCATGACCCCTCACTGCCTACCCATCCGCTCTCTAAAGGGTCCTCAGGCATCTGCTCTAACTCCACCCCGGGGTGCTGACCCTAATACAAAACACAACATCATTTGAGACGCCCCTTGTGAGACGCCCCTCACATGGTGTCTCTCCTGGCTTTTTCCACGATGTTCTTCTTTTGGGCCTCGTGCGTTAGCGTTGACCTTGCTTCTCAGACTCTTCTCCGGCCCGCCGATACCCCCTAAAACATTCCTGAACCCTCCTCCGTGTCTGCACCGCTCTATGAACAAAACTCTATTCATCCAATTATTAATTGGATCCCCCTCACATTTGCAGACAGACATCCATAGCTGAATCTTCATTCTCATAGACTTCTAACAGAAGCTTGCAACATTTTCCCCTGACACAGTTCGGCCTGTACCAATACGTGCAAATCAAAATCTTTTCATCGTTTCAGGCCTACAACCCTTTCGCAAGTTAACTTAGAATAACATGTTAGCTTCTTTCTCTTGGCATAATAAGAAAACACATCTATGGAATATAAATCTAATGAATAAACAAATCAATGTAACATTAGTGCAATCCATGTATATGAAAAGCAATCCTCGTTTCTGAACCCTTTTGGCCTAGCCATAAGGCCCGTTCCCTTCCATGCCTTACAGCATGATTTCTCCCATTAGCAGCTACATAACATGGATCCTGATTAAACACTTCTAATAAGAGTATACATTTTCACACATGTTGCATTAGTTCCACTTCTATATGAAATCTCTAAATTAACTACACATTTCAAGGTGTATATGAATATATTTTCAGCACTCATAGCATTTCTCTTTATGAATTGTGCGTACTACTAGCGATTATAGTGCACTCATACATTTTGTTCAGTTTGCGCTCTCTCATGACCATGTTAAAATCAATGCCAAGCCGCAGAAATGCGAAACGTGAACGTAAGAAAACTTGCGATGAGGCCAATTGTGATACGAAAAGCAGCGAAAACCAGCGGCAGGCCTGCAAACCCCATGCGTCTGGTGGGAAAATGCACTACAAAAACAATAAAAAGAACACACCAAAAACAATCCAAAATGCGTAGTGACATGGATACAACCTGATCGAGCGCAGAGGCCGACGCGAACCCCACAAGCCCCACAGACCACCAGCAAGGAACAATGGGGTCGGGGAAGGCCAAGGAGAAGAGGGAGAGGAAGACAGTAATGTTGAAGGGCCAGTGCCCACATGCATACATCATGACCCCACGGACACACGCATCTAGTATGTGGAACTGGATATGGGCAAGTGCGCCTGGCCCCTTTATTGGCAGGGTCACACGTACAGTGACGCCTGGGCTGGATGGGTGTGGGGTGAGTGTAAGCCAGCACATATGGAGTGGTTGGATGCTGGCAACAACTTGTACAGTGATCACCATTACAACAGAAGCAAAGCATCATGGTGGTAGCCGGACCAAGTACAAAGGACACCCAACATGCAAACATAAGTGTCCGTGATTTGCAGTGCACTAAGGTTTGGGCACATAAGCTGAGCGTGCACATGTCAATGGATTATCTAGGATTGCGTCCCTTCTGAATAGTCCTGATGAATCTGCAGTGGAGTGGGTTACACCTGCCTTATCTTCCTCATCATCGTCCCAGGTCTCCCACGCTGATCGAGGTGACTTTTCTGCGTAACCTCTCCACAGCACAAAACTCAATCAGTAACAGAAGATGGCGTGCAGTGGCACCTGGAGTACTGAGAAGGGTATCAGGCCGAAGATGGCAACCACGACAGGGATGAGCACCTCCGTCAGTCTGTCAGGACCACTGTTTTGACTCTGGAAGATGACGGCTGGAGGTGGTCCTGGCGGCGGTGGCATGTGCCTCCTGTGGTGATGCAACGTCTGGGCTGGTCAGGACTTCATTTGATGTGTGAGCCCTGTGGACCAGAGTTGAGGCCAGAGGCCAGAGGCAGCGGACAGCGCAGGGCCACAGACACATTGCGTTGATGATCCAAAGGCCATCCTATATCTCGGAAGAAATTTTCCCTGACTTCAGCTGCGCAGAGTTAGTGGCCCCTGATGCACTGTGGCCAGGACTGGTGCACCTCCATGGGACGGTGACTTGCGGTGCCCTGAGATAGGGCCACGCTGACTGAGCGGGTCCTCATCGATGTCCGAGGTGTATGTAAAGGAAGGTTGTGAGGGACAGTGGAAGGTGTCCTCCAGGGCATGATGCAGAGGGCAGAAGTCATCCAGAATTAGCATCCGTAATGATGATCCTTTTTTCCTCGCAACTGCAATGTGTCATCCTCTTATGCCTCTCCTTGCGTGCAATGATATGTACTCTTGCCTTTGAAAAATCGATGCTCAGTTCCAATATTGTGACCTACTCTAGCGCAGCGCAGGCTGAGGGCAGTAGACCGTGTGGGCCCACATGCATGAGTGGTTGTAATGCTATGCACAGACTTGGTGGCACCACTAATCGAAGGGAGTATAGTGACATAGCCTCTGCCACAATTAATGTTCTCTGCCTTGGTGTAATCAAGACTTAGTTCCAAATGTGTGACCTACTTGTCCCCTGTGTCTGCAGGCGAAGTACGTCAGTAAGAGAGAAGTACTGCGGGCCTGTGTTGCGGAGGCCGTGATGGTCTGAGAAGGCTGCCCAGGTTGCGGCTCTCAGCCTGGGAGCTTGCACCGGCACGTGGTGGGCCCTCCTTGACACACGCGGGTGTCTGCTGGTGGGAATTGAGGCTTGGGTGCACAGGGGTGGGCATGACTGCTTTGGGGACCAGCGTTCCGGGGTGCAGCAGGCACAGAGGATTGCAGGCCCCGCTGCACACAGCGTCGGCCTTGTGATGGGGTAAGAGGCGCTGCCCTGGCAGAGATGTTGGGCATTCCAGGAGAAGACCACGCCTAGGGTTACGTGCCTTTCATTCACACCCCTACGCTGGCCTGGCGTACGCTGGGCTAGCCCACTCCGCTCACGCTTACAGGGGTGACATAACAAGCTACATTTCCGCGTTCTTCCCCATTGGCTGGGGTGACATGGTTGCATCCACTCTCCAGTACACTCCAAACACCAGCAGCATATGTCAACCTTGATCTGTCTGTGGTCTGCATACTGCAGTCTGGCCCTCACATTCGCACTACACTTGGCATTGTGTACATTCTTATTCATCAGTCACTTGCCTCCTTCACACATGCCTGGTCCCCACTTCTTCCTACATTCTGCTATTGTGTGGCTGAGGTGCCATGCCGTTGATGGCTGATGCACATGGTCAGCCCAGGTTCCCACAGTGAGTTGTGCTGTCGTGTCTGGTGGGTGTGCATTTTGTTCGGCATGTTGTAAGTGAGCTTGTGGCGTGTGAATCCCCAGTGCTGTGAGTTGCATGATTGGAGAGTCGAGGTGTGCGTGGTGTTCATTTGGTATTTGCCAACGGGCGGTGCTTTTCCGCGGGTGCCATTCACGTAGCGCAGTTTAATGACGGACTGACTGAGATGTATGAATCATGCACACTTCCTGGGTGGTTGGTGTTGATGTTGGTGGTGGTACACTATTCCCTGCACATTGGTGTGATACATGCACTTTCTGTTGCGGTTGTTGTGTGCAGTGTTGCCAGGGCGCACAAGGAGACCATGTGTGCAGTCAAATTCCCCCTGACACGTGCGGGACAGCCAGCTGTGGCATAGGCCCCTTGCTTGGTGTCCGGCTGTTCCTGCGCAGTATGGGGGAAGTATGGATAGTGGGGTACCCAGCTGATGGAGTCATCCATGGCCGCTGTGAGGGACTTGGATTGGGATGGCTGTGTGACTCCTTCTTCTCATGCGGTTGTTGGTTGGAGGGTACCAGAGGCCCACACATGGGGAGCAGCCAACAGCTTTGTCTGAGTTGGGATGTTGGTTGTCCGCTGTGTTGGCACCATCAGTCTGTGGCCAATGGTGGTCAGGATGTGGAGGATGGTTGTCCCTATGAGCATGTAGTGAGCAATGACATTCTCTGGTGCTGGGTCTGTGAGGTTGGTGCATTTTCTGAGGGTGTCTGCGCTGCCTCAGTGTTGGTCCGGAGGGCGTGGGGTGGATCGGGGGATGGTGGCATGGGGGTATGGGGGTTGATGGCGGGGCTGGCAGTGGTGGCAGTGGGTGTTGTGGCCCTCTTGGGTGTCCGAGCTGCATGATCAGTAGCTCCATGGCATCTGTTGTTCTTCAGATGTGGCTCGGGGCTTGGCTTCCTTTCCTGGTGTCTGCTGCTGTCCGACTTTACACCAGGTCAGAGCAGGAGGTGATTTCCTGCTGCTCACATGCCTCATCGCATGTCTTATGTTCTTTTCACACAGATGGCTGGTCGTTGAGAATGTTTAGGTGTGGTGTTGTCGCGGCTTTTTGCTCTGGAACACCTACTCTGCACCTCATTAGCGATAGTTGCCGGGATCATCCGTGGCAATGTTGTTTGAGGTTGCTATCATTGGAAAACTGGCGATATCGGCTGTTTGCACCGGCTTGTGAATGGGGCAACAGATTTAGCGTGACTTTGGCTACGACAAAGTGCTGTTAACTCTGCAATAGCTCCTTGAGAATATGCCCCTAAGTTATATGTGTTAATCCAGCAACTTCACCCTATTTGTTCTCTTCACATTTCTGAAATGCAAGTTTTTTTGCAAAAGCTGAACAGGTACTTACAAGCCAAGCAGGCAGGAGCTTGTTCCTGTTATGCATATTAAGAGACTTAAAAATACCATCATGGTCGCTCTCATTCAATCAAATTATTTTAATATTTTACAGAACGCAGACACCCTTAATTTGTCAGTAGACAGCAGTCAGGGAAATGTAAATATCTTAAGCTCAACAGAGGGAAGTAATGCAGGGTATCTATTGACTTGAAAGAAGAGGGGGAGAGTTTAGGTCCAATCACAAATGGGGGAAATGGTAGACAGCAAAATGTTTGGTGGTAAATGCAATAATGAAGCACATTTGAGTAGAGGAGGCTCGTCCTGCTTACATCAATGATTCATGCACTTTACAGCTGATGTCTTGGGACAAAAGGATGCTAGCATGGATGATATCATGGGCTGGTGGAGGCATCAGCTGCAGCTCTTGCCGCCAGGCTGCCTCTTGACCTTCTAGCCAGAGACTTCACAAGGGGGCAGCTCTGGTTATATGTTCCCGGTCCCACAAATCTAAGGGATTTGTGAACCCAACTCTAAAAATGTATTCATTATATGAAGCTTTGGGTAACAGTACACCCCTAACTAGTGGGTGTCACATCTTGGAACTGAGAATATTGCTTTCTTTTTGTTGGTATTTTCCTTGAGTACCATTGATGCTAGCACTTGCAAACAGAGGGGCATATTTATGAGAGATTTGCATCATGCTTGCACCATGAAATGTGGTACATGCATTACGCAAACCTCTACAAATGAAGCCACTTTGCGCAGCTCAGAGTGGCTTCATAAATTTATAGTGAGGCAATGCAGCACAAATCGCTGTGTTGCTTTACTCTGCCCTGGGTAGAGTTTTATTGGAGTTGCTGTGGTTGTTCACAAGCAACTCCCATGAATTTTGACACATTCCCAGATTTACAAGGACTTGTAAACCTGGAAATGTCCAACATATTAAGCCTTCCTTGGGGAGGAGTAACAAGTTGAAATATCTTTATTTCTCCTTGTTTTTACCTCTTTATACGCACAGAAAGAGGGAAAAGATTCTCATGGTTGTTTTTGTAAAGGAAGGTATCTCTTTCTGCACAAAATCAATGCTACCTTCAACATAGGCACCCTTGTACCATGGTGCAATGGGCCCTGAGTTGGCAATAGGCTACTAAAATGGCACCCGTGCAAGGGAAGTGTACAGGGATGCACAATATTTGATAAATAAAGCACTTTCCTACCCTTTCCCCATGAAGCAGGAGAGCACAGCAAGGTAACTTGTTGCGCTTCCCTGCACCGTACTTTTCATAAATATGCTCCAGAGTGTCAGTGGAAGAGGAAGCCAAACTTTCATGGTTCTGCCCTCTAGCGCACTCACTGGCACTCCCCCCTTTTCTGTTTCCTGCTTAGCCACCCTATGCCCTGCCACCAACGTCAGGATTGGATCCAGTATTGAAAGACTTAACTCTAATGTCAAAGTCAGAGCAGAGCATTACATCTGGGGCAAATCCAGAGTCAAGCATCCAGGGAAGGGCCAATGGAACCCAAAAGCAAAACCAGATAATTCCCCTGGAGAAAGGACTGATTAATCAAATCCACATATCTCAAAGTCTGCTGCTGTCTCCAGCATAGAATATCTCAGCCCTTTTGCCAGAAACCATGGTGAGTTCAGTTATGCTTCTGCATGGCCGTGTTGTTATTTATTCACCTTACCCAATACTGGTAAATGGTACTGGAGAAGGGTAGCTGCAGATCTGATATTGATTTTATATTTAGGAAGGATGGTGATCCCTCAGCTTATAGGGATGAAAAGTGGAGATAGCATACCCAGCTTCTAGAAGTGGCAGCATACTGACTCATTGCAAACCTAGGATGCGAGTACCAGCCTCGCTACATTGAAATCTTCGCCTTCCTAGTGCTCACAGCCTGGCATGAATCCAAGCTGGGGGGAAACCCTGTTGGAGTCCATCGGCAGATTGGAGCAATTCTTCCCCCCTAAATATAACTGTATAATAGCGACATAAACTGCACGTCAGTCCACTCTTTCGAGCAGTGGGGGGGTGCCCTCTCTTGTGCGGGACGCCCCTTTAGCAGCCACCCAGGTAGCACACGAGATACATCATGAACTGTCTGCCGGAATCACAACTACCTGGATCCAAATGCCCACCTAGCCTTCCCTCATCACCCTACCACTGCATTGTAGGACAGGCTCTGCTGCCCTCTCACAAATGAATAAACTTCAAACCGGTGTTCCCCTGGGGGGGTGGCATGATTCATTAGCCACTAAGAGACATAAACGGGACCTCTATCCCTTCCCCGAACCATAAGAATTGGGAGCTAACTGTGAATGATGGGATGCACCAGAACCAAGATCGTAAACCCCAGTGCCCACTCTCATGCCCGGTCCACTCTTTCCAAGTGCTCCTTAGCCCTAAAGACTGTATACCTCCCACTATGGTGGCACCCCCATGGACAAGCTGAATGTTATACTCCAGGAAACACAGGACTCCCGAGTAGCCATTGAACAATGCCTGTACGTAATAACTACAGATATTAGCCTCCTCAAGGATGACCAGGCCAAATTAGCCAACAGGGTCAAGAGCAATGAAATGGAACTCTCTACGCTGTCACCATGCCAGGTGGAGCCCACATCCTAAGTTGCCCTGTTGCACTGACAAGTGGATCAACTCCAGGAATTTGCTGATGATGCGAAGGGAGGGCGTGGAGTAATAATATCCAGATTGTAGGGGCACCAGAGGGCACCACGCAATCGATGGAGGACTGGCTTTAGACTGCTGTGGCACCGACTGGTCTATCAGACCTGTTCACGGTCAAGAGAGCGCATTGTGTACCCACGAAGAAACCTATACCGGGTGCACCGCCGAGACCAATCCCAGCCAAAATACTCAACATCAAAGACAGGGATACATGACTGCGAGCTGCTCAAGAAAATGTGCCCATCCTTGTGGAAAACACAAGGATTTCCCTGTTTCCCAACTATACCCTGGCTGTTCAGTGCCGCCGCTCCTCCTTTCAAGAAGTGAAAAGCCACTTGCGCACAGCTGGACTCATCTATGCTCTTTTGTATTCAGCGAAACTACAGTTGATACATGACCACTGCACCTTCTTTTTTGACACTCCAGAAGCAACATGGGACATGATGGAACAGTATTTTCCATTTTCTAAAGGCAGAGACCTGCACAGCCCTCACTGCCTATGCCCTAACGGTAGCCATGCTGGCGGCAGCGAGGCGCGGCCACTCAGGATCACTCGGGTGGCACCATCCCTTCAGACTCGGACTCTGTTAGAAAATGGCATATTTTCCTTCAATTACCCCACAGATGGCTAATGACTTGCTGGGCTGACTGTAGTGTGTTGTAAAATGCGAGGGGCATTCTACTCTGCCTGCCAATGCTTCAATGTGCCTTCTCACAGGAGGGCAGCTCTCTACTTTGTACGGATTATAATGTGATGATATACTTTTGACACACTGGGCCCGATTCACAGAACTAACTTAAGACAAAATTGTAAACTTACTACCATTTTGGTAGTCACAGAAGGCTCTTACTCATTTTAGTATTCACAGAAGGCACTTACTCATTTTGGTATTCACAGAAGGCACTTACTCATTTTGGGATTCACAGAAGTTAGGAGTCGTACCTTTATGACTCCTAAATGCCTTCTGTGAATACCGAAAGTCTTAAAGTTAGGATTTTTCTCAGTTTAGGAGTCCTAAAGTTAGGAGTCCTAACTTTACTACTCCTAAACTGAGAAAAATCCTAACTTTAACCTCATAAGTGCTGCGCCTAGTCCAACGGCCGACGGCACCACTACCTCAGAAGTGCTGCCGTCGGCCGTTGGACGTTCGAACCTCACCTGCGCAATGGAACGTTCAGCACTGGAGCTGGACGTTCCATAGCAGCTAAGGTGTTAAGAACTTTCGGTGTTCACAGGAGGCATTTAGGAGTTCTAAATTTGGGACTCCTAACTTCTGTGAAAACCGAAATGAGTAAGTGCCTTCTGTGAATACTAAAATGGGTAAGTGCCTTCTGTGAATACCAAAATGATAGTAAGTTTAGGATTTTGTCTTAAGTTAATTCTGTGAATCGGTACCACTATATGGCAGACTGCCCTGATTTCAGACAGTCATGATGCATACGGTTTTACTATCACTGTTGATTGTGTTTGGATTATTGTTATGCTATACTGAGGTCCCAGGTGTAAACAAACAGTACAGTTTGGCACGGGCCCGCCATCTGGACAAGGCTTTCCCTATAGGCGTGGAACTCCACACCCCAAAAGCGAAGGCACATGTTTTTCTCTTGATGTTGTATTGTTGTTGTTTTTTTAAAAGTTTGGTCGAACGAAGAAACATCACTGGACACAGTATTTGGGGGAACATGTTTATTTGTTTGACAGAATCACCTACCATCTATGATTGGGGAAATATGATTTGCATTGTGAACAGTGCACTTACCTGTGTATTCTTAATGTGAAACGTCTACTGTAACGAGCTCCTATAACATTATCACTTGGAACATGAGGGGCATTAGTTTGGTGCACAAACAACATCAGATGTAGGCCGAATTACACAGGCGCACATATCAGCTGCTTAGAAGAAACTCATCTTACTGCTCCTGAGGCCCAGAAGTTGAGCAAGAAATGGAGGAGTCAGCACTTTTACATATCATACTCTGCATTTGCATTGGGGGATGCGATATCGCTCCCGACAGAAGCCCCCTTTGCTGCATTCCTAAAATCCTTAGGAGTACCCTGAATGGTGAACTATTTTTTTTTTTAAGTATTTATGTGTGTAATATAGAACAAGGGGGCATATTACCAAGCAATAGCGATAATTATCGCTATTGCTTGGTTAGAGACAAAAATTTACCGCAGCGCTGCGGCGATTTTTACCGCAAATAAACCTTGGTATTACCAAGGTTTAACGCAAATGCGGTAAAAATCGCCGCAAAGCATGAATATCGCTGAAAAGTCAGCGATATTCATGCATTAGCGAGCTAATGCTCTTAGTCATGTTATCCACCTCCCATTGGATAACATGGCTAAGAACTGCTCAGTCATCATGCGTGAATGGGATGCACTCCCTCAAGTATTTCATTTTCTCTGTTCATCCTTAAATTTCACTAAGCGTGCTGACTGGTAACGTGCCCAGCCACAGTGTCCCAACGTTGCGAATTATTGTAAGAACTGCTCAGGGCAGGTGTTAGCTTTTGGAGATATTCCCGCTTAGCGCGAATATCTCCAAAAGTTGGTAATAGGAGATAGCGATGTTAGCGACTGTTTCCAGTCGCTAACATCTTGGCACGCCCACTTTGCATCTCATTAGTGATAAATATCACTGACATGCAAAGTGGGGCCCAAGATGGTCGCTATCTCCTACTAGCTGTCGCTAACTGGTGTTAGCGGCAGCTAGGTAATAGGGAGATCATTTTATCTCCGCTTTCTTGGCTTTTAAAGCCAAAAAAGCGGAGATAAACCCCCTTGATAATATGCCCCAAGATGTTTTCCTATCACACCTGTCTTTGGTGCTGGCGGACTGGGCACAATACCCATGGGTCTTGGAAAGGGTCTTTCATGTAGTTCTGGATATTACTCTGGACTGATTGCATCCCCCCTTGCCCAGTGTGGGACCATTGAGACAAGCTAAGGCTTTCCCACAAAGGGTGATGAGCTGAAATATCTTTGACGTGTGGTGCGGCCATAAGATTGCAATGAGGGGATACTCTTTCTAACACTCTAGGAATACTCCCTCATGACCTATATTTCTTTTTCTATGATTCAATTATGAATTCAAACATGGGCCGCTCATAAAATGAACCACAATGAATTCCATAAACATGTACACATTTATAATATTTAACTTTGTTTATTTATTTTTTATCTCTTATCAAAATTATTTTTATACTATTTTTTATCATTTGAATAGATCAAAATAAATATTGTCAGCATATACAAATATCTTTACAATGTGAAAAATTGTTCATGTATCAACAACATCCACCCCTAGGTACAGAAACATTAGACATATTAACCAACTCTCCTACATGCATACCTCTTCCAATACATTCATAACCCATTCGCAACTACGTATATCTGCAAAGTGGGAGACAAAGAGTTGTTTTCACTCTCTGTGACCATTTGGGGCAACTGCTTATAGCAGGATCTGGTTCCAATGTGCATCCCACCTTCAAACAAATATTTTGCATGCTAGATACCTAGTTAGACACCAACAGATTATAATCTACTAGAATTGTCATTGTCAGGGGTGCTTGCAGCCATTGCTCCTTAAAGATGTGGTATTCCGTGAGACAATCGCCAGTGTAATTGACACCCTTTTCTCGGACAATTCCAGCACCGCCTCCTCTCCGTGGGTCTCATTTATGAGAAATGACGCATCGCTGCGTGAAAGCAGTGATGCGTCACTTCGTAGTGCGCACTCCTTGGAACATTCCTGATGCGTCATATTTAATGTATGACGCATCATGTCGCAAGGAGTTACAGATACGTTAGTATTTCTGACGTATCTGTAAGCGCAAAAGTGACGCATTGCTGGAGTGTGTCACAAAAGTGACGCAACTCCAGCAATGCGACCTTTCACATGGGGCAAGCCCCATGTGAAAGGGCCTGCGTCAGTCTTACGCCTGCTGTGAGGCAGGCGCAAGATTTTGATGCAACGGCGTCCTAAAAGTGACGCAATAAAATCTCATAGATTTTACTGCATCCCTTCTACGACCCTCTTGCATACATTATACCTGGCGCAGGTATAATGTGGCGCAGGGGTTCACTTTGTAAATATGGCGCAGCAAGGCGCATTTTTTACTCCACTGGTGCGTCACAAAAAGTGACGCACTGGCAGCGTAAAAGTGACGCACAGCCTCATAAATGAGGCCCCATGTGTGGAGTGAGAGACTTTCACAGTAGTAATACGGGGGACATCAATAAACACATTAGTAAGCGCTAGGGGAAAAGTTCTTAGGGAGCTCACACAAGTAGAAAATAGCCTGGGCCAATTGGAACGGATGGCGGTGGAGACGATAGATGCTGCAACCCAATTACAAAATGCTAGAATAACCCATAACGCATACCTGGTAATTTTCTGATGCGCAAAAAGTGCATTCAGAGGCAGACAAATCAGGTACACTTCTAGCCCCATTAATTAAACCTAACCCATCACCTCTACCGATCCTCTCCATACTCACACCGGACCATGGCACAGTAATGACACAACTTGACATAAACAGGGCATTCAGAGATTTCTACACTGCCTTCTATGGTGCCCAGCCACCCTCAGACCCTGAGAACATAGCCGCATTCCTTCACCGGGCCAACTTCCGAGGGCATGAACTGGCTTTGGTCGGCTGTCTTTCCCTAGATATCCGGCAAGCATTTGACACCTTAGGATGTGACTTTACTATAGAAGCACTAGCCTATTACGAGATACCCACGGTCTATGTTGTTTCAGGGAAATTGTTTTAGGGGCTCACAGTAAGGGCGAGAACGGGGACCTATATATTGGTGTTGTATCCGTTAGCACGTGGGAAGCACCATGGTTGCCCACTTTCACCACTTTTATTCATTTTGGCATTTGAGTCCATTGCGAAACGAATCCCTCAGGGGCTGGGGAGTGGGGTGTCCCCATAGGCCACACAATACATTAATTATTGTTATATTCAGATGACATGATTCTGTATCTGAGGGAATCTTAATCTCCAAGTCTGGGATGCTATCTGGTCTTGATATAAATGTGGATAAATCGTGCACTTCCTCCTTTACTGCCTCATATGTAGAGCCACTACTGACATTCGAGAATGCAAATATATAGATGGCACCACAAACGTTCCACTATTTAGGCATTCAGTTGAACCGTGAGGCTCAAGGCTTGATGGAGGGTAACCTTCTGACAACTATCAACTCTCCTAAAACACTACCCTTATGGTCGATTAGCTCTTGTAAAAATGATTTTGAAACCCCAATTGTTATGCTATTTTGTGAATCTTCTGATCTTGGTGCCGGCACGGGTGTTAAAACTACTGAACATACTGTTGATATAATTCATCTGGGGAGGGGGTCGCCACAGGGTGAGCCTAGCTAAACTGCAATTATCAGTGGATAGAGGTGGCTTTGGCTGGCGAGACATAACCTGATGGAAATAGGATACATGACAGACCTGAACAGGCGGGGGCAGCTACACAAATTGATATGTCCAGGTTCTTCCTCACCCTATCTGGAACTCTCTTATTGCACATAGCTCTTTCCTATTGGGAGGTAGCGTTGTGCCACACTGCTACCCCAACACCATACACACTGAATATTCCCCTGTGCAACCTTACCACATCCTAGGTCACACTAACAGCCAGGCAACTGTCCCCCTGGGAGCAGGAGGGGGTACTGACTGTGAACTTGCTGTTTGCATGTGGCATGTTAATGCGCATTACAATTTTGTACACACTCATGGGTTGCTGGAGACACTAGGGCATATTATCAAGGGAGTTTATCTCTGCTTTTTTGGCTTTAAAAGCCAAGAAAGCAGAGCTAAAATTATCTCCCTATTACCTAGCTGTCGCTAACACCAGTTAGCGACAGCTAGTAGGAGATAGCGACCATCTTGGGCCCCGCTTTGCATGTCAGTGATATTTATCACTAATGACATGCAAAGTGGGCGTGCCAAGATGTTAGCGAATGGAAACAGTCGCTAACATCGCTATCTCCTATTGCCAACTTTTTGAGATATTCGCGCTAAGCGCGAATATCTCCAAAAGCTAACACCTGCCCCTGAGCAGTTCTTAGCCATGTTATCCAATGGTAGGTGGATAACATGGCTAAGAGCATTAGCTCGGTAATGCATGAATATCGCTGACTTTTCAGCGATATTTATGCATTTCGGCCGATTTTTATCGCTTAGGAGATATACCTTGATAATAGCAAGGTTCCTAAGCGATAAAAACCGCCGCAGCTCCGCGATAAAAATATCGCCGCTAAACCAACATAGCGATAATTATCGCTAGTTGTTGGTAATATGCCCCACTGTTTTTAACACATGCCAGCATTCTTTGCTATGTTCAGAGATATTGCCCACCAGATGGGGCAGAACCCGAAACACATGAGCTACTTCAAGCATTACACACTATGGGACATGGCAAGAACCACATTTGCTGGCTTTATCGAGGACTCCGTGCTCATCTCATGGCCTCCTAGCTCCCCTAAGGTTCAACAGGGAGGCTGACCCATCTGAAGAGATATCAGACAGGCAATGGGCCTTTCCACTGGAATATCCAAAAAAGGTATCTCGAGATTTCAAATTATCCAATTCTCTATATTACATACAGCCTATCTCACACCACACAGGATCAACAAGAGGTTCCCCATGGCCTCCTCAGCCAGCCCCCGATGCCATGATTTGAGTGCAGACCTTATGCACATGTTATGTCCGTGTCCTCCCTGTCAACATATTGGGCTGATGTTAGGGTGGCACTATCAGAGCTCTCCGGTCTTGACCACTGCCACACATCCGAACACTGTATATTAGGATTATTCCCTAGACACAAAAGTTCAAAGGTGTTGACCCGATTAATGGATCTGACTTTGTTGTTGGCAAAGTGGCAGTCCGCCACTGATTGCTCAATGGAGGGAGGAGGTATCACATTGGGTCTGGCCGAGAGAGGAGCCTTACAATAGGAAGAATACAGAGGTCTGCACAAAAAAACCCATATCATTGAAATGAGACACATTCTTAGTGGAATCATTTAAATCGCAAGATGATGAGACCGAGGAGGAGCAGTGAACTTTGACACACTGAACACAAGCTCAGACTCGGCACTTTGCAGGTGATTCTCATCCCTGGCTACACACCACTTATGTCATGACCTGTCAGTATCCTGATGCGCATGTGCCTATGTGGGCAAGACCTTGCCCCCTCTCTAGACCTTACAGAAACACAAAAGACATTATGAACTCTCCCACTATGTTATACACACAGTGCATAATAGTTCTTCACGTGCATTTCGCACGATTCACAACTATAGGTGATGTCATTAAATTACAAGGGGGGAGGGGATGGACAGGATTTATTGAATTTCATGAAACAAATAAGCATCCTATAATTCAATTGTTTCATTTGATGAAATAGAATTGTAATAACTTGAGCGATTCTGAAAACTGTAATAGTCCACTTCCACTGGGAATTGAAAATGTCTATGATAATTAAAATGCAATCAAGTTTATGTTAAAAAAATATCGCTTTTGCTTCTTGATGGTGAAAATAACATTTACTTAAATATAAATCAGTATTCTCGTTGATATGTTCCTTTCTAAATTGGAGTTCATGCCTCAGTCCAGCAGAGACCAAATAAAAGTAATTGATGTAAGATGCACAGCATCATATAAGTGGACATTTCTGAAATAAATATATTCTGGTACAACAATGTTTTTCCACTTCGAAAACCTTTCTCTAGTCATGGGAAAGTGGAATGGACAAATAATTCAGGTATGTCCATTTAGCAAAGAGCATATGAAATGTTAGAGAATAACAAAGGAAAGAGGTTTGTAGATTCTTCACATAAAATCGTCACAGCTGCAACCTTGAATTAGTTGGAGTGTGGTGCCTATTCTGTAGTAGATGTATCTTACAAAACTGTTGTTAAGGCTGCATTTATGACTGGATTCATTCTATGTCAGACAGTTTTAGCCTGTAATCCGGGGACTCGTGGGGGTCTGCGATGCGTAGTCAAGTTGTTCACGACTGCTTAGAAAATACATTATATTGACAGATAAATTAAATGTATATAAATAAATATGCAAAATGTAAGATTGAAACATTTCATAAATGTTAAGGAATTTAAAATTCGAGGCTAAAAATTAATTTGATGTCCTCAGATTGATTCGTGGGAGCAGTGCAAATGAATCAAACAGATTATAGCATGGACGAAAGGTGGCATCACGTGACTTCAGGAATGCCCCAAAATTCCCAGTTAACTGATTTTTTTTATTTTGGTATATATATTTATGAGTAAAAGAAAATACTTCATCATTTGTGTATTTGATTGATGAATACTTGTTTTGGTATTAAAGTGTATTGTTTTGAGGTTTAAAACATTGAAATTGCTTAAGTCAAGGTTCCCGGGTTCCAGAAATAACTCTGTGGGGAGAGGGGGTGGTTCCAGGATTTTAATAATGATTTAGTGGGGGTCCCTGTATTTCAGTAATTATTAAGTGGGAGTCCACAGAAGCTAAAAGGTTAAGAACTACTATTCTATGCTATTGGCATGTTGTATATCTGCTGCTTTTTGTGCTCTGCGCACATGAGGGGAAGTGGTATGCTCTGTGTAAGGAATTGGGTTATTGGTTGAGGGTGGTGGAAGCCCTCACAGGCAACAGCAGCATTCATTGTCAGGGTGAACCATGAAACCCAAGGCGGACCCCAAGGACCTCAAGAACTTCGGGCCCATCTCTCTGCTACAGTTCCCGGCGTAGGTCATCGAGAAAATCGTCAACATGCAACTGGCCCGCCACCTGGAAGACAACAACATCTTGGACCCGTCCCAGTCCGGGTTCAGGCGAAACCACAGCACCGAGACAGCCCTCATCGCCGCCACAGAAAACATCAGACGCCAACTAGACAACGGCAAAACATCAGCCCTCATCCTCCTGGACCTGTCAGCTGCCTTCGACATGGCCTGCCATCTCACTCTAAAGACACACCTCCTAGAAGCCGGAATCCAAGAGAAGGCCCTTGACTGGACCACGTCCTTCCTCTCCGGCAGAACTCAGAGCGTCCGCCTCCCGCCCTTCCAATCCGAGGCCACCAACATCATCTGTGGCGTCCCCCAGGGCTCATCCCTCAGCCCGACGCTGTTCAACATCTACATGGCCCCCCTCGTACAGGTGGCCAGCCAACACGACCTCAATATCATCTCCTATGCTGACGACACCCAGCTCATCCTCTCCCTTACCAAGGACCCGCATACCGCCAAAACCAACCTCTATGAGGGAATGAAGGCCGTCGCCGACTGGATGAGGAACAGCCGTCTGAAGCTGAACTCGGACAAGATGGAGGTACTGATCCTCGGACCCACCCCCTCAGCCTGGGACGACTCCTGGTGGCCGACCACACTGGGAACAGCACCGACACCCACCGACCATGCACGCAACCTAGGATTCATCCTCGACTCCTCCCTCTCCATTTCTAAACAGGTCAACGCCGTCTCCTCCTCCTGCTACTACACCTTCCGCATGCTCCGCAGGATCTACAAGTGGATCCCGACCAAAACAAGAAGAACAGTGACTCAGGCCTTCGTCAGAAGCAGACTGGACTACAGGAATGCACTCTACGCAGGAATCCCAGCCAAACACCTACGATGACCACAACGCATCCAAAACGCCTCCGCCCGACTGATCGTCAACGTCCCCTGCCGCAGCCACATCACCCCCCACCTGAGATACCTACACTGGCTCACTGTCGACAAGAGGATCACCTTCAAGCTCCTCGCCCACGCACACAAAGTACTCCACAATGCCCGACCAGCCTACCTGAACAGAAGACTCAGCTTCTACACCCACACCCGCCAGCGCCGCTCTGCCAGCCTCGCCGTTGTTCCCCATATCCAACGAACAACCTCCGGCGGCAGATACTTCTCCTACCTCACCGCCAAGACCTGGAACACCCTCCCTACCCACCTACGGCAGACCCAAGACCTACTCGCCTTCAGAAGACTCCTCAAGACCTGGCTGTTCGAGCAGTAGTGGCACCCCCTCCCCTCAGCGCCTTGAGACCCTCACGGGTAAGTAGCGCGCTTTACAAGTACTCTGATTGATTGATGTCACTAAAGTAACCTGTGCTTAACCCTCTGGTAGCTCGGCACAAATCATTCAGGCCTAACTTAGAACCAATATGTATGCAGCATATCAACAGTAATTAAATGAAAATAACACAAGAAAAACCCAAACCAATGTAGAAAAATAGAGAACATTTCATTAACTAAAATTACACCAAAACAAATTAAATCCATTATGTATAGGGCTCCCGGTTTTATGGTATTTATTTTTTGGCCATTTCCTTCTGTATTTATCCATATTTATCTTTGGGCCATTTTATCTGTATTTATCCATATTTATTTTGTGTTTTGCAAATAAATTAAGGTGTAAAACTGTACATTTTCATATCTATTTAACTGATAAACGCTCACTCAAACTTTGATGTCTGTCGTGTTTTAGCTATTTAAGCTGCTAAATTTTACATAACAATACATCCACTGGTAAATACTAGTATTATACCATAAATGTATGTTGACATATGCAGTTATTTAAATTAATTTCATCCTGTTTTTTAATTTTCCATGCTGTTCATCTTTTAAGCTGCTGGTCTATAATTCATGAAAGACAGATAGTCACTTAGAAGAAGCACAATTTTCTGTATTTATCCACTTTTAAAAATAATTGCAGATGTTTTCTGTCTGTATTTATCTGTAAAAATCCGTAAAAACGGAAAACAGGGAGCCTTAATTATGTATAATCCAAGGTATGAATTCTTTAATTGTTTAGGGAAATCTGGGGGCATATTATCAAGAACGGTGATAAAATTATCACTGCTTTAGCGGCAGGAAACTGCTGCTAAAACAGCGATAATGGGCTTGATAATATGTCCTTGTGAATTCCCATAGCAGCCCAGGTTCTGGTGTTAAGCTGGGCTGCTATGGAAATTCACAAGGACATATTATCAAGCCCATTATCGCTGTTTTCGCTGCAGTTTCCTGCCGCTAAAGCATCAATAATTTTATTGCAGTTCTTGATAATATGCCCCCTATTTCCTCAAAGCACCAAGGTAGAGTTCCGAAAGACAAAGCACCAGGCTGTGTCTCAGGAGTTGTTGTCATGAGGAAGCTACTGGATGAAGCCTTGGTGGAGCTGTCAATGATGGGGGGAAAAGGTCAGAGTTGGATTAGCTGGATTTCCATGTTAAGAAGTTAGTATTTGGTCACAAAACGCTGGTGTCACAGTTCTTTGTGTGTGCTGGAGGCAAGCCCTTTTTTGTGTAAGTGGGGCAGAGAACATCTCTACCCCCAGTCGTCCTGGCAGGATGGCTAATTTCACTTACACCTTGGGCTTTTTTGCATCATTGTCTGAGAAATATACACAAAGGCCAACAGCAGAGCCATCCACACTCATGTGACCCAGGACACTGGCAGAGGCAAAACAATGGTAAGGGCAGTAAAATGCCAAATTTCTAAAAACTACATTTCCTGAATTCTGACTTATAATCTGACTTTACCATTAAAGAGTATATCAAATTACAATTCATTTGAGTATAAAAATGATGTGCCTAGATGGTCCTATTTAAAAGTTAGCACTTATTAAATGTAATATTGTGACACAATATCATCCAAATGGAGAGGTAGGCCTTACAATAGTGAAAAGCACATTTAGGAAATTTTTTACTACCAGGACATGTAAAACGTAAATCTACATGTACTGCCTTTTAAATACAATGTACCCTACCCAAAGGGCCTACATTAGGAGTGGCTTAAGTGTATTAAAAGGAAGGTTTAATTATGGCAAAATGATATGTTGCCAGGTCCAGTTGTCAATTTAAAACTGCTCTACAGGCTGCAAAAGCACACTGAGACATGTATGTTTTTAACTGCTGCTTTAGTTGGCAACACAGTGAGTGCTGCAGGCACAATAGCAGAATTCAACGTAGTACCATTTACTAGGGACTTCAGAGTAAATCCAATATGCCATTCAGGTGTAGGTCAATTTTACCACGCTTAAGGTAGTGTGCACAAGCACATTAGCACTGGATAGCAATGCTAAAGTGCACAGAGTCCTAATGGCAACAAAGAAAACCATAAATCAGGAGTATAAAGTCAAAAAAAGGTTGGTGGAACACAAAGAAAGTCAGTTCTAACAAAAAAGAACTGATCAAAATAAACCCAAGCATGTTTGTATGTAAGTATGTAAGTAAGTATGTATGCACGTGGTATTTGTTTAGAGGAAAGCTGGCTGAAATATAGTACCACAATGCAGACCACCAAGAGTATATAATATTCAGTCATTATGCAATTGGAGGGGTAGGTGGACTGTTACTCTATTTAGTCCTGGCCCCTTGATATACATCCAAAAACAAAATGTTGTCCAGAGATTTTCATTTTTTGATTTGTACTTCTGTATCATTAGAAAAGTAATTTAGCTTAAGTAGACATTGCTAATCCGGGCCGAATTATTCTGGACAACATTTTTAAAAATGGAGAATGTGTTGCAATGATGATGTAATATTCCTGGAACAGTAAGACCTATATACTTCATTTTGGTGTCATAACTTAGGTTTTGGGGTCAAGTAGTTTCCTAGAGGCAGAAATTAACTCCTCAGAGCTTCTGTCATTTTCCATTATGTGTTTTAGCCATCAAATTGGTAATGTATTTTAATATTGTTTTAATTTCAGGTTTTTTGTTGATTCAAATTCGTAAACATGAGTGAAGCAGGTGGTAACAGAGGATCTTTACCTTCTGATAGAGTGCTGCTAACTACATAATCTAAAAAAATGTATCATATGGAAAACTAATCCGAAAGAAAAGCCAGCATCAACTGTGGTTGAACAGAAGAGAGTTCAAGATGCTACAAAAATATGACAAAACAAAGTTGTCAATAAGTGAATCTGATGGGTGAAGAGGATCAAATATTTTATCATTGTAACAAAAAGTATAACAAATTGTATACAATGGGATAAACCAGGAAAAAAATAATCTAAAAATAGGAGAAACCAATTAATCATAGAAGAATCCGAATCTTCTGAGAAAGCGACAACACTCATAGCAAATGCCCATCCACTTAGAAGATTGATGGCTACCCCTCGTCTACCTCCAACAACTGATCAGGAAGCACAGGATCTTCAATGGGTTATCTGTGGTTTAGCCAGAACAAGGGCCAAAGGGATTAAAGAAAGAACAAAGTACAGAGTATTTGAGACTCTAAGGGAAAGCATGCTTTCACTGTAGCTAGTTTCTTCCAAGATGAAGTTTTCAGCCAAGTAGCGGATCTAAACAGCAAGTTGAATGTATTTGCAGTGGATTTGTATGCCCACCAGAACTGCATGCATTCATACATTCGAAAAAATTAATGTCCGATGAGCTCCCAGCAGAAATATAACCGCCAACCTTCAGTTAAGTTTGCACTCTTTGAAAAAGCAAATTAAGTTTTAAAGCCACTCTTGAGTGCTGGCTACGGTTTCGCACTTGGGCCTTATTACAAAGAGTGTCGGAAAGCCTCTGACCTCATGTCGGAGGCTTTCCGTGCTTCATCTTCAGTTTCACTTCTGACTGCCTAATCATAATTTAGGTGGTTGAAATTGAACCCGGACGGTCAGTCCAGCTGGATTCTGACTGGCTCAAGGAGCCCACCAGCCAGTTGGAGACCGGCTTGTTATTCATATGGGATGGTGTTTCCACCGTAGGGATTAGGATGCTAGGTTTCTGACAGTCTTTCCATGCCAGGCTTTCCGACATTAAAAGGCTGTCAGAATGCAAATTTGGGGACCCTATTCGGACCCCCTTCTCCTTACAGCTTCCGGTTGGGGGCGGAGGGGACACCTATGTAGTCTTCCTGTTAATCCCTGCACTGTGCGGCAGACACCTCGAGGTGCCTGCCACATGGTGCAGGGATTAAAACAATCTCCCATTTCTCCATGGGAGCTTGTGCTACGGGCAGTTTACGGCTGCAGCACAAGCTCTCATAGCAAAAATGGGAGAACGTGACTGCACCATGTGCATTTGCATCGTACTTAATCGGTCGGAACCGCTGACTGGAGGTCGGTATGTCCTGAATCTGCAATGATGTCAGTCGAAGGCAACTCCAACTGACATCATAATCGGGCTCTTGGTGAGATCAGAGAAATAATGGTAAACATTGATGAAACTGTACTGATCCATAATAATGAAATAAAGATTTTTCTGGGGAGATTGTACAATGACTGAATTTGTTTGTGCCAGCCTAACAAAGAGAATGAGCCACTTAGGGTGTTCTTAGCTGATTTGAATCCTGAAGTTCTTGCTGCCAAAGTAAGATCACAGGATGTAGTGAAAAAATAGGAAATACCCTGAAAGATTTGGACTTTGTGCTGCCTTAGTGCTCTAAAAATCATGGGAGTTAACAAGAATGACTGATATTGCCTTAACATTTTTTACATCATTGTTTAATTACAGCAAAGCAAAACTGTTGCAAACTAAAGTTCTTGAGTTTGGAACAGAAGCCGACAAAATTGATGATGGCTTTGATGATATAAGCGAACAGCGAAGTAGTGGAAGACAATGCGATGAACCAGCAGGCTTATGCTGTGCAAATGTATTGTCTTTTCCAAATCATGTTCTATGAATTACATCATGGCAAAAAGAATACTCTGCTACCCTTGATGACAGCCCACGCAATCTATGACACGTGCAAAAGTAAATAGCTAATCACTTCAATGAAGAGAACTAGTGTATCAACAAGTTATACTGAGCAGGAACTTGTAAGCAGCTCATGTTGTAAAATCTTGTGAATCCGACAGCTCACCACTTCCAAGTCACTATACCAGGAAAGGATTTACAATTGCTGCTCTTGATAATTTGGATTTTGAAAACAGCTCTTCTTTATCTTGAACATCAAGCACATTTGATACTGCCATGGTGCTTTTTCAAGACTGTACCAATGAAGTAGCTTCTGGAACAAGCTGTGTCAGTATTTGCATAGCTAGGTGGTGCGGTTCGCCTCGGGCAGCACATACTTTGGAGGTGACGCCCCCCAACCCAGCCCCCGTTCTTACTGCCAGCAATCGCAGTAACTTCCAGCAAACCCACTCTTACATAGGGCCACCACAGGGCAGCAAACACAGGGGCTGTCATGGGCGGCCTAAGGTCTTGCTAGACCACTGTGTGTCTGCTGTAGGCATAAATAAATGAAACTGCAAACTTATAATAACCCAACTGCCTTGCCAACGTGTGAAAAATCACTACAAGTCTACCAGAAAGTTTCAGAGTGACTGAGGACATGGATCTTCTACCTGATGCTGCACTCCACAAAGCTGAAGTCCGACTTCAACGTAAGTTAGGATTTTAAATTAGGAGTCCAGAAACACCAAACATGAACTGGTTATTGCTTCCTATTTAGAAAAAGATGTAAGAAGGCAATTCCAATGTTAATCTATAGGAGAAATAGGCCTTACAGTAGCAAAAAACAAATATAAGAGTTGTTCTCTAACAGGACATGTAAAACTTAAAAAACTACATGTCTTACTTTTTAAGTACATTGCACCCTGGCCTCTGGCCTGTGCAAGGGCTACTCTAGGAGTGACTTAGATGAAATAAAAAGGAAGGTTTGGGTCTAGTAAAAGGTTTCTTTTGCTAGGTCAATCTGGCAGTTTAAATCAGCATAGAGAGGCTCTGCAATGGCAGGCCTCGGATAAGTGTAAGGGGCTACATAAGTGTCACAATCAGTGCTGCAGACCTACTTGTCGCATTTAATTTACAGGCACTGGGCACATGTAGTGCCACTTTACTAGTTTTCTTACAAGTACATTTAATGTGCCAATTGGGTATATTCCAATTCTACCAGGTTTTAGAGGGAAGAGCACAAGCACTGTGCCACAGGTTAGCAGGGTCCTAAGGACAATAAACACAAATTCAACAAAAATAGGAGGAAGAAGGCAAACAGTTTGAGGATAACCTTGCAGAGACGGCTAGGTCTAAAACCTTGCTAAATTCTCATTTCTTTTTTTATTTTCATTATTTACTCTATCAAAGAGCTGTGAGTGCTCTCGTCCAAGTCCCAATACCTTTATAGAACACCATAAGGATATACAATATATTGCCTAACTTTAAATACAGAATACACAATACATCTCAGCACATTGTACACCATTCTCCCTCTTTTGCATTAAGTCTAAGTTGAATGAATTGCAACTACCCAATGAAATCCTGAAAAGTCTCAGGTAGGCTGTGTCTCACACAACCTACTGCTGCGACCACCCACCACTATTTAAGATTAGCACTTACCAAGTCTCCCGTCTCTGACTTTCCTCCTTCTCAAAGCTGTTTCTTGGCACACTGGCTTGAGCTTTCTTTTCCCTACAGTGTTTACATTTTTCAAACCTAGTTTCAAGAATTGGTCAGACTTTTCAGTTCTTTGAGAGGGGCAAATTGGCGTAGGATAATATTTTTTAGCAAATGGCTGTTATATCGAACTCCCGCCTCTCTCTCAAAGATGTACGCTAATCAGTCTTCTCAATGCTTCAGCTGTATGAATCATCCATCTGCCAACTGGTCACATATTATGTTGAGTTGTCCAAAAATCAATGTGTGTTGGGTAGAGCTGTTTGCGTATCTGGAACAGGAATGTAGTATACAGCTGGAAGTGAATGATAGGTTAATCCTATTTGGCTTTGACCATGATCTCCCTTTTACAGAGTCAGTGATTAGAGTTTGGTATATAGTGATGGCAATTGAAAGGTCACTGTTATTACAAAAATGGTGCTCGGATTCAATTCCGTCGGCCCTGGAGAAGGGGTCAGAAGATGAGAAGGGTGAAGAAAAGTGAATACACCTATACGGCACGAATTGGGGACCTTAAGAAATTCAATAAAATATGGGGTACTAACTTTGATTAATAGCTAGAGGCGATGATTGAATCTGTTGCTAAGTTGCACTGGGATGGAATGTGTTTTAGAGCTCGTCGAATACTTTTTATTGTGTAAATGTTTACAGGGGGTTTGCTTTTTTACCACTCTTATTTTTAACTCTTTTGTTAAATAGGTTTAGGATGTGGGGTGTTTATAGTGACTCTGATGTGATTTATATTGTCAAAAAAATGATTCCTTTGTATAATGTTGCAATATGTATATGTTTATGCTTTAAACTCCGGCTTCAATAAAATAATTTAAAAAAAAGAATTGGTCAGACTTTCATAAATTTTTACAGCTGTGACTCTCAGCCTGGGGTGTTGGTGCATGGGAGCCAGTCCGCCAGTCTTGCTGCTGAGTTTCAGCATCTACTCCAGCTTTGTCATGATGTTAATCTCTTCATTTATATTTAAATCTATTAATCAGGACGATTGGTTCTGTATACTCTGGATAAATGCAGGATTTGCCTGTACCTCTTCCCATTCCTCCTTGAAAGGCATCAGCTATGGTGTTCCCCTGTACTCCTCACTTAGCCATTTCTTTTTTTAGAATATATGTCTCTCTTCCAGCCAAATGTGTTTGCGCCAAATGTTTTTATTTTCTCCAAGCTTGTACAAAATGTGCTGAGAATTGGTAGCCCTCTTGTAATCAGCCCCCAGGCTATTTGCCTGCAGATCTAGGATAAACGTCAACCTAGACAGTTCTGTCTATTACGACTGGTACCCTGCCCATCTGAGTAACAGGCACATGATCTATAGTCGCTTTCAGGATACTGGCAGTCAGAACACCATGAGAGTGAAAAGGAGAAAAATACAAAACAAAACTAAGGTACTATTCTTTCTCCAACTAAATATCCAGGATCTGGTAAACATCACAGATCCATCACAACTGTCCCACACTTGCTCAGGCTAAGGAAAAATCTGAAGCCACACCTCTTTAAAGAACACTGCATCACAATTAATCCCAGCCCCCTGATACACCACCATGAAAAATTGATGGCCAGAGATTTTTATTTTTTTGTTTGAATTTTTGTATCGTTAGAGGAGTGATTTAGCTTGGGTAAACATTGCTGATCTAGGCCAAATTTTTCAGGTCAACATTCTTAAAAATGGTGGATGTGTTGCATTGATGATGTAATATCTCATGATTTATGAGTCTTATATACTTCATTTTGGTGTAAAAACATAGGTTTTGTGGGTCAGGTAGACACAAAATATCTCCTCAGAGCAACCCTTTCTGCCATTTTCCAAATGGTGGATTTAATGTAGGAAGAAGAGACGTATATAGAAATAAAACAATGATAAATCTTTTTTTAACCCTTTTATGTATACCCCAACGTATGATCTGAATATTAAAATAATTATGCTTATCACTCTTGTATTAGACACATTTTCATAGTTCACTTCATTAATTTGTTTTGTCTATCACGTGTGGTATATTTTAGGGGTGGGCAGAATTTGTAAAATCGCGTTACGCAAATCTTCGCGAAAAGGTAAAAAATCACTGCAAACACGCAGAAATTCCACAAACACGCGGTATTGCTTGTTCACGATGCTTTTTTCCTGTTCGCAATTGCTGTTTGCGTGCTTGGGGGTAAATATCTCGCAAACACGCATTTTGAGAACGCAAAAAATTTTACGAAGTCGCGAACACAGAATTTTGGGCAATTTTGCGTTCTCCGCAGAATGCGAAATTGCCCAAATTACGCAAGCGGAATGGAATTTACCGCCCAGGCCTAATAAATTTGCAGAATGTTGGACATTTGTGAAGAGTATATAGACAGGGACATCTTTTTATAGCACAGGTTTTGCAAGTACATGTACGTGTAAGTTCTGTGGGTAGAGGCGTAAGAGATTTTGTAGGATTTAGCACCCCATCAATATCTTCCCAACCAAATTCACATGGATCTTCTCTACATATGCACTATTCAAAATATTTACACATCTTCTAAACAAGTAGAACACTCTTTTAATGTGTCCACACACAGAATATGATGTTGGTGGACGGTCACTTAGAGGGACTGATCTCTTGAACTCACTGTGCCAAGAAGATTGTCAAACATGCGACAGTCAAAACTCGTTTTCCACACACGCATAAGGTATTGGTCTACATCCTTAAAGTCACATTTTTCTTCTGTCTCAGAAAATCCTTTTAGAAACTTCACCGGTTCAGCAGTTAAAGCTCCAAGCTTTGTTCCAAATTTGCTCATAGTGTCATCACCCATAAGCATATGTTCCTTGATAAGAACACCGGGCATCTCTGGGTCAACTTTCTTGTACAGGATATGAAGCTGGATTAAGTGTCTTTTCCCGCCTGCTTCATACTATATCCATACATCTGACAATCCTGGACTTATGAACATTGCGACAAATCTAAGTAGCACAACAATAAAATCTGTGTTATTTGACAGTACAATGACTCGATTGGAACCATTTCAAACAGCCCATGTACAACAAGGAAAAACCAAAGGTGGTGATGGACGGACCGTTGACAATACAAACACTCACCCCCAGTCAATTGATCTGGGTTTAATCCATCACCGTTCTTTAGCTCACTCCGCCACCCCAGTTCAGACATGGCCATATGCAAATCAGTCTGACCCTGTGCCTCATGGGAACAGTCCAGTCCGAACTGCCAAGCCATGTCTTCCCTGGACTGGAATCAAGCTTCCCAGGACCGGTTTCTGGCATTGCAGCCGTCCTCAGCCGGGCTTGCTTGACTCCAGTGGCAAAGTGAGCAAGGGACTCACGTCTGAGCATACCCTGCCACACTTATGGCGGCCAAAAGCGGTACAAAAGGGGGTGGACGCTCCGTCCATCACCACCTTTGGTTTTTCTTTGTTCGCCCTAAGTTGGCAGGGTATGCTCAGACATGAGTCCCTTGCTCACTTTGCCTCTGGAGTCAAGCAAGCCCGGCTGAATACGGCTGTAATGCCAGAAACCGGTCCTGGGAAGCTTGATTCCGTAAAAACCCAACCTTGGTCGCAGGCTTGGTGGCCATCAGAACTCGGAGTAGTTCCCCGTCCAGCACTTTCCATTAAAAATCTTGGGATATGGTTAGATGCGGAGCTCTCCTTCAAACAACAGATCAGCAAAATTACAGGCAAATGTTTTGGTATACTAAAAACAGTTCTTGATCTGCTCCCCATCAGTGCTAGGCAGACTCTTGTTCATGCCCTTGTGACTCCCCATTTGGATTACGGCAACACCCTCCTTTTAGGACTGAGCAGGAAAAGCTTACATCAATTACAAAGCATTTAAAATGCCGCCGCCCGCATGGTACTCAATCTCCTGCGCAGGGCATCCGGTAAAACAGCATTACAAAAACTTCACTGGCTCCCTATTGAGGAGCGCATCAAGTTTAAAGCTCTCTGCTTTGCTCACCGCATTGCCCAGGGTAAAGGACCAAGGTATTTGCGCAACCTTCTGACCATACATCGCCCTACCCGGGACCTTAGATCTGCGGGGGCAAGGCTGTTTCAAATCCCTCGTGATGTTGTTTGGTCCTGAAGAGAATCCCTTGATTCTTAGGGATTCGAAACGCGTCGACCTTTTTGTCATATTCTTTGCTTGTATAGACCAATCGTTTTCAAATATGTTTTTGTAAATATAACAATGATTGATGGTCTATTTTGTGAATATAATTGTAAAAGTGTATCCTTCCATTGAGTGGAGTAGGTTTTACCTGCCAATATATATAGCACCCATGCAGGGCCTATAATATAAAATCAATCCCTTGTTGAAAAAACCTCCCCTTGTTTCACCACCCATTTGTGTTGTCTGTCGTCAAAAGATGTCCAAGAGTGATATGTGTTAAATGTTCAATCTTTCTTCCCTATTCCCTGGAATTCTTGCCTCCTTTTCTTAAAATTCGTTCCATTTCCAAAAAATTGTTCGCCATTTTTCCTCCTAGATTGTTTACAATGAATATATCAGATTGTAGCCAAAACCATACATTCTGTTGTTTACAAAAAAATATTTTATATACATTTGAAAAAAAACCTATCCTCAAAAATAGAAATAATAAATAAAATCATTGAACTTTGTTTAAAAAATTTTGACTGAAAGAGTGGTCTGTGGCAATGAGCGATTTGCAGCTCGGGCCCTTTAAATATTAATTCATCGCACAGTACTGGCAACTCTCTTGTTAACTCACTTTTAGAAAGTTGGCATTTTCTCGCCTCTATCATTGGGTTCATGCAGCCTGTCTCTTGGTCACATGACTGGGTGTGGGTGACAGTTGTGCTTTGTGTATTCTCCCTTGACATCCACATACAATGGGAGATTAGTTGTCACTGGATGGGCCATCACTTGGAGGATGGGAGGAAGGAGCTGGGCACCACGCTATTTACATTTTAATAGGCAGTGTCCAGCCTCCATACAAACGGCTGCATACCCCCTGTAGTTAGTCTGGAGCAGGGCAGCAGCCGCAGGACATCTGTGCACTTCAAATGCATGCCTCTAGAATCATCTTCCAACTTCAAAAGCACAACTGTATATGAAAGAAGGACCTCAGACACCACCACTTCAGTACACTTATCGAGCTGTGGATACCTTGCCATAAAAGATGGACTGCTGTGCTGCTGAAAGGTCTTAGACTTTTCTCAACTGCTACGCTGAAGGAGCTACTGCCTTCCTGTGCTGACCTGCTGCCCTCTTGCCTGGGGAGGAAGAGCTGGACCTGCAACCCATCTTGAACCCAGGACCCCAGAGTAACTCAAAGGGCTAGTCTATTGGCCCGAACAGCTTCTGGACCCATCTTCAGCAAGTTCCATTCCCCAAGAAGTGTCTATCGGGTGCTGGACACTTTGTGTGGCTCTCAAGCTCTTCAAATCAAGCTTTTGGGCTCTTTGCAAATACTAAAGGGCCAGTTGGCACTGGAACTGCTCCGCTCACTCTGAAAATCAGAGCGAGTTGTCGCCAGCCCACCTTTTCACACAGCACATTCAACAGACTGCGGGGGACCACCAATGTGAGGCTGTAGCCCACCCGCCTGTTTCACCTGCCCGCTCTTTGCACCACGCAAAGGCCACTTGTCTGGATGGAAGAATAAGTAATGCAGGCCCACTAGTAGCATTTAATTTATAGGACCTGAGAATGTGGGATTCGACTTACAAGTACATTAAATATGCCAATTGTGTATATACTAATGTTACCATGTTTTAGGGGAGAAGCACATGCACTTTAATATTGGTCAGCAGTGGTAAAGTAATCTGAGTCCTATGCCAACAAAAAGAATCAGCACAAAGAGGAAGTAAGCAGGCAAAAGGTTTGGGGTAAGACCACCCTAAGGATGATAGGTTTAATACGGGTCCCCCCCAGTTGAAAGTGGAGAGATCTACCCAACCTCTAGGGAGTTCTCATTACTAAAGAAGGAAAACCTGGATAGACCATCAGCACTGGCATAGTCTACTCCCTATCTGTGTTCCACCCCGAAGTCCATACCCTGTAGGGAAATGGACCACCTCAACAGTTTTGTATTCTTACGCCTCATTTGCATGAGACACCTGAGGGGCCTGTGGTCATTCTGAATCAGGATGTGATTACCAAACAGGTAGGGTCTTAACTTTATCAGTGTCCAGATCACAGCAAAAGCTTTTAGTTCTATAGCACTCCATCTTTGTTTCCGGGGGAGCAACCTTGTGGAAATGAAGGCTATAGGTTGGTCTATGCCTTCTTTGTTTAGCTGTGAAAGTACTGCCCCTATGACATGCTCTGATGGATCTGGTTGCTCGATTATCTCCTGGGTGAAGTCAGGGGTCTTGAGCACAGAGGTTGTGCACATGGCCTTTTTAAGGGAGTCAAATGTTTTGTGGCATGCCTATGTCCAAATCAAATTTATGGGCTGCTTCTTAGAAGGTGCCATAATATTTGACAAACCTCTTGTAGTACCCAGTGAGGCCCAACAATGCTCTTAGGTCAGCATGTGTTTTGAGGAGCTTCCAGGCCATCGTAGTCTCTAGCATGGCCTGGAGGAGCTGCACCTTATCCCTGCCCATCAGGTGTCCGAAGGACACCACAGACACCTGCCCTATCTGGCCTTACTGGTCTCTATAGTCAGGCCCGCCTGTTGCAGAGCCTGAAACACTTCCTGGAGGGGAAAAAGGTGGTCCTTCCAGCTGCTACTGTGGACAGCTATGTCATCCAGATATGCAACTGAGAAGGGCTCCGAACCAGCAAGGACCTAGTTAACCAACCTCTGGAAGGTGGCTGGGGCATTTTGGAGTCCAAAGGGCATCACCCTGAACTGTCAGTGGCCATCTGGAGTGGAGAAGGCTGACCTCTCTTTGACTCCCTCTGTTAGGGCAATCTGCCAGAACCCTGACATTAGGTCAAAAGTACTTAAGTACTGGGCAGCCCCTAAACGGTCAATCAGCTCATCTGTCCGGGAAATGGGAGGAGCACCTGTCTTTGTGACCGAGTTAACCCCTGTATAATCCACACAGAATCTGAGTTCAGGCGTTTTGCCTGGTGGAGCAGTTTTTAGTACCAGCACAACAGGACTAGACATGGGGCTACTGGAGGGTCCTATCACCCTCAATTCCAGCATTTTAAAGACTTTACTCTTAATGCTGTTCCTCACCTTATTAGACAACCTGTAAGACTTATGCTTGAAAGGGAGCTTGTTTCCTGTGTCCACATCATGGGTACATAGGTGGATAGTCCCAGGGATGAGGGAAGAGAAGAGTACTGCCCCAACACTTGGTAGTTGCCCCTCTACTGTTCAGTAGTCAGACTGGGTGACAGGATTTCTCACTCCACAGATCTATATTTCTCCTTGGTGTCTAAGAGGTCAGTTAGAGGTTCACTCTCCTCCTATTTTCCATCTGTCAACAACAGCATGGTGAGCTCAGACCTCTCAAAGTGGTATTTGAGGCGAATGATATGGAGCATCCTGTGAAGTTTCCAAGGAGCCTTGAAGTCCACTAGGTAGGTGTCCTCACCCTTCCTCTACTTCACCTCCTAAGGCTCAGTCCAATGGTCCTGGATGGCCCTGGGCTCCATTGGTTTCATCACCTACACTGTCTGAGAAGGAGTCAATTCCACGGTGGTAGAACTTTGGTCATTCCACCTGCTTCATGACATCCTAGCTGGCTTCTAAGTTATTGGAAGCTTGCTTCCACAACTTAACTATTTGACATCTGAAGGCCAGCATGTAGTTCACTACATCCTGGGGAATCTTCATGGGAGTTTGATACCACCCCTCTTTCACCAACCTCAGAGGTCATCTGGAATGGTGCACATACAGAAGCTCAACGGGGCTGAAGCCCCCTCCCTTCTGTTGTACCTCCTTGAAGGCAAACAACCGGTATGGCAAGAAGATGTCCCAATTACTCCTCAATACCTCAGGGAGGCCTCAAATTAGGCCTTTCAGGGTCTTGTTAAATCTCTCAACAAGCCCATTTGTTTGTGAATGGTAGGCAGTGGAGAACTTGTAGGTTACCCCACCCTACTTCCACATTGACTGCACATAAACAGACATGAAGTTGTTGACCCTGTCAGACACAACTTCCTTGGGGAAACCCATTTGGGTACAAATACCCATCAAGACCTTTGCCACTGCAGGTGCAGTCGTGGTCCTCAAAGGGATTGCCTCTGGGTACCAAGTGGCATGATGCACCACGAGAGACCTATTGCCTGAAGCTGTCTGGGGATACATAGGCCCGACATTGTCCATGCCCATCCACTCAAAGGTGCAGGCCAATGACAGGCAAGGGATTAAGGGGACTTTAAGCCTCTGCCTTGCCTTCCCACTGGCCTGGCATGTAAAACCCAACCTAAGGCAAGCATCTGAAGAAGTCTTGATATTAGGCCAATAAAAGTGGGAGCCAAGCCTTGAGAAGGTCTTGTCTTGGCTCAGGTGTCCTGCCAGGGAATGTTTGTGAGTCAGCTCCTGGAGGACGTCCCTGTAGCATTGGGAATCCACCAGGGCTCTGATTGTCCCATGAGCTTACTGTAAAGGATGTAAAGGAGATTGTCCTCAATATTAATATGATGACTTCCAGAGGCATCACCTGGCATCACCTGCTGCTTGGTGTTTGGCCTGTTGCCTCAGTCCCACAAGAGTGGGTGCTCCCTCTGTGTCCTAAAGAACTCCTCCTTGGTGGGTCTTCCTTCCACATGCCATCCAGCTAGTTCAGGCAGATCCCCAAGAGTAGCAATGCCCTCTTCAGTGGGCTTCATGGTCCCCCATCCACCTCACTTGGAGGACATTCAGGGGCTGGTTTGCCACATCCACTTCCTTTCCCCTCCTTAACAGATGGCCCCACACAGTACCAAATAACAATGAGTATTTGAGAGTAAATACCAAATTGTGGCATATGAAGTGTGTTAATTCCAAATACTGATTCCTTAATTTATATATTAATGTTTAACAACCTCAATCCATTCACAAAACATTCATAATTTACCACTAAGTCAAAGGAGGTGGTAATAATTCACAAATAGGAAGGGGTTCCTCAGGGACCCCTTCCCCTTTGTGGTTGTGAACAAAAAATGTTTAGTAGCAGACTAAAGTCCCTGGAAACAAAAATGGTTAGAAAATGTTGATTGTGGGGGCGTGGCTGGCGACCGAACATGGCGGCAGCGTAGAGGACTAGCTCCGGCAGGGAAGCGGCCTCTCCATCTATCCGCACGATAATCCGTGACTAATTCTTACCTCCAACGGCGGCACTGAACGCCCGAGACCGGGCGGAACTGGCAGCAGGTTCCCGGACGACATTCGTGAATTGGACGACGGAGTTATCGTCGAGTGCTGATCCGTCCGGAACACAGGCCCACCTCCGGGCATTCTAGTGGCAACTGAGGCCGACCGGAAGTGCAGCCCGCTCGGCTACTGCAGACAGGAAGTGGTCGGTGCAGGAGGACCATACCCAGTTACGGCCCTACCCAATAACAAACTGCTTGCTATACCCAACGGATGTTCATGGGAAGGGTGGCCGTAGATTGTCAAGACAACTATCCGAACTTTACCCGGCAGCCTGCCCTGCGGGGACCATCGGGGCGTCTCCCCCATTATAACGGAAGCTCTCTTCACCTTAACGGAGGACTACATCGTGAAGGTGATTTCTCTTGATATCCCACCGAATCTACGAACTGTATTCTCTCCGTGACCGAACAATGGCCGGGAAAGGCGTGAAAGGCGGTACAACTCAGACTCCTATTGACCGCTTCACGAACGATAGAACCGCCTCCCCTCCGGCGGATGGGAAGAATCCTCCTGTAAAACCAGGCGAGCCTGCGGGAACGAAAAAAGCGACGCTGGACGACGTTATGAAGGCACTCTCGCAGGTCCAAACGACGGTGGGCTCTATCTCGACCGAGATCACCCTAATCCGAGCGGACTTCCACAAGATGGCCGAAAAAGTAGGCTCGCTAGAGCTTGTTACGAAGTCGCTGGTGGAGGATGTCTCGGAACTACAGACGGCCATGGAGGCGGTCATGGCGGAAAACAAGCTCCTTAAAGACAAACTCGACGATCAGGAGGGACGTTCCAGGCGGAATAATGTGCGCATTCTTGGCGTTCCGGAGACTGAAGGTGTGAGAGCGATGGATTTGTACGTGGAGGACCTCATTAAAACTCATCTTCAACCCAAAGGCCTGTCGACCTTCTTTTCCGTGGAGCGCGCCCACAGGGTCCCGGGGAGTCAACCTAAACCAGGGGCCTCGCCTAGGCCGATCCTAGCAAGACTGTTCAACTACCGTGACCGGGACGTCATCCTCCAGGCGGCACGAATCTCACCACCGGTGAAAATCCTTAACTCAACTGTGGCATTTTTCCCGGATTACACGGCGGAGGTGGCCAGGCGACGAAAAACATTCTTGGATATAAAAAAGGAACTTAGACAACGTGAACTCCCTTACTCCATGATCTTCCCAGCAAGGCTCCGGGTGGTGGCGGAGAATAGAACGTGGTTTTTTGACGACCCTGGAACTGCACGAGACTGGCTAGATGGTTGGCGTCCTACCTCCCACTCTCGCCGACCTGGCCGGACTAAGAATGGTACACAACAACCTAACCGTAATGATGGTGGTGACGCTGGTACGAACAGTGGCAGAAGCTCACCGGTAAGGGACGAGGCTGACCTAAATCAGGAGGTGGAATCATGAACAAATCTATGTGTCATTGATGTTCGGGACTGTGGCTGGAACCGCCAAGGACACTGGGCCGAGGGCCTCCGTGGAGGGTACGAGGGGTCGCTAATTCCGGAGTGCTCCTCACCCCCAACGAGCAAGTAACTGTGTGTTTTTTATGGGGTGGGTTTAAGCACTCTGCTAAATTGGGGTGGCGGGCAGTTTGGAGTCCGTGTAGCAGGGAAGCAGGGTGGGTGGGGGTGTTGGGAACGGGGGGGTTAACTTTGTTTGCTTGTTTGAATTGTTCGGCTCTATTTACCATTTTGAAACTGCTAGTGGTTACACATGACCGTATTCCTGGCACCGGGTGTGTCGCCTCTGATCCTCTAACATTGCCATGGCACAAACGTGTGAATAATTGTATAGGGATGGGACATTCCTTGATCACTATGGCTCCGTCATACCCTACGGGACACCACCTTGAACGCCCGATTACAAAATGGCGGATCTCCCACGACCTACTGCCGTAACGCCTGACACTGGGTTGGGGGCTGTGCCACTGCTACAAGTAATGTCATGGAATGTCCGGGGGTTAGGTGATAAGGTAAAGAGGGGGCTGGTCTTACAGTGTATTAAGAGACTGAACTGTGATATCGCCCTCCTTCAGGAAACGCACTTAGTGGGGGCTGCCACTAAAGCTCTAGATAGGAGAGGGTATCGCATGGTATTACACTCGGACTTCACTTCAGGGTCCCGGGGGACGGTTGTCTGGGTGAAAAGAACGTCACGCTTTATACATCACTCCACGAAAGCGGACAAACATGGCCGCTTCACGGCGGTCTGTGGGCAATGGGAGGGCGTGCCCATTAATGTGGTGTCTGTGTACATCCCACCAGCGCTACACTCATCGGCACTCCCGGACCTAGGTAGATTCCTTTTGGAGCTTCCGGAGGGGGACCTGTTGGTGGGTGGAGACTTCAATGCACTGGCCAATACTGAAACGGATAGGTTCCCGGCTCGCTCCCACCCCGCTGGCCCGACGAAATTCAGGGACTTTTTAGAGGCACAGGGACTGGTCGACATCTGGAGACAGCTTCACCCTACTGACTGCCACTACTCATACTATTCATCCACCCATGACTGCCTGTCTCGCATTGATTATTTTCTCACATTGGGGGGTGGAAGACTCACTTTTGCCGATGTACAGATTGCGCCACGAGGTATATCAGACCACTCCCCCTTGATCGCTACATTATCCTGTTCGGACAGGGCTCGCAAACGACTCTATCCCATCTACCCCGGTTATCTTAAAATCCCTACGGTCCGAAATCCCTCAAAACCGCCACTAAACACTATTTCCAGGAGAACTCCGGATCAGTGTCCTCACCGACAATACTATGGGAGGCATACAAGACGGTATTGAGGGGCCAGGCAATCGCGACCATAACCGATCATAAACGTAAACAAAAACAAGAACTGGTAGAACTGGAACTGCAGCTGGAGCAGGCTAATGTGACGCACATGACCGCGCCGTCGGACGACACTCAACACGCGCTGACTCTAAGTCAACAAAGACACGACGACTTTCTCCGTCGACGGGTGTTAGAGCATATAGAGTCGACTGCATGCAGAGTCTATGATGTGGGCGACAAAGCCAACAAATTACTGGCCTGGTTGGACAAGAAACGGGACGGAGGCAGGCACATTCTGCAGTTGCGGGACCAGGGAGGGATGTGTCACACGCTCCCTCCTAAAATTGTTGACCTCTTAGCAGACCATTTCCAAGGGGTGTATACCCCAGAGGCGATGGTCACGGCTGAGAAGGCAGAGTTAGCACTCCAAGATGTAGAATTAGAGATATTGACACCAGAGGCAAGGATCGAGTTAGAAGCGGACCTCACGATAGAGGAACTCCGTACGGCGACGGGAGCACTACACACAGGCAGAGCATTGGGCCCCAATGGGATACCAATCGAATGGTTTCAAACGATGTCAGACACACTGGGCCCGCCTATGCTGGCCATGTTTGAGAACTGCCGTGAGACCGGAACACTGCCTTTGGACCAACGCTTAGCGACGATAGTGGCTATCCCTAAGCCTGGCAAATCCCTAGAGGACTGCACGTCATATCGCCCGATCTCGCTCATCAATGCAGAGGCGAAGATCTTAGCGAAATTGATTGCTAATAGACTGACTCCATACCTCTCCCAGCTTATCCACCCTGACCAATCCAGCTTTATGCCACACAGGAGTACAGCGTTAAATCTCCGTAGAGTGCATGGTGCACTGGCACGAGCACACTCCCTGGCAGAACCGGCGGCCATTTTGTCACTGGATGCCAGAATGGCTTTCGACATGGTAGAGTGGCAATACCTGTTCGCAGTTCTGACTCGGATGGGCTTCGGACCGAAGTTTCTATCATGGGTTCGCCTGCTCTACACGGACCCAGTAGCCCACGTGGCGGCCAACGGCCACATCTCGCGAGCGATTTCTCTAGCTCGTGGGACCCGCCAGGGCTGCCCCTTATCCCCATTATTGTTCGCATTGGTCCTTGAGCCTCTTGCGATTGTTATCAGAAAGACGCCCCTACTGAAGGGTATTAAATGGACGGAGGACTGGGAAGATAGAATATCATTATATGCCGATGATATGTTAGTCTACTTGTCTGCCCCCGAATCGAATGTTCCGATATTATTGGCACTCTGTGACAAACATGGCTCGGCCTCTGGCTATACGATCAACTGGGCGAAATCGGTCCTTTATGTTCTGAAGGGCCCCTGGCCAGTCCTCCCCGATCACTGCCCTTTGGTGTTAACCGATGTCTCCATCAAGTACTTAGGCATCCATGTCACCAACGATCCGGCCGTATTTTACGACCGGAACCTGGCGCCTCCCCTCCTCAGCCTAAAAGCAGACGCACGACATTGGTCATCCCTGCCGATCACGCTCCTGGGCCGCGCTGCCCTGTTTAAAATGATGGCGCTTCCGCGCCTCCTGTACGTTTTGGAGAATACCCCAGATGCAGTCCCGCCCTCCTACTTTCAGAGAATCACCGCAATTATCACCACCTTGTTATGGGGTGAGCGTCCTCCGAGAATAGCTCACCTCAAGCTTAACCGTGGTTGGTACGATGGAGGGATAGCCTTACCGAACGTACAGCTTTACTACTGGGCGTCTCAACTTAAGGTACTCAACCAGTGGCTCCATGCATCGCACAATGACCCGGCATATCTGGCTGACAGGGCCCAACTGGGAACACAAAGTCTTCTGGCCCCCTTATATAACCCATGCCTCCTCAAGGACTTGATTGGCCCTACTAAACATACAGTCACCCTATGGTACAAGGCGCTTACCAGGCAAAAGTGGAAGGGAATATTCACGAAGCTTACCCCGCTTTGGGATACCAAGAAACTAGGCTGCCTTAGGACCAGTAAGGGGTTCACCCAATGAGACAATATAGGCATTTCTACGGTGGGGGATCTCTGGTCATCCGCAGGGGTGATTCCCTTTGAGCAGCTTCAGCAGCAATATGCCCTAGGCCCCAATGAAACATACAGATATATCCAAATCAGACACGCTCTTCTGGCGGTGTTGGAACCAGGTACTACGGTCCCGGAGTCCTCGCCCCTGGAAGACCGGCTTCTTACAGATTTTTTACAATCACGGGCCACCTCACTCACATACCGCAAACTGATGAACAATCTTCCAGACCCCCTACAGAAATTACGAGAAAAGTGGGAGGATGAGTTGGGAGCTATGGATGAGACGGACTGGAATGCTGCTATGGCGTCCCCGAGGGAGGCTGGGGTGTCGGCCAGGTTTAGACTCATACAGTTAAAAGTGCTGCACAGAGTGTACTATACAAGGACCACCTTACACAAAATGCACAGGGCTGATTCCCCTCACTGTCTCAGGGGGTGTGGGGAGGACGGCTCATTGTTACATACGCTTTGAGGATGCCCTTTCATCGCCAGATATTGGCAACAGGTCATGCGCACTATCTCACAGGCCCTTGATACCTCCTTTCTGCCTGAACCGCACCTCTGTCTCCTGAATATATGGTAAGGCACTGATCTTAACCTCCGTCAACAGCAATTGGTCACAATTGGTACAATGGTGGCAAAGCGCGATGTGGCGCAGAGATGGGGGGTGGCGGAGTTACCTACTTTGGCACTGTGGTGCAAGACCATGGATAAACTGATGCTGACTGAAAGAACTGTTTATAAACTCAGAGCGAACCCAAAGAAATGGAATAAGGTGTGGGAGGAGTGGAATAGGTACAGAGGGGATCTGTGCGAACCGCTGCTGGAAGATGAAGACGAAGACTCAGATGATGAGGAGGAAATAAGTGCTTAACCTGTAGGATACCACGGGGTGGGATCAGAAATACGATTTTATCATTGACACTTCAGCTCACAGTGTACGTGGGGATGGGGGGGGATGGCCTGGGGGCTGGGGGTCGGCATGTTCTACTAGCAACTCTTTTTCCATACTGTTTCATATCTATTTATTACGAATGAGCCATTACGTTTGGTTTGGTTTTTACTTTTATACAAAGGAACAACATAAAAATGGACTTAAAAAGTAAAACTTCATGACTCCGAAAACTGTATCCTGAAGATTTGCGATATCATCCTCACCATGTGCTGCCGGACCGGAAGGTTGTCGGCTGAATAGCTGTGTAAAAGTATGTGCTACTCACTTATCCTACATCATGCTTATTGTATATATGCACTGTTGTTACTTGGATGATGACTGTCAATAAAAGTTTTACACCAAAAAAAAAAAAAATGTTGATTGTTGATTTTTTTAAATCACAGACATGGTGGCTGCAGCAGGCCACCAGACTCCAGCCAATTCGGTGGGTCACAATTTGTGACCTTCCTCATGCATATTACTGAGGTAGGTTGAATTGCAACCCACTGCGATTTCTTATTACATGAACCAAACTATTAGTACATATTTTGTTCGTTAAAATACCAATAAATTCGGTACACGTTGGGGAACAATGTGCACAGTCACCTCTACTGAATACATTTTAATACAGTCCACATCAGAAATTGAAAATTGTGGATCATTATTATTCACAATTCACGACTTATTATTTGAAATATTAGTATAGGAGGCCCTTAAGGAATACGAGTATTCCACAGTAAATAAAGAGGAAGAACAGAAGAGGGAGGCAAGGAAAGAGGGGACAAAAATATAGAAGTCGGTGGGACCAAGGAGGGCAAAGAGATCAAGGAGGGCACGAGGACCGGAGATGGTAGAGAGACCTGAGAGGAGAATGAAAAAAACAAGCAAAATTAAGAATGTAGGAAGGAAAGACAGACCTAGGATGTCAGAGCATCTCGAAGCATAGGGGAACCTGGAAGAGTGACATGCTTAAGCAGACAGAGCTGAGAGAGCACAGAGGTGAAACATGAGAGCCCCAATAGAGAAGAGAGACCAGTGAAGGGAGAAGGACACTGGGTGATAGATAAATCTTGGGATAACAGACACACTGGAGACCAGCGGCATAACCCAAAATGATGGGGGACCCATGAAAAATGTGATGAGGAACCCCTAAGTCCCCTGTATCTGATATTCATTGGCCCTAGGTTGAATAGGGACCCCTGAACGATTGTAGGCCCACTGAATGGTTGGGCATCCCCCCCCACGATTCAGGGGCTGCGGAGTTCTCTGTTATGCCCCTGCTGGGAAGGTCAAAGAGGGCAGGATCAGTCTAGAGACTACAAAGAAAAAAGAGGCCACAAAAAGGAATGGAGACCTGGGAGGCTATGGAAAATAGAGAATTTACTATTGACAGATGGTGATTATGAAATGTAGAAAGAGGAGAGCAATTTGATCAATCAAAAACAGAAAGATCATGGAAAGCAAAGACCAGAGCAGACAGAAATCAGGTTAAAAATGATGAGCTCGGAAGAGCAGAGAAGTCATGAAAAATGAATATGACCTTGGAAAATGCATAAGGCTTCATTCTGATAGATTCTGTGGTAGTCTACAACAGACTGATCTTGCAATGCTTGCTCTGCCCATGTCTTCGCAAAATTACATCTTCAAGAGCAAATGGGGCACCCTTATCAGGATTTCAGATTTACCCTGAACACATTATCAGAGGGAAATACTTGGTGTATATATTTTTTAAGGAAAAATTATCAGAATCAATCAAAAGAAGTGGTCATACAGAGTGCAAACTCAGATACCACAGGCATTGTTATATTTTGGACTGTGGCAAGTAGAAGGGGAAAACAGCACCAAGCATAGTTAGTGCTTCACATTCAATAACCCTTATTTATTTAGTGAGCTATACCCATCCAAAATGCAGGCACTAGGTATGAGGCACTCTGCTCGGAAAGCACAGACTCCAAGAAACAAAGAAAGCATGGCTGGACACACATACCAATGCTTGTTGTATCTCCATACTCAGCAGGTAATGAAGTAAGATATTTGGGCAAACGATGATTTTTCTTCTCTCGAGAAGAAAAATCACAGAGCGTTTCTGAAGTTAAATACAGAAAAGCAGGGTCTTCATAGTGTACATTCTCGAAAGTTCGCCTGAACTTTGGGAATGCTGCGCAAAGCTCGTTCGATACCCGCTCTTAAAATGTCACAGCTTAGCTGTCGTTTTTAAACCTGTGCTGCTCTTTCGAATGCATCAGGTAAAATGGCCGCCTGTTTGCGTTTGTGTCAACTCTCCTGCGCGGTTCAATTTATACGCCTAAGAGAAGCTTTGCTTCGTCACTGTCCAATCAATCCGAGCATTTACCTGGATCTGAGGAGTCACCACCTGGTTCTCATCAGACTCTGAATCGCTGAAGGCTTGAAGTTCAAGTTGATTTTGCATGAATGTTTGTAAAGATAGTGGAAATAAGCCCTCGGCAAATCTTCGACCAGACAGGCTTGGGAAATCTTGCTGTTATTGAAGAGACAATGTGAGCACTATGAGCTCTAACAACATGATTTGGATTGGAAAAGAAATATAGAGAAAATCTGAAAAAGGGACATTGTGGAAATAAATTCATGCTAGTAACTCTTTACTACGTAGACACAATCTGAATTTGTAGCAAAAGATGACATACTGATTGCTGCAAAAAGAAAGGAAGCAAAATATCACTTACTTGTGTGACTTATTTCTAAACATCTCCTCTGTGCGAATCAAAGGACACATGCGAAGAAGGTTTCTGGTATCCATCAACTGGTACCTCAACTGGAAGTGTGCAAGACAGAATTTTTGAAAAAATTCTAATAGTGTTCTAATACCCATGTAACTATTTGCATAATAGTTTTTTGATCACAAGCATGATAGACGGTCTTTATAAGAAATTAAGATACAGTTTGGGGTGAGCGAAAGCCTACTTAAGCAGAGAGCACAGGTCATATCAGGGCAAGGCCCAAGAAAACCCCAACTTAACCTGTGCTCAACCCTCTGGTAGCTTTGCACAGTTCAGTCAAGCTTAACTAAAAGGCAATAGTTGCAAAGTCATTCTGTGCCCTGGGTACCCCCAACTTTCTGCTGACTGATGCTGGTGGTGACTGACTTTGACTGACCCTGGGCTCTGCCTAACCAGGCCCATGGCCAGTGCTGAGCTGAAAGGAACACATTAGAGTACAGTTAAAAACCCCACATACACTAGGGTACACTATGGTATGGTGGGGTACCCCTGTAATTGGCATGACCTACCCCATAGGCCCCTAGTATATAATAGGGCAGGGGATTGAAACTACCTAGAAGTCCCCAGTACACTGAGGCATGGCAGTTTAGAGGCCAGCAGCTTTTTCTTCACCAGCATGGGTGCGCTGCTGAAGCCTGAGGTCAGTTCAACCCCTTCCATGCTCATGATGAGCTCAGCTCGTCATGAGGCACACTGGAGCTGTGCTTATGACAAGGTGAGCTCGTCATGAAATAATGCCTTTCAAGCTTTTCCAGCACAGGAGGGGAAAAGCCATAGCAGCCAATGTGTTAAAAGCAGCAGTGGGTGCCAGGACTGCTTTTAAACAGTAAATTGTGCCCAAACTCGACTTTGGTGGTAGGGGTACTTACAAAAGGAAAGCCTACAACGTTTTGGCATATTAGGGACCCCCAGAGTCTCCCCTAGGTATTCCAGTGGTGGTGGTGGGGGGGTCAGTTATCTATAAGGTACACCCTTATAAAATGAGTTTTATATGCCTGGGTAAAGTGAAATTTCACATTTCACTCCCCACATTGTGCTGCTCAAATTCAACTTTGATGCTAAGAGCACTGGGTAAGGAGGATCTGCAATATTTCTGTAGAGTCAGAACCCATAAAGTATACCCTAGTTGCACAGGGAGTAAGGGTCCTGTAGAAATTAGGGAAATACTTATAAAGTATGTTTTTATAAGTCCTGGTGCTAGAAAACTGGCCCAAGTAATTTTCCCCATTACAAATCCCATGGCCCATAGGTTAACATGGCAGGGAGTTATTAAAGAATAACTCCTGATAGGAAGGAGATAGAGCTACCTTTCAAACTCTTACTAGAATGGTAGGGAAAAATCCAACAATATGTTATTGTTGAATTTCTCCTAAAGTGTACATAGAAGAAGTTATAAGACTTTCCTGTTTTTAAGTTCAAATTCAGCCTTCCAGTGATCGGCCTGATTGGTCAAAGTGAAGTGGATTAGCCAGGCTGCTTTGAAGAGGTGATAAAGAACCCCTGGGATTAACCACTCTGCCGGGAGGGCAGTGTGCTGGTCTATAGGAATGCCAGGCTAGGGGGTGGAGTCGTAAACCATGCTCTTCAAATGCAGAGGGGAGGCCTGGGTTTCAGTTTCACTTTAACACTCTTGACCTAGAGTCAGGGCTAGGCTTTAGGAATGTATGTGTAGTGTGTAGGGGGAAAGTCCAAGGAGATAAGCCATCCCGAGGGGTGTGCTTAGCCTGCTCTTAACATCCTTGCTGGAAAATCAACCATTATGGATTTGGAAGACGTGATGCACTCTGGGACAACATAATGCCACACTCTACAGGATGTGGTCATAACTATGAGGAGTTACCCTGCTCTCATTGGTCAGAAGTGACCTGTTGCTTGACCCAGAGAATTTTGAATATGTATCTGAGAGGGGCAGAGCCCTCCAGATCTGCTGCTTGAAACTGAATGAAGCAAGAAGTGCCCTGCTGAGAAGATTTTGCTGTGCAAGGAACCCCAAGGCCTGACCTATGACGACTGCTTCATCTGAAACTGCAGCCCTGTGAACTTTCTTGCTGGAAAAGTACTAAAGAGTGGATTCCCTGAAAGCTACAGGTTAAAAGAAGCTGAATTGGAACATCACCAACTAAATCTACACCTTGGAGACCCATCGGTGAATTTGTAAAGGTTTTGTACCAATGGATTGTCTTGGAGCTTCCATACCCTTGGAGTTAGTTTGAGACACTTTGGGACCTCTTGCGGAACTTCAGGAAGAAGTTCAAGAAGTTTGGACTAACTTTGAAAAAAAGCTCCATAGAGGGACTGACTCAACCTGGCCAGCTAGGCCGTCTGCCTTCAACCGCAAGCCGGCCAAGCTAACCAGGTTAGTCCCGCTCAAAGCTCCATAGCATCGACTTCTAGAGATTGACTGGGACTAGAGAAAATCTAAAGCCGGCCAACCCTCACCGGATCCGGCTACATGAGCGGCATCTAATGTTTCCCATGATAACACTAGGGACCGATGTCTAGCGGATAGAAGGGTAAAGTCAATTAGGGAATTGACCTCTCTCCAATTAAATGTTGGTTTAAAAGGTGCCGGTGGCAAACAATTTTCATTAATGAAGCCCAAGTCAAACTCGTATGTCAGGGAATTCAGCAAATCACCTAACCTAGAATGGCTAAAATGGGTTGGAATGTCTTCCCTGTCCTCGGCCAGGTGGCAGGTGCCTGTAACATAACTAGTACATAAACAACAGTTGAAGTCACCGACCCATAAAAGGGTCAGATCCCCACCGCCATTCTTTTCTAGGTCCTGTAAGCATCTTCTAAGACTCGATATAAGTTCTTCCTGTTGCGACACTTGGGCGTTGTTGTAAAAATTTATAATAGCAATGTTTTTAACACCCATCCATCTGACCATTACAATCTGGTAATACTCTGCCGAAATGAACTTAGTCGTTTTGATCCCTGATGCAATTGAAATATAGGTGCATAGGCCCCCTCTATTTCTGCCATGGGTACTAATTTTGGCAGGGGTATTATAGGTTTGGTATCCAAGTACATGAATATCATGGGCCGTCCAGGTTTCCTGGAAGCACAAAATATTGTGATTATTTATAATCTCACCCCAATCTAAGCGATCCACTTTATCTTTAAGACCTGCCATGTTCCAGGAAATGATCAGCTGGCCCTTTTCGGTGTTCCCAGCAATATTATCTATCTGGACCTCCCTTGCGTAGTTCTTTAAATCACCTTTTCCCCTGCATGTTATGTCCTTGACAGGGCCTAACTGCATGTCATGCTCCTTCTCGTGCTCTTCAGTAGAGTTTGTGAGTCAGTCAACCCCCTCTAAACCAGACAGGGGGGCAAAGCGATTTGAGGTTACAAAATTTAACCTTGGGGCCGCTACGTTCCTAGTGCGTGGGTATCTTGATCTTAAAGGCTTTTCTACCTTGGGTAGAAATAGCTGAGGTCTCGGGTGGATATTCCAACCTCATAACCATCCGGGTACCAATCTCTTATATAGTTTGTCACCCTGTAATCCTTAAAATTAATAATAATGATGTCCCCATGTAAATCCATATGTCTTGGTCCCACCCAGCCACATCTTCTGACATGAAGAATTTCGCCATTTATGTTACAAGGTAATGGCTTGTTTACTCGTAACCAGTGCACTACCTTGTTCTTAAGGTTCTGGTAGGCTTCAAATTTCCCCTCAGTTAGCTCAGGGACTCCAGTCAGGACGATAACATATGGTACTGCTTCTGGTGGTAGATCTATGCAGTGTGATTGTCCCTTTGAATTTAAGTCCTGATGTAATCTTCCTGGTTCTGGCCTTTGTTCGTGCATGTGATTATTACTACCTAGTAATTTATCTCTTCCTTCCCTATGTTTTGACGGTTCAAGTGCTACCTTTGTAGTCTCTTTTACAGGGATTCTATCAGGTGCAGAGGGTAATTTTTCGTTGTAGTTTGCAGATTTAGTTAACTTCGGTATTTGTAGTGTGATGGGTGGAGTAATATCAGGCCTTTTTACTGATAGTTCCTTAATTAGGTTTGTATTAGTAATACCAATTTCTTGAATAGCCCTCAATTGCTCCACCATTCTTCTTACTCTCTCTATCAGTGGTGGCAGTAGCGATTTCACCAATTGCTCTATATTGGACATAAGATCACGATGTACATTTACTGATGAGTTGTCTTTATCAGTTATCTTCCTTGTGGGACCAATATTTTCATCGGGATTTCTAGTTAATTTAGGAGTTTTTTCTCGGGTGATTTTTTGATTCTTTCTGCCACGTTTCCTTTTAGGAGGGGGGGCAGGGGCAGATATTTTTGCCTTAGGCTTCTTTTTAAGGGACTTGCTAGGTGTCACTAATATCTGCTCTTCCGTAGAGGTCTCAGTTTGAGATTCTGTGGTGATATTTATATGGATTGTATCTCTACTTTGGACTTGTGACTCTGTAAGATCTTGTAACTGTTGGGGAATGCCAATGTCGCTTGAGCGATTTGTTGCAGGGGCATGATATGATGGAGTGGTTGCTAACTGTATATGGCCAAGTGATGAACGTTTCTTTAGCAGTTCAGAGAACAAACGTCGCTCGGTGAACTCAATTTCGCGTTCTAGAACTGAATGGGCCCTACTGATGATATCATCTAATGTCCCACTGACTGATCCTCCTGCCATGGATATTCTTCCTGTTTTTAACCAAGTGTCCATATTAAATATTTAGCTGTAACTAACAATGTATCGCAAAAGATATAAAATCCCGCTTTCTAACCATACAGCACAGTGGTAGGTACACAAGCTTTCTCAGGGATACAGACTGGTAACGATAGATTGGAATCACCAAAAATCAAAATGAAAGAGGGCTGGCCCAGCCCAGCCTCGACCAGCCCCGATTGGCCACAGACGGCCCGCCCTTTTGCCCGGGCTTAGCACGGCGCTGCCCGCGCGCTCCCACGACGCGGGGGGTGACGCTAGTTTTTATGCCATGGAAATTTATAGCCATGGGATACAACATAGCGTCCAGTAGAATGGGTCTCCCATCTGTCAAAACCACCCAGATTTCAGTCTGATTCTTTACACACCCCGCTCTGACCCACCACGCTTGCTCCCTTTCTGGGACTACTTCTTCCTGCAAACTCTTAATCCCCTCCCCACCCCACAAGGTTTAGCAACATGTAACCAACAGACTTGTGGCAACATCATGTTCTGATTCATATGAATGATCTCTATTTAATGTGCAGGACTCAAAAGCACAATATCTAGCCATTTCAGCTGCACATCGGTTGCCGGCAGTCACAGAACCACATCCACTCTTGTGTGCTGTATATTTCATTAATGCTATTTCATTGGGCAACTGCAATGCATCAAACAAATCCATTACATAAATCTTATTATGGATTGGGGAACCAGAGGATGCTATAACTCTCTGGATCTACATCTGACCAAAATCATGAACCATGCTAAACCTATTTTGGCTTTCAGTATAGACGATGCCTCGCAAATATTTAGAGACACAGCGAGGTCAAATAAGAGCGATCAGTGCCGCCACCATTGCTGAAGTTATAGTGTGCAAATAGAAGGCTCCAACATCACCTTCTAAGTTGCACACAGTATTAGCTGTTCTCAGAATTCCTCACCCATCTCTTAATCGAGAGTCCTTCACAAACAAAATACAATAATGCTTTTCCATTGAAACAGTCATGGCAGTCATGTTTAACACTGTCATAATTGTCATCAGACATTCCCAATTCATGGTGTTAAGCCACCTAAATTAATCTCATTGTGTGTGTTGAGTGCACTGCACTGCATTACCAAATGCGATGCAGTGCGCGCAACTAAATTCGTTTTATTTATTTAAATGTTTACTTACCTGTAAAACTCCGTAATCCAAATATTACTACCCCCCCACCCTGCCCCTCCCCACTTCACCGCCCTGCAGGTACTTCCACTGCCGGCCGCGGCGGCATCACAGTTACATAAGGCATCCGTTTTGGAGTTAGCCTTGTACCTGAGAAATTCCACAATCCCTGACGCCCCCACCCCCATCCCAGAGGCACAGACAGGCCTATAGCCACTGCCCATCCCACACCTCAAAGGCACAGACAGGCCTTCTCTCAAGCCCTTCCTTCATCTCCGAGGCACAGACAGGCCTACCTCCTCAGCCATTTGTCTCCCTTTCTCTTCCTTCTTCCCCTTCCCCTTCACAACTTCTGGAATGGGGAAAGCTTTTTAGCCATTTTTGCAAGTAAATAGTTGGAGGCCGTTCTTGGCATTTTTAAAGCAAAAACCCATCATCCTATAATGCACATGCTGTTAGTTAAAAACCCATTGCTGTCTGTGTCAGATATCTGATATGTCATCTGTAATTCGTCACCTGTGTCTGTGGAGGTGGCTGTCATTGTGTCCCTTTTCTATGTCCATCACAGCTGTCAAATAGTCCTACTTTTATGTCAATGGTTACTGCAAACTGCAGTCCAACTTCTATGTCTATGAACTGTCCTGTTTTTTTTGTTTTGAGAATCTGGTCACACTAATGCAGGCAAATCTGTCGGGAGATTTGTTGAACCTGAAATAACTAACCAGTACGTTACTGCATCAACATTCGATACTCAAAAGTAGGCTAAGCCTGCTTTTGTAATAAATAAACACTTTTAATAATGAAAGCATGGGGCCCTAAGAAGAGTGGAGTTGGGGCAAGCAGCTTTTGCTGTTGCCCCTTATTACAGCCCTGCTTGCATCGCTTTTAGTCATAACAGTTACCAGTGTGGGTGCACCTTCCTGGCCTCTGTCATTCCTCCTTCTCTTTCGTGAGGTCGAGAAATTCAGGCAGGTGCAGAAAAACGCAGTGAGTGATTTCCTAAACTAAGAAATTTCCGGAAACCAAGAAATCTGATGGTAGCTAAGAATTTGGAGCTTTCTGCAAAAGGGCAAAAATTCTCTGCTGCAGATTTCATCCGTCCCCAGTTGTGACAAAAGCACGTACCGTGAGTAGAGGCCTGGACCAGAGATACCGCGCCTGCCTTTTTCAAGCCGGCACAGGCTGACCCACAAAACACTTCTTCCCATGACGCCTTCAACAGTGCATGTGTCACATTTCATTGTGTGCAATCGGGGTTCAATTATATTGCCCCAGCTGTGTCAGAATAAAACAGTGCATCCAGTGCAAATGCAAGATAATAAACCAGAGCAACATGAGCTTTGTGAACCGAACGATCAGGCTGCGAACAGAATTCCGAAAAACGATGCAAGGCCGGGGAGAGCTGATTGCAGGAACCCCTGTGACGGCCCCCTTCCCAGCAGGGCGCTTTTTAATGATGACTTTTCTGCTGCAACAAAAAAACCCGGAGATGAAAGCCAGGCTCCTTCTCAGAAGATCCGAGTGAATAGCACATTATTACCATTTTACTGAATCGGAGAAATGACCTCCGAGCAGCACCGGGGAGAAGCGGCGGCAGTACATGGTGTTTCCTGTGTACTGCCGGAGATGCAGCAGTAGAACAGGGCCCTTTTCACCTCCACTTTCATAGCAACAGTGGGACGCACTGAAATGAGTCTTGATGGAGTGAAGTTCCTCGTATCCCCCTTCCAAGGTCAGAGTTGCACAAGACTAGCCTGAAGTCTCCTTGGGATCTGCAGACACAGCAAGCCACAGCTCAGATATCTGAGAACACCCTTTGAAAGTTGTTGAAAATGGTGTAGATACTCCACATTGTGTACATTAACAGTTCCTGCAAATGCATGCACTTGGCTTCAGTACATCTCCCCAAATCAATTAGAAGTGCCTAACAGGGTAGGAATCTTTTAGTTAAATGTAGGGTGGAGTTAATACTCAACCAGGAGCTGAGGAAAACCGATAATGGTTACGTGGACTGGTGTTGGAATATAAAATTACAATATTCCTCAATCCGCGCCCTCCAACGCAAGTCGTTGTAAAGACTGCGTTGTAATAACCGCATTGTAAAGGACCGCAATCTTAAAGATCGCATTGTACTGACGTACATCCCAGATAATACTTCGAGCATTTATAATATGATCATGTCATATTAGGTAGATCGGTAGATACATATGTACATTCCACATAAAACTGGAGCTATCTGGCGGTGCTAGATCCTCATGAATTATTCCATCCTTACTTCTAAAACCACAGAAATTTAAGAAGAAGTAAATTTACAATCTGGCCATCTCTGGCATTGCCCCATGAATCTGGAAGTCCCTACCTTCTGAAATCCGAGTCAATCCTTCACTGACCTCTTTCAAAAAATAAGTGACATTGTTATTGATGAACAAATACCTGCTCTAGCTCACAGGTCCTCTTCTCCTCTGCATTAAAAATTCAGACTGGCTGCACTTGCAATCTATCGCTCGGCGCTATAGCCTGTTATGTTTCTTTCTGTGTGACTAGAGGTAGTTCTTCACCCCGCTCTCTTACCAGTACTTCATGTATTGTTATTTTGACTTTTATTATTACTTTTTACTGTCTGCTTTGCTTGTTTTCTCTAACACTGTTCGTGTGTAAAGCGCTTTGATACCCTCTTTGGTCACGTTTGTGCTATATAAAACTTTAAATATATAAATACTCCATCTTCCTGTACTTGAGACCATATTAGTCATCGAAGTTTTATTAGAGGTGAGGAAAATCGTTATAAGACACCATTTCCTATGTAATATGGAGGAGTGCCTACAAGAAATGGTTGGCAGGTTATGTAAACGTGATATACTAATGAGCAACAAGTGACGTGCTTGATACTATATAGGGACTTGTTTCTAATTGCTCAGTAGAGATAAGGAGTGTAGGTGAGATTTATAAGTTGTACATGTATCGTATTGTAGTGCAGCATTTATCTAGAGATTCAGATGCTTGACAAGGCCCATCAGGTTTCTCACAGGTCCTAATGGGGTCCACTGTTGAAAGGTTTTTGTTTGTAGACTGGACTAGGCCTCAGCAAAATGTAAATTATGCTTCTAAAAATGCACAATATACACAAATAGCAAAGTATTTGTTCAAATTTGCATTAGGTGATTATGCAAACTTTTTACCTGGAAACAGTTTTTTGCAGACAACCTCTGGTAGAGAGACATCTTATACTCAAACCATGCAAAGTATGCCCTTACTTGAAAAAAAGTCAAGCTAGATAGCTGCAACCACATTTTGCACTAAAACATGCATTTTTGTGTACTTTTGCTGAATTTCAAGGCAATATCCAGGAAGAAATTTAATGATAAAATATGCAATTTTGCACACCCTTTTTGTGAGTTATTTGCAAATAGAGGATTACATATACTCCAAAATAGTGCTGCAGATTGTTTGCTCTGCTAAAGCATTGGAGGCAGACCTACAAAAAACACAATGAAAAGCAGCAAGACATCTTGCTGTGCTGCATTGTATATTAGGGAGAGAGCAGGAAAGGTGCTGTATCTACTAAGTTATAAGGCACTCCTGCGCTCTCCCTGTGCTGGTGCAGTGAGTGCAGCCTAGTCTGATCGTAAGCAGAAGAAAATCAAAAGTTCGAAGTGCTTGAACACTAGCGCCAATGCAGGTACCCTGCTCCAGGGAGCAACGGTGCCTGTGTTACAGCAAGGATTGTTTTTTGCAGGAAAGGATACTTTCCTGCTCAAAAACTATCCTCAGAGGCTTTTCCCTCTCTCCATGTGTGCTGCAGTAAGCAGCAAATGTATAAAGAGGGAAATTCAAGGAGAATTAAACATATTTCTCCTCATTTCGCCTCACCTGTGAAGGCTTAGCATTTTGAAGCATTCCAAAGTTCAGTAGTGTTGGTAAATCTGGGAACGAGCCAAAAAGCATGGGTGGGTGTGTGGAACACCCACGCTTCTCTCATGGAACGCCTTCCCAGCACAGAACAATACAAAAGTTGGCTTTGACAACATTTTTGCCAGCCTCAGAGGATGCTTCTGTCGGATAAAATTGCATTTCTTCATTGTTTTGTTCCGTGACCTCGCAGTACTGGGAGATAAGTGAATTGAGCACCCCACCAAATGCTGCTCATGCCCTTGCTAAAATGAATTTGGAGATAAATTCATACATAGGGCGGGCGACGAACCCTCATGAAAGAAACTTGAGTAGCAGAGAAAATACATATTTTTTATTTTTTTATTTTTATTTCAACAAGTTTTTATTAGCAAGTTTTTATATATACATACAGTACAGTGGTAGCATTGCCTCGCGGACTCCGTGAGGGTTACTCCAGGCTGTCCTGTGATGTGACCTCTTCACTGTATTCTATCCATTTTCTTTTTCTGCAAATTTTATGAAGCTCCTAGGAAAAAGAATTCATAATCGCTCCTATTTCCTAATCATTATAACTGTAGAACCGCATCTCTGCAGATCACAAGATTAGATCTAATCTGGATGATTGAACATTGCCCTGCACTTTGGTATTTGGTACTTATATATACACTATTGTAAAATATCATCTCATCCTGTTTTTGTTATATGATGTATCGTTTCTGTTTTTCAATTGAGATTCTAATGGAAGAATGTTGAATGATGATATAGCGATATGTGTTTTTAAGTTTTTTAATTGGACTATACTATTGTGAAGATAAAGTAGTATGTGAACAGATGGGAGAATATTTTTCCCACTTATATGTTTTCTTGACCTGTATGTTTTTGTGTTATTATTTAGAACAGTAGTTCAAGGGGAACTTGTTTGACTGGGAATAGGCAGAGTCATGAAGTATGATATATGTTATACATTGAATGATCAGATCAAATATTTGGGTTGTTTGAGTGATCTTTAATTTGCACATAAATGTCTCACTTCGAGAAGATATGCAGAAAAATGTATAATTTTCTCTTGTGCAACAAATATTTTCTTTTAAACTGGGGCCATATTTACAAGCCCCTTGCAACATGTTTATGACACTGTTGCGTCACTTCTGTGATGCAGCGGCATCGTAAACAATGCACCGCCGGTAGCAGCTCCAGAAGGGAGTGCTGCCGGGCGGTGACACAGGGCGAGGTGGGTGGGCAGGGTGGGGGGTTATAAACTGTAGAATATGGCCACACCGAGGTAAGTATACAAATAAGTAAATAAAACTAATTTAGTTGTGGGCCCTGCCTCGCCAAATGCGATGCAGCGCGTGCAATGAAATTCGTTTTATTCATATATATATATATATATATATATATATATACTTACCTCTGTACGGCCATAATCCAGAGTTTTGTACATTCGACACCTACCCATGAAGATGGTCTCGTGCACATATTTGATGTAAGAAACAGACACCAAAACGCCGACAATGTATCCCCTACAACTCTAAAGCATTCCACATTCACTGCACAACTAAAAATCAAACAATTACTTAATGGACTTTAATTGGTCGAGTGGAATTCCTAGGTGCAAACAGCCACCACAAAATGAACTGTGATCTTTAATATTTTGTGACTAATGTGCTGCAAGTGTGCATTTGTATTCTTAACCCTATGGCGTGATGAAAAATGATGGCATGATATTTCCTGATTAGTAATACTATTTTGTGTATTTCCAAACAGGGTACAACTCATTCTATCACATGTACATGTGTAAGACCAAATTATTGTGCAAATTACCCCTTTTTGTGATTACAGCAAGCAATGAAATCAAATTCGTCATCAAGTTATTATTCAAAGTACCAGAAACGTTCTCATGAACTGCAATTCTTTGTAATTCAGTTAGTCATTCTGAGCAGGTGGACTGAGTCCATTGGCGCTAATGTCTCATGATGTTTATTTTTGCAGCTCTCAGTGAGGTAACCAGCCACCCTTTTTTATGAGATGTTAAATTCAAAATGAAGGACGCATTGTGGACAATAGCACATTGGGGAGGGGGAGAATCGGAAGGTGCTATGTTGTTTTATCTGTGCCCAGACCTCAGACCAGCATTTCTTGATATTGGAACTGGACCAGATAATATGGATCAGGTTGCACTTGGAAGCTCCGCATCCCCAACAATTGTCATGGGGAAGGAGACCTGCCCTTTTGAGCTTTCATTGAGAGAAGTACCAGTCCTTGAATATTTAATTTTTTTAAAATTTGAGCAGTGATTCTCTCAATGCCTTATTGTGATATACGAGGATTTTATTCTATTTCTCTGGAGTATATTCCATTTCCACCATGCATTCCCAGGAAAGGTGGGCGCTAGCTGCATTAGGGAGGGAGTATATTGCTTTGAGTCCTGAGACTAACCCTCAGAACTCTCCCCAGATTCTCAAGTATTGTAGAATCGGAGATTCTATCAGAACCACTGGTGATGAGCCTAAAACTGTTCTCATACACCAACAACTATTGACTTCTGAACTCATTACTCTTCTGTAGGGTGTATTTCTCCTTCAGGTGCTTTAGTGAGTTAAGTTCCTCATGGTCAATTAGCGTGTGTGCCATAATGCCCACTTTATGGGTTTACCCCCAATCTGAATGACTGAGTTTCCCCACACAGGAGCCCGGTGGTGTAGGAATAGGTGAACGCTGATTTGTTTGTGTGTCTCCTTTCATGCATATATTAAAACTTGGTAAATCTGTGGAATATATTGAGATAGTCCCTGCATAGAGAATTCTACTTCGTCATTGAAGCTGGGAATACAGGTTGGGGTAGAAGTTGGAGCACAAGTAAGTTGGGAGAGGTGAAAGGCGAGATAGTAAAGGGAGATATTAGTTTAACAAAGGCCTCCCGATGTGGTATCAACCATGTTTTGATGCCCTTAGTCTGAGTTTCCGACCACACCAAAAGTGTGAACTGATTTCTGAAGTGAGCTAGTTTATATGATGTTTTGAAAGAATATAGCACGTTACAATGTGTGTTTTTACAACGCAGTAGTTTACAACATGGTCGTTACAACGACCAAGTTATTACCACGCGTGCACGACTTGCGCTGTAGTTACATGCATGGTAACAACGCGGTTGTTGTAACGTCTGCGTTGTAAAGTACCACGTTGTGTCGGTTGTGTGGTAAACATTGTTTCCCGTTTTGAAACTATGAGGGGTAGTATACCCAAGATGCAATTGCATCTAGGGGCAGTGCTCTTCTTAACTGTTTGGACTCTACCTCATAGGCACAGATTAAGTTTGGGCCATTTACTAAAGTCCCTTTTGGCTTTATCCATTAGGGGAACCAGATTGTATTCAATGATATGCGAAGGCCCTCTGTTAATCCTGATAATTAGAAATTTGAGACAAGTTTTCTCACATGGCATTTGAAAACCCTGGATGTAGGTATTATAGGTGAAAATAGGCAATGGGAGTGCCTCAGTCTTAGACCAGTTCACCTTGAATCCAGAAAATTGGTCAAACTCCTGTATCACCTTGCCCACTGCTTTCTCCCTTTGTCACTGTTTTCACGTCATTCTCTTCCTTCTTCTTTCCTGTATTTATGTTTTTCTCCCTCTTGCTCTGAGTCAAAGCCTGTAGAGGAAAAATAAGTGATGGCCCCCAAAAAGGAGTGATGGTGGGCCTCAGTTGCAACCACCGGCTCAATTTAAGTATTGAGGCAGGAGATGGACAAAAAGGTGTTAACGAGAGAGGAAAATTCTCATGTATTTCATTTAGTGGCTTCAAGGGTGGTCTGCAAGTACACATCTGATCAGATTGAGAACCTATAGTTTGATAAAGGGTCTTCAGTACAAATTGTCAAAACTGTGATAACAACTGGTTATTGGGAAAACAAGCGGCAATTAACATTAGTCTTACCTGATATTAAAACATAAAAAGCGTTTAAATGCATGCCGGGTTAATGAATAATTTACAAGACGCAAAGTAGAGAAAAGAAAGTAGAACCCTTGATATTCAGTGGGACAAAAAACTAACATTTTGAGAAAAGAAAGCACAGTATATTCGTTTCCCTACAATAAAGAGAGCTCTTGCTTCACAGTGAACAGATACATACATACAAATGTGAGTAGTAAATTTTGAGCAGACCCACCAGCCCCATAGTGCATTGTTGGTAACCTTGTCATGAATAGAGATGGGTTTCTAAGCGTGCTAATGCTCTGTAAACCAATCACAGTGAGAGAAACAGAGGAGTTTTCCCCAAACAAATCAGACAGTAGTAAGGCTGATACATAGAAAGCTACATAGTCTTAGTAAGCAAATCCTAAAACTGGGCAAGCTGCGGTTTGGTGAAAGGTAAAAAAAAAAACAAGCAGCAGAGTGTTGGAGAGAATATCTTTTGTCTAAGATAAACAATATGGAACTGTGTGAGTGGCATGTCAGGAGTCTAGACAACAGCTTGCATTAGTCTTTAAGCAGTGCCGGCTCCTCCGCTAAAGCAGATAAGCGTCGCCCCACTGCCTCGAAGCAGCAAAAGAAAGGAAAAACTACAATTATAATCACTAGTGTATTATCATTTTATTTTGTCCTCCTGCTAGGCAACCTGCATGAGGGGTTGGGGTTGAAGAGAAGGGGAGGAGTGGTACTACCCCCCCCTAAGTGCGCAATGACTGTTTGGTCGTCCCTCTTGGCCATTGCAGCATTGTGATTGGCTACAGGGAGTGTGGGAGCCCTGGGGCTTCCTGTTTCTCACAAGAAGCAGGAAGAGGATGCAGGAGAGGTGGAGCCTGTCGGCCAGCCGGGAGTTAAGTGATTTTTTTTAAAGGGATCCCCTTACCCCACTGCTGCTTCCAGGCAGCAGCCGCAACTGCTTTTAAGTCCGGTTTAAAAGTGATTTTCCTCTTACTGGAATTGTGATGCATGTACAAGAAGGCAGGTCCATTCCAAAGCATGTGCAAATATGTCTGTGGCTGCCAGTGCCTCCTATTTTATCTGGCTCAAGAGGGAGAGCTCATGCAAGTTTAATGCTTTTTCAAGTAAACAGGATTCTACAAATGAATACGTAAAGGTCTGCAAGCATTGTGGAGTGTTCACTCTTGTTGATTGCAGGATGACAAATGTCCCGCATAAGAGTCAGTGGTCGCCAAAGCTGAAGTGAAGCAGAGGATCCAAGAGTCTATGCTTAGATTGTCCTGCTTCTGCCTTCTATATCTTAAGAGCAAATAACATAGTTGCAATTTACATGGAGGAGCCCCAAGATCCCATAACACAAGTGCACAAAGTAACCGCGCTTTAGCAGCAGAGTCTCAACTGGCACATATTACAGGGTCCCAACCTTTTTTTAGTCTGTTTATGCCAACCATGGTGCTTCGTGGCACACCTGCAGCCAGGGCACCATCAAATTGAAGATTAAAAAGTGTGGGAAAAAAGAGGCAATACATCTTTTCCCTCTATACACCCAGGATTTGGAACAACATCCCTGAGTCCATCTGGACCATCCCAACTCTGCTCCAGTTTCGGAAAGATTTGAAGATGCATCTATTTAAAGAAGACTGCATCATGAAGCTGTAATAGTACACCTCTGTTGCCAGCATCCAGCTTCTTTTCCAATCACTTGTTGACTGCGTCTTTGCCTATCATCCTGCACAGCACTATGTTGCCTTTCGGACAGTTTTGTGTCTTACAAACAACCCATAGTACAGCATATACATTTGTTTCCTCTTAGGCTATGACCCAGAGCTTATTGCATGCACTGTATGAATATGACTCACTAATCTGCCATTTTTATCCAACATTGCGTCATCTCAGTCAAGGACATTCTGATAGGCGCTGTATACATTTGAGCCCTTCATGCCCATGGTTTCTGAACCTCAATCAGCACTAAATGTTTTTGGCCCCACCGTGTGTGATCTTGTGCACTTCTGTGTGCTTGTTGTTTGTGGCTGCTTAATTTGGTTGGAGACTGCATGACGTAGACCCGGCCCTGTGTGGTAATGACCCCCTGTGACCCAGGCCTACATAATCTTTGCACAGTGATGTGTGATGAGCAACCAGCACACTGTCATGTCATCCAAAGTGGTGGCCAGAAATGGGTTGATTTGTTCTAGAAATTCATGATACTGTCTCAGTGCTCTGTAATATTAATTCAGAGGTGGGTTATATTTTGGAATCGTTGTGTGCTATTTGCCTAGCATTGTGGAAAGGGGCGACCGAATCGGTCCCCCCGAACTTATGGCCGAGTGCCTCGATCCCCCCGGGAAGCCATTTTGGGCGGGAGGCGCGTCTCAGCTGGTATGCCCGAAGCGGCGTAGCTGGGGCGCGCTCGTTCCCGCCCTAGAGTGGGCTGGCCTAGACACCGACGCAGCCAGCCACGCCCTCAGGGGCAGGCAGGGGCGGGTATACGCCCGCCCTGAAGACGGATAAAAAGGGGCGCAAGACCAGAAGACATCCTCTTGTTCTTGTGCTCTGAAGCTGCACCTCCTCGCTGCACGTGAGCTCGGGACAGAACGAAAAGCCAATTTTGAGCGTTTTAATCTCTCTCTTTGTCTTTTAGATACTTCGTCGAAAGGATGCCCAAGAAAGGAGCAAAGGGAATGTCGACAGACCAGTTGGTTCGGGCACTCATGAAGGACATGTCCGAAATTAAGAAGCGGTTGGCGGAGCGAGACGGCGAGGAGGGATCGGGGCGTCCACCGGCCGGAGGGAAGCCAAAGAGGCCGAGAAGGGGGCCGGTCGGGGGAGACGTCCCGGTTCCCTGTTCTCCGCTCGAGGCGCCAGCCCCGGTACCGGTTGAGGGGAATCCGATTCCCGTGATAGTCACCCCGACGTCTGCCGAAGATATGCCTCCCGAATTGGCGGCACAGTTAGCAGCATGGTTGGGGGACAGTAATGGGGGCGCCATGGCTACCGAAGCGCAAGCACTCATAAAGCAGTTGCGCGAGAAACGTGATGCAGCCAAGGTGCCCGCGCCGGATGCGGCGATAGACAAGCCACGAGGGACGGAAGCAGCGTCCGGTGCAGGTAAGCGGCCATTGCCGATTGCAAGGGATGAGTCAACACCCTCTCGTAGAGAAAGATTGGGGCAACATGTTCCTTTGCCAATAAAGGAAAAGATTTGGGCGGGGGAATACGTTAACATTTTCTCCCTGCTCGTCGATCACTATGAGGTCGAAACTGTTAAGGGTCAAAAGGATCTGATGCATCCGAGTGTTTGGCGTGCAAAAATGGCCGCCTTTAAAGTGAATGAAAATATTGGTAACTGGGGGAATGCTTGGGGAATTTTCACGGCAATTTTGGGGGAACGTAGGCCTGATTTGCTCCCTGAATTTCCAGTATATCAGTCACGAATTATGGGGTACTCGACATCACACCAAGGTAACCAATGGTTCTGTTATGATAACCTTTTCAGGAAAGCGATGGAGCATAACAAAAGTTTAACCTGGGACTGTTACGATTCTTTAACATGGAATAAGATGAAAGAGTCGGGAATGTTGAAAGTGCCATTGGTGGGGAGTGCTGTTAGTGAGTCCTCCCGCCAAAATGGGGGGACACCCTTTCGGTCGGGTACGGGTACAGACGATTACCCGAGACCCGCCGGCAATACAGGGAAGAGGGGGTTCTGTTTCAATTTCAACAGAAGCAAATGTACTAGGCCCCCGGGATCTTGTAAGTTCAAACACGAATGTAGTGGTTGTGGGGCACCCCATCCTGAGTCCTCGTGCAGAGCCAAATCGGGTGAAAATGGGGGCAGAGGAGGCGCTAAACAGGTCTAATATAGTCCGAGGGGCGCCTTTACCAACCCCGATTGATACCCTGGCGATGAATTAATCCAGAAATGTGTTCGGTGCGGTACGCATCATTCGATGAGGCCGTAGCCATTTTGAATCGCCTGGGGCCCGGGACGCTGATGGCGAAATCAGATATCGAGTCAGCGTTCCGTTTGCTCCCGGTATACCCGGATGACCAACGTTTGTTGGGATTCATGTTTCAAGGTTTGTTTTACATGGACAGGTGTATGCCAATGGGGTGCTCGATATCTTGTGCTTATTTCGAGAAATTCAGTAGTTTTCTGCAATGGGTTTACACGAAGAAAACAGGTTTTCGGAATGTGATGCATTACCTCGACGACTTTCTGTTCCTTGGGGCCGCTGGGGATGATGAATGTGCCCGGGCCTTGACTGAATTTTGTGTTTTAATGAATCAATTTGGCGTGCCGTTGGCACCAGGTAAAACTGTGGGTCCCACGACTTGCCTCGAGTTCCTCGGGATCGAGTTGGACTCTAGTGAGGGTTGTTTTCGTTTACCAGCTTCCAAAGTATCGAAATTCAAGACAGCCCTGCAAATGTGTATCACTGCATCTAAAGTTACGCTGCATCAATTGCAGCAATTGGTGGGGAAGTTGAATTTTGCCTTAAGGGTGATCCCGATGGCCCGCCCCTTCTCCCGTTCGATTGCACAGGCGATGGTCGGCCTAAAGGAGGGTCACCATCGCACGAGGTTATCGGCCGAGGTCCGCCAAGACATGCGTATTTGGTTAGCATTTTTGGCGGATTTCAATGGTCGAGTCGTCTGGAACAAACCGGCCTTGTCCTCTGAAGAGCTTGGTCTATGGACGGATTCAGCGGGAAGCATGGGTTTCGGCGCCATCTTCGGCACAAAATGGTCGGCACAAAAGTGGCCAACATGGTGGCACGATGAGGGGCTGACGAGTAATATTGCTTTCCTTGAGCTGTTTCCTATTTTGGTGGCCCTCAAATCCTGGCCCGATGGATTCAAAAATCATTCTGTCATATTTTGGTCTGACAATATGACCGTTGTAGAATGCATTAATAGTCAGGCAGCACGTTGTAAAATGATTTTGAGGCTGCTTAAAGAAATTGTCTTACTGTGTATGCAACTGAACGTGGTATTCAGAGCAAAACATGTCCCGGGGGTGATGAATCAGGCTGCTGATGCACTGTCTCGTTTTCAAATGCAGGCTTTCTCGGGTTTCCTTCCATCAGCGGACCCCGAGCCAGCACCCTTTCCCGAAGCTCTCTGGTCTCTCGGTGCCCCGAACTTCGTTACCTCGTGGGAGAGAGTCTAGCACCAAGGACGAGGAAGGCATACGAAGGGGCGTTTCGGGCTTATTTGGCCTTTTTGGGGACTGAGAGAGGGGGACTTTGGGGGCATGAGGATTGGGTAGTACATTTTCTGATGTCCTTGCGTAAGGCTGGGAAGTCGGTGGCTACAGCCCAGAGGCATCGTGCTGCTATCTCCTTTGTTGCCAGGGCTCATAATATCCAGGACCCGACAGCGTCTTTTGCTGTACAGAAAGCGCTGCGTGGGTGGCAACGCCTTGAGGGTCGCAGAGTAGACGAGAGGCGCCCGATAGGTCTGGATAAGTTGTCCCAGTTGCTGGCCACACTCCCCGACATATGCTCGTCTCAGTTCGAGGCCTGTTTGTTCCGAGCCGCTTTTACGCTTGCATTTCACGGGGCTATGAGGATAAGTGAGCTGGTGGCAAGGAGCAAGCGGGATGTGGCGGGGGGTTTGTGCCGGGACCACGTTCAGATCAGGGGTGAGACTATGACGGTATCCTTTGTCAAGTCAAAAACCGATCAAAGTGGGGTGGGAGACTGCATAGTCATTCGCAGGATTCCAGGGTCCTCCATGTGTCCGGTGAGGTGTTTAGAGGATTACCTAGCACAAAGGATGGCATCATGGGGGGGGACAATGTTGAGACACGCGGACGCCACCCCACTGACAAAGTTTCAGTTTCAGCGGGTGCTCGCGATGTCAATTACCGCAGCAGGCTTGGACCCGGGTGAGTTTGGGACCCATTCCTTTCGGATAGGGGCTGCCACTGAAGCTGCAGCCAGGGGTCTTAATGTGGAACAAGTAAAACGAGTGGGGCGTTGGTCCTCCAATTGTTATAAGAGGTATGTGCGGTTGCACATGTTGTGAAGCTGTAACAATGTACTCACGCTTCTTGTCTTTTGTTTGGTTTTCAGTTACGCAAGCCTTCGAGGCGGGGCGGACTATGCAGTCGACCCAACACCGGGCCAGCGGTCAGACATCACCGGCTGTGAGAAAGGAGGTGTGGGTCGTGGGCCACTCATACGTGAGGCGTGCCGCAGACGTATTCAAAGCAGGTGACATGATTCACGTAGCTGGGGAATACGGGTACAGGATGTCCTTCTACGGAAGGGGCGGTCTCTGTATTGACCAGTTTCAAGCTTACTTTGAGGGTTTGTTAGGGCGGATGAGGTCACCGCCGTCTATAGTCATAGTACATTTAGGGGGCAATGATTTGGTCACCACCGGTAGACGACTTCTCCTGGAAGCAATGCTTTCCACCGTAAGTTGGTTGGCGAGGAAAGTTCCGGGGTGCATAATTGCGTGGTCTCATATGATCCCACGGAAAGTGTGGCGGGGGGCTATTTCGATCCCTGCTTTGAACCATTCTGTTAGGAAACTTAATAACAAAATGAGTAGGTTGTTCCGTTCCAGGACATTGCATTCTATCTCGCACGGTTGTATTAATGATGACAGTATGTATATGGGGGATGGTGTGCATTTGTCCCGGGTGGGAAATGAGTTACTCATAGGAGACTTCTTAGCATGGTTAAAAACGTTGGAACATGACCTTTAGCTAGGAGTTTTGGTGGGGGGCCCGGATAGCCGGTCAACTATCCGGGCCTGTGGCGGTAAGGTCATGATCGGTGAGCACTAATTAGTAGATCCCTATGAGTGGGCGTCACCCAACACGGATGGGAGCGCTCGGGAGAGGTGGCCATTGGCCCCTCAATGGGGAGGCGGTCCCTTCTAAGGATGGGTCGCCGGAAGTAAAGGAAAGGCGGTCAAGGCCCCTTCCTTTGTAGGAGGGGTTACAGCCCCCTCCTGGGGAATTTCCCGGGGCCAGTGACATCTGCGACGGCAGATGCGGTAAGTTGTGTGGGGTTGGGATAAGGGACACGATACCTTCTAGATACCTCACACGAGTATTCAAACGACCTTTAACTGGCGTCGAGTTTTAGGTGCCCCCGTCAAGTCAAGGGAAATTGGTAGTAGTTGCACTTGAGGTACGCCTCCGTGCTGTCGCCCATCCCAAGTGGGAGGGGTAAGTCCGGTTAGGGATCTTGACACCGGTTATGACCTTGCCGTTGGCCCTTAAACGTTAGGTTGTACAATTTCAATATGTCAAGAAATGTTTTGTAGGTTGCTAGTTCGGCTAGGAGAACCTCTGTATTAGAGAATCTGTTAAGGTTAGCCAAACATCGCAATATGGTAATGAAATTGTACATAACATGAAACGTTTAATGTTTTAATTTTGTTTTAATAAATACGGCCGGGATGGTCACTCCATCCCACTTCCAAAAACTTCAAGAACTGTTTCCGGTTTCACTCCTTTTGGGGATTGTGTTGAGAGGGGGTGGCGGGTATCTCGGCTATATGGAAAGGGGCGACCGAATCGGTCCCCCCGAACTTATGGCCGAGTGCCTCGATCCCCCCGGGAAGCCATTTTGGGCGGGAGGCGCGTCTCAGCTGGTATGCCCGAAGCGGCGTAGCTGGGGCGCGCTCGTTCCCGCCCTAGAGTGGGCTGGCCTAGACACCGACGCAGCCAGCCACGCCCTCAGGGGCAGGCAGGGGCGGGTATACGCCCGCCCTGAAGACGGATAAAAAGGGGCGCAAGACCAGAAGACATCCTCTTGTTCTTGTGCTCTGAAGCTGCACCTCCTCGCTGCACGTGAGCTCGGGACAGAACGAAGAGCCAATTTTGACCCACCCACCAGCCCCTGAAGACAGCCAGTTGTGTATAATAAAGTTGATTAATTTTGTTTTGTTTTCGTTTCCAGGTTGTAGTGCCATGTTGATTTTGAGTTAATAAAGAATGTTCGTTTTGAGTATGTTTGCCATTAAAGATATCCAGTTAGTGTCGAATTTTGATGTATGCTCTTTCAGTCATAGTGGCCAATGTATTCTTAGGTTAATTTGCACTGTCGTATTTATTTTGGTAGGCGGTAAGGTCATGATCGGTGAGCACTAATTAGTAGATCCCTATGAGTGGGCGTCACCCAACACGGATGGGAGCGCTCGGGAGAGGTGGCCATTGGCCCCTCAATGGGGAGGCGGTCCCTTCTAAGGATGGGTCGCCGGAAGTAAAGGAAAGGCGGTCAAGGCCCCTTCCTTTGTAGGAGGGGTTACAGCCCCCTCCTGGGGAATTTCCCGGGGCCAGTGACATCTGCGACGGCAGATGCGGTAAGTTGTGTGGGGTTGGGATAAGGGACACGATACCTTCTAGATACCTCACACGAGTATTCGAACGACCTTTAACTGGCGTCGAGTTTTAGGTGCCCCCGTCAAGTCAAGGGAAATTGGTAGTAGTTGCACTTGAGGTACGCCTCCGTGCTGTCGCCCATCCCAAGTGGGAGGGGTAAGTCCGGTTAGGGATCTTGACACCGGTTATGACCTTGCCGTTGGCCCTTAAACGTTAGGTTGTACAATTTCAATATGTCAAGAAATGTTTTGTAGGTTGCTAGTTCGGCTAGGAGAACCTCTGTATTAGAGAATCTGTTAAGGTTAGCCAAACATCGCAATATGGTAATGAAATTGTACATAACATGAAACGTTTAATGTTTTAATTTTGTTTTAATAAATACGGCCGGGATGGTCACTCCATCCCACTTCCAAAAACTTCAAGAACTGTTTCCGGTTTCACTCCTTTTGGGGATTGTGTTGAGAGGGGGTGGCGGGTATCTCGGCTATATGTGATCTTGGTTAAGCCCTGTGCATTGAAAACTGACTCTGTTTGGCAAGAATTTTGTTTTGAGAAACTTCTCTGTACCAGCACTATGCACTGGGAAATGACTTACCAATCAAGGTACCAGCCCCACTGTAACTATCATAGATGTATTATAGTAGATTAAGTTGTTGTCTTACTCTCTCACTTTCACACAAAACAGTGCAACAACAGGTTGTAGGAAATTAGCACCTTTGAGTACATTGCAGCGATCCGCCAGAAACTTTATAGTGCGGACTGGTTGACTTTTATTAGGAAAGTTGACATACTTTGCTGTCATGAGACCTGGGCTTTGACTCTATAGCCAATAATGGGTTCAAATCTTACTGTTCCGATGCAAACCAGTAAGCCACTGGAAGAGGAAAGGGGCAGGGGTAGCCATTTTTGTGTCATAGTCCATTTGAAACTGGAAGGTCAATGTCCTAGCATCGAGCCCATGTTATCAATCATAAATCTCCAACTTTCAAAAGTTTTCGATATACTTTTAATACATTTTTATTTTAATTTCATTTCTGCTCATTCGGTAGGCCTTATTCAAGAGCTGGGAAAACTGATTTGAGACTTTGTATACATGCAGAAAAGTCACATATCAATAGTGTGGGTGGGTGATTTAACATCACTAACTGTACGCAAAGTAGAAATCGCATTCAATCTATTGTGGCGCTGTAAACTAGTTGGTTTTGTCACATAACTGGACGTTCTCAACAGACATTCAGGGAAACGGTAAAGCAAACACTCCTACTTTTACAAGTAGAGGCAAGAGCATAGATTTTATACTCTTATCGATGGATTTGGCACAGACTCTTTTGTGTTATGAAGCTTTCCCACTTCCCTACAGTGATCATAACCCCATTATTTTAAGGGTATTAACCTCTCTTAACAATGGTACATCTGGTAAGATTGCATCACCTGTTAGTTATTCATCAAACTAGGGGGTTTGATTAAATTGGGCGCCATTGGGCGCCATTGATCTTCATAACTTTTTTTACTGAACTGGTTCCTGAGTCTTTCTATGACATCTCTTGCTGTCTTTCTTTGCAAGCAGAATGAGGATTGTACAGGTCCAATAAAAGTAGCCAGAGGGGCCAGGCAGGGTTGTATATTAGCCCGTTCATCTTTTTATTTTAGATTCATTCTTTCGGCAATGTTTTAAGATCATACAGCAAGGAGGTCCCTAGAATTGGCCAAAATGAAATCCCGGCACTGCTTTACGTGGATGATGAGGTTCTTTTAGCACTAACAGCCAATGGTCTCCAAATCTTCTAAATGGTTTTAATGGTTTTATGACCAAATTTAATCTTAATGTGAATCAGCAAAAGTCATTTATTAAGACATGTGGCCCCACACATACTTTGTCTAAAAGATTTTTTATAGGAGGAACACCTATTGAAAAGGCACCTTCTTTTAACTATCTAGGGATCTTGCTGATTGCAAACGGGATGTGGGTCAGGCTAATTAATCAGAGAGTGCAAAAGGTGAGGGCAGCCTGCAGCACGATTTTTAGATTTGCCAAAGAAATAGGCCATAAGTCAATCGTGGAGATGATCCAGCTCTATGCCTTCCATTTGGCACATATGGAGCTGGAGCGTGGGATTATGCTAAACCTGGGTCAAACCAGGTGGCAGAACACAGATTTTTGTGTAGGCTTTTAGTTTTCCTAAAGCTACTTCGAGTTTTATTTCGCACTTGTAACTGGGCATGGGTTTTGGGCAGGATCAAGTTGGCATGGTCCCTTTATTATTGTGATTAAAGCTATGGTACACTCTTAAGGCAGTTGCTGGTGGACTGCCTAAGTGTAGACAATATGTCTGCTATCACATGGTTGGCTTCTGCTAAAAATACTTTTATATTCTGGCACACAGCCACCTTTTTAACTTGCCTAAAAATAATGTTGCCAAATTCTAAGAAATAGTCATAGGCAGCGATGTGCAGTAGGTAGTCCGCTTGGTTGCAACCATGCGAAGTACCTACTGCACATCGCTGCCAACCGCCGTAGAAAGCACACAGTTGCTTTTGCCCGCGAAACTAGCTGCTCTTAATGCAGACCGCCCTATTGGAAAATCCTAGGAAAACCATCTTGTGTCCATTCTGCCCCGACTGCCACTGAAGCACGTCGTGGAACTCTCAATCTCAGAGTACCGCTCCTTCAATAGCGATTACTACGAGGTGCGAATTGGCCCTCCTTTACCCTAACAAGCCTCATTGCCTCAAACCCGGAGGCAGTAAATGTATACACTAGGCAAATGTTAAGTTTTAGTCCTGATGATGATCCCAATTAACCTTGAGCAAGGGATTGAAACGTCGACTTTCTCTAGTGGTTTCACAATTCACCACTGTGTTTAATTTGTTGTGATTTCCACTTTGGCTATACTTGCATCTGATACACTAATTTAAAAGTGGCCATTTTGCTCAGTCTTTTCCTGTAACCTTATAAGTGTTGTATGTCCCTTCTACCTTCTATTTCCCGTCTAAATATGGTACAGGACTGTGCCCTACTACAACTTATGTTGTTCTGATATCTTTTACTCTATTTTTTGAATAATTACAAATAAAAATCCTTGTCCGGCTGGACATTGAAATTGTATAGCAGCCTATCGTGGTCTATATGCTATTCACCTATTTTTCTAAATTGTAAAGGACCTATGGGCCAGATGTAGGTAAGTTAATTTTACCGATTCATAAATACCGAATTTTACCGATTCGGTATTTATGAATCGGTAAAATACAAGGGGGGAGATGTAGAAAGAATCAGTAATTGAATTACCGATTCTGCAGGAATCGGTATTTACCGAATCGGTAAATACCGATTCGGTAATGCCCATTGATTCCTATGGGCATTGAAGCCCATAGGAATCAATGGGCATTACCGAATCGGTATTTACCGATTCGGTAAATACCGATTTTTGCAAGGGTGCAGGGGGTGTCACTTTGACACCCTCTAGCACCCTGATTTAAGGCATGTGTGACATGTGGCACACAGACATGCCCTAAGGGCATGTCCGTCTGTCACATACCATAGGTGTGCATGCACACATGTGCATGCACACCTGGAATCGGTATTTTACCACCCAATTGGATTGGGTGGTAAAATACCGATTCTGTAAGGCCTGTGGGACTCAGAAGAGTCCCACCTACATTGCAAAATTACCGAATCGGTAAAAATACCGATTCGGTAATTTACCGATTCGGTAAATTTACTGATTCGGTAAAAAGGTGCCCCTACATCACAAATGACCATTTACCGGTCGGTAACGGTCATAATCGGCCGTTACCGGTCGGTAAGTGGCCACCTACATCTGGCCCTTTGTTCTTTAAAATGTTATTTACTGGTAGGGCAGATTAGCTCAAGTAAACTATACATTTTATTGTGTGCCCAGTAGGCCACCAGGGATTTTTTTAAAAATATGTTTGTGGGGAGCGGCCCCTTAGGCAAGGGTTGCTCCCATTTGGGGATCATTTATTTTGGCTGTTTCTGCCCCCCTTGGGGCATATCAGCCTTGTGATTCTGGGCTCATCTGCCCTCAAGGGCGGCAGAAGCCATTAGACACCAGAGATTGTTTTAGTTTTGTGGGGGAGCGGCCTCTTGGGCAAGGGTCGCTCCCCTTGGGAGAGCAATATTTTTGCCATTTCTTCCCCCCTTGGGGGCAGATCAGGCTTATGTTTTTTGTCCCATCTGCCCCAAGCAGGAGCAGAATCCATTAGACACCAGGGATTGTGTTTGTGTTCTTGGGCAAGGGTCGCTCCCCTTTATGGGTGATTAATGTGGCCTTTTAATCACCCATAAAGGCCTTTTCTGCTCTTTGGGGGCAGATCAGGCAAATGTGTTCATGCCCATCTGTCCCCAAGGGGGGCAGAAGCCACTAGACACCAGGGGCAGATCAGCCTTATGCTTTTAGGCCCACCTACCACCTTTGCTTGGCTGGTGGATAGTGTGCAGACTAGTGCATTTTTTGCATATGTGATTGTAATGTTTTATTTCTCCATTTTATTCTACTGCAAAGCTCTTGATTCCTGTTTGCCGTTTCGGCAGTGGTTGATCTGCAGTTTTGCGTAGTTGCATTCTTTTGGTAAGGAAAACATTTTTGTTGTGTTTACTCCAATTGAGTATTATTGTCATGCATGAATGAATTTTTGTAAGTGTTGTCATAATAGCAGCATATTTAGTTAGTATTTTGAGCATGACATTCTTTGCAATGTGTGTTGCTTTGTCTTATGCGTAATTTTCTTTTCTTTTTAATTTTTAGTGGCATATTTTTGGTCCTTACTGTGTCTGTGCAGAGTAGGTGGTGGTGAGTCTAGCTGCTTCTGGCAAGTGAGTGGTGAATCTAGCTGCTTCAGGCAAGTGAGTGGTATAGTTTTGGAGTATATAGGTCTTTGTGATAAAGCCACATTTTGTTTATTAATTATTTTACAAAGTGTGTGTTGTTGTTGACTTGTTTGGCAAGTTACCTTTATTAGTATTGATTATGGCTAGGCGCAAAATTACTGTTCAGCAGGTGGTTGGTATGCTTTTTGAATCTACCTCTGTGCAGGATGATGAGACTGACAGTAGATATGAGAGGGAGGAGGGAGTGCAAGGTTCTGGCAGTGAGTTTTCTGTCCACGAGGAATCATGTGATAATGAAAGTACTCTCAGTGTGGATGAGGTGCCTGTTTTAGAGGAGGACACTGATGTGTTGATGGTGCCGCAAGAGACATCAGGATGGAGGCTGCAAGTCTTCCTACTGGAAGTGCTGGACTCTGGGTTGATCCAAATATGGTGCAGCCGGTGTTGCCTGCCTTTAGTGGTGATGCATGCAGGGTGTAGAGTGGATTGTGACATTTATTTGCCTATACAGTTTTTTCAGTTGTTTATGGGTTATATATTTTTGGCTGAGATTATTGAGCAGACTATTTTTCTATGCTGAACAGTTCTTGGGGAATAACAGAGCAAGACTTAAGCCCCGCTCTAGAGCTACTGGTGGACTCCCTCAAATCTAGATGAGATGAAGAAGTTTTTGGGTTAGACTTTTTTGATGGGCTTTATAAGGAATGGTATTGTGTGTCACTTATGAAAGGTGTGTGAATGGACTCATTTTGGTCTTCCAGTCCCTTGATGACAACTGCCATATTTCCTGCAATTAAGAGTGGTGATCGGAATTTACTTTTGCTTTGGATGCTGCATTTTGTTGATAATGCTTTGGCATTGCCACAAGAGCACACTGACTGTGACCGTCTTTTTAAGATTTGGCCTGTACTTGATCACTTTGTAGATCGATTTTCAAAGATCTATACTTCAGGGAAAGAAATAGCTGTTGATGAGTCTTTGAATCTGTTCAAGGGCCGTTCGGTTTTTAGGCAGTACATTCCTAGCAAGAGGGAAGTTATGGAATAAGATGTATATGTTGTCTGAGAGAAGGACCGGATATGTCTATAATTTCCAGGTGTACACTGGTAGGGATTCCACGATTGACCCCCCTGGTTATCCGTCCACGTTTGGAGTTGCAGAGAAAATTGTGTGGGAACTTGCTAGAGGACTGTTTAACAGAGGTCACCATTTGTACCTTGATAACTTCTAAACTGTTGTGCAATTATTTAAGTAATCGTTCAAAGTCAACACGTGTGGCACAATCTGCTCTAGCCATAAAGGTTACCCAAAAAAATGTGTTTGCAAAAAGCTTCAGAGGGGACAGTGCAGTGCCTTGCATAGTGAGGAACAGCTAGCCTAGCAATTTGTGGACAGGAGGAATGTGTACATTCAGACTACCATCCATGATGACAGTACTTCACCAGGGACTGTTTGGGGTCTAGTTGCTGAAGTGCGCAATCTTGTGTGCATTGCAGATTACAATATGCACATGGGTGGTGTTGTCAGAGTAGATCAGAGGTTGGAACCTTACACTGCTGTATGTAGGGCTTACATTTGGTATAAGAAGTTGAACATCCATCTCTTCAATTTAGCAACTTTTAAAGCTTTTGCTGTGTTCAAGGAATGTTCAACCGGCATCAAAGATGACTTTTGTTCAGTTTCAGGAGTCTGTGATAGGCAGCCTTGTTGTAGTGGAACAGGCAAGTGTTCCTAGAGTTGGAGAGGTGGAGGCTGTGGCTTGATTGAAAGATTGCCACTTTCCTGATTTAATTCCTTCCGCAAAAAAAAAAAACAATACCTATAAGAGATATAGAGGCTGTTTGCACAGAGGTATGCGGAAGGAGATTCATATCGGCTGTGCTGATTGTCCTTCTAATCCTCGGCTGTGTGTGCCCACATGTTTCAGATTGTATCGCACTCAAAAGAGTTTTTGGGAGCAACTGTGAGTCTAATAGTGTACTGCCTGGTCTGTATGGTTTTGTATAGTTGTTGTTCAGTTTCACAGTTGCCATTAGAATGATGCCTTTAGTTAATGCTGTTGTTTTTGTAGGTATATTATTTTGTCTCTATTTGCAATTGATTTGGGTTTTCTTTCTTGTTAAAAATAATTTGATGACTGTGTGCATGTGATAGAGCGTGCAGGTCACCCGGGTCACAAGTTTACCTATTTTCACCCCGCGCACTGGGCCCTGACGCGAGTGACCAAGACTAAGTTTTGCAGTGAACCGGGTGATTTCTTGCACGCCACTATGAGTAATTCGGGGGGTGACTCTTACACCACTTACTATTCATGTACCTGACTTACCACAGGCACATTACTCCCGACGGATCAGGAGCTAGCAGTGGACAGGTGACAGGTTTCCTAAGAAAGAATATACTTTACAAACCAAAATACTTTTTTCCACACTGTAATCTGTAAAATAACCACAGACACCTGATGGGGTTAAAAGTTTATCTAATGATTTCAAAGTGAATATGTCAGGATAAGCAAAATACAAAATAACACATCAAGCATTAGGATCACAATCAAAATATAGCTATGAATTAGGGCAAGGACCATTTGAGTATAAGTGGACACTATGGAATATGAGCATTTAGTGAACACGCTATTCAACACAAGTTTAAAACTAAACGAGGGACCTAAAATGTATATTTAGACTAAGCTACTTATGCTATTCTTACTTAATTTACTGCAACCATGCTAAAGGAAAGGGAAAAACGGGAACACACTAATAAAATATGACAGTTTTGATAATCTCCTACAGGAGGGGAGAGAAGTGGAACAATTCTAATAAACAATTGTATATAATTTGCATTTCAAGGTGATAGAGCAATATAACGGCAAGAGTGCTTTATTAAGGAGAAAGCGAAAAAGAGAGTGAGAGAGAAAGAGAGAGAGAATCGCAAACCCACTAAGTAATATTTACCTAATTAGGAATGAGGATTAACCCTGGCCACGGGTCAGTTTGGAAGGACGGGGACAAGGACCCTCAGAAAAGGAAAGCCAGAATGCGAGCAGGTACAGCTCACGGGCAGTCAGGACAGGATACCCCTCAGGATTTGGGTCAGGACTGGGCTCACCAAGGTACGACCAATACCCACAGCTTCGGATGCAACGCCTGCGTTACCCCTCTCTGCAAGTAATCCGCCAGTAACCCCGTTTGGGTTTTCGAATTTCCCAGCAAAGTGCTTCGCCAGCACTTAAGACTATTTCCACCCCTAGGAGATTGTGGAAAATATGGACAGAGTGCTCCGCAGCACTCTAGAATGAGCACCTATAGAGTTCGTAGGGTCAGTGACAGGTCTGCTACTCGGACAAGTCGGACAATTTTCCTAAGGTAATTATACAGTTTGGGGACCCTTAGACCACCCATTAATGTTGCAAGTGACAGTTTCTCACATTATGATTGGTCAGGAGAGGTGGCTCGGACATTGTCACCTCCTAGAATTCAACGTTCCCATCATAAATATTGAAATTTTGCTTATCCGCCCCTTGGGTTCACGTTCCCATCCATAGGAATACAGTAGAGAGTACAAGTGTACAGGGTATAGCAACATTGTCTCTGTGTTTCAAGGTGGAATTTCATCGCCTTGTGCTGGGTTCTCAGGCGCATTGGGCTTCAGGAGCCAGCTGGCTTGTTTCAGCTTCTGCGCAGTAGAGTTTCTCCCAGGTCACATGGCAATACTCAGAGGAGCCTCATCATGGCGCCGGTTATGTATATTCCAGCCCCCAGAGACGCGATACATGAAAAGTAAGCGAGAACAAATTAAAATCACACATAAAAATGATCACACTGTATACCGTGATAAAATTTTACACACCCCTTACTTTATAACAGCAATAGTATTAAAGTTTAGTGCGAAAAGACAGATAGGCTAAAGCAGCAGTTGCAAGCATAGAGCGTGGTGAGAGACAAGCGGCCATGTTTGCAACAGTGCGCATGAGCAACAGATTCCCTCCAGAATGCGAGTGCGTCACATCACATGGGTATGACCGACGCATGCGCAGACTGAATTTCAGTGAAGCGGCCATTTCTTTAGTGCAAGCATTGTGAGGATGAAAAGACACATAGGCAAGCCTCTTGGGGACACCCGTGTGTTGGGGAAAATGCTAAATACAAGACGGACAGTTGGATTAATATGATTATAATTTGAACGAGGTTCATGAGTGAGAGCAAGTCGCTTTACGTGCGAATCCTTGCTCCATCAATCCCCTCTTTGATGATATTTACTATCATCACTATATAACGGAAACAGATGCCAACTCTCATTCATCCATATCATTCATTTCTATCTCAACGAACTTATTGTTGATTTTTCTTTCGGCTTCTCTATGAGAGTGGTGATTCTTTACCTTTTTGCATATTTCATTCCTCAATTCTTCCAATTCTAATTCATCAATGTTTCTTTTCACCCCTCTCTTATTTGCAGTGGACCTCCTTTTGCATTTTTGGCATTTACAGCAGATGAATATGCTCAGAACAAACACACCTATTCCGATTATTGGCATCAGTATTTTCCACAAAAGGTTTCTACCTAAGTTAGAAAACCAACTACCTATTGAGGAGAGACCTCCAGTCAGTCTCGTCCAGGCACTGTCAACCTCTAATGGTTTGAGCTCTTTTTCCAAATTAGTTATATTTCTCACGTATCTTTTAAGTTCGATACTTTTATCAGGTATGTAGGTGCAACAATGTTGCGCCTTCAGCATTCTACAGACTCCGCCCTCTTTCGCCAATGAGGTGTCAAGAGCAAGGCGATTTTGCAAAACCATTGATCTGATCGCAACCATTTCAGTATTGACCAGCAGGAATCCAGCAGCAGTGTCAGTAGATAACCGATCCACTACTGTAGACAATTTGCAAATTCTGTGTGTGTTCAGAACTACCCCCATTCCAGGTATCAGTGCACTAAAAATATCACCTATGATTTCTCCTACACTCTCACGTTTACTACGCACTAAGCCATTAGTGTCTTCATCATTGCTTCCAGCAGCATTATTCACATGGTATATTTTCGGGAAAACAATGCCAAAGTAGCAGCTTCCATACCAGTGATCCGGCAATTTGAAATAAGCCTTGTTCCCACCTATATAATATATTCCGGGAAACACAGGTTCTGACCCATTTTTGAAACCCCAACCTCCAATTACCTTATAATTATGTTCACACTCGCTGGAACCAATGAATACATTGTTATAATACTCTGTCCTTTCTCTATGGAGACAAAGTTTTCCTTTCCGTTCAAAATCCAGCAACAAAGCAGGATTAGCTTCGCCTTGTGAGGTGTTATCCATGTGCTCAGCCCACCTAGGGACTCTATCCTTTTCATCATTTGCCTTTTTCTGAAACTTTTCCCTCCTTCTGTCTGCCATTTTTATAAACATCTTTTCCTGCTCTTGCAAGGAACAGGTCAGATTTTCTTGTCGTGCTTCATCTAAGTCTATGTCACCTATAGTCAAGAAATATTCTCCCATATAACGGGTCACCTCGCTTTTAACATGCACGAGGTTCAGATGTCCTCTAATAGGAAGTTCAGAAAATACTACGTCAGCATTTGAATAGTAGTACTGCAAAGTGCTTCTATAAAATAAGCTAGCTAATATACTGCAGGAAATTCCGTAGGTTAGGGGTAAGTGGTGATATGTCACACCTTCAGCTACAGATGTGGGTAGCTTCATGCAGACATAGCAGTCTTCTATTTCCATAGCCTCTACATAATGCACTAGCAAGTTAGCGAAAACATTTAAATGCGTCCTGTTTTTCATTTTGTGAAAGCGCAGTTCACCCTCATCTGATGCTTCTAAATTTTGTCGTGTCTGTCTTTGCCTAACTGAATTGTCATGTCGTTCTAAGCTTCGTGGTGTTTCTGCAGTCTGTGCAACGTCTGTGTCTAATATTTCAGGTTCAGTAGGGGACAGGTTAGGATTTTTACTTATCATAAAAGGTATAAAGACGGTTAATCCTATCCACATCACTATTAGCATAGCTATACTACATAAGCATATTTTACAGCAAGTTTTACAACACCCAAATCTGGATCTCCCAGCTACGCTTGAATCAGACATTTTAGCTTACAGGTGGTTTTTGCAACCCCTCTTCTTTTCTTTACACCAAGGCTTCGCTCTGTTTTGTCTCAAGGAGGGTCTTCGTCCGAACTCCGATCAGTGATGGACTCCTCGTCACTTTTGCCACTGTGATTGGGCTCATCAATTTCTTCCAGCACCAGGTATGTCCATTCGGGGCTCCGATACAGTTTATTCTGTTTCTTCACTCTGTCGCTCTTTCTCAGAAACTTGCCTCGGGCTGGTTTTCTTTCACTTTCAGCCCTCTCACGGTCTTTCAGTTTCTCCTCGACTGTTTTTATTCGGAGTCTTAGCCTTTTGACGTACCTGGGTGTACTTTTGCTTCTGTGACTTTCAGTGGTCGAGGACACTTGACCTTCCTCGTGCACTCTTTTAATTTTCTCCTTGTGCTTGACAGAGTCTATTTCCCTCTCTGTCTGACTAGTTCCAGGTCTTTCATCTATTTCTTCTGCCTGGTCCTCAAACTGGTCCTGTTCAGGTTCGCTTTGTAGGTTTTCTTTGCTCTTAGGTGAACTGGATTCTGATTCCTGAACACGTTCATCTATTTCTATCTGCTCTGGTTCATGCACTTCGTTCTCTTCACTGTTTTCCGCATGAACTTCGGCCCTTACCACTATCTGTCCCTTTCCAGACTCCGGAGTTTCAGGAGGAGTGTCGATGTCTTGATCTGTCCCTACTTGGCCTAATTCCTGATCAGGTGTGATGTGAGTCTCGCCGACCTGACCTTCTTCTTCTATTTCTATCTCACCTGGACTATCCCACTCACTGTCTAGGTAGGAATATTTCCTGGTTCGTATTGGATCATGAACCGGGTCATCAGCAGGGTACCATTCAACTTCTCGACTTGTGCTCGGCAGTTCGATGTCAGCGAGGTCCGGACTCTCTTCAGGAGTCTCCTCAGCAGGGCTGCCTTTAGCTTCAATCGCGTTTTCTCCGGTTACCCGCTTTGTGTGGCTGGCATGGATCCACTTCGGCACACCAGCACACTTTACAGCAGTAGTGGTGACAAGAATCACTTGTCTCGGCTTTCCCCACTTTGGTCCAAGGCAACTCTTCCGGGTGTGTTTCTTCAACACCACCCAATCGCCTGGTCGTAGCTTATGTGCTGGAGTCTTGGGCCATTCGTCTTCTGTCTCTCCAATCTGGTGGGAGATAGAACGCACTTGGTCACCCAGCTGCTTGCAGTATTCTAGCACCAAATCATCAGTAATGCTTAGCAGTTTGTGTCCAGGTACCCATGCTTGTCGCATCACTCTCCCCATTAATACCTCATGGGGGCTCAGGCCTGTTTTTCGATTTGGAATACTTCTCAGACTCATCAGCACAAGGGGCAAAGCGTCTGTCCAGTTCATTTTGGTGGAATCACACATCTTCGCCAGCCTGGACTTTATCGTGCCATTTATCTGCTCAACCACCCCAGATGCCTCGGGATGGTAGGCACAGTGCAGTCTATGCTTCATTTTAAAGGCCTTACAGAGCTCTTCTAGGACGTCGTTGGCAAAATGCCCACCATGGTCCGTTTCAATCGTCTCAGGGATTCCAAACCTAGGTACCAACTCCCTGAGCAATAGCTTGGCTGTAGTTAGGGCATCATTTTTCTTAGCTGGGTAGGCCTCCACCCACCGGGAGAACAGACAAACTATGACCAGGATATATCTATATCCCTTGCATTTGGGCATTGTGATAAAGTCTGCCTGCATTCTGACAAAGGGACCTACTGCCTTTCCGATGGTACTCTGCTCCACTACAGTCCTCTTTCCTGCATTGAATTGCTGACACACTAGGCACCTCTGGCAAAGCCTTTCCGCCTGGTTCCTGAACCTTGAATTATAGAACACCTTGTCAAACACACGACACATGGCATCCCTTCCCATATGTGTTGGTTCATGTATCATTCGGACCATGGGATCTATCAGACTGTCGGGCAGCACGGGCACTCCATTTTTGTCTACCACCACACCGTCATTCCTCATTCTGCATTCATTTTCACTCCGTCTAGCCTTTTCTTCCCTGCCTGTTGACTGTTGTAAGTCTTTCAATTCATCCCACGTTGACACATTATCAAACAACATCAGTTGGCAGCTGTGTCCACCCCACAACCCAATTTGGAGGGACATTTGGTGTCAGGCACAAAATTGTGCGATTTGGTCAGCGTATCTGTTCCCGGCTGTCACATCATCATCTCCTGATCTGTGAGCCGCACACTTGACCACAGCCAATTCTTTGGGCAATTGAATAGCTTCCAATAATTCTTGTACCACCTTTCCGTTTCTGATAGGGGTACCTGAGGAAGTCATGAATTCTCTTTGTAACCATAGTTGGCCGAAGTCATGAACAACCCCGTAACAGTACTGACTGTCGGTATAAACAGTTATTCTTTTGTTTTTACCCCTCCTACAGGCTCTTGTCAATGCGATGAGCTCAGCTACCTGTGCTGATTTCACTTCGCATAGGTAAGAGGCTTCTATGGTGTTTGTCAACGTGACAACAGCATAGGCAGCACACAGACCCCCACTCTCATGTCTAAAACATGAGCCGTCCACGAACATTGTATGATCCCCATCAAGCAATGCTACTTCTCTGATGTCTGGACGGGGCTTAGTGCTGAATTCTGTTAGATCAATGCAATTATGTTCCATTTCACCCTCGTCGTCTATATCCAGGGGAACAAGTAACAGAGTTGCTGGGTTTAGGACATTGCACCGAGAAATTGTTACATTCTCAGCACCAATCAAAATTCTCTCATACTTAGTCAGCCGACTAGGTGTGAGTCGATACTGGGTCTTGGTTCTTGTCAGTAGAATTACAACAGAATGTGGAACATATACGGTGACAGGATGTCCCATGACAATATTCTCACTCTGTTCCAGACTGACGCAAGTAGCAGCTACTGCTTTCAGGCATCCGGGCAATCCAGCAGCCACCGGATCTAGAGTGGCTGAGAAATAGGCCACAGGACGCCTGACCAGCCCATGCTCCTGGGTCAGGACCGAGAGCGCACAATTTTCTCTGGTGTCACAGAACAGTTCAAAACGCTTGGAGTAATCCGGCATACCTAATGCAGGAGCGGTACATAGACAATTTCGCAATGTTACCCATGCGGACATGCTTTCGCTGTCCCAACTGACTGGGTCTTCCACTCCTTTCTTGGTCATTTTTATCAAAGGCTTAGCTAGATTTGCGAATCCCACAATCCATTGCCTGCAGTACCCCACAACTCCTAGAAACATCCTCACCTCTTTCTGAGTTCGGGGTAGGTCCATTGCTTTAATTATCTTGATCCTTTCTGTGGTGACCTTTCGGATCCCTTTCTCTATCTGGTGCCCCAGATATTTTACTGAGTTTTTACAGAACTGCAATTTGTCAGGGGATACTTTATGTCCTCCCTTTCCTAGGTGATTCAGCAAGGCGATGGTGTCGGTGACACAGTCATTTTGAGTTTTAGATGCCACTAGAAGGTCATCTATGTACTGTACCAGAACGGACTCTCCGGGCAGTATCAGAGTCTCAAGACATTTCTTTAAAATCTGGTTGAAAATCGAAGGACTTTCAGTGTACCCCTGAGGGACACGATTCCAGACATAGATATGGCTGTCAAATTCAAAGCTAAAGAGGAACTTGCTTTCTGGATGCAATGGGATGGAAAAGAATGCATGGCACAGGCCAATGACAGTGAACCATTCCGCATTCCAAGGAATCTGATACAAGATTACTGCAGGGTTGGGCACAATGGGACAGCAAGGTACAACAATTTGGTTTACCTTGCGCAGGTTCTGCACTACTCGGTATTTCCCACTAGGCTTTTTAATCCCAATGATAGGCGAATTGCAGGGACTGCTCATTACTTCTTCTATGATTTCTGCTTCGAGCAATCGGGTAATTTCAGTTGCGACTCCTGCCTTTACTTCTGCACTCATTTTGTACTGTCTTGTTTTGGGATATACTGCATTTGTCTTAATTGCTACTTTAACTGGGTCCACGTTTGCCATTAAGCCTACATCTTTTCCCGAGAAATCCCACACTTCTGGTACCACTCTTAACTGAAGCTCTTCAGGCAAGTCTTCAATTGACAACGTTTTAATGTCAGCATCAGGTCTTACTAACATTAGTTTGTACAAACCATCTTCATCGGGGGTCTGAACTTCGACGCCCTTTGGTGAGCAAAAGATGGTGCAGTTCATTTTGCACAACAAATCGCGTCCTAACAGGTTCACAGGACTGGAATCACAGACCACAAATCTGTGCATTTCTTTAAAGTTTCCTATGGAGATTTCCATAGGCTCAGTTACTGGAGTACTTATTATCTGATTTGAGACACCCACTACTTGGATAGCTTCTCCCGAGAGGGGTAGGTTAGGAACATCCACTGTTCTTACAGTGGACCGGGTAGCACCAGTGTCCAACAGAAAGGTGATGTCTTTTCCCTCAACCTTCCCTTCAATGTATGGTCCAGTCTGGTCTACCGGTAAGGAGGCGCCAAGTACGCACTCCTTGTCCTCCCCTCTCAGGCCCGTCAATCTTGTTCATCACAGAGGAAAGAATCATTTAACAGGTACTGTGGAATCGCTGCATTGCTTCCATTCTCTCCCTCCCATATTTCCGCCCTTTCATTCTGCTGGCCCTGATTCTTATAATTCTGCCTAGGAGCGCGAGGTACTGGAGGTAGCTTTACCTGTTGCTGGTTCTTTCTCGTCCCCTCTTTCTGCACCTGTGGATTTAAACCATTTATAGGGGCATTACCGGCCTGCAGGTGTGGACACTCGTCTCTCCAATGCCCTAACTGGCCGCACCCGTGGCAGGGGAACTTCTTCATAGCCTCTTCCCGACTCAATTTTGCCCGGGGCTTCCCTCCTCCCCCAGCAGTGGCATTCTGAGCATTATTATTGGAATTCAATTTACTTAACTGTTTTTCTTGCTGTTCAGCCAATTTCACTTGTGCCCACATTACCTTTTCCTTTAGGGCTTTCCTTTTATTTTCTATTTCATCTTCGCAGTATTTTGCGTATTTCAGGACATCATCTATTGGTTTTCCCTGCCAACTTATTTTATTATCTCAAATCCATTGAGATATTTCAGGCCTTAATCCTAGCACGAATCTGTAACTGAAATGGGTCATGTCTTTCATGTCCACATTATCGATACCACTGTAAGTCTTGAATACTTGCAGTAACCTTTCATAAAAGGAATGGACAGTTTCATCACGTTCTTGGGTGGTTCTATCTATTCTGGTCCAATCTGTTTCCTTTGCGGGCACCTTTTTCTTGAGGTACTGTATGACCTGATCATACTTCCTCATTACTTCAGGTGAGGGAGCTCCTGTTTTCTCATCTCTTGCATATTCTTCACTGGGCCAATTAATTTCAATTTTGCAGTCGGTCCACAAATCTACAGGGACCACAATGTCGAAAAACCCATCCAGGTCTTTCAGAAGACATTTCTGAACTTTTATGAAGCGTTCAACCTGTCTGTACCAATCAACAGGCTTTTCCCGTAATTTCGGGAAGTCATTTGTAAATGACACAATATCCTGTTGGGACCAAGGGACATGGACATATTTTCCTCCCGGGACCTCTCTCATGGGACACAATTTTTCTGTCGGGGTTACTTCCTTTAACACGTATTCTGAAGCCTGAGACTTAGCCCTGCTGTCTTCCTTTTTCTTTGCCCACCGAGTTCTCCATTTCCCCACATCTCCCCATTTCTGCAAGAGTTTCAATAATTCCTTTATCTGGATCTGTTTTCCTACCACATTCAAGCTCTCTAAGTCTTTATCCGAAAAATCTACTCTGTAAGGCTTCTGAAGGATTTTGGAGCGACTGACATCTATTCCCATTTCCGTGGCTGTGTCCATCAGTCTCTCATGGAGCAATCTAGCGTTTCGGGTAAGGTTTTTACTGATGAACAGTAACTCTTCTTCACTGTATGAGTTTAAGCGCTCTAATCCTACGTTTCCAGCCATCATTTCTTCTATTTCTATCCTTAGTTTATAGATCTCTAACGGTCTGGATTGGGGAGTGGTCTCTTTCTCCAACTCTTTGGTCCATCTGCTAAATTCTTCTGGTGATACTACTGTGGCACTCCTAACCCCAGATGCACCTTCAATCAAAACCTCTTTTGGCCTACTCTGACTTCTTGCCCCCGACATGCTAGTCCTAGGTTCTCTGATGGGCAAATCCATCAGAACCATTGATTCACATTCACTCTCTTGATCGTCATCTATGAATACTTCCTTTCTCGGGGGTGGGATACTAGGAGTAGGCATGATGGGGGAGATAACAGGAGGACGAGGACTAGCCAGGTTATCCCTATAAAGAGGAATAGCGGGTCCAATGGTTACTGGGATAGTCAGGGAATCTGGACGGGGATGTATCTGGGCTATGGTCCGGATTAAGTCATCTCGCTGCTTAGCCAGGGCTTCCTTTTCTGGTTCTCGTAAAACCTTTCCCGCGGAATTATCATGCAATACTTGAGGTACCAAGGGAGGGTAAATGCTCGGGGCAGTTGGAGTAACCAATCGTGGTGGTCCTTCCCCAAACGGCTGATAATTCAGGACCGTGGATTTAGGTCTGCAAAACCCATCCCCTTCACTGGTTTTACTGTCTGTACCTGTTCCATCTGTCTCGCTATCCCTCCGACATCTGGGATATTTGGCAAACGGGTTTGGTGAACTCAAAGGCTCTGACTCGGCTGAATAGGGAGGGGGGTTTTTCCTCAATAAATCTTCTAGGTGCTCATCTTCTGAGTCCCCTACGGGCATTATGTGATGGGTTTTTTCTTTACTTTTTCCTTTCGCTTGTTCTAATACCCCCATCATTGGAAACAACCCCTCCACCATCATGCTTTGTCTCCAATGTTTCATTTTCTGCTCTTTGGTCTCCCTATGGACCCTCGGATACCATTTGCTCACTCCCTTGTCCATCCGGGGTCTATCTCTCTCCAAAGCCTCAATTTCCCACTCTTCTAAGGCTTCGTACTGGGTTAATCTGGGTCTGGGATGCAATTCATTCATGCGGGTCCTTAAGTTAAACAGGATCCTACCATTAAAGGTACCATCAATAGGAAATGCTAGAACTCCGTCATCTGCAGTATACTTTGCCCAATTCTCTAGCCACACACAGGTATGATACCCCTTTTCAAACATCATGAAAGAAGCAGGAGTATTCGGTGGAGGAATGATCACACCCTCCCTCGTTCTAATGGGTTTGTCTGTTTTGAAGAAATTCTTTACCTTGTCGGCAAACAACATTTTTCTCTTTATTCAATACATCATGTGCGGTCTACCTCGTATAATCTGTTCCTTATAGAAGCCTGAGTTCTGTGGATTAGGTAGGAACTCAGGATACCACATATGCCTTTCCAGGCTCGCTTCTAACTCGGCCTGATTAATTTTGTTTACCTTTGTACTTCCAATGTCAGCGCGACTCTTATTTTGCAGGAACCAATCAACACCGAAAATACGAAAATCCTTGTCCAATGGGTGCGCGGCCTTTCGCGAGCCCAAGTCTCACGCTCCGGCACTCACCCCTCCCTTACAAATTCAGCTTCACTACACACCCGCTGTTCTGACCAATACCAGCGCGGCACGGAGTGACGTCAGAGCAGCTTTCCGACCGACTCCCTCCTTCACAAGGTAACGGAAACTTTTAACTTTTCCTAAAGTGCGAATATAAAACTTAGTTACTAACACACAACGTCTGCCACTATGTCTGAGTGTTCTAAATAGATAGAAAAACTTCCTCTCACTACAAGTAAACCACTTCTGTCTACTTTTCATTCACTCTGGATAGACTTCTTTGCCTAACCTCACACACGAGTAATATAGAACCCGTTATTCTTCTGACTCATCCACTTCTGTCAGGGATATGTACTGAGCCAGGATTTCACCAGCTGACTATTTTACTTACCAGTCAAGCCTCGGAGACCCTATTACTCCTCCCGTATGTGACCCTTACTAGGTGATATCACAATGAAAGTTTTATAAAGGACTCGTAGCTATCATTTATACAAATGCAAAAAAAATCCTAATTAGTGCTTCCAGGTATTCTTAACCCTACACTAATGACTCTAAACAAGTGACTTTTCCAGCTAACCGGATTCTACTCACCGTTAGCTATATACCTCCCCGGGGAATCAGACTACACTGAACGCTTACAAACAGTTCTTTGTTAATACGACATGTAACACTTATAGTAGCAATGCAAAAATCATATACATTTACCTATAAATCCTTAAACATTGCAAAATATTTGAACCAATACAGTAGAAAATCAGCAGCGCATTTTATTTTACGGTTTGTTTATCAACTATCCTGTCTACCTATCTTAACTAGTCCTAACCATCCCCTCTGCTACCAGAAAATTACTGATAGAGCGCGCAGGTCACCCGGGTCACAAGTTTACCAATTTTCACCCCGCGCACTGGGCCCTGACGCGAGTGACCAAGACTAAGTTTTGCAGTGAACCGGGTGATTTCTTGCACGCCACTATGAGTAATTCGGGGGGTGACTCTTACACCACTTACTATTCATGTACCTGACTTACCACAGGCACATTACTCCCGACGGATCAGGAGCTAGCAGTGGACAGGTGACAGGTTTCCTAAGAAAGAATATACTTTACAAACCAAAATACTTTTTTCCACACTGTAATCTGTAAAATAACCACAGACACCTGATGGGGTTAAAAGTTTATCTAATGATTTCAAAGTGAATATGTCAGGATAAGCAAAATACAAAATAACACATCAAGCATTAGGATCACAATCAAAATATAGCTATGAATTAGGGCAAGGACCATTTGAGTATAAGTGGACACTATGGAATATGAGCATTTAGTGAACACGCTATTCAACACAAGTTTAAAACTAAACGAGGGACCTAAAATGTATATTTAGACTAAGCTACTTATGCTATTCTTACTTAATTTACTGCAACCATGCTAAAGGGAAGGGAAAAACGGGAACACACTAATAAAATATGACAGTTTTGATAATCTCCTACAGGAGGGGAGAGAAGTGGAACAATTCTAATAAACAATTGTATATAATTTGCATTTCAAGGTGATAGAGCAATATAACGGCAAGAGTGCTTTATTAAGGAGAAAGCGAAAAAGAGAGTGAGAGAGAAAGAGAGAGAGAATCGCAAACCCACTAAGTAATATTTACCTAATTAGGAATGAGGACTAACCCTGGCCACGGGTCAGTTTGGAAGGACGGGGACAAGGACCCTCAGAAAAGGAAAGCCAGAATGCGAGCAGGTACAGCTCACGGGCAGTCAGGACAGGATACCCCTCAGGATTTGGGTCAGGACTGGGCTCACCAAGGTACGACCAATACCCACAGCTTCGGATGCAACGCCTGCGTTACCCCTCTCTGCAAGTAATCCGCCAGTAACCCCGATTGGGTTTTCGAATTTCCCAGCAAAGTGCTTCGCCAGCACTTAAGACTATTTCCACCCCTAGGAGATTGTGGAAAATATGGACAGAGGGCTCCGCAGCACTCTAGATTGAGCACCTATAGAGTTCGTAGGGTCAGTGACAGGTCTGCTACTCGGACAAGTCGGACAATTTTCCTAAGCTACACTAGGGTAATTATACAGTTTGGGGACCCTTAGACCACCCATCAATGTTGCAAGTGACAGTTTCTCACATTATGATTGGTCAGGAGAGGTGGCTTGGACATTGTCACCTCCTAGAATTCAACGTTCCCATCATAAATATTGAAATTTTGCTTATCCGCCCCTTGGGTTCACGTTCCCATCCATAGGAATACAGTAGAGAGTACGAGTGTACAGGGTATAGCAACATTGTCTCTGTGTTTCAAGGTGGAATTTCATCGTCTTGTGCTGGGTTCTCAGGCGCATTGGGCTTCAGGAGCCAGCTGGCTTGTTTCAGCTTCTGCGCAGTAGAGTTTCTCCCAGGTCACATGGCAATACTCAGAGGAGCCTCATCATGGCGCCGGTTATGTATATTCCAGCCCCCAGAGACGCGATACATGAAAAGTAAGCGAGAACAAATTAAAATCACACATAAAAATGATCACACTGTATACCGTGATAAAATTTTACACACCCCTTACTTTATAACAGCAATAGTATTAAAGTTTAGTGCGAAAAGACAGATAGGCTAAAGCAGCAGTTGCAAGCATAGAGCGTGGTGAGAGACAAGCGGCCATGTTTGCAACAGTGCGCATGAGCAACAGATTCCCTCCAGAATGCGAGTGCGTCACATCACATGGGTATGACCGACGCATGCGCAGACTGAATTTCAGCGAAGCGGCCATTTCTTTAGTGCAAGCATTGTGAGGATGAAAAGACACATAGGCAAGCCTCTTGGGGACACCCGTGTGTTGGGGAAAATGCTAAATACAAGACGGACAGTTGGATTAATATGATTATAATTTGAACGAGGTTCATGAGTGAGAGCAAGTCGCTTTACGTGCGAATCCTTGCTCCATCACATGGACTGGCGCTTGGCTGGCGGTGTGCATTGACTGGTGTTTGGCTGGCAGTGTGCGTGTGCTGGCGGTGTGGCTTGTCTGGGGCTTGTCTGGTGTATGTATGTTCTGGCGCTTGGCTGGCAGTATGTGTGGGCTGGCACTTGGCTGTGGGTATGCGTGGGCTGGCGATGTGGGTGGGCTGGCATTTGGCTGGCAGTGTGTGAGTAGTGACTTGCTGCTGGTCATTACACACTACGCAAGTCAAACCCCACTGCAGACACTTTGTCAACCACCAGGCGATGTGATTGCTGTGTCAGTCATGTGGGTGTATGAAAGTGATGGGCCCTTAAATGGCGTTGTCTGTTGATGTGAATGTTGTAATGTGCTGGGCCCGAGGCTGGCGGTGTGAATGGTCTCGTGGGTCACTTATGAAAGGTGTGTGAATGGCCTGTAAAGAGGTTGGTGCCTTGCTATGGCTTTACAGCTCATGAGCTGTGAGTCATTGGTTCAGGTTAATAACCATTTAAATATTACCAGTGCATTTCTTTTTTGTGAAATCTCTTGTTAATAGAATTTTATGCTCTGAACCACCTCTCACCCTCGTCCCAAATCCAACAAGTATGTGTGAGTACTTAAGAACTGTTCAATTTGAAGTAATATTTGTCTTTTCTGTCTCTCTCTGCCATGGTGTACATTTTCTCCATATTGTCTGTGGATGTTAGTGTTGAAATGTGCTGGGGCCACAGCTGGTGGTGTGAAAATGTATGTCAAGTATGAAAGGTGAGTGAAAGGCCTGTAAAGAGGTTGATGCCTTGTCGTGGCTTTACATCTCACAAGCTATGAATCATTGGTTCAGGTTTTTAACCTTTTAATTATTAACAGTTCCTTTCCTTTTTGTGAAATCTCTTATTAATAAAATCTACATTTTGAACCTTTCACACACCCTCGTGCCAAATCCAACCAGTATGTGTGTGTACTTGAGGAACAGATGGATAGGCAGTCTTATTTGTCTCATCTGTCTTTCTGTGCTCAGGTGTAGTCTGTCTCTAGGGAAAAGTTAACAACTTTAGATATTTCTGTAAAGCAAAAACAATGGGGAGTCCTGGCTGGTGTGCCTCTCATGGATACCAACAAGTTGTTCTACTCACAATGCCATGCAAACCTCAAAATGTGACTATATTCATGCATTTTCCTTGCATTACTGTATCATAATATTCTGGTGTAAGAAAAACCTCAACTTTCCTACCATCCAACATTCCCCCAGGTCTCCCGATAAAAATGGTACCTCACTCACGATGGTGGGTCAAGTACCCGCGACTGGCAAGGCCCCAAAATGTATTGAGGCAACATCAAAACTACCTATCTGGTTTTGCAAGGGGGGTACCCTGGGTTTTTGGCCCGGACTTGGCAGCCACCTTGGGACACCTACCAAATCCACACATTTCTGGAAACTAGATACCCTGAGGAGTCCAACGAGGTATGGCTTGCGCCACCCCCATGATATCCTACCCGGAATCCCCTGCAAACCTCAAATTTTTCTCACATTTCTGTGTTGGAAGGTTCTGGAATCTGCATGGATCCACAAATTACCTACCACCCAGCATTCCCCCGGGTATCATTTTACTCAGTAGAATTTTGGGCCTTTGCCTGTCGTGGGTACTTGACCCACCCACGTATTTGCAGTACCATTTTTATTGGGAGACATGAGGGAATGCTGGGTGGTATGAAATGTGTGGATCCATGCAGATTCCAGGGCTTTCGTACACAGAATTTTGAGAAAAATATAATTTTTTCAACTAAATTTGAGGTCTGCAGGGGATTCTTAATAGGAAAACGTTGGGTGGGGGCCCACGCAAACCAAACCTTGCTGGACTCCTCCAGGTATCTAGTTTTCAGAAATGTGTGGGTTGGGTAGGTTTCCCAAGATGGCCGCGAGCCTTGACCAAAAACCCAGGTGACACCCTCTTGCAAAACCAGGTTGTGTTGTGATAGGTAATTTTGATTTCTCCTCAATAAGTTTTGGGCCCTTGCCTGTCACTGGTACTAGACCCACCCATGCATGTGCAGTAACATTTTCATCGGGAGACCTGGGGGAACGCTAGGTGGAAGGAAATTTGTGGATCCATGCAGATTCCAGAACTTTCCCACACCGAAATTTGTGAATTTTTTTATTTTTTCAGCTGAATTTGAGGTATGGAGAGGATTCTGGGTGGGGAAATTTTAGGGGGCCCACGCAAGCCATACCTCACAAGACTCCCCCGGGTTTCTAGTTTTCAGAATTGTGTGGGTTTGGGGTTTTACTAAGCCTGGGCTGAAAATTCGTTCCACTCGCGGAATTTGCGGATTTAGCGCGATTTTGCGATCCGCGAATCTCGCAAAATCGCGGTAAAATCCGCGAATCAGCAGGGACACATTTTCAGCCAAGCACTTACAGCTAAACTTTCCAAACTGTGTGGCGCGACACGTTACTGTGTCGCGCCCCATGCGTAGGTGTGTCCCGTGATCAGATTTATGAGGGCAGATTTATGAGGAGAATGAGCAAGCGAGGGGCGCCATTTCACCCCAAATCGGCGGGGTCCGGACGTGGAGGGAGCTGCGGCCTATAGCGTGGGCTTTGTACGGGCCGCCGTAACCTGCAAGGCATGAGCACTGGATTGAGATGCTCTTCTTTCGCGCTCGTGGAAAGCACACTGAAGAAGTTGTATTCATCTTCGTAAACACATTACGGCAGATAGGATTATTTTATTTACTTTTCGATTCTTTTAGCAAATACTTGGCCAACTAGTGCTTGAAATGTCCCCACGCGTGCTTCATGTTCGAAGTAGTGCTTGCTTGCTGCCTATAAGTAGCTACTGTGAAAAAAATTTAAAACTGCAAGTGCAGCCCCACTGTCACAGACATCCCGCGAGCGGTGCCCATTAGTGAAACATTTGTCTCCTGTCTGCATTTCTCGACTGTGCCCTGTGCCCAACACGGCCTTTCATAGCAGAACGGGGCAGCAGTCACTGCGGGCTCCTTGTGAATTAGGGGTGCAAGACTATCTGCCACACTATTGGCCGTGTTCACCATTATATAAACAATTCCAATTAACAATTTGTACACAACAGATGCCCTTCCACTGATATATGTATGAGAAATAGAAGGGAGCTGTTTCTGACCTCTTATCACCGAATGATCCATAATTCATTCTGCCACACATTCCCTGGAGTGCGTTAATGCACATGTATTTTATTAAACAAAAAAAGAGTACTTTGAACTACTATTCAGTAATGGTTATTACGCCGCTTGTGTTCTGTGTCGTGCTTCTCTTTCCCCTCGCTTGTCACCCTATGCCGGCACCTCGTGGTGTGAATATCTCCCCGTCTGTGGCGCTGCGTCAAGACCCACCATAGAGGCCTGTTGTCTGCCTTCACCTGCCAGTGAAGAGAGCGTGGGGCAGCGAGGGGCAGCGAGGGGCAGTGGGAGATGAATCACAACACATGCCACTGTGAACGAGCGAACATAAAACAGCCATTGTTGCCGAGACCAGCTTCATGAATTGATGTTCATACAGAGCTAGCGGAGGAGAGGTTTTCTTTATCCACCCTCCGCTGTGGACTGATCAGACCCGCCCCCCTGGTGAAGCAGATGGGAAATGGCATACTTTATCTGGATGGATGACCAAGAGGTTAACACGACCACACTGATGAGCAGAACTGTAAAGTTAGGATGCATACCTTTCACTTGTTTGAATTAGGGTTTTTTTGTTGAGGGGGTCTGGAAGAGCAAGTTAGGATTGTCAATATGGGTGATGGCCATGTGAACTACGGTAGTGACTGGAAGGGGTGCCACAACACACAATCTGTTGCAGATACAGGGATCTAGAACTGTGTAAGTGTAAGCTACACCATGGGGACCTGAACAAAAAAGTTAAACTGAACCAAAATCCGTTCAGGCCGACTGCCACATGCAGACCAGAGCTCACAGTGTTTTCAGGTTTTGAAATGTTTTAAAAATATTTTCATGCAGAAACATTAGAAAAAAATCGAGGCACAACTTCAGTACCTAAGTAAATATACACTATGGGGGAAAAGGTTATAGAATAAACACATTGGAGGTCATAGATTTGTATTGACAGTGCTTGTATGATGTGCTGGGGACAACATGACTTAAAGCCAAGCCGGAGACTGGGCACCAACCTTATAATCCTTGAGGTTCCAGTTCTGCAAGTCTGTCGCCATTTTGTACATGGTTTCATAGAACAGGCAGGTTCTGTGCCATGCATCAGACTCTAGTTCTAGCCTGCTTCTACCACATGAGTATCACCAGAGCAGCCATATTTAGAACCAGCAGTTCAGATCTTGAGAACTGGAAGCCCGTCACAAACTACACGACCACCAGGCATGGGGCTCTGCCCCAAACCAAATGTCTAACTACCCAGAAGCCAAGTGTTCCAGAATGTTCCAAGGCAGCAATTGCACAATTAGAAGACTGGCACAAGAACTTTTTCTGCAAGGGTAACATGCACTATGTCCCACAAAGGCAATGAGAAGAGTTTGCAGAAGAAGCAACCTGACCCATTTAAGACCAGGGTGGTGAGCAAATGAACCCATCACATTAAACCACCAGGGAGTACTACAAAGATGGTGTGTACCCTAGGAAGCCAAAATGGTGCATGTAGGAATTCAGTTCAGCCTGGATGACTTGCAGAAAAGACCCGAGTTCCTTAACCAAGATCTCTGGGCTGAAACATATGGAACTCATGGAAGTGCGAAAGTGCATGGTTAGCATTAAAGGTGACCGGATTAGTGTGTCCCATTTTGACATGAACAAACTTCAGGGTACGTTGATAGTGTATCACACCCTAGTGATGGCTTTCAGAGGCGCAACTAGAGCCACATTTTTTGGGGGGGTGGCTAAGAAAAAATTTCGGGAGGGGGCTGAATCTTTAACCAACATGCAGAGTGGAGCTGCAGGGGCTCTTAGAAGGGGCAGAACGGGTGAAACAACAGCAAGGACTCATTAACATACAAATGGTCTTTTAAAGACCTGTGAAGTACTCGGGTGCGGCTGTGTGTGTGAAGTTGTGAGCACAGGCTGCAGCTAGCTGAAGCGAATTGTCCGCACAGACAAGTTCTAGCTGAAGGTAATTGTGTACATAGACTGGTTCTAGCTGAAGATGTGTGTGCACAGACAGCAGCTAGCTGGAGTTAATTGTGTGCACAGACTGCAGCTAACTGAAGTTAATTGTGTGCACAGACTGCATCTAGATGAAGTTTTGTGCACAGATTGGTTCTAGCTGAAGTTAAATGTGTTCACAGACTGGTTCTAGTTGAAATTAATTTTGTGCACAGATTAGTTCTAGCTGAAGATAGTGTGCATAGACTGCAACTAGCTGAAGGTAAGTGGGTGCACAGGCAGCAGCTAGCTGACTTTAATTGTGGGCACAGATTGTAGCTAGCTGAAGTTAATTTTATGCACAGACTACAGCTAGCTAAAGATAATTGTGTGCACAGGCTGCATCTACCTGACGTTAATTGTCTGCACAGACTGCAGCTAGTTGGCGTTAATTGTGTGCTCTCGGCACAGCAGATACTGACTGGGTGCCCAAACTTGTCCTGTAATTAAAATCTAGGATTTGGTAAGCATAATCTATAATGAAATCAACTGAAACACTATCACACTTACTACAGATAGATGCACTAAAGTACATTTTGTAGATTGATTGCTTCTTAAACAGGTTTCGGATTTGTAAATATGCTATCTTGATTGAATGCCATTGAAACAAGCATTGGCAAACTCAGTAGGCTCGGCCTTGGCAAGCGTTTTGGGTGGTTCGGGCACACTCGCTGCGCTCGCTCGCGTTACCGTGTCCCGAAATTTTATTTTCCAGAATGGCGTGTCACCAACATGAAATGTTTGGAAAGCTGTGACTTACAGGGTTACAGCAGCAGGTGCAAAAGTTGAAGCAAATTTTTTGTAACCTTTTACAAAAGGGTAACAAAGAAATTAATTTCAACTTGGGCACCTGCTGCTGTAAGCCTGTAAGTGCTTCCTGGCGCCTCGTTGCCTACTTGCAACTATTCTCTGACCCTGCTCTGACCCTTGAAGCAGGCTCAGAGAATATTTACAAGTAGGCAATGAGGCGCCTGTCACGAAAATTAAATCTCAACAGGAAACACTGTCAGATATAAAAACAAGCATTTGCAATGCAATAGGTCTCGCATTAGGAGAGTTTGAGGTATTGGTCTTGTGAATGACAATTTTATTTATTTATGTGTTGGTTTTGAAAATAACTTAATTAATAGCTTTGTCATTTACAATGCCAATAGTTATAACTTTCGCAAATGTGACACCTATAGCATTTGTAATGCAACATGTTTTGTATTTACGTGACTTAGATGTATTGATATCACAAATTACAATGGCTTTTAATTTTTTTAAATAATTAATACTAAAATAAAAGTGATTTTAATTTATAATGGCAATAGCTTAAACTTTTGTAAATAATTTTGTGAAGATTATGTTCAGTGTATTTTATTGTGACGAAAATCAAGAACAGAAGTGAAATATTAACATCTTTTTGTGACATTTGCAATAAAGCTTGAAAATGTTTTGAACCAGTTGTTGTTGAATGGTTACGCAGATTGATGCTGGGGTGGCGCTGAGTGGTGCTGTGGTGATGCTGAGTGGTGCTGTGGTGGTGCTGAGTGATACTTGGATGGTGCTGAGTGATGCTGGGGTGGTGCTGAATGGTGCTGTGGTGGTGCTGAGTTATGCTGTGGTGGTGCTGAGTGGTGCTGTGGTGGTGCTTGAGTGATAATGTGTTGGTGCTGAGTGATGCTGTGATAGTGCTGAATGATGCTGTGGTGGCGCTGAGTGGTGCTGTGGAGGTGCTGATTGGTGCTGTGGTGGTGATGAGTGATGCTGTGGGGGTGCTGAGTGGTGCTGTGGTGGTGCTGAATGATAATGTGGTGGCGCTGAGTGATGCTGTGGTGGCGTTGAGTGATGCTGTGGTGGCGTTGAGTGGTGCTGTGGTGGCGCTGAATGGTGCTGTGGTGGTGCTGAGTGATTCTGTGGTGGTGCTGAGTGGTGCTGTGGTGGTGCTGAGTGATGCTGTGGTGATGTTGAGTGGTGCTGAGTGGTGCTGTGGTGGTGCTAAGTGATAATGTGGTGGTGCTGAGTGATGCTGTGGTGGTGCTGAGTGATGCTGTGGTGGCACTGAGTGGTGCTGAGTGGTGCTGTGGTGGTGCTGAATGATGCTGTGGTGGCACTGAGTGGTGCTGTGGTGGTGCTGATTGGTGCTGTGGTGGTGATGAGTGATGCTGTGGTAGTGCTGAGTGGTGCTGTGGTGGTGCTGAAGGATAATGTGGTGGCGCTGAGTGATGCTGTGGTGGTGCTGAGTGATGCTGTGGTGGCGCTGAGTGGTGCTGTGGTGGTGCTGAGTGGTGCTGTGGTGGTGCTGAGTGATGCTGTGGTGGTGCTGAGTGGTGCTGTGGTGGTGCTGAGTGATGCTGTGGTGGTGTTGAGTGGTGCTGAGTGGTGCTGTGGTGGTGCTGAGTGATAATGTGGTGGTGCTGAGTGATGCTGTGGTGGTGCTGAGTGATGCTGTGGTGGCACTGAGTGGTGCTGTAGTGGTGCTGAGTGGTGCTGTGGTGGTGCTGAGTGATGCTGTGGTGGTGCTGAGTTGTGCTGTGGTGGTGCTTAGTGATAATAAGGTGGTGCTGAGTGATGCTGGGGTAGCACTGAGTGATGATGTGGTGATGCAGAGGGAAGAGAGGCTCAAAAAGCAGTCTAACAAAGGGCAGAAGGGCAGAAAAACAAGGGAAAATGATTCTAACAGAGGGCAGAAGGGCACAAGAAACGAGTCTAACAGGGGGCAGAAGGGCAGAAACACAAGGGAAAAACGAGTGTAACAGAGGGCAGAATGGCACAAAAACAAGGGAAAACGAGTCTAACAGAGGGCAGAAGGGCACAAAAAACGAGTCTAACAGGGGGCAGAATAAATCCCGCCCTGCGTGTTTTTCCACGAAGATGCCACCTTTATGTGCAATACCTCTACTCAACTGGAGTACTTTCTACTGTTTAATCAGTAAGTGCTCCCTCGTTGGCTAAATGTATACAATAACTGGCGGATCCCCAGGGATGCACCAGTTATTGTGCGCCGCAGCTCCGCCACCCATGGTGCGCTGCATTTACAATGCGGCGCACCATGTGGCAAAAACTGCGTGCATCTGTGCCGTAAAAGCAGCGCAATGCTGGAGCTGTGTTGCAAGAGCAACGCAGCTCCAGCAATGCTCTGGGGGGCCCTATCTCCCCAATGCTGCGTCAAGCCTTGCGCCTGCTTCAAGCAGGCACAGGGTTTTGATGCAGCATTGGTCTAAAAGTGACTGAGTAAAATCTTGTAGATTTCACTCAGCCACTTTTAGGAGGCGTTCCTACGCAGGAACGCCCTCCCCTGTGCCGGAACGCCTCCTGATGGCGCAGGCCTTTACAAAGTGACGCATCTCTCAGATGCGTCACGTTGTTAATACCCAGCACCATGGCGCATCTTTTGTACTGCCGCTGCGTCACAAAAGGGACTCAACTGCGGCCCAAAGGAGGCACAAGCGGCTTGTCAATCTGCCCCTTAGTGCTTTTACTACACTGTAGATGCGTAAAGGGCCAGAAGATGTGTCTCCAGTGACCATGTGTGCCTGTGCCTGTGTTACAGGCACATATGGTCACTGGAGACACATCTTCTGGCCCTTTACGCAGCTGCAGTGTAGTAAAAGCACTTTACATTTACCCAATGAGGGAGCACTTACTGGATTAGCCAGTAGAAAGTACTCCAGGGAAAAATCGCAAAAAAATCTGCTATTTCGCAGGAAAATTTGCATATTCGCGGATTTTTTTGCGATTTTGAGGGGAAATCCGTGAATTCGCGGAACGCGAATTCGCAAATTTTGCCCATGCTTAGGGTTTACCACATAGCTGCCAAGGTGGGGGTCAAAAACCCAGTGACCGCCTTGCAAAACCAGGTTGTTTTGTTATAGGTAATTTTGATGTCTACTCAATACGTTTTTGGCCATGTCTGTCGCGAGTACTTGACCCACCCTCATGATTGAGGTACCATTTTTATCAGGAGACTTGGGAAAATGCTGGGTGGTAGAAAATGTGTGGATCCACGCAGATTCCAGAACTTTCCACCTCAGAAATGTGAGGAAAATGTGTTTTTTTTTAGAAAGTTTGAGGTTTGCATGGGAGTCTGGGTAACAGAACCTGGTGAGAGCCAGACATGTCAGCCCATCCTGGATTCCCCTGGGTGTGCAGTTTAAAAAAATGTATAGGCTTGCTAGGTTTCCCTAGGTTCCGGTAGAGCTACGGTTCAATATCTATAGCCAGGCACTTTGCAAAATAAGGGTAAGTTTTCACTGTGAAAATATTTGGTGAATCCACATTGCGTTTGGGGCCATTGCCTGTTGGGGGCACTAGGCATACCTACACAAGTGAGATACCATTTTTCTCGAAAGACTTTGGAGAATGCGGGTGGGTGGAATTTTGAATATCCGTGCAGATTCCAGGACTTTCCACCACAGAAATGTAAGGAAAATGTTTTTTGTTTTACAAAGTTTGAGGATTGCAAGGGATTCTGGATAACAGAACCTGGTGAGAGCCGGACAAGTCACCCCATCCTGGATTTCCCTGGATGTATAGTTTTTAAAAATGTATATGTTTGCAAGGTTTCCCTAGGTGCTGGCAGAGCTACGGTTCAAAATCTACAGCTAGGCATTTTGCAAAAAAAAAAGGGTTAGTTTTCACTGTAAAAATGAAGTGTGTCCAAGTTGCGTTTTGAGCCGTTTCCTGTCGCGGGCACTAGACCTACCCACACGAGTGAGGTGCTATTTTTATTGGGAGACATAGGGTATCACAGAATTGTAGAGCAACTGGTATTACCTATTGACTTTTGATTCATTTCTGCCTTCCAAATGAAAGACAATGTGTAAAAAGAAGTCACTTTGAAAAATGCTCTATAATTCTCATGCTAGTGTGGGTACTCACAATTTTGGACATGTGCAAATAGCTACTGTTTCTAAACTCTATATTTTGTTCCAATTTTAGAAATGCATAGGTGTTTTTCATCCCGATTTTTCACTGTATATATTTTCCCAAATAAATTGCTTAACACCCAGCACATAATAAAAAAACCATTGCAAGATGGTGCTCAGTTATTGGCTCTAAGTTTGTCAGGTTCTTGGTGAACCTACACGTCCTATATATCCCCATAACCAGAAAGATCCAGCGGTGTAACAGTATATTGCTTTTATATATCTGTCATAGTTAGAAGAAGTTACAGGTGAAAACACTGGCACAAATGGCTGTTTTTTCAACTCATTTTAAAATTTTCCTATTTTCAACTGTTCGTTTCTATGAAGAAACCTTGAAGGATCTACACAAATGACTCCTTTCTGTATTCATAATTTTGTCTACATTGCTAAAATGTATAGCTAGCCAGGCTCCATTATTGCTTTCATACCCATTTCTACCATTAACTAAAAGAAGGTTGACCGCACAAAAAATAGCAAAAATAGGCTATGTCACAGTAAAATGCCAAAACTGCGTACAATTTGTTGGCTTTCTGAAAAAAGTCTGTCAGTCCCTGAAAGCTGGGAAATTGTGATTTCAGCCCCACAAACCCTTTATGTATACCATTTGCAGGGAAAAAACTGATGCTTTCACTTGCAGCATTTCTTTCCATTTTCCCCACCCCAAAAAACAAATGTAACTGTATTTTGGCTAATTTCTGGGTCCCCTCCAGGGGAATCCACAAACCATGTATACCTTTAGAATTCTCATGATGTTGGAAGAAAAGGATGCAAATTTGGCATGGATACCTTATGTGGTCAAAAAGTTACAGAGGCCTAAGCATGAACTACCCCAAATAGCACAAAACAAAGGCTTAGCACAGGGGAAGAAAGGCCTAGAAGCAAAGGGGTTAAGTACATGCCAATTTTCCCCACCACAGGCATGGTACTTTATTTAACCAACTCAGAGTATACATTTTATTTGACCAGGATGAGATTGAATTTGGTCCACTTTTTGTGGTATTTCCTTTAGAAGGCACTTGGCACAACTCCCTCCCATGATGTCCAAACCACTGGGCACTTTCTGTTCTTTAGCCCTCTGTGTTATACCATCAGAGAGCGTTTTTACGCCCAATAATTCTGCACAAACACCTTATTTACTTTTTCATTTGCACAGTCTAGATTCACCCGAAAATTGCACTGCTGTACTCAGTTACATTATTGCTGCCATTAAATTGAGTCACTTTACCTGCTTTATAAGATGGCTTTTATTATGAGGTTCTTAGCTTTTAAAATGATGTAAATTATTTATGTTTTAAGTTTGTACATGTGAATTGTCTTTTTAATCTGTGCTTTTATGGTCATATATTTTTTTGGCCAAATTCAGATAATTATGGGGCATATTATCAAGGAGGTTTATCTCCGCTTTTTTGGCTTTAAAAGCCAAGAAAGCGGAGATAAAATTATCTCCCTATTACCTAGCTGTCGCTAACACCAGTTAGCAACAGCTAGTAGGAGATAGCGACCATCTTGGGCCCCACTTTGCATGTCAGTGATATTTATCACTAATGCCATGCAAAGTGGGCGTGCCAAGATGTTAGCAACTGAAAACAGTCGCTAACATCGCTATCTCCTATTACCAACTTTTGGAGATATTCGCGCTAAGCGTGAATATCTCCAAAAGCTAACACCTGCCCTGAGCAGTTCTTAGCCATGTTATCCAATGGGAGGTGGATAACATGGCTAAGAGCATTAGCTCAGCAATGCATGAATATCGCTGACTTTTCAGCGATATTCATTCATTTGCGGCGATTTTTATCGCATTTGCGATAAACCTTGGTAATACCAAGGTTTATTTGCGGTAAAAATCGCTGCAGCTCTGCGGTAAATTTTTGTCTCTAACCAAGCAATAGCGATAATTATCGCTATTGCTTGGTAATATGCCCCTTTGTCTTTTGCTTTGAGTAGCTCACCCATAGATCCCGAATTGAGATGCTCACTATTTCATCTCTGCCGTTGTTTCTACAAAGACAATCTTTATGTCACCATGTAGTTTTATTTCCTGCAGCTCTCCTTAGCACAATAGTTTGAATCGTGCTCTGATGGAAAAATGCCACATCATCTGAATTAATCAAGCCTTCACATGGGGGCTGTGTTCTTGACTTAATATTCATCTCAGTAGGCTTCTACACCACCAACTGAGTTAGAATTTCCAAAATAGAGTTATTTTGTTTTTGCAAACTTATGATAAAAGTGTGGAAGTTATTCCTGTGTCAGGTCATACAAGAGAATTGCAGAAGGTGCAGAATGAGCTATTTCATGGTTTGCTTTCAAGTGTGTTTTTGAAACAGAAAATCTGTAGATAAATGTATTTAAATGAGTACAAAATATATGGAAATAATGTACTACAACAAATGATGGAATGCCACAAGGTTAATAGGCTCAACTCTTATACATAAATTAGCATATCAGCAAACCTAAGGTTTTAATCTGATTTTTCAGCACCAGTTTAGTAAACTTAAAGATGTTTTGCCACACAAACAAGTGCTGGTACAAAATCTGACCTTAACCTGTTTACAGCGGCGGCTCCTCCACTAAAGCGGAAGAGCGTTGCACCACTGAGTTATAATAGTGCAACGTTAATAGCGTTATGTAAATATCATTTTATTTTTCTTTATGGAGCCTGAGCCAGGTTATGGCAGGACGGGGCTGGGCTGTGTCACAGGGAGAGGGAGGAGGAGTGGTATAATGTAGCCATAAGTTGGCATTACAGTTTGGCCGTCCGTCTTGAGCCGGCCAAACCGTCATGAGCACTTTGCTTTTCTCCACCTGGCTGTATTGCACAGCCATGTGGAGAGAACATGCACAGGCTCCCACTCTCTGTCTGAGCACCGAACGAGCCCACTCAGACCAATCATGATGCTGCTGTCATGCTAGTGACAGCAATAGCATTATTGGTTTGGGGGAGTCTGGGAGCCTGTGTGCATCCATGCTGCCAGGAAGAGAAGAGTATGAAGGGGAGGCGGTGGCCATTCATAGGTAAGTGAACTTTTATTTCATATATTTTTTTAATCGAGCCCCCTTCTCCCCCGCCCAACCACTACTTTTGCAAAGCACCCGCCACTGCCTATTTGACCTTCTTCTTTTACAAGCTAATGTCCACATTAACTCATTTAGCCTTGGATATGCCTGATCAGTCACCAGGGACATTTTAGACTTCACAAAGACGTACTTTTTGAAAAATAATGTGGTCCATCAGTTCAGCTTGGCAGGAGAGGTGCCTTACTGCAGTCAAAGAGCTGAAATTCAAGAAATACATCTTAATGCTGTGATCAGGTTTTGATGTTATATCTTTAATTGTGTTTATTGAATGATTTGTCACCATTCTCATGGTCTGGTGGCTCTGGATAAGTCTTGCTCTAGTTGGCAGAAACCATATTTTCTGTTGATCACTAATTGGAAGGCAAGAGCGACCATTAAGATATGGAACGGAAGCTGAAACAGCAGAGAGGAGCGATAAATATATATTATTTTCGTAATTATTCTGTGAATTTTGAAAAACAATCTTAAGAACGAGAAAAAATGTGTCATAACATAATTGATTCTGAGAACCGATTTCAACTGACCCCTTCTAAGACTAACTGGCTTTAAGAAAGGGACTAATGCAAACTGTGTGTGCACTGAGGTCCAGTATTGGGGAAAACAGGGGTGAGAAGTTCTCCCATAAAGACCGTGGGAGGAAACAGCAAATGATCAGAGGGTCAATGGGCCAGATCTATGATACATTTTTGAGGCCACAAATGGCTCAATTTGCAGAATCAGGCTGCTTGTGACAGCAAAAGAATTTTTTGTTCCACAGAATTACAATTTGTGCTTGTGATTGCTATTTGCAATGAGGCTGCTGAGGACCCCTTCTAAATATCTAATTGAAGTGGCATGTATTAATTTTGCGACCAAAATGCGGTCGCAAATCTTTTATATTTTACTGACACCTCAAAGGAGGTGGTAACAAGTTTGCAAACAGGAAGGAGACCCCAAGGGACTCCATTCCCTTGTGAATGTAGACATAAACGTTTTTAAAGTATAGGCAGTGATCCAATTGGCTTCACTACAGCCTGCTCTTAAAAAAATGAAAGTTACACTTTTCATTTTTTTAAAACACATTGGACCCGATTCACAAAAGTAATCTGAGACAAAAGTTTAAATGTATGACTTTTAGTATTCACAGAAGGCCCTTACAATTTTTGATAGCCACAGAAATCACTTATGACTCCTATCTTTACGTCCGCACTCAGGCTGGAATTTCCGCACCCAGGGTTGAATTTACGCCTCAGGTCGGAATTTCCACACCTGCGCTGAAGTTTCCGCTTCCGGGCTAGAATACCTGCATTTGGGCCGTATGATCATTTTCCTCATCATGTATAGGGGTACCCAAACCAGGTCACATATGCTTTATCTGTTGAAGCAAAGTACAGTAGAGCCAACCCTTGTGTTGCACCACACCTTATACTAGGTCAATTACTTATCCTATTGCAACCTCTGTGTTCCAGGTGATTATGACGATGAGGAGGCTGGACCTTCCACCAGTGTTGGGCGACGGGTAATAAAAGGGGAAAATCCACTGCTCCTGCCGGCAGTAATGCCGGCTGCATGTACTGCGCAAGAGGAGGAGGATGAAGTACCGGAGGAGGCAGAAGAATTTGAGGATGATGAAGACTATCAGTCCATCCTCTCAGAGGATGCCAATTCAGATTCCATGGCAAGAAAATTTCCCATATCTGGCAAATTTGGCAAGGCCTCAGACCCTCTGCCCAGCACAGTGCCTCAGCATCAAAAAGAAAGATTGCCTGTCCTTACCATATAGCTAACCAGACACAGCTCACACACTCCCAACACATACAGCACTCCCTCATAGCCCTCACATTCTCTCCACCATCTAAGGAAAGTACCAACCCTTTTGTGGTGCAAGTATCCCCATGGCACCATTCTCCTGTTCTCATGCTTCCACCTGCCCCCCTCCCCCCTGCTGTTTGACTTGGCAGTCTCATCCATGGACGACCCCTGCAGAGATGGCATGCACCTGGCTATGGTGGCCAGTGGGAGCAGGACTTCTTCCAACAGCAGGCAGTTGTGAGGTAGGACATTCGTGCCATAGGAGCTACTCTGTCAGATATGTCTCAGGCCATGTGCTAAAGCCCTCAGGTGGTGGACAGACTGACCCATGTTTTGGACTGGATGAATTGATCTTGGGAAGACTTGTCCAGAAAAATCAGAGACATGATATCATTTAAAGGGAAGAGAGTGCAAGACACCATGCCTTGGCCATGAAGATGATGAAGGGCTTGTTGAAAGTGACTCTTCCCTTCACGGTCAACGCAAGGAGGGGAGCCATCACATCTGTCTGCAGCACATCACACCCACACAGCTGTACCACAGACTGCACAGGACAACAGCAAGGGTACACACCTGCCACTGCCCCTATCCAGGCACTCCCCCTACCTGCACATCTACCACCACCCTTGAACAGGCAATCCCCCAACCTGCAGATCCACCCCCACCCTATGAACAGGCACTACCACCAACTGCACAACCACCCCTTGTCCATGCACGAACACCAACTGTGCAGACACCATCTGCCACTGTAGAGGCACATGCACCACACTAACCTGCACCTCAGTGACAACCCAGACATAATCCCTCACAGGCGATCCTCTCCTCCAAATTTGCAAAGTCGCAAGCATGTTCCCCATTTATCGCATCCCAAAATGTTTGACCAGTGTGAATATGTGTAAATAAAAAGAGTTCAAGTATAACGCCATTATTGCAACAAGCTCTCGTGTGCAGAGCAGATAACTCACAGAATATCTGTCCATGTTTTGTATATGACATTTACAATGAAGTCAAACAAGATAGAGAAAGTAGGATTCAAAATAACATTTTATGTAAAAAAAATAATAGTAGAGAGAAAGGAAAACAAATGATATTTTTAATACAGAAGGAGAAGAGTAGTTGGAGTGGGGTGGGGCAACATAAATATAACATGTCAGGGAGCATCAGGGGAACCAGTCTACATACAAGGGGCAAAGCAAATAATTGTTCAAAAAGAAAATTCTGTCCAACAGGTGAAGTGTCATTCTGGTACTCCTCAATTTTCACAAAGTCCAGAACCTCTGAGTTCGAGGCAGACTCCTAGCTGGCCGATGCAGAACCAGGCACCACACAAGGTTGGGACACACAAGGACTATGGGGGAAACAGTTCGGTGCAACGGACTGGGGTGAGACATTGAAGGTGATGTGGTAGGGAGATTGGGAATGGACAGACAACATGGCTGCAGTCAGGGAATTGACACTGGCAGTGAGGATGGCCATATCTCAAGCATTTTCCTCTTGTATCATGCACAGATCTTTACACATCGGCAGCATGATGCGAGAGGCCATGTCTGGCTGACTCTCACAGGCCCACATCAAGTCCTGTAGTACAGCAACAGGAGTACCAGCACAGGGAGGGGTTTTGGTGGAACAAGAGGGGTGTGGTGCCTCAGGTTCAGAGCCATTGTTGGTGTCTACCTAGCACCCATGATGAGGGGGACTGGTTGCAGGGGATGCAGCTGGAGGCCCCCATGGAATGGGGGGCTCTAGAGTTAGGGAGGGGCTGATGGCAGGCCCAGGTTGTGTAGTGGCATGCCTCAGGGACACCTCACCAAAAGTAAGTAGTGAATTGTCCAGGGTAGATTCGATCTCTTTCCTCCCTGGCTAGAGGTGTGCAGTTCTCCTCCCCACCTTTGATATCCTTGGCCTCCACCTGGTCCATAGCACCAGAGGTGTCTTCCTGTTCTGTCTGTGTGGGCGCAATCCCCTTACCTCCTGATGTAGAAGGTCCTGCCTCATCCTCTTCTTCCTCACTTGTGGCTTGAGGTCATGGCCGCCAGCCCACCAAAGATGTCCTACTCCGAACTGTGTCCTGTTGTTGGTCCTTTTGGCCAACTGAGCCCACTGAATGTAAGACAAATCATGATGTAGTGGTTGTACATGTCAGAACAAGACACATATCTAGATGAGCCAAGGGCAGACGTTGTTCTCCTCTGATCACACTATAGAGTTGTCAGTGATTAGGAGCTTAAATTACGTGTATCTTTACTGTCATCTCTTGAATTAGTCGGACATGGACATCTCACTTGAATTTTGGTGCTTACACAACTGCACTGACCAACCCTCAACTTGGGCATTCTAGTGATCTGTTGTCCTGTCACTGCTACATAGACAACTTCCAAACCCAGTCTACAAATGGAGATCAGATGGTATTGGAATGGACCTGTGATATGGAGTCTTTGCACTTTTATTTCCGAACAAATGTTACCTGCTGTGTAGTACTGTGTGAGACAACATCAATGCCAATTGGGGGACACTCATCCATATAGGGTCTGGGCTATTAGGTCTACTAAGTGGTGAGTCTGACCTTTTGATATTCTCTCACAAAAGCTGACAATCCACTGCCACATATTGGCTTTGAATACTGATCAGGTAGTGCTGTACACGGGTGAACACTAGTGGCTAGTTGTTACAGCTGCCTGGACTTGAAAAATGGCATAGAAGCCACTGAGGGTAAGATGTGTGCCTGTGGACACATTTGGAAAGATTGGAAAACTTCAGAGTCCGGCAGGGATCTGAAAGTCTGTCTTGACTCCATGACACATGATGAGCTGTCTTATTCAGAACCCAAACTCACTGAATGCAATGCAAGCCACAGCATCCAATACCCATTGACCTCTCATACACACACTGGACAGTGTCTGTACCATTCCTCATCATATGCCCTTGATTCACTGTTAGTGGTGCTGGCAGTGCAAATTTCTGTACAAATGCACGTGTGTGGCTCAATTCCCCAGTTGTCATAACGAAACTACCACTCCAAGAATGCACTCTGCCCTGTACAGTCAATGTGCCAAAGTGAGCCATTTGCTTCATGATGACTGCTGCATAGACAAAGAATAGGTAAATGGATGCATCCGACACATGATGGAACAGCTCTGTCTTCACTCACATCATACTTTCAGACACATATTGCATATAATGAACTTACAAGGTCTCTGCTTCCCATGCTCATCCAGCTGAGCATGGAGAGTCAGCCAAGCTGCATGTAGGATCCTCCTGTACAGGGGTAAGAGACGGGGACGATGCACATGGTGGTGGAAAGACTGGCCCAATAGGTCCTCTGCCTTGTGCCGGGCCCATTCTCCCATGCAGGAAATGGAATACAGAAAGTGGTAGACAGGAAGTACATCTCAGGAAGTTGTTGACAGCCATTTTGTGTTCATTTTGAGTCCTCCGCAATCACAGATCAAACCCTCTGCCATCCTGTTGTTCTTTTGCAGAGAAACCTGAAATGATAGTGTAAGAGTAAATCCTAGACATGATACATAAGTTAGAATAGACCATTAGATGAGATCTGAGGCCAGAGAGGGGAGGGGGCTGGCACAACTTCACACCCCAGGGTAGTTTTCTCCTCCTTTGCATTATGGTACATTTAGTCCATATTTAGTACTCAACATCAGAGTTGTCTGTTGTATTACGTTAAATTTGGGGGAAGCAGCGCTGTGTATCCCAGACATATTGTACCACATTCACCCAGAACATCATCACTCCTGTTGGGGCCCATCATTTGTGGGGGAGTCAAATTTGTAGGGGGCAAAAACTATGCAATAGTTAGGAACTTTTGTGATTCAAACACCCATTCTCAAAAGGCCTGGGTAGGTCTCTCAGAACAAGTAAATCTTATCCTCTGAGCCAATAGATTCCTTAGAGACATCCACTACACTGATTGCTGAAATAGGCACGGTCAACATTTTGACTCTTCAACAGCTGTGGTTTACATACAGTTAGTGTGGCTTGCAAAGTAGTCTCAGGATGTAATATTTGGACAGAGTCGTAATTATCCAAATGATCATTTATAACAGAGTACAAACCACATTTTGTCCATAACAAAACAGATTGCTCATGTGAAAAAGTGGCAACCAGCTAACCATAGACTTGCATACCCTGACCTCTGTTATGTGCAATGGCTCTGTTGTCCAGATTCAGAGCTAGCCGAGGTACAAGAGGCATGTGTAAGCCATGACTTACAGCTTTGTTGTGCAAAACACAACAGGCTAATATTATCTTGCATGCGACTTCTGGGGTGTACATCATTACATCCGCTGTACAGTCAAGACATCTGAATCGCGACTTCAATAGACCAAAAGTGCATTCTATGATGGCTCGAGTTTGTATGTGTACCCTATTATACATATGCTGAGGTGCAGTGGTTGGATGTCTGGAAGGTGTGAGGAATTGAGGGGAGAGTGCATACCCAACATCACCTGAGTAGGGAAGATAGGGCAATAGGTTACATTTGCCTCTTGAATTTAAACAGAACGTGATCTATACTTTGGTATATGCAGTGTCTGTTGGGACGGTGTGTGTGGCTTGATGATTCTTATTGTACAATGGAGGTTATTGTAAGGTGGTGTTCATGCATTTTATTTACACATATACCTAATTTTTAGTGCTTGGTGCTTACCCAGTAGCCACATGTTGCCAAATTCTCCAGCTGCCATCTGCCGGGCAAGAGGTGACATGAGGAATAGAAAGCTGTCATGGGTACAGCTGGGAAACACTGCATGCACATCAATGAATCTTACACTGGCATCACAGACACCCTGCATATTGATGGAATGCCATCAGTGTCTGTTATAGAATATGTATGTGCATTGCGGCGGGTTGGCTGAAGGGCCACATCGGTACAACCAATTGCACCCAGCACACATGGGAAGCGGGGAAGGGAGCTAGAAATCCCTATCTGCCCATTGTCTCCCCTCCATTGCATGGAGCATAAGTATGTGGAGGTGTGCTCTTAAATTGATCCAGCTCAGTACCTGATGCAAGCAACGCAACTGCCTTGCCTGAGAGATGCCCACAACGTCACTGGTGACCCTTTGGAATGACCCTGTCGCAAAGAAATGGAGAGCAGAAAGTTTCTTGAGATAATCTGATATGGCATGGGAGCAGCAGGTCACAGATTCAAGTTCCTGCTCCCGCTCACATACCAGTTCCAAGATGACTACCGGAGGGAAATGGTATCTGGCCCTGACAGCTTGGCTGAACATCCCAAATAGGTTTATCCTTTGTCTGAATATCCTCTCTACTTACCTCCTCCTCCTTCTCAGATCCTCTTGCCGCATGGTAGGGGGCAAAGCAACAAACACATTCAGCAACATATAGGAAGATTTGTGTGTATCTGCTTTGCTTTCATATGTGCTGCAGGGCTGGGATTGGCTGTTGGACTTCAGTGTTTCAGCTGGAGCATGGTGGGGGATGGTAGGCACATGGACAGGTGTTTAGCATTGAGGAAAATGATCATCCTGCCCGAATGCGGATATTTTGGCCTGGAAGCAGAGATTCCGGCCCAGATGCGGAAATTCCGGCAGAGGTGGAATTCCGCCCAGGTGCGGAAATTCCGGCACAAGTGCGGACGTAAAGATAGGAGTCGTAAGTGATTTCTGTGAATACGAAAAATAGCAAGTGCCTTCTGTAAATACCAAAAGTCGTAAATGTAAACTTTTTTCTCAGATTACTGTTGTGAATTGGGCCCATCCCATTTAAAAAGCTGCAGATAAATGTATTTCAATGAGAATTAAATATATGGAAATAAGCTACTACAACAAATGACTGAAAGTCACAGCGTTAAGAGACTCACCTCTCACATATCTGCAAATTTAAGGTTCTAATCTGATTTTCCATACACAGGCTCTTGTACATAATCCGACCTTTCCCGGTTTAACCTTCTTCATTTACAAGATAATATCGACTTTAACCCAGTTAGCCTTTGATCTGCCTGACCGGTTACCAGGGACATTTTAGACTTCACAAAAACTGACTTTTAAAAAATAATTTGGTCCATCAGTTCAGCTTGGCAAGGGAGTTTCCCTACTGTAGCCAAAGATCTTAAATTCAAGTACTACATTTTAGTCTTTGTGATCAGGTTTTGATATTATATTGTTAATTGTGTTTATAGAGTAATTTGTCACCATTCTCCTGGTCTAGGTGTTCTGTGCACAAGACCATTTTGGGGAGGGCGTGTTTAAAATAAATTGCTTTATTTGAAAGCAATTGCAGACACTGTGGTCTCCTGTCCTCAGCAGGTCACCTTTGATGGCTGTCATACATAATGGGTCACACATTGCAACCTACCTCAACAATACACATAAGATAGGCCAATTTGCAACCTGCTAGGAATCTCTAATGAAAAAATTAAAGTTTTATACTTTAAGAATAGGGATTACAAAATTTCAATTGGGATAAAATAGCTATTTGGAAATCGCTATTCTTAATGGTTTGACATCTGGCCCTACGTTTCTGGTTAGAAAAAGCTGTCTCAATTGGTGAATTTACTTTGTCACAAGAAACTTATTTTGTGACCTGACCTTGGTATTAATTGATCAGTTTGCAAAACAAGGAATTGCAGTGACTTGCAGTCTGACTTACCAAATTAATATTCAAGGAGTAGGTCACAAATTGTGACTCACTCTGGTTGGTCACAATTACAGCAATGGTGGCCTACTGACCACCTTGCCTGTGATTGCTTTTAAAATGTTTTTTTTTAAAGCAGTACGATTTCCATAAAGGAAATGGGGTGCTTTTAAAACTTTCACTGAGATTTAGCAGTGGTTCCACTCCACCACTGCTTATTCCCCCTGAAGCTTTTACTTCTATTCACATAGGGTAAGCGGTCAAAGAGGATCCCTTTCCTTACACAAATCTCTTACTACCCCAACTTGGGTGTCTGTAACTTTGAATTGATTTGAGCCACTATTACCGTGACAAACCATTGACACATATGGGTAGGAATCACAATATAGGAGGGGATGGACAAAACACGCTCCATCCAAATTCACAATCCATTTCTAAACACATTTTAGGAGTCTGTAAAACTGTACCAGCTCCTAAAAGGGGTTAGTACATAGTGCAAACCATTTTAGTGGTTGAAAACCTACAAATTTAGCAAATCACAGGGTAACCTACTGCTAAAACGTTTTATACATTTAACCCATTAAATGCAGGGTAATTTGGGGGATGCCCATTGTTGTAAAAGGAAAGCAGGCCGGCCATAATGAACAGAGACCTAATAGCAAGGCAAGGACATATTAAGGTTGATGTACTGGAGTCAAAGCTCTGGTTGTCACAATGGTCTGCTTGGAGATTTAAGGTAGTGGTAGTTTATGGGCTAAAGTTGGGGTTTGTCAAATTTACGATAGTGACGGTTCTGATGCCCAGGAAAAATTTGCACTCAACCAGCATAATTAGCATAATTTCAGTAATTTCATTTTACTTGAATTCCTGACATTAAACTATTATGCCACATCACAAAATGTCTTTCCGTTCATGGTAAAAACTTAATTTTAACACATGGGAACAAAGTGAACAACAGAGTGTCAATTGTTGGCAATGCTCTTTTTGCAATTTTTTTGCACAAAACACATTCTCTCGACCATAGTAGATGAGAGGGCACATTTCACATGAAAATGCATTACCAAATTCAAGGTATGCATTTCATCATTACACACAATTTCACTTAACATTGCCAAAATTTTGTGCAGTTGTGCGAACACATATTACCTGAATTTTGCACACCCGTAGTTCTGATATACTTCTGATATACTTCCAGTTTCTGTTGATAATTGTGTAATTCAGTCCTCGCTTCCTGGCACCATTAGAACTAGGAGTATGTATTCAAACAATGAGTGAATGTATTTAATCTTGCTCAGTGTGCATTTCATAAGCTTCCTGTAGAGAACTTTGAAAGTGGATGTCTCTAGATTTGTGGAGTGTGGTATATTGGGTTATGTCATTCAAATACAAGGGTTGGAAATAATGCTGATTATAGGAATATAACTTTTCCCACATTGCACCACTCCTTGTTGATCTTCAGTGTAATTGCTTTGATGAATACTCTGTGAAAGGTTATCACATTGAGTACATTTTTTGAGGTCGCCAACAGTTAATAATCTTCAGAACTCAATAGAAGTAAAGAATGATTAGTTCACCTGCTCATTTGAATTTCTATGGATTTGCTACACAATTGAATTAAATTAATAAAATGAATTTAAAGTGTTGAGCATTTCATTGTCCTGTATTGAGTAAAATATTTGTATGTTTCTAAATGAAATATATTATAATATAACACAGTACTTTTGGCTTTCATGTACTTAAAGAAATTCATGTTGATATTCATCACAGAAAAAAGGTCAATCTTAAATGAGGATTATACAGCTTTATTGTCGACACCTGTCAGCATTTCTGTATCTATGAATTTTCATGTTGCAAAAAGGTCAGAGTTAGACCAACTTGACTTTCTTGCTCAGGAGGGGTCGCACTTTGGGTGGTTTGACTTAGGTGGTCTGGAATTCCAAATGTTTTAGAAGTTTCATAATAACTTCTTCTGGACACCACCAATACTTCAAGGATCTCAGAACCAACACTTAGGGATCAGGACGCACTCTAGCAGAGACCACTAGCCTGGTTCAGTCCTCTTTCTGTTTCAAATGGTCACTGATCATTCCAGGAAAAATGCTGCTTGCAGCTTTTTAAGTCCCAGTAGCAATGCAGAAGGGTAGCCAACTGGAGTCTACTTCTTGGTCCAGTGTACAGGAGAGAGTAAATCAAGCGCTTCAGGTCTCCTCGCAGGTTTCAGGCAGAATATTTACTCCTTTTCTGTTCTCCTGTAGGTACAGAAAGTGTTCTGATGAACTGTGGGTAAGGTGGAAGCTCTGTAGATCTGTAGCTCTGTGGGTGATGTGATTCCTAGACACTCCCTAACTAATGAGGAAAATGCCCTGGGTCAGCCCTTCTCACATTTACAGCACATCCTGTTTGCCTTACTGCAAACTATCCCAGTGTGCAACATTTTAAGGAAATCCAATATGGCACATGCCTCCTGCCCTTTGTGTGCCAGTCAGGGGTGTTTTATGGATATTAGTAGCACCCTCCTGCTAAGCTATAATAATCTAGTTATGGGGGCAAGCCCCCCCTCCCATTGGGCACAGTGCAGCTGACAACCAAAAGAACTACCGACCCATATCCCTATTACCATATCCTATAAAAATCATAGAGAGATGGGTCAGTAGAGCTCTAGCCCTCTTCCTAGAAACCAACAACATCTTGGAAGAGGAGCAGTTTGGCTTCAGACCAGTTCACGGAACGGAGTCAGCCCTGCTGACAGTTATGAATGACCTGCGAATGAGGGCGGACAGGGGAGAATCAGCAACTCTGATTCTGCTTGACCTGTCCGCCGCGTTCGATACGGTGAACCACGGCATCCTGATTGAAAGATTAAGGAACATCGGAGTCAGAGGGGTTGCGCTCGACTGGTTCCGCTCCTACCTGACGGACAGGTGGCAGGCAGTATCTATCCCTCCCTACCAATCCAAGTTCACGAAAGTCCCGCACGGAGTCCCACAGGGGTCTGCCATCAGCCCCATACTCTTTAATATTTACATGCAACCCCTGACGCGGATCATCAAAAGCCATGGCATCAGCGTGACAAACTATGCAGACGACACCCAGCTGATAATCTCGCTGGACGAAACTCGAGCAAGCTCAACTGAAACTTTCCACACCTGTATGCTGGACATGTCTCTCTGGCTCAGTCAGAACTCACTAAAATTCAACAGTGAGAAAACTGAAATACTACATTGCACAGTAGGAAAAATCCCCAAAAGTCTACCGCCAGATTTCTGGCCTCAATCGCTAGGGGACTCGCCCACCCCAGTGAGCTCTGTAAAAAACCTAGGATTCACTATCAATAACAAACTAAGCCTAGAGACCAACGTCAACAAGCAGGTTAGCTGCTGTTTCGCCTTATTAAGAGGACTCCGAAGACTGCTACCTCTCCTGCCCCCACAGACCAGAGCGGACATAGTCAGGAGCACTATCCTCAGCCGCCTGGACTACTGCAATGCTCTCCTGCTGGAATCCCCTGCCTATCTCATCTCCAGACTCCAGAGTGTCCAGGCAGCTGCAGCCAAACTGGCACTCTCCTGTGAACGTAGATCTTCCACCACTCTTGCCCTGGCTGACCTACATTGGCTGCCCATACACCAAAGGATCTGCTTAAAATCCCTATGTATTGTTTTCAGGGCAGTTCATGGGCTAGGCCCCCAACCACTCCAATACAAATTTAAGTGGTATGAGCCCAGCCGGTCTCTTCGATCCTCATCCTTGAACTTCATCAGTATCCCCAGGATCAAGAAAGCCACCTGTGGTGGACGAGCTTTCAGCATTGCTGCAGCCCACTTATGGAATAAACTACCCCTGGACATCAGAAAAACTAATGATCTCCTGACCTTTCGGAAAAAGGTGAAAACTTGGCTTTTCCCAAAAAATCCTCCTAAAACCCTTCGCAATAAATAAATCTACCCGGTTCAGCATCTCGCTCATGCTCCTGTCCCCACAAAGCTTTAGCTATGTACCTAAGCGCCAGGATGCCCGTAGGGTTACAGAGCGCTCTACAAATGCTATAAATAAATAAACCATGTGTTCTGGGATGAAAGAGTTTCCCTATTCCAGGTATCTCCTTACACTAATCTATGATTGGCCAAGTCTCACCTCTGCTCCTTTCAAGTCAATACATTTCTGGAACATCCCCAGCTTTCCTTCCTGAGTTGATATTATTCATCTGCTCTTTACCCAGCTCATACTTTCAGCAGGCCTATGCTTTTATCCTGCTCTGGGATAATTTTTCACACTTCATTAAGGTCAACAAATGACAGGGTAGCCGCTGGCCAGCTATGCAATTTACCATCTAGGAGATTCAGGCAGGGAAATGTAACATTTCAAATGGTGAAAAACAATGTTACAGTCTGGGCTCGGGGAGAGGAGAGAGTATTAATAGAAGAAGACAATAGAGGTGTGAGACGCCGCTCATAGCAGACCCCGAGTCAGAAGTATTATGAGAATGGGAAGCAAGGAACTTAGGAGAAAGGAATACCTCTCTCAAAACCATACAGCCCACTGCATCACCATGAATAAAAACCCTGCTCACAAGGGACCCAACAGGGGAGGAAGATCCCCAACTGCTCCCTCCAACCCCTATAGAGCCCCACCAATAGCAATAAAATATACTGAATGTATTTATAATTTGCCTTTCATTTGGACAATTAGACCAATACTTACATAGCTTTTCTGGATTTCCAGGGTGCTCTTGTTCTTAATAAGTTTTATGAGTAGCTGTTATTTACATGTTCAGATACTAGATTATGGATTAGTGCTTAGATCATGATGAGCTAACTTCCACTTATGACAAGATAGCCGTTGGGCCATGACTACTAATTTTGTACTAAATTACTGCTATAATCTCCTATTTTTTTATTTTCTGTTTTGGTACATTTCTTCTCCCCTCCTTTCCCTCTTCATTTGGTTTCTTCCCCTGGAAGCTGATCTTAGAATGCTTGTGTTGTCCGCCAGTTGTGAGGAGAGCTGATGGCCATTAAAGGAGTGCTTAGAACCTACTCTGGTCCCTGTCATTCTTGAACTCACCACTGTCGACGAGTTAAGGTGGTGAATCCTGATCCTGAAGAAGTTGGTAGAAAGGTTGAACTACACCAAGCCAAGTATAAAGAGTGGTATGACAAAAGGAATAGAGTTAAAGTTCCAAAGTGGAGAGTAGGTGATGTGGTGCAGATCAAGAGAAGCATGAAGGACTTACACAACCAAAGTAAATGTTATCCTCTTTGTTGAGTTGCTAAAACATTCAACAATGTAGTTCTTCTCGAAAATGGAGAATGGTGGAGTTCTGACAAAGTTGTCAAATTTAAAATATGTTCAGCAGATAAATAGGGAGGTGTGTTATAATCTCCTATTTTTCTCTTTTCTCTTTTGGTACATTCCTTCTCCCCTCCTTTCCCTCTTCCTTTGGTTTCTTCCCCTGGGAGCTGATCTTAGAATGTTGGTGCTGTTCGCCAGTTGTGGTGAGAGTGGATGGCCAATAACGGAGTACATAGAACCTACCCCGGTTCCATTAATTCTTGCACTCAACACTGTAGACGAGTTAAGTTGGTGAATCATGATCCTGAAGAAGTTGGTAGAAAGGTTGAACTGCACCAAGCCAAGTATAAAGAGTGGTATGACAAAAGGAATGGAGTTAATGCTCCAAAGTGAAGAGTAGGCGATGTGTTGCAGATCAAGAGGAGCGTGAAAGATTTACACAGACAAAGTAAATTCTACCCTCCTTGTCGAGTTTCTAAAATATTCAAGAATGCAGATCTTCTCGATAATGGACAATGGTGGAGTTGTGAAAATGTTTTCAGCAGATAAATAAGGGAGGTGTGTTATAATCTCCTATTTTTCTCATTTCTCTTTTAAGACGTTCCCTCTGCCCTCCATTCCCTCTTCCCCTGGGAGCTGATCTTAGAATGTTTGTGCTGTTCGCCAGCTGTGAGGAGAGTTGATGGCCAATAAAGGTGTGCTTAGATCCTACTCTGGTTCCTGTCATTCTTGAACTCAACAATGACATTGACAGAAATGATGTATCTCACAAAAATTGCATTTTTTTTTACATGACTAGTACTTGGAAAGTGTTATTGCATGAAGGTCTTACGAATGGGGGCGTGGCTTGACTGCCGATGGGAATGGCGGCGTGAGCTCGGAGCTCCGCGCCCGATCCCTCTCTTATCCTGATTATAGAGCGGCAACCCACACGAAACTAAGCTTGCAATAGTGTCATAGGGAACGGAACTGAGACAACACAATCAAAAGCTGAAGAAAATATCCGTAACTCACAGTGGCGACGGAGCGAGAACCGAAAGATCTTCGGCCGGAGGAACCCAAAATGGCGCCTGAGAGGTGATCGGGCCTCGGAGGAGGGGTCCTGTGCGGACAAGTGGAGCTCCGTAGAGGCCTGTGAGGAGAAGCGCTGGACGTCGCAAGGTGAGCGAGGACGAGTGGAGCCGTGGTGCGAGCGAATACAGCGTCCCATTCGGTACCAAGCCTGAGGGTGTGCGAAGGGACCGGCAGATGGCAGCGGACGAGGGGCCGGAGCGAGAGGAGGCGAGGCCTGTGGAGGGCTGGGAAACGGAGCCCAACGATAGCTGGCAAGGACAGAGCAGTGCTCTGGGCAGGCAGACACAAGGTACTGGTTGGTTTCAAGGGAGAGCGCTGCCTCAGGACCTGAATGCGGAGAAGGGGGTGGCGGCATAGCGCAGAGACAGCTAGCGCTGAGCTGGATGAAGAGGAGCGCCGGCTGCGGGACGGAAGGGGCGCCATCGGTGCAGCCAGGAGAGTGCCTGACTTGGGCCAGGACCTGACGAGATAGTAGGGTGCTCGGCGGATCAGAGGACCGGAGCACAGCCAGCTAAAGCTCCCTTATAGTCTGTCACACAGCGCAACTTGGTGAGGGAATCCCGGGCCCCCTGAGACACATCTAGGCTCCTGGGGGACACGATATACCCAAGGCCGGAGCGCAGGAGGGCCGAGAAGGGCGTATTGGAGGACCCGGTTCGGCGGGAGGGAGAGTGGAAAGGCTGGGCGCTTCCCCACTGCGCCATTCTTGTGCACTCTGATATCCATGTGAGCTTCCCTGCATAGCGCCTGGCCATATCACTAAGAGCAGGGGGAGGGCACGGCTTGGTGACCGACCCACGGCAACATTGCTAAGGCCATTTGGGCACGAGGCGGAGGGGGTAAAAATCGCTAGCCCAATGAGCCAAGAACAATAATTAGATCTGAGAGGCTTGCAAGAGGCCGCAGCCCTGGGGACACAACAAACCACTGGGCCGGCACAGACGACGGAGTTCTGAGACAACCGGAGAGGGGCTGTCGCCGGCGATTGGACCGCCCCTCCCCCTCGACAGGCTCGGAGTTGGGAATACGGGTGCGACATAAGGGGTCCACGAGACATGGGCGACGGTCCGCAACATGGGGAAACCCAAGGGGAAGACGGAGGGCACCTCGACAGAGGAGACGCAAGATCCTGTTGTGGTGGGACCAGCGGACCTCCAGCAGATGCAAGACCGTATTCTTGACGCCATAACAGCCTCAAAAGACGCCTTGCAACAAGACATTGCGCGGGTGGCGTCCGGGCTCGGGCTACTCCGAGCAGACCATGCCAAATTGGCGGATAGAGTCAAACAGAACAAAGCAGCGCTGCAGGAACTGACCCCCGATCACTCAGTCCTGAAGGGGAAGATGGAAGATGCCATTGTCCGGATGCGGACGTTGGAGAAGAGGGCCGAGGACGCCAAAAATAGGAGTTGACGCAATAATATCGGCTTGATCGGCCTTCCGGAAAAAATTGAAGGGAGCGATATGTTAGGCTACCTGGACTTCTGGCTCAAGATGACAGTGGCCCCAGAGGGCCTGTCCCCTTTCTTCACGCTTGAACGAGCACCTCGGGTTCCATCCAGGCCTCTCAAACCGGGCCAGCCACATAGACCGGTTATAGCACGGCTACTCCACTATAAAGACAGGGACTTGCTGCTGCATAAAGCTCGACTGGATGGCCCATACCACATAGACAATAGTAGGGTCACCATATTCCCGGGCTACACCTACGAAACATAGCGATTGAGGTCCTCCTTCCTATCGGTGAAACGCGCACTCAGAGATGAGGGTATACGGTACTCTCTGCTTTTCCCGGCCAGATTACGAGTCGTATTGGATGGTACGGCTCGTTTCTTCCATACCCCGGAGGACGCCTGGACGTGGATAGAAACTTATAAAGCAGGAACCGACGGCACGCGTCAACAGGAAAAGGAGATGATGAGAGCGACACAGGTGCGGAAATCACAAAGACTCCGCGGGAAGAGACGGGGCACCCGAACACCGTCGGCCTCACAAACATTGGAAAAACGAAAGGCAGCGCTGCAAGCAGTGGTAGAACTGTCGGGTGCCAGCCCGCCACTATCGAAACGAGGCATGGGCTCAGAGGGAACTAACACAGGGTCAGAGACAGACATATCAGTGACGCAAGGCACCAAGGGCCCAAAGGTGACACCGAACTCAGCAGACAAAGTGCTGGATTCCTGACACGTGAGAATTCGGATCTATCTCATAACATTGATTGTCTAACTTTGGTGGGGACAGTGTACGGTGACCTGTGGTCGAGAACGCGATAACCGCATATCATTTCTCAGGGATCCTAGAGGGGCGGGTTACAGTTGGCTCTGCCGCCCGTTGGTCCAGAGCCTACCCCTAACAGCCCTTAAGGCTAATGCAGCGACGACTGCAGGATAGACTGGAGATAAGTTGAATGGAGGGAGTTTGGACGGGGGCTGATGGGTTGCTATTGGGTCCTGTTCTGGGGAGGAGAGGGTGGGTGACGGTTGGGGATGTTCCTTTGAAATGGATGTTTAAATTCGTTGTTGGGAGGGGAGTGGGGCGGGGTACAAGGGGAATTGTTGGGGAGGTTCCACCACTGAAGCTAGATCGACAGTCGGTCGGATTAGTACTGTGAAGACATGGGATTATGGTTGACTTTGATAACTTGAAGTATGTGACCTGGAATGTGAGGGGGCTCCATACGATGGTGAGAAGGCATAAAGTTCACTCTTATTTAACTCGTAGAGGGGTCCAGATTGCTTTTCTCCAGGAAACGCACTTAACGGCAGCAGAAGGGCTTGCTCTGCAACGCAGATGGCGGGGTAAAGTGTTTAGTACTGCATATTCTGCATACGCTAGAGGGCCGTTGATTTGGATCAGAGCCGGAGTTCCCTCCCAGATGACCAGACAGGTGATCGACCCTGAGGGTAGATTTGTGGCTGTGGCGGGCAGGCTACGGGCCGAGACATCACCCTATGCAGCATATATGCACCCAACACGGAACAGCTGGTATTCCTGGGGAATCTATCGGGGACACTGGCACATCTACTGGCGGGACCAATAGTGGTTGGGGGGGATTTTAATTCAGTAACGGATGTATCGCTAGACAGGTCCCACCCTCCGCTCAATGACTCCCCGGTTCATAGGTTGGCTAAGGGCAGGTTGGAATGGCAGGCATAATGGAATCTGGTGGATGCATGGCGATCACGACACCCAGCTGACCGGGATTACTCATACTTCTCAAGAGTGCACGAGCTTCATGTCTGGTTGGACGCGATGCTGTGTTTTCCACTGATAATGCCATTAGTGGTGCAGACTGAATATCTCGCCAGGACAATTTCAGACCATAACCCCCTATTGATCACCCTAAACTGGATGCCCGAGATTCCGTGTGTTCCCATGTGGAAATTATGACCTGACACCATGGATGACCCGCTGTTTCAAGCGATGCTGGAAGACGGGATTAGGCAGTATTTCGAAGTAAATGTGGATACTGCCACGACTAGGGCAGCAGAATGGGACGCCTACAAGGTTGTCACCAGGGGGCTCTGTATTGGGAAGCAGGCGGGGGATCGTAAGGTTCTCCTGGGGGATCTTGACACAGTGGAGGGAAACCTCCGGAAAATTGAAATAGTGAGGCCGGGACACCCTGAGCTCCAAGAGAAACTCAATGCAGCTCGAGAGGCGGTTGCAGTAGAGGTGGAGCGACTCCGCTGCTTTGACTTCAAGGCTTACTCAAACAGAAGGCATGCGGAGGAGGACAAGGCGGGCACGCTGCTGGCGTTGCTGGCCAACCCCGAGAGACGACATTCACCCTTTCTGGCTCTAGAGGATGATGAGGGAGCTATGATGTACACACAGACTGAAATATTGCAGGGTTTCACGAGGTACTATGAAGAGCTCTACAAAAGTAAGATAGCAGAGGGAAACCCAGCACTGGATGCCTTCATGGCTGAACTGGATCTACCACAACTAGATCCCGACCAAACAGAAGGTCTAGGTAAGGATATAGACCTAGCGGAGATTCGAGGTGCTGTAAAACGCATGGCTCGTAATAAAACTCCGGGACTGGACGGTTTGCCGGTGGAATTTTATAGTAAATATGTAGACCTATTAGCGCCAAGGCTACTGGAGGTATACAAAGAGGCCAAGGAGGTGGGATGTTTACCCCAATCGATGAGGGAGGCACTGGTGATACCGCTCTTGAAACCAGGGAGAGCGGGTAGCGACAAGACCTCCTATAGGCCGTTGTCCATGCTAACCACGGACTATATGATCCTTAGCAGCATATTAGCGGCCCGCTTGCTACCATATATGACTTTGTTGGTCCACAACGACCAGTCGGGGTTTATCCCCAAGCGTAACACCACCTTGAATATTCGGAGACTCATACGCCTCATGACCGTCGACGACTCTGAAGCACAGGTACCCCTGATCCTCTCCGTAGACATAGAGAAGGCTTTTGATAGCCTGGAGTGGGACTACCTGTACAAGGTTTTGCGACGTTTCGGATTGGGTGAGGAGTATATAAAATGGACGAGAGTCTTATATACCTCTGCGACGGCAAGGGTACCGGTGGGGAGGCTGATATCGCCTCAGTACCCGATGATGCACGGGACTAGACAGGGGTGCTCACTGTCCCCCCTCTTGTTTGCCCTTGCAATGGAACCTTAAGCTTGTGAGATCAGAACGGGAAGGCATTACAAAGGGTTAGCTGACAGGGAAGGGAGACACTTGATATCCTTATATGCGGATGACTTATTGCTGTTCCTGGAAAAAGCGGGGACAGCTCTGACCGGAGCAGAAAGATTGCTGCATAGCTTCGGGGAGATCTCGGGCCTAAAAGTCAACTCGTCCAAAATGTGCATGTTTCCTGTCCAACGTGGAGAGCCCAGACCGGAGGGTCACCGGCTGATCAAATGGGAACCCACCTGCTTCAAATACCTCGGTGTACATATATACCGTACTCCGGCAGACATGCTGGAAGGCAATTCGGGTCGATGTATACGAGCATTGAAAGTCAACATGGCCTTCTGGGCGACTCTACCTCTGTCATTGATGGGCCGGATCTCCCTGTTAAAAATGGTGGCCCCACCAAGACTTTTATATTATTTCCGCACGCTACCTGTGTGGATACCTTGCTCCATTTTCAAAGCGCTGAAATCGCAGGTCTCCTCCTTTCTTTGGGGGGCGGGGAGATGTAGGGTTGCCCAGAACACGCTCATTAGACCAAAGACGAGGGAGGACTTGCAGTCCCAAATTTCAAACTTTACTATTTGGCAGCGCAACTGCAGCAGTTTACTCAGGAGGTGGCAACAGTTTTCAGGGGCCAAGAGCAGGAGAGAGAGAGAGGTACACCGCGACACATCTTGGCTTATATAACACTGCAGCAGAAGCTGCACTTACGTGATCTAACCATTGAGGAGCTAACGTTCCGACTTTGCTGGAACAGATCGCAATGCCTTGCAGGAGTGCAACACCCGTATGCACCAAAAATTCCACTTGGGATGCTGATGGCGTTGCCGCACGGAGGGGACTGGTCCCAACTGCGGACGTGGGAGGAGGCGGGACTACAAGTTGTGGGTGATCTCTATGAGGATGGGGCCCGGCTGCCCTACCAAGCGCTCCAGGAAAGATTTGATCTGCCTAGGGGGGACTTCTTGTTACATGCCGCGATTACCAGGGCGATACAAGCACACTGGCGGGAGGGACTAATGGAACCCACAACATAATTGGCCTGTCAGTATACCATGATGGCAGCGGGCACTCACAAGGCAGTCACATGCCTATATGGCAGAATGCTCCGTAAAAACCTGTCCCCGTTGACTGTGTTGAAAACTAAGTGGGAAGCGGACATAGGTAAAGAGATCCCGGAGACAGCCTGGGCACAGATAGTGAGACGTGCCCGTAAGAGTACTAGAAACGCTCGCTTTCAACTAGTGCATTTTTTCATATTGCATAGGGCATACTTGACCCCGGGGAAAGTCCGGAAATATTTTGGAGTACAGGAAGCAGCGTGCCCAAGATGTTCTAGGGAGGCAGTAGAATTAGATCACATGCTTTGGACTTGCCCGGGGCTGGGAGATTATTGGAGGGCAATAGGAGAAGTTTTGAACGGGCGACGGGGAGACAAGTACAACTTGATATGGCTGTCGGGGTTCTGCACTGGTTCCCACATGCCCCCAAGCACAGGAATACCAGCAAATTCATTGACATGGGCCTTATATTGGCCAAGCGAGAGATTACTCGGCATTGGAAGGCAAGGGCTGGTCCATCGTATAGACGCTGGATGAGTGAATTCCTGAAATGGGCCACCTGTGAAAGCACCCTTAGATATCAGATGGCACGCAGGCGGCGAGATGACAGAGCATTAGCCGCAGCGTCAGCATGGGAGGTATTGGTGCAAGCCCTGAGGGATCTCGAAGTACAGGATGAAGAGGAGGAGCTAGACGATGAAAGAGAGCCCAGACAGCAAGCCCAGGACACACTACACTCCATAACGTCTAATGCTCCTGTTTCATGACACCAGAAATAGACTGCGATATTCTGCGAAGTGGTGGGACTGTGGGTGGGGGGAGGGGGGAGAGACCACATTAGGGATAATAGGAGACAGCATTGGGCACACCGGGACCCCTAGCGAACACTGTAGGGTGCACCCTCAGTCCATAGCACATAACACCATCAGACTACTGAGGGACTCCCCGACACGACAAAGAATAATGACACCTAACATAGAGAGAGGTGGATATTGACAGAAATAATCGTCAGATGAGAGATCTGCAAGATTATGATCGGGGAGGAGCTACAGAAGATATAAGCGAGCGTCGAGTAAATTCGATTGTTTCTTTTAGCTGCCTATTTGATTGGGTTTTGTGGGGAGGAGGAGGGACTTGTGTTTCAGGGGTTGTTTTGAAAAAGAAAAAAAGGAGAAAAGCAGACTTGAGATGCTCCTACTAGTTGGATGTTATGATCTAATATTGAACAGCCTTTTCTTTGTTCTGATATACGCCGCCCGACCTCCGGGATGTGGGCAACAGGGCTGTGTAAAGATTGAAGCAGACGGTTAATGCAATACACCCACTAGATAGGGGAGAGAGAAATGTTGTAACATTTGATATATATAATGCCTGCAATAAAAACACATTTGAAAAAAAAATGAAGGTCTTACGAAACATGTACGTTCATATGCTAAAAAAAAGAAACCCAATAAAAAGTTATAAAAACAAATAAAAACAAAATACAAGGCAATTCCCATACCAATTTATAAAAATAGAGTAAATTGTAATAGAGTATGTAACACCAAAATGATAAAAAAAATCCAATTAGTAAAACTGGAGTAATAAATGTTTAAAGTTTAAATAAAAACTAGCGCCTTAAAGATCAAAGCACCAACCGCAGACATCTAGATGTGAGAAACTGGGTTAAGGTAAAAAACATGGCACACCACAATGGCGCACGGTCAGATTCATAAGGTTGATTGGGCCAGTTGAGTACTTACCTTCGGACTTAGAGGACATTTTGAAAACATGTTCTGAGAAGGTAAAGTTAAGCAGGGCAAAGCTGAAGGTGCCGTCCGATGAGGGAGCTACTGGACAAATCTGCAGGGAAGATTTCTACGTTTGTATTTAGTCATTTTCTTAGATGTCGAAAACCTCCAGCAAGATGTCGCTGGAGGCTGCAGATGACAAGAGCTCCAGATGGCTAGATACCCCGTTGCTGAAGGACCGCTGTAGTTAAGACTTCCTTTATGTCCTGTCACCATCTAAAAGTCCCCTGGGCTCTGTTAACCAGGCCAGGAGCCAATGCTCTGTCCTTTAAAGGTAGATGGTAATTGGTGTAATTATAAGTGTCTAAGACAACATAATTGTAAGTCCCTTGTACATGGTTGGGCATGTGGGTTTAGAGACCCCAGTGGACTTGTGCAGTGCTGCGGTGTCCTTTTAAAGCCAGACCTGACTTGCAGGCTGATTTTAAATTGAAAAGGTGTCCATATTCGACTTTGTAATTGAAATTACTTCTAAAGTCTAAAACTACCTTATCGCCCGAGGGGTTCCAAAGGCAGAGTGCCTTGTTATAAAATGCAGGGACATTATAAAATATGTTAAATATGCTGTGGCGGGGACCAAACAGCCAAAGTAATGTTTCCCAATTGTAGTGCTGCTACATCCATAGGCTAAAATGGGAAGGCTTTCTTAAATGTTATTAAAGTCTACTTGTGATTGGAGTTAGCTAGCAACATAATTCACAGTATCAAAATAATAGTTACAATAAATCCAACAATGTGCCATGGTTGGTTTATTAAAACTACTGGAGGAATGTTGTTTTAGAACTCACTGCCCTGAAGTTACATAAAACAGCCCTGTAACAGCCTCTTCTGAATGGCCAGTGTCTGACAGCTCGTAGCTGCTCCCCGATTAGATGTGAAGAGGCCTGGGACTGAAACAATACAGCCATTTTGGCAGGGGAGATTTGCTTCCTGTAGAAGCCAGGGACAAGGACAGGAAGAGGGCTTGGGAGATAAACTGAACATCAAAGATAGAAAAACAGAAGTCACAGGACCCAGAACAACCCCCACTTACTTGATCCCCAACCTTTAATTAGATCAGGAGAGGGCTGGAAGGGAAATGTAGGGAAATAGCCACACCTGTGGGTTGGGTTAGCTAGATCTGATTTTTGGAGAATAGTGCATTCTGAATCAAAAATATGCCACACTTTCCAGGAAGAGATTATAGCAGAGGGTGGCAACTTGAACCCCATTGGTTGAGGTGTCTCCCTCTTTCCAGTGCAAAATGGGGAATAAATACGGAGAACTGCAGGAGCCCCAAAGATCCTGGCCTAAAACAACTGGAGAAGAAGGACTTCCCTGCTGGGCTCTTGAATGGCACAATAGAGGACTGCACTCAGAAGGACTGTACCTGCTGTACTGTAAAGGCTCCATACAAGAAGGACTTTGCGTGTCTTTAAGGATAGGGAATGAACTCTGTGAGCTGCAAGAGGCAGAAAGTGCTGGAGAACACAACCTGCAAAATCAACTACAAGGGCTACTCCAGATGACCAGCTTCACCTAGATTTTCCTGGACTGACCAGCTGCATTGTGGGAGTTGGAGTCCCAGACACCAAGAGGCAAACTAGAGCTCTGAACCCTTGGCTGTTGCTGTGGTACATTTCCTGCATCAAGAACCCTTCAGAAAAGAACTCCTGAAGGTTTGGGAACTTTTGGCCAAGTTGGTGAAAAAGCTACAGAGGGAAACTGGCATCGATAACAAGAGTCAAGTAGGTAATGTCGAACCGCAACTTGGCTTGACTGCACAGGTTTGCCCCGCTGAAAGCTCCACAGCTCCTTGCAATCGATGACATAGAAAAAGACTTCCAAGGCTCACTAAGGCATCACGCTGCAACGGGCCGCTGTCGTAGACTCGAAATCTGGATCTGAAGACGCGACCAATTCGACATTGAGAGCAAAATCTCAAAAAAAGTGGCTAAGTCAGAAGGTAAAAACATGACCGGGCCCAACCACTCATCATATCCAACCCGCACTTGGCCTGAAAGTTTTACTTTGTCCCGGTCCAGCACGACCTGATGGCCGCGGTTGGTTCATTACAATTTTTGCGCTAGAAAGCAATGTTATTTTATTTAACACTTAAAACCGGTTACCTACATTGGGTGTTTGTTGTTTTGGTGTCATTTTAAAGATAGAAATTGCCTCTATTTTTATAAATTGGTGTTGGATTTATATTGTGTTGTGTCTTTTATTTATTTAATCCTTAGGTGATATTAAATGATTTACACAATGGTCTCCTAAGTTAAGCTTGACTGTTCATCTGTCAAACAACCAAGAGGTAAATAACCCACATTCCTACAACTGCTGAACAGGTTTTCCTGTTGAGGAGAAGAGCATAGCGGGAACTGCCAGACATTCAGGCCAACTGACGATGCACCATGGGCAGATAGATGAGCCAAGTTGTCCTAGTCTCCTATCGGTTCTCAGGGCAGTTTTTAGCCAAACAATGTCTAAGTCCCAAGTTTAGAATTTTAGCTATCTGTTTACTTTAGCACCACTACCGCCATGGGTGCAGGACTGGAGGGGCAGCACTTGGGGGGTTAGAGCTCACTCAGGCTGGGATCAGGTGCTTCTTCATGATCGTTGGAGCCTTTTCTGCCCCTGAGGCTCTGATTAGAAGGCCAGCAAACTAGCCCTTGAAGTCACTCTGATAGTCCTGGGTTAAGCAGTAGAACAGAGCTCAAACAGCAAGGCGGGGCTCTCCGGGTTCAAGGAAGTCTTCAGGCAGCAAAGCAGACCTTCTAGGTATGTAGAAGCCTAAATTGAATCAAAGACATGTTAAGCAATTTCACAATGGTAGCTCACATCCATAATTTTTGGCTGTTGGGTATTTACATGATTGAGAAATATAGTAAGCAACCAGAAGTGCTTTATCCACAAATACAACTTATTGCTTAGCTAGCAACCTTTGGTACATCATGAGTGCTGTCTCTTGAGCAAGCCTTGCAGTCCATTATATTAGAAGCTGCATATTTCAACAGAGTACATTAGTTCACAAAAGGTGAGTGTAAGCTGCACACGTTCTACAGGCCTTGTATTTATTGTCATCATTGAGTATCATAGATATGAGCAAGACAAAAATGGACTCTAAGCAAGACAGAAAAATATGCGCCCACAGGTGCAGCAGGGCAGTCTCCGTAGTACACAGAAGGCTACTGCTGCAGTCAGTCCTCTGAGGGTCCTTCCACAAGTACAGAAAGGGAGCTGAAGAATGGATCTAGGGTTCCCTTTTTATCCCTGCTGCCTCCTTTGAAGAAAGAGAAGTTTCTAGAGAAGTCCCTGTGAAGTGCTCAAAGTTTCCTGCTTCCCCTGCCCTGGCTGCAGGCTGGCTGCATGTACAATACAGCGGTGACAAGTCCTTTATGTGAAGAAAGACCACAGCCTACTCAGTTGCATATGGAATTGTGTGCAGCTCCGACCCCCTATCCTGCCAGTTGATGAACCATCTATGCACACCTAATCCCTCTGTTGTGTGGCTGTTTGAGGGCAAAAAACAAATTCCAACAGTCAGCTACACCCAGTCATGTGACCCAGGAGCAGACTGCAGGTACCAAATAGTTGCAACAGAAAAATTCCAAGGTTCTAAAAGTGGCATTTTCAAAATTGTAATTTAAAATCTGACTTTACCATTATAGAGGAATTTTATTTACATTTCTCAGGCAGCCAAACATGAACAGTCTACCAGTTCCCAATCAAACGTTAGCACTTATTAAAGTAACAGGGCAACCAAATGTTATCCTATGGTAGAGGTAGGCCTCACAGTAGTAAAAAACGAATGTAGGAGTTTTTCACTGTTAGGATATGAAAAACTTAAAAGTACATGTCTAATATTATAATTACAATGCTTTCACCCTATGTGCTACCGAAGGCCTACTTTAGGGGTTACCTATATGCAATAAAAGGGGAGCTTAAGGCTTGGTAAGGGGTTATGTTGCCAAGTCAAATTGGGAGTTTGAGACTGCATTTAGGCGAAAATGGTAGACTTGGGCAATGTTTTAAAGGGATACTTAAGTGAATGGCACAGTAGGTGCTGCAGTCCTGATAGTAGCATTTAACTTCCAGGTCATGGGTATATGTTGTACCACTTTGCTAGGGACTTATAAGTAAATAAAATGTGCCAATCTGGTGTAAGCCAAGTTTGCCATGTTTAGAGGAAAGAGAACAAGCTCTTTAGCACTGGTTTGCAGTAGTAATGTGCACAGAGTCCTTAAGCCAACATAAAAAATTCAGGAACATGGGAGTGTGAAGGTAAAACGTTTTGGGAAAGACCACCCTAAGGCCAAAAGGTCTAACACTATGGGCCCGATTCACAGACCTAATTTAAGACAAAATCCTAAACTAACTACCATTTTGGTATTCACAGAAGGCAATTACTCATTTCGGTATTCACAGAAGTCAGGACTCCTAAATGCCTTCTGTGAATACCGAAAGTCTTAAAGTTAGGATTTTTCTCAGTTTAGGAGTAGTAAAGTTAGGACTCCTAACTTTACTACTTTTTTTAAAGAAAAAGGAACGGAGGCCAACTTAGGCCCCAAGGATCCCATCCCTCAAGGCTGAAATGTAAAAAGGAGGGGGGCAAGCCACCATCCTTGACCCTTTAATGACCCCCGGGACCCATCTCCTTAGTCTGCTCCCAGTTGGAAGTGATCTACCTCCCAAAAGAATCTTGGGGAGGGAGGCCCCCCCATCCCCTTTTACAAAATGGACGACCCGAGGCATGCGGTCCCCGGGGCTTGAGAAGGCTCAGGAATGGGGGTCTCTTAGCCACCCTAACTTTTTTTTAATGTTTGGCCTCGAGTCAGGACACCAGATCCTATGAAGGCTCAGGGAGGAGACCACAAGGAGCTTCCTCTCCTTTTTTATTGTATTTGGCTCTGGGGGATAGGGTCTCTGGGATCTATTAGGGCTCAGGAGGGGGCTGGTTGCTAATCGCAAATAAGGAATGAATCCCCATTTATTCCTATGGGCCTTTAGGCCCATAGGAATGAATGGGGAGTTATTCCTTACTTGCGATTAGCAATTAGCTAATCGCAAATAAGGAACCTGTAGGAATCACAAAAAATATTGCGATTCCTACATGAATCTCGTTTTGCGAGTCTGGAATAGCTATTCCCTATTAATCGCTATTTCAGACTCGCAAAACTTCACAATGATGAATCAGGCTGATAGTGTTGGAATGTATTTATTTGTCTACCAGGTAGGGCAGATAAAGATCTGTATATCTAAATATCAGCTGCTTAAGTGCTTTCAAATTGTTGCATAAAACACATCTCTAACTTCCAGTAGTTTCAAAGTCCAGGCATGTGGCAAAAAATTGCAACATACAAAAAACTGGTATTCCATGCATCCTATGTGTGCACAGCTTTTCGTGATCACATCCTTCAAAGTAAAAGAGGTTAATTCCAGGCCGAAACATCATATTATGTTCTTTCATTTAGGAACGCCCTACGGTCAAAAAGATCCTGTCAGACTTTGGAAATACGAATTATAATAAAGGAAAATAAATCTACGGCGGCCGGGGAGGTTATATGCCGATGCCCAGGGCCATGCAGGAGGAAGTTACCATCATTAATAGTGTAATCCATCATTTTTATTCTTTCAATAATTCAGCCTAGTTTGAAACGTGAAAGCACTTGTGTTCCGGGAGCCCTTTGACTTGGGTGCCTCGGCGCCGTGCGTTATTCATGCATTAACGCCACGTGTACATCTTGCTCTCCGTCTGCTCGATGGATAATTAGACCTTGATCGCTGATATTTCCAGGCACTCTTAATGTAACAGCTGAGCCAGGGGAGCCCACCGGAGCTCGCAACTTTCCAGGACTGGAAACTTTAAATGGCATTTCTAAATGAGGTTGTTTCAACCGCATTCAAGACATGGCTTGGACCAGCGTACTATGCTCCAGCCTGCAAACTGACAGGCAGGGCGTCCTGCTCGGTGCAGGCACCGCCGGCAGGCTGCGCTGGCAAGGGGAAGGTCAAGTGTGTACATTTAAAAGCCGGTAGGAGTGTCATGTCTTCCTTCAATACATGCACGTGTAATTTTTTTTCACGCTGATGAATTTTTAGGGACGTTTGCTAGGTTGATCAGTGCCAAAGTTTTTTGTGCGATTACCTTTTTGGGGCTTTCCTGTGCGTAATTTAAAATGTAGATTACATTTTTTCGTCTGCACGTTGATCTCTTTCTAATGTTTTCTCTGAACAATCATTTCGCCCCAGAGAAGAACAGTAAGACACTCATTTATGGGCAGATTTACAAGCCCCCTGCGCCACCAGTAAGTCATTTTTTGTTACGCAATGGCAGCGCATTTCTCTGCCCGATATTTACAAGGCCCCTTTACACGCAGCACTTTGCGTGAAAGGGGCGTGCCATGGGTGTTGCTGTGGGAGTTCCCACGCAACAACCTTGGAACCAGACACATTCCCAGATTTACAAGGAATCATAAATTTGGAAATGTGTCAGTATGCTACGCCCCCCTAGGAGGCGTAGCAAGGCGCAACGAGGATAACTGTTTTAATTTCTCCTCGTAGTTTCTTGCAATGCGTGCTGCACTCTCCAGCACCCATTGAAAGAGAAAAATGCCTGTACTGATTGTTTTCATGCAGGAAGGGGCCCCTTCCTGCACGAAAACAATCTCCCCATGACGCAGACATCCTGACACCATGGTGAAATGGTGCCTGCGCCGACGCATGGCAGCTGTTTGTGCGCCAGCGCAGGAATGCAACATATCATTGTAAATTTGTTGCATTCCTGTGCTCTGAAAGTGACTCAGTGCGGCGCAGCCAAATGGCTTGCGGAATGCACTGAGACACTTTCTCGTAAATCTGCCCCTATGAGTTTATTGAGTGGCCCTCCAGCCTGCCATATCACAGGAGCTTCTAGGCTCTGTTTCCATAGTGGGAGGCAGCTCACAAGATTTAGAGATCTCCACCAGCCAAGTTGTTGTAACATTGTGGCACTCTCTTGGAGTGAAGGGAGTCTGCCGCTGTGAAAGGGCTGTTTTGGCTAGGACACGGTATCCCACTCAGTGGGCGAAGTGACAGGGATCTGATACTTTTTTCATTTAAGAAAAAACAATTCAATGCTTTTTTTGTGAAAAGTTAACCGTGCAGGGACGGTTTAATTCTGAGAGATGAAATGCTTTAGCTGAAGTGTAAGGCAGGGAGTCTCCAGTGATGTGAAACCAAGGGAGGGACACACAGCTAAACAAACCTTCTTGCCAGGGTGCCTTCTTGCTTGAAAAAGTGTAAATGGGCACAACTAATTAATTTGAAAATGCAAAGGGTGCTTGGAAGCCGGTATTGGCTTTAATTGATGGAATCACTTGAAGCTTTCTGATGCCATACATTTATTTTTGTGAGCGGTACTGCAACTGTTACCAGCTGAGCTGTGAAGTGTGGGCTTTTAAAGGATAGATGTAAAAATGTTTTTTATTATTTACAGTCTGAACATTACTTAAATCTATATTTTGGAAGCACTTTTTTATCTTAAACCTTTTTGTACATTTTGCAACAGTCTACCTTGAACTGTGTGTAATGCCAGTTTAAAATAAAGACTGGAAAGGGGCGACCACTCGGTCCCCCCGAACGTATGGTAGGGGGCCCGGATCCTCCCGGGAAACCATTTTGGCCGGGGGGCGTGTCACGGCTGGTATGCCCGAAGTGGCGTAGCCGGGGCGCGCCTTTTTCCCGCCCAAGAAGGGTTGTCCTAGACACCTACATCACCGGTCACGCCCAAGAGGCGTATCGGAGGAGGGTACACGCCCTCCCGGAGAAGAATAAAGAGAGCGGGAATCCGAAGAAGCATCCTCTTGTTCCTGTGCTTTGAAGCTGCACCCACTTGTTGCACGTGAGCCCTCCACGGAACAAGGAGCAATTTTGGAACTTGTAACGCTTGTGTTTCTCTTTCAGCGACTTCGGAGCTCAGGGTTCAGGACCGTATTGATCAACGTAGATCGGATACTCGATAATAATGCCGGGCAAGAAGGCAGGAAAGTAGTCCGGAACCGAACAGATGCTTCGCATGCTGGTAAGGGATATGGCGAACATGAAGAAGCAGATGGCTGCGATGAACAATCCGGGTAGACCAAAGAAGGTAATAGGCCCGGCTTTGCCGAAGGTTGTCCCTGAGGGTAGGGGGAAGCGGGTAAGGAACAGGGCGGCGGGGGGTGAGGTCCCGGTCCCCGAGTTACCCCCGGCAAGCCTGGTTATCCCAGTCAAGGCCCCGGTACTGATCCCAGACGCGGGTCAACCGATTCCGGTTGTTGTTACGTCCGCCAGCGAGGAGGACATGCTTCCGGAATTAGCCGCCCAGTTGGCCGCATGGCTTGGGAAAAAGACAGGGGGTGCTCCGGCACCAGCAGACACGGCCGAGGAGGCCAAGTTACTAATGCAGCAGTTGCGGCAGTCGCGAGAAGCCGCGAAGGCGAATCTTCCTTTTGTTCCCCCACAGGCGATCACGGAAGGACCGGCAGCTGGGGTTGAAGCAGCAGCGGGAGCAGCACCGGAGCCGGGTAAGCAAGCATTGCCGATGGCAAGGGAGGGGTCTTTGCCCTCAAGATGGGAGAAGGTGGTCCAACATATACCGTTGGCCACTAAAGAATTGATATGGGCTGATAAGTATGTGAACATGTTTTCCCTGCTGACTGACCATCGCGAGATGGAGTATGTTAAGGCACAAAAGGAGTTGTGGCACCCGAGTGTATGGCGAGCCAAAATGGCGGGATTCAGGGTGGATGAGACAATCTCGAATTGGGCCAGGGCCTTTGCAATGTTTTCTGCAATTATTGGGGAACGTAAGCCCGAGGTTTTGTCCGAATTATCCTGCTACCAGGCACGAATAATGGATTTTTATGATACATATGAGGGTGATGAATGGATGGGGTACGATATGAAGTTCCGTAAGGCCAAAGAGTACGATTCATCCCTGACGTGGGATTGTCTTGACTCGATTTCTTGGCAAAAGCAGCTCCTGCCGGGCGCGACGAAGTCGTCCTCGCTCGGCGGGAATGGGTCGGGACCTTCCCGCCATCAGCCTGCGGTGCCCTTTCGAGCGGGCCACACGGGCGACCATCAACCAAGGATTGGTGGAAATGGGGGTAGGAAAGGGGTCTGTTGGAATTTTAACAGAGGCAATTGCACTAGACCGCAAGGGACATGTAAGTTCAGACATGCGTGTGCAGGTTGCGGAAACTCTTCACACCCCGAGAGCTCGTGCCGAGCCAAGAATGGCGATACAGGGGGTAGAGGGGGAGCCAAACAGGTCTGAGCAGGACCATTGGATGCCGCTACCTACTCCTATTGATATCATGGCAATGATCCCCTGGCTAAATGAATACCCTGATCATGTCTCCGCTGGGGTGTTGAGGAACGGCTTCTCATACGGTTTCCACATCCCGGCGGGGGATTTTCGGGGGGAACCACTTTGTAGAAACCAACTGTCGGTTCAGCATAACCCGGCGGTGGTCGAAAGGAAGATTGCAAAGGAGGTTGCCCTTGGCTGGGTAGTTGGCCCATATAGACACCCGCCAGTAACTAATTTCATCTGTTCCCCGTTAGGAGTGGTTCCCAAGAAGGACCCAGGGGAATTTAGGCTGATCCATAACTTGTCAGCCCCAAGGGGTCGTTCAGTGAACGAGGCCATTGACCCGGGGGTTTGCTCGGTAAGGTACGCCTCCTTCGATGATGCCGTCACCATGCTGAATCACTTGGGGCCCGGAGCGCTGATGGCGAAATCAGATATTGAGTCAGCGTTCCGGTTGCTCCCGGTACACCCTCGGGATCAGCGTTTGTTAGGCCTCGTTTTCCAGGGCCAATACTACATGGATACATGTATGCCAATGGGTTGCTCCATCTCTTGTGCGTATTTTGAGAAGTTCAGTTGTTTTCTGGAATGGGCGTTCACCAAGGCCACTGGCCATGCCCAGGTTATGCATTACCTAGATGATTTTTTATTTTTGGGGCCGGCCGGCGACCAGAAATGTGCGCAGGCGTTACAGGAATTTTGCACTCTCATGAAGAGGTTTGGGGTGCCATTGGCACCGGGTAAGACGGTAGGACCATCTACTTCACTCGAGTTTCTGGGAATTGAGCTCGATTCAGTGGAAGGATGTTTCCGGCTACCAATGGAGAAAGTTACGAAGTTCAGGTCTTCCTTGGAACTGTGCATTGGCAAAGAGAAGGTTACCCTACATCAATTACAACAAGCAGTGGGCCAGCTTAACTTTGCCTTAAGGGTGATACCAATGGCCCGCCCCTTTTCCCGCTCTATTGCACAAGCCATGGTTGGTCTCAAGGAAGGACACCACCGCACGAGACTGTCTGCAGAAGTTCGCCAGGACATGCGCATTTGGTTGGCATTTCTGGCGGATTTCAACGGTCGAGTGGTGTGGAACAAGCCACCTGCGTCCTCGGACGAGCTGGGTTTGTGGACCGACTCGGCTGGGAGCGTGGGATTTGGCGCCATCTTTAGTAATCGATGGTCGGCGCAAACATGGCCGACGTGGTGGCACACCAGCGGCCTCACAGGTAACATTGGGTTTCTCGAGTTGTTCCCCATATTGGTGGCTCTGAAGGCATGGCCGGAGGAGTTCCGAGATCGCTCGGTTGTGTTTTGGTCTGACAATATGACTGTCGTTGAATGTATAAATAATCAGGCAGCACGCTGCAAATGGATATTGAGATTGCTTAAGGAAATTGTACTACTTTGCATGAGACTGAACGTACAATTCAGGGAGAAGCATGTGCCAGGTGTATTGAACCACGCGGCTGATGCGCTCTCTCGTTCACACATGCAGGCTTTCAGGGGTTATCTACCTTCCGCGGACCTAGTGGTGGCACCATTCCCCGAAGCACTCTGGCTACTCGGTGCCCCGGATTACAAGACCTCGTGGCAGCAAGCTTAGCTCCCAGGACAAGGAAGGCATATGAAGGAGCGTTTCGTTCCTATTGTGCATTTTTGGGTCCGGCTGGGGGGGAATATTGGGGGCAGGAGGATTATGTCCTGAAGTTTCTAGTAGCATTGCACAGTGCAGGCCGATCAGTGGCAACGGCCAATAGACACCGGGCCGCCATTTCATTCATGGCGCAGGCGCATGGCATCAAGGACCCGACATCGTCCTTTTCAGTGAGGAAAGCCCTTCGGGGTTGGCAACGCCTCGAGGGTTGTAGAGTCGACGAGAGGCGCCCGATTGGGTTAGAAAGGTTGTCTCTCCTGATAGCAATACTCCCCACGACATGCTCCTCCCAGTTCGAGGCAGTGCTGTTCCGGGCCGCTTTCGCATTAGCGTTCCACGGGGCGATGCGGGTTAGCGAGCTGGTGGCTAGAAATAAGAATGATCTGGAAGGAGGTCTGGGTCAGGACTGCATTCTGATTAAGGGTGACTCAATGGTGATCACAATAACCAGATCCAAGACCGATCAAGTGCTATGGGAGACAGTATTATTGACCAGCGCATGCGAGGGTCCCCCGTGTGCCCGATAAGGTGTGTGGAGGAATATCTGGCACAAAGAGGGAAAACATGGGGGGGAAGCTTGCTGAGACACATCGACCCCACCCCACTGACGAGGTTTCAGTTCCAGCGGGTGTTAACAATGGCAATCGCAGCAGCGGGCTTGGACCCAGGCGATTTTGGGACCCATTCCTTTAGGATAGGGGCTGCAACAGAGGCTACAGCCAGGGGTCAGAGTGTTGAGAAGGTGAAACAACTGGGACGATGGTCCTCAAACTGTTATAAAAGGTATGTGCGGTTGCACATGTTGTAAAGTCATTTGCATGCACTCACGCCCCCTGTCTTCTGTTTGGTTTACAGTTTCGCGAGCAGGCTATGCGGGGCGGACTGGGCAGTCGACCCGGCGCCTGGGGAGCAGCGGTCTGAAATCACCGGCTGAGGAAAAAGTGGTGTGGGTCGTGGGCCACTCATACGTGAGACAGGCCGGGGACATATTCAAAGCAGGTGACGTGACTCACGCAGCTGGGGAATACGGGTACAGGGTGATCTTCCACGGAAGGGGCGGGCTCTGTATTGACCAGTTTGAATCTTTTGTTGAGGGTCTGTTAGGGCGGCAGGGGTCACCGCCATCTATACTCATAGTACACATTGGGGGCAATGACTTGGTGATACTCGGGAAGCGAGTATTACTCGAGCGAGTTTTATCTACTGTTAGCTGGCTGGCGAGGAGAATCCCGGGGTGCACGATAGGATGGTCCCACATGATTCCCAGGAAGGTATGGCGGGGGGGTCTCTCTGTGTCAGCATTGAACCATTCAGTTAAAAAAGTCAATAATAAACTTGGTAGGTTGTTTCGCTCGGCGCAATTGCACTGTATTTCGCACGGATGTATTAGGGGGGATAGCATGTATCTCGAGGATGGGGTCCATTTGTCCCGGGAGGGGAAAGTCTTACTCATAGGAGACTTCGTAGCATGGTTAAAGGGTTTGAATAAACATGACCTTTGATAGGAGTTTGTGGGGGGGCCGGATAGCCGGTCAACTATCCGGCCTGTGGCGGTAAGGTCATGATCGGTGAGCAGTAATTTCAAGGTCCCTAGAGGGGGGGCGCCACCCAATATGGATGGGAGCGCCCGGGGGAGGCGGCCATTGGCCCCTCACACGGAGAGGCGGCACCCACTAAGTATGGGTCGCCTAAGGGAAGACGGTCATAGGCCTCTTCCAGGGGAGGAGGCGGCTAGATGCCCCTCCTACGAATTTCCTGGGGCCCGGATATCCGCGACGGCGGATATGGTAGACAGTGTGGGGTGGGAGGGGGGTCCACTCTACCTTCTTACGGACACCTCACACGAGTCCTCGGACGACCCTTAAGATGGCATCGAGTTAAAATAGGGGGCCCCCGCAAGACAAGGGAAATTGGAGTTGGCACAGAGGTACAGTCCTCTGTGCGCCCGCCCTCACACCGTGAGGGGGAGAGTTCTGGTAGTAGGGATCTGACACCAGTTGCGACCTTGTCGTTGGCCCGTAATGTTAGGATGTACAATTTTAATTTAGAAAGTATGCATTGGCAGGATGTTAGACTCGGCTAGGAAATCCTCTGTACTAGAGATTTGTTAAGGATAGCCAAAGAACATGTCTTCATCGAAATGTAATAAATGAAAATTGTACATGATATGAAACTGTTATTTTAATGTTTTTAATTTTGTTTCATATTTTAATAAATACGGCCGGGAGGGTAACTCCCTCCCGCCTTCCAAAAGTTCAGAACTGCGTCCGTCTTCCCATCCTTGGGGATTGTGTTGGGAGGGGGTGACAGGCATCCCGGCCATATTGCATATTCACAATGCTTTCGGTCACAGACTGGGACCTCGTAACTCTAAACACACACAAGTCACTATTCTCCACTGCACTAACTTGGAGATACGGTGCATTCGTGCCCTTTTATTTTGATGCACTCAGAAAGGCTTGCTGTGCTGCCATGTGTTAAAATATAGTACATGAGGCCCAAAGTTGCTGAGCTGTATTGCGTCAATTGAAAAGACAAAAACAGCAAAAATGTATTGGGCCTCATTTTTGAGGTTTTGCCATAAGGCAGCGCAAGAGGCCTTCCTGCTGCGCTGTCCTATGGCAAAAGAAAAGAGCAGGAATGCGCCGGATCTTTCAGATACGGCGCATTCTTGTCCTTTTCCCGTGCGCCAGCTCACAATGGGCTGCCGTGCTCTAATGCAGGCAGTTTTACACCATGGTGCAAGGGTGCCTGCCTTGCGGGGATGGTTATTTTTGAACAGGAAGGAATACAGCAACGGTCCACCAAACTCTTATTCCAGCCATAAGTATTTTGCCCTGTAATAATTTGTCCAGCGTAGACAACATGTGAACATAGATTTTTACTGCAGCATAACAGCATTAATTTTAGCAAAGAAATGGCACAACACAACACACCACTCCCAAATAGAAAATGTGGTGTAGAATAGCATGTGGGTGTATGTTATCACAGACCGAAAAATAGCACAACCCCAAGAAGTACAAGTAGTTGGTTCAGGAACATAGTTGAGAGTAAACAATACAATTGGGTTTCCTGGTGTAGAAGAGTTAGCTCTCTTCCAGTTCCAGGGTGAATTTATCTTAATTCTTCGAAATGAAACTTCTCAAGGTTTGCTTACAAAAATTGGCTCCTTTCACAAAGTCATTTTTAAAATAAATGTATGCTTATGTCCATAAATGGCTCCATTTACACCAGATTGCTATTCCCGAAAACTATACTTGTCAGGCGTAAATTACTTTACTACAGTGTATTTCTTTGCAATGAGTGTGCAGAACTTTGCAACAGTAATCTCCAAGCCAGTGCGGGAAATGGGAGGACCAAAGCATAGTTTGCTTTGTAAGTTTGTGAATGTACACACACTCTTGAGAAATTCCCACATTCCTCTCTGACACTTTCCTACCTTGGAAAAGGTTGGGGTTTCACTGTAGCAAAGGGCTGGAGTAACTCCCCTTCCAGAGAAGGAAGATGAATAAGTCATCCGTAAACCTGGTGTTTTACGAAGGAAGGGGTTTCTCATGGGAATAAAAACTATACATGGATGAAAGTCCTAAAATGACTCCATAACACCACATTGCATAATTAAGCCGCCATATATCGTAAAATTATAGTGTGGGATACAGGAACAACACAAACATCCAGACCATAATCAGCTGTTGCTCACAGCACTTGTGTTTTTGTACAAATAGTTTTTTGCGAAATGTGCCCTTGCATCAAAAATTGACTGTATGGTAAATCTTGCAATAAAATATAGCGCTGAATGACAAATTCACATTCCATGTAATTCTGTGTAACTTCAAATAATTTTCCAGTAATTTCCATGAAACTTTCCCTAAATATGCAAGACCATGTAACGCAAATGTTGCATATACCTTGAAAGAAAACATTAAAAAATGCATTGATATAGGGGGTTGCCTTTCAACATTGAGTAATTGTACACTACATCAAATTAGGCATCGTACGAATGGCAGTTTATAAAAATATTATTTGAAATTACCAGTAGTGCACTTGTAAATCTGTAGCCGGTGCAACGTTCTAGGAGTGGTACTGGCAAACTTTGTGAATTGCAAAAAAAGTGTTCATGTTGAAGAAGAGGTGTAAATCTCACATAACTTTACACAAAATACATGTGACTAACAGAGCTTGACTTGTGACAACTCAATCATCTACACCCATGCGTTCAAAAAGCCAGATACAAATGAAGACATGTGTTACCTTTGATATGGCACACTCCCAGAACTCCCCAAATTTTGTTTCCTTTTATTTTGTTTAAGGAAGTTTTATTTAAATGATTTCAGCAAAAAGGTACAGCTTAAGAGAACGTCTAATAATTTCGGGAAAGGATAATAGAAACATATTAAATCAAAAATATACAATACAGTTGAAACATTAACAATTCAATAAATCAATCAGGACATTTATAGAGCGCGCTGCTCACACGTGAGGGTCTCAAGGCGCTGAAGGGGGGGGGTTGGTGCTGCTACTGCCCGAAAAGCCAGGACTTGAGGTGTTTCCTGAAGGTGAGATGGTCCTGGGTCATTCGTAGGTGTGCGGGGAGGGAGTTCCAACATTTTGGCTGCCAGGTAGGAGAACGATCTTCCCCCGGCGGTGGTTCTGCGAATCTGCGGGACGGTGGCAAGGGATGCTGGCGGAGCGGAGCTGGTGGGTGGGGGTGTAGAACGAGAGGCGGTTGTTGAGGTATTCGGGGCCGTGTCGTGGAGCGCTTTGTGTGCGTGGGTGAGGAGCCTGAATGTGATCCTCTTGTTGACGGGGATAGTAAAATACTGCATTTTGGAACTACACACAAATAAGGAGAAACTTAACAAATAAAAAGATACCTAGCTAAAACCTCATTTTGTATGCTGTGTTTCAGGGAACAAGAAAAACAGAAAAGGAGAGGACACAGAAAATGAAGAAAAAGACAATAGAAATATAAGCATAAACAACCTTATCAGGGGCAATTATTATTGCTTATCAAATAAATTATACAATTGAATAACAGTACAAATAAATAGCATTTTAATGTTATAAATAATAAATGAGAGGTTCATGGCGGTTGAAAAACAGAAATATTGTGCAGAGTGATAAGCTAATAGAGCATGATGACGAAATTGTTTTGCATATTGTTATATCCTAAGTATTGCACTTATGTGTAATCAGCCTAGGTCCTCCTAGCTGCTCAGCCAGTGTGAGAGATGATAATAGAATGTTGGTGTGCCTGTGATGAATGGAATGCCTGGGTGCCTGAGTGGATGTGTGGATGACAGTTGGAGATGGGCTGAGCAGCTAGGCAGGCGGCTCCTGGTGGGGCTGGTGTATGGCTGGTACATGACTTGTACCCATCTAGAGCTGGCTGGACTAAGATTGTTAATATCCTGACGTGAGACAATAAAGAAGACTTGAAACTACCAACATGGCTACTAGAGTCTCTATGTAGGATACAGTTCTTTGTAGATTAATTTACAAACGGACAGAAAGAGAGCAGCCCTTTTGATAAAAAAACGTTCTTCTCTTCTAGTGTGCACACGTAGAGAATACTGCTAAAATTGTAAATAGATCAGAGTCAAACAAATATGAGTTAGTCATAACTCATAGCTTCCATCATCCATAGCTTGAAATGCTTACAACAGATAAACCGTGTTTCATGGTCATACCAGTATCCACTTTGAAAAATGACCATGTCTGTGCTAAAAAGGCACAAAGCTTAACACCAAAGCGCTCCTTGCTCCACAGAGTTAGTCCATAACTCAAATCTTGTTCTGTCACAGGCGCTCCTTACTACGCAGAGTTAAACATAACTCTAATCTTGACCAACCACAGTTTTCTTGTGCAGTGGATACATCCATACTGCAGGGTAAACGTCTCTACAATCATACCCAAACTGCAAACAGGCCATACCTGTGGACAAGTCCATGGAGCAAGTTCAGGCTGGTGGGAGGGCCGTCCGATGGCTTGGACACTGGGGGGCTGGCTTGCCTGTTGCTCCATTGTCCATCATGTATTATTGTGGTTTGGCTGGTCACTGGATTTCCTTAGTGGTCTCTTGGATACTGTACTGTGCTTAATCATGCTTGAGTCCAGGTCCGCTCATCGCCAAATAAATGTTGTATCCTGCATAGAGACTCTGGTAGCCATGTTGGTAGTTTCAAGTCTTCTTTATTGTCTCACGCCAGGATATTGACAATCTTAGTCCAGCCAGCTCTAGATGGGTACAAGTCATGTACCAGCCCTACACCAGCCCAACCAGGAGCAGCCTGCCTAGCTTCTCAGCCCATCTCCATCTGCCATCCACACATCCACTCAGGCACCCAGGCATTCCATTCATCACAGGCACACCAACATTCTATTACCATCTCTCACACTGGCTGAGCAGCTAGGAGGACCTAGGCTGATTACACATAAGTGCAATACTTAGGATATAACACATATACTCTTCCAAAATGAGTCAAAATTTGGGCAATGAAAACCTTTATGTAAATGTGTGTCTGGTGTGTTTGAACAGGTCCAACATGTGTTTGATAGGCTTGGATTGTATTTACAGCGAGAGGCTGGAGTTAAAAACAACGAATAATAAAAGTAGTATAACGTTTCTGTAGTGTTAGCATTACATGAGGTGTGATGTATTTTTGACCAAATGGAATTCCACGTTTGTGTGGAAAAAGAGTTGTAATTTTGATTCCCACAAAAAGTTCTATTTTGTATTTGGGATGATTAGGAAGGAAATAGTGAAGATATTTATATATGCAGGAGGCTTAAGGGGTGAGGAGATAATTGCTCTGGAAGTAGATCTGGTGTAGTTGGAGGAGCCTGTAAAAAGAAGGATATATGTGGATATAGAATGCATAATGGTAGGTTATACAAAAGAACATGGAGGAAGTGGAAAATGATTCAGGGACTGAAAAAGAAAGGTAAAATTTAAGAATCTTCAATTTCCTCCAGACTGTAAAGGGTGTCTCAGTGGCTCAGTGTATGTCAGGTGAAACTTGTTTTATTAAAAATGAGGAACGATACTGTTGACAATTAGGAAAATTGACTCTGCCCTTATCTTTGGGTTCGCATAAAGAAAATAAAGATATGCGAGTTTTCTGTCCATTCCACAGAAATTTGCCTAGGGAGCTATTAAGAGAATTAAAAACTTTCAAAGGGATTTTAACTAGTAGCATGAATAATTAATGACAGGGAGCATCATCTTCCTAATTGTGTCCAACCTGCATCATCAGGATAAATACAGAGGTGACCAGATCTCTGACGTTTGCAGAATCTTTTTAAAGAACGTCATCCAAATTGAGCTGGATGTTTTTTGTAAATTATGAGGAATATTTGATCCTACAACATTTATCATAATTAAAATTCAATTTAAAACCATTTTTTGCAAACATCTCTTTTAAACAAAATGTATTTAATCGAAGGACTCCAGAGTTAGTAAAGCTTAATTTGTAGCCAGATCGGCTGGGATAGGTGTTTAAGCGATCTGTAAAGGCAGGTAAAGGCGTTTGTGGATCTGAGACGTGTAAGATAATGTCATCCACATAGTCAATTAATTTAATTTCAGTATTTTTGAGAGTAAAACCATGACTGGAGGGTGAATGACCAAATGTATGTAGAAAAGGTTCCAAAGAAAATATAAAAAGTAACAGTGATAAAGGGCATCCCTGTTGAGTGTCATCTTGGAGTGGAAAATAAGAGGAAAGATAGAGATGGTTGGAGAAGAATAAAGCAGACTAATGTATTTAAAGATTCCAGAACCAAAACCATGCCATTTGAGTGTTCGATCAGAAGGTGCCAATGTACCCGTTCAAAAGTTTTTTCTGCATTTAAAGTGATGGCGGCTATAGGGGTAGAACTTTTAGAGGCAAGAAGTAGACTATATAAGAAAGATATTAAATTATCAGCCATGAATCTACCCGTAAAAAACTTAGGGGGATAAATACAAAGAAATGGCGGCTTACCATGTTAGCCGTCATGGCTTAACTCCTCAATCCGCCACTTCAGATACGCAAGGCTGCACTGTATTTACAAGGATATGATGCAGCCTTACGTATCCCCCTGCTCTGGCGCTACACTTTGCAGTGTAACGCCAATGCAGGCACCCTTGAACCATAGTGCAAGGATGTCTGCGTGCAGGAGAAGATTGTTTATGTATAGATAAATGTCCCTTCCTACACATAAACAGTATTTTAAATGAAGTTTTGTCACTTGTATGTGCGATGCTTAACGGAGCACACATGGAAGTTACAAAATGTCATTTTTTAAAGGATTTTTTATGTGCAGGAAGTGTCACCTTCCTACACATAAACAATCCAAGGCATTTTTCTTTCTCCATGTTTCCTGCACAAGGCACACACTCGGAAAACCTGAAAACGAGGAGAAATAAAGCATTTCTCCTCATTTTGACAAGTTAAGACCAGGGGCCTCATTTATGAAAAGTGACGCATCGCTGCGTGAAAACATCATGTCACAAGGACTTACAAATACGTCAGTATTTCTGACGCATCTGTAAGTGCAAAAGTGGTGCATTGCTAGTGTGTCACAAAAGTGACGCAACTCCAGCAATGCGTCCTTTCACATGGGGAAAGCCCCATGTGAAAGGGCTTGCGTCAGTCTTACGCCTGCTGTGAGGTAGGCGCAAGATTTTGACGCAACAGCATCCTAAAAGTGACGCAGTGAAATCTCATAGATTTCACTGCGTCACTATTACGAGGCTTTTTGCAGGGAACGCCCCCTCTGCATACATTATACCTGACGCAGGTATAATGTGGCGCAGGGGTTTAAAAAGTGACGCATCTACCTAGATGCGTCACCTTTTAAATATGGCGCAACAAGGCGCATTTTGTACGCCGCTGGTGCGTCAGAAAAAGTGATGCACCGGCGGCGCAAAACTGACACAAGGCCTCATAAATAAGGGCCCAGGTTTTCCCTGGTCTTAATTTTGGTGCTGCCTCCTATTTACTCAACCCTTGTATATAGGGGGCAGGGTCAAAATCAATGGGTGTTGCAGTAGAACGTCCTCCACAACACCCACTTCCCACCCCTTTCACGCTAAACATAGCGTGAAAGGGGGCCTTATTTACAACGCTGCCTTGTAAATAAGGCAAAGCCCCCCATTGCCACAGAAATGTCGCAAAAAGTGACGTTCCCGTGGCGATATCCGAATCCAGTCCAAGAAGACTTGATTAAGTTGGAGAGCTAATATTTTCACAAAAATCTTACAGTCCAGAATAATGTTATGTTATATTGTTTTGGGAAGCGCACAGCTGCTCAGCAGAGTGTCCTGGCACTAGGCAGTGGGGGATCAAGCAGGCAACTGGATTAGCTGTAAAGAGGCAGGATTTTAATGTCCTTTAATTTTATTTAATGAGGGAAATAGGTTGGTAGTTAGCACAAGATGTAAGATACTTGTCTTTATTTGGAATCAAACAGAGCATTGCTTTCAAAAAGGTTCCCTAGGCCTCATTGTTGAGAAAAAAGTATTGGTAAGAAGAGAAGAGATGGGGAAGTAGAATGTGCAAAAGCATACATGAAATGCAGCTGTAAACCATCTGCCGTTATCTTTAGGTAATTTGGCTAGCGCTGTCTTTAGGCCCATTATGGATATGTCCTTGTTGAGTAGGAAATAATCTTGAGACAGAGGAGAGCAAGGTGGAAGAGAATCAAAGAAAGAGTATAGGGCAGCATCTGATGAATAGAGTTCCTGAGTGTATACATTTTGGTAAAAATCTGTGAAGCATACTAACATTTCCACATCCATAAAATGATTAAAACCTTTCTTGTCTATAATATTTACTGTTTTGGACTTTTGGGATTTGACTTTGAGGTATTTCCCCATCACCGTTCCTGCTCTATTTTGCCCACCATAGAAGTTACAATTGATCTGAAATAGCACACCGGAAGCCTCCTGTGTCGTTTTTTTGTTGAAGGCCAATTTAGCTTGAACACAATGCTAAAACGTTTAAGGGTAGGTTCATTATTAGAAGTATAATATTCATGCTCAAGTTGTTTATTTGATGAAAAGAAGAGTGCGGATTCCTTAAAAGATGTTTTCTTTTTAGGAGCGACATAGCCAATAATATGATCTCTAACCATTACTTGAAGGTGTCCCAAATGATGTGGAATGGTAGGTCTGAAGTCATGTTAGTCAAAATATTCTTTAAAAATAACACATTTCCACAAATGTTTGATCTTTCAATAAGTAGTTATTAAAGCACCATCTTTTTTTGCTTTAGAGGATTCAGGTAATATTTCAATATCGATTAGAACAGTTGCATGATCAGATATTAGTATAGACCTAATTTCAGAATGGACTAAGGTGAAAAGTAATTGAGGTGTCAGAAAAATATACTCCATTCTGGATTTGGAATTGTGTGTAGGGGAATAAAAAGTAATTTCCAGATTCTCTGTGTTATAAATAATCCATGCGTCTACCAGTCCCCTTGATTGGATAGTGTTTTTTAACGTTCTTTGCCTTTTATTAGGAACGTACCTGGCAAGATATTTTCTGTCAGTTCAGGGATCCCTAATTTGGTTGCAATCTTCTCCCACATGAAGACTGCTATTTGACCAGGAACGTACAATGTGAGATACGCGCTCCCAGAATTGTACATCTATGCTGGTGGGGCCATATATGTTAAGGAAGGAAATTGGATTATTATTGATAGTAAGATGAAGGAGAAGCCATCCTCATCTTTCTCCTCCTTTTCAATTTTGAAAGTGACTTGTGAAATGGTGAGATCACCCCATTTATATTCAGTTTTGAAGGAGAATGGAATACCTGGCTTACCCAATGCATCTTCAGTGAATTAATGTGTTTAACTGTAAGGTGAGTTGCTTATAGGACCCCAATCTTACATTGTAATGTAGATAGATCTGTAAGCACTCTCTGTTTCTTTACGGATTACGTAAACTTTTCACATGCCAGAACAATACACACATGTTATTATCCATATGAGAGAGGAAAAACAGGTTATAGTATAGATACATCCTTCATTTAAACAAAGAACCAAGCAAAATGTGAAAAATAGCCAAGCCATCAAAATGCGAATATAGCAAATGTTCACGAGGTAAGGATCAGATATTGAAAAAGGAGAAAGAAAAGAGAAAAGAAAAGAAGGGGGAGAGAAAAAAATCAGCTGGTATAAAAAGAGAGGGTGGCAAAAAGCCAAAAGGCATCAATCATAATTAAATCAAGACACATCCAGTGTGACAACAATATCAAGGTGGGGTGGAGAAGCGCAAACAAAAAGATGGGCAACAGTCTAGTGTAACATACAGATGGATGATAAAAGTCACAGAGACAATCAGTAAAAATCATATAAAAGTAAGACAGCAGTTAAAAAACATATAATATGATTGAAAAATAAGGAATAGCAAAATAAAGAAACTACAACACTGACAGAAAAAAGCACTTACCGACAATTGAAGACAAAATGAATACAATAGATCTGGGATGGGAGATACAAAGGTGAATACACATCTGGGAAGGGATCTGGGCTAGACAAGCAATATATGTGAGTGGAAAAATAGTATTAGTAGATGGAATAAATGTCTTAAAGTAAAAACAATAACAATATCTTCATTGAGAGCCAAGACATATTAAATGCAAAATGAAACATGTTAATACCTGTAAGACAATAGAAACATTTAAAGTTTTTCCACCTTCCATTTTGTCCCCCTTGCGTTGAAAAATGAATTTTCTTAGGTTGACTGGGCAATCAAGTGAGAAAGTCCTCTCCTTGTAAGTCACTTTGGGTAAACATGGATGCACAATACCATATCTTGCATTCATGGAACACAGGGTGGAAGGATAGGAATTCCTTTCAGAGTGCTGTACTTGCACGAGTCACATCCTTTGAGAAGAAGACCATCTGTCTTGATCATAACATTTGCTTCATTTACTTGGCCGCTGATAGAACCATGAGTAGTTTGGTATATTCCAAGAAAAATAACTCTTATTCCTCTTGAACAAATCTCCGAAAGATTTAGGGCCTATTCGATGAACACACTGCAGATTGAGGTCTGTTCCCTCCTTAAGCCAAATTATCTTCAGGATGTGCATCTTAAGACAGGGAAGCATGTCAGAACCCTCGACCCCTTCATGGAACGCCATACATTCTAAAGTTGTTATTTCTTTTGTGATTCTCCAAATCCTAAGTTTGAGGTTTTAGGAACTCAATTTCCTTAGACATACCTTCAATCTATGTTGCTGCGTCCTGTACATTACTACTCCGTTGTTTCACATCGGTCACCCAAGATTCAAGATTGGACCAGTTTTCCTCTATTCGCTGAAGCGTAGTATTGGTTTCCACTGCAGACGGTTTTAAGAGTTCAATTTCTTCAATGAGGTCATTGAGAGTCAGAAGGGTCTAACGCGGTACGTCTCCAGCAATTTCAGCAGTTCATTGTACTGTTTTGGAGCAGTAACTGGTTTAATGAAAATGCAGCTGAAATGAAGAAGCATTAAAGAATATTGTGCGGGCAAGAAGGGCTGCCAAAACAAACCTCAAACAGGTAGAACAAAGCTCTTTGTAAGTGGAACAGGGCGGAGGTAATCAAAGCGCTGCTGCATATTTTATGTAACAAAATGGTGGCCACCGCCGCCGAGCACAAGGGAAGCAATGTGAGGGAAAAAACCAAAGAAAACTGGCTCAAAAAATGCCAAAAAACAAACATACCAGATTCCCCCACATTTGCCTGATATCCCTGCTCACTGCATGTCCCATATGCAGCAAACTGTGACCTTAGTCCATGAAAAATCTCCAAAGCATTGCAGAGACTCAGATGCCTGTGGCCTTCTTGCCAGTGGTTCCCCACCCATATTATTGCAACAGTCACTCTCAGTCTTGTTCAGTTAAATGGAAAATGAATACATATATACATGACCAAAGACAATGGAGCCTATTCACAGAAACATAATGAGTACACGAAGCAGAACCTCAGGAGTATTCTTTTATACACTATTATAAGACTTTGGTATTCAGCTGCAAAATCTCCCTCTCTTGTGCAAAGGGGACATAGTCTTTTTTTTTGTACTAATTTTGTATGAACATTCCATGCATATTTATTTTTATTTTCGATGTGTTGTGGCTAGTTCACAGAGGCTTTACATTACTACTTTACATACTCCAACATGCCTTTGTGATTAGGGCCCTTCATGACTAATTTCATCTTAAAAGATCTTGGTCCTCTAAATGACAGTTTATTTGAATCCTTCTACCATTCTTTAAATATTTCTTTATTTACTCACTAGAAATTTAGTATTTAAAAATGACTCTACGAAACCTTCAAATCATGCACCTTTTTGCAACTTTACCACATGCAAATCTGACAAATGAGAAGCTGCTTATTTACAGAAGTCTACACTTCAAAATGCTGTTTACTGGTCTGAGGTGACTCAATCCAGACCCTTGGTCATGAGGTTCAAAATGGCCTGACAGGCAGTGGAACTATTCAACTGATGGCAAGTGGCAAGGGATGTAAGATGAAATGGGACAATGGACAGATTCACAGACACAGAATGAGACGAGACATCAGTAGTGTAGGAGAGAGTCAATAACATGTCAAATCCTCTATTGGCTAGAGGGGATGCAGTAAGGCTCAGGGAAGGATCAAACCAATATAAGAGAGAAAATGACACATACAAAGCATTAGTCTGAAGAGCTGGGTAGGAGTACCAACCATAGGAACATGGGGGCATATTATCAAGGGGGTTTATCTCCGCTTTTTTGGCTTTAAAAGCCAAGAAAGCGGAGATAAAATTATCTCCCTATTACCTAGCTGTCGCTAACACTAGTTAGCGACAGCTAGTAGGAGATAGCGACCATCTTGGGCCCCACTTTGCATTTCAGTGATATTTATCACTAATGACATGCAAAGTGGGCGTGCCAAGATGTTAGCGACTGGAAACAGTCGCTAACATCGATATCTCCTATTACCAACTTTTGGAGATATTCACTCTGAGCAGGAATATCTCCAAAATCTAACACCTGCCCCTGAGCAGTTCTTAGCCATGTTATCCAATGGTAGGTGGATAACATGGCTAAGACCATTAGCTCGGTAATGCATGAATATCGCGGACTTTTCAGCAATATTCATGCATTTTGGCCGATTTTTATCGCTTAGGAGATAAACCTTGATAATAGCAAGGTTCCTAAGCGATAAAAATCGCCGCAGCTCGGCAATAAAAATATCGCCGCTAAACTAACATAGCGATAATTATCGCTAGTTGTTGGTAATATGCCCCATGGAGCTTTATAAGAATCTTCAGTGTACTGAATAGTTTGCACTAAAACAAAGTTCACTTATGAGAACATGTCAGGTCATGGTTGTGTGTGGTAAAAATCTTCAGTATGATCCCATTCGTTCTCCTTGATTTACTGTTTATTGAAGATCTTTTCATCAGGGATTATTTCAGATTTTTTTGTCATGGCTAGGACAGTATGCTGTCCTGGAAGTTACATGACAGATTGAGTCCTGGGAACATATCATATTGGAGTTTACCAAGCTGTTATCAGTCCCTTTACAGGGTACATTCATTGCCCCATTACTACTCCCCTTATATGCACCTGCTTATATATGATACTGTAGTCACTGGGTCTGGGCACTCTGCGAGCAGACATCAGTCATCCTGTGAAATGATGCACTGACAGCAATGGCAACTGGGAAGTAGTTCGCCCCATGTCCTTTTTGTCCAACTGCCAGTTTTCCCATGTTTGTCTTCTACAAGGCTGTGAGGCTGTGAGCATCTCATCCATCCCCACTACATAAATCCCACATGCTGTGGTTCAGATACGAAAGTCCTTGTTTTTTATCATTAAAGTTTGGAGGAGATTGGTGCCAGACTGGTGGGTGCATCCCTACAACAGAAACCAACTATACTGGCATTACAGCCAGCATTCACCTTCATTAGGCTGTATACAAACTTGAAATGGGATTTGCCTGTGCGTTGTGTCTGCCCATGTGTCTGCCCATGTTGTTGAATGATCAGTTGTTTGAGTGATAGACAGGTGGAATTTAGACTATTAGCTATCCCTCATTATGCAGTAAGTAGCAGCACATTTCCCACAATGAACCACTGTAATCCACTACCACTGTTACTGGCACCTGTGTGGATTGAATGTTGCAAGCTCTTCACCTTCTCTACTTCATGCTACCCATCATGCTCAATGTGCCAACATGGATATGAAAACCTAGCAGGTAGTGGAAGACAACATTGTGTCAGTGGTCAGCTTTGCAGTGCCCTTCAATTGTAGATAACCATTGACAATGCAGAATGTTAGCTCATGTTCAACATCTGGATAAATGCTCCTGAAGGCCACAACGCAGAGAAATCACACTCAATCCAATAACAATTCAACCTCCACTGTAGATTTACCCCAGTATAAATGTATGTAACTGAGCAGTGAGTTCCGTCACTCATAAGCCAAGTATAGCTGAATGACTATCCCTAGAATGGCTGCTCGAATCCAATTGCTTATGAACCAAAAGTGCAATGATAAAATATCCCAAAATAAGTCAGACTGACTTAACAGATGCTCGTTCCTTGTGCAAAGTGATCACTGTCCCACTGCTGTCCATAACCTGTCCACACAACTCATTGCCTCACACCCGCAAGTAGAAGAACTCTCCATGTGAATCAAGAATTAGATGTGCTATACAAATGGACCAAAACAAACCACAATTACCAGCACATATTTTCATTCACATTACCAATTGCCTTTCTAAGTCGGTTACTCTTTTCCTTGTGTTTGTCCTGTGTAATCACCTTGCATTGTTCTCTATCAACCCTTTATTATATTTTATTCCAGATCTCATAAGAACAAACTTCTATTCTCTCTGCCTTGTGACAAACACAGATGCCTAACTGCTAATGACCATACTTCATCCTGATCAATCTCTAATTTGAAATGAAAATAATATATTGTTCAATAAATTGCTTTTCTGTCCATTTTCTAACATTCAGTGTGCATAAAATATTAACATAAAAAGAATCATGAGCTTGTCTGAGTATAATGTTGGTTGTGCAACTACTATCACCCTACAAGGCAGAAATCTGGAGTGTGCTGAAGCAAATGTGTGGTGCCACGTCCTACATTGGCAGTCTTTGCTGTGCTAGCTACTTTGAAGGATGGATTAACATAACGCACCATACTTGGTACAGTAGTTCATTTGTTTCCCAGGTCTGAAATAGACATAGCCACCTATCAATTAAAAATAGAGTAATTTCATCATTCTCTGATCCACTGGCTGCTAACCAGTGAAACTTGTCAAATACACCCATACATAATATTCTGAATGTATCAGGAAGAATTCTCACCACCAAATATAGGAAGCAGACGGATAGGATCAGTTTGTTACTTTATGACAGTCACCACCTGAAAACCCTTTGTGACAACCTCCCGGTGGGACAATTCCTGCACCTCTGCTGAAACTGCAATACTATGATGTAGTATGAATCACAAGCTTCTTCTTTGAGATCCAACTTGGTCACTCATCTCTATCGTCAGAAGATTATTAACCAGGCATACAAAATAGCAAAAAATAACTATTGGGACATCCTTCTGGAGAGCAAGGTTCAACCACCCACAGACATGCGTCAATGAGTGTTACCATCTTTACCCCATCATCAAATTAAATCCAGAATATCATTTAAAAACATTGGTCCATTCTGAACACAGGTATCTAGAGGTGGGCAATCCGACCCTCTTTGCATATAAATGCACAGACAACCTTAGAGATATGCTCGTACATTCACGACCAACTCCCCCAGTAACAACCAAACCACACTCTGGGGCTTGCCTCATGTCCAAGGACATTATCCCTGTGGATCTTGTGCAGTATGCCTCCTCAGAAAAACTACCAGAGGAATTGACGTCAACATAAACCCACTCATGGCAGCAGAGGCACCACACCGATTGCAATCCAAAGAATTCCATATACCTCATTACATACCCCTGTGGACTTAGATATGTAGGTATGACTACTGGAATGGTAAAAATATGAATTACGGAACAACAGAGTACTATACGCTGCAGGAGGACAAGTACAAAAATGTCTTCCCATTTCATGGAACTAAACCATACTGCAGACAGTCTAAGATGGACTAAAATTGAGGCTAAAAATAAATGGAACACAAATTGCATCTTCTCTGGATTGCAGCAGTGGCTTTTCGACCTCAAGACATACACCCATGGACTGAACGATGATATTCCCTCGTCCGACTGCATCCTTTAATGTGTATGGCACCAATGATGTCCAGCATATATATATTCAGAGAAGACACCCCTACGATATCATCTAACATATATGTCGCCGATAAGATCAAGCATACGTCATTGATGAGATTTAGCATATATGTGCACCTCCCTGGGACCCCCCCCCCTTTTTGTCCTTCCATATACGTAATAATTATGATATCTTTTTATGTCACATCTACCAGCACTCTATAAATCATTTCTATTCAGATTTTATTCAAGTGCTACATCAGGTCTTTCCACACAATAATAACATTTGTCTGACACCTCCTGGGAGCACTTTTATTTCCTTTCCCTCACCCCCTCCCCAGGAGACCACCACCATCAGCTCTCTAGTTAGAGCGAATACTCTGACTCCCAGGCAGCCACTCTTACCATTCTACGATGCCTGCCACTGGATTATGCAACCAGCTCAGTTTTCTTAGTCCATGCCCCCACGTTAAGCCCAGTTTTCCAGGTCACGTGGTACGCGGGAACAGCTCACTGGCTGACTGCTCCCATGATATGTAACTGGCACTGTTCCGAGTAGCTGGTCCTTCCAGGTAAGCAGGTGTGGGTAGGTGACAATGCCAAACGCTACAAGAGATAACTGTGAGTACGCTATGGGGAGCGGCCAGGTCCTTCTCAACCTCTCAATTCTATTGTTCTAACTCTTAGCCTCTTCTATTACCCTATCCTGCAGATGTCATGCCGCGAATGCATTCTCTTTCCTAAGAGGACATTTCATTTACTTACAAAGGGTAGGCAATGAATACCTATTAAGTCACAGATGTTTATCAACACGTTTACCCAACTTATATATTGATGTGTTTATTATGTAGGGTGATCTCCGTGGTCCTGCTAACGATACAATAAAAAAATTTAAGCATGTGAATGCATGTCACTCACAATTGAGTTTTTGAATAAGTGACACACAGTTGTGATATAGTCTCCATACTGTACCTCAAGCAAGTCTTTTTCATTATGTTCCGATACTGTTTAGCCACTGCACCTCTCTTGTAGGGGCTAAATTCTTACCTTATTGTTTCTGCCCTCTCTTTCAGGTTGGATATATTTTTTTTAGTTGACTGATCATCTACGTTTTTTCTTGCAACTAATTTACTAGTTTTACCCCGACTAGGTCACAGGTGGGTAATCTATTGACACCCAACACCGGGGTTCCCTCTCCTGAATCTGGGCAGGGATAGATTTTCCTTTTTTATTTTTATTACAGTATACTCGGTCCTGATGAAACTCCATGAATCCCTTCTGGACCAATATGACGTAAAACATGCCGACCGAATCCACTTCACCTATGACTAAACTGTGTTTCCTCATTGTTGGGAAGTAAGAGTTTGGCATCTGCTTTCACCTTACCAGGTAGATCCAGAAATACAAATCTTCTTTTGTTGGGGACCACAGTGGTATTTTTAACCCCCCAATTCACCAGCTCCACACATTTGCACTCACCATTGCGCCTTCTTTTACAGCAAAAGATCTCCACCAAAGAGCCCCCTCGCGGGGCCTGTGGGGTATTGCAACGAAGACCCCTCGAGTAGCAAATATGCGCAATGATGAAGCATGACACCTTCACGGGTGTGTGATGACAACACTTCCAAATAAGGGAACTTTACCCCTACTCTAACATCCTTCCTGAAGGGGAACCCTCCCCCCATATGGCTTTATTACTTTAGGAACATCTACCCCTTGTGTTTCACACACTTGTTCTTGGGAGCTAGGGTACCGGACCTCTTCTTCTGCTCCCAGTCCCCATCTTTTGTAATTTGTGTCTGAAATAGACATAGCCACCTATTAAGAAAAAATAGAGTCATTTTATCATGCATTAATCAGCAGGCTTCTAACCAATGAAAGTAGTCAAATATACCCATACATAATATCCTGAAAGCTTTACCAGTAAAACTGGAGAATATTATTGGGATTTGCATATGCTAATGTTACCGTACCTGATATGCACCCAACCTTTTTATTCTTATTTTGCGCTTCAGCAGTACAGAAACAGCTTTTGGAAGAAACTGCCAATCACCATGAAGTATGGAGAATAAGACAGAACTTCAGTGGCTAATTAACAAACATAATCCTTTCCTATCATAAATAATTTGTTTCAGATTACATATACTTGGAATTAAGCCCATGAGAAGTATCTTTACTTCCACGTTATGTCAGTAACATGGGGATTTTGTTTTATGCGTCAGACCCAACATTGCTGTTGTTATGCTATTGCACCAATGCACATAAAACAGGTGCTAGCTTGGGGACACAATTAATGCAGTATCTATGCCAAACCGGATGGGGGCCATGGACATAAATTTACAGCATGAGTAATAACAAGTTCCTCTTTTTGTCAAGCAGTTCTTGTTTCTTTCTTGAGTCCCCGGGACAGGTTTTTGTATTTGGTTGCTGGAAGGAAATAGTGACTTATCTTTTTTCTTTTATCTGCAAACTTTGCTGGACCTGCATTGTTTAGTTATTTTATAGATGTTTTTGTTTGATTGGCTGAGGACTGAGGGAGAACAAAAACAATTACTTACTTTTCTCCTTGTGGATTTTTGTAAAGCAATTTGTTTATTACTTTATTTATCTCATTATTTAGCACTAAAGGTCTGATAGGGAATCGTCCTTTAGGACTAAGCCGGATTCACGCTGTGGCTTCACAGAGCAGGCAACAGAACAAATGCGTCTTTAGCACTCATTTGTTCTGCATTCAAGTCACGACAACGACTTGCTTTAGGGGGGGCGCAATGGTGTTGGAATTGAAGTCCCACACTTTCCCTACTGTTGCGCAGACTGGACTTGGAATAGTAAATTAAACTATTCCAATATCCAGTGCCCCCCTAAGGCAAGTCGTTAAAATTTGTGATAAAGACGCATTTGTTCAGATGACAGAGGGGCATATTAGCAAGAACCTCGTTAAAATTATCACCGTTTTAGTGGCAGGAAACTGCCGCTAAAGCGGCGATATTGGGTTGCTAATATGCGTTATAGAATTCCAATAGAAGCCCAGGTTAGATGTGTCCTGCACATATGTGATCATTTTAACGAGGTTCTCGCTAATATGCCCCAGAGTTCCTAAGGCATGCGTGAAAAACTCATGCAGAATTCCGTCATACATTCGGTCTGCGAACCAGGGATGCAAGCCCAGGGCTGGCACAAGTAGGAAGAAAGGGAGTGGTAATAAATTGTCTGCTTTACTGTAAAAGCAATTGGAAATTTGAGATAGTTGAGCCTGGGAGGAGATTTCCCCATTTTCCTAGCATTTGTATCTATATATTATGATAATTCTTGGGGTGTTTCGTTTTTGGCGTCGTCATTAGTATTCTACAGTAGGCAACATACGTTTTTTTTTTCAGGTTTAATTTATTTTCCCTTTCTCACTGATGCTGTGCTAGGCTGCTAAAGGATTTTTAGGATTTTATCCTAAATAGCTTAATAGTTGTTAATTTCATGTAGCTCACTTTTTATTCTGTGTCTCATGAGGGGAGTTAGGCAGTGGAATTTCACAACCATGTTATCTTTATTGTACATCGCCTCTTTCCTGCCAAGCCAAGTGCGTAGCTGCCATTTTGTAAAAACAGTTTTGTGTGTGTGGGAGATTGATGTCACCTTTCTGCTACTTTTAAAACTTTCTACTAAAGTGATTGGAAGTATCAAGACACTATTGGAGTCCACTAGTAATTTTGCTGATGTTTATGCCTAATTTTTAAGATCTTGTGTTTGCTGGTCGCTGGTGGTAGTCTATAGGCCATGAATAAATATTGCATTTTAATTGATTTTACATATTGTCACTGCTATTGTGATGAAGGAGCGGTATCTGTGTAAGTGCCTAGCAATTCAGGCCCTGCTGCATGTATTGTTGATGGTGAGCAGTGGCACTGGCTTATTTGAACCGAACCCCAATAATCATCTGAACTTCAATATTTTGAACACTCCAAAGCTTACCTAAGAAATTCATCTTCAGTGTCTTCAGTTGATCTAGCAGATAGACACAACACTCCTCATTTATATAACACACATTAGCAGGGTAAAAAAGAGTAAAGCATTTGGGAACATTAAAGATTGCATTTTAGGACAAAATAGAGCAAGAAGTTGATTTTAATTCAGAATAGTTAAATAATGCAGTAAAGAGAAAAAGTCATAAACTTGTCATAAAGGCTGAATATACAGAATTTCAAAATATTACAATCTCGTATAACTAATTAATCCCTTGTTAGAGCAGAATCGAAGCAGAAAACGTAGTGTCAACTCATGAAGAGTACTCACTCTGCACTTAAAGCATCTAAGCCAGATGGAGATAGAAACATGGGGGCAGATTTATGTTAACTGGCGCATCCCGAGGGATGTGCCAGTTAACGTGCGCCACAGTGCGCCACAGCTACGCCACCCATGGTGCGCCGCATTTATAATGCCCATGGTGCAAAAACGGCACAGATGCGTGACGCATCTGTGCCGGAAATGTGGCGCATTGCTGGAGTTGCGTCGCAAGCGCGACACAGCTCCAGCAAGGCTCGGGGGTGCCCCATCTACACAATGCTGCATCAAGACCTACACCTGCTTCAAGCAGGCGCAGGGTTTTGACGCAGCATTGGCCAGAAAGTGACTGAGTGAAATCTCATAGATTTCACTCAGCCACTTTCAGGAGGCGTTCCTGCGCCGGAACGCCCCCCCCTGCACAGGAACGCCTCCTTATGGTGCAGGGCTTTACAACGTGACGCATCTCCTAGATGCGTCATGTTGTAAATAGGGCGCATTGTTTGCGCCGCAGTTGCGTCAAATAAAGTGATGCAATTGCGGCGCAAGGGCATCATAAATCTGCCCCGGAGTCTTCTGCAAATAGCAATCCAACACAACTAACCGAAAAATAGCATCAACATGATAGTGAGAGTTAGCCAACTGCGAGAGCTAAACCCCAGGAGATTTTATACACAAATTACACTTTCTATTAATAGGTTCAGCAAATTAAGCAAAGTGTGATCATGCTATGGTTGCATTGGCAAATCAGAAACAATTTTGTAGTTCTCAAATATACTAGCACTTTACCATTTCTTAAGGTAATAGAATTCATCCGTCTTCCCTTTCAGCAACTGCCCTTCGGAGCTAATCAACAAAAAAATAAATATCCCTCTATCAATGGCTAATAGAATTTACAAACCACACTGAAACTTCCAATGGTCCTTGAAAATTATAGTTTGGGTTCATGATGGAAGCTGTATTCACAGTACAGGCTTTCTAACAACATTGTACATTGCTATCACATTTACGCGATTCACTTGGCTTTCCGCGGAGACAAGGGGAGAGATGACATACAGCAGGACACTGATTGGGAGGGGGAAATGAGCATAAGCAAGTTGAACAGAACCCCAGAAACGACATCCATATTAAAAAATAATGACAATAATGGCTTCTTGCATGAAAATGTGACATAACTATCTCCTTATCTACTCTTCTAAATGACCCAGGTAACTCATTTCCAGTGGTACATCATTAATTCATCAGTTACAACTCTATGCATCATTAAAAACACAAATTATAAGAAATAGGTTTTACATGAAATGTACCCATTTTGCATAGTTTCAAAAATGAGTTGACAGTCTCCAGGGCAGACAGTTATTTCCTATTTATCTTTCATGCAATTCTTTCCTTTCCTATCTGTTTTAGGTATTAGATATTAGAACCCCATTTAGAGCAAACAGATATATTTGCTTCAGTTACTGTTTCATGTCTTTTTTTAACTATGCTTTTTTATTACGTCGGTCAGATTCCCAGTTGCTCTCACAAGACGTCAGGGTCCTGGCTGACCCAACAATATTATTGCTAATTTTGCATGATTGTGCTTTTGACTGTCATTTGTTTGGGAATCGTAGTCCATGGTACTTATTGCAATTCATTTAATCAATTATTTGTTTTTGATAAATATTCCTAAAATGTAGGGTATATTTTCTTTTTAAATATAAAATTCCACGTGACTCTATATGCCTGCTCTGTTGTGCTCCATAAAGGCCTTCATTAAGTTGATGCTCACAAGTTTTAGTCTGGTAGTTATATCAGTCTAATGTATCTATTTCTCTTTGCCACAAGTTTAGTTGGAATCGATCATCAAATTCGTTGTTTATTTTTTGTTTATGTATTTGACAAATCAACTTACCATAAAAGATTTGAATCTAACAAAGGGTACAGTTCACTTACAAGTTTGCAGGACACCTTCTTGTTATTAATGTTAAGCTGTTATTTTGGGGAGGGAGTACACCATTATCAAGTTAATGAACAGATTCCATCTAGCCATACAGTCCATATACAGTTCCATAAAAGTCTATTTTATCTGATGGTAATTGTAGCAATGACACAAGACTGTTTGCAATTCCCCAGGGAATTGCGTATTCAGGTAAAGAAGTACAGACACGTTTTATTTATTCAGTAACAAACCAAGTGCTGAAATCAGAAAAAGTGGCAAAAAGAAAAAGAAAAAACAAAATGGAAAAACACAATTCAATATATGTCAACAATAGTTGGCTTAAGAAATCTCTACAGCATGGTACTGCAGTACATCAAGATATAGGGCAATATGGAACATGTAGATTCAACACAAGAAACAATTAGGCCCAATTTGGCAGGTCAGTAATGAAGCACTACTAATGGACACCTAGGCCCACAGTCACACTTTATCGACTGATTTATCATGGTTTCTTTTTCGGAGGAATGTAGTGCAGGAATGTATGGTAGGGAGCCCAGATCTTACAAGGACTAGATTTAGGTGGAATTAATCTTCAGAAGTTATCTGATGAAAAGCTGCATTATGTAAGGTCACATAGCATCCACTACTAGTTGGGAGAAATCCTCTAACCCATTTCATGGCAATGCTCCTCCCTCTTCGGCCAATAAAAAGACTAATGCAGTAAACTTTCAGGGCTTAACAATGTAGGCCGTGTCTCTTTCCTGCCAGAGATATGATATTAAGAAGGACTGTGTAATGTGCAAATTGACTGTTTGCTGCATAATAATACAGCTCTAATTCAGGAGACAAAAGAGATGCTATCTCATTAGGAAGTGTTAGTAATTACCATTTAACTAGGGGAGTGAGAAATGTGAATACTTTGCTTTCATTTAATTATGTGAAATTTTTGCAAAATTAAGCATATATGTGCAAAATGCTAACCCCTACTTTTGTGCAAAGATTTAGCATAAATTGATTCATGACATACATTTTTGGCACAAAGACGCATTTAACAATGTACTGAGCACAACAATCATCCTCGTTCTGTTGTTCATGTGTGTTAGTGATACATTTTTACTACAAATGGAACGTTTTGCTGTAATGTTTGACTGTGAATGACGCCATTTTGTGAATTTTTCAAAGCTCCCACAATGACATGAAGTACACTTTCTTTAATTTAAATGTACCCTCCCATGCAAGTTTAATCATCAGCTACAGTAATCTGTTTGAGGCAAGATTAAACAACACCCACATCTTCATCATAGCAATGCTGCCTGCAAGAGACGGTGGCAGCCTGATACATTTATGAATATTGCCTGAAAGTTTGCTGATGCCACTCCCTAATTGTTTGAAAAAACCTCAGTGGGAACACTGTGCACTCTATTGCCCTAACAATAAACATGTCAATTTTAAAGGAAACTCTAGAGTACATTGCTGAGCTGATTTATTGAGTGAACATTTTAGGGATTTATCCTCAAGGAAGAGAACCTCCCAAAGTGTATATTCTCTCATCCGTAATGGGTGACGCCCACTCATAGGGATCTACCAATTAGTGCTCACCGATCATGACCTTACCGCCACAGGCCGGATAGTTGACCGGCTATCCGGACCCCCCACACTCCTACCTAAAGGTCATGTCTAAAAGTCCCCAGCCAAGCTATCAGGTCTCCTATGAGTAACTCGTTCCCAACCCGGGACAAATGAACACCATCACCCAGATACATACTGTCCCCATTAATACAACCATGCGGAATAGAATGCAGTGTACTTGAACGGAACAATCGACTCACTTTATTAATAATCTTCCTTACTGAATGATTCAGAGCAGAAACTGAAAGAGCCCCCCGCCACACTTTTTGCGGTATCATATGGGACCATGCGATTGTGCACCCTGGAACTCTTCTCGCCAACCAACTTACAGTGGAAAGCATTGCCTCAAGAAGTAGTCGTCTACCAGTGGACACCAAATCGTTGCCCCCGAGATGTACTATGACTATAGCCGGCGGTGACCTCGTCCGCCCTAACAAACCCTCAAAAAATGATTGAAACTGGTCAATACAGAGCCCGCCCTTTCCGTAGAAGGACACACTGTACCCGTATTCCCCAGCCACGTGAATCATGTCACCTGCTTTGAATACGTCCGCGGCCCGCCTCACGTATGAGTGGCCCACGACCCACACCTCCTTTTTCACAGCCGGTGATGTCTGACCGCTGACCCGGTGTTGGGTCGACTGCACAGTCCGCCCCGCCTCGTAGGCTTGCGCAACTGAAAACCAAAGAAAACAAGAAGCGTGAGTACATCATTACAGCTTCACAACATGTGCAACCGCACATACCTTTTATAACAGTTCGAGGACCAACGCCCCACACGTTTAACTTGTTCGACATTCAGACCCCTGGCTGTAGCCTCTGTAGCAGCCCCTATCCGAAAGGAATGGGTCCCAAACTCGCCGGGGTTCAAGCCCGCAGCGGAGATTGACATCGCAAGCACCCGCTGAAACTGAAACCTCGTCAGTGGGGTGGTGTCAGCGTGTCGCAACAATGTCCCCCCCCATGCTGCCACCCTTTGCACTAAATATTCCTCTACGCACCTTACCGGGCACATGGAGGACCCGGGAATCCTTTGTATGATTATGCAGTCCCCCATCGCACCCTGATCGGTCTTGGACCTGACAAACGAGATGGACATTGTCTCCCCTCTGACCTGAACGTGCTCTCGGCACAGTCCCCCCGTCACATCCCGCTTGTTCCTCGCCACTAGTTCGCTTACCCGCATAGCCCCATGGAATGCCAGCGCAAAAGCGGCTCGGAATAACACTGTTTCATACTGGGATGAACACGTTGAAGGGAGTACAGATAATAACAGGGCCAGCCTATCCAGACCTATCGGGCGCCTTTCATCTAATCTGCGACCCTCAAGGCGTTGCCACCCACGTAGTGCTTTTTGTACAACGAAAGACGCTGTCGGGTCCTGGATCCCATAAGCCCTAGCCACAAAGGAAATGGCTGCCCGATGCCTCTGGGCAGTAGCCACAGATTTGCCTGCCTGATGTAAAGACAGCAGGAAATTTACTACCCACTCCTCCTGGCCCCAAAGCTCCCCTCCAGCAGTCCCCAAAAAGGCCAAATAGGAACGGAACGCCCCTTCATATGCCTTCCTTGTCCTGGGTGCTAAACTCTCTCCCACGAGGTTTCGTAGTTCGGGGCACCGAGAGACCAGAGAGCTTCGGGAAAGGGTGCCGCCACCAGGTCCGCTGTGGGCAGAAAACCCCAGAAGGCCTGCATACGGAAACGAGAAAGCGCATCAGCCGCTTGGTTCATCACTCCCGGCACATGTCTTGCCTTAAATAGGACATTCAATTGCATACACAACAAGACAATTTCTTTCAGCAGCCTCAAGATCCATTTGCATCGTGCCGCCTGGCTATTGATACACTCAACCACGGTCATGTTATCAGACCATAATACCACAGAGTGATCTCTAAACCCCTCAGGCCAAGTTTTCAGGGCCACCAGAATGGGGAACAGTTCAAGAAAAGCAATGTTACTCGTCAACCCATCAGCATGCCACCATGACGGCCATTTTTGAGCCGACCATTGTGTGCCAAAGATGGCACCAAAACCAATGCTCCCTGCCGAATCTGTCCACAGCCCCAGCTCCTCGGAGGACACCGCCGGTTTGTTCCAGACAACTCGACCATTGAAATCCGCCAGAAATGCCAACCAAATGCGCATGTCCTGACGAACCTCGGCCGAGAGCCTCGTGCGATGGTGACCCTCCTTCAGGCTGACCATGGCCTGAGCGATCGAGCGGGAAAAGGGGCGGGCCATCGGTATTACTCTCAGGGCAAAATTCAGCTGTCCCACCAATTGTTGTAATTGCTGCAACTTAACCTTAGACTGACTAATACACGTCTCCAGGGATGCCCTGAACCTAAGCACTTTTTCTCTTGGCAAACGAAAACAACCCTCCTCTGAGTCAAGCTCGATCCCCAGAAACTTGAGGCAAGTCGAAGGACTCACCGTCTTACCGGGTGCCAATGGCACACCAAAATGGTTCATTAAGACACAAAATGCATTCAAAGCCTGACCACATTCCGGGTCGCCTGCTGCCCCTAGAAACAAAAAATCATCGAGATAATGCATAACCTGATGAAACCCTGTCTTCCTTGTGAAGACCCATTGCAGGAAACAACTGAACTGCTCAAAATAGGAACAAGATATAGAGCACCCCATTGGCATACATCTATCCATGTAATAGTGTCCCTGAAACGTGAAACCAAGAAGACGCTGATCGTCTGGATGTACCGGGAGCAACCGGAACGCTGACTCGATATCAGATTTCGCCATCAGCGCACCGGGCCCTAGGCGATTCAAAATGGCTACGGCCTCATCGAAAGATGCATACCGTACTGAACACACTGCCGGGTCTATCGCATCGTTTACGGAAAGACCACGTGGGGCTGATAAATTATGTATCAGCCGAAACTCACCCGGGTCCTTCTTGGGGACCACCCCTAAGGGGGAACAAACAAAGTTAGCAACCGGTGGCACATTAAACGGACCGGCGACTCGACCTCGAGCCACCTCTTTCCCAATCTTCTCCTGTACCACGGTCGTGTGCTGCAAGACTGATATTTGGTTTTTACATTTCGCTAAACCCTGAAATTCCCCCACTGGGATGCGGAAACCATATGAAAACCCGTTCCGCAACACCCCAGCGGAAGCGTGGTCCGGGTATTCGCTGAGCCAAGGAATCATTGCCATGGTATCAATCGGAGTAGGTAAAGGCGCCCCTCGGACTATTTCAGACCTGTTTGGCGCCTCCTCTACCCCCGTTATCACCCGTTTTGGCTCTGCACATGGACTCAGGATGGGACGCTTGCCCACACCCACTACATTCGTGCCTAAATTTGCATGACCCCTGGGGCCTCGTACATTTACCCCTGTTAAAGTTCCAACAACTCCCTTTTTTACCTGTGGTGCCGTTCGGCCTGGACTGGTATTCGTTACTCGCACCTGATCGAAAGGAGGCCCCAGAATATTGGCGGGAGGACTCCCCCACACTACTCCCTACTAATGGCAAATTCAACATACCAGTATCCGCCATTTTTGACCATGACACAGAATCGTAACAATCCCAAGTTAAGTTTTTATCATGCTCCTTCGCTTTTCTGAAAATATTATCGTAACAGAACCACTGATTGCCCCCATGTGACACGGAATACCCCATGATCCGCGACTGATAAATCGGCAATTCAGACAGTAATTCGGGCCTACGTTCACCCAGGATGGATGTAAAAATCCCCCACGCCTTGCCCCAATTGCCAATGTTCTCATTTACCTTGAAAGCGGCCATCTTTGCGCGCCAAACACTCGGATGCATGAGCTCCTTTTGGCTCTTAACATATTCCATCTCATAATGATCGGTAAGCAACGAGAAGATGTTTACATACTCATCAGCCCATATCTTCTCCTTAATGGCTAGAGGGACATGTTGACCCAACTTTTCCCTTCTTGACGGGGCAGACTCATCCCTCGCAATCGGCAATGGCCGCTTACCTGAACCGGAAGCTGTATCTGTGGCTGAGCCTAACCCAGGTGGCTTTCCTCCTGCCGCGGCCGGCGTGATGACTGGCGATGCCGCCTTAGCCGCCTCCCTTGTTTCACGCAGTTGCCTCATCAAAACCCGTGCGTCGCTAGCCGTGGCGCCCTCGTCATTTGTACCCAACCACGCTGCTAATTGTGCTGCCAGCTCGGGCGGCATATCCTCCCCGGACACGGGGGTAACCACCACGGGAATCGGATTCCCCTCCGCCGGCACCAGAGTTGGCTCTACGAGTGGGGTACAGGGAACCGGGATGTCCCCTCCAGCTGCTCCCCTTCTGGGCCTCTTGCCTTTTCCTCCCGGAGCTGCTCCAGCCAACAGACGTTTCGGTCCCTCTTCCCCATCTTTCTCCGCCATTCGCTTCTTTAGGTCGGTCACCTCTTTCATAAGAACACGCAGCATCTGGTCGGTAGTCATTCGCTTTCCAACTTTCTTAGGCATTCCCCAACAGAGTATCTGTAAAACAAACAAGAAAGATTACCACCTTCAAAAATGGCTCTTCGTTCCGTCTCGAGCTCACGTGCAGCGAGGGGGTGCAGCTTCAGAGCACAGGAACAAGAGGATGCGTTCTTGGCTTGTTGCTCCTTTTATCCGTCTTCAGGGCGGGCGTAAACCCGCCCCTGCCTGCCTTTTGGGCGTGGCCAGCCGCGTCAGTGTCTAGGCCAGCCCACTCGAGGGCGGGAAACAGCGCGCCCCGGCTACGCCGCTTCGGGCATACCAGCCGAGGCTCGCCTCCCGCCCAAAAATGGCTTCCCGGGGGGCTCGTGGTACTCGGCCATACGTTCGGGGGGACCGAATGGTCGCCCCTTTCCAATATTCTCCTGCAGAACTCGGGAGGGATAGATGCTGAGCTCTCTCATATAAGGCAACATATCGGGCACATACACAGACCGTATAAGTTACAACCAAAGGAATCTCAAGCCTCTATTTGATGTCTGGGTGCACATGCCTGTGGTTCGGATGCAATAGCATAAAGCAGTGGTGAAAGTGGGCACCCCTGGCTGGATCCCCTTATAGATACAGCTGCAGTTATAGCATCATTCAAATGGACACGAGCTGTAGGCTTAGTATACAACAAGAAGTCAACTTGAGAAATATATCTCTGACTTCAATATTAGCCAGCACCCAGAGGCAGCTCCTCGTGGGGAGACTGAGGAGCGGAAGAGCGTCTCCCCACCTGCTGCGAGCACAGCAGGCAAACACAAATAGATACAATGGCTTTTCAATGCCATTTTATTTATATGCCACCACACCAGCTCCTGCTGTCTACAGTATGATGGTGGGGGCGGGACTGGATCCTGCAAATGCAGATTGTCAGCACTAGTCTAAAGTGCGCATTTCGGGTTGGCTTCCTCGACATGCACACTTTAGACCCAGCAATCCATAGGCTATGAAACAGCCTGAGGCTTGTTTGCACAGGCCCCTAGCCTCAAAATGAGTGCTGGGTGAACCTGCTGCCACCAATCCTGGAGCTGCTTTCACAGCATGAAAGCAGCTTCAAGATTGGTTGGAGTTCTGCTCCACAAGCAGGAAGGTAGTCCTTCCTTTGCCTTCTCTGGAACGGAGAAGTTCTACAAAACACCATTTTTTTATTGAAAGTAGCCGCCACTGCAGGAACTACAGGCATGTATTTCCATTCAACCAAGGTGAATGTTTTATCAGCATCTAAATAATAATTTGGCATCGAGATCCAGCTGTGAAATTGTCCTAAAGCAAATCTTACGATAATTCAGCCACCCTACCTGAAACAAGCCACGCTTGCTAAGATAAAATCAGACCAGTCATAAAGGGATAGAGCTGATTAGCCAAAATCTTTGTATTTTTTGTCTATATTAACCCTTTCGCTGCGGCGGCTATTCCGCCGCAGCGCTAAAGGGGCGGGGCGCCGCGCGGCGGCCGCATGCTGGTGACAGAACCGCTCCGTCACCAGCCGCGGTTGAGCTGTGCTGGTGACGGACCGGTTCCGTCATGACCAGCCCCGCTCAATACAACGGCCGCGCAGGCGTGAAATCAGCGCTATGCAGGCGCGGCGGGGCCGGGCCATGACGGAACCGCTCCGTCATCAGCACAGCCCAACCGTAGCTGATGACGGAGCGGTTCCGTCATTAGCAGGGTAGGGGTTAAGTAAAGAGAGTGGTCTTTATGATGAACAAGTTAAGTGATTTGCTGTGATTCAAGAGCGTTACGACTATGGCCTCATGCATGCAAGGTAGACGACATCAACTCTATACCACAAACTCAAATAATGTAATAATTTGGGGGGTACGTTCCTTCCGGAATTCTTTATAAAAAAGTAGTGGTAAGACCATCTGCATCAGGAGCTCTGTTATTAGGGGTACCCCAGATCACACTATTGGTATAAGGTGAGCAAGCAATGCTTCTGTATCGTAGTTCTCTAGACAAGCCATGGTAAGATTTTCCAAAAAGGTGTTAACATCTGATGATGAAAGATTGACACTTGAAGTGAAATGTTCCACTTAGTATTGTTTGAAGTCATAAATGAAGTGATTGGCTATAGATCAAATACTATTAATAATACCATCAGACCATCTCAGTCGCAATAGGATTTGGATGGAATCTCCATAAAAATCAAATAGGGCATTTATTGGGAGTAGAAACATCTACAACCACTGGAAAATGATGAGAATAAGTACACCGTAAGTGAGAACTTGATTGCACAAATTGGCACAATGTCTTTAGATAGCAATAAATAATCAGTGCAGTAATGCATAATATGAGCAGCGGTATAGTACAGCGGTGTTACGAGTTCCAAGTCTCCAAAGACCTAGGGGCATATTATCAAGGGGGTTTATCTCCGCTTTTTTGGCTTTAAAAGCCAAGAAAGCGGAGATAAAATTATCTCCCTATTACCTAGCTGTCGCTAACACCAGTTAGCGACAGCTAGTAGGAGATAGCGACCATCTTGGGCCCCGCTTTGCATGTCAGTGATATTTATCACTAATGACATGCAAAGTGGGCGTGCCAAGATGTTAGCGACTGGAAACAGTCGCTAACATCGTTATCTCCTATTCCCAACTTTTGGAGATATTCGCGCTAAGCGCGAATATCTCCAAAAGCTAACACCTGCCCTGAGCAGTTCTTAGCCATGTTATCCAATGGGAGGTGGATAACATGGCTAAGAGCATTAGCTCGGTAATGCATGAATATCGCTGACTTTTCAGCGATATTCATGCATTGCGGCGATTTTTATCGCATTTGCGATAAACCTTGGTAATACCAAGGTTTATCTGCGATAAAAATCGCCGCAGCTCTGCGGTAAATGTTTGTCTCTAACCAAGCAATAGCGATAATTATTGCTATTGCTTGGTAATATGCCCCACAGTAATTCTTTGTGCTGTATCATACAACATATGACACATGCCACTACTGACTTTCTACTGGGCAAGCCTGTCGAGTAGGGGATCCAGTACACCATTGAAGTGCCCTCTAAATGTGCAGCATTGAAACCTGGTGATGATCCATAGTATTCCATAGCAAAATTGCATGTTATCATAATTTGGTCAAAATGCAGAAAAACACTATACTTTTCCTCTTAAGCAAACACCTGCAATTACGTATCTGCCATTTGGATCAGCAATTTTTTAGGAGGTGTGTATTCCATATTTCTTTCTAATCCAAAGTATATCACATCTCTGGCATTATAACTGAATGAAGCTGCTTGACATTCCTACTTAAATGTAAGTGTTAGGGCTAGAGTGGTGCTAGGGTTATGGTGTGTCTCTTGAAGTAAAACGATGTCTACAAAATCTTTCTGTAAGTAAACAGAGACCATGTGCACCTTCCTATGGTTATTTAGACCTCAAATGTTTACTGTAAGCATTCGTGAATAGACTTAGCTGCAGCATTAACTATAACAGAAAAGTACAGGCTGTCTAATCCAATGTTGAATCATCAACCTATCATTTTCAGCAGTCAGAGACCATTAAATGAAACGAAAGTGCGCTTATTCACAATAAAGTCAAGACTCCCCCAGACACTTCACACACCACAAACCCCAACCAGCAGTGAAGAAATATCCCCCACATCTCAACCCATCTCTCATTATTGTAAAAAAGACAACATGGTGGAACCGACCGCGGTTAGCAGTGGAGGTCGCAAACTGATTTCTTGGGCAAGCAATCAACAAGAAATACCAAATTGTCCATTCATGTTACAGGGGCAGAGATGGACATTATATATCAGAAAAAAACACTTTGAAATTCACCTCCATAACTACAAACTGCATTCAAGTCCTTATGAAGCAATGTAGGGTTAAAGCATCTGGTCTGCTGCATGGGACATTATAACCCTGTATAAGGCTAAATATCTCTATAAAACATATAGGTGCAGATTTACAAACCCCTTGCTCCACCGGGGCATCACTTTCTGTGTCGTACCAGTGGCGCAGTTTACTGCTCCATATTTACAAGGACAGGAAAAGCCATATGCATAACTTTTCCTGTCCCTGTAAATATGGCCCCTTTGCACGCAGCACTTTGCATGAAACGGGTGTTCCTTGGGTGTTGCTGTGGGTGTTCCCACACATCACCCATGTAATCAGACACATTTCCAGAATTACGAGGAATCGTAAATCTGGAAATGCATGTGAATGCTACTCCTCCCCAGAGGAAGATTAGGGAGGCGCAATGAGGAGAAATGTGTTAATTTCTCCTCATTTTCTTTCCTCTTTCTATGCATGCTGCGTTCGGCAGAACACATAGAAAGAGGAAATCACCTCTAATTATTGTTTATGTACCGGAAGGGTTCCCTTCCTGCACATAAACAATCATTGAAACAATTACGTTTTCAACTTTTATGTGTGCTAATGCAGCACACAGAGGAGTTGAAAAACGGCATTTCAGATTGTCTTTGTGCAGGAAGGGAACACTTCCTGAACAAAAAATGTCTCCCCACGACGCAGACATCCTTGCGCCATGGTGCAAGGGTGCCTGCGCCGGCGCATGGCAGCGGTTTGGCCGCTAGCACAGCGGAAAGCACTGAGATGCGACATATTGTTGTAAATATGTTGCATCCCTGTGCTTTGAAAGTGACTCAGTGCGGCACAGCCAAATGGCTTGCGTTCCGCACCATCACTTCCTTGTAAATCTGCCCCCAATGAGAGAACCTGGTGTACCAATGACTTCAGTATAGACATGGGGCCATATATAGCAACATATTTTGTCATAGTTGCACCACATTTGTGGCACAACCATACGCAAAATGCTAGTAGATATTTAAAAAACCACAAAGAGGGGATTTGATCACCTTTCATGGCTTTGTTTTGAAATATAATGCAACATATCAGCTAGCGCTGTATTGCGATACATTTCGCTCTGGATGGCATTCCATGGGTGCATCACGGGCGTTCCCATGCATCCACCCATGGATTTCATGCAATCCCAGATTTACAAAGGTTTGTAAACCTGGGATTACATGATGTCACAGAGGGAAATCTTTTTTTCTCCTCGGTATTTCCTCTATGTTAAAAATGGCGTTTCTGTTTGGCAGTTGTTGTGCATCCTGTCCAAGCAAGAACCACAATCCTAGTCAAGGTAAGTCAGATGCACGCCATAAAGTAAAGTATGCTGGTAACTGGTAGTTTGACTCCACACCAGTTTAGAAAAATAGATTAAGATTTCATAAATAAAACAAGACCAAAATGACAATAATCCAATAAGTAAAAGTCAAGATATGGGGCCAGATGAAGGTAGCCTAATTCCGGTCGGTAACGGTAAAATTACCAAATTCGGCTGTTACCGACCGGTATTAGGCTTTTCAGATGTAGGAGGCCAAAATGAAGGATTCGGTAATTTACCGAATCGGTAATTTAAGGAATCGGTAAATTACCGAATTCTTAAAATACAGATTCTGTAAATTACCGAAACCTTAATGTAGGGAGCACTCAAAGTGCTTTTCTCATTTCAGGATTAGTTATTTACCAGTTACAAGTTGGTGGTAAATATCGAAAACCGTGAAAAAAGCAATTTTTTGCAATTTTTAACAGTACCATGTGGCAGACATACATGTCCTTAGGGCATATATGTGTGCCACATGTGCACCCATGCACTATTCAGGGGTGCAACAGGGTGTCAATGTGACACCCTGCCACCCTTGTAGGTCTTCCCCATATTACCGATTTGGTATTAACCGAATCCGTAATTCCCATTCATTCCTATGGGCCTCCAGGCCCATAGGAATGAATGGAACTTAACGATTCGGTAAATACGGAATCGGTAAATACCAATTCTTACCGATTCGGTAAAGTTTACCGGATCATTAGCTACATCACATTTACCGATTCCTAAATACCGAATCGTTAAAATTCTGTGTTTTGGAATCGGTAATATGTGATTACCTACATGAACTTTTAAACATTGAATGCAAAAATAGCGTTTGGAATCTGTAAGCGCCTAAAGAGTTAATAGGTAATGCTGGACCAGGACAAAGTAAGGAGTTCAGTCCAACCGCGATGGAGCCAGTTACAGGACTCATGCAGGCCTCACTGAGCAAAAGTACCTTAATCCAGGTAGCAAACAATAAGATGAAGGGTGCAGCTGAGCAGTATATCATTGTCGATCCCGCAATCAAAGAGAAAAATGATGACAATGCACCAGTTTTGAAGACTAAGCACTGGTTTCAAGATGTGTTGGTTCTAAAGCAGATGTGCCGGGTTTTCTCCATGCAGTCGAAGGGATGCCTCAATCGTCCTTCTTCAGTGGCAGCGATGCAGTGCTTCCAATTGCGATGCGCTAGATCTGATTGAGAAGCATCAGTTTTCTTCCCACAGCAGCAGCGATGTGTTGATTCTGTTCTCACAATATAGGATGTGTTGGTTCCACTCGAGCAAGCACCTGGGTCCACTTCCGATGAATAAGGCCTAGGAGCAGGTTTTAATTCTTTGATATCCCTGAGTCTTCTGAGTCATATCTGTCAAGGGAGCAACAATAATGCCATATCCTTGACAAACCTGTTGTGGTACTATGTGAGTCCTAAGAATTAACTCACCTCAGTTTTGGTTTTGGAGGGTCTTCCAGGCCAGGATAGTCTCTACCTTGGCCTGGAGGGGCTGCACCTCTGGCCTTTCCATCTGCTTCTAAAAACGGCTATGCCATCCAAGTAAGCAGTACTGAAGGCCTCCATACCACCTAAATCTTGGTTTGCCAGCCTCTGGAAGGTGGTAGGGGTATTCTTTTATGTCCAAAGGACATTACCCAGAATTGGTAGTGGCCCTCTGGAGTAGAGAAAGTTGTTCTCTCCTTGGCTCTACTAGCTAGGGACATCTGCCATTACGCTTATGTAAGGTCAAAAGTACTCAGGAACTGGGCAGCCCCTAACTGACCAATCAGCTTATAAACCCGGGGGATGGGAGGAGCATCAGGTGACTAAATTGAGCCTTCAGTAATCTACTGGGTTCAGGTGTAGTGCCTGGTGGGGGAACTTTTTGTACCAGTACCACAGGGATGCATCTCTAGCATCTTAGAAACCTCATCTTTGAGGCTGGCCCTCACTTTGCCAGATAGTCTGTAGGTTTTATTCTTGACATGGAGGCTGTCTTCTGTATCCACCTCATGGGTACACAAGCAGGTACTTCCAGGAGTGAGGGAATCAAAGATAGAACTGACTAAGCAACTGATCACGGTCTCTCTGCTGTTCTGAAGTCAGGGGAGAGGTTCACACCATCCACTGACCCATTCACCTCTTTGGAGACTAAGAGATCAGGGAGAGGTTCACTCACTTATTCCTCCTCTCCATCTGTCACCAGCAACATGGTGACCTCTGACCTAGCAAAGTGTATTTTTTGATCGTTGATATGGGATACCCTGTGGGGGTGCCTTGGGGTCTTGAGGTCCACCAGATAGGTGACCTATGTCTTACTCTCAACTTTGTCCTAGGGCCCAGTCCCACAGTCTTGGAGGGCCTTGGGCTCAACGGATTTCACCACCCACACTTTTTGATCAGCCTGTAATTTCACACCAGTAACCATTTTGTTATACCCCTCTTTCATCACCTCCTGGCTGGCCTCTAAGTTTTTAGATGCTTGCTTTCACAACTTGGCTATCTGGCTCCTGAAGGCCCGGATGTAGCTAACTACATCCTGTGAAGGTTACCTGGGAGCTTGTTCCCAGCATTCCTTCCCCAGATTGAGAGGTCCCATTATAGGATGACCATACAGAAGCTCAGCGGGAGGACTAAATCCAACCCCCTTCTCTGGTATCTCTCTGTGAGCAAAGTGAAGGCATGGCAAGAAAACATCCCACTTAAGCCTCAGGCTGGCCCTTTATCATAACTTTGAGGGACTTGTTGTATTTCTCAATAAGCCCATTGGGTTTTCTGGATGATAGATGGTGGACAACTTATAAGCAACTGCACTCTCATTCCACATTGACTGCATATAGGCGAACATAAATTTTGTGCAGCTGTCAGACACCACTGCCTCAGGGAAACCCAATCCGGTAAAAATACCTATTAGGATCTTAGCCACTGCAGCTTCAGTTGGAGTCATCAGAGGTAAGCTCTCTGGGTAACTTGTAGCATGTCACAACAATACCAGGACACATCTGTTGCCAGAGTTAGTTTGGGGATCCACAGGCCCTACAATGTTGATGCCCAACCTTTCAATAGGGGTCCCACTGCCAATGACAGGCAATGGATTAAAGGGGGCTTTCAGCCTTTGCCCTATCTTCCTGCTGACCTGGCAGATCAGGCAAGTCTTCATCCAGGTCCAGTAAAAGTGGAAGACAAGCTTTCCAAAGGTCTTGTCCTAGTTCAGATGTCCTGCCAGGGGTATTTCATGAGCCAGCACCAGGCGGAAGGCACTGTAACATTGGGGACAACTAGTCCTTTGCACAGGTGCCTTAGGCTCACTGTAAAGGAGGTTGTCCTCCCAGCAAGGTCCCAATTATGACTTTTGGCGTAGTTGTGGTGTGGCAGTGCAAACCGCAATGCCACTGCTCCACTGAAGGTCGCTGCCGCCCACCTGCCAAATTACAACTTTTCAGTAATCTGGCGGTCCCATGGTGGTGCCTCTTTTAAAGGCTTTGGTCTTTGAAAAAGGCACCAAAATGGGATTGCACTTCAAGGACTCGAAAGTCCATGCCATGAAGGAACCTATGTGTATGCACACAGGGGAGCACATGTTATGCCCCCCTGTATGCATCAAAATCCGGTTGAGGCACATGGAGGCTCTGTAGGGCCCCCTTTGTTTCCTTTTCTCCAAGGAAGAACCTCCATGTAAACCCTTGAGGTGAGAAAACTTGTAATACGCTTCGCGAAACCAGGCTGGACCGACCTCCCAACTCCTAGTAGGTGGTCGGATTGCCAGTGCAGCAGTGGCTGGATTTGCCATGGCCGCACCACCACGAGTCTGGCTGTCCTCAGACCACCAAGCTCTTATTAGGGCCCTAAATGTGGTGATTCACAGAGGCATCTCATGCTGCCTGTGGTTCGGCCTGTTGCCTCATGCCCTCCAGGGTTGGGTACTCCTTTTGCTCCTTGAGAACTCCTACCTGGTGGATCCCTCTTCTCCTTGCCACCCAGAAAACTCAGGCAGGTCACCATGGAAGGCAATGTCGTCCTCACTGGGCTCTGGGGCGGCCTCCTCTGGTGCCCCATAGAAGTCAGCTGGGTGACATTCAGGGGCTGGTTTTGCTCCCCCTTGCCTTTCACTCTTTTGGCAGCTCTCTGGGTCATTCTACAAGCTCCAGACCTCCTTGGCTCCCTTCCTGGGCAGCCATGGATCTGGAAGATGCACATCTACACTCAGGCAATCCTAACATCTCTAGGCGTACCTTAAGCTCCACTTCCTTCCAGGTAGTAGGCTCAAGGTAATTTCCTAACTAATCAGTTCATAGTCATGGCAGGGCTCACATTTACTTTCAGAAGACCTCAGACCGTCCCTCCATTCGTATGGAACATGGGTCACTGGGTAGTGACCCTCCCTGTTGTCTGACACCACAACCTGGTGAAATGCATATGGTATAACTTGCTCGTGGGCCACCAGCTGACTCCATACCATAATCATACTGACTCCTGTGTCCCTCAGAGCCTCAACAACTTGCCCATTGATGGTAATCAGTGGTCTAACCTTTGCAGTATTGAAAGGCACTTGGATTTTAGGAACCATCGCACTGTCACTCAGGGACACTAGGGTAACCTCAAGGAGTCCACCACCCACGTACTACGACACATTCCTCCCAAAGCACTATGCTTCCCACCTCAGGTGTCTTTCCTCCAGTGGGAGGATGTGCTCTTTTTGGGCAAGTAGGATCCCCCTTGTAGTGTCCATGCTCAAAAGACTCATAGATTTTAGGAGATTTTTCTGCCACTTGTCAGGGAAGCTTTTTTTTCCGATGGCCAGATTAGGAATGGGGCCCTTTCCCCAGTGAATTATTTTTGGACCTTCAGAGAACTCCTGCTAATCATCTACCCCCTCTTTCTTCTCTTGGGAACCCTGACCACTCTTTTCGGAGTCCGCCCACAGCTAGGCTCTTGGACACTCTGGTGCTGACACAGATGTCCGTCTCCTCAGCAAGCTTCCTGGGGTCAGTCAGCTTCCTATCAACCAGGTGTTAGCACAGCTCTTGAAAACAAATATCAAGCATGTGCCCCTTCAAAATTACGCTGCACATCCCAGAATAATTATCAACCTTGATGATGCTCACCTAGCCCATCAGTGTCTTATTGGCATAATTAGGGAATTCCACCCAGGTTTGTGCTGAGATTTTGTGGCTGCTCCCTAATCTCTGCTAAGTGTCTCAGGGGTCAGCCAACATTAGCTGACAAGAATGACTTTCACTGCAGTGTAGTGAGTTTGTTTCTCTACCTCAAGTGTTCTGTGTGTGTCCCTCCCCACTGTTGTCATGTACCTCCACAGGCTGCCCCCTCAGGACTCCTCAGGAACCTTGTTCACCCTCGATCCACTTCATAGGCTGTTAACCTTTTGTCTGTGTTGTCCCTGACCACATAACTTGGCACCAAATCTTTTGGGATGTGGACCCCTACTTCATCACTGGACCCTGTAAGTATGTGGTCACTTGTTTACTGATAAAACATCTAACCTGAAAATATATTACATCAATATTGATTTAAATACTTCATCCTATAATTATGATGTAATCAAAATATCAGAAAAAAATTGTATTTTCATTAATATGTGTGTCTAAAATTTTGTTTTTTTAAAATCTATATAAATTTAAATAGTAAACATTAAATATGTTAAGAAATAACAATAATATAATAAACATTAGAAGTATTTCATTGATTTTAGAACAAATATAACAATTATACTTATCAAAAAAAGTACACACATATATATTAATATATATATATATATATATATATATATATATGTTTACTTATATCTAAATGTTAATGTTTATGTAATAATATAATAAATACACACACACACAGACACACCCAATAGCATACATTTTATAACGCAAGCCAAGTTAATGCCAAATAAAAAGTAAATAACATAAAAAATTACAATTTACAAAAATTATATCATATCATTAAAACATTAATAATTATAAATACTATACATTTGAATACATAAAAACATAATAATATAAATCAAAAATGTAAACAATATAAAGTAAACTATATCATTTTCCAAATAATACTTTAGTAGTCCCATTCCATTATACACAACAGTAAGAGGGGTAAGATTTACTATGCCCACTCCACCCAGTGCAACAGTAGGGAAACTGTTGGATTGGGGAGGGGTAACATTTACTATTGCCACTCCAGTCAATGCAATACTAGGGAAGGTGTTGGATTACGGTGAGGCGAAATTTACTGATCCCAATCCAGTCAGTGCAACTGTAGGGAAAGTGTTGAATTGCGGCGGCGGAAATATACTATTCCCACACCAATCAGTGAAACAGTAGGGAAAGTGTTGGATTGTGTAGGGGTAAAATTGACTATTCCCACACCAGTCAGTGCAACAGTAGGATAAGTGTTGGATTACAGAGGGGTAACATTTATTATGTACACTACAGTCAGTGCAAGAGTAGGGAAAGTGTTAGATTGTAAAGTGGTAAAAATGCACTACTCACTGCACACTCTACAAGATTAGAAACAGACTATTTCATTTCAACAAAATAAAATACTCTCAGAAAAATAATAACAAAAATATCAATATTTAAATATTAAAAAATCCAAATAATGAAAAAACAAATTAAATATGTATCACAATGTTTAATACATATCTTAAGTTGCTACAAATATCATTATAATTAAAACATCAAACTATATTCTTAAAAAGAAAACAATCCAATATTTGCAATCTTATTTACATTTTGTATGCTCAATACAAAATAATTCAAAAAATGAAATTAACTATTTTTAAATTTGTCATTACTTAAATAACTTTCGACGAACTTATTTGCCTATAAACTACACAAGGCATATCTAAAACTAACTCTTAAAATGATATTAATTGCACATTTTACATAATTAAATATTTATTAAAATATTTATAATTGACTATTAGTAAATATTTATTTTTAATTACCTTCTCATCTTTAGCCATACAAAAAACATAAACCCACACCTAACATATACATTAAAAAATATGATTAGTATAATTTTCATAATTGTCGATGAAACAATTATTAATACAAATTAACTAATACTACATTAATTATATTTTAATTAACTTCTCACTCTTTATCCCTGCAAATTCATCAACTCACACTTAATATATAACTTAAAGAATATCCTAATTATACAATTTACATAATTAATTATCATTTCAATAATTATTAGAAATTTGAATTATGTTTTAATTATTATAATACATTTTCTACACACCCTTTATACTCCCAAAAACAAAACACATGAAATAGAAAATAAATTACATAATTTCCATAATATATTGTCCATTACATTATTCAATCAATCAATCAATCAATCAAGGATTTATTTCTAATCACCCATAAGGGTCTTAAGGCACTGGCGGTGGGGTGGTGGTTCGGACAGTTCCTAGGTGATCCGAAGAGCCACTTCTTGAGGTCTATTCTGAAGGCTTGCAGTGCAGGGCTTCACCTGATGCTGAGGGGGAGTTTGTTCCAGGTCTTGGTCGCGAGGCAGGAGAAGGAACTGCCTCCTGTTCTGGCTCTGTGGATGCAGGGGATTTCACAAGGGCTTGGTCGGTGGAACGAAGAGTTCTTTTGGGGGTGTGGAGGAGATTCTTTCATTGAGGTATTGGGATCCGGTGTTGTGGAGGGCCTTGTAGGCGTGTGTTAGCAGCTTGAAGGTAACTCTCCAGTTTGATGGGGAGCCAGTGGAGGTCGTGGAGGTGCTGGGTGATGTGGTCGTGTTGTGGGATGCTGAGGATGAGTCTGTCTGCGGCATTCTGGATGGACTGGAGTTTGCGAAGGAGTGATTTGTTGATTCTGGATTCTGTAGTCTAGCCTGCTGGTGACGAGCATGTGGATGACGGTCTTCCAGGAGTTTGGGGGATCCATTTGAAGGTCTTGCAGGGTATGCAGAGTATGTTGAAAGCTGCTGAGGACACAGCGTTGATCTGTTGGTTCATGGGGAGTGAGGAGTCGAGTATGATGCCGAGGTTGTGGGTGTGGTCCATGGGGGTGGGAGGGTTTCTGAGGGCAAGGGGCCACAAGGTGTTGTCCCATGAGGTGGGGTGGAACTGAGGATGAGGACTTCCATTTTCTCCGAGTTGAGCTACAGGCAGGTACTGCTCATCCAGGATGTGACGTTCTTCATTCCTTCCTGGAAACCGTGCCTGGTGGTGTTGGGCACCTTGGTGAGGGAGAGGATAAGCCGGGTGTCCTCGGCATAGGATACTATGCTGAGTTTTCTGAGCGCATGGGGCAGAAGGAGGATCCTTGGGGTACTCCACATCTGATGTCTGTGAGTTCAGAAAGGAAGGGCGGAAGTCTTATTCTTTGTGTTCTGCCAGAGAGAAAAGAGCAAAGCCAGTCCAAGGCAGTTCCCTTTATGTCAGCTTGGAGCTGTGGGACTTGGAGAGGAATTTGTCCTGAATTAAGTTTCTCTTCATAGATAAGATGAGTTGGTGATGTGTCGTGGAGGTGGCCCTGTATGAGGTGTGCTTTCGGGGTTTTGCTGTTTCTCCATATTCTCCATAGTCATATTAATAATAAGAATTTAAAAATAATAATTATTATTACTACATTATTAATAAATTTACTTCCCGATCTTTACCCTTTACAAAACACACAACTTGCACCTAAAACATTTAAAAAAAAAAATGTATACAATTAACATAACTAGTTTTCAATTGAATTATTAATTATTTATAATTTACTTCCCACTCTATACCCCTACAAATCCCACAACCCACATTTAAAACTTAACTAAAAATAGTTATGCGATTAACATATTAATTATCAATTAAATATTTAATATTCATTTACTTCCCAACCTGTACCCCTATGATACTAAAAATAACAAAATATTTATAAAATTACATTTAAAAAAAATTATGTCATTAAGCAAAATTGTTTACCAAACTATTTTAATGATTTCGATGTTGTTAAAATTGATATTACTTACATTTAAATTGATATTCTTGCAAACGATAGTATTGTGTTTTTATCTAGGAACCTAAATCAATATTGCTATTTTATGCCCTTGTATGGCTATAATCAATAATATCCCTATAATGGCATACGAATCAGATCCATATTTAGTAAATAGCCCTTGCAGTCCAAAGAACGGCAAAGTTACTTCCTTAGATTCCTAGAGAGCACAACAAGTTCTTTCGACACACCAAACCTCCAGCAACCTGGGAAATCCCCATTTGCTTTTGTTTTGATTTGTCATTGAACTCCTGCCAACACTAAAGGAACAGTCAGTTCTTAGTGACATCTTTATTGACGTCTTATGTCCAAACCTTACGTCAAACTAGGCACCTTTCAGGTATAAATATACCAACGTTGCCTTAAGCAAACACACGGTGGTGGTTTTGGAGCCGAGCAGCTATCTAATTACCCGAGAGCCCAGCTGATGCGAGAGCCCACGGACGCTGCCCCTCCCTTTTGACGCACTGAGAGAGACGCTGTCTTTTCTCCTGCCGAGAAATCCAGCTCCGGTGCTCTCAGCCGCCTTCGCGGGCTGCTGGGCTATCGAGTCCTGAAAGAGAGATACCAGACCTCCTGCATTCTATTACCCAGGTACGGAGCTGACTAAACCCTTAAAGAGAATTCATGAGTCAGATCCTTGGCAAAACCAACTTAACTTAAACTGCTACTTACTTACTCCTTCCCACGTATTAGGCTTAGGTCAGGTACACCGGGGTAGGCGTATTTAGAAGCACCAGTTGAGTACGATTAGTCAATGTATATATGTATGTATATATTTTATCCATTTTAAAGTATCTTATGGCTAAGAAACCATATCAATGCTTTTACAGTATTATTTCATAATACTCTTTTTACTGTACGCACTTTACTTTACATTAAGTATTGCAATTATGGCAATTAATTTCTCTTGCATGAGAAAGAAGACTGCTCAATAAATTACACCTTTTATTGCAAACGCCCGTCTCTCTATTCTCTGCACTCTGGTGAAACTAAGTACGCACAATTGACTGAGTGAAATAGCTGTCTATTGTTTTCACACAACTCTAGAGATACACTCTTATTCTGAGGGAGCAAAGTTGTCATGTTATATGGTTATCAGAAGCTAATCCCTTCTTGTCTATCCAGGGAGGTTAAACTCCTCCTCGTTTATTCGAGAAAGTTTCTAGTGACCTCTGAGCTAGCTGGCAAACCTTAAGTCTAATATAGTCAGTAGAGACCTAGTCGACCTCAGTCCTACGTCTACAATGCTGAATATATTATTTCAATGCGCAGAGCCTATTGGGAATATAGGAACTACACTACATGACGCCCAAAATTTGGTATTGCGATAAATCTAACGCAAGACGTTAGAGTAACTCAGTCGTGCTTTTTCACACAGACCCTTTTTCCCGTAAATACTCCAAAAGACGTCTGGAGTGGGTAAAAGGTTAAAATCCGCCGGAACTTAGTAGGAAGAGATTCCTATGTATAGTTCTTGGTTTAGTCAACGTTGAAGGATACAGTGTTCCAAAATATTGTGCACCTAATCTTTGTTTCTTTGAAACTTGATCTGCAACAAAAACCTTTCTGCCAGTAAAATGGGGGAAAGTGAAGAAGAGAGGGAGGCAGCTAGAATAGCAGCTCGACTCCTAGAGGATGACACAAGTCTCCTACAGACTGACCCGAATGCTATACTCATTCCGGTCAACATAAGAAAAACTATAACTATTAAACTTATAGAAAATGGACTGACATCACGAGATAGTACAGTCATATTCGTGGCGATAACGTTGAAACCGGTGAAGCCGCAGTAGATGCGAATCAACGGGGTTTCGATGTTACACGGTTTAATGAACCAGGTGCAATTATCATCCCGGCAAACATAAGAAAAACTATAACTTAAAAACTTATAGAACACGGACTGTCATCACGAGGTGGTACAGTCCTTTTCGTGATAGAGGCACACGAATATCAGCAGACAGAGGTATTCTATTCATGGATAAACTTTCCAGCAGCAAACGCTGCAGCACACGAATTCCACTATTACAAAATAGAGGAACCTCCGGATGAATACACTCCTTTCGAGGACGTTGAAATCCCACTAAATTACCAAGAGCACCTGCTCTGGTTTAAAGGCACCCTAAAACATAATGATCACATCCCCAGGCTCGGTCCACTAGGTAGACCAGGAGCAACGTGGCCGGTTCTAGCCAGCTACACACCACATCCAGACATTGATAAAATGTCAAGCGAAGAACTCTTAGTTAAAATAAAAGAATTAACAAAGGCATATAGAGAGTTAGTTCAATTGGCAATGGAGGATATAACTTACCTCCAGAAATTGAAAGAAACAGATATAACAGCCCAACCAATTGAACTCGCCAGAATCATAGAAAAATCCTATGAAGAACTAGGGAGAGATAGTTTGGGTGGGAAACTGGTAAAACCCAAACTAACTGAAAATCCTGAAAAGATATTTATTAAAAATAATCTAAACACTCCAAAAAAGAGTTGGGATGGAAATAAACAATCCACTCCCAAAGAAAAAAGATTCCAGTCCAGAGGAAGGTCTCCTCAGCGGAGAGAAAGATCTCTGGACCAAGGACATACGTCTCCCCAGAGGGAGCCCTCTGAGAAAAGATACAACCTTAGAAATAGGGATAATTTGAAAAAGCCGGATAGATATCAAGATATTGATACACGTCCCTCTCGATCTTTTCAGACTTCCTCGCAGAAATGGGAAAGAAGAGGACGGTCAGAACACAGGGAAGAGCACGTCATGTCCAAAGACAAGGACCCTGCTCAAGGTAAAAAATTAAAATTTCCAAGAAAGAAGGTAGCCAGTATTAAAATAATCAAACATGCCGAGGATACTGAGGACACAGCTGAAAAACGGAGAGTGGGCCCAGACAATACTAGACAGAGCAGCAGAAGTGACAATAGCTCGCAAGATCCTGATGAATCATCTGGAGACAGTGGACACGAATGAATACATTCAGGTGGAAACTGCAGATACCAGAGTTAGCAAACCTCATAAAATATACGAAATAACATTGCGTATAGAGGGAGATAAGACTAGGAAAGTAAGGGGTCTGTTTTGAGATAACCTTTCAAAAGGCTATGACATCCTATTAGCTGAGAAAGACTGGCCACCAGAGTTTGTCAGGGAGTGCCCTCATGGCGAAGAAATGGTTATGCCTGCCTTCTCAAATCATATTCCAATTCATAGAAAATACACATATGCAAGAAAATGGGCAGTAGCTCAAGCTCCTGCATTGTATAAAAATCATGTAGGATGGAATGAGGACTCCCCTCCTCACAAAATCCAGTTAAAATGTCAACCACCTGCACAAAGACAGTACCCAATTAAGCAAGAAGCTAAAAAACAAGTCAGGGAGATTTTAGATCAACTTGAATACCAAGATGTGATCGAAACATGCACCTTTCAAATGAACAATCCTTTGTTTCCTGTTTCCAAGTCAGACGATTCATATCGTCTAGTCTTGGACTACAGACACCTTAACTTATGTTGCAAAACATTTGCAGTACAAAACTCACACAGTGCAGCACTAATGAATAACATCATTCGCAAAAAATACAAAACAACATTAGACATCTCTAATGGATTCTTTTGTCAAAACATTGCACCTGAAAGCAGTTATTTAACCGCTTTCTCAATAATGGGGTCACAGAAAAATTTCTGTCGACTCCCACAGGGATTCAAGAATAGCCCAGGATTATTCTCAGCAAGGGTAACAGAGTTACTACAAATATATGATGATGATGCATTATCTTATGTCGATGACATCTATCTCACAGATGATGGCCTGGATACTCACTTGAAAAGAGTGAACACCATAATACTTGGGTTCGCAGCAGAGGGTTACAAATTCAACTTCAAAAAGTCACGAAGTGACCACCTAACTGTCCTGTTTTTAGGATATGAAATATCAAGTGAAGGCAAAAGCCTAGCAGACAACTTCTTAGAGAAGTGAGCTGTACTCCAAGCACCAAAAACGCTGAAGAACTTACAATCAATACTAGGTTTCCTGAATTTCGGAAGAGCATACATTCTACATTATGCAGAGAGGGTTAAACCTCTCTATGAATTAATAAAACCTGATTTTAAACCAATCAATTGGACTCAGAAACACACAGAAATTTTGAGATCATTGCAAACAGACATGATAGCTGAAACAAAATTACAAACTCGCGACAACACACGCAACCTTATAATCCGAGTCATCCCAGGAAGATGCGGATTCAGTACCTGACCTCTAATGAGGGAGAAACTGTACCAATAGCTTACAAATCACATTTGTACACACAAGCTAAAAAAACATTCAGTCTTACAGAAAATATTGTAAATGCGGTTCAAACTGTTGTAGCGAAAAGAAAGAGCCCAAGCCCAAGGCAAAAGAATAACTGTTTATGCAGCAGAAGCAGCCCTTGAGGCATTATTAAGCCCAGTTAATCTAAAAACAGTGGCATTAGATCCAAAATCGATACAGTGGGAAAACTCTCTTGCTGCAGAACATGAAAAAACTGAAAGAACTAAAATATGAAGAAGAATATCCTCTGCCAATCGAAATTCTGCCTCTCTAACAGTACTCTTGTGTAATCTATATGGACAGATTTGCACAACATTACGATGTGGATAATAAATCCTACAATGCAGCTTGCGCGATTGTTAAAGGTCGCTGGCGCTGTGGTAAATTCGGACCAAAAATAACAAAAACTGAATCACTGAGAAACTGTTCGGCTCAGCGAGCTGAAATCAGATCTTTAAAGATGGCGCTTGAAAATGCCGATCGTGAATTCCAGACACTAATAGTGTGCAATTTACATTTCTGCGTCAAATCTTACAATAATGACTTGCAGAACTGGGTTCAAAACGATTACAAAGATGACACAGGTGCCACAATAAGGCATAATAAGCTTTGGGAACAGGTAGTTCTTATGCAGAAAGAACTACGAAATGATACATACACTGTCATCAACGTGATCGCGTTCACGTTGCAGGGAATTCATTGGCTAATACAGCCACAGTGGAAGCAGCTCAACCGGCTTCCGTAGCCACAAAAAAGCGTTCAGAAAAATACATAGACGGGGAAACCATGCTGGCGGTAAAAACGTCTTCAAAAGGCGACGGTGCAGCACTACCCGTGAACTATCCACTTTATTATACATACATAATTGATGCAAACTCCATTCCTTTTGCTCGAATCCCTGGAGTGGGGGATAGAGTAATTCCAAACACGAACAGGAGAATCTTCTTAATAGCGGACGCACACATGGGATTAGGCCTAAGGCACCAAGAGATTAAGGAATCGCTGAAAGAATTACAATCAGAAAACTGGTGGCCGGGGATGAGCCTGCAACATTACAAATTTGCAAAGAGCTGTCCAAACTGCAACAGATATCGCAGTAGCGAACTGACCAGAGTATTGCCATGGCCCTTCTTTATAGTTAGCATAAGGCTATCTATAAGTAGAATCCAGCGTCCCATTAATTTCTCTTTAAGACTAGATTCTATTAAAAATACAGACGCCAGCGCTCGGCTGACGCCAGAACTGTTATAAAAGATTTGCGAGTCTTTATTGGCACATACGCAATTGGCATGCTACATTCTGACCATGGTCCTGTTTTTAGCTCTCAAGCTTATAAGGAGGCCATGACCAGCATGGGCATTGCATTGCGGTACTCTTGTCCGTTCCATCCTGAGGGAAATGGGATTGTGGAAAGAAAAAACCGGGACCTAAAGCATTCTATAACGGCGAGGGTATTATGTTCGGGTGATGGGTGGGTCCAACATTTAACAAGTGTCCAACGTAGTCTTAATAATCTGCCAAGAAATTCTCTAAAAGGTTTCAGTCCGTACGAACTATTGTTCGGTACTAAAATGCATATTCAGGACTTAAATAGTCAGACTTCAGTGGTAGAAAGAAAATGCTTTGATATCAAAAATCGTTTGGCTGTTTTACAGGACTTAAATGAAACAAGAAAAGCCCTGAGCAACATAAAGTTAAAACAGCAGCCAACAGCCACTGAAGATAAACCACCTGTCCCAGCAAGGCCTGTCTGGATTCCAAAGATTGGAGATCTGTTCAGAGAGAAGATCGCGGTGAAGATGGAATTTGGGCCTTCTTACAGAAAAGCAGTACCTGTCTTAGCGGTATGCAGCGTTTAGAACGCAAGCATTACCACGGAATACCTTTACAACGCGGGCGTAACAACGAAAGTTGTTACCACGCATTGCACTGGGGGCGCCCAAGGATAGTAAATGATTTAATTTACTATCCCAACACCTTCCCTACTATCCACGGGGACTGGTGTTGGAATAGTAAATTAAATTAATCAATTTTGCGCCCCCCAGCACAAGTCAATGTATGCGTTCTAACGTCATACATCCGTCTTAGCTGTCAGTGGAACAAGATCAGTTATACTACCGCCCCTTGCTTGTAAAAAGGAGAACCGAGTTGTATCCATCGACCTGGTAAAACCACAATCATGTGGCCAATAATAAGTAGTAGGCCCAGTGGACTCCCACGAAATAGCAGAATACCAAAATTTGCTACAATCCAAGAGGTTCAAACTGAGAGACTAATCACATTTGATAAACCTGCAGTGAATAAAAAAGGACTATGCAACAATGCCATGGAACTTGTGCCTCTTGAAACCCAAATTGAAACAGTTCGTCAAGAAACACCTGTTTACAACGATGTAGCCTCAGACTATGCTAATGAAAGAAAAAATGAATAAGCAAAGGAAAATTCGGAAGCAATTCCATAATTAACAGAACTGCATCTGGCTACTTCATCAATTTCGATAACTTTTCTGAAGATCAAAGCAAACCTGAAGAAACGCCAACAACAAAAAGTTTCAAAGACAAATTAACTAAACTTTTCATCAACTCAAAGAAACATATCTGATTTCTCCATGGATTGAATTTTGGATTGTGTTAGGTGTACTTTTCCTCCTGCTTTGGCTCATCATGGTACTTTGTTTGGGAAAATTAATTGAGGGAAAATACAGTACAATGGACACAGCAAGTCAGAACATCAACTTGGTCCTAAAGCCACACAAGTCATCTCACATCGAGAAAAGAGAACTATCATCTGTGAATGTCACAGCCATTCCAATACCCGGTGGGGTAGCTTGGGACAAAACGGATTACGAAATCTAAGGCCCGGTTGAACTCTTGAAATATCCACATCAGTTCAAGGTTTCATTAAGTGACTTTGTAAAACCAAGTACATTCTCTGATGATTGGGACTTTGAAAGCATAAATAATATGATGACAGATTTAGTAATGTCAGCAAAATGTACAGAACAGGATTACTTACAGGGTTCGTCGAATTATGAACAAATGTACTGTTACAATCACTTTGCACATCACTATTTACATAAATCTGCTCAACCTAGAAATGTTTTTAAGTATAATCAATGGGAACATTGTGCAACTCCACCTAAAAGCAGTTCGAAAACATTTTATGAGAAATTCCCATACTTCTCAGGGTTTAAAACAAGTGATAAATAAGACAGGGATAAAAACAATGTTGACAAATACTAAATTGATTTATTCTGAAACATTTTATGAAAAAATTATTACATTTGGTTTTAAATTCTGGAAAAACAACATTGAAACGAAAACCATCTGGGGTACAAAAAATTGCAGGTCCAAGGTTTAGAAGCATTATTTAGAGCCTGCATGATCCCAGAACAAATAATATTCTTGAATGACACCATTCAACAGACTACTTGTCTTGGCCTAGCTAAGATTGAAGACTTAAACAAACCGTCTATTCCAAATCCAATACCTGATAGTAATGCCACTACAGAGGTTGAGATAGACGTATCCCATATTTTACACCAGAACACATCCTGATTGGAAAAAGTGGTTGGTCTGGCCAACAGACACAAATAACTGTCAAGATAGATTCCGGAACAAAATACAGGGGTTCAAAATGACCAGACCAGACCCTAGATACTCCCAGAGACAACATCCAGTGTAGGGAAACTATGCCTTGAATGGCTACAGACATCCACAGTGGCTGAAATTAAGCAACACTTGACTTTACTTAAAGACGGTGCTGACTTGCGTGATTTCATAATGGGACCACGCAAACAGCATCAAAAACGTTTCATAGCGGCAGGTATGTACGCTGCATACAACGAAGCTTGGAAAGTAACTCAAATTGAGACAGCAGAGAAAATACGAGAAATTGATCGTATTAGTTTGGAAAAATCACTTTCTTTTGTGGACAATATATTCACTGGACAGTATTGTATCATCTGCTATCGATATATTAGATCAGGACCTACTAATGTTACAACACGGTCAGTCCAAATTACGTTCTATTGTACAGCTCGGCTGGACGTTGCAAAATCTGCGTTCAGGCTACGTGCCATGGCGTTTGATAAACACAACGTCATTATTCTCTATCTTTAACCTTACTGATAAACAAATCAGTTAGGCACAAAAATAAGGAGACTATACGATTCTGAGCTTAGAAAAACTTGAGAGATTACCATTGACAATGTCAGAAAGACCTGTCATTGAATGGATAATACACGGAATAATTACAATTCCGATAACAACTTTCCAATTTAAATACTGCCAAGAGTATATACCAGCGGGCCAGTATGAAAGGTTGGGTAAAGGGTACATTAAGCCATCATGGAAATTACCTTACACACACATGTTATAGTGAAAATAAACAGAATGTATTTCTTAGTGGTAACAATTGTAAACAATCACTAAGTGGTATACTTCTGTGCCAAGGTATTCATTTGCATGGGGCCTGTGAGGGGACTTCAAATAACCTTTCATGTTACCAGCACGGCACACCTGCAACACAAATAGAGCCATTCTTTAGACGGCTTTCTAACGGGAGCTATATTCTAATAATGGACAACAGCTATTGTGGCATGGTGCCAGGGAAAGCCTATCTTGTAAGAGTTAGTTCCATGGTCACTTGCTGTATGCAAGTATTGTATCCAAACAGCACTCCAGATACGGAGGCGACGATTTGGCCTTCTTTGAATATCTCTTCTATTCGAATTGATACTTTAAGCAGAATGAAGTCTGTTCTTTTACAGACAACCGTGCCTTTAACGTCATCAAAATAAATGTATGATCTTCTGGTTGCAAGGACAACGGCAGAGATACATACCCTTTTATCAACAAATTGCCCCGTGCATTTCGTAGAAATGCTAACCCAAATCCTAAATATGTCTGATGCCAGTGGTATCCCGCATATATTGAAGACAATTTTTACGGGACTGTTAACACTCTTCTAAACAGTTCCTGGCATTTTTCCCAATTTTGTCCATTCTGTCTTTGGCGGCCTACCACTACTTTTGGGACTCGTAGCAGGAATTTTATTTTTGATCCTTCTGCTCCGATATGGCAAGCAAAGTCGCAGACAAGACTCCAGCAACGATGGAAGAAACGATCCTAGCTATACGCTATCGGGACCGCATAACTAAATGCCTTGGATTAGCCCGGCTAAGAGATCTGAATATGACCTGTTTTCTTTCATTCAGACCAATCTGGCAAAATTGCATCCTACCTGTGCTTCGATGTATGCTATGCAGAGAAGAATGCATGTTGGACGTCTGTCTTACACTACCATCAGCAGTACCATTGGATACAGATACTTTGCTAAGTCCTATAATGGCTCATGCATCGTGTTGTCCCCAGCTGCTACCCATTCTGATGACGGCATTCGTTGAGACTTCACCACTACGATTAGGTGGCAGTGAAGTACGAGATGAGAGCAGCATCACCCAGGTACGACCTTCTGTGAGCATTGCTGATCCTGACATCGATGATAGCAATCATTCGCACGACTGTACTGTTGCGGCACTTTCAAACTTGGTCGAACTTTCACCTGATGTCGTAGACCAATTTTTTGCGAGTCTGTCTGAAATGATGTTCTCCCCTAAACAGAAAGAATAACTTTTTAAGCAACGAGCACACAGCGTTCCCCTGAACATTGAATTCGGCCTTTAGCTTTGATAAACAAAAGCTACTGAAAACATTTGGAACTATTTTCCCTGAAAGCGAAATTATTTTTTCAAAACTTCCAAAATATTTACCTTTTTCTGGCACATGTACTCTGCTTAAAGTAGCACTAATCTTAAAGAACAGAGCTTCTATTTTTAGGAACTCTACAGACAATATATTACCTCAACCTCTAGCACATTTACAGCAACTGTATTTATATGTGATGGAATGGTCTCGACCTTCTTTTCTGTATTAAGAGCCATTTCATGTGTAATTTTCGCAAATCGTTCAGCTAATATATATAAGCATGTTTAACTGAATGATTACACTGCTTGAAAAGCGTACAGTACCAATAATCATTTTCGTGTATTTCGCATACACCTTTTTAAATGCAAAAATGTATTTTGGGGTGGGTTGGAATACACATGCACCTTTAAATATTTACTATCGCTTAGTTTTAGTAATGATGGACATTAGATCGTGGAGTGGGTATTGTGTTTTTATCTAGGAACCTAAATCAATATTGCTATTTTATGCCCTTGTACGGCTATAATCAATAATATCCCAATAATGGCATAAGAATCAGATCCATATTTAGTAAATAGCCCTTGCAGTCCAAAGCACGGCAAAGCTACTTCCTTATATTCCTAGAGAGCACAACGAGTTCTTTCGACAGACCAAACCTCCAGCAACCTGGGAAATCCCCATTTGCTTTTGTTTTGATTTGTCATTGAACTCCTGCGAACACTAAAGGAACAGTCAGTTCTTAGTGACATCTTTATTGATGTCTTATGTCCAAACCTTACGTCAAACTCTGCACCTTTCAGGTATAAATATATCAACGTTGCCTTAAGCAAACACATGGTGGTTGTTTTGGAGCCGAGCAGCTATCTACTTGCCCGAGAGCCTAGCTGATGCGAGAGCCCATCGACGCTGCCCCTCCCTTTTGACGCACTGAGAGAGACGCTGTCTTTTCTCCTGCCGAGAAATCCAGCTCCGGTGTTCACAGTTCTCAGGCAATTCATATCTCTTGCCTTCGCGGGCTGCTGGGATATCGAGTCCTGAAAGAGAGATACCAGACCTCCTGCATTCTATTACCCAGGTACGGAGCTGACTTAACCCTTAAAGAGAATTCTTGAGTCAGATTCTTGGCAAATCCAACTTAACTTAAACTGCTACTTACTTACTCCTTCCCACGTATTAGGCTTAGGTCAGGTACACCGGGGTAGGCATATTTAGAAGCACCAGTTGAGTACGATTAGTCAATGTATATATTTATGTATATATTTTATCCATTTTAAAGTATCTTATGGATAAGAAACCATATCAATGCTTTTACAGTATTATTTCATAATACTCTTTTTACTGTACACACTTTACTTTACATTAAGTATTGCAATTATGGCAATTATTTTCTCTTGCATGAGAAAGAAGACTGCTCAATAAATTACACCTTTTATTGAAAACACCCGTCTCTCTATTCTCTGCACTCTGGTGAAACTAAGTACGCACAATTGACTGAGTGAAATAGCTGTCTATTGTTTTCACATGACTCTAGAGATACACTCTTATTCTGAGGGAGCAAAGTTGCCATGTTATATGGTTGTCAGAAGCTAATCCCTTCTTGTCTATCCAGGGAGGTTAAACTCCTCCTCGTTTATTCGAGAATGTTTCTAGTGACCTCTGAGCTAGCTGGCAAACCTTAAGTCTAATATAGTCAGTAGAGACCTAGTCGACCTCAGTCCTACGTCTACATTGCTGAATATTTTATTCCAATGCGCAGAGCCTATTTGGAATATAGGAACTACACTACAATAGTCTTTCACATGATATTTCTGTATGACAATATTTCAAACTCAATATTTATGTATGATGATATTTAATTTTAGATATTTGCCTGAATGCCGCTATTACCATTACTGTTGGACTCCACTTGCATGGCTCTATATTCCAGCTCTCTGAGGCTTAGCTCATGGGCCATCTTCCTTTCTTCCATGGCTAACCTCCTCTCCTCTAGAGTTTGCTCCTTCACCAATTTTGCAAGTTTTTGCTCTTGCTTCAATTTTGCAAGTTCCAGTTTCAATTTCCTCTTCTCTCTCCTGTCCTCCAGCTCCTATGGGGACAGGTTCCTAGATGCCACACCGCTCCCTGAACGCAGTGGATTTCCAGTCCTGATAGAATACCCCCCCTACAGCAAGTTAGATGACAAGACTTTGAGGCAGGCTCTTCTAACTCCCCCTCAGATCCTGGCCATTCTCCTGCATCATCTGTGGGGGTCTGGAGGGCATCTGCCCAAGCCCTGGAAGCCTTTTGGAGCTCTGCATTTTTGTTGCTCCTCTTGGGAGCCAACTCCCTCTCCTGACAAAAGTCCTTGAGCTGGGCCACAGTGTAGCTCTCCAGATTGGTCAGATCAAACTCAATTTTTGCAGGTTGGACCACAGACTCAACAGACAGGTAGAAATGGGGAACATTTGGAAAAATCAAATTAGGGATGGGTTTAGACATGGAGTAGCAGTATACACCAAGTCACAGTATGGCACTGTACAAACACAAGTCCTATCCTCACCACTGATCACAGGGTTTATGGTTGGCAGATATATGTCTCCTGGACAGAGAGCATACATCTGCCAACCATAAACAACCCTTTTTAGGGTAAGACAGACACACGCCATAAGTTAACCTGTGCTCACCTGTGCTCACCTTCTGGTAGCTTGGCACAGAGCAGTCAGACTTGACTTAAGAGGCAATCTGTAAAGTATTTGTGAAACACATCGAACACATCGAACAGTAACACACTAGCACAGTGGAAATATCACAAAAAGACACCATTCCAGTTTAGAAAAATAGATTATGATTTTATAAATAAAACAAGACCAAAACCACAAACTCCAGTAAGTAGCAGTCAAGTTAAGAATTTTTTTTAATGAAATGCAAAAATAGTGCTTAGCAGCAGTAGGAGTTCAGGCCGACCATGATGGAGTGGATCCAAGGACCCATGCAGGCCTCACTGAACAAATGTACCTTTCTCCTCGTGGCAAAAAATAGGATGCGGGATGCAGCTGAGTGAAGTGTCTATGCTGATCCTGTGATCCTGTAATCAAGGAGATGCGTTGATTTTCTCTGCACAAAGATGGTGATTTTCCGGTTCGGAAAGCGAAGCGCCATTTCTGAGATGCGTTGAGTCCAAAGCCAGTGCATAGGATTTTTACACGCATTCAAAGGGATGCATTCATCTACAGTGGTGGCAATGCGGTGATTCCTATGAGGCAGTTCTAATGGTGATGCGCTGGCTCCAAGTGGGAAGTGCTGGCTCTGTTTCCGCAGCAGCAGCGATGCAACAATTCTGCTCATGCAGCAGAGGATATGTTGGTTCCGCTGGAGCAAGCACGTGCGTCTACATCCAATGAATTGGGCACAGGACAGGATGGAAGACTTCCAAATCTGTGAGGGTCCGATTCACAGAACTAACTTAAGGCAAAATCCTAAACTTACTCCCATTTACTCATTTTGGTATTCAGAGAAGGCACTTACTCATTTTGGTATTCACAAAAGGAACCTATTCATTTTGGTATTCACAGAAGGCACTTACTCATTGATGAGTAAGTGCCTTCTGTGCATACCAAAATGAGTAAGTGCACTTATTTATTTTGCATAAATATAAACATTCTATTAAATACTAAGCGATTACAGTACTTATAGATTTGTTTGCCTGGGCTCTAGAATTAGCAGCAATGATGCCCCCCTTCCTTCATTGCGGTTAAAGCTGGCAAGACCATTTAGACAATGGTTCCCAGATTACCAATCTCTTCTTTTTGGCACAAATGCCCTTTTTGGCATATATTGCTTTCTTGGGGTTATAAATTGAGAGTAGACTGTTACATTGTCCTATTTCATTTCCTTCTACATTTCCCTTTTATTGTTTTTACATCGTCTCTACATTGCCCTTTTAATAGAACTGTTTTCTTATGATCCTGGCTCATGCCACACTGTAATGATTCTATTTGGAATTTGATGCAAAACAGTTATTGGAGTTACAGCTGCTGAACTTGGAGCAGTTTTACTGTGCCTCTGCAATTTAAGACTTACATCAATTTTATTGGATACAGCATTATTTATTTGGATTCTGCAATGTTTGGCAACGTGGACAAGGAGAACAAGGAGGACAAGAACGTACCTGATACTTTTTGTGAGGCACAGGAGCGGTACAGATTTTATATTCCATATGAACTATCTGCAACTAGTCATTCTTGAAGAGGTATACTTTATTGTTTATATCTCACTACTCCATATAATTTCTGTCAAATTCGATGTTTCTTTATATTATTTACCTGCGTTGGAAAAACATTTTAATTCTACCAACTTATATGTTTCAACTTCTACAAAGCCGATCTGCTGACTTTTCTCTCAATATTTGGATTATCCATCCATTGTTTTGAGCTCTGGGTGATATTTCAACATTTTTCTTCATTTTTATTGGTTAATTTTGAAAATGAACACTGCAACATTGCAAATTCAATGATTGCCCATGCTCACCTTCACGATCAGGACTCCCATGGTAACGTTTGCTTATGACGTCGCTCTGATGTTCTGATGCGCCTAGGCAAGCACTGCTACGCGACGTTCCTCTCTGACGATGAGTGCTCTGGCGTGCCTACGAAGGCATTAGAGCTCCACGTATCGTCGTAAGGTGAGCGGAAGTGGTTTTGTTTTCATTTTATGTCGGAACAACGCGACACCATTTCAGCTGAGAGCAACGTTACACAGCGATTTTCTGTAAAATACTTCAAGGTAAAGCAGCGAAGAGCAGCGGTATATGGCGATCTTATTTAAGACTTTGCAAAGAAACTTTAAAAGGTGTTGAGATAAGGAAGTGGTGCCACACTATTTATGGAATTATAATAAGTATATTACAACTATTACAACTAAAGAAAACATATATCTATATATTTATTATCACCTGAGAGAAACCAGATCTATGGTGCATTACACGCTGAAGTGCACAGCTTCTCCGTTAATAATATTGGACATTATTTTCATGTAATATTTTTACCAATTCGTGTTATGCAGTGTTTCAAGGGAGATAGGACATTTTTCTTAAGCTTGCAGAGATGACTAAAGGAAAAAATTTAGACAAGAACAAGAGTCATGGTATTAGGAATAGTGAAGTATTGTGTGTGAGATATAGTGGAAGTGAGGGAGTTTGCTACAGGTGTGAGCATTCTTTAGATGCTGATGCAAATAAGGAAAGAGGAATTGTTGTTTCTCTTGTGAATGTTGGCGTTATTGAAGGGGAAACTTTGAATTCTCCTAAGTGCATGGTATGATTTTTGGAGGAAGATCTTGAATTGATGGCAGACTGTGGTATGGCCGGGATGCCTGTCACCCCCTCCCAACACAATCCCCAAGGATGGGAAGACGGACGCAGTTCTGAACTTTTGGAAGGCGGGAGGGAGTCACCCTCCCGGCCGTATTTATTAAAATATGAAACAAAATTAAAACATTAAAATAACAGTTTCATATCATGTACAATTTTCATTTATTACATTTCGATGAAGACATGTTCTTTGGTTAACCTTAACAAATCTCTAGTACAAAGGTTTTCCTAGCCGAGTCTAACATCCTGCAAATGCATACTTTCTAAATTAAAATTGTACATCCTAGCATTACGGGCCAACGGCAAGGTCGCAACCGGTGTCAGATCCCTACTACCAGAACTCTCCCCCTCACGATGTGAGGGTGGGCGCGCAGAGGACTGTACCTCTGTGCCAACTCCAATTTCCCTTGTCTTGCGGGGGCCCCAAATTTAACTCGACGCCATCTTAAGGGTCGTCCGAGGACACGTGTGAGGTGTCTGTAGAAGGTAGCGTGGACCCCCCTCCCACCCCACACTGTCTATCACATCCGCCGTCGCGGATATCCGGGCCCCGGGAAATTCGTAGGAGGGGCCTATGGCCGTCTTCCCTTAGGCGACCCATACTTAGTGGGTGCCGCCTCCCCGTGTGAGGGGCCAATGGCCGCCTCCCCCCGGGCGCTCCCATCCATAGTGGGTGGCGCCCCCCCTCTAGGGACCTTGAAATTACTGCTCACCGATCATGACCTTACCGCCCGACCAGAATAAATACGACATTTGTTTACCTACTAAGGAAGAAAATTATACTGTACCATGCAACATTTGCCTCTACTACTAGACATTTCATCACATCATTAACTTAGACCGTTATCATTCGCTAAACCAGGTACGAAGATGTTATCAAGCAAATCACTTTATTGCAGTACCAACATTGTCATGTTATTCACCGCTACACGAGGGAAAAAGATGTTATCAAAGCAAATCACTTTATTGCAGTACTAACATTGCCATAAGGGGCTGGTGGGTGGGTCAAAATTGCTCCTTGTTCCGTCGAGGGCTCACGTGCAATGCTGTGGGTGCAGCTTCCAAGCACAGGAACAAGAGGACGCTTCTTCGGATTCCTGCTCTCTTTATTCCTCTTTGGGAGGGCGTGTACCCTCCCCCGGTACGCCTACTGGGCGTGGTCAATGGTGTAGGTGTCTAGGACAACCCCTCCTGGGCGGGAAAAGGCGCGCCCCGGCTACGCCACTTCGGGCATACCAGCCGTGACACGCCCCCCGCCCAAAATGGTTTCCCGGGGGGATCCGGGCCCCCTACCATACGTTCGGGGGGACCGAGTGGTCGCCCCTTTCCATATGGCCGGATGCCTGTCACCCCCTCCCAACACAATCCCCAAGGATGGGAAGACAGACGCAGTTCTGAACTTTTGGAAGGCGGGAGGGAGTCACCCTCCCGGCCGTATTTATTAAAATATGAAACAAAATTAAAACATTAAAATAACAGTTTCATATCATGTACAATTTTCATTTATTACATTTCGATGAAGACATGTTCTTTGGCTAACCTTAACAAATCTCTAGTACAAAGGTTTTCCTAGCCGAGTCTAACATCCTGCAAATGCATACTTTCTAAATTAAAATTGTACATCCTAGCATTACGGGCCAACGGCAAGGTCGCAATCGGTGTCAGATCCCTACTACCAGAACTCTCCCCCTCACGATGTGAGGGCGGGCGCGCAGAGGACTGTACCTCTGTGCCAACTCCAATTTCCCTTGTCTTGCGGGGGCCCCCAATTTAACTCGACGCCATCTTAAGGGTCGTCCGAGGACTCGTGTGAGGTGTCTGTAGAAGGTAGCGTGGACCCCCCTCCCACCCCACACTGTCTATCACATCCGCCGTCGCGGATATCCGGGCCCCGGGAAATTCGTAGGAGGGGCATCTTAGCTGCCTCCTCCCCTGGAAGGGGCCTATGGCCGTCTTCCCTTAGGCGACCCATACTTAGTGGGTGCCGCCTCCCCCGGGCGCTCCCATCCATAGTGGGTAGCGCCCCCCCTCTAGGGACCTTGAAATTACTGCTCACCGATCATGACCTTACCGCCACAGGCCGGATAGTTGACCGGCTATACGGCCCCCCCACAACTCCTACTAAAGGTCATGCTTTTACAAACCCCTTAACCATGCTAGGAAGTCTCCTATGAGTAAGACATTCCCCTCCCGGGACAAATGGACCCCATCATCGAGATACATGTGATCCCCCCGAATACATCCATGCGGGATATAGTGCAACTGCGCCGTGCGAAACAACCTGCCAAGCTTGTTATTGACCTTTTTCACAGAATGGTTCAGATCTGACACAGAGAGGCCCCCCCGCCACACCCTCCTGGGAATCATGTGGGACCATGCTATCGTGCATCCCGGGATCCTTCTCGCCAGCCAGCTAACATTCGACAGAACTCGCTCGAGTAGTACTCGCCGACCGAGTGTCACCAAGTCATTGCCCCCCAGATGTACTATGATTACAGATGGCGGTGACCTCTGCCGCCCTAACAGTTCCTCAATAAAACATTGAAACTGGTCAATACAGAGCCCGCCCCTTCCGTGGAAGGTCACCCTGTACCCGTATTCCCCAGCTGCGTGAATCACGTCACCTGCTTTGAATACGTCCCCGGCCCGCCTCACGTATGAGTGGCCCACGACCCACACCACTTTCTCCTCAGCCGGTGATCTCTGACCGCTGATCCCCAGGTGCCGGGTCAACTGCACAGTCCGCCCCGCATAGCATGCTCGCGAAACTGAAAACCAAACAGAAGACAAGAAGCGTAAGTGCATGACATTGACTTCACAACATGTGCAATCGCACATACCTCTTATAACAGTTCGAGGACCATCGTCCCAGTTGTTTCACCTTCTCAACACTCTGACCCCCGGCTGTCGCCTCTGTAGCAGCCCCTATCCTAAAGGAATGGGTCCCGAAATTGCCCGGGTCCAAGCCCGCTGTTGCGATTGCCATTGTTAGCACCCTCTGAAACTGAAACCTCGTCAGTGGGGTGGCGTCTATATGTCTCAGCAGGCTTCCCCCCCATGTATCCGCCCTTTGCGCCAAATATTCCTCAACGCACTTCACCGGGCACATGAGGGACCCTCGCATGCGCTGGACAATAACACTGTCTCCCACAGCACACTGATCGGTCTTGGACCTGGTTATTGTGACCACCATTGAATCACCCTTAATCAGAATGTGATCCCGACACAGACCTCCCTCCACATCTTTCTTATTTCTTGCCACCAGCTCGCTCACCCGCATTGCCCCATGGAATGCTAATGCAAAAGCGGCCCGGAACAATACTGCCTCGAACTGGGAGGAACATGTCGTAGGGAGTATCGTCATTAGCAGGGACAACCTTTCTAACCCAATCGGGTGCCTCTCGTCCACTCTACGACCCTCAAGGCGTTGCCAACCACGAAGGGCTCTCTTTACCAAAAAGGACGATGTCGGGTCCTTGATTCCATGCGCCTGCACCATGAATGAAATGGCGGCCCGGTGCCTATTGGCAGTTGCCGCTGATCGGCCTTCACTGTGCAGTGCTACTAGAAACTTAAGGACATAATCCTCCTGACCCCAATTGTCCCCCGCTGCCGGACCCAAAAATGCACAATAGGAAAGAAACGCTCCTTCGTATGCCTTCCTTGTCCTGGGGGCTAAGCTTGCTGCCACGAGGTCTTGTAATCCGGGGCACCGAGTAGTTAGAGTGCTTCGGGGAATGGTGCCGCCGCTAGGTCCGCGGAAGGTAGATAACCCCTGAAAGCCTGCATGTGTGAACGAGAGAGTGCATCAGCCGCCTGGTTCAGTACACCTGGCACATGCTTCGCCCTGAATTGTACGTTCAGTCTCATGCAAAGTAGAACAATTTCCTTCAGTAATCTCAATATCCACTTGCAGCGTGCTGCCTGATTATTAATACATTCAACTACAGTCATATTATCGGACCAAAACACCACAGAGCGATCTCTAAACTCATCTGGCCATGCCTTCAGAGCCACAAGAATGGGGAACAGCTCGAGAAACCCAATGTTACCTGTGATACCGCTGGTGTGCCACCACGTCGGCCATGTCTGTGCCGACCATTGATTACCAAAGATGGCGCCAAATCCCACGCAACCCGCCGAGTCGGTCCACAAACCAAGCTCGTCCGAAGACGCTGGTGGCTTGTTCCACACCACTCGACCGTTGAAGTCCGCCAGGAACGCCAACCAAATGCGCATATCCTGGCGAACCTCTGTCGACAGTCTCGTGCGGTGGTGTCCTTCCTTGAGACCAACCATGGCTTGTGCAATAGAGCGGGAAAAGGGGCGGGCCATTGGTATCACTCTTAGGGCAAAGTTAAGCTGGCCCACTGTTTGTTGTAACTGATGAAGAGTAACTTTCTCTTTGCTAATGCACAGTACCAGGGAAGCCCGGAATTTCGACACTTTCCCTACTGGCAAACGGAAACATCCCTCCACAGAATCGAGCTCAATTCCAAGAAACTCGAGTGAAGTAGATGGCCCAATCGTCTTACCTGGTGCCAATGGCACCCCAAACCTCTTCATGAGAGTGCAAAATTTGTGTAAGGCCTGCGCACATTTTGTGTCGCTGGCTGCCCCCAAGAACAAAAAATCATCCAGGTAATGCATAACATGGCTATGGCCAGTGGCTTTGGTAAATGCCCATTCCAGAAAACAGCTGAATTTCTCAAAATAAGCACAAGAGATGGAGCAACCCATTGGCATACATCTATCCATGTAATAACGGCCCTGGAACACAAAGCCTAACAGACGCTGATCCCGTGGGTGTACCGGGAGCAACCGGAACGCTGACTCGATATCTGACTTCGCCATCAGCGCTCCGGGCCCCAGGCGATTCAACATGGCGACGGCATCATCGAAGGTGGCGTACCGCACCGAACAAACTCCTGGGTCAATCGCATCGTTCACTGAAAGACCCCTTGGAGCTGATAAGTTATGGATCAGCCTAAATTCCCCCGGGTCCTTCTTGGGGACTACTCCCAAGGGGGAACAGATGAAATCAGTTACTGGCGGGTGCCTATATGGGCCAGCCACCCGGCCTAGGGCAACCTCCTTCGCTACTTCCTCTCAACCACCGCTGGATTATGCTGAGCCGACAGTTGGTTTCTACAAAGTGGTTCCCCACGAAAATCCCCCGCCGGGATGTGGAAACCATATAAGAAGCCGTTCCTCAACACCCCAGCGGAGACATGATCAGGGTATTCGTTTAGCCAAGGGATCATTGCCATGATATCAATGGGGGTAGGTAGCGGCACACAATGGTACCCCTTAGACCTGTTTGGCCCCCCCTCTACTCCCCGTATCACCATTCTTGGCTCTGCACGAACTTTCGGGGTGTGAAGAATTTCCGCAACCTGCACACACATGTCTGAACTTATATGTCCCTTGAGGCCTTGTGCAATTGCCCCTGTTAAAATTCCAACAGACCCCTTTCTTACCCCCATTCCCACCATTCCTTGGTTGGTGGTCGCCAGAGGGGCCCGTTCGAAAGGGCGCCGCAGGCTGCTGGCGGGAAGGCCCCGACCCATTTCCGCCAAGCGAGGACGACTTCGTCGCTCCCGGCAGGAGCTGCTTCTGCCAAGAGATCGAGTCGAGACAATCCCACGTCAGAGAGGAATCGTACTCCTTGGCCTTACGAAACTTCATATCGTAACCCAACCATTCATTGCCCTCATACGTTTCATAAAAATCCATTATTCGTGCCTGATAGCAGGACAATTCGGACAAAACCTCGGGCTTACGTTCCCCAATAATTGCAGAAAACATCGCAAAGGCCTTGGCCCAATTTGAGATTGTCTCATCAACCCTGAATCCCGCCATTTTGGCTCGCCATACACTCGGGTGCCACAAATCCTTCTGTGTCTTAACATACTCCATCTCGCGATGGTCAGTCAGCAGAGAAAACATATTCACATACTTATCAGCCCATATCAATTCTTTTGTGGCCAACGGTATATGCTGGACCACCTTCTCCCTTCGTGAGGGTAAAGACCCCTCCCTTGCCATTGGCAATGCCTGCTTACCCGGCTCCGTTGCTGTTCCCGCTGATTTTTCGACAGCAGCTGCCGGTCCTTCCGAGGGCACCTGTGGGGGGACAAGAGGGATATTCGCCTTTGCGGCATCTCGCGACTGCCGCAACTACTGTATTAGTAACTTGGCCTCTTCTGCCGTATCTCCAGGTGCCGTAGCACCCCCCTTCCTGCCAAGCCATGCGGCCAACTGGGCAGCTAACTCCGGAGGCATGTCCTCCTCACCGGCGGGCGTAACAACAACCGGAATCGGTTGACCCGCGTCTGGGATCGGTACCGGGGCCTCGACTGGGATGACCGGGCTTGCCCGGGGTAACTCGGGAACCGGGACCTCCTCCCCTGCTGTCCTATTCCTGGCCCTTTTACCCCTCCCCGTGGGGACAACTCCCGGCAATGCAGGGCCTATAACCTTTTTCGGTTTACCCGTATTGTTCATTGCTGCCATCTGCTTTTTCATACTCGCCATATCCTTTATCAGCATGCGAAGCATCTGATCAGTCCCGGACTTCTTTCCCGCCTTTTTGCGAGGCATTGTTGCCGGATATTCGATCCTCGTTGCTCAACACGATCCTGGACCCTTAAGCTCGAAGTCGCTGAAAGAGAAACACACAAAATTACAAGTTCTCAAAATTGCTCCTTGTTCCGTCGAGGGCTCACGTACAACGAGTGGGTGCAGCTTCCAAGCACAGGAACAAGAGGACGCTTCTTCGGATTCCTGCTCTCTTTATTCCTCTTCGGGAGGGCGTGTACCCTCCCCCGGTACGCCTACTGGGCGTGGTCAATGGTGTAGGTGTCTAGGACAACCCCTCCTGGGCGGGAAAAGACGCGCCCCGGCTACGCCACTTCGGGCATACCACCCGTGACACGCCCCCCACCCAAAATGGTTTCCCGGGGGGATCCGGGCCCCCTACCATACGTTCAGGGGGACCGAGTGGTCGCCCCTTTCCATTCTCCTTCCACCATTATAACAGAGTATTATTTCTAAGACAAATTTGGCAAGAAGAAATATATTCATGATCTGTGCCCACCTGACATTGTTGCTCAGGGGGTTGACAGTTCTGAAATTGATTTCATTGGGTATATTGCATCTTGGATAATTTTTAAAGAAAGGACCGCTTTTATCAAACTTTATGTGGCTAAGAAAGGGGTTAATGTATTAGGATGGAAAGACCAATGGAAGTTGAAAATCATTTTAAATACCCGCAGCATAGAACGAATAATGGTGGTTGAAGATGTATTGGTTGAAGATGGATTGGGTAAAACAGATCTAGAATAGGAATTTCCAAATGTTTTTTCAAAAAAATTGGGAAAACTTAAGGGTTTTACGCATGTTATAAAAACTCAAGCAAAATACTTCACCGGTTACACAGAAATTGAGAAACGTTTCTCTCAATGTGAGGGAAGAGTTGGTAAATGCTTTAAAAGAAATGTTAGACACTGGTGTTATTGAGGAGGTGGAATCCTCGGAGTGGGTTTCTCCTGTGGTTCTCGCGCGCAAACCAGATAAGTCTTTGAGACTATGGGGTCCATTACGATGTCGGGCGGATTCCTTCCACCAGGCTGGCGGTGGCTACCACAAGCCTGTCGGAGGAAATCCGCCCGACATCATCAGCCCAATTCCCCCCGCCATATTAGGATGGCGGAGGGGACCATGGCGGTGTGAAAAACCGCCTGCCTGTTTTCCGCCCCGGTCGCCTAGCGGCCGGGGCGGAAAACCTGTAACATGGTGGCGGTGTCTTTTAGACACCACCCGCCATATTACAATGGGCTTTGCACAAAGCATTTCCATGGCGGCAATGCCACCACGGAAAGGCATGCGGAGACTCCCTGTGGGGGCCCCTTGCGGGCCCCCTGGGAGTCCGTGGCTTGGGGGGGTGAACATGGGGGGTATTTATGGTACCCCCTGCATTTCAGTGTGCAACATGGCAGGCACCGCACCGTGCCTGTCATGTTGCGCTTTGCAAAGTACAACGTGCACTTTTACCATTGCGGCGGGCTGAGATTCCTGCTCTGCCCGCCGCAATGGTAAACATACAGGATGCACCCGCCTGTGTGGCGGGCGCATCCTAATGCCATTGTCGGGACCCCCGCACTCTTAGCGGGCGGTCCACTTCTCTGTTAGGGTGGCGGGTGGCCAAAGCCCGCCCACCATCCTAGTGGACCCCCATGTGTCGATTTGAGGGTTCTGAATGCAAATATACTCATTGACTGTCATCCTCTGCTGAATATAAATGAAGTTGTAAGCATGTTGGGGGGTGCAACTGTGTTTTTCACGCTGGACCTTAGATCAGTATATCACCAGGTGTAATTGGCAGAGGAATCGAGGCATTTGACAGCCTTTATTACACCCCAAGGCTTGTTCCAATTCAAGAGGATGCCATTCGGGCTGGCGTCGGAGGCGTCAGTTTTCCAGAGGACCATGTGCCATATTTTCGAAGACATGCAAGATTACGTGAAGTGTTTCCAGGAAGATATATTGATATTTTCCTGTTCACACTGAACATTTAAAAAATGTTTGTAAAGTGTTAAGTAAACATGGTCTTACTTTAAAAGGCAAGAAATGTAAATTGTATCAAGAGTCTGTAGAATATCTAGGCCACACTGTGTCTAAGGATGGAGTATTCCCAAAAAAGTCACTTGTTGATGTTATTCTAAAAGCACCTGCTCCAGATTGTAAAGATAAATTGCTCTCATTTTCAGGGCTTTGTGAGTATTACAGCAAATTTATTCCAAACTTTGCAACAAAAATGGGACCTTTGAGGGAACTTTCCAGAAAAAATGTAGAGTTTTTTTGGGGAAGTAAGCAACAAGAAGCATTTGAGATTATTAAAGCTGAAATGGTAGCTGCACCAACACTTAAACCGTATTGCATGAATAGAGTATGCATTCTCACGGTCGATGCAATTGCTAGCCTTTATGGTTTAGGATGTGTGTTATCACAACAAGCAGGGATGGAAGAATGGAATGTGGTGTTTGATTCACGTACTCTCGGTGTATCTGAAAGAAAATATTCGGTGATTGAAAAAGAATTGTTGGGGTGTGTTTGGGGAGTTGAACATTTCCGCAATTACATTTGGGGAGCTCGATTTGTGTTAAGGACAGATCATAAGCCCTTAGTTTCCATTTTGTCTCCTGGTGCTGGTTCAAAAGCTACGGCTCGCTTCGCCAGACTGATGTCGCAGTTGCAAGAATATAGTTTTGACATTGAATATGTCCCAGGTAAAAGTAATGTGACAGCAGATTGTCTTTCCAGACTTCCTTGTGATGAGGAAGGAGTATGTGAAGAAGAAGAGTTTGTAGCTAGTATTCCCAAAATTGTTTCAGAAAAGTTTAGTTTCATTACTGAAGAGATGTGGAAGCAGAGTATGAGTGAAGATGAAGTTTTGAGAAAAGTCGTTGAGTGCATCAAATCTGGTTGGCCATCTAAAAATGATGTTCCTGCTGAAATTGCTTAATTTTGGAATGTATCCAGTGAGCTTGTCACAGAAGGTGATTTAGTTTTGAGAGATGGGAAGTGTATTCCTCCTTCAGCCCTTTGCAGTCGTATTTGGATATGAGTCATGAGAGCCATTTGGGAATGTCATCTATGAAGAGGTTGGTCAGGTCGGTTTTTTGGTGGCCTTGCATGGACAGGTTTGTTGACAGAGTGTTGAACAACACAAAAAAATATCAGAGGGTCTAGTAAGAAAAGTGTACACAAGGTATAAATTAGGAAGGAAACCTAGATGTCCCTACCATGTATATAACTATCTAAGGTCATCCCTTAGGCAGACCCATATAGTGGTCAGGTAAGGATGCCCATCAGTCACCACACAGAACTGCCCTTCATCATTTGGGATTCCTTCAAGACCAACAGTAGGAGTGCCACTAGGCTTTCACGGAAGAGGGCCCAGATGGTAAAGGAAACCTCAACCGATCAGCCAGGTCTTTCTATGGTCTTGCTACTCAATTATGAGTATATTGGCACAAAAGAAGGGGGGACTGATATTGCAGTGCATAAAAAGGAGTGTGAAAAAATAATAACATGAAATAGTGTCATAAAATTGGATGAGGGGGTACTGAAAAGGAATTTATTCTGGTGCTACCCACTTATCCAACATTAAAAAGTAGTCAGTAACAGTCAAATAGATAGATGGATGTACTATATGGTCGACATGTTTCAGCAATCATCGACATTTTGTGTCATTGCTTTCTTCAGGAACAAATGCATTAATGGCTACTGCAACAAAGTGATAATGAAACCATAAAGTGCTCAAAACCTACATGAATAATACTGATACAGAGTTCACCTGAATCCACTAGGTGTCCGTATCGTTCCTCTCCTCTTCAGAGTCGTGTGAGTATTCTAGAAACAGTGAGAGCATGAAGGTCAAAACAGGTGGCCTGTCAATACACACCGTGTACACCATCATATAAAAGATTAATAAACATTAATCCTAGTATTTGGTGTCATAATCATGTACACATGTGGCACTCTATCAGTGAGTGCTGCTGTCTTAACATTGGATCGAACTAGAAATGCCAAGATAGAAAACAGAAACCGTCTTACCAGACTCGTAAGAGGTACAGACCTCACCCCACCTGGCCACGGCTCAGGAAAAAGGGGAAGCACCACTCTAAAAAGAAGACAAGCACACAGCTTGCTGTGAAATCAAGTACTTCACTCTTGTATAGAAAATCCACTCTGCACCAATTAAGCTCCACACCACTTGCCATGAACCATACACAGTTATATGGATAGCAATGTTGTTCCACATGTTTACAAGCATTAACTATCCGAAGACAATCAGAGGTTGTCACTCGGGATGGAATAGAATAATCCGATTTAGGAAAGGCCAACAGTCATCCCATTACAAAGCACGGAGCTTACCTGTCCGTCGGTACCTCGGAATTCGGCGTCCGAGCCGATTGGGGAGGTACCGATCAAGGACAGGGCTCTGGTATAAAACAATGCGCCATTGGCCGAAAACCCGATCACGTGGTTTTTCATTCTGATGTAATCCAATAGTGGGCAGTTGATTGGCTGAATGAAGGGCGGTTCCATGTGGTGACTGATGGGCATCCTTACCTGACCACTATATGGGTCTAAGGGATGACCTTAGATAGTTATATACATGGTAGGGACATCTAGGTTTCCTTGCTAATTTATACCTTCTGTACACTTTTCTTACTAGATCCTCTGATATTTTTTTGTGTTGTTCAAGTATATGTAGGGGACATTTCGGAGCCCGGTCTTTAAATGTCCCTTTGGTCCTAATCAATAGTTGTTGTGTGTCATTGACAGAGTGGTCAGGGAATGTCCAGAGTGCATCAGGAGTGATAAGATGTGTAGATGTGATCCTGCGCCTTTAATTCCTGTGAAATGGCCTAATCAACCTTGGCAAAAAGTGGTTTGGATATTGCAGGGCCATTCAATTTCTTACCTCAGGACTGCAGATTTGCATTAGTAGCAGTAGACTATCATTCGAAATTGCCTGAAGTTATGTTAGTGCCACATCCCAGGACCGATAATGTCATTTTATTTCTTAAAGCAATATTTGCTTATGAAGGTTACCCAGAGGTACTGATTTCTGACCATGGTGTACAGTTTAAGTCAAACCAAATGTTAGAGTTTCTTAAGTTTTCCAACATAAGGCATATGACTATTGCGTTATATGAACCACAAGGGAATGGACAGGTGGAAAGGTACAATCAAGTACTGAAACAGGACATACTTTGGGCACATGGTTTTGGTGCTCTTAGGAAGGAAAGATTGAGAGAGAAACTCTGGTTGTATCGTATAACACCACAGTCCACAACTGAAGTTTCTCCTTTTCGTTTGTTGAGAGGTAGGGATCCAATTTCTAAACTATTTCCATGGTGGTTCAAGAATGCTATGAAGAAATGTAATTCAAAAGTTCACGTGGAAGAATTAGCTCAGAAGATTGAGATTAAGCAAAACAAGAGTAAAGTATATTATGATTCTTGTATGAAGGTAAAGGAACCTTTCTTTACTATTGTTGAATGGGTGAGAATAAGAAAACCAGGGCATGTTTCCAAAGGAGAACATAAATTTGGTAAACCTATTAACACCATCGATGCTGATGTTATTTTGCTCCTGTGCTGATATTTCTTGAATCCCATTGTTCATGACGAGCTCAGCTCGTCATGAGTGTACGAGAGGTGTACCTCATGAAGAGCTGAGCTCGTCATGAGCATCGATGGGGTTAAGATTGTAAAGGTTAATTGCAATAGTGTAGTTACACAAGACGGAAGTGTATGGAATGTGAGACGTGTTGCTAAATGTGTTTCCAATTTGTCTAAACATCTTTGTTTTCTATAGGGGAGAGGTGTGTTACATTGTCATATTTCATTTCCTTCTACTTTTCCCTATTATTATTTTTACATCTTCTCTATATTGGCCTTTTAATAGAACTGCTTTCTTATGATCCTGGCTCATGCCACACTGTAATGATTCTATTTGGAATTTGATGCAAAACAGTTATTGGAGTTACAGCTGCTGAACTTGGAGCTGTTGTACTGTGCCTCTGCAATTAAAGACTTTCTTCAATTTTATTGGATACAGCATTATTTATTTTGATTCCTTATAGACGGGACAACCACTGCTAAAAGAGGGGGGATTGTGATCCAGCCATGCCTAAGCGATATATAACCTGTGAATAGCCATAGCAATAAAAATCAGGGCCCTCTCCCTTGTCTCTTTCTATAGTATCTTGTACTCCCAATACGATGGTAGAAGGTGTCAACTGTACCTCTCAGGATAAAACTACCTTAATAAAACCCGAGATTTCTTCCAACAAGGGACGGAGCTTGACACAGGTTGCAAACATATGTACTGAGTCTACACAGTGGGCCCGATTAACAGAATTAACTTAAGACTCAATCCTAAACTTACTACTATTTTGGTATACACAGAATGCACTTACTTATTTCGGTATTCACAGAAGGCACTTACTCATTTCGGTATTCACAGAAGTTAGTAGTCCTAACTTTAGGACTCCTAAATGCCTTCTGTGAATACCGAAAGTCTTACAATTAGGATTTTTCTCAGTTTAGGAGTCCTAACTTTACTACTGCTAAATTGAGAAAAATCCTAATTTTAAGACTTTCGGTATTCACAGAAGGCATTTAGGAGTCCTAAAGTTAGGAGTCCTAACTTTACTACTACTAAACTGAGAAAAATCCTAATTTTAAGACTTTTGGTATTCACAGAAGGCATTTAGGAGTCCTAAAGTTAGGACTACTAACTTCTGTGAATACCGAAATGAGTAAGTGCCTTCTGTGAATACCAAAATGAGTAAGTGCATTCTGTGAATACCAAAATAGTAGTAAGTTAGGATTGAGTCTTAAATTCATTCTGTTAATTGGGCCCAGTAAGTATAAATTAGGCCCCAAACTCAAAAAGACTAATATTAAGGAGTAAAAAAAGGGGTTGGTAATTATATAACACACACGCACCACACAGTTACTTCTACTTCAATGCCAGTGACTGAGAATTGCTGGTGCTATACACCGGATTCCTAATTAAATTACCTCCTGCTTCTACTTCTTTGAAGTCCTCCCTTATTTGCAGACTCCTTTAGAGATACCATTGACACCATAAACGTATACTAATATCCCTGAATTACCACCCTGCTATTCTTCAACGCATTGAGACTTATTATGTTGTCAGTCGGGGTTGCATCCGACCGACACCGTCTCAGACTCGGGACTGACCAACCTGAGGTCAGCGGTTCCGACCCCCTGATTACGATGCGACCGAACACTCTATGGGAGCTTGTCTCACGGCCGTAAACTGGCTGCAATACAGGCTCCTATAGATAAATGGGTGTGTTTAAAATCCTGCCCCATGTGGCAGACACCACATGGTGCCTGCCATACAGTGCAGGGTTTTACAGGGAGTACCCTAGGTACCCCCTCGACCACCAACCATAGGCTGCAGAGGCAAAGGGGCCAGCACTGAAGGGCGGGGGACACCGATGGCGAAAACATTGACTATAGGGGATTACAGTGTGCTTACGACTGGCTGGAGGACTCCAAGGATGGTCAGAACCAAGTTAGAATGACCAGCAGTTTACATCCTGACCGCCGACATCGTAATCGGTCGGTCAGACTACGAATCAACAGAGTCGGTTGAAGAGCCTCCAACTGCAGTCGGAATGCTTCCGACTAGCGGTCAGAGGCTTTCCAACTGACATCTTAATCGGCCCCATAATGTCTTCACATTCTTATAGCCCTTAATGTAAAAAAACCCTACCCACTATTAAGGACAATGGCTAAAAATTAATATTTATTGTGAATGCCCTATTCATAAATGTATGTCAGAAACCAATTAACCAAATATCAGGCTACTTGAATACAGAACCAAAAACATTAACAAGCAATATATAGTGGAGATAAGTGAGATTGGTGAGCACACACAAAACTCAAGAATATTATGATGATTTTAGTGATGTTAGTAGAAGTAGTAGAAATGATGGTATTGATATATGTAGTGGTAATGGTGGTAATGTTAAGGGTTATGTTGGTGGTGGTAATGATAATGGTGATAATAGAGGTAGTGGTAAAAGAGGTGGCAATAGAGGCATTACATTGCCAAGATCTCAAATATTGTGGTCATGTGACCCTTACTGCAGATTCACCCCAGATTGCTCAACTTCCTCTGGATGCTAATTTTGCTGGCTTTCCGAATCTATCCACTTTACCACTGCTAAACTGTAGTAAAGTGGCTGTACATCCACTCTAAAACATATACTGAACATTGGAACTCCATAGTTGGCCTATATATCGTCTGTATAAGTCAATTGTAAATGGTGCCTTAAGTGAATATATGAAAATGTTCATCCCCAATCACAGGGATCTGGGTTTAATCCATCATTCTTTTGCTCATCATGCCACCCTAGTTTGGATCGAGCCATATGCAAATCAGTCTCAACCCTATTCCTCCTTCTAAATGTATTTTCTGTTGTGCTACTTTAAATTTTAATTATGCTGAGTTTCTAGATGTAGTTACAACTATTTTAAGGCAAACACAAGTTTTCACCTAAATACTTCTAGCTTATTTAATAATTTCACTATTGTGGGTGCTCCAAAAATGTATGAGCGCCCACGGATACCTTATCCGCCCCCCACTTTTTCTCTTTTCAGTTACAACCGTACAAGGAAAATGTCCAATAAATGTGGTCTGTATGGTAACATGCATGTTTATTACTATTTAATTGCACAGAAAATTAGCACAAAAAGCAGGGTAAAAATGAGGTCCTGAGAAAAGCCTACTGACTGTTCACGGGCCATATAAAGGCTGAAACATGTCGACCTATCAGATGTCTGGGAACATTAATTCCTAAAGGCATTACACTGATTTATTGTAACCTAGCCCTAGATCCCAGAATAATAAATGTGTCCCAAAGGATTTAAAGGCTATTTTAACACACGCACTCAACCCTGCTTTCACTCACTGTGCCACACAAAGAGCTCCACCTTACAAATGTATCAACCCCACCTTTTCACGTTCAGTGTCTGGGTGAGGGTCCAATGATGAAGCCTGCCACAGGTGGTACCTGTGGGTGAGGACCCTATATACATATATTTATATATATCTCTATATCTCTCTCTCTCTATATATATCTATCTACATATATATATATATATATATATATATATATATATATATATATATATATATATATATATATATATATATATATATATATATATATATATATATATATATATATATATATATATATATATATATATATATATATATATATATCCACCTTACTTCGGCGAAAAAGCTCCGATGGCTGCTAGCAGCGGCGGGCCGGGACGGGATCGCCACTCCCCCGTATCCACTCAACAGTCGTTCTTCTATCTTTCCCACAAGAACGATATCCAGGCCACGGTTCAGTTCAAAAGTGTTTTAATTCACAAACACACTCGACGCGTTTCGGGAAACAAGTTCCCTTGTTCACGTGAACAAGGGAACTTGTTTTCCCGAAACGCGTTATATATATATATATATATATATATATATATATATATATATATATATATATATATATATATATATATATATATATATATATATATGTCAAAAAAACATCTTCCCTCACGGAAAACAGTTGAGTCGCACACATGACTTCGTTTTATTGCCGTTTTATTTAAAGGCGAACAACGTGATTTTAGGACTTTACGACGCGTTTCGTTTCCCTTGGAAACTTTTTCAAGTGGTGTCCTTCACCTGACAGGCAGTCCGTTTAGTTCCACAGTTCGATGTTTAATTAACTTGTTTACCTTTTCTCCGAAGGCATTTCATTGTGGAGACTTTCCATTTTCAAGTTGCATTGTGGAGCCTGTGGTCCTGACGGCTGTCTGCTTATTAAACCCTCCAGTGGGCGGTGAGTTGGTCTCGCTGTTCCAATAAACCAATTTTTTCGGCTTTGAAGTTTCCCATGTCAGCCCCCTTTTCAGGCTGACTCGGGACCAATACCAAGGTCCAGTCCTCGGCGGCACCTCTCTCCCTGGTCCGTTTGATCGGTTCTAGCGCTTGGGTTCAGTTCGGGAGAGTGTGGCGCTCTTGTGGCGGTGCGTGTACTCTTCGGCAGAACCACGCCGATATGAATGTCAAAAAAACATCTTCCCTCACGGAAAACAGTTGAGTCGCACACATGACTTCGTTTTATTGCCGTTTTATTTAAAGGCGAACAACGTGATTTTAGGACTTTACGACGCGTTTCGTTTCCCTTGGAAACTTTTTCAAGTGGTGTCCTTCACCTGACAGGCAGTCCGTTTAGTTCCACAGTTCGATGTTTAATTAACTTGTTTACCTTTTCTCCGAAGGCATTTCATTGTGGAGACTTTCCATTTTCAAGTTGCATTGTGGAGCCTGTGGTCCTGACGGCTGTCTGCTTATTAAACCCTCCAGTGGGCGGTGAGTTGGTCTCGCTGTTCCAATAAACCAATTTTTTCGGCTTTGAAGTTTCCCATGTCAGCCCCCTTTTCAGGCTGACTCGGGACCAATACCAAGGTCCAGTCCTCGGCGGCACCTCTCTCCCTGGTCCGTTTGATCGGTTCTAGCGCTTGGGTTCAGTTCGGGAGAGTGTGGCGCTCTTGTGGCGGTGCGTGTACTCTTCGGCAGAACCACGCCGATATGAATGTCAAAAAAACATCTTCCCTCACGGAAAACAGTTGAGTCGCACACATGACTTCGTTTTATTGCCGTTTTATTTAAAGGCGAACAACGTGATTTTAGGACTTTACGACGCGTTTCGTTTCCCTTGGAAACTTTTTCAAGTGGTGTCCTTCACCTGACAGGCAGTCCGTTTAGTTCCACAGTTCGATGTTTAATTAACTTGTTTACCTTTTCTCCGAAGGCATTTCATTGTGGAGACTTTCCATTTTCAAGTTGCATTGTGGAGCCTGTGGTCCTGACGGCTGTCTGCTTATTAAACCCTCCAGTGGGCGGTGAGTTGGTCTCGCTGTTCCAATAAACCAATTTTTTCGGCTTTGAAGTTTCCCATGTCAGCCCCCTTTTCAGGCTGACTCGGGACCAATACCAAGGTCCAGTCCTCGGCGGCACCTCTCTCCCTGGTCCGTTTGATCGGTTCTAGCGCTTGGGTTCAGTTCGGGAGAGTGTGGCGCTCTTGTGGCGGTGCGTGTACTCTTCGGCAGAACCACGCCGATATGAATGTCAAAAAAACATCTTCCCTCACGGAAAACAGTTGAGTCGCACACATGACTTCGTTTTATTGCCGTTTTATTTAAAGGCGAACAACGTGATTTTAGGACTTTACGACGCGTTTCGTTTCCCTTGGAAACTTTTTCAAGTGGTGTCCTTCACCTGACAGGCAGTCCGTTTAGTTCCACAGTTCGATGTTTAATTAACTTGTTTACCTTTTCTCCGAAGGCATTTCATTGTGGAGACTTTCCATTTTCAAGTTGCATTGTGGAGCCTGTGGTCCTGACGGCTGTCTGCTTATTAAACCCTCCAGTGGGCGGTGAGTTGGTCTCGCTGTTCCAATAAACCAATTTTTTCGGCTTTGAAGTTTCCCATGTCAGCCCCCTTTTCAGGCTGACTCGGGACCAATACCAAGGTCCAGTCCTCGGCGGCACCTCTCTCCCTGGTCCGTTTGATCGGTTCTAGCGCTTGGGTTCAGTTCGGGAGAGTGTGGCGCTCTTGTGGCGGTGCGTGTACTCTTCGGCAGAACCACGCCGATATGAATGTCAAAAAAACATCTTCCCTCACGGAAAACAGTTGAGTCGCACACATGACTTCGTTTTATTGCCGTTTTATTTAAAGGCGAACAACGTGATTTTAGGACTTTACGACGCGTTTCGTTTCCCTTGGAAACTTTTTCAAGTGGTGTCCTTCACCTGACAGGCAGTCCGTTTAGTTCCACAGTTCGATGTTTAATTAACTTGTTTACCTTTTCTCCGAAGGCATTTCATTGTGGAGACTTTCCATTTTCAAGTTGCATTGTGGAGCCTGTGGTCCTGACGGCTGTCTGCTTATTAAACCCTCCAGTGGGCGGTGAGTTGGTCTCGCTGTTCCAATAAACCAATTTTTTCGGCTTTGAAGTTTCCCATGTCAGCCCCCTTTTCAGGCTGACTCGGGACCAATACCAAGGTCCAGTCCTCGGCGGCACCTCTCTCCCTGGTCCGTTTGATCGGTTCTAGCGCTTGGGTTCAGTTCGGGAGAGTGTGGCGCTCTTGTGGCGGTGCGTGTACTCTTCAGCAGAACCACGCCGATATGAATGTCAAAAAAACATCTTCCCTCACGGAAAACAGTTGAGTCGCACACATGACTTCGTTTTATTGCCGTTTTATTTAAAGGCGAACAACGTGATTTTAGGACTTTACGACGCGTTTCGTTTCCCTTGGAAACTTTTTCAAGTGGTGTCCTTCACCTGACAGGCAGTCCGTTTAGTTCCACAGTTCGATGTTTAATTAACTTGTTTACCTTTTCTCCGAAGGCATTTCATTGTGGAGACTTTCCATTTTCAAGTTGCATTGTGGAGCCTGTGGTCCTGACGGCTGTCTGCTTATTAAACCCTCCAGTGGGCGGTGAGTTGGTCTCGCTGTTCCAATAAACCAATTTTTTCGGCTTTGAAGTTTCCCATGTCAGCCCCCTTTTCAGGCTGACTCGGGACCAATACCAAGGTCCAGTCCTCGGCGGCACCTCTCTCCCTGGTCCGTTTGATCGGTTCTAGCGCTTGGGTTCAGTTCGGGAGAGTGTGGCGCTCTTGTGGCGGTGCGTGTACTCTTCGGCAGAACCACGCCGATATGAATGTCAAAAAAACATCTTCCCTCACGGAAAACAGTTGAGTCGCACACATGACTTCGTTTTATTGCCGTTTTATTTAAAGGCGAACAACGTGATTTTAGGACTTTACGACGCGTTTCGTTTCCCTTGGAAACTTTTTCAAGTGGTGTCCTTCACCTGACAGGCAGTCCGTTTAGTTCCACAGTTCGATGTTTAATTAACTTGTTTACCTTTTCTCCGAAGGCATTTCATTGTGGAGACTTTCCATTTTCAAGTTGCATTGTGGAGCCTGTGGTCCTGACGGCTGTCTGCTTATTAAACCCTCCAGTGGGCGGTGAGTTGGTCTCGCTGTTCCAATAAACCAATTTTTTCGGCTTTGAAGTTTCCCATGTCAGCCCCCTTTTCAGGCTGACTCGGGACCAATACCAAGGTCCAGTCCTCGGCGGCACCTCTCTCCCTGGTCCGTTTGATCGGTTCTAGCGCTTGGGTTCAGTTCGGGAGAGTGTGGCGCTCTTGTGGCGGTGCGTGTACTCTTCGGCAGAACCACGCCGATATGAATGTCAAAAAAACATCTTCCCTCACGGAAAACAGTTGAGTCGCACACATGACTTCGTTTTATTGCCGTTTTATTTAAAGGCGAACAACGTGATTTTAGGACTTTACGACGCGTTTCGTTTCCCTTGGAAACTTTTCACTCACTGTGCCACACAAAGAGCTCCACCTTACAAATGTATCAACCCCACCTTTTCACGTTCAGTGTCTGGGTGAGGGTCCAATGATGAAGCCTGCCACAGGTGGTACCTGTGGGTGAGGACCCTATATACATATATTTATATATATCTCTATATCTCTCTCTCTCTATATATATCTATCTACATATATATATATATATATATATATATATATATATATATATATATATATATATATATATATATATATATATATATATATATATATATATATATATATATATATATATATATATATATATATATATATATATATATATATATATATATATATCCACCTTACTTCGGCGAAAAAGCTCCGATGGCTGCTAGCAGCGGCGGGCCGGGACGGGATCGCCACTCCCCCGTATCCACTCAACAGTCGTTCTTCTATCTTTCCCACAAGAACGATATCCAGGCCACGGTTCAGTTCAAAAGTGTTTTAATTCACAAACACACTCGACGCGTTTCGGGAAACAAGTTCCCTTGTTCACGTGAACAAGGGAACTTGTTTTCCCGAAACGCGTTATATATATATATATATATATATATATATATATATATATATATATATATATATATATATATATATATATATATATATATATATATATACTTACGTGAACAAGGCTTCCTGTAAGCCGAAACATGTCGTAAGGGTCATTAAACACCCTTGGAACTTGCTGATGTCTGGCGTTTATTGAGTGCCTGAGAGCGTGATACAATTTGTGACGAGGTGTTGGCAATTGAATTTACCGGCGTGCTCTGCCGGCGCTCACGCCACTTCCCGCGGGGCCGACCGCAACCTTTTGGAGCAACCGAGGAGTGTGAATATATATATATATATATATATGCCACGAACTCCGCCAAGTCCCTAAGCAAAAACTCCAGGGAAATAACGAAACCGGACCCTCACGGATATTTTGTAAATGTTTATATTTTATTCCATCCTTTGTGCATAGAACACGCCGCCATGACGCGTTTCGGGACCTCCGCCCCTTGATCACATATAATATATATATATATATATATTACCTACTGGCGGTCGCAACATTCTATTGGAAATAACTTTGGCGCCGGTTGAGGAATCTGCCTGTAATTTTCCTTAAATTTCCTCGCTGCGCTCCGCTCCTTCCCTGAAAGTTTGGAGGGGGGATTCGTCAAGCGGGGGGCGAGATAAAAGGGGGGTCCCAAAACGTGTTTTCCTCATGTTAATTTCCATAAGGCGGTTGGACTCACTTTTAGCCCGAACGGCTGAATGGATTTCCACAAAATTTGGCAAAATTGTAGGGACTGGTAGCCCGATGTGCCTTTGCTATGTCTCAAGATATGTGCTCCAGTGGATTTTGAGTAATTTAGGTTCAAAAAAATATATATATCTAGGCGGAGCCTAACCACACATCTGATCTGATTGGCTGTCAGCCCTTCATCCAAGAAGTGTTGGCAGCCATCTTGGGACCAATATACATGATAGCACCTCATTAAAAAGCATTGTAGTTAATAGAGGGTTTTAGGACTTTAGATACATTATAAATCATTTGTTGATGGTACCATACTCATTTTAGGAATTGTGGTGTGTTCTAAGGTGATTTTACCATGTGAAAAAGCCTTCTGCTGTGATATCATGAATCATGTTTGAAAGAAAACTAATATCTCATGATTTTCCCACAGCGGTTTGGAAGGGGATCTATAAGCTAAACTGAAAGCATATTTTCTGTAAATTCACATTATCTTTCTCAGCCATGTGAGAATGAAGTCTGACATTCTCAGTAAAACATGTACATCCAACAAGGACTGAGACTGTCAGTTGATTCGTTTGTGTTCTACTGCAGCCTCCTAGAGTGTTCTAAAGAAAAACTAGAGCGCTAACAGTCCTCCTTTTTACAAAGGTATAGCACACCTGAAGCCATCGTGATGAGAATAAAGTGGTAACTCTTAAAACATTTAATTTAAAAAGGAACAAAATGAGGGGGTATATTATGCCGTAGAAAGTATTATTAGTGCTGCAGAAAGAAAAATTAGGGCACATTTTGAGTTACTTCTCAAATCCTCTTCTATTTCATTAAAAAATACTGACATGCAGTCTCCCAAGATGGCCACCAGAGACAAAAGAGCCCAAATGTAGCCCAAATATCACCCAGAGGTAGCCCAAGTACAGCCCAATGACAAAATGTCCCAGAGTGTTCTAAAGAACAACTAGAGCGCTAACAATTAGTGTTTTTTAAACTTTCATGTAAATAACATGCATCTGTATGCATATATGTATATGTATGCATGCATTTATATTTGTATTTATATTTGTATTTATATAGCTATACAGATTATATATGTTTATATATGTATGTATATATATATATATACACATACATATATATAAATGCATATGCATATATATGCACATATATGTGTATATGTGTGTGTGTAGAGAGAGGTAGAGAGGTAGAGGTGTAGCGGTAGAGAGGTAGAGGTAGAGAGGTAGCGGTAGAGAGGTAGAGACTAGTAGAGAGAGAAGTAGAGAGAGGTAGAGAGGTAGAGAGTAGAGAGTGAGTAATAGAGACTAGAGAGTGAGTAGTAGAGAGTAGTAGAGAGCAGTAGAGAGAGTAGCAGAGAGTGAATAGTAGAGAGTAGTAGAGTGAATAGTAGAGTGAGTAGTAGAGAGCAGTAGAGAGTGAGTAGTAGAGAGTAGTAGAGAGTAAGTAGTAGAGTGAGTAGTAGAGAGCAGTAGAGAGTGAGTAGTAGAGAGTAGTAAAGAATGAGTAGTAGAGAGTAGTAGAGAGTGAGTAGTAGAGAGTGAGTAGTAGAGAGTAGTAGAGAGTGAGTAGCAGAGAGAGAGAATAGTAGAGAGTGAGTAGTAGAGTGAGTAGTAGAGACTAGTAGAGAGAGAGTAGTAGAGAGTGAGTAGTAGAGAGTAGTAGAGAGTGAGTAGTAGAGTGAGTAGTAGAGAGTGAGTAGTAGAGAGAGTAGTAGAGAGTGAGTAGTAGAGAGTAGTAGAGAGTGAGAAGTAGAGAGTGAGTAGTAGAGAGTAGTAGAGAGTGAGTAGTAAAGAGTGAGTAGTAGAGAGAGAGTAGTAGAGACTGAGTAGTAGAGAGCAGTAGATAGTGAGTAGTAGGGAGTGAGTAGTAGAGAGAGAGTAGTAGAGAGTAGTAGAGTAGTAGAGAATGAGTAGTAGAGAGTGAGTATTTGAGAGTAGTGGAGTAGGAGAGAGTAAGTAGTAGAGAGTAGTGGAGAATATTCCAAAGTTTGGCACATCACCACTTGCACAATAAGTCCATTCAAATCATATCACTTAGAGTCCTTATTGAAGCACTGAATCTTGGTGTATATTCAAATGCTTTTATTTTCCTTAAGTTTATGTACCCCAGCCAGCCGAAACGTTTCGTTCTGTACAACAGAACTTCTTCAGGGATTTCTTATTTCCTTCAAGTTATGTCGGTATCTTGTTGTCCTATAACTAGATATTTCTTCCAAATGTTAGACGAGACGTAAGTACATTCTTATTCAAAGTGACTAGGTATCAATTTTACCCACACAATTCGGGCAGACTTGAGTAATTTATAGCATCCTCAAAGTCAGTCTTTCAAAAATTACAAAGTATAGGACATGATAATCCAAATCCAAATGTTTCTCAAGAAAAGTCATTTTCAATCGTTCGGAATATTGGTGTTTGGGCAGATATGACCCAAGGACCCCAAGTATGCAAGGGGAATTAGTCCCCCCTCTGCAAACACGCCAGTGGCCTGCGTTGCAGAGAGGTGTAAAAAAGGGTGTGGCCTCATTACACCTCTCTGCAATGCAGCCCCCTGGCGCATTCTGAAGGCTCCTGGTGGGCTAGTTGGCCCCCAGGGACCCCCAGAATGCAAGGGGAAATAGTTCCCCCTCTGCAAACGTGGCAGGGGCTGCGTTGCAGAGAGGTGTAACAAGGGGCATAGCCTCATTACACCTCTGCAATGCAGCCCCCTGGCGCATACTGGAGGTTCCAGGTGGGCTAGTTGGCCCCCAGGGGCCCCCAGTGTGCAAGGGGAATTAGTTCCCCCTCTTCAAACATGCACGGGGGCTGCGTTGCAGAGAGGTGTAAAAAGGGGGGTGGCTTCATTACACCTCTCTGCAATGCAGTCCCCTGGTGCATACTTGAGATTCCTGGTGGGCTTTCAGGTCTTATATAGTTAGGAATTAGCATTAAAAAAACCTTTGAAATTCACTGAAAAAAACATAGGTTTCAGGCCTTATATAGTTAGGAATTAGCATTTACAAAACCTTGCAAATTCACTGAAAAAACCATAGGTTTCAGGCCTTATATAGTTAGGAATTAGCATTTAAAAAAACCTTTGAAATTCACTGAAAAAACCATAGGTTTCAGGCCTTATATAGTTAGGAATTAGCATTTTAAAAACCTTTAAATTCACTCAAAACACTATATGTTTTAGGGGTGTTATAGTTAGCTGGACATTTCATTCATACAAAACCATTGGAATTGCTCCTATATAGTTAGTTGTACTAACTATATTTCGTGCTTATATCGTATGCGCTCAGGTGCTTCCGGGTGCCCTTACTCCGTGCGTATCACGCGGACGCGGCTAAGCGATACGTCACGATGATGTTTTCATTCGCGGCAATAGCGCAAACGGGACGCTCACCGGTACGCGCACCGGGGCACGCCGGAAGACTGCGCTTTCCCGTGCGCACACCGGTACGCGCACCGGGAGCGCTCCAGGGCAAAAATAAATAAATAAATAAATGAAGAACATACATAAAAAAAATTGTATTACAGAAATATACAATATAGGATTCATTACAAAAAATATTATATTTGATAGTAATAGAAATTTGCTATTAAAAAACCTTTGAAATTCACTGAAAAAAACATAGGTTTGAGGCACTATATATAGTTAGGAATTAGCATTTACAAAACCTATGAAATTCACAGAAAAAAACATAGGTTTCACACCAGTTATAGTTAGGAATTAGCATTTAAAAACTTATTAAATTCACTGAAAAAACCATAGGTTTGACACCAGTTATAGTTAGCTGGAAATGTTACTGACATAAAACCATTGAAATTCCCACGTTATAGTTAGTTGAACTCACTATAATTTGCGCGCCTGCAATGCACTGCTGATGACGTCACATATTACATCACTCATGACATGGTCAGTGACATCACTCATGACATCACTCATGACACCATCCTTGTGACAGACCTCCTTTCAGTGTAATGTAACCCTTGAAACACATATTCAAAAATAGAAACTAAAATTTTCAAAAAAATAGAGATACCCATACCAGTTACAACAACCAATTCAGTAATACCACCATCTATATACACATCCACTCATTCACCAACAGTTCTATATAGACACTCATACATATATTCACTCATCATATTTAGTGAAACACACCGACAGTCATCCAAAAGTTACTCATATACATAATCACACATGCAAATAAACTATTGAACATCCATTTATTTGCATATACAGCTATACACACACTACCACCTTACTTCTAAGGAAAACGTACACATACTTACTCTCCTAAACAATCACTTCTAGAAACACATACTTATTTAAATAAGAACTCTTTCAATCTCTCACTCTCACATATACTCACGTATATACATCAATACTCACATATACTAGATTAAAACACATGTAGTTACTCATAAAGACACTAGTGAGACAGTCATTCACTCACTAACACACACATATACACACACTCATCCACCCATACAGTCCTGCACATATGCTGTGTTCAAAACACATAGAAACAGTGAGTCAGTCATTGATGCATCTATGTGCTAAGTAACACCCCCACCAAATCATACAGACACTCATACTGATACTAAATAAAACATCTAATAACCCATATACACACACATGTAGCTACTTACCAACCCATGCAGCCACTTATACACAAAGTGAAACACTGATACAAACATTTAAAATTTAAACAATACTCGCTAATATATGTATTCACTAAGATACACTTAATAAGCCAGTTAACCATTTTTTTTTAAAACATCCATTAAGACACTTATTTAAACATTTATTCTTCCATCGACCTTTACATATACATATATAAAACATATTTATTTTTCAGAAAGACACACCACACATTCACTGGATAGTGTCATCAGTGATGTCATGAGTGATGTCACTGACCATGTCATGAGTGATGTAATATGTGACGTCATCAGCAGTGCATTGCAGGCGCGCAAGTTATAGTGAGTCCAACTAACTATAACGTGGGAATTTCAATGGTTTTATGTCAGTAAACTTTCCTGCTAACTATAACTGGTGTCAAAACTATGGTTTTTTCAGTGAATATATATATATATGTAGAAACAGATAGATATACTGTCTGCAACAAGAGTTGAAGAGACTGCAACCAGCAGTTGAATGTAAGGGGAAGGTGATGTAAACATATGGCATGCTGTCTGTGTACTTAGTAGAACACACTGTTTTCCTGCTACCAATCTTATTCATATGGCACCTTTAGTGCACAAGCGCTTTGGATTCATGTTTTCTAACCTTTGAATTTATCCCAGGGACAAAGGCAATATGTAAGGATTTGCTGCATGTCAGCAAAGACAGATTGGAGGCATGACTTTGAAGACAGGCCAGAGAGGCATCAGCACGGAGACGCCAGTATTCTTTACAGGGAAATGGCTCTACAAAATGCTGGAAGAGAAAGGATTTTGATGCAATTCAGAAGGCTGGGGCAGGGCTATTTACAGACCACGGCACTATTTGGATCACTTGCATGAATCCAATAGATGGAAACTTACCAATCTGTGGATGCACACGAACAATTGTAAATTAAAAGCGATACTCTGAGAAGAAATAGTTTGCAAAACCTTACAGTAAGACCGCAGTGGTGCAAGACAGCAGCAAATCGAACAATACTGAATCTGACCTTGCATTACAAATGCCCCATTGATAATGTGATTTCATTTCACTCTCGGTTTTTGTCCTGGAGATGGGGAGTTGAATAAGTGCAGGGGACTAATGTAGCGAGCAGATAAGACAATCTTGTAGATTAAACTCTTGAGCACCATATTCCATATGAAGAGCTATGCTATGAAACAAATTTTAAGGACGGATGAATTCTGTAACTCAGAAGAGAATGCAGTCTGCATGAGTAAGGCTGTGAAGTGAACATTACAACATTTATGCCTAGCATTCAGAATCAGAAGCATCAGAATTCTCTTTATTTGGCTGTGAACAGACTTAAAACACACAAGACGTGCAAAAACAGCAATAGAATATATACATCATAAAATTACTTTTTTTTAAACACACAAATGAGATACACAAATTCGTCCGGTATAGGATGAAAATGAACAACAGTCTCAATAAAAAAACAAGAACAAAGGTAAATCAGAGTCTGACACCAATTCCTTGATCAACTGGGCAAAAAATAAATGATTCTAAAAACCTTGACCTCGTAGAACGAACTTCGGATTTATAAAATAGAGTCACATATTCACTTGTTTCATCATCTGGTAGTACTAGTAAAAAGTGATAAGCTTTGATACAAAGCCGTAAGCTCCTGAGATTAAAAAGGGTATGAGAAATGTTTTGGGATACATTTTACAATAGTCACAGACAAACAGAAAATGTAACATGGTTTGTTTATGCAAATTAGTACATGGGCAATCTCTAGAATCGAGCTCGGATTGGTGTCCTGCTGGACAGCAAAGAGAGTATTTCACTATTGGAAAGGGGCGACCAATCGGTCCCCCCGAACGTATGGCAGAGTACCACGATCCCCCCGGGAAGCCATCTTGGGCGGGAGGCGAGTCTCGGCTGGTATGCCCGAAGCGGCGTAGCCGGGGCGCGCTTTTTCCCGCCCTCGAGTGGGTTGGCCTAGACACTAACGCGGCTGGCCACGCCCTTGGGGCAGGCAGGGGCGGGTTTACGCCCGCCCTGAAGACGGATAAAAGGAGAAACAAGACCAGAAGGCATCCTCTTGTTCCTGTGCTCTGAAGCTGCACCTCCTCGCTGCACGTGAGCTCGAGACGGAACGAAGAGCCAATTTTGAGCGTTGTAATCGTTCTTGTTTGTTTTCCAGATACTCTGTTGGAGAATGCCGAAGAAGGCGGGAAAGCGAATGACTACTGACCAGATGCTGCGTGTTCTCATGAAAGAGGTGACCGACCTAAAGAGGCGAATGGATAAAGACGAGGAAGGGGGGCCGAAACGTCCTTTGGTGGGAGCAGCCCCGGGAGGAAAAGGCAAGAGGCCCAGGAGGGGAGCAGCTGGGGGAGATATCCCGGGTCCCAGTGTCCCGCTCGAGGCACCCACTCCCGTGCCGGAGGAAGGGAATCCGATTCCCGTTGTGGTCACCCCCGTGTCCGGGGAAGATATGCCGCCCGAACTGGCAGCCCAATTAGCAGCGTGGTTGGGTAAAGGTAGCGAGGGCGCCACGGCTGTCGACGCGCAGGTGTTGATGAAGCAACTGCGTCAAACTCGGGAAGCAGCGAGGGTATCCACGCCGGCTGCGGCCGTAGAGAAGCCACAGGGGATGGTTGTAGCCGCTGAGACGGCGTCCAGTTCAGGTAAGCGGCCATTGCCGATTGCGAGGGAAGAATCGGCACCCTCTCGAAGGGAGAAGTTGGGTCAGCATGTCCCTTTAGCGATTAAAGAAAAGATATGGGCAGGGGAATATGTAAACATCTTCTCGTTGCTTACTGATCATTATGAGATGGAGCATGTTAAAAGTCAGAAGGACCTCATGCACCCAAGTGTTTGGCGCGCAAAGATGGCCGCCTTTAAGGTAAATGAAAACATTGGCAATTGGGGCAAGGCGTGGGGGGTTTTCACATCGATCTTGGGAGAACGAAGGCCCAAATTGCTACCCGAATTGCCGATTTATCAGTCACGGATCATGGGGTACTCGGTATCACACAAGGGTAATCATTGGTTCTGCTATGATAACCTGTTCAGAAAAGCAAAAGAGCATGATAAAAACTTAACTTGGGATTGTTATGATTCTGTGTCCTGGTCCAAAATGAAGGATACTGGTATGTTGAAATTGCCATTAGTAGGGAGTAACGTGGGCGAACCCTCCCGTCAGTATGCGGGGACGCCCTTTCGATCAGGTACGGGTACCGACAATCACTCGAGGCCTGCCGGTAATGCAGGTAAAAAGGGGGTTTGTTGGAACTTTAACAGGGGTAAATGTACTAGGCCCCAGGGGTCGTGCAAATTTAGACACGAATGTAGTGGGTGTGGACAATCATCCCATCCTGAGTCCACGTGCAGAGCCAAAACGGGTGATAACGGGGGTAGAGGAGGTGCCAAACAGGTCTAACATAGTCCGAGGGGCGCCTTTACCTACCCCGATTGATACCTTGGCAATGATTCCCTGGCTCAGTGAATACCCGGATCGTGCTTCCGCTGGGGTGCTGCGGAACGGGTTTTCGTATGGTTTCCGCATCCCAGTGGGGGACTTTCAGGGTGTGGAAAAATGCAAAAATCAGATATCGGTCTTGCAGCATACGGCCGTGGTACAGGAAAAGATCCGGAAGGAGGTTACTCGAGGTCGAGTCGCCGGTCCATTTAGTGTGCCCCCGGTTGCTAACTTTGTTTGTTCGCCTTTAGGAGTGGTCCCCAAGAAGGACCCGGGTGAGTTTCGGCTGATACATTATTTGTCAGCCCCACGTGGTCTTTCCGTAAACGAAGCGATAGACCCGGAAATGTGTTCGGTGCGGTACGCATCCTTCGATGAGGCCGTAGCCATTTTGAATCACCTGGGGCGCGGTGCGCTGATGGCAAAATCTGATATCGAGTCAGCGTTCCGGTTGCTCCCGGTACATCCAGACGATCAGCGTCTCCTGGGTTTCATGTTTCAGGGTCAGTACTACATGGATAGGTGTATGCCGATGGGATGCTCTATTTCTTGTGCCTATTTTGAGAAATTCAGTAGTTTCCTACAATGGGTCTTCACTAAGAAGACGGGTTTCCAACATGTGATGCATTATCTCGATGATTTTTTGTTCCTGGGGGCAGCCGGGGATCCGGAATGTGGGCAGGCTTTGGCTGCATTTTGTGCTTTAATGAATCAGTTTGGCGTGCCATTGGCACCAGGTAAGACGGTGGGTCCTTCGACTTGCCTCGAGTTTCTGGGGATCGAGTTAGACTCCGGAGAAGGTTGTTTCCGTTTACCAAGTGATAAAGTGTTAAAGTTCAGGGCATGCCTGCAAATGTGTATGAGTGAATCTAAGGTTAAGCTGCATCAATTACAGCAGTTAGTGGGACAGTTGAATTTTGCCCTAAGAGTTATACCAATGGCCCGCCCTTTTTCCCGTTCGATCGCTCAAGCCATGGTCGGACTGAAGGAAGGCCATCATCGCACGAGGCTCTCGGCAGAGGTCCGCCAGGACATGCGCATTTGGTTGGCATTTCTGGCGGATTTCAATGGTCGAGTCGTCTGGAACAAACCGGCCGTGTCCTCTGAGGAGCTGGGGCTGTGGACAGATTCGGCAGGGAGTACAGGTTTTGGTGCCATTTTCGGTACTCGATGGTCTGCACAAAGATGGCCGGCATGGTGGCGCGACAGGGGACTGACAAGTAACATTGCTTTCTTGGAACTCTTCCCCATTTTGGTGGCCCTGAGAACGTGGCCTGAAGGGTTCAGAGATCACTCTGTGGTATTCTGGTCTGACAATATGACCGTGGTTGAGTGTATCAATAGCCAGGCAGCACGATGCAAATGGATTTTGAGACTGCTCAAAGAAATCGTATTACTGTGTATGCAATTGAATGTGCTATTCAAAGCAAGACATGTCCCGGGGATACTGAATCAGGCGGCTGATGCCCTTTCTCGTTTCCGTATGCAGGCCTTCTGGGGTTTTCTTCCCACAGCGGACCCGGAGCCAGCACCCTTTCCCGAAGCTCTCTGGTCTCTCGGTGCCCCGAACTTCGTAACCTCGTGGGAGAGAGTTTAGCACCCAGGACGAGGAAGGCATACGAAGGGGCGTTCCAGTCCTATTTAACCTTTTTGGGGACTGCTAGAGAGGAGCTTTGGGGTCAGGAGGAATGGGTAGTGAACTTTCTGATGTCCTTACATTTGGCAGGGAAATCGGTGGCCACGGCCCAGAGGCATCGGGCTGCCATTTCCTTTGTTGCTAGGGCTCATGGGATCCAGGACCCGACAGTGTCTTTCGTTGTGCAAAAAGCGCTACGTGGGTGGCAACGCCTTGAGGGTCGCAGAGTGGATGACAGGCGCCCGATAGGTTTGGATAGGTTGGCCCAGTTATTATCTAGACTCCCTACAACATGTTCATCTCAGTTTGAGACAGTGCTGTTCCGAGCCGCTTTTACGCTGGCATTTCACGGGGCTATGCGGGTAAGCGAATTAGTGGCGAGGAACAAGCAGGATGTGACGGGAGGGCTGTGCGCAGAGCACGTTCAGATCAGAGGGGAGACAATGACTGTCTCGTTTGTGAGGTCCAAGACCGATCAATGTGGGATGGGTGACTGCATAATTATACGCAGGATTCCCGGGTCATCCATGTGCCCAGTGAAGTGTTTAGAGGATTATTTAACACGAAGGATGGCATCATGGGGGGGGACCTTGTTGAGACACGCGGACGCCACCCCACTGACAAGGTTTCAGTTTCAGCGGGTGCTTGCGATGGCAATTACAGCTGCGGGCTTGAACCCGGGCGAGTTCGGGACCCATTCCTTTCGGATAGGGGCTGCTACAGAGGCTACAGCCAGGGGTCTGAATGTAGAACAAGTTAAACGTGTGGGGCGTTGGTCCTCCAATTGTTATAAAAGGTATGTGCGTTTGCACATGTTGTGAAGCTGTAATGATGTACTCACGCTTCTTGTTTTGTTTGGTTTTCAGTTACGCAAGCCTACGAGGCGGGGCGGACTATGCAGTCGATCCAACACCGGGACAGCGGTCAGACATCACCGGCTGTGAAAAAGGAGGTGTGGGTCGTGGGCCACTCATACGTGAGGCGTGCCGCGGACGTATTCAAGGCAGGTGACATGGTGCACGTGGCTGGGGAATACGGGTACAGTGTGTCCTTCTACGGAATGGGCGGTCTCTGTATTGACCAGTTTCGATCATTTTTCGAGGGTTTGCTAGGGCGGGCGAGGTCACCGCCGTCTGTAGTCATAGTACATCTTGGGGGCAATGATTTAGTCACCACTGGTAGACGACTTCTCCTGGAGGCGATGCTTTCCACTGTAAGTTGGTTAGCGAGGAGAGTTCCAGGGTGCACAATTGCGTGGTCCCATATGATCCCACGAAAAGTGTGGCGGAGGGCTATTTCTGTTTCTGCTTTGAATCACTCGGTCAGAAAAATTAATAACAAAGTGAGTAGGTTGTTCCGGTCCAATGCACTGCATTCTATTTCGCATGGGTGTATTAATGATGACAGTATGTATTTGGGGGACGGTGTTCATTTGTCTCGGGTGGGGAATGAGTTACTCATAGGAGACTTCATAGCTTGGCTAAGGATGTTAAAACATGACCTTTAGATAGGAGTTTGGTGGGGGGTCCGGATAGCCGGTCAACTATCCGGACCTGTGGCGGTAAGGTCATGATCGGTGAGCACTAATTGGAAGATCCCTATGAGTGGGCGTTACCCATTACGGATGGGGGCGCTCGGGGGAGGTGGCCATTGGCCCCTCAACGGGGAGGCGGTCCCTTCTAAGGATGGGTCGCCGAAAGGAAAGGGAAGGCGGTCAAGGCCCCTTCATGGGTAGGAGGGGTTACAGCCCCCTCCTGGTGAATTTCCCGGGGCCAGGACGTCTGCGACGGCAGATGTGGTAAGTTGTGTGGGGTGTGGGGGGGGGGGGTCTACGCTACCTTCTAGATACCTCACACGAGCCTCGTACGACCTTTAAGTGGCGTCGAGTTTTACTGGGGCCCCCGTCAAGTCAAGGGAAATTGGTAGTTGCACTTGAGGTATGCCTCCGTGCCGCCCCTCACAAGGGAGGGGGATATGTCTGGGTTAGGGATCTTGACACCGGTTACGACCTTGCCGTTGGCCCTTAAACGTTAGGATGTACAATTTCAAAATTTCAAGTAAATGTTTTGTAGGATGTTAGTTCGGCTAGGAGAACCTTTGTATTAGAGGATATGTTAAGGTTAGCCAAACATCGCAATGTGGTAATGAAATTGTACATAATATGAAACTGTTAATTTTAATGTTTTAATTTTGTTTCATATTTTTAATAAATACGGCCGGGAAGGGTAACTCCCTTCCCGACTTCCAAAAGTTCAAGAACGGTTTCCGGTTTCCCATCCTTGGGGAGTGTGTTGAGAGGGGGTGGCGGGTATCTCAGCCATAATCAGCATGAAAACAGAACAATACCAATCTTTCCCAACTCTTATTAGCATTCTGCAAATATTAGTAGAAATAGTCACAGGGATCAGATATAAATAATGGCTGACTACAAATAAAATCACTCAAGAAATCCAGACCTAGTTCATTGTGGCAAATAAAACTAGAAGTTGACACAGGGGCTGACAAGACTCTCCTACAAAATCGTCTTTCCTGCCTTTGGAGGGTTGTTGAGTCAACCAGGCCCCATATGCTTGACCCATAAGTTGCTATAGGTACACATTAGGCGGAGTATATATACAAAAGAGATGCAAGGATTCACTCTCCCTTGGGAGATGTAAGACTAAGCAGACACCCAACAGCTCTAGAGAACTCGGGGGCATATTGCCAAGCAATAGCGATAATTATCGCTATTGCTTGGTTAGAGACAAAGATTTACAGCTGGGCTGCGGCGATTTTTACCGCAAATAAACCTTGGTATTACCAAGGTTTATCGCACATGCGATAAAAATCGCCGCAATGCATGAATATCGCTGAAAAGTCAGCGATATTCGTGCATTACCGAGCTAATGCTCTTAGCCATGTTATCCACCTCCCATTGGATAACATAGCTAAGAACTGCTCAGGGCAGGTGTTAGCTTTTGGAGATATTCACGCTTAGCGCGAATATCTCCAAACGTTGGTAATAGGAGATAACGATGTTAGCAACTGTTTTCAGTTGCTAACATCTTGGCACGCCCACTTTGCATGTCATTAGTGATAAATATCACTGACATGCAAAGTGGGGCCCAAGATGGTCGCTATCTCCTACTAGCTGTCGCTAACTGGTGTTAGCGACAGCTAGGTAATAGGGAGATAATTTTATCTCCACTTTCTTTGCTTTTAAAGCCAAAAAAGCGGAGATAAACCCCCTTGATAATATGCCCCTCGGTCCTGCTTTGTGCAATATGTGCAGATCATGTCCCAGACAAGCTAAAAGTGATCCCAAGATACGAAAAGAAGCTAGTGCTTAGTAACACTTCCTTACCCACCACAATGGTTAAAGGTCGCATGCACAGATTCATTAAAAGTAGTTATTAAATCCAGCCTGGCCATAAAATTAACAAATAATGCACTAGATGACGCAAGGCTTGGGGGTGCGAGCAGTTAACACTGCATCATCCATGTAGTGTAGTCAAGTCAAGTAAAGTCAAGGGGGCATATTATCAAGGGGGTTTATCTCTGCTTTTTTGGCTTTAAAAGCCAAGAAAGCGGAGATAAAATTATCTCCCTATTACCTAGCTGTCGCTAACACCAGTTAGCGACAGCTAGTAGGAGATAGCGACCATCTTGGGCCCCACTTTGCATGTCAGTGATATTTATCACTAATGACATGCAAAGTGGGCGTGCCAAGATGTTAGCGACTGGAAACAGTCGCTAACATCGCTATCTCCTATTACCAACTATTGGAGATATTCGCACTAAGTGCGAATATCTCCAAAAGCTAACACCTGCCCTGAGCAGTTCTTAGCCATGTTATCCAATGGGAGGTGGATAACATGGCTAAGAGCATTAGCTCGGTAATGCATGAATATCGCTGACTTTTCAGCGATATTCATGCATTGCGGCGATTTTTATCGCATTTGCGATAAACCTTGGTAATACCAAGGTTTATTTGCAGTAAAAATCGCCGCAGCTCAGCGGTAAATTTTTGTCTCTAACCAAGCAATAGCGATAATTATCGCTATTGCTTGGTAATATGCCCCTGTGTTTTTTAAAATATGGAACTAAAAACCATTTAATATATTTTAAATAGAATTTACAAAAGAAGAAAAAGTGCAAGTCATTTTGTGTGCTTACTCCATCACAGGGACAAGGTTTACAATGCATTTTTGGACAATAACCCAAGGGAAAACATAACAAAACTCTTACGTTTCCAGCCCTTAGGCGAAACAAAAGCGATCTTTCCCAGTTAGACATTGGTAAAATAAGGTAGAGAGGTAAGGGATATCTAAACATTTCCTTATTCATGTCTGCTACCACAGTTGATTTCCCATGTAGAGTAATGCCAGTCGGGGGGTACCATTTATATAGAGACATCTGAGGTGCACTTACCAAGCTCCCTGTTAAGAACAATATTGTACACAATAAAAAGAAGTTGGGCTAAAGCGCACCCCTGACAAACCACCGACCAATACTAAATAAATCAGTGACTCCTCCTTTGTTACCAAACCTTACTCTGGTCTTAGTGTCCGTTTGCACGGAAACCAACAGGTGAACTAAAAATGGTTCCATTTGCAGGTTAATGAGAATTTGCCACAACTTAGCCCAATTAACACAGTCAAGGGCTACTGACAAATCCATAAAGGCTAGGTACAATCAAGACTGCTCAGCCACTATGTATTTCCCATTAATCACGTCCAAGTTGAGGCATTGATCGATTGTCCCTATACTACTTCGAAATCCATATTGCATTTATATAACACATTATTTTTGCTGACCCAATCTACTACTATATTACAGAACTCTGCCCAAAATTTAAGCTGCCCTGTCTAACAGGAAGATCGGGAGGTAAGATTTAGGCTCCGCCCAATTGTCCTTTTTAAACTTCGGGACAATTACTGGGAAAGTACAAGAGTGGGGGATCGACAACTTGTTCAGACTGTTATAAACATTCTTCAACAATGGGGACAGAAATGCATATTGCACTTAATAATGTCAATCATCGCCAGATGCCCCTTTTCTGCCCGCTAAGCACCAAAATGCTCCTTGGAGTGACTTCTGTCTTGTCCGTGTTCATCTTTAGGCGGCTGCTGTTCATCCATTCGGCGACGTCTTTCATCCCTTCGTGAAGGCTCGCCTTGGCGGTGTCGGGGTCTTTGGTGAGGGAGAGGATCAGCTGGGTGTCATCGGCGTAGGAAATGATGTTCAGGTTGTGATTGTGAGCGATGGCAGCTAGTGGTTTCATGTAGATGTTGAAGAGAGTGGGCTGAGCGATGATCCTTGCGGGACGCCGCAGATGACTTCGGTGGCCTCCGAGCGGAACGGCGGGAGGCGTACTCTCTGTGTTCTTCCGGAGAAGTATGAGGTGATCCAGTCCAGGGCCTTCCCCTGGATGCCGGTGTCGTTGAGTCGTTGGACTAGGGTGCGGTGGCAAACAGTATCGAATGCAGCGGAGAGGTAAAGAGGGATGAGTGCCGCTTTTTCACCGTTGTCGAGCAGGGCTCGGATGTCGTCAGTGGCTGCGATGAGGGCGGTCTCGGTGCTGTGATTAGCTCTGAATCCGGACTGCGATGGGTCGAGGGATCCGTTTGTCTCGAGGAAGGCAGCCAGTTGCTTGTTGACGACCTTTTCGATGACTTTGGCCGGGAAGGGAAGGAGCGAGATGGGGCGGAAGTTCTTGAGGTTGGTCGGGTCCGCTGTTGGTTTCTTCAGTGGTGCGCTGAGCTCGGCGTGCTTCCAGCTCTCAGGGAAGGTGGCTGTGTTGAAGGAGGTGTTGATGATGTCTCGGAGATGGGGTGCGATGGTGGGGGCCGCTTTGTTGAAGATGTGTTGGGGGCACGGGTCGGTCGGCGATCCGGAGTGGATGGTGTTCATCATGCTTGTCGTGTCTTCGGGGGTCACCTCGGTCCATGTCTGGAGGATGGCGGCTGGGTGCGTAGGTTCGACCGGTGGGTGCGGGGGTTGAGCGCTGAAACTGTTGTGGATGTCGGAGATCTTGCGGTGGAAGTACGAGGCGAGGGAGTCGCACAGGTCCTGTGAGGGGGTGATGTCGTTGTTGCCGGTGCTGGGGTTGGAGAATTCCTTGACGATGTTGAAGAGCTCCTTGCTGTCATGGGCGTTCTTGTCCAGTCGTTCCTTCAGAGATTTCTTCTTTGTGGTGCGGATGAGCTGGTGATGTCTGCGGGTGGCGAGTTTGAGGGCGGTCATGTTGTCGGTGGTCTTTTTGAGGAGCCAGGTCTTCTCGAGGGTGCGGCAGACCTTCTTGGAGTCCTTGAGTTCGTCGGTGAATCAGGGAGCCTTCTTGCTTCTGGGTCTGGTGAGTGGGTCCTTCAGTGGGGCGAGGTCGTCAGCACTTGTGGTCAGCCACTGCGTGAGGTTGCAGGCTGCTGTGTTAGGGTCCGTTGTCCTGACGGGTGGGTTCTGGCTGAGGGAGATGGCGAGCTGGTCGGCGGTGATCTTGCTCCAGTTCCTGTGGGGAACCTGCTTCGGGTGGTGGTGGACGGTTTTCTTCGCGAAGCTGAAATGGACGCAGCTGTGGTCGGTCCAGTTGAGTCCGGTGCAGTGACTGAAGGAGACGTGCTTGCTGGAGGAGAAGATAGGATCGAGCGTGTGGCTGGCGTAGTGGGTGGGGGTGTTGACCAACTGCTTGAGTCCGAGGTTGGCGAGGTTGTCCAGCAGGGTGGTGGTGTTGCGGTCGTTGTTGTTCTCCAGGTGGAAGTTGAGGTCCCCGAGGAGGATGTAGTCGGTGGAGGGGAGGGCGTGTGGGCTGATGAAGTCCGTGATGTCATCGCAGAACTGTGAACGCGGTCCTGGGGGTCTATAGATGAGGGTGCCTCTGAGGGTCGCCTTGGGGTCGGTGTGGATCTGGAAGTGGAGGTATTCGGCGGCGCTGAATGTGATGCTGGATTCAGCCGAGATGCGAATGGTGCTCTTGTGTACGATGGCGATGCCTTCTCCGGTCTGGTTGATGCGGTCCCTCCTGATGATCTTGTAGCCGTGCAGATGGCTATGGCGATGTCGAGGGCTGAGGAGGCGTTCATCCAGGTTTCCGTGAGGAAGGCGGCATCTGGGGATGCGGTGTCGAGGAGGTTCCAGAGTTCCACGGCGTGGCGGTGGATTGAGCGGGTGTTGAGCATGATGCACTTAAGGTGGGTGTTGCTTCCAGTCTTGGCAGGTGCGGTGCAGGTTCGGTGGCAGGAGAAGTTGCAGGATCGGCAGACGAAGGGTCCATGGGTGTGTCGCAGGGATGCTTGGTAGCATCCGGGGGCTCGGGCGGTGTTGAGTGCAATGAGTGTGGCAAAGTTGTAGGTCCTGCGGGGGGGCTGGCGGGCGCGGGGGCCAGGGGGTCTGGCGCTGGGCGCGGTCCAGGCGCGGACGGGCGCAGACGGGCTTACCTTTGGCGCACCTTTGGCGCTCAAATGGCGCTCCCGCTGCGCGCGTCCGCTGAGCGGTCGCTGAGGGGGCATCATAAATAAGGAGCCGGGAGGGAGGGTCAGCTGGGAGGCGGGGTGGCCAATGGGCAGGGAGGGGAGGCGGGACTGGAGGCGGAGGCGGGAGCAGGAAGGAGGAGACTGGGGCGGCGGTGGGAGAATGGGGGGGGAAGTGACCGGGTCAGCGGCGGCGGTCAGCGGGCGAGGAAAGGGCAGCAGCGGCAGGCAGAGAGTGGCAGGCGGTACCTACGAGGCAGCAGGCAGCAGGCAGGAGGCAGCGTCGTGGTGTGGCATCAGTCAGCAGTCTCAGCGGTAGGCAGGCGCCAGGCAGCGGCAAGCAGGCAGGCGGCAGAGCAGTGGAGGAGGAGCGACCGGCTGTGGGGGCACAGGGGGTCACACTGACCAGTCCACCACGGTCCCCTTAAATAAGGAGCCGGGAGGGAGGGTCAGCTTGGAGGTGGGGTGGCCAATGGGCAGGGAGGGGAGGCGGGACTGGAGGCGGAGGCGGGAGCAGGAACAAGGAGACTGGGGCGGCGGCGGGAGAACGGGGGGGAAGTGACCGGGTCAGCGGTCAGCGGGCGAGGAAGGGGCAGCAGCAGCAGGCAGAGAGTGGCAGGCGGTACCTACGAGGCAGCAGGCAGCAGGCAGGAGGCAGCGTCGTGGTGTGGCGTCAGTCAGCAATCTCAGCGGCAGGCAGGCGCCAGGCAGCGGCAAGCAGGCAGGCGGCAGAGCAGTGGAGGAGGAGCGACCGGCTGTGGGGGCACAGGGGGTCACACTGACCAGTCCGCCACGGTCCCCTTAAATAAGGAGCCGGGAGGGAGGGTCAGCTGGGAGGCGGGGTGGCCAATGGGCAGGGAGGGGAGGCGGGACTGGAGGCGGAGACGGGAGCAGGAAGGAGGAGACTGGGGCGGCGGCGGGAGAACGGGGGGGAAGTGACCGGGTCAGCGGCGGCGGTCAGGGGGCGAGGAAGGGGCAGCAGCGGCAGGCAGAGAGCGGCAGGCGGTACCTACGAGGCAGCAGGCAGCAGGCAGGAGGCAGCGTTGTGGTGTGGCGTCAGTCAGCAGTCTCAGCAGTAGGCAGGCGCCAGGCAGCGGCAAGCAGGTAGGCGGCAGAGCAGTGGAGGAGGAGCGACCGGCTGTGGGGGCACACTGACCACACACGCAACCTGGGATTCATCCTGGACTCCTCTCTAACGATGACCAAACAAGTCAACGCCATCTCATCCTCATGCTTCAACACCCTGCGCATGCTCCACAAAATCTTCCGGTGGATCCCTACCGGAACTAGAAAGATGGTCCCCTAGGCCCTCATCACCAGCTGACTAGACAACGGAAACGCCCTATACGCAGGCACCACAGTCAAACTTCAGAAAAGACTCCAGCGCATACAGAACGCATCCATACAACTCATCCTAGACATCCCCCGCCACAGCCACATATCAGCCCACCTGAGAGACCTGCACTGGCTCCCCGTCAACAAAAGGATCACGTGCAGGCTCCTCACCCACGCACACAAAGCGCTCCACGACATCGGTCCCTGAATACCTCAACAACCGCCTCACGTTCCACACACCAACACGTAAACTCCGCTCCGCCAGCCTCGCCCTCACCACCATCCCACGGATCCGCAGAACCACCGCCGGAGTAAGATCATTCTCCTACCTGCGGAAAGACGTGGAACTCCCTCCCCGGCCACCTACGACTGACCCAGGACCACCTCACATTCGGAAACACCTCAAGACTTGGCTCTTCCAGCAGTAGCAACACTCCCCCCCCCCCCCCCCCCCTCCTCCAGCACCTTGAGACCCTACGGGAGAGTAGCGCGCTCTACAAATGTATTGATTGATTGATTAAGGCCTTACAACAGTTTAAAATATGGCAGAGGCGAAATTTTAATTACGCCGTAGTTCTCTTATAATTTCTGACATCCGAAATTACGTTATTATGCCACGTTGCATAGTTTTAGAACCATTTGGTAAAAAATCCTGTCGCTGGAGAACTGGAACAGTATGAACATACAGATTGGGAGTGATAGCTATGTGGGATTTAGTTCAATTTTTTTAGCGAAAAATTATTACTCAAATTCCAAATGGACGCAACGGCTCTTGTCGCTAATACATAGCATTATACCCTAGATTTGTGGTTTGTGTAAATGTGTGTGTTTTTATGTAATTTCCTGACAATTGTGCGCAATTATGCGAAAAGGAAATTACGCAAATTTACCAAAACACAACTTTTAATATGTCATAGGTCCTTTCCGAAGTAGGGCCAATGCTTAATTTTATTCACTGATTGGTGTTCCAGTGATATGTGACAAGCAACATCAAAGCAATTCACAGAAATGTACGCTTTTTAAAAATTAAGCACCTCTAATGAAATCAAAACTAGAGGACTATATACCATCTTTAACAAGCTGATACCCACATTCGCAAATTAAATTAAATTATTTTAGAAGCAAAGACAATTTTTCAAACGAGAAAATAAATAGCAACTATTAAAAAATTCCAAGAATAATCAAAAGTTAGATAGCTTCGTTTTGCTTTACCTTAATCTTTGTGGTTTCAGTGTTGTATTTAAGAATGTTCAAAGTCAAGCTAAAAATGTAAATGAATCATATTAGAGTCTTTCCCGTTTTATGATGAAGAAATAACTTGCAGATCAAAGCCACGTTGTTTACAATAGGTGTCTTAAAAAAAAGGGTGGTGTTATGATCAACTTTCAAAAACTCATATTTCTTTATTTATTTATGTATTTACTCATGTATTTATTTAATGTACATTGCACCCAAAATAGGAGGTCAACTCAAAAATGCATTTCGGAGTAAGTAAATAGTACTATGTAGTTCTCTTGTACATGCTATCTTTGTGAATTGGCCCCCAAAGATCTAATCTCGAAGTAAAATGAGGATTTTTATGGAACAGTCTATCATAATGAAGACAAATAGAAGGAATTGTGTGCACCTTACATTTTTATAAGGTGATGGACGTTTTGGGGCCAATCCACAAAGACACTACTTTGAGACACATAAACGCTTTTGTGAATTGTCAATGCATGTTTATCTATGTCTTAAAGATATATCCTCCAAGCACTCACCATTTTCAAATTTGACAATAAATGCTCTGTAGAGTTTTCCCGTAGTGGCTGGTCATTTCAAGTGTCTTGTAATAAGACATTTCACCCCAAATGAGAAACCCTAATGATGGTTTCAAAAGCTAGATTTAAACTGAGATCCATGAACCTAAATAATGATATAATTATTCTATTTAGTGGGACTAGATTGCGAACAAAAATTCATACTAGCTTTATTGCTATAAGCAGAAATTAAAAAGGATACACCTGGAGCAACCCATTTCCTTCAGCCGAAGGTAACCAGTTGAAATGGTATCTTAATCCCATGTTAAGTGCTTATAAGAACAGAATTTGGATTAAAAAACACCCTAGTGGTAACTGATGACTAGCTTTTTTTTATTGTGATTTCATAACTGTGAACATAATGTTCCACATCGAATTTAATGTCTTTCCACAGTGCATGTCTTAGTAGAAATCTATTGTGATTTGATCTTGCATGTTGATGGAATGTGCCACTGGTTTAGCTGGACATTCTGGGGCATATTAGCAAGCTGAAGTATCGCCGCTTTTTCGGCGAATTCTGCCAAGAAAGCGGCGATACTTCCAGCGCCCTATTAACAAGGGCATGCTAACGCCTGCCTCAAGCCCACTTTGCATGTAAGCGAGAAACATCGCTAATGACTTGCAAAGTGGGCATTCCCACGTCCAACCACATGTAAAATGTGGTTGGAGGTGGGAACACCCTATTACCAAGGCAGGCGTTGGGAGAAGAAGACCTGCGATAAACGAGTTTATCGCAGGTCTCCCAACGACTGCTCTGACCAGGTGTTAAGGCATTGATAACATGGGGGTGTGGATCATAACGCTAAATCCACCCCCCCATATTAACAAGGCACACATTAGCACGTGAAACCAACGTTTGTTTTCATGTGCTAATGTTCCATATCGCCGACTATCGCCGGATTTAATTTTGCCTACGTGTTGCGCATTGATAATTACGCGCTAACACGGCGAATAAATCCGGCGATAGCCGGCGATATGGAAATGTGCGATGTGCGTTATGTAACGCACATCTAGATAATATGCCCCTCTATTCTTTTATGAAATGTAGGGGAGAGTGAGGGAGTTTGGAGAAGAGAAGCTGTGAGGACCTGGGTGATGATGTTATATGTTTCCAAATGAATCCTGAAAAGATACTCCGTGTGTTTCTTGGAGAGCAAAATCCATCACTTGGCAATCAGAGATCTTTGCTGAGGGAAAAAAACTTTCATCACCTTCACAGGGGCGTGGGTCCATGACATGGTTTGGAGAAAAACTGCTAGGCGGGCATCAAGAACCAAAAAATGAAGAGTTGTCAATCATTTGTACTTGCCTATATGGCCAGAGAACCGTTGGTAAGAGCGCTGCACTTACTTCTATGGCGCATGTCTTTGTGAGACCGGTTTTATTCAGAATATAAAATAACATATTGCAAAGAGTGATTTACAATTAAAATTACAAGATCACAAAAATGAATCCAAAATAAAAAGTGAGGCACACTCTAGAAAGGAAATACAATCAGCAAAGAGCACCAAGAAAGGTTAAGGCGAGGTCTCTGCAGAATCACCTAAAGACTAGTCTAAACTTCAACATTTTCCTCCATGTCTCATACCTTTGAAGAACTAAAACATATAATACTCTCAACGGGATAAAAAGAAGAAATGAGGAAGGGGTCAAAATGGGCAAGTTTGAAAAACTCAACCAGACAAACATTATTCCTCATGTCTTGACATGTCATGAGTGAAGTAATATGTGAATTCATAAGCAGTGCTTGGTGGGGACGATAGTTAATTTTGCTCAGTAAATTATCATTTGAAAATTTCAGTGCTTTTTATTTTGAAAACATTTGTTTTTATCTTATTTCATCACCTAACTATAATGTCACTCTACCTTTTGTTTTTTTAAGTGAATTTCTGTGGTTTTTATTCATATTCAGCCAACACCCATGCTGCGTATGGCTTTAGGCCATGCGCAGTGGGAGGTTGGCAGCAGTCCTTGAACAATTGAGGTCATGTGCCCAACCCAGGTTGGGTGGTCAACTTCCTTCATCCATTCTCCTATAGACACCCGACCCACATTTGGTTTTGTGATTGGTTTTATTTTTCACAGGTATTGCAGTACTCCTGTGGTACCGGCGCTCAAGCTTTACCTCCACAGAAACTGAATGCCTAATTGAACCATGACATTTTTCTCTATGTTACAGCCAGCCAATCAGAATCCATTCAGCTAACTATAGCCAGTGGAGAAATATATTACCTACTGGCGGTTGCCAGTAGATAGTTATAGTTAGGACCATGTTTCCATAGGAGAAGCATTTTATGACTTGCTTATAACTTTGGCGCTGTTTGATGAATCTTCCCAAAAGTATCCAAAAAAAGTGTTGTTTGGTCTTGCAGTGCATTGAAAGTTTCGAGGCGATCTGTCAAGTGGGTGCCAAGAAAAAGGGGAATCATAAAATTGTGTTTTTCCGTGATAATTCTCATAGACACGTCGGCAGCCCGAATCACTGGACAGAATGACATCACATTTGGCAGAAAGTTAGCCTTTGGTCCGCAGATTTAGCTTTTTGTTATTTGGTGTAAATCTGTTCAGTACTTTGCGAGAAATTAAGGGAAATCTACATTTGGATATCTATGATCATGAAGTCTTCATGATTAATGATGAGCTAGTGCAGAGATCAGCAGATCTTTGATTGGCTGCCAACACTTCACCCTGGAATTGTTGGCAGCCATCTTGGGACTCAGCTTCAGCCGAGTCCCAAAACCAAAAGCAGAAAAAAAGAAAAGGTAGGAATACCCTGACCCTCTAGCTCTGGTACTGGGGTCCCAGAGGGACCCTGCCAGGGTAGAAATGCATTTTTTTTTCATTTGCAGCGATTTCCATTAAATATTTGCAAATATCACTGTGGATTATAAGAAACAAGTGTGATCTTCCGCATTTGCATTTAATATTGCCCTGGGTGGGCCAGGTCCCGGGGGCATGTGTAAATTATTAAAATAAAGAGGAGGGCGCATGGGGCCCCCCTCCAAGGGCTTATTTATGCCCCAGGGACCACCAACTCCCAGGTGCTCTTGTTTATATAAATGCGGGTGCCGCGCTGATACCAGGGGGACCACCGCCTCCACAGGGCTTTAAATATAAAAATACATAGGAGTGCCATGTGGGCCCGCTCGGAACCTCCTTCTCTCTGTGACGAGTGTCAACATTAAGCGGAAGACAAGCGCAAACCCTCAGCACCCTTGGGGTCACCACCTTTCTGGGGCTTTTGATTATATTTAGCGGGCTGTAAGAACCCCCTTCACTCTGCGGACCACCATCTCCCCAGACTATTATTAAAAAAATAGGGGGGCCAGGCGGCAACACCCTGGCTCAGAGACCACCACCTCCCTTGGACCAATTTCTTTTTTAAAAAGACGGTGGGGGACACATGGCCCTCTCCCATGTAAGGCCGCAGGAACCACCTCCTCTCCGGGTCTGACCCATGCACAACAAAGAAGGGGGACCACACACCCCCTACTGGAGCAATTATTTGCCCAGGGGACCACCACTCCCAGGGCTGGCTCCTGCTATGTCCCAGGGTGCCCACCTCTGGACACAGTTGTTTGCTTTTGCTGGGTGGGAGCTGACAGCTCCAATCAAGCAAAAGTAAACATTCTGCTTCCAGCAAGCGGGAACTGTCAAAGTGCTCCTGCTTGCTGGAAGCTGAAGTTTCATCTCTTTCCCTGCCTGCAGACATGTGGGTTGGGGAAATAGAGGAAACTATTGCTCTTGCGAGCCGGGAGCTGCATTTACAACAGCTCCCTGTGTGTAATAGCAATGCCAGTTCCCACAGAAGGAGGGCAGCCACTTGGAACCGCAAGGCCTTGAGGCTCTCCCTCCAGTGCCCATCCTGCACACTGGGTGCCCTTGGTGGGACCAGGGCAGCCTGGGACATAAAGTCAGGGCACTGGGGATGTGGAAGAAATTAATTTTGCAGGTGAGGGGGCTGAGTGGCTCCCCTCCCCCATTAAATGTTTGCTGGGCCTAGGAAATGGGTTCACAGGGTCCAAAATCTGCTCGGGTAGGAGGGCCACATACCTCCTCTTCTCCATATATTATATATCTATATATAGTAAGGCCAGGCCCCAGGGGATGGGGCTCCCAGGGTTGAAATTGCACCAGAGAGAGGGCTGTGCAGCCCCCCTCCCCATGGAGTCATGCTGTGTCCCGCGGTATGTGGTTCTAACCTAATGCTTATTTCACAAAAATTAAACGTCAACATTAATCACTTAAACATATAAACATGGCAGTTGCCCCGTTGAAGCTCCACTTCTATAAAAGACATATGATTCTAACTCCTGGGCTTGGCGAAGGCAAAGCAAGTGTGTTTTCTCAGCAATTCCATAGTGAAAAATGATCTGAAATGCTTTGTAGAGGTGAATGCATCGTTGATCCATTGGATTGCAATCTGAATGTGACTGTGACAAGTGGGTTCTTTCTTCTCCTGTTCTGGTGAGAGCAGAGCCCATGGTCCTCCCTTTAAATGATGTACAAATCACTTGTTTGGCCCTTCCCACCTTAGTAGTATGTGGAGTTCTTCCTGCCTTTTACCAGGTTGATGGACACCTGCATAAGTGACCCTCTAGCACATTTCTGACTGATTTTGGTGAAGAGTTCTTGATTCCGAGGAATATAAGGATATCTCCATCAAACAAAGAAGCACTTACTTCATATAGTTAAGAGGACGTACACTTGTTTGGTAGAGACTTACCTATTTGTACTCTTGTCATCTTCTCTATAAGACTCATGTTATCACAGATATCAGTTCATTGCTATAACTTTAGTCATAGCTGTCTTACCCTGATCTAAAATTAAAGGCTCTAAAAGAATAGTTTTGATGACTTCCCTCTCACATAGCTCCTTCCAGTTCATTCTTGGATAGAGTTACTCAGTGTTCTGGATTGCATGCATTAATTTAATAAGTGCCCTATATCCTTGAACTGCATGTTAAAAAAATATTGATTTTTCATTCTCGCATCAGCTTCCAAGCAAGTGTACTATTCCAGCTCAGGCTCTTTCATAGGACAAACTCCAATATCATCATCAAGATCATCTATAAATGGCTTAAAACTTTGAGGTGACCAAGCTCTTGGTGAAAGCAACCACAAAAGCATGAAAGAAAAGACAGTGCCTCTCAAGCTAACTTTATAACTGCAACACAATCCATAGCCTTAGCTGGGTTATACTGTGGTATATTCTCTCACTGAGACTCCTAAGGGAGTCATGATGCTTTTGAGAGTAGTTATTCACACAGCTGCCATGCTGGTGTCAGGAACAAAAGTGTTGGACCATATCCTTTCAATACTCGCAGTGGTTGAAGACTGGAGCTACAAGTCATTGTGCATTTGTATGTATTGGGTATAATGCTCAACCTTGAGGGGCCCAGCATAGATAAAAATGTACCTTTCCATGAGGTATCCATTTATGAATATATGTATGTATGATTGTATATCAATGTTGTTGTTCTATAAGCTTTATTTCTTTTACAAGTACTGTCATAAAAGCTATAAAAACATTTTATAAAAGAAATACAAAATAAACATATAATACAGCAACATGGTAAAAAGGGATGTACACAGGCAATCCATAGAGATACACTGTTGCACCTTCCATGAGAGGTGCAATTGCCAAGATCTACTAGTTAAAAGTTAATATGCAATTCATCAATAAAAGAGAAATGTACACACACAACCTTGTGTAACATGACAAAGTTTAGATATGATAAGTAGGGTTATTATGTTCAACAAGTTCGAAAAAATGCTGCTTAGTCGAGTGGATATTTCAAGTGTACTGACATGAATTTAAATTTTCAATCCATGATCATTTAAATAAAACAAATATTGACAAAAGGTTCTCTGTATGTCTGTATATGTCTGTACATGGCAAATAATCCCATTTGTTTAAATGTTCCCATGCATTTTGGGCGGATCGTCCTTCATCAGGACACAATGGGATATGTTTTAGCAAAGGAAGCTTAACGACATTGTTGAGTATCTCCAGTAAAAATGTGTAAAATACAGTAAAGAAAATGGGAAGGGAACAGCCTGACAATCCATCATGATAGAAGCCATATTATGAGCTCAGTTTGCGACCCCCGAACAGGCCTAATTAGAATAGTTTAAGCCCTCCTTAAGATGACAAAAGAGAGAATTAAGATATAAGGTGCACATGTATAAAATGTAGTCAGCCTTACAACCCTGTGGCAGTTTCATCTCTGCTTCATTCAGTAGGGTGCTGAGCCACTCCTGACAAGGCTTTTTGTCTAATTAGCCATGCATGCCTATTAGCCACGCAGCACGCGAAAAGAGGTCTGGAATCAGACCTGAGAACGCGCAGGGCAGTCCTATGGTCCTGTGTGCCCAGTTGTCGCCAGAATGGTTTTAGCCACTTGGACCACGGGGCATTATATGCCGAGCAAAACATACATAACTTGTGCAACACTTTCCATCAGGGCCCTGCAACATGGGCAATCCTTTGGTGTCTGTTTGGGTGGGTGCCATTTTGAAGTTGTCTCACAGACACGGAGTGTGCTGAACCTGAAGTGGATGTCCATCATCCTGTCCCTTGGGACCTCAATTATGTCCAAAAAGGGCTCTAGGCATCTAGTCTGATTATGTTAATGAAATTCTGCTGTTAGTCTGCCTGCATTGGGTTTCCAGGTTTCCTGGCGATCCATCCATTCCCAGTACAAATGTTTGAGCTCATCTTTGCTTGGTGGTTCCTGCCTATACCAATGTGCTTGGAGCCCCAGGGCTGACATCATTTTCCTGACATTTGAAACCCATCCAATTTTGCGACTAGTGTCTATCATGTGACCCCAGTGAGGGTGTTGGCATAGTTAAAAAGCTCGGGGGTATGCCTAATGCGAGCCCAAAAGAGCAATGGGCGCAGCCTACCTGTGTCGCCAATCGACCGCCTGCCCATGTCGAGCATTAAAGGTATGTCAATGCTATTTCATAGTGTGAACCTAGTAAAAAAGACAACAGAGCAATGTACATTATCAAATGAAAGCATAGAGTCAATAAGTAATAGGCGAGAATGCTGGGCTATGGACCCCTGATGTACTGAGATTTAGAGCTTGATTTAGAGTTTGTATGCTGGAGTAATGTCTGTCAGTGTGATAAAATAAATTCCTAGGTTGCCCTGACTGACGTACTGTCACCCAAATTTAGAGATATCTGCTGGCCCCACTGAAATCTCTTAACACTGGCAGGAAGTACCGTCATGGTGATTCCTGGCAATGTTGCAAACGTTGAATTGATGTATCCATCAAAAATGATGGCTAGCTGCTAAACCTTTATAAAGTTTTCACTTTTTTCCCAACACAAACTCCCAAAGCAGGAGTTCATTTTTGAAAAAAAGAAAATGAATAAACCCGACAGCACAGACGTTTTCTCCTGATAGCTTGGGGTCATTTTTTATTTGTATTGTCTCATAACACCAACTTTTCCTGGAGAAGGACAGTCAGTAAAGAAAGCCAGCCACCCACTCTAAATTGGGCAGAAGGGCAGATGGGTAACCTCTGACAGCCCACGCTGCATCCGGTCATCAGAGGAGTATGTCAGCGATGGAGCCGTAGTAGGCTCCATCATCCACATACTGTTAGCTTGCCCACCCCTAAATCAGGTGAACGGAGACTGCGATTTTGGCTGAGAGGCCATTACGTTGCCTTTGCAAAAGAGTTCCCTCTCCACTAAACTCTAAATAGGACCCTTAGTGTTCTTTAAAGAGGTGAATCTTCAAAGTTTTCCTTAACTGGAGGAGCGTTGAGGAAATCCTGATGGATACAGTAAGTTGTTCCAGATCCTGGGCGCAGAGATTGAAAAGGCCTACTGCCTTGAATATTTCTTATTTTGCATTTCCTAGTCTGCAGTCTGATGGTGCCCTGGCTGTGGGTGTGCCTAGAACCAAAGATATGCTTTATAAATGTTGTAGCTGGTTTTGAAGATGGTGTGGTACTGCAAGAGAAGCCAATGGAGTTCCATCAGTATAGGGGTGACGTGATCATAGTTCTTGAGGCTATTCACCTAAAATGACCAATAGTTACATAGCAGAGAACACTTACACCATCTCATTCAGAGAGTGATCCCTGCTCTGGATTTCTATTGCTCCTTAGAGTCCTACTAATCCTTTATACAAAGACAGTGCAATCCTTTCTATTCCATTGGCTCTTCTGTGGGGATTTGTCACCTGCGTGATGACATCTTGAACAAATTAAACAGTTACGAATTTTAATCTGCTGTAGTCTAAATATCTTTAAATAACTTATTTTATATATATATACACTTTTAAGTTCAAGGTAAAGTTTATTGAACATTTTTAGCAGTCATATAGACAAGTCAATTAAATAAAAACAAGAAATGATACAAAAAATAAAATACATAATAATGAGAATCAAAAGTAGATAAGAGATAACAATTCGTAAAATGTGAATACAGAAAATACCAGCTAAGAAATACAAATTAATGTGATTATATATATACACTTAGCCATTCTTATATTCCTGACATATAAAATTATGGGTCTAAGTGTCTATTTTACTAACATTGCTGCATCCTTCATTATTTGTATTATTTTTGTATTTAATCATCATTATTAATATCCATTATTTGTAATCTAAAGTTACTATTCTCACTTGAACTTTCTAAGAAGGGGGAAGAAACTACAGTATCACCTGTTTTCTTTCTTTCACTCCCCCGTATGGGGGCAGTGAAGTGTCTAGTACCACCCCTGTGTTCTGGGCGTGAGTGGGCTGAGCCGTGACTGTGAGATTCCTGCCTCCAGCCCTCAAAGCCATCTCCATTACATGTCGCTGGCCACCTGTCACAGCGCCGCTCCATCTGGGGCTGAATCAGGGGGCCACGGTACCGTAGCATCTGAACACTTAGCTGTGACTAGGCGTTACCAGTGGCTGGCAGAGGAGGTTACATTCTGCTTATTCATTAGCCACTAATTGCCTGACAGATTGGTATTGAACAGCCTTTGGAGACTGCCAGGTGGCCAATAAGAAAGCGCTCCTCGCCGTCCATCTCCCAGGCCGCCGCTAAAGCTCCGAGGCTCAGAAACGAAAACCTATAAAACTCCTCGTGAAATGAATTTATTCTCCGCGGCGCCGTTTGACGTTTTTGACTCGCGCTATAACTGGCGCGGGATGAAAGATATCAAACTGCTTCCTCGTGACGGTTGGCACATCAATTCTTCTTCATGACTGGCAAGTGTTTATGGCGACCCGCTCTCGACAGTAGCAGCACTCGAGGGGCATTCCTGGGAGAGCGATAAAGGGCACGTCTGCCTTACCTGGCACTGATGTGACTGTGTGCAGTGGGTCAAAAAAGGAAACGCTGAAAGGAGCAAGCTTCAGGGCCAGCTATCTCATAAGAGGCAGTGCCTGCCACAAGCTGTGGGCCCCGGCAGAGGTAAAGTAGCACAGTCTTTTGAAATGAGCCAAAGGGAGAGGGTGTGGCCTAACGGCTCGAGCGGTCGATCTCCAAGTAGGAGAATCAGGTTCGACCCTCTGCAGGGACGCACAACATCCTATGATTCTGCCAAATCACTTGGGGCCAGATGTATCATGCGTTTTTCCCATTCGCAAACAGGAAATCGGCCCGTTTGCGAACGGGAAAAAGCCTTTTGGGATGTATCATTTCAAAAGGCATTTGCAAAATAGGGAATCGCAAAAATTGTGATTCCCTATTTTGCAAATCTATTTAAGGAATCGCAATCTGCAATTATTTAATGAAATGCAGGAAGCAGAAAAAAATGTGCAACCTGGCTGGAATCACAAATTATGCGAATTCAAAGAAAAATGCAATTTTTTCAATTTTGTACGTGCCATGTGGCGTAAAAGGGCATGTATGTGCGCCACATGTGCACACATACATATTTTAGGGGTGCAACAGGGTGTCCATTTGATAACCCTTGCACCCTTGAAATTGCATGTGCAATTTGCAAATACATATTGCGTATGCAATTCCCATTCATTCCTATGGGCCTCTAGGCCCCAAGGAATTAATAGGAAGTCATTCCTTATTTGTGACTCGCAATTTGCGAGTCGCAAATAAGTAATGGGTAGGAATCACAATTTTTTGGGGGAAATCTACATACATTTCATTTTGCGAGTCCATAATAGCGAATCGGTAAAATTTGCTAATATGAACTTGCAAAATGCAATGTTGATACATCTGGCCCTTGATCTCCCCATGAAGGACAAAAAATTAATGTGTCCATCTGTAACACAACTGGTGCTCATGTGAAGCGTGCTGATGCCTTCTGGTCTAGTTTGCGCTATATAAAGCTAAAAAAAACAACAATGATCTGTACAGAGACGCTTTAAGGCTTGAACAAATGCCCAGAACCCCCATCTTCCAGGGGCTCCTTGGTAAAGTGATAGTCCTCTCACTATCTCTGATCAGTATTGATTTATCTATCAGACCCTCCATCCCTCTCGTCTTTTACCCCTGACACGCTCTTCTCTGCCCAGCATCATTTTAAAGGAGTTTGGGTACTGGGCAGGATATATTTCAGCTGGTTTTGTTTGAAAAATTAAGTATAATATTGTTGGGCATTATCCAAGCTTGGCGGGATAGATAATGAAATTCAAATCTGCTTCGAACAGGGAAACCCCAAAATTTGTCTTTCCCGGGGTCTCAAAAATCAATAGACTGTGGGCTTACTGACACCGTGGGTTTCAGTTTTTCTCAGGTTGGAGTTTTACCACAAAACTTCAAAGCAGCAGCGGTCAAAACTATCCTAGCGAACTGGAAATGCACTAGCAAAGCGACCTTTAAGAAATGGATAAACTGGGTGACCTTCCTGAGAGGTGCGGACAATATCACAGCAAAGCACTCAGCCAGCCACAAAGCTAGAAGCGGGATGTGGGCCGCCCTGGATGCATACTTAGGGTCACACAAACCCCCGTAAACAGACCACAAGCCAGATGCCACAGGCAGCAAACAACCAAAACTAGAAGCAACGACCTGGGAGTGGTCTGCCCCCCCTTCTCTCTTCTTCCTCTTTTCCTCCTTTCACACTTCCTTCCAGACTCTAGGGGCCTACATAGACACTGACTACCTACATCAGTAACCAAGCCTATAAGCCGACTGTTTACCACAACTTGCCTGTAATTCATCTGTATGTGCCCCCGCATTACCACTGTACTGTATCTGTATCATATCTGAAAAATTTTCAATAAAGAATCTTGAAATAAAAAAAAAAAAGCTGAATGGGGGAAGAACGTGTTTCTGCTGTTCTGAAGTACAAGGCTTGCCATATTGAGGCTTCCGTGAGCAAATTTCACCAGGTTTTACTTTGTGACATTTTTCGGAGTGAATACTCCCTGGTCTGAGCTGTAGTCTGCCATGAGCTGGGACCACTGTTCAGGTACAAACTCCCATTTGTGCTAAAATTTAGATTACTGGCCTCAAGAGAATCAGTTTCATTGTGTGTTTCTAAAGGCATTTGACCGCTGGATTTAGGAACATGTAAGAAAATGTTCTTTGTAAAAAATAAAAAAAAGTTTTTTAAAACTAAATAGGTACCCAACTGTACTGTTATGCAATTTCTGTTCGTGCTAATTAGTTGGTAACCCAACACTGATTCACAAAGGTAAAGTTACATTTCGTGTATGTTTTCTACCTTTCATATTTTCGCAAACTAAAGGTGGAGCTTAAAGGCTCTACACTCCCTAAACTTATACGTGTAGAGTTCTCCTCACCCAAAGACTTCGCAGTTGTGGAAGAGAACTCTTGTGATTCTGGGCAATTCACCTGTGCGTACCATAAATGAATGTGAATATGTCCTTAACTGGTGCTCATGAAAAGTGCCGATGTTGATGATTCAGTACTGGTGCTGAGCACCAGAAACCACTGGCTCAAATTAAGCTCTGGTGCAGAGTCATAATACTTTGCACGAATTTTGTGAATACCGAGGTAGTAAACTCACACAAAAGCCTAACTTTATCTTTGTGAATCAGGCCCTGATTGTGCTTCAATGGAAGTCAGTGGAATCAAGTTAATAACCTCTTGAATGGTACACACAGAATACCAGAGAAGAGAGCTCGGGTGTGCAGAAACGGGCTTGCTGCTATACACTACAGAAATAAATAGGATCTGCTTCAAAAGAAAAAAAAAACAAAGAGCGCCCAAATTTTGGAGCCCATTAAGGTTGGACTTCAGGGCAGAACCAAATCACTTGCACTTCTTGAAATACTGAAAGTGATTCTGTGATGCTGTTCAGAGTGATCTTGGATGAAGGCTAGAGTTGATGAGGAACATGGATAGGGTCTGGGTGAGCATCTGATTGGACTGTCACATTAACTGTGACTTTGTGCTCTGAAGTGAAGTGTAGGTGACACATGTTTCTCTCTAAATTCAAGCATGAATGACAAAAAAATATAGCTCATGCTATCCATGCATCCTTATCTGCTCGCACTTATAATTTGAGTCCTCTGGCTCAATTTATAAAATCTGGGCCCTAATTTCATTGAGGAGGTGGAAACAGTGACTAGGGTAGGGCAACCACCTGATATGGTCCGCACATTTTGGCAGTGATTGTAAACACTGTGAAGAAGTCAAAATTCAAGAACAAAATAGTACAAAATGTCAACTTTACAGACCCATCTGCTAATGTTAAGCAATAATGTAAGTAAATATTTGGCTGATATAGGTACAAATCAAAATAAGTTTATGTTCTTCGGCTTGTGTAATACATAGCAATATCGAGTAAACACTCACATGTAACTAAGCTTACTTAAAAAAAAGAAAACATTGCAAACATATGGACATACCCCATTTCCTGCTTCCTTCTGTATGATCTCTTAAACTATACTGCTGAATAACACTCAGATTTGTAGGCTTGGGGTTGTGGTATATAAAAGTATCTCTCCCCTGGTAACCTGCCGGAGTTAACACACACCAAGTAAACACCCACAGCAAAATGTTACTGGAAATCCTCCCAAAGATGAAATCCCAACCAGAAAACACGAGCCAAATACCTCACTAACAGAAGAAGCAGCTGACTCAGCTACAGTTGAATGCACCTCGCTAATAGCCAGGGACACTGGAATAAAGCCATTTTGCAGACGTGGCGCATAATTATGGATTTAGAATTACATAGACCTCTCACTCAGCCACTCACTAATTCACTTTGGCCACTCTTGGCACTATAGGGCAACCCCTCAAACAATGCAAAAAAAGATTTTTATTAACTTTATAAAAAATGTATACTTTTATTTTCTCATGGTAGAAATATATTATTTTGTTTCTTTTAAAGCTTTTTTTTCCATTTTGCAAAAACATTGCACAAATATTTAAACCATCGTAATTTCCTTTTTGTAAACAGTCATAGCAATTCACAGAGGGATATATTTTACCTCTAGACAGTTGAGAAATACTGAAAAATTAACATGATAAATATTTACAAACCTGCAAAGTGCTTCAAAGAATGACTGAAGGACTGGGTTATTTAGAACCCAGCGGTGCCAGGGCACAACACCTGAAACCTTCGTGGGTAACCTGCTCCGGCGTACGAATCACAGAGACACGGGACACTTCCTTCGGCGTCAAAGATTCAAGGTTTATTTGCTGCAGGGAAACACAGAAATCACGGAAGTACAACCAGTGTAGTTCAGAGTGTCTGCTTCAAATTGGTTCTGCGGATCGCTCCTTTTATACATGGTTTTCCCATAGAGTTACATTGAACACAAAAGTTTATGACCCGGTTCCCACAATTATCCCCCAGAGGGGTCGCTTTGGTCACTTTAATACACACAAGGCCCGGAACATAAGTGCGGAAACATTTGGCGGTTCCCAACTGTAAAAACCCATCTTCCCAACATTAGTGCATTCCAATCGGCAATAAAACAGATCAGAATAGGAACAAGAACAGGTGTAGAGGAAGACGGAGACAGTGGGGAGATCGGAAAGGGTGTAAAAGGGAGGTATCGAGAAACACGAGATACGGGCATCAAAGGGACGTGCCTAATGAGATGCACGGCTAAGACAATAAACCGGCACGGCGAGATGAGCCTCGAGCGGGGCCATCTGCCTTACAGTATCATCCCCCTCATCATAAAGACTCTTACAAAGGACATGTGTCTTCCGCAAATATCTTGCGAGTCCCAGGGTCGCGAAGCGGACAGCGTCCGTTCGCTGGCTACTTGAGGGCAAGAGACAAAATGGATGCCGTATCTAAGATGGAACCCGTGGGTACAGATAGAAATACCCACGTAACAAACGAACGGTTTAGGTTAGCGCAGCGAAACTGCGTACACCCACTAAACTCGTCATTTGCGGTTCATAGATACCAGACTCGACCATATTCGTGCGAGTCGAAAACACCACTTACAATTGTCACGGAACCTCAGACGCTCCTTTTGCCCTCATGTAGGCAAGCACTAGTCGGAATCATACTCAATATTCATCAGACCATCTAGATGTTGTTGTAGCATAGCTCTGTCCAACCGAGTCCCCTTGGTAACAGGAGGCTGTCTCATACACGTTGTAGCACAAAGGCCAGATAAGGCAGGACCGCACTGCACACAAAGGCAACACGTGAACAGGAATGCCACAACGACTCCGATGATCATCAGAATCTTCCAACCCCAAGTCGACATCAGACCCCAAAACCACCCAAGTAACGTCCAATCCCCTACATCCACGTGTATGGATTCGGAGATCTTATGCAACTTCGAGATGGCTTGATAAACGGTCGGAGCATTATCAGGAATGAAAATACAGCAGCTCGAATGGATCACCTTACATACCCCACCACGATCTGCTAAGATCACGTCTAAAACCATACGGTTTTGTAACGTCATAAGTCTATCCGCCTGAAGTTCTGTGGTGATATTACCAAGGGCACTGGCAGTAATGTTAGCTGTCGATTCTACCACTCGAGTCAACTGTCTCAGGTTCCTACTATTAACCATAGGTCCCCAAAACGGGAGGAAACCCTTGAAAAAGTCTCCTGCCTCTTGACCGGCAGTGTCCTCTTCGCTAATTACGCCTCTCACAACTCTAGTCTTGTGATAATCTGCATCTACGGTAAACGTCGGAGGCAACAAATTTGCGATAAAACATGAGCCCATAAAGTCAGAGGGCAACCATGCGTACGCACGATCATGGCAGATAAAGTATGTACCCTTGGCAGCCAGAAACACAGGGGACGAGACCATCGGCAGAATGTAATTTTCAGTGCAAGCACTCTCTCCAAGTCGGGCTTTCGATCTTCGGCCACGACCTATGAGACAAAAATTACCAATGTGGGGTACGACCCATATCGGGGGTGAGCTTTTGAGCTGTTTTTCACTAGTGAACACGCTATACTCGCCTCTACTCAGGACCCTGTAGGCTTGTACCTCTTCTTCAGGAATAAGCGAGGGATCATAGATATCACTATCTAAATCCTCTATTGCTATAGACAAAGGTTTTTGATACGAGGTAGGACCAGAGTAGGGGGAGCGTGGTTCTCGAATGGGGTGGAAACCTAGTGCGCTTCGAAACATTGTTTGAAATGCTCGAGCAGACCCTTGGGAACTATACGGCAACACCAGATATGGGATTCCCTTATCCGTAGTATGTGGCATCAACCCACACACCCAACAATTAGTAGTGTTAACCACTAACTGATGCTGATGGAGGAGCTGAATGAAGGAATTGTTGCGGAATTCTGCACGTCTAGCCTGCTCGTGTTCAGGTAAAATATGAAAAGAATGAGGAGAAGCAGTGGAGGTAAGTTTAGGGTCAGGGGTAGGAGTAGATGTAGCAGAAGGTAAGAAGTAAGACATTGTGTAATACACCCCACCCGCCATTCATGCAGAAACAATCAAAAACAATACGAAGATTTGAAACATAAAACATTTGGTACGACTAAGTTGCTGCAGCTTGAATCTTTGAGCTTGAGCTTCTTCCAAATCCATCAACTTCGAAAATGCCATTCCCTACGACCGTCCGCAACGTTTCTTGACGCACTTCGTTCTGCGTAGCAGTAGTCAATCCCTAGGAGTTCCCAGGAACCGACGGTCTTTAACCTAGCGTCAAGACCAACTAAGCAGAAGGAAGTACGCGCGCGGCCCTACGGCCTTTATTTCACAAATATATATATATATATATATATATGCAAAAACAATGTTTCTCAGCTGTGGAAGCAAAGGGTGTAAGGAACGAAACTCAATGAATATATACAAAAATAATCACAATAATACGAATGTTCAAACTGATCACGGAAAGCGGGATAATACAATTGTCAAGGGACAGAACAGGATCTTTTATTAGTCTCTGGTGCTAGATCGCAAAAAGTATCGGGTTTTCCCAGGACGTGTCTGTTCGACGAACAAAGGATCCTTTGATGAGACAACGTCCTGCTGATCAGTTGAGCGTTCTGGTCTTGAGTCTTTTGATGACAAATGTTCAACAATGTCTTTCTGCTGCACTGAGGATTCTCCGACAGGTTGTGAGTCGCTAAAAGGTACAAACGCCGGCAATCCTTCGGTTTCCGTTGATGCAATGCCTCTCCTCACCCACGGGTCTGCCGGCAAAGGGATAGGGACTTTTTTGGTGTGGGTGGCGTGCACCCAGTTTTTCCGTCCCTCAAGACGAACAGCAGTCCTCGTGGCAAGGAGAACCTGGTAGGGTCCAGTGAACCTCGGATCCAAATTGTTCTTGCGCGAAAAGTTGCGCGTCACCACCCAATCTCCGGGCTGGAGCTGGTGGCCTGGACCCTCCGTCTGCGTCGGCAGTGCGTCGTGAACCTGTTGGTGAATTAACCTCAGTTTAGCAGTCAAGTCATGAAGATAATCGATCAACATGGGATATTCAAGATCACAGAACATACCTGGCCTAGGAACCCCCCAAACATTCGCAGGACGACCGAACACTATTTCATAGGGACTGAGCCCTACTCGGGAGTGTGCAGTCGCCCTAGTTGACAGTAATGCTAAGGGTAAAGCGTCAGGCCACGAAAGACCAGTCGTAGCCTGAATCTTTGCTAGTTTCAGTTTAAGGGTGCCATTATACCCTTCAACCAAACCAGCTGACTGGGGATGATTGGCACTATGGAATTTCTGATTAATTCCAAGGCCCTTACACACACTCTTCATCACACTTCACTTCCGTTATCTGACCACACGACTCTAGGCATTCCGTACCGAGGAAAGTATTCCTTCAGTAGGATTTTCGCAGTAGACAAAGCAGTATTGTCTTTGAGAGGATAGGCCTCAATCCATCGGGAGAATGCGCAAACCACAACTAAAACGTATTTCAGGTTATTGCATCGCTCCATATGGATGAAGTCCAATTGAATCACCTCAAAGGGACACGAAGGGGGAGCAAAACTGCCAGGAGGAGTTGGGGTTCCCTTGCCAGGATTGTATAACATGCACACCATACAATTCTTAACCAAGCGTTCAGCACATTTCGTGATACCATCATTCTTCCACACCGGGGACAGCAGTTTACAAATACCTTTCGCGCTAATATGTGCTAACCCATGTGCCATTGTCACAACGGCCAGTACATACGCATCAGGCAACAACCATCTTTTCTGATCCGACCAATCAATCCAACAACCATTCGCATCCAACTTTCCCGTACTTTCTTTCCACTTCGTTTTTTCAGTCCCGGTGGCCTCTTTCTGAATTTCTTTCACACTCTCAATAGTGTCTTCGCACATACTCGACTCTATAGGCCACCTAACCGAACTCGTCACATACATTCGAGTGCTAAGGTTCCGGGCAGTCTCCTTAGCAATCTCATCCGCAAACGCATTACCACGACCAACATCATCCGTCACCTTACGATGCGCACTACATTTAACAATCGCTACCTGCTTAGGCAACGTAAGCGCATCTAAGAGGTCGTTCACAAGCTGGCCATGCTGAATCTTCGTACCATGCGATGTTAGAAAACCTCTCTCTCTCCACAACCGTCCAAAACTATGGGCGACGCCAAACGCATATTGGCTGTCGGTAAACACATTCACACGTTTCCCTTTCGCTAACATACACGCTCTGGTGAGAGCGATCAGCTCTGCAGCTTGGGCAGAATTCTGATTCAATCTTGCAGTCTCAACAACAGTATTCAACGTTACAACAGCATAAGCAGTAGTCACATCACCATTCGGCAACTTAAAACACGAACCATCCACATACAGCGTTCCATCTGGGTCTTCCAATGGGGTGTTTTTAAGGTCCACTCGACCTTTTGTTTCCTCCTCTGTCCTCAAATAACAATCATGTTCTGTTATTTCATCTGACTCTGAACTAATTGGTAACAAAGTTGCCGGGTTCAGGACATTACAACGTTTTATTTGAATGTGGCTTGCCAACAGCGTCAACTCGTACCCAGACAACCTCGCACTCGTCAAGTGCTGAGTTTTCGTACGATTCAAAAGAGTGTCGGCTGCATGCGGAACCATCACCGTAAGCATATTATCCATGACCAATCCTGCTGATTGTCGGATGGAGACCGCAGCTGCCGCTGTTGCTCTCAAGCAACTCGGCAATGCTCTAGCTACTGGGTCCAAGGTCGAGGAAAAATATGCACATGGACGTTGCTTACCACCAAAAGGTTGCGTTAAGACACTCAACGCACAACCTTCTCTTTCGTGAACATATAATGTAAACGGCTTGCTATAGTCAGGAGTACCTAACACAGGAGCCGAACACAATGAATCACGTAATTCAGAAAAACTTTTCTGACATTCTTCCGTCCATGGTAAAGGAGTTGAAACATCCTTGCACGTAAGAGCCACTAATGGTTTCGCTAGCAATGAAAAGTTAGGAATCCATTGCCTGCAGTACGACGTGATACCTAGAAAGGCACGCACATCTCTTTGGGTTCTTGGCACAGCCATTCGTGCAATTGCCGCAATTCTCTCTGGGGTCAACCGCCTTCCCTCCTTTGACAATAAGTGACCTAGATAGGTTACTTCTTGACAACAATATTGGAGTTTAGAAGGTGACACCTTGTGATTTAACTCGCAGAGATGTTGCAGCAACGACACCGTAGCAATTTTGCAAACGTCCTGAGTATCTGCAGCCACCAATAGGTCATCGACGTATTGGATTAAGGCCGCACCAGCCGGCAACGTAAACGCATCCAGCTGACCCTTCAAGGCTTGACTGTAAATCGATGGACTCTCACAGTAGCCCTGAGGAGCGCGTTTGAACCTGAAGCTGCGTCCACCGAGAGAGAAACCGAAAAGGTCCCTGCTCTCCTCTGCAATCGGGATGCTGAAGAACGATTTCTTCAAGTCAATCACCGAAAACCACGATGCAGAAGCTGGAATCAGAGTCAGTAGCGCCGTGATGTCAGGCACAACGGGGAACTGAGGAATCACAATTTTATTTACTTCCCGTAAATCGATAACAAAACGATAAACGGGTGGTTTCGAAGGATCAGTACGTTTAAGAATGGGCAGTACAGGGCTGTTGCACACGTTTCCCCGAGTCTCTTCAATAACGTCTTTCTCGATCAAATCATAGATGATCGCTAACAATGCTCGTTCACCATCAAGAGAAATCCGATACTGGGGAATACGCGGCAATCGCATATTAGATTTCAACTGAACAACATAAGGGGAGATGTCAAGCAGGCCCACATCATTGGGACCTGTTGCCCACAAAGACGCTGGAAGAGAACTCAATTCCGGTGGAAGCTTATCGAGGGACAAATACATAGGAGAGACAACCCTCTCTCCTAACGTAAGCTTTACACCCGCAGGAGAACAATACAAAGTTGCATACAAACGTTTAAGCAAATCCAGGCCCAAAAGATTTTCACCACAACCAGTAGTCAAAATCAACGGAGCTTCTAGCTCACGAGGCCCAATTTTAAGGGGCAAAGGGCGAGAAACTGGATTGCTAACGGGGGTGCCAGAGAATCCAACGGAAACATTTGTTAAGCCAGACAAAGGTGCGCCAGGGAGTTTCGAATGCTTAATGAAACTTTTCGCTGCACCAGTGTCCAACAGAAAAGGCTCAACGACGCCCGATGTAGCAACTGCGACGTAAGGCCCTCTCTGATCAACCGGAACTGATACCACTCCCTCTCCTTGTCTTTGGCTGTCCTAGTAATTACTGTCGTCAGTTCCCTGATCGACGTAATAATCGTCTACATTGTACTGCGCAGATCGGCCTTGCGATGATCCACGTTGATCAAAACAGTTATTAGAGTTAGATGAAATATCAGAACGATCATTTTGAACGCCGCGACCCCTACCACGTGGTGCCTGCTGTGAACCACCACGACCTCCTCTAGACGAATTACCAATATTTCGATCGCTCAGAACGGGACAATCGAATTTGATATGACCCTCCTGTCTACAATAGGCACATTGATTGTACCCTAACGAGGATCTTTGGAAAGAGGAGTCATTACGAGGTTGTGATCGGTTCGATTGCGACTGCGATCTATTCTTTTGGGGCGCATTCTGATTCGAACGTGGAGGAAACGCTTGCTGAAGCAACACTTTAGTTTTAAGCTCTTTCGTCTTTTTATCAGCGCGGTCGTTCTCTTCTTTTTCTCTGTTCTCATAATATTGTGCCGTGGCCAATATCTGAGCTGAAGTAGAAACGGCCCACGCACTCTCTGAATTCTTTAATTTATTGCTCAAATCGGGCAATAAGTTTGAAACAAATTTATCGACAAACAACCTTTGACCACCCTCAGTGCTCATATCCTGACCACTATGATCAATGAATGCCTCCTCAAACCTAGTAAAGAAGTCGGAGACACTCTCGTCCTTCTTCTGTTTACAAGCTGATAATTTGTCCCAATTTACCCTCATAGCTGGCATAAGAGTTTTCATTAACGTTATTATTCTTTGAGGGAGAGCAGCAATCAACTGGTCGGGTTTAGCACCACCAGTTTGTAACCCATCAGCCGCTATAATGGCCGCCCAATCACCACCTAGTTCATTGGGATGGTTTTCCTGACGAATCTTAGCCCACACCGGTTGCGGAACAACATTGCCAAACAACATATCAATATCGGCAAGATTCATTATCGTAGCGTCTACGAGCTGCGATAATTCCTTGTAGTACCCTGCAGGATTTTTACGAGGGTCAGGCAGAGATTGCTTCACCTGTAACACTTCTGAGCGTTTCCATGGGAGATGTATCCACACTCTCTGGAAATGCGCCAATGTCGGAGGGTGAGCATTAGGATCAGCTGGCATCCATACCGGTGGGACTTCGCGCATAGGAAATTGACCAGATTCATCTGGCAGTCTTTCAACATCCTCAACAAACAAGGCTTGGGGTATAGGAGTGGGACGAAAATATAGCAACCGCTCAACAGCACGTCGAACGTTGGTATCCACTATCAGTCCAGTTGAGAACTGAAGCTGTAGATCAGACAAAGCGGTCAGCACCTCATCAGGTGCGTCGGCCGATATCTGATCGCGAAGGACCTTACACATTTCTTCGAACACAAATCTCTGGGTTGGTATATTAAATTGACAGAATGTGTCGAGTACAACGCGTGGCGGATTTCGAAGAGGATGCATCATCCAACCCATCGCCATATTATATAGCGAAACGCGTTCTCTGTTACCAGGAAGCTGACTACGTCTCTGGGGACCATCCGAACCAGCGGACCCAAGAACAGGTCCGAGCGAATGAAAGAAACTAGCCGCAAGAGGAGAATTACGACTACGAGTAGAGGGAGAAGTATAGGACACAGGACTAACAAGTGAAGGAGTAGAAACAGAAGCAACAACAGGAGTTAACAGAGCAGGTGCAGTAGCGGGAGCAGGAGTATGTGGAAGCGGAGGAGCAGTAGGGATAGCGACAGGCAAAGGAGCAGGAACAGTCGGAAGAACGGGCGCAGGTTGAGGAACAGGCAAAGGAAGAATAGGTGCAGGAACAGGTACAGGGGGAAGCACAGGAGCTGTGGTACCCTGCACATACGGAGGTGGCGACTTCATAAGATAGGACATTAAAGGATCCTCAACTGGTTCTTCCTTCTTATCCGACTCCGTAGGTAAAGCAGGATAGCATTTATCTATGGACATATGCTGTAGCCTATCAAACACTTCCTTTTCCTTAACCTCCTTATCACGCTGAAACTGCTCTGCTTTCTTTACAATGGTAGCAACATTATCTCGCTGATTTCGTTTAGTCTGTCTGATTTCTTTCTGTTTGGCTTCTTTACGCCACAACCGAAAGGCATCAAACATGGCCGGCCTTGACTTTTTCGCGAATAATTTAGCCTCTAGATTATCTAAAATCGGGGTTTCAAAGCTACCATGAGGTGGCCAACTAAGGACACCGTCTTTCTTCGTATAGCGGATCCAATAATCATTAAAAGTAATCGGGCCTAGCCCATGTTTACTGTATAATTCATAAGTCGGAGTTCCAACCGGAGGTATCGGACATGAGTCCTCCAATCGGGAATCCATACCACAAGGTCTGAAACAACTAAACAAAGTACTGCGACTAGGCATCTTGCACACTAGCCGAGTTTCACAAACTTCAAGGGTTACGGGATTTACCAAGTCCCAGCAAAAAGCGAAAACCCTCGGTTTTTGGCGGCTGCAGTCGTCAAACAATACAACAAAGGACCAAGAACTACAAATGCAATGGAACCATGCAACCACTAAGCAACCACAACCAAGAACTCTGGGAGCGACCCACAAATACTTAACTCAAAGATCGATGGCGTCACCAGGAAGGCCCGTCAATCGTCTCGCTCTACCAAGGTCTACGCCAGGCGCCAAAACAGGTCTACAGTCAGGGCAGCAGTCCGTCGCAGCCGTCTGGAGGCGGGAATCTTCGCGGGAAAAGTCTTCGGGCCACTTATTTCGACAACAGGATCGATGAAGCGGAGTGCACCTTCCCTCGGAGATTTCACACGAAGTTCCTCACGATCGTCGGGCTTGGACCGGTACCACTGATGCAGCCCCACATTGGGCGCCAACTGAAGGACTGGGTTATTTAGAACCCAGCGGTGCCAGGGCACAACACCTGAAACCTTCGTGGGTAACCTGCTCCGGCGTACGAATCACAGAGACACGGGACACTTCCTTCGGCGTCAAAGATTCAAGGTTTATTTGCTGCAGGGAAACACAGAAATCACGGAAGTACAACCAGTGTAGTTCAGAGTGTCTGCTTCAAATTGGTTCTGCGGATCGCTCCTTTTATACATGGTTTTCCCATAGAGTTACATTGAACACAAAAGTTTATGACCCGGTTCCCACAATTATCCCCCAGAGGGGTCGCTTTGGTCACTTTAATACACACAAGGCCCGGAACATAAGTGCGGAAACATTTGGCGGTTCCCAACTGTAAAAACCCATCTTCCCAACATTAGTGCATTCCAATCGGCAATAAAACAGATCAGAATAGGAACAAGAACAGGTGTAGAGGAAGACGGAGACAGTGGGGAGATCGGAAAGGGTGTAAAAGGGAGGTATCGAGAAACACGAGATACGGGCATCAAAGGGACGTGCCTAATGAGATGCACGGCTAAGACAATAAACCGGCACGGCGAGATGAGCCTCGAGCGGGGCCATCTGCCTTACAGTATCATCCCCCTCATCATAAAGACACTTACAAAGGACATGTGTCTTCCGCAAATATCTTGCGAGTCCCAGGGTCGCGAAGCGGACAGCGTCCGTTCGCTGGCTACTTGAGGGCAAGAGACAAAATGGATGCCGTATCTAAGATGGAACCCGTGGGTACAGATAGAAATACCCACGTAACAAACGAACGGTTTAGGTTAGCGCAGCGAAACTGCGTACACCCACTAAACTCGCCATTTGCGGTTCATAGATACCAGACTCGACCATATTCGTGCGAGTCGAAAACACCACTTACAATTGTCACGGAACCTCATGTCCCCATACCAACATCAATCATACCAACCTCACATGCAGTCAAAACACTCTCATACACACTTCACAATACATTCATCAATATCCAGCTACAAATAGGCTTGCAGATGTGGTCCCGTGGTGAATACATCTTCCTATTTGTCCACGGTCGTGCACTGAGACTCAGAACGGGTGACGAGTGCGGGAGGCATTTGGCTATACTGCAGAGACAATGTTGTAAAAGGAAGTCATTATCGTATCACCATTATGGCCCTGGCACACGTGTGACACTACCAATACTTTTCTCAAATAGATAATTAAAAAGTTAGAGGATGCATTAGGACTTAGAAGAGTGAACCTTGAAGCCACAGCAATTATTGATACAAGATAGGTTCTGGATAGACGGGAAACCCAAATGAAGCTACCAAATAAGAGGACGTGTTACCCAAAGGATAACATAGCGCCCCAAAGTGTACTCAGCTTCCGAAAAAAGCCATTGACAATAGGAAGGCATTTGCCAGAAGGGAACTCCAAAAAAAAATGCATAATTGAAGTGCCAAGGCAACAATAAAAAGAAAAACTATCAGGATTACGATTGAAAGGACCTTACCTCCGCTACACTTGAAATAGTGGATAATAAGTGGTCCTGAAGAAGGTGGATATAATAGGTTCACCACCGAAACATGCGTTGACCTGGTTTTCCCAGCGGGCTGCACAACCGTGGACAACAAGGAAGATTTATTGACCACGGGACCAAATTTGCAAGCAAATTCGTAGCTGGATATTGATGAATGTATTGGAAGTGTGTATGAGAGTGTTTTGTATGTTTTGACTGCAAGTGAGGTTGGTATGATTGTGATGTTGGTATGGGGACATTCTTTGAAGCACTTTGTAGGTTTGTAAATATTTATCATGTTAATTTTCCAGGATTTGACAACTGTCTAGAGGCAATGTATATGCCTCTGTGAATTGTTATGACTGTTTACAAAAAGAAAATGATGATGGTTTGATTATTTATGCAATTATTTTGCAAAATGGAAAAAAAGCTTTAAAAGGAACAAAATAATATATTCCTACCATGAGAAAATAAAAGTATACATTTTTTATTAAATGTAAGTGGCCAAAGTGAATTAGTGAGTAGTTGAGTGGGAGGTCTATATAATTCTAGACCTCCCTTTTCTTCCAGACCACACAAACTTTTATTAAGGGGTACCTTTGTTTCTGTTTGATAATTATGGATTTTCCACACCTGACACATAAACCATCATCATCTGCATAATTTGCAGATTTTAACAAAAAAAATTCAAACGGATCAAACATTACTAATATCGCTTCCGCATGCAATGTCACACAGCAGCAGACGCTCCCTTGGCAAGAGGCAGGTCACCTTTCGGTTGCTGTTAGATGCATCTAGTTATTAAACTGATATTAATAAGGTGCAGCATTCAAGTTTATAATATTATTGTGTGTCTCCATTTCAAGTGGGTTCTTCATTAATCAAGACAGCTTGAGGTGGCATTTCCCAGTGAAAACAACACTGGTGAGACTGAGTGGCATGAGGGAGTTGCAACTTGAAATGGGCTGGAAATATTTGTTTGCCTTTGAGACTCCTGGCCTACATCAAATGTAGATGCCCTGGGGCCTTGTGCTCCATGGAAAGAGAAACACAGACCAGCGGAGTGCAGGGCAGGGACTGGTACTAGAGAGCAAAGCCCCAAACTGGCACTGTAATTTGAGGGTTTAGGGCTGTTACTGCATGTTGAGGGCCCTGGGCTGGCACCACAGGTTGTGGGACTCTTGGTCCAACTACAGAATATATCCCTGGGGGCTTGGTGTAAGCTGGTACTCAACAGCAAAGGGCCATGCTGAGGTCCCTGGGCTGACTGCAGGGTAAGAACACTGTTCTAACCCATCATGCCCAAGAACATCAATCCACCAAAAGCCAGGGTTTGCGGAAGTGACATCACAGCCTTTGACCTTCAATTTCACTCACTCACTCACTCACTCACATATTTACACATTCACATAAACACACACTCACCCGCAAGCATGCACACAAAATACATTTAAAAGCATGGTTTTTACTTACCTCAGCTGCCAGGGAAGGTCATGTTCCAGCTAAGTGTACTCCATTATTTATTACATTGATAATGAATAATGAAACTGTTAGAAATGGGGGTCACTAGTTGGCAGATGTACGTGCCTTTGTCCAAGTAAGGACCATTGCTTCTAGTCAGGGTATGTGGGATACACACTTCAGATAACACCTGCTCAGCCCCTTGGTAGTTTGGCAGGAGCAGACAGGCTTATCCAAAAGGCAATGTGTAAAGTATTTGTCCTCAAAACTCACAGTGATACAGTGATAATACCAGAAATGGACACCACACCACTTTAGTAAAATAAGGTATCTTTATCTAAACCAACACAAGACCAAAACAACAAAAATCCAACTCATATGTAATAAGAATATGATTTTTTAAAGGTTTCAAGCAACTTGGTCCATAAGAAACTATGGATGCATGATTTTACATAAAGTACCTGTAGATGTTTCAAAATTCAAAAGGCCAAATAACCGCAGAGAAGGAAAGCATAAAAAAACAAAGGGATACAGCAGTTCCTGAGTCCTTGGGGAGGCGATGCAAAAGTTCTGCTGCACGCAGGAGAAGTGATGATACAAATTCAGACTGTAGGGGGAAGTGATGCGTCGATTCCAAGATGGCTCTGGTCTGCAGGTGATGTGTCGGGAAAACTTGTAGCACAGGTGCAATGCGTGGAAATCCAGGATGCTTTTGGGATCGATACTGTGGCGGCAAGTGGCGCTGCATCGGTTTATTCAGCCGTGATCCCACGATGTGTCGGTTTCTTGCAGTTGCAGGCACTGCGTTGTCTCTGCAGCTGCACGGCGGTGGTGCATGAGGATTCTTCCCACACTGCGGTGATGCGTCAGAAAAACAGCCCCAAGAAAGGCGATGCATCGATGTTCTTAGTCTCTTCAGTTTCTTCCAGCTCCCAGCAGCAGTAAGAACCTCCAGAGGCCAAAAACTGGAACAGGCACCTCCTGGCAGGTCAGACCTCTCATCAGTAGAGTTCAGGGGAGCTGAGGGTGAAGACTTTGTGGCCCTGAGACTTCTGAACAGGAGGCCAGCACACACAAGCCCTTGGAGATTCTCGGCTTGCTCAGTCTCTGTCCTTTGCATGGCAGAAACAGCCACTGCGGGCCAACCCCACAGACCACACAGCAAAGGGACAGTATTCCTCTTCACAGTTCTCCAGCCCTTCCCCATGCAAAGCTTCCTCTTGAGTCCAGAAGTGACCTAATGTTCGGGCGTTTAAGATCCAACACTTATACCCCATTTTGTCTTTGTTATTCTTTGTGCAAGCATCTCTGAGCTCACTCCAAACCAATCCTGTCCTCACTGGTGCAGTACGACCACAGGGGCTGGAGACAGCATTGTGCAAGGGAGACAGGTCCTGTTCAGGTGCATACAAAACTCCTCCCACTACTCTAAACGTTGCCAAGGTCTACTCAGCTAAGCTCTGAGTGCTCCAGGAAGGGCCAGACACTACTCACCCCCCCCACGATGGCTGTCTACAGTGAATGTACAACCCCAGTCCCTGTCACTCTAAAACTAGACAGTCAATACACAAACCGGCAGAGGCACACAGAATGGTTAAACAAGAAAATGCCTGGAGGAGAATGTTTAATTTGCTCTGCATTCCGTCCTTCATTTGTGTGTCTTTTACTTTCCCACCCTAAGTGCACAGGGTATGCCCAGAATTGGGCCCGGGGCTCACTATGCCACTGGATTCAAGCTAGCCTGGCTGATGAGGGAAGATGCCCCGAAACCTGTCCCAGGATGTTTGTTTCCAGTCCAGGGAGGACCAGGCTTGGCAGTTCAGTATGAACTGATCCCAGGCGGAACAGGTTCAAGACTGATTTGCATATGCCTGGGTCTAAACTGGGGTGACATGGTGAGCAAAAGAACAATGGATTTAACCTAGATCTATTGACTTGGGGGAATGTTTGATTTGCTCTGCATTCCATCCATCATCTGTGTGTCTTTTACTTTATAAAACACACAATTTAAAAACATTTCTACTAAAAGAGGTGTTATTAAATTCTAAGTTCAGAGAGCCTACACGTTATTCCTATATCTTGTCCCAATGAGAAGTTATACTTGTAAGATGTTACAAAGTATCTCCCATGTGATCCTATGGGACGGATAGACTTTCAGTAGTGAAAAACGAAAGTGGCAGTATTTTACTAACAGGACATGCCACCCTCACCAGTACATGTCCGACACTGCACCCTGCCCATGGGGTACCTTGGGCCTCTTTAAGGTGTGTCTTGCATGTATGAAAATGGAAGGATAGGGCCTGGTAAGTTGGTGCACTTGCCAGGTTGACATAGCAGTATAAAACAGCGTGCAACACTGCAGTGGCCGGTCTAAGATATCTTTTCAGGGCTACTCATGTGGGTGGACAATCAGTGCTGCAGGCCCACTAGTAGCATTGGATTTACAGGCCCTGGCACACTCAGTGCACTTTACTAGGGACTTACCAGTAAATCAAATATGCCAATCAGGAAGAACCAATTACAATAACAATTTACACAGGGAGCACTTGCACTTTGCACTGATTAGCAGTGGCACATGCCCACAGCATGTATGCCAGCAAAAACAAAATCCAGCACAGCATCAAAAGTACAGGATGTAGAGGCAAAAAGTCAGGGGAAACCACGCTAAGGATGTAAAGTCTAACAGAAACATTATTCATTATTGGTGTAATAAAAAACTGAGAGTGGAGCCCCAACCACTGTCCATAAGGATGGGCAACCACTTTGTTCCTGGCACTGATGTTGCTGCCGCTGAGACCAGGGGTCGCAAAGGCAGTGGCAGGGGTATCGTGGGGCAAGCCAGGGGTCACAGCTGAGACCCCTAGCGACCCCTAAATGACTTCCATTTCCATGCTGATGAACCAGTATCATGCCCCGGGGATGGTCTAATGCTGAACCTGCAGGGTAGGGGTACAGTGCTGGTCATACATGTTGAGGGCTCAGTGAAGTGATGGGGGCTGTGCACAACTAGCTTTGTTTTTGGTGAAGTGGAGGCCCACTGCTGGTGCTGTTTGTGGAGAGTGGGCAGGGGCCAATCGCATTGCAACCTAATTTTTCTGGTTGGGATTGGTCTTGGGTCCCCTGTTTATCAGTCTTCTGGCCAAAAAACAAAGAGGAGCTGAAAAGGCTCAAATGCCCTTAATGAAAACAAGCCACAAGTATGCCATCAAATGAAAACAGTGCAAGCTGTGTTTAGAGCGCTATGATTGGCAACAAAATTTGCAGTTCATAAATTACAGTTCTTCAAGTATAGCACAGTGAGATAGGAAACTGCATCAAGGAGCTGCATGTAAACAGTGAGGCATAGGTTTAGAACATAACTGATTGTTTCTCAATTTTTTTTATTCTAAGGTTGCATAAAAGGCCTCCTTATGGTAGAGATACAGTCTTAGTATCACAGACAACCCCAATCACTGCATTACACCTTCCCTATTACGAATCAGTCCCCACCTCCTTTGTGGTGCTGGTAACTGATCAATGGTTTACAGTCGCAATTGCAATACCAAGCCCTTCATATGTGCCATACAAAATCACTACTATTATGCCCCTTATTAACTGTGATTCAGGTATAGGTCACTAAACCCATTTTGAGTGTTTGAAAGGCTTTTCTAACAAAGTCAGTTTAATATATACCTAAAAGCCAGTTCATGGTTGCAAACCCTGTGATTTTCTCATTCGCAGGGTTTGTAATCACAAAATTCCTTAGCACCCCTTGCCTTAGGTCCCTTTCTCTGATTCTTTGCATGAATCAGTCTTCAGTACAGCAGTCCCTCAGATAATAGTTATGATTATGCTACAAACTTCAGGCATGCAGTTTATACTTATCTTTCTTGCCTTTTACCTCATATGATTTATTCTATTCCCCATGTGATGTTTCAGTGAAATCTAAGTGCATTCTGAATTTGTGGACGTGTGCTTCTACAGGAGCCAGTCAACAACTTTCCAACTTGGAATCAACTTCCTGAACATTGTTCTTTAATATGGTGTTACGCAATCCCACAATGAGTATGAAATGCACCCACATTAACTGAGTAAATCACATTAATTTATAGAGAGAATAAAACTTTGTGAATCATACCCTTTGAATTGGCAATTTTACTCATACCAGGATGAATTGCACTATTTCTGTAGTGGCACCAGAGTTGTGATGATATAAATTCCACACCAGCATATATCTTAAAAACATTCTGGTATCTTCAACATACAACACTTTCATGTGCAAACATCGTATCATAGCTATTTACATAGCTAGTTATGTTGTCTCACAAAGATCTTTATTGAGAGACCATCATTTTTAATGTCATAAGATAATATTAGATACAATAGGATAATTGAAGGTATATAAGAGAAGATAAGGCAAGACCTCCATATTGCCTTCTGTCATCTTCAACCTTTCCATAGAGCCACTTGGTACACTACTCTCAGATAACAGCATCATTATTTTCAAATATAATGATGATGGACTATTCTATATGAATGTCTCCTCAGCTTCAGATATCCAACTCCATAACCACTGCTTGCACATTATCCAGACCTAGATGCCCAGAGGGGAGACAGCCTTTACCATGCAGTCCTTACCATGCAATGCTTTTACCATGTAGCCTTCACTACATAGGTAATTACCACACAGCTAAGTATTTGTACAATTTCCCTTGCATGCCTTCACCACATACATAAGTTTTTGTTTTAAAATGGGTTACTCAATTACAAATGTGATGGATACCCCGTCCTCTGTATTGTAAGTGTGATTGGTTATGATGCACTTGTATTATGGCAGAAGGGATATCCATCACATTTGTGACAGAGTAAACTGTCTGCTGAAATCTAATTTAGGCCCATAATTACTATATTATTTTTTTAAAAAGTGTTTAGGTGAGGATAGCAGGAAGGGAATAGGATTTTCAGGGTTTGGGGGTTGGTAGTGGTGAAGGGAGATGAGTGTAATTTTAAGGTTTAGGGTTCGATAGTGGTAAAGGGAGGTATGAGTAATTTTAGGGTTTAAAGGTGAGTGGTGTTAAAGGGAGGGAAGGGTGGTTTTAGGGTCTAACGGTGGATAGAGGTAAAGGGATATAAGAGTAAATTTAGGGTTGGTATTGGAAAGGACAGATGCAGTTAATGTTAATATTAAGGGGTGGGTTAAGGAAAAGGGAGTTTGGGGTACTTTTAAAGTTTTTAGGTCTCCTTTCACTTGTCATGGCAATGCACAACTCTCATATAAACAGCTTAATGCAAAACTTCCATTCCCCTCTGCCTTTATCAGGTGTCTCTCACATGTGAAGATTTTGGGCATCTCAGGCCAGCCCTTTTTGGATGAAGGAGTTAGCTTCTTGAAAACATGTTGCAAGAACATCTTTCGTAAAGCTGTTCTATTTTGGTGATTCTTAAAACGTGTGTGCCTCAGTGCTTCTACACTCACGAGGAAATAGCATAGAATACTAGGCATTCATTAACTGAACTTTATTCTAGTCTTTGAAGAAAAAGGTCCGGGACATGATATCATATGGTGGAGTGGAAGTGAGCCTATTCAGAGCTCCTTCAGCGTGGGATGCAAGATCTGTCAAAAGAAACGTTTTGCATTAGATCCGGCTTGGAGTTTATCTTTTAAGTGGTTGACAGTTTTAGTCTAATCATTGTAGCCAGTATCTTTTTCAATTCAATTTGAACTTGCAAATCTTATGAGACTGCAATCTTGACATATTTATTTACACTGATTGAAAGGTTAATCAACATGTTTTTAAAACCAAGGGAGTTCAAACTATTCCCTCCTCATTTCTCCAAGGAGCACGCACACATTGACAGTTGATATTGGTTCCTTATAATCATCGCCAGTATCATAGTTACTCCCAAGTTGGGCCGCTTGCTGTGCATTTCCTGGTATGTTGGGTGATATGTTGTCAGTGTTAATCTTGCAATAGTTGTTTCTCAATTTTTTTTTTACCTGTGCGCAGAAATATTTATTTTTTGCTGATGAATTTGTGGAAAATAAGAGGAACACGTTAATATTTTACTGGCCGAATTAATCTTGAAAAACCTTAATAGTACAAATATAATATTCCGTTATGTTAATGTGCTAAATTGAGGTGTAGTAATGGTTCCAATCTCTATTTAGGTCTCGGCCAGACAGCGCATGCGCTGTCTCAAGGAGACATGTTGTATTAAATATGTTTGCTTCAGCCCGCACATAGGCTTAACATTTGTGGCTCCATCATCCCTCTTATATTCTTTCTCCCCATTTTTCCATGACATGCATGCATCATGCCTCTTCCTGTGTTTATCCCTCTCCGAGAGCATAGACCAATTACTACTATCCATCCACCGATCCCATTTTAGGAACTATTTCTTTCTTTGTTTTTGAGCACTTAACAGTAGCACTCGTGTTTTCACTCGCTCCAAGCTCTGTTTCTGTAAAAAAGGCCTGTAAATCTTGTTCTTATTTCATTACATTTGCTGTGCATTCAACGTTTGAGACCAAATGTCAGATGCTGTTTCTAAGTTTACTTTTATTTCTTGGACTACAAAGTGCAAAGATTTTTTTTGCTAAGATCCCAGTGTTGCTTGCCTATCCCCATCCCGCTATGATGCTAGACCCTTGACCCTACCTCCTCTCTCATTGCTTTAGGAAGTGACCCGTTTAGGGCCACCCGGGTCACTAATGAACACCTCTCAGCCTTCCATACCAAATGAAGAGTCGGTCAGACAGGAGAGAATACAAACCAATATCTTAATATACACAGCCCGGTTTGCCCATTTGCTAGGAGTGCTCCAGAGAGGACTGAAATCGACAAGCATAAAGATACATTATGTACATAAGGGTACTTGGGTGGAACATGCCACAGTGGAATTTTCCTGGCAAGTGCAGCTAAACAGTGAAATGCATAAAAAATCTGCGTTTCTATAATTTACAAAGTATCTCAATTCGAAGGTCGTTCAATCTGGGCCCGCCACTAGACAAGTGGGAGAGGGCCTCTATCTAGCGAGAAAGGTATCCGCTAATACGAACAGTGTACTCATTACAGGAACAAGTCTAATGTGGCAGAAACAAAACTCCACATGCACAGTTCCAAGAAGAAGGCTAGAAGGACAAGGATGACTGAACGATAAGGTAAGTTTTATTTAAATCTTATTTTAGGCTTTTTAATCTCATTTTATACTGCGGTCGGGAGGCGGGCGGCCAACTTCCGTTACACCCCCGAATGTTTGGAGATTTGCCTTGTTTCTCCGCCTTCATTGAAAAAGGCGGAAGGGGCAAATCTCTGCACATCCATGGGTGGAACAGTGATGTCCGTCCAGCCCTAATATTGAACAAAAGCCAAGGTAGCAAAGTGTTCTAGCTTGGGAACGGATGGTGAAAAGTTCAATGATGTGGAATATTCAGACAGTATACAATTGTGTTGCAAATAAGACATGAATGAGGGTGGGAAATAAAGTTATGAATACAAATTAAGGGGATGGGTTTGTGAACAATGCACAAACTGATTTAGATTACATGTAAGCATGGTGTGATGATCTTCCCCTTTGCCTGACCAATTAGAATTCATATTTTTGCGATATTGAAACTTTAGTGGGTGGTACATGAAGAACGAATGGTATAATTGAGGTAGCCTTAGTTAGTTAGTTAGGACGATTTGGGATGCTGTTGCTGCGGGAGATGCAGTTGCTGGGAGAGATGCTGATGAAGAAACAAATGCAGAACATTCTATCCTAATTTAATTGGATTAGATAAGAAGATTGCAGGAAGAATCTCAAGGAGGAAGACAGTGTCAGAGAGGGCTGCGACGCAATCGTCGGTATTCTGTCCCGATCCTGTCCTGAAGTTTTTGTCGCCTGATCTATCCCGGGAGATCCTTACCAGCCCTTTGGCCTGGGGGTTGGTCTTCACACCATTCTTGGTAAATATATTTTCACGCTATTTGCACATGTTCTTTTCTCTCTGTCCTTTCCCTTTCTGAGCATTGTTCATTGCATGAGTCCAAAGTATTGCTTGATGAATTAATTACATGTTTTCTCCTATGAATAATACTATCTGGTGATCAGGCCAGTGAGTGCAGTTCAGTCATTTCTTTAAAGGACCTCCCAATGAGGGAACCTTTAACAGAAACTCCAAAAAGAGTTACACCCGGAAATTCAAAAGAAAAAGGATCTATGGTACCTTTAGGAAGTAGAATCTCAACAGTGGTCACTCTAGAAGATTTAGAGAAGTGGGCAGGTGGAATAGAAAAACAAAGCTCAACACCAAAGATCTTAGATAGTTACAGATTGAAAGCGGAATTGGAAGAGATGATAGCTGGAAATGTGGGAGTAGACAGGTTAAACCTTTACAATGATGAAGAGTTGTTGTTTATATGTAGAGGTATACCCAAAAATGCAAAATTGTTTCAAGAGAGATTGATGGAACTTGCTTCAGAGATTGGAGAAGTTATAGAGAGATCAAAACTATTACAGAAACCATATCGAGTGGAGTTTACTGACAAGGATCTGGAGAATATGAATGTGTCTGGTAAAAGATTACTGATAAAAGGGTTAATGAACATTTTGCAGAAGTGGGGAGACATTGATAGGCGGAGCACTAGGTGGACAAGAAAGAAGGAGGAAGCACAAGCAAAGTGAGCATCATTGGCATTCTTGCTGAAAGAATCAGAAAAAGCAGAGAGATTGTGCCCCATGAGGGAGGTTTCTGGTGGTGGATATGTTCATGTTCCATGGAGCAACCTGGTACAAACAGATTGAAAGATTTGTGAAAGTTTTGAAGGTTCTGTTGAAGGTTCTGGATGGTTTGTTTGATATTGTAGTACCTGCTGGCTTATGGACAGAGTGGAAGAACACTTCTGTGGTTACACAATATTTTTTTATAGAATGATAATGACGAAGAGGATTATGTGCAATAATGGTGCCAGAGGGGGGAGGAAGAGGAGTGCGTGCTTGGCGCATCCTTGCCGGTAGATCAGTCAGGTCCATTTATTGCTGGGAAAGTAGAAGGTAGTGATATCACTTTTCTATTGGATACTGGTGCTACTGTGAGAACAGCAGGCATCCCAAACCTACCCCTCTCGGGAGTAACCATCCAAGTTGTAGGAGTGTCAAATCAACAGATTAGAAGCCCGATCACAAAACCAATGGAAGTACATATTAGAAATTTTAAAGATATGCACCGGTTTGTAGTTTGCGATTCCAGTCTAGTAAATCAGTTGGGAAAAGATCAATTGTGCTAAATGAATTGCACGATCTATTGTGCACCAGATGGTGTCCCTTTCCAAACCCCTGTTGAGGATGCTATAATCAAAATAATGCTTGCTAACCAAGGCACTGAAGTAGATGAGATGTATTCTTTGATGACTGAAAATGAATTACCAGATGAATTGAGAACAACAGTGAATCCAGAAGTGTGGGATTTTACAAGAAAAGATATTGGGCTAATGTCAAATGTAGATCCAGTAAAAGTGACAATAAAAGAAGGTACAGTTTATTCAAACACACAAAATTATAAAATGAGTTCAGAATTGTAAACAGGAGTTGCCCCAGAAATTGATCGGATGATTAAACAAGGCATTTTAAATTAATAATGAGTAGTCCTTGTAATTGCCAATAATAGGACTTAAAAATAGGACTTAAAAAGCCTAGCGGAAAATACAGGTTAGTGCAGGATTTGTGAAAGATCAACAAAATTGTAGTGCCTTGTTGCCCAGTAGTGCCTAATCCAGCAGTGTTTCTTTATCAGATACCCTGGAATGCAGGTTGGTTTACAGTAATTGATTTATGCCAAGCCTTTTTCTCTATTTCTTTGCACCCAGACACCCAGACAGCCAGTATTTGTTCGCATTTAGGTTCGAAGACCGTGTCTTGGCATGGTGCCGAGTTCATCGAGGGTATACAGAGAGCCCTTAGATTTTTAATCAAATCCTGAAAAAGAGTATAGAAACATTGGTGTTGCCCAGAGAATCAGTCCTGGTTCAGTACATTGATGACCTACTAGTGGCATCAAAATCACGTGAAGATTGTGTCACTGATACAATTGCATTACTGAACCATTTGGCTGAAGGAGGACACAAAGTGTCTCCAGAAAAATTGAGTTCTGTCAACAAGAAGTTAGATTCTTAGGGTATAAAATAGAAAGAGGAGTTAGAAAAGTGACCCAAGAAAGAATAAAAATAATCAAGCAAATGCAACTGCCCCTGACATAAAAGGAGATGAGAATGTTTCTCAGAGTGATTGGGTACTGCAGGCAGTAGATAGTTGAATTTTCCCTGCTGGTGAAACCATTAATTCAGTTGACCCAGAAAAGAGCAAAAGATCCAATTACCTGGAATGATGTGTGTGTGGAAGCCTTTGTGAAATTAAAAACTTGTCTGTGTGAAGCCCCTGCTTTAGGCATGCCTGATTATACGAAAACATTTGCATTGTACTGTTGTGCACTTTCATTTTTGACTCAAAGGCATGGATTAAGCCGACGCCCAGTAGCATATTCTTCTGCTACTCTGGATCCTGTGGCTTTAGCATTACCTGGCTGCTTAAAAGTAGTAGCTGCTACTCGTATGAGTCTGGAGCAAAGTGAATCAATTGTGATGGGATATCCAGTCAAAGTTTACGTCCCCATTCAGTATAGATTCTTTTAACAAGAACACAGCACCTTACCTCTAGTCAGATGACTAAGTATGAAAGAGTGATTCTGGGAGCGGAAAATGGGACAGTAATGAGATGTAAAATAATGAATCCTGCCACATTATTGCCAGACGCAAGTTGTGAAGAAGTGAAAGATGACGTGGATCATGATTGTCTGGATGTGACTGAATTGTGTACCAAGCCCCGCCCAGATATAAAAGAAACTTCTTTAAAGGAACCAGATCATGAACCATTTGAAGAAGGTTCCAGCATGAAAACAGAGAAAGGAGGACTCAGTGCAGCTTATGCTGTTTGTAAAATATCTGGGGTCATTGAAGCATCCTGTTTACCGGGTGTCAACTCTGCACAAGTAGCTGAATTGATGGCCTTAACAAAGGCATGCAAAATTGAGAGAAATTAGAGAATAACCATATTTATGGATGGTCAATATGATTTCGGGGTTGTGCATGACTTCGGCCAGTTGTGAATGCAGAGGGGATTTATGACTTCTTCGGGATCTCCTATAAGAAATGGCAAAATGTGAAAGAATTGTTGGAAGCAATACAATTGCCAAAGGAAATAGCAGTGGCCAAGTGTGCTGCTCATCAGTCAGGAAATTACTATCTGGTGGCAGGTAACAGATATGCTGACCAAATTGCTCAATATTGTGCAAGAAATAACATAGCACTTAACAGAAAAGTTGAAACAAGGGAGATCAGCTGCCAACTTATGTTTTTCTGAGCTCTAGAAACATGGGATGAGGTGAGACAGTTGCAGGATGAAGTTGAGGCAAGTGAAAAGGAAATATGCATAAAGACAAGTTGTGAAAGAAGACCAGTTATGCCAGACTACTTACTCTCTCAGATGGCAAGAATGTATCATGGGGACACACATGTCAGTAGGGACGCCCCGATTAGACTATTCAGGCAAAATTGGTAAAATCCAAAGGTCAGGGTAGTCGCAGAGAGCCTCTGCCAAGGATGCTAGATCTGTCAGCAGTTAAATCCAGACAGGGAGACAGTGGTCACTTGAGGAAAAATTGGAAAGACAGAAGGACCATGCATGAGACTGCAGCTTGACTTCATAGAGTTGCCTCCAAGCAACGGAATGAAGTACGGCCTTGTCATAGTGTATTTGTTTTCACGATGGGTGGAGGCATATCCCACTAGGAGAAATGATAGTCTCACAGTTGCTAAATTACTGTTGAGGGAGTTGATTCCTTGTTTCGGTTTCCCAGTCACTTTGGAATCAGATGGAGGACCTCATTTTAATAATGAAATAATTTGATTAATCTGTGAAGCATTCAATATTGAACAGAAACTGCACTGTGCATACCATCTAGAGGCTTCTGGAATAGGTGAGCAACTAAATGGCACAATCAAGTCAAGGTTAGGGCAGGTCTGTGAATCCACATCACTGAAATGGCCAGATCCATTGCCCCTTGTGTTGATGGGACACGGAAGTATTCCTGACAGAAAAACAGGATTGAGTCCACATGAAATACTCATGAAACAGGATTGAGTCCACATGAAATACTCATGAGAAGGGAATGAAACAAGCATTTATTCCTGGTCATAAATTGATGAATACAACAGATGACTTGGTATTAGACTATTGCAAAGAATTGGCTAACTTAGTGCGTTCTGTCTCTCACCAGGTTGGAGAAGACGCAGTTGTTAGGCAGCCATCACAGGCGCATGATTTGAATCCTGGAGACTAAGTGGAAGTGAATAAACACGCCAGAAAATCGTGCCTAGCACCCAGGTGGGATAAACCACGTCAAGTCATACTGGTCACTACCACAGCAGTGAAGCGTGCAGGTTTACCCAATTGGATTCATGCGAGTCATCCCAAAAGAGTTCCAGGCCCTACTGAAGAAGAACAGCAACTGAATAAACCAGTTGAAACAGCTGAAGGTTGTGAAGTCAAAGAATCTAGAGTGATATATTCTAAAGTGATAGACGAGGAACAACCGAGCACAAGTCAGGAGGGTTGGATACCAGTGGCTGACATACCTGAAGTTGTTATTCAGATTAGAAGAAGAACCAGATTAGAGAGACAGGAAAGTAGTGAGGATCAGATAGGTGTAGAAGAACATTCCTAGGAAGAAGTGAACAAGGCTCCTCGAGACCCTGAGCAGGACCAGACAGGGAAAGAAGAATCTACTCAGGCAAAAGCAAACAGAACTATACAAAGATCTGGGCAGGAACAGACAGGAAAAGAAGAACACGTTCAGGCAACAGAAGAGCAAATTGTAATAAGACCTGAACAGGACCAGTTAGGAGATGAAGAACAAGATTGGGCAGATTCAGAACAAGAACAGATTGTTCCTAGACATACTGAAAATGAAAGAACCTTAGCAAAGGACGAAGAGGGTGAAGGTGCAGATCAGGTTAAAAGGGTCAGAAAAGGTGATAAATTGCCAGGTGGAGTGAAATGACTGAGATACTATCTGAGAAAAACAAACAAAAAAACAGAGCAAGTGAACGAGGTTACAAGACAAACTCAGTCTAAACAGTCAACTTTGAGAAATCCACGAAGAAGCCCAAGACTGAGAATTTAGAACAATAAATGCAAGGCCCCTGAGTGGACCTATGTAATATTAGAAGAATTTGAGAATTTAGATTTGAGTGAGGAATCAGAAGAAGTAGATGCTACACAGATTGATGAAAGAAAATTGGGACCACTTTAAAACAAGAGCTTGAATTTCCAAGTGAAAGAGGAGAAATTATCTTCTCAGATTAAAATGGTGAAAAATAGAGTCCCTGAGCGACTGAAATGAAGTTTCACACAAAGATGTTGTAGGGCTTGCATATGTAGCATTTTATTAGTGATTGCAGTATGGTTATTTCTAACAGTGGCGGTGCCTTATTTGAGGACAACATGTAGAAAGAATGATACAGTTACTAATGAAAAGACAGCTACAATAAAAGGAGACAGAGTAGAATTAGAAACAGCTGATGGGAAAGATTTTCATCACACAGTATCAGATAATGACACGTCTTTAAATGTTTTTATAAAATTGTTATTTCAATATGTAGATACAATGGAGATAAGTGATTGTTATGTCTGTATGAAATAACCATCGTCAGTATCAGAGCGAGTTACATATCACCATTTACCCTTAACATATGGTATATCATGTAGCGTTCTAGCCAGTCTGTTTTATGCGACAGGAAAACGTCAGTATTATTATTCAAACTTAGATGTAGTATTTTCAGAGCTTACTAAAGAAAATGAATCCAGTACTTAGTAGTCAAGATGCACAGTTTATGGGTGAAATTTTCTAAACAATGAAATCAATAGATATAGTCAAGGCATACAGGAATAATTTAAGATGTATATTATATAGAAGAGATAGTGTATTTAAATTTAGTTGAGGGAAGGAGACAGGATTTCCAAATGAAAGCTGCTGAACAGAAAACCCATGTACTATCATGGGCCGGGAAAGAGGGAACTTATGCAACTAGCAAGGCTAATGCTGAGATGTCCCTGGAATTTGAGAAGAAAGGGAAAACTTGCCTCCATATGTTAAAGACATATTATAGTAACATATTCATTGGTTCCAGTGAATGTGAACAAAACTTCCTAATTTTGGGAGGTTGGGGACTAAAAGGGGGAACTGATCTGATATTTCCTGGGATTTACTATGTGTGTGGGAATAATTCTTATTTTAAGTTGTCGGCACTGTGGTACAAAAGCTACTACTTTAGGATAGTATTTCCGAAAATTTACCATGTAAAAAGAATCACTGGAAGCAATGAAAACACTAATGAACTAACATGAAGAAAGAGAACTAGTTTTTCAGAAATAGTAGGAGATATATTTGGTGCATTGATACCTTCAGTGGGAGTCATTCTGAATTCACATAGAATTTGTAAATTGTCAACAGTAGTTGATCGTCTCTCTACGGATACTGCTGGGGGTTTCTTGATGATAAATACAGAAATTGTTGCAACTAGGTCTATGGTTTTACAAAACGGACCTGTGCTTGATATTTTGCAAAAGAGGGCAGAGTCTGTAGAATGCTTAAAGTTCAACATTGCTGCACTTACATTCCTGACAAAAGTGAGGGAAATTAGAGGGTATATTAAGAATATTACAAAACTTCATGAAGAATTTAAACCATTGGAGGTTGACAGTGTATGGGAAAAACTAACAAAGAGTATCTCTTCAATAGGGACTTGGTTTTCTGACTTAGGGAAAAATATTTTTAGGTCAAATAATTCTTCCAATAGTTGTTATAATAATAATAGTTCTAACAATAATGATTTGGTGCAAATGTTGCAGAAACCAAGGAAAGGGAAGATATGAAGTGAATGGAAAAGGAAAGAAAAGAAAGAGGGAATATGAGGAGAAAGAAATGGAGGAAATGAAAGGAAGGATATATGAAAAGATGAAATATTTAAAAAACAAAAGATGAAATTAAAGAAAGAAAGAAAAAGAGGAGAATGAAAATGTGAAATGCTGAAAGTTGCCATCTGTTTGAGATGGGTAATTATGTGATGGCTCAAAATGCCATCAGAGAAGGGATTGATGGAGCAAGAAGTCATATAAAAGAGAGTTGCTCGGAAGCAATCCACTCCTTTAACTCACTAACAAGTTATTAAAACTATTTTGTGTAAATCAAATGCACACCACACCAATAGGTGGGTTAGGAAGCTTGCCTATGTGTTTGCTAACAAGAATTACATGAACAAAGGACTAAAACTGCTTTAAAAGGGGAAATCATTACTGCGCATGTGTCAACTCCATCTATGCAATATGACGAGCTAATGCTTGGAGGGAAATTCTTGCGCATGAGCAGAAGACATTAAAATGGAGTTGTGCATAGCATCTGCAGGCTTGAACTAAATCAAGTGGTTTTTACTAAAGCTAACACAGGGATGAGTCTAATAAATAAACTGGGATAGAGTAGAGGTGGGTGGTATACAGTGAAACTGTTTATTTTTTAAAGTAACATCTGTCTTTCTGACTTTATCACTAGTGCGTATTTGTGCCTCTCATGTATACCTGAAGTAAGCTGAGTCATGTGACGAATATGTATGGGCACTGAAAGTTAACCCGGAATGATGACTTGGATATTGAACAAAAGCCAAGGTCACAAAGTGTCTTAGCTTGGGAACGGACGGTGAAAAGTTCAACGATGTGGAATTGCATTCAGACTGTATACAATTTTGTTGCAAATAAGACATGAATGCGGGTGGGAAATAAAATTATGAAAAAAAATTAAGGGGATGGTTTTGTGAACAATAGGCAAACTGATTTAGATGACATGTAAGCATGGTATGATGATCTTCCCATTTGTCTGACCAATTAGAATTAGCATTTTCACGATATTGAAACTTTAGTGGGTGGTACATGAAGAACGAAAGGTATAATTGAGGTAGCCTTAGCTAGTTAGTTAGCACAATTTGGGATGCAGTTGCTGCGGGAGGTGCTTTTGCTGGGAGAGCTGCTGTGAGACGCTGGTATAGAATCGAATGCTATCCTAATTTAATTGGGTTAGATAAGAAGATCGCAGAAGAATCTCGAGGAGGAAGAGAGTCCTAAAGGAATGCAACACAATCATCGGTATTCTAGAGAGGTCATCTATCCTGCCCTGAAGTCTTTGTCGCCTGATCTATCCCAGGGGGACCCTTCTTCACACAATTCTTGGTAAATATATTTTCACGCTATGCGCAGATGTTATTTTCTCTCTGTCCTCTACCTTTCTGAGCATTGATCATTGCATGAGTCCAAAGTATTGTTTGATGAATTAATTGAATTTTTTCTCCTAATAATGATGGTGACTGCACTGTGTACTTGAGATGGTTCACATGCGTTTGAAATTCAAATAAAGATATACAACTTTACAGAGTCTGTGGTTATTTACATTAAATAAAAGTACAAGTTAGCTTATGTCATTTTCACAATCAACTAGTCAACTAATGGTCCATCAACCAGAGAAGACAATGTTTTGATTAGTGAAAGGTTAGTTAGGAATAGTAAATAACTAATCTTGAAAACTGTGGAAAAAATTATAAACTTTGACTCCAGTGGTTTACTCAACCAAGTGTGTGTTTATGGGCCTAGGTGAGTATATGGTAGAGGAGTATCTGTTGTTGTTGGTACGCCGCTGGATCACTAATACAGTGGCATTGCTCACCCGAGATCTTTCCGATGCCAGCACGAGTTTAGCAGCCTTCTCCTGGTTACTTGATGCAATGGAACATGCTGCATTATGAACCACTGTCACTTTACATTTGTTTTGTCCCTTAACAATCGATTAGAAAAATGTACTTTTGTGTGCCATTAAATATAATTGTCTGGAGTCAAAATCCTTTTTTTTGTATAGTTCTGTTATTAAGCAGCCATTAGTGAGTTGATTTTTCCAAGGCTGTCTGACATTTAACACCCTTGGAGACAGAGCAGGAGATATCCACTGAAGATTATGTTGTATTTGTGTGCAGAGAGATTGGGAGTGCTTTCTAGGATGACCGCAGAGAATACTACATAGGAGAGCAGATTGTAGCCAGCTATAAAACTTGTTAGACTGATGTTCTTAGGGAGGTCGAGGATCAGACTTCAAGCCAATACAGGAGTACCGTTGAAAGAAGGCAATAAAGTATTATATAGTAACTATGGAGAAGTGTGGCTCAATGGTTGGATCGGCAGACCTGAAAACTGAGATCGGCCCGGGACCAGGGTTCGATTCCCAACGCGGCAGGGTCTTGGGTCAAAATGTCCGCGGGCCTGATAATTCTCACCTCGGCGCCTACTCTAACCTTGGGTTCACTCTGCAACTCTGGGCAATAGCTTGCTTAATCTTCACAACGGCCCCTTCAACGCCGTGGATGCCTGGTCTTACCTTGGGGGTGCCCAGAAGGGTCCATCTCACAGGGAAAGCCAGGATGGGTTCCCCAGCGGTATACAGCGCCGGGACGCCCGCGGTATGGGCAGCTGTGCGCTTTACAAGTATACAACGTTTACATTTACATTACAGAGGGATTATATAGGACACATCAATGACTGCTATGTTCTGTTATCCTAACCAGTTGTCCCTATTTTATCAACCTTGCAAAATGTATGTCTATCCCTGTAAGGATTTAAAACCTTGATTTATTTATTTATATTAATTTATTGAGTGTTTTATAGAGCGCGAACATGATCCGTTCTGGTATCTGAGCCCTTTACAGGGATAACAAGTTGCATACAAGTAAGATGTAGATTGGGTGGTGAAACATTTGGGACTAAAACAAGTGCATACGATTTTCAAGTTGAAATGTAGAGAAAGTTTAAGAGTCAGATCTTTGGGAGTACAGGGAGGTGCAAGGTGGATAGCAGCCGGACAGTCTAAGGTGTAGTAGCAACAAAATAAAACAAGGTTGCTGAACGTTGTGTGCAATGCAAGAGTTATGAGAGGAACTTTCCCATTAGGAATGTTTTGGCTTCTATTTTAAAAAGTGCCAGAGAGAGAAATCTTCTGATGGAGGGTGGCAGTGAGTTCCAGATTCTTGGTGTGGCCCCAGAAAATGCACGATTGTAAGTTTTTTTCTTTTGAAAGCGGAGTGGCTGGAGCAAGTTCTCTGGAGGGCCGGAAGTTTCTGGCTCCAACAGACACCATTAGTTTCTGGGTGAGAAATGCAGGGGATTTAGTGTGCAGCGCCTTGTGAGTGATTCATGCCAGTTTGAGTTGGATTCTGGCTTCAAGAGGAAGCCAGTTCAGAGCTTTCAGATGCTGTGAGATGTGGTCGAGTTTTTTTGAACCTGTTAGGATTCTGGCGGAGGCGTTGAGGCAAGCTTATAGGGGGACTGTGGAGATCTTGGGTAGGCCAGAGAGGGTAGAGCCTCCATATGCGATTCTGGAGAAAACTAGTGCCTGGACTGCCATTTTTAGGTCTAAAGTGTCAAGGAATGGTTTTAATTTTCTCAGATAGCTCAGGTGAAACCTGGCGGATTTAGCCATCGAGTTGGTGTGGTCATGCATATTCAGGTTACTGTCAAGAGGTATTCTGAGAGACTTGGCAGAGTCGACTATGGTCGTTGAGCAGTTTAGTGCTTTGATCAACTTAGTCCATTCCCTAATGCCAGGGTTAGTTTTGGGAGGGAAGATTAGAAGGAACTCAGTTTTTTGTGCATTTGGTTTGAGCTGGTTGGAAGTGAGCCATTTAACAGTCGATTTCAGGGCCTCATTGAGGGAATACATCTCCTCCTGAGAAGAGATTTTGAGGTAGATCTGGGTAGCATCGGCATACATGTGGTAGGAGAGATTGGTGGTACGTAGTACTTCTGCTAGCGGTTCGAGGTAGAGATTGAAGAGGATATGGAAAAGAGTTGATCCTTAGGGGAATCTGACCGTAATCGGAGAAGGAGGGGATAAATTACAATGGACTAAGAATCTCTGGAAGGGTTTCTGGAGGAAGGATCTAAACCATTTGGGCATGGATCCCCCAGTCCCATCCTGAGTTCGAGGCATTCAAGAAGTTTCTCGTGGTTTACTGTATCAAAAGACAAGGATAGATCTAGTGGAATTAGGAGACAGGTTTTGCCTTGGTCAAGTGCTTGGAGAGTATCATCCACAATATGGCGAATGGTGGTTTCCGTGCTGTGCTCTGGCCTGAACCCCGTTTGGAAATTGTCTAGTAGATTGAAGTTGGTGATGTGTTGGCTAAGTTGAAGTTGTACACATTTCTCCAGACCTTTTGCTAGTAGTGAGATATTGGATATTGGTCTAAAGCTCTCTGGAGAGGCAGGATTCAGCTTAGGTTTTTTTCGGATGGGGATGTCTTGACCGGCTTTTAAAGAGTCAGGTATCGAGCCTTGTAGAAGGGAGGTGTTGATTATTGCAGTCCAAATAGGAATGATAGATTGGGAGGTAGCGGCCAAACAGTTGTAGGGGAGTGGGTCATTAAAGTGGTTGTTTGGATTTAAGGAGGATAGAATTTCCGAGATGGAATGATTGTCATATAACTTGTAGTTGGACCAGTGCCCGTGGTGTTTGGGAGACGTCTGCAGTGACAGCGAGGAGGGATGGGGCCCGTCCAGAGGGGGGCAGAAGTAGGTAGCGGAACTAACTTAGGGGCATATTTCCAACGTTTAGCGATATTTATCACTAACGATGCTTAGCAACACATTTTTTAAAGCTAAGCATCGCCGGAAATTATCGCAGAGATAACTTACTATTAGCAAGGTTTATCTCAGAAGTGATAAAAATCCTCACGCTAAATGCCAATTGAGAGATTATCGCTGGAAAACCAACGATAATCTCTCGAAGTTTGGCGTTAGCTTGATGAAAGGGGCTCACAAACTTAGCCATGATATCCACCTTCCATAGGATATCATGGCTAAGTCAGGAAAATAACAGGTGTAAAAAAAGCAGTGCTAACAGCGGTTAGCGCTGCTTTTTTTTATCACTAACAGGGTTAGCAAAATCCTTGATAATAGGAGAAATGTCGGTTAAGAACATTTCTCCTATTCTTTTTCTCTGGAACGCCCCCTTTGCATCTCATTAGAGATGCAAGGGGAAGCGTGGAGAAAAAGGGTGCTAACATGTGAATTTGCGTGTTAGCACCCTGTTGCTGATAGGGAGATAATTTTATATCCGCTTTCTTGGCTTTTAAAGCCAAAAATGTGGAGATAAATCCCTTGATAATATGCCCCTTAGTTTCCTAGGGAGGTAATTTTGGCAGAGAAGGAGGAGGAAAATTCCTTGCAGGTTATTTGAGAATTAGTTTTTTTTGGGAGGTTTTAGCCAGTTTATTAGATTGGTGTTTGACCATTTCAAAGAGTTAGTGAGGTCTGTGTTCTCCAGTTCTGATCTAAAGAATTCTTTTTTTTTATTTGTAGATGTTCCTATTGTAGGCATTTCTGGTCTGTCGGAGAAGTTTTAGATTGGAGGCTGAAGGGTGCTGTCTCCAAGTTTCTATCTGTCAGCTGGAGGGCTCTCCTTTCATTGTTGAGGGAACCATTGAAGCAGGGGTTTATGTCTATGATTTTGGTTCTTTTTAACTTTTGCTGGGCAAGATCATCGAGTATGTCAGACATAGTCGAGGTATATTGTTCTATAAGGTTGTTGACCATTGAGATATTTGGGGGGAGGGAGGCCATTCTTGCAGTGTGCAGCTAGTTTCACCAGATCTAGGGCCATATGTATGAAGCTATTTTCGATTCGCAAAGGCCGAAATTCGCCGAATTTCGGCCTTTTTGCGAATCGGAAACGGCCATTTTTGCACATTTGCAATGTATGAAAAAGTAGCAAAATAAGGAATTGCAAAAATTTGCGATTCCTTATTTTGCCATAGCATTTAAGGAATCGCAATTTTGCGATTCCTTAATTGCTATGTAAGAAGCTTTTTTCTCATGTGAATTTGGTTTAAGGAATCGCAATTTACCACCAACTGAAAGTTGGTGGTAAATTGCGATTCCTTTTCAAAAGGCACAAATTGGTATTTTTCATTGTGGCATGTGACGCACATGCATGCCCTTAGGACATGTATGTGCGCCATATGCGCACACATGTCATTTTCAGGGGTGCAGCAGGGTGTTCTTGAGACACCCCCTGCACCCTTGAAAATTCGCACAATTTGCGATTAGCAAATAGCGATTAGCAAATTTCCCCTTCATTCCTATGGGCCTCCTGGCCCATAGAAATGAATGGGAAGTATTCCTTATTTGCGAATTCGCAATTTGCAAATTCGCAAACAAGGAATAGTAAGGAATCGCTAAAATTCCTAGATTACCTACATACATACCGTTTTGCGAATTCTAAATAGCGATTCCTTAAGAGTCGCTATTTAAAATTCGCAAAACGGAAGTATGATACATATGGCCCCTAGGCTCTTTGTGAGCCAGCATTTTGGTTTCAAAATTTGTGCTGGCCTTGTCTTGTGGGTGCCAGGTAATCGGAAGGTAATTGCATGGTGATCAGACCAGTCGCATGGGTATCGAGCGTGGCGCCTTTCATGTGTGTTGGGAGTGTGTAGGGTTGGGTAACTGATGGATCAGCCAGGAAGTCTTTGATGGCATTGACCCTAGGGTTCTTAAGGTTGTTCCAGTGGAGGTTGAAGTCACAAAGAAAAATGTCATTAGAGGTGAGGGAAAGCTTGGCTGTAATGAATTCGATGAGTCAGTCGGTGAAGGTGTCGGTCTTAACTGGGAGGTGGTAGAAGATGTGCAGTCTGCACAATTGTAAGGCACTCTTGCATATTGAGAGTGTGAGGTATTTGCAGGAGTCTGTGGGGTCTGTGTGAAGTTCAGTTACGAGGAGGTCCGAGTGGTAAATGCAAGCAATCTGTATAGCTAGTGTGCAACCCACTTAGCTACCCTACTAACTAAAGTCTACCATCCTGGGCAACACTGGTAACAAGCTCGTAAATATAACAGTAGGTTGTTAAATCCAAACCATGTGCATACCTGCGTAAGCAATTCGTTTTTGACTGAAAAGCTAACACAACACGCTGTTTTTTCACCATAAGCTTGTTTTGGAGCACCACAAAGCTGCATGACTGTTAGACGTTTTGTCAAAACACCATAGGAGTGGCATTGACAAATGTAATTGTGATTGGTAATAATGTTTCTTTATTTTTAAACAAACTTCAAGTTGGGCTGTTGCTATTAAGGCCTTGTCTTAAAAGAATTTCTCCAAAACAATGTACATTTAGACAGGTGCAAAGCTACAAACCCAAGTAATGATGCACCAGAATAAAAGATGAGAATTAGTGTAGGAGTTTTGACCCAACCTCTCTGTGCAGCTCCTTCTTGTGTTGTTACTGGAGAAGGAAGGTCTAGTTACCAATGGCGGAATACTGTTTCAGACTGTTTTTAGCCCCAACAACTGCACAAACATTACGGCAATTCTCTTTGCTCAATGACATGTATTCTTTGGTTTTGCTTCATAGCTGTTGAAAGTAGTTGGCAGACTATACTGCTCCCTTTATTACACTATGGGCCATTTCTATGCCTGTCTGCTTCATTCTACATGAATGTTGTACCTAGAGCCCTGCACTGTTTGTCAGTCAAGATAATGACTAAATTAATTTGCAGCATGAACTATGAATTAATAGCTTTTGGGGTTGTGACCAGGACTGGCATCCTGGCTTTGGGTTTATGATTTAACTTGGGATGGATACTCTTTGTTTAAATAAAATAGTGCCCACTTAAAGCCTACTTTTAATTCACTCAGCATGCCCAGTAACCACTCCACTCTTGTCCAATCTATCCCATTCCATTCTACTCCAATATACCTTACTTCATCCTACCCCAATCCACCGCACTCCTAGCTACCACACTCCACCCAAATGTACTCGTATTTACCTCAATCCACCCAAATCTACCCCTCTTCACTTCAATCTATGCCACTCCACTCAATTGCAATCTACCTCACTCCATTCTGCCAGACAGCTGCACTTTGCCTCCCTTGCTCACATTCGCTGCATCCGCCGAAGCCACAGCAGAGTTCATACCTTTTCTCCTACCTCGCCGTCAGGTCCTGGAATGATCTCCACATACGAAAATCACCCTCACTGGCAGAATTCAGTAAGGCTGGCTCTTTGACAAGAGACCTTCAGGACCTCAGCGCCTGGATATCTCCAGGGGTGATTAGCCATGCTTTATAAATACTGTTTGATTTGATTTGATTCCACTCCAATCTACCCCACTCCCCTACAATCTACCCCACCCTCCAATCTACCCCACTCACTCTACCCCACTCTACTCCAACCTATCCTACTATTCTCCACTCAATCTACCCCACTCTGCTCCACTCAATCTACCCTATTCTACACCACTACAGTCAACCCCACTCTATCTAAATCTACCCCTCTCTAACCCACTCCACTCTAACCCACTCAACTCTAAACCAATCTACTCTGCTCCACACTACCCCAATTTACCCCACTCTCGTCTGAACCACTCAACCCTACTTAATGCTAACTCGATCTACCCCACCCCATGCTCCTTAAATAAAACCTCCCTTTCCATGCTACCCTTGTCTACCTCACTCCACACTACTCCAATCTACCCCACACCACACCACTAACATTTAGTCATGTTGAACAGCAGCCACACTGGTGTACAACATGGCTAAAACACATTGCCAAGGCAAACAGCAACAGCAGAGGCGAAACCTATTGACTTTGCCAATGCTTGGTTGTTTTTTCTCTGAAAGCATCTTCTATTTATTCCTGTGCAACATTTATTCCCAGATTTACCAATCTTTCGGCAAATGCAATGCAGCAAGGGAACTTGCTGCACTGTGCTGTGTGAAAGGGAAAGAGTAGAAATGCAGCAATCTTTATTATGGTATGGCGCACTCAGGGGCGGCCTTAGGCATGTGCAAGCTGTGCAACTGCACAGGGCCACCAATCCCCAGGGGCCACCATGCCAATATATATCCTTAATATAATAATCCTCTGAGGATGGATACATTTTTGCGTGGTGGCCCCTGGCAGGGATTTGGTGGGGTAGATTGAGTGGGATCTGTTCCACTTCCAAACACCTTGACCCCCCCTTCACTGGCCTCCACGCTCCGCCCCACCCGAACACCCTATTCCGGTGCCCTCTACCTATGCTCCCTGCCCAGGGCCGCCATGAGCCTAGAACCGCCCCTGGCGCACTTCTGAACTCTCCTTGTGCTGGCTCACTTGAGACTGCTTAGAGCCAATGCAGGCACCCTTGCACCGTTCTGCAAGGGTGCCTGTGCTGTAGTTAGAATTGTTTTTGTTTAGGAAGGCATAGTTAGTAAATCTGGGTTTGTGTCAAAATTCACGAGTGGGTGCATGGGAACGCCAATGCTCCACCCTACTCATATAACACCTCCTCGAAGCAGGATAATACAAGGCAGTTTTGGGGGGTAATTTAAGGCAAAGCCATGCAAATCAAGATGTGTGTGGCTTTGTAAATCACAACTAACGTCTAGTGTTGTGGGTGCGCTATAAAAGTATTGCAACCATGAAGCAAAATGTCAGTCAATCTGGGCCTGAGTTATTTAATTTTCCAAATAGGGGATTACTCATGAATTTGCATAACAGCTCTTCTGCATGATTTAGTTTTTCACTTGATTTTCTCTTATAAATCTGTATTCTCTAAATAGCTCATGTTCTACTAGTTGTGTCTGCAAACTCGAGGTGAATAATATCAAATTGCAATGCATGTCATTTGACCTTTCAAACATGGTAGCTGTTGCAAAATTCCCTGCACTTGATACCTCCTCCCTTGCTTAATAGTGTGAGCAGAATCATAAGTGAAGCCAGTCCAAAACAAAAATCCAACTATCATATGGTCTCTATATTTGCACACCTAAACAGGTAGACCAAAATGTAAATGCAATACAACAATTTTGATTTGCTTTTCAATTCATACATCGTGTCACTCTTAAAACGTGCAAGTGCCTCCAAAAATATCTCCAAAAATAGCCGCATGTTCCTTCAGATCATGGATTTGGGTTGGACTCCCCAAGTTTTCACACTTCAGTTGTAGATCATTCTACTGTTCTAGATTTCTTTTAACCTCTGGGAAAAAACAGATGCTCAAGAATTTTATCCTAGCATTCCCTGGAATTGACCTCCTCCTTTAGCAAATGCTGTAAAGTAACTTTAGTGTATCATTCTCAATATTAAAGTGATATTTCCTCAAGATTCAGTGAATAAACATAGTAACCATAAACACGAGTTGGTTTCACTCACACAACCTTTAAACTACCATTGTCAGGAAGAGTGTTGAAATGTCTTTTACCCATTAACTTCTTCAGGGTTCCTTTCTTGTTTTAACTTTGAAGTCAGGGTTTTCTTTGCGAGAAAGCCGTCTCATGCAAGTCTTAGCTACAGAGAGAGGAAGTAGCCTTTCGGCTGGAGCTGTCTCGGGTCTAGTTCGTGCTATATAAAACTAAAAACTGGAAGTAAAAAATGTACTACTGTAGCACGAACTAGACCTGAGACATTGGGTATCAGATCGCTTTACATGTCACCAGTTTCGTTGCAGAAAGGCAAATTCGTATTTGTTAGGCATGGGGAGATTAAGTGATTTGCCCAGAATCATCGGTTGTCATTGCCGAGACTAGAACTGGGTTCCCCAGCTTCAGGGGTGACCTGTTTCGGAATCGGTGTGGTGATCTCAGAGCTCCGTAGATCGGGGGACTCGATGCAGCGTGCCACGATTTGTCCAACCGCGGGCAGGTGACCCAGGCCCTGCTGTATGGCCACCACCTGTGCCATCACCTGAGTGGCTGCAAGAACCACTGCATCGTGGGACCGCGGCTGAAGAAACCAAATCATTGCACCGGGCACCCAGTCTACAATGACACCGGGGCCGCAGTAAGAAACCGAGACATCACCTCCCCTTCAGTAAGGAACCGACGCATCACCTCCCCTGCGTGGCAGTAAGGAACAAAACCATCACCTCCCCTGGAGTAAGAAACCGACAAATCACCTTCCCTGCACGTAAGGAACCGACGCATCACCTTCCCTGCAGTTGTTCTTGTTTTTGATTTTGACGCATCCAGGGTACTTTGTGTTAAAAGTGTTGCATCTATAGTTTGCTATGGACAGAACTGTTTTTACCTTCTAAGAAGTTTATTTTGATAACTGTATTGTGGATTTTTGTTGTTTTGATCTTGTTTGGTTTAGATGAAGATTACTTATTTTTCTAAACTGGTGTGTTGACCATCTGTAGTGCTTTCACTATATTATTGTATGTGCACCCAAATGCTTTACACACTGCCTCTGAGATAAACCTGTATGCTTGTGCCAAGCTACCAAGGGGGTGAGCAGGGGTTATGTTAGAAGTGTATCCTCCTTACCCTGACTAGGAATAAGGGTCCATACTTGGACAACGGTGCAAACTATTGCTAACTAGAGACCTCCATTTTTAACACTTAGTTATCCCCAAGAAGGCCTTATTGCCCATTAAGTTAGGGTGCATGACATTAAAGAGAAGGGCATGTAAAAGTTTAAGGTTAAAAATATCCTTGCAGTGAAAAGAGCCAAAAAGCTGTTTTCACTGTAGCAAGATTGACTGGTCCATATGAAAGTATTGGGATATAATATTAAATACAATATTGCTTTCCCCATTTAGGAAACAGCTACGGAAGTCAATCTTGTTTTTTTAAAATGTTATTATTGCAGACTCAATTCATTGGTACAGTCAGGTTTGTAATAAATCTTTTAGAACAGGAGATTTTAAGATGTTGCCTATTACCTTACTAAAGCCCCTAAAAGTCCTTTGGAGTGAGCTTCCAAAAGTCACCTAGAAGCTAAATAGCCCCATTAATGAGGTGTGAAATTGCTCCCAGAGCTGAGACAAATGCCTCGGATGAGGGGAGGTGTTCTGTTTCTCTCGCAGGGGGTGTGTCCAAGAACGTAATTAACTTTACTGGGGCCAACTCTCTCATAGGCAGATATAGCTAAAAACTAGGCCTGCACCTTCCTTAGTCCCCCTTGCCAGTCGAGCACCAGACCCAGTGGGAAAGGAACTGCTCCCACAACAAGTTTTGAGTAACCGCAGAGGAGGGGTTATTTACTTCCCTGGCCACACCTCTAGGGTGAGCACAGGAGCTTTGCACAGGGGAAGAAAGATTCTCCCATGTTAGTTGTGGGCAGAGAGGGACTCTGTGGTATTGTTTACAGTAAAACATACAGGAAGTGGTGCAAAAGTGGGTAGGGTCACCCCATTGAACATTTGCTCCATAGACTAGGGAGTGACTAGGTGATTTATGCCTCGAGCATAGAGGCTGGCACGAGGCATAAATATGGAACCCACAGTGTCCTCCTCATATCTCTTTGGACTTGTGAAAGAACAGAGAGGACTGGGCCTGCTGTCTGTGACATCAGAAGGGCCCAAAACACTGGACCTGCTCACCCTCTTGTATCCAGGACGAAAAAAGTTGACTCCAAGAGTCCTAAGGCTCCTGTTTGGACTACAAGGATACAGCAAGCTTCAAGAGCTTTTTCTGCATTCCCAGCTGACCAGATCCTACTGGACCTAGCCTGGATCCTACTGCTGCCCTCTGTTGGAGTGAGTCTTGAACCCCAGGTGCTGTCCCCAAGGTCTTGGACCTTCCGCTAGTGTTATAGTATACTCCTCCTAAGAAATACTGAAACCTAGAAATTACCAACCTTTTGATCCACAAACTAGCAGGGGAATGGGACCAACTTGCCAAACCGATCCGATGAAGATTTGTAGCCACTGGGCCAAATATTCAGGTTGCTTCTGCTATATTCTTATCCGCACCAGCAAATCAAGGTTAGCAGGACTTCATGGACAACATTTCCCGACTTGTGGAGCCCTATTTGCCTATATCCTACAGCCTTGACCCACTGGAAGAATCTAAGCTTCATAAAAGTGACTAAGTCTGAGGTGCAAAATTCAAACTTCTACTGCTTGGAGCTTTTCTGCCCAAAGTCAATGGCTTCATGAGACCTCATTTAGCAGCTATCTGATGACATGGAGCCCTCTTCAGCCACATCCTGCAGCCTTGCCCCACTCAAGTTTTTTGACTTCCATTCCAGAGACTAAGTGCAAACGTAAAACATTTCACCAGAACGAACCAGGTCCCTGTGTACCACGAGCACCTCATCCCAGTTGGCATTAAGCCTTACCCCCCTTGTCCCTTTTAAGTGCAACCATATGCCCATGGTTGGAGCTTGATGCTTTTTAGAACGATTTTGACCCTTAAAGTATAAAATTCATAACCCAGGTTCTACATATTGAATTTTTGTCATCTTGGTGTCAATTTATGTTTTACAAGGTGCTCTTTCTTTTTTAATTGGTTTGGGATTTTTCTTGTATTTTGTTTTGACTTTATCCTGTTTGAGTAGTGCATAAATACTTTACACATTGCCTCAAAGTTAAGCCTGTCTGCTCTGTGCAATAGTGTCAGAATCCAGAAGAATAATTTCAAACAAACGCCCCATACAGTAGGTATACTTAAAAATAGAAAACAATTTCCGCCCATGAGAAAATTAGGGTTACCCAGCTGAAGAACAATACTACACCAAAAGAATTTGAAGATGGCTGCCATCGAGCTCATCAATGACTCGCACTAGCTGTTCTCTCTTTTCTCTCAAAAAATAGAATGTGAATGTGGTCTATCCTTGAAGCAGCACACTTCACTGAACAAATACTACACTTCACTGAAGAGTTTTACCTTAGAACACCTCACTACCAAGTGTACTGTTCCATCCTGAAAGATAGCTCAGGGTAGTGGTGTCGCTAAGTGAACATTGTTATAGAAGAGCTTTGGATTCCTCCCACTTCCATTTCAGATTGAGAAGAGAAGTGTCTCTTCTCTGCACCGGCTCTCATGAGGAGAAATGTTTCACTTCTGCATCGACTTGGGTGGCAATAATTACATTGTTTCAGGCTCATATTATTTAGGGACATTAGCGCTTTGGAAAATGCACCATTTTTTTGGACCCAAGAGAGAAAAATTACTGGCTATAGACTAGAGTTTTAGAACACATTGTTTTTTTCCTAGCAAAAGAAGGGAAATTAACCAGCCCAAATTCAAACAAGAAGAAAAGAAAGACATTCACACTGCTCTGAACTTACCTGTTCAACATCTCGCTGACTCGGTGTTTATCCTTCACAGACTTCATCTGAAGACCATTTTTTGAGTCATACAGAAAAGAAAAAGTTAAAAAAGTTAAATGTGCATCTACACAAGTTAAAAGGAAATTAACAGTTACACGTTTAATGTTAATGAATTATTGATAAAAAAGAGTTAAGAATTTACTTAAAACAAACCCCCTGATCAATTAGGCTCATATAGACCAATTACCTTGATTAATGTGGATTCTAAAATATATTCCAAACTACTAGCAAATCCCCTGGCCCCAATTATTCACTTAGTTATAGCCAATTACCAACATGGCTTTGTCCCAGGAAGATCTACACCTGATCATGTCCATAGAGTTATTACACTTTTTGATCAGTCACGTATTACAGGAGACCCTATGGCCCTCATACTTTTAGATGCGGAAAAGGGATTTGATAGGGTCTCCTGGAAATTCCTTTGGGCAGCTTTAAAAAGAGTTGGAATCCCTCCAAGCTTTAATTTGGCAATACAACAATCATATGTCAACCATACGGCTATGGTTTCTGTCAATGGCAATCTTACCAAATTGTTCAAGATATCGAGAGGGACGAGACAAGGCTGTCCCTGCTCGCCATTGCTATTTGCCCTCTATTTAGATCCCTTTTTACAAAGATTGGAAATGAATTTGGTAATAGAGGCTATTATATCACGCGATCTCTCCACTAAAATGTTAGCCTATGCTGATGACATAGCAATCGTCACTAAGAACCCAGCACCTACTATGCTTGCTATCGTTGATCAAGCCACCACATTTGGAGCTATTTCCGGATACGCCCTTAATCAAGGTAAAACCCAAATTGTGATTAATGATAATGCGGCTTTTGCCGACCCAAGAGTTACTCCAAACGCAACATATTTGGGGATCTCTATCACCGCCAAACTAGAAGATCTGGTAGATATCAATGTAAATCCTGATTTAAAGACAATGCAAAAGGATCTCCACCGGCTAGATAACCTGCACCTTTCCCTGATTGGTAGAGTAAACGCCATTAAGATGACGTTTTTCCCTAAATTGCTATATTTATTTAGAGCAATATGCTTAGAATTTCCAGACTCCTGTTTAAAATCAATGGAACACACATTCTCAAAATTTATTTGGTCATATTCCCAACCAAGGCTTACCAAATTTGCGGTTCTACTACTGGGCAGCAACCCTGATTAACAGTCAAGAACTTCTTCTAATTGAATTAGCGAATGTAGCATCACAGGGTGTGCAACCATCTATTTATAACATATTGCTAGGTGAAAAAAACTCTATGGCGTCATCTAAACGACAGTTATCACAAAAAAGTAAAATTTAAGCCGCTTCTACATTCTTTGAAAATATTGCAAAAAATAAGAAAACAAATGGATATTGGGCGAGTCTCATACTATACACTTTTTAAAGATAATCTAGATCTGCCCGCTATTTTCAGAGATAGCTGTATGAAGAAATGGGAAGCAGCCGGAATTACACACTTCGGCAACCTCTGCTCTTCTACGGGCCTTCACACATTTGAGGAACTAAGAATGAAATATCAAATTAACAACAGAGACTTCTTCAAATACTTACAAATACGGGACTTCATAACAAAAAGAAATCTTTGTGAGATCATCAGCACAAAATGTGAGATATTTGAGACACTGTCGTCCAGTAAAATCAACACCATTAGGGAAATATATATCCTATTAAGCAACTCGGCACCTGATGATATAGGAAAGATAGCCTCGAAATGGGAAAACAAAATTGGTATACATCCAGCTGAAATTGAAAGATTAATGGCAATGTCACAAACGTATCTGCTATCAACTAAATTACAAACGCAATTCTATAAAACCCTCTATATGCTATATTATATTCCCAACAAAATTGCAAAATGGGGCTCGGGTAAAGGAACTTACTGTCCCCGGTGCAACTTCCCGAATGCAGACTGTATACATATTTTTTCTACCTGCGACGGCCTATCCCAACTGAAACTCGATATTGAGAGGTTTATATCAGCGGTGGTGAAAAATCCTATTACCTTGACTATTGAAATGATGCTTCTAGGAGCGACTGACCCAAACTGGAATCGACAAGGAGCGGAATTTATATTTATGTCATTGGCTCTTTTTAGGATGTGTATTGCATCGGCCTAGTTAGATGAACTGGCACCCTCATTTCAGCAATGGCTTGCCAGATTACTAGCCGCATTTAAGTTGGAAATTGCAATCTATAAAGGGAAAGGTAGAAGGAAACGCACTGCTGGCCTGAAAATCTGGGCTCCACTACAAGAATGGTGTGATAATCAAGGCAATAATAATAATAAAAATAGGCAACTCCTTCAAACCTAACCTAGATCTGTTGGTGTCACTCTTAGTGAAGGCTATATATGGGGTTTAACTATTAAACCATGTAGTAACTGGACAGAGGAACTGGTAATTGCTCTTGTATCTGTATTTGAACCGGCAATGGCCTCTGTATTCTTATTTGAAGATTTTTATGTTGTGCTATTATTATACATGTGTCTAGCTTGATGTAGCTTGTTTTATTATTTTCAAATGCCAGTTCTGTGATTGATTTCTGGGCACAGCACTCAGGTATTATATGGGGCCATCGATGCATAATGTGGTATTCATAATGTATATTCTTTTTTCTTTATCTTCTCTTTTCCTATAGAAGCCTGCCAGACTACGGGGTGGGGGGAGGGCTAGGGGGTTATGATGAACTTTCTCAGTGTAAATTTATGTATTCCATGATTTTATACAAACATCAATAAAAATCTTTAAAAAAAAAAAGAATTTACTTAAGCAAAGCATTTGAAGAAATAATTAAAAGTGTGTTTTAAAAGAGTATATTAAGAAAATTCCTATGGCTTATTTTTCACACTTATTCAAAGAGGAGCTAAAGCCATTGACTCGTGGGATATCTAGAATTGACAGAATTTGATATAACTAAGTATATAACATATAGTAAACGGTGACACGGTTATAAGAGGTTTAGTGTAATAAGTTGTTACATGTTTTATTGCAATTTAAATCTCATCAGAACCATATAATAACACCAGAAATGAGGATTAATAACAGGATGAAAGACGAACCCAGAAGACCAAACAAAGTTAGTCTCTATTTACTTCGCCCCATCCCTCCGCCCCCCCCCCCCTTGGAGCACGCCTGACCTCCAGTTAATCCACTTGGAGAGTAGGAGGGGTTGTAGGAGAGGCATTGGGATCTAGTGTTCACTCTGGTCCCTTGTAAATTGGGTAAGATCATAGTATTCTCCTGACACTTAGCTCTCAGGTTAATTCAGTGACTTCAAGGGTTCTCCCAACAAGGATGGTAGTCATTAGTTGAGATGGGTACTCACCCATCTCAATTAATACACCAAATCAAATTCTTACAGATGGCCTCTCCTAAACATTCTGAAGACCTTCTCACAAAGGGGCGTTGCTAAGGAGCTGCACAGCAGCCTGTTTGGTGGCATATGTATTCTGCCACTTGAATCGGGAGCTTTTGCTTAATTTTACAGTAAGCCAAAGTAGAAGTGCTGCAAAAGGAGGAGGGTGACTGTAAGAAAACTGCCAGGATTGGTTGTTGAATTTCTCCATTCATTGGCTAGTGCTCGGGAGGTTGTATGATTAAACCACTACCTTGTAAATCACAAGTGTCTAAACCACGAAGGCTAAACAACGACCCAATCTAAACCACTAAGTAAAGAACCATGACTTACTAAACCACAAACCCCCCCACTCCCTTAAAACTAACTCGATTCCCCCCACCCCATACTAACACATCTGAGACAACATGAAAAAGTGAGTCGAACTTTGAAGTTGTATTGCAAAACTGTCTAGCGAGAACTGCCTTTCAGTGCTGGATGCGCACATACTTTGATTCCCTCAACATGTGACCTGTTACACATGGATGAAGGCATAAAACATTTCACTCCCTGCTACTTTGACAAAATCTGACCCTGTTACATTGGGCTACACACAGATATCTGAGTCAGCCGCACTAACCCCTTGAGTATTGGAACTTAACTCTGTCTTCTGCATAATTAGCCCTTTAGCGGCGCTTGACTGTCATTGTGGGGTCAATAGTCTCCTTGAATAGGGATACAATCATAAAGATATTATTGAACCTTATTATATTACTGCATGCTGATACTTTATAACTTCCAGGACAAAATGTATGTTAGAGGGTTTTTCAGGAAATACGCTTTACATGAGGATATAGTTGCATTCATCACATATCCATTTGTTCTGAAATGGCTACTTCATTTCAATTTAATGTATGGCTAGTGAATGGTGGAGCAATTATCCCCTTCATAAAATGCCTGCTTCTCCATCTTGCAAAATAGCAACAGTAATCTTTCTTCTTTGTCTTGTACTCTCTGGTGTGTTGCTTGCAGTAGGGTGCCATGTGATATTGTCCCACCAACAAGGAAATGAATGGTCATGGGCCCCTGAGATTCTCGAACTGTAACATTTTCAACATTAATGTGCATTCTTTCCTCTACCCTTTGTGCAAAAATACCCGAAAAGCTCTTGGCTGGCAGAGACGTTTGAAACAACTAACTTTTGTTTTCTTCTATGAGACATTTAGATATAATTTAGTGAAGTACTTTGTTCATTCAAAATTGTTTAAAAGCTGACCGAACTTGAAGGCCATTTTAGAAGGGGTTTAAGTATAAACTCATGGAGTGTTTGGGAAACAGGTAGAAATGTCTGTTTTTTAAAGTACATTGAGTAAGTGATCAAAACCAATTATGAATTAAGTATCACCTGACTCGGGAGGCGAGGGGTTTCTCAAAAGATATTTTAAGTGACTTTGAAAAGGAAAGGATCTGTAAGTAGTATGGGTCAGTCTCAAAGGTTAACACATGTAGGGGTTTAAAAACAACTTTACAATTGTGGTTGGGGAGGTGTGCTTCACACACAATCTCCCACAGTTTCACATACACAGACATAGAAAAATCTGGAGGCTGAGTGAGTTGGAACAAGAGGAAGAAAGGAGGGGGGACAAAAATTAGAGCCTAGTATGTTCTCAGAGGTGATGGTAGAAGAAAAGTACAAGTTTATGACAAAGCAATGGTCTCATAGTGGCAATTTGTTAAGTGGTCCAGTGCATACCGGTAGCCATGAGGAATAGTGATCATAATTGCTCACGGAGTGGGAATAGTAATTTTTTACCCCTAAGCTATCAAACGCTTTCCTTACTGTTGCACTCTCTGGAGTTGGAATAGTAATTTTTACCCCTACGCTATCCAGCACTTTCCCTACTGTTGCACTCACTGGAGTGGGAATAGTAATTTTTACCCTACCACTATCCAACGCCTTCCCTACTGTTGCACTCTCTGGAGTGGGAATAATAATTTTTACCTCTACGCTATCTAACGCTTTCCCTACTGTTGCACTCTCTGGAGTGGGAATAGTAATTTTTACCCTACCACTATCCAACGCCTTCCCTACTGTTGCACTCTCATGAGTGGGAATAATAATTTTTACCTCTACCCTATCCAACGCTTTCCCTACTGTTGCACTCTCATGAGTGGGAATAATAATTTTTACCTCTACGCTATCCAACGCTTTCCCTACTGTTGCATTCTCTGGAGTAGGAATAGTAAATTTTACCCCTCCCGCTATCCAACACTTTCCCTACTGGTGCACTCACTGGAGTGGGAAAAGTATTTTTTACCCCTACGCTATCCAACGCTTTCTCTACTGTTGCAGTCACTGGAGGGGTAATAGTCAAATTTACCCTTTCCGCTATACTATGGTAAAAGTATTGTATATGTTTTATTAATATTACGTATATATATATATATATATATATATTACCTACTGGCGTTCGCCAGTAGGTATATATAGTTAGGATTATTTGTCTATGGAACTTTTGAAAATTCTATGTCTAATAACTTTGGCGTTTGTGGACGGAATCGGCTGAAATTTTCAGGAAAATGGCACATTTCGTTTCTGAGCAGCCCCTGAAAATTTGGGGGGGTTTCGTCAAGGGGGGGCCGAGAAAAAAGGGGGGTCCCAAAACGCGTTTTTCCCATGATAATTTCCATAGGGCCTTTGGCCTCACTTTTAGCTCGAACGGCTGAATGGATTTGCACGAAACTTGGCAAAATTGTAGGGACTGTTAGCCCGATGTGCCTTTGCTAGGTATCAATATATGTGCTCCAGTGGATTTTGAGAAATTAACGTTCAAAACAAGATATATATCTGTAACAGCGCTCCGGGCTGCGCTCCGGTCCGCTTACTTTTCGCGAAACGGAACTTTGCGATGCGAAGCTGATTGGCTCCCCGGTGTCTGTCAACATTCTAAACAGTCCGGAGCGGCCGCCATCTTATCTCTCGGTAGGATCGAGAGAGAAGAAGAGGTAAAAAACGAAGGGGGAATTTAATGAAAGGGGGCAAGGTATAGCCCTCTTGACCCCCTAGGAATGTTGTTGGGGTTATTAAAGGGTCCCGTGGGCAAAATAAAAAAAAAATTATTTTTCACGGTAGAAGCGCTTCACGGGCCGCGAACCGGGTCGCAAACTGGTAGCGAAACGGGAATTCGCCATTTTGTGCTTCGTTTTAATTAAATTACTAGGTATAAGGGGGTGCGGGAGACGTATCCTAATCCCTTATGTTTTCTGAGGGTGGCTGAGGAGGCTCATATATGTTGATACATGTCTTCCAGCGGCTGTGCGTGAGCTTTTTTTTTTTGCTGCGTGACGTCTGTTAACGTTCGATTCGATGGAAATCAGGAAGTGTTGACCGCCAATTTGTCAGTGCGATAAAATATTTTGTTATAAATGAATCCTTATTGATAAACATTGTCTGCGCCATCTTGCCTTTTTTCCAATGCCACAATTTTGTCATGCACGGCAGCCATTTTAGATGCCAGGCCGGTCCCAGGCTATCACCTAGCCCTGCGGATGTAGTTTATGGCCCCAGCTGTAGAGAATCCAGAAATGCCAACCCTCCCGATTCAGGCGTGAGACTACTGATTTCAGTGCTAGTCTCCCGCCTCCCGATTTCTGCAAGCAAAAACCCGGGGGCATATTACCAACAACTAGCGATAATTTTTGTCTCTAACTTGTTTAGAGACAAAAATTATCGCCGCACATCGGCGATTTTTATCGCAGATAAACCTTGCTATTAGCAAGGTTTATCGCAAATGCGATAAAAAACGGCCGCAATGCATGAATATCGCTGAAAAGTCAGCGATATTCATGCATTATCGAGCAAATGCTCTTAGCCATGTTATCCACCTCCCATTGGATAACATGGCTAAGAACTGCTCAGGGCAGGTGTTAGCTTTTGGAGATATTCGCGCTTAGCGCGAATATCTCCAAAAGTTGGTAATAGGAGATAGCGATGTTAGGGACTGTTTCCAGTCGCTAACATCTTGGCACGCCCACTTTGCATGTCATTAGTGATAAATATCACTGACATGCAAAGCGGGGCCCAAGATGGTCGCTATCTCCTTTTAGCTGTCACTAACTGGTGTTAGCGACAGCTTGGTAATAGGGAGATAATTTTATCTCCGCTTTCTTGGCTTTTACAGCCAAAAAAGCGGAGATAAACCGCCTTGATAATATGCCCCAGGATTCTTCGGGGATTTCAGCTGACAAGGCTTGGTATTGTGTTACGTGGTAATTTTTCTAGGAAACGTCAGAGGGGCGATGCAGGGGTTCTAGAAGGGGTGATAAACCATTTAAGCCTCATGAACAAGCGCATGGTCTTTTAAAGATCTGTGAAGTACTCGGGGCGGCGGTGTGTCCTCTTTCAGGAGCGGGGGGGGGGGGAGGGGCACTGCCAGCAACTTGCCAGGCCAGGCAGTGTTCAACACTTGCATCACCCTTTCTCTGCCTGCTATTGCGCTCCATGCTTCGGAAAGGTAAGAAAAAGAACGTGCATTTGAGTTTGAAATGTCCGATCCTGTAGCAGTACACTTGCAAAGCCCACACATGACAATAACCCGATTCAAGGCCCCATTCACCCGATTTTTTAAAAATATATAGCACTCCAACAAAGTGGGATTATAAAACTTTATTAACTTTTAAATATAACGAACGGAACAAAAACTGTAACAAACATTTAAACATTTTTGACAAAAAAAAAGCAACAATGGTCAGAAGCTGTCTTTTGTGCGAATAGTCCCAAGGCAGCACAACGTGCTGAGTTCTGGACGGCACCCAGGTGATGTCACCTGGGTGCCGCACTGGTTTTTGGGATCCTACAATGCAGCTCAGAAAAACAGCGTGGGGCGTCCCGGGTGGTGCGGGGGGAGGCCTCGTCAGTAGCGGTCTGTTGTGCGAATAGTCCCAAGGCAGCAGAACGCGCTGAGATGTGGATGGCACCCAGGTGATGTCCAGTAAACTGCCGCACTGGTTTTGGTATCCTACAATGCTGCTCCGAAAAATTGGCGTGGGGCGGCCCGGGGGGTGGGCGTGGGGGAGGCGGCGTGAACGGGCCTCCCCAGGTGGCGGCCATCCAGCTGAGTTGCGCCCGCTCTTGCGGCTACAGCGTCTCGCTCACCATGTTGTTGACTTCCGCCCACTCTTGCAGTGCAGCGATAGGCGGGTGCCACAGGACTCTTAAAATGGCGGACGGCTCTTCGGTTTTGGGCCTGGTCCACTAAAATGGCCCTGGGACACCTTGGAACTCGGACGCTTGCCTGCTAGGGCTTGGGCTCCATTCTCGAAAGCGTCCCCTCAGCCGTGAAGATTCTACAAAAGTCTTGGGGGCCCTCGACTCCTGCAGGCTTCCGGTGGGGAGCGGCTGCCATGATTGCTCGCGGAATGACCACGACGGAGCCACGAGATGGTGGTGCTCTCATGGTGACGCCAGCTTCAGTCTGAATCATCCAGAAACAAGGTGGGGCTTTCATCGTTTAGGAAGAAAAAATGTTCTAAACCAATGAAAAATGTTATTTTTAGGTCATATGACCAAGCCTTCCATCTTTAGGGAACCAAAAGTAAAACGAACCAATGAAAAGTTTGAAAAAACAAGTCACATGACCTGTTATGCGGCATAGGGCTACAAAAAGCGTAGAAAATCCGTTGGCACGTGAGGCGGCGTCAGTAGCGGACCGGTGTGCGAATAGGCCGAAGGCAGCACAACGCGCCGAGATCCGGATGGCACCGAGTTAGTGTCCAGCAAGTTGCTGCACTGGTGTGGCTATCCTTCAATGCTGCGCCGAAAGTCGGCGTGGGGCGCCCCATTGGCCTGTGAGGTCGCGTCAGTCAGTGGGGGCTGTGCGTCTCCCCCAAGATGGAGGCTCCTCGGCTGCAGTGCGGCGCCCCTTATCTTTTCACTCGCCGTCCAACTGAGTTGCGTCCGCACTTGCGGCTACAGTAGGCCGAAGGCAGCACAACGCGCCGAGATCAGGATGGCACCGAGGTGGTGTCCAGCAAATTGCCGTACTGGTGTGGCCATCCTACAATGCTGCACCGAAAGACGGCGTGTCCAGCTGAGTTGCGGTCACTCTTGCGGTACAGTGACTCGAACGCGCCGAGATCCGGATGGCACCGAGGTGGTGTCCAGCAAGTTGCCGCACTGGTGTGGCCATCCTACAATGCTGCGCCGAAAGTCAAATGAATTCAAGTGAGAGGCCTAATTTCACTTGTGTGTGTTGTCGACGCACTTATTATAAGAATCAGACTAAGTTGAAGACTGTCTGAAGCTTATTTGCACCTGCTGCAGCTTCACTATTGCCCTGGTGTGGCCAAAGATCGCCCATGACATAGGCGGCTGGCTCCCGAGGTCCGGCGGAACTTTTTTCCTTTTCCTTTCTGCTTCTTGTCCCACAATCCGTTTCACCTGAAGACACGACCAGGTCCCTGAATGTGTGCAGGGGGACGCTATTGATTGAATGAAAATGGCGGCTTGACACAAAGCTGACTCAAGCGTTGTTGTTGATGCTATACAGACAAAAATTGGTTTTCAGTTAGCACATTCTTCAGGAATTTTTTTTCCATCCAAGGCTGATTGAGAGTTTGTAGAAAAATGGCTTCAGATTTTCCACATATTACTCTTCAACATTCTTCCTAAATGTAACAATGTGAGACTCACTAGGAGAACGGCTGTTTATCTTTCCTTTCAAAATGCTGTCAACAATATTTTCTGAATGGAAGACACCATCTTGTAGCATAAAGGGCCGAAAGGGGTTCTGGTCTGGCCGATGGTTGGTGGAGACATTTTGACTATATCTTGGACCTGCCCGGCCTCGCCCAAAATGTCGCCGGTATAAATGGCACTCGTAACTCCTTGTTGTGTACTGGTTGAACAACCTTGATATCACGCGATATGAATTCAGTTTTGATGCTCATGGCGGGCGGGGACGAGAATTGATTGAATATTTCGACATCCCTATTGATATTAAGTTCTGATGTGTTATTGATTACTGTACTATTGAAAGTTCGAATTAACGTCACCCATGGTACTTGCACGCAAATGTATATCTAGATAACTTTTTGTAAGTGGCCCTGTCGTATTTTAATTACAAAATGTACGTCCACCGATTCCGCAACTGTTAGACACCTTAGTTCTTGCAACCTAATGGCTCGTTCGTTACGTTCCTCTATAATGTAAATGTCTCCTCATCATATACGATTTCAGTTTGCTCCGTGGCCGGCCCACGTGGTTATAGGCCCGTATTTGTATACTGACATTTTCACAATAAAGGTTTTTAAAACAAAACATGGTAGTAGTATTTACATTGGTAAAGTTTTTACTTTTAGTCACTGTTTTAGAATCAGTAAAAGGCAAGTGAAATAAAGCAGTCCAATTACATGACGGATAAAAGGTATAATATGTAGGAACGCAGTAAAGATAAATGGTCAAGGGCAGTTGTGTTTTCTACTCCTGCAACATAAAGTGATCGATAAGAATCTGATAATCAGGCGTATCGGCGAGTAAGACAGCAGGCCGGGTCTCTTTTACTCAACGGCTCCGTCATGGAACGAAGAAACACCCTTTTTCTCGAAAAAGGAATATATTTTACTTGCAGGACAGTTGTAAATTTTCCGGGAAAGTACATTAGCCTGGAATATTATAACATATATGTTATATAAAAAAAAGTTCGAAATCAATAAAAAGCGTATTTTTTAGGTCATATGACCAAGCTTTTCATTATTAAAATAACAAAAGTAAAATGAACCAATGAAAAGTTTTATTAACAAGTCACATGACCTGTTATGCTTACGTTACGCGCTGCGCGCCGCGCCCCGGATCACTTCCGGGTGCGCTAACGCGGCATGTCATATAACGCATTACGCGACAACGTAGGTCAAGAATATAGTCAAAATGTCTCCACCAACCAGCGTTCGGAACACAACCCCTTTCAGCAGTCCAAAAAGTTCTGTAAAATGACAACAGAGGGGACAGGCAACAAGAACCATCAGTCAAAGAGGGGAGGGCAAGTTCTTCTCTACCGGGTCATGTTGGGGCGCTACCGGAACTGATCGAATTGGTAGTCTACAGTGTTTCTGGATGTTTCAGACTAAAGCTGGCGTCAGCATGAGAGCACTACCATCTCGTAGCTCCGTCGTGGCCATTCCACGAGCAGACATGGCAGCCGCTCCCCACCAGAAGCCTGCGGGAGTCGGGGGTCCCCAAGACTTTTGTAGAATCTTCACGGCTGAGGGGACGCTTTCGAGAATGGGACCCAAGCCCTATCAGGGAAGCGTCCGAGTTCCAAGGTGTCCCAGGGCCATTTTAGTGGACCACGCCCAAATCTGAAGAGCCGGCCGCTATTTTGAGAGTCCTGTGGCAGTCGCCTATCGCTGCACCGCAAGAGCGGGAGCAACTCAACTACATGGTGAGCGAGACGCTGTAGTCGCAAGAGCGGGCGGTAAACAGCTGAATGGCGGAAGAGGCACAGTGTAGCAAAAGCGGGCGGAATGGCAACTAAAACGGTAAAGGGGCGCCCCACTACAGCGTGTCTTCAGGTCAAACGGATTGTGGGACAAGGTCCAGAATAGAAGAGTCATCAAAAGGCAAAAAGTTCCGCCGGACCCCGGGAGCCGGCCGCCTATGTCGGGGGCGATCTCAGGCTAAACCGGTGCTATAAGACTTGGGGAGGGGGTCGGAGCCAAGCGTCTTCTCCGAGTCCGTGCCATCACACCGCCCCTCGGGGGCCTCCGTCAAGCGGTTTAGGGAGGTACCATATCACATTGTTTTCAAATGCAGTCAGGTCCACAAACGACACTCACTTACTTTGAGAATAGTGAAGCTGCAGTAGGTGGAAATAAGCTTCAGACAGTGTTACAAGCGCTGCTCAGAACTCTGAACTATGGCACCCAACATCCAGAACTTATGCCATTTGAGAATGGCAGTGACATTGAAGCAACTCAGGGACCAAAACCATTAACGTACTTTCACGTATGAAAATCTTACTTGGGGAGGGGGCAAGAGCGAAGCGCCCCCTCCCAGTCCGCGCCACCACACCGTATGTTGAAAATCTGAAGCCATCGTTCTATAAACTCAACCAACCTTGGATGGAAAAATCTAGAAAAATGTACAAACTGAAAACCAGTTTTGGTCTGCATAGCATCAGTAGCAACGCTTGCTATCAGAGTGCATGAGTTTCATGCTCGATCGATTGAGCTAGCCGGATCGGGCAATAAAAAGTATAAAATAGTTATGTAAATAGTTATTTAATAAAATGTTTTACCCTGTTTCTTTGCTGGTGTGTTGTATATATTTTTAATATTTGCATAGGGTTTGTCGTTATTTTGGGCGGGGTGGGTGACGGAGCCGAGCTGTCTTGCAGCCCTCATGGTGGGGAGCTCAGTTCATCTCACTATTTTCGTATTTCTCATGAAGGGTTGTTCCTAATATTTCTATTTTAGCGAGGTCAAAAAGAGATCCAATTAGTGGCCTACTGATTTTGCTTGATTCCTTTTGTTTTTTTAAACAATTTTTTACTATCTGCAAAAACTAAACAGAGTATTGCGACTCTGTGCTTGTTTGTAAATAGAGAATGAACCAAAGAGAACCAATTCTAAAACAGTAAATGCTTGGATAGCAATCAATCAAATAGAGAGAGAAGCAGGCACGACGGATTACAACGGGGGTAAAGGCCTGCGTTAACTACTCTTCACTATCTGCAAAGAGAGAGTACTACTAAGAGAAAAGAGGGGAGGGGGGCAGCGTTCAAAGCACATTAGCGTGCATAAACACGAAAAAGTTTTTACCTATCACGTACTTGACATTTTACAGCTTTTGATATTTGCTATTAAAAAACCAATGAAATTCACTGAAAAAACCATAGGTTATAGGCCATATATAGTTAGGAATTTGCATTTACAAAACCTTGAAAATTCACTGAAAAAACCATAGGTTATAGACCATATATAGTTAGGGATTAGCCTTTACAAAACCTTATTTTACTCACACAAAACCATTGAAATTTCATATATAGTTAGTTCCACTAACTATATATAGCGCGCACCCGCAATCCACTGCTGATGATGTCACATATATTACATCATTCATGACATGGTTAGTGACATCACTGATGACATCACTGATGACATCTCAAATGACATCACTGATGACATCTCAAATGACATCACTGATGACATCTCAAATGACATCACTGATAAAATCACTGATAACATCTCATTTGACATGACTGATCACATCACTGATGATATCATTCATGTGATAATACCATGAACCTCTTCAGACTCTAATATAACCTTAGATACAATCAGTGTAAACAGACAGTCACAGACTGTCACTCATCCATGGAGTTACTCACACACCTAGTCAGTTATGCAAAAAATCAATCACACCTCCATTTTCTCAACTATACAGTTATACACACCTTACTTATTCAAACATATACTAACACATATTTACTTTATTCTCTTATACAATCCCTGATACATGTTCACAATGATCCATACAGCCACTCACACATTCACTGGCTCTTATGCACAGTTATTTATATATGTCAACTCTCACATGTACTGTGTTTTACATATGTACTTACTTTGACATGTAGCACTGAGATATCCATTCACTCACTAATACACTCATGCACAGTCAACCGCCCATACAGCTGTTTCCACATGCACTTTTGAACCCATACATATAGTGAATCAACTACTCACACATCTATGTACAGAGTCACACACCTCCCAGCCACCCATACACACACACTCAGTTTCCCATACAAATACTTGGACAACCAATGAATAACCCATACAGTTACTCATATAGCTACTGATCAACATATGCAGCAGTTTGTAGAACAACAGATATAATGATGCACAAATTAAAACAGTTTAGTCACTAACCCATGCACTCAGTGAGACACATTTAATCACTCACTCATACAGTCAGTCATGCACCTACTAAATCCTTCATCCAGACACTTATACATCCACTCATTCTTCAATATGTAAGACATATTTTAACTTTACAGAAACATACAGTCACTGGATGTTGTCATCAGTGATGTCATCAGTGATGTCATTTGAGATGTCATCAGTGATGTCATCAGTGATGTCACTAACCATGTCATGAATGATGTAATATGTGACATCATCAGCAGTGGATTGCGGGTGCGCGATATATAGTTAGTGGAACTAACTATATATGAAATTTCAATGGTTTTGTGTGAGTAAAATAAGGTTTATAACCTATGGTTTTTTCAGTGAATTTTCAAGGTTTTGTAAATGCAAATTCCTAACTATATATGGCCTATAACCTATGGTTTTTTCAGTGAATATATATATATATATATATATGTATTAACAAATCAATTTATATGTTTTTTTAACTTACGTTAATTATTTTTTAATTTTAAGGTTATTTAAGTATTTTAAGTATGTTTAAGTTAATTATATTTATTATTTCATTAATTTTTAATTACTTTAAAGCATTTAAAAAAAAAATCGATATTTTGACTAACTATATTTTTTACAACAATATTTTTGATTCGATGTTTTTGTACTTACCTGTTTGGAGATAGGAATTCGATACTTTGGCATTCTATATTTTTTACTCGATATATGGCTGAGATACCCGCGACCCCCTCTCAACACAATCCCCAAGAATTGGGAAACCGGAAACAGTTCTGAACTTTTGGAAGGCGGGAGGGAGTTACCCTCCCAGCCGTATTTATTAAAATATGAAACAAAATCAAAAACATTAAAATAACAGTTTCATATCATGTACAATTTCATATCCATATTACGATGCTTGGCTAACCTTAACACATAGCTAATACAAAGGTTCTCCTAGCCGATACTAACATCCTTACAAAATGCATTTCAAATTGAAATTGTACATCCTAACGTTAAGGGCCAACGGCAAGGTCGTAACCGGTGTCAGATCCCTAAACCAGAACTCCCCCCTCACTTGTGAGGGGCGGCCGCACAGAGGACTGCACCTCATGTGCCATACCAATTTCCCTTGTCTTGACGGGGGCCCCTGTTAACTCAACGCCATCTACGTGGTCGTCCGAGGACTCGTGTGAGGTGTCTAGAAGGTAGCGTAGACCCCCCTCCCCACCCCACACAACTTACCACATCTGCTGTCGCAGATGTCCTGGCCCCGGGAAATTCCCAGGAGGGGCCCGTAGCCCCTCCTATCCAGGGTGGGGCCTTGACCGCCTTCCCTTTCCTTTAGGCGTCCCGTCCTTTAGAAGGGACCGCCTCCCCGTTGAGGGGCCAATGGCCACCTCCCCCCGGGCGCTCCCATCCGTAATGGGTGACGCCCCCCCCTAGGCCGGATAGTTGACCGGCTATCCGGACCCCCCACAAAACTCCTACCTAAAGGTCATGCTGTAAACTCCTTAACCAGGCTACGAGGTCTCCTATGAGTAAGGAATTCCCCACCCGGGACAAATGGACCCCATCTTCTAGGTACATATTGTCCCCCCTGATACAACCATGAGGAATCGAATGCAATGTACTGGTACGGAACAGTCTACCCAGCTTGTTATTCACCTTTTTCACAGAATGATTTAATGCAGACACTGAATTAGCCCCCCGCCACACTTTTCGTGGAATCATATGGGACCATGCAATCGTGCACCCTGGAACTCTTCTCGCCAACCAACTTACGTGGATAGTATCGCCTCGAGAAGTAGTCGTCTACCAGTGGTCACCAAATCATTGCCCCCAAGATGTACTATGAGTATAGATGGCGGTGACCTTGTCCGCCCTAACAAACCCTCGAGAAAATGTTGAAACTGGTCAATACAGAGCCCGCCCCTTCCGTAGAAGGTCACCCTGTACCCGTATTCCCCAGCTGTGTGAATCATGTCACCTGCTTTGAATACGTCCGCGGCACGCCTCACGTATGAGTGGCCCACGACCCACACCACTCTTTCCTCAGCCGGTGATCTCTGACCGCTGGTTCCCAGGTGTCGGGTCGACTGCACAGTCCGCCCCGCCTCATAGGTTTGCGAAACTGTAACCAAACAAAGACAAGAAGCGTGAGTACATGATATCAGCTTCACAACATGTGCAACCGCACATACCTTTTGTAACAATTCGAGGACCAATGCCCCAACTGTTTCACTTTTTCCACACTCAGACCCCTGGCTGTAGCTTCTGTAGCAGCCCCTATCCGGAAGGAATGAGTCCCAAACTCGCCCGGGTTCAAGCCCGCGGCCGAAATTGCCATTGCAAGCACCCGCTGGAACTGAAACCTTGTCAGTGGGGTGGCATCTGCGTGCCTCAGCAATGTCCCCCCCCATGATGCCGCCCTCTGCGCCAAATACTCCTCAACGCATGCAACCGGGCACATGGGAGATCCGGGAATCCGCTGGACTACTACACTGTCCCCGATCGCCCCCTGATCGGTCTTGGACCTGACAAACGAGACAATCATCGTCTCCCCTTTCACTTGAATGTGCTCTCGGCACAAACCACCCCCCATATCCTGCTTGTTCCTTGCCACCAGTTCGCTTACCCGCATAGCCCCATGGAATGCTAATCCAAAAGCGGCCCGGAATAACACTGTTTCCGACTGGGATGAACATGTTGCAGGGAGTACGGACAGTAACAGGGCCAACCTATCCAGACCTATCGGGTGCCTTTCATCTATTCTGCGACCCTCAAGGCGTTGCCACCCACGCAGCGCTTTCTGTACTATGAAAGACGCCGTAGGATCCTGGATACCATGGGCCCGCGCCATGAAGGAAATGGCGGCCCGATGCCTCTGGGCCGTAGCCACCGATTTGCCTGCCCTGCGTAATGACAGTAAAAACTCTATGACAAATTCTTCCTGGCCCCAAAGCTCCCTCCTAGCAGAACCCAAAAAGGACCAATAGGAACGGAACGCCCCTTCATATGCCTTCCTTGTCCTGGGTGCTAAACTCTCTCCCACGAGGTTTTGTAGTTCAGGGCACCGAGAGACCAGAGAGCTTCGGGAAATGGTGCCGCCACCGGGTCCGCTGTGGGCAGAAAACCCCAGAAGGCCTGCATACGGAAACGAGAAAGCGCATCAGCAGCCTGATTCAGCACCCCTGGCACATGCCTCGCTCTAAAGAGCACGTTCAATTGCATACATAGTAAAACAATTTCTTTGAGCAACCTCAGAATCCATTTACATCGTGCTGCCTGACTATTGATACACTCAACCACGGTCATGTTATCAGACCAGAACACCACAGAGTGATCCCTAAACCCCTCAGGCCATGTTTTCAAAGCCACCAGAATAGGGAACAGTTCGAGAAAAGCAATGTTACTTGTAAGCCCACACTTGTGCCACCATGGCGGCCACCTTTGAGCCGTCCAGTGATTGCCAAATATGGCGCCAAAGCCTATACTGCCCGCCGAATCTGTCCACAGCCCCAACTCCTCGGAGGACACCGCCGGCTTGGTCCAGACAACCTGACCATTGAAATCCGCCAGGAATGCCAACCAAATGCGCATGTCCTGGCGAATCTCTGCCGAGAGCCTCGTGCGGTGGTGCCCCTCTTTAAGACCGACCATGGCTTGTGCAATCGAGCGGGAAAAAGGGGCGGGCCATTGGCATTATCCTAAGGGCAAAATTCAACTGACCCACAGTCTGTTGCAATTGATGCAAGTTCACCTTAGATTCCCTAATGCATGCCTCAAGCGAGGCCCTGAATTTCCGCACCTTTTCTTCTGGCAACCGGAAGCAACCTTCTTCGGAATCGAGCTCTATTCCAAGCAACTCGAGCGAAGTTGATGGCCCCACAGTCTTACATGGCGCCAATGGCACACCAAACTGCCTCATCAGGTCACAAAATTCTTTTAAAGCCTGTGCACATTCTGTATCCCCGGCAGCCCCCAGGAACAGAAAATCATCTAGGTAATGCATAACATGCTGAAACCCCGTCATTCTTGTGAATGCCCATTGCAGGAAACAACTGAATTTCTCAAAATAAGCACAAGATATGGAACAGCCCATTGGCATACATTTATCCATGTAATAGCGCCCCTGAAACATAAAGCCCAGGAGACGCTGATCGTCTGGGTGTACCGGGAGCAACCGGAACGCTGACTCGATGTCTGATTTGGCCATCAGCGCTCCGGGCCCCAGGCGATTCAACATGGCGACTCATCATCGAAGGATGCGTACCGCACCGAACAAACCTCCGGGTCTATCGCATCATTAACTGACAGACCTCTCGGAGCTGACAAATTATGAATCAGTCTAAACTCACCCGGGTCCTTCTTGGGGACCACTCCCAAGGGTGAACAAACAAAATTAGGAACTGGTGGCATGTCGAATGGTCCCGCAACCCGACCCCGGGCCACCTCTTTCCCAATCTTCGCTTGCACCACCGCCGTATTATGCAGGACCGATAGTTGGTTCCTACAATGCGCTTTACCCTGAAAATTCCCCACCGGGATGCGGAAACCATAGGAAAAACCGTCTCGCAACACCCCAGCGGAGACATGATCCGGGTATTCACTGAGCCAAGGAATCATTGCCATGGTATCAACTGGTGTAGGTAAAGGCGCCCCTCGGACTATGTCAGACCTGTTTGGTGCTTCCCCTACTTCCGTTATCACCCGTTTTGGCTCTGCACATGGTCTCGGGATGCGAGGACTGTCCACACCCCCCACAGTCGTGCCTAAACTTGCATGACCCCTGGGGCCTCGTACACTTTCCCCTGTTAAAGTTCCAGCATACCCCTTTCTTACCTGCATTGCCATTCGACCTTGGGTGATGCTCATTACTTGCCCCTGCCCGAAAGGGCGCCCCAGATGAATGGCGGGAAAACTCACCCCCGCCCCCCCCCAACAATGGCGCCTTTAACATGCCTGAGTTCTCCATTTTTTGCCAAGAAATGGAGTCGTAACAATCCCACGTCAGGCACGTGTCGAACTCCTTGGCCTTGCGAAAAATATTATCATAGCAAAACCACTCATTGCCCGCATATGTCTGAGAAAATTCCATAATACGTGTCTGGTACACAGGTAACTCGGCCAACAGTTCAGGTCTCCGTTCCCCCATAATTGCAGTGAATATGCCAAATGCTCTGCCCCAATTACCTATCGTCTCATCGACTCTAAAAGCGGCCATTTTGGCGCGCCAAACACTCGGATGCATAAGCTCTTTCTGGACTTTCACATGCTCAATCTCGTAATGATCAGTTAGCAAGGAAAACATGTTTACATATTTCTCAGCCCATATCCGTTCTTTGATTTCCATCGGGATATGCTGAGCCAATTTCTCCCTTCTCGAGGGTACGGACCCCTTCCCCGCAATCGGCATTAGCTGCTTACCTGAGCTAGAAGCTGTAACCGCCGTTGCTGCCGAACTCGTGCCAGCTGCGGGTTGACCTACTGGAGCCTGCGGGGAAACAAACGGACAAGGTGGTTTTGCGGCCTCCCGTGACTGCCGCAACTGCCTCATTAATTGCTTGGCCTCCTCGGCCGTGTCCCCCGGAGCCACGGAACCCCCGCTGCTAGTACCCAACCATGCCGCCAGCTGGGCGGCCAACTCCGGGGGCATGTCCCCATCGTTCACTGGGGTAACCACCACGGGGATCCGCTGGCCCTCGGCGGGAGCCGGCGCGGTAATCTCCGCTGGCCTAGGAGGGCTCGCCGGGGGAGCCTCCGGAACTGGGACCTCGTCCTCATTTGCCCCATTCCTGGCCCTCTTCCTTCTTCCGGCCGGGACCTCCGCCGGGTTGGATCTTTTCGGCCTTCCCGCACCGTCCCTGGCCGCCATTTTTCTCTTCATCTCTGCCATGTCTTTCACCAACATCCGGAGCATTTGGTCGGTGCTGACCTTCTTTGCGACTCTCTTGCCCGGCATTTTCCCCACGTAGGTGAAAGGTCCTGGACGCGATTTGCAGTGCTAGAAGAGAAAAGAGAGAAATTACAAATTTCAAAATTGGCTCTTCGTTCCGTCTCGAGCTCACGTGCAGCGAGGAGGTGCAGCTTCAGAGCACAGGAACAAGAGGATGCTTCCTTGGATTGTCGCTCCTTTTATTCTTCTTTGGGCGGGCGTAAACCCGCCTCCTCCTGCCTCCAGGGGCGTGGCTGACGGCTTCAGTGTCTAGGACAACCCACTCTTGGGCGGGAAAAAGCGCGCCCCGGCTACGCCGCTTTGGGCATACCAGCCGAGACGCGCCTCCCGCCCAAAATGGCTTCCCGGGGGGATCGGGGTACTCCACCATACGTTCGGGGGGACCGAGTGGTCGCCCCTTTCCATTATGGTAGTTCTATATTTTTGTCATTGATATTTTTTCAGTGATCCAAAACAAATGCATCGTAGTGCAGTTCTCAGGGAATAGGGAAAAGACCATGTCAAAAAAGAGGCGGTATGCTGGCGAGTCAGGAAAACCACTGTATACCACGGGAGGCACTATACTTCCCGTGGGGTTATTCCGGGAAGTTTCCAAGTGGCAAAGTGCATGACTTATAGTCAGTCATGCGACATGGCAGGGTTGGGCAAATGTATTGAAGCAATTAATTCAAATCACCCGCTGAATACAAAATACTGTTGCAGGAAAGTGCATAACTGTAAAGAGTCATGCGACATGGCAGGATAGGGCTTAGGCATAATCGGAGGGTCACCAGTCATTACAAATCCCCCGCTATGGACCCGGCAATCATCCGAAGGAACACGGAGCGGATTAGTTGCAGCCTGCTACATGAATCAAGTGCAAAATCAAGCGCAAAAACAATTGACACGGACAATAGACCTACAAGAGGGCCACCCACCAATGTAATTGAACGCAGTAGTCCCACACTCACCTGTAAAACAGTCCGGCAAGAGTGGGAAACTATTCCTCCTCGTCTAAGAAATACGGTGACGTAAACGGAGTGTGCGCCGGGTCACGTGAGCGCATGCAGAGATCGGAAATGTTGTGCGTCCACAGAGCAATACAAAACGCATTGTTCTTGCGGTCAGTTAGGTGCCATCTACTGTAGTGGAAAAATGAGGTAGTGGATCCAGGCAATGTGGAGGCAAAAGGGAAAGAGTATAGCAAAAGGTGGCACACAGTTTTGCGACCCACCTAGTGCTGCAGTCCAAATCCCAAGTGTTACAGCAAGATGTGGGCTGTCATGTGGGAATTGGAGGTGGTGGATCCAGGCAATTTGGAGCCAGGGGGAAGAGTAGCAGAGGTGGCGGGCAACTCCGCGATCCACATAGAGATGAAACCTAGTAACTCAAGTGTTACAGTTAGATGGGTCCTGTCTATTCAAAACAGCAGTGCATACAGAACCCAGAACCCAGGAGCGAGTGTTACCTAGCTTAAGAGCCTGGGTTCAAAGGGTGTGGTAGTGTCACCCCCAAGGGGTATGGGAAAAAAACATCCCACTGTGATCCTGGAGCACGAACAGGATCTGGGTATAAACAAGGGATAGCAATAAACAACTGGTGTCACCACATGAAACTCCAATATGCCCCAACCCTAAAGATATGTATAGGGCAGGGAACAGCATAATTAATTCAAGGCCTACCCAAAGATCAGGGGAAGTTGAGGAGGATGGAAGGTCAGACCTCTCAATTGATGTCTCATAATATGAAGGAGTTCAATCAGGAAAATACCAAAGGGGCACCATAGTGGTATTGTATGGTGTAAACCCATGCAGGAAGTAGGTATTGTGTCACTGGCCCAACAAAGAGAATCTTAATCACTTGGAGAGGGACGTCCAAGGGATATCATAATTAAGTCCCTTACTATCACCCTTCAGACAAAAAACCCATCTCTGCTCTCTATAGAAGAGTACCGTTTACAGTGAGCCCAGGTCTGTAGTGTAATTGGGTTTGTCAAGGAGTTTTATTTGTTTAAAAAGTCTAGTGAGTTTGGTTTTCTTTTTTTTCATCCAATGGAGCAGCTGTTCTCTAATCCTATTTTTAACCTTGCATGTGGGTACACCCACATAGATAAGGTTACAGGGACAATAAAGGTAAGAATGTGAATTAGATAGACTAAGTCATTCTAGAAATGCAAAAGGAATCGCGTGAGAGAAAATCGAACTGACAAAACCAAACATAAAGAGACAGGAAGTAAAAGAGAGAAGGCGAGAAAGGAAGAAAGAGAGGAAAGAGGGAGAGAGCAGGATGTGTTTCAAGGTCTAAGTATAGCCTGCCTTTTTAACCCATTCCCACATTACTTTCTACAGCGTTTGAAGATAAGGGATATTTTTGTACATGATAACCCCCCATTTTGTTAACTGATGCTGTTGCTTTTTTACTCTGACTCACACAGCCCATGTCGACCAGGCTCCAGTGCATATTCTCTGGACCCCTCAAAATGTATGTGCAATTGGCGAATTCCTGCCTGACATATTTACATTAGCTATAGGACCCTAGTATATGGTACCAAGGGTATACCCATGGCTAGTGAGTTAAATGTCAGCAGTGGACTGCACTATTTATTTTGGCATTAAAGTTGTGACAAAGCGAAAACATGGCTCTAGACCTGCCATTGCAGCCCATTCATCAGCTTTTTAACTGCCAACTCGGCATGGCATAATAACGCTGTTTCAATTCCCAAACCTTTCTTTTTGATATTTATTAATCACCTCTACTTTCATAATGCAGGGAGCTACATGTCCTAATGGTGAAAACTCCAAATTACGGGTTTCACTGCAGTACGACCAGTAGTCCTGTTGACTGAAATGGGGTTTCACGAGCCTCTGCGCTAACTGCTAACGTCCATTTGGAACCACCGAATATAGCACTTCATGGTATCAAACAAATTGCCACTGTTGGAAGTGGGGGTCCTTATCCCTCACCGCTGCCACTAAATGCTGGAGGTGGGAGTCCCTGTCCCACACTGCTGTTACCAGGTGCGAGATCCGGAACCCTCCTTACAACATTAGGCTAAGTAAGGACACAGTTTGAGATAGCCTTGCTCTCCCCCTTAGTAGCTTGGTATGAGCAGTCAGGCTTATCTCTAAGGCACAAGTGTACAGCATGTGCAACTACACTCACAGCAACCCAATAATGTCACCACAAATACACTCCACACAAGTTTTTATATTCTTTATATAAGAGAATATACAATATGACCACACAATACAAAACCAACTTATAATAATGGGCAGTATTCCTTCCGGTGGATTGGTAGGATCTAATCCCAGTCACCGCTCTTAAGCAACAGTTCAGCTTACTTCTAACTGTTTCCACAAGGTTAGGCAGGTTTCATTGCTAGAATCACACACGTTGCAAAAGAAAAGAAATACTGCAATACGAAACTATATACTCCTGTTCTGTACAATAGAGAAACACTGCCGTACGTAGTGCCACAGTCATGTACTTTGCAATAGAAGGAATAATGCAATGCGTATCACTACCAGCATGCCCTGTGCAAGGAAGAAACAAAGCAATGTGTCACCCTACAATCATGTACTGTGCAATGAAGAAATAATGCGATGCGCAACGTTATAATCATGTACTGTGTGATGAAGAAATAATGCAATGCGCCACCTTACAAACATTTATTCTGCAAGGGAAAAATAACGCAGTGTATAGTACACCAAGCATGTAGTTCGTCAGGCACAAACAAGGTCAGACGTCATACGACAGTTCGATAGTTCGGTAGCTGCAATAATGCAAGGTGTAATACGACAGTCTAGGTGGTCTTTTAGCAGTTGCCCCCAACATGGATCAATGATGACACACAAATACCACTTCTCAATATGACCCTAGTAATGCCCCTCCTTGGGCCAGCACGGGCCTCGATCTGAGCCGAAGCAACATGCTTGTGCAGCTGACAGAAGCGAGAGGCCAAGAGAGCGTCCCTCTGAGCCTGCACCCCACTCCAGGTGGTGATCCATGTTACTTGGGGGGGAGGGGTGCGACCTCACTCTCCTTCTTCAGCGGCTTGGGCCTTGATCCAGAACTCTGTCAATGGGCACGGCAGGCTCGAGCCGGCAGCGCAGCTCCTCAGTGGCAGCCAGTTCAGGTCGCTACTCTTTCCCTTTGAGGACTCAATGACCTGGCCCTCCTTCCTGCGTTTTCAGTGGACACCCGCACTCAGCACTGGGGAGACTTACTTCGATTTCGGTGCACACACTACCCAGGCACTCCTCACCAGTGCCTCTGGTTGCACCTCGACACTCACTCTGCGCGTCCGAGACTCGCCTCTTCTCCCGGTGCACATGATGACCAGGCGCTCTTCATCAACGCCTCGGCTTGCACCTCGACACGCATCCTGTGTATCTGAGTCTCACCTCTTCTCCCGGTGCACACAATGACCAGGCTGCACCACGACATGCACCCTGTGCGTCCTGGTCTTCTCCTACCAGTGCACACAATGACCAGGTGCTCTTCACCAACACCTTGGCTTGCACCACGACACACACCCTGCACGTCCGAGACTCAGTTTACTCCTGTGTGCCCACGATCACAAGTCAAAACTTCTGAGGGTCTCAAGCTGCAAAAGCACGCATACACTGCGTTGCTTGGGACTTCTCCAGAAACCTTTATGTTCATGTGTTTCCAAACAGGGAGCCAGCACACCTTGGGCCCTTGGGGTGTAGGACACATCACAAAGCACACTCCTGTTTAAGAAGGGCAGGACACCACCCACTGCAATATCCCTTCAGTCTCTTCCTTAGTAAAAGCTACAAACTGCAGGCCAGCCCCAGATCACGAAGCAAGGGTTAGTCTATCCAGCAGTCTCTTCAGCAACTTCTTCCTTGGCAGAGATTCTTCTTGACCGCGAAAGAGGTCGAAGCCTTTGCAGACCCAACCTGTACATTTCGGCATCCAAATCCACACCAAATTCTAGGGGTTTCAGTTCTCTTAGGTATACCCCTGCATGTCTTTAAAGTTATTTGTGCTCAGGGGTCCTTGACCCCTGCCTAAATCAGTTCTGGGTGTCTCCCTGCCAGAATCACCTTTTTTCCTTTGATACAGGGTTTCTGGATCCTCAATCACTCAGCATGAGATGGGTCAATCAATTGGTTTATAGCACCAGTCCAGGCCCTTTCACCTCCCGGGCTTCTCCTCCCCCTACTCTCCAGATGGGGGGCAGCTATCTCAACCTATCCTTGGGTCAAGACCTCTCCCAGCTCCTCTCAGATGCAGACAGTCAATCCACATTCAGCAGAGACACACAGGAATGCTTAAAGCACAAAACTCTAAACACACAGTGGCAAAACCACTTTCACAGAAAGATGTGTTATGACACTGTGAGTTCATACTTACTAAACTTCACTTCTCCATTTTAAACTTATAGGAAACTAGGCTAACAAACACAACACCCAGCCTCTCCCATTCTGTCCTATGGGCAGGATGGCCTTTCAGCAGTGAAAAACGAAATGGATGTTTTTCACTGTCAGGACACACACCTTAGTATCTGTCCTGCTTAAAAGCCCAACTTTCAGGGTTAGAGTGTATGTGCTAGGCATGCTGTCTTGTGTCCTACTTTGCTGTTTGATCTTTGCCCATACCTGAGCCTGCTGGGGGTGTTTTTTGGAGCTCGTTTAACTCCACACGAGGGATGCTGCATCGCTCTGCCACAGCCGGTCTCCCCCTGCTGCCGCAGCTCCTCTCCACCAGAGCGCGGCCGCAGTAGGGGGGGACAGGGACTACAAGGACCGGGAGCCTTTGCGGCCGGAAGCCGCCAACGATAAGTCCGCGCCAGGAGGCGCATAAATTAGAGGAACTCCCCTGCATCGCAGGATCGTGCGTGGGACGCGCCTGGAGAAGCCCGTGACAAGGGCGGGACCGTTTGTGACCATTCGTGACTGTACGGGGCTGGGTTGGGCCACCTTATTAACGTCAAACTAACCGTAAGCATTAACTGTGACTTCTTTTGCATTAAATATCATCCAGGCTAGGCCAGAGTAAATGACAACTCGAAATGATATTGGGAGAAAAGGGGGAGTTGGGGGTAGTGTCATGGGAACGCTGGAAAATTTCATAATAAGAGCAGCCAGCGTGCTCGAAAAAGAAATTGCTCTGACAGAGAGACGTCTCTCATTGGAACTATTATACCAGAGACGCTCATCCATGGGGGCAATAGCAAATTCCAGTACACCACACCAAACTGGGGAAAACAACCTGGTAATTAATGATGTAGGTTCCCCCACTGCCACAATAGATATATCTGCTGCGCAGGGTAGTGGCTTTGTTGAAGAACTAGCTGAGTCCAGTGAATCAAATGATGTTAGTGCAATTAGCGAAAGTACACCACTCCCCAGGACCAGATCCAAAACTAAAAATAATTCTAATTGTGGGGGAAAAAAACAAATAAAGAAATCCCTGTTAATACGCCGAAAACAAACAGGAAACATAGAGTAAAAATGGCGATAATATGAGCTGGAAAAGGAGGAAGTAAGAATAAAATACCTAAGGGTGCAAGTATAGCAGTGCAGACTACAACTATTGAAGAACACATCTCGCCAATAGCTACTTAGAAAACTATAGTTTCTGATATTACCACGACAGACCTTGTAATTCATGCACTGGAAAAAGCTGAATGCGTAGAGGGATTTTTGTCTAAAATGGAACATTTGGTCAAGTCACTCATGCTACCCCTCCTTCAAAGGGTAAAGGGTATAGGGAAGAGACTAGTAAAACTAGAAGAAGTTTCACAGATAAATAACAAGATGTTGATGAGGTATGCTAAATCAATATTGGCCTTAAATACCATGAAATCAGCCAACTCTTTGAGAAATACAAAGAGCCCAACGCTTGAACCCAGTATAAGTAAGGCTGATACACACACGCTACCGTCCATTGGATCTGTCCCTGGGCATACAGATTAAATAAACAAGCCCATAGTTATACCTGGGGAAGCGAGACCGGAGATAGAAAAAGTCACACAGACTAGGGACTTAGTGACTGGCAATAACCATGGGAAGACTGGAGATAATGGATTAGATGAGGGCTTGGGCAAGGACCAACCTGATAGAGCAAGACAAACGAATAAACACCTACCTATCGACTTGCCGCCTGAATCATTTCCATATACTGCGGTTCTAGTAGGGGTTCAAGAATTGGAAGAGGCCAAGTTAGAAAGTTACTCAGAGTTAAAGAGTAAAGTTAGCCATTGGCTGAATAGGTATAGGCCGATTCATACATGGTGAAATCCTCCATGTTTGCAGATTAAGCTGGGTGGGGCAGAGACCGAAAGATAAAAAAGGGGACTGTGTCCTAGTGAATTTCAGAGATAGACAGCGGTAAAACATATCTGTGAATGGAGGTTGGAAAGTCTTGAGAGCAGGATACAATCAGTAGACTTAAGGTATTTTTACCCACCACCGCCCCCAGACCAACGCAATATGCACTTAGAAAGCATGCAGGGAATGTTGTATAGGGATTCTTATAACAATTCCTTTAAGGTCCCTACCCATAACCGTTTTGATATCCTCCATGAACAAGAGGGTCTTGAGGGAGTAGACTGACAGTGCAAGGAAATCTCTACTTTGACCACCCCTGATTTTTCTCCCATGTGTAGGGGTTCAATGATTGCGAAAAATGGTGGAGTAGAATCCTCCCCAACTATAGTAACAATTGCTTTGAAAGACAAACTAGAAACCTCTTTAACTATTGCTTTATCGAACAGGCAGGGGGCTGATAACCCTGCAGGGCAGCCTGGAGTAGAAGATGGAATATATACCCGGAGTGGGCTAGTAGAAGACTTGATCACTTCAACCCATGCGCTGAAAAGTGTTGTCCAAAACAAGGACAAGTTAATTAATGGTAGTTGGACAATTATGTTCTGGAATATTGCAGGCATAACATCCAAGCAGACAGATGGAACCTGGTTGAAATTAGCAAATGAATATGATATATTTAACTGCAGGAGACATGGTCAAAGGAGGCTTATCATCTTTCCGGGTAAAAAACATTTTTTACACCGGCTATAGATTCAGCTTTGGGAAGAGCGAAAGGAGGTTTATGTACCTATATCTCTAACTGTTTGAAATACGATAACATGGAAGTCCCTATTACCAACACATATTACCAAATGGTACAAATTCACATCAACAAAAAGAAATGCCTACTGATTGTAAATTTCTATAACAACATACCAGTTGAGGTTCGGGAGGGGGTAATGAAACAATTCACTACAGACCTCAAACATATGATCCACTGGAAAAATAAGGATGTTTTTACAGTCTGGGGTGGGGACTTTAATTGTCTACTATGTAGAATGGGTGAACGTGGGATATGTGGTACTAACCTTGAAAGGGAAACTTGCTTATCACATTTTGACCATACTAGCTGTGGAAACTTGCTTAATGAAACCATGTTTACATGTGATATGTGCTTTGCAAATAAGGTATGTCAACCAGAGGTGAATTTTTGCCCTACATTTAGTGGGAGAGGATCAATGTCTATAATAGATCTTATTTTGATCTCATCTAGACATGGTAATGAAGTGGCCAACTTCAAAACTTTAGAAATAGCATTGAGTGATCACTACCCACAAACGTTAGAAGTTGTAAATTATGATTTTAATTATGATAAGGGCAACTCAAACAGGGATGCAGTAGAGAATATAGCATTGCACCATCAAAACGGTTATGCTCTGAGATGGACAAAAATAATCCCGGATGACTTCCTTGGAAAAATTATTAAGCACTGTAAAACTAGTTTTGATATATGTTTTGATATAAATTCTTTGGATTCCGCGGTTATTGATCATTTCCAAAATATAAAATGTGAGATAAAAAACAGCTTATGGGTTGACAGTAAAAAACGGAAAAAACAGGACCTTGGACGGTTTGATAAACTCTGTACAATAGCCCATACTAACCTAAAGCAGGCCTTAAAAATTTGCAGTGTGATTATGATTTAATCAAGAAATATCATAAGGCATATAAAAATGCCCAAAAAGAAAGGAAGGAAACCATAAAAAGGGAGGCAAGGGAATCCCTGTGTGAGGCATCTCAGAGTAAGGATGTAGCTGCTTTTTGGAAGGCAGTCAATGCACCCCTTTTCGAGGATCAAGGCAAAGCAAGAATTGAGATAGCAGTAACAGGACTAGAATGGGTGAAACATTATGAAAATCTGTATAGCATGGTGGGTTCCGCGTAAGTGTGAGCGGGAAATCCGTTACGCTCGCGGACTTTGCGGATTTTTGGGAAATCCGCAATCCGCGAATTTTGCGGATTTCCCGCAAAATCTGCAAAAAAAAATCCGTGAGCGTAACGGGTTCAAAAGTTGAACCCCCACTCATGCAACTATTTTACAATGGCGCCAGCAAGCTGCCAGCGGCGTTGTAAAATAGTTACAAAGTTAGCTTGCACAGGAACCACTAGATAAAAAGAAGCAGGTGCTGCTTTATTTTATCTAAGTGCTTCCTGTGCAAGCTAACTTTGTAACTATTTTACAACGGCTCTGGCAGCTTGCTGGCGCCATTGTAAAATAGTTACAGCTCACAGCTCACTCAAGGGACCCCTGCGCCCTTCGGGACGATTGCATAGTAACACACACATGGACGCTCGAACTAGTTGATGCTCAAATTCAGTGACTCATTCATTAGCCCAAAAACAATCGTGAGCGTGGTCGAGGCTGGACAGGTGTGCCTTCTTCCCAAATCTACAGTGGAAAATCAGCTGTGATGCTGGATTGGCTTTGCATCCTTGACTTTCACGAGCGCAATACCCGTGCTGTTCCTGTGACCAGGAGCTTCTTTCTCTTCATCTGCTGAACTGATCTTTCTGTGACCTTTTATTCACACAAGACGAGGCACATACCCTACTGGGCACATTGTGTTCGCACGGGTTTCTGCAAGTTCGCACGCGTTTTGTACAATTTCGCAATTTGCGAAATTGTACAAAACCCTCGCGAACTTGCAGAAACCCATGCAAACATAAAAAATAAAAAAAATCCGCAAATTCGCGGGAATTCGCGGATTTTGCGGATTGCGAGTTCGCAAATCCGCAAAATTCGCGAACGCGAGATTCTCAAAATTCGCCCATGCTTAGTTCCGCGAATGAATCCCGATCAATAGAAAGTCAGGATGAGGCAACTACAAAAAACAATATTTTTGATCTAAATATAACATTAAATTAGGTAATTGTTGGTATTGAGGCCAGTAGGGGGGGGAAAAGCTCCAGGCTCTGATGGGGTTCCTGTCGACATATATAAACACAATATGACTCTATGGGGCCCAATCCTCACTAAACTTTTTAATGCTGCATGCACAGAGGGAATACTATCTTCCTGGTATGAGTCAATTATAATACCAATATATAAAAAGGGGAACAGAGCAAGTTGTGCGTGCTATCACCCGATATCCCTGCTTGACTCTACGATTAATTTTTTTGGGAGGGTAATCCTGAACAGATTACAGGTTTGGGCTGAGGATCAGTCTATATTGAGTAATCTCCAATATGGCTTCAGGTAACATTTAGGGACCATAGAACAGGGTCTTAACCTACACATCCTTTTAGATAAATATGTAAGTGCAAGGAAAAACCGCATATATTTAACATTTGTCGACTTGTCGTCTGCATTCGACTGCTTATCGCATAATAAGTTGTGGCTGATTCTAGAGAAACTTGACGTGGACATAAACCTAATTAACTTTCTGAGAGAATTATATAGGGGAGCACGGGCCACAGTAAGATATGGTAGGAACGGGGAACACACAACACTGTTTAAAATTTCTCAAGGTATATGACAAGGGTGCGTATTAGCCCCTTTCCTACTTACTATCTACATTAATGATCTGGAAAAGGTCCTACTTGGGGAATGCAGAGATATGCCTTCAATAGGTAAAAGTTCAATCTCTGGGCTATTACATGCGAATGACGCAGTTTTGATGGCCCGAACCCCGTTAGCCATGCAGCAGCTGATCACATTTTTTGTAAACTACATGGCTAACTTAGATTTGATGGTTAATACCTCAAAAACGTACTGAATGAACTGCGGACAAGGGGCATTAATGAATAAGAAAACCATGTTTATAAATTCCAAACCCCTGGAATTTACTCAAGCTTTTCCTTACTTGGGCATTTTGTTTACTCAGAACGGTCAATGGAATACAACAATTAAAACTCGTAAAATGTTGTTTGCTAAATCTATAATGGCCCTACAAAATTTTGCAAGAAATATTGGGAAAAAAACGATTGTGGAACTTTAAAAAATATATAGAGCTACTAGTGTTGCTATAGCACTATATGGCGCTGGTATATGGGGCTATGCCAACGGCAAATCTCTACAACTAGTAGAAAATTCTTTCATGCGACACCTCCTAACAGTTCCTAAGAGTGTGGCTGCATTCAATTGTCATATGGAGCTAGGCCAACCCTATATAGAGGACATAATTAAAATCCAGCCAGTCTTATTATGGCATAGGGTGTGGACCACGGAGGAGTGTGTTTTTAACCAAGCAAACTTGAGATATGCCCTGATTGTTGAAAAAAGCCTTAAAATAGGATGGTTGGTGTATGCAAAATCTTTTTCTCATGGAGATCGGCCATAGCGATTACTTTGATGATCCTACTGCTATGTCGTACGTAACAAGAAAAGATTTAAAACGTTAATATATGTTACATTTGAAGGACAAAAGGTATTATGCAGAAATGAAAAAAAGCACTGTGATACAGCATCAATTGGCTCTGATCACTTGTGAAACCCAACCATATTTGAAATTGGAAATGAAAGATTTTGAAAGGTTTTTATTAATTCGTTTTAGAATGAATATTTTATACAGATTTCTTGGTCATCCAAAAAAATGAATGATTGGACCAAGGAATTAAACAAATGTCCATGTGATGAACTGTCAACACAATCGGATATGCACATTCTACTATTTTGTAAATTTTATATTGCCCAAAGGAAAAGATGAATTATGCCGCTATTAAGGATGATGGGATTTAATCAATGTCGCCTAGCTTTTTTAGCTATGCAGAAATTAGATAATGTTTTACCTGTTGCATTAGTTTCTACCTTTTTTTAAATGTTTTTATGGAGTGTACATATATTGTCCTTTTAATGAAATGTTTTTTATGACTGTATATATTTGTAATTTTTAAATTGTGCTTTTATGGATATTTATGTTCATTATCCGAATAAAGAAAGAATTGATTGATTGATTGATATCTGTCCTGCCTTTTACTTACACTGCACCCTGCCCAGGGGTTACCCGGGACCTACCACAGGGGTGCCCAATGTGTATGAAAAAGGGAAAGTAAGGCCTGACAAGTGGTTGCACGTGTCTGGACAACATGCTAACTTAGCAAACTCCACGCAGGCCCTACACTGCAGGCCTGAGTTCCCTTCTCTGCACTCCTTTGCATTACTAGCCCTGGCACACACAGTGCACATGACTAGGCACTTTACTAGTAAGGCACACATACCAATCATGGCCAACCAATTACCATTACACTTTACACAGGGAACACTTGTACTTTGACACTGATCAGCAGTCGCAAAGTACCCAAAGCATCTAAATTGGCCACTCTATGCCAGGTAAACAGTCTAGGGGAAAGGAAAAAGTTTTGGGAACCTTAGCCAAAAAGGCCAGGTCCTACACAACCCCCTCCAAGCCAAAAGCCAGGGTAGACCAATCATTACTTTGATGGAATTCCCAATCTCCGGGCAATAGAACCAGGATGCAGGCCCTCTACCACAGGGACATCCTCCTGTTCCTCGCCTTCCTGCCCCCAGAATCACTACTCCCTGAGCCAGCAATGCTGTTCCATGGATCCCTCCCGGCCGGGGGACCCCTCCAGGGGTGCTGGCTCCTTGCCAACCCCATCCTAGAGTGATACCCTGGGAAGGCCCATCGGTCAGGATACTACCTCCAGTCATCCTGCCCTCCAGGTTAAAAGTGGATTTACCTTGGTCACTTCTAGGGGACCCAGCCCCACTGGCTGGACACTGTCCCACTGGTGTCCCAACTGGGGAACACAACCCCCTCTTAACCTTCCATTTATTTTTCTGGGCCTGCCACTTAGGAATGGTACCCACAAACCTCAGGACTGCAGGAGCTCTGCATGCAGGCCCTACACTGCAGGCCTGAGTTCCCTTCTCCACGTGCCTTTGCATTACTATCCCTGGCACACACAGTGGACATCACTAGGGACTTTACTAGTAAGGCAAACAAATTACCATTACTCTTGACATTGGGAACACTTGTTCTTTGACAATGATCAGCAGAGGCAAAGTACTCAAAGCATCTAAATTGGCAACTATTTGTTGCCAAACGGCCTAGGGGGAAAGCAAAAAGTTTAGGGAACTTTAGCCAAAAAGGCCAAGCCCTACAGCCACATTAAACTTATTCATGAATAATTGCTGAAGTCTGATTTAAAATAACTTTTGATGAATATGTGACTTTAAATGTCACCACTTTCTTGCCCCAATGTTTGAGGTGCTGTTTCTGAATAACTACTGCAATTGTCCCTTGAGACAGCTTTTTCACTCCTGCATAGAGGTGTGAATCACTCTCACAGAAGAGGAACAAAGGGTTTGCTAGAGGAAGGAGCTGTGACCTCCTGCGAGAATGGTAATGGGGCAGTGTAACATTGTGGCTTTCTTAGTTATTCACTAAGTTGTTCCTTTAAGAGATTTAGTTATTGTTCAAAGCAGCTCCATGGCAATGGAATGTATTTGTGTGCTCAGAGTCAGTTGCACCTGACCATTTCAAGCTGATGGATGGGACATTTCCTTCTTCTGAATAAACCTATCTTTGTTCATCATATGGAGGATTATTCTTGATTTTACACTGGCGACAATGATTTGGGGAAAGGAAGGCGATTGCAAGGAAAGAGCACTTTGATTACAGGAAAGCTGTGAAAACTACAGTTGTCCATGTGGGAGATTTAGTCATGATAAGGGCACCTTTAAGTAACAAATCTTCAGATTGGTTTTCTAGACCCCACAAAGTCATCAAAGTTTTGAAATGCTATAAAAACTGAAGACTCTCGCATATGGAATTTGAATAGAGTGATAGTATTCAAAATAAGGCACTTACAAATGGCAAAAACAAGGGAGTTACGATAGAGCCTAATTCTACATTCAAGGCTTCCACTCCGATCCAGCGAGCATGTAGGAAAAAATATGTACAGTAAAAATTCAAGGACTTTGTTATGAATTCTTAAACAGGTAGTTGCCACAGATGGCCAGATTTCAAAGGGGCTACCACCTCTGAGAGGTAAATGTGAGTTAAATTCTTGCTTGCTCACTCTGTGTAGGTAGGCAGGCTGGCATCTCTTCCAGATGGGGGAAATATGCTATAGAACCAGTTTTCCAAGGGGGATGGCTAATTAGTCTGGACACTTCTCAGGGGTGTACCACTGGCTCTGCCCTAGAGAGGAAGGTTTCTAACATTTTAGATTTGGGCAGAGATGCTCTGTGCGATTGTTTAGTACCAACCGCATAGGAAGTGATACAAAGGTAGAAAGGGTTGCCCTGTGCAACTGAAGCCCCATTGACTAGTGAGTCTCCCCCAAACACAAATTCGAGATAATAAATGTAGTTTCTACTTCAAAATGTAAAGGTCACCTTTCCTGTGAGGGATGTTGGATCTGCCTCCTAACCTCTACTTTGTGAATCAGTCTAACTATACGATTTTGTTTTCTATCTCACATAAGGAGGTTTACACTCTCTAAGTGTTGTAAATCATGTGTTACTGCTGCGTTTCTTTTTCCTCAGGCCCCCTTATCATCCCATACAGTGGAGGGGGCCCTAAAGCCTTGTTACATCACTGCCCAGAATCTAGTTGTAACTCTGTCAATCTACTGTAAAGTCTGTTCCCTGCAGTACGAATCTCTGCCAGTCGAAGATTATCTGACCTGGTGTTCATTAGAGCAGCAGCAGATAATGAAGGTGCAGCTTAGCTCCTGTCATTTTAGAGTAAACAAAGTACTACAGAATTTGATCAGAGCAGTCCTGGGTAAGCAGCTCAGACCCCAATCAGCTATCATGTATGCTGACAATTCCCAGATAATCAGGACTACATGCTGTATTGCAACTTCACCTCCCACAGTGATTTCCACATCCTGATACACAAAATGAGACTAATACAACCTGTATTGTTTAGACAATTGAGAGAAAACCTCGCTCAGAGAACATCCAGATCACCTCTGATGGGGTTACCAATGAAGCTAGTCAATATTCTGTAAATAAGGTCAAAAAGGAAGAAGTCAGAGAAGGGGCGGCTGTGTTTACCTCCTGAATAAAACAAATATTACATTTTTATCAATTACAATTGATGTTTAGAGAAAGCGCTGCATTTCCGGACAATAGTGACATTGAACAAGTTGGAGACTTTGCCCTGATTTAGAATCCGGCCTATGAATTAACAGCTTGATACTGCATATGGTGACAAAAGTGCAGCCGACATGCAGGCTGACGTGCGTTTGTGTCGCACATGATAGGTGAAAATTGGTGACGGTACTTGCATACTCAGGCAAGTGATCGGTCTATGGTGCTAATGTGCACGTAGTGAGTGATAGAAAATTAAAGACCTTGGTGTGGTCATGAATCACTCGTACACAGTGGTCCTAAAAATAAGAGGGTGTCCGTCGTGATGGTGAATAAAAACGTGAGATGTACTACATCTATTACTTCTAATACAAAAGTGAAGAGGTGTTTGTGTGACCTCATAGCGTGGTAGTGACAAAGTGCCTATATAGGGTAAAGATCCAGAGAGCACAAATTCATGCAATGTCTGATGGTCTAAGGATAATAATTATTACCTTATACTCCCAATCCACAGTGTGGTTGGAGTAAGTCTGGGTCTTTACAAGCTCAGTTTCAGGCTATATAGTGTGAGGAAAGGAAAAGGAAGAAAAGAAAAAGGACTCATGAGGAGGCTTCTAAAGGAAGAAATGGTGTAACTACTTAAATAAAGTTTCGGGCAGCACAATAAACTATTCCTTACCAATGGGTATTCTGTGTGTTCATACACAGACGAGGCTGGTTACTAAGGTAATCAATGGTAGTATAGGAATGGAGTTGTCAAATCCCATTGGCAATCTTGTAGAGATAATATAGCGCTATATGTAGAAAAGAAGATATGGAAATCATGTGTTACTGTTGTATAGCGCTAAAGGTTGTTTGATACAACTTTTGCTGGCTGTAGATATATCGCACAGTGCCTGCCCAGCTGTTCTAGATGGATAATGATTTAAGGATGAAAAAAGGGGGGGGGCAGTTTTAGGGGGGGGTTTTTTACCTGTATCCCGCTATGTCGTCAGGCGGTGAGCCGGGAGGGGATTCTTAAATCGTGCCGAAGTGAGGAAATGAGTATGTATCCTCTGAGGCGGTGTGCTGTCAAGTAAAAACAAGATATGGTGAGAAAAGCTGTCCATAGGGACCCGCGTTAGGAGCAAGTGCGCTCGATGCGTATTGAGCAAAAACGGGTTGTTGGTGAGTAACACAGCGGTATTGAATTCGCTCTTACCCGCTTCAGGCAATCCCTCCTCTGTTTGTTCCCGGCGGTCGTCTCTCGTGTACGAACACGTGACCCCGGGAGAGGAGGGATTAAATGGAATTGAGTGGACATAGAAGACGTCTTAACGGCGATGCAACTATCAGCGCCATTGTTAAGAGGTGAACTCTAAGGGAAACGGAGGGCATCTATGTGTTTGTCCAAAGTCTACAATGGAGGAGCAATGGCAATACACTATTGTGTTTAGTTAGTCAAAAAGTCCCGATATTTCCAGAAAAGGTAAATAACTTATTATTCCTGTTCCGGAATAAAATTGTTAAAACGATACTGGCTATTTCCAGAAATAGTCATTAACTCTTTATTCCTGTTTCGGAATAAGATTGTTAGAACGACACTGGCAACGTGTGTCAGTTCCATAAGTCCATCGTCATCTGCTTCCAATTAGAGAAAAACGTAGAAAAGAAAAAGTATGGCGTCAAGCATGCAGAATCACCCCAAATGTGGCCGGATCATTCATACATAGGGTGCATGTACGAAAGAAAGTGTATAGATTCGTGTGAAATGTGACAAGACACGGGGGACACGTCATACCCCCGTACATTTGAAAGTATACACATATGTTTGTACAAAGTTTTTCAACACAAATGCGTGGAATCTGCAAAAAAGCGTAACAGATGTTTTGTAAGTCATAGACATATGTCTGTAGTGAAGGACTTCGTGACAAAAAACATATAGCCCTATGAATTAATACAAAATACAAAGTTGTCTCAATATATTAAAACACAGTAATGGAAAACATATCACTCCTAGAGAGAGGAAACTCTCATATTTTCTTCTGTTACTATCCTCTTGGAATTCAGAATTGTTGTGTAGGAAAATGATGTTTTTACCAAAACTGTATACAGTGTGCACCAAGGATCCCCCCGGTGAGATTCTAATCCCCCAGGAAATATTGCAGCTCAGAATCGTAGTTAAGCCCATGTTCTACGCTGCGTAAGCGCATGATCCATGTCGCCTCCCTACGTCTGAGCATCAATTCACGGTTGCCCCCTCTGATATTGAGGGGAATTAGATCGATTCCAAAAACACGTACTTTGATGTCGTCCTCATTAGGTTGACACTCTGCAATATGAAGGGCTACCGGGTATCTAGCGTCCCTCCTTTGTATAGCTCTCATATGTTCAGCTATCCTCTCCTTGAGGGCCCTGATGGTGCTCCCTACATATATCTTGCCACACTTGCATTCAATAATGTACACTACAAACTTACTGAGGCAAGTAATGTTGTGTTTGATCTGGTAGACCATTCCATCATGACTAGCAAAGTTTTTTGTGCCGTGTTTACCCCATATACACATAGAACAGAATCCACATCTGTGGAAGCCAAGGCCTCGTGTAGATAGCCAGTTCTGTGCTGTGGTGTTAGGGGGAACGGTGGGACTCAGTTTATTTCTCAAGGTGAAACCTTTCCTGTAAGTGATGGAGGGTCTGTCCGATATAAATTCCTTCAGTGTGGCGTCCTCTGATAGAAGTTTCCAATGTCTGTTCAGACTCTTTCTAGTGTGTTGGTTCAATGCATTGAATTCAGTTATGAATCTGACGTGTTGGTCAGAGGATTTCACTTCAGTACGTGTTTTTAGACAATCAGGTCTTGTGATGGCTTTTGTTTTCGTCTCAGCTTTTCTGAGGGTAGTTTTAGAATAGCCTCTGTTTAGAAATCTGTTATTCATGTTTGTGATACAGTTGTCCAGTTCATGATGGAATGGTCTACCAGATCAAACACAACATTACTTGCCTCAGTAAGTTTGTAGTGTACATTATTGAATGCAAGTGTGGCAAGATATATGTAGGGAGCACCATCAGGGCCCTCAAGGAGAGGATAGCTGAACATATGAGAGCTATACAAAGGAGGGACGCTAGATACCCGGTAGCCCTTCATATTGCAGAGTGTCAACCTAATGAGGACGACATCAAAGTACGTGTTTTTGGAATCGATCTAATTCCCCTCAATATCAGAGGGGGCAACCGTGAATTGATGCTCAGACGTAGGGAGGCGACATGGATCATGCGCTTACGCAGCGTAGAACATGGGCTTAACTACGATTCTGAGCTGCAATATTTCCTGGGGGATTAGAATCTCACCGGGGGGATCCTTGGTGCACACTGTATACAGTTTTGGTAAAAACATCATTTTCCTACACAACAATTCTGAATTCCAAGAGGATAGTAACAGAAGAAAATATGAGAGTTTCCTCTCTCTAGGAGTGATATGTTTTCCATTACTGTGTTTTAATATATTGAGACAACTTTGTATTTTGTATTAATTCATAGGGCTATATGTTTTTTGTCACGAAGTCCTTCACTACAGACATATGTCTATGACTTACAAAACATCTGTTACGCTTTTTTGCAGATTCCACGCATTTGTGTTGAAAAACTTTGTACAAACATATGTGTATACTTTCAAATGTACGGGGGTATGACGTGTCCCCCTTGTCTTGTCACATTTCACACGAATCTATACACTTTCTTTCGAACATGCACCCTATGTATGAATGATCCGGCCACATTTGGGGTGATTCTGCATGCTTGACGCCATACTTTTTCTTTTCTACGTTTTTTTCTCTAATTGGAAGCAGATGACGATGGACTTATGGAACTGACACACGTTGCCAGTGTCGTTCTAACAATCTTATTCCGAAACAGGAATAAAGAGTTAATGACTATTTCTGGAAATAGCCAGTATCGTTTTAACAATTTTATTCCGGAACAGGAATAATAAGTTATTTACCTTTTCTGGAAATATCGGGACTTTTTGACTAACTAAACACGATAGTGTATTGCCATTGCTCCTCCATTGTAGACTTTGGACAAACACATAGATGCCCTCCGTTTCCCTTAGAGTTCACCTCTTAACAATGGCGCTGATAGTTGCATCGCCGTTAAGACGTCTTCTATGTCCACTCAATTCCATTTAATCCCTCCTCTCCCGGGGTCACGTGTTCGTACACGAGAGACGACCGCCGGGAACAAACAGAGGAGGGATTGCCTGAAGCGGGTAAGAGCGAATTCAATACCGCTGTGTTACTCACCAACAACCCGTTTTTGCTCAATACGCATCGAGCGCACTTGCTCCTAACGCGGGTCCCTATGGACAGCTTTTCTCACCATATCTTGTTTTTACTTGACAGCACACCGCCTCAGAGGATACATACTCATTTTCTCACTTCGGCACGATTTAAGAATCCCCTCCCGGCTCACCGCCTGACGACATAGCGGGATACAGGTAAAAAAAAAACCCCTAAAACCGCCCCCCCCCCTTTTTTCATCCTTAAATCATTATCCATCTAGAACAGCTGGGCAGGCACTGTGCGATATATCTACAGCCACCAAACGTTGTATCAAACAACCTTTAGCGCTATACAACAGTAACACATGATTTCCATATCTCTCTTCTTTTCTACATATAGCGCTATATTATCTCTACAAGATTGCCAATGGGATTTGACAACTCCATTCCTATACTACCATTGATTACCTTAGTAACCAGCCTCGTCTGTGTATGAACACACAGAATACCCATTGGTAAGGAATAGTTTATTGTGCTGCCCGAAACTTTATTTAAGTAGTTACACCATTTCTTCCTTTAGAAGCCTCCTCATGAGTCCTTTTTCTTTTCTTCCTTTTCCTTTCCTCACACTATATAGCCTGAAACTGAGCTTGTAAAGACCCAGACTTACTCCAACCACACTGTGGATTGGGAGTATAAGGTAATAATTATTATCCTTAGACCATCAGACATTGCATGAATTTGTGCTCTCTGGATCTTTACCCTATATAGGCACTTTGTCACTACCACGCTATGAGGTCACACAAACACCTCTTCACTTTTGTATTAGAAGTAATAGATGTAGTACATCTCACGTTTTTATTCACCATCACGACGGACACCCTCTTATTTTTAGGACCACTGTGTACGAGTGATTCATGACCACACCAAGGTCTTTAATTTTCTATCACTCACTACGTGCACATTAGCACCATAGACCGATCACTTGCCTGAGTATGCAAGTACCGTCACCAATTTTCACCTATCATGTGCGACACAAACGCACGTCAGACTGCATGTCGGCTGCACTTTTGTCACCATATGCAGTATCAAACTGTACATGTCTAGACTATAATTTGTCTACACTGTTTTGTATTATCAGCCCTGAAGAGTCGTGTTTGACTTATCCGCACACGATGAAACACGTGTCGGCGATTGATATCATTCTTAAGTCTGGAGTAAAGTTAACATCTTGCTGTAACAAGAAGTATCACACCAAAGAACCTGCGTCTGCGTTTCCTTTTACTGTTGGTCATTGAACCTTGTTTTGATATGCACACATGTAGTTGCGAGAGCTTATTTGTTGTTAAAATTGTCTTGTCTTTGACTTGTTTAGACGGTTAAGGGTGTTTTGCCGTCTGCTCTTTACGCACTACACAACGATACGTTTGCTCTTTACACACTTTGTAACGTTTCAACCCAGGCAGTGCACCCCCTTAGTCCTAATTTTCTAAAAAAACCCCATGCTCAGTTTTTCTGATTGGCTTTAGGACTGGGTGCCTCCACGTTACCGATCTCACTTTAGCAACTCACACATAGCAGTTTTTTTTGTCCAGTACAAAATGGACAGAGATAAAGCAGCAGCAGATCTCTTTGAAAACCTAGCCAAAGGCATGCCCACACACCAGGCATCGGCCGCAGCGGGTCCTGCACGAGTTGAGGGTCTTAGAGACAAATTTCTGAAACTAGAGAAACTAAAAAAACAAGAAAATTCCAGATGGTGGGATGGGGCCACTCTTAAGCACTATTTGAGACTCAAGATAGTTCCGAGGGGTTTACGGTCCCACATCTTCCCCACCTACGATGATCTCGACCGAGATCTCATGGTCAAGTGGGAGGATTCACTAAATCAGAACTCTACCACACTTATGGACATCCTTATTGAAAGTGCTGACCGGAAAACCGCTAAGCTACAGACAGAAATCTCTAACATAGAACAAGAGATTAAAGATCTAAACAAACCCGAGGCCACCGTGAAGAATTACACCCTACTGGATGAAATTCTGCTCAAACACCAGACAGAAATAAAAAATAGAAAGGCACGCCAAATCAAGAGGGACGAGGTGGACTACAAAAATGGGAGGGTTTATACCTTTGACCACAAATACGACTCACTGATCCCCAGACCAAAAAATAGTTCCCAACCTGGTAGACCTGACACTTCCAATTCCGCTCACTCTAGCACCACCTCTCTGAGTTCTACCGGACTCAGTGACATTGAGAACGAGATTCTTGCCAATGCACAACCGATCAATTCAACCTTTTTTTTAGAAGTGGAGCGAGTGAGGAAGGGCAACAGAACCCAACCTCCAAAGGCCGCAGTAGACCTAAACCCCATAGGGGCAAACGCGGCAACAAGCGAAGAATATCGCAGGAAGTTAAGATCGGGGACACAGAGAAACTAGCTACACCTGCTGATGGTGTCCAAGTCATTAATCTCTCCTCGATATCATTGACACCAGACATGATTTCCTTACTAAGCAAAGGCCTCAATTTCAATCCATATGCCACAGGTGACTTGTGTCAAACTAAAATTGATCTTTTTAAGTTCACACGAAATCTGAAACTAAAGAAACATTTTGTGGGATCACAACAGTTACAAAGACAACCTACCCTTGTTCCCAATGTATTTGATGATGTACCGTTAACTATTAAAGATGTACAAGCAACACACCTGCTTCTTTCTCTAACTGACAGGGAAGATAGTCCATTAGAAATGGAACAGTTACTGGAAGAACTTGATGTGGAGACAGACTATAGCATAACGAGTGGTCTGAAGAGCAAATCCAGGTGGATACCTACTTTATCAGGGGGCAACAACATTGATAACTTTCACAAACGTGTTTTGGATGACCTGGACAGAACAAATACCAGAAACCTAAACACCAAATTTAAGTACAAGGATAATCTAACCAGAGGTGAACAATCGGCTCTTTCAACTCTCAGCAAGAACCCCAGTATCATCATTAGGGAGGCTGACAAAGGGGGTAATGTAGTGGTCATGGATCTTGTTGACTACAACAATGAGATCCTTGGCCAGTTAAATGATTGTCTTTGCTATGAGTCACTCAACTACAACCCCACAGGTCCACTCACCAAGCTAATAAATGAACAACTGCTACAATGGAAACAATCAGGTCTTTTAGATGACAATGAATATCTGTATCTCAAGGTTCTTAAACCCACACATCCATGGCTCTACACTTTGCCCAAAATACACAAGGATAAACCATTCCCACCTGGCATACCAATTGTGTCGGGGATTGGGGGTCCCACTGAAAGAGTCGCAGAATACGTAGATCTCTTTTTGGGACCACTAGTGAAAAACCTTCCTTCATACATACAGGATTCAAAGCATATACTTAACATCATGGCGGATATTGACTGGCAGAAAGACACTATACTAGTCACCATGGACGTGGTGTCTCTTTACACCAGCATCAACTTAGACCTAGGAATTGCAGCCATTACCAAGGTTCTTTCTAATAGACCAGCTTCACTATGGGCACACACTAACATGTTGATTCAAATGATGAAGATCATCTTGGAGAACAACTTCTTCATGTTTGATCGAAAATGGTACAGACAGAAGAAAGGAGTAGCAATGGGCTCCAAATTTTCACCCTCTTTTGCAAATCTCTTTATGGGAGCATTGGAGGCTGACCTTATTTGGGGCACCAAAGGGAGACAATACACTGACTCCATAGTCTTCTGGGGCCGATACATAGATGACTGCTTTCTCCTTTGGTCCGGAACTGAGGAACTTCTTCATTCCTTTCTTGAACATCTCAACACCAACACTTGGGAAATCAGTTTCACAATGCATCACAGCAAAACCAATATCGAGTTTTTAGATCTGGAATTCTATGTCAAGGGCAATGATCTGCACTCGAAACTTTTAAGAAAACCCACAGCATGTAATTCTGTACTACATGCTTCCAGTTTTCATCCTGAACATCAGATACGATCAATCCCTTATGGGGAATTTCTCAGGGCCAAACGAAACTGTAGTGAAGCCTGTGAACTGGACAACTGTATCACAAACATGAATAACAGATTTCTAAACAGAGGCTATTCTAAAACTACCCTCAGAAAAGCTGAGACGAAAACAAAAGCCATCACAAGACCTGATTGTCTAAAAACACGTACTGAAGTGAAATCCTCTGACCAACACGTCAGATTCATAACTGAATTCAATGCATTGAACCAACACACTAGAAAGAGTCTGAACAGACATTGGAAACTTCTATCAGAGGACGCCACACTGAAGGAATTTATATCGGACAGACCCTCCATCACTTACAGGAAAGGTTTCACCTTGAGAAATAAACTGAGTCCCACCGTTCCCCCTAACACCACAGCACAGAACTGGCTATCTACACGAGGCCTTGGCTTCCACAGATGTGGATTCTGTTCTATGTGTATATGGGGTAAACACGGCACAAAAAACTTTGCTAGTCATGATGGAATGGTCTACCAGATCAAACACAACATTACTTGCCTCAGTAAGTTTGTAGTGTACATTATTGAATGCAAGTGTGGCAAGATATATGTAGGGAGCACCATCAGGGCCCTCAAGGAGAGGATAGCTGAACATATGAGAGCTATACAAAGGAGGGACGCTAGATACCCGGTAGCCCTTCATATTGCAGAGTGTCAACCTAATGAGGACGACATCAAAGTATGTGTTTTTGGAATCGATCTAATTCCCCTCAATATCAGAGGGGGCAACCGTGAAATGATGCTCAGACGTAGGGAGGCGACATGGATCATGCGCTTACCCAGCGTAGAACATGGGCTTAACTACGATTCTGAGCTGCAATATTTCCTGGGGGATTAGAATCTCACCGGGGGGATCCTTGGTGCACACTGTATACAGTTTTGGTAAAAACATCATTTTCCTACACAACAATTCTGAATTCCAAGAGGATAGTAACAGAAGAAAATATGAGAGTTTCCTCTCTCTAGGAGTGATATGTTTTCCATTACTGTGTTTTATTATATTGAGACAACTTTGTATTTTGTATTAATTCATAGGGCTATATGTTTTTTGTCACGAAGTCCTTCACTACAGACATATGTCTATGACTTACAAAACATCTGTTACGCTTTTTTGCAGATTCCACGCATTTGTGTTGAAAAACTTTGTACAAACATATGTGTATACTTTCAAATGTACGGGGGTATGACGTGTCCCCCTTGTCTTGTCACATTTCACACGAATCTATACACTTTCTTTCGAACATGCACCCTATGTATGAATGATCCGGCCACATTTGGGGTGATTCTGCATGCTTGACGCCATACTTTTTCTTTTCTACGTTTTTCTCTAATTGGAAGCAGATGACGATGGACTTATGGAACTGACACACATTGCCAGTGTCGTTCTAACAATCTTATTCCGAAACAGGAATAAAGAGTTAATGACTATTTCTGGAAATAGCCAGTATCGTTTTAACAATTTTATTCCGGAACAGGAATAATAAGTTATTTACCTTTTCTGGAAATATCGGGACTTTTTGACTAACTAAACACGATAGTGTATTGCCATTGCTCCTCCATTGTAGACTTTGGACAAACACATAGATGCCCTCCGTTTCCCTTAGAGTTCACCTCTTAACAATGGCGCTGATAGTTGCATCGCCGTTAAGACGTCTTCTATGTCCACTCAATTCCATTTAATCCCTCCTCTCCCGGGGTCACGTGTTCGTACACGAGAGACGACCGCCGGGAACAAACAGAGGAGGGATTGCCTGAAGCGGGTAAGAGCGAATTCAATACCGCTGTGTTACTCACCAACAACCCGTTTTTGCTCAATACGCATCGAGCGCACTTGCTCCTAACGCGGGTCCCTATGGACAGCTTTTCTCACCATATCTTGTTTTTACTTGACAGCACACCGCCTCAGAGGATACATACTCACTTCCTCACTTCGGCACGATTTAAGAATCCCCTCCCGGCTCACCGCCTGACAACATAGCGGGATACAGGTAAAAAAAAAACCCCTAAAACCGCCCCCCCCCCTTTTTTCATCCTTAAATCATTATCCATCTAGAACAGCTGGGCAGGCACTGTGCGATATATCTACAGCCAGCAAACGTTGTATCAAACAACCTTTAGCGCTATACAACAGTAACACATGATTTCCATATCTCTCTTCTTTTCTACATATAGCGCTATATTATCTCTACAAGATTGCCAATGGGATTTGACAACTCCATTCCTATACTACCATTGATTACCTTAGTAACCAGCCTCGTCTGTGTATGAACACACAGAATACCCATTGGTAAGGAATAGTTTATTGTGCTGCCCGAAACTTTATTTAAGTAGTTACACCATTTCTTCCTTTAGAAGCCTCCTCATGAGTCCTTTTTCTTTTCTTCCTTTTCCTTTCCTCACACTATATAGCCTGAAACTGAGCTTGTAAAGACCCAGACTTACTCCAACCACACTGTGGATTGGGAGTATAAGGTAATAATTATTATCCTTAGACCATCAGACATTGCATGAATTTGTGCTCTCTGGATCTTTACCCTATATAGGCACTTTGTCACTACCACGCTATGAGGTCACACAAACACCTCTTCACTTTTGTATTAGAAGTAATAGATGTAGTACATCTCACGTTTTTATTCACCATCACGACGGACACCCTCTTATTTTTAGGACCACTGTGTACGAGTGATTCATGACCACACCAAGGTCTTTAATTTTCTATCACTCACTACGTGCACATTAGCACCATAGACCGATCACTTGCCTGAGTATGCAAGTACCGTCACCAATTTTCACCTATCATGTGCGACACAAACGCACGTCAGACTGCATGTCGGCTGCACTTTTGTCACCATATGCAGTATCAAACTGTACATGTCTAGACTATAATTTGTCTACACTGTTTTGTATTATCAGCCCTGAAGAGTCGTGTTTGACTTATCCGCACACGACGAAACACGTGTCGGCGATTGATATCATTCTTAAGTCTGGAGTAAAGTTAACATCTTGCTGTAACAAGAAGTATCACACCAAAGAACCTGCATCTGCGTTTCCTTTTACTGTTGGTCATTGAACCTTGTTTTGATATGCACACATGTAGTTGCGAGAGCTTATTTGTTGTTAAAATTGTCTTGTCTTTGACTTGTTTAGACGGTTAAGGGTGTTTTGCCTTCTGCTCTTTACGCACTACACAACGATACGTTTGCTCTTTACACACTTTGTAACGTTTCAACCCAGGCAGTGCGCCCCCTTAGTCCTAATTTTCTAAAAAAACCCAATGCTCAGTTTTTATGAATTAACAGCTGTCAGGGAAGCAGTGGACTTTGGGGCATATTATCAAGGGGGTTTATCTCCGCTTTTTTGGCTTTAAAAGCCAAGAAAGCGGAGATAAAATTATCTCCCTATTACCTAGCTGTCTCTAACACCAGTTAGCGACAGCTAGTAGGAGATAGCGACCATCTTGGGCCCTACTTTGCATGTCAGTGATATTTATCACTAATGACATGCAAAGTGGGCGTGCGAAGATGTTAGCGACTGGAAACAGTCGCTAACATCGCTATCTCCTATTACCAACATTTGGAGATATTCGCGCTAAGCGCGAATATCTCTAAAAGCTAACACCTGCCCTGAGCAGTTCTTAGCCATGTTATCCAATGGGAGGTGGATAACATGGCTAAGAGCATTAGCTCGGTAATGCATGAATATCGCGGACTTTTCCGCGATATTCATGCATTGCGGCCGATTTTTATCGCATTTGCGATAAACCTTGGTAATACCACAAGACTGAGGGGCTCATTTACAAGCCCTGTGTGACGTCAGAATGTCATTTTTTATGATGTTCCGGTGGTGCACAGGGCTTAGCCAAACCCACAAGGCCATGTAAAGCCACCCTGCCTGACTTTTCATGGCTTTGTAGATATGAAGTGAGGCAACGCAGCGCAAGTCGCTGCATTGCATCACACTACGATGGGGAGGCGTGCCATAGGCATTACGGTTAGTGTTCCTACATAACACCCATGTCATTTGACACATTCTCAGATTGACAACAAGTTGTAAACCTGTGAATGAGTCAAAAGCCTACACCTCCCAGGAGTGGTGTGAGGGACGTGCAACGAGGAGGAATAACTATATTTTTCCTCACTTTTCCTCTTCTGCAGCACACATAGAAAGAGGAAATCCCCTCCATCGATTGGTTTTGTGCAGGAAGGTTTAGGTTTACCTTTCTGCACAAAAACAAACATCCCTCCAACGCTGACACCCTTGCACCATGGTGCATGGCAGCCAATTGAGCGCCAGTGCAGGGAAAGAGGACAGGAATGTGATAGATAGATACAGTGCATTTCTGAAGAAGGCCCAGAGAGTTCAGGGAACTGAAGGATTTCTATCTATGAACCACCAAAACAGTGGTTCATACAAAGCCATTGAAAACCATGTTAGTTTTCTATAGTTTTTTCAGTCCCTCGCTGCCAGTTAAACTTGTGAGAGTCCAGGGAAGAAAGGGAGGAAAGGGAGAGGTAGGAAGAAAGGGGGCAGGCAGAAAGGGCCGGAGGGGAGAATCAGTGTGCCAACAACATTAAGGAGTGTAAAGTAAGCAGGCAAACAAGTGACCGAGACTAAAGGGGAAGGGTGAGTCAGCTACAGAAAGCGACATGTAGCCCCCAGAGGCTCTTATTGCCAGCAGCAAAAGTCCTATGGAACAATCTTCATTATCCAGCTCTGAACATACCTGTAGCAGCTGCTTCTTCAGTATCTGGCCAGGGCTCTAGGGCTCTTGTGGGTCCAGGTCTCCCTCTAGCAGTTCCTAAGCATCTGTGCCCTTCTGCCCTCTCTCTGGTAGACCACAATTATCTGAGCTTTATACACAGCCTGCTCCTAGCCTGCCTCTAAACCTGTCGGCGATACATAAACCTCATCCCCTATGCATATAACCCCTATTTAGAAAACAAAGAGTGGTAAAGCTGGCAGAGTCCCTCATAATACAGTTGAAAATGAGCTCATATAAAGGTAATCTGGTGCAGTCTTATGCCAGCTGGCGATGACAGGGCAGGGGGAGCTCACTGTCTGAATAGTAGGGAACGGTGAAGCAAAGGTGTTACAGGCTCTAAAGCAGGCATAGAAAACGGGCCCACCATACCTCATTCTGGAGATTCAAAGGGCACTTCACCTCCCTACGCCAAGGTCCCACTGCACCTTCTGCTCCTTCAGTAGGAACTGCCCTGAGAGTAGCTGTTGTTTTTTTTTGGGTGGTCTGTGATTAGTCTTCCGCCAAGGGCAAGGAGAGCCCACATCCAAATCAGTCACAAGTTGGAGACTAATGGAAAGTAGAGCATGTCCAACTCTTGCCAACTCAGCCAAGAACCCGTTATTTTCCTTCAGTTTTTTTTCCTCAGCATGGTGGGAGACAACCATCAGAATGCCAGTGCAGTCTCCCGGATTGGACACATTAGGCTGAGGAGCAGCTCAAGCAGACAATGTCTGCGCAGCTGGCAGGCAGTCTTAGCGGGGTAGAGTTCTGTCTGGATCACCCAGTACAGCCAGGGGCCCATACCTGGACCTTGTTAGAGGCTTGGTAGTTTTGTCTGTGAAGGCAGGTATGAGCTAGAGAGAAGGGTGACAGTGTGGGATGAGAAAGTGGATTTGAGGGTGTGGAGGCAAACCGGGAATGGATGGAGACTTCTTGCCAAGTGTGAAGGGGACTAGTAGTCTACCTTGGCCCAGTCAGCTGCAGAGCCCAGTATCAGTCCCCCTCTGTCATTTGCTCCAGAGCATGTCAGGAGGCCTCACTGGGAAAGTCAGTTGTGATACCCAGATGGAGCATGGCTGTCTGATGAGCAGCCCTAGTGGGCACTGTTTGCATACCCGTCAGACAATCGTAGGAACGGAAAGGGCACTGAGGCACTTCTTTATCAATATTTCATGCAACGCAGTAAGCCCCCTCTGCACTGCATGAACGAGCAGGTATACACAATATTTAACATTAAATGGCGCATTCCTGCTCTTGGCCTGCGCTGGTGCACAAGCTGCTGCCTAGCGCAAATGCAGGCACTCTTGAACAATGGTGCAAGGGTGTTTGCGGTGCGGGCAGAATTATTTTTGGGCAAGAAGGGGCTTCTTCCTTCTCAAAAACAATCCTCACAGGCATGTTCCTCTTCCTACCTGTGCTGCAGAATATACAATTCTGATGAATTCACAAGGCTACCAATGTTGATAACTCTGGGAATGTGCCAGAATGTATGGGTGGATGCATGAGAACGCCAACACTCCAACCACTGCAGTCTTCCCGGCCGCATACCAACCCAATGCAGCGATTTCCACTGCCTTGCATTACTGTAGATTTATCAAGCCACGCAGAGCCTTGCAAGGTGGCTTTGCTTGGCTTGATAAATCTCATTTAGGTTTTACGTCATCTTTGTGTCCCCTTACGTGGCGCAAGAGCGACGCAAAACCTTGATAAATATGAGCCCCAGTTTGTGGAAAGTGGGAACGGCCCTGACTTCTGCACAACTGCTTTGATACCACTACATGGGGAAACAATAAACAGGCTGTTTCTGCAGCATCATCACAGCGGACAAGGCAGCCATCATGGATTAAGGAGACTCCATTACTTTTTAAAGCTGTAAGATGCTTCGCAAGCAGCCATCTTTCTTGCTGTGCCATATTGTTTCTGATGAAAATTAGTTTCGTTATACTATTTCTTATTGAAATCAGTGAATTGTACACAATCACTACTCCATTGCAGCTCCTTGCTTTCAAAGTGCAAGAATGCAATTAGACCTTTTGATGCCCACAAAAGCGTCCTTTTCTAGGGATCACATAAGCTCTGGTGACAGCCGCACTGTCATTTGTATTTTATTTATTTATTATGTATGTATGTAGTGTATTTTGTAAAGCGCACAGCTGCCCCAACGGTATAGCACAGTGGAACCCTTCCTGGCTCTCATGTGAGATGCCCCTCCTGGGCACCCTCAAGGTGAAGCCAGGTATCCCAGTGTTGTAGTGGCCGTTGTGGAGATTAAGCAAGCTATTGCCCAGAGTTGCAGCATGGGACCCATGATTAGAGTAGGTGCCGAGGCGAGAATTATCAAGTCTGCGGACATTGAGCCCAAGACCCTGCCGCGTCGGGACTTGATCCCTGGTCCCGGGCCTGATCTCTGCTTCAGAGTCTGCCGCTCTAACCAGTGAGCCACACTTCTCCACTATTAGGTGCATGAATCATTCCCCAAGGGGATCTCTCTGCACCGTAGCAACAGAAGATAGTTTGCAATGCTAGACAGAGGTTAAAGACTCAACAGCCAGATTTTCAGAAGTTTTAAAATAAGAATTAGATGTGGGCAAGAACGGAAGACAGGGTAGCTGATTCCAGTGATTCAGAGCCAAGACAGAAAAGGAGAGACCCCCCAGATCTAGTTGCATGGATATGATTGGGGCATAGGAGTAGTAGTTTACTGGATCTACGATGGCGTACTGGGATATAAGGCTGGATTTGTTTTTCAGATAGCCCACTCCCCATTCGTGCAGTGTTTTAAAAACCAAACACAAAAGTATGAAAAGTGCATGCTTTTTTATAGGCAACCAATGAAGAGAGCGCAGTAGGGGGTTGAATGTGGATCGTGGAGGAAAATTACAGATAAGGCGCACTACTGTATCCTGCAGCAAAGGACTTCATTCATACTGACCATTAGGGAATTTCCATAGTCAAGGCGACTCACTATCAGAGCCCAGACCAGGGTCTTCCTAGCATGAAAAGGTGTCCAAAGAAAAACCTTCCAAAGCATGCGTATCAGGCTGAAACAAATTCCAAAATTGCTTTGAAAGTGTTAGTTTATAGGAAGATTATAGCCCACATTTTTACATATTTGTTTGGTGTCAGAGTGATCCAAGTTCGGGTGGCCACCAGTCTGCAGATCAAACTGAATGAGCTTTCTTAAATAGTAAGATCTCCGTCTTATTGGTGTTGATCTGAAGGAAGTTGGCAGTCATCCATGAAGTGATCCTTAACATGCAGTTTTTAAATCTGACTTTGGTGGGTGCTGGATTAGAATCCATTGTGATGACTAGTTGCGTGTCATCAGCATATGAGATGGTGTCAAAACCACATGACCTGATACGCTTTGTATGGAGGGTCACTTCCATATTAAATACAGTGGTTCTTAATTTGATCCCTGTGGCACCCCTTTGTCCAGGACCGTGGATTTTGAAATGTAAGAGTCCATCAGTACTGAATGGGTGCGTTCTGAAAAAAAAGTTCAACCCATTGCAAGGCTTTACTCCTGATACCATTCTCCTCCAATTGTTGAGCTAGAATTTGATGGGAGATGGCCTTGAAAGCCGCTGATAAATCAAGGAGAATTAGCAAGACTGAGATCCCCTTGTCTAAGGAGAATTTTATTGTGTCAGTGACCTCCATTAGTGCTGACTCTTTGCTATGAGAAGCATGGAAGCCTGACTGAGAGGGATCCAACAAACAATTGGATTCTAAATAAGACACCAATTGGTGATTCACCAGTGACTCTGACATTTTGGAAATGAGAGGAAGCAGTGATATGGGTCCATAGGTTTGCATTTCCATAGAATCAGCCATAGCTTTTTTGAAGAATGGATGTAATTGGTGATGTCTTCCATGTAAATAGAAGGGCAGCTAGCTGTAAGGAAATATTACATAAGTCTATAATGCGGCCAAGCAGGACAGGAGCCAAAGTGGTAATAATGTGCGGGGGCAAGGTCCAGCAAGTATCCACATTTAACAATTTCCAGCCGAGCCAGTACTTGATCAGGGGTAACAAAATTGAAAAATTCCAAAGTGGGGACTGGGAGTTAACCTGGACTTTTGAAGGGGCTAGTTCTATCTGTATCACATTATTTGAGAAAGAGTTGTAAATATTGTTAATCTTTTGTTCAAAGTGCTCTGCAAGATCATTACAGAGCATCTGGGATGCAGGGTTTGTGGAACTACAAATGCTTGGACTAGTAAATTATTTTTAAAAAAATTTAAATACTCTTTAAAAGAATTATTTGCAGAGTTATTTCTGTCCACTATGTAGGTCCTTCTTGTATTTTCTTAATGCTGTTTTATGTATAAGATTTGCCTCTTCTGATTTAGATTTACTCCATATTCTTTCAAGTTTCCTGCATAAAGATGTTTCCTTTTTTAGGGGTTCAGTGTAGCAGGGAGTGGAAGGATTTCATTTTTTTTTACTCAATTTCAGAGGGGCAATGGTATCTAATGCCTGTATTTATGAATCCTCAAAGGCTTTTAGTGCCGGATCAATGTCTTCATAGTCCCTCACAAGCTGTCAAGAAAGACATATAGACAATAGACAGTAAAATACACAAAAATAAAGGAAATACATTAAATATAATAGAAATAAAAAGCCGGAAACAAATGCCACAATTCCAGATTTTCCCCAGCAAAATAAAGCAGCAAGTCATGTAGAAAAATAAGTGAATTTAAACCAGCCTGAAATTAAACTTCAGAATGAAAGGGAACTGACACCCAAGAGGAAGAGGCCCCCACAAAACAAATGAAAAGGCACACACGGGATAGAGAGCAGATCATTTCAAGCAGAGAAACCAGCACAGCAAGCGGTGAGAAAGAAACACATCAAAGTCTAATAAAACGTTTAAAGTTCCATTTTCCCCTGAGAAATGATCAAACCAAAAGCAAAAGTCAAAGAAACAAATGAAGCTTTTGCAGTGTGTGATGGAAAACAAACAAGTAGGAAGAGGGAGGAAATTGTAGCTAGCAGTGACATTCCTTTTTACCATCGTTATTATTTACTTATCACGATAATAAATGAATCCCTTGCACATATCTTTAAAAAATAGAAGATATGCGCCCACGGGTACTTTGTGCATGTCTCCAGGATGCATCAAAACTGATGTAGTAGGACCCGTGTTGTAAAACATCCATGTGGCATCTGCTGTTGATCTTTCGAAATGTAGCTCTGCACTGGGGAATAGCTACCATTAGTGAGTGCAGTAGGGGTGGTGGAGGGAGGGAATGCATGGCTGCATTTTGCAAGCCAACGGGACCCATTTCTTAGACATACCAATGCCCATGCTACTCTGTGGCGCAACGAAACTTGAGGGGGGCCCCCTTGCAAAGCACAATGAGGGACTCCCAGAAACCCAGCCCACCACCTACCCCTTTGCCCCACCGACAAAAATAAACAGTCACCTAAAGCCGTATTTTCAGCACTTATCTGTGAAATATTTCGAACAGCAAAACAATAAATAGAATGCACTTTAATTGTGTTCTAGGGCTGCCTGAGTGATGAGATCCATGACTGATGATTAAAGGGAACAAAGACAGAAAAGTCACATTACAAATAAATATATACTTTTTCATTTATAACTCTATTTAGTGCCAAGACGTGGTCTTTACAGGCTCAACACATGGCTGGCATTTTTCTTTTCACAACCCTACTTTATATTCCTTTTCATGAAATGCATTCTCACACTACAGCAGTAAATGTGAACTTCAAATGCAAGGAAGAGACAGAGTGGGAACCCAGGGGGTACTGGAACCAGAAAAAAAGCTAAGCCTCAGTAACCAGATTACAAAGGGATGTTGATTGTGCACCTCAGAGCGTACAGCTGACTGTTGTGGTGTACTGTAGCACCCAACAACACTTTTTATTAATGTACATCACACGCAGACATGTAATAGCGTTCACTGGGTAGAGCTTATATAGCACATAGCTCAGAAATACCATACAGATGCATACCATACAAGTGCATTGTAAGGGGTTTAAAACACACGCAAGCATCGAATAGAATGCTCTGGACAGACGTTGCGTACACCCCACATAGCGCAGATATACTATATAGCTGGCTGCAATGTGGCCCCGAAGAGCACTTTTCAATAGCATGGAACATACACAAAATTCCAACACAACACATTCTGCTTACATCTAACTAAACACAGATATGTCATTTGGGCCGTGTGCCATATTTTCCATAGAATGTTACGTTATTTATGTTTGTAAATGTAAATAAATGCCTATACATTTATATTTACAAACATAAATAACGTAACATAACATGTAATTGCTGCCCCTATAATTGTGTAGCTCTATCTATAACTTGGTCATCTGAATGTACTACAACAAAGACCATGATGCTGGGCTGGTAAACAGGTAGGGGGTGTGGTTCCGTAGTTTGAGGGTCTGTGGTTCGGTGGTTCCGAACCCGTTCAATAAAGGTTGTCGGAAATAGACGATTTTGGTATCAGTGGACCGCAAATCACGAGTGCGGTATGCACGAGTGTTTTCGCACTAATCGATCGAAGAGAACACTATGTATTCAGGGATTTTGTTTGAACCTGCGGGTTCCATTTTGTGTGTGGCAGCCATTTTGTGTGGTTGCCCTCACAGAGGCCGATGACTATGGCCGAGCGAGTCCTTGAGACACGTACACCTTAGCTGACTCCTGAATGACCTGGCCGAACTGACTCCCTTGCCCGAGGCTGACCTCGCTGAGCCAGTTCTTTGTTAAGCAGCTGGTCAGATAAATATCAAAGAGCAGGACATGCCGAAGTTTATGGTACACTGCGCCCACCTTTCTATCTTGCTTCCAATCTGTTTCTGCTCCTTCCTTTACGACATGATTACTGATTTGGGTTGAGGGTTTTATGATGGGTTTGTCCGGCCTGATCGAACAGGATATTGGAATGTGCTTGGCCATTTCTGGTGGGCTGGACAACGGAAAAAGGGGATTGTCGTCATGCACTACTTTTGAAATGTCACAAACTGATTGGTCCATTTGTATGTAACTGATGCTAGTCTGGAATGTTGCCTGAGGCTTGATTTTTGGCATAAAAGACCATGCTCCGCTTATTGAAATTGTGCAGTCTCTAGCGAACCACTTGTGTGTGCTTCGTAGACCTCTGTTCCTGGTTGCAGCCAACAATTTTTGGTCTTTGACGTCATCAAGAAGCGTCCCGTGTCTCTGTTTGCCGAGGCAGGGGAACTCGAAGGCTTCGGGCGTTTTCCCTGACGCCGCAAGGTTCTAAAACCTGGTCCTTCAGTTGGCGCCCAACGTTGGGCGACTTCAGCGGTACCGGTCCAAGCCCGAAGATCGTGGCGAGCTTCATGCGAAAATTCTGGAGGAAGGCCAACCACTTCATCGACCCATGTATGTCGTCGTGGTCCGAAAGTCTTTGCTGCGAGGTTCCCCGCTTTCCGACGGCTACGAAGGACTGCTGCCCTGACTGTCGCCCTGTCTTGGAGCCTAGACGGTTTGTAGAGCGAGATGATAGACGGGTCTTCTGGTGATGCCATCGCCATTTCAGTTAAGTATGAGTGGAGCGTCTCCTAGTCCTAAGTTTGTTTTGGTATCCTTTAGTGGATCGCTTTGATTTGGTACCTGCAGGCCCCAAAGCCAAGGGACTCATGTATTCACGAGACTATCGTTTTGAGATTTCCCTTGTAGTTTGAAGCTAGACTAGTGAGCAAGATGCCTGGTCTTAGCAGACTTGAAAAGTTATTTAGTTGTGGTTGTTCTAAGGATTCCCGGTTAGAGGATTCGTGTCCGGTTCCTCCAATTGGAACTCCTACATATGATCTCTATGTGAAGCATGGTGTGTAGCTACAATGACATCTGGGTAAAATACACGAAGAATGACGGTGTCCTACAGTGGCCTCGGTATGGTAGTTTTGAAACTGAGATTTTAGATAATCTCGAAGTGAAACTGTTCCAAAAAAAAAGCCCGGCCGGCAATGTTTGACTCTTTCCGCATATGGCTCAAAGAAGCCAAACAGAAAGAAATTAAATTAGCGAAGAAGAATAAACGAGAACGAGGTTTGTCAATGGTGCAAGCTGCTATAGCTTATAGGGATAATGAGGAAGAGCAAGAGAGCGAACAGATGCTTAGAGTTAGGAAGTTAGCGGTAGATAAGTGCTACCCAGTTTTGCCGCCTAAAGAGCAGGAAGAAAAGAAAGATCTTGCGAAAGATCCTTTAATGTCGCATCTATTGAGTTCGCCACCCCCTTATGCACAGAATGCTACGCCACCGCCACTACTAGTTGTAGTTCCACAACCTCCAGTTGTAGTGCCACCTGCGATTCCTCCACAGCCAGCTCCTCTTCCGTTGGCTACTGTTCCTTTGGCGCAGCCTCCTCAGGGGCCGCCAACTTTGCTTCATTCTTCGTCTGCTACTCCTATGCCTACCTATAATACTCCATCTGTTCCGACTTTGGATTCTTCTACTTTTGTTCCGTCTTCTCTTATTCTTTCATCTTCTCCTTCTGCTAGACAGAGAATGACTGCTGCTTTTTCTGGTTTCCTTTCTCCTTTGTTGGGTCAATTGGGTATGTCTCTGGTTAGTGAGCGTAGACAATCACATAGTCAGTTGCCCGATATAAATGAACGTACAGTTTTGGATCATATGTCGGGTAAGTGGATTACGTACACTTCTCAGTATGATCCTGAGGGTGTTATGGATGTTTTCCTTCAATGGGAAGCACCGAAGCAACAGTACGTTTTTGATATGATGTGTGGGTTCCTCCATGAACAATGGGTTGAAGAAGTAGGTAAAGCTCCTGAAGAGTTGTACCGAATACGTTCTGAGTTTGCGAAAGGGACCGTTGTGGGTCCGGGTGATGTTGAAAGAGCAGTTGCGACTATTTTGTCGTTTCGTAGTGCCACTCCTCCCGAGCGATTGTTTGAGCCTGATTCGTCAGTTAGGAAAAAAGCGCGTCAATATCCGATGCGAGAGGTTCCTCCGGTTTGGAGGCCTGGTGATGCAACAGCTAATCCAGCTATTCTGCCACACTTTCAGCGAGTATGGGTACATGTTCCTTGGAAGCGTGCTGAAGTCTTAGCGCTTAAGCAGTCTTTACCTGATCCGCGCAAAAATCCAGCAGGATATTATAAAGAGCTCACTCAAACTGTGGGTTCGTGCATCATGAATTTAGCAGACATAGACATGCTATTTGGAAATGTCATCCCACAGCCTATCTGGAGTACGATTCGACATACGGATCGTGATCAGGAATTGGGTGATACATGGGTTAATATTAGTGCCGCGAATGATAGACAAGTTGGAGGTGCTAAGCCTGAAGATCTCATTACTCAACTCCCTGGTAGGATCATTACTTAAATGAAGACTTTAATGCCCGAAGTGCGTGTTAATTGGGACAAGTTGTCTGCTTGTAAGCAGAAGAAAGATGAGACGGTGTCCGACTTTTTCACACGGTTTGAAGAGACATTTGTAGATCATAGTGGTCAGGATATGGCTACTGAGGGTGGCCAGAGATTGTTCGTCGACAAATTTGTGCATAATCTGCTTCCCGAGTTGTGCACTAGGTTGAAAGATTCCGAGAGTGCTTGAGATGTTTCCACATCAGCACAGATTTTAGCTACAGCCCAGTACTATGAAAATAGGCGCAAAGATGAGTTAGAGAAAGCGGATAAGAAGACTAAGGAATTGAAGACTAAAGTTCTTCTACAACAAGCTTATCCACGCCGTACTAATATTCAACGCGATTATCAGCAGAATCAGCAATATTCGAGAAACTCGCAAAGGAACGAGTCTTCTCAACAGCGTTTTCTGTATGGGCCTAATCAGTGTGCGTATTGCAAAGAAGAGGGCCATTTTAAGAATAGTTGTCCGGTTTTGCTACAGCGTACGAATGATGCTTCTGGTGTAAGAGGTTGAGGTGCTCAACAAGCGCCTAGAGGTAGAGGTCGAGGACAAAACGTGCGTTCTTTGCCTCCACAGAATTCAATGAATAGTTTTGATCAGCAGCAAGGTTCGTCTGGTAGTACAGCACAGTACTATATGGATGATTACTACGTCGAAGGTGAGGAAGTGGATGGTAATGATTGTTAGGACCGCCATGGACAAAGAGAGGGAGTTGTTTCAGTTCCAGTAGATCAGAGTGGATCTTATGTTGAAATGATTGCATCAGGTGTGTCAGAGCCTTTTCTGTTAGACACTGGCGCTACAAAGAGTTCTATTATGCACTCTAAACTCCCTGGCGCACCTTTGTCTGGCTTTGAGAACGTCTCTGTAGGTTTTTTTGGCGCCCCGGTTACGAATACGATTTCTGCTCCATTGTCTCTTTCTGTTGGACCTTGTAAGTTTGAAGCACCCCTCATTTTGACTACAGGTTGCGGTGAGAATTTGTTGGGATTGGATTTATTGAAGAGATTGTATGCGACGTTGTATTGTTCTCCGTCAAGAGTACATCTTACATTGGGTGAGAGAGTGATCTCTCTGATGTACATATCGAAAGATAGACTCCTACCTGAATTGTCTTCTTTACCTGATTCATTATGGGCTATTGGTCCGAACGATGTAGGTCTTTAGGAGATTCCTCCATATGTTGTGACACTGAAGGCGAATGCTAAGTTACCGCGCATTCCACAGTACCTTATCTCGAGTGATGGTGAGCGTGCACTTTTGGCGATCATTTATGATCTGATCGAAAAAGGTGTAATTGAGGAAACGAGAGGTAACGTGTGCAATAGTCCCGTTCTGCCTGTTCTGAAGAGGACTGATTCTTCACAACCTCCTGTATATAGGTTTGTGATAGATCTTCGCGAAGTGAACAAGATTGCTGTTCCACAGTTTCCTGTTGTACCTGATATTACTGCCTTGTTGACTCTGATTCCGCTACAGCCACATGGTTTTCGGTGATTGACTTGAAGAATGCTTTCTTCAGCATCCCGATTGCCGTGGAAAGTAGAGATATCTTTGGATTCTCTTTAGGAGGACTAGGTTTCTGCTTTAAGCGCGCTCCTCAAGGCTATTGCGACAGTCCGTCGATCTATAGCCAAGCTTTGAAAACACAACTTGATCTGTTGGTTTTACCTGATGCTGCTGCCCTTATTCAATATGTTGACGATTTGCTAATAGCCGCTGACAATGAAGAGATTTGTAGAGAGGCTACTTTGTCACTGTTACGCCACTTGTCTGATTTTCATCACAAAGTTTCTCTCTCCAAGTTGAAATATTGTCGACAAGAAGTAACCTACTTGGGTCACCTCTTATCGAAGGAGGGAAGGAAATTGACCCCAGAGAGAATTCAAGCTATTGCGAAAATGAGTGTTCCTACAACACAGAGAGAAGTACGTGCGTTTTGGGTATTACGTCATACTGTAGACAGTGGATCCCTAATTTTTCTTTATTATAGAAGCCTATGATAGCTCTTACTGTTAAGGATACTCCAAATCCTATTCCTTGGACTGACGACTGTCAGAAGAGCTTCTCTGAGTTACGCAATGCGTTGTGTTCGGCTCCTGTGTTGGGTACTCCCGACTACAGTAAGCCCTTCACATTGTATGTCCACGAGAGAGAGGGATGTGCATTATCAGTCTTGACTCAGCAGTTTGGCGATAAGCAACGCCCATATGCGTACTTTTTGTTGACTTTGCATCCAGTAGCGAGAGCAGCGGCTGTTTCAATTCGACAGTCTGCTGGTTTGTTTATGGACAATACGTTAGTGGTAATGGTTCCACATGCAGTGGATCCCTTGTTGAACCGTACCAAGACACAGCACTTAACTAGTGCTCGGTTGTCAGGTTACGAGTTGACCTTGTTAGCGAGTCATGTACATATTAAGAGATGCAACACGTTGAATCCAGCCACGTTGTTGCCGATTTCAGCTGAGACAGATAATGACACAGAACAGCATGACTGCTTTCTGAGAACTGAAGAAGAAACAAAAGGGAGAATAGACCTTAGGGATACTCCTCTTCCAGAGTGTGATGGTACTTTGTGGGTTGAGGGCTCGTGTTTTAAGTTGCCAAATGGTGATACGACTGCGGCATATGCTGTTACGACTTTGCATACGATTGTTGAAGCTGCAGGTATCCCACACAATTCAGCGCAAGCTGCAGAGCTGATTGCATTAACGAGAGCATGTGTGTTGGCGAAAGGTAAACAAGTGAATGTGTATACTGACAGCCAATATGCGTTCGGTGTGGCTCATAGCTTTGCACGTTTGTGGCGTGAACGTGGGTTTTTTACTTCGCATGGAACAAAGATCCAGCATGGGCAGTTGGTGAATGAACTCCTTGAATCATTTACTTTGCCGTTACAAGTAGCGATTGTGAAATGCAGTGCCCATAAGAAAGTTACGGATGATGTTGGTCGCGGGGATGCGTTTGTGGATGAAGTTGCAAAAGAAACTGCGAGAAATGTGATAAGCCGAATGTATGTTGTAGGACCGACGAGATGGGTTCCAGAGAAGAGTATGTGTGAAGATACGATTGAGAGTGTGAAATCCATCCAAGCTGAAGCTACAGAGAAAGAGTTGAATGAATGGAGAGAAAGTAAGGGTAGATTGGATTTGAATGGTTGTTGGACTGATTTGTCCGAGCATCAAAGATGGATGTTGCCTGATGCGTATGTGCTTCCAGTTGTTACAATGGCTCATGGGATAGCATATATCAGCGTGAAAGGGATTTGTAAGTTGTTGGCTCCGGTTTGGCAGAACGCGGGAATTCCAAAATGTGCAGAGAATTTGGTTAAGAATTGTATGGTGTGTCTGATGTACAATCCTGGTAAGGGAACTCCAATACCAGCTGGTCATTTTGCTCCTCCTACGTATATGTTCGAGGCTTTGCAGCTGGAATTCATCCACATGGAGAGGTGCAACAACCTGAAATATGTCCTGGTGGTTGTTTGCTCCTTCTCTAGATGGGTGGAAGCTTATCCTTTGAAGGACAATACTGCCTTGCCACAGCGAAAGCCCTTATGAAAGAGTTTTTCCCTAGATTTGGAATGCCGAGAATGATCTGGAGTGACAATGGGAGTGAATTTGTGGGTCAAGTAATGAAGAGAGTATGCAAGGGTTTAGGAATCCGGCAGAAGTTTCATGCTGCAAATCACCCCCAATCAGCTGGTTTAGTCGAGTGCTATAATGGCACTCTTAAGTTAAAATTAGCTAAAATCCAAGCAAGCACTGGTTTACAGTGGCCAGATGCTTTGCCTTTAGCACTCCTGTCCACAAGAATGACTGTGCATTCGCGAATGGGTTTGAGTCCGTATGAGGTTGTGTTTGGTCGCCCGGCGAATATTTGGGGCGTACCAAGACCAACAAAGTTCAGCGACCTTGAGTACCCTGTGTTGCTTGATTATTTGCATGAACTGACGGCTAAACTGCGTGTTTTACACCAACAGGTGCATGAGAGTCTGTCACGAGCTTCTGAAGATCCAGGCATGCTATTGAACCTGGATCGTGGGTCCTTGTCAAGAACTTTCAGCGGAGCAAGAACGAGCAGCCCCGCTGGACAGGACCGCTCCTGGTCCTCCTGTCTACACGTTCTGCAGTTCGAGTGCAAGGCAAAAAACACTGGATCCATGGCGTACATTGCAAGCAGGTACCATTGCCCTTACCGTACGACCAGTGGGTCCAGGAGGGACTCCCAGACTCTGAAACAGACACTGTGCCACGATTTTTGCCATTCAGCGATGCCCGTCTGATTGGTACAAACTCTAAGAAAGAAAGTGATGATATTTTGCAAGAAGCTGTGCCTCCTTTGAATCGATTGAACACTACTGAGCCTGAACTCTTGTTTCGAGATCAAAGATTGCCTGGAGAATATCGCTATGATTTGCGACCAAGAGTCGTGGGACTAATAAAAGAGTAAATTACGTTTTTATGATTTTTATGTTTGCAGGTTAACTCTCCACCGAGGATCTACTCATTTTTGTTTTTCGAACCGCCATCCGGGTTCATCTGTAGGGTTGCGGTGCCAAGTCTTTGGAGTGCAAGCCTGGGACACTAGGTCGAAGGTTCTGGTTGGCCTAAGGGAGTTGCCCTGGATTGACAGAGGCATTCCTTAGCATAGAACACCCTACCATCGCGAGCAGCATATTTAGTTAGGATGCATTTCTTCGAGTTGGAGAGACCTGTAAGGACAATGAACTTTAAGAATAAGATATGCAAGTTAATGACACAGAAAAGATTTTTAATACCATGTTTGTTTTTGCTATTGAGTTTTATGACATTCATAATTGGTTATGTGACATTCTCTTTTAAAGTGACGTTTATTCCCACTGTGCAACCTACACATACACACACTATTTTTCCTCATTCTTTTCATCCTTTGCCTGAACATGAGGTAGTTAGACGACTGGAATTTGCCAATAATTCCTTTATTCAACTTTTGCACCAACACCAGTTAGTGATGAACACGACAAATTGTTGGATTTGTGGTCTAATGCCCCATACGACCGATAAAGGTATTCCGTATTTGGTTTTGCCTTTTAGTTTAAATGGTTCTATTTGGGCTTACAGAACGATGTTTATGCCCATAGGTGACACCTCACTGTTGCCTTAAAGACTAGCGCACTGTTGGACTCGCGCTACCTGCAGCTCCAGCTCCTGTAATCAGCAGCTCGCCGTGGATCTAGCGCGGACTCTGCCTGCTTCCTGTGGAGGTAATTGGGGAAGGACTCTGGGACTAGCAAGCTACAGGGCTGCGAGCGTGCAGGGACTACCTGACCCAGGTGTCCCTGCAAGACCGAGCCCACCTTCCGGTCCGCTCTCCCTGTAGCTCCGCCCCCCGCCCATCGGATTGCCATTAAAACCACCTGTACTGGCCCTGGACCCTTGGGACACCTCACTGTTGCCTTAAAGACTAGCGCACTGTTGGACTTGCGCTACCTGCAGCTCCAGCTCCTGTAATCAGCAGCTCGCCGCACCCGCTCCGCGGGTGCCGCTTCGCCGTGGATCTAGCGTGGACTCTGCCTGCTTCCTGTGGAGGTAATTGGGGAAGGACTCTGGGACTAGCAAAGCTACAGGGCTGCGAGCGTGCAGGGACTACCTGACCCAGGTGTCCCTGCAAGACCGAGCCCACCTTCCGGTCCGCTCTCCCTGTAGCTCCGACCCCGCCCATCGGATTGCCATTAAAACCACCTGTACTGGCCCTGGACCCTTGGGACACCTCACTGTTGCCTTAAAGACTAGCGCACTGTTGGACTCGCGCTACCTGCAGCTCCAGCTCCTGTAATCAGCAGCTCGCCGTGGATCTAGCGCGGACTCTGCCTGCTTCCTGTGGAGGTAATTGGGGAAGGACTCTGGGACTAGCAAGCTATAGGGCTGCGAGCGTGCAGGGACTACCTGACCCAGGTGTCCCTGCAAGACCGAGCCCACCTTCCGGTCCGCTCTCCCTGTAGCTCCGCCCCCCGCCCATCGGCTTGCCATTAAAACCACCTGTACTGGCCCTGGACCCTTGGGACACCTCACTGTTGCCTTAAAGACTAGCGCACTGTTGGACTTGCGCTACCTGCAGCTCCAGCTCCTGTAATCAGCAGCTCGCCGTGGATCTAGCGCGGACTCTGCCTGCTTCCTGTGGAGGTAATTGGGGAAGGACTCTGGGACTAGCAAAGCTACAGGGCTGCGAGCGTGCAGGGACTACCTGACCCAGGTGTCCCTGCAAGACCGAGCCCACCTTCCGGTCCGCTCTCCCTGTAGCTCCGCCCCCCGCTCTTTCCAACTACTATAAACAGTGTTCGTTCTCCCGCAGCGCGGGATGCAGCCCGGGGCAAAGACCGGGCTAAGAGCGGCCCGTTTGAGGCCTTTCGAGGTCTAAGAGGTCTGGGCTGGGCCATATCCCTTGGCTGACTCTCTTACCACCTGTGTTATTTTATTTGTGCTACTGTTCCTTGTTGTTTTCGATCATGTGTACACGGGGAAGTCGCAGTAAAACTGCCAAGGGTCTTAACAAACCTAGTGGGACCCTGGATGATTTCCTCACAAGGACCAACTTGGCCATTGATGCGGAAATTAACAAAATGCAGCATAGGGTTTCCTTAGAACTAGATGCTGCACGTAAATTGTCTTTAAACATTGCTTCTTCCAAAAAATCATCCTTAGGAAACCTTGCCCTAGCGCTAACCCCTGAGCGAACATCTGGCCCTCGCCCGTTACTTACTGTGGTAGATATACACCACTCGCTAAGCACATCCCCTTCTGAGCTAGTTAAGGAACCTACACTAACACTTCCGGAGGAGTTTGCGCCACCTACATTTGTGGCTGGTACAAGCTCCCCAGTAAAAATTGTTGTGCCCAAGATTGCTGCCAATGATAAAAAGGTTGCCTTGCGACAGAAAAAAAGTCTTGCTAGGTCTACTTTTGCTCGCAAAAAGGCCAAAATTGCGAGATCCCAGTTTTTTAATAGTAGGCGGCCATTGGCCACACTTGGGGTTAGGGAAGGAAAAGATAAGGCTAATATAGCACCATTAGACAGTGATAATATCCATGCCCCAAGCAGTGTGATGCTGGATCCTTCGGTGGATATCTTCCCTGAAAAGAGTAAGGAAGGGCCAAAGGAGAGTAGTTTGTGTGTAATAGATGGGGATAGGAGGGGGGATGAGGAATTTTTAAAAACTGTTTGGGACACTCTTAAAAAGTTACTTTCCCCCCTGGAACTTAGACTCTCCAGAATGGAAAATCATTTGTTAGAAATGGACAGGACTATAGTCACATTGGCTAGCCTTAGTCTAAAGCAAATGGAAGCTAGGTTCCCACAGGGGGATGGCACAGCTTCCCAGGCACCTGAGTCAGAACCCCCGGCCCCCCGAATCCCCCACCTCCAGGTCCTAAACCCGTACCAAAACCCCGTACGAAAATTGGGGACAACGCTAATACTATCTCAAACCTTGGCGTTTGTCCCCCATCCCAGGACCCAGTACCACCCAAACCCAGGCAACAAGCTTGCCCCACAAAGACTTCAGCACCATCTAATGCTAGGGCTCAAACCTGTCCACAACGGAATGTAGCACGCTCTAAATCTAGGCCACAAGATGTTGTACAACAGCCTATCCATATGACTAACAAGAACATGTCATCTTTAGAAACTAGTCGACCGAATTCCCGTGGTGGTTATATTGACTTACCACCAGAGGCATGTCCATATGTCATTGTTTTAGCTGGTGTACCTGCTCTTGACCCACAAACTAAAGAGGATCATTGGTCTCTCAAAAATAAGGTCATTTATTGGCTTAATACGAATAGACAGCTACCTAGTCATCAAAGAAGTCATGTACTAATGGTGCGAAGAGTACCATGGGTTGGACCCACTCACAAAACCATTACTGGTGATTGTATAGTGGTGTCCTTTGCTGACCCCCACACAGCTCAGCATCTTTGCTCGTGGGCCTCGTGCGCAGAGGACTACTCAGTCGTTGTTAGACCCCTCAGTTTTTTCTATCCTCCTCAACGACAGCTTGGAATGGGCGGGTCTTGGACGACAATCCAAAAGCCCAGGCATAGAGGATATGGGATTGGTGGGTATAACCAGAACACCTGGTGGCAGGGGGTTCCCACATCAAATATGTTTGGCTGTTTGGAGGAGGTTGACTGATTCGGGGGGGTGGTTGCTTTAGAACATCCAGTAGACTCTACTCCACCCACCCTGTCAGTACCTATTGTGGCTTGCTCGATGACAGCATCAGGCCCACAATCAGCAATGGGCAATGTTTATAATCTAATCCCGACTGAACTCGGAGTTCAGGGCCAATCTGAGACCTCCAGCCCCAGTAATCCAGATAATGAAATTAGGGTGGCCTCATGGAATATAGCAGGATTAAGGGGTCGCTTGGATAACGATGATTGGGTAGATTATATTACCACATATGATATCATCATTTTCCAAGAAACCTGGTCAGTTGATCCCCTGTTTAGAGTAGGCTTCCTAAATTTTCATAAACCAGCTACGCAGGGCTCCAGGGGTAGGGCTTCGGGTGGCCTTACTATATGGATAAAAAACTCACTTGGTTTCAGTGCCAGGGAAATCCGGGTGAAGAATACTGATCTCCTTTGTATATACCTAAGCAAGGAAAATTGTAAGGATATTGTTTTAATTAATATCTATGCTCGAGGTTGTCAGGGTGGAAGGAAGCAACCTATCCTTAATGATTTGGAGGATTTCTTAAATGAGTATAAAAGTGACCAGCTCATTATTGTGGCTGGTGACCTGAACTGCTCATTTGAACCCATCCCGAGTCTTGCAGAGGATGTAGGGATAGATGAGGATATTGTCTGGAATATTCCCCCGCTAGCAATAAATAGGGTTGTCAGGGGTACGGAGGCTGCCCTTCACTGGCTTGGGCTCTGCCTGGAATGGGGGCTCCGAGCGGTGAATGGCCGCAGCCTGTCTGACAAGGCGGGAAAACCAACCTTTGACAATGGGTCTAGTTCGAGTCGCATCGACTACATATTGATCAACATCGAATCCTGGGCTTCTGTAATTGATATGTCAATAGAAACCAGGCCAGAGAGTGATCATAACCCACTCTCACTTGCACTTAGGGTCCCTGGTCTAGGACTCCCTCAGACAGAAACAGCTTGTATCACATCAGACCTAGTTCTATGTGATAACAGAAGACGGGTCAAATGGTCAAGGGTCATAGCTGACCAAGAGCTGGTCTGTCAAATAGAAGCACAGGTCCTAGACACTAGAGATAGGATGTCAGCTATATTCCTTGAAGACAGGGTAAAGCCCACTATTGTTGATCTCCACGAGGCATGTTTTTCGGTTATTAGGGATCTTCTCACTAGGCCATGTAGAAAACAGAAAGGGAAGCCATTCAAAGGTTGGTACAATAAAAACTGCAGAGAAGCCCATGGCATCTTAATTGCTGCCGTTAAATCCAGAAACACTCCAGTCATCAGGAAAGCGAGACAAGCTTACAAACGCATTATTTGGGAAGCTAAAAGGGAATGGGATGATGTGTACTGGCTTGATCTCCTTCAAGCCTGTGAGTTGTCCAACCAAATTAAGTTTTGGGAGTTAGTCAGATGGGGTAGGGGCTCAGATTCATTGACCCCTGAAAATCATGTTTCCGCTGCAGACTGGGTGGAATTTTTCTCCGCTCAATTCAAAGATCCCAATATTGCCCAGTTGGCAGGCGAGCCTTTAGCAGGGACTATATTAGTATCCTATGGGGATAGGCTCACCTTTTGTACCTCTGACACTGAACAGGCACTAGGCTTTATTCAGTCTGGGAAAGCCCCAGGTATTGATGCAGTACCAGCGGACCTTTTTAAATTGAATCTTGATCTGTGGGTCCCTTATATAACAACATTGGCAAATTCTATTGCAGCAGGGGAAAGGGTGCCACAATCCTGGAAAGGGGCTGAGATACTTCCAGCCTATAAGAAAGGGGACCGATCTTCACCAAAAAACTATCGCCCCATCAGCCTGATCAATACTATTCAAAAAGTGGTATCACGAATGGCCCTGGCTAGAATACAGGGGTGGATAGAGCTGAATAACATACTCTCCCCCATGCAGGCAGGGTTTAGATCAGGCACCAGCACCCTAGACCAGGTGTTTCGTCTTACCATGCTGTATTGGAAGGTGGTTTTTCTGGGCGGTGGTGTCATCTACGCTGCCTTTGTCGATCTCAGGTCGGCATTCGACCTGGTTCCCAGGGCTAAACTTTGGGAAGCCCTCAGACTCATGGGCCTTCCACCTGAACTACTAGAGCTGGTCAGGCGCTTACATGAGGATAACTTTGCCCGTGTAAGATGGGGGAAACAGGGTCAGGTGACCACTAGCTTCCCTGTCGAACGTGGGGTCCGGCAGGGTTGCGTGTTGGCCCCTACCCTGTTTCTCTTGTTTATCAACCGGGTGGTTGCATTCTTTAATGAAGTACAAACGGATGCTCCCACCCTGGGGGGATCAAAATATCCAATGTTAATATTTGCCGATGACACCCTGCTTTTATCAAAGACCCGGAGCGGCCTACAAACTGCCTTAAACAGATTTGCTGAATTTTGCACAATAAACGACCTTCAGATTAACGCCGACAAAACTAAATGTATGATTTTTAACAAAAATAAACCAATTAAAAGTTCATTTTTATTAGATGGTGTCCCAATCGAACAGGTCAAAGTCATGACTTATTTGGGCGTGACCCTTGACCATCAATTTATGTGGAATCCCCAGTTGGAGGTTTTAATTCTCAAATTTGTTCGCCTTACAGGATGCTTGCTGAAGGAACAGAAAAAAACCTTGACCAAACGTATCACACCGGCATTAGAAATCTATGAGGCCAAGGTTAATGCAGCTACCCTGTATGGTGCGGACATATGGGGCTACAAAGACTTGTCAGCACTAACCACAGCACAGAACAGGTTTTTTCGGAACTTAGTGGGGCTCCCTCAATCGTCACCTGTAAAACCATTGCTTCTAGACTTAGGCTGTAGACCGCTGAATGAGATGGCACAGTACCGTCTTGCGGCTCTTTGGCGTCGTCTCTGGACGACCTAAGAGCTTAGTTTATTCGCTCACGAATTGGGCGAGGTTAGATCATTGTGGGGTGCTCAGAAAATCCCATGGCTGCGGGAGGTCAAACAAATATTGTATTCTATGGGCCTCCCTGAACTTTGATTACACCCTGAATGTTCTAGGTTCCCTTCTAAAGTGGAATACAAAGAGTTATTTTGGGCCGCAAAGAAATCTGCACTGATCACCCTCTCATCAGGAAATAGCCTAACGGGACTGTTCCTAACGCATAAGGTAACTCCATTCCTTGAACCCTACTGGGACTTGATATGCAAAACACTTGACCGCAAGCTGTATCATCAGTTTCGGGTGGGAACTTTGCCGATCAACTCCTTTATTGCGAAGTGGACAAAGAATACAAGTAATAAATGCCCTTTTTGTCCTGACCAGGTTGAAAGTGTTGGTCATATATTCTTTGCATGCCCGGCATATCGATCACCTAGACTGAAATGGTTGAAACCAATTTGTAAAAATTTAAATTGTAGGGAGAATCGTGTTTCCCTGTTGAAATTACGCGACTTACGCACTGAAAAATCTGTGATCTGTGTTGCCAAATTTTTGGGGTGGATGTGGCTATTTCGCATAAAGAAATTGTAACCCCTTTTTAACTCAACCTGATTCTTTTAATGTTGTATATTGTTTGTAGGTAAACCCTCTTATAAATCTGGGGATCCATTGTAAAATGTTGTAGAGTTGATAATGTTTTTATACCTGCTGTCTTTTATGAATTTTATTTCGAAATAAAGACTAAATGAACTGAACTATGCCCATAGAGAATTACGGACAAATAAAATATTAATAAAGTTGATTATTTTTTACTGTTTGCAGGTTAACTCTCCACCAAGGATCTACTCATTTTTGTTTTTCTTGAACCGCCATTCGGTTCTCGCTGCTAGGGTCGCGGTTGCTACCAGTCTTGGGAGTGTAAGCCTGAGACACTAGATCGAGGGTTCTGTTGGCCCGAGGCAGCCTTCCTGGGTTCAGCAGAGGCACTCTTAAGCAGAATCAACCAACCACCGCGGGCAGCACATTTAGTTTAGGATGGATTTCTTTGAGTTGGAGAGACCTATACAGACATTGACTTTTAGAAGACGTATGTGCAAAGTAATGTCGAAGAAATGCTTTTTGATATCATGTTTATTTTTATTATTAAGCCTCATAATATTTATAGTTGGTTATGTAACATTTGTTTTTAAAATGACGTCTAATTCCATTTTGCAACCTACACCTTTACCTACTATTTCTTCTCATTCTTTCCATCCTTTGCCCGAACATGAGATAGTTAGACGTTTGGAATTTTCTACCAATTCCTTCATTCAACTTTAGCACCAGTTAGTGATGAATACGACGAACTGCTGGATTTGTGGTTTGATGCCTCATACAACCGATAAGGGTATTCCTTATTTAGTCTTTCCCTTCAGTTTGAACGGTTCAATTCGGGCTTTCAGAACAATGTTTATCTATGCTCGTAGTGTCTATCCCCACGTTCACTGAAAGACAATCCGAAGAATAGTGCTGTAGCAAGAGGTATAGTCGATATGGTCATAGGGATTAATGCAGTTGAAACTATTCCGACAGATGAGAAACAACCATATAGTTGTTGGGACATTACTGGATATGGAGTTAGTCTGAGTGTTAACCAGCGAGCGAAGAGTTCTCCACCGATTTGGATAGTGCCCCATCAGGGTCGCTATTGTCTGCAGGGTAATTTCAAGAATCCGAGAGCCCAGCTAGGGAAGAGCGTTTGTACTGACACCTATTTATTTACGTCCCAGTCTTCCCCAGCATTTCTAGCCGCTAAGGGTACTTATTTTGTTTGCTACGACAAAGCATATACATGGTTGCCCCCAGATTTTTCGGGCACATGTTTTGTTTCCTTCCTGTTGCCCCCCACCTTTACAGCTGCGGCAGATTACCACAAGACGACAGTTGCCAGAGATGTTTTTAGTCAGGAAGACACTGCAGGGCAAGAGTTGGGAGATTTCTTTAAGGGTTTTCTGCCATTCTGGGGACCGATGGCTAACAGCAGGAATATTCGCCAGTTGACGAGAGTGGTTGAGTCCACCATAGTTGAAACTGCCGGTGCCCTTAGTAACTTGACTGCTGAGCTCCAGTCGGATAGACTTATGACACTTCAGAATAGGGTTGCCCTTGATGTCATACTAGCAGACAGAGGTGGAGTATGTAAACTGATTCAATCGAGCTGCTGCATTTTCATTCCAGACGACGCTCCTTCAGTCTTCCAGGCCATTTCCAAGCTACATAAGATCTCCAATTCTGTCCATTTGGATAAAGGAGATTGGTCATTGATGGGATGGTTATGGGGATTGATATCCACTTGGGGATGGAAGATTCTGATGGTCATTAGGATGGTCCTAGCTATCCTTTTCCTGTTCTGTCTCTGTGTGCAGTGTGCTCCTGCTGTTTGTGGCCTTTGTGCTACTTTGTGTGCAAGGAGACCTGTCCAGAGAGAGGTACTAAGTAATAGGATGATGCTACAACAACATATCGATGATCTGATGAATATAGATTCAGATTCAGACTGACATGAGTTTGGGTTTATTGCCTATGTAAGGGCAAAAGGAGGGTCTGTGGTTCCGTACTTTGAGGGTCTGTGGTTCGGTGGTTCCGAACCCGTTCAATAAAGGTCGTCAGAAATAGACGATTTTGGTATCAGCGGACCGCAAATCCTGAGTGCGGTATGTACGAGTGTTTTCGCACTAATTGATCGAAGAGAACACTATGTATTCAGGGATTTCGTTTGAACCTGCGGGTTCCATTTTGTGTGTGGCAGCCATTTTGTGTGGCCGATGACTATGGCCGAGCGAGTCCTTGAGACACGTACACCTTAGCTGACTCCTGAATGACCTGGCTGAACTGACTCCCTTGCCCGAGGCTGACCTCGCTGAGCCAGTTCCTTGTTAAGCAGCTGGTCAGATAAAGATCAAAGAGCAGGACATGCCGAAGTTTATGGTACACTGCACCCACCTTTCTATCTAGCTTCCAATCTGTTTCTGCTCCTTCCTTTATGACATGATTACTGATTTGGGCTGAGGGTTTTATGATGGGTTTGTCCGGCCTGATCGAACAGGATATTGGAATGTGCTTGGTCATTTCTGGTGGGCTGGACAATGAAAAAAGGGGATTGTCGTCATGCGCTACTTTTGAAATGTCACAAACTGATTGGTCAATTTGTATGTAACTGATGCTAGTCTGGAATGTTGCCTGAGGCTTGATTTTTGGCATAAAAGACCATGCTCCGCTCATTAAAATTGTGCAGTCTCTAGCGAACCACTTGTGTGTGCTTCGTAGACCTCTGTTCCTGTTTGCAGCCAATAAACTTTGGTCTTTGACGTCATCAAGAAGCGTCCCGTGTCTCTGTTTGCTGAGGCAGGGGAACTCGAAGGCATCAGGCGTTTTCCCTGACGCCGCAAGGTTCTAAAACCTGGTCCTTCAGGGGCCAACCCATCTTCACTATTAAGTGGCTCAGAAGCGCACCATTTAAGTTATGAGGCAGGCCGCCTGGCAACAGTACTGATATGAGGCAAGTGGTTCACCATGCTGCAGCTGCGAGCTACAACTACTGCGCTGATGACCCGAACTCTCGCCACTCTACTCTATTCAACTGCACTTCTGGGTAGAGGTGCATCAGTGAGTGAGGTGCCTCAGTACTGGGTTAGAAGTGCTAGCTGCAGATCAAAAATGATTGGGCACATATGCAACTCTGAGTGGATCTCTGTACTGGAATTGCAGAAGGGGGCTGTCCTACGGGCCAGACACATGCTGGGAGAGTGGCCAACTAGATGCTGAGCACAGGGGTCATACCCAGAGTGCAAGTGTCACGGCCCACTCTAAACATATCCCAGAGTGCTCTGCAAAGCTGATACTCCCCCACCATACCTTTGGTGCTTGCCATCTGCTGGCCCCGTGCTTGCGTCAGGGGGCAGGTACATTGGGGCTCCTCCACAACACAGGACCCAAAGGAATGCTGGAAATAAGCTCAAACTAACAAAGACATCTGTGCAAGTCTTCCTGCTCAGTCGAAGGCTGTGCACATATTTCACAGCATCCATTTACAGGCCTCAAAGCACATTGAGTAAACAACTGGCAGGCTCCATTTACAGCCTCAGAGAAGGCTGTGAACACAACTGACTGCATCCATTTACAGGCATCAAAGCAAGCTGCATAAACAGCTGGCAGGATCCATTAGTCTTAGAGAAGGTTGTGCACACATCTGGCAGAATCCATTTACAAGCCTCAAATGGGGCTGCTTAAACACCTGGGAAGATCCATTTACTCCCTTAGAGGAGGCTGTGCACACATCTGGCAGCATTCATGTGAAGGCCTGAAAGGAAGTTGGGTACGTCGCTGGTAGGGCCCATTAGGACCTCAGAGGAGGCAGTGCACGCAGCCATCAGCATCCATTTACTGGTCTCAGAAATGGCTGACTAAAGCTAGCAGGATCCATTTACATGCTTCAGACGAGACTGTGCACAGCTGGCTGACAGTACCAACTATGACATCTGACCAGCTGGTGTACACAGCTGGCAAGATCCATTTGTAGCCCTCTGATGACACTATGTACAGCTGGCAAGGCCCGTTAAGACCTTAGAGGAGGCTGTGAACACATCTACCAGTGACCACTACAGGCCTCAGAGGAGGCTGTGGGCAGAGCTGGCAGAATCCATGTCCATGCCTCAGTGGAGACTGTGCACAGCTCGTTGGACATGACGCCTTTACAGGCTACAGAGGAGGCGCCGTTTTGGCACCTGTATAAGTGACCATAAAACAACACACTGTCTGTTGTAGGTATTTTGAATGGGATGTGGTTAAGATATTGAAACAGATCAAAAAGGGGTCCATTCAAAAACTGCATTTTGTAGTATATAAAGTAGTACTAGGTAGTACTTCTCATGTACTATAAAATGCTATTCACAAACCTACAAGCAGAGCCCTCCATACCTCCTATCTTTTCTATGTCGAGATTTCTGTAAAAGTGTCAGAGGTCTCGGCACACATAAACCTGCCATTTAGCTGTAAATGTCAGAGGGACAATGGAAAGCTGCTGGGAAATGAGTTACTAATAAATAGGAGGGGTTCAAGGAGCAGTAAAGAGAAGGTTATGGGTGTTAGGATGGGCTAAGGGTGGGGTCTGCTAACACAAACACACCCATTGCTATTCACAAACTACACTTCTAAAGTTATTATAACTCAAAAAGTCACATATCACTTGTAAATGCGCTCCCACCCACTCTTGGAGTGATTATAGCACCACACATGGCCACTCACTGGTGAATGCTGAGAACTGTCCTTTGTCATCTAACACGTAGGATCAATAAAGATGTACAGCCGCAAATTTAGACCAACAACGTTACGTTCTAGTTGTTTTGGCCCCACGCCGGACCAGAAATATCGCCCGACGTCCTGATTGGCCGCCAAACTTGCAATCGTAGGGAAGCAAGCAGACACGCCCACGACCCCGCCGGTTTAGCGTCCTCCGATCCTGGAATCTCCTTTAAAAACCGACCTGTACTCTGAACAAACTATCGACGGGGTCCGGTTCATTGAGGCTACGTGCAGGTACCAAGCGGGTGCCTGGCTACAAAGGCGTGAGTGACCAATCGTCATTGATCGCAGGTAAGTAACTTGGGTGTCACAGGGGCTGCATACTAACTCCCCTGTATCCTCCTCCCCCCTTTTCTTTGTTTTTGTTTTTCCAGGGTGCGCCAACTTGCCACCACCCTCCTCCCGAGACCCATGATGTAAAAAACCTTCACACCACATGTGAGATATCCCTGTGTTTATACAAAAAATGTCTGTGTGTGTGTGGTAGGAGTGTGTTTCCATTGCACAGTAAGATGGATACCAAAAAGGTTACTCTGTTTTAATCCTTTGTAGTCCGAAAGCATTGGTTTCAACAATACGGCATAACGCCCTAGCAGGTGTGCAGGTAAAATAGCGCTATTTTTAAAGCTGGCAATACAATAATCATCTTTTTAAGTGCACAATACTACTTGCCATAGTACACCTTGGCTTTTTGAGCCAAATCGCAAGTGCACTCAGAAGAGCACGAAAGCATGAGCACCTGGTTTCAGACACGCAATATGACCACCAACAAAGTGTTTCTTTATGTGTGTTTTTGTTTGTCTGTTTTCTTTCTTGATACAGGTGCAATCTGGTTTCTCCCAAGAAAGAAACCCCTGAAATATAGGATTGCAATTTTTTAACAAAATTCACGTCCTCTGGTTAGGGTGGGCCTTAGCGCACCCATACCGCCGAGGTTTCTCTGCCTTGTGGTCCTAATGAATGCCTGGTAAAGTACACCATTCAGGCAGAAACATTTCGACCCTACACTATGGGATGTGACTGAACAATCTTTTAATCCACCACTCTCACATTTTCACAAAAAACCAGCTCCGCAGTAATCCTGGCATCGCAGCACACTCTGGAGGCACACAGCCTCTCCTGGTGGGGCCCGATGATGAAGTATGTCACCAACTAGGTTGGTGATTGAGGGCTTTCTAAAGAATCGAAGTGAGATTCTTTCAACCTGCTCTTTTCACAAGAAGGCACACTCTTTTGTTGTTTAAGCTACCTTAGCTGGGGGACCAAGAGTGCTCCTTTAAAAAAAAAAATCCCTCTCTCTCCTGTTGATAACTAGCACTCACTGGTACAGCACCCACTCCCAAGGAAAGTAATGGACGAGGGACTTAACACCTCATAGGAAATCATATTAAATACAAAAAACAAAATTGGAACTTTTAAATTAAATGTAAATAAAGGGGCCGATTTATGTTAACTGGCGCATCCCCAGGGATGCGCCAGTTAACATGCGCCACAGTGCGCCACAGCTCCGCCAGCCATGGTGCGCCGCATTTATAATGCGGCGCACCATGGTGCAAAAACGGCACAGATGCGTGACGCATCTGTGCCGGAAATGTGTCGCATTGCTGGAGTTGCGTCGCAAGCGCGACGCAGCTCCAGCAAGGCTCGGGGGTGTCCCATTTTAACAATGCTGCGTCAAGACCTACGCCTGCTTCAAGCAGGCGCAGGCTTTTGACGCAGCATTGGCTTAAAAGTGACTGAGTGAAATCTCATAGATTTCATTCAGCCACTTTTGCGAGGCGCACCTGCCCCGGAACGCCCACCCTGCGCCGGAACGCCCACAAGCGGCGCAGGGCTTTACAACGTGACGCATCTGACTAGATGCGTCACGTTGTAAATCGTTCTTTAGGATGCGCCACGTTTACGCCGCCTTGCGTGACGCAACAGCGGCGTAAACGTGGCGCAAGGGCCTCATAAATCTGCCCCAAAGTGTTTTGGTGCAAAAGTTATAATAAATTCAACATAAAATATGTTATAATTTTTAAAATGAATAATTAACAAATTAAAAAAGTAATTCAATTAAACTTGTAAGCTTTGAATACAAAGGGGGTCATTAGTATGGCAGGCGGACTTTGTCCGCCCGCCATACCCCCGGGAAACGGGACCACCCGCTAATGCTGCGGCGGTCCCGCAGGTACAATTACGATGCGCCAGCCACACTGGCCGCCCGCCGTAATGCCACAAAGGCAGGTTGTGCTTTTCAATGCACAATGTGACAGGCCCCGCGCAGTGCCTGCCACGCTGTACATTGAAATGCAGGGGCTACCATAGGTACCCCCCATGTGAACCCCCCACCCCGCAGAGTCCCTTGGAGCCGGCAACAGGCCCCCGCATGCACACACCGCATGCCTTTCCGTAAGGCATGTTCCCGCCCACATTGTAATATGGCTGGCGGTGTCTAACAGAAACCGCCACCATATTGAACCCTTTTCCACCCAGTCGACTGGGAGGAAAAGCAGTGGACGGTCTTTTGCCTCAGACCCCCCAGCCATAGTAATATGGTTGGGGGTCTTTGCAGCAAGGATGGCGGGCGGATTGCCCCCACCGGTCCGGCGATGACTACCGCCGGCTGGGCAGGGGTGATCCGCCCGCCATCCTAATGGGTCCCCAAGCGTCTTATGATTTTAAATGAATACAAAAAGTTTTTTTTTCTCTCAGAGAGCAACGGATAACAATGTAATCATCTCAAATCAATCACTTTGTTCAAATCTGTGCCTGCTGATGCAGACGTTTGATTCTGCAGCATCTTCTCTGATGTTTAAGACATGCCTGCTTTGCCTGGTCACTCCTTTTATCCCTACTCCTTTGAGTGCACAAGTTCATGTGATGTCAACAAGGATCCGGTAGGGTCTAACTTGGAGATTACATAGGCTGGCTTCTGTGGAATGAAAGGTTGGAAGAGTTTCTACTGTTACGGGTGAGCAGTCACTATTATAATAATAAAAAACTAAACATAAGCCAAAGATGGAAACTTGCTTAAACAAAGTGTATCTGCAGGCTACCACAGAACAACTATTCCACAGGCGCGGATGCACTTTATAGACAACTGAATCCATCTAAAATACATTTCATTTCTGTAAACGTTTTTCTGTTTTATGTGTCTTTTCTTGTGCTATTTTGTGCTTGTGTGTGTGTGTGTATTGCATGGCTTCTGTATTGAGTTCTAGGGTTTATTGGGGTAAATACTGTCATTACAAGTCTGATGGCAAAAGCAGCTCAGAAGTTCCCCTATTTGAGTGTCCATACCATAGTGAGCGGAAATAGAAGTCTCTGTACGCCACAGCTATCAAATAATCATTTTACTTGTTGGGATAACTGTCGGCGGAAAAAAGGGCCACCTGAAAAGCCATCCTCAGGGAGAGGCGCTTTGTGTCCAGGGAAAGAGGCCCCTGGTGGTGGTGGTGGACACCCCGGGGTTTCATGAACAGTACCAGACTAGAAGAAGTGAGCGTGACTTGAGTCATTCTCTGCAGCTCTGTGCTCCAGACTGCAGTGGCAAGAATAGAGGGCCCGATTCACAGAATGAACTTAAGACTCAATCCTAAACTTACTACTGTTTTGGTATTCACAGATTGCACTTACTACTTTTGGTATTCACAGAATGAACTTACTACTTTTGGTATTCACAGAATGAACTTACTCATTTCGGTATTCACAGAATGAACTTACTCATTTCGGTATTCACAGAAGTTAGGACTCCTAACTTTAGGACGCCTAAATGCTTTCTGTGAATACCGAAAGTCTTAAAATTAGGATTTTTCTCAATTTAGTAGTAGTAAAGTTAGGACTCCTAACTTTAGGACTCCTAAATGCCTTCTGTGAATACCGAAAGTCTTAAAATTAGGATTTTTCTCAATTTAATAGTAGTAAAGTTAGGACTACTAACTTTGGGAAGTGATGGGAATTTGTCAAAGTCTCAGAATGGGGTGGTTGAAATTAGGACCCAATTGATGACTAAAGTTCTATGATTTCTTCACTTCTCTTTCCATCTTCACTGCATTAGAATTTGGGCACCCATATCTCATGCTGGTCTGCAAACAAAATAAATGTTAAAGGTTTTGAGTGTTTGGAGCTGTCACTGTTATCTTGGGTCAGCAAGTAGGTTCTCTATAAAGGCCAGAATTGTTATGTTTAATTATTTAATTAAATGGACATTTTATAGTGCTTAGGAAATGCTGGACCTGGTCATGGACTGTTAGGTTGATTTATTTAATTGATATTAAAGGGTTTTTGGGTGATAAAGTTCAGTTCTAGTGTCAGATTGTAGTTGAGTGGTGTCCACTGCAACAGGATATGTAGTCAAAATCTGGAGATAGAAAGAAAGAGAGAGAGAAAGAAAGAAAGAAAGAAAGAAAGAAAGAAAGAAAGAAAGAAAGAAAGAAAGAAAGAAAGAAAGAAAGAAAGAACGAAAGAACGAAAGAAAGAAAGAAAGAAAGAACGAAAGAAAGAAAGAGAGAAAGAAAGAAAGAGAGAGAGAAAGAAAGAAAGAAAGAAAGAAAAAAAGAAAGAAAGAAAGAAAGAAAGAAAGAAAGAAAGAACGAAAGAACAAAAGAAAGAAAGAGAGAAAGAAAGAAAGAGAGAGAGAAAGAAAGAAAGAAAGAAAGAAAGAAAAAAAGAAAGAAAGAAAGAAAGAAAGAAAGAAAGAACGAAAGAACGAAAGACAGAAAGAGAGAAAGAAAGAAAGAGAGAGAGAAAGAAAGAAAGAAAGAAAGAAAGAAAGAAATAAAGAAAGAAAGAAAGAAAGAAAGAAAGAAAGAAAGAAAGAAAGAAAGAAAGAAAGAAAGAAAGAAAGAAAGAAACAGCTACATCGGCCATGAGAATTCAACAAAATTAAGGCATGGAAATATTGAAGAAATACAGCATCAAAAAGGAAGGAAAGGATGGGGAGTGATGATACACTAGGATAGTAGGAAGATTGTGAAGAGGTCAGTATAGAAACCTTTCCTGAAATGCACTACTGAAGGCAACTGAAGCACAATGGAAGGTCATTGAGAGTCTTGGTCACTATACTGGAAAAACATACGGGGCATACGTACAACTCAAGGACGAAGCGTGGTGTTAAGCAAAACTTGCTTACGCCATGTTCTGCCATTCTGAAAACGCAGGGATGCACCATATTTACAAAGATACGGTACATCCCTGCATGTCCGCTAGCACTTGCGCTAGATTAAGCTGCCTAGCACCAGCGCAGGCACCCTTGCACCATAGTGCAAATGTATCTGCGTTACGGGCAGCGGTAACAGGGAGCGCACCTAAATTAATTGTATTGATTTAAATGTCTACTTATCTGCATTTATCCGTATTCCGGTGTTTACTGCTCCCCACCCTGCCCCTCCCCCACCCCACATCACCGCCCAGCAGCACGCTCTATACGGGCCACCACTGGTTACGGGTAATCATTGTTTATGTGCAGGAAAGTGTTCCTTTCTCTTATAAACAATCACAAAATGCCGATTTGTAACTCTTATGTGTGCTGCATTGTGAAACACACATAGAATTTGCAAATCGTCATTTTTTTAATGATAGTTTATGGGCAGGAAGGGACATCTTCCTGCACATACACAATCATTCATTGAGTTTTGCTGTTTCTATGTGTGCTGTACAACGCAGCACACATAAAAAACGCAAAAACAAGTAGAAATAAAGTATTCCTCCTCGTCTTGCCATGTTAAGACCAGATTTTCCCTGGTCTTCATTTTGGCACTGCCCCATATTTACGCCTTCCTTGTAAAGAGGCAGCATCAAAATCAATGGGTGTTATGGTGGAACAAAGCAAACAAAAAGAGATGATGGACGGAGCGCTGAAACTTTTCAGACACTCACCTCCAGTCACAGATCTGAGTTGAATCCATCATCGATCTTTAGCTCATTTCGCCACCTCAGTTCAAACCCAGCTATATGCAAATAAGTCTTAACCCTGTGCCTCTTGGGAACAGTACAGCCCGAACTGCCAAGCCAGGTCTTCCCTGGACCACAAACAAGCATCCTGAGACTGGTTTTGGGGTAACAACCCTCATCAGCCAGGCTAGCTTGAATCCAGTGGCAAAGTGAGCAAGAGACCCACGTCTGGGCATACCCTGTTAACTTAGGGCGAACAAAGCAAACACATAGAGATGATGGACAGAGCGCTGAAACTTTTTGGACACTCACCCCCAGTCACATCTGGGTTGAATCCATCATCAATCTTTAGGTAATTTTGCCACCCCAGTTCAAACCCAGATATATGCAAATAAGTCTTGACCCTGTGCCTCTTGGGAACAGTACAGCCCGAACTGTCAAGCCAGGTCTTCCCTGGACCGCAAACAAGCATTCTGGGACTGGTTTTGGGGTAACAGCCCCTCCTCAGCCAGGCTAACTTGAATCTAGTGGCAAAGGGAGCAAGAGACCCACGTCATGGCATACCCTGTTAAATGAGGGCGAACAAAGCAAACACAAAGAGAAGCCAGCGGAAAGCGGGAAGAATGATTGCAGATAACTCAGTAAGACGCGAGTGATTAATTGCGGTTGCCCTGAAGTAAATGATTTAAAGCTTGTGAAGTAGGTGCACAACACATTAACGTTCTTGTTCGTGCTCTAACCTTAGAGCTGAATAATTTGAAAGCCACGATCTCAAACAGGATAAACCACGATCCGGTCACAACTGCCACGGCAGCACCAGTAATTCCAACCGGCAAGTAAGTGCCTAAACAATTAAATAAATACTCACATGTCCAACTCCCGTAAAGCCCAAATCCTCGGGTTCACAATTGATAACACTTTTGTGTCTGCAGGAAGAACAACAAAATGGCACTAACATAACGTTCAACATAATGATAAACAGAAGAAGTGTAAACTGTTGGAATTAAAGACATTTTTCCCACAAGTAACTGGAACCTGCCACAATGCCAGAAATAACTAATCAACGCAAAGTATAATAGGGGCAATGCGTAATTGAGTACCCATGTCCTTTCAAGAATACAACCCTACAATAATCCTCTACATCCTCGAAGGGATGTCCAAGATCTACTTGAGGTAGATATATACTTGAATTTCTACTAGCTAAAAGAGGCAAACGTGAATGAGGAAACTTTACTTTAACAAATGATATGTTTTTATTGGCTTCACAGAATCCAGTCACAGCCCTGAAGAGAGTCCCCATATTTAGAATGGGATTCTAAATGCGTTGGCACATTTCTACCATCAGGGGAAGCATTTAAATAGGAATGTGTGTAGCGACCAAGGGAAATAATGTATTGAATGCTTCAACCCTTTGTCGCTTGAAATGCTTTTACCCCCGTTGGTTGGTAGCCTTAGTGTTTTTGAAAATTTGCTTTGTGGGTCTTTTTTGGACGGGAAATTATTCTAAGTTATGGTTCTTTGTTATTTGGATTTTCTGTTCCAATCATTGTTGTTTTGATGTTATGTGAATTGTTAAGTGTATCTGATATCTATCTTGAGGACTCATAAAATGAAATGAATGAAAATGGACATTTTGAAAGTTGGCATTTTTCTGCCCTAGCTATTTAGTGCATTTAGCCGGTGCCTGGGTCAAATGATTGGGTATAGCTGACAGTTGGACTTTGTGTTTACCTCCTAGACAGCCACACACAATAGAGAGCTTAGGTATGCCTGAATGGGCCATCACAGGCAGGATGGGAGGGTGGAGCTGAGCACAATCCTACTCACAGTTGAATAAGCTGTGTCCTATCTACACATAAAGGGCTGCATAAGCCCTGTGATTAATCTGGAGCCAAGGCAGGGAAGGCAGGGAACCTATGCAATTCAAAGGTAATCCTCAAGAGGCATCTCCAATTTCAAAGGAAGACCCAGATATAAATATTGATTCTTAGGCACCAACTCTTCAGTACCCTTCTGGACTTGTGGAAGACTCTGCCAGGAAGGACTGCTGAGGTGCAAGGACTGCCACTCTGCGGGACTGCTGCTCTGAAGCACTGCTGGAAGAAGGATATTCTTGTTCGACAGGCCTAGCAAGGTCTCCCTGGCCAGACCACACTTCATTGTGGTAGATCTGATCTTGTGACTTTGTCCTGGTGCGTTGTGACCAAATATCCATAGCTGGCGCTTTGGGATTTTTGACCGTATTTAAACTTGCATATCTCCTTTCCCACCGATTGAATTTTTGTCATTTGGGTCTTAATTTATTTATTAAAAGATACTCTATTGCTCTAAATTGGAGTTTGATGTGTTGTCACTTTGGCACAGTTTGAAATGTTGCATAAATACTTTACACATTGCCACTAAGTTAAGCCTCACTGCCATGTGCCAAGCTACAAGAGGGTTGAGCAAGGTTAATTTGAGGTTTGCTTGTGCCTTACCCCTACAAAGATTATGGTTGCTGCTTCAGTAGGGTTTCACCCACTCAACCAGAAACCCAGGGGCATATTACCAAGGGCCTTTTCGCCGCTTTAGCGGGACTTTTTCCTGCTAAAGCGGCAAAAATTTCATCACCCAATTACCAAGCTGTCGCTAACACCAGTTAGCGACAGCTTGTAGGCGATAGTGAGCATTTTGGGGCCCGCTTTGCATGCCAGCGATAATTATCGCTAATGACATGCAAAGTGGGCGTGCCAAAATGTTAGCGACTGACTGTTTTCAGTCGCTAACATCGCTATCGTCTATTACCTACAAAGGCGAAGCGATGGGAATATTCGTGCTAAGCGCGAATATCTCCAAAAGCTAACGCCTGCTAATACCAGTTCTTAGCCATGTTATCCAAAGCGAAGTGGATAACATGGCTAAATGCATTTCGCCTGATTTTTATCGCTTTTGAGATAAACCTTGTTAATAGCAAGTTATCTCAGCGATAAAAATCGGTGAAGCGTGGCGATAATATTTTTGCCGCTAACCCTACTTAGCGATAAATATCGCTGTATGTTGGTAATATGCCCCCCAATTCCTTACACCAACCTACCATAGGCAAGGATAGTCACACACACCTGATAAGCATCAGGTTACCCTTGCGGGTGCTGGTGCACTTTGCAAATACACATAACCGTACATCCTACCAGGAATAACAGGGGCAAAATAAGATTCAGCTACATCCAAACATTTTGAGGTAGAAGCAGAGCAGGCTTACAGCATTTCTGGATTTTGTCCTTGCTCTCACTCTATAGTTTTACTCATTGGACACCTTTTACCAATCTGCACCTATTTGTCAGGATGAAAGTCTGAATTTTGAATGGTGTTTGTTGGAAAGGGAGCAAAATTAGTACAAAGGTGGAAATGTTTCCTCTTTAATGCAGAAATATCTAACAGTCTAAATATATTTACTTAGCTAAGAAAGTCTGTTGAACTGTGTGAATGAGCTCATAAAATGTCATTGTTCGGTATGAAAATTTCTTAGACTTTCCAATAAATAATTATGGGCCAAATTTACAAACCTTTTGTGTGTGTTACAATTTGCCTCACAAAAGTGGCACAAACCAGTGGATGTACTTTCCATGAAAAAACGTGAAACAGAGCAGCGCAAAGGTCTGCCTCTGCATTACTCTGGTTACATGGTGGTACATTTGCATTCTAGTGCACAGATTTCACATTTCTTTCCCACTTTGCATGTGTACTGCACTGTAAATAACACAATAAAAGTAAGAACATTTTTAAAGGTAGAATAAATGTATTTTGTACTGGCAGGGTACCATACCAGTAGAAAGACTCAAGCAGGTTCCCTTGCAGTATGGTGCATTTGTCTGTGTGTGGCACACAGCTGCCTGGTTTTAGATTGGTACTAAGGAGAGGGGAGAGAGTGCCATATGTCGGTGAATATGGCGCTCTCCTGCTCTCTCCTTGTCATGCAATGCAGCGCTGCTACTTTAGGGGCTGTGCTTCATTGCCTAGCTTCTTTGAAAATCTTGCCTGGTTTTTAGCAGCAGGATTTTAATTTTTTTTTTATTATAGGTGTCATTGGTACATTCATATCCTTATTGATGTTTATTACTATCTGGAACAATAAAAAAAATCAGGCCATTGTAGTTGCTAACTTATCACTGTAGAATTTAAACCAGGTTTGCTCTCAACTTGGATTTTTTGCTCAAGACCCTGGCAGAGGCGTACCCGCTGATGCTAACTACATGGACCACGATGCTTTGGGGCAACACGCTGATAGGACAAGCAGTGTGCGACCAATTGGACTTTAACTTATATTCAAGCTCTTTGGAGCTGGTGGGGCTGACGAGCCGGGTTACGCACCTGCGTGCCACGAGTGGTACCGAACCTGAGGATATCTTTTGGCAGCCTATGCAGCACCCCTTCATACATGCCTATTCCCTTCTGACAAGAGGTAACAACCTCGAAACACGTGTCCAGGGATGGCCAACGTGACTTGGATTTTATGCTCAAGACCCTGGCAGAGGCGTACCCGCTGATGCTAACTACATGGACCACGATGCTTTGGGGCAACACGCTGATAGGACAAGCAGTGTGCGACCAATTGGACTTTAACTTATATTCAAGCTCCTTGGAGCTGGTGGGGCTGACGAGCCGGGTTACGCACCTGCGTGCCACGAGTGGTACCGAACCTGAGGATAATTTTTGGTAGCCTATGCAGCACCCCTTCATACATGCCTATTCCCTACTGACAAGAGGTAACAACCTCGAAACACGTGTCCAGGGATGGCCAACGCGACTTGGATTTTTTGCTCAAGACCCTGGCAGAGGCGTACCCGCTGATGCTAACTACATGGACCACGATGCTTTGGGGCAACACGCTGATAGGACAAGCAGTGTGCGACCAATTGGACTTTAACTTATATTCAAGCTCCTTGGAGCTGGTGGGGCTGACGAGCTGGGTTACGCACCTGCGTGGCACGAGTGGTACCGAACCTGAGGATATTTTTTGGCAGCCTATGCAGCACCCCTTCATACATGCCTATTCCCTGCTGACGAGAGGTAACAACCTCGAAACACGTGTCCAGGGATGGCCAACGCGACTTGGATTTTTTGCTCAAGACCCTGGCAGAGGCGTACCCGCTGATGCTAACTACATGGACCACAATGCTTTGGGGCAACACGCTGATAGGACAAGCAGTGTGCGACCAATTGGACTTTAACTTATATTCAAGCTCCTTGGAGCTGGTGGGGCTGACGAGCCGGGTTACGCACCTGCGTGCCACGAGTGGTACCAAACCTGAGGATATTTTTTGGCAGCCTATGCAGCACCCCTTCATACATGCCTATTCCCTGCTGACGAGAGGTAACAACCTCGAAACACGTGTCCAGGGATGGCCAACGCGACTTGGATTTTTTGCTCAAGACCCTGGCAGAGGCGTACCCGCTGATGCTAACTACATGGACCACGATGCTTTGGGGCAACACGCTGATAGGACAAGCAGTGTGCGACCAATTGGACTTTAACTTATATTCAAGCTCCTTGGAGCTGGTGGGGCTGACGAGCCGGGTTACGCACCTGCGTGCCACGAGTGGTACCGAACCTGAGGATATTTTTTGGCAGCCTATGCAGCACCCCTTCATACATGCCTATTCCCTGCTGACGAGAGGTAACAACCTCGAAACACGTGTCCAGGGATGGCCAACGCGACTTGGATTTTATGCTCAAGACCCTGGCAGAGGCGTACCCGCTGATGCTAACTACATGGACCACGATGCTTTGGGGCAACACGCTGATAGGACAAGCAGTGTGCGACCAATTGGACTTTAACTTATATTCAAGCTCCTTGGAGCTGGTGGGGCTGACGAGCCGGGTTACGCACCTGCGTGCCACGAGTGGTACCGAACCTGAGGATAATTTTTGGTAGCCTATGCAGCACCCCTTCATACATGCCTATTCCCTGCTGACGAGAGGTAACAACCTCGAAACACGTGTCCAGGGATGGCCAACGCGACTTGGATTTTTTGCTCAAGACCCTGGCAGAGGCGTACCCGCTGATGCTAACTACATGGACCACGATGCTTTGGGGCAACACGCTGATAGGACAAGCAGTGTGCGACCAATTGGACTTTAACTTATATTCAAGCTCCTTGGAGCTGGTGGGGCTGACGAGCTGGGTTACGCACCTGCGTGGCACGAGTGGTACCGAACCTGAGGATATTTTTTGGCAGCCTATGCAGCACCCCTTCATACATGCCTATTCCCTGCTGACGAGAGGTAACAACCTCGAAACACGTGTCCAGGGATGGCCAACGCGACTTGGATTTTTTGCTCAAGACCCTGGCAGAGGCGTACCCGCTGATGCTAACTACATGGACCACAATGCTTTGGGGCAACACGCTGATAGGACAAGCAGTGTGCGACCAATTGGACTTTAACTTATATTCAAGCTCCTTGGAGCTGGTGGGGCTGACGAGCCGGGTTACGCACCTGCGTGCCACGAGTGGTACCGAACCTGAGGATATTTTTTGGCAGCCTATGCAGCACCCCTTCATACATGCCTATTCCCTGCTGACGAGAGGTAACAACCTCGAAACACGTGTCCAGGGATGGCCAACGCGACTTGGATTTTTTGCTCAAGACCCTGGCAGAGGCATACCCGCTGATGCTAACTACATGGACCACGATGCTTTGGGGCAACACGCTGATAGGACAAGCAGTGTGCGACCAATTGGACTTTAACTTATATTCAAGCTCCTTGGAGCTGGTGGGGCTGACTAGCCGGGTTACGCACCTGCGTGCCACGAGTGGTACCGCACCTGAGGATATTTTTTGGCAGCCTATGCAGCACCCCTTCATACATGCCTATTCCCTGCTGACGAGAGGTAACAACCTCGAAACAAGTGTCCAGGGATGGCCAACGCAACTTGGATTTTTTGCTCAAGACCCTGGCAGAGGCCTACCCGCTGATGCTAACTACATGGACCACGATGCTTTGGGGCAACACGCTGATAGGACAAGCAGTGTGCGACCAATTGGACTTTAACTTATATTCAAGCTCCTTGGAGCTGGTGGGGCTGACGAGCCGGGTTACGCACCTGCGTGCCACGAGTGGTACCGAACCTGAGGATATTTTTTGGCAGCCTATGCAGCACCCCTTCATACATGCCTATTCCCTGCTGACGAGAGGTAACAACCTCGAAACACGTGTCCAGGGATGGCCAACGCGACTTGGATTTTTTGCTCAAGACCCTGGCAGAGGCGTACCCACTGATGCTAACTACATGGACCACGATGCTTTGGGGCAACACGCTGATAGGACAAGCAGTGTGCGACCAATTGGACTTTAACTTATATTCAAGCTCCTTGGAGCTGGTGGGGCTGACGAGCCGGGTTACGCACCTGCGTGCCACGAGTGGTACCGAACCTGAGGATATTTTTTGGCAGCCTATGCAGCACCCCTTCATACATGGCTATTCCCTGCTGACGAGAGGTAACAACCTCGAAACACGTGTCCAGGGATGGCCAACGCGACTTGGATTTTTTGCTCAAGACCCTGGCAGAGGCGTACCCGCTGATGCTAACTACATGGACCACGATGCTTTGGGGCAACACGCTGATAGGACAAGAAGTGTGCGACCAATTGGACTTTAACTTATATTCAAGCTCCTTGGAGCTGGTGGGGCTGACGAGCCGGGTTACGCACCTGTGTGCCACGAGTGGTACCCAACCTGAGGATATTTTTTGGCAGCCTATGCAGCACCCCTTCATACATGCCTATTCCCTGCTGACGAGAGGTAACAACCTCGAAACACATGTCCAGGGATGGCCAACGCGACTTGGATTTTTTGCTCAAGACCCTGGCAGAGGCGTACCCGCTGATGCTAACTACATGGAGCACGATGCTTTGGGGCAACACGCTGATAGGACAAGCAGTGTGCGACCAATTGGACTTTAACTTATATTCAAGCTCCTTGGAGCTGGTGGGGCTGACGAGACGGGTTACGCACCTGTGTGCCACGAGTGGTACCCAACCTGAGGATATTTTTTGGCAGCCTATGCAGCACCCCTTCATACATGCCTATTCCCTGCTGACGAGAGGTAACAACCTCGAAACACGTGTCCAGGGATGGCCAACGCGACTTGGATTTTTTGCTCAAGACCCTGGCAGAGGCGTACCCGCTGATGCTAACTACATGGACCACGATGCTTTGGGGCAACACGCTGATAGGACAAGCAGTTTGCGACCAATTGGACTTTAACTAATATTCAAGCTCCTTGGAGCTGGTGGGGCTGACGAGCCGGGTTACGCACCTGCGTGCCACGAGTGGTACCGAACCTGAGGATATTTTTTGGCAGCCTATGCAGCACCCCTTCATACATGCCTATTCCCTGCTGACGAGAGGTAACAACCTCGAAACACGTGTCCAGGGATGGCCAACGCGACTTGGATTTTTTGCTCAAGACCCTGGCAGAGGCGTACCCGCTGATGCTAACTACATGGACCACGATGCTTTGGGGCAACACGCTGATAGGACAAGAAGTGTGCGACCAATTGGACTTTAACTTATATTCAAGCTCCTTGGAGCTGGTGGGGCTGACGAGCCGGGTTACGCACCTGCCTGCCACGAGTGGTACCGAACCTGAGGATATTTTTTGGCAGCCTATGCAGCACCCCTTCATACATGCCTATTCCCTGCTGACGAGAGGTAACAACCTCGAAACACGTGTCCAGGGATGGCCAACGCGACTTGGATTTTTTGCTCAAGACCCTGGCAGAGTCGTACCCGCTGATGCTAACTACATGGACCACGATGCTTTGGGGCAACACGCTGATAGGACAAGCAGTGTGCGACCAATTGGACTTTAACTTATTTTCAAGCTCCTTGGAGCTGGTGGGGCTGACGAGCCGGGTTACGCACCTGTGTGCCACGAGTGGTACCCAACCTGAGGATATTTTTTGGCAGCCTATGCAGCACCCCTTCATACATGCCTATTCCCTGCTGACGAGAGGTAACAACCTCGAAACACGTGTCCAGGGATGGCCAACGCGACTTGGATTTTTTGCTCAAGACCCTGGCAGAGGCGTACCCGCTAATGCTAACTACATGGACCACGATGCTTTGGGGCAACACGCTGATAGGACAAGCAGTGTGCGACCAATTGGACTTTAACTAATATTCAAGCTCCTTGGAGCTGGTGGGGCTGACGAGCCGGGTTACGCACCTGCGTGCCACGAGTGGTACCGAACCTGAGGATATTTTTTGGCAGCCTATGCAGCACCCCTTCATACATGCCTATTCCCTGCTGACGAGAGGTAACAACCTCGAAACACGTGTCCAGGGATGGCCAACGCGACTTGGATTTTTTGCTCAAGACCCTGGCAGAGGCGTACCCGCTGATGCTAACTACATGGACCACGATGCTTTGGGGCAACACGCTGATAGGACAAGCAGTGTGCGACCAATTGGACTTTAACTTATATTCAAGCTCCTTGGAGCTGGTGGGGCTGACGAGCCGGGTTACGCACCTGCCTGCCACGAGTGGTACCGAACCTGAGGATATTTTTTGGCAGCCTATGCAGCACCCCTTCATACATGCCTATTCCCTGCTGACGAGAGGTAACAACCTCGAAACACGTGTCCAGGGATGGCCAACGCGACTTGGATTTTTTGCTCAAGACCCTGGCAGAGGCGTACCCGCTGATGCTAACTACATGGACCACGATGCTTTGGGGCAACACACTGATAGGACAAGCAGTGTGCGACCAATTGGACTTTAACTTATATTCAAGCTCCTTGGAGCTGGTGGGGCTGACGAGCCGGGTTACGCACCTGCGTGCCACGAGTGGTACCGAACCTGAGGATATTTTTTGGCAGCCTATGCAGCACCCCTTCATACATGCCTATTCCCTGCTGACGAGAGGTAACAACCTCGAAACACGTGTCCAGGGATGGCCAACGCGACTTGGATTTTTTGCTCAAGATCCTGGCAGAGGCGTACCCGCTGATGCTTACTACATGGACCACGATGCTTTGGGGCAACACGCTGATAGGACAAGCAGTGTGCGACCAATTGGACTTTAACTTATATTCAAGCTCCTTGGAGCTGGTGGGGCTGACGAGCCGGGTTACGCACCTGCGTGCCACGAGTGGTACCGAACCTGAGGATATTTTTTGGCAGCCTATGCAGCACCCCTTCATACATGCCTATTCCCTGCTGACGAGAGGTAACAACCTCGAAACACGTGTCCAAGGATGGCCAACGCGACTTGGATTTTTTGCTCAAGACCCTGGCAGAGGCGTACCCGCTGATGTTAACTACATGGACCACGATGCTTTGGGGCAACACGCTGATAGGACAAGCAGTGTGCCACCAATTGGACTTTTGCTCTCAAACTATTGACTGTCTTGTTATTGCTAAACCATGCTTGGAACTGAGAAATGTATTGAGCTGTTCTAACAGAGAATGTAGAACTATTTAACGCTATTTTGTATATTTGCACAGAGTGTGATCTATTTTGTTCAGTAAAAATGTTTCCTCCAGTAAATAATAATTCTCCTACTATGGCTGTCATTCTCCTTTGCTTCATGAATACTGGTATAATCTAAAACACTTTCTGGCCTGGTCTAGTATTCAAACTAATGTAATAATTTACTCTTTCATTTTTCTCATGCGCATTTCACTAGGTGATATCTTGTGAAATTTGCTTGGTTACAACAGTTAAAAAAGGGTGGAACGTGGATGCAGCTTGATTGATGCTGTACGCTACCTATCATTTTGACCTGGAAAATTCTGAATCCTACTGTAAAATTTCCACAAGGGAAAGCTGCAAGGTGCTTTAAAAGATGCCCTATTACTTACCTCATTCCATTCCTTACTTCTGAAAATGACCATCTCACTGGCAGAAAAAAGAACAGGAGAACTCGGGGACCCCTAACCCCACCCTCTCCCACTGGGATTATATAACCAGTACCTACCCGGCATTCTGCCTGAACTAACAAGCCACCAACAGGAAGGCCGGCCATTGGGAGGGAGGGAGGGGCATAAGGAATGGGACGAGGAAACTGGGCGCAGGAGAAAGGACCGGTTAGTAATAGGGCATTACCCCCACGTCCCTCAGTCCTCGTGCCATTCCTTTCTTATGTAGCATCCCAAAGCCAGAAACCCGGCCTTCCGAACTCCCAAGAACACCCAGGAGACCACACCGAAAAGCAGCATCCCTAGCAAAGCAATGGGAGAACAACAAGAAAAATGCAGACAGGAGCACACAGCCAAAATGCCCCCAACCAAACAACAGGGCAGCAGCACCCAGAACACGTAGAAGATGACCAAGACAGACAAAAAAGCAACCAACCCACTGGGCCACCACCCAAAAGGTAGCCAACCCACACCGGGAACACCCGACCGCCAACAGCGGAGGAGGAGCACCCACCAATGAAGCACCAGAGACCGCTCTCAACAGAAGGGCAGCGAAGAGACCACACACGGACGAAGGCCCTAGGCAACCAGACACACTAGCAAGCCAGGGCCACACCGTCAGTTACACAACCAAGAACTGGACGAACCAGCACCTCAGAAGCACCCAGGCACCACTGACCCCAAAACCGCCAAGCAGAATGAAGCCAGACTCAAAGGTGACAAGGCAAAGACAAACAAGCCTAAGCCGTAAGGCCCCAGAGACCTAAAGCCCAGAGGTGAAGCACCAGAGAGGCCGAAGCAACCAGTCCACCAGAAACTAGCCCAAGGAGGACCAGAACAGCGGAAACACCCCACAGGGCACAAAAAGCCCAGAAGGGCACCCACCCAGCCAGAAGGCCACCAAGCCTAGGACCACCAAGCAGCTACACAGACCCCAGCAGCAGAACCAACAGAGCGCATTCCCAAGCAGACAACGAAAGAAAACACAACACTGTCAAAAAGCCACAACAACTCCACAAGAGAGATGAGGGGAAGCAAGGAATGACTCAACAGTCCCAACCCAAACCATGAGACAAAGGGCGACACAGCAAACAACAGGACCACCCCAACACCACTGAGCAGCCCTGCAGCAGACCAACCTAGACCAATAGGACAGGGCCAGCCAACCGGACCAATATGCAGACACAGAGGACTGACCAAGGGAATGCCCAAACAGACCAAACCAGGAAAGGAGAGAGCACCGACCAAGAGCATGCCCCCCAACCTGACAAACCCAGCCACCAGAGAGCCTGGTGGGCACGACCCCAAATGAAAACCTCAGAGGAGGACCAGGCCCCGAGGCATGAACTTCCAGCACCACCCACCAGTGCCCCCACAGGACAACCGCCCAAACCACCCAAACCGGAAGAAGGAGCCGGGGCCATGACCGAGGCACCCACAGAGAATGCAGGGGACACTGGGACACAAACCCTGAACCCCATCCAACAAAGGCACGGCAGCAGCCAGAAGGAATTAGGTCCGACGAGCACCAGATCACCAGCCGCCCGAAGACCAACCAGAAAAATGAGGCAGAGAAACACAGACCTCACCAGGACCGGAAATGTCAAGAGGAGAACCAGAGGCAAGGACCCCAGAAGGTACAACCTACCACCAAAAATGAGGCCAACAACAGGACCCCGACCAAAGAAAAGCAAGGTGTGGACAGCCACAGACCCCGAACCAGACCAGGGAGTGGAGACCAGTGGAACCCAAAGACCAAGCAGGGAAGGCCCCACCCCAAACAACACACACCAAGGAAGACACCCGCAACCACAACTTTGGGTTGACCAAAGATGAAAAGAAAAGGACCAGAGAAGACCAAGCCTCCTGGCCACCAAAGAGAAACCCAGGTACCCAAAAGGGGGGAAATACCCCCAACTGACCAAACAGTCGACCAAATGAGACGGAGGACTAAGGACAACACAAAGGAACCACCACAAGTGAGTCCCAAGACTATCCACAGAAGGGCCACAAGAACAGGAGAGATAAACAAGGCAACCCAAAGCTCAACCCCGCAGATGCCCCCACAAGCCCCTGAGAAGCCAGCAGACTGAACCACAGATATGCCATCAAGACCAGAGGCCACCAACATGGTGTCCCCCTAGGCCCGGAAGGAGTGGCACAGGACAGACAGCCGCAACCCTGAAACCCCAAACCACTGTGTACAGAGAGAAAGACGCGGGAACCAGCCACAACCAGGCCACCAAGGGAATAAAAAATTACAAGAAGCCAGGGTGGAACCTATGCGGCCAGGTACGACATGCTAATGCCGCAGCCCAGCTTGCCCCAAGGGAAAGCAGGCGCTGAATAGAGGCGAGAGGAAAGAGCAAGGAGGGTGTACCAGCCCTCAGCATTGCCAGACACAGAACCGCCAACCACTAGGGACCCAAAAGACCCACACCCAAGCATGGTGCAATGGGACCTGAGTAAGGGAAGACAAAAGGGCCATCTGCAGAATCCCAGAAGGCAAGGCCCCACCACCAGACTGAAAGACCAGTGGAGACACCACTACCCAAGGAAGAACGAGCCCAGAGGACACACATGTGCACAACCCACTGAGGGGGCAGAAAACGGAAGAGAGACTGCACAGAAACCAGACCCAAGCAGACACAGCAACAGCAGGGTAATCAAAAACCCTGGAAGACCAGGCACCGGAGACACCAGAGGCACAAAATCAGCCCCCCACGCCATAATGCACCAGCTGGAAAAATTCAGCAGGAAGGTTGGCAGAAACCGCAATGGACCAAGCCCAAACAGCAAGACCAAGCCCCAAGCGGAAAGAGACAGAACTAAGCATGGGCGGAAAATCCGTTCCGCTCGCAAATTTTGCGGATTTTCGGTAAATTTGCAATCCGCGAACGCTCGCGAATTTACCAAAAATCCGCAAATTCGCAAGCAGCGGATTTTTTTTTCTTGGTGATACAATTTTGCGGCGTGCGGTGTAAGTTCGCAATTGCGAACATGTAGGTGCGGCGGGCAGCAACAATTTCGCACTCGCGAAATTACAAAAATTGCAATTCTGCACAAGAAATCCACTAGCAAGCAGCATAGACCTTCTGAAAATGAGGATTTTTATCAGAATAACTCCTCAGGTTGACATTTGCCTGCACTTTTTAGGATTTGAGGCCTTTTGACTTTCTTTGGATCACTTTGGATTAGAAATCAACTTTCACAAGTAAGCTTGTTTGGGGCATTACAGTTGCTGTAATGCTGTTCTGCAGAAAAACGAGTTTTGCAAGAAGGTCCTGGAAAAAAAATTGCACTGCAACAGAAAGCAAATTACAGATAAGGAAGCAGGTGCCAGCCTGGAATTTTAAAACAGTGACACATTAATAAATCAACCCCAAATTAATTCATATCAGTTGAAGCAGGGCAGGTGTGCTTGCTTTTCCCCCCCATAATCTACAGTGATGATGACCCAGAGGGTGGCATTGATGTACCAGAGGGTGGCATGGGTGAAACAGAGGGTGGCAGGGGTGAAACAGAGGGTGCTGGGAACCTGTGATGATGAACCAGACGTAGAAACAACATAATCGCGACCGTTGCGAGCCGACATGTAAGTTCGCAATTGTGAACTGGTACAAAACCCTCGCAAACTGGCAGAAATCCTTGCGAACACACAAAAAAAATACGCATATTCGTGAGAATTCGTGGATTTTGCAGATTGCGAGTGCGCAAATTCGCAAAATTTGTGAACGCCAGATTCGCAAAATTTTCTCATGCTTAGACAGAACCCTTCCAGCACCGCAGGGACCCTAACCCAGCCACAGAAACCCCAGAGACACAGCAGGCAGAAACCCTGCCACGGAAGACAGAGACTGTGTAACAGAAGCCAGGGACTCCAGGACATGCCAAACACAAAAACCCCTGACCCAAGCATTCCACAGCAGAAATAAGAGGGAAGAAAAACGACAACCCGGACACCACCCGGGGCCAGCACACCCACGTCAGCACAGCCACCAAAAGAGCGGCCCCACCAGCCAGCCATCACAAGCCCCAAAGCCAGAGCGGCAGGGCAAAGACAAAAACGGGCCCAATGGCAACAAGGCACCCCAGGGGCACCATAAGCACAGCCCGAGCCACCCATCACCCAAGGGCAGAGGCAATGCAAGGCCGGAGAAGAGGCAGGACCTGGTGAAGGAGAACAACAAGGCCCCCAAGTGGGTGTGAAATACAGAAAAGATGCAAATAAAGCAAGGGAAAACATCAACGCAGGTCACCCTCCCCCCTTCCTCTAGGGCAGGCAGACACCAGACCACAAAGGCTACCACACTAAAGCCCCCTCTTGCCAGCCAGAAGCAAAAGAGGAGAAACAAAGGGAGCTGCAGAGGCTGATGCAAAAGGATGACCCACAACACCTAGCCCCCACTGGCAGCAAACAATCCGGCAGCTGGGAGACCGTGGACCCCCAAAAATAGTGAAGGCAACCAGAAAAGAACAAAAAAGAGGGAAGACAAATAAACGCATTGGGGTGCCCACCCTGGGTCCGGCAGACTTTGTGCCACACAGTCTGCCTCTATCAGCCAGCCCGGGCACTCTCCAGGACCAAAGAGCACGACAACAGACATACCCCTACACCGGCCACTAAGTACTCCAGGGGCACCTCCAGTGCAGCCCCTGAGCCACCAGCAACCCAAGGACTGCCATCCATGAACAGCGAGCGTCCCCAGAGGCACAGGGCTGCAACGACAGCCACAGCTCCAAGGCTCTTTAGCTTCTGTTCATACTTCCCACCGTTCTCCCCTAATACTCAGTACTATTTTTATTATTTTTTCATGTTACCAATTCTGGATTCCTTGGCACTTGGAGCTCGTTACTACATTCCATGTGCCTGTTATCAAATTCTTCCATTGTACCTTTCCCCTTTTACTCTTCTTCCATTGGTCTGTTCACCTCATGTTCACATTTTGGTTCTGCCCACTAAAACACCCAGCATGAGGCAATGGGTTGGCCCACTTCAGCCATTGCCTCTCTTGCACTGCAAGTGACAGAGTTTGCCAGATAATTTGCCACATCCACATAAACATGTGTGTTCTTCTGCACCAGGACTGGTAGTCCAAACTTTTGCATCGCAAATTATGTTTTATTTCCATTCATTATCATTTTTAAATGTATTTTGTAGTTGTACCTTTGTGTTTAAACAATGAGTCCTATTTACCGAAAAGTCAGGCAGTGCAGTGCAGCAAGTTACCTTACTGTGCTGCCTTGTGTGACAGGGAAAAGTCATGAATATGCTGTATTTAAGGTAATATGGCACATTCCTGTCTTTTACCCTGTGCTAGCATCCTTTTGGTTGACTAGCACCAATGCAGGTACCCATGCACCAAGGCGCAAATGTGCCTCTGTTGCATGCAGGATTGTTTTTGTGCAGGAAGGCGAACCTTCCTGCACAAAAACAATCTTGAGAGGCATATTTCTCTTTCTATGTGTGCTGCAGGAAATAATGACGAGAAATAAAGATATTTCTTCTTGTTATGCCTCTCCTGAGAAGGCATATCTTTTTGGCACATTCCCAGGTATACCAGTTCTGGTAAATATGGGAATGCATTAAAAACCATGGGAGTTATGTTGGAACACCTATTCAATGCCCATGGAACACTATCCCAGGGCAGAGTAAGGCAATGCAGCGATTTGTGCAGCGTTGCCTGACCTCAGATTTATGGAGCCCCTCAGAGCCACACAAAGAAGCATTGTGTGGTTTCATATCTTGCTTAAGGTTTGCGTTGTGCAAGTACCACGTTGCATGGTGCAAACGTGACGCAAACCATCTCGTAAAGAGTCTCCAATGTTTTCAGGCTACAATAAGCTAATAGTAAATTTGTTTTCCACCAACAGCAATCACCTTTCCTGGGATGCCCAATAAAACTGAAAGGGTTTTGTACCTATTTGAAGCACACCTGCTTGCTGGGAAACATTCAAGCAGTCCTATCAAAATTATAAGCAATACTTTATTAAGCATAAAGTCTCCACGTTTAGACAGCAGGATGTTTTCTGTTTTTCTTATTTTCCTTGTTTGTGACATTGTGAAAGCTTGCGAAGGTCAGACCTGCTTGCTTTGCCAAAAGTTGTTTTTATATTCCACTGCATGTTACCACCACCGTTGAGGGGAAAAAACAGGGCCGATCTAATGTAATGTAATGTAATGTAAAGTCACATTTATATAGCGCTACTATCACTCCAAGGAGCATCTTGGCGTTCAAGACCAACCCAGCTGGAATAGGTTGGTGGACTGGAGGCAACTCAGAACACATTACACACTTTACACCAGTGCCCTACAGGCCGCGTCAGTGAGGGAGAAAATCCATGTCTTCAGGGATTTCCTAAAGTGGCTCTCAGACATAAGCTGAAGCTGGGGTGGCAGTTTATTCCAAGCCCTAGAACCTAAGACAAAAAGGGATTTCCCTCCTTTAGTGACCAATCTAAATCTGGGGGTTACCAAAAGATTATGATTAGCGGACCTCAGGCAACGTGCTGGCTGATAACGTTTGAAGCCATTGGACAAGTATCTGGGTCCTTGTGACTGAAAGGCTCTGAAGGTGATAACAAGGACCTTAAACAAAACACGTTAGCGTATTGGTAACCAATGGAGGGTCTTGAGCGCGGCCGAGACAGATGACTTTCTTGGCCAGCGAAGTACTAAACGGGCTGCAGCATGCTGGACTAACTGCAGCCTGTGGAGCACTGCTTTGTTAGTTCCTGCGTACAGGCTGTTGCAGTAGTCCAGTCTGGATGTTATCAGTGCTACTGCCACTGTTTTCCTTGCTGCGAGTGGGAGAAGGTCAAAAAACGTCCTGAGTGATCTAATGATATGGAAGCACGTGCTAGCCACACCTACCGCTTGCTGCTTAAATGACAATTGGTCATCAAACTTGATGCCCAGGTTACGAGCAGAAGAAATAGTGTTAGGGGGAGCTTCAGCATCCTCAGGCCACCATTGTTTGGGGGAGAACAAGTTTTGAGGGCCGAAGGGCAATATTTCCGTCTTCCCGGAGTTACATTTGAGGTGATTGTTGTTCATCCACTAAAATGTGGCCGTAAGACAGTTTTTCAGGTTTTCCTCTGCTCCAGGCAGCTCCCTATCCAACACCAGGATAAGCTGCGTGTCGTCAGCATATGATATAGTGCTAATCTGATAGGAGGCAATTAGCTCAATCGGGGGTACCATGTAAAGATTGAAAAGTACAGGGCTCAAACTAGAGCCCTGAGGGACCCCTGAGCTGATGACTTTTTCTTCAGATTTAAATTTGACTAATACCATGACCTGGCGTCTCTGGTTGAGAATACCACTCCTCCTATACCTGCGTTACATAAACGGTCGACCAAGATTGTGTGTGAGACCGTGTCGAAATCAAGACGGCCTTCTTCCCTTGGTCCATAGCCATTCGTAGGGTCTCTGCCGTAAACAGAAGGGCAGATTCGGTCGAATGTTTGGATCGAAACCCTGATTGGTTGGTGTGCAGGATGTTATTCTCCTCAAGAAAATTTGTAAGTTGGTTGTTATCAAATTTTTCCGTCAGCTTAAACACCATGGGGAGCAGGGAAAAAGGACGCAGGTTGGACAGAGTGGTTGGGTCCGGTAGAGCCTTTTTCTGAAATGGCATAACCACTGCGCGCTTCCAGTCGCATGGGATTTCTGCCATAGCCAATGATGAGTTGATAATGCTGTTGATGATTGGGTTTACCTCCTCAACCAACGGCCGTAAAACCATGGGCGGACAAGGGTCAAATGGGGATCCAGATTTACTTGCTAGAATGGCCTGGTGTGAATCCTATAGGGAAATGGGCGCGAATGAGTCGAAATGTACAAAAATAGTGTTAATTGTAGTAGCAAAATAGCAAGTGGTGTTAATTGTTTCATAGCCCGACCTCATCTTTTCAGAGTTCGTCGAGATAGATGACACAGGAGGGAAGTCCTTCACGATGTCTAGGATCTTCTTCTCAAAATAATTAGCGATGGCATTGCAGAGGGGTAGCGAGGGGGGAATTTTCTAAGAGAGTGCTGTGGGGTTGGTGAAACTGTTAACAATCTTGAAAATCTCCTTCTGTCCATTACCAGAGGAAGAAATAGCCTCTAAGTAATGTAATGTACTTTTTTTGCCAACTTGATTGCGGCGTGGTACTTCCTTCGAGCAGATTTATATGTGTCACGGGCAACAGCCTCGTAAATTCTTCGCCACCTCCGCTCAAGTGACCTCACTTCGCCTAGCTCCATTTTTAAGGCTAATGAGAACCATGGGGCACTCTTTCTATTTTTAGTACAGCTTGGGTTTTATACTTCTTCGTTGGGCCCAAGGATGAACCAAATGTCGCCATCCACTCACAGAATTGCTGGTTATCTGTCAAAGTGTGGCCAGTTAGTGCAGGTTTACTGTCTCTTAGTTTCTCCAAGAGGTCAGGCCGAGTGAGTGAATTTTTCCAATCCGGTTTACGACTGGCAGTACTTATTTTTGTACATTCGCCGGGCCATATGTTTTAAAAGAAGGTCAAATGGGATGAGTTTGTGGTCTGACCAGATTTGAGCACATGGGGGTTTGACTATCAGGCTATCAGAGTTAGAACAAATGCAGTCTAGGACATGGCCTGCTATGTGAGTGGGTTCCAACGTTAGCAGGGTAAGACCAAGAATGTTAATAATGTCCTTGAAGCAAATTGTCCCTGACTCCTTGGGAGAGTCTAAATGGAGATTAAGATGTCCCAATACCGTGCAATAGGCAAACCTAAGCGTAAGTTCGCTCAGCGCATCTCCAATGCTCTCCAAGAATTCAGTAGGTGGGCCAGGTGGGCGGTAAATCAGAGCCCCAGAGAAAGTAAAGGAGTCGTGAATACCAAGGCAGAAAGTCATGGCCTCTGCCCCCTTAATGTCCGGCAACTCATTCGTAGAACATTTCATTGTGCTGCGGTGAATGGTTGCCAGACCACCTCCCGTTGCAAAGGCCTATCTAATCGCTGAATTGAGAAGTTTTGCGGAAGAGCCACAGCTATATCCGGGTTACACCAGGGACGAAGCCAGGTTTCCGTAACAAGAAGCCAGTCTAGATTCATCTCTATAATCAGGTCGTGAATGTGTTGTGCATTTTTGCACATCGACCTGGCATTAATGAGTCCCCCTCGTAAAACAGTAGATTGAATGTCGTCATGAGAGGATAACTCAGGAGTAAGCTTCGCCTTACAGTGGAGGCAACAAGCAGGGCCATCCCATGTATCTGGTGATAAGGTATTGTGGCAGTGAGAGGAACACTTATTGAGGGAGCATAACCACTCCCTGGGCAAACCCGGACCACTGACACCTGGAGCGGAGTACCTTGCCTCTACCTCCGACGAGCGCAGACGGGCAGGACTCTGGCTTGACTCCGGCGCAATTACGGCGCGCCCGCTGCGCGTCACCGCTGCGCGTCCCCATGACAGGTTTAAATAGGGGACTCGCCTGCCTGCCTGAGCACTAGAGCGCTCACCAAGATGGCACCGCTAGATGTCCCTACCTACCCCCAAGATGGCTGCAAGACGTGTGGACCTGAAGTGACCCGCTAAAGCAGCGGGGGAAGTGCTGATTATAGTGCAAGTAAGTGCTATAGGTGCAATTAAAAACACGGGGCTGAAAAGTAAATTATTTAAAAATAAACACAAGATTTAAAACGTGCGTACTTCCGCGAATTAGCTAACTAAGAGCACATAGTGCATAGAATGTGCCGCGTTACACCAAGAATGCCTTGTCCAAGGCCGACCTGCAGAAAGAGACCGTCTTAAATAGGGGACTCGCCTGCCCGCCTGAGCACTAGAGCGCTCACCAAGATGGCGCCGCTAGATGTCCCTACCTACCCCCAAGATGGCTGCAAGACATGTGGACCTGCAAGTGACCCTCTAAAACAGCGGTGGAAGTGGCCATTATAGTGCAAGTAAGCGCTATAGGTGCAATTAAAAAAACGGGGCTAAAAAGTAAATTATTTAAAAATAAACACTACAAGATTTAAAACGCGCCTACTTCCGTGAATTAGCTAACTAAGAGCGCATAGTGCATAGAATGCGCCGCGTTACACCAAGAATGCCTTGTCCAGGCGCCAGAATAGAACCAGATAATTTTCAGCAGTACCTCCGCGCGCGGTACATGGCGCCATGCGGCTCTAGAATGATGCCGTTCTGCCGATGGTCTTTGAATGGCAGAGCAATTCTTTGCGCAAGGACAAACTTCCCCATAATGCATTGCTTACATGTTTTTCATTCTTACTTCTGTTTTGGATCTTAAGTCTGTGCGTTCAATAGCATCATATATTTTTAGTATTTAATGACACAAAAATAGCTATTTATTGAGAGCTTATTGGACTTCTTGGCGAAAACAATTAGGGACATATTTGTGAGTGGAGTTGCGGTGCTCTTCCACCACGCAACATGGTGCAAGAGCAGTGCAAACACAAAATGTGTTTAATAAAGCCATCAAGGCCACTTTGCTTGGCCCTGAGTGGATTCATAAATCTGGAGAAACACAACGCAGCGCATATTGCTGTGTTGTGTTACTTTGCCCTGGGGAGGAGTTCCATTGGCATTGCATGGGGTGTTCCCATGCAACTCCAATGGATTTTGCTGCATTCCCAGATTTACCAAAAGTGCTAGGCCTGGCAATGCGTCAAAAAGATACGCCTTCTCATGGGAGGAAAAACTTCTGCAGCACACATAGAAAGAGGAAGCAACGAGGAGAATGGGAGGTGCTTGAGAACACCCCAAGCAACATCCATGAAACTCCTTCCCAGGGTGGAGTTACGCAGCACATCATTTTTTATGCACTGCGTTGTGTTAATCCAGATTTATGAAGCCACTCGGACCACATATTCTGCAGCACACATAAAAAGAGGAAAACGCCACTCAGGATTTTTTTGTGCAGGAAGGTGACCCTTCCTGCACAAAAACAATCCTGCATGCAACGCAGGTATACTTGCACCACTGGACAAGGGTGTCAGGAAGCCCATTGTGCACCAGCACTGGGGAAAGGACAGGAATGCGCCATACCGCAATACATTCAGCACATTCATGCCCTTTCCCTGTAATGCGGAGCAGGAAAGGTGACTTGCTGCTCTGTGTTGCGTTACAATATCATAAATATGGGCCTTGGATTCGAAAAGATCTAGTTGATTCAAGGTCCCATGTGTTGGCAAAACTTGGGAATTGTGGAAGAAAGGCAGTTCTTCAGAGAAAATTGCACTGAATAATAATGCATTCGGTTATTTCCTATACACCCCAATGGGACGATAAATTGCTCACTAACATGTTGTGTGTGGCAACATTTCTGATTGAGTCGTAAAACATTTTATTGATGAACACTAAAAAAAATCATCATTCCCTTATATAAATGTAATCAATTTCTGTCACGTTTCACTTAGGTATTTTGCCTCAGGCAGTGGTCACCAGATTAGTAAAGTGTGAGAGTAATATTAACGGTGGAATAATCAGAGCTAGCTACATAGTGGAGGAAAGAAACAATGACATCTTGTTCTTAACACAGAATCTTCAAGAACATGCACATTTTGTGTAGCTCAATTGTAAAATCATCAGCAGTAATTGCAACTTGTTAATTTATGAGCCTTGCTGTAGGGGAAGACTTAACCAGTTCAACTTGATTAAAAAAGAAGCGAAAACATAATTACCTAAAATTAGGATTAAACTAACTTCTGCGTTTATTAATAAAATGTATTATCTTTCAGTGGATTTGGATATTGGCGTAATATAATATTTCTATGCTTGAAAACTATGAATTTATTTATAGAATGATTTGTTACAGAGCTTAATAAACCACCTCATTTATCTTTTCGGTAACTTTTGAGAGCCTAATTGGTGAACGGTAAGTGATTTTTCGTACGGCTGTACGCATTGTAAACTTTCCTATCCAATTGTTAAATTCTCTATGTAAAGTAAGTGATTGTCGAGAGCAGTTGATGTGTATTGCAGATACATGTATACATTCATTAAACTAGTTAATTTTTTTATGTTAATGACATTAAGCACGATTTCAGTCTTAAGCAGCATATTATCGGATTTCATTTTCCAGGAAACTGCATACACTCAACTAAATCTCCTCCAATGAATATATGTTAATAGAGTCTATAGTACCATGAACTAGCCTGGAACACAATTTCATAGCCCATTGAAAGTCAGAAGCAATTACTTGCCTTAATAAAGTCATACAGCTGTTTCTATAGCAAGATCAAGAATGCAGCTTCATGGACAGACACCATGCAATCTCAAACTCATCTAGGAAGTCATTAGGCAAGGGTTAGTAAAAGGGGAACGCCCTTAGTTCTGGATTTTCTTTACTACTGACAAATTTATCACAATCTCACCGGGACATAAATTATAAAACAAATGAACACAAATGAAGTCTAATCGCCATTTTGAAAGGCCTTCAGACTTCCTGATGTGCTGCTATCATCTAACTGTAAGACTTTGAGCCTCATACACGGTGTCACTGAAGCGTCACCAGTGGCGGATGGTGGATTTGAAAAGTGGTGGTGTGGAAATTCAAGATCTGAGTTGTAGTTCACGAGCTGGCATCGCCAAAACTGAAAGAGGGGGAGGCTCGGACCAGAATCTCAAGAAAATGTATAGGGGAAAAGCCAACGTTATGCCTTTAATAATCAGTCAGTTTTCACACTGCCCTACAGCACCTGAGCATATACTGACATACTCACATCCCAGTTTTACCTGGAAGCCCGAACTGTATGGTGATTACTCAGGCTTTGGGGACAAAGACGACCCCATTTTTAGATGAAAGAATGACAAACACAAATGCCTTCGGGGGCTGCCACATTCAGATTTTTGTCCTTCAGAACCTAGTTCAGAGGAGAGCAAATCAACTATTCATCAAAGTAAGGGTGGACTTTCATGTCTTTGGTGTGTATGGACCCCAAGAAGGCAATGCAGAGGGATGTACCTTAAAAACAGCATCCCAGAACAGCAATAGCGGTGGGATTGGCTAATAGGTAAGTGGAGTAAACCATTTTGAAACTCTGCGCTAGTAGACATTTTCATTGGTTATCAAGAGTAGCGAGAGTGCTGAACCCACTGATCTAAAAAAGTCCACCCCAACAGAAAAGAACATTTTCTTTGCCACCTGATACATCAGATACCCTCGCATAGTTAGGGTGATGAGTTGTTTCAACAGAGACAAAGGATGAGGTGGAGGTGAAACCCTTGCATTTCAGACTACCTCTGACAACAATTTTAACTGCACTCGGGTAAAGAAAAGTGGCATAAATGCATTGGTTAGAAATGTATCTCTAACTAAAATGTTAACGCACCGCTGGGCATATTATCAAGGGGGTTTATCTCCGCTTTTTTGGCTTTAAAAGCCAAGAAAGCGGAGATAAAATTATCTCCCTATTACCAAGCTGTCGCTAACACCAGTTATCGACAGCTAGTAGGAGATAGCGACCATCTTGGGCCTCACTTTGCATGTCAGTGATATTTATCACTAATGACATGCAAAGTGGGCGTGCCAAGATGTTAGCGTCTGAAAACAGTCGCTAACATCGCTATCTCCTATTACCAACTTGAACCTGAGCAGTTCTTAGCCATGTTATCCAATGGGAGGTGGATAACATGGCTAAGAGCATTAGCTCGGTAATGCATGAATATCGCGGACTTTTCAGCGATATTCATGCATTGCGGCGATTTTTATCGCATTTGCGATAAACCTTGGTAATACCAAGGTTTATTTGCAGTAAAAATCGCCGCAGCTCAGCGGTAAATTTTTCACGCTAACCAAGCAATAGTGATATGGTAATATGCCCCTATAATCCTTTAACTCATTTAACGTAAATGATGACCAGCAAGTGATTTTGTGATTTGTGTTTTTTTCACTTCAGAAACGTTTATTCTTCTTGCTTGTGGGAGAAGTGCGTGATCTCACAGCAGGCAAGCTGGCTAACTATTAATAATATGCTGAAAAAAATGTTTGAAGCAATTAATGAAATAGATAATACTAATGCAGATCAAACCTCCTGTAGTGACAGTAATTTGCAAAATAATTACATCAACTTGTCTCTCCATTGGTATATACACCATAGGACAGTGAGGAATCTGTTTGTGAAGATAATTATTAATTTTTGCAGTTTTATAATAGCGCAAACTCGAACCGAAGATATTGGAGTGTTTTACAATTACACAGGGTCAAATTCATTTTTATTTTTTTGGGCGTGGGATAATTATGTAATTTGCCCAGAATCACAGGTTGAGCCGACCCCAAACTCGAACCTGGGGCCTCATTTATGAGGCTATGCGTCACTTTTACGCCGCTAGTGCGTCACTTTTTGTGACCCACCAGTCGCGTGAAAAATGCGCCTTGTTGCGCCATATTTACAAAGTGACGCATCTAGGTAGATGCATCACTTTGTAAACCCCTGCGCCACATTATACCTGCGCCAGGTATAATGTATGCAAGGGGGGTGTTCTGACGCAAGAAAGGGTCCTGGAAGTGACGCAGTGAAATCTATAAGATTTCACTGCTTCAATTTCTTACGCTTGCCTTACAGCAGGCGTAAGACTGATGCAGGCCCTTTCACATGGGGCTTGCCCCATGTGAAAGGACACATTGCTGGAGTTGCGTCACTTTTGTGACACACTCCAGCAATGCGTCACTTTTGCGCCATACAGATATGTCAGAAATACTGACGTATCTGGAACTCCTTGCGCCATGATGCGTCATACTGTAAATATGACGCATCATTGGTTGCGCAAGGAGGGCGCAGTGAAAAGTCACGTATCGCTGATTTCATGCAGCGATGCATCACTTTTCATAAATGAGGCCCCTGATTCCAAAGAGGGCAGCTTTTGCCCTGGCACATACTCTCCCCTAGTAGCTGTGTAGATATTCCTAGGGCCAAACAACTTTTTATGTCACCAATACAATGAACTATGTTGACAGTAATTCAGTTGAGCAGTTAACAAAACATTTTTCCATACATAAGTAATAAATTAGGACCAATAACCAAATACAAAAAAACAACATGTAAACGTAGTCTTGAAAATGTTGCACCTTTTTCTGGGCTAATACAACTTGTCACCTCATTCCAATCTCAGTAATACTATCCTACATCTAGTGTTTATAAACCTGTTTTTGGTCAATTTACCACAGTTCATAACTTTTTCAATTGTGTTTATTTTAGAATTTCATACCGTAGCTGCAAAATCCTATTTGGTGTTAGCCTGGATGCATGTTAGTACACAATCTGTTTGCGCAATTGAAACAGTGGTTTCATCTTCCAACCCAGGGCCGGCTCAAGGGCTGTGTGATCGGTGCGACCGAGTGTTGTGACTTGTTTATACCAGTAACCTCACCAGGCGCTGATTTTGGGTGGGGGCTTCGTGTTTCCAAGTATGTTCTGGTTTTAAAAGCACCTGCGGCTGCGTTCCTTGCCGAAAGCAATTCTCAGGCAACAATAAAATTATCAAGATAACTGTGATTATTAATGTTCTTCCTAGAGAGAGATCTGAGGTTTGTCTACTGGGTGTTTTGACTCATGGTAAGGTAGCACAGAGGGTTATTATGCCTGCTGCAAAGATTGTGTACCTTTCAGATCACAAAGTGCATATAACATAAATAGATCAGTTGGTTACTGCTTTTGTCTGAGAGATCCTTTGTTACTTGCAGTTTATAATAGAACAGTGATCTATTAACTGTCATCAAAGAGCTGCAAGTAGAGGTAAAACATCAGGGGAAACCACATCAAGGATGCCAGGTCTAACACAGTCTTTGATTTTCCCAACTCAATGAACAACATTGGAGGCACTTGTAAATATAGAGTTAGATTACACCATATCGATACCTAATAAATAACAAATACAAAAAATAGAAATTGGTTAAAATAGACAACAGTTTCATGTCTTAACACAAATACCTCAGACCTACTATGCTACAGTGCATCCGTAGTCCGGTCATTATCACAATGGAGCAGAGCTCCGACTTCAACATTTGTTGAGGCAACTGTATGTGATAAGAAGTGAAAAGAAAGGAAAAAGAAAGTAAAGCAAAAATGGATACAGAAAAAATTATCAAAAGATTAAAGATCTGAAAATAGATTGGACAAAAAACAGCACTCAGGTAAGCTCATACGTGTGAATGTAATTCTTCATCACTATTCATCCCATCGGAGAAAGACATACAGCTCGAAAAATAAATCTTGATTCGTGTCTACGGAGAACCCAAGCCTATTACCTCTTTGGGATGTTTTAGTACAGTGTTGAAGCCCAAAAATGTGACTTTGGTCCAATTGGTTTGATGTGCCTCACAAAATTGTCTGGCACAGGTCATTATTGGTGATAGCCCTTTAATGTTCCAGAATTCTTTTCTGGACAGGGAAGGTGGTTAATCCAATATACCATTTGACACAGGGGCATGTTATAACATAGGGCCCGATTCACAGAATGAACTTTAGACTCAATCCTAAACTTACTACTATTTTGGTATTCACATAATGCACGTACTACTTTTGGCATTCACAGAATGAACTTACTACTTTTGGTATTCACAGAAGTTAGGATTTTGTCTTAAGTTTGTCTTAAGACAAACTTAAGACAGACTTAAGACAGACTTAAGTTAGGATTTTGTCTTAAGTCTGTCTTAAGTTTGTCTTAAGTCTGTCTTAAGTCTGGCTTAAGTCTGTCTTAAGTCTGTCTTAAGTTTGTCTTAAGACACACTTAAGACAAAATCCTAACTTCTGTGAATACCAAAAGAAGTAAGTGCATTCTGTGAATACCAAAATAGTTGTAAGTTTAGGATTGAGTCTTAAGTTCATTCTGTGAATCGGCCCGATAGACCACAAAATCGGTCTTACATGTGAACCGTTTGTGGATTTTCCAGTTTTTATTTACTCTCTCAAGTGTGACATCAGATACATTACTGCTAAATCTGCATGCTTTGCTGTTCCCACAGCACTTGGAAGCCTTAATCCCTTCCAGCCAATTGGTATTTTTTGGTGTCAAGTTCCTTTCAACTAACATATCACTGAAAGATAAATTTCTTTGATATGTAATATTCAATATTGTTCCTATTATACATTTTAACACTGGGTCCTGAGAAAAAGTCCTTCATCTTTTCTTGAGGATACCTCTTAGTTTGCCTGACTAAGTAGTATATTGTGTAATGAAACATACTACATCACTCTTTCCTGAATCTTCATCAGTTGAAGTGTGAAATAAACTTCTAGAGGTCTCCTCAAATTAGATTGTAATGGGTGAGTGGGTGATTGTGTTTCTTTTGTATTTCTACCGGTGAACCATATACAGTTAAAACAACAGAAGCCTAACGATGGGCCCTTCTTACTGGCAGCACCTAACCAACTATCACCCCATGTATTTGTCTTCCCCCAGGATTTCAATTGGGGTTTGTGTGCACACATAATGGCACCCACCGCAACTGTGCCTATTCCCTAAGGAATTAAATTAAATATGAACAACCGCAAAGGTGCACCACAGAATTTTGCGAAAACAATATTTTATATACAAGACCTGAAGAAGTACCATCTGGGACAAAACGCGTCGGTTGTGTGGTGCTTATCTTTGAAATAAAGAACTTTGAAAGACAAGAAAACGCCATCTTTCGTGATTTATTGTATATAAAATAATGTTTTTGCAAAATGTTGTGGTGCACCTTTGCGGTTGTTCATATTGAACCATATACAGTTTGAGTTTGTATGCAAACTTATATAGGTCAATTCTTACTTGAGCATAATCAATCCCCATTGTAGGACGAAAAGACAGACCTAGGGGCTCATTAAGTATAAGGTTAAAAGCCTCAGCCCATCTCAGTCTAAGAATTGGGACCAACCCACTTATGGTTGGCGGTTCTGACCTCCGGATTGCGATGTGGCCCAACACTGCTCGGTTTGATTCCCATTGTTTCCTATGGGAGCTCGTGTGACACCTGACAACCAGCCATACCACAGGCTCCTATGGGGAAATTGAGTGTGTGCGAAAAACCCTGCACCCTGTCGCACCACACAGTGCTGGATTTTACAGGGGTACCTCCTTGGCCATCAACCACAGGCCATGGGGGCTAAAGGAGCCATGCCAGGGGCCCCCAAAGTCACTGTCAAACAGCCTTTCCATGCTGGCATGCTGGTGCAAAAAGGCTGTTGGAAATCGGCATCGTAATCCCGGCGGCGGAAATACTGTCCATAAGGGTTTACGATATGGTTCCGACTGATACTAAAAATCTGCGAGTCGCTCAGAGCCAATTTGGAATGACTATGCGGTTTACGTTCCGACCACAAACATCGTAATCAGGTGGTCAGAATGTAAACCAACTGAGTCGGTCGGAAGGGCTTCGACACGGTCGAGAATATTCCCACTGTCAAGTGGAGGCTTTTCGCCTGACTTCGTAATCGGCCCATTAGTTGTAAAGTTTGGATCTCATTATCCAATAATTAATGTTTTGATAAATTAATTATCGTAAGTTTCATAGTTTGTTCTACCATTATTCTTTTCTCTGTCCCTGGCCTCTTGTTCTCACACCAGTATTTTGCTCTATTCCTACACACTCTTTGTTTATTGCTTTTGATTTTCTGCCTCTGCCCCAGCCTCTCTGTTTTCCTTCGTTGGCCTGTTCGTGTTCTCATTGAATCATCCAATTCAATTCAATTAAGCTTTATTTCGATTTTAAGTTGCAAAATCATAAAAGCGTACAATAAAACAGTGCTATACAGTAAAAAAGCGTACTTTGGGATAAAAATACATGTATTTACAATTTAAAATATGAGACCAATGTCAATGATGTCATTCCATAGGAGTATGTATTATACAACCTAAAAAAGTTTATGGAAGAGGTAGAATTGTTAGATATGTCTTCCGGTTTTATGACATCAATTATACAGTAAAAAGAAAATGACATTATTTTAGAAACGTTCTCTTTTGTGAACTGAGAATAAAACCTTTTCCATTTGCAACTTAGAACCACGTGAATAAGATGCCTCAGAGCATCCAAAGTAAATAGGTTTAAAATGTACAAATTTATAACATTATAGTAAAAAGAAAAAACACCTTTTTGTATTTAAAGATACACAGACCCAAAGAGGGGAAATTCAGTCTAAATTCTTTCGGTGGCGGACAATACATTTCAGAAAGTTAGCTATTGTGTAGACCAACCATTCTCCCTCCAAGTGCTGCAAAAACAGTAGTGCCGGACGACATTTTCTATAACCTGTTTGCTGTAGCAGTGGAATAAGCCTTTTTTTCCTAAAGTCATTGTGAAACTTACAAAAAAGAATAGTGTGCATAGCCGACTGTTTAGATGTGTCTTCACAAGGACAAAGTGGAAGATCTTTAACCCAGTTGTTTCGAGTTGGGAATGCAACCAGTCGATGGAAAAGGTTTATCCTAAACCTAACCAAAAGAAAGCGATCATAGCTTGTGATGTTATAAGTGAGTTAAGGCTGCATGGCGGCTGTCGTTTGGATCATTAGGCAGTGTACAACTGATGGTTTAGTGGCCTCGCTTATCAGTCTCAGTTCTTCAATGTGTGCGAGACATTTCGCCTTTAATACCTTCCTGGGGACCTCACGGATGGAGGGGGATCATAATAGTATTTTTCCCAACCTAGATCTTTGAGGAACATTTTTACATACGACAACCACTTGGATTTGTGGGCGTTTTCCATGGCTTAGCAATCAGAAAGTATTGACTGTGTGAGTGTTGCTTTTTACCGATATCCAAATTCGACGCCACAGTAAAAAGGGTTCGACCTTTGCTAAATCCGTTACATGGAAAAGACCCAACTCCATGTGACAGGAAAAGGTGCTCGTGCTCTTAGGGACCTAGAGAAGGTACCTCAAGAAGATATTTCCCACCATCTGAATACTGTCCGTGGGCACAAAACCCCAGAGGCCCGCCCCCGTATAATGCCACAGAGAGGCATTTAGCTTTATAGATCTTAATTAATTCGGGGGGAGCTCTCTTATCCAGCTTCCTTGAGAAATTAACCAGGGCTGTAGTGGTTCTTATGAAAAGGAGTTTCTTATTTGCTACAGCTGGTTTCCAGGTTAGTTTATGATCTATCATTATGCCCAGATACGGGTATTTCTGTGTGGACGCTAATTTATGCTGCTTCAGGTAGATATCCCTCATTTTACGTTTGTGACCAGTACCTGCCCTCATAACAAAGGTTTTGCTAATGTTGATGTTGAGGTCAAGGCCTGTCATAAATGTGGAATTTCTATTCAGACCCTTTTGAAGTTCAAGGGGGGTACGGGCTAGTATAACAGTGTCGTCTGCGTAGAGTAACGCAGTAATTGGCCGATTATTGACTGTAGGAAGGTCCTGGCACCCATTAATCATCTCTCTTTCCAGTCCATTGGTGTACAATGTAAAGAGAAAGGGGGCCAGGACACAGCCTTGCCTAACCCCTTTTACAACTGTTACCTCTCCTCCCAACCCATAACGTACCCTTGCTGTCGCGTCTGAATAGAGTTCCTTCAGAAACTTAACCAGGTTCGATGGTACCCCCATATCCAACAGTAGAAACCAGAGTTTGGAATGGGAGACACAATCGAACGTGGACGATAGGTCCACATAGACCATGTACAGGTCTCCTTTTTTAATGTGGACGTACTTGTCTATCAAGAGTGACAGGTTTAAGGCCTGGTCAATGGTGCCCAATCCCTGGCAAAACCCATATTGGAGATCTGAGATATCCTGCCATCGTCCACCCAATCCTGCAAATGCTCGAGAATGACCCGACCCTCCACCTTACCAAGCGAGTCTAAGAGGAAGATTGGACGATAGCAGGTTACCAACCCCCTGTCCCCCTTTTTAAAAATAGGAACTAATATGGATTTGGGCCATGATTCCAAAAGGCCTGTTGCACATGATGCGTTTAGGACTCTGGTTAGCAGGGGGGTTCAGAGGTCCATCTGGGCTTTAAAAAGATCAATGGGTACACCATCTGGGCCCGGTGCCTTCCCGTTTTTACTTGCTCTCAAAGCGAGAGCAACCTGGTCCAATGAAAACTCTAGATCAATGGGATAGGGGGTGTCTGTATGGACTCGAGGGCTTGGTTCCTGTTGGTTGACAACCTCTATGTCGGTCGCAAACATCTTAGAGAAATGGTGGACCCAATCCTTTTCATCTATTGCCACCTCTAGTTTTGGATAGTGTGATCAGCTAAAAAAGGGGACTTGATCACTTGCCAGAAAGCGACACTATTTTTATGGGTGCAGCTTTCATGAAGTTGGTCCCAGAGTTGTTTCTTTATCTCTGCTTTCATATTCTTTAATGCAGTATTATATAGTTTCCTAAGATTTGTTATCTCATGGGGGATCCTGACTGGTTTCCTTAAAGCAGTTTTTAATTTTGAATAGGCGGCCGTGCACTCATGATTGAACCATCCCTTCCTCTTCTTTAATTTATGTTTAATTTCAATCCAGAAAGCGTATATATAGCGTTAATAATCACACCAAAATTGGAAATACCTTCCAGTTCCGGTGTGTCTGGAGCTAAGCATTTCATTATGGAGGGGAAGGCCTTTACTATCACTGACTTAGTAAATGCTATGGGATCTACTTTTCCCCATTTTAACGCGTATCCATTTAACCTACTCAGTGATATATTATTTTGTACTAAGATAGTGCCAAGACTGCTTTTTGGTTTATGGAACAGTGGCAAAGAGATGCTGAGTGGATAGTGGTCACTCAATGCGTTTGTATGTGTGGTAAATACTGTATCCATAATCCTCTCTCCGTTGGAAACCAGGATGTAATCTATGATGGTTTGATAGCCTCTCCCATGAAATGTAGGGGCCATTAGTATCTCTGCATTATCCAAATTATGAGCTTGTACCAGAGCTAGTTCAAACGAGGTTTCATTTAAATAACTGCCTAGAGTTGTGTGTCTGAAATGTGAAATGGGGTTATTTCTTCCACCGTGAATACCACAGATATTACGATTGCTGACTGGGCATGGTCCCAGGTTGAAATCCCCCCCCAAAAAAATATTTACCACCTCTTTAGCTGTCTTCCTTATTTTAGATATTAATAGAAAACGAATTAAGGAAAAAGAAACCCCACATGCTGGATTGATTGAAAGGTCATTAGTTGATCCCAGATCCGAGCTTAGGTCTGTACTTGACTCCCCTCTGTCTCTGTCCTTCGCTCCCTCTGTTTTCTCTTTTGCCAGTTCACGTCTGACTTTATCACATTTTTGGGCAAAGGTTAGGATCCTGCCACTCCCATAGTCATGTTCATCGCATTTACATTTTTATTGATTCCTCTGGATAATATCCTTTTCAAATATTTTAATTCTCTCTCCCGCATTCTTTAATGGGACGCACTGCCTCTTGATCATCTTCAGTTTTGAATTCATCCAATATGGTTTGAATCTGCTTCAATAATTCATTGTGTTCTTCTCATGCGTGGTGATTTAGAATGTCTTCCAGGACTTTAGAACAGGCTGTTGTATTTTCCAATCATTCTCCCAGTAATTGTGGTTTGGGTTGGTCAGTGTTGGGATAATAAATATTCGCAAGCCTCTAGGGATGCGTCTAACTTCCAGATAATTTTGAAGTAAAGTTGCCTTCCAACACTGACATATCTCTTGTTTCTGTAGTTTTTCCAGCAGATAGCCTTTCTGCTTAATGGTTGTTGCCATTCCCTTGTTATGATGGCTTGCGAAGTACATTTTTCTGTGCCTCTGCATAATTTAAAGCTAAGTTGAGTGGATGCCTCTTATCCCTTCAGAAATTCATCTGCCATTTTACTCATTGTTTTGCTAAGTAGCAACTGTGTATGGAGACAGTGCTCCTGTGTACCCACATTTACGGAATGTTCAGTTAATTTTTGTCTACAACTTCCCGGATTTCCAGCAGAGAAGGAGTTTGCTGGTGTGGCCGACACAATGTCCCTGGCCTTCGATTCCGATCTGGTGTATGATTTTCCCTCTCTGTTTACAAGCAAGCTTCCTTAGTTGTTTTCCAAAAGGAGTTCAACAAAACTATTTTTGTTTTATTCCTTTTTATTGTGGTCCTGAGGGAAAGGATTTTCAGGTTATTTGTTGCACCACACTTAGATGGCGCCTCGGATGGAACGGACCCGTTTTTGAAATACCAAAGCTGTGTGGCCAGTCCGCTGCCCGTGGAAAACATCCCTTGGCCGCAGCGCACATGCCGGTTTGTTTGCCCTCAGCCTAGAGACACCTGCTTGCTGAAGATCGAAGTGAGCGCCCCCCCTTCCCCTGCTCAACACAAAATGGCGGCTCCCACAGCACTGCCCACCATAATGGGTGATGTGCCCCAGCGCCCTTTCAGAGTGTGCGCACGCCTCGAGAGCCTAGGGACACCGGGAGTGAGTCCGACCCTTCCCGCCTCACAAAGCTCTGGCATACTTGGCTCACCCTCTGTTTGGAAAAGGGTCCCAGGATGCCTGACCCCAACATGGCCGACACTGGTGACTCCTTCGCCCTTGCTGAACTTTTACCTACTCATCCCTTCCTGGACTATGCCTGACCTCAAGAGGACTTCTAGATCTCTTTTTGACCTTGGCCTCCCTCCCCCACCAACCCGCACTACTCTGACATTCCCTCAAGAGGACTTTTAGATCTCTTTTTGACCATGGAATCCCTCCCCCACCCGCCCGCACTACTCTGACATTCCCTGAGGACACATGACCTCTTTCTGGACAGCGAAGTCCAAGGAATATGTCTGACGCCCGGTGGAGCTGCTCTGTTCAGCTAATGAGGAGATAGAACTTGGTTCACCCCCTGACCGTCACCTGCCCAGCCGGACCTTGGGCACAGTTTTTCTCCCCTTCTCCATGTCTCACCCACCGTCCCCCTCATTGTATTCATGCCGGTGTGCTTTTTCCTTGTTCTCCTTTCTATACAAGGGTCTGACCGATACATGTTGGTGCTTCCGTGAGAGCTGTAGGAGAGACTGACCTCGGACGACCTCACTGGCCGTCACCAACCCATTCGGTCTTTGGGCTGACTTTAACTCTGTCTCTTATTCCTTCCTCCCCCTCGTCCTCTCCCTCTCACTCCCCCTCTCCCCCTTCCCTCTCTACTGATCTCTCCTTCTCTCCTGTTAAAGTGTCTCATATATTTTGATGTAACGTAAATTGTTATTATTGTTGTAACTTTGCTGACCTTATGTAAAGCGCTCTGATACCTATGGATTTAGACAGCGCTATATAAAAGTTTTAAAATAAATAATATAAATAAATATGTCTATTTGATGGTGTGTGTGTGTGACTATGTGTGTGTGTGCGTGTATCTGTGTGTATGTGTGAGTGCAACAGTGTGTGTAAATTTGTGTGTTACAGTATAAAAAGTCTATTGAACCACTTCAAGCAAGCAAAACTGTTTAGGGCTCCCAAATCATTTTCCAAAAAATGATAATAGGCTATTGCACGATAATTACTTTTTGAGCCATGCTGTTATATTTTCACCAATGAAAAGCATTTTGGCAGGTGAGAAACTTTCCTGGTTCTTTTAAAATTCACTCTGCTGTTGCTCCAAGTTAAAATGCATTTCAAAACAACAAGAGGCTGAAGAAGGGTTTTCACTCTTATGAATGGTCTTTTCAGGGTGAGTGAGATTTTAAATGATGGGGGTGTGGGGTGAAGGTAGGGTGCAGAGAGATAGGTTTTCATCATGATTTTTTTGATGAGGGAGACGATGAATGAATGCTGAGACATTATCAGCTGACAACAATAGTAATCTAATGTCAATAATGATGTCCCTGCATGTTGAGTTAACAAGATTAGGCACAGGTGAAAGGCGTACTAAGCTGTTGCCATGTCAGCAGCATCAGGGTCAGTTTGAGCAGTTTCAGCTGTTAGATTTGGCATCTTTTGCGTGGTTTCCCCTGATGTTTTTCCCCCACGGCCTGTAATTTTGATGCTGTGTTGGATTTCATTTTCTGCTGGCTTAGATGCTTTGGGCACTTTACCACTGCTGATCGGTGTCAAAGTGCAAATTCTCCCTGTGTAAATTGTTGTTACGATTGGTTCTCCCTGATTGGCATATTTGATTTACTGGAAGGTCCCTAGTAAAGTGCACTGAAGTGTGCCAGGACCTGTAAGTCAAATGCTACTAGAGGGCCTGTAGAACTGATTGTGCCCCCCACATGAATAGGCCTGAAAACGTATCTCAGACATGCCATTGCAGAGTCTGTACGCAGTTGTTAACTGCCATGTCGACTTGGCAAGTGCACCCACTTACTAACCCCTAACCTTCCCTTTTTGTTTACATGTAAGGCACCTGTTAGATTTGGGGGTCTCTAGTTGGCAGGTACCTTGACCAAATAGGGACCCTTGTGTCTAGTCAGGGTAAGAGGGTACACTCCTAAAATAACCCCTGCTCACCTTCTTGGTAGCCGGGCACGAGCAGGCAGGCTTATCTCAGAGGCAGTGTGTAAATCATTTGTGAACACATACAGTAACCCAGTATCAACCCTACAGATTGACACCACACAAGTTGTAGTGTAAAAATAAGTATTTTTATATGGACATAACACAAGGCCACAAACCTCAAAAATCCACAATATTGTACTTTAAAAATGGTAGAAATAGCTTAGTTCTCTTTAGATGTAAAATGCGACACTTTGAGTTCAATGTACCTTTGGATGTGTAACGCTATACAACAAAAGTGTTGCAGGGAAGGTGATGCATTGGTTCTTTACACGCAAGAACAGTGATGCGTCGTGACCCCACTGCTGCATAGGGGATGCGTTAGTTCTTCTCTGCGTGGGGAGGGGATGCGTTGGTTTCTTACTGCGCTTCCGTGGTGATGCGATGAAGGTCCGGTGCAATGAATCAAAATGGCATCTTCTTCTTGATGCGACACGATGCGTACATGCCCGACGGTCGTGCGGCGACTCAACAATTCTTCTGAGCCACGACAGGCCCTGCAAACACTCTTCTCTGGTGATGCAACGGTATCTTCTGCGATGGGGACACTCTTCTGCGGTGATGCGAGGCGCTTCATCAATGCGATGCAACAGCAGCAGTGGTGACACCCTTCTTCAGTTATGCAACAACAGCGGCTGTGGCAGTGCCACGCTTCTCTGATGATGCAACGGCATCTACAGTGACGGCGACACTCTCCTCCGGCAATGCGAGGCGCTTCAGTCGCGCTTCCAGCTCCTTACAACACGCAGTCCCTCAGAATGCCCAGCACAACAGAAGGCATTTCAAAAGGAGTCTGGGGAGCTGGTTTTGAAGTCTGTTGTCCCTGAGACTTCAGCAAGCGGCAATCTCTATCTTCAAGCACTTGGAGATCTTTTCCAAGTTGATGAAAGTAGCACAAAGTTCCTTTCTCAATTCTTTTGCAGTCAGGCAACCACTGCAGGCCAGTCCCCTAAACAGTTTTTGTCTGCAAAGGTTCTTCTTGTTTTCCAAAAGTGATCTAAAGTGCACTTCGCACTATGCGAGCTACGCGTAGCTACACGAACTGCGTAGTGCACTCTGCAAAATGCTGTTTGCACTGATTGCAAAGTGCTGGATGCTTGTTTGCACTGTGCAAACAGTGCAAACCGCATCTTGCACAGTGCAAGCGGTCGTTTTCTGCCGCTCGAGTAGATTTCTTCTCGAGCGGCAGCTTTCTCAACGCGGATTGATAGTTTCTCATCACAAGCAGTCACAAGCATACGCGACCACTCGCAATGAGAAACCTGACCTCACCGTGTTGAGAATCTCGCCAGGAGGTTTATTTTCCACGCTCGCGATCGGCAACGTGATGCTGCAGATCGCGAACGAGGAAAAAGTCCCGCCGGGATGTCATTTTGCTTGCTCGCGGTCGCTACCTTGACATTGCAAAAAATGACCACTACGCATGTTTGCACTGTGCTGCGTGCAATTCTTGTGGTGCGAAGTAGCGCAAATTTCGCAAACTGAGCCAGCGTAGCGTAGTACTTCGCCCAGGTTAATTTATACTAGCAAATCCTTTGTCTCTGGAGGCAGAGAGTGTCTGTGCCTAGTCCAAACCAGTTCTATGCAGTCCTGGAGCACGTTGTTGACAAGACTACTTCTTTCCTATGACAGTGTGGGCCAGGGAAATCAGACGCACCACAGTAGGTGGAGCCAGCATTGTGGAAGGCAGGCCAAGCTCTATTCAGGTCCCAGGCGCAACTCCTCCCGCCCATCTACATACAGATAGCTTTATTCAGCCCTGTGCTGACTCACCCTGTCTCCTGGAATCCCCCAGCCCCTGTCACTCAAACTCCAGACAAGAAATACACAACCTAGCAGAGGCAGGCTTGGATAGTTAGGCAAGAAAATGCCCACTTTCTGCAGGTTATATGGCAATCAGAAGGTCCTGGTTCTTCTCAATATGCAGGAATATGGGGTTCAGACAGATACGGGAGGCTATGGGAACTGGGACACACCCCAATTGCTTTTGCTGTCTCCCTTTTCCTTAACTCCATGTGGTCTAGGCGTCAGAAGTTTTTAAATTCCTCGACTATAGTCTAAATATACATCTTCCGTTTTCCATTGCTTTAAAACTGTCAAATATTAATTGACTGTTTTAATGCTTTTAAATTTCAATTTCTTTTATCTTCTTATCGAGATTATATAACTAACTGCTATTGGTTGTATCCTATGATGTTTAAACAAATTCAATGTATTATATGTTTTTTATTTGATGCTTTTATGGTTTGCAATGATCAAAATAAAGCTTGGAAATTGGAAATGGAAATGGTATTTTCAAACACAGAATGTTAAAACCAAGGTCACTAAAATATGTATTTTATCTTTCTGAGTTAAATCATACTAAACTCGAATTTCTACTGAGTTCCCTGAGTCAGTTAGGATTATAAGATGTTATAATCAAACTGCATATTCTGGCCTATGGGGAACAGGTAGCCTTGCAATAGTGAAAAACAAAAAAGGCTGTAATTCACTATCAGGACATGCCACACACATCAATACATGTCCTACCTTTTACCTACAAAGCACCCTGCCCTTGGGTCTAACATAGGGGTGACTAGTTTGCAGAACAGGGAACGTTTAGGGACTGGCAAGTGGGTGCACTTGCCCAGTCAACATGGCAGTACCAGACTGCACACAGGCTCCGCAATGGCAGACCTGAGACACACTTTACAGGCTGCTTCTGTGGGTGGCACAACCAGTGCTGCAAGACCACCAGCAGCATTTGATTTACCAGCCCTTGGGCACACTCAATGCACTGTACTAGGGTCTGACAAGTAAACCAAACCAGCCAATCATGGAGTCACTAATCCATACATCAATTTACCATAGAGAGCATATGCACTTTAGCACTGATAAGCATTGGTAAAATGCCCAGTGTCATAAAACAGCCAATAACAGGTCCGAAAAAAATATAGGAGGTAGGCAAAAAGTTCTGGGATGACCCTGTAAAAAGGGCCAAGCCCAACAGCACCCCTATGGTAGGCCCAAGGTACCCCCTGGGCAGGGTGCTGATAGTGAAATACTGCCAATTCCATTTTCCACTATTGAGAGGCTATCTTACCCCATAGGATGGAATGGGAAATACTTTGTAACATCCTACAAGTATAACTTTCCCTTGGGACAAGATAGAGAAATAAAGTTCGGGCACTCTGAATTTAATAACACATCTTTTGGTAAAGGTGGTTCTTAAATTGTGTGTTTGAAAATGCCACAATTACAAAGTAGGCATTTTCTTGTTTACCATTCTGTGTGCCTCTGCCTGTTTGTGTATTGACTGTGTGCTTTTGGATCTACAGCGGCTGGGGATGTGCATTCATGGTAGACAGACACTGGGGGTTGAGGTGTGCCTGACCCTTCCTGGATGACTCAGAGCTGAACTGAATAGACCCTGGCTGAATTTAGAGTAGGCGGGGAGATTTCCTTGCACCTGATTAGGGCCTCTCTCCCTTGCACAATGCTGTCTCCACCCCCTGTTTAGAAGAAAGGGTCCCTATTTGGGCAAAGTACCTGCCTCTGCCAACTAGAGACCCCTATTTCTAACATTAGTTGAATAATTCTCACCTATAAGCATGATTTCCCATTGTGGCTTACCCTTGTTTATGTTGCAGACTCTCAGTATGGATGCCAGACCGTGTGATTTCCTGCTCGAGGTGATGCTCCCACTTTCCAGTCAGCTTAATCTAGGTGATATACACACTGAGAACATGGCTGAGTTTCTCCTGCTGCACAATCTCCTGTCCCACATGGACAGGCACTCTCCTTCCTTTGTTGAGTAGGCAGGCAGGCTTCTATGTGTTAGTTAGAACCACAGGCTCAAGCAAGTTTTGCAGACTCTGGGTAATGTCACCTCTGGGAGGCTGGCTCTCATATAGACATCAGCCATGGTCTCACACAGCATTTTAAGCATTCTGTGTGGTGCTTCCTTTCTTGGTAAAGACGTCTTGGATGAGGAACAAAAAAAGGCAGTTTGAGTGCTGTTTTGTACTTACTTTCCAGACAGGGAATGCTGATCCATGGAACCGATTTGGGGTGGCTCCCTTTCCAATTTAATTTTGTGACTTTAGTACAGTCATAGCCTGTGTGCAAGCTAAATGTTCTCACAGCAGTCTGTGATGATGCTGGCTCCAACTATTAGCATTCAAACATGGGTACAATGAATCATGAGGACTCTGAACCTGGCTCTCATCAATCTTCCTGAAGAGGCAATCAGGGAAACATAAAATGACATGTACCTGGGAAAATCTAATCAGTAGCCCCTTGCTTATTCCTCAAATAATTTCTAAGTGTAGCACTGACTCCTTCCTCCCTCACATCAGTGATTTGGTCCACATCCTATAGCCTCAGGAATGTAAGGAATACAGTTCCAAGCTATGAGGGAGCTGCATTCATCCTACATCTTGTGCCAGGCTAAACAAGGGGCATTCCAAAATGGATCCCATGGATCTAACCAAACACATTCACATTGTACACAGTCTCACTGTCATATATGAGCCAAGCATGCACAATGTACACATAATTGAAATGCACAATGAATGTGAATACAAGGTTCTGGGTGCCACGTGGAAGTGGAACATTTACCTAAGTGGAGCCAATAGACCCCACTGCTTTCTGACACAGCAAAAGGTCTGGTCAGGACTATTAATGAGTGAAAATACATTTGGTGTGCCCCTCCACGTTATGGAACCCATTTCACAACTCAAATACACAGTTTGCACACAGCTCTTAATCAGCAGTAGCTCTAAAATAGACACACATTTGTACAAAAGGCCACAGAATAAATTGCCTTGGTTGACTTTTTATACCTTCTGCCACTGGTCATCTTTCCAATAACTTTCCTGAATGCAATACCTTTAATATTATCACTTATATTTAATCTTGTGTCATTTGCCTCAATTTTGTATATTTAAATGCATGTCTGCAGCACAGTGAATCCAAATGTAGATTTGTTATATTGCTTTTCTGTCATTTGTATAAATCATTTTTTGGCCAATATATGACAGAGAAAAACTCAGCGATGCTCAGGAGAGCTGCAAGATCCTCAGCACTAGTGTTGCTCGAATGTGAATTTACCTTGCAAAATTGAAAGACAAGAGGCGCTTAGCAAAACAGGAACAGGTGGTTTAAGTAAACGCAGCGGCTGGGAGAACAGGCAACAGAGTCTGTGTCTGAAGACTGTCTCAAAGCACACTGCTTTTGGTCATCAATTAATACATTACATGAAGCATTAGAAAACTATTACACATTGCTTTGGTGACAGAATCTGGGCCTAGTCACAAGGCCAAACATATGTTTGTTTGATGCGCAGGTGGGCCTCAACTTTGCCTGGGCACAATGCAGGGCCAGTGGGTAAGTGTCCAAATGTCTGGCTTGGGATCACGGGATCACTGTATGTAGTGTGCATGCTGTATTCCGATTGTCTGTGTGTTCCTGTATAACTGTAGCATCTGACTTTATGATGTTTTTGGGAACATGCACCCCTCCAACCAAATGTGTATTATTTTGGCCAATCTCCTGAGACCATTGTGGTGTAGCTGCTTATCTGCAGGATTGATGTGGGTTTTCCTGTTTGCGCACTTGTCTGACTGTTACTTGTTCCCCCACCTTCAGGCCTGACGACATATTTCTGACTCGAGGTTGAGGGAGAGGTCATATTGGTTGAATTCAACAAGAGCGATGCAAATTCGTTATTATACATACATTATTATTATTATTATAGAGGCTTTTGTAGCGCGCTCTGTTACTAAAAAAATAGTATCCTGGCGCATATGTCATGGTGTATATTGACATTGTATTTATCAATATTAACGATGGAATGGCTCCCAATCATCATAAAGGAGAAGTAAAAGAAAACAGTTGTCATTGGAAGATTGGGAAAAGAAGCTTATCTTAACATGAGAACATGAGGAAGTATGAAATACCTAGTGCCTCATTTATGAAAAGTGATGCATTGCTGTGTGAAAACATCGATGAGTCACCTTTCATTGTGCCCTCCTTGCTCATGCTGGAGGCGTTATCTTTACAGTATGACTCATCAATTCGCAAGGAGTTACAGATACGTCAGTTAACTGATGTATCTGTAGGTGCAAAAATGATGCATTGCAGGAGTGTGTCACGAAATTGACGCAACTCCACCACTGGGTTATTTCACATGGGCAAATCCCATTTCAAATGTGCATGAGTCAGTCTAATGCCTCTGTGAGGCACACGTGTTATTGACTCCTTTGCATCCTAGAAGTGATGCAGTGAAATCTCAAAGGCTTCTACGAGGCTTACTTGCGTCAGAAAGCCCACCCTGCATACATTATAACTGGTGCAGGTATAATGTGATGCAGGGGTTTACAAAGTGACGCATCTACCTAGATGCGTCCCTTTGTAAATATGACGCAACATGGTGCATTTTTTACCCTGCTGTTACGTCACAAAAAGAGACGCACCGGCAGCGCAAAATTGACGCAAGGGCCCGTAAATAAGCCCCCTAGAACAGAGGCAATAAATAACGCAAAGAGCAGAGTGCTTCATCCCTTGGCCTCTGCTGGACCAAGACTGTAATTACAAAAACACAGCCCCTTCCGGTAGCCCCCTTGTGCTGAGATTATAGTCTCAATGAGGTTTTCACTGAGCAGATGTCCATGCTACTGAAACCCACTGATATAATTCCAGTTCTGTAGCACTCATTTTGTCAATCTCAGCTGAAAGAGAAATAGTTGAATAGGCATGAATTCCTAAATAAAGTTTCTAGCATGCTCAAGGATTGTTCACTGGGAATAGAGGCAGAAAATTGAGGTGGCCCGAAATATTCTATGTTAAGGCATGCCTTGTTACGGGAGTGTTATTATTGTGAGCTTCATGTCAATTGAAATAAATGTTAAAGTTTACTCTTCGTTTTTCAAAACCCTTTCTTGTATTTCATCAAAACAATTTTTATTTTCCCACACGTCCATCCATTTAATGCTGTCCCTACATCATATGCATGCTGTGTACCTTTGGCGCTGCCTGAGGGAACTGCCCTGTCCCTGACAGTGTCCATGTCCCTGAGATCGTCAGTTTCTCTACATCATGGGTGTCCTTCATGAGCTGTGGCATTATGTGCTGCTGGGAGAGAGGTACATGTTCTTTCCAGAATTGCTTAACCAAGCCCACAATAAACTATACAGATTCAGTCATTCACTCCATTATAAATCTCAAGGGCATTGGAAATTGGCATGTTTAAAAGAAATAGTGCAGCCTGTTTGTGCAAAGAGTTGTTAACAAAACACGTCCTTACATTTTCATTATGAGTCCTTCAGCTTCCGTCATGAATAACTTTGCAATAGAAAAAAAAGTAGTGCGGAAAACTGGATTTTACCTCAATAGTCAAATGACTAGACTTCTGTTTGAAAACCTTGCTCAAGCCAAACCATTGAAATACCTCTGCCTTTGTATAAGTTATGCCAACGCAGAAGTGCATCAGAGTAAATGACTCACCCAAAAGGCAATGGTCACTGTCAGGCCTAAGCATCTGAATAATGGGCTTAAATTAAAGGGTTACAACGGCAATGGTGGGTCCAAGGTGAAGGGTGCATCTGAAATAGATCCCGATTGTGATGTGCGGGGATAAATAACGCCACCAGGTTAACAAAGACATGAGGTAGCTAACAGTGCATTCAGAAGGGGAAAGTGACAAGGGCCAGGTTACAAGAGAAACAAAGTACAATTGGAGGCGAAATACAGTGGCAAATGTTCCACTGGGACTTAAGAGGGGCTTCCCTGATGGTGCCCTGATTACACGTGCCGCACTACCTGCGGGCTATCATACTGTTGCCTGGTAAGAATGCTCTTAGGTTGGGTACACTGTCTGGACTGGGGGTGAACATATCCCTCCTGGGTACAAGTGGTACGAAACAGCGAGGTGAAGTAGCTAGGTGGGTGGGGGGCTCTGTCATTGACGGGGGCCTCCTCCAGAGCTGTGGCGGAGTCACAGGGCGATCTGGAAGCAGATGGACAGTAGGGGTACCTCTGCGGCAGAAGGATACAGTCTAAATACCTCTGCCTGGCACAGTAAGGGTGCCTGAGCCAAGAACCTGGAGCCGAGGGGGTTCCAGGAAACAGCGTCGGCGCCCCGTTAGTCCTTCGGGCGGTCGGGGGGCCTGAACCAACCGGGGGTGTGCCTCATCGCTCCGCCCTGACAGGGGGGGCGGGAGTAGAACGAAATAAAGTGATAAGTTACTGCACCGTCAGAGCATCGACTCGCCGTGCAAGAATGGCTCCTTAGGCATGCGGGTCAGCGAGGGGCTGCCGCATTGGATCGCCTGTAAGATGACCCACCTTTTCAGCTACTTGTTGTGCGAAATAAACCTGCACCACTGCTTTCCCAAAAAATATGTCTCACGAGTTTCCTTGGTATGTAAGTGTTAACGTGCGCAGTGTGGAGCGAGCGCTGGCGGTGTGGGCACTATGCCGCTGGCCGCGCGACACAGAGGGGAGCATGGGCGAGACAGCGCCTTAGTACCACACGACGCGCGAGAGGAGCCTACAGCGCACCAACCCCCCCTCCTCACTAACGGCCAATGGGAGGGCGCTCCTAGGCAGGGGGGCGTGCCCAGGGGTTTGTTATAGCAGGCCCAGCACGTTGCTCGGTCTTTCCTGCCGCGTCGGTGCCGTGGGCTGCTCTGCGCTGTTCCCACCCTATCCCTGACCCAGCGGCAGAGCGGAGGGCGGAAGTTGTGAACTTTTAACGGTCATGTTTTGTGTTGCAGGCGGAGTCACAGGGCGATCTGGAAGCAGATGGACAGTAGGGGTACCTCTGCGGCAGAAGGATACAGTCTAAATACCTCTGCCTGGCACAGTAAGGGTGCCTGAGCCAAGAACCTGGAGCCGAGGGGGTTCCAGGAAACAGCGTCGGCGCCCCGTTAGTCCTTCGGGCGGTCGGGGGCCTGAACCGACCGGGGTGTGCCTCATCGCTCCGCCCTGACAGGGGGGGCGGGAGTAGAACGAAATAAAGTGATAAGTTACTGCACCGTCAGAGCATCGACTCGCCGTGCAAGAATGGCTCCTTAGGCATGCGGGTCAGCGAGGGGCTGCCGCATTGGATCGCCTGTAAGATGACCCACCTTTTCAGCTACTTGATGTGCGAAATAAACCTGCACCACTGCTTTCCCCAAAAATATGTCTCACGAGTTTCCTTGGTATGTAAGTGTTAACGTGTGCAGTGTGGAGCGAGCGCTGGCGGTTTGGGCACTATGTTTGAAAACCTTGCTCAAGCCAAACCATTGAAATACCTCTGCCTTTGTATAAGTTATGCCAACGCAGAAGTGCATCTGGTCAATATAAACTCCTTAGTCACCATGTCCACGACCCCCATTCACTACGACTCACACAGTGCTGCGTCGTGTAGCATCACATGGAAATCATTGCGTTGTGCTGCTTTCTTCCTTATGTAAGTGCTGCCTTCACTAAATGATGCGCCATGACGCAAGGGCGATTGGAACCATGACGCAGCATGACGTACAGTTGTTGTTGTAGCGCAAAAGGCTGTGACACAGCTTCTTGTGTGACACAAAACTAAATTGCCTGCAGCAAGTCAGAATTACGTGAAGCCAATTGGATTTGAGTCAAGCAAGCCCCAATTGGGCCACGCTTCACTTCAAAAATGTGTTGTGTATTTCTAAGCGTTTTTCCTTCAAACAAAATGACAAGTATGACTGAAGCTGCTGGCTAAGTGGGTCCAGAAGGCCATGTAGGTGCTCCCCTGCAGCCAACATGGAACAGGAATCACAACTTTACAGAGGAGGAAAAACAGATTTTGATTACAGAGGTGACAAATCAAGAAGGAAGCCTCTGTCACCTCCAAATTACCCGTATCTGAGAACGATGCTTCATGGCAAGCAATAGTGGACAAAGTGAATGCTGTATCACCAACACGAAGGACTGTAGTGGAATGCAAGAATAGGTGGCATGATCCTAAGCACAGGACAAAGGAAAAACTTGCCAGCGCACTGAAGGCTGCACTGACCACAGAAGGAGGCTCAAAACGCCAGGTGTTCTTTATTATAATAGAGGGGCAGATGGCACCACTCATCTCAACAAATTTGGTTGACTGAGTGGAGGGTACGAACACCACTGAGCTGGAGACCTTACCTTCTGCTAAGAATAGGTGTTAATCAAAGTCATTGCCCACAAGGGGTCAGTTTTCATAGCTGCAAGGAGTTGGTTTTGACTTCCACCATAATGGTAAAAATGTTAACATTAAAATGTGTAAAAGAAACACATACATTTTGTGTATACGTTTTAAGTACACAATGTTGCAGATTGTCACGCAATGCATCAAGCAAAAAGTGTAGCATTGCATCAAAGGAAGAGATGCGAACAGGGCCTTCAATGCAAAGAAACGGTGCAATTCTTTTTTCTTCTAACCAATGTGCATTTGTTGTTTCCTAGTGCCAGTGAAGACACCACCCTGGAGCCATGGCCCAAGGGTGCTACTGTTGTATTCGGAATAGTTTATGTACCTGAAGGTACATTTAAACTATCCTTTGAGGCAATGTCTTCTTACTAGGTGTGCTAAATATTGGTTCACACATGGAAAGAAATAATAATCTTGAGCCAAAGAAATGTATTGTTCGTCTTACCCCAGCCTCAGTGTATTCTTTTTTCAATTAAATCCTTTTTCACAAGTCTGTGATGATGTGGATGTGTGTCTACATTACTGAGTCTTTGCATGTGAATGTACCAGGCCTTCCTATAGTATTGTATCCACATGCAAAGAAAGGCTATGCAGCACCAAAGTATTGTTTTTTGTCAACAAGGTTTCAAGCTATATAGTTGTATGATAGTGTGAATGATAGTTTATACAAGATGAAACCTAACTTTGACATGTGCTAGTGATATTAAGAAGATGTTACATTGTGAGAGGTCTGTTTTAAATCTTTGCATCATTATTTTTGAGTGCATCTGAATACTTATGTAATAATGATACATTTCTATATTCGGCATTTCATAATAGAAATCCATAAAAGCATTTTTATACACTTTGTACCATAAAATCAGAATACAGCAAATTTACAATTAAAACATTTTTCCAGTGCAAATTTGAGAGGTGTTGCTTAAAAAAAAGATCAAATCTTTTTCATTTGATTCAGTTCATTTTGGTTAAAGCAATTTTTCTCACAGATTATTTCTATGTTTAAAAATAAGTTTTTAAAAAGATAACCATGTGGTAGCAGGTAATTTCGGAGTCCAAAAATTGAAGGCGCAGCATGGCAGGGCGACACTGTCTTAGGTCCCATGATTTCAGCAGTGGTACCAGCCAGATTTTGCGATGAGCATGATAATATTTACAAAACAATACTGTATGTATGGTGGTCTGTGCAGATGTATCATAGCAAGGACAGTGGCCTAACGTTTGTTCCCAAGTGTTTCTCGTTGGGAAGGCTACTAACCGATGGAACAGATTTAATCTAAATCCGGTTAGCAGAAAACGATCAAAGATGCCAATTTCCAGCGTTAGGTAAGGGTGAATAGTGGGGACAGAATGAACCATAATTGCGTGGTGAACACAAGATTTCCCTATTTAACTTGCGAGTCTTATTCCATCTAAGTGGTTCAGGGCCATTTCTTTTAACTCCTTCTTAGATATTTCAATGATCTTTTTCAGTGTTATGTAATAGTCCTCTAGGCCTAGATCTGTAAAGAAGTTTCTAATATAGGCAAGCCATTTTATATCTCCTGAATGATCTAGTGCCATAAAGTCCACCATAATTCCTCTAGTTAGCATGTTTTTTTCTGAGGTCCAGATACGCCTCCATAATAGGAGAGGTTGGATTTTAGCCAGATCCTCAATGTAAGGTATGCCTAATTCAATATGGGATGCGTATATAGAAATCCGCCTCGGTGCAACTAGAAGAAATCTTAGAAAGGAGTTTTCTGCCACCTGTAAAGCACTGAAATCGACATGCCCCCAAACCCCAGCCCCATACAGAGCTACTGCTTGGCATTTTGCATTATAAATATTCAGCATTTCCACAGGGGATCGTTTACCTAGTTTTTGTGAAAAAGCCATTAATGCGGCTATTGCAAGCTTAAGGGAATGTTTTCTAGCCTCAACTGCCGCTTTCCAATTTAATTTATCGTCTATTGTAATCCCTAGGTAGGGGTACTGGGCCGTCAATTCAAGATTTTGGTTGTTAAGGGATATGTTTCTAAACCCTTTTTTCCCTATGCCTGCCACCATTACAAAGGTCTTCTTGATATTGATATGGAGGTCAAGGCTACCCATGAAAACCGCATCCCTAGTTAACGCTTTTTGAAGCTCTCGTGGAGTACGGGCCAAGATGACAGCGTCGTCCACATAAAGCAAAGCGGGAATAGGGCGTGATTTTACTTGGGGGAGGTCTTGAGCCCCCCTCAAAAGTTCCATCTCCAAACCGTTTGTATATAAGGAGAATAGGAAGGGGGCCAAGACACAACCCTGCCTTACTCCACGCTCTACTCCAAAAGACGCGGTCAACTCACCCCTAACACCATAGCGTACTCTTGCTGAGGCCTTGGAATATAGTTCCCTTAAAAAGTCTGGGAGAGGGGGATCCACGCCGATTTGTGATAGAACCAGCCATAGCTTGGTATGGGACACGCAATCAAAGGCTGCGGAGAGGTCAACATACACCATGTAAAGTTTATCTTTTTTTGCATGGACATATTTTCCTACAATCATTGACATATTAAGAGCCTGCTCCACGGTACCAAACCCCTCCCAAAAGCCGAATTGTAGGTCTGACAGTACCCCCCTATCCTCTGCCCATTGTTGGAGACGCTCAAGTATGACCCTACCTGCTACCTTACCCACTGAATCCAATAATGAGGTTGGTCGATAGCAGATAGGGTCTTGACGGTCTCCTTTTTTGAAGATCGGGACCATGATAGACTTGGTCCAAGATTCCAGGAGCCCTTTTTTTGCCGCTGCCGTGCACACCCTAGTCCATATAGGGGCCCATAGGTCTGTATTGTGTTTGAAAATGTCCACCGGGACTCCATCTGGGCCCGGAGCTTTTCCGTTTTTACTTAGATTTATGGCCGTAAGGACTTCGGAAAGGTCAAATTCTATTTGGATAGGGTAGTCAGCAACTGGTTGAATTATTTTTTCACTCTCAAAGGATATCTGTTTCCTAAATATTTTTGAGAAGTGAGAAATCCAGGCTCCTTCTTCTATGGCTACTTCTATTTTAGGGAGGTTGTCGTCAGCTAGAAAAGGGGATTTTACTACTCGCCAAAAGGCCTCACTGTTTTTCTGTAGGGCGCTTTTAAGTAGTTCATCCCAAAGGGTCTGCTTCAATTCGGCTTTTCTCTGCTTTCGAGCGGAGAGATACTCCTTTCTGAGTCTTGCTATTACCCGTGGGTCTCCGTTTTCATTGTTCAGGGCCAATTTAAGCTTAGTGTGTGCCGAGGTACAACTGTGGTCAAACCAGCCTCTTTTATTTAGAGTTTCTACCTTTGATGTTTTTGTCAAAAGGCCCTTAATGACAGCTAGGATTTTTCGGAAGTTAATTATAACTTCCTCCTCTGTCAGAGTTAAGTCAAGGCATTTTATAATGTAAGGGTATGCTGCTTTAATCACTTTCTTGGTGATTTGTCCAGGGTCTATTTTCCCCCATTTTAGGCTATACCCGTTTACCTGTGCCAATTGCAAAATATTCTGGTTCAAAGCTTGGGCTATCGTTGTCTCAAGAGATTGTTGGTATAGTAAGTTGAGCTCTATCCTTATGGCAAGGTGGTCACTTAATGTGTTTGCTAGAGTCTCAACATGTTTGATCTTGTTTGATAACCCATCTGATATGAGGACATAATCAACAGTGGTCTGGTAGCCTCTCCCTATATAGGTCGACTCTGGGTTTCTTGTTTTTGGGTTTAATTTGTTGACTATTATAAGTCCCAAGTCAGACATAAGGTCGTTCATGGCTATGCCTGATTTAGTATGGCAAAAGTGAATATGGGGAATGTCCTGATCCTTAATCAGTTCAATACAGTTTTTATTTAAGCAAGGGTGCAGATTGAAGACTCCTACCCATAAGAAGAAGGCAGCACCTTTCCCTACTTTCGTCTGTCTAAGATAGGAGAGTTTTTCGGTTAGGTTTAAAATTAGTCCCCTAAATTCGCCTTCCTCCAGGTTATTATACAAATTAATGAGTACAATAGTCTCATTTTTTGGGAGAAGGAAAGAAGCTTAAAATTAGTGTCCAATTCAAGAGTAGGTATTTTTATTTGGACAGTATTCGCTATATAAATTGTTAATCCCCCCTTTGCTCTGCCCATGTTCCCAGCTACAGCTGGAGAAAAAAACGTCCTGAAACCCAAGAGATGGAGTTCCGTTAATGACCAAGTCTCTTGGAGACAAACGATTTGGTGCTTGTCTAGGAAACTTATGGCGGTACCGTCCTTAATCTTGGGGCGGAGACCGGCAATGTTCCAAGACACGACGCTTAGAGTTTGGGGGTGTCTGGTTGGGAGCTTAGTTATTTGTAATCCACTATTACCCTCTAATTCCCTTTTTTGGGGGCTGAGATGTTTTTTATCCTGTGATGGTCAGTCAACTATGATGGTCAGTCAACTAACTCAAGGCCACTGTATCTGTTCGACATTGGGATGCCATTCCAACCCTCCCAGGGTAGTGGCTCTCTATAGGAATCCCTATGGTAAGGGCCTCCCCAGTCATCCCTTTCTCTACCCCGATGTCGAGGGCCTACAGTGTGCCAGGCTCTATCGTGATGATATCCGTTTCAATTTCTCGAGGGGTGAAAGAAGGAGAGGCGCTTTGTTTCTATAGCCCCAGTTGAGGTCTGGTAGTCCCATGCACAGATGTAATCAACTAATCTGTGGTCATCAAAGGTGATAAGAACACAATCACCTTGTATCGTTTTTTTGCCATGTCCTATCCAGGGGGCTCTTCTTACCATTAAGATCTTAGGTGAACAGTAAGGAGGAGGTGGGCGATTTAGATTTAACCAATGTTGGACCTTGTTTTTAACGACCAAGTTGCTTCATTAGTTTGGTCTCTCGGTTCAGGTACGCCAGTCATTACGACTGTGAAAGGACTAGCCTCCGGTGGGAGGTTGACAGAGAGTCTTCCATCATGAGGTCCTCTATCCCACCCTTTATTCAGCTGTGTGGCAGGTGTTTTTAAATCTGTGTTATTATGTGCCAGGTTAGTGTTAGTAATATTGTTCGGAGTATTACTTAGGGTGTTATCTAATGTCTTTTTTTTAGTCACTAACGGTTGGACTGGTTTAGTTACTAATGGAATAGGTTGTTTGTTTTGAGCATTTGAGGTTGCAGGAGGCTGCTTGACTCCCCCTATTTTTTGTCCCAGTTGGTTCGTTTTAGTTTTTGCAGGAGTTGTCAAGTCAGCTAATGCTTTTTCTATTTGTCCCAGTCTTAATTCTAATGGTTTGAGTAAGTGTTTAAGAAGGTCTCCAATTTTGGTTAATAAATGATCACTCGGATCGATTTTAGCGTCTGCCTCCTTATCTAATGGAAAGTCTGCTATATTTTCCCCGGAAATAGGGGCCAGGGTATCAGTTAGTGCCTGATGAACAATCACATTGGGAACTTCCTGATCTCTTTTCTGTGGTATAGTGGTTCGAATTTCTCCTGTCTTATTAGGAATTTTATGTGTTTTTTTAGACTTTTGGTTGTTCGAGACTGTAGGTTTTTTCTTACTTATTGCACCCTCCCTCCTCCCTGTTGACTGTCTAGTTTCCTCAGGGGTAGTTTCAATCACTAGATCGGGGGTTTTTTCTAGGTCCAATGATAGTTGTGAGTCAGAGAGCTGTGAAACCGATAGATCCACCATGGTAGGGAGGCTAAGCCTTTGCCCACAGGTTTCACTCGGTCCAGGGTCACTATGTTGCTCTGGCGTTCGTGCATCCGCCAGATGTCCCATTGAGGACCTGTTTGCGTTAGCTAAATCTTGGGAGACTCTACGTTCTATCAGGGAGATGCTTTGATCTATGAAGGTATTTGCTCTAGTGATAAAATGATCTATAGGACCTGTGATTTGTCCCTCCTTTGCTGCAGTTTTACTTCTACTCCCTCGTGTAGACATGATGAACGTTTACAATGCGGTCTTACAGTAAAGGGGAGAATGAGATATATGTATATAATAAGGACCTCAAAATCAGTATTATAGATTATGGAGTATTGATGTTTTTCCTTCAAACAAAATGACAAGTATGACTGAAGCTGCTAGCTAAGTGGGTCCAGGAGGCCATGGAGGTGCTCCCCTGCAGCCAACATGGAACAGGAATCACAACTTTACAGAGGAGGAAAAAGAGATTTTGATTACAGAGGTGACAAATCAAGAAGAATGCCTCTGTCACCTCCAAATTACTCGTATCCGAGAACGATGCTTCATGGCAAGCAATAGTGGACAAAGTGAATGCTGTAGCACCAACACGAAGGACTGTAGTGGAATGCAAGAATAGGTGGCATGATCCTAAGCACAGGACAAAGGAAAAACTTGCCAGCATACTGCAGGCTGCCCTGACCACAGAAAGAGACTCAAAACTCCAGGTGGTCTTTGCTGTAATAGAGAGGCAGGTGGCACCACTCATCTCAACAGATTTTGTTGACTGAGTGGAGGGTACAGACACCACTGAGCTGGAGACCTTACCTTCTGCTAAGAATAAGTGTTAATCAAAGTAATTGCCCACAAGGGGTCAGTTTTCATAGCAGCAAGGACTTTGTTTTGACTTCCACCATAATGGTAAAAATTTTAACATTAAAATGTGTAAAAGAAACACATACATTTTGTGTATACGTTTTAAGTACACAATGTTGCAGATTGTCACGCAATGCATCAAGCAAAAAGTGTAGCATTCCATCAAAGGAAGAGAGCTGAACAGGGCCTTCAATGCAAAGAAACAGTGAAATTCTTTTTTCTTCTAACCAATGTGAATTTGTTGTTTCCTAGTGCCAGTGAAGACACCACCCTGGAGCCATGGCCCAAGGGTGCTACTGTTGTATTCGGAATAGTTTATGTACCTGAAGGTACATTTAAACTATCCTTTGAGGCAATGTCTTCTTACTAGGTGTGCTAAATATTGTATCACACATGGAAATAAATAATAATGTTGAGCCAAAGAAATGTATTGTTCGTCTTACCCCAGCCTCAGTGTATTCTTTTTTCTATGAAATCCTTTTTCACAAGTCTGTGATGATGTGGATGTGTGTCTACATTACTGAGTCTTTGCATGTGAATGTACCAGGCCTTCCTATAGTATTGTATCCACATGCAAAGTAAGGCTATGCAGCATCAAAGTATTGTTTTTTGTCAACAAGTTTTCAAGCTATATAGTTGAATGATAGTGTGAATGATAGTTTATACAAGATGAAACCTAACTTTGACATGTGCTAGTGATATTAAGAAGATGTTACATTGTGAGAGGTCTGTTTTAAATATTTTGCATCATTATTTTTGAGTGCATCTGAATACTTATGGAATGTCAGAGCCGTTATTTCAAAAATATTATGCATCTATAATGCCCGGAAAAAAGCAAACCCCAGTTAATAACACCATGGAGAACTATCTTGTTCAAGTCGTGGCAAAAATAAATAGCGACAGGAGGTCCTCACTGGGACTAGATTCACCCAACCAATCTCCACTGGCAGATAAAAAGACAAAGGACTCATTTGCATTACTAAATAGCAGCATCTCTGGTGTGGTACATGACTCTCTCCAGGATACAATTACCATCCAGCCTAGTGGCATAGTTGCTAGTACTGAAGACAATAGCGACAGCGAAGTAGTGGCTGTGATATCTACAAATAACGAATCCACTATCCCTACTGCCGCCCCCATTCCAGCCCCGAGGGTTACCGGGGGCAAAAGAAAGGCCATACAAAAACAGGGGGGTCTAAGGTCTGCTAAAAACAAAGTTGCAACGCCACCAAGGAAAACACTAGAAGAAGAGGAGGATGACTTGACAGGGGAAGCTTACGTGACCCTTTCCAACGCTCAATTCAATAAACTTTGGAGCATGATGGACACAAAAATCAAAGGCATAGTTAAACCTTTGATAAGTAAAATAGACAAACTAACTGCTGAGGTCAGCAAACTAGAAGGTTTACTTGAAAAAACCCTGGGGGAGGTAGGAAATCTCCCTGAAGTCATCGTGTCCAGTGTTCAGCCATTGGTGAGCGAAATACAATCATGTAAAATCAATGGATCTACTCCTGCTGCTGTGCAAAATCTTCCAATAGCACCACTGATTAACCCACCTGGTGGTACCTCTGGTGTTGCACCCACCGCTCCTCCTATTGGTGAATCCAATACTTCGATAGGGTCTTTCGAGCTTGTAGTGGAAGCCTCGCCACTAGTTCTCGTACTTGCAAATGTACCCCCACTAGCATCTGTCGAGGTCGAATCAACATCATCACTACTAAATAAATCTTTATCATGGCTCACTAATAATATGGCCATCTCTCCTTGGGGCAAGCAGCAATTATCCGAAGAACTTGTAAATGCCAGAAGGGTAGAGTGGATTGGGAACAGGGTAAAAAAATTCAAGGGGGATTGTGTTGTGCTCAACTTTTCCGACCCTGAGGTTTTGTCAAACATCTTGCCTAACATCTTCCCTCCACAGCGAAGATCCACTTCTATTGTTCCACTGACGTTGGACTTTTTCTATCCTCGGAAAGGCAGAGGCCCGAATTTAAGTACCTTAAGAACAAAATGGAATGTTGTGACCAAAAGGGGCAGTAAGAATGTTGGTTTCACTGAGTGGGGTCTAGGTTTGGAAAACAGATTTTCTGCCCTCTCAAACTTAGATGCATGTGATTGACAACCATTTAACCCCAAGCCTCTGTTGCAAATTCCTTCCGTTGCATGTACAACTGGGGAGTCCAGACATTTAATAGGTGCTCAAAACGAGACACACAACCCTGATGTCATAGCAGGACCAATTATTGTAAATATAAATGATAATGGTACTGACGATGCGATGTTGGAAGGGTCTGTTCCCAGTTCTAAACCAACTATGGTAAATGTCACTGGGAATCTATTGTCTTGGAATGTTGCTGGGCTATGCTCCAAATTGGATTGCGGAGAATGGTTTGGGTTTGTCAGCCAGTACGATGTTTGCATTTTCCAAGAGACATGGGCTTGTGATCCTGTTTTTGCTCTGGGGTACTTGAATTTCTATGTTCCTGCCACTAAGGGCCCTAAAGGGCGTCCGATGGGGGGACTCACCATATGGGTCCATCAGTCCCTAAAGGTCGTAGTGAAAAACGTGGAGCTCCATCGAAAAGACATTCAGTGCATCAGACTTACGAGTGTTTCATCCATCTCTATTGACATTTATAATACATATGCCAGAGGTGGAAGTGCAGGAAAATCAGAGGTCCTCTTGACTTTGTATAATCTTCTAGAAACTCACTCTCCTGGGAATAACATAATAATAGCAGGCGACCTAAACCGCACGTTTGAACCTCTAGATACTGGCGAGGCTTTCTCGGGTGCGGAGGAAGACAAGCATTGGGATATTCCCGCACTTGATACAACTCCAATAACTCGCTGGACTGAGGATATTTTAGGTTTAAATGCAATGTGCCTTGAACAAGGGTTAAGAGCTCTGAACGGTCGGACAAAGTCAGATAGAGTACCAGCTATGACTTTCAACAATGGGAGAAACAAAAGCCTCATTGATTATGTCATTTGTAGCATGTCTCTTTGGTCATTTGTTATTGATATGGTTGTTTTGGAAAGGCTTGAGAGCGATCATAACCCTTTATGTGTTTTCCACAAATGGTGGCAGTCTGATGATATTGTTCCTAGTCTCTGTGTCGAATCCTTACCCTCGTTGATAGTACCAACTAATGACATGCGCAGGCTGAGGTGGACAAGTGTTAGGACAGATCAGCTGGTTTTAGAAAAAATAGGAGTGGCAACTGATAAGGCTATTATGGCCCTAGAGGGAGTGGCTGGGTATCCCTTGAGCCAAAATAATACTACTAAGGTTCATAATGATCTCTTTAATGAAATCAAATGTCACTTCTTAAAACCGGTAAACAGAAAGAGGGTCTGTGATTATAGAGCTGCTAAATGGTATAATCATGACTGTAAGGTGGCACGAACCTCTTTGGGAGATGCAATCAAGAATATAAACTTGGAGGTCATTAGATCAGCCAGGAAACAATACAAAAATTGCATAGCCAAAGCGAAAAAAGACTGGGACGAAGCCCATTGGAACAAGTTGAAATGTGCGAGTGACCAAAATCACTCGCACATTATTTTGGCACATAGTCAAATGGGGTCATGATAGGATTGAAGAGGCAAGTACCAACAACGTCCCCCAGGACGCCTGGGTTAAATTCTTTAGCGAACAGTATGCTTCCAGGGATCAGACTGTAAATAGTAGGTGTCTGACCCTTTCATTGGCAGAAGACGACATTTTCACGCAGAGCGAAATACTGTCTGCCCCTAAAACTGTTCAAAGTGGCCGTGCTCCTGGCATTGACGGGGTTCCAGCAGTCGTTTTTTTAAATGACACTGGAAGGTGGTGCAAATACATTTACCTGCTAATAAACAATATTGCCAGAGGTTCAGATATCCCGGTAACTTGGCGGGGTGCTGTAATCATTCCGGTATATAAAAAGGGAGATCGCGCCCAGCCTTGTAACTACCGCCCTATCAGTTTAATAGATACTATTCAAAAAATTGTGGGGCGAGTGATCGTCAACAGGCTGCTCGATTGGGCGGAGGACAACAACATTCTATCTCCCTTTCAGGCTGGATTTCGCAGGGCAACCAGCACTGTGGACCAAGTCTTTCATTTTCAACTGATCCAGTGGAGGACCGTGGTGCTAGGCGGAGGCAGCCTATATGCGGCATTTGTTGATCTGCGGGCTGCCTTCGACTTGGTACCAAGGGCAAAACTGTGGGAAGTGCTTGCGGCTTTAGGGGTCCCAGTGGACGTGTTGACTTTGATCATGCGATTGCACGAAGGCAACTATGCCAAAATCCGATGGGGTGGATACGGTAATGACACAGCCGAATTTCCCGTTGAGCACGGGGTTCGGCAAGGGTGCTCAATGGCCCCAACTCTGTTCGCCCTTTTTATTTATTAATGGTATTGTTTCACGCATGCAATCTCAGGTAGTGGATGCTCCCTTTCTCGCAGGTGTAAAAGTTCCCATTTTAATGTTCGCCGACGATACGTTAATTTTATCTAAAACCCCAAGTGGTCTGCAAAAAGCATTGGCAATATTTGACGAGTTCTGTGTAGATCACGGACTGGAGGTGAATGCCTCCAAAACAAAACTCATGGTTTTTAATCCACATAGAAATTCTAAACCCAAAATTTCCATGAGTGGACGCATTCTGGAGGTTGTAAAATCATTTACCTACCTGGGGTTCCTTATTTCAAATGACAATAGGTGGCACCAACATCTCAATATTGCTACATTAAGGCACAAGCAGTTAGCTGGCACCATTATAAAGGAACACAGGAAATCGCTGACTAAACCCATCAAACCACCATTGATAATATACGAGGCAAAAGCAATTGGGTCAGCTTTGTACGGTGCTGAGCTATGGGGGCACGAAAATCTGCAGGAACTCCAAATATCAGAGAATAAATTTTTTAGGACACTCACAGGTACCCCTCAGAGTAGTCCGTTATTGCCCCTGCGATATGAGCTTGGCAGGAGAGAAATTTCGGAAATGGCCAAACTACACCCGATTCTATACTGGCGTAGGCTCTGGACCACGCCGGAGCTCTCCCACTACGCGTATGGGTTCATTGACGTCATTAAAGCTGACCGCTTTAATAAAATTAGATGGTTCAAAACACTAAAGATTGCATTGTTCGAATTAGGACTAAATGCTTTATGGACCGATCCAGCTGGGGTACCATTTCCCACCAAGTCTATTTTAAAAAACATTTTTTGGGAACATGTTGCTAACAGGAGTTTGCTCAGTACCAACAGTGGGTCCATGACCACCAGTTTCCTCGAAGTTAAAATGTACCCTATTTATGAAATGTATTGGGATTACATATTGGACCCCATGGACAGGAAACTGCTTTTCCAATTAAGGGTTGGTTCCCTCCCTCTCCGTAATTTAACATCTAAGTGGAAACCTGGAGGTGTAGCTATTTGTCCGGTTTGTGGGGAAGGAAACGAAACCCTTGGTCACTTTTTGTTTTCCTGCCCAGTATACTCTGCCCCAAGGCGAGCCTGGTTGGCACCTATGTGCAGGAACTTAGGTACAAAAAGCAGCATGGTAGCGCTGCGTATTGTAAGATCTTCTTCTGTAACTTGGATCACAATTGCCACCGCAAAATACTTGGGGTGGGCGTGGGTAATAAGGCAGAGATTGCTAGTAGGGTAACTACTCTCTGCCTAGTTGTCCAGAGACTGCTAGACTATTGTCTATTCTCTGTAACTGTTTATTTAGTTGTTCAGAGACTGCTAGACTATTGTCTATTCTCTGTAACTGTTTATTTAGTTGTTCAGAGGCTGCTAGACTATTGTCTATTCTCTGTAACGGTTTATCTAATGTATCATTCGGTATGGAATTTCAATGATTTTTAGCACAATGTAACTGTAATCATTTTTTTTTGTGTGTATTTTTTAAATAGTAATGAACTTTGCACCTGTGTTTATGATGAGTAATAGCTTTTTAAAATGTGATATGTGCTTATGTCTAAATGACCTTTGTAAATTAATTGACTTTTTATTATATGTTTGTATGTCTACTTTTATGAGTAATACTCGAATAAAGCACTTTTGAATTGAATTAAAGCCTCCAATCTCTAAACTTTTTAGTAATTTTATACTAGGATTGTGTTGCTACTCAAAAGGAATTCAGTTTCTGAAAAGCGTAAAGGTAAATTACATACCCAAATAATTCAAAAAAGTAAGTTACCTTTTTGAATTGCTCAGTATATTTCCACATGCAGGTAGAAGTAATTTCACAGTTAACTTGGACGTTGCTAGGTCTCAAAGTAATATTAAGACTGAACAAGTCTAGCAATGCTATGACACCATTCACAGAGCCACTGCCTCTGATACGATTGTGGGTGATTGGGTTGATTACTTAGACATGTCAAAATCGGTAGAGCCAAACATTCTAGACCCTTGCATGATGCCAAGTCGAGAAGGGTTTTGCCATCACCCGGGATGGACATGCTGGAGTTTGAGAAGAGTTTCCAAGAGCAAGACATGTGTTCTGTTAATTGATTCTGATGGATAACCTAAAACTTGTACCCATTATGACTGTGGCAACAGAGGCAGGGAGTGTCTGCTCGAGGTATTTTCTTATCCAAGTTTTCATCTGCAAGAAATTTCCTCTACTCCCAATTCTCTAATACACCAAGGATCTGTAAGCTTTCCTCTTGTAGGTTGAACTACTGCATTGTGTGAATAGCCACTCAATTAACAGATTCCTGTCATGGAGAATCCTTAAAAAGATTAAATGGTTACTATATCTTCTTGCCACCCACCCTTGCGATTGGAGGGAAATATGCTAGATTCATGATAATGTGTGTTGGCTTCTTCTAGTAAGGTGAATTATTGGTAGGTAAGGTTCAGTCAAGTCTCAATAAATTAATCCTTACTCAACCCTTGGTAGCTTGGGAATGAGTAGTCGGGCTTAAATTAGGAGATCAGTATTTGTAAAGCATTTAATACCACCAAAACAGTAAATAAGTAAAAGACAAAACACAATACAAATCTAAAACTAATTTATAAAACTAGAGAATATTTTTTGTCTTTAAATTAACACCAAAATGACAATGATCCAATGTAGGGAACTGGAGATATGAAATTTTACAGTTTAATAAATAAATTGAGCTTTCTTGTGCCAAAAAGCTTAAAGTACCACTCACGGCTATCTGGTCATGCCAGATTGGGACAAAGTCAAAGTTGTAGGCCGATCGCAATGGAGCTCGGGTCAGATAGGTTGAGTGCTAGGTCCTGCTAAAAAATGTACCTTCTAACTTAGGGACTGGTTTAGATCTTGGCGAATCTGTTCCCTCCATCACTTTTTTGGGTCTTTTCGCTCTATTTAGATATTCGTGGCCCAATTGACGAAAGACCATCTGAGTGCCACTGTCTCCACCCAAATTTTTCTCCCTCACTGATGGCGTCATAGGCAAAAGCAGCTGTCAGAGGGAGTTCAGCCAAGATTACCGCCAGGGCAATCACAGTGTGCCTTTCTGTCGAGAAAACTGTGGCAGGGATACAGCATATGATTAACTCAATTGGGCCCGGCAACTCCTAGAGCAGCGCCATGAAACCAATCAGTGTACGTGTGCTTTGAAAGATCCTTTTAACATAACATAACATACCTTCCACCTTGAGTTTGTGAAATGGAAGGAAATGAGGTGGAAATATAATCTCTTTCTGTTTCCCACTTCCATTTCCATCTTGTGCGCCATTATCCAGGTCCTTCCTCTGATGCTTTTACTTTACACCAATGCTAATCAACTTCCTTGTTGCAGGATCTATGGTAAGCTTCTTTTACACTTGTCCTACTATGAATCATGTGTTGACAATTGCTTCAGCCTCGTGTACTTTTGCATGGCTCTTTTCATCTTATCAAGGTAAAATGAACACACCTCTATTAACACTTAAAAAAATTGTTGTTGTTGAGCTTGTGGGTGTTGTGCTTGTGCTGCCTGTGGGCGTGTATTCAATAGTGTGTCTATGTTGTTTGTGTGCTATTCAATATGTAAAAAAAGGGGGATAACACATTACCTATTTATATTTTTTAAGCCAACACAACATATGTGTATTGACACATTAAAAATAGTACTTACCAGTCTCTACTTCACCATGGACTCACTACATCAGCACACCACTGCTAGAACAATGCCAGCACAACAGGGAAATCTAAATAGGATTGGTGCAAACCAGCTAGCCTCATGGTGATGGAGTATTATTAGCCAGCAGAGGAGTCCACCACATCAATAAAGGTGCTCTGCTTATGTGACCAAAACAGTCTGTTGATGCGGATGGTGGTTCAGCCAGCCCACATCTAAATACAGCAGGCAGGACACCAGAGTACTTGCCACTAGCGCCACAGAGGGATGGCAGGTGTTCCGCAAAGGTTTAATCAGACCCTTAGTCTTTTTCTTGGAGCTTTTCTCTAGACGTCAATCTCATGGGCTCCTCGGAGCCAGAGTTTGTTTTGACACGATGCCTCTGTGAAGCTCTGGAAGTCTTTTTCTTTGGTGTGAATGGCAAGGTGCTCTGGAGCTTCCAGCAGGACAAACCAGCCCATCAGAATGAATCACAGTTCAATGTCAGTGGCTTGACTCTCAACATTGAGTTTTTTCAGACTTCAAGATCGTCTTGTTTGTGGTTTACTTTGGGAAGAGAAAAATCCAGCAGCACCAACTAAGGGTTCAGAAACTCTGTATTGCCTCTTGAGTGCTAGTACTTAATCTCCCACAATGCTCTGGCACAGTCCAGGAAAAATCCAGTTATCTCTAGTCAGCTATCGTCTATTTGGGCTTGCCCGCAACTTCTTTCAAGCACTGTTGTACCTGTTGCTACTCAGGAAGGCCACTCCTTTTTTTTTAAAGACAGGCACAGTTCTTCCTTAGAGGAGCCTTGAGAGTGAGTGCAGCAGGGGCAGTTCTTTTGAGGGCAAGACTTCTGTGGTTCCGTCCAAGGATTTAGCAGGGCACTCCTTCTTCTTCCTTTTTTCCAGGCAGTGTTATAAGTAACTCCTGGAGCTCTGCCATATTTATCCTCAAATATGGTCTGTCAAGAGGGGGCGCCCAACCTACAGGGGTAAAAGTTACCTCCCTCTTCTATGACCACTTCCTGCGAAGTGTGGCATATATGTTTGACCCATAATGCAATGTTTTCCAAAATTTAAAATTGAGAAAATCACTCCTTGGAGTGTGTGTTTGTGTAACCCAACCCAGGGGTGTGACTAACATCTGACCACACTCCCCTTCCAGCCTGTCTCCTAATCTAATTAGGGGGCTCCCATCTGGCTGAGGACAAAGGAAGTGGGGGCTGCCTTGGGTCCCGTGACATCTGTTTTCTCGTCTTTGAAGTCCAGCTTATCTCCCCAACCATGTTCCTCTCCCTGGCTCTTCCAACCAAATAGCTTTATTGTTTGAGCCCCAGGCCTCTTCATTCCTACTCAGGTAGCAGCTTGGCTTAGTCTCTCAAAGGCTAGCCAATTAAAAGAGGCTGCTACAGGGCTGTTTTAGGGAACTTGAGGAACGTAAGTTCTAAAGCTACTTTCTTGTACAAGTTTTAATAAATCTGACCATGGCAAGTTGTTGGGTTTATTGTAGCCACTATTTTGATGCTCTGAATTATATTGCAAGATAAAGCCAATCAAGCTTAAGACTTTGTTAAGATTAGTGAAGCCTTCCCTTATTAGCCTAGGGGGCTAGAAGCACTACAACAGGGAAAACTTACTTTGGTTGCTGTTCCTTACCAGGGCAGAAAAACACCTATTTTATTGTCCCTACTGTTCTATAACATTAATCTTACCCTTGGGGCATCTAGGGTAGAACTCGGGGATACATATGTAATAAACGGTCGTTTTGGACTTTGGAAGTACATTTTTTACAGAGTCTGGACATACTTTTATTTTACAATCAGACTGCATGGAAGGCCTGGCTTTAAAACAACACCAAAAACAACAGCAGTGCACCCTTTACTGCTTCAAGTCTGCTGGAATCTCTAAACCTACATATCCTACCATAATCTAGGGACTTACAGGTATGTTATCTTGGCCAGAGTCAATTATGACAATTACCATATACATTTTAAGGACAAAGCAATGGCCATTGGCCTGGTTAGCAAATCCAAGAGCACTTTCAAAGTCAGTAACACCAGTATCAGTGAAAAATTGGAAGCGATCAGGGCAAAAGAGATGACTTTCCTACACTTCTTCCCTCCAACCCATGTTCTCTCCTGTTGGTTTGACTTAGAATGTTCAATGCTGAAGACGACTGGAGTGGTTAACTAGTACCGAGGATGTTTCTCAGGTGCTGGCCTTCAAAGCAGATATTTTGACTTACATCTCAATAAACCCAAGGGCAGCTCCTCCACTATGGGGGAGGAGTGTTGCCCCCCGCAGGAGCGTAAAAATAAATACAATTAAACTATAATAAGTCCAGATGTATTATTATTTTATTTTGTTTCCTGGAGTCTTGGTGACGGAGCCAGGGGGATAATAGGCACCACAGAGGGTAGTATGCACTGTTATCAGTGTGCATTACGATTTGGCTTGCCGTCTCAGGCAGGCCAAACCGTCATGTGCTTTGAAGCTCTATCCAACCCAGCTGGTTTGCTTGGTTGGAGACAGCACAACACACTCGCCCAGTCTCCCTGGGAGTTCACATCATTGGTGCTCAGGCCAATCATGAAGCTGCTCTCATGCATGAGAGCAGCTTCAGCATTGGCTGCAGGGGAGTCTGTGAGCCTCTACCTTTAGAAGAGCCATGGGAGGAGTAGAAGATGGCGTCATGGTGGGCTGCAGGTGACAAGTAAGTTCTTTTTTTCCCTCCGTTTTTTCGTTGTTCATCATCTCTACCCACTCCTCCCCCGCCCCTCCCCTCTTCTCAATCACTGGCTGCCACTGAATAAACCTGGCATTTCAGACTTGATGCAATGTAGCTTGCAGCAATGGAGTTGCTGCCTGTACAGGTAACCCTGGTGAGACAGGACAGGGGTGTGGCAGGGGTGTGAGGTGTAAGTGACAAACAACAGAATACGGAAAATAAAATAAATAAAACCACTCACCTAGAGCTCACCTCATTGCCGGCTCAGCGATGCAGCGAGCACAGAGTAAGTGGTTTCATTTATTTATTTTCCCTATTTTGTCAAACCCTGCCGCCTCCTGCCCCCCCCACCCCACCCAGCCTCGACAATCAACGCTTACCTGCACGGGCTGCAACTGGTACAATGTAGATGTTCGATCACCAAAAATATATCAAGAGATTTAATAAATGAAATAAAGTACAGTAAAGCTCAGAAACAGAAAAAAAAAGAAATGTGAATCAATTGTGGATAATAATAATAATAATAATGAACTTTACTGCTCGATTAATAAAAATCTTTGCAATTACTCTACAAGAAAGAAAGAAGTACATAATCAAGAGTTTTGCAAAAACGGGAAAAAGCAGTACAAAAGTTAAGAATGAAAGAGAAAAAACCGTGCAAACTGATACAGTCCAGTGCATTTTTATAAAAAAAACTTTCAAGGTTTACTGAGTCATTAGTTATCAAAAGAGAATTGTCTTAAAGTGCGAAAGCAGATCTTGATATATCAAGTTCAATCGCTGGCCGACGGATGGCCGGTTGCGGTTCGACCCGCATTGTAAAGCCCCCCATATGTCTCAGAGATCACTGGAAAGACATAATTCATTGATACTCTCTCACAGCTCTTCTTGCCCCACAGCATCTTAAATACATAACTGCCTGCAAAGCAGCGCTTGTGAGAAGAGGAGTTAAACTTCTGCACCAGGGGGATCACTGGTAAAAATGGCAATCACCTGTCAAACAGGTAAATGTGGAACTCATTTCTGAATGGGAAACTTCAGAATCACTTAAAAGAAATGGTGCAGCGCTCCTAAGTATCAGAAGCAGCAAGCTTTCAGAAAGCCATTCGGTATAGTATTTTAATTAAAGATGCCTCTTCATAGATTGGTGATTTTGTATCTGTTTCAGGTGTGGTTGGCTAAGCGTGAGAACACAAAGATGAGTCATTTTTGAATAATCATTAACTGAGTGTGTGTTTGGTAGATTAATTAGTAAATGACTGGGGGTTTGGACTAATGATTGAGTGCATGGAAGAATAGATGACTTACCTTGTGCATGCCAATTAATAGATAAATGAACAAATAGGTGAGGGCAAGGACGGAAAAGGTTGGTGAATGGGACTAATGTATGGGTGTCAGGTCAAGGATAGTGACTCAGGCTTTCAACAAGTGTTTTAGTGAATAAATTGATGAACGAATGGCTTGGAGAGTGGAATCATTAATGTCCGGAAGAATAGGTGAATGTATACTTGGATAAGGTGATTGAGTGGGAGAAAGGACAGTGAAAAAGTAAAAGGTAGCACGTGCAAATGATAGTATTTTTTGTGATATTATGGCTAGATGGTCACTGCAGCTGCACAGAATTTAAGAAAAGATAGGAGGCCTTCCTCTGTGCAAATACCTATTATTAAGTAGCACACAATGAGTGGTGCACAGGTAACACCCCTTGTGCCATGAATGATAGTTACAAGAAACGATGAGTGGAATGGAGTTTGATCAATATATGAATAACACAGCAACCAATTATTTTCTATGCAGTGGTGGTAAGGATGTACGAAGAGCTCTCAGATGTTCCTGTACATTCATGGTGTAGAAAATGGCTCATTCTTTTATAACAATAGACACTTGGGGTCTCATTTATGAGGAATTGGCGTCGGGCAGTGCTGCAAGTCTTCTTACTTCGGTACTCCAATGTGAAAGGGCAGGAATTCACCTTATTTGTGAAATGAGGTGCATTCCTGTCCTTTCTCCCCTGCGTTTGAGCACAATTTGCAGCCGAGCACCAATGTAGGCACCTTGCACTGTGGTGTATTGGTGTCTTAGTTGAAGGAAGGGGCAGCTTTCTGCATAAAAACAATCAAGAGAGGTGTTTTCCTCTTTCTGTTTGTGCTACAAAATGCAGTGCTCATGGAAAGAAGAACAAATGAGGAGAAATACAAATATTTCCCATTGTTACGACTGCTCTGGGGAGGTGTGTGGTTTTGGTGCTGTCACAGGATTCTGTGCTTAAGTAAATCTGGGACAGTGTCCAAATCCATTGGTGCTGTTTGGGAAAACCTAGTGCAATGCCGATGGAACGCCTCCTTGGCGAAGACAAAGGCGACACAGCGACTTGCGCTGCTTTGTCTTACTTCATATCTATAGGATCATGCAAAGTGATGCAGAGTGGCTTTGCATTGCCTTACAGATATGATTGGAAGTCTTATGCCACCGGAGCATCAAAAAAAGTGACGCTGCAGGGGCGCATGTTTCTAATAAATAAGCCCCCTGGGGCCTCATTTATGAGGAATTGGCATAGAGCAGCGCAGCAAGCCTTCTAGCTGCATTGCCCTATGCCAATGTGAAAGGGCATATTTATGAAATACAATGTATTCCTGTCAATTCCCCCAGCACTGGCGCACAATTTACAGCCTAGCACCAATGTAGACATCCTTTCACCATGGTGCAACAGTGCCTCCCATTGCAGGTAGGAATCTTTTGTGCAGAAAGGGGCACCTTCCTCAACAAACATTATCCTGAGATGCCTTTTCCTCTTTCTGTGTGCGCTGCAGAATACAGAACATATGAAAAGAGGATAAAATCTTGGAGAAATACAAATAATTCTCCTTGTTACACTTGCTCTGGCAAGACGTAAGGTTTTGGAGCTTTCCTAGGTTTACGTGATTAAGTAAATCAGGGGCAGCGCTAAAACCCATGGGTTTTGCATATGAAAATCAATTGCAATGCCCATGGATTGCCTCCTTGGCGCAGGGTAAGGCAACGCAACAACTTGCGTGGCTTTGCTCTACTCAATATCTATGGGATCATGCAAAGTCACGCTGTGCAGCCCTATGCGAATGTGAAAGGGCACGAATGAAACCGTACATATGAAATACTGTGCATTCCTGTATTTTCCCCGGTGATGATGCACAATTTGTAGCCTAGTGCCAATGTAGGCATCCTCGCACTATGGTGCAAGGGTGCCACCATTGCAGGCATTATTGTTTTTGTGCAGGAATGGACACCTTCCTCCGCAAAAACAATGCAAAGGGTTTTGCTCTTTCTAAGCACACATAGAAAGAGGAAAAATAACTTGTCCTTGTTATACCTGCTCTGGGGAGGCATTAGGTTTTGCCACTGCCCCAGGTTTACGTTATTAAGTTAATCTGGGGCAGAGTTAAAATCAATGGGCATTGTGTGGGAAATCCCACAGCAATGGCCATGAAACAGCTTCTTGAAGCAGAGGAAGGCATCATACGCTGCTTTGTCTTACTCCATATATAAGAGGCCATACAAAGCCATGCAGGGTGGCTTTTTGTCGCCACATAGATTTGATTAAGGGTCTTATGCCACCTGCGCGTGTAAAAAAGTGCCGATACGGCAGCACAAGCCTTTGATAAATAAGCCCCTTGTTCTTTGAAAAGCCATCACATAGAACTTTGTGTTTGTAATTATTACCTAATGCAACCTGATATTGGCTTTATTGATCTTGGTAGGTGGAATGGCAAATTTCATGATGCACATATTAAAACCATTAAGGTAAAAGTCACCGAGCTCTCAGAACAAATGATTAATCCCACTGAATTTAAATTACTGCACATTCATGTGTTCCATTGCCATGACGTAACAACCGTGAGATATACACTAAAAAACGAAATTAAATGTACTAACATATTCATACGTGAAATGACGATAAAGTTACTATAGGAGCGGTGACAGCACTTCTTTTGAAATCACTCTGAACCTGATTTAGAGCATGGCTGACGGGTACTCCGGTACAAACATAATCGATATCCCATCCACTTTATTATACATTGGAGAAGGTTCCCATGCTTTGCAGTATAAGGATATTGAAAGTCACCAACGACTCCCATTACCAAATTGATGAGGGGTCAGAAGGTCAAGTTCCTTTATAAGGTCATAAACCTCCAAGGTGACTTGCAATTTCCTTATAATATACAGCAGGGATACGTTTTTGGAGGAGTCTGCATAATTTGCATAATTTACTTTTGTGGGATTATGCTAAATTTAAGAAAAATCAACATACTAACACAAAATGCGAATTTGTCATTTTGTTTTAGCAAAAAATGTATCCTTTCCTCAATTTTTGGCACAAAGATGCATTTAAACAAAGCATTGCATATAACGTTCTGTACAGGCTTTTCGAGGAAAACGTTGACCTGAAATAGTACCTTTCAAAGTAAATGTTTAATGCGAATGTCACATAATTATGCAAATCGGCCTCATGCCACAATTTTGGTAATTTTGTGCATTAAGCGTAACATGAAATCCTCAAAATTACACAAATCACATGCCATTAATAACATTTTGCCCAAGCCTACCTTATTCTTCATAATACATGATCATACCAACACCCTTACTACTAACCGCTTAAATCCTTAGAACCATATTTATAATGAGACTGTGTCGCTTTTGCAACATGCAATGTGGTTCAAACACAATACAACCACTAAAATGTGATTGTGTTTTGTGGCACTGGAAAAATTGGCTGCTACATGGAAGTTTGATAATTTAAACATCTAGCTCTTTGGTTCTTTCCTGAATTGATGGAGTCAGGCTGTGGTCCTGAGGTGTAAGGAGAAATTGTTCCAACCCGTGGGTACCAGGTGTGAAAAGGAGTGTCATCTGCTGTTGGTTTGGTGATCTGTGGGGTGTCTGCAAGGGTGAGGGAAACTGGTTAAAGGTGTCTGTTCTGTTGGTGGAAGGTCAGGCATTTGTTCATGTCCGCCGCTTCTTTGTTGTGCAATGTCTTGTAAGTGTGGGCCAGCATCTTCAACTAGCATCTCTTCCAAATCGGGAGCCAGTGTAGTTTCTTGAGATGGGGTGTGATGTGGGTACTTCTGGGAAGATTGAGTCTTGCTGCCGCATTTTGTATTGCATGGAATCTCTTCAGGAGGCATGCAGTGATTCCTACATAGAGTGTGCTTCCGTAGTCTAGTCTGCTGGTGATCACGGCCTGTGTGGCAGTTCTTCTGGTGTTTACAAGGAGTTACCTGAAGATCTTGCAGAGAATGCAAAGGGTGTGGAAGCAGGCAGATGAGACTGCATTGACTTGTTTCCTGATGTATAGCTTGCTATCCAGAATAATTCTGAAGTTGCGGGCATGGTCTGTTCGGGCTTGGGGTGGCTAGGTTTTGTGGGCCACCACACGTTGTTGCATGGAGATGTGCTGTTCCCAAAGATAAGGACTTCCTTCTTGGCTGTGTTGAGTTTGAGACAGTTGTCCTTTATCCAGTCTGTGATGTTCATCATGCATCTGTGGAAGTTAGATTTGGTGGTGGAGGGATCTTTTGACAGTGAGAAGATGAGCTCAAGTCAAGTCAAGTCAAAAATATGTTTATTTAGACCATTTGATCTATAAACCACAGTTCATCCTTTATCATTTAAAATCACATAACACAAAATCATATTCTTAACAGTAAAAATTATCCTAAAAACAACCTTTATACAATTTAAAACCAAAATTCATTTGGGTTATAGGACTATTGGCTATTTTGGGTCTCCAGACAGATCAGGAACTTATATACCCCCTGCATATATTTCCCGATAGCTATCGCAATGTCAAGATTTTCCATGTCAACTAGAAGCTCCCGTGCTTTAGTGCGATCCTCAACCTCATATTTTAAAAATATCGGGCGGAGAAACTGTTTACGTAAATTTAAAAACATATAACAGTCCAGCAAGATGTGCAAAATATCACATTTCATTCCTAATTTACACACACATTTACCATCAGGATGCATTAGGGCAGTTTTTATTGCACTATTTGTAAATATCGGATTAATACCTATTCGTAATTTAAGAACTTCTGCTCTTATCCAACCGTTTGGTAGCAAGTCTATATATGGAAAGTTAGAGTCTTTCTCCCATCCTGAGCTCATAAACTTTACAGTCTTTCTCTCTCAGATACATTTGGTCTGTCACTCTAGAAATTTCTTTACCATGCACTTTAAGAACATTCTTTATAACATTAGTTTGGAGTGTCATAGGGTCGATGTTCACATTCAGGTAATCACAAATGGCCAGGAGTTTCCTTCTGGTTGCCTTCGCCCACTTTAACTCACTGGTCTGAATTTCTTTTATACACCATTGTGATACCTTAGTGACTTCCCCCTGACCCAGACGGTTCCAGAATCTGAGGAGACTCATCTGCACCTGAACATTCCATGCCGTTAGGCCCAATTCTACTCTAACTGCCTGGATCATTGCCGACCCAGGGAGGGACAGCAAGGCTTTTAAACATTTTCCCTCCTCTTTATCCCAGGTGCTTTTCCCATCGATGCAGAGAACTTCAGCCCCATATTGGAATTGTGGCGGGACCATAGCTTTGAAGGCAGTCAAGAAAGGTTTATGTAACATATTGCCATAGCTATGGTTGAATCTTTTCAACCCGCATACCACTAAATGCGCTTTTAGTTTCTGCGCTTCCAAATGGGATTCCCACTTCAGAGACCTCGTGAACCATATTCCAAGGTATTTATATTCACTTACAGTTTCTAGCTTGGTTTGGCCCAAGTACCAGCGAAACTTCGTGCTCTTCTTCCCAAAACATAGAATTTTTGTCTTATCCATGTTTACTGTAAGTCGCTTTGCGATAGAATATTCATTGAGAAGATGAGCTGAATGGCTCAATATACCCAGAATGCAAGAGTGTATATGCTGGCACTTGGCAGCACATTGTGCGCCAGCTTGGGGCAAAGTTAGAAATGCACCATATTGTGTTAAATATGGTGCATTTTTGCATTTCTCTCTAATGCAGTGCAGAAAGGTGACTTGATGTGCTGGACTGCTTTACAATTCGTTAAATAAGGTGGGTGTCTTGCTCTTTTATGTTCATTGTAGACAAGAAGTAAAAGAACAGAATCTGTGCAGTAAAATTAGACACATTAAAAACAGTAAGTATTTTTTTAGAAGAGATATTAGCTTCAGTTTAATGTAAATCAAGTTAGAAAATGCTGAGGCTCAGATTGTGTGGAAATATGAAGAAATTCTGTTTTTTGCACTGACTTACAGTGTGGAAAAAAAATAAACATATTCCCATAAATATTTCCTTTCTGATGATCACTTTTTGTTTTTAAAAATTGAAATTAGATGAAGGAAAATCCGTTTTCATGTTTACCTTTCGTAAAGTGTGGCAGTAATTATGCTTCATGAACTGTCTTCACCCTGACAGGTGGGACGAGCAGTGACACTATGGTCAGAAGTCAACTATAATGGTTATTTGCCATCACAATTTCTCATCTGTGTGCAATGTCTGATTCTCCAGTCAAACAAGTTTAACATTAGGCATATTGACAATGAGCCAGTGGGATTTTACTGTCATCAATGTGATGTTAGTGTTGTGTGTGTCCAAATGTTTATATTAACCCCTTAACTGCTGCCCCAGCCCCCTAGTGCTGTTCCCTTTTTTGCTTTTTTGAGTTGTTTTCACTTAGGGCTTAATAACGTTTCCACATAAGCTATCCACATCAAATGTGTGTCCTTTTTCCCAACATCCTTGGAATTCCAAAAATACCCAGACCTTGTGTATTTCTCTGAAGGGGACCAAGGAAGTAAGCAAAAGATAGCAAAACTTTGAGTTTTGTTTAAAAAGAAAATAGAAAAAAAGTATTCTGGATAAAAACATGAAAAACTGAATAATAAAAAAGGTATTTTTCCATGGCTTTGATATTTTTCAAAGAGCTAGTTAATTTCTTCTATTTTTTGTAGAAGTTTTTGATGGGAACCAGTGTAAAGTCGATGGGTGATCCAGAAAAGCTTTTGATTTGTGAAAAGTAAATACAATTCCAAATTCAGCAAGGGATCACATGAGAAGGTCACTCGAGATTTTCTCAAATAAACTAATTGTTAAAACAAAGAAATATTGAAAATTGAAAAGGGAAAAATGGGCATTTGTGACAGCATTTTCATCTGCAACTTTTTTTTCACAATGGCCGATTAACAAAAGCAACATCACTTTATGTCCTGTAGGCTCTTCTAGTTGTAGGGACATACAGGGTTTGTAAGTTCTCCAAGAACCCAGGTACCCAAAGCCAACAACTGAGCTGTGCAGTACAATCGTTTTTTATTGTGTAGCAAGTGTAGACCAATTCATATGGTGAAATATGTAGAGTGAAAATTAATGTATCAAAGAAACCTAAGTGTTTGTGAAACTGGCACAAGATATGGAGTTTTACAGCAGTGGTTATTTGTACATCTCTGAATTCATGGGTACCCATACTAACATATGAATTAGAGAGTATTTTTCAAAAATGTCTTCTTTCTTACACAATGGCTTACATTTGAAAAGCACAAATGTAGCAGAATCCAATTGGTAATACTAAATGTTGTACTATTCTATGCTCCCTCATGTCTGTCGATAAAAATGGTACCTCACGTGTGTTGGTCGGCCTAGGGCACGTAATAGGAGCCGGCCCAAAATTCAACATGGATACATCACATTTTTCTTCTCACTGACACTTTTTTTGGCAAAGTTGGTAGCTGAGGATTTTGGATCCTATCTCAGCTGGCACCTAAAGAAACCTAGCAAATAATTACAGGTTTGAAAACTAGATTCTTGGGGGAATCAAGAGTGGGGTGTTTTGAGTGGCTCCTACCAGGTTGTTTTACCCAGAATCCCTTGCAATCTTCAAACTTCGACAAAAAAAACCAATTTTACTCACATTTCTGTGATGGCAAGTTAAGGAATCTGTGGGGAGCCACACTTTTCCTTCCACCCAACATTCCCCGAAGTGTCCTGATAAATATGGTACCTCACTTCTGTGGGTAGGCATAGGGCCCGCAACAGGAAACGGCCCAAAACGCATTAATATATCACATTTCTCCATTCAAAATGGACCTTTTTTTTTGTAAAATGGGTAGCTGTGGATTTTGGGCCCTAGCTCAGCCACACTGGGGGAATCCTAGCAAGCTTCCAAATGCTTTTAAAGTGTACACCTGGGGGAATCTAAGTTGGGTGGACTTGTGTGGTTCTCACTATGTAATTGTACCCAGATGCCTTTGAGAATGTCAAACTTTAGTTTAAAAAAACCCCTTTTCCTCACATTTCTGTGTTGGAAAGTGCTGAAATCTATAGGGTGCTACATAGTTTCTAACACTCTCAGTTCCCACTTGTACCCCAGTAAGAACGGTACCCCACTTGTGTGTGTGGGCCATGAGACCGCAACACAAAAAGTCACTAGAGTGCTACATTGAGATATAAGCAATTGGGGTAGCTGGTGGATTTGCAGTTCTTCCTTCTCCCTCTGAGATGGGTGCCTGCCTGGCTAGGTAATCAAAAGAGAGCCCTGGCCAGACATGAGCTAACATTTGTCTGTGAGAGGATGGCCAATTAAGTTCCTGGTCACAACCCAGATTCTCATCCTGTCTGACAAACAGAATACCTCCCCACACCTTAGGCCTTTGTCTCAACACTAGGAAGATGTTCACACCTCATCCAGGGGGCTTTTCACCTCCTTGGTGAGAGTTGGAAGCTTGTGCAAATGAGCTTCTAGAGGATTTAGCTGGGTAAAAGTTAACTTTCTAAAAGTACATTTATCAAAATATTTATTAAACATCTGACTTTACTATGTAATGTAGTTCCTATTTTCCCAATAGGCCCTGCGCATTGGAATAACATAAACAGTAGTATCGACGTAGAAGTGCGGATCTTCCAGGTCTCCACTGACTATGCTAAACCTAATTGGGTTTGTTACCAACTAGCTCAGAGGTCACTGGAAACTTTCTTGACTGAATAGGAAGTGATCAGCTTCCCTGGCACAGCCAAGAAGGGATTCAGTTTTCCAACAACCGTGCAACATGACGACTTTGCTCCTCAGATAAGAGTCACTCTCTAGAGTCGTGTGAAACAATAGACAGTTATTTTACTCAGTCAGTTGTTGTGCAGATTACTTTCACAATATGTAGAGAATAGAGAGACGAACGTTTTCAATAAAAGGTATTATTTATTGAACAGTCTTTCTTCTCATACAAGAGAAATGAATTGCCACAATTGCAAGACTTGTTACTATAAAAAGTGCGTACAGTAAAATGAGTATTGCGAAATAATACTGTAAAAGCATTGATACGGTTTCTTAGCCATACAATGGTTTAAAATGAATAAAACATATATACATTCATATATACATTAGGCTAACATACTCAACTGGTGCTTCTAACTACGCCTACCCCAGTGTACCTGACCTAAGCCTAATACTTGGGAGGGGAGTAAGTAAGTAGCTTTTAAGTTAAGTTGGTTTTGCCAAGGTTTGCTTCAAGAATTCTCTCTAAGGGTTTAGTCAACACCATACCTCTGGAATAGAATGTTGGAGGGCTTGTATCTCCTTCCAGGGACTCAATATCCCAGTCACTCGCAAGAGTAGGCTGGAAACGCTGGAGCTGGATTTCTCGGCAGGAGAAAAGACAGCGTCTTTCTCAGCGCGTCAAAGAGGAGGAGGAGGGGCAGCGTCCGCAGGCAGCTTGCATCTGCTGTGCTCTTGCAGGGGACGGCTGTTCAGCTCCTCTGTTCACCACACCATTGTTCGCTCGTTCGCAGAGATAGCATCAGCAGCGATAACGGCAGCGATGTCTATGAGGCAGCTAGCATCAGTATCAGCGAGGCAGCGATAGCTTCAGCTTCAGCGTTTGCTTAAGGCAACGTTGGTAATATTTATACCTGAAAGGTGCCTTGTTTGACGTAAGTTTTTGGACATAAGACATCAATAAAGTTGTCACTAGGAAGTGATCGTCTCTCAGTGCTCATTAGAGTTCTATTACTAATCAAAACATAGCAAGCTGGGCTTTCCCAGGTTGCTGAGTTATTATCTTGTTGAAGAACTCGGAGTGTTAATCTAGGAATCTTAGATAGTGACTTCTGCTGTGTCATTTGCACTAATGAGCTGCAAAGGAATTTGCAGAGGAAGCAATTCTGAAATGTGGCTCTGTTCGTGTGAGGCCAGAGACTAGTTTCTGAATATTGCATTTGATCGGTTATGCCAATATAGGGGTATAAAGGGATTATAGCCGTATAGGGGCATAAGGTCACAATATCGATCAGGGTCCTAGATTAGAACGCGACAACTAGTGAATTGGGATTGTCATATATGTTTTTAAAAGTTCAAGAATTAATTTTGTAGCTGTTGCTTTGCGGGAAATAGCATTATTAAATTTAATATTGTATCCCAATGCTTTCCTATGAAACAGCTAAAACCCTGCTTCAGTGTAAATAGCGTTTCAGGCCTTTTCATTGTAAGAATATGTTTAACATTAAACATTTACATGTCCTACCTTTAAATACCACACACCCTGCCATATGGCAATGAAGGACAACTTAGGGGTGACATTTATATTTAAAAGGAGGAGTTGCGTTTTTGAAAAGGAGCTACTTGACTGGACACATTTAAGGTTAAATCTACATAGAAAGGTTAAAGTGGTGACATGCACCCATCCCAATAATAATGTTTCGGAGGAGGACTGGGTTAACTACTTTAAGCCCCAGTACGCTGAAACACAAGTCGGTAGGGAGATGGCTGGGTTTAGGCCGGTTTACTTTAAAGACATCTCCTTTAGTAAGAATGAAGTAATGGTGGCCCTCAACTCAGTGACTAGTGGCAGAGCCCCAGGCCTGGATGGACTCCCTGCGGATCTCTTCACCAATGACAAAGAGCTGTGGTGTAAATATATCTTTCTTCTCGTTAATGCAGTGGCACAGGGTGCTCCTGTTCCAACATCCTGGCAAGGTGCAATCATAATACCTGTATTCAAGAAGGGAGATCGATCCAAACCCGGGAATTATAGGGCTATAAGCCTAATTGACACAATCCAAAAGGTGGTGGGGAGGATAGTTGTCAATAAGCTTCTGACTTGGGTGGGGGAGAACAATGTCCTGTCTCCTATCCAGGCCGGGTTTCGGAAGTGCACTAGTATGATTCTGATTCACCTTACTGCAGTGGAGAACTGTGCTGCTGGGCAAGGGCAGCCTGTACGAGGCTTTTGTCGACCTGCGGGCTGCCTTCGACCTGGGGCCAAGGACTAAACTGTGGTCAGTACTGAGGAACCTGGGTCTACCGGAAGATCTACTGACAATGATAATGCGACTGCACAAAGCAAATTTTGCCAAGATCCAGTGGGGGGGCATGGCGTAGTCACCACAGACTTCCCAGTGGAGCGGGGAGTCCGGAAAGGATGCTCAATGGCCCCCACACTTTTTTCCCTGTTTATTAATGGTGTAGTAACTCGCATGTTGTCTGCAAACGTGGATGTCCCCTCTTTGGCTGGTTCTAAGATACCGATTTTAATGTTTGCAGACGATACCCTGATTTTATCTAAGACTCCAAGCGGCCTGCAGCGTGCATTACTCAACTTTGATAACTTTTGTGGGGAGCATGGTTTAGAAGTCAATGTGGTGAAAACCAAACTAATGGCCGTTAACCCCCATCGAGGATTTAGATCAAAGCTGAGTATGAACGATCGCCCTCTAGAGATAGTCAAGGTTTTTATGTATCTAGGTATTTTTATAACAGATGATTTAAAATGGTCTCAGCACATACATTTTGCAGTCTTAAGACATAAACAATTGGCCGGTGCTCTTGGCTCAGATCACAGAAAATCTAGGACCAAACCAGTTAAGCCAGCTCTGAAGGTCTACGAGGCCAAGGCCCTTGGCTCTGCACTATATGGTGCCGAGTTGTGGGGCTTCGAGAAGATTGAGCCGTTACAAATATCAGAAAACAAGTATCTCAGGGCAATCATAGGTCTCCCCAAAAGTACTCCTTTACTCCCACTTAGGTACGATTTGGGTAGAAAGGCTGTAGTAGATCTAGCGAGGCTCCATCCAATTCTATACTGGAGGAGGCTCTGGACCACTCCTGAGCTCCATCATTATGCGGAGGGATTTCGAGCTATAATTAAAGCGGATGTGTTCCACAAAATAGGCTGGCTAAAAGTCCTTAGAACCATGTTGAGTGATCTTGGTCTCCAACCACTCTGGGATGACCCGGCAGGTGTCCCATTCCCAAGTAAAAAAGCCTTAAAAGAAATTTATTGGGAATATGTGGCTACCCGGAATTGGAGAGCCACCAAGGCTGGTTCTATGACAGAAGGTTTTTTAGAAGCTAAATTGTACCCCAGCCTAGAAGTTTATTGGGATACTATAACCTCTCCCAGGGACAGGAAGCTTTTTTTCAAATTAGAGCTGGTGCTCTCCCCCTTAGGTCTTTAACACGCAGGTGGGGGGGGGTACAACCAATAGCAACTGTCCAGCCTGTGGAGCAAACAAGGAAACAATTGGTCATTTCCTGTTTGCTTGCAAATCCTATGCTGCACCCAGGCGCATTTGGTTAACACCAGTGTGCAAAAACCTAGGTACCACTAGAATGGAAAGGGGCGACCAATCGGTCCCCCCGAACGTATGGTGGAGTACCACGATCCCCCCGGGAAGCCATCTTGGGCGGGAGGCGAGTCTCGGCTGGTATGCCCGAAGCGGCGTAGCCGGGGCGCGCCTTTTTCCCGCCCTAGAGTGGGCTGGCCTAGACACCAACGCGGCCGGCCACGTCCTCGGAGGCAGGCGGGGGCGGGTTCACGCCCACCCTGAAGACGGATAAAAGGAGCGGAAGCCAAGAAAGCATCCTCTTGTTCCTATGCTCTGAAGCTGCACCTCCCCGCTGCACGTGAGCTCGAGACGGAACGAAGAGCAATTTTGAGCGTTGTAATCCCTTTTTTTTTTGTCTTACAGATATCCCGTCTAAGAATGCCCAAGAAGGTCGGAAAGCGGGTCGGTACCGAGGAGATGCTCCGCATACTCATGAAGGAGATAACCGATCTGAGGAGAAAGGTTGAGGCTAAGGACGGGGAGGGAGGACCGAAACGGCCTTTACAGGGAACAATTCCCGGTGGAAAAAGCAAAAGGCCCAGAAGGGGAGCACTTGGGGGGGAGACCCCGGTTCCCGAAGCGCCACGAGAGGAGCCAACCCCGGCGCCAAAGGAGGGGAATCCAATCCCTGTGGTGGTCACCCCTGCGAACAGGGAGGATATGCCCCCCGAGTTAGCGGCACAATTGGCAGCGTGGTTGGGAAACGATAGCGAGGGCGCCACGGCTGACGACGCCCGGGCAGTGATGAGGCAACTGCGGGAATCTAGGGAGGCTGCGAAGACGCCATCTTCTGTTCCCCCACAGGTCCCGGCGGTTGGAAGTACAGCAGGCCCAAGTTCGGCGTCAAGCGTGGGGTCTACTTCAGGTAAGCGGCCATTGCCGATTGCGGGGGGGGGAGTCTGCACCTTCTCGAAAGGAGAAGATTGCCCAGCACGTCCCACTAGAAGTCAAGGAATTGATTTGGGCGGATAAATATGTAAACATGTTTTCATTGCTTACCGACCATTACGAGATCGAGCATGTAAAGAGTCAAAAGGAGCTCAGGCATCCGAGTGTTTGGCGCGCAAAAATGGCCGCCTTTAAGGTCGACGAGACCATTGGTACTTGGGGCAGAGCGTGGGGAATTTTTACTTCCATCATGGGGGAGCGCAGGCCTGAGTTGTTGACCGAGTTACCCATTTATCAGTCACGTATTATGGAGTATTCTGTGGCATATGGGGGCAATCAGTGGTTCTGCTATGATAATCTGTTTAGAAAAGCTAAAGAACACAACCCGTTGTTGTCTTGGGATTGTTACGACTCTGTGTCTTGGCAAAAAATGGAGAGTACAGGGATGTTGAAGGTGCCATTAGTAGGGAGTAACGGGGGGGAATCCTCCCGCCAAAACTCTGGGACGCCCTTTCGGACGGGTGCAGGTAACGAGTTCCACACGAAGCCGAGTGGCAACACAGGTAAAAGGGGGATCTGTTGGAATTTTAACAGGGGCATATGTACCAGGCCCCAGGGGTCATGCAAATTCAGACATGAGTGTGGGGGGTGCGGGCAGCCATCCCATCCTGAGTCCATGTGCAGAGCCAAAACGGGTGATAACGGTGGTAAGGGAGGTGCCAAACAGGTCTAATGTAGTCCGAGGGGCGCCTTTACCGACCCCGATTGATACCATGGCAATGATTCCTTGGCTCAGCGAATACCCAGATCATGCTTCCGCTGGGGTGTTACGGAACGGGTTTTCATATGGTTTCCGCATCCCAGTGGGGGATTTTCAGGGGGTACCGGACTGTAAGAATCAAATGTCGGTCTTACAGCACACGGCAGTGGTGCAGGTAAAGATTGTGAAAGAGGTGACTCGAGGTCGTGTCGCCGGTCCATTCGATTTGCCACCAGTTGCTAATTTTGTGTGTTCTCCTCTAGGGGTGGTTCCCAAGAAGGACCCGGGTGAGTTTCGGCTGATACATAATCTGTCAGCCCCACATGGTCTTTCCGTGAATGACGCGATAGACCCGGAAGTATGTTCGGTGCGGTACGCATCTTTCGATGAGGCTGTTGCCATGTTGAATCGCCTGGGGCCCGGGACGCTGATGGCCAAATCGGACATCGAGTCAGCGTTCCGGTTGCTCCCGGTACACCCAGACGATCAGCGTCTCCTTGGTTTTCAGTTTCAGGGTCGCTATTACATGGATAAATGTATGCCAATGGGATGCTCGATTTCATGTGCCTATTTCGAGAAATTCAGTTGTTTTCTGCAGTGGGTATTCACGAGGAAGACAGGTTTTCAACATGTTATGCACTATCTCGATGACTTTCTGTTTCTGGGGGCAGCCGGGGATTCTGAGTGTGGACAGGCCTTACATGAATTCTGTGTCCTAATGAATCAATTCGGTGTGCCATTGGCGCCAGGTAAGACGGTGGGTCCCTCGACCTTGATCGAGTTTCTGGGGATCGAGCTCGACTCGGTGGAAGGTTGTTTTCGTTTACCTAAAGAAAAAGTGTTAAAATTCAGGTTATCCCTTGAGACATGTATTCGTGCAACGAAAGTGAACCTGCATCAATTGCAACAGGTGGTTGGTCAGTTGAATTTTGCCCTAAGAGTAATGCCGATGGCGCGCCCCTTTTCCCGCTCGATTGCACAGTCCATGGTCGGCTTGAAGGAAGGACATCATCGTACGAGACTCTCGGCAGAGGTTCGCCAGGACATGCGCATTTGGATTGCATTCCTGGCGGATTTCAATGGTCGAATTGTCTGGAATAAACCAGCAGTGTCTTCCGAGGAGTTGGGGCTATGGACAGACTCGGCGGGGAGTATGGGTTTTGGCGCCATATTGGGTACACAATGGTCGGCTCAAAAATGGCCGTCATGGTGGCATGAGTGCGGGTTGACGAGTAACATTGCTTTTCTCGAACTATTCCCTATTCTGGTGGCCTTGAAAACATGGCCAGAAGGGTTTAGGGATCACTCTGTGGTGTTCTGGTCTGATAACATGACCGTGGTTGAGTGTATCAATAGTCAGGCAGCACGTTGCAAATTGATTCTGAGACTGCTCAAGGAAATTGTGTTGTTGTGCATGCAACTGAATGTACTGTTTAGGGCGCGACACGTGCCGGGGGTGATGAACCAAGCGACTGATGCGCTCTCTCGTTTCCGTATGCAGGCCTTCTGGGGTTTTCTGCCCACAGCGGACCCGGTGGCGGCACCCTTTCCCGAAGCTCTCTGGTCTCTCGGTGCCCCGAACTACAAGACCTCGTGGGAGAGAGTTTAGCACCCAGGACGAGGAAGGCATATGAAGGGGCGTTCCGTTCCTATTGGGCCTTTTTGGGTACTGCCGGGAGGGAGCTTTGGGGTCTGGAAGAGTGTGTAGTGAGATTCCTGCTCTCTTTACGTCACGCAGGCAAGTCAGTAGCTACGGCCCAGAGGCATCGGGCCGCCATTTCCTTCATGGCAAGAACTCATGGGATCCAGGACCCGACAGCGTCTTTCGTTGTGCAGAAAGCGCTACGTGGGTGGCAACGCCTTGAGGGTCGCAGAATAGACGATAGGCACCCGATAGGTCTGGATAGGTTGGCCCTGTTATTATCCGTGCTACCGGTAACATGTTCATCCCAGTACGAAGCAGTGTTGTTCCGAGCCGCATTTGCATTAGCATTCCATGGGGCTATGCGGGTAAGCGAATTAGTGGCAAAGAACAAGCAGGATACGATGGGGGGACTGTGCCGGGAACACATTCAGGTCAGGGAGGAGACGATGACGGTCTCGTTTGTCAGGTCCAAATCCGATCAGGATGCAATCGGGGACTGCGTAATCATCCAGAGGATCCCCGGGTCTGCCATGTGCCCTGTTGGGTGCGTAGAGGAATATTTAGCGCAGAGGGTGGCAGCATGGGGGGGGACCTTGTTAAGACACGCTGACGCCACCCCACTGACGAGGTTTCAGTTTCAGCCGGTGCTTGCGATGTCGATTTCTACCGCGGGCTTGAACCCCAGCGACTTTGGGACCCATTCCTTTCGGATAGGGGCTGCTACGGAAGCTACAGCCAGGGGTCTGAATGTTGAACAAGTAAAACGTGTGGGGCGTTGGTCCTCGAACTGCTATAAGAGGTATGTGCGGTTGCACATGTTGTGAAGCTGTAATGATGTACTCACGCTTCTTGTGTTTGTTTGGTTTTCAGTTGCGCAAGCCTACGAGGCGGGGCGGACTGTCCAGTCGACCCGACACCGGGGGGCCAGCGGTCAGACATTACCGGCTGTGAAAAAGGAGGTGTGGGTCGTGGGCCACTCATACGTGAGGCGTGCCGCGGACGTATTCAAAGCAGGTGACATGATTCACGTGGCTGGGGAATACGGGTACAGTGTGTCCTTTTACGGAAAGGGCGGGCTCTGTATTGACCAGTTTCGATCATTTTTCGAGGGTTTGTTAGGGCGGACAAGGTCACCGCCGTCTGTAGTCATAGTACATCTTGGGGGCAATGATTTGGTGACCACTGGTAGACGACTTCTTCTTGAGGCGATGCTTTCCACGGTAAGTTGGTTGGCGAGAAGAGTTCCAGGGTGCACAATTGCATGGTCCCATATGATCCCACGGAAAGTGTGGCGGGGGGCTATTTCTGTTTCTGCTCTGAATCATTCAGTAAGGAAAATTAATAATAAAGTGAGTAGACTGTTCCGTTCAAGTACACTGCATTCTATTTCGCATGGTTGTATTAAAGGGGACAGTATGTATTCGGGGGATGGTGTTCATTTGTCCCGGATGGGGAACGAGTTACTCATAGGAGACCTGATAGCCTGGCTAAAGACTTTATGAAATGACCTTTAGGCAGGAGTGTTGTGGGGGGTCCGGATAGCCGGTCAACTATCCGGCCTGTGGCGGTAAGGTCATGATCGGTGAGCAGTAATTCGAAGATCCCTATGAGGGGGCGTCACCCATTACGGATGGGAGCGCGCGGGGGAGGTGGCCAATTGGCCCCTCAACGGGGAGGCGGTCCTGTCTAAGGAGAGGCCGCCGGAAGGAAAGGAAAGGTGGTCAAGGCCCCTTCCTGGATAGGAGGGGCTACGGCCCCTCCTGGGGAATTTCCCGGGGCCAGGACATCTGCGACGGCAGATGGGTAAGTTGTGTGGGGTGCGGGAGGGGGTTTACGCTACCTTTTTAGACACCTCACACGAGTCCTCGAACGACCGTTAAATGGCGTCGAGTTTATTGGGGCCCCCGTCAAGTACAAAGGGAAATTGGTAGATGCACTTGAGGTACGCCTCTGTGCGGTCGCTCCTCTCACAAGTGAGGGGGGTATTTCTGGTTTAGGGATCTGACACCGGTTACGACCTTGCCGTTGGCCCTTAACGTTAGGATGTACAATTTCAAGTCAAATGTTTTGTAGGATGTTAGTTCGGCTAGGAGAACCTTTGTATTAGAGATCTGTTAAGGTTAGCCAAACATCGTAATGTGGAAATGAAATTGTACATTATATGAAACTGTTATTTTAATGTTTTCTTTTGTTTCATATTTTAATAAATACGGCCGGGAAGGGTGACTCCCTTCCCGCCTTCCAAAAGTTCAAGAACTGTTTCCGGTTTCCCAATTCTTGGGGATTGTGTTGAGAGGGGGTGGCGGGTATCTCGGCCATATGGAAAGGGGCAACCAATCGGTCCCCCCGAACGTATGGTGGAGTACCACGATCCCCCCGGGAAGCCATCTTGGGCGGGAGGCGAGTCTCGGCTGGTATGCCCGAAGCGGCGTAGCCGGGGCGCGCCTTTTTCCCGCCCTAGAGTGGGCTGGCCTAGACACCAACGCGGCCGGCCACGCCCTCGGAGGCAGGCGGGGGCGGGTTCACGCCCACCCTGAAGACGGATAAAAGGAGCGGAAGCCAAGAAAGCATCCTCTTGTTCCTATGCTCTGAAGCTGCACCTCCCCGCTGCACGTGAGCTCGAGACGGAACGAAGAGCAATTTTGACCCACCCACCAGCCCCTGAGGACAGCGATTCGTTGTGAATACAGTTGATATAGTATCTTTTTGTTTTCTCTGTTTTCTTACAGGTTGTGATGATTGTCGTGAAATTTCTTAAAGATGCAATAAAGATTGGTTATTTTCAGTATGTTTTGCAAATAAAGTAATTTTGAACAAGGATTGATCAGTATTTACGCTTGATAATAAATGTTGTTTTGCTTTGTAAATCTTAGTAACTTAGGTAGAACTGTCGTATTTATTTTGGTCGGGCGGTAAGGTCATGATCGGTGAGCAGTAATTCGAAGATCCCTATGAGGGGGCGTCACCCATTACGGATGGGAGCGCGCGGGGGAGGTGGCCAATTGGCCCCTCAACGGGGAGGCGGTCCTGTCTAAGGAGAGGCCGCCGGAAGGAAAGGAAAGGTGGTCAAGGCCCCTTCCTGGATAGGAGGGGCTACGGCCCCTCCTGGGGAATTTCCCGGGGCCAGGACATCTGCGACGGCAGATGGGTAAGTTGTGTGGGGTGCGGGAGGGGGTTTACGCTACCTTTTTAGACACCTCACACGAGTCCTCGAACGACCGTTAAATGGCGTCGAGTTTATTGGGGCCCCCGTCAAGTACAAAGGGAAATTGGTAGATGCACTTGAGGTACGCCTCTGTGCGGTCGCTCCTCTCACAAGTGAGGGGGGTATTTCTGGTTTAGGGATCTTACACCGGTTACGACCTTGCCGTTGGCCCTTAACGTTAGGATGTACAATTTCAAGTCAAATGTTTTGTAGGATGTTAGTTCGGCTAGGAGAACCTTTGTATTAGAGATCTGTTAAGGTTAGCCAAACATCGTAATGTGGAAATGAAATTGTACATTATATGAAACTGTTATTTTAATGTTTTCTTTTGTTTCATATTTTAATAAATACGGCCGGGAAGGGTGACTCCCTTCCCGCCTTCCAAAAGTTCAAGAACTGTTTCCGGTTTCCCAATTCTTGGGGATTGTGTTGAGAGGGGGTGGCGGGTATCTCGGCCATATTGATGTAGCCTTAAGAATTATTTGCACTAGCACTTTGTTGCCCTTAGTCATAGCTACAGCTAAATATCTTGGATGGGCATGGACTATCAGACAGAGGGTTTTAGGCAACTGATTGTTTTTATTGTTTTCAGGGATCGTCTGTATTTTATTTTATCAGTATATCCTGTGAAAATGTTACATATGTATTAATGGTTCTTGAAGGTATTGGTGCTTTTTTTAGCGATGTTTTTATGTTTGTGATTGTATCTGCTTTTATGAGAAAAACTCGAATAAAGCATCTTTGACTTGACTTGACATGCACCCATCTTTGCACTGTCACTGTAGTGAGTGGCACAACCGGTGCTGCAGTACAGTGGTGACATTTAACTTACAGGCCCTTGATGCACTATGTACATATATTAGGGACTTGTCGGTAAAGGAAATATGACAGTTATGACTATAGCCAATTTCAACATATTTTAGGGGTCAGAGTACATGCACTGGGGTCTGGTTAAAACTAGGAATGGGCAGAATTTCTAATTTGGAGGAATTAAGTAATTCCAATTTACACAGAATTACTATAAAATTCTGCCACTCTGCCTGCAGAATGAATTATTCAGCACTGAAAATTGTTGTACACTCCTGATTTATTTACCCCTTATCATTGTTTACTTTAAAAATAATTGTGCACTACAATTCAGGCTACAATGCGCTAAGTTTATTTATATGTGTGTCCGGACTGCCTCACAGTAGTAAAGAGAGGCGTTCTTACATGTTGTGGGCACAACTATGTAGACTTGAAACAGTGAGCAATAAAAGATTGACGCTAGATTCTTCAAGCGCCAACACAGAATGCCTCCGTTTAATGAGGGCTCCAACAGGCTAATGCTGGGAATACAGACAGGGGAGTAAGGTGCCTAAAGCTGTTGGAAATACAAGACGCTTAAGCAGGTGCTTCCCTGTGCAAAGGGTTCAGCCAAATGCGTACCTTATTTACCATGTCAGACAGATCGAAAGAATCCTTAGTGCAATTGTGTGAAAGGAAAAACAATAAAACCCTGTAAGTTTATGGGTGGGACTGCACAGTAGCATCAAATGAAAGGCTTGCCCTACCATGTCTGCATCAATGCAAATATGCCTCTTTCCATTACTATGGTGTCATCCAAATAAAAACAAACAGTTGCGCCTGGCATTTAATGATATTAGGGGGAAGGGTCGCATGGCTGGGGGTAAATTAAGGGGAAAAACACTCCCCTGTATGCTGTCTGCCGCCGCTGCCACCTCTCCCTCTTCGCCTTGAAGCTTGAAGTGTTCCCTGAGCCCTGATTGTTTCTGTACTTCACAGTTCAAACCGAAGTAGGGAGACCCATTTCCTTTCTGGCATGCTCTAACACATTGACAATGCCCCTACATGTAAAGGCTGTAAATCAACATGGCCTGGAATAGACCAAGGGGCAGATTTATGTTAACTGGCGCATCCCCAGGGATGCGCCAGATAATGTGCGCCACAGCTCCGCCACCCATGGTGCGCCGCATTTACAATGTGGCGCACCATCGGGCAAAAACGGCACGGATGCATGACACATCTGTGCCGTAAAGGTGGCGCATTGCTGGAGTTGCGTCGCAAGTGCGACGCAGCTCCAGCAAGGCTCGGGGGTGCCCCATCTTCACAATGCTGCATCAAGACCTACGCCTGCTTGAAGCAGGCGCAGGGTTTTGACGCAGCATTGGCCTGAAAGTGACTGAGTGAAATCTTATAGATTTCACTCAGCCACTTTTAGGAGGTGTTCCTGCGCAGGAACGCCCCTTCTGCGCAGGAACGCCTCCTTATGGCGCAGGGCTTTACAACGTGACGCATCTCCTAGATGCGTCACGTTGTAAATAGGGCGCATTGTTTGCGCCGCCGTTGCGTCAAATAAAGTGACGCAATTGCGGCGCAAAGAGGCGCAAGGGCCTCATAAATCTGTCCCCAAGTATGGCGCCTTCTGTCGTTGGATAACTGAAATTGTCACCTTGTGAACTTTTGCATTTCATTTGTGGTCCCATCACAAAGTCGCTCTGTGCCAAAATTAAAAGTTTTTAATAAGCCATTTTACTTTTGCGAGTAAACTTCAATGTCAACCAGAGTTGGGAAAGCAAAACTAAAGTATAACTTCATGAAGTCTACATAACAAGCGGTGTATATATATTTCATTTCTGTTTGGGTCATTTTCGAGAAACACGTGCAAGAAAGAGGATTTCAGCCTACATTCTTGCATTTGTAAAGCCGGTCAGATGATACCTTGGGAAACGCGTTATTAAGATTTCAGTTTCAACTTTCCCTTATATCATTGATAAGCTGCTATCTGTGCACATTCTCCATAAATGTATCCCAGAAAGAGCTTGACAAACAAAAACTTGTATGTAGGGAAAAAAATCAGCAAAAGGAGGTTGGAAAGCATGAAGATTGGATCTCTTCATGGTCCTGCAAGAGAATGATGAAAGAAATCTTGCATGATCAACTGGATAGGCTTCAACGATTGTTCATTCAATTTAGGGATTTGTGAAATGCACCACTCATCTGTGAGGGTCTCAAAGTACTGGAGGGGGTGGGGGTGGGTTCAGACAGCTCCGCTTCATCTGGAGAGCCAGGTCTTGAGGCTCCTCCTGTAGGTTTGCAGTTGGGGGTTCATCTGATACTGGGGGGAGTTCGTCTTGGCTGCACTACAGGAGAAGGCTCTTCCTCCTACTGTGGCCCTGAATATGCATGGGATTTTGACCAGGGCAAGATCGGCAGAGCGAAGGCTTCTCTTGTGTGCGTAGAAGGAAATTATTTAATTGAGATATTGGGGTTCAGTGTTGTGGAGGGATTTGTAGGCGTGAGTGAGGTGCTTGAAGGTCACTATTTTTTCGAAGGGGAGCCAGTGGAGTTCTCGTAGGTGCTGGGTGATGTGGTCTTGTCGTGGGATGCCTCGAATACCTTACCTGGAAGGTGAAGGTGCTGGGGGCAGAGGCACAATGATGGAGCTACACGAGGGGACGGCAGTTCCCTAACCAGGTGGTTGAGAGTGAAAAGGGGTGGAGACAAGGTGGGAGGGGGGCATACCCTTTACCCTGATGGATACGTGGGAGGTTTCATCATATAGGTTGGGGCAAATTGGTAACATTGAGGTCCTTATCTTTTGTATCAAACTTACTAACTCTTTTTCTTTCGAAAATTTGCTGGTATATAAGCCCCCGGACTGCTCTAGCAGCTGCATTCCTGAATTATATGATGCCATTTCCCAATTGACCTTACAGTATGCCAACTTCACAGTTCTAGGAGATTTTAACACACATGTTGATGTCCCAAAATGCTCCCAGGCAGCGCAGCTACATCAGACTTTAGCTGGCCTGACCCAGCTAGTCACCACCCCCACCCATAGAGCAGGGCATACTTTGGACTTAATTTTTTCAAACATCATCATTTTTTAAATTGAGGGCCCCTTGGTCATAATATGGACGTGGACAGATCATTTTTTTGTTCCGTCCTACTTTCATGACGGGGGCAACCAGTCAAAGACAGGAGGAGGAACTAAAGAAATGTTATGAAGGGGTCCTTTGGGCCCGTCCTTCAATCGACCTTGCCTGCCCTTACTGGTAATCCGACAGTGATACGATCTGCTTTAATCTGTGGATCTCTAATGCACTGGTCTTGCTTGCTCCTTTAAAAACAGTAACAGCCAATAGAGCTAAGCCATCAGCTACCTTGGTCTCTGCTGAACTCAAGCCATAGAAAAGCCTAGGTAAGAGCTGGAGCATAGCTGGAAAGTTTTTGAGGGCCGCCTTATAGGTGACTTTTGCTATAAGGTCATAAGATCATGACCTTATAGCAAAAGTCACCTATAAGGCGTCCCTCAAAAAATGTCACAAACCTCTGCGACAAACAATGAAAAAGCACTTCTCGAGGTGTATTGAGGATGCTGGTAACTCTTCTAAAAAATGTTTATATTGTTAAATCTTTTACCCCACAGGAAGTCACTAAAAGTGCCTTTCATCCTTCTCCTGTGCGATAACCCTTTGGTTTTTTATCGCCATTCCCCAGATGATCCCTGCTCCCCTCTACTTCTTAAATTGGTTACCCTGAGTCTAAATACTATTCTGACCTGGATTTGGAATCCCTCTTTGAAATTTGGCATGTTTCCTGCTGTATGGAAAAAGGCGAGCCTGCTGGCAAAGCTCAAAAAGCCCAATGCGGACCCGGGCGTACTTAGCAATTTTAGACCCATCTCATTGCTATCTGCACCCACGAAAATCTTAGAAAAGTTGGCTTTTGGCCAACTGCCTACCTCCATAAAAGCTAATTACTTGTTGCATGACACTCAATCTGGCATCCGTCCAGTCTACAGCATGGCGACTGCTCAACTGGAAGTGTCTGAAAGGGTTAGAGAGGCACTGGATGGCAGTGCCTCCGCTATGGTAGGGATGCTTGATCTATCAGCAGCATTCAACACAGTAGCTAATTCTACCTTTTTAAATGGACTTAGCCATTTTGGCATTCAGGGCATGGTTCTATCATGTATACGATCTTTTTTAAAAGATTGATTCCAATGGGTCATCCTTCGTCCATTTTCACCTCCACCCAACCCTTTGGTTTGTGGGAGGCAAGTGGGCTCTGCTATCAGCTCGCTGCTTTTCAACCTATACTTGCTCAGTTTGGCCACCCTTATTGAATCCTGGGGAGTGAAGGTTGTCTTGTATGCGGATGATATGCAGCTGGTGTTTTCCTTTAGAGAACATTCAGAAGCAGCTTTTCCTAATTTCAAAGAGTGTCTAAAAGATATCTCAAAATGGATGAACAGCATCTTTTTAAAACTAAATGCAGACAAAACTTAATTGCTCTTTTTTAGTCAGATGGCGCCCTCTCCTTCCAGCCTTTGGTAACCCACTGAATTGAATCCTCCACCAACACCGTCTTCTTCAGCTAGAAATCTAGGATTTATGTTTGATTCTGATCTCTCTTTTACATCCCAAAACTGCAGTTTTCTTCATCCTGCTTCGTGAAGCTTCCAGAGGATACCCAAAAGATCATAATCCATGCGTTGGTGACTTTGCATTTGTATTACGCCAATAGCTTATATCAGGGCTTCCAGCTTTTCTGAACCATAGACTCCAAATAATAGAGAATGTGGTGGCAAGGCTCATCTGAAGGGTCCCCTTTCATCATCACATCTCCCCGCATTTGAAGCAGCTCCATTGGCTTCTGGTGGCCAAGAGGGTCGAGCCTTGAGATTGACATTCAGAGCTTTCAGGGAGAGAGGACCACAATATCTCACAAATAGACGCAGCCTGTACCACAAGGAGAGAGCCCTGAGATCTAACCACCTGCGACTCCTTTGCATCTTGAGATTTTCCATGGTTCGGCTAGGTGGAAGGTCATTCTCAGTACGGACGGCCAAGCTGTGGAAGTCCCTACCCATTCATAATCGCCTGAACACATTTTCAGCAAAGTTTTAAAAACTGGGCTCTTCAATCAAGCTTCAATAGTGTTGGTGAGTCTATTCTTAAGTTGTGCTTTGAGCTCCAGGATGCCTCAGATGAGGTAGCTGTGTGCTGTACAAATTTCTTTGGTGGATTGAAAAAGGAAATACTTGGTGGAACACCTGGACGCCCTGATAGAGAATTGATTGAACGATGCTAGCGACCTGCCTGATCCACGGGGAGAAGTAGGCTGCCTTTAATTTTTTTATATTTATTGCTACTGCTTTTTTGACGCAATCTGCTTACTCACCCAGCATGGCTACGATCCCACACCAACACCTATCCAACATGTGGATCTGTACGCTCTCACCTCCGGTGACTCAAATTCATGGCTTAGGACATAGGTAGGAAGCTGGCATAACTGTGGGCCATCAATACACTTTTAATTGAATACAATCAAAAGGGCTATTAGCATATTCATGTTTAGATAATCACACTTCTTAGTGCAATGTCGTTGGAAAGTGGCGATATTCTGAGTTACCTTGTACTAGTGTTTTTTTGCCACACATGTCAGTGACAGCTTATTCTATTCTACATTGCTGTTGTATTATATGCCAGGGATGTGAGAATGGACATGCCAAATGGTGTTCATGTGATTGGGCAATGCACCTGACGCAAACAATGCAGCCAGAGAACTCCACACCTGGATCTCCAACTGCGCAGATGAGCTCGCCCTACTGCGCAACCCGACAGACAACGCCCCAGAAGCCAGACACACCTGGAGAAGAACTGGAGAAACACCAAGACAACCAAAAACCACGCCACCTACAAGGACGCCAGGACGGACTACCACAACCAGATCAGAGCCACCAAGAGGAACTTCATCCACAACAAAATCCTAGCCAACTCCGACAACTCCAAGGAACTTTTTAGTGTCATTCAAGAATTAAACAATGCAAAAACCACAGTTGATGGACAGAATGCAGAACATGTCATACATTCGCCCCAGTACAGAGATCTGGGCCTAAATCCATAGTTTTTTTGCTCACCATGCCATTCCAATTTGAACCCAGCCATATGCAAATCATTCTTGACCTTGTGCCCCATGGGAACAGTCTAGCCCGAACTGCCAAGCCAGGTCTGCCCTGGACTGGAAACAAGCAGCCTAGGACTGGTTTCAGGCTTTCAGCCCTCATCAACCAGGATAGCTTGATTCCAGTGGCAAGGAGAGCACGGGACTCACGTCTGAGCATACCTGTCCCACTCAGGGTGACAAATGCAAAAATAACAGTTGATGTACAGAATTCAGAACAATGTAATACATTCACCCCAGTAAAGAGATCTAGGCCTAAATCCATTGTTTTTTTAATCAACTAACGCAGCGAAGCCACAGACATCACCCCATCCCAAGACCTCTGCGACATGCTTGGAACCTATTTCCACCTCAAATCAAAAACCTCTATGACAACTTCATTGACTATCCACCAGGTGCCACAGATGGCCCCCGCCCTCCAGAAACACCATCTCCAACTAGACACCAATCACGGCCGAAGACACCGCCTCGCCCATGAAAAGCATCCACTCAGGGGCCCCTACCGACCCCTGCCCCTCTCACATCTACCACAGAGCCACACTGCCATCGCACCCGAACTACAATGCACCATCAACACCACCTTCAAAATAGGCACTTTCCAGGTGACAGCAAGCGCGCAGAGGTCAGACCTCTGCTCAGGAAGCCCATAGCTGACCCCACCAACCTCAGGAACTATCGGCCCATCTCGCTCCTCGCCTTCGCAGCCAAAGTTGCAGAGAAAACAGTCAACAGGAAACTGACACAATTCTTTGAAGAGAACGCTGTCCTTGACCCATCCCAATTCGGATTCCGAAGCAACCACATCACAGAGACCGCCCTACTCGCTGCCACAAATGACATCCGCAGCCTCCTGGACCAAGGCCACTCCGCAGCCCTCATCCTACTTGACCTATCAAAGGCCTTTGACACCATCTCCCATTGCACACTAGTCGCCAGACTAAATGATGCAGGCATACGAGGAACAGCCCTGAACTGGATCCGATCATTCCTCACCAGAAGAAGCCAAAGGATCAGACTCCCACCCTTTCTCTCCGACCCCATAAAAATCACCTGCGGAGTCCCACTGGGTTCATCCCTGAGCCCCACCCTCTTCAACATCTACATGGCCCCCCTCGCAGCCATCGTCCGACAACACGGCCTCAACATCATATCCTACGCCGACGTCACCCAGCTCATCCTCTCTCTCACAAAAGATCCCACCACTGCCACACTCAACTTCCAGAAAGGAATGCAAGATGTTGCAGTCTTGATGACCAACAGCTGCCTGAAGCTCAACAAACAGAAGACAGAAGTCCTCAACCTCAGTACCACCCCTTCTGCATGAGACAGCAACTGGTGGCCGACCACCCTCGGAAGCCCACCTACCCCCTCAGACCACACCAAAAACCTCGGCATCATGCTCGATTCCTCAATCTCCACTCTACGCCTGCATCAACAAGTCCATACTCCGCAAACTCCAGACAATACAGAACACCACCTCAAGACTCGTCCTCGGCATCACACGACATGATCACATCAGTCAACACCTACGAAGTCCCCACTGGCTCTCCGTGGAGAAAAGGGTCACGTTCAAAATCCTCACTCACGCCTACAATTGCCTACACAACAATGAACCCAAACACCTCAACAACAGAATCAACTTGCAAAAGAAACCTCCGATCTTCCAACTTCGCACTGGCCGAAACCCGGCACATCCACAGAGCCAGAGTAAGAAGAAGATCCTTCTCTCACATTGCAGCCAAGACATGAAACGAGCTACCGGCAGACATCAGACACTCCCCCTCCCTGAACACCTTCAGGAAGACCCTCAAGACCTGGCTCTTCAGCTAGACAGATCTGCGGACCCACCCCCACAGCACCTTGAGACCCTCTAGGGTGAGTAGCTCGCTTACAATTCCCTGATAGATGGATTGAGAAATTGACCCTTTGTATATGTTTACCTTAACTATTTCACTGAGATGATGTTGTACACTCCTGTTACTGATGATAACGGCCCGGCTGGTCTGAAACACGTTGGGAGAGCTTACCGTAAATAAAAAGATCTATTGCAAAACCCAGGAGCGTCTATGCGTGTCTTTGTTTGGTGGACACGTTGTGTGTATAATTACGGGTTGCCGAAACCTGCACACACTGCCTCGGGGACTACCAGTAAAGGTATGCTTCAGGGATGGACATATGGAGAACTCCTGACTGCAGAAATCAAAAACCTAAAGTACAAAACATCAAGGATGCGAACGAAGTATAGATATCAGCAGAATGAGTACAACAAATTGATGACAACTAAAAAAAATGAACAAATCATTGTCCTTAACTCAGACAAAGGAGGGAACATTGTTATTTGATCTCGCCATGAATATATGAAGGAAGCAACACTGAAATTGGATGACACTCACTGTTATAAAAGATGTAACATGCAGATGGTTAGAATGCCATGGAACAAATTCTATTCTAAATTAAACATATGGTGCAGTGCGGGGTTGTTGAGTATGCAGGAACAAAAATTCCTGAAAAATGATCATCCTATAATGCCGGTTTTATATCTGATCCTAAAACTGCACAAACATTTTTTAACGCCCCCTGGCTGACCAATAATTTCAGCAAGAGGAGGTCTGCTAGAAAACACCTTGAAATATATGGGGCCTCATTTATGAGCCCTTGCGTCACTTTTACGCCGTCGGTGCGTCACTTTTTGTGATGCACCAGTGGCGTAAAAAATGCGCCTTGTTGCGCCATATTTACAAAGTGACGCATCTAGGTAGATCCGTCACTTTGTAAACCCCTGCGCCACATTATACCTGCGCCAGGTATAATGTATGCAAGGGGGGGCGTATTGACGCAAGAAAGGGTCGTAGAAGTGACGCAGTGAAATCTATGAGATTTCACTGCGTCACTTCTAGGACGCCGTTGTGTCAAAATCTTGCGCCTGCCTCACAGCAGTCGTAAGACTGACGCAGGACGCATTGCTGGAGTTGCGTCACTTTTGTGACACACTCCAGCAATGCGTCACTTTTGCGCTTACAGATACGTCAGAAATACTGACGTATCTGTAACTCCTTGCGCAATGATGCGTCATAATATAAATATGACGCAACATTGGTGTCGCAAGGAGGACGCAATGAAAAGTGACGCATCGTTGTTTTCACGCAGCTATGCGCCACTTTTCATAAATGAGGCCCATAGACTTTTTCTTGTAGGAATTTGTTAAAAAATTGCCTTTTGTGTTAAGATGTTTTATAATGGCTACATTCGATGATAGGTATCTCTTTGTAAAATACTTTCACATTGTTTCTTTTGTTTGTTAATGTATATATGCTATTTTGATAATAACATCCTGTTTGTAATGTGTTTGGAATGTATTAACTTATTATGCTAAGATTGAGCAATGTTATGTGTTCATATGTCTAAACATATAGAGCACAGAGTACAATGATCTAACTGCTCTTCACATTTAAGAACTACTCTTTATAATCCATCTTGTCATAAACACCATTCTACTCTTCCAAGCATGTTTTCCTATGTGTGAAACATTGTGCCAATGTATTCACACAAAATCACCCAAATGCACAAAAAAAAATCACAAAAAGTAGTTTCGGATGTCAATGCCCAATTTAGATACACACAACTGCAACTTCACCCTTTCACACAGAGTCCTTCTTATGGCCTTGGCGACACTGTAGGCCTTGAGTTAAAGGACTTTGGTGGTTTCATATATTTTGTTTTGAGAGAAGGATTTAGGGGCCTATTTAAGAGAATGTCATGCAGCGCAGCGCAGCATCACCTTGTTGTGCTGCACTGCGTGACAGGAAAAGGGCAGCAATGCACCATATGTAGGGCAATACATCACATTCCTTCCTTTTCCTCTGTGGTGGAACCCTTTTGGCAGCCTAGAGCCAATGCAGGCTTGCATGGAACCTTGGGCAAGGGTGCCTGCAATTCATGCTGGATTTTCTTTGTGCAGGAAGGGGCACCTTCCCGCCCAAAAACAATCCAGAGAGATATTTTGCTCTTTCTATATGTACTGAAGAATGCAGCACACATGGTAAGAGGAAAAATTGAAGAGAAAGAAAAATATTTCTCCTTGTTACGGCTGCTCTCGGGAGGCAGAATGATTTGGTGCTGCCCCAGGGTTTCATGATTATGTAAATCTGGGGCAGCGTAAATATCCATGGGTTTTGCTTGAGAATACCCACTGAAATGCCCATGGAATGCCTCCTTGGCGCAGTGTAAGACAACGCAATGACCTGTGCTGCTTTATCTTACTCCACATCTATGAATCCATGCATAGCCAAGCAGAGTGGTACAAGGGTACCTGTGTTGCATGCAGGATTGTTTTGTGCAGGAAGGGGCATATTCCTCTTTCTATGTGTGCTGCAAGATGTAGTACAAAGAGAAAGAGGAAGTAACAGGGAGAAATAAAGATTTTTCTCCTCATTAAGCCTCACCAGAGAAGGCGTATCTTTTTGGTGCATTCCCAGGTCTACCAGTTGTGGTAAATCTGAGAATGCATCAAAAACAATGGAAGTTGTATAGGAACACTCATGCAACGCCGATGGAATGCCTTCCGAGGGTAGAGTAAGGCAACGCAGCAATTTGTGCAGTGTAGCCTTATGCTTTACTCCAGATTCATGACCTTGCGTGGTTTTATAAATCACATGTAAGGTTTGTGTCGCTATGGCACCACAGTGACTGCTTCAACTGGTGAGGTACTTGCCCAAAATGTTGGTCACAAATGGCAAGGTGGGACAAGGCTATTGTTTGATTAAAAGGCACATTTGAGGGAATATCGTGACCTATTAGGTCTCTGAGGGACATGATGTGAAAGGTCCATGGAGCGGGTCCAGCACAGTTAGGATGATAGTTTGGCTCATGGGCAAGATGTGTTACACCACCTTGGTATCGAAATAAATGGAGCAGTTGGTAAGTATGGACACTTACTTCATTTTTGTAGTGTTGATTAGCGATGACTAGTATAATTGTCATTTATCATTTAAAATGTAAGCCATGCTACCCATTCTTTAAACAAAATAACCTTAATTTCATTCATTATACCAAACCTGGCTAACTAGTATTCCAATATTGATTACATACATATAAACCATAGTACTGTTGAGCCATATAAAAGATACCAAGGTAGCGTTTTGTTTTTTACTGTATCCATAGTCCATCTTCTTTATTTTATATAAGAATTTCCTTTTTACTTTAATAATATATTTATTCTTAAAAAACAGAAATTAGTGGGTCCAGTTGATCCCTCAGAATTTTTTAATTTTGGATACAAAGGTGGATGTTTTACTAAGCTTTAGAATGAAGCATAAAAGTTTTATATTCTTAAAGAAACTGACTAATTTCATTCGCACTAATTGCAATATTTAGACCCTCACCTAACATACAAAACCAGGTACATTAATGTTAAAAACAAGCAGTGCTTCACCAACGTCTCTTTTTGAGTTCCCAAAAAAATATTTGTGATTCCATGTTAAGTACAAGGCAAAAGTGGCTACTATGCTTTTCTTTCTGAAATCGAAAACAATCTTGTAGTTTGCATGTTTCATGTTTCTAGCTCTTAGTTTGTAAAAATAAGTAAGTGACAGGGCCCCCTGATTTGTGCAGCTCACATAGAAAGAGGAAAAAAACTTTTAGGATTGTATTTGTGCAGGAAGATGCTTATTCCTGCACAGAAATTCCTGCACAAAAACAATCCTGCATGCAACGCAGGCACCCTTGCACCATGGTGCAATGGTGCCTGTGTTGATGCTAGGTATCCCATTGTGCACCAGCTCAGGGGAAAAGGACAGGAATGCACCATACATATTGCCTTAAATATGGCGCATTCTTGTCCATTCCCAGTGATCCCAGCAATGTGGCGCTGCACTGGGCTGTGCCACTTTTTCATAAATATGACCCTTGCTTTCTGCAATCATCTACTCATTCACAACTATTATTCTACATATTGGTAAAAAGTCTTTCAAATTGCATAAGATTTTGTTATTCACTTGTTTCTCAGAGCATTTAAATATTCAAACAGTCTATCCGAATCATTTAGGTACACCAATTTTTCAACTGTGGGTAAATCTTTTGACTTACAAAGCTGTAATATCAGGGAACGAGCTACAGACACACCTATAAAAATAAAATGCAATTTTCGGGAGTGTGCTTGTGTTTCTTCAATGCCCAAACAATACCTATCCTGCTTCACATGGGATATTAGTCACAAGTATCTTACTCAAACATTGAAACCTTTATTCCAAAAATCATCCAGTGCTAGACAAGTGAAGAGTGTATGTAACTTGTCCAATAAAACATTCAATTGACACCTACACCATTGCTCTGACACAACAGGATATATCTTATGTATGGAACTAGGGGGCATATGTATGAGAGCTTTGTGTCATGCTTGCACCACACAACGTGATACATGCATGACACACTAACCTCTAAGTCATATTTTGGAAACCACGGAAAGCCAATTTGTTTGGATTTGAATGGCTTCAAACATATAGAGCAATGCAACACAGAGCAAATTGCTGTGTTGCATTACTCTGCGCAAGGGAGGTGTTCCATGGGCATTGTAGTGGGCGTTCCCACGCAACTCCGAAGATTTTTGGACTCATTCCCAGATTTACCAAACCTGGTAATCTTGGGAATGCGCCAAAACATTACGCCACCCCAGGGAAGGCATAACTGGGGAAAATATTTATATTTTGCCTTGTTTTTTCCTCTTTCTATCTTTGCTGCATTCCGCAGTACACATGGGAAGATGAAAAAGCCTCTGATGATTGTTTTTGTGCAGGAAGGTTCCCCTTCCGTCAAGTAAAAACAATCCTGTGTGCCGCACAGGCACCTTTGCACCATGGTGCAAGGGTACCTTGCTTGGTGCTAGGCTGCCAAGATGGTACCAGCACAAGGGGAAAGGTCAGGTATGAGCTGTATTGGATACATTCGGCGCATTCCTGCCTTTCCATGTGACACTTGGCAGCACAGCATGGTGACCTGCTGTGAAGCCTTGCGCCACAAAGGTCATAAATATTTCCCTAGGTGTACAATAAGCTAGCCATCTTGAAAGGAATGCCATTCTTTTAAAATGTGCTTACTGCAAAGCTTAATGTGCCATAAATTAAATAATTTCCAATCTCCTAGTATTATTCTGCAATTAGTGCTTTTTTAAATTTGATCTAAAACATTAGGAATCATAATTGCTAATTTTCATGCAGAATTCTATACGAGTTCCCCTCCAACAACAGTTTTCTTAACCGATAATAAAGCTATTGATTGGTTATTGTAAAGTATGAGTAAAAACAAATAAATGTCATGTCATACTTTTTAAAATTAAAATTACAATTTGATGTATGCAAGCATTACAGGTTTAATGGATGTGCATGCTCTGCTCTGTGCTGGAAGATCTGAAAGTTCAGGTTCCCGTAGGTGAACGTCTGACTGACTCCCTCTATCTTTCCGCTGGACGTGAAAGACTTCACAGAAAGAAGCACTTCTTTATTCTCTCAGCACGTCTTGTGGTACGTGCCGGCCTTTTAAAGTGTAACAGTTCAACTACTTGCTTGAGAATACAAATTCCTTATGCACAATAATTTTGCATCTAGTGTAACCAGTGTTTGAGGTTTTTAGTAAATCATGTGCCTATGGAATCAAAAGGTGTGTGTTGATATAAGACAGCGCTATCACATTTCTCACAAACGCACACTGCCAGAAACCCCCCCCCCACCCCCCCCAATGCCCCCCCCCCCCCCACTACCGTGGCTGGCAGTCAAAAACTACCTTCAGCGTTCTCTACACCCTAACTGTAGAGCAGTCATGCACCACCCACAACACTCGCAACCTTCACAGAGTAGCAGTCTCTCACTATTAGCAGTACTCCGTCAATTTAAGTCACTTATTACCCGAAGGGCTTTCACGACCCAACCTTATTACACCCCTCACAAACTAGCATTTACAGTGCAGGACTCAATCTCAAACCTTCAACAGATTGGCACATCTAGTCTACAGACCACACTCTCGTATCTGTCACAGAGGGCCAGTCTCACAGTACGAACAGAAGTTTCAGAGCCTTCGCACAGCCATCTCACACTATCAGCAGCACACTCACACCCCCCATGCACTACCCACATCGCTGTCACCCTCCTCACAGACTAGCAGGTCCACACTTCCAGAAGCGCTCTCACACCCATAAAGACAAGCATCGGTGCCCATAGGCCTGGTTTATCACTGAAAGTGCTTCTTCACCCAGTGGTACATTTATCGGGATGATATAGTGGATGAATGAGAGTGTGAAGGCAAGAGTTACTCCTTCCCTTTGGTACATTTATGAGGATGATATAGTGGATGAATGAGAGGGTGAAGGCAAGAGTTACTCCTTCCCTTTGGTACATTTGTGAGGATGATATAGTGGATGAATGAGAGGGCGAAGGCAAGAGTTACTCCTTCCCTTTGGTACATTTGTGAGAATGATATAGTGGATGAATGAGAGGGTGAAGGCAAGAGTTACTCCTTCCCTTTGGTACATTTGTGAGGATGATATAGTGGATGAATGAGAGGGCGAAGGCAAGAGTTACTCCTTCCCTTTGGTACATTTGTGAGAATGATATAGTGGATGAATGAGAGGGCGAAGGCAAGAGTTACTCCTTCCCTTTGGTACATTTGTGAGGATGATATAGTGGATGAATGAGAGGGTGAAGGCAAGAGTTACTCCTTCCCTTTGGTACATTTGTGAGGATGATATAGTGGATGAATGAGAGGGTGAAGGCAAGAGTTACTCCTTCCCTTTGGTACATTTGTGAGGATGATATAGTGGATGAATGAGAGGGCGAAGGCAAGAGTTACTCCTTCCCTTTGGTACATTTGTGAGAATGATATAGTGGATGAATGAGAGGGCGAAGGCAAGAGTTACTCCTTCCCTTTGGTACATTTGTGAGAATGATATAGTGGATGAATGAGAGGGCGAAGGCAAGAGTTACTCCTTCCCTTTGGTACATTTGTGAGAATGATATAGTGGATGAATGAGAGGGTGAAGGCAAGAGTTACTCCTTCCCTTTGGTACATTTGTGAGGATGATATAGTGGATGAATGAGAGGGTGAAGGCAAGAAATTCTCTTTCCCTTTGGTACATTTATGAGGATGATATAGAAGATGAAGCGCCAAGAAACCAATTGGTGTTAGAGCGCTTACAAATACCTTATTAACATAACATAACATAACATAGATGAATGAGAGGGTGAAGGCAAGAATTGCTCTGAGTTGATGAATAGATTCATGAGAATGAGTATGAGTACACTGACTATATAGACGATTAGTGAATTAGTTCACGGTGGAAGAACGAGTGATTGCATATATAAAGAATCCGGGCACTTTCAGTTATGTCCCCTTACACTTGTTCCACCCAATGCAACCCTCGCACCAGCATATTTTTTTATGTAAAAATGCATGATTTGCACTAGCTTTCATATGTTTACAATTGATGTGTTATTCTTCTCACTCACAATCATCAAACCCGCTACCCTAGTGTATGTGCATCCACCTAATTTGACATTGTCAACTATACCATGATCTTGATACTATGTACAGCGTTTCTATTGCTAAGAAAAAATATACCATTACTACAATAAATACAGCCTTGCGGTCTTCTGTGTCATCAAAGATTTCATCTATGTATATCTGGACTTTGCCTGAATGCACTGGGATGCACAAACTTTGCTCACCTCCCCTTTGAAGAGGCAGTGATGCCTTTTTCCTCAGCCTGCTGGGCGCCCGCATCTTCAGAATTCCATTATGGATAGTGCATCTTGTTTAGATTTACGGATAGCACCTCAAAGCCTTTGAAGTAGCCCAAAAGTGGCATGTTTTTTTCTGTAGCGATCATTAAATATAAATAACTTAGTAAATACAAAGAGGCACGTAGAAACTAATGCAGACATAGGACATAACGTTAGAATACAACTTGTATTGAATTATATGCCAGCACGTGGCATTTTTTGGAAACCGTAAGAGGAATGCTGGGAGTGGAATGGGGACTTACGGAGGAGGTGGGTTGGCGGAACCCAAAGATGACAGAAACATAGCAGAGATTTAGGGGCATATTATCAAGGGGGTTTATCTCCGCTTTTTTGGCTTTAAAAGCCAAGAAGGCGGAGATAAAATTATCTCCCTATTACCTAGCTGTCGCTAACACCAGTTAGCGACAGCTAGTAGGAGATAGCGACCATCTTGGGCCCCACTTTGCATGTCAGTGATATTTATCACTAATGACATGCAAAGTGGGCGTGCCAAGATGTTAGCGCCTGGAAACAGTCGCTAACATCGCTATCTCCTATTACCAACTTTTGGAGATATTCGCGCTATGGGTGAATATCTCCAAAAGCTAACACCTGCCCTGAGCAGTTCTTAGCCATGTTATCCAATGGGAGGTGGATAACATGGCTAAGAGCATTAGGTCGGTAATGCATGAATATCGCTGACTTTTCAGCGATATTCATGCATTGCGGCCGATTTTTATCGCATTTGCGATAAACCTTGGTAATACCAAGGTTTATCTGCGATAAAAATCGCCGCAGCTCAGCGGTAAATTTTTGTCTCTAACCAAGCAATAGCGATAATTATCGCTATTGCTTGGTAATATGCCCCAAAGTTATGCACATAGCCAGCAATAAAGTAACTATTCTGTGTTTAGTTCAGGTCTAGATATAGCTTTAGTTGTAATCGGACTCATTTCAATAGAACTAAATACATACAAAATACAACATATTACACAGAGCGTGGATTTGGGTTAGGTCCCTTCTGCCACTGATTGCTTGGAGTATGTCATTCCCATTTTGTGTCAGACGAGGAAATGGCTGTGATTTGCCGTGCCTGTTATCATTGACTATATTTTGCCTCATTACATGTGAGCTCGCCTTGATAGGCAAATACATCCATCACTAGCCCCTAGTGCCGCACAATCCATATAAACCTTACATGAAACTGCTGTTTTTGGCACAGGCAGTGAGGCCAGAAACTGGGATGCTGCCTCACCGCGAAAAATGTCAAGATGTTCCTGCAGATGGGGGTACAAGAACATCATTTGGGAAACTCACTATTGACAAGAGTCACCCAGGGGGTACATCATCGTTTTCTACCCTACCAAGGAGAGAGAATCCTCCACTCTGTCTTAACTTCCTCCTTCAGACAACAAAGGAACAACTTACCGTCAGTGTGGGCAGGAGCGAGCTATACCTCTCCACACTCACTAAGTGCAAGGCCACGGGGACACCACCTCTCCTGCTTGCCGACTTTGTGCTTTGTACAGACAAATAAAGTCCAGGGGAACCACTAAATCCGAGATAAAAGAATGACAGTTTTATCTCAACAAGATCCTCCCAGCTGTGCATACATAATCATGCCAGGAGGGCATCCTCCCCAGCTTCATTGGCAGCAAGGCTCTGGCATAATACCATCACTGCCAAACAAAAGAGGTGCTGGCCCACTCTGTGAACATTCCTCACCAGCTGTAATGCATTTAACAGATTTGCTTACATTGCTGTTATATTTTTTCTGATACTTCTCCGCTCTAATATTGGTGACGCCCTACCTCAACTCCTGACCAGCCCCATGTTCCAAGATGGCTGTTGTAAAGATGGCTTAAACCAGATAGGCACAATAGACTTTTCTAAAAATGCCATTGCATAAGATGCAGAAATCCACTCCTGGAATGGAAACTTAAATATCACCTGCTTCTCCTGATGTTCCATCCACTACAGTGGCTGTGAAAACATGGCTATCCTGCGTAGCCTAACAGCAGCTTGATCCCTGCTGCACAGACCTGTCAAAATCACTCTTTTGACAGGTAGGAAAGAAACAAGTTAAATATTAAATAAGTCATCCCTAAGCACAACTTGGTGTCCACAAGGTAGGATGCATAATATTTAAAAGTGAAAATGAGTGACATAAGAAGTGTCATATTCTCCCAGTGACTGGGCCCAAAGTGCAACCGTCACTGGTCAAGCAGTGACTGGAACATAGAACAAATCAAAGTATGGATTATTTTATTTTAAAAAAAATTTGGGGGGTCCTCATCTCACCTTTTAAGCCTCTGCGGGTCTTATGATGCCAATGTTACGATCTGTGGGCCTCCAGGCTTACGACACTCACTTAGGTCACCCGACTAGTCCCTTTTGTGAGGGAGCTTGGTGTAATCATAGGACCTGCTATATTAATCTTAAATTGCATCCCCAACTCATGAGAGGATGCCGAGTGTTTAACCTCTGCGCCTTCATATTCCAAGCGGGCCATAGCTAACGTGGCTTTAAGGCAATCCGCCCTTTTTGGTGATAGTGGGTCTTTCCATTTCTTACAGACCTCTCTCCGTGCTAATAGTATCAGGTATAATAGTAGCACTCTTTGTGACTGTAGTGCTGTCTGACAGAATATACCATCATCACTGAAAAAGACTTGTGGCGGATTGACATCAAAATTGGTCTTAACTCCATGCGTGCTAGCGGAATTCCGCTCCTGCGCTGAGTTTTCGTAAATCGCATGTTACGTGACGAGCTGGGCTCGTCATCAGCGTGCGAGGAGGCTACGCCATGACGAGCCCAGCTCGTCATAAGCGTCAAAGGGGTTAAAGATATCTCGGAGAGAGTCGCCAATCTCCTTCCAGAAGATTTTCAGTTCCGGACACACAAAAAAGATGTGTATGTCGTTGGCTAAATGTGACATGCATCTCGGGCACTTTGGAGGTGGGGTTGGAGCAAACTTGGCTATCTTTGCTGGGGTATAGTAAAGCCAGTTAATAACGAAGAAATGGTTCTTTTTTTGAACTGGCGGGCTTGATATGCTTGTATAAAACTTCAATGAGGGCTCAAAAATGGTCTCTATTAAGGGTCCAAGGGGGCTTGATTCCATACCGCCGTTAAATAAGGAATCTCAAGGTCTTCTGCTTCCATTAGGTGGTGATACCACACTGATATTTCTTTCCTTATTGGGTAAGTGGATTGACACAACCTTTCGATCTTCCCATTCCCTCTTACTTCCCCTTTTTCTGTGTCAAACCAAGACACCAACTGTAGATATTTGAATCTAGAGAACTCTGTGCCAATCCTAGCTCGCAGATATTCCCAGGGGTGAATCCCCTTGGAATCTGCCAAATCAGACCAAGTGGGTATACCCACCCTCTTTATACGTACCGCCAAGCTGTCTCTGAGGCAGCCAGGTGTTCCGGGTGCGTCCCAGATGGGAGCAAGGTCCGAGTGATAACCTATCCCCCATTTGAGTCTAACCTTGTACCATAACTCCAAGGCTGCCCTCAGAACCTTCAGGTGTACTTGCTTAAAAAACTTTGGAGCTCCAAACTTATATAAAAAGACCTCACCACCTCCAACTCCTTCAGCTCTCACCATTTCTCCCAACAACCTTCCCCAGGTGGACTCCTCTGGTTTCACAAGTAGCATCCAAATACTTTTAAACTGAAATGCTACCGCATACTAACTGATATCGGGAAGGGCCAACACCCTTCTACTAAGACTACGTCTGAGTTTCTTCCAGGCCAGCCGGATCCCCTTGTCCCCCCATATAAAACTCCCAATCTTGCTCTGTACCTTGCTAATACTTTTGTTTGGAAAGGTTAGAAGTATAGTGGTAAATAGGTAGGAAAGCTTTAGGAGAATGACAATATTTACTAAGCCAACTTTCCCAATATTGGTTAAGGGGAGATTCCCCCATCTACTTAAGAGGCGATCTATTTCTTTAATAACTCTGTTAAGATTAATCTGGGGGATTTTTTCCAGATCTTTAACAATGTAAATCCCCAGGTATCTAAACTCAGTGCTGGCTGTTCCCGCCCATTGACCCAGATTCCAGCACAATACCTCTGTCTTTGATTTGTTGACTCAGTAACCTGACAGGGACCCGAATCCGACCAAAAGCGCCTCTACACAGGGGATGACCACCTCAGGGTCACTCATATACAGTATTAGGTCATCCTCGTTCGGAGCTATTTTGCAATGTTAATGTTCAGACCTAATGGGGTAGATTGATTCATCTAACCTATTGGCTTGTGCCAGAGGCTCAATGTAATTGTTGAATAAAAGGGGCGAGATCAAGCATCCCTGCCTGGTTCCTCTCTGAATGTTAAAACCTGAGGTTAATAAACCATTTAGGATAATCCGAGCAGAGGCTCCTGGTAACAATTCCTCAGGTTTTAGATAAAAATGGGGCCGAATCCCATTGCCTCCAATACTTCCCAAAGGCACACCCAGCAGACTCTGTCAAATGCCTTGGCCGTATTCAAGGCAACTATGGCCAAAGGATCGGATCTCTCAATGGCCAGGTCGATGTTACCTATTAACAGTTGTGTCTGTTCCTGAATGTACCTTCCTGCTACAAAGCCCTTCTGATCGGTGTGGACCAACTTGGGGACCAGTTTCGCCAATCTCCCTGCCAATATGCCCATAAAGATCCTATAATCGGCATTCAGCAGAGAGATTGGACGATATGAGTCAGCTTTTAGGGGTGCCTTGCCTGGTTTCAGAATCAGGACAATAGTGGCCTCCTTTCAAGACTCGGGGACCTTACCAGCAAGACAGTAGACTGAGTTAAAAGTAGTACCCAGTACAGGAGTCAACTCCTCTGCAAGAAGTTTATACACTTCGTTCGGAAGTAAATCCGAACCTGCAGCATTTTTCTTCTTAGATTTTTTGATTTGCTCCATATTTCCTCCAAACTGAAGGGGGTGTCTAGGTTGTTCCTACTCTCCTCTGACAGGGAGGGCAGTAATTTGTTGCTCAACCATGATTGTATGGAACTCGGGAATGGAGCTAGATCTTCTTTATTGAGGTCTGAGGAAAGAGAAAGAAGACAGGTTTGCATATCTTCAATGCTACTTGATAACACCCCGTTGGTGTTTACTTTCAGTTCATTGATTTCATTCCTAGTCTGATCAACTCTAGCTTTCCAGGCCAATAAAGCTCCTGCTTTCTCCCCATATTCAAAGTTTTGCATATTCCTAGAGTGCCATTGCGCTCTACACTTTGCATCTAATTTCCCTCTATACTCCTGTCTTGCTTCGTCTAAGTCCTTCAGGACTTGTAATAGATACTCTGGGTCCCCATTCTTTAGTCTATTCCTCTCATTCTCTAACTGACTTATTTTTCCCTCAATTATTTTTAGTGCCCCGGCCATGGCTCTTTTCTTTTTCTTTTTTTTTTTTTCTAATTTTTTTTGTGTCCTCATATATGCCACCAGTAAATTGATACTCTGATTTAGCGCTCTTCAAGCCACTGACACAATCTTCTGTTACGGCCCTTGTGATTGTGGATAGCCTGTGAAGATTGCCCAGAGGTAGGGTTGTTACCCGTCCAACTTCCTCTCGTAGTGGTGCTTGCTGCGTAGGAAGGACAGGACCACAAGACCTCTGGCATAATCATTGGACTATTAGGATTATTTTTCGATCCAACTTTTTAGCTTCGACCATAATTTAGCAGACTTTTCACCCCCACACAAAGTATCCAATTTACTCACCCCCATGATGTTTTTGAGACAATCTGCAAACGTCGGAGAGAGCGCCGACTTCCAAGCTTTACAAATCTCTCTTCTAGCGACCACTATTACGTAAAAAATGAATTGTGTTATGTAATTATTGACAACATAATTCAGAGTTAGACCAAAAAATACCAGACTGGGGATACATATAATTGGAAAAGATAGTACATCCTCCAGAAACTTACACACTTGTTCCCAATAGTTGCTTATATTGGGGCAATCCAAAAACATATGTATGTCATTTGCATCCTGTGAGTTACATCTGGGACAAAGGTACGAGGTTACTGACAACTTGGAAAGCTTAGCTGGAGTCCAATATACTCTATACATTGTATATAGGTGATTTCTTCTTAAGTTGGACGGTTTAATTATTTTCTGAGATATCAAGAAGGAATCTGTCCACATTTTCTCCAAATTTTCCAAGTTATCAGCAATCGGGACCATACTCAGACCCCATAGCCTGGTGATTTCTAACTCCAAGTTATCTTTGTGATCTAAAAGAGTTTTATAGCATTGGGCGGTCTCTCCTTTCTTACCAGTACAGCTACTAATGAATCTCAAAAAAAGATTGTCATCTTCAGTTCCCCAATACTGGGTTCCCCACCAGGCAGAGAGTTGATAAAATTTAAATCTCGTAAGAGTTCCGCCGGTTATACCGACCAAAAAATCCCAATCTAGACTTCTTGATTCATCGCAAAAATCTCCCCATCTGAAAAGACCTGCTCTCTTCAGGGGAAGGGCCAATTGGTCCGTTAAACATTCAGGAGTGCCGGGGGAATCCCAGATTGGGGCGTATGAATGATAATAGGGAATTTGCAATAACTTACAGCTCTGTGTCCAGTAATATAGAGCAGCCTTCAAGAGCTTTAATCTAACCTTTTTGAAAAACTTTTTATCACCAAATTTAAACAAAAAAAAATCTGCATCATATGGTAGATCTTGCAGCATTGCCTGAAACAACAAACTATTGGAAGTTGAGTCCAGTTTGTTGGCTAATAACCGAAAAATTTTAAGTTGAAAAGCATAACAGTAAAATAATAAATCCGGAAGAGATAGTCCACCTACTTTCAATCCTCTCCTTAACTTCTTCCAGGCTATCCTTGGGGTTTTAGTTGCCCAAATAAAAGATCCTATCCTGCTTTGCAGATTAGTAATATCTTTTTTATTAAATATTAAGGGAATAGAATTGAACAAAAACGTCACCTTAGGCAGGATAACCATTTTAACTAAATTGACTCTACCATAAATATTGAAAGGTAGTGCATTCCACCTTGACAAAAGTTTTTTAATCTCCTTTATTACCTATTCCCAACTAGTATTAGGAATTTCCTCCAATTTCTGAGTTAGATAGATACCCAGATATCTCATCTTTGGTTTGGCTTCTGGGATGCGAACCGGGATGTTCCAACACATAACCTCAGTTTTATCCCGATTGATAGAATAACCGGAAACAGTACCAAAATCCTCAGCTAAGCTAAATAATCTTGGGATTGCTACTAGTGGATTAGAGGTGTAAAGGAGAATATCATCTGCATATAGTGCCGTCCTAATAGATAATTCCCCAATACTAAATGAAGAGATTACGGGGTCTTGCCTTAAAACACAAACAAAGGGCTCAATATATATGTCGAACAATAATGGAGACAGGGGGCATCCCTGTCTCGTCCCTCTGCAGATATTCAACCACTCTGACAACCCCCCATTCACCATTTTTTCAGAATCACTACCTGCAGGGGGAACATGGCGGCGGTAGGCTAACGGCTGCTGCGAAGCTCCGTTCCTAAGCCCCACAGAGCTCTTCGGCAGGTCTCATATCCTGCTTTCTTATGGTGGACCGCAGTTTACTACACGGTGAGATGGAGTTTACTTTTTAAAACAACAATGCATTCCGCAATTGTTGAGCTTTTTCTTTCCTTTTTCGGCTAGTAAAGGCTGCGGAGAAGCTGGAGGCACTAGGACCCGCTCCATTGGAATGAGAGGGGTGGACCGAGAATTCGTGCGGAGGTACGCGGAAGAGCCCAGAACGGGGCAGCTGCATAGGGTGGAGAGACACGAGGAGAACTGGAAGCCGGGGGAGACAGGGCACGGTCTAATACTCGGTGGCAACCACACGCAAGTAGAGCAGTATTCTGGAGTCCGGGTAAGCTGTTATAATGCAAGGCTGCGCTCGAGGGCAGCCTTCTGGTACCGGGCAGCAGCAGTATTCACACGCCGCGTCCCTATTATAGTTACAGTGTCTCCTGCTTGTGGTGATCTGGCTAGATGCATGGAGGCAGACAAAGCAGACAAAGCAGCGCAGAAGTTCCAGTTCCAGTGCAATATTCCTGACTCACAGGCAGCATTCAGTGGTGAATTCACAGTTGGCTCTCCTAAGCCACCTGAGCTGTTTGAGTTGCCCTCTAAGGAGACTTCTGACGCTAATAGTAGAGAGAAAAGAAGTGCGGCTAGGAACCGTTATCAGCTACGCTCTAAGCAAGAACTAAAGAAGAAGGGGGTTCTAAACACAGCTGATTTGCACGAGGGTGGAAGTAGTGGTCCGGTTCCTATTTCACCCTGTAAGCAAAATAAGAAAGGTGGGGCACGAAGGGGGAAGACTAAAGGCTCAAAGCAGACTCAAACTGTGAAAGGGACTCCTTCACTTAAAAGCTATTTTAAAATCATGGAGCAAGCAGTGTCATCTGGAGCCAACAACATAGAGGCAAATATCGAGACTAACATTACAGAGGAAGGAGAGATAAGAGATATAAATAATCAGAATGGGCTCGTGAAGTCTGCAGGAAAACTAGCTGAGGGTACGAGCACGACTATAGCTTCCCCTCTCTTGGCTATTTTTCCTCTGAGCAATAAATACACAGCCCTGGATCTAGCTGACTCTACAGAGGTACCTGCGGTACCTGAGGTAGCTGAGGTAGCTGAGGGTGATATACATTCCGGTGAGCATTCAGGAAGTGGTGATCAAATACCTCAGACACCAGCATCCCAATCTCTTCTGGCAGTCCCTCGTATAGCGTATGCATCGGGATTGGAAAACAATGGTCCCTTCTCACCCTTAAACGAGGAGGCTGGGGGCCTCGGAGGAAGGGTTGAGACAGAGAGAGGTCTGGGCTCTTTACTTCACTCACTGAGAGGTGATTTGTTGGAAAGATTTGAGATTTCTGAAAAGAATCAGAAAGGGCTGCATGACAGGTTTGATCTTCTGGAGGCAAAAATTGAGGGAATTAGTGTCAGGACAAGCACTTTAGAGGGGAAAGTATCGATACTTGCAGAGTCCTCAAAAACTAACTCTAAAGATATAGCTGCCTTAAAGGCTCAGAATCGGACTCTAACAATGGATCTGGAGAGGTTAGAAACTCAACAACGACTTAATAATTTGAGGATTTTAAAAATTCCGGAAGGGGCAGAAGTGGAAGATATCAAGGGATTTGTTTGCAGACTATTGCGAGAGGATATTCTCAAAGACAGACCAGACATCAATTTGGAAGCTGAAATTCAGCGGGTTCATAGAGATCCATTTAGGTTGCATCCAGATCGAAAGGCGCCTAGGAAGATCCTGGTATATTTTCAGACTTATAGCATAAAAGAGTTGATTCTTACTAGGTGTTTATCTCGTACTTCCTTACATTTTCGTGCTAATCCTTACCACATCAGATCGGATATTGGTAGCAAAACTGCTCAAAGACAATGGGAATTAGGCTCTAGGATGCCAGATTTACGTTCTTACGGTGCACAGGTCCAGATGAAATTCCCAGCGCTCCTCAAAATAATGTGGAACAATAAAATGTACACTTGCCATTTCCCCGAGGAAGTTGATGCAGTTTTGACTAAGATGAAAGAATCGGAAGAACAGGAGGAATAGAGTTTATCTAGGGTGCCCATTAGGGTATCCATTATATCTCCTATTATTCGTCTAACTTCAAGTGCCTTTAAAACAGATTAGAGTTAGAATGAGAGTTCAAAAAAAAAAAAAAAACACAACATGCTGTGGGGTGATCGATAAAGGCTTGGTGGGGGGAGAAAAAAAAAATATATATATATATAAGAATCACGAAAAATAATGAGTGTGGTGAGGGGAGACTCAGTTAAGTAGGGGTGAAAAAAAAAAAAAAAAAAAGAGGAAAACTTCAAGTAAATAAACAAATAAAAACAGATATAGATGGGGATATAGAGACCGACTTTTCGGGATGGGGTGGGCATTAGTGGTTCGGGGCCTCATAGGGCGTATTTCGCCAATCAGGAGGGAAGGGTTCCCGGGGGGGTGGGGGGGTAGGTTCACAAGGGTTAGGGGAAAAAAGCAGTTAAAAAAGTCCTCATGTGCCTTAAAATATTACTTTTTTTTAAATTCAATTGTCAATACATATGCTCTGGACAAGCCACAATGTATAGTTTAAAACTTCAATATGTCTCAAGTTAGGCATACTAAAATCCTTTCCTGGAATTTGAACGGTTTAGGAAATCGCAAGAAACAATTAAATGTTCTCTACTTCTTGGAGAATAAAGGGGCTTCTTTGATTTTCTTACAAGAGACCCATTTGGAAGCAGACGAATGTAGGAAAAAATTTTCTAAGAGCAAATGGGTTCAATATGTTTTTTGTTCTAAACAATTAGGTAACACAAGAGGGGTGGCAATAATAATCTGTGCAAATAAAGGAATTGTTATGCATGATTGGGCCACAGATCAAACAGGCAGATGGTTAGTCGTAGTTGTTTCAATTTGTACTGTTAAATTCTTATGTGGGGTTTATTATGGCCCAAATGAAGATAAGCCATGTTTTCTACAGAAATTAGAAAAACATATGTTGAAATATACTATACCTATCATTTTAGGAGGTGATTTCAATTTGTTATTAGATCCTGCAGTAGACCGCACCTCTAAATCTAAATATAACTGCCCTAAGAAATCTTTGTTAGCCTTGAAAAATATCATGAAGGAGCATTTGCTGTGTGATGGGTGGAGAGCTAAGCACGGTACCCGTAGTTTTTATAGCAAAAAATACCACCAATTTTCTAGGATAGATTTCTTTCTGGTTAACAGATCATTGCTTGCAGATATTAAATCCATTTCCTATATTCCAACCGGGTTGTCTGACCACTCAGTAGTTGAGTTAAATATTAGTCTCCAGAAGAATTTCTTAGAATATAGGTGGACTTTGGATAGGACCATTTTGTTAAATGAAGAGTATAAGATTAAAGTTAAGGAGAATATACTAGAGTTCTTTCTGTTTAACCATAAGACTGCCCCAGAAAGCATAATATGGGACGCATTTAAATCCGTATTAAGGGGAATATACGGCTCCCAAATGGCTCTGACTAGAAAGCTAAAAAAAGAAATGGATACCAACGATCTTAGAGCGATTAAACTAAAAGAACAGCAACTTCTTTCTGTCACCCCCAATGATCAAGCTGGTATATCAAGATTGGAAAAAGAACTTTCTGAGTTACAAACAAAGTTTAGGTTAAGAAATGAAAAAATACTTAGAGACAAATGGGAAATAAGCAAACTAAGAAATTTCGAATATGGGGAAAAATGTGGGTCATTGCTAGCTTGGAAAGCCAGGTCAGAGAGGACTAGGAATAATATCAAAACTTTAAAACAAAGAAGAACGGGTATTGTTTTGTCTGAAGATGGTGAGATAAAGGAGCAAGCTAGATCCTTCTACGAAGAACTTTATTCAGAAAATATTAATAACACAATTGATGACCTAGAAAAGTTGACGATCTTGGGACACTTACCACAACTATCCAATGATGGCATATCCTTCCTGGCAAAAGAAATAACTGAGGGGGAGATCAGACTGCAAGTGAAAAAGATGGCAAGGAACAAAGCAGCAGGCCCAGATGGTCTGCCAATAGAGATCTATAAGGGTACCCTAGATGAAATCTTGGGCCCACTACAGACATTATTTAACAATATTTTTATTCAGGGTGAACAAATTCCGCCCTCCTGGTTAGATGCTACAATCTCACTAATCGCAAAACCGAATAAAGACCCGGAAATAATAGGGTCATACCGACCCATCTCACTTTTGAACTCTGACCTAAAAATTTACTCGGGCATACTAGCAAATAGATTGGCTAAGGTTATAAAGACTATTATTCATCCCGATCAGCGAGGATGTATTCCTGGTCGACAACTGAATGAACTTACATCTCAAGTGATTGGGGCGATAGATTATGCAATTTACAAGGAAAAGCCACTTGCAATTGTGGCAATAGACGCTGCCAAAGCTTTCGACCAAGTGAATTGGCTCTATCTATGGAGAGTGATGAAGAAATTTGGCTTCCCTGAGATTTATATAAAAGGTATTGAAACATTATATAGGGGCCCGAGAGCTAAGATTTTGGTGAATGGGGGGTTGTCAGAGTGGTTGAATATGGCCATGGCTCTTTTCTTGGAGCAAATATTGCCATGGAGCCTCCCCCTCAAGTTTTCCTTATATGCGTCCCAAATAAAGTCCATGGTTGTGGAGCCATTGTTTAGAGAAAAGAATTCTAAAGAGGAACACTTCACAGCCTCAATAACTTCCGGATCATGAAGGTTGGCTCTGCTGAGCGTCCCATCTTGAGTGCAACGGCAGCCCTTTGCTTTGATATGAAAATTGCACTGGAGCGTGATCTGAAAGGTGGCTCGGCATAACAGAGATCCCCTTCAGTCTGTTCAAAGTTGATCTATCTGTAAATATATAATCGATCCTGGACGAGTGTCTATATATTTTGCTGTAGAGAACATGAAACCCTGTTGATCCCCCTTCTTAGCCCTCCATGCATCAACCAAATCCAGATCTTGCATCATGTTTAGTAATGCATGATGTATCTTCTGGGCTCCCACATAATGACTCTGATTAGACCTGGCTTTTGATGGATCCAGAAGGACATCAAAATCCCCACCAATAATAAAGGGAGGAAGTTTCCAGAGTCAATATTGATTGCAGTGTACATATGTAGGTCGGATCGTCTAACTTTGGGCTGCCATAAAACGAGGCACATACTAGATATATGTTTTCTAATGCCAATAGAGCTACTAGCTACCTCCTGGTCGAGTCTGATTGCATTTTTTTTATAGAACAAAGGACGCCATATTTAACCAGGATTGCCACGCCTCTACTATGAGACTTCTGATGTGACACACTATAACATTTTATCCAAGGAACCCTGGAAAAGATTAAACAGCTTTTTGTGAAGCTCAGATGTGTCTCCTGTAATATGCAGACTTGGGCTAAGGAAAGTTCCAAGTATTTAAAGATCAGCCTTTGCCTTCGGGGACACCTTAGCCCGTTCACATTCCAAGAAATAAAGATGGTCTTTCTATCCCTTAAGCCTTGGTTTCCTGCAAGATGTCCTGATAACTACGGTGAGATGAGGATGATTTTTTCTTTTTTACCCACTGCTCCCTACCCATGTGACCCCACCCTTCCCCCTCCCTGAACCCCCAGTGCCCCCTTTTACCATGGGAAACCCTCCCTTCCACTAGGCAAGCCTATTCGGCTCCCCTCTTCCCCTTGGGATGAAAAAACTACTATAATTACTGAGTTCTTGCCAGGGACGTACTTTCAAGTGAAATGAAAAGCTTCTCCCTTTACTCGCTGGCCCGCCTACTTCCCCCTCCGCTCAGCTTTAATTTTTATTATAAGGGCATCTGCTTCCTCACCAGATTTTATCTGACATATATGGGTATTCCACATCACACGAAGTTGTGCTGGGAACTTCAACTGCGCCTTGGCCCCAATACTATTCAGCTCTTCCAACCTTTTGCCCAACTCCCACTGTCTAGTTGCAGTCATGTGAGAAATATCCAATCTCATTTGAAAAGAGAAGGGGTTGGAACTGTTGAAGGATATAGAGCCTTCTTTTAGAGCAGAAGATAGAATATGTTCCTTAACTGAATAAGTAAAAAAAATTGACCAGTATCTTTATAAGTTTTGTTTGGCTGGGTTCCTCCTGAAGGGATCACGATGCACCCTTTGTATTTCATGCACAAGGTCAACTTCTGGCGTTCCTTTTAATACTGTCACCTTTAATACAGATATCATGAACCCCTCGATGTCAGGACCCTCCAAAGTTTCTGGATCATTTAAAAGTCTTAAGTTATTTCGCCAAGCATGGTTCTCTAGGCGTTGAAGGTCTTCTTTCAGTTCTTTGTTCTGGGGTGATAGTTTAGCTAGCTCCACTGTGGTAGAGTGCACGGTGTCCTTGATTTTAGGGATTTCCATCTTCATTGCCTCAGTTCTTAGTGTGACCTCATCTAATCTTTTAGTTAATACTTCACAGGAGACTTGGATTGCTGCCTGGTTAGCCTCGGAGATTAATAATCTATTACTCTTCTCCGCTTGAATAGTTTCAGACACCGTAAATCTGCTGGCGATTTCATCTTTCATTGCGAAAAGTATGTCAGCCTAGGAGTGTGATATTGTGTCGAATTTGCCTGCTATGTCTACACCGTTTGTGGTTGCGTTGTAGTCTATAATGCTAAGGGGTACTAGGTTGGGAGCGTTCGATGATTCTGTAGAGTGAGTTTCAGGTTCGTTATTTGCCAAAGCTGAATACCTGTTTGACAAACTTACTGCCGGATGCGTCATGACCTGGGCTGTATCTGATAGCATATTAGTAGCCCTCTCCTTTAAAGGACACAAGATGCTGAGAACCTCCGGGTAGTTACCCTGACTCATGTTCTTTAAAATATCACCTACAGAGGCTGCCTGGGAAGAAGATGTGGTGGTAGTGGTAGTGGACATAACTTCATAAAACGTTTTGAGCGATGGGGTGACTTTTACTTTGGAGGGGGACCCCTTCTTACCCCTTCCTTTTCTCTAGCCAATGTCACCCCTTTTGTCCTTAGACTCAGTGCCTTCATCTATGTTGGTCCCCTTAGGTCTGCCACGTCTTGTAAGGGCGGTACAAAAGGGGGCGGTGATGGACGGAGCATCTGAATCAATCAAACACTCACACCCAGTCAAAAGATCTGGGTTTAATCCATCACCGTTCTTTAGCCCACTCTGCCACCTCAGTTCAGACATGGCTATATGCAAATCAGTCTGACCCTGTGCCTCATGGGAACAGTCCAGCCCAAACTGCCAAGCCATGTCTTCACTGGACCGGAAACAAGCTTCCGAGGACCGGTTTCTGGCATTCCAGCCGTCTTCAGCCCGGCTTGATTGAATCCAGTGGCAAAGTTGGCAAGGGACTCACGTCTGAGAATACCCTGCCACACTTATTGTGGCCAAAAGTGGTACAAAAGGGGGTGGTGATGTACGGAGCACCTGAATCAATCAAACACTCACACTCAGTCAAAAGATCTGGGTTTAATCCATCACCGTTCTTTAGCCCACTCTGCCACCCCAGTTCAGACATGGCTATATGCAAATCAGTCTGACCCTGTGCCTCATGGGAACAGTCCAGCCCGAACTGCCAAGCCATGTCTTCTCTGGACCGGAAACAAGCTTCCGAGGACCTGTTCCTGGCATTCCAGCCGTCTTCAGCCCAGCTTGCTTGAATCCAGTGGCAAAGTGAGCAAGGGACTCACGTCTGAGCATACCTGCACACTCATGGCGGCCAAAAGCGGTACAAAAGGGGGTGGTGATGGACGGAGCATCTGAATCAATCAAACACTCACACCCAGTCAAAAGATCTGGGTTTAATCCATCACCGTTATTTAGCCCACTCTGCCACCCCAGTTCAGACATGGCTATATGCAAATCAGTCTGACCCTGTGCCTCATGGGAACAGTCCAGCCCGAACTACCAAGCCATGTCTTCTCTGAACCGGAAACAAGCTTCAGAGGACAGGTTTCTGGCATTCCAGCCGTCTTCAGCCCGGCTTGCTTGAATCCAGTGGCAAAGTGGGCAAGGGACTCACGTCTGAGAATACCCTGCCACACTTATGTGGCCAAAAGTGGTACAAAAGGGGGTGGTGATGTACGGAGCACCTGAATCAATCAAACACTCACACTCAGTCAAAAGATCTGGGTTTAATCCATCACCGTTCTTTAGCCCACTCTGCCACCTCAGTTCAGACATGGCTATATGCAAATCAGTCTCACCCTGTGCCTCATGGGAACAGTCCAGCCCAAACTGCCAAGCCATGTCTTCACTGGACCGGAAACAAGCTTCCGAGGACCGGTTTCTGGCATTCCAGCCGCCATCAGCCCGGCTTGCTTGAATCCAGTGGCAAAGTGAGCAAGGGACTCACGTCTGAGCATACCCTGCCACACTTATGGCGGCCAAAAGCGGTACAAAAGGGGGTGGTGATGGACGGAGCATCTGAATCAATCAAACACTCACACCCAGTCAAAAGATCTTGTAAGGGCCCTCACGTCAGAAATTGGAGGAGAAACAAGGGGAAGATAGACAGATTTTTGGATGTTTGAGTCATTAAGTGCCCTTGCACGGAGGGTATATCTATTAATTTTAGGTGCATGAGTGTCTTTTATCGCTACCGCTGTACCGCCAAAACTGCCAAGACTGCCAAGACTGTGCACCCCTCCTGTATCCATACACTTGTCTGGTGCCTTAACACTTGTCACCCCAGTGCCTTCAAGCAAGGTTGTCAAGCTGGGGTCGAAATGAAGCACATTGGGGGGAGTAGAACTGCTTCCTACCTTTATCACCACTCCAGAGAATGGATTCCTCAGAGGGGAAACAGGATGAGGGTCGTGGGCTCCCTACCTGGAAGCTGGCACCACAACCACTCATGGCCAAAGGCAAACAAAAGCTGCTACTGGCTCTACCTCCAGCGACCCGGAATAGGAAAAGAGCCGAGTCGCGTCTCCGCTGGTTCTATGCAGCCTCCTCCCAGCGCCAGCGACGACCGCCGGTCGTGCTGCCGGCTCCGCTCTCCTTGCTGCTTGCACGTGAAAGTCCTGGGGGTCTAGAGCCGAAGGGAACCTGGTCCAGAAGCATATCCTGGGGTAAAAAAAAGGGGGGGAATCCGAGAATTATGCCGACGATGCCTTGTTTTTAGAAAACCCTAATGAAAACCCATGATGCTAAGAGAAAAAATCCCAAGGGGGAGCTGAGCCGTGGCCATTTAGCTGGCGGCACCATGTTCCTCCCTCTCAACTGTGGCCGTCAAAGTATGGATTATACACTTTAATCCCCAACTTTTGACCTGTTCCATCTATAGACTCCAGTAAAGTTTATTTGTATATTTAATGCAAATGCATTCTAATCGTGCAGTCTTATTTTTAGCACAAACATTTGAAATATTACTTTTAGAAAGTGGCCTTTACCGGGCCTGAAGCTACGGTTGGCTAATTCACCGTAACTCTCCAGCAAAGCTCCAGCATGTACTTGGACTCAAGGTGGTGTGAAAGAAGTGATAAAACTGCTCCACAGAGCAGAGGAAATGGCCTGAGTATGCAAAGGTATTTTTCTTCCCCTTGCAGGGTGACCAGTTAGGAAGGATCCAGGAATTGTATTACATTGAAAGGTTTATAGTGGGCAAACAGGAACTGCTGAAAAAGTGGGTAGGGTTCTCTCAAGAACATTTTCCCCATTGATTAGGGAGGAGGCGGGAATCACCTGCACCCACTAGGAAATGTCAACCAGAAAGGCAGCACCCAAGACACCCTCGTTAGAAACCTTTTTAAACCTGCAGAAGAGGAAGAGGATCAGGAGGTTCAGTCCCAGAAGAACTAGAACCAGGAGAAAAAAACTCAAGCTGGCCAAAAGGACTGTGGACCAGGAGGACAAGTACAGGGTACCGGAGACAAATCAATCAGAATGACAAAGACTGAGAGGAGAAAGGCCAGGGAGCAGCAGAAGAAAGGAGCAAGGCCAGGTTATCCAAGGAGTAAGGAAGAGAATAAGAGCCAGTACCAAATGAGCCAAAGGGAAAATGGGAATTGAATAAGGAGAACCACAAAAACCATATACAGGAATAAAAGGCCAATTGGAACCTAGTTGAGGTGGGCTAGGAGGATGAGTAACAAGACAAGGACCTAGAGAAGTAACAAGACCAGAAGGACCAAGACCATAATACCAGAAGGATCAAGAACTTGAGGATTGGGATTAGGAGGAGCTGGAAGGCCCGAACCAGAAGGACCAGCATCAGGAAGATAAACACTTAAAGGACCAGTTGAATCCAGAGGCAAAGGAATAGGATGAGGCATAGAAGAGACAGAGACTAGACTTGATCCAAGTTGACTGAGAATAAGGCCTGGACCAGAGCATCACAACCAGGATGAGCATTGCAAGTAAAACCAGGACCAGTGGGGGCAAGAGGACTAAGAGAATCAAAGCTAAGTGGGCCAGGGCCATGGAACTCACAAGGCAGACAAGAAGGATGGGGGGGACCTGAAATGTCAGGAGTAGGACCAGGAGGACTAGGTTGAGGAGGAACAGAATCAGCAAACAATCACAGACGAGGACCAGGAGAAGAAATAGACAGAAAGCCAAGAAGAGGAGGACGTTCAGAAGTTAAAATTAAATTATGCTAAAAAAATCAGTTGAAAGATTGCCTAATAAAATACCACTTTTTGGTCAGTATGCTGTAAAATAAGCACGATAAACGTTTCTTGTGCAGGTGAGTTATGAGTCTTTTCAACTCACATTCCATAGGAAGGAGCAACGTGCCGGAATATTTTATCAATGTCATACATGCTAGATCCTCAAAGCAAAATCATCACTGTGATCACCACAGTCATATGTGATGTTATCAGCAAAGTCATCAATGACGTAATTGAAATGGCATTGGTGATGCCAACAATGATGTAATTGATAAGTCATCAGTGATGCAACGTGTGTGTTCATGTGAAGTGGGCAATTTATGTTTTATGTAGCCAAACAAACATGGCGCCTTTAAGATTTTGTTCTGTGACAGAACCTCACTTTAACTGTGTTTTTCGTGGGATTTCTGATATTTTATTACACATATGTTAAAGTTTTTCAGTAAAGGAAACCCTAACTTATCCTTAGCAAAAATTCTTCAGTTAATATATTGCTGCTTTCACGAGAGACTTCAACCATCCCTGTGCTTTTGTATGTAACCATTTCAAATTCTCTGTGTGCCTAACCATCACTTCTCAAAGGCTTAGGTTGTCTCAAGGTGCAGGAACCATGTAGGTAAGATCTGTGCAGGTCAACCTGCATTTAGCCTTCAGGGGTGTTCAGTGTGCTCTTGTGTACTTGAGACAGGGCCTAAGCCAACCATCCCATATGCTATTGAATCTGCTGTACACGGTGTCCAACCATGAACAGAAGGCTCTGTTCTCACTGATTTCCCTATGGCAAAGGCTCGCATAAACCTCATGTATCACTGAATCAGCTGTGCATTACTTGCTTAAGGGGATGATTCATGACTGTCTGAAAGTAAATAAAGCTCCTCTTCATGAGACAGAAAAGGTGAAGATCTCACAAGCGAGCTATCCATATGTCAACCATGTGGAGCCTTGTCCATCTAATGCTAGTATTGTAGAAAGAGGTGAGATCTACCTTCAAGAGTACACTGCATGGAAAGTGGCCACTCAAGGAGGATCAACTGTATTCTCAAGTATTTAACGACTAGGAGACGTGACAGAGCTTCAATTTCACCCTGAGAGGAAGACTCCATGGAACCATTCAGGTTCTAGTCCTTCTTCAACAGATGTGCAGCACAAGATACAGAGATGTGTTAGAGAACTTACTATTTGCAGGTAACAATATCTGGGGCTGCATGTTGCCGCAAGCCAGTGTTGTAATACTGTTCATCACTGAAAGCATAACCAAGCCTATTTGGTAAGGCCGGGTATATGGGACCTCTGCACACTAGCAAAAAAGTTGGTTCTTCCTGATACTTATTAAGCATGGGCGAATTTTGCGAATTCGCGGTTCGCTAATTTGCATATTCACGAATTCGCAATCCGCGAAATCCACGAACTCTCGCAAATTTGCAGTTTTTTCTTTTTTTTTGTGTTCGCAAGGATTTCTGCCAGTTCACAAGGGTTTTGTACCAGTTCGCAAATGCGAACTTACTTGTCGGGTGGCAACGGTCGCGACTATGTTGTTTCTACGTCTGGTTCATCACAGCACCCTCTGTTTCACCACTGCCACCCTCTGGTTTACCCATGCCACCCTCTGGTACATCACTGATGCCCTCTGATACATCACTGCCACCCTCTGGTTCATCACTGTAGATTATGGGTGGAAAAGGCAGCACACCTGCCCTGCTTCAACTGACATGAATTAATTTGGGGTTAATTAATGTGTCACTGAGTCTGGCACCTGCTTCCTTACCTGTAATTGCTTTCTGTTGTAGTGCAATTTTTTTTCACAGGACCTTTGTGGCCTACTTGTAGCTATTCTCTGAGCCTGCTGTGAGGGTCAGAGCTGGGTCATAGAATAGTTGCAAGTAGGCAACTGAACTCTGGAGGGGGCCCTCAGGAAGCACTACAGGGATTGGTTACTAATGATGAGGTTGAACTTTTGCACCTGCTAAGTGCTTTCAGTCTTGCAAAAATCGTTTTCCTGCAATTTCGCGGGATTCGCGGGGCGCGAATTTGCGCGAGATCGAATTCGTATGCCGCGAATTCGTGCGAATATGCGTTTTGTTTTTTTGCGGCACGTTAGTTCGCAAGGTTTTGTGCGTTTTAGCGAGCCGCTTGTAGCGCAACAGCGCAAAGTTACCCTCATGGTCGTTAACGGGCGCAGCCATTTTGTTTGCGTGACGTATTTCCGTTTCCGGGCGCTATGTGTAATCTCGCAAAGTGTGCGGCTCGCTAGTACAAGTTTGCGTGTGATCGCGAGGAAAATCTGGCGCAAACTTACCCACGCGGTCGTGAACGGGCACGGCCATCTTGTTTTTCATTCATTGCTATCGTTCTGGGCATGCTTTCTGTATCCTCTGTCAATCTCTTTCATCCTTTGCTTGTTTGAATTTTTTTAAAATCTTTTTTACTTATTATCTATCCCTCTATTTTTCTAGCTCTATATTTTTGTGTTTTCTACTACTTTTGGTTAATTTTAAACTACTTTTTTAAACTCTTTTCATTTTTTCTTCCCTATTCTATTTCTTCTTTATTATTTACCTTCCCTTCTGCCCAGACCATGGTAAAGGGAGACGGGAAGCAGCCTGAGAAGGGGAAGAGTCCCGCACCCCGTGCCCGGCTCCCGTGCGGGCGTTTGAGGGGGGTGACAGTCACAGCCCGGGAGATCTTCAGCGCGGAGGAGGTGGCTGCACTAGTCTTTTATGTCCAGCGCCGCCTCCCCAGGAACCATCATGGCAGGCGGCAAGATCGCCAGCGGCTACGGGATCCGGGAGCAACGGAAGCGGTGGTAGAAGGTGTGCCGGGCCATGTACCAACACTCTCGGGTCCGGCGCACCAACAACCAGGCCACCCACCGTTGGAAGGATCTCCTGGACCGGGAAAGCGACTTGATCGACCTGCTCGGCCTCAAGATCCCCGGGCTTGGTGAGTAGTAGTAGCTATTTCTTCACTACTCTGTTTTCTCCTGCTCTGTGTGTTATTATATTGCAAATTTTTGTTTTTTACCAAGAGCAATAATGCTGCTGATTACATTGTAGGTAAATTATATTTCAAAATCTTCTGTGCATTTCAGGTGCATTGCTCTCCTTCTCAGTAGCGTTGCTACTATGCCTATTTGTTTTCGATTTTGTGTTCATTTCATTGGCCTGAGAAATTATGTATGAGTGTAGTTTAAAGAACTACGTAATGCTAGACACTAAGGGTCAGATTTTTAATTACCCACGCATTCCTGCAAAGTAGCAGGGATGCGCCAGTAATTGTGCCCCACGCCACCACCACCCATGGTGCGCCGTATTTACAATGCGGCGCACCATGGGCCCAAAACGTCACCGAAGCGTTACGCATCTGTGCCATAAAGGCGGCGCATTGCTGGAGTTGCGTCGCAACGATGGCGCAGCTCCAGCAATGCTCTGGGGTGCCCTATCTCCCCAATGCTGCATCAAGCCGTACTTCTGCTTCAAGCAGGCGCAGGGTTTGAGTCACGCATCATTGTCCTAAAAGTGACTGATTGAAATCTTGTAGATTTCCATCAGCCACTTCTAGGATGCGTTCCTGCGCAGGATGGCCCTTCCTTGCGCCGGAACGCCCCCTGATGGCGCAGTGCTTTACAACGTGATGCATCTCCCATATGCGTCACGTTGTTAATATACGCCGCACCATGGCACCTCTTTTGTTCTGCCGCTGCGTCACAAAAGTCACGCAACAACGGAGCAAAAGACCCGCAAGGGGCTTGTAAATCTGCCCCTACAGACTCAAGTCCAGTCCTTCCTTTGTACACCTGGCAATAAGAAGAAATAGTGGTGGTGGATTGATAGTTTGAGTATTTTAATGACTGGTTAATGTAGTAGGAAACTTTTTAGTGTTGTCGCTGATCTGCAATCACAATGGAGTTTGTCTGTCACTTCGCGTGCTGCGGACTGCTGCCTGCCAGTCCTAGGCGAACCTTTTTAGTAGTTTGTTTAGTGAGTTACATAACTTTCCAAGTCGACGGTCCGCAAATCAAGCAATACTAATATCATAGTACACCACATGAGATCGGTCAATATATCCCGTGGAATAGTTGTCTATTTGCTATTTCGCCAAAATATTTTGTTATTGTTCTTTTGTAATGTTTGATTTGGTTGACAACAATCATCCATGTTTTCGGGTCTTTCTTTCATGTTGTACATCAGCTCCCCCCAAGGGCAAGAGGACATTGGAGGAGGCTGCTGTTGCTGAACAAGGCCAGGATCGGTCAGGCGAGGGCTCCTTTGCTGGCCCCGGTAAGTTTTAATTTTAATATAGAGAACCTATTTTTTCCTAGCGTTCCTCATTCGATTTTTTCTAAATCGTCTTTGATCTTCTTGTAGACTGTATCTAAATTCTTATCCTGCCTCGACTATGACTCCCTGTGGTATTACTAGATTATTCTTATTAGTCTGTCTGTGTAGCTAACGAAGATAGCACATTTGGCAAAAGGTGTTAAATGAAACTCCCATTCTAGTCAGCAATAGCTCTATGCACTGAGTGCAGTCCTCTGGGATTGTCCATAATGTATTTTCAAGTCTTCTAAATGTTTATGCTTTGACAATTACCAACAATAAAAAGGTGAATGACCACCAAGAAAGAATAAGATACTAGTTTACTTTTGGTTTGGATAGGAGGACAATCCATACTACTACTGTTGCAGGGACAAATCTGCACAAACAGAACTATGGACACTAAATAGTGCATTGTTTATCAATTATAATAGGCGCAGGTAGACTTTCCACATACCTCAGTGATATCAGTCTTTGAAGAACCCCCAATCTCCTTACTGACTAGATAGTGTGGCAGAGTCATTTAGCTCCTGAATTCATTGATGATTGATCCCCAATGATGATTATCCAGCGCAGGACAAGAGTACGGTGTTAGAGTCCAGAAGTGTCAGAGACACGGACTCATGCTTGCAAATTGCAAAACCTTTTGCTCATTCACTCTTGACCAAAAACCACAGAGTCTATTTAAGTTTTAAAGCTTTATTAAAGTAAAAATATTTATTAAAATCAAGCTTGTCATAAAACATAAACGGTTGATTAAAAATGGAAAAGTGCTTATAGTGATTTATTTCACACATTTATTTTGGCCGAGCTGAGCCCTCACCTGGTTTGAACGTAAAAAAAATTTTTGGTGCTGAATCGTTGGTCCCTCTGTCCTAGTGATGATGATTTGTTCTTAGAAGTGAAGCTTCTGTCTATTATGAGAAAAATGGTGCATGTTAAAAAGCAAGCATTCATCAGTTGTGCCAAAAAGTGCAGCAAGACAACACCCTTCCCTAGAAAAAGGGACATTTTTACTTTAGAGTAGACAGTCACAAATTATTAGATTGGTTTCTGTATTCACATTTCTTCATTCCTAGACAAAATACTAGTGAGTGGTGAATGTCTATGACATCTAACATTCTTAAATGTACTTTGTAGGTGGAACATCTGGTGCTGGGCCCAGCGCGGAGGTGGAGGAGGAAAGCTCTGGGGAGGAGGCGGTGCAAGTGCCGGACCAAACTGCTGTGCGGGTTGCCACGGTAGTGGCGGGCAGTGGTAAGCTGTTATATTCCTTACTTATTGAGATTGCAGACTGCATAGTGTGCTCCCCGTGAGAAAACGTACGGTTTGTCCAGATGAGAGATATGAAGAAGAATGATTGACATATAGTTTGAATGGATGGATGCCTGGATCATGGTACTATCTGACTCTTAGATAGCCTATGTGTATCTAGAGAGAGTAGACGGTCACTGGATGAACTAAGTGTTACTTTGAAGAGCATGTAACACCGCACCCGCACGTCCGTCCCAGTGTAGGAAAGGCAAGGAAAAGAAGTTGTAATTTTGTCTGAATACTACCATGAATAGTAGCAGTAGTTTATATTGCAAGCACAGCATATATCCGGCTATTACGATGGCCACTCACTACCTCTGTTAATAAGTTTAGTAGAACTCGGTCATTCATGTGCGGATGTATCACTGTTCACTCAATAAAAAGCAAAGCACCTAAAGTCATCCCATAAGTAAGCAAATACATACCATGTGCAGTGATAGATAATCAGATTATTTATCTTCTTCATTTTCCTTTTCTAGTATTAATTGGCACTGTAGGGTGAAAGTTAAATTAATTAAGCAGTAGCCCTTGTAACAGAGCATTCTCAGTGCCACCCATAATAGAAAAGTAAGAGCATCACCACCTGCATGTACTGGACTGGTACAGTAACGCAAGTCTGTCTCACTCATCATGGCAGGCATCTGTTTTTCTCGGGTGCAAGTTGACTGCGCTGGCATTATGCCGGCTTGCAGAAGTTAACGTACCAATTTTGCTAAACAAGAGAGAAGAAGAAGAATAAGACTGGTGTACTGTCATAGTCGACTCTAATGGAGTGAGTCCATAGTGCTCGTAGAATTGATTCCTTAAACTCCTACTAATGTTAGAGCAAGGATGAAGAAGTGGGAGGTTAGATAGATGCTGGCCACAATAGTTATGTACTGCGCTTGCAAGTTGCTAGGTCTACTGTGACACAACTTTCTGCTGAATCATTTTGTGTTAATCTTAAAGAGCATTGGTTACAGACTATCAGCATGATTCATCAAAGGTAATTGCGCTTGCAAAGGGCCAGATTCTGAGAATCTGACCCTTTGCGAGTGCGATTTTTGCATTTGGTATTCATCATCCCAAATGCAAAAATCGCTATTACCGAAATCGCATATTTGCGAGGAATTGGATTTAAGGAATCTCTAATAGAGATTCCTTAAATGCAATTCATCAACCAATTAGAAATTGCGAAATCGCAATATTTGGTCGCAATTTACCACCAAGTCTGACTTGGTGGTAAATTGCGAAAAAAGAGTAAAAAGCACTTTAGTGCATTTTTTTCTTTTTCATGTTACACACACACTAGGGGTGGGCGGCCAGCTACGCTCCGTGCACGGAGTGTGCGTAGTGCCGCCTACTCCGCATTTTGCGGAGCGGGCGTAGCCAGGCGGCACTACGCACGCTCCGCAGACGGAGCGTAGCTGGCCGCCACCCGCCTCCCTCCCGCCCTCCCTAAATACTTTAAATTAAAGGAATACATTAATTTAAAACGCACTTACCTTGCCCGCCGCGTCCCCGGGGCTCGCTATCTTCCGTCTTCCGTCTTCTTTACTAATGCGCATGCGCGGGCGGCCGCGCATGCGCATTTTCTCGTGAGAAATGCGCATGCGCGGCCGTCCGCGCATGCGCATTAGTAAAGAAGACGGAAGATAGCGAGCCCCGGGGACGCGGCGGGCAGCGGCGGGCAAGGTAAGTGCTTTTTAAATTAATTTATTCCTTTAATTTAAAGTATTTAGGGAGGGCGGAGGCGGGAGGCGGGTGGCGGGGCTGGCGGCCAGTGGTGTTTGCGGAGTGGGGCTACGCGGAGTGCGGAGGTGGGCGTAGTTTCTCGCCCACTTCGCGTAGCTCCGCGAAGCCCCACTCCGCCAACTCCGCTCAGGGTTAACACACACACATGTCCTTTGGACTTCTGTGTGCGCAACACCTGTTCAAATGTGCATTTAAGGGGTGCTACAGGGTGTCCTTTGGACACCCCTGGCACCCTTCAAATCGCTATCTTATTTGCGAATAGCAAATTGCTAATCGCAAATAAGGAATACTCCCCATTCATTCCTATGGGCCTTTTGGCCCATAGGAATGAATGGGGAGTTTTTCCTTATTTGCGATTAGCAATTTGCTAATCGCAAATAAGGAATGTGTAGGAATTGCATTTTTATTTTGCGATTCCTACATGAATACCGTTTTGCGAGTCTGGAATAGCGATTGCTTATGAATCGCTATTTCAGACTCGCAAAACGGCCCACTGATGAATCAGGCTATATGTCTTTCTTTCTTCATATAGATGCTCCTTCCAAACCAACATGGAAGGAGCTAGCTAAAAGGGCCCGGCAATGGAGGCTGGAGGCCACTTTTGCCAAATATCGGTGGCTGGTGGCCCAGGAGGAGGAGGACACGCAGACTAGTACTTCAACAACATCCACGGCAACACCTGCATCCTCCTCCGTGCTCCCTGGGTCATCCAGTCAGCGCAGCAGGTCTCCAGCGGTACGGAGCCGGGGTACCGCAGCCACCCGCCACCGCCGAGCAGCAAAGAAATCAGCTGCCCCCCACAGCAGTTGTAAAAAAAGGATGCACCGCCTTTCCCTGAGGGTTTCCTACCTCGAGCAGGAGCTCCTCAACACCGAAACCCTGCTCGAGACCCTCCGCAAGGAGCATGCCGACCTGGCCCGAAAAGTCAACAGCAGCCAGCAGTAGGAGGAGGCTGTCCGTTGCCCCTTTTTTAAAGACTTCTAGAGGGTGGGAATTGGGAGTTGGGTTTTCTACTTTTTTGGACTTACTTTTCAGGGACATTCGTTGGGGTTCGGGAGGGGGGGTGGGTTGGGTCTTGCGGAGATTATTTATGTTAGGGATATATAAATATACTTTAAACTTTATCTTAGCATACGTGTTTTTTACTGCTTTTGAGGCTGGTGGGTGGTGGTTTATCAGTCCAGAAACTTAAGTGGCATCTTGATTCAAGTTGTGTAAGTCCTAATGGCCCAAATGTTTTCTAAACTAAGTGCCTCTCACAGATTAAGGGAATTCAATAGTCCTAGGACCGTCAGTCTCTCGTCTCTCCTAATGCTCCATTATACTACCTCCCCCCAAACGCTTACCTTACCTGTAATTTGTGTTTGGAAATAGGGCTAGGCACAGGGCTGGCTGCACGTGAAATGGTGATTAAGGTTGGCAATCCTGGGCGGATGAAATGTCATCATTGCGGTGGTACTTGTGGTGTTACACAGTGGCAGTTGCAGCATCTGAAAAAAAAGAAAATGAAACCTTGTTTGTCCTTACCGTAGCATTAGAATGGTACGATAGAGAATATAGCAGGTGACAGTACACTAGAACAGTGCCACGATGTAGCCTAACAAATGGTAAAGTATTGAAAGTATAACTAGTACTTGCGTTAAATTTCTTTGACATTGGCTACTACTACAAGAAATAGTACTGAAGGTGAAGGACACAGCAGCGTAATAATTTGCCACGTGTAGGAGGAGGATGTTCTTGATGACCATTCAAGTTGATGGCGCACATGAAAATCAAGCTGAGTAAGAATAGAATATATCCTCGGATTCCTTCACCAGCCTGTTGCTATGACCTTATCCTCCCCAGCAAGTGTGTGGAATTATTGCTGTCATTTAGTCACACATCAATCAAAACCACACAGCCCGGGGGAAGAGGGTTAGGGTTTGGAAAATGGATGGGAATGGTTTTTTTTCGGAAAGTTTTGTTGAGAGAAGAAAAAAAAGCACAGCATGGACAAACAATAATTGAAGATAAAGAAATCTTTGGGTACAAAGCTAACCATAAATCTTTTAAGTGACATAAAGGAAGTGCATGCACTGCTGCATGCATGGTCACTGAGAAGTAAGGAGTACTTTCGACAACCGTGAATGAAAGAATGCAACAGTACAGGGCTGCAGTAATAAATATGCGTTTTCACTTGCCTATCTCTGCACTCAGAGAAACACTTCATATATTGAATTAGGTTTGAAAAATAGCAGAAGTAAAACCTATACAATGGCTGTAGGGATGAATTTTGAAGCAGAGATCAAAGAAATGCAGAGTCACACTCATAGAAGTTCACAGCAATAACATTACTTAAAAGATAATTAGAAAAGAACGGATACTGTATCTGTATGTTGTTGTAGTTGTCCTGTTGAATTTGGGAAGTTGTAAGATGCATCCAACCATTCCTCTTATTAGCGTGACTCCCCCATTCCATCTGACGCTCCGTCCATCAATGTTGGTGACCAGAAGACACCCTGTCCACTGCCTGCCTGGCGGATGCTGAATTGCGGCTTGCTAATGTGAAGCCTGACTTCATCCTTTTCCCATTGCGCAGGCTGAAACCTGGCCTGTAATTATTGATGGAAAAACAGAAAGTGATATTAGAACACCACTGACAAATAAATATAAGGAATGTACGCTGTGTAGTGCAAAAAGTCACACTTTGAGTTTCCTAATAGACAGTACAATATTTTTGAAAATGCGTACTCTGTCTGAGTCTCCTTTTGAAGGATAAATAAGTATGGGCAAATTAAATTAGCAGATCTTTCCCCTCAAGCTAGGTGTACTGTAAACTGTGTTTTAGAACAAAATTAGACCTTCCCAGCAGTGCTCCCAGACCCTTACTAAACCCAGTCGCAAAAATGTAGAAGACCCCCAATCAGATCTCAAAAAAGCAGCCCTAGTAGAAAATGGTGACAAAACGTACTTTGAAAGTAAAGTAGGCCCAAATCCCCCCTTACCCACCGTGGATTGTATTCAAACCACTTGCAAGCAAGCAAAGTATCCATACCCAGCATCGCTCCAAGACTCGCAAACCCCGCCACAAACAGCCCCCCGCCCAAACACATGCAATACAATACTGCTAACCCTAACAAACCCTAAGTTAAGAATAGTGGCAAACGCTTTCTTTAACTAGGCCAAATCCCCCCTTTCCCACCATGGATTTTCTTCAAACCACTTGCAACCCAAATTACACATTCCCATGAGTGGTCTAAGACCCCAGAACTCAGTTGCAAAAATCTAGAACACCCCGAAACACATGCAATCCTGCTGCTAGTGCTAACCCTAACAAGCCCTAAGTTAATGTGCCAAAACGCTTTTCAGCATGGATTTTCTCCAAACCACTTTTATCCGGTATTAGACCTTCCCAGCGATGCCCCAAGACCTGCCAACCCACCCACAAAAAAGCAGAACTCCCCCATACAGGCAAAACTCAAAAATGGAAAATCTCATAATTAGAATATTTTCGGCCTTCTTTCAATTCTGTCCAAACGCGCTGTGCAGCTAGGCCCTAACTCCCCTTTTCCACCATGGATTTCCTGAAAAACAAATGCAATCCACATTAGACTGTGCCAGCAGTGCTCCCAGACCCCAAAACCCACCCACAACAACCTAAAAGCCCGCCAAACAGCACCCCAAAGACAAGCAAGTGATCAAAAGGGCAAAATCTTTTTCTGCTCCGATTTTGTCCAAACCACTTTTATCCGGTATTAGAGCTTCCCAGCAATGGCCCCAGAGCCGCCAACCCAGGCGGAAACAAGTAGAAGACCCCCAAACAGCCAAAAAGCAAAACTATAAAAATTCCAATTTCCAAAATCACTCCGCGCGCGCTCTACAGCTAGGCCCTAACTCCCCTTTGCCAGCATTGATTTGCTTCAAACCTCTTGTAATCAAAAGTATCCATACCCAGCAGTGCTCCCAGACCCCAAAACCCACCACCAAACACCAGGAACCCCCCCAAACAGGCCCCCGAAAACATGACAGTGAGCAAAAATGCAAAAACTTTTTCAACTCTAATTTTCACCAAACCACTTTTATCCGGTATTAGACCTTCCCAGCAATGTCCCAAGACCCGCCAACCCACCCGCAAAAAAGCACAACACCCCCAAACAGGCAAAAAGCAAAAATGGAAAATCTCATACTTACAATATTTTTCGGCCTTCTGTCCAAACTCGCTGTGCAGCTCGGTCAAAACTCCACTTTTCCACCATGGATGTCCTGGAAAACAAATGCAATCAACATTAGACTGTGCCAGCAGTGCTCCCAGACCTCAAAACCCACCCCAAACACCAGGAACCCACCCAAACAGGCCCCCGAAAACATGATAGTGAGCAAAAAGGCAAAAACTTTTTCAACTCTGATTTTCTCCAAAACACTTTTATCCGGTATTAGACCTTCCCAGCAATGCCCCAAGACCCGCCAACCCACCCACAAAAAAGCACAACACCCCCAAACAGGCAAAAATGGAAAATCTCATACATACAATATTTTTCGGCCTTCTGTCCAAACGCGCTGTGCAGCTAGATCATAACTCCACTTTTCCACCATGGATGTCCTGGAAAGCAAATACAATCAACATTAGACTGTGCCAGCAGTGCTCCCAGACCCCAAAACCCACCCCCAAACACCAGGAACCCACCCAAACAGGCCCCTGAAAACAGGATAGTGAGCAAAAAAGCAAAAACTTTTTCAACTCTGATTTTCTCCAAAACACTTTTATCCGGTATTAGACCTTTCCAGCAATGGCACCAGAGCCGCCAACCCAGGCGGAAACAAGTAGAAGACCCCCAAACAGCCAAAAAGCAAAACTACAAAAATGGGGACTTAGTAATTGTCAGGCAAATTTCCAAAATCACTCCGCGCGCGCTCTGCAGCTAGGCCCTAATCCCCTTTGCCAGCATTGATTTGCTTCAAACCTCTTGCAATCAAAAGTATATATACCCAGCAGTGCTCTCAGACCCCAAAACCCACCCCAAACACCAGTAACCCCCCGAAACAGGCCCCTGAAAACATGATAGTGAGCAAAAAGGCAATACAAATTTCAACTCTGATTTTCTCCAAACCACTTTTATCCGGTATTAGACCTTCCCAGCAATGCCCCAAGACCCGCCAACCGACCCGCAAAAAAGCACAACACCCCCAAACAGGCAAAAAGCAAAAATGGAAAATCTCATACCTACAATATTTTTCGGCCTTCTGTCCAAACGCGCTGTGCAGCTAGGACATAACTGCACTTTTCCACCATGGATGTCCTGAAAAACAAATGCAATCAACATTAGACTGTGCCAGCAGTGCTCCCAGACCCCAAAACCCACCCCCAAACACCAGGAACCCACCCAAATAGGGCCCCGAAAACATGATAGTGAGCAAAAAGGCAAAAACCTTTTCAACTCTGATTTTCTCCAAAACACTTTTATCCGGTATTAGACCTTCCCAGCAATGGTCCCAGACCCGTCAACTTACCCGCAAAGAAGTAGAACACCCCCACAAGTGCAGAGTCTTTCTTCATTGGGCGTAATCCAGCCATCTGCTTTGAGGGAAATAGGACTTTGGAGGAGGAGGATAGAGGAGCATGTTCTTGTGAACTTGTGAACCTGAGGAATGCAGACCTTCAAATCAATAAGCAAATAAGTGTAGACAGTTCTGCTGATGGGCTTGTTTCTGTGATTAGGTGATTAACGTTTTTTAATATATATTTTGCAAAACAAAGAAAGACAGACACACAGGAATAAAAGTGAATAAGGATGAAAAAGAAAGTTATTGATTCATTGGCTCATTTTCAGGGCTCGGTGTCAGGGAAGAAGAGTTCGTACTCATACTCTGCGAATTCAGGAGGGAGTAGGTCACCTAATAGAGAAGAACTTCCCTCATCTAAGTTGGTGTCCTCCTTGTCTTCTTCCTGCGTGTATTCTCGTATTTTGTAATTTGGTGGTATGAGGTGCTGATTCATCTTGATCATTGTTAACCTCTCCACATTTTTGGGCGAGAGGCGGGTCCTTTTGCAAGTTACAATGCCACCAGCAGCACTGAAAACACGTTCAGAAGACAAGCTTGCGAGTGAGCAAGACAAGTAATTTATAGCCAGGTTGTAGATCTCTGGCCACAATTCTTTTTTCCCATGCCAATACGCCAATGGGTCATCCTGAACATAGACCTCTGTTGAGTCATTCAGATAGTCCTGCACCATCGACTCAAGGTTCTCCACAGTTCCTCCACTTTGCTTAATTTTTGCTGGGACCTTTTGAGAAGCAAACCCAAGCTGAGTTAGCCAATCCTCTTCTTCACACAAAGTTACTGTTGTGTCTGTTGCAGATGATCCGGTTGCTGGTGTCTTTAATGGCTGAGAGGGAAAATCACTCACTTCTGCCACAGCCACAGGTGCAGAAGTGGATTCTTTTGACTCCGAATGGCCTGCTGATGCTGATGTACTGCCTTTTCCTTCAATTTCCTGCTGTTCTCTTTCAAACCTCAAACCTGACACAGCTAGCCAACGTTTGTACTTTGTAACTTCTGCGTCATCAAAAGGAAAGAATACTCTGCCTGCCAGTGCCTTTTTGTACCATGGATCCAGAATAGTAGCACAAATGTAATGCTGTTCTGTGTGGATGTTTTGAAGACGTTCATCGCAAAGTAGGCGCTCTAATAATTTCTCCGCCAAATCAAAAGCTTCTTGCTTTTTTCGTCTTTTTGAAACGTAGAAGACACCGCCTTCAGTTGGTGCTCTAGCATGCGCAACTATGGGATAGCTTTTCCCAATTTACAGTCCTCCCTGCTGACTGCACGCATGAAGACCTCAAAAGGATGAAGCATGTCTGTCAGGCTTTGAACTAGCTTCCATTGCTCCGCATGTATCCTCAGGTCCTTCATAGCTGCACCCTGTGTAAAGAAATACTGATCGACTTCCGCACACTGCTCATACAGACGCTCAAGCATGTAGAAGGTTGAGTTCCAACGTGTTGCCACCTCCTGGATGAGTGCTTTCACTGGCAGTTTAGGTTGATGTAGCAGGACCCTCAGATGCTTCCAAGCCTTAAAAGAATGGCTGAAATGTGTGCACATTCTTCGGCAGGTGGTCAGTAACTCGCACACTGGACTTTCTTCACTCAATAATTTTTTAACAACCAGGTTTATACAGTGTGCCAAACACGGCACTCTGAAATAGTTACCCATATCCATGGCCTTAACTACATTGGCGCCATTATCCGTGGAAACATAACCAATCTTGCGTTTCATTGGGGACAGCCATTGAAAGACCTTTGTGTTAAATTCATGCAAAATGTTTTCTCCTGTATGACTTTTCTCCACGCCAAACATGGCTAGTGTTGCATGTTTCCGAGCAGCTTTAAAAACGTTGTCCAGGTCAACACCTGCCCATAGCTTTGCTGTAACCCCTGAAAAAGAGACCCAGTGTGCAGTGATGCACATGTAATCAGTGGCTGCGCAACTGGTCCACATGTCTGTTGTCAGATGTATAGTGTGAACAGCACTCTTCTACAAAGCTGCCCCAATCACCTCCAGCACATCTTCATGTAGTGCTGGAACCGCAACTCTGGCAAAATAGAACAGGCTAGGGACCTTCCATTTAGGGCAGAGCGTTGCCACTAATTCAAGAAAACCAACCCCTTCCAAAAAAGAATAAGGCAGAAGGTCCAGAGCTAGAATTTTAGCCAGCTTAGTGTTATACAGACGCGTCATTGGGTGGTTGCGTTCAAATGGCGCATCTGAAAACAACATGCTTCTAATGGTGGGCTGGATGATGATTTTACGGGATGATGATGATGATGACTTCTTCGACCCAGTTACGCTCGGTGATGATGAACTTTTTCGCATTGGTGTCTCACTCTCTCCCACACTCTTAGTGTGGCTCACAGGGGGTGTGCTGCTGACAGGGGTACTGGGTGTAAGTGAAGAAATGTTTGACGCTTCTTCCTCCTCGTCTTCATCAGATGAAACATCAACGGATACAGTTTGTTGACTTGCAATTCGGGCTTCCTTGATCTCCTTTAGGTGCGCATGCCATTTGACAGTGTGCTGTCTCTCAAGATGACCTCTCTGGCCTCCGGTACCATAGTTGGTACCAAGCTTACCACGACTAACTGCAACCTTACAAATGGTACAAATGGCTATGTTTTCCCTTGTTGTGCTAACACTAAAGAAGTCCCAAACTGCGGTCTTCAAATGTCTGTGGGGGGCAGAGGAGGCGATACTGGTCATGCTAATGCCAGATGAAGTGGAGGATGTGTGTTGCCGAACTTTACTACGTTGTGCACTTGCAGCACCACTAATTGAGGAAATGGAGGTCGTGGTGGATGGAGGTCCCTTCTGGTGAGAAAATATGGAAGCGGTAGGTGGTGATGTACTAGTTAACTGCAATGGTGGTGGTCCCATTCCCAAGTCACCAACATCACGCTCAGCAGCATTTCGGGCTAGGGTAAAAATGTCTGTTTGCTGCATGCCCGCTGAGCCTGGAGTGACGTTTATGATGACTGCGTCGTCGTCGTGAGAGTCTTCATCAGCAGGAGTAGTATACGCCACTTCTTCTTCAGCGTCATCATCACACTCCATAAGTACGAGAGTTTCGGGTACCTTCCTTTTACGCTTAGCTACCTTTGTCAGATCATGGTGTGCCTCACTCTCAGAGGGCAGTGGTGGTTCCCAATTTAGATACATATCATCAGAAGAAAGGGGGCTTGAAGAAGATGTAGACACCATCCTTGATATTTTCCTTGCTAGGGATCTGGAAGACAATGAAGGATCAGGAGGAGTGGCTTCATCAAATGATACCTCGGCTTGAATGTCAATTTCCTGATGTGCCCCTACTTCGGGAGGAACAACTATTGTGGGCACTTGTGAAGCTCCATGCACCTCTGCTTGCGCATCTCCTTGCGCTGCCTCTCCTTCCACATGTACTTGGGCTTGTACTTGCACATGTGGTTGTTGTTGCGGCTGTGGTTGTTGAACACTCGTCAGATGAGCTACAACAACCTGTGTTGATTGAGGGATGCAGCTACTTTCTTGCGATGAGCCAACATCACTGGTCGATGGAGATTGAACAAGTAGACTGGCTGCCTCTAAAGCACTCAAGGGCTTCGACTTAAGTTGGCGTGGTGGTGGTGGCACTGAGCCCAATGGAGCGGGGGTGCTGCTCCCAGCTTGGTCCCCAGCAGATCCCGCTGCTGCTGCAGGCGTACTTTTTTTTTATTCCTAAAAAATGTGGCGGGCGGCACACCAGTCTCCTTGGTAAGTGGCCCACTTGTTTCTTCTGCTCCTTACTGGCAACTTTCTTGCTGGAGGAGCTACGGGGAACTTTTTTTGGGCCATCTTCTTCAGATGTCAGAACAGCAGGCCGCAGTTCCACGAGTTGCAGAGTTGTCTTGTCTGTGGCTACACGTGACATTGCGTGACGTTATGCTGCACACACCGCTGCAGGACTTCTTCCTGGCACTGGCGGTTCTCTTGTGCACCTAAAAGCAATGGAAGACAGAGGAACATCAGTTATACACCCCAAAAAATCGAAAAACACACAAAAATCAGCACAATCCCATGCCATTAATGCAATACTAGGCCCTTGCACCACTCACTACCCTTGAGCATAATGGATGAAAGCTAGACAAAATGGGTGCAGGCCTGAGAACACTGCTTGCCTTCAAAATGGCCCCTTGCCCCCCAGCACATTGCCGGGGCATGCCTGTACCAGTACTCAAAATGGCCTCCACCCACATGGCCAGTCCCCATCAACACCCCACAAAATCGAAAAACACACAAAAATCTGCACAATCACATGCCATCCATGCCCTCAATGATGTTTAAATTCAAGACACCTCACAGAAAGACTAGGCCTATGCACCACTCACTACCCCTGGGCATTATGGATGAAAGCTAGGCAAAATGGGTACAGGCCTGAGAACACTGCCTGCCTTCAAAATGGCCCCTTGCCCCCCAGCACATGGCCAGGGCCTGCCTGTACCAGCACTCAAAATGGCCCCCACCCACATGGCCAGTCCCCATCAACAACCAAAAAAACGAAAAACACACAAAAATCAGCACAATCCCATGCCATCCATGCCCTCCATGATGTTTACATTAAAGAGACCCCACAGAAAGACTCAGTCCATGCACCATTCACTACCCCTGGGCAAAAGGCCCCAACAGCAGCCAAAAAATCGAAAAACACACAAAAATTAGCACAATCCCATCACATCCATGCCCTCAATGATGTTTAAATTCAAGACACCCCACAGAAAGACTAGGCCCATGCACCACTCACTACCCCTGGGCATAATGGATGAAAGCTAGGCAAAATGGGTGCAGTCCTGAGAACACTGCCTGCCTTCAAAATGGCCCCTTGCCCCAGCACATGGCCAGGGCCTGCCTGTGCCAGCACTCAAAATGGCCCCCACCCACATGGCCAGTCCCCATCAATAGCCCGAAAAATCGAAAAACACACAAAAATCAGCACAATCCCATGCCATCCATGCCCTCCATGATGTTTACATTAAAGAGACCTCACAGAAAGACTCAGTCCATGCACCACTCACTACCCCTGGGCAAAAGGCCCCAACAGCAGCCAAAACAAATCGAAAAACACACAAAAATCAGCACAATCCCATGCCATCCATGCCCTCAATGATGTTTAAATTCAAGACACCCCACAGAAAGACTAGGCCCATGCACCACTCACTACCCCTGGGCATAATGGATGGAAGCTAGGCAAAATTGGGTGCAGGCCTGAGAACACTGCCTGCCTTCAAAATGGCCCCTTGCCCCCAGCACATGGCCAGGGCCTGCCTGTACCAGCACTCAAAATGCCCCCCACCCACATGGCCAGTCCCCATCAACAGCCAAAAAAATCGAAAAAAACAGACAAAAATCAGCACAATCCCATGCCATCCATGCCCTCCATGATGTTTACATTAAGGATACCCCACAGAAAGACTCAGTCCATGCACCACTCACTACCCCTGGGCAAAAGGCCCCAACAGCAGCCCAAACAAATCGAAAAACACACAAAAATCAGCACAATCCCATGCCTTCCATGCCCTCAATGATGTTTAAATTCAAGACACCCCACGGAAAGACTAGGCCCATGCACCACTCACTACCCCTGGGCATAATGGATGAAAGCTAGGCAAAATGGGTGCAGGCCTGAGAACACTGCCTGCCTTCAAAATGGCCCCTTGCCCCCCAGCACATGGCCAGGGCCTGCCTGTACCAGCACTCAAAATGGCCCCCACCCACACGGCCAGTCCCCATCAATACCCCCAAAAAATCGAAAAACACACAGAAATCAGCACAATTCCATGCCATCCATGCCCTCAATGATGTTTAAATTCAAGACACTCCACAGAAATACTCAGTCCATCCACCACTGAGTACCCCTAGGCAAAAGGCCCCAAAAACAGCCCAAAAATCGAAAATTCCAAAATTGTTGTTGCAGCAACTGTAATGCCCCAAACACACTTACTTGTGAAATTTCTAATTCAAAAGTGATCCAAAGAAAGTCAAAAAGGCCTCAAATCCAAATATCCAGCAGCATCTACAAAAAGTAATCCTTCCAGGTCAAGATCCAAATGAAAGTGACCAGCACATGAAGAAAGCACTGGGAGGAGCCTGCTGGACAGGAACAGGAAGTTGGAGATTGTGGGGCACTTCCTTCCTCCCACCCCCCCTTCCCTCAAAATGGACTCCTTGCAAAAAAAAAAGTGCAGGCAAATGTCAACCTGAGGAGTTATTCTGATAAAAATCATCATTTTGAGAAGGTTTATGCTGCTTGCTAGTGGATTTCTTGTGCAGAATTGCAAATTTTGCAATTTCGCGGGTGCGAGTATGTTGCTGCCCACCGCATCTACGTGTTTGCAATTGCGAACTCTCGCGATGCGTGCTGTGCATGATGGCAAGCCGCGATGACGTAATCACGACCGCCAAACTCCCGCAGGATCCCGCAGCAAGATCCAAAATGGCGCAGCACACGCAAAATATGGAGAAAAAACAACTCTGCAAACGCTGAATGACGGTAAGTGAACGCCGCGCGCCGCAATATTGTATCACCAAGCAAAAAGAATCCGCTGCATGCGAATTTGCGAATTTTCGGCAAATTCGCGAGAGTTTGCAGATTGCGAATTTGCCGAAAATCCGCAAATTCCGCGAGTGGAACGGATTTAACGCCCATGCTTAATACTTATCCTTCAGCTATGCTCAAGCTTTTTTGGATAGAATCGAAAGCATTCCTGTAGGTGGGTCTATCTCACACCAACTGATATACTCCAAGTTTCCTAACTCCTTGCAAACAACATATCTGGTATTTTAATGAGTATGAGAAAGAACCACATATTGGTCCTATGAAATAGTTAAAAAAGTAGGTATAAGTGAGGTTGTTAAATTTGGATGATTCTCTGAGTGATTGAGATCATTGACAGCCATGGCTTTGGGTATAGTTGGAAGGGATGGGAGAAGTGTGGCTCAATGGTTAGAGGCAGCAGACCCGGAAGCTGAGATCGGCCCGGGACCAGGGTTCGATTCCCAATGCGGCAGGGTCTTGGGTCAAAATGTCCGCAGGCCTGATAATTCTCGCCTCGGCGCCTACTCTAACCTTGGGCTCCACTCTGCAACTCTGGGCAATAGCTTGCTTAATCTTCACAACGGCCCCTTCAACACAGGGGATGCCTGGTCTCACCTTGGAGGTGCCCAGAAGGGACCATCTCACAGGGAAAGCCATGACGGGTTCCCCAGCGGTATACAGTGCCGGGACGCCCGTGGTGCGGGCAGCTGTGCGCTTTACAAGTATACAACATTTACATTTACATTATGCCAAACTGTGTCATAGGCAGCCAATTTATTGTCACACTTAGACCTGCATACGGTGGATGTATTGAAGGTTCTTTTACCTGATGATCATATGGTGGCACTGCAATGTTTGTGAGATACAGAGGAGTATATTGTGAGCCCTGCATATGCTGGAACAGAACATGAGATGGCTGTTCACCCAACCTCCATTGCCGCCAACCCGCTATTCTCCCAATGCCCTTGCCTACACCCACTGTGCCAGTACTGGTACCTAGGGTTTTTTATTATTTTTTGGTGTTCGCATCTAGCTTTATTTACATGGCATGTCCAGTGGTGAAGCTGTTTACCACCCTTGAGCTTCAGGAAAAACTGTGCTTGGCATTCAGTAGTGCACAGCAAACTCTTTCTGCAAGGTGGGGACTGTAGTCAGGTTGTGTGACAGCCCTATTGCCAGATAGAGACATAGCACAAATATCCTGTGTGCATTTATGCATACATATGTTAAAATACATTATAGCACCTTCAAGCTAGACCTATTGGCGCTGGCAGTGCTTGATTTCTTGGCTCGCGGTTGTTGCCTCTTTTGCTCGAAATCTAAACTAAATTTTATGTAATGTGTAAGGTAGATTCTTATCCATGGTCTTCACAAGGCTTAAATGAATACCTCAACTAAGAACACATTTGATTGCTAACTAGATTGACAGTGCTCTACTGCATTTAAGAATTTGGGGCAGATTTACTAAAGTGTCACCCAACACAGCACCGCAGCCAAAAGAGCTCTGCTGCTTTGCGTGACAGGTGGCATGTTCCTCCCCTCTCCCTAGCACCATTGCAGAAATTTGCTGCTGTGCACCAAGCACATAACCTTGCACCACAATCCAAGGATGTGTGCAACAGTCTAGCATAGGTTTGTACTGGAAGGATTCTCTTCCAGTGCAAAATACTATGCCTAGACAACTTGAAATGTTACATAATTTGTGTGTGTGCTGTATATTGCAGCACACTTGCAAAATCAGAAAAGAAAGGATAAATTAGAACATTTCTTCTTTAAACACCTGGTTTCAAAGGGCATTAATTTTTTTACGCAAAAACCTGTCTCACATTTTTGGTACGTAGGCTTTTGTGTCAAAAACAGTGGGTGGTTGCATGGGAGTGCACATGTAATGCCCCCTTGATGCTAAGCAACGCAGAGCTGGAAAGTAAATATATATTTTTTTTAGTTGTGCTTGTTTGCATCACTTATATGATGCAAACCCAGTGCAAAATGTTAGTAAATGAACCTCTGTGTTTTTCAGACTGTACTCTCTGTTCTGAGGTGTGCTCTGCTCCCATCATCACCAACAACATTTTGCACACCCTAAAAGTTTGCCTGTTGGCTCTTATGTCTGCTGTTACCTGTTCAGAGAGGAATTATTTACTTGGGTGGCGAAGTGAGCTAAAGAACGGTGAGAGATTCAACCCAGATCTGTGACTTGGGGTGAGTGTCTGAAAAGTTTTTGGGCTCCGTCTCCCTATGTTGACTGGGTATGCCCAGACATGGGTCCCTCGCTCTCTTAACCACTGGATTCAAGCTAGTCTGGCTGATGAGGGGTGTACCCCAAAACAGGTCCCAGGATGATTGTTTCTGGTCCAGGGAAGACCTAGCTTGGCAATTCAGGCTAGATTGTTCACATGAGATGAGGCACAGAGTCAAGACTGATTTGCATTTAGCTGGATCTGAACTGGGGTGGCAAAGTGATCTAAAGAAGATGATGGATTCAACTCAGATCTGTGACTGGAAGTGAGTGTCTGAAACGAATCAGCTCCCCTTCCATCACATCCTTGTGTTTGCAGAGAGGAATAATACCTTTATTCTATTGCTCTTATTTAGCAGATGTGCATGTTTGTTGAATTAATACAAATCAACCTTTAAGGTCCTTCTCATGAGTGAACCATTAATTTCGAAGGGCCTGTAACAGGTGTTGACAGGACCTTCTGAATTATGACCTTAGCATGAACACTGCTGCTCAATAGTATTTCCCCCGAAACTTCAACTTCTGTCTCTCAGTGAAATACTATGGAAAACACAGAAATCGGCAAGTTAAGTCCAATATCCACAATATACCACAAAAAACCCTATGTCCAGCACTTTTGGGCATATTTATGAGCTTATTGCGCAGTAGTAACATCATTTTTCTTTAATCGCCGGTGGTGTAAATCACAAAATCATGTTTATGAGGTCACGCAAACCCAATGTGCGTGACTTTGCATGACCTCAGAGATATGGAGTAAGGCAAGGCAGTGCAAATCGGTGTGTTGCCTTACTCTGTGTTAGGGAGGCATTCCATGGGTTGTGGTGGGTGTTCCCGTGCAACACCCATGTATGTTGATGCTTCCCTGGATTTGCAAAAACATGTAACGTAGGGATGTGCCTAAACTTTATTCCTCCCCAGGAGAGGAGAAACAAGGAGAAATAACTTTCTTTCGCCTCATTTTTCCTCGTTTTATATGTTCTTCTGAATGCAGCACATCTAGAAAGAGGAAAGAACAAGGAGAAATAAAGCTATTTCTCCTTGTTACGCCTCACCTTGAGAGGCATAAGGATTTGGCATAGGGAATAGTAAATCTGCTCCCTTTGGGAACCAAAACCTGCCTCATGATGCTTTAGAAATTTTGAGGAAGAATTGGAAATCTGAGCCCTTTAGTGTCCAACACCTTCCCCGAGATGCAAAACATATCCTCTGCACATGCACAAATCTAGTACAGAGTTTGCAAATTCTAGTTACAAAAAACAGTAAAGAAAATAGGGGCATATTATCAACAACTAGCGATATTTATCGCTAAATAAGCTTAGCGACATTTTTTTATCGCAGCGCATCGCCGGATTTTCTTGCAGAGATAACGTGCTATTAGCAACGTTTATCTCCAATGCGATAAAATATCCGTCGATAGCGGCGAAATGCACGAATATCGCTGGAAACCCAGCGATATTCAGGCATTATTGCTAATAGGGTCTTAACCTGAATATCCACCTCCCATTGGATATACAGGCTAAGAAGTGGTCTGAGCAGGCATTAGGTTTTGGCGATATTTGCGTTTAGCGCAAATCTTTTCATTGCTATGCCTACGCATGCATTGATAATAGGCGATAGCAATGTTAGCAACTGCTTTCAGTTGCTAACAGGTTGGGTACACCCACTTTGCATGTCCAAACCGCTCGCTATCGCCTACAAGCTGTCGCTAACAGCAGCTTGCTAATAGGGTGATAAAATTATCGCTGCTTTGCGGCTGAAAACGGCCTCTAAAGCGGTGATAATCTCATATGGCCCGCCTTGATAATATGCCCCATAGTTTGTCATATTTTTTTCTTAGTCTTTTATCCGAAACGCCCAGCCAATACATGTGTTTTGTCAAAAGGGGAAGACTCAACGACTTCTTCAGGGCTAAAACAATTATGATAATAGCTAAATCAAAATATATACAATTGAAAACATATATGATATGGTAAGCACATATCACAAATGAGGGGAAACCCAAAAGAACAAATGTGAAAACGCAAGACTCGATTCGGTCTTTTTGAACAGGTGAGATAGTAGAAGTAGGGTTTGCATAGATCTGTTGGGGGTCTGAAGCACTGTTAATTAGAGCTTTCTTTTGCTCAACAGTGAGAGCGTGAAGGGTATTTGGTGTATCCAACAAGATAGATATTTATATACTTAGACCAGCCGGGTCGGAATTAGAACGGGCAGAGAGCCGAGGGACCTTACTTACTATTAGGGGTGGACGGCCAACTACGCTCCGTGCACGGAGTGCGCGTAGTGCCGTCTCCTATGCATTTTGCGTAGCGGGCGTAGCCAGGCGGCACTACGCGCGCTCCGCAGGCGGTGCTTAGCTGGCCGCCACCCGCCTCCCTCCCGCCCTCCCTAAATACTTCAATAGAAGGATAGAAAGCTTTTTAAAACACTTACCTTGTCCGCCGCGTCCCCGGGGCTCCCTCTCGCCGTCCCTGGATTCGCGCCTCCATTTCGAATACTAATGCGCATGCGCGGGCGGCCGCGCATGCGCATTTCTCACGAGTAATATGGCTGGCACAAAGAGCAGGCCGTGCATCGTGGAGGTGATGCTGATCCATGCTGGCAGACGATGCTTGCTGTGCAAAGGGATACACTTGCAACAGCTTACGCTGATCCTTTGTGTGAGCGGTGTGATTCCAGAGAACAAGCCTGTTCGTATCTACAAAGAGCCCAAAAGCTTGATGTAAGGAGCCAAAAACACATCCACATGCCCAGGACCTGAGAGGCACCTCTTGGGGGTGAGGGGTTAGTTGGAAATAAGCCCAGGAGTTGTGGGGAGCTTTTCATGAACCTTAGACTCAGATCAGGAAGCCAGCAGAGTAGCCCTTTGAGTCACTTTGGGGTCCTGGGTTCAAGATGCGTTCCAGTTCCAGTTCTTATTATTCAGCAAGAGGGCAGTAGGCAACAGATCAGCACAGCAAAGCAGCAGTTCTTCCAAAACAGCATTCTAGCAGAGTGACAGTCCTTCAGTAGCAAAGCAGCCCATTTATTGGCAGGGTATCCACAGGTAAAAAAGTGTCCTAAGTTGGCAGGGTCCGAAGTGTTTTTTTTGTGGAAATAGTAAATCTGACCCCTTCTGTCTCCAACACCTTCCCCAAGATGTTTGAGTTTGGAGTTTGAGTAGTTACTTAGCATGTTATAAGTGTTTTCCATAAGTGTACTATAGTTTAGGCTTTTAAGAGTGTATAATTATCAGTGACCTTATATTTGTCACAAGAAAAATTGGCAAATGGCGAACGACCTTTTCCAAGCTACTAACCATCCATGGCAAGAAAAATATTCCCTACGGAACTAGGATTACAAGGACACCCGCACAAAACCTTAAAGCCAACCTGAATATAACTTCCTACAAAAATGGCACTGTTCTTATCCAAGCAGCCAATAAGTAGCTAGAATTAGTCGACAAATACTTTCCCACTTTAAAAACCCACACCAACACCTCACCCATTGTCCTCCAGGACCAAGTTATTTTCACTATCTCCATCTCTCAGAATGTCAGGGACCAACACTTTTACCTAGAACATTCGAAAGAAGCAATAACATCTCACATCTCTTAGAACTCACATAACTGATACCCTTACCTAGAAACATCCCTAGAAGCAACATCAACACTCCTCCCCTAATACCCAATCTCCGACCCTCCTTATTTCTACACTCTGCCACCACCCCTACCCCCATAACCATCTCTCCCCACCTCAGCCTTTCCCCGTCTTCCGGAGAAACTCACCTTGACAAAGCCCACTTTATCTAATCGTCAGAAAGCCCCCAAACCGCGCCTACCCCACTCATTCTCGTCTACCTCATTCCCAGCCACTCAAACCTTTCACATTGCCATTACAGTCACTGAACCCTTCAGCAACACTATCCCCAGCCCTCTCTGCACACCGCTCCTGCTTCCCCCTCTAACCAGTCTGAACTAGACACACTCAAAACCCACACAAACCTCACAACCCGGAACACACAAAATGTCATCCTAGAAATCAGAAACATCTTACAACTCACAGAAAACTCTCTCTCAAAAAATCAACCATCTTCAAAACTCTTTAACTGCAGCCAACAATGTGATTAACACTACCCCACTACCTCTGACTAACCGACAATTATGCACAGACAAACACCTCAATTACTTAACTGACTTGGAAATCCAAACCTTACTACTATTCTATGAATCTCCAACCTGTCCCCTCACCAATAAGGAAAAATTCTCTATTCTCCTAGTCCCCATTAACACTAACAGAACATCTCAACCGAATAACAGAAAGATAAACCCTAATAAGTAACCTTCAAACAATAACACCAACCTCTGAAAATCACAAGCCTTCATTAGAGAATGCCTCAAACAAGATCTCCTGCCTCCTATTAAACTGCAAAAACAACAGGTGATGGACCGAGTGTGGATCAATGTCACACACTCAACCCAGTCCATAGATCCGGGCCCAAATCCATCGTTTTTTTGCACTCCACACCACCCCGGGTTAGACAATGGCGATATGCAAATCAGTTCTGACCCTGTGCCCCATGGGAACAGTCCAGTCCGAACTACAAAAGCCATGTCCTTCCCAGAACGGAATCAAGCATCCGAGGACATATCGCCATTGTCTAACCCAGGGTGGTGTGGAGTGCAAAAAAACGATGGATTTGGGCCCAGATCTTTTGACTGGGGGAGTGTGTGACATTGATCCACATTCAGTCCATCACTTGTTGTTTTTGCAATTGCCGCCCTAAGTGCGCTGGGGATGCCCAGACGTGGGTCCCAGGCACTCCACACCACTTGGAGTCAAGCTAGCCGGGCTGATGAGAGGTGTTACCTCGAAACCGGTCCGGTCCTCGGATGCTTGATTCCGTTCTGGGAAGGACATGGCTTTTGTAGTTCGGACTGGACTGTTCCCATGGGGCAACAGGGTCAGAGCTGATTTGCATATCGCCATTGTCTAACCCAGGGTGGTGTGGAGTGCAAAAAAACGATGGATTTGGGCCCAGATCTTTTGACTGGGGGAGTGTGTGACATTGATCCACATTCAGTCCATCACTTGTTGTTTTTGCAATTGCCGCCCTAAGTGCGCTGGGGATGCCCAGACGTGGGTCCCAGGCACTCCACACCACTTGGAGTCAAGCTAGCCGGGCTGATGAGAGGTGTTACCTCGAAACCGGTCCGGTCCTCGGATGCTTGATTCCGTTCTGGGAAGGACATGGCTTTTGTAGTTCGGACTGGACTGTTCCCATGGGGCAACAGGGTCAGAGCTGATTTGCATATCGCCATTGTCTAACCCAGGGTGGTGTGGAGTGCAAAAAAACGATGGATTTGGGCCCAGATCTTTTGACTGGGGGAGTGTGTGACATTGATCCACATTCAGTCCATCACTTGTTGTTTTTGCAATTGCCGCCCTAAGTGCGCTGGGGATGCCCAGACGTGGGTCCCAGGCACTCCACACCACTTGGAGTCAAGCTAGCCGGGCTGATGAGAGGTGTTACCTCGAAACCGGTCCGGTCCTCGGATGCTTGATTCCGTTCTGGGAAGGACATGGCTTTTGTAGTTCGGACTGGACTGTTCCCATGGGGCAACAGGGTCAGAGCTGATTTGCATATCGCCATTGTCTAACCCAGGGTAGTGTGGAGTGCAAAAAAACGATGGATTTGGGCCCAGATCTTTTGACTGGGGGAGTGTGTGACATTGATCCACATTCAGTCCATCACTTGTTGTTTTTGCAATTGCCGCCCTAAGTGCGCTGGGGATGCCCAGACGTGGGTCCCAGGCACTCCACACCACTTGGAGTCAAGCTAGCCGGGCTGATGAGAGGTGTTACCTCGAAACCGGTCCGGTCCTCGGATGCTTGATTCCGTTCTGGGAAGGACATGGCTTTTGTAGTTCGGACTGGACTGTTCCCATGGGGCAACAGGGTCAGAGCTGATTTGCATATCGCCATTGTCTAACCCAGGGTGGTGTGGAGTGCAAAAAAACGATGGATTTGGGCCCAGATCTTTTGACTGGGGGAGTGTGTGACATTGATCCACATTCAGTCCATCACTTGTTGTTTTTGCAATTGCCGCCCTAAGTGCGCTGGGGATGCCCAGACGTGGGTCCCAGGCACTCCACACCACTTGGAGTCAAGCTAGCCGGGCTGATGAGAGGTGTTACCTCGAAACCGGTCCGGTCCTCGGATGCTTGATTCCGTTCTGGGAAGGACATGGCTTTTGTAGTTCGGACTGGACTGTTCCCATGGGGCAACAGGGTCAGAGCTGATTTGCATATCGCCATTGTCTAACCCAGGGTGGTGTGGAGTGCAAAAAAACGATGGATTTGGGCCCAGATCTTTTGACTGGGGGAGTGTGTGACATTGTTCCACATTCAGTCCATCACTTGTTGTTTTTGCAATTGCCGCCCTAAGTGCGCTGGGGATGCCCAGACGTGGGTCCCAGGCACTCCACACCACTTGGAGTCAAGCTAGCCGGGCTGATGAGAGGTGTTACCTCGAAACCGGTCCGGTCCTCGGATGCTTGATTCCGTTCTGGGAAGGACATGGCTTTTGTAGTTCGGACTGGACTGTTCCCATGGGGCAACAGGGTCAGAGCTGATTTGCATATCGCCATTGTCTAACCCAGGGTGGTGTGGAGTGCAAAAAAACGATGGATTTGGGCCCAGATCTTTTGACTGGGGGAGTGTGTGACATTGATCCACATTCAGTCCATCACTTGTTGTTTTTGCAATTGCCGCCCTAAGTGCGCTGGGGATGCCCAGACGTGGGTCCCAGGCACTCCACACCACTTGGAGTCAAGCTAGCCGGGCTGATGAGAGGTGTTACCTCGAAACCGGTCCGGTCCTCGGATGCTTGATTCCGTTCTGGGAAGGACATGGCTTTTGTAGTTCGGACTGGACTGTTCCCATGGGGCAACAGGGTCAGAGCTGATTTGCATATCGCCATTGTCTAACCCAGGGTGGTGTGGAGTGCAAAAAAACGATGGATTTGGGCCCAGATCTTTTGACTGGGGGAGTGTGTGACATTGATCCACATTCAGTCCATCACTTGTTGTTTTTGCAATTGCCGCCCTAAGTGCGCTGGGGATGCCCAGACGTGGGTCCCAGGCACTCCACACCACTTGGAGTCAAGCTAGCCGGGCTGATGAGAGGTGTTACCTCGAAACCGGTCCGGTCCTCGGATGCTTGATTCCGTTCTGGGAAGGACATGGCTTTTGTAGTTCGGACTGGACTGTTCCCATGGGGCAACAGGGTCAGAGCTGATTTGCATATCGCCATTGTCTAACCCAGGGTGGTGTGGAGTGCAAAAAAACGATGGATTTGGGCCCAGATCTTTTGACTGGGGGAGTGTGTGACATTGATCCACATTCAGTCCATCACTTGTTGTTTTTCCTATTAAACTGCTGCTCAGCTCTAAAACACGCCTCTGACATCACCTGCCACATTCTGAACCTGAAAATTGACGTAACCATCCTCACAGAAACTTGCCTTACTGAATTACCCTCCCCATGCCTAGACCTTCTAGTCCCCCAAAACTACAACATCATAAGACTAGACAGACCTCACAAAAAGGGCGCAGGCATCGCCTGCATACATCGATCCGACCTCATTATCTCGACGTTTTACTCCGAACCCATGGACTCGTGTGAATATCTTCGGATCTCCTTAAAATCATCAGATAACCACCTCTACAAACTACATATACTCTACCATCCCCAAGGTAAGAGCGCTGTATTGACAGACCAACTTATGGAAATCATTATAACTAACTTGACCCCGCGTTCTAATTACATATTCCATGGCGACTTCAATCTCCATTGGGAAGACCCCCTAAACAAGCAGATCAATGCTATCACAATCTTCCTAGCAAAGATGCTACACTTGACTGGATCATCTCTAAAGAAAAAAATATTGAATCTATCTCGATCACCCTTTGCGATTGGTCAGACCATCATATTATTACCATCTAAATTCCCTCCACCAGAAAAAAAACTTACTTGCAGCAATTCAAGCCTACACACTGGATAAGAGCCACAAAACACCTCTACTGGAACAATCTTGCTTCCCACTGTGAGAAAGCACTCACTCCTCCCAATAACATGTCAGATGTCACTGACCTCACTGCTCACTGCAACTCCACGATGACTAAATTATTTGACCAAGCAGCCCCACCTAAACTCAAGCGAATTCCGGACAAAGACAAAAACCCATGGTTCAATGGAGCCCTGAATGAAGAAAGATATAAACTAAGATTAACTGAACAGAAATGGAGACAACATCCATCCCCCTTACAACTCAAACTACTAACAAAAATCTAGAAACTCCTATACCAAAAGTATTCAACAATCAAAAAAAGACTTCTTCAGGTCGAAAGTAGACAATGCCAAAAATAGACAGAAGGAACTCTTCAAAATGCTAAAATAACAATTGAACAAATTGGCCAAAACCGCACTCTTGACTTCGAAATTACAGTAGTAGTGAAGGATGTTCTTCTTTCTTCACAGCTAAAACCAACTCCCTACAACTCGAGCTCAGGATAGCAGCAATTAACTCAGCCACCCTAAAAAACACACAAGTCGCTAATCCTAAACAACTTGATCTACCTCTGACTAAAAATCACTCTCATTGGTCTACCTTCAAACTTTGTGTTCTCAGTGATATCACTAAAACATTAGCAACAATCAAACCCAAAAACCAATGACCCTCTACCCTCAAACTACCTACCCCACATCTACCATATCATCTCCCCTCTCTGAACCAAAATCATGAATGCCTCGCTAGCACAAGGTCACATCCCGAATTGCCTAAAAATTGGTCAAGTCACCTCTATCCTAAATAAAAATACAGATAACCCCTCCGACCCAAATATCTTCTGACCTATAACCAACATTCCCATGCTAGGCAAGGTCCTGGAAAAATGTGCTCAACAACAACGGAACCAACACATCATGAATTTCAAACTACTGAACGACTGCCAATCTGGTTTCAGACCAGGACATAGCACAGAAACAGCCTTTCTGCATATAGTAGACAACACCCTCCTCACTCTTGACCATAGTGAAACCTGTCTACTAGTCCTGCTTGACCTCTCATCAGCCTTCAACACTGTCAATCACGACAAAATTCTTAGAAGATTGGAAAACAGGATAGGACTATACATCACAGTCCTTCAAGTGTTCAAATCCTTTCTGGAAAATAGAACACAATCGTTCATGGTGAATACAAATCCTTCTCCCTCTTCTCTCAAGATACTAACGGTACCAAAAGGCTCAACCCTATCTCCCGCGCTATTCAACATTTATGTTGAACTATTAACCGAACTACTACCGCAAGCAAATATCTCCTACCACTTGTATGTAGATGACACTCAACTTTACATTAAGATCACTTTCATTGAAGAGATAAAGATGATGAATCAAGTTCTTGAAAAGACCACCAACTGCCTAACAACCAACTTCCTCACGCAAAATTTGCCAAAAATGAATTTCTTTTCATCTCCCCCCCCTAAAAACTCTCTGGAGATAAAGGAATGGACCAAGATGATCACTGCTTTAAATTGCACGCCAATTCTGGTGGACCCACCTAATTGCTTGGTATCACACTGGACAAGAACCCTAACATGCAAATACACATCAACCTGTTGCGTAAAAATGCCCTCTTCTACCTCAGCTATCTCAGAAAAATGAAACCATTCATCGAGCACCATGACCTCAAAACTGCAGTTCAGGCTCTAGTCATACCGAGGTTGGAGTAAGGATGTACTACCCTCTTGGGGCTTCCCAAAATCTCAACAGCCCCTCTAAAAGCCTGTCTCAACGCAGCAGCAAGACTCCTAACAGGATCTAGGAAATTTGACCACATATTGCCACACCTGAAGGCTCTCAACTGGCTACCCTACGAAGCTAGAATCCACCTAAAGATGGCATGCATCACTCATTAAGCTCTACACCACAATACCCCCAGTACCTATCCCAGAAACTTACTTTATCTGGAAGAAACAGACACTCTAGGAGCTCCAACAATCTACTCCTGAACCCTCACGCTTCAGCAAGAAAAAAACTTCTGACAGAGCATTCTCCGGAGCTGCTTCAAGAATATGGAACTAGCTACCTCTGTGCATCAGAAAAATCTTCTCAACACCATTATTCAAAAGGGAAGCCAAATCATCCCTGATGAGCAAATTCCTCCCTTAATTCCTCACATTCCTCACCATCTGGGGCCATACTTTCACACCATCTGTCTCACTGACTTGCAGTGCATTGAACCAGTCTACTACCTCAAAATTATTTTTTAAACTTCCCTGGATGACACCCTTGCCTCTATGACTCACTCTTACTCAAACTTGTTCCTACTGAACCGAATAAATCATCTCAATTATCGTCTGTCCTATCTGCCGAACCTTGTTAAAGATGTTTTATGCTTAAAAATGTTTTATACTTTCTCTCCTCTGCTTTGTATTGTAAAGCGCTCTGATACCCTACTCAGGGCCAGGTTCACGCTATAGATAACTCTAAAAAAAAAAAAAACTGTTAGTTTGTGTACTGGGATATACAATTCATGTATGTATTTGTAGTAAATATAGTTAATTCAGGAGTGCCCTTCATTTTGCAGGTAGTGAAAATAACAAATTCTTATTTTATTTACATATAATTTAATAAAGTTGCATACACGCTTTCCTAGATTATGTTAAACATTTACATATGTTATAGTACAAACAAATACAGCATGCCTACAAAGTGAAACAACTTTTGAGTTTTATTTCCCCGTGAGGGCACACTAACTCTGCCTTGAGGGTGTACATGCACAATTCAAGGGTGAGTTATGCATACATTAAAATTGCCTTTTCCTATGTTGTAAAGGCATTTTCTTTTTCATGTGTCACTGCAGTGCATTTAAACCATACCCCAACCAGTGCAAAATAACTCTCCTGGCAGACCTTTTTTTGTCATATATGTGGATGTGGTAATACAGACTGAAGCCCAGATTTGTCATTTAATTTTCCATGCAATATATTCACTTAAACTAAAGGAACAAATGGTGGATGTAATGCTAAAAAATCCCAAAATTCACCCCAGTCACCAAGATCTGGGTTTAATCCATTGTGCTTTTGCATTCCGTCCATCATTTGTTCCTTTTAGTTTCATCACTCTATGTGGGAAAGGTATGACCAGACATGGGTCCCGTGCTCACTGCGCCACTGGACTTAAGTTAGCCTGGCTGATGAGGGGTGATGCCCTGAAACCGGTCCCTGAATGCTTGTTTCTGGTCCAGCGACGACCTGGCTTGCAAGTTCGAGCTGGACTGTTCAAATGAGGTTATTAACACAAGGAGAGGGGAGACCCAATTATTTGTGACAGCGTCTGTTTTGCCTCTATCTGAGGCAAGTGAGCATAGTGCACCCAGGTAAATCAGTACTTGCTTCACAATTTCTCAGACAGTAAACTTTCCCCGAGATGGTGTGAAAAATGAAACTATATATATATATATATATATATATATATATATATATATATATATATATATATATATATATATATATATATATAGAGAGAGAGAGAGGAGAGAGAGAGAGAGAGAGAGAGAGAGAGAGAGAGAGAGAGAGAGAGAGAGAGAGAGAGAGAGAGTGAGAGAAATATATATATAGGATCCTCACCCACAGGTACCACCTGTGGCAGGCTTCATCATTGGACCCTCATCCAGACACTGAACGTGAAAAGGTGGGCTTGACACGTTGGTAAGGTGGAGCTCTTTGAGTGGTAGCAGTGAGGGAAAGCAGGGTTGAGTGAGTGTGTTAAAATAGCCTTTAAATCCTTTGGAACACATTTATTATTCTGGGATCTAGGCCTAGGTTAAAATAAATCAATGTAATGCCTTTAGGAATTAATGTTCCCAGACATCTGATAGGTCGACATGTTTCAGCCTTTATATGGCCCGTGAACAGTCAGTAGGCTTTTCTCAGGACCTCGTCTTTACCCTGCTTTTTGTGCCAATTTTCCGTGCAATTAAATAGTAATAAACATGCATGTTACCATACAGACCACATTTATTGGACATTTTCCATGTACGGTTGTAACTAAAAAGAGAAAAAGTGGGGGACGGATTAGGTATTCGTGGGCACTCATACATTTTTGGAGCACCCACAATAGTGAAATTATTAAATAAGCTAGAAGTATTTAGGTGAAAACATGTGTTTGCCTTAAAATAGTTGTAACCACATCTAGAAACTCAGCATAATTAAAATTTAAAGTAGCACTATAGAAAATACATGTAGAAGGAGGAACAGGGTTGAGACTGATTTGCATATGAATCGATCCAAACTAGGGTGGCGTGATGAGCAAAAGAATGATGGATTAAACCCAGATCCCTGTCACTGGGGATGAACATTTTCATATATTCACTTAAGGCACCATTTACAATTGACTTATAAAGACGTTATATAGGCCAAATATGGAGTTCCAATGTTCAGTGTATGTTTTAGAGTGGATGCACAGGCACTTTACGACAGTTTAGCAGTGGTAAAGTGGATAGATTCAGAAAGCCAGCAAAATTAGCATCCAGAGGAAGTTGAGCAATCTGGGGTGAATCTGCAGTAAGGGAGAAATGACCACAATATTTGAGATCTTGACAATGTAATGCCTCGATTGCCACCTCTTTTACCACTACCTCTATTATCACCATTATCATTACCACCACCAACACAACCCTTAACATTACCACCATTACCACCACAGATATCAATACCATCACCTCTACTACTTTTACTAACATCACTAAAATCATCATAATATTCTTGAGTTTTGTGTGTGCTCACCAATCTCACTTATCTCCACTATATATTGCTTGTTAATGTTTTTGCTTCTGTATTCAAGTACCCTGATATTTGGTTAATTGGTATTCTGAAATACTCTTATGAATAGGGCATTCACAATAAATATTAATTTTTCGCCATTGTCCTTAATAGTGGGTAGGATTTTTTTACATTAAGGGCTATATGAATGTGAGACATTATGGGGCCTATTACGATGTCAGTTGGAAAGCCTCTGACTGCTAGTCGGAAGCTTTCCGACTGCAGTTGGAGGCTCTCCCACTGACTCGCAGTCTGACCGACCGATTACGATGTCGGCGGTCAGGACGTAAACTGCTGGTCATTCCAACTTGGTTCTGACCATCCTTGGAGTCTTCCAGCCAGTCGTAAGCGCACTGTAATCCCCTATAGACAATGTTTTCACCATCGGTTTCCCCCGTCCTTCAGTGTTGGCCCCTTTGCCTCTGCAGCCTATGGTTGGTGGTCGAGGGGGTACCTAGGATACCCCCTGTAAAACCCTGCACTGTATGGCAGGCACCATGTGGTGTCGGCCACATGATGCAGCATTTTAAACACACCCATTTCTCTATAGGAGCCTGTATTACAGCCGGTTTACGGTCGTGAGACAAGCTCCCATAGAGTGTCCGCTCGCATCGTAATCAGGGGGTCGGAACCGCTGACCTCAGGTCGGTCAGTCCCGAGTCTGAGACGGTGTCGGTCGGATGCAACCCGACTGACATCATAATAAGCCTCAATGCGTTGAAGAATAGCAGGGTGCTAATTCAGGGATATTAACATAAGTTTACGGTGTCAATGGTATCTCTAAAGGAGTCTGCAAAGAAGGGAGCACTTCAAAAAAGTAGAAGGAGGAGGTAATTTAATTAAGAATCCAGTGTATAGCACCAGCATTTCTCAGTCACTGGCATTGAAGGAGAAGTAAGTGTGTGGTGCGTGTGTGTTATATAATTACCAATCCCTTTTTTTACTCCTTAATATTAGTTTTTTGAGTTTGGGGCCTAATTTATAGTTACTGTGTTACTGGAACCAAGATGTACCCGGCTGATGAGTACCTGGCCTGGCAGTTCAGGCTACACTGCTTGCACTGGAGCAGGGTCAAGAGTGATTTGTATATTGCTGGGTCTAAACGGAGGTGGCGTGGTGTCCAAAATAACGATGGACTGGGATGTAGCCCCAAGTGATCACTAATTGCTGAGATTAATTTAACCATTTTGTCAATCACATTTTTGTATACTTCAGTTTGGAAGAACTGTAAATAACAGCTGTTCCTCTTACCCGAGCTCAGAAGAATGCAAGACTGACCTGAGATTTCTGGAATTTGCTTTCCTGTCCTTCACTGAAGGTTGTGTATTTTCTAGATTGAATAGAATTCGTAAGCAGATGGAGTGGATAAGGGTGCCCTGAATGGGACTTCAATACCCTGATATCATAAAGCGTGTCAAAGAAAGGTGGGAAATGTGAAGGAAGGAAAAGTGAATTATGGGTGTGGCTATGTTACGATGGAATTTCCTTGACAAACTCGATCAGCTTACAATCTGCCCAACCGATTACCATGTTCATCATTCCGAATCTGTGTCGAATGGCTCTTGGAGAAGTCTTGTCAGTCGGAACCACATTGTGCAGCTCCACAAACAGCGTTTCTGACTGACTGATTACAATGTCAATTTCCAACAGCCTTTCTGAGTGAGTCAGCCTGTACGACACAAAAAGGCCATCGGAAAGTGACTTTGGGGGCCCTAGCAGGGCCCACTTCATCCTGCGGCCTCCAGAAGGGGACGAGGGAGTACCAAAGGGACCCCCTTGTAAAACCCTGCATGGTGTGGCAGGCACTGTGTGGTGTCTGCGACATGGTTCACTGTTATAAACACACGCACCATTTCCCCTTAGGAGCCTGTGTTGTCGAACTTCATAGGGAACAATGGGACACTGACCGAACAGTGGTCGGTGACATCATAATTGGTTGATTCATGATTCCGAGACGGTGTGAGGTGGAAAGAAAGTTTCCGCATGACAATGTAATGAGGCCCTCTGTGAGTGACAAAGTGTGAATTGGTGAAAGGTATGTATGTCTTAAGTGTGTTGTGGCATGCAATGGTCCTCAACAGCATAGGGAAGGGTGTTAATGTGCTTGTGCGGAGAGGGTGGGAGTGTCTAGATGTGGTTAATGGGGCTCCTAACTGCCAGATGCAGTATGCGTGAGTGAGGCAGTCTGCTTTCTAATATGTTTATTCAACGCCTCTCCATTTCTATCAACATACATTTCCAATCACTCTTCTAACAGAGAGTTTAACCACAAATAAAATTTGAACTCTTATTACTGGCAATGAATGGCCCATAACAATGCAATGCAATGGTGATGCAACCGCTCTTTCTTTAACTAGATGTTATATTATGCATCCATCACCTTATTTTTGCCTTGCATGCTGTTTGGCTATATTGGCACTGTTTCTAATATATTGCATATTGACTGTCACTCTATGGTATTCTTTGTCTTGATGCTTTCCTATTTGGGGTTTGTCCATTATTCACTTGCAACAAAGTGTGCTATCAATATTATTTCTAATTGTTTCTCCTTTGTTGTACAGCGATTATTGGTTTTTGAATAGTTTTTCTTCATCTTACGAACAGCCATTTAAAAAAATGTTCTACGATTGTCTACGATGAACGCAATAACATATTGATTGATGAATGTTATTCTGTCACTGTTTGCTTCGCATTTTAATGAATCTATTGTTCATTATTTTTGTATTTATGTGAATATAAATACTTACAATAAATTACATTTTGAATTATAAATGAAGCAAAAAAGTATGATTAATGTCATTGCATTTACAGACAAATTGTACAGTAGCAGAAAAGTCGTTCCCTATTGTGTCCTTGTGTTTCATTTGCTGATTCAATGTGAACTATCACAACTATATACTCCTTATTAGTTTGCAAGTCTTTCCAGCAATTTTAATAGCTACCAGATTCTACCTATCATTATTTCAATTTAGAATATCTGTGCACAGATTTATTATTGTAGCGTCTTACAACACATACCTTTGTTTTGATGGTTTGCTAAGTGCCCATCATCGGCGTCAATAGCAAATGCCTGCATTGAGGCTATAATCTTTGAATGTCATCAACAATTTTCCAGCCATGACCCATTTCAGATTGTCAATCATTATAACGAGAGTCAGTCTTTTTAAGTTGATTGTAAATTGGAAATCTTTTGCTTCTGTATGAGATCTACAGAACAGGAAGCTAAATTGAATCTCCTAGGGATACAATGCCTGGTTGTGATGTGGATAATGGTGTCAAGTATGCTTTTGTAATATGTACAATGGTTTCTTCTAATAGGGAAAGGTTACTTTAGTTTCAAGAAAATCAATTTCGTTTATATGCGGAATAAAATGGAATATCTTTAAAAGTTAGCAGAACAATTGAACCTACATGTACACGTTTTGGGCATCAATGCATCAATTATTCGTATCACTCTTGAACTTCAAATGTATTCTGTGTGCTTGAATTTCTGTTCTCCCATTTCAATTATCTCAACTTCCTAAATGTATTATTGACCTTTAGGCAATTTAAAATTCAGATTTGTTTAACCATCTTTAAAATTCTATGTTTTTTTGGATATGTCCATCTTGTTTGAATACTGATGCTATTCTTAAGGATGCAGGCATGTCATTTTTGGAAAATAGTGTTTAAATTCATTATCTAGCCTCGATTCTTTTTCCTATCTTGTAATATGTAAAACTCATGAGCGAATGCATTTAATTTTAGAGTGAATCTCTGAGTATGAGTTTAAAATCAACTTTTACATTAGGGTGTGAGTGAGGGCCACACATTATATATTCCTTCACATAACGTTTTCAGAATTTAAAAAATATGTGGAATTGGGAAGCCACTTCTGTAGTAGAATTTGAGCGCGTCATGCTTAAATAAATGTTGAAATGATTAGGCCATTCTTGCTCAACTAGGCATGCTTTCCTGGGGCGGGGTAAATCTAAGGACCTCTACTTGCATCAAGGATGTTCTCCTGAGGTCAGGTGTAAATAAGTGTCTGTGCTGAAAGGAACATATATCAACACAGTGTTAACAATCGGCTGAACTAAAGTTCATGTATGGGAAAAGTAGATTTTACCCCTACTCAATCCCACATTTTCCCTACAGTTGTACTTATTGGAGTGGGAATAGTAAATTGTACCCCTGCAGAATCTAACACATTCTCTACTGTTGTACTGATGTCAGAATAGTAATTTTTACCCCTCAACATTCCAACACTTTTACTATAGTTTACTGATTGGAATGGCTATAGTGAGTATTACCTATCTGCAGTCGAGGTCATCTACAAATGTAGGTACAGGCACAAGCCTTGTAGAAAAGCAGTGCAATGGGTTACACCATGGGAGTACCTGTATATTGTAAAGGAGGTGGAGTCCAGTCTTCCTGTGCACTATCCATTGCCAATGAAGGACTAAAGAAATTACACTGTTCCGGCAGCCTGCTCGGGCTGACAGGCAGCACATACTTGCTCGAGTACTCCAATTTTCCCTCAGGCAAGTGTTATGCAGGCATCATGCTCCAAAATCAGGCCCCATTTTTGTACAGGTTAATCTCTTCAACTCCACTGATTATGGACACAAACGTACAGGCATCGATCATGGGCTGGTAAGGAGTGCAGCATCAAAATGCAGATGTATTACATTGAGCCACATGGTTGAAGCTCTGGATGCATCTGCTGTGGGTGGGGAAGGGATCTTCCAACAAAGTGGCAGCACTAAGCCATGCCACTACCCCTGACTCCAATGAGGACAGATGGCAGGGCATCATATCTTCATTCAGGCTCACTGTTCTGGTAAGTGGTGTACATGGACACCAAACACCAAGGTACAGAGCTTTGGAGAAAACTCAGATATGGAACATGGTGACAGGCTGACCATTTCAATGCTGCCAAGCTCCACCTCTTGAATTGAATTTTAGCTGTGATCATGACTGAACTGGAGAAAATCATGATCCTCGCTGCAACAGGGTAGCTGGAGGCTAAGGGGCATCGCTGAAATTCTGGGGATATTTGGAGCTACAGAACTGAAGCTATAGAATGTTTCTACAAGTTCTAAAAATTGCAACATGAAAACTTCTCTTCACATTTGAGAAATGGTGGTGAGGCGTCCCAGCTGAGATGTGACCATAACAGCCAAAGTTATTTGCTGCAAGAACAAAAGCTTCAGATGGACCTGGCAAACAAGGTGTCCATGGTTATGGATTCCTGCCTTCAGCCATGCACATCAGATGGATTCCAATCTCTAGCAAACATTCTAAGTACAGCAACAGCTTCTTCATTATGGGTGACGGGGCGCCTCTGTTCTAAGTATTGTCACAGAGGGGAAGATGTTCCTCCATTTAAAAAAACACAAAATATTTTTTTATTGGCTCAAGCAAACAACATAGATTTACACCATTTGTGAAGCAGTATGGACAGAATTAGTGTTCTTCAGGAGCCCCTGTTACCAGCTCTGCTTGATTACATCAGCCATCAGTGTCAGCTCATACAACCAAATATCTTGTTGTCCCTCCTACATGCTGCCAGACAAGGAAGGAGATTGTTTTAACAATTTTTAAGCAAGGTTAAATTGAGGGTCTGACATCAGTGAATGAAGGAACTTCAGGAGAAGTGAACATCACTATTATTTCATGGGATAAACAGCTGATGGTTTTTGGTGAGCTGTTATTGTTCAGGGAAAGTCTTGTACAGTTTAGGGAACAGGTGCCTTTGTCATGGATAAAGGCACTGCAGAAATAGAAGACAGGACCATCTACTTATAGTTTTATAATGTTTAGAGAAAGGGGCGCAGCACAGACTACAGACTACTTGAGTTGTGTTCTTTAAATAGGTGCACATCACAAAATTTGCCTTGGAAATCCCCTCACAATACTAAAGACTTGCTATATATCAAATTAACTATCCATTCTCCTACCACCACTCTACCATCACACCGACATACCCAGCCCCACAACTATCTGCTTTATATTGTACTTCAATTCAGTAACAGGGACTTAATAAATCATGAAGGTGAAACAACAAAGTGTCCAAGAGATATATGGACACCCCACAGTAGGAATGTCTTCCTGTATACACCTAAGTGATGCTGGCAAGGGAGGTATGCTTAGGTCTGTTCAGCAGAACTACTAGTTCATGCCTTTATCTGTTGTCCCGGATGTATCTGTGAGTCACCTGACATGGATCATACAGCATATGTGAGCCTTTCTGTGCCAAATGACAGATACATGTATTCTATCTAGCCTTACTGATGAAACTTGATGCCTTTAAACATCCCCTTGCATCTCTTCCCAGGCTTCCTTGTCAGCATCGCCAAGGTGTATGCAGGAAGACTTTCCTACTGTGTGGTGTTCATGTATCTCTTGGATACTTTGTTGCTTCATGATTTATTACGTCTGTTGTTACCAAAGAGGGTATTATAGCGTTTGTCTACCTTTGGCACCAATATCCTTTGACCTCCTCTCATTTTTAGCACCCTGAAGAATGTGAGACTTGAATATTGGGGTCATCACCGATACACGTGTTGGCACACATTCTGGAGACCAATACAATAGAATTGCTGTATACAGTCACTGTTTGTAATAATGCAGTAACCTACTGGAGAAAATACCAACTTTTGATATTGAGATACACTATATTTTTACTATTCCAATGGTAACCCGAATCACAGCCTCAGAACCTTGTTCAGATTCTGATTCCCAGACCACTGTATCTTTTGTCACTTTTAGAATGTGCTGATTTGATGTTGTATGAATGGGATTTGCATGAAAGTTTACAGTAGAGGACTTAACATTCTTACTCTTGGTGTCTGTCTTGTATCATGTTTTTCGAGTTAGTTATATATGAGCCTATACAGATGTGACTATACACTATTAAAATTATTTTAAATTTAATTTTTACAATAAAAATGATTAACTTATTGCTGTTCTCTCATTTCTGGATTCTTGAATAATGTATGTGCATGTATTGTAGATGTGCAGACAGATATTTGTTTGTTTTTTTGGCTCTCTCAGGACTCCCACTGAGCACTGGTAATATGGCAAGAGATTCCGCCAACTAAAAGTATTACAGGCAGGATATTTCCTTATTCTTCATTGTTGCCTCATTCTACGGATATGCCGGCCTGCTATCAGTTGCTTACAGGGACCCTCTCCTTTTTGTATTCCATCCCTGGAATGTGACATTTCCTAAACAAAATGCCATGCCTCAGGCAAGCAAAGACACACACAGAAGTTTCAACACTTGCCCATCCCTGGCAGACTGGCTATTCACAATCTGAACTACTGTCATGTTGTCCACCCTAAACATCACCCTCTGATGCACCAGCTGTGCTCCCCACAAAATGATAGGAAAAATTTAAAAAACTCGATGTTTCTGCCCACTAACTTCCACTTAGCCAGCCATTCATCCAGGCATCAATGCCCTTACCAATACAGGCTGAAACCCAGACCAGCAGCTGCTTCTATGAATATTTGCACGTCACAGTCCATGATATCCTGCATGTCCAAGGAATCACATTGAAGGAATTCAAGACTAAACTCCACATTCTAAAATCTTCTTTGAGCCCTGCTGATAAGCACACCAGATAAAGCCAAACCCAATCTCCTGCAAAACGTTCTCCCTGCCCCGACCACTCTGCATGCAAGGTTAAGGTGCCCAAGCAACACTTGAATCTCCTTCACCCTCACCTTCTCCTTGCCCATCATGTTCCTCAACAGTGCCTGTGTCATCTCCTTTTTGTCATGCAGCAACCTCACCTTCATTACATTTGAGACAATCTCAATCCCTAGGAATTACAACACTTTACTCAGCCCAATTCTCTTCTCGGGTGCCAAAGTAACTACCACGCCACCCATGAGCTCTTAAATATTTACCAGAATCTGCTAGCAGTCTGCAGAGCCAGGTGCCCCCATAAAGATGAAATCGTCCAAGTAATGTTTTACAATACCAACCCCGTGTGCCACATGAAAGTGAAACACTCAATTAACTCACACGATACTGAGCAGCACATTGGCAGTGTCTTGTCCACATACCACAGTCTCAAAAAACAAATCATGGCAAAAGTTGCAAATCCTCTGGGTAGCACCGGTAACAAGCAAAAAGACTTGCTTAACATCAAACTTTCCCATCTGTGCCCCATGGTCTACCAGTGACATTGCCATGCCCCCCCCCCCCATATATGGGATACGGATGCTATGTCCTCAGAAATAAAATCCTTGACTGACCCCCCGTTACACCAAGACAAATGCTGGATCAGCTGAAACTGCCTATTTTCCTATTGGAACACAACAAGATTATGGATGGAGTGCCGAAACCTTTCAACACACACCCCAGTCACAGATCTGGGTTTAATTCATCCTTCTTTTGCTCACCTTGGCACCCCAGTTTGGACCCAGCCATATGCAAATTAGTCTTGACCCTGTGCCCCATGGGAACAGTTCAGTCCAAACTGCCAAATCAGGTCCTCCCTGGAACAGAAACAAGCATTCTAGGACTGGTTTTGGGATACCACCCCTCATCAGCTAGGCTAGCTTGCAAAGATCTTGCTGCCTTTCTTCCTAGCTTATACTAGACAATATGACAACTCAGGTGGGGGTAACCCTGCCACTTCTGTATGATGTGCCTCTTGTAATTAGTAAATAATGTACTCTTTATGTCATCCTCATTGTTCATGGAGGGATATCTTTTTGCAACTAGTGTGCTTTTTGTGTTCACTGTCAAGGGTCTGTGCTCAGGGCAAAGCCAATTGACACCAGCCTTTTGCTGTCCCGTTACCTAACCGTCAGACTCCTTAACTAATGCCTCAACTGCTTCTCCCTAAATACGCTTTCCAGATATCTTAAATCTGGGAATTTAGCCCGTGAGACTTCACCCACTTTTTACCCAACCCCGTCTCACTATTTCACTACTTCTACATAACCCCTCCGATCTAACTAGGATTTCTATGGGCACTCCCCGAAGACATGTCCATTACAGGAGCTGTCCCATGGGTAATACACTACTGTCTTTTAGACCACTACCAAAAGGAATGTTCTTCCAGGAGCTTCCTCCTGGGTTATGCACTACTGTCTGTTATTCCCCCCATCTATTCTAAAGGGGATTCACACCAGCTAGTCTAGCAGTGCATACCAGGAATCACCATGTTTTACTTCTCTGAACATATCGTTGCATCTTGAAAAAAGGACAAAGAAGAATGCCACACATGTATTTCCATACTATGATTGCCAAAGAATCATGCAACTAGAATCTTAAGGTACGAGGTCCGATCTCTCCTCTCCTCTTTTGACGAAGACTTGGCATCCTTACTGCCCTTCTTCAATAGGCAGACTTTTAGTATTATTAATAACACGTTGGTAATACTTGGTGTCAGCTTACCTTGTGCATCTGCACAGTAAGTAATGTATTCAATTCATGCCAGAAATCATCTCCCTCGGCCGCAGTTTGGGAAACTTGAGATAAACTCCATATTGGCAATGCCAAATGTTGCTTGGCGAAAGAAAGACGAGACACAAGTTCTGTTGGAAGTATAGTATAGAGTTGATAAAAAGTATGTGGAAGGTCAGTCAGCTCCTTGGAACTGAAAACTGAACTCAAAGGTACAATGTAACAAGCAGTATCTTATTTATTCTTCAAACATTAAATACGTCATACAGTAGCAGATCAAACTAAGCACTTTCTGAAGCACATTGTAATCTTTTAACATTTCAGCACAAAGTAATAGTTTTTACAAAAACATTTAACCACACATTTATGGAATGCAACTCATGTGCGCGTGTTATTCACACATTGTCATGCTCTCTGCACCACTGGTTGTACTTGTATGTCTTGTGCTTTGAAGCCTAACTCTGCCATATTCCCTACACGTCTGCTACTCTGCAAGGCCTAACTGCCACCTTACCTTGTTCCTTTGTGCTGCTTTATCTGCATATTTCCTCAGAGATGTCTTCTTGTAATGAGTGTCTGTGACTTTGCATTTCTGCTGTGTTCACTAAGTATATTTCTCTATTCTTCTAAAACTTGTGTCTGCTTCCCTCCCCGGCCCACACTCCATTTTTGTTCTTTATTCTGCTATTGTAGACAGTGTGGGCTGAACAAGATGGAAGGACAGAAGCAGAAAAGGAAGAAAGATGAAAGGAAGCACTGAAGGAACTAGGAAAAAAAGAAGATACAAAGAGTAAAACAAAGAAGGAGTGAAAAAAATGAAAGAGGAAAGAAGGAAGTAAGAAAAGAAAGGAAAACAAAAAAAGAAAAAAAGAAAAAAGGAAGGAGTGAAGGAAGGCTACAAGGAAGGAAGGAAAGATGGAAGGTGAGAAGCAAAGACGGAAAGCTGGAAGGTGAGAAGCAAAGAAGGAAGGAAGAAATGAGCAGAAGAAGGAAAAAGGAAATATCAATGGAAAGAAAGAAAGAAAGAGAAAGAAAGAAAGAAAGAAAGAAAGAAAGAAAGAAAGAAAGAAAGAAAGAAAGAAAGAAAGAAAGAAAGAAAGAAAGAAAGAAAGAAAGAAAGAAAGAAAGACAAAAAAGGAGAAAAAAGAAGGTAAGACATGGTTGGAAAGATTGATAGAGTGCAATGATTATCTTATATTCAGACAATATTAGCAACAGCATTAGCAGGGCACTAGATCCGATAAAGCTTGGATGTGCCCTGTGTTTGCTTAAAAAGTGACCTGCTAAGGAATCATAGAGTAATAATAAAGTAAAAAAGACTGGTACTGAAGGGAATTGCTTTGTGTGCAGATGTGATTCTGGCAAAAGAGCAAAAAACAGTCACTCAGACTGAAGTTAACCAGTGGCCAAAGTATGCGGGCCCATTGCACTATGCTGTGTACTGTACAAAAGCTAAATGTGAATGACACAACAACAGACAATTGGATGAAGAAAGATGGATGAAAGTCACCTTAAGTATGTATATTTTACATATAGTTTTTGTAGAATCAAGAGGTGTTGGCTAACACCTCCAGACCTAAATATGTAGTAGTTGTAAGGTCTGCATTGTACATGCTCTTTGTAAGATGTTTGAGGATTAGAGCAATGACAACCAAGTTGAAAGTGCCCCCCAGCCACAGGCTTTAAGAAAATTGCACCCTCAGATATTGAATTTATGTCGGAATACGGGGAAAATAAACGTCCCCACTACAATGCGTTGCATGAATTACGGGAATTAATCCAACATAGTCACTGACCAAAATGTTCTTTCAAGAATGTACTATATTCTTCTTAGTCTACTTTAACTCATACACATTTAAAACTTATGACTTCAGATGTTGTTCGTCCTTTTTTTATACAAAAGCAATCCATATTGCACTTCTTTGACACATCCAAAAATACGCTACAATAACATATAAATAAACAAATTGATTCACAAAATACTACTCCGTATCGTAATCTACTGACTCTCATTCATACCCACACACCAAGATAACACACAACCCTCACATACAGTTCTCATGACCGTTCTTCTCTTCCTCTTCCCATTAAACTACTCTGTAAACTTCATTTCGACCGTGAGAGTCTCACAGCAAGTGTTTCTGGCAATCTTGTCACTGGGCAATGTGCTGCTTTCCAGCACACAAAATGCAACCTGCTTATGAATTCATTTACATAAAAAAGATTGCTATGTCATTCTTTTACCTAATCTGCTGCGTCATCATTGTGTACAAAGGACGCTCTTTTTGCTTTGTTAGTGAAGAAATGGGTCCTCTGAGCTGAGCCAGCGTTTCCAGCCCTTTCTTGTTCTGTAGAATACATTTCACTGCAGGGAAGCAGCGCTGAGCTAGACACATCATAAAAATTGTCTTTCCACCAGGGCGGTATGTTATAAATGGTTGGCTTCAGTGCTTAATCTGAGCCTTTGTTTGCCAGTGGGGCCCACTAGTACTTATTTTTGGGGACTGGCACTGATTTTTCCATATCAGATAACTACGGAGTGAAAGAGAAGGAAAAGCACACGGGCATATTTATGAGACCTTTGCTTCATGCTTTCTCCATGCAACTTGGTACATGCATGACGCAGATCTGTAGGTCAGATTTATGAAGCCACATGAAGCCACATTGCGTGGCTTTGAATGGCTTTAAAAATCTGGGGGCAGATTTATGAAGGGCTTGCGCCACGTTTACGCCGCCGTTGCGTGACGCAACGGCGCGGAAAGGTGGCACATCCCTGCGCCCTATTTACAACGTGACGCATCTATGAGATGCGTCACGTTGTACAGCACTGCGCCATGAGGAGGCGTTCCTGCGCAGGGGGGGGCGTTCCTGCGCAGGAACGCCTCTTGAAAGTGGCTGAGTGAAATCTATAAGATTTCACTCAGTCACTTTCAGGGCAATGCTGCGTCAAAACCCTGCGCCTGCTTGAAGCAGGCGTAAGGCTTGAGGCAGCATTGAAAGAATAGGCCCCCCCAGAGCATTGCTGGAGCTGCGTCGCGCTTGCGACGCAACTCCAGCAATGCGCCACATTTCCGGCACAGATGCATCACGCATCTGTGCCGTTTTTGCCCCATGGTGCGCCGCATCATAAATGCGGCGCACCATGGGTGGCGTAGCTGTGGCGCACTGTGGCGCATGTTAACTGGCGCATCCCTCGGGATGCGCCAGTTAACATAAATCTGCCCCCTGGAGTTCGGCAACAAAGTGCAAATCGCTGCATTGTATTACTCTGTGCAAGGGAGACGTTCCATGGGCGTTGCCGTGGGTGCTCCAACGCAACTCCCATCATTTTTTACCCATTCCCAGATTTACACAAGGACTTGTAAACCTGGAAATGTGCCAAAAACATATGCCTCCCCAGGAGAAGAGGGACGAGGAGAAATATCTTTATTTCTCCTCCTTGATTCCTCTTTCTAAGTGTACTTCATTCTGCAACACACATAGCAAGATGAAAAAGCCTCTCAGGATTGTTTTTGTACTGGAAGGTGCCCCTTACTGCACATAGACAATCCTGCCTATAATATAAGCACCATGATACAAGGGTGCCTGTGTTAACGCTCAGCTGCCAAAATGGTGCCAGTGCAAGGGGAAAGGACAAGAACGCGCTGTATTGGATACATTCAACGCATTCCTGCCCTTTCCCTGTGACGCACGGCAGAACAGAAAGGGGACCTGCTGCGCTGCCCTGCGCCATCACTGTCGTAAATATCGCCTACAGATCAGAAAGACTGAGGAAGCACAGACAGCAAAACCTTCAAGAGCGAGAAAAAGGGAGCGAGAGTGCCTAGAAGTGAATTATCAGCTACCAGTCTTGGTCTTCGGTGCTCCAAAGTGTAATTGCACTGGTCGCCTGCTTGAGAGAAGTGTTTTGGGCACAGGCACTGTTTCTTACACAAATTAAGCATTCCTTGGCCGGTGATAACAAACCCATACTCTGAAATGTGAAGAGTCGACTCACTTCAGTTAAACCTTTTGCACAAATGACTATATTATAATAGTTTTCTAAAGAAGCTGGGCGGCTGAAGATGAAAACAGCTTGTTCTTAGACAAGTGGTGCTTGTCTCAATACTGAGACAGTGTGTGTCACTGCTTAACCTTGAAAAATACTAGAAACGCAATTTTCTAAACTATAGTAACAATTTAGCACCTGGAGAGAGAGAGAAGTCTTTCAGACAATTTCCTCTCTCTTTTGTCACATAAGGTGTTGTTTATCGTGTCAGTTGCCGCTCCTGTATTGAAAGTGTCACGGTGATGTTTTTTTTTCTGCTTCACTTAAAAAGGCATCTTCATTAAAACTCCTGCTGTGAAGGCGACTAAGAAGTGAGCTGTGTTTGTTAGCTTAACCTCTGCATTGTTCCTGCCGTGGGGGTTGATTTTCGTCAACTGCAGAAAGCAATGACGTTTTTAATGCTCTATGCAGAGTATTAATTGAACGGATCATCAGATTTTGGAATATTAATGTGAACATTTTGATGTGTAAATACACGCAATTGCACGTATCTAAGCTCTGTAAAAACATAAAATTAAAATGGTTTGCATTTCCTATTTTGCACATTGTGCTTCCTGCATACACTGCTTGAGCTTACAACGTGCAAATTAATTCAAGCACTCTTCTGGAACGCTTCGATGCAGATATTTCCCATATATTCTTTTGAAAGTTAGTTTAATTAACATTTTCTCACTTAACACTGTTTATAAAAACGTATCTAAAGCAGCACTAGCTAGCAAAATTAAGCAACTGCATGCAAATACAAAGTATGTCATACTGTGTATAGTTTGTGTAGCTCAAAGTATCTCGGACCTTCCCAACAGTTAATGCCTTTAATAAAATAATTAGTATCATTTCATTGCTCACCCAAGAGTGGGTGTGTGTGTGGGTGCGGGTGTGTGTGTGTGTTTGTATGTTGTATCGCCAAAAACGTGCTTCAACACCCCATATGGGGTAACAAGCACTATAAATGAAAATCTTTTTCGCTCTTCTATCTCTCCACTATCCTTCTCAATCCAAATAACTGACTAATATCCACCACTCAAATTACTTTCATATTTCACTATATTAATACACCACTAATCCTTTATGAGTTCAGGAATAGTGTGCTACTCACCTAAAACAGCTCTTCAACACCCCATCAGGGGTAACAAGCGCTATATAAATGCAAACCTTTTTCACTCTTCTATCCCTCAGCCATCCTTCTAAATAACCAATTCACCACTCAAATTACTTTCATATTTCACTATACTAATTCAACACTAATCCTTTATGGGTTCCGGAGTAGTGTGCTACTCGCCGAAAAAGCACTTCAATGCCTCGTCAGGGGTAGTAAGTGCCATATAAATGCAATTACAATAAAATACAATATATATATAATGGAATTAAAAAATCCCTAAAGATGCACTGAACAAACCCAAAGGTTACAGGGAAGTTATAGTTAGGCGCAGGCTTCACTCATACAAAACTAGTGAAATTGTGCTGTTATTATTAGTGAGCTATATATATATATATATTATAGTAATCGTTAATTAGCTAAATATATATATATATATATATATATATATATATTTTTTTTTTTTTCACTGAAAAAACCATAGGTTGCAGGCCTAATATAGTTAGGAATTAACATTTAAAAAACCTTTGAAATCCACTGAAAAAACCATAGGGTTCAGGCCTGATATAGTTAGGAATTAGCATTTAAAAAACCCTACAATTTACTGAAAAAAACGTAGGTTTTAGGGGTGTTATAGTTAGCTGGGCAGTTCACTCATACAAAACCATTGAAATTCCTCCGATATCCTACTATATCCCGCGCGCCCGCAATCCACTGCTGATGATGTCACATATTACATCATTCATGACATGGTCAGTGACATCACTGATGACATCACTGATGACATCATCCAGTGAATGTGGTTTGCTTCGTTATTTAAATATGTATTATATATATATAGCAATTTGCATTGAAGAATGAGTGGATATATAAATATAAATATCTGGATGGAGTATTTAGTAGCAGTGTGATTGACTGTTTACTTGACTAATTGTTTTGTTTTTTAAAACCTTTATTGTAGCATTCAATAAAAATACAAGCATAGGCCTACAACCGCAGGGGCCGGCCGTTAAACAAAATTGAGACGGTCTATATCAAAGTATGACACAGCTCATCAGCCGACAACCCCGAGGTCCGGCAACGATTCGGGATAAAACTTGTATTAGAATGCACTACTGAGTCCCAGGATGAGACAGAGGTTCCATTTTATATTTTTAAGGAAGGATCAGGTGCCATACAATCAAACAGAAGAATACGGGGGACAGGACAAGAGACAGGATATGCACACAATAACCGCTATAATAGAACATTGGCGCTAAAGCATATGGATCGGTGCAGGCAACAATACAATATACATTCAATGTTGAGCGCCAGTTCTCAGGGCCTGCCCACCCGGGAATCAGGATATCATAAAAGCATAAGCACTAAATATAAATACACGATGAGAATACAAATGAATCGTCAGCTATACTGATCCTTTAAGGAAGAGAAAGGGAGGGAGAAAAAGGCCATAGAAATAAAAAAGGCAAAATAAAAAAAACCTTTCCAGCCCCCCACCCTGCACCCCTGCAAATGGCTACAGTCTAACCCCACTAGCAGCGTGCCTGTCGCCCCTAATAACTAAAACCCTAAAAGTAGGAAAAAGAGTGGAGGAGGACTTATCCGTTTGGGCTCCCAGCCCCTTTAGTCCCCCCGCCAGAAACAGACACCCCCTATCACTAAAAGACCAAAGTATGACAACACTTATAGAAGAAATTAGGGGGCACTGTGATACACCTCCCAGCCTCCTAGACCAAACAGTTGTAGGTCTAACACCCGTAAAAGCCACCCCAACCCATCCTGACCTGGTTGAGCTTATCCTTGGCCCTTCCGAACCAGCACACGAACCCCCCCCAGCGAGACCCAGAGGCACACAAAGGAGTAATAAAAGAGAAGGCAGTTATCCAGAATCAATCTATGGCGACTTACAGGCAGTGAGTCCACAAAAACTTCAGACGCAGGAGAACTCTCCCTCCTAGATGGAAAGACCCAATATACATTGCCCAAGAGTCGTAAAGTCACCAAGAGAAGAGAAGACGACCTCAAAATGAATGGAAAGTCACAAACAAAAGTTTCCGGGAGGGGGACGCCTTTCGGTCCCTCAGAAGTCAATGGTGGTGGAAGGTTCGGCAATACACTGACGACCCGGGAACACCGTCCTCCAGGGCACCATCCGATGGTTTAAATACTTGCTTCCTCACGGGGTTCTCGCACAGAGACAAAATGGCCGCGGTTTGAACGGCTGCAGATTGCTGTTCCGACAGTAAGGCTGGGTCCGTTCCACCAGGAGCATCTCAGGCGCGTGTCCACTTTGCTCAATAAGACATCCACATGTGAATGAAACGCCCACATTTCTGCCAGTACTGACCTCAGCAATGGCTCAAGCACCATTCGATCCATAGTCTCACGCCCGACACCAATCACAATCACCTCCCCAGGTAAAGCTGGCATCCTCGGGGGGGACAAACAGGATCTTGAACGTGCAGATGCAGAGGGTGACCAGTCTTTATTCGCAGCCACGGTCAACTCGGTTAAAGCCACAGGCCAGAGACCCCGACCCACCGAACTCCGTCGGGCCCAGTACCGGTTCCGCGGGACGGGGACCCCCACCCACAGCCAACAGCAAGCAGAGTCACTCCTCCATCGATGCTGAGCAATAGAAACGATTGCCGCCAAATTCGGTCTTAAACAAAGCCTCCACTCCGATTGACCGGACCCAGCCTGGGTCTCCCAGCCGATGTTGTTGCACTGCAGCCCTGCTGTGAAAATACTCGAGGCCCCGGCTTCACCGGTGGAGTAGGCCACAATCTTCAACTCGACGGAACTTCATCAAATCAGCTGATAAAAGTTTCCGGATTTCACCATCGGGCTGCGGAGCAGTTCATGCACACAGAGGCTCGGAGTAAATTCAGGATAATGTACAGGATATTGTGGCGGGATACGGAGGAGCCATCTTGTTTGCTGACGTAGCTCCTCCTTACTTGACTAATTTAAAGTGTCCCACTAAATATATTGGTTAGTGACTAAACTGTGTGAACATCTGTATCACTTTATCAGTTGTTGTGTAAACTACTTCTCCAGTTGGCTACTAGCTATTTGAAAATTTATATTAGTTATTGATTAGTTAGCTGAGTACTTGTATGGGAGAGTGAATATGTGTGTGGTTCGGTGGGAGGTGTGTGACTGCCCAAAGATGTGTGAATAGTTGATTTAGTAGGTATACGATGTTAAGACTACATGTTATAACAGTTGTTTGGGAGAGTCAATATCTTTATGGGTGTGGTGTTGAGCAAATATCTCTCTCAATGTTACATGTCCAACAAAGTAGAAAAATAAAAGGCAATGTATGTGTCAGTTGTTGTTTATAAATAAGTATGCATAAGACTCAGTGATTGTATGCGTGACTGTATGGATAATTGTATACTTGTAATAGTGATTTTATAACACACTAAGTATAAGTTACTATCTATAAGAATAGATAAAGTGGTGTTTGTATAAGTGTATAGCTAAGTAAATGTAAGTATGATCCATTGTTTGCATAAGTGAATAGGATGACTTCATAAGTGAATAGCATGTGTGCTGGTGTGTAATGTCGATATAGGTGTATAAGTATATTTGATAGTGTTATTTTATTTATTTTTATTTTTAAAGTTTTATATAGTGCGTACCAGACCCAGGTTAGGGTATCAGAGCGCTTTACAAAGGGCGCAATGAGAAACAGTGAAAAACACTGAGAGTGGGAGCATTACAAATAAGTAACAAGGAGTAACAACAATGAAAAAGCTTATTCTGAAAAACAATACAGAGATCAATTAAGTTTGTGTGGGTCATAAGTTCTTGTAGCAGCAAAGATTAGAGTGTTCAACCAACAAGAAAAAGGTTTAAGGTAGGAATTTGCTCATCAGGAATTATTGTGTTTCCTTTTTGTAGAGAGGGATTGAGGAGATTTTTCTGATGTGTGGTGGAAGGGAGTTCCAAATTCTTGGGGCTGCCCCCGAGAATGCTCTGTTGGAGGTTTTAGACTTTTTGAAACGTGAGGGTTTCAGAAGTAAATTATTACCACTCCTAGAATGTCTGTTTCCTCCAGATAGGCTGAGTTTTTGAGCTAGGTACTGAGGGGTGTTTTGGTGCAGCGCCTTGTGTGTGATGCAAGCCATCTTTAGGTGAATTTGAGCTTCGTAGGGTAGCCAGTGTTCTATTGATCATTGACTGTATGTATGAGTGAATCTGTAGGTAAGTGATTAGATGTGTGTATAGATCTAGGAATCACTGAATGGGTTTTTAGAAACTTGTATTGCTGTGTCAATGGATTCAAATATGGTACTCTGTATTTTATAGTGAATGATGAAAAGTTATACTAGTGTATGATGAGGTGTATCTGATTGTCACGTGGATGATGTCATCAGTGATGTCATTTGAGAAGTCACTGACCATGTCATGAATGATGTAATATGTGACATCATCAGCAGTGGATTGCAGGCGCGCGAGATATAGTTAGTACAACTAACTATATCGGAGGAATGTCAATGGTTTTGTACGAGTGAACTGTCCAGCTAACTATAACACCTCTCAAACCTATGTTTTTTTCAGTGAATTTCTAAGGTTTTTTAAATGCTAATTCCTAACTATATCAGGCCTGAAAGTAATGTTTTTTTGGAGTGGAATTTTGAAGGTTTTGTAAATGACAATTGTTAAATGTACTAATTATTATATTTTATTTTATACTGATTTACTACATTTTTTAAACTATTTATTTTTAGTTTTTTTATTTTACATTGTAATTACATTATACATTACATTACAAAATATACTTTCTCAGAATGAATTAGTTTAGTTTAAATACTTTGCAAATAGGCAACAGACTTTTAAATACAGTAGTTACAGTTGTTGCAATGAGCAACACAATTTCAAACCCAATGCAACATTGACCTCAATGTGTTTTTCTAGTTAAATGCAATTAGTTACTTTATGGGTCACTTTTCTAACCACAGGACTGGATCCTAGATTCAGTACTTGGACATCTCCTGTAAAGGGTTGAGTTAAAGTGTTTTAGTTACAGTAGTGATTTTTAAGGAATATTCTTGTATTTTGAAAGTTGACACTTAGAAATGTTTTCACATAGAATCGTCAATGTTATCCTAGGGGAGAAAATTCCCTTAGCAGGTAAGTAGTGTTATCATTACTTTTTCTTACTCAGTGGTGGATCCTGGATCCAGCACTGGTGCATCTCCTGTAAACAGATGGAAAAATGTGTTTAAGTCATACAGGCGATTTTTAAGGAATAGTTTTAGTTTGTGAAAATAGACACTTAGAAACTTTTCTGGTGAAAACCAGACAATGGGTTCCTATGGAAATAAATACAATTTACTGGTAAGTACGGTTAGAATAACTTTTCAGGGTCAGTGCTGGACTAAAAGATGCAGCACTGGGTTCTCTCCTGATAACAGGTGAGTAAATCGGAATTCAGAGTTCGGATGATTTTAGGTGAATATTTTAAAGTTCCAAAACTCCACACTTAGAAGAATTTCCAAATGAAACCAGTCAATGTTAGGCTATGGAAGGAAATTCAAGTTATTGTAAGTATGATTAGAATTTCTTTTCAGGATCAGTAGTGGGCTGAAAGATGCAGCACTGAGGTCTCTCCTGTTAACAGGTGAGTAAATCAGAATTCGCAGTTCAGCTGATTTTAGAGGAATTTTTTAAAGCTCCAAAACTTCACACTTAGAAGAATTTTCAAGTGTAACCTGTCAATGTTAGCCTATGGAAGGAAATTCAATTTACTGTAAGTATGGTTAGAATTACTTTCCAGGATCTGGGCTGAAAGATGCAGCACTGAGGTCTCTCCTGATAACAGATGAGTAAACCGGAATTCGTAGTTCGGCTTATTTTAGAGGAATATTTGCACGTTTCAAAAATAGACACATAGAAAATTTTCTGGTGAAAACCACACAATAGATTCCTATGGAAGGAAATACAAGTTACTGGTAAGTACACATAGATTTACTTTTCAGGGTCCGTACTGGGCTCAAAGACGCAGCACTGAGGTCTCTCGTGATAACAGGTGAGTACATCGGAATTCGTAGTTTGGCTGATTTTAGAGGAGTATTTTGCTCAATAGTAATGGAAGGGGGCAGGGCCTGAGGTGACATGGGTACAAGCACGCCCTGTGGCGCGTTTTAAGTTGGGGAATTAATTCCTCTTCAATCCTGAGGTCCCCTGTGGACCAACTAGCCCACCAGGTACCTCCAGTATGCGCCAGGGATCTGCGTAATCATTGTACGTATCAGAAAAGAATAAAATAGGAGTCTGATTACGCTTCAATTTTAGAACTCACTCGACACCTTTGCACTGCACTTTTTTCCCATACACTCCACTAATAACATCTGCTCACATCTGTAGTTACAAACTTTGAAAACATCCTTGGGCTCCTCCATCATTAGGGTGGAGTGTTAGCCCTGATAAAGGAGACCCAGATGATGAAGCATGTCACCTGGAATGGTGAGTGATGGGAATCCATACAAATTTGTTGTATTTCTGAGACGTCTTGGTTTGTTTTTGGCATTTTTTTGCTCTTCATAATTAGACTACGGGCTATATATTGTGTATTGGCTATTGTTCGGTGAGGCTGCATATCGCGTCCAGTCTTTAAACCTTGGCCTCCGACCCTAATCAAAATGTTGTATGTTCAGGCAGCAGAAGGATACATATCCTACAGGGAATAGTTAGTGTGTCAATAACTTTGGCGCCACTTGATGAATCTTCATGAAATGTTAAAAGCACGCCCCCTTTTTGGATCAGCTACTGCGTTGAAAGTTTCAGTGTTATTTGTTAAGGGTTTCCTATGTAAACTTTGGTCCTAACTGGCAGTTACCAGTAGTATATATATCTATATCTAGATAGATAGATAGATAGATAGATAGATAGATAGATAGATAGATAGATAGATAGATAGATAGATAGATAGATAGATAGATAGATAGATAGATAGATAGATAGATAATAGCTGCTCAGGACAGTCTGTACAAGAACACCTTTAAATATATAGATTATATCTTGAATCCAATAGTCAGTTCATTACCATCATATGTCCAGGCTACCTCTGATTTCCTGAAGCGCATCTATGATGTACAATGGGAAAGTGACATGTTGCTTATAACACTTGATGATTCCTCCCTCTATACTAGTATACACCATACAGATGACCCACGGGCAGTACAGCATTTTTTACGCATGAGAACGTTAGGCTTTGCTCTACATAACAACATGCTTCTAGAGATGATCGCATGGTGCCTTACTAATAATATCTTCATTTTAGATAAACAAGTGTACCAACAACAGAGAGGGACTTCAATGGGCACCTGTATCGCCCCAGCTATGCAAATCTTCACAAGGGCTGGTGGGAGGAACAGGTGCTCGGCGGTAAAGGTATGGAACACAGGCTTCAACATACCACTTTGTGGCTAAGTTATATAGGCAACCTCTTTGTGTTGTGGCAGGGCACAGAGAGGGAGGCTAACCAGTTTGTAAGGGAGCTAAATGAGAACAATGTGAATCTCAAATTCACTGCTAATATTAGCTCCATTTCAGTGGACTTTCTGAATGTCCATATTACCACTGGCTCTAATGGCCTGGAGACCATGATATATGCTATATATATTATTTTGCATGGCAAGAGTTTTCACCCGGCACCTCTTGTTAGGAGCATCCCCTTTGGGGACTTGTATAGAGCCAAATGAATTTGCAGTAGCCAAGAGTCCTCTGCTAAAACTGAAAACGAAAGGCTGGAGAAATGTAGGCAAAGAGAATACTCTGACCGTATACTGAATGCAGCCTGTAAAAGAGCCAGATAAATTGACAGGGAAAGAGCACTCTTTGATCCCTCTAAAATGAGCGCGAAAAGGAGAATCACTGTACCCATGCCCAGATTTATAACTACATTCAATCAGGAGCATCAGAGGGTGCGACAGGCTATATCCAAACATTGGCATCTTCTTAGAGTAGACGATTATTGGCCCAATGGTCCCCAGACACCCTATAGGTAGTCTAAGTCCATGAGGGACCATCCAGTCAGGAGTGATTTTGAGAGAAAAGCTAAATTCCAAATATGGTAGACACAATATGATGGCTTTAAGAAATGCTTCAAATGTAAAGCATGTGAAAACTGCACATCTATTGAAACACCATTTAATAAGTTCATCAAGATACAGGGTAGCTTTACTTGCAAATCGAATATGTTGTATATATCCAAAATGTCCCTGTAGGAAAGTCTATGTGGGAAGTTCCACACTGCCAGCACACAGGAGAATATTGCAACATATTCGTGCCATAATACCAAGGACCGCAGTTATCCAGTTGCCAGTCACTTTGAAAAAGAACATCAAGTTGACCCCGCAGCCTTGAAGTACATCTGTGTGGCACAAGTGCATACAAGGGAAAGAGGAGGCAACAGGGAAAAGGAACTGCAGAAACTTGAAAACTGGCACATTTTAGAACTAGACAGTATGGAACTAATGGGTCTTAATGTGGACAAAGAACTGTATACCTGTATTCTCTGAGAAAATCTTACCGGGAGGGGGGTGGTGTCAGGGTATATGTTCAAGTGTATACTTTGTAGCATACTGTGCAAAATTGATAGTTGTTTTTGTGAGCTTGTTTCCATGATTAATGAAATATCATCCTGTACACACCTGATGGTATGAGAGATTTCCAATACCCCTTGTCAGTGCTAAGAGGAATCCAACTCTTTATTGTTTATATTTTAATGAGCTTCCTACCCCCTGATGGTCGGGTATGTTCATACATGTAATTATTTAGCACTAGTGCATTTTGTTTAGTTGATGTAAAGAACACAGTTAGGCAGACATAAGGGCAATTGCCTGTGGAAATTTAAAATGCTGTAATCTTTGAGGTTAAGGGGTTAATAGATAGTATCTCATGTATTATTGGCCATTTAGGTATGTTATTAAGGTTCCGAAATCAACTCCGGGTTCTACATGAATTTGACATAGCAAGGCAAGAAGAATTCTGCACTAATATTGTAATGTGGACCGACTTTAAGAAGGAAATATCAAATAGGTCATATTTTGCACATAATTATTTATTAGCACAATGAATTTAATTTGTGATTTTTTAACAATGGAATTTTGCTAATAGAAATTATCTACCCCACCCCATGTGAATAGAAAATATTATGCCTTCTACAGGTGTATCTTTTAACCAAAGTTTGTTTTTTATGCCTATTACACCCTTTGTCTATGTTTACCACACTGTTTATATTATGCAATTGAAAAATGGCTCTCACTGTCGTGATCAAGGCTGCCATGAGCAGTTGAATCACGTTGCCAGTCTGTCACTCTAAACGCTTTAAATAAACATTTATTCAACAATTTGCAGAGGAGTTCATTTATATCCTTTTGTTTTTTTCTTGGATACATTGTTGCATATATATATATATGATGAAGAGGCGTGTTAGCCTCGAAACGCATCGGGAGTCAGCTAATTGTGTGGAGAACGGACGTGGGAGCTGAATAGAGGTGTGCAAGCTGGATTGGAGGAATGCGGTGTGTGTGCCCTTCTAGAGCGCAAGAGCTCTTTGCTACTTCATTAAAATACACGACCGCTCTTGGCCGTGGGAAGGAGCACCGCTTTTCTCGCTGGGAGAGATGATGTGAGACAAAACAGCCGTGGTGAAGAACTTTTCATTGCAGTGCGGTACGACGTTCCTAATTGAAACAACAGCGCTCCTGTTTCGTGTCTCCTTTCCTACTAAGGGTTCAAACCAGGACATTCATTTATGCACAGGAGCATGCAACCTACTTAAGGGAAATGTATTCACACCACATGGACTGCAAGGACCATCATCCTGATGGTGAAAGTGCTGAGCCACGCCCACTTAGGCCGGTGTTTACCGTTTAAATAAAGTGAGGTAAACAACAGGTGTGTCTGCTGCCTGCTTCTGTGCGTCACCATGATGAAGAGGCGTGTTAGCCTCAAAATGCGTCGGGAGTCAGCTAATTGTGTGGAGAACGGACGTTGGAGCAGAATAGAGGTGTACAAGCTGGATTGCAGGACTACTGTGTGAGCCCTTCTAGAGCGCAAGAGCTGTTTGCTACTTCATATATATATATATATACATATATGTATATAGATATACACACACACACACACACACACACATATATATATATATAATGTTTTTCCCATGTAAACTTTGGTCCTAGTTATAACTATCTACTGTATATATATATATATTTATACTGATGGATGCTGTCAGCTGTCAGCGAGAAGGAAACAAAACGCTTTTTTGAAGAAGACAAACGCATGAAGAATTTGAATCATTGAATTATGAATCAGGATCCCCACTGGAACCTGAGCACTCAGCCTGTGTGAGCCAGTGGAAGTCTGGGTGCGTGCCGCCTCCGCCCCTTTGTCCCACCCACGGGCCCCCCAGAGGCGACATCAGCCCTTTCCTACCACATGCAACTTTGTCGCATCGCATCGCATCGAAACGCCAGATAGAGACCCCCAATTCCAATATATATATATATATATATATACATATATATATATTCGGTACGTTGTCGTCGCAACAGCCAGTAACACGGTAACAAGACAAGGCAAACCCGATATATGGTTCGTGTTTTTTATTTTTCTTCAACCCAACACCACTCTGCCATGACGCGTTTCGGCCTGACGAGGCCTTGATCACATGACAACGTCACGGAGGCGGGATAACCAATTTAAAGTGCACAGTGCCATTGTTATACATAGACATAGATAAAATACTATATACATGCTTTCCTTACATTAGATTAACGCAAATGGCAATTTCTACAATCCCACAGTTTTACCATTTGATTTGCACACAAATATAGTTCACATGGTTATTACTCATTATCTATTGCAATTGAGAATAATAAAAAAACACAATAAATAATTATCTAAAATGTTTTAAAATATAAATATTCCAATTCATTGCAAAGGTAAAATACTTGGCTACCCTTGAACCTTGATAAAATGTGTGTAAAAAACCAGATCAGCTATGATAAAATATCAACATCTCTAACCAGTTAAAACACATATTTACTGGGAAGCTAAAACCAATTCCGCCAATATACTAAAAAGTGACCGAAAGGTTCAATAAGCCCAAGTGGGCTAACCATAAAATTTGTGCAAAGCAACGCATGTCACATAAAATGCATATATGTGTCTACTAGCAATGGTCAAATAAGTTAAATAGGAAATATATGTATGTGTAATAAATAATAGTGCTACCTGTGAAATAACAAAAAAGTGATCTATAATATCAATTGTGCTCTATGATTGGCTCTGGAAGGCATACATTTCATTACTCCATAGAATGTACCAATAAATTACAATGATTATATACAAAGTTTTCTAATATAGTTCCAATTTCATAAATAAGTGTAACAGTCTTCGCTGGCATTGAGACCATTGGGTATTTTTGTATCAAGCAGGATGATATGTCTTGTCTCAAGTTTGCGCAACTGGGCTTCACGGTCCCCACCCCTTCTCTGTGGTGGTACTGTGTCAATGACAAAATTTCTAAGCCCACTTGCATTCTTAGCATGACACTCCTCGAAATATATATATATATATATATATATATATATATATATATATATATATATATATATATATATATATATATATATATATATATATATATCACGAACAAGGCCCCCTCAAAAGAAGGTCCAATCACACACAGTGGCTTGCTTAAACCGGCAAATTTATTGGAATGGCATAATGCATTTAGGAATAGTTCCTTCTTCAGATGGGCTGTCAGTGTCTAACTTTAAATGGCGCCTTCTTTGCTGTGATAGGCAAAAGTCACATGGTTGGCGTAGCAGAAGTTTCCTCCCCATGTGGGTGGCACTCACGTTCCTGCCAGTAGCTCCAATGACCCAAGCATCGCACTGCTGGTCCCACAAGCCAACATCCTGCCACTTCTGTGCCCCTCGGGAAATCCCGACCTAGCGTCTTGGACTGGAGTCAGTCCCAACAAATAATAATGAATGTTCACGCAGCGGTGGTAGGGACAGACTAATTTGCATATAGCCAGGTTCTGAGCTGGGATGGTGCAGTGAGCTAAATAACGGTGATGGATCAAGCCCTGATCTTTGCACTGGGTAAGAGTGGTCTGCTTAATTCAGACACTCTGTTTATCACCACCCCCTTTTCTGAATCGTTTTCGGCCACTATAGGTGTGGCAGGGTATACTCAGACATGAGTCCCTTGCTCACTGCACCATCAGGATTCAAGCAAGCTGGGCTGACAACGGCTGAAATGCCAGAAACCGGTCCCCGGAAGCTTGCCTCCTTTCTGGTGAAGAATTGGCTCGGTAGTTTGGTCTGCCCTGTTCCCATGATGCACTGGGCCAGGGACAGACTAATTTGCATATAGCCAGGTTCTGAGCTGGGATGGTGCAGTGAGCTAAATAACGGTGATGGATCAAGCCCTGATCTTTGGACTGGGTAAGAGTGGTCTGCTTAATTCAGACACTCTGTTCATCACCACCCCCTTTTCTGAATCGTTTTTGGCCACTATAGGTGTGGCAGGGTATACTCAGACATGAGTCCCTTGCTCACTGCACCATCAGGATTCAAGCAAGCCGGGCAGACGACGGCTGAAATGCCAGAAACCGGTTCCCAGAAGCTTGTCTCCTTTCTGGTGAAGAATTGGCTTGTAGTTTGGTCTGCCCTGTTCCCATGATGCACTGGGCCAGGGACAGACTAATTTGCATATAGCCAGGTTCTGAGCTGGGATGGTGCAGTGAGCTAAATAACGGTGATGGATCAAGCCCTGATCTTTGGACTGGGTAAGAGTGGTCTGCTTAATTCAGACACTCTGTTCATCACCACCCCCTTTTCTGAATCGTTTTTGGCCACTATAGGTGTGGCAGGGTATACTCAGACATGAGTCCCTTGCTCACTGCACCATCAGGATTCAAGCAAGCCGGGCCGACGACGGCTGAAATGCCAGAAACCGGTCCCTGGAAGCTTGTCTCCTTTCTGGTGAAGAATTGGCTTGGTAGTTTGGTCTGCCCTGTTCCCATGATGCACTGGGCCAGGGACAAACTAATTTGCATATAGCCAGGTTCTGAGCTGGGATGGTGCAGTGAGCTAAATAACGGTGATGGATCAAGCCCTGATCTTTGGACTGGGTAAGAGTGGTCTGCTTAATTCATACACTGTTCATCACCACCCCCTTTTCTGAATCGTTTTTGGCCACTATAGGTGTGGCAGGGTATACTCAGACATGAGTCCCTTGCTCACTGCACCATCAGGATTCAAGCAAGCCGGGCCGACGACGGCTGAAATGCCAGAAACCGGTCCCTGGAAGCTTGTCTCCTTTCTGGTGAAGAATTGGCTTGGTAGTTTGGTCTGCCCTGTTCCCATGATGCACTGGGCCAGGGACAGGCTAAATTGCATATAGCCAGGTTCTGAGCTGGGATGGTGCAGTGTGCTAAATAACGGTGATGGATCAAGCCCTGATCTTTGGACTGGGTAAGAGTGGTCTGCTTAATTCAGACACTCTGTTCATCACCACCCCCTTTTCTGAATCGTTTTTGGCCACTATATGTGTGGCAGGGTATACTCAGACATGAGTCCCTTGCTCACTGCACCATCAGGATTCAAGCAAGCCGGGCCGACGACGGCTGAAATGCCAGAAACCAGTCCCCGGAAGCTTGTCTCCTTTCGGGTGAAGAATTGGCTTGGTAGTTTGGTCTGCCCTGTTCCCATGATGCACTGGGCCAGGGACAGACTAATTTGCATATAGCCAGGTTCTGAGCTGGGATGGTGCAGTGAGCTAAATAACGGTGATGGATCAAGCCCTGATCTTTGGACTGGGTAAGAGTGGTCTGCTTAATTCAGACACTCTGTTCATCACCACCCCCTTTTCTGAACAGCAGTTTTTCCAAGCACGTTGAAAACCCCACAAATTGCCACTCTATCTGCCGCACTTCTTAAGGATGGGGAGCCCAAGGTGCTTAGTGGCTGTGCACCAAAATATCACAAATAAGGCCCCCCACAAAGGAAGGTCCAGGCACACACAGTGGCTTGCTTAAACCAGCAAATGTATTGGAATGGCAGAATGTATTTCGGAATAGTTCCTTCTTCACATGCCTTCCCCCAACAAGCAGTGCTGTCAGTGTCCAGCTTGAAATGGCGCTTGCTTCGCTGCGATAGGCGAAAGTCACATGGAGGGCACAGCAGAAGTTGGGGCACCTTAGGTAAGTACCTCCTCTCCATGTGGGTGGCGCTCACGTTCCTGGCAGTAGCACCAATGATCCAAGCACCACACTGCCGGCCCCACAAGCCAATATCCTGCCGCTTCTGTGCCCTACGGGAAATCCCAACCTTCCGTCTTGGACTGGAGTCAGTATATTGCCAGTAGATATTTATTGTTAGGACCAAAGTTTACATAGGAAAATCAATATATATATATATATATATATATATATATATATATATATATATATATATATATATATATATATATATATATATATATATATATATATATATATATACAAGTACTGTAAGAGGGTTGATTCCTGGGATCCAGGTCCCGTAGTCAGGTGGCGTGTCAAACCCGGTGGCCCCCTACCGCCGAGAAAAGTTCAATAAGTTGCAAGTTTTACCGTAGTAAGTATCACACGCACTCAAAGTGGTACAGCTGGTGAAGATTTATTTTCCAAAGTCACGCTACGAGTTTCAGCACCGAGGTGCCTTGTTCACACGTTTAACCTTAGCAGAGTGAGGAGCAGTTTTAAAGTACAAACAAACCGATCACATTGTGTCATAAACATAAAGGAAGTACATGATACACCTGGAAATTGTGGCGGCCATTGTTAAGTGTACTTATTATCAAGGGTTCAGTATAGACATGGTGGCTTTTTGTAATGAGGTGGATACCACAGTTATAGTCGAGATACGTGAGCTTTAACAATTACTGAAAACATATTCAATTCATAAGGCTTACTATGTGTAAAGTTTGAATGACAATCTTTATCTGTCAGTATTACCCAATATGGGCACCATTTTGAACCGGGAAGTACCAACGATTCAAAGTCCCAAGCAAGTTATATGCACTTGAACAGTGAACAAGTAGGAAAGTATCACATGCCCTTGTAAATTGCATGTAATTAACCAAAGAGATTGAATTATCAATTGCCATCGGTCTAGTGCCCGATTGAAACAAATATTAAATAATAAACAACAACGATGCGCGCGGTCTAGTGCCCTATCACATCGTGTATAAATGAAAAGAAAAACATGATATGCAACAAAGTATTGGCGTTTTGTAACACACTCATAATCAATTCCATGATATGCTGTGGAGTCCACGGGATAAATTAAAAGTCATAGAAGTGGTCTAGCCAGTCTATTCAAAGGAACCCAGTCTATGTAATTGGTGATCAATAAGTAAAAAACTGCATTTGTTCCCTCACACTGGAACGGAGTGCAAAAAGAACCCAAAAGGTTCAAGGAATAAGACGCAAGAAAAAAGTGAAGGTGAATGTCTTAGCTTTACAGTTGTGAGGTGAGAATCTTCCATTCGCGGAGGCCATGTGGGATTCAGTGCAGTGCTCAAAATTAATTATAAAGTCCCACACATGCTCCTAGAAGAAAGAATTACAAACAAATGGTTAAAATTGGTTAAAAATCAAAGATTCAGAAAATTCATCACATATAATTACAGAAACAACATATTGTTACTAGTATTTACGATACCACCACTCGTATTACATTTGAGGTCAGGTACAATATAAACTGATGAGGAACTGAAAACATTAGTCCATATGGAGGTGGGTTGCAAGTTCCTCGTCCTGGTTGTGCCCCCCAGGATATTTAGTTTCCAATTCCAATATCCATTTGGATTCTTTTTTTCTTAGGGCAAGTTCACGATTGCCACCCCTTTTGCAAATGTTGACCTGTTCAATTGCAAAATACCTTAGCAAATCATTGTTGGATTGATGCATTTCTTGAAAATGTCTGGCAATTGGGTACTTGGGGTCTTTGTTGGTGATTGCCCTCAAATGAAAACTGAAAAAACCATAGGTTTCACACCAGTTATAGTTAGGTGGAAATTTTACTCGCATAAAACCATTGAAATTCCCACGTTATAGTTAGTTGGACTCACTATAACTTGCGCGTGCAATGCACTGCTGATGACGTCACATATTACATCACACATGACATGGTCAGTGACATCACTCATGACATCACTGATGACATCTCAAATGACATCACTGATGACAACATCCTTGTGACAAAGTGGCAGACCTCCTATCAGCATAAAATAACCTTTGACACACACATTAAAATTAGAAAATACACTTTACTATATGGTACATATAAATTAAAAACCAACAACCTAACATTGCCACTGCCTCGCTTAAAAAGGTACATGCCTAATATTTTTACATACATTTCTTACTTGGAAACCCCTAGACATTCATTTCTTTATTGAGAGAACACAGAATTTATTTTGAGCTTAGTAATGGAATATCATTAGATAAATTGTATGTGCATGCTATTCAATGTGAAAAACTTTCTTTATACAAGATTCTGCTTTAGGTATTTATTGGATATTACCTGGTATGATGTAAAAGAGGATTGTAATTCTTTCCCTCTAAGTTTAGATTATTTGCAATGATAATCTTTCACAGGCTGTTTAAAAATAAGCATAGAGTATCATTTAATGGTTTTGCCTTATTGTAAAATCATCTTGAAAACTAAATTTGTTACACATTTATGACCAAAGTTTACCTTCGTAATTGATTAAGTGGAGCCTATGTGCGCAACGGAGGAGCCACCGTAAATATCAGGGATAGGTCATCTCTTTCTTGGAACCTAGAATGGTCATATAGTTTCAAAATGTATTTATTGTATATAAATGAGGGCTACATGATCATCCTAATCACTGAAATGGTCAAGGCTACTAACCTGTTTATAATTTTACAGGAGATCTTGAGAATACGGATCACTCTGCAACAGTCTCTTGTTCCAGTCTTCACCTCCGTTATATTACTGAAGTGGTCTAATGTCAATAGAAATGATTATCTTTAGAGTCTTATCACTCCTTTATAAAATAAATGGGTTTAGTAGTTCCATCTCTCAATGACTGATAGTTAATGACTGATAGTAGTACTAAACCCATTTATTTTATTTATTATATATATATATATATATATATATATATATATATATATATATATATATATATATATATATATATATATATATATATATATATATATATATATATATAGGTTTCAGGCCTTATATAGTTAGGAATTAGCATTTAAAAAACCTTTGAAATTCACTCAAAAAACCGTAGGTTTCGGGCGTTATATAGTTAGGACTTAGCATTTAAAAAACCTTTGAAATTCAATAAAAAAACTATAAGTTTTAGGGATGTTATAGTTAGCTGGACATTTCACTCATATAAAACCATTGAAATTGCTCCTATATAGTTAGTTGTACTAACTATATTTCGCGCAACCCCAATCCACTGCTGATGATGTCACATATTACATCATTCATGACGTGGTCAGTGACATCACTGATGACATCTCAAATGACATCACTGATGACATCACTGATGACATCATCCACATGACAATCACATACACTTTTTCATACACTAGTAAAATCTCTAATCACATATAAAAAGCAAGGGTCCCTATTTGTAAAATACAGAGTATCATATTTGAATCCATTGACATAGCAATACAAGTATCTAAAAACTCACTCAGTGATTCCTAGATGTATACACACATCTAATCACTTACCTGTAAATGTACTCTGCTCATTCACTACACACAAACAGTACACACATTTCAAGTTTCTACACCAACTACAAAACCCCACAAACCACATCTACACACCCTGCTACCCCAACGACCACACATTTACACCTTCACTCACACACAAAACACCATTCTTTTCTATGCCACTAACTAATCCCCTCATCAGCAGTACAACCAACATCCACACCATATGTAAATGTAGACATACACTCCCTGCTCTAATTACTCCTAATTACTCCTAACAGACCCCTTTCTGTCAACAACACACATATACTAACCTTCCATCATTTCATCCACCAACTAAAAAAGACACCCACACAACCCTTACACTCTCTAAGAACAAGAATCACATCCACAAAATTCTCACTGACTTAACCAGACATACTATTCATAACTGAATCATGGTTGGGAAATGATAAGGCTCCAGTCCCAAACAATCACCCAACATCAATGGCAAAAGAAGAGGTGGCACAGCTGTTATATTCAAGCAATATTAAATATCACTAAAGTTGACAATGTCTCCATACATATAGAGGCCCTGTTTACCAGATGCAACACTACACCATCTTCTTCCTGTAACTTCCTGCTCCTTTACAGACTCCACCTAGCCAGGCAACATTGCCAGACACCCTTCTACAGACAGTTTCAAACCTTATAATACTACACTCAAACCTATGCATTCTTGTTGACCGAAACACTTGGTTTGACAAACCCAATATGCCCCATTCAAAAACAATCTTCACTGGCCTAGATGCATGGAACTTACATCATATCACCCACAGACCCCCACACATCGTTGGACACATTCTAAATGTTATTTTTGCAAATACCGAACCTGTTACCTTTCAAAGAATTACTCCACCGACATGGTAAGACCACCATTTGCTTGCTTTCCGAAATAAAACTACACCAAGCAACACACCTATACCCACCGTACATGCATCGGCCTATCAACTGAGGAACAAACTCAATTGTAGCCCCAATTAACATCCAGTACAGATCTAGGCACAAAAAATTCCATTCAAAAGCTAAATGAGTGGCTACAGGAAGCTTTTGTTATCCTAATACCACTAAGAATGACCCAACAAAATAAAACAGGCAACTTGGAGAAATACATAGGTAAAGAGATAAAGCAGCAAATGAGAAAGCTGCAATGCACCTGGCTCAAAATAAATACCAATTAAAACAATCTTCACATTTAGAAATGTATAAGATTATACAAGTCAGCAATCAAAAAAGCTAAAAAAGATACTATTCAGACAGAATTCAAAATGCTAAATGTGCAAATAAAGAATTTTATTAAATTATCACCAAATTTCGTAAAGCAAATTGCCTAGAAGGAGCTCATCCCATTACTGAAGATTTCACAGACAAACTGGCAAATCATTACACGACTGAAGCAGACATGTTGGACCCCGATTTAAAACAAAGAAAAACCACCAGCTACGGCCCTTTTCTGAAAATAACCTCTAAGAGTAGGCTTACCTAAACCATCACAAATCACACAATGACTTTATGGACAACGTCAAAGGAAGCAGGCCTGCCGGCAGCCCTTCTGGCCTATGTCCAACACAAATCTTCAAGAAAATTCTTCTAACTACCTCTGCTGCCATTCCAATAAAGAGAATCATCAACAATTCTTTGATTAAGGGAATATTCCCAGAAGATCTAAAACAAATCATACATATGCCCATTACTAAAAGAAACAAACCTGGACTCACTTAATCCCGACAACTACAAACTGATTACAAATGGACCTTTCCTGGGAAAACTGATAGAAAAAGCAGCATTCACCCAGATGTCACAATTCATTGAAGCTAATTTCATATTTTCAGACTTCCAAACAGGATTCTGTCCAGGAAGGGGCGCAGAATCTACCCTTGTTGCCATCTGGGAGTACCTTCAGAACACAGTTGACCTGAACGGGATGGCTGCACTACTTCTCTTGGATCTCTCAACTTCCTTTGATATGTTTGACCATGACACTCTAATACACAGAAACCTAGGAATTACCTTCGGCTCCAAGCTATCAATGAATCCCCAAGTGGACAAACTAGCAAGATCAAGCTTTGTTCCTGTTGAAACACATCTTCCCCCACCTGGGATTTCCACACAAGGTCTAGACTAGTATCTCTCTTGTTCTGTCTAAACTCAATTATGCCAATAGCCGCTACCACTGGTCATCTTTAACCACTATTAAAAGACTACAATGGATTCAGAACTCTGCTGCCAGACTACTCATACATATAAAGCCACAAGCCCACATCTGCCCTGGCTTGAAGGCCCTACATTGGTAACTGGTTGCCAGAAGCAGTAGCGGCCCGTGGTGGGAGTGCTGCTGACGAGGGCGGGGGAGGGGCAGGGTGGGGGGTAGTAAACTATGGATTACGGCTGATAAGAGGTAAGTAGAAAAATCAGTAAATAAAACAAATTTTGTTGCGCGCTGCATCGCCAAATGCGATGCAGCGCGTGCAACGAAATTTGCCTCTAAATTCCACAGTAAAAGAAAAAAACATAGGTGGCACATCCTTCTCTGTTAAATTAGCCAAACTATGGAACTTGTTACCCCAAACATAAGATACATGGACAACTACCTTATCTTCTGAAGACTACTCAAGAAATGGCTCTTCCCCACATAACCACCATGCTCAACATAGATGTGCAGTGTGTCCCTGTGTATGTGAGTATTAATTTGGACTACATGTGTGTGCCTACATTTGTGTATTCCTTTGTATAAACATGTATAATAATTGTGTTTGTATAATATAAAGATATCCATTGGTTCTGCTTGACAAGTGTACATATTAGTTACGGTTATATTATTCTATGTTTACAAGTATATGGGTCACTGCATTCATAGGTACATTTTATCACAACTATTTATCTATAATTGCTTGACTATGGAATTATAAAAAAAGTTATAAAAAGTTATGAAAACAAATACATTGACTTGAAGTACAGCAAAACTTGAAAGTCTGAGTTTATTAAATACAACCTAAATCTAAATATCCCCTACCCTCCCTGAAAGGACCTTTTTGTACCTCTTAATTATTGAACTGTGAAACTTCCAGAATCTAGGTGTATCAATGTACTGTGACTGTTTATGCTTCTATGCATGTACGTTGTTGGAAAGCGCTCTGATACCCTTTGAGTCGTGTAAGCACTATATAAAACACCTAAATAACATTTTTTTTAACATATATAACCTTCCTTATAGATGTATACCTTCGATGTGCTTAAGTATTTGTATATTTATTACATTACTTCTAATTCAGTATCTCCAATCGACTACCCTATATCTCAACCTATACCTCACACAAGATATCTTCTACCTCCACTCTCTAATTCATCCCAAACCTCCTTTACTACTCTCTCCCAGGCACTAACCTATTTCAAAACCTTTACATCTCTCACTATATCCTCTACCGCCACTCTCTGACTCATCCAAAACCCCATCGTTCTACTACTATGATCCCCAAAATAACCCTTACTGGAGTCTACCTTCCTCTACTCCTCCTTGCAGCATATCAATTCTCCTTTACTATTCAGATCTCCCAAACAACCCTTCCCTCTGACTCTTCCGACCTCCACCTCTCCTTTACTCATCCTACACCTCCTCCCACAATTATGATTAACCCTGGGCAGAGCTGGCAGGGCAGGACTACGCGGAGGTCCACGGAATTGGCAACCAACTCCGCTACGCCGCCCGCCTCCACCCTCCAGTAAGAATTAATTAAAAAGACATTAAAGGTAAAATAATAAAGACTTACCCTGACTGTGGCCTTTCCAGGCTGCCGTCCTCCTCTTCCTCGCCTTCTCAGGGTGATTTGCGATCTGCACGTGCGCCTACGCATGCACATCCCTTGCGAGAAATGCGCATGCACGGGTGCGCACGCATGCAAAGATCATCCTGAGACGGCGAGGGGGTGGAGCTGGGGGCTTGTCAACTTCGCTCCGCAGTGGATTGTGCGGAGATTTACCTACTCCGCATTCTCCGCGGAACGCAGGGTAGGCAAATCTCCGCACAATCCGCGGGCGGAAAAGAGCTCTCTGCCTGCGGTTATTAATGATTCCCCAAAAAGACCCTTCCGTCTTCTATCCCTCCACTATCCTTTCCAATCCAACAAACAGACTCACAACTCCGCCGCTCAAATTAATTAAATATTTCCGTATACTAATTCACCACTAATACTATTTGGGTTCCAGAAACCTGCCGGAAAAGTGCTTTAACGCCTCATCAAGGGTAGCAAGCGCTATATAAATGCAAGCCTTTCCCTCTCCTATCCGTCCACTATCCTTTTTTCAACCCAAATACCAAACTCACATGTTCAATAATTTCATACTGCCCTATACTTATTCACCACTAATCCTCTTTCGGTGCCGGAGTAGCGTGCTACTCGCCAAAAAGCACTTCAACGCCTTTTCAGGGGTATAAAGTGGTATATAAATACAATTACAATACAATATAATCAGTAGTTAAGTTGCATACATTTAAGCCATAATACTCTTTTAATTGATTCATTATGCTATCACAATTGTTCATGAAAATGTAATCGAGCAATTGTTCTAACACATGTCCTGCACAGTAGTCCATGTAGAATGTACGCCATTTCAAAACTACACCAAGGGGCTAACGGTTCACCTCAATGATGAGGTCACATAAGGTTAAAACGGGACTGCAGTAGCTTTTGGCTAGTTCAGGCTCAGCTGTTGTTATTGCAGATGGGCCACAGCTGATTTGCATATGTTTTGACCCTCACTGTACCGGCACAGAGAGAAAAAGAAACAATGGAAAGAAATATTTCCTAAAGTAATAACATGGGCTTGAGATTATTTTAACATTACGTCCATCACTTTTCTGTGTCTCACTTTCAAAAAGTCATTTTAAAAAATAAAGATGATTAAAGGTAAGCTTTTACTTTTTCAGTAGTAGTGCTCCTCCAAGCTGCAGGGCACAGCCTCATAAAAAGGCCCTCCCCCGACCCTAACGAATGCCTGGCACCACAAAAATAGCATGCAACCAAACGAGTTCCCGATACTGCTTTTTCCATTTCCTGGTCTATGAATAAAACAAAGATTGCAAAGTCAATATGATCTGCCTTTAACCGCATCGCTGCTGCGGCGATTTTTGCGCTGTGCGGCTTTTTTCGATTTACCGCGTTACATGACGAGCTCAGCTCGTCATCAGCACACGCCACCCGTGGCTGATGACGAGCTGAGCTCGTCATCAGCAGCGAAGGGGTTAAAAGCTTCTGCCTTTGAAAGGCTTTGCTACTGCTTATTTGCACTGGCAGTTGTTAATGCATACATTGCCACCAGTGTATCAGCAAGCATGTGCACTCATGCCTTACAATGCATCTACTTGCATGTGGGCACACGAGCAGCTAGCAACCTTGGAATAGTTCTCTGTTTGCATGTGTGCACGTGCCCTGATGTACCCACAGCCATTTTGTCATGTCTACTTTATTGTTCCAACACGATTGACAGCCATGTTAGAATAGTTTGTTTTATTCTTTTTCTTCTTTGCATCTTTCTCATCTTTTCACGATGCTGTAACACTTTTACTTTCATTCCTTTATATTTTTCTTCTCTTTTTACCATCCTAGTACTTCCACTTTTACCCTTTTCTTCGCATCTTTTATCTCTTCTAAGTTTTTTGCCTTTCCATGAACATGTTATTCTCTTTCTTACAAGATTTTCACTTTTCTCAACTCTATTAGTTTATTTCTTTTGCATTAATACGCAAGTTGCTGTTAGTTGTGTTTCTCAAATATTCCATTCCGTGTAACAACATGGAACTTTAAGGGATTCAATAATCCCATTAAAAGACAAGGGTTCTTTCACATTTAGCAAGACTTAAGACTGACATTGCCCTCCTTCAGGAGACTCATCTTGCTGAGGTAGAGGCTCTAAAACTCAAGCGTTGTTGGGTAGGTCATGTTATTTGCTCTCCTACGGCAACTAGAAAAAATGGTGTTGTAATTTTGTTGCATAAAAAGTTAAACGTTTCTTCTATTGTTCATGAATGTGATGCTGATGGCCGTTGGGTTATTGTTACATTACTATTAGATAATATTCCTCTTACCCTTTTCAATGTATAGGCCCCTACTGGGATTGACAGGCTCTTTTGGCCCTCTATCTCTACCAAGTTGTCCTCCCTATTTGGGGACTACATCCTTCTCGGAGGAGATTGTAATCAGGTTGTTGACCCCGTCCTTGACCGACAGTCCAAAGTCAAATTTGTTCCTTCCAGAATGCATACTCAATTTCTAAAATCTTTTCAAAATAATGCTTTAGTAGATATTTGGAGACTGTGTAATCCAGATATTAGAGAATACAGTTTGTTATCCCCTCCTCATAAATCCTAATCCCGCATTGATCATATTTTTCTTAGTAAATCCCTGTCCCAGCAAGCTATCCGCTCTGAAATTGGCTCCATCGTGCTCTCTGACCATGCTCCAGTTTTTGTGGATCTTGATTTACTACCTTTTTCTCCCCACTCTGGCAGGTGGCGTTTCAATAATGCTTTGCTTCTAGAACCCACTTTTTGTACCGAATTTACGCCTTTGCCAAGGAATTTTTTCTCTTAAATCGCACTCCCGATTCCTCTTTTGTTATGGTTTGGGATTCATTTAAAGCAGCCTCTAGGGGTTTTATTATCAACTTTGTGGCTAAGCGGAAGAAACTCCGAGAGGCTAAGTCAGAGAAAATCTTAGCTGATATTAATTCTTCAGAACTTGCATATTACGCTTCTAAATCTGAATCTGCGCTTAAATCTCTTATTGATGTAAAAATCCCATTTAATAAATTCACAACTGATGCTGCTTCTAACACCTTATTAAAATGCAACTCCAGATATTATGGAGGTAAGAATAAAATGGGGAAACTCCTGGCCAATTACTTAAAGATACGAAAGGAACGTACAAAGATTTAATCTGTCAAGACTTCTTCTGGAGAATCTACATTTAAAGATAAGGACATCCTCTCCGAGTTTGTCAAATTTTACGATAATCTTTATACTCCTGAACAAATACCGACGCCTACTGATCTCCTTTCTTATTTCCATTCTCTTCCTTCTCCTCCGATTTCCCATGTTGATCTTCACTCCCTGGAACGAGACATTTCACTATCCGAGGTCTCCAATGCTGTTTCCAAATTACGTCACGGTAAATCTTCTGGTCCTGACGAATTTAATATTGAATTCTATAACCACTTTGCCTCTCTTCTTCTTCCCAAACTCCTACTCTTGTTCCAAACTTTCCTTGGAGCGGGTTCCTCAGGCGGTTCTTTTCAACAGGCTTTAATTTGTTTGATTTCCAAGGAAGATAAAGATCATTCATTATGAAAGAATTACAGACCAATATCCTTGGTCAACACTGATTATAAGATCCTAGCTAAGATACTAGCGTTACGCATGGATCCCCTCTTACCAGATCTCATTGGTCCTGAGCAGTCGGGTTTTGTCAAAGGGCCTCTCTCCTCTGATAATTCCCATGTCTTCCTTAATATACTTAGCAAAGCTTCCTCCTTGACTCTTCCTTTCGCAGCTATCTCTTTAGATGCGGAAAAAGCATTTGACAGGATTGGATGGGACTTTATGTTTCAGGCTTTACGTTGGATTGGCATTCCTTCCAAATTTATTTCTATTGTGTCTTTACTTTATTCCAATCCTCAGGCCTCTATCTTTGTCAATGGGATTTCCTCAGACTATTTCTCTCTACATAGGGGTGTTCGGCAGGGTTGCCCCCTGTCCCCCCTTACTTTTTGTGTTAGCCCTAGAACCTTTCCTTACTAAAATTTGTCTAGACAACGGTATCTCTTGTTTTCAATTTGGTTCTCATCAGGTTAAGCTCTCAGTTTATGCTGATGATATTCTTTTTTATTGCTCCGATCCTATCACCTCAATTCCCGCTTTTCTTCAGCAAGTCTCTTTCTTTTCTTTAGTTTCTGGTTATCGCTTAAACGCTGATAAATGTGAAATCTTGTCTCTGAATCCTCTCTGCCAGAAACACCTTTTCTCTCAAACAGGTTTCTCATGGCAACCTTCGAAAATTAAATATCTGGGAGTTTGGTTTGCCCCCCTTTTATCCGACACTCTTAAACTAAACTTTGATGATATCTCCAAGAAAATGGACACGGCTATTACCCGTTGGCATCCGCTCTTTTTATCCTGGTGGGGCAAGCTCAATTCTATAAAGATGATGTTATCCCCCCTTCTTCTTTATACTATCTTCATGCTCCCTTTGCACATCCCAATTTCTTTCTTCAAAAAGATTGACTCTTTATTACTGAAATTTTCTGTGGAATGGCAAGCATCCTCGGATAGCTCTTGCTTCCTTACGAAAAGATACGGCTCACTCCGGAGTACGTTTTCCTAATTTTAAGGAATATCACCGAGCCTTCTCCTTGAAACAATCAATCTGCTGGTTTTCTTCTGACCTTCCTCATTATCCTCTTGTCTGGTTGAGTATAGAATCCTCCTTCATTTCTCCATTTACTTTTCTTGAATTCATGTCCATTACATCTTCCTTAACTCGGCTTCGCACGCCTGTCATTTCTCATTCTCGGAACCTACTTCTACCATTTTTATCTTCATCTTATCCCTCCCGCCTTCCCATACACGAACAACCGATTTGGTACAATTCACTTCTTAAAATCCGTAACCGCTCCATCTTCTGGAAAACTTGGCATTCTCAAGGACTATGTTGGATTTCTCAATTGCTTTCTCAGGGCACTCCTCTCTCCTTTCAGGAACTTCAATCCCTTTTTTCATTGCCCACTTCTAACCGAGCACAGCACGGTGCCCTTCTTCCAGTCTTGATCTCTAATCTTGGTTCCCTTTCACCCTCCGGCGATGTTCCTTTAGAATGTAGACCCACTTCCCTCTTGTTGGAAGCTTCTCCTTCTGCGTCTGCTCTGTATAACTCTTTCCGCTTTATTAATGATAGACTGAAATCTCGTATTGAGACTGCCTGGGAATTCGATTTTTCTCAGACTTGGCCTGTACCTCTTTGGGACAGGATATGGACTAAACTTCATAAAACTCTAGAGCTGCTAATTCCACCCAAACTCTATAGTTCATTTATAACAGAACTTTATTCTCTCCATTGGCTCTCTCCCGTTTTTCATCAGATACTCCCTCTACTTGTTGGTCTTGTCCTCATTCACCTGCAGATCTCAAACATATGCTTTTTGACTGTCCTCCTACTGCCCAGTTCTGGCAATTAGTTTGGAAGCAAATACAAAAAAAAAATCACTTTCAGGTTCCCTTTTCCCCTACACTAGTTTTTCTAGGTTCCCTCTCACCGGAACTTCCTCTCTCTCCCAGTCATTATCTTTTACTTGACCTCTTTATAGCTGTAGCTTTCCATACCATCACTTCCAACTGGAAACAAGCTGCAAATATTTCCTACCAATCTTGGTGGAATGCGGTCTGTTTTCATCACCGTCTGGATACCAACTATGTTTCCCCTATATCCCTGGCTATTAAACGGGACCTGATTTGGCTTCCCTTGGTAACATACCTTTCTTCCACTGCTCCTGCATATCCTTCTCCTGATCTCACCACAGTTGAAGTACGTAAACCCCCATGATTTTCTTATTACCTGATTGCTGTACCTATTAATTTTCAATATATTGTTTTTACCTTTCATTTATATCAACATACCATTGTTCATAATTCCTCATGCTTGTTATGCTTACTTTACATGAGAATTGTTGTTGTATTGCTTATTTTATATATCTACTTACTGTAACTCTTACTCCCCATTTCCCCCTCCTCTCCTCCCTCTTTATTTTCTTCAATAAATCAAACTTAAAAAAAGAATAGTTTGTTTAAACAAACGTGTGTGGGAGCCCGAAAAAAGGAAGAGGGAAGTCCAGTACCACGTTGTTAAAAATAAGTGAAAAAATAAAAAGAACGGTAGAAATGGAAAACAGGCTGGGGACGGGACCTGGGAGCAACAAATGAGTGGGGCAGCAGGAGGGTGGTAAATACTGAGAACACAGGAGGAGAAAGTTGCTGAATAAAGAAAACATGTGGGGCATGAAAAACAAATGGGACAGTCTAGGAGGTATTTCAAGGGGCTAGGGAGGAGCAAAACAAAAGAAAGAGTAGTGGAGTAAGGATGTAGGAGGATAAAGCAAATCACATGGTGCAGAGACCAGGGCAAAACACACTCATAAGGGGTACTGACTGAGAAAAATAGACTACCCTCAAGTCAGCAATGGAAAGATAAAATTCACCTGTGAGATCAAACTGCTCCTGAGTAGGACAAATACAAGAATAGAGTGAAAAGACATTGAACCATGAGCAGAAACCTCAGATAGGCAACAGAACTGGTTCAGAGACAGAATATTGACAACCAAAATACCCCCATACCACAATATTGAGTTATAAATATCGATGTCAAAAATATCGACATCCTATCTTTATAAAGGTAAGTACAAAAATATTGGAAAAAAAATATCGATGTCATTAATATACTTGTAAAAAATATTTGTATATATATATATATATATATATCACATAGCAGCTCCGGTTATACAGAAAAAAACAGTCACGTTCTCCGGGCGGTTCGAGGAAGGGTTACCGGTCACCCATATAATCCAAAAAAATAGTCCATAAATACGAACAGACGTACTAGAACACTGAAGTTGGTGGTGCACGCAAAATTTATTCAGGCAGGAAACAACGCGTTTCACCTTTTGGCTTGATCATGTTTCAGCCGTTGTTTCATCAAGTGTGCATTTTAACCCACTCTTAATCATAAACATATGGGTAGGACCATTCACCCATTCCTGTGTGGAAACAGTCTAAAAAAAATTGCGGCCATTACTAAATGATACATTGTGCGTGAGAAACAATACAAATTAATCATCTTTCATCCTTACAGAACGGTCCTTCATATTCCAGAGTCAAGGTATATAATTGACTTTGAATGTATGACCCCGATGGGTTTAAACTCAAATGAAGAATTGGCGGTGCACCTTGCTGAATGAAATGTAACTAAAATTGAATCAAGATATGAATTGTCTGCAAATTGCTTTTTCAGTTGTCTGATTTTGTATTTTTAACTTTTTAGATATTTCTTGGCAACAGTATGAACATGGTTTGGCCTAACACTAATTGCTGATGGTTGAGGGTCGGAAATTTGATACAGAGTATAGTCGGGCAAATACAATGTATTTGATTTGTAGGATATTGTGTGGATTAATGCCCACTTGGGCTTGGACAGATCATTCTTTTTTCACAGCAAAAGTTTTTCGCCACCGTTTATGAATGATCAAGGCGAAATTTTCAATGGAATACATAGAATGTTGCATTTTACCCACATGTGCTTGGCTGTCGCTCAGAATAAGACCACGTGGTCACATATCTCCGCCCTAATTTTTACAGGCTGTAGAAAGTGTTTGAATGTAAGAACTTTATTTAGTTCAAGTAATACACATACAATTCATCAGGAATCCATCAATTGAATTGTTTTTAAGCTCTGAAAAAAGAAGTCATCATATTGTATGCCCTGTACAAATATGCTGTATCGCTTGCACAAATTTGCTTATATTATTAACTTCGGTGGGAGTTGAGATATTTTCAGCGATATGGCTTTACAAATCATGCATAATGAAATGGAAAATGAAGGACTGCTCTGTAAACATGAAAGATGATTAATTTGTATTGTTTATCACACACAATGTATCATTTAGTAATGGCCGCCACGTTTTTTAGACTGTTTCCACACGGGAATGGGTGGATGGTCCTACCTTTATGTTTATGATTAAGAGTGGGTTATAATGGACACTTGATGTAACAACGGCTGATACGTGATCAAGCCGAAAGGTGACACGCGTTGTTTCCTGCCTGAATACATTTTGCGTGCACCAACAAATTCAGTAATTTTAATATATTTTATAATTATAGAATTAGAAAAAATATAACAAATAAATATTTACATGATTATTGGTATATATATATATGCCAACAACAGGAAATATATTAAAAAAATATTCTAATTAAATTAAAAGAATCTATTTAAAAATCTTTAAACTCAGTAAAAATAATTTCCCAATTAACAAATATTAATAATTAACATTTTATAATTTCAAATAAACAAAACATAATAATTTAAATTATAACAATACAAAATGAATGTAAACATTTAATACACATATAATTCCCAGTACAATTTCAACAAAATTACGCAAACTATTAAAATAAATATATAAACAATTTACCACACCTATTTAGCACAACACATAAATGTTAACACTGGATAAAAATAAAATTTACAAATACCCCTACAGTAAATGCAACAGTCGTAAAAGTGCACATTTTTACGTACAAAATATTTACAGCATCCATTACAGCCAAAGCAAGGCCAAGGAAACTAATAAAGTGCAGAGGGGTAGAATGTAATATTCCCACTGCAATCAGTGCAACAGTAGGGAAAGTGTTACTATTCCCACTCCAATGAGTGCAGCGGTAGGGAAAGTGTTGGATAGTGGATACTGTTCCCAATCCAGTCAGTGCAACAGTAGGGAAAGTGTTAAATAGAGAAGGGGTAAAAATTACTATTCCCACTCCAATGAGTGCAACATTAGGGAAAGTGTTGGATAGCGGAGGGGTATAAATTACTATTCCCACTCCAATGAGTGCAACATTAGGGAAAGTGTTGGATAGTGGAAGGGTATAGATTACTATTCCCACTTAAATTAGTGCAACAGCAGGGAAAGTGTTGGATAGCAGAGAGATAAAATATACTATTCCCACTCCAGTCAGTGCTACAGTAGGGAAACTGATAGATAGCAAAGGGGTAAAAATTACTATTCTCACTCCAGTCAGTGGAACAGTGGGAAAGTGTTGGATACCCGAGGGGTATACATTACTATTCACACTCCAATTAGTTCAACATTAGAGAAAGTGTTGGATAGCTGAGTGGTAAAAATTACTATTCCCACTCCAACGAGTGCAACAGTAGGGAAAGTGTTTGATAGGGGAGGGATACAAATTACTATTCCCACTCCAGTGAGTGCAACAGTAGGGAAAGTGTTGGATTGCGGAGGGGTTAAATTTACTAATTCCACTCCAGTCAGTTCAAAATTAAAAGCAAAGCAAATATCATCAACAAAATAAAAATATTGAAAAAAGAAAAATGTATAAATATGTTACACATTTCAAAAAAACAAATATATTTAATATTAGAAACTAAAAACATATTATAATCCCAAATACATATCACAAATACCAACAAATATTATATTAAATAAAGTAGAAATACAATTTTTAAACATATAAAAAAAATGTATTTAGAAATTATTTATAAACAAAAACATTAATTATGACAAACATTTAGTTTCTTTACTTCCAACCCATTAACACCTCAAAAGTCATAACCCAATTAATTATCAAGTAAAAAAAAATAATAAAAAAAAAATTAAAAAACATAAACATTCATTAACTTCCCACCCCTTACCACTATAATCCACTTAACCCAGATCTAAAATTAAACTGTAAAAACATTAATTACAAAATTACATTTGATTTTCGATTGAATAACCAATAGAATTTAAAGACTAACTATAAAGTAAGTAAAATGTATTTTACATCCCACCCTTTAACTCTATAAGCCCAAAACCCCCACACAAACAAATTAAACAATTACCTTAATTAATTTTCAATTAATTAATATTAAAGATCAACTAATTATTAATCAATTAAAAAAATTACCCCTATAAACCCCACAACCTGCACCTAAAATTAAGTACACAATTTTCATATTTCTCAATTAATGAATTATTAATTCACAACTATTTAATAATTAAATAAAAATAAATAACTTCCTAACTTTTAGCTTTATAAACCCAAATTCCATACCACACAAAATATAATTAAACCATTCAAAAAATTAATTACCAATTATGTATTATTAACTTTTTATTACTTAATTAAAAATAAATTACTTCCCTCCCTTTACCCCTATAAACCCCACTTCCCACACCTAAAAACAAACCATACAATTACCATAATTAATTACCAATTAATTAATTACCAATTAATTAATTAATACTAATTAACAACCAATTAATATTTAAATAGACATAAATTACTTCCCTCCTTATATCCCTATAAACCCCACAACCCTCACATAGAATTTACCAAAAGAAATCTAAAACACAATTAACACTATAAAATATCAATTACATAAATATTAATAGATCAAGTCAAGTCACAGACAGCTTTATTTGATTGCTATTTCATACAATCATAAAAGCACATAAGACATACAAGTTATTTCACAGACTAATTTAAAATATATTAAATCTCAGCTTCTATTTCAAACAATTGTAAACGTACATGGAATCAGGTGTGTTATTGTACAAAATATCAGTAAAACACAATGTATAAAAATTAGAACTAATATTATTAAGCCATAAGCGACTAATTGATCTTATACTGATATAATAATACTTTTCCTGAGGCTAACTTCTTTTTAAAAAAGCATTGCTATTCTCCACACGATATGTACATTATCCAGCAATTGTAATACAATGAACACCGGGCAGCATTGTCTAATCCCAGAGTTTTTAGAATAGGGACAATTCATACTTTTCTCAATTTACTATAAAATCTACAGAATAACAATACATGAATAGCGGATTGGTCTGAGTGATTGTCACAAGGGCACAATTGCATTATTCGGACCCAATCGTTAATTTTAGGGAAACAATTTTGTGAAGGATCCCAAACCTAAATCGTGTCAATAGAAACCTATTGTAGCCACCAGGTACAGTTGCTAAATAAGCTTGAATACTAAAAGTGGTTAAAATCATCTGATTCTGCTGGACACTAGGCTTTACAATCTCAGCCAACAGTCTTATTGTGGTTTCAGAAAAGGGGGTGGTGATGAACAGAGTGTCTGAATTAAGCAGACCACTCTTACCCAGTCCAAAGATCAGGGCTTGATCCATCACCGTTATTTATCTCACTGCACCATCCCAGCTCAGAACGTGGCTATATGCAAATCAGTCTGTCCCTGAACCAGTGCATCATGGGAACAGGGCAGACTAAACTACCAAGCCAATTCTTCAACAGAAAGGAGACAAGCTACCGGGGACCGGTTTCTGGCATTTCAGCCGTCTTCGGCCCGGCTTGCTTGAATCCTGATGGTGCAGTGAGAAAGGGACTCATGTCTGAGTATACCCTGCCACACCTATAGTGGCCAAAATCGATTCAGAAAAGGGGGTGGTGATGAACAGAGTGTCTGAATTAAGCAGACCACTCTTACCCAGTCCAAAGATCAGGGCTTGATCCATCACCGTTATTTATCTCACTGCACCATCCCAGCTCAGAACGTGGCTATATGCAAATCAGTCTGTCCCTGAACCAGTGCATCATGGGAACAGGGCAGACTAAACTACCAAGCCAATTCCTCACCAGAAAGGAGACAAGCTACCGGGGACCGGTTTCTGGCATTTCAGCCGTCTTCGGCCCGGCTTGCTTGAATCCTGATGGTGCAGTGAGAAAGGGACTCATGTCTGAGTATACCCTGCCACACCTATAGTGGCCAAAATCGATTCAGAAAAGGGGGTGGTGATGAACAGAGTGTCTGAATTAAGCAGACCACTCTTACCCAGTCCAAAGATCAGGGCTTGATTCATCACCGTTATTTATCTCACTGCACCATCCCAGCTCAGAACCTGGCTATATGCAAATCAGTCTGTCCCTAGCCCAGTGCATCATGGGAACAGGGCAGACTAAACTACCAAGCCAATTCTTCACCAGAAAGGAGACAAGCTACCGGGGACCGGTTTCTGGCATTTCAGCCGTCTTCGGCCCGGCTTGCTTGAATCCTGATGGTGCAGTGAAAAAGGGACTCATGTCTGAGTATACCCTGCCACACCTATAGTGGCCAAAATCGATTCAGAAAAGGGGGTGGTGATGAACAGAGTGTCTGAATTAAGCAGACCAATCTTACCCAGTCCAAAGATCAGGGCTTGATCCATCACCGTTATTTATCTCACTGCACCATCCCAGCTCAGAACCTGGCTATATGCAAATCAGTCTGTCCCTGGCCCAGTGCATCATGGGAACAGGGCAGACTAAACTACCAAGCCAATTCTTCACCAGAAAGGAGACAAGCTACCGGGGACCGGTTTCCGGCATTTCAGCCGTCTTCGGCCCGGCTTGCTTGAATCCTGATGGTGCAGTGAGAAAAGGACTCATGTCTGAGTATACCCTGCCACACCTATAGTGGCCAAAATCGATTCAGAAAAGGGGGTGGTGATGAACAGAGTGTCTGAATTAAGCAGACCACTCTTACCCAGTCCAAAGATCAGGGCTTGATCCATCACCGTTATTTATCTCACTGCACCATCCCAGCTCAGAACCTGGCTATATGCAAATCAGTCTGTCCCTGGCCCAGTGCATCACGGGAACAGGGCAGACTAAACTACCAAGCCAATTCTTCACCAGAAAGGAGACAAGCTACCGGGGGCCAGTTTCTGGCATTTCAGCCGTCTTCGGCCCGGCTTGCTTGAATCCTGATGGTGCAGTGAGAAAGGGACTCATGTCTGAGTATACCCTGCCACACCTATAGTGGCCAAAATCGATTCAGAAAAGGGGGTGGTGATGAACAGAGTGTCTGAATTAAGCAGACCACTCTTACCCAGTCCAAAGATCAGGGCTTGATCCATCACCGTTATTTATCTCACTGCACCATCCCAGCTCAGAACCTGGCTATATGCAAATCAGTCTGTCCCTGGCCCAGTGCATCATGGGAACAGGGCAGACCAAACTACCAAGCCAATTCTTCACCAGAAAGGAGACGAGCTTCCGGGGACCTGTTTCTGGCATTTCAGCCGTCGTCGGCCCGGCTTGCTTGAATCCTGATGGTGCAGTGAGCAAGGGAATCTGTCCATCACCACCCCTTGTTGTTAAATATTTTGTCCACCCTAAGCGTGGAAGGGTATACTCAGATGTGAGTCCCTTGCTCATTGCACCATCAGGATTCAAGCAAGCCGGGCCGACGACGGCTGAAATGCCAGAAACCGGTCCCCGGAAGCTTGTTTTCTTCCCAGTGTAAGAATTGGCTTGGTAGTTTGGTTTGCCCTGTTCCCATCATGCACTGGGACAGGAACAGACTAATTTGCATATAGCCAGGTTCTGAACTGGGATGGTGCAGTGAGCTAAAAAACGGTGTTGGATCTAGCCCTGATCGCTTGACTGGGTGAGAGTATTCTGCTTAATTCAGAAACTCTGTCCATCACCACCCCTTGTTGTTAAATATTTTGTCCACCCTAAGCGTGGAAGGGTATACTCAGATGTGAGTCCCTTGCTCATTGCACCATCAGGATTCAAGCAAGCCGGGCCGACGACGGCTGAAATGCCAGAAACCGGTCCCCGGAAGCTTGTTTTCTTCCCAGTGTAAGAATTGGCTTGGTAGTTTGGTTTGCCCTGTTCCCATCATGCACTGGGACAGGAACAGACTAATTTGCATATAGCCAGGTTCTGAACTGGGATGGTGCAGTGAGCTAAAAAACGGGGTTGGATCTAGCCCTGATCGCTTGACTGGGTGAGAGTATTCTGCTTAATTCAGAAACTCTGTCCATCACCACCCCTTGTTGTTAAACAGTCTTATTGTGTGCAGCAGCAGGAGGCCCTCTCTTTTTAAGTCCCTTCTCCTTACCAGTGCCATACTGCTTGGGTCAGTAAAATATTCTAGGTTTCCCAAGTCGTGCATAAAATCTCGAATGTATCTTACCCAGGGAATCTTTAAAACCCCTTCCAGCTTCAGGCAGTCCATTCAAATGTACCTATTTAGCTGGGACTCCATTTTCATCCAGATCTGGTGCTATAAAAGAACAGGCTCCATTTTTATCAGATTAGAGAGGTATGGTAAGCCCAGCTCAGCATGACAGGCGTATGAAGATGTGCTACTCAAAAATGTGTTTTCCACAGTTTGCAGCGGATGCGTGTCAGCAAAGCTCCACACCCCTGCTCCATACAATGCTGTGGAGACACTTTTTGCTTTACAAATCTGCAAGAGCTCCATCGAAAGTCTCCTGCCTAATTTTCTCGAAAAATGAACACGAGCAGAAATGATTCTTTAGAGTACTAGTTTTTGTGCTGATACAGCTTGAGCCCGTAGGTCGTTTTGGTCGAAGAGTATTCCTAGGTATGAGTGCCCAATTTCTGTCCATCCATGAACATATCCCTACACCTCTGGCTGCCATGGCCACACCTCATTATGAATGTCTTTGAGGTGTTCCCCTTAAGACCAAAATCACTCATAAAATTGGAAAAATTATCTAGCACCCTTTGCAGACTGACTTGCGTACGTGGCATTTTATCAGTGTCATTTGCGTATAGTAGAGCAGGTATGGGGCGTCCGGCTATCTGAGGGAAGTGTTTATTATCCATATATATCCATATATATTAAGCATCTCCCAGGTCATTAATATAAAGGTTAAAAAGGAAGGGGGCCAGGACACATCCTTGCCTAACCCCACTCCTTAAGGGAGTGGGAAAAGTGCGTTCACCACTCAAACTGAATCAGAATCGCGCCTGAGCATTCCAATAAAAGTGTTTGAGAAAATACATAACCAACACATAGAATTAACCCCGAAAAATGTAAAACACAATTAACACTATAAAATCTCAATTAAATAAATATGAATCAATCAAAAATAATCATTAATTTATTAAAATCAAATTACCACCCTATTTCCCGATAAACACAAAACCTGCTACAGTACTAAGAAACGCAAAATGTAATTAAATATAATTATTAACAACTAAGGGCCCAATTTCAATGTCGGACAGATCTGAGTCCATCTGACATCGATTTGGTAATGGGATCGACCAAACTCTCGTCGGCGGCCCGAACTGTTGCTGTCGCACTCCTATTCTTTACCATGGGGGCATGCGGTCCGACCGGAATGCATGCTCTCATTGTAAAGAGAAGAGGTACAGTTAATCCCTGTACCCCGTGGCAGGCTCCGCAAGGTGCCTGCCACAGGATGCAGGTATCAACAGGGGCATACCATAGGTGCCCCCCTCGGCTTCCAACCAGAGGCCGTGCACGAACTGGAGGCCCTGCTGGGCGCATCCAAAGTCGACTTCTGACAACATTTCCATGTCAGATAGGCCGGCACACAAATGCAGACAGAATCAGACATTGTAATCCCTCAGGCGGAAAGAACCGCCCTTGGGATTACTAGAGGATTTCCAAATAGCAGACAGGCTCAACGAGCCCGTCGGAAGCCATTCAGAAATCCAGTTCGTATTCCTTTCCGACGACTCAATCCAAATGGTACATAAACAATATTTATACAAAACATTTAACATATAAACTAAAACACATAACACTAATTACAAAATCAATGTTTTGAACAACAACTATATTTTTACAAACAATATTTCTTACCTTAAATTCAATATTCTAGACATGATATTCTTCCTGTTGATATTTCTGTCACGATATTAACAATTCAATATTTGTGCAATTCGACATTTCCAACTCGATATTCTGTCTGAATACCAGTAACAATAGCAAAACCTACAAATGAACCGCAACTATTTTCAACTTTAAAGAAAAAAAAGCAATGTGCTCAAAAACATGCACATAACTGTAGTGTTCAATAACAAGAGGGCCTCCCTAAACACTGCTGTCTTTCTCTTGCCTCTAAGGCAATTATTAACTTCTTCAAAAATATAATAGTGTTGCCATTATTGGCGTTATTTAAATTTCTCCTCTTCTTTACGACTTCAATGGTATCATAAGTCACACTGAACCTCTGTACCTGCATAGGAATTCAGCAAGAGGCCTTGAGCTGTATAGTATACTGTACTCTTCTGCCTACACAATGAACAGTAGCAAAATTCATAGTGGTAATGGCATTGCACATTAGAGAGTCTACGTACAGAGCTTGAGGTCGAATCAAATTATATCAACATTTTATTGTATTGGTAAGAAGTAGGCCTGGGGGAAAATTGTATTATTCTAGTGTACTTGGTAATTTTGCATAATGAAATGTATGCAAAATTATCAAGATAACACCTTAACGCCACATTGCATAATTGTGGGGAAACTTTTAATGCAAGATGTTCGGGTAATTTTTGAAAAAGAGAATCATTTCAGGTAGATTGTTTACCCAAGATGACTGCTTGGGTAATTTTTGGGTGCCAAACTACAAATCCAAATGCCAGCAACAGTGATTTTAGTGCAAGCAGCAGTTCCTTTAACGCCAGCAGTCATCAAAGATTTCAGGTAGATTTTTCACCCAAGGAGGCTGTTTGGGTAATTTCTTAATGCAATACTGCAAATCTGAACATGAGCGGCAGTGTTTTTATCATGATCGACCGGAAATCACTTCAAAATAAAATGTTCGATGTAAATTTTTATCCCAAATTTTTTTTTGTGTGAGCTGCATTTTGTATAATTATGTGTCATTTTGCATAACACCACATAAATATGCAATAGCAAATTATGCACGTTATGAACACCCCTATTAAGGATACGCTGGCCCTCCTTGACAGAAACTAAACAGGCAAGTTAGTCATAGCTCTAGATATAAGTAAGCTAGAAGGGATATGTTTGAGTACATTATTGAGTGGTGTATGGATACCTGGGACTTACAAACAAAAACAAAATGTAAGCTATTCACAGCTCTGAAAAAGTTATTATGTGTCTAGGGGCCAGATGTAGGAAGGCCATTACCGGTCGGTAAGGGCCAAAATCGGCAGTTACCGACCGGTAATAGGCTTTTCCTATGTAGGTGGCAAATTTAAAGATTTGATAAATACCGAATCGGTATTTACAGATTCGGTATTTACCGAATCATCATTTACCGCTTCGGTATTTACCGAAACGGTAAATGAAATGTAGGAAGCACTTTGAAGAGTGCTTCTGTGCTTACAGGATGCATTATTTACCACCAACTATGGGCCTCCAGGCCCATAGGAATGAATGGCAATTAGGAATGAATGGCAATTACCGAATCAGTAATTACCGATTTGGTAATTACCGAATCGGTAATTACCGATTCGGTAATTACCGAATCTTAACGATTCGGTAATTTTTACCGAATTATTACCTACACAGCATAGATTCTAAAATACCGAATCGGTAAAATTCAGTAATTTAGAATCGGTAAATCCTATTTACCTACATCTATCCGTAAATTATGAGACCTTTTGGTTTGTAAAAAAAAGTGAGCGATCTGACAGACAAACCCCTTTTAAGCTAGTGCTCTTAAAGCTAGCATATATTTATGTTGCACAGCTTTCATAAACTTGAATAAGGCGGCCAAGAGCCTTTCATCTTTATAGTTAAAGCATTTTTCGTGGATCTTTGTACATGTTCTCACTCAAAGCCTACGAAGTGAGGGCTTTAACAAAATCCTTTGTTCATAGCTCAGTGCTAGCCGTGGGCATAGGAAATGTTTTATTTTGATTTGTAAAAGATACATTTACCAAATGTAGCCTTGTTTTTTAGCTCTGGCCGGCCTCACTGAATTTGTATAAAGTAAAGCTTTTTAACAGATAATCAGTTTTGATGGGCTGCTTTCAAACAGTACATGGGAGATGGGTTTGTGTGTCTGTCTCAGAGTTTGTTTCTCCTACCAGGCTTAACACTTTTCTACTACTAATTGAGGGGGAGTCACGCATATGAGATTTTAATGTCACCTCTGTTTTTCAGGATGCATTCAAAACGATGGTAAGTTAAACTCATATTTAAAATTAGCTTATTTTCGAGTTAATTTAGTGTATCATTCAAAGCCAGAGACAAACTACTGCAGGTCATGCTCTGTGTAGTTTACTCTTAAAAAAAAGGCTTTTACAGAGCCACAACTGCTTATTTTATTTTACTCATATCAGATTTACTTTATTGAGGCTCTCCAGAAAATTGCTTATTTAACAGATTAAACTCTCACCTGATCTGTGCCTGGACTGTTCAGTGGGGGAGTCTCCTTTGCATCTTGTTGCATCACTTAGGGGCAGATGTATCATTCATTTTTTTTCTCGCAAATGCTGCAATTCGAAAAAAAACAGCGTTTGCGGAAAAAACCCAGAAAATGCGATGTATCATGGAAATCGCATCGCAAATTTAAGGAATCGCAAAATTTGCGATTCCTTAATTTTGCGTCAGCATTTAAGGAATCGCAAATTGCGATTCCTTCAATGCTATGTATGAAGCACCCAAGTTGTGCAAATCCAATTAAGAAATCGCAAATTACCACCAACTTGTAGTAGGTGGTAATTTGCGATGTCTTTTACAAATGCACTTTTTGGCATTTGTAAAGGTGCCATGTGGTGCACATACATGTCCTTAGGGCATGTATGAGCGCCATATGCACACACATGTAAATTTCAGGGGTGCAGCAGGTTTTCCTTTGGACACCCCAGCACCCTTGAAATTATTCTCAATTTGCGATTAGCAAATTGTGAATCGCAAATTGAGAATAACTTCCCATTCCTTCCTATGAATGGAAAAGTATTTCTTAATTGTGAATTCGCAATTTGCGAATTCACATTTATGGAATTACAAGAAATCGCAAAAAAATTCCGATTTTTTTGTTACATACCATTTGCGATTCTCAAATAGCGATTCTCAAAAAATCGCTATTTGAGAATCGCAAATAGGTATCTTCATACATCTGCCCATTAGTCACTGGCCTGTGTATGGGTTTGTTCACTAAAAGCAAGTAGTTTGCCAGGTTTTTTACTAAGTCACTTGCAATGTTGGACCAAGCAATAGCTGGCAAAAAGTCCTCATGGTTATTTCCCAAGCCGAATGCTAGCTCCTTTGGTTATGGGGAGTCTAATTGCTTTTCTAATTTTTGAAAGGCTCAAATGTCCCTTTTGATTCTTGCCTGCTGTGCAAAACATTAAACAACTAGGGCCTTAATTATTTGGAATTCCAGCCCTATGGCAAGCATGGAGGTTTTGGGGGCTAGCGGTTGTTTTGCATTTTGTACACTCAGGTGACCTCCTGGGGTAAAGAAACCCATCAAGACTACCTATTTATTTAACTCCGGATGCTTGCATTTTCACACACAGTGTCTGGTTGCTGTAAAAATGACATTATTGGTAATAGTGCCTGATAGAGGAGAAGAAGGCCACACTTGAAGTGTCATTAAAAAAGCTCTTAGTCATCAATATGAAGATTACCAGTTTAACTTCTACAAGCTGATGGTAGTAACAGTGGTGGATTTATTCTACCTAGATGTGTCACTTAATCCACTGTATTAATGTTTACTACAGTATAAAATATCCAATGTGGAAAGTCAGACTAACATATGATAACAGAAGTTGCAGCTGACCTTTTCAGAGGTAATGTTATCTACTTCATCACTTAAAGTCAACATGATGAAAACCAGTCACTTTGCATGAAAGAATGCAGTACATCACCAGTACATCACCACAAGTCTGTATCCTCTTCTGTATCAATTGAAAATGACCGATCACCTAATCCTAATGTTATATACTCTGGACATGGGCACCTGTTAGACCTGTCAGCCTTAGGGTGGTCTTCCCCCAATATTTGTGCTTTTTGACACCATGTTTTGCTAAATCCTTTGGTTTGCCTTTAGACTCTGAGCACTTTACCACTGCTAATCAGTGCTAAAGTGCGCATGCTTCTTCCCTACACATGTGTGTGATTGGCGTATACCTGATTTACCTATTTAATTTATTTGTAAGTCCCTTGTAAGGAGGTATACAATATACCTGGGGGTGTAAGTTAAATGCTATCTGTGGGCTGCAGCACTGATTGTGCCACCCACAGGAGTTGCGTTTTAAAGCTGTCTCAGACTTGCCACTGCAGTGCCTGTGTGTGCCGTTTACTGCCAGTTCGACTTGGCATTTAAAACTACTTGTCAAGCCTTCAACTCCCCTTTTATTGCATGTAAGTCACTCCTAAAGTAGGCCCCAGGTAGCCCTAAGTGCACAGTGCTATGTAATTAAAAGATAGGACATGTGCTTTTATGTTTTGAATATCCTGGTAGTGACAAAAAGCCTATTTCATGTTTTACAATCGTTTAGGCTCCTCCTCTCATAGGTTAGCATTGGAAAATCCTTAATATATTTTAAGCTGGAATTCCTAATCAGAAAGGAGTAGCTTTTTCACTTTGTATGGAATGGTATAGATAAATCATGCTTACTTGTGAGGGTGGATTGAACCTTACTATTTTAGAAATGCCACTTTTAGAAAGTTGACATTTCCCTGCACTTACTGTTCTGTGTAAGTATCAAATACACGTCTGGGGTGAGTGACAACTACACTTTGTGCATTCCCATTAGACACCATCAACACGAGAGGGATAGGTGTGTCTGAGTACCCATCAACATACATCTGAATTCTGATGGGTTTGCCGGGGCAGGATGGAAGAGAGGGGCTAACATTTCACTTGAATAGGCTGTATGATGTCTCTTCTCAAAGGGCTGATTTGTGTTGAACACATACTTTACATGTTGCCTCTATAAGCCTCACTTATCTGTGCCAAGCTACAAAAGGTTGAACACAAGATATCTTATAGTGTATACTTAGCTTACCCTAATTGAAGTGATGGTTCCTGTCTGGCCTGGGTGCATACTTCAGCCAAACAGGAATTTTATTTCTAACGGCACCATAATAAAAACACTTCAAAATATGCAGCATTTGCTAGAGGTGCCCTTGCCACTGGAAATGCTTTCCTACTCATAGTCAAATTACTGTCAGTGCTGCACTTCTGTGCCATTGTTAGTCCAGCGTCCTGTGAGTATGCTGCATAGTGCCAATATCACCTAGCCACCCGCAAGCACCTACGCGTGCACGCACGCGCATGCACACACACACATACAGGCACACACACACACAAACACACACATACCTAAGTAAAAAGCATGCAAATGGAGCAACGATAAATTACACCACATCGGTTAGTACTAGAGAAAGTTTGGTGCAGGTTTTTTGTCAATAAATTAGGCAATGAGTTAACTTATAGGTGATCTAAGGGGCAGTCAGTGATGATAAGATATATGCTGGCTGCCCACCTGATTAGTGAAAGAGCACCAGCACTACACCCCACTAGGTGCTATACATTTTGAGCCTTTTTGAATGCATGTAGGCATTTTTCAGTCAAGTCCAGAGAAATATATTTCTAAGAAAAACAAGCATTGGCAAAAACCAATATGTCTTGCCTATGCAAGAACTCTTGTCTTTGTCAATGTTTTTTTTATATTTAATCAAGTTGCACAGTAAGGTAGCTGCTGCTGTTCAGCAGGACTAAAAGTTAAAAAAAATGTTTTTTTCCCCCAAAAAAGCATATGCTTGCTCTCAAAGTGCCTTTTTTTACTTTGATTGTATGCCATAGCTCTTTTTTAAAATGTTCGTTGCAGAAGGCACTTGGTTATAACACATTAAAGCAACACTGCAATTTGAAAGTCATATGTATGGTTGTAAAGCAATGATTGCAAAAGATTTACGAAAGGGTAACGGGACCACTCAAGCGGATCTAACACGACTAACTGCACACAAATTTAGGTTGGAATCAACGTAATGTGGATAAATGACCTATTCAGGTGTGTGAATTTGACTTTCATCGATACTGATGCACGACCAGAACAAACACAACACTGGCCCCAGGACTACGCTCCTCTGCTGCCCGTTCCAAACACTGATCGCCTTCACATGTTCAGAGGGAGTATAGGTGGAGGCGGGCTACCAGCTGTCAGTGGTCGGGTCACTTACTTCGGAGGCAGGTTATTTTAACCTCCTATAAACATCTGAATCCTAAAACAGAAGGATGAACCATTCCACGAGAACAGAGGTGTAAACTGCATGAACAACACTTCTAAAAAAACACCAATGTGAGAGGGTTGCACTTCATCAAGATAGCAACTGCTTATGCCGTTCTGTTCCCTTTAAATTGCATTCTGGTACATGTAGTCCGCTATTTAAATAACTAGCAAATCAAAACTGCAAATAGCCTAATATAAGCTAATGCTGACAATGGACAGTGAGCTTTTATCTGGGAAATTAAAAGTCAAAAGAAGTGTCAGCAAGGTGAATCAGCATTTGCAAACACAGTATGGAGTACACTTGGTGGGGTGGCCAGAGAAAACTAAAGTCTCGGGGAAAGTCGAGAATCTCTCACAATTAGGCACCAGTCTTCCTTTCTCCTAGCATTCAGGGGAGAGGCAGACTATGAAAGGAGGCCATGTTGCAGGACTCCACCATATATGCCCAGAAAAGTGTAGGTGGTGACACCAATAAGTGGCTTGGTTTTAGCCAGGCAAAGCCTCTTCAGAACAGAACGGGGGCTGGGTGGGATGCAAGCTTAGCAGACCAGGATACAGGGCTGCCGGAATTTAGCTCAGACAGTCTGAAATGCGCAGATCCAACCCACTGTAAGAAGACAATATCTCTCAAAAAGACAGTGCATGCTCTGTCTATGCGTGACCTAAAATATAGCAGATTAGGCTGGAGATATGTTTGATGCAGAACTCAATACCTATATGTTTACCTAATGACCTAGTGCCATATGTATCAAGCCTTTTTTGATTCGCAAAGGCCGAAATTCGCCGAATTTCGGCCTTTGCGAATCGCAAAAGGCTAATTAGCATGAATTGAAATGTATCAAACAATCGCATCTTAAGGAATTGCAAATACTTGCGATTCCTTAATTTGCCATAGCATTTAAGGAATCGCAATTTTGCGATTCCTTAAATGCTATGTATGAAGCATTTTACTGTTGCGAATTCAGCTTAAGGAATAACAATTTACCACCAACTTTCAGTTGGTGGTAAATTGCGATTTCTGTTCAAAATACACTCATTTGTATTTTTGATTGTGGCATGTGATGCACATACATGCCCATAGGGCATGCATGTGCGTCATATGTACACACATGTAATTTACAGGGGTGCAGCAGGGTGTCCTTGAGACACCCCTGCACCCTTGCAATAATTCTCAAATTGCGATTAGCAAATTGCGAATTCGCAATTTGATAATTATTTGGAAATCATTCCTATGGGCCTCCTGGCCCATAGGAATGCATTGGAAATTATTCCTTAATTGCGAATTTGCAAAATGCGAATTCGCAATTAAGGAAGATTAAGGAATCGCTAATTAAAAGCGATTTTTTCATACATACCATTTTGCGATTCCTAAATAGCGATTCCTTAAAAATCGCTATTTAGGAATCGCAAAACGGAACTATGATACATATAGCTCCTGCATTGATGCCATGAAGGGTATCCCTAAAATTGAAATAAAGTGAACTAGTTTCAGGAGAGTTCAAGTGGATCTTAAAGAGTTATCTAATGTTATGGTGGCTGGTTAGTTACTTTTCTCAAGAAAGCATAAAGGCACAATAAATGTAGGACCCTCCCTGCCTCTGACCTCTCCGTTCATCAAATCTACAAAAAATGTATTGTGGATAAATGTATGTATGGGTGAATGTTTGTGGTATTTGTATACTGTGCACCTTAACAAAAGGCAGATGCCAAAGGCATTGATACAGTCAATGAGTAAATAGGGAGGTAGCAGGGTTTTGGGAGCAGAAGTAGCAGGTAGAAGTACATTGTGATGTAGAGGTCCTTAAACAGGTGTACATATGTGCGCCCAAAATGCCAAGATGGGCAATGAAAATTGATTTTAATTTGAAGAAATAAAGTAATAGATGATTCATAGATATCTAAACAATAGTATGCAAGAACTAAGTTGTGAGAAACGAATCTGTTATTTTGCACTGGGCATTTTGGGTCTTTGACACGTTCACAAATAAACACAGTTTTGCAAAACTTGGAAGAATTAAAGCCGCAGCTCATTCCTGGCAATTAAAAAAAAACACATTCTTTGAAACACCCTGACTCACTATTCAGGACAAGTGCTCTTGCTGTGTCCTTCCGCGTAGGTGGGGAGAGGCGCGTGAACCACAACATCCTTACGTCCCTCTAATGATGTTTCTCTTCTCTAATTGATGTTTCAGCGTTCCGTTTGTTTAACATTGTTATATCCTTCTAATGCTTCTCAGAGGGAAGAAACAGCAGGTCGGGGCGATGTGAGCTGATCTTCTAAAGGCAGCAAAATATTTTTTTTTAAAACTTGGCAGCAAATTGAAACAACAGGAAACCAACCGTGTATGAAATACTTCTGATGACTTCTCTGTGGTAATTATACCCAGGCTCTTCGACAACGAGATAAACAAATAGTACAACATGAAGTCATTAATTTCTCTTCCTCTCACACAATTCTAATTAGAAAGATTTAATTAGACTTGGCTGCAAAGAGGATTGCCGCGCTCCTAGCGGGGCCCTTGTTCTACAAGTTTGTGTATTTATCATACTTTATTAAGTACAACAAGTGGTGGGAGGAATTGTTGTTGCTCTGACTTGCACAATAAAAGCCATCCTGGCTAAACCTGCATTACATCAGGTGACTTCTGTATTGCCACTGTGAAGCGGGCATGCACTTCAAGCCAACTGAGTGTCCCCAGCAGTAAAGTTTCACAGCAATCTACTTCTTTCAATGGAAGCGGTCTACCTCAGCCTAAATTTGATCATTTGCCACACTTAACAGTTGTTCCTTGTCTACCAACCTACAACAGTGGAGACGTAACTCATAGAATACGGGGCATATTTACAAGCCCTCAACGCCACCGGAGTGTCACTTTTTAATATATATGTATGTATATATATATATTTTTTTCTTTTTTAATTCATTGAAAAATATTCAGCCATACAGTAGTCAGGCAGTAGAAACATGCGTTACAGAAATTGTGTAGTATACAATATGATACATATGGTGAATAGCACATCTTATGATAAGTCTTAACCCCTTTGATGCGTGTGACAAGGTCAACTCGTCATGGGCGTTACCTGCGCTGTGCGTGTGACGAGTTGACCTTGTCACGTAACGCGGGATTTTTGAAATCTCAGCGCTCAGCGGGAAAACCGCTAGCGCGCATGCGGTTAAAGATCCACATCATCACATTCCCCAATGACCCTATTCCTCCTAGCCCCTGTGAGTTCTCTCGTGGGGGACATACATATGTCACCTCTATATATGTTCCACTTTCCCCATTATCTGGGGCAGCCTCTATTCTTATACATATATTTTTCTACAATCATACATCTATCCATGTTTTTTGCTCATCCCTACAGTGTAGGTATCTTGCCTGTCCCCATCTTAAGGCTATGTTTCACTTGGCAAGAGTCAGCCCTAGTGTGACCCACTGTTGCTCCACAGGGATAAGATCTGTGGCCTTCCATATGTTAAGTTAGCATAGTTTGGGCATTGGATGGATCTCCTTCTCACTTACAATTTGCATCTGGGATGTAGTAGCCTCCCAGAATGGTTTGATAGCAGGGCATTTCCAGATGGTATGTTAAAATGTGCCCTCCCTAGTGCAAAATCTAAGACACCTTGCGTCTTCCCTCCTCCCAATTCTGATCAATGTGCCACCAGACAGATAGATTCTATGTAGTATTTTAAGCTGGATCGGTCAGAATTTCAGAGGAATGGCTGCCTCCCAGGGGAACATCAGTACTTCCTTAAATTCATTATCTTCTAGAATTCCTAAGACTCTTTGCCAATTCACTCTGAGTATATGGAGTGGGTCTGGTAAGTTGTTACATAGTTTTTGATACGTCACCAAGGCTGTCTCTTGAGTCATAGGTGCTGATAATGGTCTATCTTCAGTGGGAATGCTTCTAGCACAACCTCACCTCGAGGAATGGTGCTTGTGAGAGCATGATGTATTTTTAGGTATTTGAATTCTTCCTGATTAGCCATTTTATATACTGACTAGCAGCCCGCCCCAGTGAGGCCTGGGGCAGAAAGGGGCTGGGGGCAGTACACCCGCTCCCGCCCGACCCCCTCCCGTCCTGACCCGACCCCCTCCCGTCCCGACCCCCTCCCACCCCCACTCCTCCCGCCTGCCCCTCTGTGCACACCCGCTCCCCCCTGTCCCGACATCCTCCTGTCCCGACTCCCTCCCGCTCGGACTCCCTCCCGCCCTGACTCCCTCCCGCCCTGATTTCAATGTTTACATTACCTGAGCTGCAGCTCCGCTCTTCGCCATGACACGCCCACGCTCCTCAGCTCCATGTCCGCCGCTCCTCCCGCCCTGATTTCAATGTTTACATTACCTGAGCTGCCGCTAGTCTCCTCTTCGCCATGACGCGACCACGCTCCTCAGCTCCATGTCCGCCGCTCCAACACGTCGTCATCACGCACGTCGTCGCGTGGCATCACGGCCAGCGCTAGGTCCCGGCCGGCGCTACTTTAAGGAGACTACTTAGTATACAAATGTAATTTTTTTAATTTACTTTTTAAAAAAAATGTATATAGCCTATGTCCATCTACACAACCTGACATTTTCATAGATGTATCGGCTGTGTAGATTGGCGCTGTGGTTCCCGAGTTTACCTGGCCAAAAGGTGCAAGTTCTCTCTTTATAATAGTAGTATAGATTCTAGCTCAGGGTGTCATGATCTGACAGAGGCACCTGCTGAACTACTACTCCCAGATTGCCTTGCGACGGGAGGAGCTGAGGACATATAATCTCACGTCGCACAGGCATGCGCCGTACGTGACATTCTATTTGAAGTTTGTTTGTACCTGAGTACCGAGCGGTACGTTCTGTTTGCGGATTCTGGATTTTGGGAACCTCAGCGTTCTCGGCTGAGATGCGGGTCCTTCACTGGGAGTCCTATCTCTTGATTTGAGTTCAGCAGAGCCGGACTATTTCCTGTTGTCCTTCCCGGTTGCGGCTGCAGTGGGGAAGGGCCCTTGCGCGTTCTCAGCTATGACGCGCTGCTGCCAGTATCCCTGTTCAGGGCTGGCGGAAATATTGCCAACTTCCTTCCCGCTCGCGACTGTGGCGGGGAAGGTTTGCCCATCCCTGGATGTTCTGACTCTTCCAGATCCTCTGTTTCTGGAGCTCTATTCATTTTCCGTCTCTTGCTGGGAGCCGGTCATTTCTTCCTGGATCTTGGGAACGGTGTCCTGGTAAGCCTCGGAGGAGGTTTTAAATGTCTACTTTCACGATCCTGGATTGAAGTATACTTCTGTGCACAAGTAATTTGCGGGGCTAGCTACTGGTACTGTTGAACCTTTTTGTTTATTTTCAATACTTTGTTATAGCAGCAACTTTTACCGGATACAGAACGCTATTATTTTTTACCCTGTTCCTATCAACCCCTGTGGTTTTTCTCTGGTTACTGGAGAGGGGTTTTTGTTTCTTTATGGGGAGAACTGAGATGGTATGTATGTGGTCGGTATGCCTTATTTTCCCCATAAGGATTGTAGGATCATTTGGCTGATTATTAATATATGCTTTGTGTTGTAGGAAGCTACTGATCAGTGTAATAGAGATGCATCTACTACTCAGAGAGGAAGGGTTCACCTCCAGAAGTTGTGTCTAGGTAGGTTTTCTACTAGCGAGAAATTACTGAGTGTAGTTACAGATACCTGTTATTAATCCCTTCCTTCTTCTCGTTTCAGGTATCACTTCCATTGCTGCTCCTTCCCTTTCCCATCTCTCGCTTGATTACCTCTATGCTCTGTGTATGGTCATTCAGTCAGAGTGTGGGGATATAAGGAGGTGGACGCCTTTGAGCATCGCCCTGATCCTGAGGAGGTTAGGATCGTGACACAGAGAACTGAATTATCTTTCCTTTTTTCCCAGATGTCTCCTACCGCTGAAATGCCTTTAACATCCCATCTGTCAAATCCTGGTTGGGCAACTAGCTTGCCCAGCTCTTCTGCTGACCACAGAGGCATTGCTTGCTTTACTTTCTTGTACCAGCCAGGTTTTTTGGGTTGCCTGATGCCATATTGCAATTGTTTTGGCATTTGGGCCCATTCATTTTTGGTACTTAGGGTTCGTATACAGGGCTCCTTTATAGACATCAGGACCCATGAGTAGCCTACCCATCCGATTCGTCTTGAGATTGACAAACCAGTGGTAAACAAGCACCAGTCCTGATGTTAAGTTACATAGTCTAATGTTGGGCAATGCTAGCCCACTGTCGTACCAGCCTCTTGTCAATTTGTGTGTCGCTTAGCATGGGGGTTTGCCGTCCCATAGCAATGTTTTCACTTTGCTTTCGAAGTAAGTGAAATATGTTTTGGGGACTTAAAAAGGGCCATTTTGTAAAACATATAAGAACCATCATGGTGCCTGCATTTTGCACAATGCAGTGCAACCCAGTAGGGACAACGGTAAAGATCTCCAATGTCGTCCTGCTTTTTGCAGAAGGGATTAGGGAAAAGAAGCATGCTGGATCTGCTGTAATATAGATCCCCGAGTAATGAAAACCCTCTGTCACCACCCTTGCCGCACATGCGGGTGGTAGCCTTGGTGGTGGACTGTATAGAGTGTATGCTATGGATTTGGACCAATTGATGGTAAAGCCCGAGTATTTGCTGAAGTTAGTAAATATCTGGAGAAGTCTGTTAATTGACCTAGTTTGCGATGCTAGATATAGATATATGTAATCTACGTATAGGGATATTCTATCTTTGTGACCTTCCGTCCATTTTAACCCTCAAATCTGCGGGTCCTCTCTTGCCCAGGTTGCTAGGGGTTCTAGCATCAGGGCAAAGATTTGTAGTCACAGGGGGTAGCCCTGCCACGTTTCTCTCCCTAGTCAGAACTTTCTTGAGGTGTGACAATTCACTATCACCTCAGGTCTGTGTACAGCAGTTTGATCCATTTCAGGAACTTAGGACCAAAGCCCATTCATTCAAGGACAGCAAAGAGGCAAGGTCATTCTGTTGTGTTGAACGCCCTTCGTACATTGAGGGAGAGTATTGCTGCATCCTCTCTGATTGTTTTCATCCTACCCAGCACACCATGAAGACAACGTATGTTTAGGGTAGTACTTCGCCCGACATAAATTCTGATTGATCTGCGTGCACTATTTGTGTGATGATGGGGATAAGGCATGCTGGCAGTAATTTTGCCGGGATCTTGGCCTCCGCATTGAGTAATGAGATGGGCCGATAGGAGCTGGAGAACTCTGTTGGTTTGCCCTGCTTATGTATGATGACAATGGGGGCAAGTATTTGGTCACAAAGCAAGGCTCCCTTTCGGTTGCTCTCTAAAAACATGTTACAGAGATAGGGTGTAATCCATGTCGCAGTTAGTTTTAAAAATTCGATAGAGAGGCTGTTTGGTCCCATTGCCTTTCTTGATTTTACACTACGTATTGCTGAGCATATTCCTCTTCCACAGGGTCTCCCTCAAGTGAGTCCCGATCTGCAGAGGATAAGGTCAGTAAAGTGATGTCAATCGATAGCTCTCTGGAGCCGTCAGCTGTGGCTTTTGTAGCTGGAGTGTACAGCCATTCAAAGTGATCTGCAAAGGCCTCCGCTATCTCTTGGGTGACTTTTATGGTTGTGTCTTCATCTACCCTCAACACCGGGACCCAGCACTGGGCCTGTTCACTTTTTGTGAGCCAAGCCAGAAGGTTACCCGCCCTGTCTTCCATTTCATATATTATGTATTGTATTGCTTTGTGTTTAGTCTTGACTGCCTCTTCTACTAGTGACTTATATTTGAGTCGCTAAATATCTAGGGCATGTCTCTGTAATTCATCTGGGGCATTTATAACCTGTGCCTCCCCGTCTGTTATCTCCTTTTCCAAAGTTTCTGTTCTTGCTTTTTGTTCTCTCCTGTGCCCCACTGTGAGCGAGAGTGCTTGGCCCTTTGTCACTGTTTTCAAGGTTTCCCACAGTGCTTGCACCGATTCGAGGGAGGCGACATTTTCTTGGAAGTAATTGTCTGTGTGGAGCACTGTTTCTTTCCTACCATTTGGGATTTTGAGGTACCATGGGTTCAATGTTATATTTGTCCGTCTAAGGTGTGACTCTAGAACAAATCTTGCTCAAACCGGGGAGTGATCGGAGATACCTCATGTCAAGCATCAAGCCTCTCTGAAGCTGCAGAAGGTTTGGGGTTTAAGGTGGTGCCAGACATCCACAAAGCCCAGTGCAGTAAGAAAGTCAGATAAGATTGTGTTATCTCGCGAGAGTGTTCAAGTGAGGTGTCAATACCTTTGGTCGTGTAGTGCCATATTCAGATAACTTCCCAATTTAAGCGCCCAAAGTGGTGAATTTAGGATATTTTTACTTAGATCAGTTAGGGCTGTTTTGTGGAGCACCGGGGGAATGTAGTCCAATACTAGATTTAGAGGTTTTCCCAGTATGCCTGTCCCCCTGGATCCTGACTTAAACCCCACATGTGCAATCAGTCTATACCCCTATCTATTCAGGGCTTTGCATGTGTTACCCACCAGGTGAGTCTCTTGAAGTAACACTAAGTCTGAAGTTTTGAGTGAAATACATTGCAGCACTATCCCTCTTTTTATTTTACCCCCGAGTCCACTTACATTCCAAGTGAGTGCAGTCTCAGTTATTTTGGTTACCATGGGTTATATAGTTTCTGTCTTTGTTCAAGCTCTGCCCACTGCGGCACTTGGTTGAGAAGATGCTTGTCTTGTGTCTGTTAATTCTCTTGGTGTCTCGGGTGGTGTCTGGGTATGTGTCCTCTTTTGTTCGCCTGTGTTTTGTGGTCTTCATTTGTCTTCTGACTCAAACGATTGAGGTAATCAATCCCCCACCCTGCTTCCCTGCATGATGGACTGTAAACTACCCGCCTCCCCAGCATTGCAGAGTGCCTGTCACTCCCCTGGACAATCGAAGGTTTGTAGTCATACCAGTCCCCACCCATTCCTGGTATGCAAAAAAGTGACATCCTAAGCAACTTTATTCTTTGACGGCCCTCCTGAGCATCGTTCATTTACTTCACTTCTTGTTCCCTATTACCTGGAGTGATAAAGACCACAGCCCTAGCATTCATTGGATATACTTTGCCCCTGATTCATATCATTTATCTCAAGTTCAATGTCCTTTATGCTACCCGGGTGCCAATGAAACTTAGGTCAGTAAATTCTTGCCTCAATGTTCATTTTGTGGCGTTTCAGCTTCATCTGCCACTGGGTTCGTGTCTTTTGAGTTGGTTTGTGGTTGTGTCTGACAGCTCCATTTCTGTTTCAGACGAGCATCATTTATACGATTTCCTACTTGTCTACACCCATCTAGCCATTCCTATGCCCCTTCTGCTTCTATTCTTAGTTTTGCTGGGAATAGCATGGCATACATGAATTCTTTTTCTATTAGGGCTTATTTTACTTCCAAGAAGCTTCATCTTTGTACTTTGATCGTGAAATCAGGAAGAAAGTTAAAAATATTGCCCTATCAACAACAGGGTGCTAACATGCAAAATGGCATGTTAGCATCCTTTTTCACTGCACTTCCCTTTACATCTCTAATGAAATGCAAAGTGGGCGTTCCAGTGCAAAATTTTAGGAGAAATGTCGCTAAGTGACATTTCTCCTATTATCAAGATTCACTTTAACCCTGTTAGAGACAAAAAAAGCAGCGCTAACCATGGTTAGCGCTGCTTTTTTACGTCTGCTAATTTTCAGACTTAGCCATGCAATCCAATGGGAGGAGGATTACAAGACTAAATATACCATGGGCTATCAACAAGGATATCCCTATCCTGGTAGTTTTATCGCTGCATTACAGGCGATGACCTCCCGAAATGTTGGTATCCCTGGATTTTTTATCGCCTAGGCATTTAGCGTTGTTAATAACGCGATAACCCGGCGATATTATCAAGGGATAGTGGGCATTAAAAAAATTAATGTTAAGCGCCCTTAGCGTTAATTTTCCCTGTTCCTTGTTAATATAACCCATAGTCACAGAGAAAGTAAATCATCTACCTCTCTTCCCTTGTCTGCAATCTCTTCCCTTGTGCTGGTACTTGTGTCTTTGTGGTACCTGCGCAATTGAATGCTCATTTAGTTTGATTGCTGATTTATGTGTCCACATGTGCAGATTGCATTATTGTTTTCAAACTCACTCTAAGTGGTCCACCATTCTACAAACCTCAATCAATATGTAGCAAAACTGTAAAGTCAGTGATTTTTGTACTTTCTTACACTCTGCTTAATACTACATACAAATTTACAAACATATACAGAATAGCAGGTGGAAATGGCTATGCAAAGACCCATGTAAACAACCTCACAACCAACAAAGGACACGCACTAAAGAAAGGGTCCACTGATCCGGTAACCAACTTGTACCTCCTATTCTGAAGGCTTCTTTCACAGTATGTGTACCATAAAGCCCGAAACGCAATACCCCTATATAACTAACACAATATGATTGTGCTATTAAAAATTAGACCTACTGTCTTTATCATGGTGTTGCAATCATAAAGAAAAGCAACACTTTAGACTCTATCTATATCAGAATGGTTAGAACATTCAATGAAAATCATCAATATATACAATAAGTAATTTCTAGCAATGTATATGTCAATAAAGATTTTCATTTTTAATACTGCACAACATATACCCTTTTCTTTAAATGTTATACCGGCTGCAAAACCACACAGGACCTAGAACAAAAGGTCCACACGCTCAAAAACCAAAGTAAAGTCTCAGTACCAAGGATACTTAAGAAACAAACTAAGGTGTTCTCAAGTCACTCTTTCCTCTGGTTGGAAAATGTTGGGTTCCACTTTGGTAAAAGTCATATGAGGCTTATTTTAATGGGCCTGTTGCTCCACGGCAGCCTCCCAAAATAGACTTTTCTGGTCTTGTCACTCCCTTCCCTTGATTATCACTAGGCAAATATGCAAAATTATGAGCTTGCTGTTGGGGTTTATAGAGCGCCCCGAGCCCAGATGATTTTCTTTTCACCCTGGCCTGAGATACGCTTATTGATAAAGCTGCAGGCTTTCCCATTTTTTCAACTTTTTATCTTTTCATGACATCCATTGCGTATTTAATTCCCACTATGGATGGCCTGGGCCCAAGCGGTGCAGAGATGAAGATGTCTGTCAGGTACCGTTGAGGAGTTCCCACATTTCCCTCTCCACCTGGACTCAGCCGTGTCTGCTGTCATGGAGCCAGCTTTCTTTTTCTCTCCCACCTGTGCACTCTCAAACACAGAAGAAATCTATGCCACCCAAGCTTCTGCATAGGAGCGAGTAACGTGGCTTTGTCAGACAACGGATGCTCGTTGCCACACAGATCATTAAAGGCAGGCCCTCGAGCTGCCAGGTCCTAGACATAGTCATTGGTATTGGAAAACTGGCTTCCCCTGAACTATGGTAAACTCCCTAGAGAAAAATGCCAAGTGCGCCAGAGTCTGGTTGATTCCCTGGGAGAACCCACACAGCCAGAGGTTCCCCGGGTTAGAGACACAGAATTCACTTGAAGTGGGTAGGTAGGTCTATCACAGATTAATGTGGCCCTGTTGGGCTAATATACATGGGAAAATTGAATGTTGTTACTGGTTGAACCCTACAGAAACCGAGAGTGTTTATTCCAATAATTCTGGTCTCTAGAAATGTATATTTTTCAGAAGGAGACATTTATTCTGCTCTCCCTCTGGTGAGATGGAGTTCAAGGGCCTGTCCTCATTCCACCAGCTCCTCAGTAGTCTCTTTGGCCTTGGTCTTTAGCAGCAACAATCTGCGACTCTCAATGCAAACTACACTGCCTGTCTGTACTCCTCAGGCCCCATAGCCAACTGGCCCCTTACAGGACTCCTGTGTGATTTTCAGTAGTTTAGGGATTCCCTCTTGGGACTCTTCCAATAAGAAATGATACAAACAAGGGGCCATATTAGCAATGACATGTAGTATTTACTTCAAAACGTGTTTTTTTTTTATCGCCGCCTATCACCGGATATTATCGCAGAGATAATATGCTATTAGCAACGTTTATCACTAATGCGATAATATATCTGGCGAAAGCGGCTTAATGCATGAATATTGCTGGAAATCCAGCAATATTCAGGCATTAACGCTAATGGGGACTTAACCTGAACATCCACCTCCCATTGGATAAACAGGTTAAGTAATGGTTTGAGCAGGCGTTAGAATCTGGCGATAATCGCGCTTAGCGCGACTTTTTTAAGCTCACAGCCTGCCTTGCTAATAGGCGATAGCTGTTTTAGCGACTGCTTTCAGTCGCTAACAGTTTGGGTACACTCACTTTGCATGTCATTAGCGATAAATATCGCTGACATGCAAAGCGGGCCCCAAACTGGCCACTATCGCCTAAAAGCTGTCGCTAACTGCTGTTAGCCACAGCTTGCGATAAAAATATCTCCGCTTTAGCAGCACTTTTTGCCGCTAAAGCTGAGATATTTTTATAGCGATATGGCCCTTTCTAATATAACCCTGTTCCTTTGAAACCCTTTCCTTTAAGGTTTTCAGCAAGTCCTCACTCTATTGTCCCTCTGAGGAAGCGAGAAGGCCACTACCACTGGGCCAGGAGATACAGATACAACAGTGTGCAAGTTGGTTCATCTCCAGTGTTTTCAAACATTCCAGACAGGGGTTGATCCATGACATGGTTTTCCATTTTTGTCTTCTGCAGGTGCCAGTACATCTTAGAATTCTTCCTTTGTGCTGGGGTTTAGAGGTGCATGAGGAGATTTCTAGGAGGTAGGCTTCTCTGTCAAATATACAGAATGTTATATATATATATACATATATGTATATATATATATATATGTATATATATATATATATATATATATATATATATATATATATATATTTATATTTATATATATATATATAAATATAATTATATAATACAATACCATAAAAGTACCATTAAAAAACATTTAAAAGCAAAAGTCACACAATAAAACCCATTTTAGCTACAAATACATGTACCAGACAATCCTTAAAAAGAAATTGGGATCTTTGACTACAATTTTGACACTCATGCAAAAATTCATATTACTAACAGGTAGGCCTAAATAATTTACATTTCTATAAAAAGTACCCTTGCCCACACAGTTCATCTATAGGGCTCTTAACCTCATGGTAATGAATTTACTGTAGTCACTCCTCACCTCTTGTCTTTCTAGAACGCAATGCAGACCTCAGGAAGTTCACGGTAGAAAAAAGAGTTATAACCTCTGAGGACAATTTTGGGAACAGTTTTTAGAATACTTGGACGGTATAGGAACCTATAGCTGGTGATACCAATATACTGCAGTTTTTTTGTTATTGTTCTGGCACATTTTATTCCCTCGTGAGTGTCTAGTGTTATCTATCTGTATCTAGCTACCCGTGGGCAATTGATATCTATACATGGCTAAGTTGAATCCTAAAGTTTGCTATGGGGTTGGGGTTGTAGGGACTCTGGATGACTATCTTAGAAGGGCTGAGCATGAGGTGGCCAAAGAGATAGCAAAAGTTCAAAGGAGATTATCACTGGACGCTCTAGCTTATCCACCTCCCCAATCGGCGAACACAGAGCCGTTAAGTCCTACTACTACCCCACTTAATTCGACCAATGACTGTGCTATTTCCATCATATCCACTGATCCCATACAGGGGGGAACTTTGCCTCCTAACCTACCACCTGGTGTTACATGTGCTGGTTCTAGTTCATCTCCCTCTCCCCTAGCAGCCCGCACTAGGCACCCGCGGGCATTAGCGTCTGCCAATAATTACATCCTAGGGGGCAAAAGAAAAGCTACTGGTATACCCAAGGATAGTAGACATCAAGCTAAACAGCCTAGGAGCAAAAAATCCACACCTGGGCTGGAGCAGCATCTGGGTAATCCGGGCAATGTTGTAAACCCGGATCCTGAGTCTAGTATAACTTCAAGCAATACAAGAGTGATAGAGTCCAACACATTTAACTCTGGGGGGATTAAGCACAATCTCATGGATTACATTGAGTGTAGGCTTAAGGCACTTATTTTCCCTGTTTTAGCCAAACTTGAGGAAATAGGTAATAGACTTTCTGCTATTGAAATCAAATTGCAGCAGCAGGCAGTACCGTTACCTACCCCTAAACCACCGGAAGTACCATGTTTGAACATTATTCCACCCAATTTAACTGATCAGACAATCACCACTCTAACCACTGCCACCCAGGCTAGAGTTATTAATGCCCCGCCTACAGCCCAAAACCTAACGAGTTCTAAGCGAGTAGCCAAGTCGGGCCCTGTTGGCCCAGTGGGTAGTCTATATCCCCCGGATCAGGCCCCCCTTTCAGATTTCTCTTTACACCTTCCTCTGGAGTCATGCCCTTACACCGTCATCCTGGCAAATGTCCCTAAACTAGAAGATCGAAAACCTGAACATTGGTCCGCCCTGAAAAATAAGGTGCTCCATTGCCTAAGTAATAAAACTGTTCTGGGTGAGCATCTGTTTGACAACTTCAAAATGGTGAGAAGGGTTCCATGGGTAGGGAAAACTAAGAAAACGTTGACTGGTGATTGTGTTGTGGTTAATTTTGGCTCTCCCAAACTAGTGAATCATATATTAAGACAAACTGGTTCAGTTTTAATCAACCATGATCATGTCAATGTTCTTCTATTGGGGTATTTTTACCCCCTCCTAATATTAGCACCTTCCCAATTGTTGAATGCCCTCTCTCAAACATACCCACTGGCCACATTTCCTATTAGGTTCCCTTGACCAAAACGATTGACTGACTGCTTTGCAGTCACCACCCAAGGCAACTTCCCCATTGCCACTCCTGAGATTAGTCCACCAGTTCCCCTAGCGGAACAACCCTCAAATCTGTGGATAGAGGGGGGATCCATAACTAATTCTGCCATTAGTGTGTTGTCCTGGAATGTGGCGGGCTGCCCATCTAAATTGAATAATCCTGAGTGGTGCCTATTTATTGAACAGCATGATGTATGCATGTTTCAAGAGACTTGGGCAAGATCCAAGCCTGCGAGTTTGGGCTTTGCCATATTTGATAAACCAGCTACCCACCTGGGCAAGGGGCTACCGTCTGGTGGTTTATCCACTTGGGTTGGCACGCACCTAGTGTGCGAGGCTAAAGAATTAGATACTGAATACATGGACATTTTGTGTGTGGTCCTTACCTTGCTTGATGAATTACCTGTTGCCCTGATTAATGTCTATTCCCGACCTGTTGTAAGAGGTGCGACCTCCCTAACCCTGGACGCCCTGTCTGCCTTTCTAGAAACAATTCCCCCTAACACAAGGATGATCATTGGTGCCGATCTCAATACCCAATTTGAACCCCTTAAGGGGTTGGCACCTGATACTATATATGATGAAGATCATCATTGGTCAATTCCAGAAACTAGCCTTCCACCTGTTATTGCCTGGACCCCATTAGTACTGCAAACAAATGCCCTTTGTTTAAAATTTTCTCTTCGGGCTTGCAATGGCCGGTTTCCGGCAGGCACTGCCTCCAACATTTCTCAAAAAGCAAGGAGGTCTCCTTTTAGATCCAATCGGGGACAAGGAGTAGTGAACAGTAGGAATACAGGGAAGTCCCTAACTTGCCAAAGAATTGGGAAAAGCGTCTACTAAATCGTAAGGGAAGGGCTCACAGCCCTTTTTGAAAAACCATAACCACATGTATAATAAATCACAAGAATAGATCAAAAAATCACAAAAATAGGTAAAAAAACAATTTCAATAGTGTATAGAAAATTGTACAATTTATTCAAAAGATAATACATTCATAAAACAATTTAAAAAAGGTATTTCATAGAGAATTTTTTTAGTGCCATTTAAAACAGTTAAAAATGTGTCAATAAAAAGGAATTATAGCAAAGTTGTCGACGCAGCATTTCGGTTTTATGATAGGACCTTCATCAGGACAAGGTTCTTGTAGAGTATCTGGTTAGTTCCAAATCCCCACCACTTGGGTCATTCATAAACCCGACATCTTCCTTCAAGCTAGAGCACTGTTAATTTCATGGATAGTGCATGATTCTTCTTAATTTGGAATGTTCTTTACGAGTCAAGGGAGCCACCGATTCTTTATGAGTGATTAAAAAATTGTGTTCCACAAATATGGGAAAAGTTGCTAAAAGTTCAGCGCATGGCTGGATGCATTGACAATTGTGCCGTTCGTCAAGCGCTCTAATTACTTAGAGAGACCTTCTTCGTTTTATTCAAGAGTCTCGTGTCTCTTCGTATTACGAAGAGACACAAGAGGAGCAGGGAGGCTGACGTAACACAAGAAGAGCACGATAAAGTATAAAATCAGCTCTTGAAGAAATCGAAGAAGGTCACGCTAAGTAATTAGAGCACTTGACGAACGGCACAATTGTCAATGCATGTGGATGTAACCCAAAAAATCTTCGCTCGTGTTCTCCTTGTTCTACACGGATGGATGGAAGATCACAGCATTTTAACTCCACTCCAAGCTGGGTTTAGAGCACGGACATCTACGGTCGACCAGATTTTCAGATTACAAATGATTCACTGGAAGATCGTGAGTATAGAGAGTGGCACTCTATACTTAATATTTGTAGATCTGAAATCTGCGTTCGACCTGGTCCCCAGAGAGAGGTTGTTGTCGATCCTTTTGGAGATGGGGGTCCCGGTTTACCTTTGCCATTTGTTTGCTCGCCTGCACGAGGGCAATTATGCCCAAATCAGGTACGGCAAACATGGCAATCTTACATCCCCAATCCCAGTTATGCGAGGAGTCCGCCAAGGATGCGTCCTGGCCCCAACACTCTTCGCCCTATTTGTTAATGGACTCATTGACCATCTTAACATTGATGCCCCCAAGCTGGCAGGGCGCAGTGTACCAGCCCTGATGTTTGCAGACGACACATTGTTGCTGGCCAAGTCCCCTATGGGTATCCAGAGGATGCTCGACAACTTCGTTGTCTTCTGCAAACATTGGGGTCTGGAGATAAACCTTCAGAAGACCAAATAGCTAGTCTTTAATGGCGGTAAAAGCACACACAGCAATCCGACCCTGGGGGGCCAACCACTCGAAAGAGTGGTGGTGTTTGACTATCTTGGCATTACCCTGACGGAGAGCATGGACTGGGGAGCCCAGATTAATAAGTGTAACTTGAAGCTCACCCAGGTGTCGGGAGGTATCCATAAATTCTTTAAGGGGGCATCACACAAGCAGGTCTATGCTCCTATGGAGGCCTACAGGGCACAGGCAAGAAGTGCTGCGTTATATGGTGCAGAAATTTGGGGCCATTGTGCACTCGTATCCCTTGAACGCACTGAGAATGCGTTCATCAGACAGCTTCTTAGCATCCCCAAAAGCACTCCTCTGATCCCGTTGAGAATGGACCTAGGAATCAAACCAATTACCGAGGATGCCACACTTAGACCACTGACCTTCTGGAGACGCTTGTGGAGCACTCCCGAGCTAGCCCCGTATAGTGAGGAATTAACTGAGCTATTGGGGCTGAAAGGGGTGGGTAAGATACCTTGGTTGAGGCACCTTAAGGTGCTGTGTATGGAATTGGGACGTGTCGATTTGTGGGATGAGCCCCAAACCTTGTCACAATCACTAAGTAGGAACACACTTGTGACTGCCTGTAGGGAATACCGGCTGTCCAAGATGATGCATAGCTCTTCATCGGGACGGCTTACAAGCGAATTCCTTCTAATTAAAAATATTTACCAGGCAGAGCCCATCCTGGATAGTATCCAACCAGTGTTGGCACGAAAATTGTTTCTCCAGTTGAGGTATGGGTGCCTCCCCCTACGATCGTATGTTAAAAAATGGGGGGGACAGGTTATGATTGAATGTCCTGCAAGTGGCTTAGTGGACGAAACTGAGGTGCATGTCCTTTTCCAGTGTGACTCCTATAGGTCGCCAAGAAGACGCTGGCTTGTACAAATTTGTAAGAACATGGGCACAAGACACTTTAGCGAGGCTTATAGAATATTGAAAACTGAGCTCCACCTCCCAATAGTCTACTCTATTTCCCATTTTTTATTCTCAATGTGGTGTATGAGGAGGAAGTTTTTGGAGCCTTCCGTGTAGTTGCTGAATATAGTACACGGTCTGCCCAGGCTTACTAATACTTTTAAAATGACCTACGGTAACACATGTTTAACTGTGATTTTTTTTAAAAGAAAAGAGAGTATTCCCTCTTGTTTTTCAAAACTATTTTATTACCCACAGTGGCTTTAAGTAATGGTCTTAATTTCTTTCCCTGTGTATAAGTATTGACCATACGCACCTGCACTTTATTCTGACTGTTTGCTCTATGGCGATTGGATGCAAAATTGTACCAATGTTGTTAATTACGGTGATAATGATATATGTTTTTTTAACCTTTGTGATGCTTTTATGGTCAATGTACCGAAATAAAGCTTTTCAAACGAACGAAAATACTTTAGAAAAAAACGCTTCCTAGAATTTTCGTAATAGGGGCACAGTAACAAAAAGTGGAGGGTATCCTGCGGAGAACATAGGTCGCAGCTGAATGGACCCTTCAACTCTGTGAACCTGGTGTAGCCTGCTGGCAATGCTAGACTATGGTGTAATAAGTGTGGCCTGAAGCGGGTCATAAAAAATCTGTCTTGTGTATGGTTTATTAAAGACAGATACTGTTCCATGCCCAAATAAGATTTAATCAGAATATACGCTCTTACAGAGTTTTTTCAATTCACTTTCCTCCGTCCGGTCAGCCACATATTTTGTGATTACTGAAGTAACATGGGCCTTATCCCACGGTAATAATTTTGTTGGATTATTAAAAGAGTCTGCACACCCCAGGGCTAACAGGGAATCCCTCACATATTTTAACCGTGGAATATTCCTTCCTTGGTCTCGTGCCAAACAGTCCTTTATGATCTCTTTGGTAAATGATGCTTCGGGGTTAGTCCAAATCTTGATCCAACACTTAACGGGTTTTAATTCGAACTATCTCTCAGATAAGTTACACCCAGTTCCTCATGGATGATAATTGATGGTGTGCCTTGCGGAACTCTCAGCACTTGTCTTAAATATTTATTCTCTTCGATTTGGACAGTTTGTGAGTTAATAAAACCCCAAACTTCACTACCATAAAGTATTTTGGCACAGCACTTTGCGTTATACAATTTTAACATTTGGTCCGGTGACCAGCGCCCCACCCTTCATGCAAAATTCATAGTGGCACCAGTACAACTCACTAGGGCCCGGCATTTTTGGTCTAGAAGGGGTTTAAAATTAAGGCAGCTATCAAATAAAATCCCTAGATAAGAAAATGTCTGCACTTTTCCCAGGGTGTGTGCACCAATCATATATTGGTATTTCCTTTTTGGTGTCTTTCCTGCCTCCATAATATAAGATTGAGACAGGTTAGCAGCTCTCCATGAATCAAACAAAACCATCTATGAGGCATTGCAAACCTCCGGGGGTCCGTGCGAGAAGTACCGCGCCGTCTGCATAAAGCAAGACGGGGACCCCCCTAGTTCCAATCCTTGGCGAGTCCACCTCCAAGGCAACCAGCGCCGGCTCTAGACCGTTTATATAAAGTGTAAATAAGAACGGGGCCAATATACATCCCTGCCTTACCCCCCTTGTGCATGAAAATTGGTCAGTCAGGCTCCCCTCCTCAGTGTGTCTTACCAGTGCAGAGGTATCCCTATGTATAGCTTCTAAAATATGCACTATGCCCGGGTCCACGCCAAGAGCCACCATGATTGCCCATAATTTCTTTCGATTGACGCGGTCAAAAGCCGCTGTCAAATCCATGAAAGCCAAGTGAACCATCTCCTGACTGGCTATGGTGTACTTGGCTGTCAATAGATATTGATTAAGGCATTGGTCAGCTGTTGAACGTCCTGATCTAAACCCATACTGGGTATCAGTAAGTATATGGTTTTCCTCCGCCCAATCTTGCAAACGATTTAGAATTGCCCTGCCTAGGACTTTCACAGAGACATTGATTAGGGAGATGGGGCGATAACAAAGTGGGCTATCTCGGTCTCCCTTTTTGAATATAGGTACAATAGTGGCTGTAGACCAGGACGCAGGCATGCCTTACTCTAAAGCAGCATTAATAACTCTGGTCAGGATTGGCGTCCACAACTGTACCTCACTCAGGAAAAGATCAGGGGGAACCCCGGCAGGCCCTGGAGCTTTGTTTCTAGTTAGCCTATCTATGCCTGACTGTATTTCGTCTAAGGATAATTTAATGTTTCCTACATTCCCACCCCCTTCCTCACCCACTATATTTTCCTCTATCGTGCCATAGTTATATAGCCCACTAAAATGCGTGTGCCAGGATGCTGGTAGGATGTGATTTGCTATCTTCTGGTCATTAGCCTCTTGAAAATAAGGGTCATTAATAACCTACCAGAAAGCAGTCATGTTCTTTGACTCTACCGATTCCCTCATATTCTCCCAAGCCTGGTGTTGCAAAGCGGTTTTTCGGCATTTAACTGCCTGCTTGTAGAGTGCCCGACAAGTGGACACCCTGCTCTTTTCCCTAGGGACTGTTTTAAGAGCCTTTTTCAATTATTTTGCAGCCCTTGAGCAATCATGATCAAACCACCTGAGTTCCTCCTTGCTACTCCCATCGGATTTGGTACTAAGTAGGCTATATATGTGCTTAGTAACATCTTGGTATGCTGTAACCAGTTCAGCCCCGTCCACCAATGGGTTTAGGCACTTCCAGACACATTGTTGTTTGTCTGCTAGTAGAGCTCTATAGAAGGCAACGCCATCTGCCTGAGACCATCTAAGTCTCCTCCCCTGGTTGGTAGCTAATAAAGCACCACTCTTCCCCATACAGGGAGGGGGCTTTGATAAATGTGGGTCCCTAAGTGAAATAACCAGTGGGTTATGATCACTAAATATACGTGATTGTATCTCAAACCATAGGACCCTGGTCCTCAGTGAGGTAGAAACGAAAATATAATCAATAAAAGAGGCAAAGCCTCTTCCCTTGAAGGTTGGGTGAAGCAGGCCGATCTTCCCTGTTTTGAACAAGTCCATGGTATTTGTGAAGGCAAAGGATCCTAACAACTTATTTAGTTCTTCCCCTCCTTTGTGTGCTCTAAATGCAGGCCTTCTTCTAGTTGGCATGAAGACCAATTCCCTCGTCTGGGTTCCACGTTTTAAAGTCACCTAATAATACCAACTGGGGAACCTGGCCCCCCTGCTCATATATCCCACTTACCCTCATCTCCAAATCCTTCAGTCTTATTAAGGGCTGTCCTGATAAAACAGCATTATAAAAATTTACAACGATTGACGTAAGACCCCTCATACACAATCTTACCCCCTGCACAAATTCTGAGTCCCATCCTAGATCATTCCACCTCCCCCTCAGGCTTAAAACCTCATATATGATTAGGCCTCCCTTTGCTCTACCTACAGTTACCTTACAAACCAGGACAAAGTACATTTTATAGCCCTCCAGGACGGACAAGCTACTGTCCATCTCCCATGTTTCCTGGAGGCAGATGACCTGAAAGCGCTTTATGTAAAGTAACCATTCCGGGTTGGAAAGTTTGGATAAAAGCCCAGCTATGTTCCATGAGATGATCTTAATGGAGCCATAGCTGTGATTGTCTGGGGAATCTGTGGTTGCCCTGATTACATGCCTGGGGGCGATGCTATTGGCTGGAGTGTTCCCTATCCTAGTTGAACTCCAAGAAACTTCAACGGTGGTCAGCGACATGGGCTCCTCGGCCTGTGGCCGTAGTGTCCCTCTCCTGCCTATAGTAAGGGGTACAGCATGTAAACCTCCCTCCTCCTCAAGTAATATACTCTCCTTGTGTCAATCAATATCATTTAGGGCTGAAACATTTGCGAGCAGGCCATATCAATTAGATAAATGGACCGGAGTCACCCCTCTGGCATAACCTGTCTGAGCAGTCCTCTGATTATCACTTAAGTTTGTTCCCTTCCTGTCTCTATAAAAGAAACCCAGTGGTAACATCTTAATAGTCGAGTCATCCTCTGCTCGAAAGAGCCCCTTACCCTGTGTAAGAAGATCTTGTATCAGTTCGGGGAACCTGAGGTTTAAAATCACTGTGTCTCCTGGGAAGCACTTCCTAGTACTGCCAATCCAGGACACCAGTCTCGCCATTAAAATGTGCCTGTGATTGGTGATATTAAATTGCAGGTTCATGTTCAGCCAATGGGCCGACTTATTGATTAACATTTGTGGTGTTTCCTCTTTAGTTCCACCAACAGCGGGAACCCCGGTCAAAACTAATGTGTAGGGGCAAGCCGCGGGTAAAAGATCTATCACAGGCAAAGCCCTGGAACCTCTAACCCAGTCATCTTGTACTGACCGACTACCCTGTATTGCTGGAACTTTTTCTGCTAGGTCCCCTCTATTTTCCAAACCCCCAAGTGACTTCACATTCTGGTCCACAGTTCCCTCTCTGTGTGACTTGTGCTCCCATTTTGAGGCGCCTCCTGGCACTGGCGCTGGGCGATGATGCTGGCTTCTGGCCCCACTAGAGGACTCTGGGTGTTGGAGTCCTCTTCTCTGTAGGCGATTGATGCAGCCCCCACGGGCTGTTCTACTGCGGGAGATGCAGAACATGCAGCCCCCACGGGCTGTGTCTGGTATAGGAGAGTCGCGGCTGACAAGGAAAAGGGCTGGTTTTGTGAACCTCCTGCACTGCCCAATGTAATATTTCCTTATGGCAGAATCAACTCAGCCACAACTCCTAAACACTTTACATTGAAATATTTTAGATGGCCCCCAAACTGATGAAGAAAGATTGTCTATTGGCTTTAAAAAATGAAAGGAGAGAGAGGTGCCAGAGGTCTGACAGCTCCTTTTTTTCCATGGGCAGGACATGGCCAGGATTTTTAGTGAGTGAGTGAGTAATCAGCATATGCAGTTTATGCTGAATTCTTCCCCATCCTCTTCCTTCCACATTAACAGGCTTAATCCCCCCTGAATGGGCCTATTGCATGAGGGAGCCTTTGATCTACCAGTTGGCCAGCTGAGTAATTAGCATGGCCATGGAGGCTAGTTTCAATTAAAAATTTTGATTAGGGGCAGATCCCGGAAAATGTTGCAACAATCTAAATAAATAAAAAATTCAAATATGGCCAAATTTGTATTAGATGTGCAATCTGGACCTTTGTATGCCTATAAAAAGATATGCTAAACTCTTCGTTAGGTTGAATCAATGTGGAGTTGGTATTTTAGTGCACCTTTTACTTATAAAGTAAATATAGTAACATGTTAAAGATCTGCTGTGAAGCACTACAGATTAACAAATACCCAATTAAATCATAAGGCCTGTACAGGCTATAGTCAATTTATTAAAGACCCCATAAGTGACAGGCTACCTGTGCAGTAAAACATTAGTCCCACCCAGCCTGCTTATGTTGGCACATTCTTGTGAACACATGATCATGTGTAACTATCACAGAGCCTTTTACCCCAGCTACACACCAGCAACCATATTTTAAAAGATGGACACAGGCAGTTAACACTCATACTCATTTTACCAGAGCGTACTTGGAGTGCGGTTCAGTTAGGGAAATTCACTAACAGCAGTGATAGGGTGAGGGTCTAAGGGAGTTAATATGGGTCAGAACCCAATTTAACACACACAACAACTATATGATAGTAGTTGATATAATCTAGCCACAACCCTGGGTGCTTTTCCTAACTCGAATCCCATTATATTTGACTGCTGTAATTCTCACTATGAACGTATATTCAAGTGACCCTCATAATATTGGCAAGCCTATATTTTTTGTGAGGCAACCAATCCATTTTCCTCATGGTAGAATTACCATTACCAGGAGCCCAGCAATTTCAGAACAAGGATATTGAAGATTATACATTTTTGGGAGATAATAGTTGGGAATCACACTTACCTGCAGATTCCTGTATGTTTTTACCTGATGTTCTTCCCTGAGACTTTGCTTGAGTATCTCACATCAGCGATGTTCCAGCTCCAACTAAAATTCTGATTATTCTAGTAATTTGACATCAGGCTGATCAGAATTAATAGACTCCTCTTAACAAATACCACCATGTTTAATCCTTCACTTTATTCCCCAGCCCATCCATCTCCCACGCTCCATCGTTTTCTTTGTTCTTTTCTCAAATCTTCCTGTTTTCCATCTGAAATTCATTTAGGCTTATTCACAAATTGCAATTTGCATTATCTAAACTAAACTACCGTAGTGATTCTCATATACTAAAACATTATATTCACTAACCAACTGGGAGAAACCTCAGTCTGTGCCACTCCTCTCTTTTCTTTGTGAGGATCTCCGCCACAGGTGCTGAGGTCTCCCCACATGCAGAGAAACATTTTGGTAGTACATGTGAGGGGTAAAAGAGAGTGGCTGGACAATAGGTAATACTTACTCCTAACTGCATGGGGTTTAAGGGATGGGTATTGCTAGTCACCCACTACACTTCAAAAGTTGCTATACCAAAAAGGTCCCAGAACAGTTTTAAATGTACTCTAGCTCAGCCTTTGAGTGTGTTTAGCACCACACATGGCCACTCACATATACTGCAATACACTCCCAAAGAAATTAATGGAGGCACAAAACAACACTGGGGAGAACATCAGATTTTTTTTCCTATTTTATTTATTTGACCTTTTTCTGTTTTCAATTTTAAAAATTTTAGTTTTGCAATTATTAAACTTGTTTAACTAGGGTTCTACACTCACAATACACATGCTAATGTAAGTAATAGTACTCCAAAACCCATCTATAGATGAAGCACTTAACAACACCAACCACACCGGACGTCTTTTTCAGCCTTCATTATGTCAGTGAATGGTTTTGATGATTTGCCCTTCATTTTGAAGAACAGTTTTTTGAGGAAGTGAGAGAGGCCTTACAGGCAAAGGAATAACGGGCCCGATTCACAGAATGAACTTAAGACTCAATCCTAAACGTACTACTATTTTGGTATTCACAGAATGCACTCACTCATTTCGGTATTAACAGAAAGCACTTACTCATTTCGGTATTCACAGAAGTTAGTAGTCCTAACTTTAGGACTCCTAAATGCCTTCTGTGAATACCGAAAGTCTTAAAATTAGGATTTTTCCAAGTTTAGGAGTAGAAAAGTTAGGACTCCTAACTTTAGGACTCCTAAATGCCTTCTGTGAATACCGAAAGTCTTAAAATTAGGATTTTTCTCAATTTAGTAGTAGTAAAGTTAGGACTCCTAACTTTAGGACTCCTAAATGTCTTCTGTGAATACCAAAAGTCTTAAAATTAGGATTTTCTCAGTTTAGAAGTAGTAAAGTTCGGACTCCTAACTTTACTACAACTAAATTGAGAAAAATCCTAATTTTAAGACTTTCGGTATTCACAGAAGGCATTTAGGATTTCTAAAGTTAGGAGTCCTAACTTTACTACTACTAAATTGAGAAAAATCCTAATTTTAAGACTTTCGGTTTTCACAGAAGGCATTTAGGAATCCTAAAGTTAGGACTACTAACTTCTGTGAATACCGAAATGAGTAAGTGCCTTCTGTGAATACCGAAATGAGTAAGTGCATTCTGTGAATACCAAAATAGTAGTAAGTTTAGGATTGAGTCTTAATTTCATTCTGTGAATCGGGCCCCAAATCTTTGGCATGTCCAGGGAGGGGATCATTGTCAGATACCTTATCCGACTTGAAGGGATCCTTGACATGATTGCCCATGGAGAACTTGATTCACTTACACCCCAATCTCAGGCTCATCTGCCTTAAGTGAAAACGTTGACTGCACTTCATTCCATGACCGCTGGTTCTTTCTAGAGGATTACTTTTGACAACACAGACTTCCCATAAGCAAGCCAGTATTGAAGTTTTCATCAGGTACTAAGATACATCAACTAAACACTTTATCACCATGCCACAATCACCGGTGTAGAGGCAAAGGGTGGCAAGGGCATTCTACATGTTTGCTTACCACCCTTGTGTCTTTGTTGCCATTGACTGCCCCAAGTGGTGTTTCAGGCCCCTCACCCCAAGGGACTCCATTTCCACAACAGACTACGTCAATATGTAAACTGTGCAAAGCCTGAGGATACCTCAATGACTTCTTACACTACCCTCCCTGGAGGCACACATCACAGTTTCCAGCAGTTTCCTCTTGCATGTTGTTTAGTTGCTTGGGCCTTTGGTGACATGTGGCTCATTGGTAAGTTCAGACTTCTCATAATGGGGTTGATTGTGCATCGAAGGATAGCCTCTCAAACACACTAACTAAATGCTCATTACATCACAATAGATACAAAATACACTAACAGTCATGATGGAGTGCATTTAGAATAACACAAACATGTCACGAGTCTTTGTTGCAGATGATGGTGGTTATGTTCTGTCATCTCCTTCCACCCTTCAGATTCCAACTACACTACCTGGCAGAGGTACAATAGGACCCAGAAGTCCATGAGCTATCAGTGAATTCAAGTCTGACATTCTCATGTCTTGACCATTGTGGGTTTTGCTGGTGTACTTCCCAGAATGTGTGCACAAGATTATAATCACCATGCAAGTGGACTTACATATAGATATTACCTATGATCATAGGCAACATACTGGTACCCAGGATGGGACAAAAAACTAGTAATCTTATTTTTGGCCTGAGCTGCTAGTTTGAGTGTTCCACTTAAGCGGGTGATTTGTTTTTAATCAATTTTGAATAGTGAACTTATACAACACCCACACACACCATCCTGAGACAACACTTTGTCAATGCCATAATAACCCATACCATATTATCCCAATAAAAAAGCTGTGTTCTATTTTTAATTACATTTACACATCATCTCTATAAACACTTCTCACTAAGAACAGTTAAACACATACGTACATTGTAACAACCTTAATTTGTAAATACATTTTGAACAGATCCAGTGACAAAGCTCTGCTTAACTCCATGCGCGCTGCGGGTTTTCCCACTGTGCGCTGACTTTTTTAAAAACCCGTGGTTCATGACGAGCTCAGCTCGTCATGAGCGTACGAGAACCGTAACTCATGACGAGCTGAGCTCGTCATGAGCGTCGAAGGGGTTAAAGTCCTCAGGTTTAAGAAGACTGGCCACAGATCTTTCTCTTTCCTTGCCCCTCATCTTAGGAATAATCTGCCCACACAGCTTTGTCTCTGTGAAAACCATTTTCTTTTTAGGAAGGCACTTAAACTCACCAATTCTAGTCAACTCAAGCCTGTAACAATATTTAGGTTCCCCCAACATCTTTGACTCCCTCCACAATCCGAGAAATACTTATAGGAACAGGAACAAAATCCTCCACCATCCTAGCGCTCCTTTCACTTTCCAAGCCACCAACATGATAGAGAGAACACAATAAAGGGCCTCTATCTTAACTAACAGAGAGATCAATAGCATTTGTAATGGGGTCCTCAAGACGGTTCTTCAGCTTTGTGTGGGGACTGAGACCCAGCTGAGCACAGCAGTCTGGGTTCAAATTTGAGGGGCGCCGTCACATGCTGCAGTGCAGTGGGTGTCTCACCCATCGGGGATGAAGTACAACAACTGCTGAAAGGACTTTTGTCACTGGGCCAGGTTAAAGTCGTAAGACATTCTTGGTGTGTCCTCCCAGCAACATTTGTGGCACCCTCAGATGACTCCACAGTACAAGAAGGTCATTTGAAAAGTTTAGCCAACAATACTTGCTAAGGTAGAAGGTATATTATTGTGAAGGAGTTGTGTCAGTGTTGTCCAGAAATGTCTCCAATCTAAAGCTTGCTGTAACATCCTAAATTGTGGGTAACACACGTCTTGGTTAAACAATACAATCAATGCTTATTTTTTAAACATGTGTAGTTAAATATTCAATTTGTCAATGTAAAATGAATCACCTGAATTTGGCACAGTGGAATTGATTTTACAGATTCATATTTCTTGCCCAGATTACATAACCAATATCAGTTTTACAAATGACTTTAATTATGTTTCCATTTTGGCAAAGTATGTGTATTAAAGGCTGATATCCTGTAATTTTAACCTGCCTTCAAACAACCTTATGATAAAATCTTATTTTCCAAAAAGTTCTAACTTATTCAAAATAAGGACAACAATGAGTACATTTTACTAAAAATACCCTATTCCTAGCATAGGCAGTGTGTTAGGGATACATTGATATTATTTTCCCTTGTTTGTCCTAATTTTTATTTGAATTCAATTTGACTTGCACATTTCTATAACAAAGTTAGTGATAGTCTGATGTAATATTCCAGAATTTTATGTACAACTTCATATGAAGTGTTGTACATAACTTCATATATAATATATATATATACGGTTTTCCGTTTAAACAGATTTTTACATATAAATACAGACGGAAAACTATTTTTCCTTTGTCTGTATTTATATGTAAAAACGGCAAAATACTGGTACATTTTCCTGCGCTGCATTGCTCGAATCCAGAGTGATCTTTCTGATGCTGGGTAAATTCCATCTAATCCTTCCAATCAGGGTCTTTACCTGACCTACTGCCTTGCCCCTGAACCATCCTGGTCAGATTGAAGCATCACTGAGTGGGCGTGTCAACACCTCCGGCCCACCCTCATAACATTTGCCTTTATTTTTGGGGCTTACACACTATTTCCTTCTTTTTGCCTACACTACGACGACCTGCACCGTTACAGAAGAGAGATAAAAGCCTGGACACTGTTATGTTCCTCGTTCTGGCACGCCCATGACGCCATGAGCGTGCAACGTTGAGTCATGTGACTTGCTATAATAAAGAGAGGCCCCGCACGCACGTACGCAGTCAGACGCGCAGACGGAGAGCCAAGAAGTTATTCCCAGTGTCCGTCTCAGTTATTTCTAGGGCCACGTGTCAGGCCTGGTTAGACCTAGATCTCCCGGAGTGTAGGTCCCAAGTTGTTACCCCTAAGGCTGCCACTCCCCACATTAAGAACACAACAACTGGCGACGAGGGAGGCTGCCGAATCCTCGCCTGGGGTGCGTGTGTCCCTGCTGTCCCGTGCGGCGGCCGTGAGCCTGTCCTTTGGCTCGTGGTGCTCGTGCCTCACGGCATCACACGCCCCTGCGGTGCGCACTTGGGGCGAAGACTCCGATCCCTGGGGGAACACAGGTGAGCCATGTGCCACCGTCCCACGTCTACTGGTGGGGCCGTGCTGCTCAGCGCCATCCGGCGGAGCGTATCGTCACGATCGCCTACCCGCGCCTGGAAGCCGCGTGACTCTCATCGGTGGTTTCACACCCAGCGTCGCACCTGGCCCCTCGGCACGTGCGTGAAGCGCGCTTCTGTCCGTCTTGCACGGCGAACTGGGCGGCGCCCTACCTCTTCTAACGCCTCTAGCGGACGCGGTGCCTGCCTGTCTCGCTGCTGGCCTTGTCTGCCCGTGGTAAGCGCGCCGGTCGCACGCGCCTTTCCAGGCTTCCCGCTGAGGATACCACCATCACGGAACGGCCGGGTCCTGTGTGCTCGTAGTCCGGTGTCTAGCAGAGGCCCACATCCGGCCCCTTCGAGTGCCAGCTCCATCGAGTTTCCGGCCCATCGAAAGCTTGTTCAGGCGCCGACAGGGCGATGGCCACGATTCCGCCCATCGAACTGTTTGTGGTGGAGGGTGCGCCCTCGGCACTAGCCCCGAAATGGAAAGAGTGGGTGCACAGACTCCTAGTATTCTTCGAGGCCACGAAAGTCCACAAAGAGCAAAAGCGAGCCATGGTGCTCCACTTAGGAGGCAAGGACATACACTCCATCGCTAGAACACTCACAGAGGCGACCCCCAAAACACATCACACGCTGATAAATGCCCTAAATGCCCACTTTGAACCCATGGCCAACCAGGACCATGAACGATTTGTCTTCAGACAAGCGCGTCAGCTGCCGGAAGAGTCGTTGGACACCTACCACACTAGACTCAAAAAGCTAGCCCTATCCTGTGGGTTCACGGATGTAACGGAAGAAATCCGAGGTCAAATAATACAGGGCTGTGCCTCTGCCAAACTGAGGGAAAGAATATTGGAAGAATCAGGCAAACCGCTAGCCGACATTCTAACTCTCGGCCGCACAAAAGAATTATCCCAAGCCAGAGCGGCGCACATGGAGGCTGCGCTGCAAGCAACCGTCAAGGCAGAACCTGTCAACAAACTTCAAGTCCAAACACCGCCCAAATGGCACAAAAAGACACCCCACACACCGAGCGGGGCATCTGGACACTCATGTGGATACTGCGGAGGCCCGCGTCATCCGGCACCAGAATGTCCAGCGAGGGGGAAGCGCTGTTCGGGATGTGGCAAGCTAAACCATTTCGAGAAAGTGTGCCGCTCGAAGAAATTCCGTAGGCCCCGCCAAGTGGTAAACACAGTGACGGAAGGCGAGCAGAGCCACAGTGACATGGACGACGACGAGGAAGAAGAACGGTCGGTGCACAAAGTACACATGATTGGCACCGCCGCCCGTCGCACCAGAACGCTCCCCCAATGTTCAATCCAGGTGGCTGACCAAGACATAATGGCGGTGGTGGACACGGGAGCATCCATAAACCTCATGAGTGCAACGCTCTACAGAACCATGGCAACGCCTACGGCCTTGAGTCCTACTCCCATTACTGTCTTCGCATATGGACAGGACATCCACTCAAGATCCGAGGAAAGTTCCGAGCGGCAGTCCGCCATGGGGACAAAACAATCAACGCGAACATCTTCGTGTCGGAAGAGGGACAAGGCATGCTGTTAAGCTGCAGAGCGGCCGAGGATCTGGGTGTAGTGACATTTGCTTTCGGTGTCCACAAGGAGTCGGTACAACAGCTCCTCATGGACTTCCCTGACATATTTGAGGGCATTGGACGCTTCAATGGCCGTGAAGTACACCTGCACGTCGACCCCACGGTACAGCCGGTGGCCCTGAGACACAGACGCATTGCGTTCCATCTTCGGCCCTTAGTGTAAGAGGAGCTTCGCAAACTGGAAGCGGCTGGCATCATTGAAAAGGTCTCAGGCCCCACCCCCTGGGTGTCGCCCATCGTGGTCACAAGGAAACCGAAACAGCCAGGGGCAGTCAGAATCTGCGTGGACATGCGCCTCCCCAATGCGGCCATAAAGCGAGAGCGTCATATAACTTCCACCATCGATGACCTAATCGGAGAAATGGCCGGAGCCTGCTGGTTATCAAAACTAGACCTATGGTCGGGATACCACCAGCTAGTACTGGACAAGGAGTCGCGAAACATAACCACCTTCTCAACTCACATCGGCCTTCGAAGGTACACCCGGCTCAGCTTTGGAGTTTCCAGCGCAGCGGAGGTGTTCCAGAATGTCATCCAGGAGCTGATAACAGGCATACCAGGGGTGATAAACGTCAGCGACGATATAATGATACATGCCCGCACCATCACAGAACACAATCAATGACTAACCCAGGTGTTTCGCAGGCTGAGAGAAGCGGGACTCACGCTCCATAGAGAGACGTGTGAATTCCTACGAACAAAAATAGGATTCTTTGGATACGTCTTTTCCGCAGAAGGAGTTAATCCAGACCCAGACAAAGTCAAAGACTTCAAAGACGCACCACCCCCCACCACTGTCACTGAAGTTCGGAGTTTCCTTGGCATGGTTAATTATTGTGGGAGGTTCATCAGAGATTTGGCCAATCTCACACTTCCCCTGCGTGAACTCACAAAAGACTCCACGCCATGGACCTGGGGACCGGCACAGGAGAAGGCCTTCCAAGACATCAAGGCGTCCCTCTCGAGCAACACAACACTCGCATTCTTTGATCCTCGAAACTCCACTCTCATAGCGGTAGATGCCGGGCCGGCCGGACTCGGAGCTGTCCTAATGCAGAAACAAAGGGACGAAATGGACTGGGTGCCGATTGCTTTTGCAAGTCGATCCCTCACAGACACGGAGCAGCGGTACTCCCAAATCAAAAAAGAAGCCATTGCCATCCACTGGGGATGCCGGCACTTTCATCTGTATGTGTATGGCAAGCCGTTCACGGTGATAACCGACCACAAACCATTAGTGGCCTTGTTCTCAGGGACCTCGACAAAACCGCCGCCCCGCATCGAGAAATGGATGCTTCAACTGCAGGAGTAAAACTGCAACATTGAATACCAGCCAGGGGCAAAGAACCCGGCGGACTATCTCTCACGCCATCCTAGGCCAGCCACCCCGGAAGAAATGGAGGAGGCAGAAGAAACGGAAGCCTATGTCAAATGGGTGATAGCGCGGTCATGTCCGCGACCCCTCTCCGTAGGTGACATTGCGAATGCCACGGCGCAAGATGCCTGCTTACAGAGGGCCAAAGAGGCTCTCCGAACAGCGAACTGGCACCGGGCCAAGGAGAGTTGGAAGGTGCTCACATCAGAAGCCCAAAAGATCATGGAGAGCCTGCATCATGTCAGGGAAGAGCTAAACGAGGACGCAACCGGATGCCTGCTGAGAGGACATCGTCTGGTAATACCCGCTGTGTTGGCCGACCAGGTGGTGCAACTTGCGCATGTGGGTCACCAGGGAATGGTCAAAACCAAAGCACGTCTAAGAACAAAAGTGTGGTTCCCCCTGATGGACGAGATGGTGGAGAATGCGGTGAGATCATGCACAGCCTGCCAAGTCACTGGAGATGTTCCTCGTGAAGCCCCGATCATAGTGGAACCCTGGCCACGACAGCCATGGGAACGAGTCAGTATGGATTTCGGTAATCTCCCGGACGGGAGACACACTTTAGTGATGATCGATGACCATTCTAAATACCCGGAAGTGGAAATAATAACTAGCATGAGCGCTGAGGAAGTCATCCCCAAAATTGAGAAAATTGTTGCCGCTCATGGAGCAATGCGTGAACTCCGCACAGACAATGGGCCCCCGTTTCAAGGACAAGAACTGGCTACTTATCTGTCCTCCCTCGGCACCCAGCATCGGCGCATCACCCCTCGCTGGCCTCAGGCTAACGGAGAGGCAGAGCGATTTATGAGAACACTGAACAAGGTTATTCGCATTGCCCATGACAAAAGCCAGTCAGTGGAGATGGCCATCTTCACGTTCCTCCGAAGCTACCGACAGACCCCACATTCGACCACAGGGGTAGCTCCAGCACATGTCCTCATGGGGCGAGTGGTGACTGACTCTATCCCTCACCATCCAAGGTGGACACATGAGGGGGCAAACGAAGATCGAATTGCGCAGAAAAGAAAAGCCACCTTTGCTCAAATCAGTAAGAAAAGAAGGGCTGTGATGGTAAAATTCAACAGAGGCGATCTAGTGCTTCTCCGAAACAGGGTAACCAGTGGAAAGTTCAGATTGAACTATGAAAAAGGACCATGGCGAGTGATTGGCATGAAAGGCACCCGCATCATAGCAGCCCGGGGGCGGGAAACAGTAACAAGAAATGTATCCCAATTCAAACGGTTCCATCCTGAGCCAGCATCACCCTGTCCCCCAACGTTCGACGATGGAACTGAGACTGCAATCAGCTCTTCACACCAGGAAACAGCACCCAGCCACGAAGTCACCCAGAGAAGCAGTGTTAGAGCAGCAATGAGTGATGAGCAGAGTGAAAGTTCTGGGGCTCTGGAAGACCTGCGACATCCTGAGGCGGCAGACAGTGAGGCGCCGATGTCTGCCCCAGTCGCGGAGAAAGATATCCCAAGTCGGAGGGAGTCGCAACACGGACTGAGAAGAAACCCCACGCCCTCCTGTCGGCTACGCGACTACTTCACGTAAGACTGTTCATAAAAAGTGAGAGTGAGGTCAGTGATCATGCCCAGCAATTTTGAAGAACAGTTTGAGCAGAGTGTGCCAAAGGAAAATATCATGACAGACTGGTTGATAATGTTTGTATGCCTTGTTGTTGTTTTTCCTCATGTTTTAGGAGGAATGTTATGTTCCTGGTTCTGGCACGCCCATGACGCCATGAGCGTGCAACGTTGAGTCATGTGACTTGCTATAATAAAGGGAGGCCCCGCACGCACGTACGCAGTCAGACGCGCAGACGGAGAGCCAAGAAGTTATTCCCAGTGTCCGTCTTAGTTATTTCTAGGGCCACGTGTCAGGCCTAGTTAGACCTAGATGCCCCGGAGTGTAGGTCCCAAGTTGTTACCCCTAAGGCTGCCACTCCCCACATTAAGAACACAACAGACACTACCCTGAGAAAGCCGCTCCTGACACGGTCTGTCCCTCTGCAGCCTTAGGCTCTCTCCCCTCCGATTTGAATTGGTAGCACCAGAGTCTGAAATAGGATCCTCTATCCTCCTTTTGGGCGGGTGGCGATGGGTCTTGTGATGTTCTTTACACTTTGGGCTGGATGTGTTTTACGTTGCCAGTTTAGTTACCCTCTGCTCATTACAGGTCCCTCAATATATAACTTTGCAGCTCCGTGTAGAAACATTGGCAGAGTTTGTGCAGTTGCACATGTGTTTTTGGGGCGTGTTTGTTGGGAGGGTGTCCTTACCCAGTTTGTGTACACAAGCCAGGGATGGTGCACGAGGTAATAGTTGTGTGTAGTTGCAGCGCATAATTGTTCATCGACGAAGATCGCATATTTAATTAGATTATTTACATGCCATGAATGTTGTTAGTGCAACCGCAGTAGTAACTTTCACAAGCTGTAGGGCATTATGTTTTGATGCCCATGACTTGGACGCTTAAGCCAGGCAAGGAAAGGAGGCACAGCGCCCGAACCAGTGGAAGCACATCTTTTATATATTAGGGATGTTCATCTTTTGCAAAAGCGTACTTCTTCATTGAATCCTAAGTTGTTCGGTATACATAAATATAGGAAAATAAGAGCACATTAGCACAACTAGAGCTACATTTCGAGGATAGGAGGCTAATTCTTCCAGCAGAAAGCAGTTTGGAGAACAGAGGCTCTAAGAGGGGTGAAAAAAACAACAAAGCCTCATTAACAGACAAATGATCTTTTAAAGACCAGTGAAGTACTCGGGTGTGGTTGGGTGTGTGCCCGGGAAGCTGTCTCAGCCCGGGATGCCACACACCAATGAAATCAGCCTGACCACCCCATTCTCCAACTAATCTCTGGGATTGAAGAGCGTTGTCCATTTACCAATATACTGTTTATTGATGCATACAAAAAAATCTGCTCTGTAAATTGGGAAGCCTCAAACACCTTCAATTGTCAATTGAAATAAATGTGGAAAAATACTAGCTGTAGCGTCGTCTTTTGCTTGTGACAAAAATAAATGTGGATAAATACAGAAAAAATGCCCACAAAATAAATATGGATAAATACAGACGGAAATGGCAAAAAAATAAATACCATAAAACCGGGAGCCCTATACATAAGCAATCATCTTTTATTCATTTTGGAATAATATATTGTCAGAAGACAGAACTGAAAAAGGGAAAGCACAACAGGAAGGCTTGATTGCCCATGAGTGAAGGTCAGCACAACAGCTTTCTATCATCTGTGGGGAGGAGGAATATGAGCCCACCAGGAAGAGTGCGCCCATCCAGAGACACACATCCGTCATCACAAAAAGACTACATGTGAGGACTGTTGAGCCAAATGTGGGGTTGGGGTATTTGGGTACCACCAGCTAGGAGGAGGTAGATAATGGGTCAGGCCTCAAAAGATCATAAAAATGTTACTGGGACAGCAGAGCTAGTGACTCACATAATCTAAGCAAAATATTTAATAGAGCAAACATTAGTTCCATATATAATACACATCTAGCCACATATAGGATACACATGGCCCCTGAGATCCCTCTTAGTTCATTAACAACATTTTTATCAGGGCAGGGGCAGGAATGTTTCTCAAATAAGGTTTAAATACTATAACTTTTAATAAATACATAACTAAAACATGAAGTGGTAGTACACTGTTAATTTTAATCAGTAGATTTTACACTGAAATGGCCACAAACCTTCCCACTGGCATACAGTGTTACAGATAAAACTATACAGTGTACAAACAATAATGTTTGGAAATAGAGTTACCGCAAATAAGTGTGATTTACATAACACCAAGTAAAGTGTTCTGGGTTGTTTTGGTCCTATTTAACTCTTTTTTTGCATCCCACTTCTTAATTACAAAAAAAATTGCTTTTGTAATTCCTGATATAATTTCAAATATTTGTAATATTAATTTACAGGTTATTTATTTAAATGTTATGTGTTAGAGAAAAATGACTGTTATCTTCAGACAGCTCACTTGATAAATAATTCTAACTCTAGTAAGAGAGAGAAAAATAAACCTAATTTTTCAAGCAGCAATTAGTTAAAAGACAAACTGACATTTGATCTTTTTCCTTGAACAGACAGCAAATCTGTCAAGATAAAAACAAGATTTAATGGCATCTTTATTGCTCATTCACTTTCTGAATGAACCAAACATCTGTTCATTTCCAGCCTAAGTTTACTGCCAGATGGGACCAGTAGGTGCTAAAAATGGCTTGACTTGATAAAGTTTTACTCACAATTGTGCAACTTGCAAGGCCTATGGGTATACTCTTGGCATTAAGCAAGAACTTCCAATAGTGTTCTAAGAGGAGGCCCCATCTGACATCTGATCTTCCATTCAACGGCTCTTTAATTCCAGAGTCCCCCATAGAATCTGTCTCCAGCTACACCTCTGGCTCTACTTTCACCTCATTCAAGTGCCTACAAAAGGCAGTTCAGGGGCAGTTAGCCTCTGACACCCCTGAGCCCTCATGCGTTGCCCTCTCTGCTCCCCTGGACTATGCCTATGTGACTGTTCTCAAAGACACGAGACCCATCAATGAGGTACAATTTTTGATATTTTGGGATGACTGGGAGTTAGTAGAAAAGGTGGGGAAACTTCAAGAATCAATAACTGAATAGATTCATACATTATGTCCCCTCATGACCTCTTTGATAGCAGGCATAATGTTTCATCTGCTTCCTCAATCTACCCACTTACTATGGTTACTCTTCCAGTTCACCAGTCTAATTTCTTCCCCCCACCCCATTGTATCACATTTTCTAAGGGTGTTTTGGCCCTGCAATGGCCAGCCAGCTAATTTACGTCTAAGAAGAGGATTCAAATATTGTTATGGTGATTGAAAAAGCTTTATTCGAGTTATACACTCATAAAAGCACAGACATATAAATTCATACATTTTTTTTAAAAACTTCATACATTCTATTACAATAAATTTATACTTAAAATACATAATACATAAGCATTAAAATTGTTACCACTTGGAATAAAATAGCTTTTTCATGGTATGCGAAAACTAGATGCATGTTGAGATATAGAAACCTCCGCGTTACGGACCATTCCCAAAGTTTATACACTAAGAACTCATACCATACATATTAGCCGCATTTTGTAGTTAAAATTCATATATATCTCCCAGTAGATGTTTGCAAGGATAAATCAAACAAGGGGAAATGCAAAATTCAAAACACATTAGGGGATAGAGCCCTCCTCCTTATGGACCATGCCCACCCCAAATATTTTGCTGTTCCAACTACGATGGACATTTCAGTGGAGGAACAAATAATTCTCAACCCCTCAACACCACTTCGGACACCAAGATTCCTACATACTGGAGCCAACCAAGATTTTCTTGGATTTGCATATGCCTCGCATAAAAAAAGAAAATGTGCAATGCTTTCATTGGGAGCCCCACATGACGGGCAGCACAAACCACTACTAGTTCTCCAGCTGGACGTCAAACACCTAAGGGGGAGAGAGCCTGCCCTTAACTGGAAAAATAATTTCCTGTCTAATGGGGCAGTTATACTGTCCCAATATTTTTCAAGGGATGGTCTTTGTTTGAATTCCATAAATCTACCCCCCATGGATTCCGAGGTTGCGCTCCTCCAAAGTTTTTGGTCAATGTAGTCCCAGTATATTTCTTTGATACTGGATTTGCTAGGGAATACTTCCCCGAGGGGGTTTTCCCATAGTTTGGAGAGCCCAAGCTCAGCAAGGACGTCCCTTAGCATTTTTAGCCATTTAATTTTACGAAAAACATCTGATTTGGCTAATGCTAGGAACCCCTCAGCGTAGTGTCTTATTTCCATGGTTGTCCATAGCCGTCTCCAATAGAGGATAGGCCTCAGTCGGGCACGGTCACTAAGCGATCTTCTGCCTAGATCAAGGCCAAGCGGTATTAGTGGGGTACTTTGGGGAAGACTAGTTATCCCTCTCACAAACCTGTTCTCAGATCTTTTAAGGGTGGTAAGACTCTCAAAGCCCCAGACTTCAGCCCCATAAAGGGTTGCGCCCAGGGCTTTTGCGTCATAAACCATAAGAACAGGTTTTATAGGCCTGGTTTTGGATTTTACTTGCTCGACCCTAAGGGCTCCTGAGATTTGCTGATGTTTCAACACCACCTTCTCTATGTGTCTTGACCATCCAAGTTTACTTGATATCTCCACCCGAGGTATGTAAAAACATTTACTAACTCTAATTTAATATTGTTCAAAAATACCTTGGGTTGAGATTGGCGCTTTTGCCCAAATGCCATCAACTTGGTTTTATTTACATTAACCTCGAGACCCCGTTCTTTGCAAAATGCGTCGAATATGTTCAGGGCTCGCTGGAGACCCGACGGGGTCTTAGACACAATCAAGGTATCGTCGGCGAACATCAGAATCGGAACTCTGATGCCCGCTAACGTAGGTGCGTCAACCATTGCGTCCAAAATCCTATCTACAATGCCATTAATGAACAGGGAGAACAGCAGGGGCACCATTGCACATCCCTGCCGTACCCCCCGCTCAACTGGAAAGTTAGTAGTGGATTCCCCATTCCTCCCCCACTGGACCTTAGCATAATTGCTTTCGTGAAGACGCATTATTAACGTGAGCAAATCAAGTGGGACCCCTATTTTGGACAGAACCTCCCACCGCGTGCACCTGGGCACCAGGTCAAAGGCAGCCCTTAGATCTACAAATGCTACATAGAGGCTGCCTTTGCCCAGGAGTACAGTCCCCCACCGTAGCATGGTGAAGCGAAAAATTTGATCGACCGTACTGGTTGCACGTCTGAATCCTGCCTGAAAGGGGGATAAGGCATTGTTGTCATCTACCCAGACCATAAGTTTGTCTACCAGCATCTTCCCCACTACTTTTTGCATAGTAGACAGCAAACTTATTGGTCTATAGTTTACCGGGAGTGACCGGTCGCCTTTCTTAAAAATCGGTATTATTATTGCCCCTTTCCATATATTGGGGATTTTAGCCCCTTTGGCCAAGCAATTTCCCAACAGGGTCGCATATTTTGCCCACTGGACCTTGTCGTGTTTGAAAATGTCTGAAGGGATTCCATCTAGCCCGGGGGCTTTTCCCCCCTGCAGAGTTGAAATTACAAGTTCCGCATCCTTGATTAGGAATAGATCACCCTTGCAAAAAACCATAGGGATTGATTCTGTGGCCATTATATCCCTACACTCAGCATACTGGGGTTTAAAGTACTCGACCCACAATGCCTCATCAACATTGTTGTCGGGTTTATTGGGGGCGCCCCCTCTTCCCCATTTCACAATTTTCCAGAAAGTTCTGGAATCCTTTTGCCCTGAAGCCTCAAGTAGCTCCTCCCAGTACTCCTCATCCCACTGCTTCTTAGCCTTTCGGATACTGTCATTATAATATTTCCTGGTGACTCTAATCGAGGCCTTGTCCCTGCTTTTGAGTGCTCTGCCCAACTCCAGTCTAGCTACCCTACACTGTTTGTTGAACCAGGTTGCCATAGTGATTGGTAGTTTTCTGTTGGTCTTCAGTGGTTTAATAAAGTGCGGTTTTATCAAAGAGAAGAATGTGTCATGTATATCAGTTATTTGGACAGAGCCTGGTAATACAGGATCTACTTTTTCCATGGCGGCAATAGCATTATCTTCCTCCAAATGAATTGACTCCATGGTGGCCAAATTGGCCAGGACATATGGCCATTTGACCCATCTTGAGTCGTTGGCCATAACAGGTACGCTCTCACTACCTGAAACAGGGTTGGCTCGTGCGGCCCTCCACCATGAGTGGGAGACACAGAGGGGGTTATGGTCGCTTTCTACTCTCCCCACAATTTCCATGTCACCCACGCCACACCATAACTCAAGACTACAGATGACATAGTCGATCCTGCTTTTATTATGTCCATTATTGAATGTACAATTACCACATTGGTCGCTTTTTGTCCTGCCATTAAGGGCCCTCAGACCATACTCCAGACATAACGCATTCAACGACAAAATATCTTTTGTCCACCGCTTCACAGGTAGGAGGTTAAGGTTTGGGATGCCCCAAAGGGCATCTTCCTCTAGACCTATTGGGTATGCAGTATTTTCTAGGGGCTCGAATGTCCTATTCAAGTCACCAGCCAAAATTCAAAAGTCCAAGTGACTGGGATTCAAGGGAAGCAGATAGAGCTTCTAAGGTAGCAGAATTCCCCAGACTCTTGCCCCTAGCATATATGTTATAAATGTCTATCGTGCCACCCTTGCCTACGGATAATCTCAAAAATTGTATATCCTTGCAACCTAGATCAATCATTTTTGCTTTCACATTTGAATTTTGCTTAATCCAGACTGCGAGGCCTCCCATAGGTCTTCCCCTGGGGCCTCTCGTTGCTGGTATACAAAAATTTAGGTAACCCGGAAAATAAATTGGGTCACAAGCCCACGTCTCTTGGAATAGGCACATTTCAAACCCACTTACAAAGTCAATCCAATGCTGTGACAACAATCTAGCCCCCAGCCCCGCTATATTCCATGACAGAAGTCTCTCCAGGGTATTTTCTACACAAATCCCCTGTTCTTTAGGTGCCATGGGCGGCAAATCATCCTGCTTCCCGCAGTCACAATCCTCACTTAGAACAATATTTGTACAATTTGCATCTGTACCCTCCTTGGTGCATATAATAGTTGGGAGGGCCGGTACACCCACACACCCCTCCGGACATACAGTAATGCCTCCATCCCTCACATTCGCCACTTCGGATTTTTGGCTCGTTTCATCATCATAGGCTACCAAAGTTACATCAGGGTTACTTCCCCCAACCATTTCCTCTTCCAAACGTAATTGTTCAACTGATCTCCGTCAACATCCCCACCTCGTCTGCCCCTGCCCATTATAGGGGTTAAATGCCTGCATGTAGCAATTACTTGATCTAGATATGGGAGCAGCGGGGGGCCAGCCTCTACCCAGGTACAGAGACTGGGTCTCGGTTGCTCCCTACAGCCCCCTGGGTAGATCACCGGTCTGGGATAAAAGAAAGTAAGGTCCACAACCCCAATCCCACCAATATTAATGTTCCAGCCCGTTCCCGTAATCAGCCCCACAACCCTTGGATCCTGAAAGTTGATTATAATACACTCACCCCCCTGTTTTTTTAAGGTATTCCCTATCCAATTGACCCTTCTAGCCCCAATTATCAGGCCATCCACTCCCCCTGGCAGTGGTCTATTGACAGAAAGCCAATGCATGGCCTTATTTTTTAACATGTCATAAGTTTCTCTTTGGCCCTCCGTTAGGGGTGGGACGTTGGTAAGTATGGCCACATATGGGTAGGAGTCCGGGGTGAGCTGTACTGGCGGGATCCTAGTCGGCAATTTAGTTATTTGGGTCTTTATTTGTACTTGTTCTAAAGGAACACAACTCTGTGCAGGGATGTTTTCCACCGTCACACAGGAATTTGTCCCATTCCCGTTACGGTGAGCATTGTTCCCAATGCCATTACTAGTGTGGATTTTATCATTTCCTGACCGTTGGGCCATAGTATTTCCCGGTCCGGTCGGCAAAAGTGTGGCATTTTTACTAGTTGTGGTTGGTGGATTTTTTACGTTATCTTTACTACCCTTGTTGGTGATGTTATTGGGCTTAGTTTTCCCGCAATTACTAGTGGTTTTGGTGGGCATTAGATCAGATACATTCTTGCTATTCCCCCCTTTATTATCCTGTGCAGGAATGCCACTTACAGGCGGGGATTGTAAATCAACCAACACGACTCCGTGATCTTTATCGACTGTCTGTTGATGTTTCCCAGTCTCACCCGTTTTTTTGCCAGACTTGATTAGGGATTTAATAGAAAAAAGTTATCTAGGCTAGCTTGTTCTAGATGGTCCAGTTGTTCAGCTAGCTTTTTAAGTCTTAGTTCTACGGGATTTAGAAGGGAACGCATTAATTTTTCTACTTCTAACAGGAGATCGTGATTGGGAGATAGTGACCCCGAAGGTGCTATGATAGTTGGATCTGGGACTGGCACCGCCAACATTGTCGAAGGCACCATGGTTATAGGGTCCACTTCTACTGGGGCTGCTTCAGCCTCCTCCATTGGCATTAATACGCCATTCTTTGGAGGGACATGGCTTAAAGACGATTTAGTACCCAGCTTCCTGTACTTTCTTGCAGGTTTTTGAGGTTGTGATTTTTTTACAGTGACTCCCCATTTCCTTTTAACACCGGGCTTAGATTTAATCGCTTCCAGTTGTACTCCTTTCCCTTTTGCTAATTGGCTAGATACATCAGAATGGGCAACAGATAGATTTGCTACAGTGTCCGATGAAGAATTAGCAGCTAACTCAGTGTACAAAGGCAAGTCGAGTAATAGGTCCTGGGTGGCTGGTAAAACAATGGATGACAGAGGTGTAACCAGCGCAGGAAAGTTCAGACCTTGATTTTTCTCGGGCGGGTTTCTCAAAAGCTCTATCGAGAGCCTACGCCCGGCTCGTCTTTCCGCCAGAGCGATCTCTTTATCAATATCCTGTGGCAAACGCTTGAAGTAAGAGTCAAGAGGGCCCATAACAGCAGGCTCTGCTTCACCCACAGGAGGCAACAGGGTAGAGGTACTTGTTGAGCAAGCCATAGTGCAAGAAACCCCCCTTCTGCCCACCAAAAAAGCTAGCAATTCACGAATCAGTTACAAAGTCAGTGGGTTAATCAGTACCTGGACCGTAGATGTTAATGGCGTGGCCCGGCCCGGCCTCCAGCGGCCCCGGACGGCCACAGACGGTCCCGCCCTTGTCCCGGGCTTCTCCCGGCGCTCCCGCGCGCTCCCGCGCAGCGGGGATACAAGGGGCTTAATGTAGAATGAGGTCGCTAATAGGTGAAGGGGGGGGAGTGGTCGGGGAGAGCGGCCCAGGTGGAACTAATCAGGCAGGCAGGCGGGCGCTCCTGGGATATGCAGTCCCAGTTGAGCGTGCGCACTCGCTCGCAGCCCCGGCAAATGAACTTCCCTCAGCGTCCCCTTTCCGATGGCAGCAGGCAAGGCTCCCAGCGCAGCGGGACCCGCGGAGCGGGTTCCGCAAGAAGTAGGTTGAGTAGGTTGATGACAGCAATCTCCAGCAGGTCAGAGCACAAGTACAGCGAGGCGTATTGTTATGGTAAAAAGCGAGCCAAAGGATGGACAGAAACATTTGCCCCCAAGCACAAACCAAAACTATGACACCCCCTGAGGCTTGGGAGGCAATTACTTTATTCCTCATTTAGACTCTCAACTTTAGACTATACTGAATTATTGGATGTCTTTAGGACTTTTGACTATAGATGAAGGACTAATGGTGTTAAACATTGTTTGCCCAATATATTTTTGCACTTTAAGTCATCAACCAGCAGCTCACTGAATTCCGGGAAACAAAACCACCTACGGGATGCCTCACAATCAGGATTCCATGCAAACCACTGCACTGAGCCCACACTGATCCTCACCACAGACGATATCAAAAAACTCCTTGACCATGGAGAAATGGTAACCCTGATCCGCCTGGACCTCTCCACGTCCTTCAACACCATCTATCACAACACACTCATCAACAGTCTCTACCACATAGGCATACAGCAAGACGCCCTCAAGTGATTCACCTCCTTCCTTACAGGATGCAATCAGAGCATCCGGCTGCTCCCTTCACCTCCAAATCCAAAGACATCATATGAGGCACACCACAAGGATCATCCCTCAGCCCCACCCTGTTCAACATCCACATGACCCTCCTCATGTATGTCATAGGAGCCCAAGGACTCAGCATAATCTCCAACACAGATGATACTTAACTGATCCTCTCACTCACCGAGGACCTATACAATGCCAAAACTAACTTCTGTGATGCCAAGATCAACATAGCCAAATGGATGAGAGGCAACTGCCTCCAACTCATCTCTGACAAAACTGAAATACTGATCTTTAGGAAGAACATTGCTGCATGGGACCACAGCTGGTGGGTTTAAGAACTCAAACCTACACCAACCACAAAGGCACACAACCTTAATATCTTTCTTAACAGCCAACTGACCATGAAATGACAAGTCAATGCAGTCACCTTCTCCTGCTTACACACACTTAACATCTGCTGCAGAATCTTCAGATGGATCACACCCAACACTCAAAAGACCTTCACTCAGGCCTTAGTCACCATCTGCCTCAACTATGTCAACACCCTCTAAGCTGGTATCTCCACCCAGAGAAGACTCCAGACCATACAGAATGCTGTAGCCAGACTCATCCTGGACCTCCCCAAACAAACACACATAGCCCCCATCCGGGAGATCTCCACTGGCTCCCCATTCAGGAGAGATACCAGTTCAAGATCCTCATGCATGCCTACAAAACCATGACCTATGATGTGCCTACATCAACCATCAACTTAACTCCCATCAACCCTCTAGACACCTGCTCTCCTCTTCATTCACCCTCGCGTACACCCTCCGTATCCATCACAGCCACAGTTGTAGCTGCTTCTACTCCTACATTGCTGCCAAGACATGGAACAACCTTCCCTTCCAGCTTCGTACAGCCCCCTTGCAGGCAGACTTCAGAAAGAGACTCAAGACCTTGTTCTTCTACAGACACGCATTGCCCAGGTACCCCTAGGGGGTGAAAGTGTTGTGCTTTACAAATTCTGTTTGATTTGATTTGATATGCCCCTTTATGAAAGACTAGGGGGCAGATGTATCAAAGCAATTTTTAGTCGCAAACACTGTGATTCGCAAAAAAGCAGCGTTTGCGACTAAGAATTTGCTAAACGGTATGTATGAAGGAAATTGCATAGCAAAATTAAGGAATCGCAAAATTTGCGATTTCTTAATTTTGCGTAAGAATTTAAGGAATCGCAAATTGTGATTCCTTAAATGCTATGCATCAAGCATTCAATTATTGCGATTTCGCCTTAAGAAATCGCAAATGACCACCAACTTCAAGTTGGTGGTAATTTGCGATTTCTTTCACAAATGCACTTTTTGGCATTTGTGAAGGTGCCATATGGTGCACATACATGCCCTTAGGGCATGTATGTCGCCATATGCGCACGCATGTAAATTTCAGGGGTGCATCAGGGTGTCCTTATGACACCTTTGCACCCTTGAAATTATTCTCAATTTGGGATTCTCAAATTGCGAATCGCAAATTGAGAATAACTTCACATTCATTCCTATGGGCCTCCTGGCCCATAGAAATGAATTGGGAAATTATTCCTTAATTGAGATTCGTAATTCGCTAATCGCAATTAAGGAATTTTAAGAAATCGCAAAAAAATTGTGATTTTTTTATATACATACCATTTTTGCAATTCTCAAATAACGATTCTCAAATATTCGCTAATTGAGAATCGCAAATAGGTATTTTGATACATCTGCCCATTAGTGTCTGATTTAGATATTGGCAGGCACGCTACTCTGTCACTCTGTCCACTGAAATATAAATCCCACAGGATATAATGGGATTTATATTTCGGTGGCTGGGATATCTGTCTGCCAATATCTTAATCAGGCTTTTAGTGGCTGACATTTTCTAATACGTTTTTTTGTCCACTTCCCTCCAAATTCACATACCTCCTTTGATGGAAGAGATAATTTATTTTTCCTTTGCCTAATACCTATCACAGTATATATTATTTTAAAAGAAATGTCCCGCAAAAGATTGCTTTTTAATATAATATAAACAAGGTATAAACCTAGCAAATTGATTTAGCACTTAGTTTTTATTTCTAAATGTGCCTTCTAGCATGCTAAAGAAATGTGTAGCTAGAGAGATGTTATTTTACATTTCCTTCCAAAAGAGTTAAATCATGATCACTTAGAATGTCAACAAATAACATATTTATAAACCTTAAGTTGACTACTAAGTAATTTTGAGCTACAAAATTAGTCACAGTTGGCATTTACAGACAGGTATGTATGAAGAGAGTACATATAAAAGTTAACTATAGTAATTCCTATTGTGTGTCTACTTGTGAAGGTGCTTGTTGAGGTGGTGGCTGAGTTGTGCTTGCTTGTTGCTGGAGGGGCTTGTGGTGTAGGGTGTAGTTTTGGGATATTGCAAGGGGATGGACAACAAGGTTTGTGAGTGGTGGTATCATCATTGATATGGTGCTTCTTTAGAATCTTGTACATTTCTTAGCACTGAAGTTTGACAGTGCCATTTTTGTAAGTATCTCCATCAACGTCATGGTGAAGGTATGTTGTTCCTTTTAAACGCGAAGATGTTCATGGTGTGTCTTAGCCATGTCTTGGTAACACTGGACAATGTTACCTAAGGCAGGGGTCTGCTTTTTGGTCATCTTAGGGAGTTATTAAAGGTGAGTTGCCCAAACTACATGAATATCCTGTGCATTGTGAACTTATGCATGATTTAGCTATGCCAACAGGCTCCTCCCCTCCACATGTATAGTGGCAGCCTTATCCAGCAGGTTGTCCATCGTGGACAAGGTATCAATCTAGGAGGTTGTGGACTAATGAAAGGGCTGAGCTGTTCTTCAGCAGGGGCGTTCTCTCCCTCAGATGACTGAGAGAAAACCAGAAATGCAGAGAAGGATTGTGTACAATATTTTACACAGGAACCTTGAGTTTAAGGGCTGTGCGGAGTTGAGTCTTCTGTAGGGAGAGCAAGCATCCATACTGCTTAGCTAGTGTATGGGAACTGGTAATATTCAAAAGTGTTCTTGGAGAAGGGGTGCTGCCCAGCTATGAAGAGGTATTTTTTTTATTCTGTATGAGAACCTCAATGCCTTCCTCCTTATCTCCTTTCTCATAATCCTCAACCACTGCCTGCTCCTCCGCTTCCTCTTCTTCTTGTGCAGTGTTCAATGCAGAGAATAGCTGCTAAGAGGAGATCCTTGGCGTCACCGCTGAAACAGTGACCTTGAAGACGGAGTTGATAAGTTATCCCTAGATCCAGCAGCATTAAAGAGATTAATGTGAAATGAGAACCACACATATTTTAAATATAAATATAAGGTCATGTTTGACACAAATGATGTCAAAGTAAAGTTAAATACTCCAAAGGCAAACCATCATCTATTATCAAATCCCTTTTAAAAAGTATTTGAAATAACATAGAAAAGATGCTGTGAAAGTATAAATAATGCGATATAGAAGTAACAATTGAATTTTATCAGACTCACTTTATCGACAAATATTAAATGGCCTTAATGCTACTTCCAGTAGCTGATACCAGACTATAGCTGATAGAAGAGCAAAATGTGTGCATAGTATAAAGCAAAGCCAAAGACATACATGATGAAGGTATGTATATGATTTTAATTAGGGGTTTGCAAAATTCCCATAATTTATTATTGAGTAATTAAGTCAAATTAAAAAGAAATAATAATTTTGGCAAAACTAGGCAGATTACTTGAAAAACAAACCTGGCATTTAGTGAAACATATTGGTTGTTTGACGGAACCACACATGCCATTACAAGAAATGCCTTAACAATGTGGTCATTACAGCAACCTTAACTTTAACCATGCATGCCTTTACAATGAATGCCTTTACCACACATACCTTTACAATGAAAAGATAAGTATTTAGCAGGTATTTAGCAAGTATAAAACATATATATATACATATAAATTAGGATGAGACTAAATTTCTTATCAATGACAATCCTACTATACCCACATTTTACCTTTTACCGAAAGTACATAAGAACCAGACACAACCGCCGGGGAGACCCATAGTGTCCTCTATCAACAGCCTATTAGAAAATGTTTCGCATTACGTAGACTACTTCCTCAAAAATGTTGTAAAAGATCTCACATCACACTTAGAAGACACCAATGACTTCTGGGAGTCTCACTTTTGGCTAGTGTGTTTAGATGTTGAGAGCTTATATACATCCATTCGACACAGGGATGGTTTGAGGGCATGTGAATACTTTCTAAGAACAAGAAGTAGACATCTGGAAGCACACTCTAAAATGTTACTCCAAATGATAGAACTATGTTTGGAGGAAAATGTTTTTTTATTCAACGGGGCATTGTACAAGCAAATCCAGGGCACATCGATGGGCACCTGCTTTGTCCCAAGCTACGCCAATCTACTGGTAGGCTGGTGGGAGGAGCAGGTGCTCAGGAGTGATGCCATGGAACACTGGACTACCTGCATGAATGTTTGGCTCCGCTATATTGATGACATATTTTTTGTATGGGAGGGAAGAGAACAAGAACTACTTAAGTTTGTGGATGCACTCAATTTGAACTGTTTAAATCTGAGATTTACCATGCAACACAGTCAGAAGACCATTGACTTTCTTGACATAAAACTTAAAATTGTTGAGAATAAGATTGAGACAGAAATTTTTAGGAAAGAATCAGCCGGGAATTCTGTACTCCACTCCACAAGCTGTCACCCCCCCAGTTTTAGATGGGCAATTCCTTTTGGCGAGTTTCTACGCGCCAAGAGAAACTGCAGTACAAAAGAGACATTCAGGAAGACAAAGAATCAATGCATAAAAGGTTCACTGTGAGAGGCTACCACCCCAATATGCTTAGGAAAGGAGAAGAGAGGGTGGCCTTAATTGATCGAAAAAATGCATTATTCAAAACACCTAAAAACACACACATGATATCAAAAGCTCCTATAAGATTAATAACAACTTACAACACCCAATCCCCCGAGTTCAGCCAGATTGTAAGAAAGAGATGGGACATCCTTTTACAGGATAAAGCCCTAAAGGATCGACTAGGTCCACATCCATCAATAACCTACTGAAAAGGTAAATCCATGAAAGACCTGATAGTCCATAGCCACTTGGAAAAGAAGAAAACATGGCTTGCGGCGAAGGGAGGATTTTTTAAATGTGGAAAATGCAAGGCCTGTAGCCACGGCTCCAAAGTGAGGGAGGTAGAACACAACAGAGTTAAGAAGAGGTGGAAAATCAATAAGAACATCCAATGCACCACAGACCATGTAATCTATGTAGTGACATGCCCTTGCGGCAAATGGTACAGTGGCTCAACCACCTTCCCCATCAAAAAGCGAATCCTTGAGCATTGGCGTGCAATCATGAACAAGGACTTCGCCTATAGCACAGCTAAACATTTCCACCAACACCATGATGGGAATTGGACCAATGCAAAGTTTTTTGCCCTTGACTCAATTTCAAAACACGTGGGAGGAGGAGACCACTTAATAGCATTGCGCAGGGCAGAATCCAGGTTCATTGTACAGGCAGGCTGTATCGTACCTTTTGGGATGAACATTGACGAGATGTATGTACACTTATGAATAATCTGATAATAATCATAAGAGCAAGAATAAACAAGAGGACACTTTTAGATTAATTTTGAGATTTAACAAACAGAAGGTGCAGTTTGGAAGATAATTGAGAAGAACTGGCACCTGGTTAAGCAGGATCCCATCATAGGCAAAACAGTTCCCAAACACCCGGCAATAACATACCGCCATGGAAAATCCATGAGGGACACTCTAGTTAAAAATGACCCTTAAAAACATATGGCTATCACAACGTACTGGCTTTAACAAGTGTAAGTCCTGTAAGGCATGCCAACACGGTGTATCGATGACAAAATACAGAACACCATTCAGTGAGAAAGAAATAGTTATCGATAAGGTTTTAAATTGTAAGACAGACCATGTGATTTACATACTTGAGTGTCCCTGCAATTTGAAATATGTTGGAAGCACAGTATTACAAGGCCATTAAAGCGTGTTAAAGCACTTAAGAGCAATTAAAAATAACGACCCCTCATACCCAGTGGCGCGCCACTTCAATGAAACACATGAGGGGGATCCACAAGACCTACGCTATTATTTAATTGATTCTGTCCCCATCTCCAAGAGAGGTGGAGATCGGATTAAGCCTTTACGTAAGCTAGAGGTGCAGTACATTCTCAATTTAGACACAAAACACCCTGGTGGCTTTAATGCCACTGAGGAATTATGGTCTAGCCTTGAACTTTAATAATTGTCTATGTTGTAGTAAGATCTATCTCATTACAGAATTAAATTATGATGTGTTGGGGATGTAAAGCTAATGAGGTTGACATCTGCATGGGGGCTAGATTTTATACATTTTAACTTTATCGGTATATTGTGTTATATTTATATTGATGTTTAAGTATTTATATAATCAAATTGGATAATCAGAGACATATATTTATATACATTAAATATTTTTCCAATACATATATATATTTATATTTCTATACGCTTCTATACAGAGATTTAAAGAAATTGTATAATTATCTATGCACGGTTTATCGATGCCTAACAAGTCACACAAACCTAGCCTTTAGCCCCGAGTTTAATCTAGATAAGATGATAAAGCTTTTAAAAATTCCATATGAAATGAACAAACTGTATTTATAAGTTTTTTGGTATATAGAGTAAATGTGACATTTTTTTGAAAATCAACTGCAGGTCTGTTTCCCTTTCGATATCCACTCTTACTCTTCCTTTTCTTCCTTTTTCGCCTTTTAAATGGTTAAAACGATATTGAAATTAGAACATCAACAGAACAGCTGCTACCTGCTTTCAATTAACTCACATTTTTAGATACATACTTTTTTATACTAGGGTTCACCCAATTGGTAATATAATAAAACTATTTAGTTATAGTTCACATACGTTCTTTATCTTGGGTAAAGTCTTTTTTATCATTGGTTGAATTCTTTAGCAATGCTCAACTGAAGAGGAGCAGAAGATGAATAAACCGCACAATCAGTTTTTGATTGTTTGCAAATATAACTTGATGAATTTCTGTTAACAAAAAACAATGTACTTCTGTTTTTATGTGGGAATGTAATTACATATGTAAGTATTTATGAGATGCCATGTGTACATAAATTGTATAGCGGTTCGTGGTAAACAGAAATCAAGCATTTAAGCATCAATTTTGTACAGTGAGCAACGAAAACCAATGTCAAACTGGAGAAATGACAACTCCTGATATCATCAAGTTTAAAATTATTTTGCACTGGCACTTTAAGGGTTGTATGTCACATGATACAAGCATTTATGAAATGATAAAAACTGTAAAAATATTTAAACCAATGGCTGGACCATGAGCGTGTCATGTGATCAAGTCCCCTGTGTGGGACAAAACGCGCCATGGCTGCCGCTGCACTACAGAAGGATCACCAATAAATTTTGCAGCTGATTTATATATATATATATATATATATATATATATATATATATATATATATATATTAGAACAGATGCTGTTTTGTGATACAAAAAGCGAAGCTCAAGCCCAAATTCTTATAGCGTGTTATTTATTCATAACAAAAGCATCAAAAAACACCCAACGCGTTTCGGTGCAGCCGCACCTTGGTCACGGGTAAATCAGTTTCCTGAATCCCTCCATTATCTAGTGCTTAAAAATAGAAATAAAAGTAGGACTACCTGTCCCAAACACTGTTATTTCGATTGAACACTGGCAGACATCTAAACCATATGTAAACTGCTGTGGTTGCTATATACACAATATGTACATGGATTCATAACTATTGCATCATAGTATGTTTTGCTCATTTAGTAAACTCTGGTATGCTGTCACACATTCTGCCCAGGAATATGCAATTGGATTGTGCCCGAGTGGGCTCCCATTCCTCTAAAGTGCACTGAAAAAGTTCATCCCGCCCTAATGGGAGTTTCCCATGTCAACTAACAGTATTCAAAACATGTATATGTAGCGTTGCAATCATGCCCAAGTGGGCTAGTTATATCTCGTGTCAAACAACCACAATTCTCAATGAAAATCGTTCGATGTATTTCCTGGAATTGTCGTTCAGTTATTCCTTCCCACAGTGTTCAGACAACAATGTTTCCTACAAAAATAAAATAAATGTGCAATCACTAAAGTGTTCGGTGCAATTTAAAAACCGCTGCTTCACATTATACACAGAATCATATTACACCATACAGTTTATCATACAAAAGCTGCTTTTATCCTGCTAACCCAAATGCGCTTTCATCTCCTCATCCTTATTGAGACCTTTGGGCTGTACTGTGTCATACCGGATTATAAATCTCTACTCTAGTTGGCGCAATTGTCTGACTCTGTCCCCCCTCTTTCTGAGATTGATACCCTATCCAGGGCACAGAATTGTAATAAGCCAGTGTCCTTATTGTGACGTTCCTTGAAATGTTTAGCAATGGGATAATTCATATCCTCATTGACTATCGCTCTTGTATGCTCAAGAACTCTTTTTTTGACTTGGTGTATTGTGCTTCCAATATACACTAATGGGCACGGGCAACACAAAGCATATACACAGAAATCAGACTTGCAAGTCAGATGTTTCTGTATTATGTACGGTTTCTGGGTGTCAGAAAGTCGTAACTCTTTTCTGTTAGTACTGTTTTTACATGCTTTACACGCCCGGCATGTATAGAAGCCTATTATTGATTTTACATCAATTTTCTCTTTGGGATTGTTGCTACATAGCAGGTCCTTTAGCGCCGTACACTTTCTGAATGAGATCTGTGGCTGACTACTTACATGGCTCTTAAGTACTGGGTCCAGATTAAGTACCGGCCAGTACTTTCTCAAACTTCTCCTCACCTGCCATGACTGGTTGCTGTAAGCTATAATGAACCTTATAGGTTCCTTCTCCTCCGAATTGTCACCTTCGGGTGCAACAGTTCCATCCAGTCTATAGTTCTCACCTTTAGACAACCTTGTTCAACCACTTTATCTGAATAACCTCTTTCTTTGAAATGTATCTTCATGTTTAACAGTTCATTCTCAAAACCTGTGTCTGTGCCACAGTTACGTCTGGCCCGTAGTAATTTGCCAAACGGGATGCTTCTAATCAAATTCTGTGGGTGGCAACTTGCCGCGTGTAGTAGGCTATTGCCTGCTGTCGGCTTCCGGAATAACCTACTCCTAAGTCTGCCTCCTTCTGCATATACCACTACATCCAGAAATTCTAGCCACTTTTTGTGTATAATACACGTGAAGTTCAGATTATAATCGTTCACGTTCAAGTCGTCCACAAATTGTGTTGCATACTCTCTACTGCCTCTCCAACTACAGAAAATACCATCTATATACCGGGCCCAGAGGACCACGTTCTGGGAAAAGTCCTCGATGTTAACGGCCACCTGCTCCTCCCACCAGCCTAGGAATAAACCTGCGTAACTGGGGGCGAAGCAGGTTCCCATCGCCATCCCCCGGGACTGGTAATAGATGTTGTGGTTAAACAAGAAGTAATTGTTCCTGAGGCAAATCTGCATCATGTTTAATAACATATTAGTAAGGGTTACATGTTGGCCCTCTCGTTGTTGCAGAAAGTGTTGATTAGCTGTTAGTCCTAAATTGTGAGGTATACAGGTGTAAAGGCTGTTGACATCTGGTGTCAACAACCACATATCATCTTCCCACTGGATTGGTTCAATCATCCGCAGGAAATCCCTCGTATCTTGCAGATATGAAGGAAATTTCTGAACAAATGGACGTAAGTAATGATCGATATACTTAGAGCTGTTTTCATAGGTACTACCCATAGACAAAGCAAATGGTCATCCTGGGGGGTTCTGGGAATTTTTATGAAGCTTGGACAGTAAATATAATACTGGTAGCTTCGGGTGATCACCTTTCAAGAATTTGAACTCCTCAACCGACAATAATTCCTCTTGTTTCCACTCTAGTAACTGACCCTGATATTTGCGATTGCTCTCATTATAGCTATTTCTGTTACTTTTTACATAGCTATTTTCATCATTAAGTTGTCTGTGGCCTTCACTGAGGTACATCTGCACAGGCCATACCACCACATTCCAGCCCTTATCAGACATTTTTATAATAATGTCATTGTTATTTTTCAGTTCTTCTAGGGCTAGGTGCTGTCTGGTCTGGAGATTGTCATGTGTTACACTACTTGTTTGGTTCAATTTCTTGAATTCCTTGATCATGCCCTTCTGGAAAACGTCTATAACATCGATGTGGATCTGTGGTAAAAATCTGGATTTGGATTTGAATCCACTGTTCTTAGCCATCTTGGAACTCATCTCCTCATTACTTGATCCAACAACAGTCTCAGTTACTCCTTGTACAGCATCTGTGTTAATATCTGCCACATCACAGAAATTCACCTGACTTGTAGCATTCGCGTGTGTATACAGCACTGTTCCCCCACTTTTCGTGGTACTGAACCATTTTTTCTATTTTAACTTACGAATAAAATGAAAGAGATCAATTCTTCCCTCTGTATAGTTAAATTGGCTAGGTGGGCAAAATGTTAATCCCAACGACAGTACTTCATTTTGATCGGCAGTTAAGATAAAATTGGATACATTTACCACAGTGTGGGTGTCCTTCATTTTTTTGCCGTGCTGCCTCTTGTTCTTACTCCCATGTAGGCATCCAATTATCCTTGTTTTTTTGCGCTCTGGTGATTCCTCCTCTGGCGCCTCTTCCTCGACCTCGATTTCGTGACTCCTTGGGCCCTGGACTCGCTAGCCCTTGTCTGCCCTGTGCCATTAACGAGAATGCCATTAAAATGTTGGTTTTTACTCCACCCTCATCATGGGATATTGCACCAGCACTTTCCACCGTATTGCTTGGCCCAGCTGTCTCTTCATTGCTGGTCGTTTCGGTTGGTACAGTTGCAGGTATTCCTGTTGACTGGTTGGGAGTTGTCATTTGTTGTTTATTGAGTTCTCGTAGGTGATCAAATTTTCTCCCAAAAGTGAAAATCTGACCCCTTTCATAGTCTAACTGGTCCCGATGGAACTTGGTCTGTTTTTTTAATTTGATTTCTTCCTCTGCCTTAAGTAGTCTTGCCGTGAGTTTTTTAATCTCAGTTTCAAACTCGCTGTCCGAATGTTGTTCTTTCAGTTGTGCAGTCACTGCCTCTATTTCTTCCACCAGGCGTGCTGTGTCTTTCAATGCATACTTTATCAGTAATTTCAACATAGTGGTTGAGCATTCATGATTGTTCTGGACCCATTCCTCGATAAGCTCCGGGTCAGGGTCCTGGAAGGTCGGGGATATGAAAATGCGCAAGCCTCTTGGCACGCGTCCGTGTTCTACATATTTTTCAAGTGTGGGGGCCTCCCACCACTTTACTTGTTCCAATTTAACAAGTTTCCATAACTTATTCCAAAGTTCTTTTTTGGTGATCTTATCCCGGGCTGTCCCTTCGCCCGGTCTGTTTGATGTCATTGATTCCGGCTTAAGCGGTACAAACAACACTTCTGCTGCACCGCGCCGTGAAGCATTCCTATTTAACAGATTCATTTTGTTCGATTTAGAGAACTCACCATCCGGGAGTCTCACAGCTTGTAACAAAAAGCTGCTACACGCGATTCCTTGGCAGCGACCCTTTCACGGATCACGCAGGTTCCATCAGCCTAATCCACAAACCCCAGTCCGTCAGCCACGCTGCAACAAAGTATCTCCTCTACGGAGCTTGATTTTCCGAGGCCCCGCTCCTTGATTGGTTCTTTCGGGTTTCTCTGTGCCAAACGGAAAACATCTGCTTCTTCGGGCACACTCTGTTGTCGTGGATACTTTACATTGCGTTATATTTCGCGGATAGGCGGGCCGGGGGATTCTTCTCAACGAGAAATAATTTCAATTGCTCCAATTCACCAATCCTCCAGCCTCAGATGACGGCAGGCTTCGAGCGAGGGAGCGACCCCTCCAATATTAGAACAGATGCTGTTTTGTGATAAAAAAAAGCCCAAATTCTTATAGCGTGCTATTTATTCATAACAAAAGCATCAAAAAACATCCGACGCGTTTCGGTGCAGCCGCACCTTGGTCACGGGTAAATCAGTTTCCTGAATGCCTCCATTATCTAGTGCTTAAACATAAAAATAAAAGTAGGACAACCCGTCCCAAACACTGGTATTTCGATTGAACACTGGCAGACATCTTAGATGGTCTGAACCATATGTAAACTGCTGTGGTTGTTATATACACAATATGCACATGGATTCATAACTATTGCATCATAGTATGTTTTACTCATTTAGTAAGTTCTGGTATGCTGTCACACATTCTGCCCAGAAATATGTAATTGGATTGTGCCCGAGTGGGCTCCCATTCCTCTAAAGTGCACTGAAAAAGTTCATCCCGCCCTAATGGGCGTTTCCTGTGTCAACTAACAGTATTCAAAACATGTATATGTATCATTGCTAAAGTATATATATATATATATATATATATATATATATATATATATATATATATATATATATATATATATATATATATATATATATATATTCCAGTACTCTATCCTTCCAGAATCCAATCACCAACCACGGACTCAGATAGACAAACGCGGACCCATTTTTTCGTGCGTTTCTTATTTATTTAAAGTTTTTTTCGCCCCGCATCAGTATGCCGCCATGACGCGTTTCGGTCCGACCTGGACCTTGATCACATATATATATATAACTCGCCAGTAGGTAGTTATAGTTAGGACCTATTAACCGTGGGAAATCTGCAACATTCTATTTGGAATAACTTTGGCGCTGATTGACGAATCTGCGTGAAAGTTTCCGAACTTGTGGCCAGCTCAGGTCCGCTCTTATCCTGAAAAAAGGGGGGTACCAAATCACGTTTTCCCCATGCAATTTCCCATAGGACTTTAGCCGCAGCTACAGCCCGAGCTGCTGAACGGAATTACACCAAATTTGGCAAGGAGGTAGTTCTTGTTTCAGACTCATGCCTGTTGCTTATTTGGTGTAAATCAGTAGTTCCAGAGAAAATGACAGTTAAAGTCATTTATATATCTATGGGCGCGGTGGATCTGCGTATCTATCCGTGTACCCTAAGCGCAACCTGCACGCACCCTGCCGTGCATGAGCTGTATTTTAATTGGCAGTCAATACTCCAAATCAGGAAGTGTTGGCAGCCTTCTTGTGCCTTGGTAGAACCAAGGCACAAGAAACCAAAGAAAAAACGTTGCAAAATGTGAAAAGGGGGCAGGGTAGACACACCCTGACACCCTAGGCCTGCTCAGGGGGTCGCACAAGGACCCCCAGGGGCAAACATTATTTATTTTTTTTGAATCGCGGTTTGTGCATAGGATCCGCGCATCCTACTGATAAAAAAAAAGAAACGTGGTCTCCCGTGCTAAATATTTTAATTTGTCCCCAATGGGGCCAAATCCCAGGGGCATTATTAAAAAAAATATTGTGGGGGGTTCCAATCCCCCTACACTACCCCGGGGACCACCACCCCCTGGGGCTCCTAGTTAATATCTGCAGGGGGCTCATGGGGCCCCCTGCAGCCACAGGGACTGCCACCCACCGGGGCTTGTTCAAAATGGGTAGGGGGCTTTAAAATATTATCCGGGGGGCTCTGAGGCCCCCCCAGCCCCGGGGACCACCAACCCTGGGGCTCTAATTTAATGTATGCAGGGGCTCACGGGGCCTCCCACAGCCCTGGGGACCGCCACCCCTTGGGCTTCTGAGAAATGGGTGGGGGGGCTCTCAGGCCCCCCCAGCCGCAGGGACCGCCACCCCCGGAGCTTGAATTTCATGTATGCAGGGGGGCTCTTGGGGCCCCCTGCAGCCCCGGGGACCGCAACCCCCCGGGGCTTCCAAGAAATGGGTGGGGGGCTCTCAGACCCCCCAGCCCCAGGGTCTGCCACCCTCGGGGCTTAAAAACATTTGAAAAGGGGGGCTCTGAGGCCCCCCTCCTGGAGTCCTCGATGGCCCTGGGGACCGCCACCCTCCAGGGCCGGCCCCTGCAGTGTCCCATGGTGCCCAACCCGGGACACTGTTGTTTGCAATGGCAGGGCGGGAGCCTCGCGGCTCCCACCCTGCTATTGCAAACTGCAGGGAAACCTGCTCTCGCTTCAATTAAGCAAAGCAGATTGCTTTTCCATTTGGGGAGCAGCATGTTAGCTGCTCCCCATATGGAAAAGCAATGCCGGCTCCCGCAGGAGGCGGTGAGCCGGTGGGACCGTGGGTGAATTGGGGACCCCCCACGGTTCCCAACAGTGAGGGCCAGCCCCAGGGGATGGGGCCCCCGGGGCTATTAGTGGCCTCAGGAGGGGGGCAAGGCAGCCCCACTCCTAATAAAAAAATAAACAAAAAAGGCCCATGCCCTGGGGGATTGGGTCCCCGGGGCAGACTATGGCCTCAGGAGGGGGGCCACACCCCCCCTTCCCAATGTTTTAGTAAGAAATTTAAAGAATGGGGGCAGGCCCTGGGGGATGTAGTCCCCAGGCCAAAACAATTAGAAAAAGAAGGGGAGCTACACAGCCCCGCTTCTTTAAAAAAAAATATTTTTAAAATGGGATCACGGCCGGAGGCCATGCCCCCCTTATTGCACCACTATGAAAATGAGCCCCTGGCGCATTTGCAGAGGGGGAACAAATTCAACTTGAATACTGGGGGTCCCTGGGGGTCAACTTGCCCACCAGGTACCTTCAGTATGTGCCATGGGGCTGCGTTGCAAAGAGGTGTTCTGAGGCCACACCCCTTTTTACACCTCTCTGCAGCGCAGCACTGTGGCGCTTACTTGAGGTAGCTGGTGGGCTAGTTGCACCCCAGGGACCCTCAGTATTCAAGGGGGGTTAATCCCCAACTTAAAACGCACCACGGACGCGTTTGCACAGTGGTATGGGAATGGGGAATTAATTCCTTGTCAATACTGAGGGTCCCTGGGAACCAACTAGCCCACCAGGTACCTCTAGTAAGTGCCACAGAGCTGTGTTGCGCAGTGTTGTAAAAAGGGGCATGGCCTCTGAACACCTCTCTGCAATGCAGCCCCCTGGTGCATACAAGAGGTACCTGGTGGGCTAGTTGGCCCCCAGGGGACCTCAGGATTCAAGGGCATGTAATCCTGCAATTTAAAATGCGCCACAGGGCGTGTTTGCACACATGTCACCTCAGGCCCCGCCCCCTTCCTTCACCATTGTACAAATATTCCTCTAAAATCACCCAATCTACGAATTCCAATTTACTCACCTGTTTTCAGGAGAGAACCCAGTGCAGCATCTTTTAGCCCAGCGCTGACCCTGAACAGTAATTCTAAGCATACTTACAGTAACTTGTATTTCCTTCCATAGGAATCCATTGGGGTTTTCAGCAGAAAAGTTTCTAAGTGTTGATTTTTGAAACATACAAATATTTCCCTAAAATCAGCTGAACTATGAATTCCGATTTGCTCATCTGTTATCAGGAGAGACGTCAGTGCTGCATCTTTGAGCCCAGTACTGATCATGGAAAGTAATTCTAACAGTACTTACCAGTTACTTGAATTTCCTTCCATAGGCTACCATTGACTGCTTTGACTTGGAAATTCTTCTGTGTGTGGAGTTTTTGCATTTAAAAAAAATTCCTATAAAATCAGCAGAACTACGAACTCCGATTTACTCACCTGTTATCAGGAGTGACCTCAGTGCTGCTTCTTTGAGCCCAGTACTGATCCTGAAAAGTAATTCTAACTATTCTTACCAGTAACTTGTATTTACTTCCACAGGAATCCTTCGTCTAGAGGCAAGATGGCGGCTGCTGTGGTGGCTGTGTAAGAGGCTTGTGAGCTGATCCCCATTAAGGAACCCACCCGTGATTTCTTTCTTACCTGTAATTCACAGGGGGGCTGTGTGATCCGGTGGTAATGCTATGGCGGTACCTTTCTACCGGTGCTGATGTTCGCTCCCCAGTGTGTCTTAAAAACGCTCTCGTCTGGCAGCGTTATCCTGCCATTGCTCAGTGGCGTCGCCATGGTTTTCGAGGCTTCAGCAGCAGCAGCTGTGCTGGTGTTGTCGGCGTCAGCGTTAGCGGCACCAGGATTAACTAAGTCGGTGGTGGAAGCAGCACAGTCCTACCAGTTTCTTCTGCCCTAAGCGATGGCTTGGAATGGCTCCAAAGGGGAGCGGGAGGGGTGCAAAGACCCAGGGGCGGCAGCCACAACAGAAGCAGCTCCGTTGATCGTGGTGGCAGCCAATACCGCGGCGGCAGCTGCTCCTACTCAGCCTGGGGATGGAGCAGGACGGCAGAACAGAAGCCGCTCTGTGGACTATGCGCGAGATCATGAACGTCAGAAGGCTGAGCTGGAGGCGGTGGTGGATACTGAGCTACAGAGCAGTGGAGGGCTGCAGCATGGTATCCCCCTGAAGGAGCGAAGTGTCCCTGCTATTTTTAAAAAGGAACCTGCATTAAGAGGTAAAACGGAGGAGTTATTGGATAATCAGCCTACAGCTCAGGTGTTGGGAGAGCCTGGTTCCAACAGTGTTTCACCAGCAGCTGTTGGAGAAGAGAGTGCGGTGAATAGAACAGTAGATTAGAGTAATAATCTGAGCACTGCTACTGTATCAATTAACAGCTTTGTGAGCAGTCAAGAGAGGGTGGTGGGAGTTGATTCTGGCATGCATGGATGCTCAAACTTGATTACTGGGACTAAACTGTTAGAGGCAGCGGTGGTCCCGCAGAACTTACAGAAGCAACAAAATCCTGGGAACCCTGTAGAGGATATGTTGAATGATGCGGAATCTGCAGGCTCTGGGGGGAAGTTCTATTCTAAGTCTGATCTCTCAAACTTAGTACGGTAGGTGATTGGGCAGATGAAAATGATTCTCAGCAAGAGGATGATGATCCGAGTTCTGAGCGCTCGATGAATCAAGAGACAGTCCGAAAGACACAAGATCCTGGTAATCTCCTCTTAAAAGAGATTCTGACCTCTGCTAGCCAGCTTATATGGGACCATTCACCTTCATCTCAGCCTGACGAGGAATATGCCGGAGCTAGCTCTGGCTTACAGTTTGACAGTGAAATCACACTTAATACAAAATATAAGGTCATAATGGCACAAATGGAAGAAACTAATGCGGAAGGTTAGCGGACCCAGGGTGCAGAATACTGTGCGTCAAATTGCTAAGTAGAGCACGGAAATATCAACAAGGATTGTCGAGGCAGAAGAGAGGATTTCTGTAATGGAAGATCAGCTAGTTCAACAGAAGACGTTGATCGCAGCACTACAAAAAATTAAGGAAGACACCGACTGGAAGCTAACTGATCTTGAAAATCAATCAAGATGAAACAATCTTCATGTGCTGAGTGTCCCTGAAGGCAGGGAGGGGAAAGATGTGAGACAATTTGTCATAGAGCTGTTTACTGAGGCCTTCCATGATCTAAAGCAGTGGAATTGGGAGACTGAGATCATTAGAGCGCACAGATTTCCTTTTGTTCAGAGAGGGAAAACAGGGGGGTCTGGGGAAATATCTAGGGCAATCTTGATCTGCCTGAATAACTATCTGTTACGCGAATCTCTATAGGATCTGGCTGGGCCAGATAGGAGGCGGCCTGGTAAGGGGTGTGATTTTTTTGTACGCCCAGACTTTTGTCAGGCTACAGTTCAACAAAGATGGAGACTACGCAAATTGATCTTAACATTTCAAGCTAAAGGGGGGCAGGCGTTCCTTTTGAACCCTGCAAAGCTAAAAGTGATATATAAAGAGACGAGAAGACACAGTATTTCGTGTCAGAAATTGTTGCACAGGAATTCTTGAAGGCAATGTGAAGTTAACATTCATTTAAATCACTTATGGCCCTTTTTTTATTTTTGCTGTTAGTAACGGCTTTGTGTGAGAAAAGGTCGTTTAAGGGGGGTGTAAGGTCATGGGGGGTTGCGGGGGTTCGCATCTCACAAATCACTTCCCTTTATTGAGAATATGGTCCTTATGCCTCAATTGGGGTGGGGGTCTTGGGGTTTGGGGTTGGGGTTGGGAGGAGGTTGGGTGGGGGTTGGTGGGGGGGTTGGGTAGGGAAACAAATTATCCATGTTGGTACAATAAAGAGGGTCTGGAAAGTTGATGGCCTTCGGTACACAGTATGCAAGTTCAATGGTACAGGGAAAACAGATGGGGGATAGTGGTATATATGGTGGTATCCAGTGTTGTTCCCTGAATGTCAGTGGCTTAAACAATCATAATAAAAGGCAGCGGGTTGCAAGTGAGCTGCTGATACTGCAGAGTGATCTGATATGCTTACAGGAAACACATTTATCATGGGCCCAAAGAAAATTATTAGCGGATTTAGGCCTTACAGTGTTGATATGTACAGAGCACTCCATCACCTCACGGGGAGTTGCAATCCTAGCTAAAAATCATATACAAGGGACAGGTAGAGCACTGGCAGACAAACAAGGGAGGTGGGCTATCGGTGAATGTATGATTGGTAATCAGAAATGCACTGTATGTTCCATATATGGTTCAAATTTTGATAAGGCTCTAATAATAGATTGGCTCAATGTAGAACTGGCCCTATGGCCCGCTCCACTAATTATCTGTGGTAATTTAAATATACACCTTGGGCCTAAAGATCTACACAATATTAATTACATTTATAAAGGGAGGAAACCAAGGGTATTTAAGGCACTTCAGTCTCTTCTGGTTGATCACAGGTTGGTGGACGCCTGGGTCACTTTAAGAGGGGAGGAGCCTGGGTATACCTTTTATTCTTGTCCACATCAGAAATTGGTACGGTTAGACTACTTTTTGCATCAAGTCTCTTGCTGGTTGGAGCAAGAATACAGGTATATCCACAGGTTATTTCAGACCATGGCCCTCTTGTGTTAAGCCTAACGTTGCCTAGAATTGGTATTAACACCATCAACGCTTATGGTTTTCCCCCCCTGCGCTGAAAATCTGTAAATCCCATTAATCATGACAAGCTCAGCTCGGCATGAGTGTACGAGAGGTGTACCTCATGACGAGCTGAGCTCGTCATGAGCGTCGAAGGTGTTAAACCACAAGCCTTTACATTTTATAGGTAATTGCTGTTAGATGAGACTTTCGTAGCTCACATGAAGACATGGATTGAGCAATTTTTTCTCATAAATCGTAATAGTGCAGGGACTGGGTGTCATGGGATACTTTTAAAGCTGCTTTTAGGGGGGAAGTCTTCTGCTTCGGCCTATATAAGCAAAAACAAATGCGAGCAGCATTGCAGGAACTATATGCTGTTCTAGCAGTAGCAGAAGAAAAGCTCATGCAAGGCATACATGGGGCCAGGAGATTACTGCTCTTCAAACTGAACTGGCCGTGGCAAGGCCAAAATAAATCTCCATTTCAGTAAAGAGATAGCCAAGAAGTACTCGATCAATAAACAGCTAAACTATGAATATGGGGAAGCAAGTGGACGGTGCCTCGCACAGAAGCTTAGATCTAAAGAGGCGGCCCAGAGGATCAATGCGATTGTTGATTCTAGGGAAAACCTTATAAAAACAGATGCTGGGATTCTAAATGTGTTTCATGACTTTCATGAAACATTATACACGGGGGAACGTTATGATTCACAAGTTGGGGAGTACTTGCTACAGAATTTATGTGATAACAACTTGGGTAGGCAAGACGCAGAACTATTGGAGGCCCCTATTACAATGGAGGAGCTGGAAAGAGCCATTAATAGTTTAGCACTGGGTAAGGCCGCAGGACCCAATAAACTTCCTTTGGAAATTTATAAGACTTTTTTGGGAATTTTGAAGACCGATATGCTTGCTACATTCATGAAGGCTCAGGCAGGAGCTCCCCCTTTAACATGGGACGAGGCCAGCATTATAGATTTTTAAAAAAGGATAAGCCAGCTGAGCACCCCGCCTCATACCGTCCTATATCTCTTTTAAATTCAGACGGCAAGATCTATGCTAAAATCCTTGCAACCCGGTTGGCCGAAGTGATAACCCCGCTGTTATCAATTCGACAACACAGCTTTATCCCCAAGAGGGGGACAACCAATCATATTAATAGAGTGGTAACTTTGTTGGACATCGCTAGCACCACGAGGAACGGACTCAGTCTTATATTACTAGATGCAGAAAAGGCTTTCGGCCGGGTAGCATGGGGATTTTTATGGGCGGTGTTACGTTGTCGAAGTTTTAAACAAAACTTTATTTCTGCCTTGCAAGTCTTATCCCGCAAACCTATAGCTAGAATCTGCATTATGGGCTTAGAATCTACTCCCGTACATATTACACAGGGAATAAGGCAGGGATGCCCCTGCTCTCCTCTGCTGTTCTCCTTATACATAGATTCCTTTAAATTTTTTTTAGAATATAGTTCAAGGATTCAGTCAGTAATTTGGAGACAAGAGCATTACCGGGTGTTTGCATATGCAGATGATGTAGCAGTGGTAACGCCAAACACTTTAATAGCTATGCCAGAAATAGAGTGACAGGCGATACAGTTTGGTGCTGCCTCAGTCTACAAACTCAATATTGCTATAACAAAAATTTTGTGTGCTAATATAATGGCATTTGACGATCAAGGTTCTTGAGTGAGGTGATATACTTGGGAATCGCGTTGAGGACCTGTTTAAAAGCACTGGTTGAGGTCAACTGGCGGCATATTCTAAATGATGTGCGTAAACAACTGGACCGGTGCAAATGTTTGCATCTATCTTTGGTAGGACGATGTAACGTTCTTAAGATGTTGATTCCCCCCAAAAATACTATATTTTTTTAGATCTGTGCCACTGGAGATTACAATCCATTTGTGCCAAATTTCTGTGGGCCCAGGATAAATCCCGGAGAGCCATGCAATATATGACTTTGCCTCGGGAGCAAGGTGGTTGGGCTGTGCCGGATTTTACCCTATATTATTATGTGTGTATACTGCAGCATTTGAACATCTTATTAACTGGGGCAGAACTGACTAGCGCGGCCGAAGCACCCTGGATATATATCAAATGCTGCTGGGCAGTGATGTCAAAAATCGATTGTTCATTAATCTCGAGATGAGCTATTTCAAGAGAACCAGGTTTAAGGTCCTAAACACTGCCTATAAAGTATGGAAGGCATTGAAAAAGAATTACAGACTATAGAAGATATCTTGATATACCCCTCTAACTGCTACAACTCTCCTCTCATCGAGATGTTGGGACCGGATTATAGATAGGTGTCGAGCTAAATGGTTCAATATATAGGAGATTTCTATATCAATGGGGATTTGATGTCCTTTGAAATGTTAACTGACAAATTTCATCTTGTCTGCTCTGAATTCTTTAAATATTTGCAAGTCTATGATTATTTATTTAAACATCAATGGAAAATTGATGTAAACCCTATCATTGAAGCCGTGAGGAAAAATGCACGTATTGGTATACTTCACACTCTACTGTTAGATACCAAGTGTAGCTCAAATGGGACAACCAGCTGGGGTGCCTAGGCAGGGAGATTGTTTATGTCTGGTAATCTCAGAGCACAGCACTATAAGACTGTTTTCAACTTGTTATTACACCCCAGCTAAATTGTCTAAATGGGGGGGGTCTAACGATGGAAAATGTTTTGATGTGGGTCAGACGATGCCGATATTGTGCATATCTTTTATACTTGTAGGCATTTAAACACTTTGTCATATAGAGAAGGTTTTAGTGGAAATGTTGGGGTGGCCTGTTCGACTATCCATTGCTCATGTATTGTTGGGAGTAGCTGAAGTAGCGGAATCGGACCAATTGCTCTACAAATTTCGGTACCTGATCTTTTTAGCTACAGCTGTTGTTAGGTTATGTATTACCTCAATGTGGCTTCAGAAGGATGTTCCATCTTTTGAATTATGGAGGGCTCGATTTCTATCATTCTATCAATTTTAATATACAATATAGTTTATATGCTTTGAAAGGTAAACGGAAAAAGAAATTAGGCTGTGAGATTTTGGGTCTGGTGTCTTTTTTGTTTCGCTTCTTTTCTGTGTACTATGTATGGTATTGATTTTATAGAACAATTGGGTTAATGTACTGTAATGTATTCGATCTATCATGGATTAATAATTAAAAAAATTACAAAAAAAGGAATATATTTTCTGGTTCTCACCAGATAAATTCCTAATTTCTAAGTGTCTATTTTCACAAACTAAAAATATTCTTTAAAAATTGCCTGTATGACTTAAACGCATTCTTTCGACTGTTTACAGGAGATGCACCCGTGCTGGAACCAGGATCCACCACTAAGTATGAAAAAGAAACGTTAACACTACTTACCTGATAAGTGAATTTCCTCCAATAGGATAACATTGGTGATTCTATGGGAAAAGTTTCTGTGTCATCTTTTAAAATACAATAATATTCCTTAAAAATTACTACTGTAACCAAAACGCTTTTTCTCAACTGTTTACAGGTGATGTCTCAGGACTGAATTTATGGGGAGGACGGTGGCAGAGTCTCCCCGACCCGCTTGATACATCGTGCTCCGTGAGTGCTGAGAGCGCTCTGCGCTACTATTCTGCCTGATACCTGTGTGCTGTGCCATTTTAATCTTTTAAATCGTAATTTCTCATTATTTCTATTTTGCTTTCACAGTTTTGGAAAAGAGCTTCCTGGAGCACCGGGGACACATTGGGGCTTTCTGCACTTAGAGGGCTGTGCTCGATTCTTTCCCTGCCCCGCCCCGGTCCGACTCGGCAACCAGTGCCGTTGAGCGGAGGGCGGGACAGGAAGAGCCAGTCACCCCACCCCAGCCTCTCGCGCGGTTAGCGCTCTAGTTCTGCAGCAGGCAGGGCATTTAAGGCAGCGAGGAGCAGCGGGCACTTGCGGTAGGGAGGACGGTGGCAGAGTCTCCCCGACCCACTTGATACATCGTGCTCCGTGAGTGCTGAGAGCGCTCTGCGCTACTATTCTGCCTGATACCTGTGTGCTGTGCCATTTTAATCTTTTAAATCGTAATTGCTCATTATTTCTATTTTGCTTTCACCGTTTTGGTAAAGAGCTTCCTGGAGCCCCGGGGACACATTGGGGCTTTCTGCACTTAGAGGGGCTGTGCTCGATTCTTTCCCTGCCCTGCCCCGGTCCGACTCCGCAACCAGTGCCGTTGAGCGGAGGGCGGGACAGGAAGAGCCAGTCACCCCACCCCAGCCTCTCGCGCGGTTAGCGCTCTAGTTCTGCAGCAGGCAGGGCACCTCTCTCTCTATGGCGCAGGCAGTGGCACAAGGTGTCCATGGAGGCCTTTAGAGACATCTTTGTTCCCCCGGACATTTCCACCTCGGATACCCCAGATATGGCCCTTTCCAAATACAATGCAGCCCTGAATACTGCAGTTAATCTTATCGCCCCTTTAAGAGTCTGTAATCAGCGGTCTAACCGCCGGCAGGAATTATGGTATTCTGATCTACTGCGTGCAGAAAAGAAAGTATGCAGGAAGTTGGAGAAGACCTGGAGAAACTCCCATACTGTAGCAGATAAATTTCGCTACCACTCTGCCATGAGATCTTATCACAGAAATATCAGAGCTGCTCGTAAAAACCCTATTATTTCTCAACTGTCTGAGGCAGGCAATGACCCGAAAATACTTTATCAGGTTCTCCGAACCTTCACTAAGCCTGTAGCTTGTGAAAGTCCAGAGACTGTGTCCCAACAACTGTGTGATGACACTGCTGGGTTCCTCTCAAATAAGATCGACTCTATCTACCAGAAAATTGCCCAATCTAGTATTTTGGTCGATACTAGTGATTCCTTTCTAAGCCCTCAGCACGAGACTGTTCAATCTGGCCCCACTAAACTGTCCTGCATTCCTGAGATCAGTTTGGACGATGTTAATTCACTGATTGGCACCATTAAATCGGGTTGCCCGGCGGACCTCTTTCCTGCCCGAGTGATGCATCTTATAGGAGACACTCTTAGTCCTACTGTTCAGACCCTGATTAACCGCTCGTTATCTGAAGGTTTAGTTCCACTGGAGTGGAAAAATGCCCTTGTCAAGCCCATTAGGAAAAACACCTCCGTCCCTTGGTCTGATATGTCCAACTTGAGGCCCATCTCCCTTTTGCCGTTTGTCGGCAAACTGATGGAGAAACATGTCAACTTTCATTTCTCCAGTTTCACTGAGCAGGCCGGATGCCTGGACCATTCTCAATCAGTGTTCAGGCCAAAGTATAGTACCGAGACTGCTCTCCTTTCGGTCACGGATACTATACGTATGTCTCTGGACAGGGGTTTGTCTGTGGTGTTGGTGCTGTTGGACTTGTCCGCAGCATTCGACACCATAACACATGCCATTCTTCTAAGAAGACTAGAGGAGATTGGCTTGGAAAAATCTGCCCTGGCGTGGTTCACCAGCTTCCTCACAGACCGTACCCAGCAGGTGAACATGGGCACTTTCAGTTCCACTCCTTCCAAAATCACTAGAGGAGTCCCGCAGGGCTCCTGTCTCAGCCCTACGCTGTTTAATGTTTATGTTGCCTCTCTGGCCAGTATTATGAGGTCTTACGGGTTTGTACCCATATCATACGCCGATGACACTCAGTTGTTGTTTACCTTTAAAACCTTCACCCCTGTGGTAAGGCAAGCCTTCTCGAGTGGCATGACGGCGGTCGCCAGTTGGATGGCCAATAACTTTCTCCAGTGTAATCTGGGAAAGTCATAAGTCATGTTGTTCGGGGAAGCTAAAATCCTGTGGGCCCCTGACTGGTGGCCTACCAGCCTGGGAGAGCCCCCCCCCCCCAAACAGGTGGTGAAAAATCTGGGGGTTCGCCTTGACCAAGACCTCACACTTGTACATCACGTTAACATCACGGTGGGGTCTTGTTTTCATGTCATCAGCCTCCTTCGGAAGGTGTTCCCTCTCCTCCCCGACAGCTCGAGGAAGACCTTGGTTCAGGGTCTCGTGTTGAGTCGCTTGGACTACTGTAATGGTCTTCTCCTAGCGGCCAACGAGGGCGTTTTAAACAAACTCCAAGTAGTACAGAACACCGCAGCATACCTGGTGACAAATGCCCCACCCAGAACTCCATCCCGGCCCCTTCTTAAGCTGCTCCACTGGTTGCCCATCCGGAAACGGGTGGAATTTAAGACCTGCTGCGTGGTGCACAAAAGTCTGCATAATCTAGGGCCTTCCTACCTAGCTGACAAATGTGTCCATCATCGCCCCTCACGAAACCTGCGCTCTAGTAACCAGCTGTTACTGCAGGTTCCCCGAATCAGCAAGACCAGACAGGGAGGACGTGCCCTCTCTGTGATGGGTCCACGACTGTGGAATAACCTTCCCCTTTCCCTTAGGCAGTGCAGCCACTCAATCTTCAGGAAGAGTCTTAAGACCACGCTGTTTCAGTACTAGCGCTCACCTCTCCTTGCACCCTCCGACAGCACTGCGCGGAGATACACCTTCGGGTGTGATTCCGGTGCGTTACAAACCCATAAATAAATAAATAAATAAATGATCCAGTCCTGTGGTTAGAAAAGTAATCCAAAAAGTACTTAATGCATTTAACTAGAAATTCACATTGACCTAAATGTTGCATCGTGTTTGAAATTGAGTTGCCCATTGCAACAACTGTAACTACTGTACTTAAACTATCTATTCTAACTATATGAATAAATAAAGTGCTGTTTGTATAAGAGTGTAGCTTAGTAAATATAAGTATGATCAATTGTTTGCATAAGTGAGTAGGATGTCTTCATAAGATCTGGACCCTCTTAGCGGTGGGTTCAAAGCGCCGCAGCGCATGTTAAAAAAAATACTATTGAAATTGCCTGAAATACTGCCGCTAAAAACGTTGCTAAATGTGGATATTGTGCACATTTTTTATCCTTTTAAACTTAGTTGTGTGCTCTGTGTCTCACCTTCTGACTCTGGCTCTGTCCCAGCATCTTCACTTCCTGCCTCACGCACTTCCGGCGAGTTGTCAGTCTAGTGTTCAGGGAATTTTCAGCCGCTGCCAGTGTCCAGTGCTGCATGCTCAGCGGTGTTCAAGTGGTCTGGGACAAATGAGAATTCTTTCAGGATATCCAGAGCCTAGCGAAGCACAAATGATCATACTAGGTTTGATGCTAATACACGTGGGCAGGATGGGATTAACACTTTCGATAGAAGGAACTAATATCAAATGTCCGACTATGTGCTGTCTGATTTTCAAGATTCTGCTTATGCATAGGATTGCTTAGGATGGGGTAAGGAATCAGTTGAATTTCCAGTAGATCAGAGGGTCCCTATGTTACAGCACATATTTTGGGTTCTACTGATCAGTTTCTGGTTGATACAGGATCTTTTCGTAGCGCCTTATCTAAACAATTGGTTCCAAGGGCTCCCCTGTCTGGCTCAACCATTACATCGATAGGGTGTGATTGAACGCCTTCCCTTAGCCCATTGTCACAACCACTCGCATTCCATGTTGATAAGTTTACTGCTCCATGTCCATTTTTGCTCTCTCCGAACACATCAAACAATATTGTGGGTCTTGATATGCTCAAGTATTTTAGGGCTACAATACGATGTTCTCCTGAAGGAGTGCGTGTTATTTTGAATGACAACTATCCCATGACTGAGAGATCTTGTTTGGTTCAAGAAGATACTGCATTAGCTTCACTCCGTAGTACTTTGTGGACTACTTCAGACACCGATGTAGGGTAAATGGCTATTCCGCCAGTACATATTAGTGTCAAGGAGGGGGCTTCTTTGCCAAGACTGCCTCAGTACAAAATTTCGAGAGAAGGAGAAGAAGCACTTACACGCATTGTTCATGATTTGATTAAAGTGGGGGTTGTGGAAGAAGTTTCTTAGAATGTTTGCAACAGTCCTATTCTTCCTATTTTGAAAAAGACACTGACACTAGGATTTACAGATTCATCATTGATTTGAGGGAAGTCAACAAGATTGTAGTACCACAGTACTCTGTGGTTTCTGACATAACAACATTACATACCTTATTACCTCCAACAGCGACTACATTTTCTGTGAGCGATTTGAAGAATGCTTTCTTCTCGATTGCTATTCATCCTGATAGCCGATATTTGTTTGGTTTCAATTTGAATAATCGATCATACAGATGTTGTAGAGTTCCTCAAGGGTACACTGAGAGTCTGAGTATTTATAGTCAAGCCTTAAAACGACAAATTGATTCAATTTTTTTGCCTGAAGGAGTGGCTCTCATACAAGATGTCGATATCATCTTGTTGGCAGCCGATACGTCTGAACTATGTGAAGAGTGTATTTTGTCTCTACTTTCTTTTCTTGCTACACAGCATCATAAAGTATCACGGAAGAAATTGCAATATTGTAGACCAAAGGTAACCTACTTAGGTCACCTTCTGTTTAAGGAGGGCCGTGCATTGACACCAGATTGCATTCAAGCAACTTTAGACACACCAGTACCTTCCACTCAGAAAGATGTCCATGCATTCGTTGGTCTGACCTCATTTTGTAGGCAATGGATATTAGGGTTTTCTCACATTGTCAAACCCTTGCTAGCACTTGTGACGAAAGTTATTCCATTGCCCCTTCAATGGACAACTGAATGTGAGAATGCTTTTCGACAGTTACGTCAAGCTCTTTGTTCTGCACCAGTGTTAGGCACTCCAGATTACACAAAGAATTTTACACTCTATGTACACGTGAACGATGGATGTGCATTGTCAGTTCTAGTATGGACACACAGTGACTAGCAGCATCCCTGTGCATATTTTTCAGCCATCCTTGATCCTGTTGCTCGTGCATTGGCTGGGTGTTTTAGTTCAGATGCAGCATGTGTCCATACGTCAGAGTGAAGGGATGGTTTTGTCACACAAACTGTTGGCGCTAATACCCCAAGGAGTAGATGCCCTTTTGAATCAGACCAAGACACAACACTTAACTAGTGCCCGTTTGACAGGATACAAATTGACTCTGTTAGCACCTCATATTACCTTGAAGAGATGCGCGACACTGAACCCAGCCACTTTGTTGCCATATCCTGCGACTCAGTCTCAGTCAAAGGAGCCTCACGATTGTATATTCCTTACTGAGGAACAGACAAAGGGTCGCATCAATTTGCAAGATACGCCCCTTCCAGATGTAGATGGGGAACTGTGGGTTGATGGGTCCTGTTTGAAGTTACCAGATGGCACAACCTCAGCTGCATATGCAATTACGACACTTGAGACAGTAGTGCAAACAGCTCGCATACCACAGAAGTCGACTCAAGCAGCTGAACTAATAGCTTTGACACGAGCGTGTGAACTTATTACTGACTTCTGTGTGAACATCTACACGGATAGCCGCTATGCTTTTGGAGTGGCCCATGATTTTGGCCTGCTTTGGAAGGAAAGAGGCTTTCTTACATCCCACGGGATGCAGATAATGCACGGAGAATTAGTACATAATCTCTTGACTGCACTTACATACCCAAAGAAAATTGCTATTAGGGAGTGTAGCGCACACAAGAAAATCATTGGCAAATTAGGACAAGTCAATGCTTGTGCAGACCGCGTAGCCCGTGAGACTGCAATGCAGCGAAGCACTGCATCCATGTACGTAGTGAAATCACAAGCTGAGCATTGGCATGTTGTTAGAGAGGAAGTACTAGATGTACAGAGATCAACTTCTGTAGCAGAACTTGAGCAATGGTCTAAAGAAGGAATATTGGATGATGAGGGTTGTTGGCGCAACAAAGACATGGATAAATGGAAATTGCCTGCAGCCTATTTACAACCTATGGTTCAAATGGCACATGGGCTGGCACATGTTGGAGGTCTAGCAATAACTAAATTGCTTACGCAAGTTTGGGAGAATCCTGAAATTGCCAGCACAGCTAAAAGAGTAGTACAGTCCTGTTTTATCTGTTGGCAGTATAATCCTGGTAAAGCGACACAAACTCCTACAGGAGGGTTTACTACACCAACCGCACATTTTGAAGTTTTGCAGATGGATTACATCCAACTTGAATGCCGAAATAATCTGAAATACGTCCTAGTGGTGGTATGTGCCTTCAGAAAATGGATAGAGGCGTACCCTACAAAGGATAATACTGCTCTCACCACAGCGACGGTGCTTCTAAAGGAGTTTTTCCTTAGATATGGTGTTTGTAAACTTTTGTGGAGTGACAACGGACCTCATTTTATTGGGCAAGTTGTTGAGCAGGTCCTGAAAGGATTAGGGATCAAGCAGAAATTCCATGCAGTCTTCCACCCGCAATCAGCAGGATTAGTGGAGAGGTACTACGCTACTTTGAAATTGAAGTTGGCGAAAATACTGACTTCCACGTCTTTGAAGTGGCCAGATGCACTACCCTTGGCATTGTTGTCCATAAGATTGGTGCTACATTCAAGATCTGGCCTTACCCCATATGAAGTTGTCTTTGGGAGACCAATGAACATTTGGGGAGTTCCTAAGCCACGCCCCATACATGATGTTCCATGTGTTCTGATGAATGATTATTTGGCACAGTTAACCGACAGTTTGATCTCTATTCATCAACAGGTTCGAGAAGCTCTTTCTGACAGATCTACAGGTGAGGCTCATGAACTCTGTCCTGGCGACCACTTGATGGTCAAGGTTTTTGACAGATCGAACAGCTTGGAGCCGAGGACCAGAGCAAGTGCTCCTTGCAACAAGGACTGCAGTTCGAGTGACAAATTGAAAGAATTGGATCCATAGTACTCACTGCAAGAGAGTACTACCTACCTTGGTGGAACCTGCTGGGTTGACCGACCATCAAGAGATTCTGGAGACGGAGAAAGGTCAAGCTATCTCACTTGAGGAATCTGCGGAAGTCTTCCCAGACCACATGATTGCTGGAGAATCCCGATATCAGATGAGACCAAGGAAAGTATCTGCTTTGCCGGAAAAGACTGGTTGAGCTACCGCCCTGGGTTAGTGAAAAGGAAGCCGGTGTGGCAAGGGCGGGATCAGTACTGCGTAGTGTAGTGACACCCGTCTTGGCCAGTGGTGAAGAAATCAACGGCTGCCCAGGGATAAGAGCTCCAACAATTGTTTCAACGAATTTGTAGAAAGATCAAATATCGCTGTTTATAAAATGCATAACAAAAGAATAATTTGTGCTGTAGGGTTTGTTGGTGCTATGGTGGCTCTGGCAGCAATTACACAGTACATTGAGAAGGTGGCCCCTGCTCGACAGCTTTTTGTTGCCACTACTTCAGTAGCAGTTGAACACCACTACTTTACACTTCCCTACTATGAGCATAAGCATCGACAATCCTACCTCAATAATACCTTCATCCAGATGTTGCATCATACACCTAATGCTTGGGTATGTGGGATGATTCCTGCCCACCAGAAAAAGGGAGTAACACCTTTCATTCCTCTTCCCATCTCTCACAATGGTTCTTGTCAAGCTTGGTATGTGCTTTTGTTTGCATCTGGAAAGCCTTCAGTAGGTGGGATTAACTTTCGTCTGAATAAATTATGTTATCAAGATAAAGATGGTTATCCTCAAGCTAAAGGGACTAAATGGGAATGGGAAGAGTTTCAACCTGACAATATTTTGACAACATATGTTTTCACGGATATGAGGACTATGAAAAACAATGGACCTTTTGTAATTTCTGTGACAAAAGCTAAAGCAGATTTATGTATTAGTAGTGTTGGGAGAATTCCAGTGGGACGGAGTGAATGTATTTTGACACGGACTATTGAAGGAGCTAATAATAGTAGTTTCACATCTTCACACAACACCTATTTTGTTTGTGGAAATAAGGGATACTATCAACTACCTGTTGGGTGGTCAGGGATATGCTATGTGTCCTTTCTATTGCCCCCTGTGTTTTTGGCACCTGTGTCATATCACCTCAACTTCAAATTGTACAATGACATTTCCAAGAACAGAAATAGGAGGACTAAAAGTACCGATGAGGTTGATCAGACTGATACCACTTTGCAACAATATGTCGATTTTAATTTGGGTTTGTTCTTCTTCGTGGGTGCTGCATTAAACAGTAGAAAAATAAGGAAACTCACTTGTGTTGTGGAAGCTGTTACCAATCAGACAGCAATGGCACTTGAAAACATTACAGAGGAACTGCAAATTGCAAGGATTGTGGCACTCCAAAACAGAATGGTGCTTGATGTGATTTTGGCTGATCAAGGTGGTGCATGTCGCATCATCGGTAGCGGTTGCTGTGTATTTATACCAGATCACTCGCCCTCAGTATATGATGCAAACTCTAAACTGCATAAGATCGCTGCAGAAATTCACCCAGAGACTGGAGGTATGCACCTGTTACAACGCATTCGTTACTCCGCACTACCATTACAACGCAACTTTTATAACGCATACCATTACAACGCATTGCGCTGGGGGGCGCTATAGGATAGGGAATAAGTATAATTTACTATCCAACACCTTCCCTAGGGTCCACGGGGACTGGAGTTAGAATAGTAAATAATACTTACCACTATCCAGCACCCCAAAGCGCTATGCGTTGTAATGGTATGCGTTGTAATGGTCGCGTTGTAATGGTAGGTAGTTGTAACGGTATGCGGAGTAACATGGTACATCCGAGACTGGTACATGGACATTTTCAAACTGGATATGGACACTCTTTATCACTTGGGGCTGGAAGCTACTGACTGTTCTATGTATACTATTGGTGATACTATTTAAATGCTGTGTTTGTATACAAATAGTCCCATGCTTTGCTCTATTTGCATTACTGTTTGTACACCTGTCAAAAGAAATGTTGCAGAAATGAAAGCACAACAAATGCCAAATAAATCAATCACTGAGATTATGAGCATCAATGTACAGGATGCATATCTAGATTTCACCAGATAAACAAATGTCTTCAGCTAATGCTAAAAGGGTTGATGCATTTGGCAGCGATTAGGTTAGCATTAGCAGAAGCCATCCTGTATTTAAAAACTATCTTGTCCTTTTTGTGGAATCCATTTTGTATTTCTGTCAGCCATTTTGTTTGCCATGTGCTACCATGTGCTCAGAATGTGCTCTGTCCTACCATTCTGTTAACTGCTCTTGAAATCTGCCACGGTATAGTGACAAGGTATATTTAGCCTCTTCTGCTTCGCACATGCTCAGTTGAGCTTGCAGCTGTCCATGCAGCTGCTGTTAGTCTGTAACTGTCAGGATGTCTTCACCAGAATTAGCAACTGTTAGCTCCTCCCACTTGTTGACTGTGCATTTTCTGTATGACCTTATATGTACCTAAAACCAGCATTTTGTACTTGTACCGCCTTTTTTTGAGCCCCTGTGTGGGTATAAAAGTACCAAGCTACTTCATTCATTAACGAAGGGTGTTGTGTGAATGTAGTTCCACCTCATGAGGTTTAATAAATATTCTATTTTCTATTCCAGTTTCTGTGCCAACTTCTTCCTATTGGTCTGAGGACTCTCTGCAGAAAAGGGTGAACCCCTTGCACTGGTAGGCCTTGCTGAGGCTCACCACCACAAATCAATCCCTTGCCACAGGACATGTACCCTACAACTTTAAGGAAGCACATGTCATCCTGCTCCTGAAAAAGCCTGGAACTAGCACGAAAAACATCTCACAGCTCCCGTTCCTCGCAAAGGTTCAAGAACAGCACGTACTAAAAACCCTGACCAACCACATTGAAAGCAACCATCTTCTTCAACCTAACCAGGCAGGGTTCCGGTCGCATCACAGCACGGATATGGTGATGCTGTCTGTTCTAGATGAACTTAGACTGAGGGCTGACAAAAATAAAACATGTACCCTTGTTCTTCAGGACCTATCTGCGGCATTTGACATGGTCAATCACAACCAACTAATGTCGTGGATTTCGGAGCTAGGGATCCAGGGCATGGCCCTTACATGACTGGGCTCCTTTCTTAAAGGTCGCTCACCGAGAATACAACTGAATGACCAGGTGTCTGATTTGGGACTCCTTTCATGCGGGGTACCGCAGGGATAGGCACTCTCACCATTGCTCTTTAATGCCTACCTCCAGTCATTGAATGGTATGGAGTGTCAAATTTATAACTACGCTGATGACACATGATTCCAAAACATTCTGAAATTCATGGTCAACTGGATGACGGCCAACTCTCTTAAAATCAACCTGGATAAAACGGAAGTACTGGCCGTCACATCAGACTCCAACCCGTGGAAAGAGGTCTTCTGGCCAAAAGAGCTCGGCGCCTACCCAGAGACAGCAGTGGCGGTAAAAAGTCTGGGCATCAAAATCGATGCCAAGCTCACGATGATCCAACAGGTATCAACAGTGGTGGGAACATGCACAGGCATGCTGAGACAGCTGTGTAAACTCGCTCCATTACCCAGTTGTAACACTCTTAGGGCCAGATGTAGGTAATCTCAATTTACCTACTCTTAAATACCGAATCATACCGATTCGGTATTTAAGAGTAGGTAAATGGGATGAAGGTAATTTCACTTTTAAAATTACCGGATCGGAATGATTAGTTAATTACCGAATCGGTATTTACCGATTCGGTAATTGCCATTGATTCCTATGGGCCTTGAGGCCCATAGGAATCAATGGCAATTACCGAATCGGTAAATACCGATTCTGCAAAATTACCAAATTTGCAAGGGGGACAGGGTGTCACTTTGACACCCTGTTGCACCCCGCAATTGTGCATGGGTGCACCTGTTGCTGACATCCATACCCTTAGGGCATGTATGTCTGCAACATGGCACGTTTTTTAAAGCAATAAAAATGCTTTCATTATTTACCACCAACTTCTAGTTGGTGGTAAATAACGAATTCTTAAACCCTTTTAGCACTGATTACAGTGCTACCTTCATGTTGAATTACAGAATCAGTAATTTTACCAATTCGGTATTTTACCGAATCGGAAAAAATACAAATTCGGTAAAATTACCAATTTTGTAATTTAACATGCCCCTACATCTCAATATCCAAATACCAGTCGGAAACGGCCAAAAATCGGTATTTTTGGCCGTTTCCGACCGGTATTTGGATAACTACATCTGGCCCTTAGTATGGCAGTATCTGCTATGATACTATTAAGATTGGATTACGGGAATGCCCTGTATATTGGCCTCCCGAGCAACCTCCTGAAGAGGTTTCAGGTGATTATGAATGATGCTGCTATGCTTATCTTTAGAGTGCCCAGACGAGCACATGCATCACCCCTCCTTAAACAACTGCATTGGCTCCCCGTTGGACAGAGAGCAAAATTTAAAGGCCTCTTTATCGCGCACAAAGCCATCTATGGAAAAGCCCCTAGCTACATCAAGGGCCATCTAGCCAACTACACTCCTATTAGGGCGTTACGTTCCTCTGAGGCCAACTTTTTTACCTGCCCACGATTTAACAAGTCAATGAAAGGAGGAAGAGCCTTCTTCTCATCTATTCCCCACATTTGGAACAACCTGCTGGAGAACATACGCAAGGAACATGCCCTCCTACTGTTTTGGAAGAAATAAAAAACAGTACTTTTTGTAGAGGCATGGGGCGCAATCTGAGTCCCCTCTTGTTAAGGCTAGATCTCTGTTTCTGATAGAACTTAGAGACCTGCAGGTGATAATGCACTTATAAATAAAAATTAACATAACATAACAAGTGAATAGGATGTGTGCTGGTGTGTAATGTTGATGTAGGTGTATAAGTAAATTTAATAGTATTCTATTGATCTTTGTTAGCATGTATGACTGAATGTATACGTAGGTGTTTGGATGTGTGTGTAGATGTAGGAATCACTAAGTGGGTTTTTAGAAACTTGTATTGGTGTGTCAATGGTTTCAAACATGATTCTCCATATTTTATAATGAGTGTTGAAAGGTTATGCTACTGTATGATGAGGTGTATCAGTTTGTCACATGGATGTTGTCAACAGTGATGTCATTTGAGATGTCATCAGTGATGTCATCAGTGATGTCACTGACCATGTCCTGAATGATGTAATATGTGACATCATCAGCAGTGGATTGCGGGCGTGTGAGTTATAGTTAGTACAACAAACTATAACAGGGGAATTTCAATGGATTTATACAAGTGAAATGTCCAGCTAACTTTAACACCCCTAAAACCTATGGTTATTTCAGTAAATTTCTAAGGTTTTTTAAATGCTAATTCCTAACTATAACATGTCTGAAACCTATGTTTTTTTCAGTGAATTTTAAAGGTTTTGTAAATGACAATTTTTAAATATATTTATTCTTACATTTATTTTTTTGATACTGATTTACTATTTTTTTTAAAACGATTTATTTTTAGATATTTCATTTTTCAAATTAAATTACATTGTGTGGCCCCCCTTCTTTTTATTTTTTTTGGGCCCTGGACTCTATCCCCTAGAGCCTGACCCGCAAATCTAAATGTATTCATTTTTTTTTATAGGAATGTGATTCCTATGTAAGGAAATACAAGTTACTTGTAAGTATGCTTGGAACTACTTTTCATGGTCACTGTTGGGCTAAAAGATGCAGCACTGGTTTCTCTCCTGATAACAAATGAATAAATTGGAATTCGTTCTTCGGATGACTTAAAGTGAATATTTTAAATTTCGAAAACTGCACACTTAGAAGAATTTGCAACTGAAACCAGTCAATGTCAGCCTATGAAAGGAAATTCACTTAGCAGCAGGTAAATAGTGTTACTATTACTTTTTCTCACTCAGGGGTGGATCCTGAATCCAGCACTGCTGCATCACCTCTAAACAGTTGAAAGAATGCAAATTGCCTAAGACGAGTGGAAGCCCACATCTCTTTTTTTTTAATATCGCTAGAATGCGCGGATCACACGTGCATCCCGTGATTTTACCCCCCCCAAAAAAAGAATTTGGGGCCAAGGATGTCCTTGTAGAACCACCTGAGCAGACCTAGAGGGTCAGAGTGTGTCTACCCTCCCCCTTTTCACGTTTTAAACTCACATTTCACATGCTTCTTCAGTCTCCCTTCTTCCGAGGCATAAAATGACTGCCAACAGTTTTAAGTTTCGAATGTTGACAAGCACTTGACAACCAAATAGCATTCAGTGCATGATCAGAAGGCTGCGCTTATGGTACAATGAAAATAAGTGGAGTAACCGTATTCAATTTTTTTATGGGAATGGGGCCACGTGGCCCCCCTTCCGTGGTCAATTCCAGGCACCGAGGTCCCCACCCCCCGGGGCATGGCTAATTCTATATTATTATTTTATGGAGGAGGGCTGCATAGCCCCCCCCTACTGAAGCCACTCCAAGGCCCTGGGGACCCCATTCTCCGGGGACGGCCTTTTTAAAAAAAAATTATTATGGCCCTTACTATTGGGGACCATGCGAGGGTCTTCAATTCCCCACTGTCCCACCGACCCCCGCCTCCTGCGGGAGCCGGTGTTCTACCGACATCCGAAGTCCATCTGTGTATGTACCACCTAGGAGTTGCCTTCACTTTCTGCATGCACGTTTGTGGTAGCGCATCCGTGTTAATATTACCTATGCACACAATACGCCCCACCATATGGCTTTGTACCCTTACCTATTTCATTTTATTTGCGCATGCTCAATTACAACATACCCAATCACAGCTCTCACACCCAGTGACATCATGCTCAAGCAATCATCCTTTTGCAAAGCACTTATAACCTGCCAACCTTCTCGAACTTTTCCTATTCCGCAGTCACAGCCATTGCTAGTGTTTGTATCCACTTCTTCGTAGGTGAGCACTTTTTTTTAAGAATAATTAAATTAATTATTCTGAATGATCTTTAAACACCGCGTGAATGCAAATTTTTGTTCGATTTGACAATGTTGTTTTTAAGCACGATTTCCTACTTTTTTATATCGTTAAAGTTGACTTCGTAACTTTTGTTTCTAAGCAAATCACTTAATCGTGCCGCCTTCAATTTTGTAAGTAGTGCACCACGTGTAAGCATGGCGAATTTTGCGAATTCGCGATCCGCGAATTTGCGGTTTTTCAAATTTGCGATCCGCAAAATTCGAGAATTTGTGGATTTTTTTTTTTGTTGCGTGTTCGCGGGGTTTTTTGCGTGTTCGCTGGGTTTTTTGCGTGTTCGTGGGGCTTTTTGCGTCTTCGCGAGCCTCTTGCATAGCGAAGTTACCCATGCAGTCGTTTATGGGAGAGGGAGAGAGAGATAGATAGATAGATAGATAGATAGATAGATAGATAGATAGATAGATAGATAGATAGATAGATAGATAGATAGATAGATAGAGAGAGAAAGAGAGGGAAAGAGAGAGGGAGAGAGAGAACGAGAGAAAGAAAGAAAGAGAGGCCGGATCTCGGAAGGGCCAGATTCCTGAGTTGCCCCTACAGAACATACAGCTTTTTATTTTTAGCAAAATGCATATGAAAATTGTGCTGTAAAGGTCTCTTTTAGTTTAACCCCTCCTGACAACTCAAAATGGGTGTATTTGCCATCCTCTCCCTTCTTCCTGTTTTTTATATCTGTAAGTGCTTCCTGATGAGGTTTAATACCTTGGACAGGTGCCTCGTTGCCTACTTGTAACTATTCTCTGACCCTGCTTCAAGGGTCAGAGCAGGGTCAGAGAATAGTTGCAAGTAGGCAACGAGGCGCCAGGAAGCAATTAGCAGCAGGTGTCCAAGTTGAAGTTAATTTTTTTGTAACCCTTTTGTAAAAGGTTACAAAGAAATTAGGTTCAACTTTTGCACCTGCTGCTGTAACGCTTGCTTGGCTGAAATTTCGTCCCTGCTGATTCGCGGATTTTACCGCGATTTCGCGAGATTCGCGGATCGCGAAATCACGGAAAATCTGCAAATTTGCCCGCGAAACGGATTTTACGCCCACCCTTAACCACGTGCTGCTTCCTCCTCATGCAGTGCACATGTAATCGATTGGCCAATGTTGTATTTTAGCAAGCTCTCCATGTTTATTAATAACTTTAAACTTGATTTCTTATCCTTTGTTCTGTTCAAATCAGTTAATCCTGCCACGTTTCTTCAATTTGTCAAGCGCCACATGGCCCTTCCCGCATCAGTGTGCTACGTACAGTTCAAGTTAATGCGATGTCGTTTTTCTCGTGTAAGTAGTGTGTTACGTGCCCCATGCATTGCAAAACTAATGTTTTTGGCAATAGTGTATTTTAGCACCGTTTCCTGCTCTCATACCTCCAATACCATGTTTCTAGGCAAATCATATAATCCCACCGCCTTTAATTTTGTAAGTAGTGTGCAAATCACTTAATCCTGCCAAGTTTCTTTAATTTGCCAAGCGCCACGTGGCCGTTCCCGCGGCAGATCCCATGGCAGTGTGCCACATGCACCTCAACTTAATGCGATGTCGTTTTTCACATGTAAGTAGTGCGTCACATGCCCATGCATTGCAAAAGTAATGTTTTCGGCAATAGTGTATTTTAGCATGGTTTCCAGCTCTTATACCTCCAATATCTTACCTTGGTAGGCGATGTTTCCAAGCAAATCACTTAATCCTGCTGCCTTTAATTTTGTAAGTAGTGCGCCACGTGCTGCTTCCTCCCCATAAGGTTCACATGTAATCAATTGACCAATGTTGTATTTTACAACGCTCTCCGTGTTTTTTAATAATGTTAAACTTGATTTGCTATCCTTAGTTCTGTGCAAATCACTTAATCCTGCCATGTTTCTTTAATTTGCCAAGCGCCACGTGGCCGTTCCCGCAACAGTGTGCTACGTGCTGTTCAACTTAATGCGATGTAGTTTTTCTCATGTAAGTAGTGCGTCACGTGCCCCATACATTCCAAAAGTATTGTTTTCGACAATAGTGTATTTTAGCACTGTCGCAGGGATCCTGCTCTCACACAGAACTGTGCATAGAGACTTAGAACCTCAGTGAAAATAGGGTGTGCCAAAACTCACCTTAGTATCCAAAATCCCCTACCAGACTAGCAATCAGTGTCTCATTGGTTCTTACCGACCCCCAATGATTTAGATAACCCAGAACATGGACTTAGAACACCTCAGGTAACGTGGAGCACATGAACACTCTTTGGTTATACTAACATATCAGTCCAGGACGAGGAATCAATGACACGTGCACATTTGAAATGTTTATTTCTAATGCAGTGCTCTCAAACGCAGTATGTTAGCTAATACAAGCAAACATATTATAAGGAACAAGGTTAACAGCATGGTTACTATTCCATAAAATACAAAGGGTGAAAGCATGTTAAAATGCTAAAGGAAAAAGGTCTAAATAGAACCTCAGTTTACCCTCCCTAGCTAGTATATTATATTATATCTACAGAAGGTCTCTTTGGGTTTAAAAGGGCGGGCCCATACCTTTGGGTTCAGCAGAAATGGATCACATCATCTCCTGCACCAACTCTCTGCATACGGATATTCATCAAGTGTGTGTCTCATGCTCTGTGCAGTGCAATAATAATCGCGCCTCAACCCAAAGTTGGCCACAGCTGCATCCATATTATGTCTACTCAGTGCGCTGATCAATCCAAACAACAAGCGCTGTGTTGAAATAACCTTGAAGGCCTCGGCACTCACTGTACAGACATAGCTTACCAAGCAATGCTGATATTATAAGCAAACATGTTATTCTCGTGTGAAGCAAAATATCCAACTAGGCAAAAAGCTTTAATAACAAAATGTGTTGTGTGCAGAGGCAGCAGAAAAGGAAAATGGCGTTTAAACTTCTAATAATCTCATGCTAACATAACACATTGCAAAGGTGAAACTAAAACACAAGACACCCTCCCTTTGATCCGAGCACTGATAGGACAAGTAAGAAGGGGCAAATTTAGGAACGCAGAGTTCAAGATCGATAGTTCAAACACAAGTCTCCAATTTGGTACCTTAAAAATAGAGATAAAAGAAACATAATTGTTGAAAAAAAGGAAAACATTCTCAGTTTCGGACATTGATAAAGTCAATAGGCAAGGGTTTCCAAAAACCGAGGGCCCAAAAAATCCAATGAAAGGTGTCGGTCAAGAAAACGAGACTGCCAACACAGTTCATCCTAACAATGAATATGCAAAATATGCAGCAACAGCCTCCAACAGGAAGTCACTGTTATCATCTGAAAATAATTTGCCCATCCAATTTAATAAAGGGAAAGAACAGACATGCTCTTCAATTTCCGGAGCCTCTTGCACCGTCAGAGGACAACTCGGTGGGTTCTCGAGGAAGCTGCGAGCCAAGAAATCTTGCACCGCGGCGAACACATTCCAACGACCCAGTATACCATGCATCGCTGCAAAGGCCATAATTCCTCCATCAGAGCAAAGCAATTCATGAGTAACTAAGGGACTCATAAGTTGATTATAATCCGCATCGGGAGACACCGTATTGCAGAGACACAAATGCAGGGCCCATTCGAAGTAGGAACTCAGGCAATGGAAAACTGGCTGGACGCATGTAAAGTAGGAAAATCGAAATGATAATCCATAAGCTGCACTCAGTGTAGCAAGAGGCAGCGCACCATAGTACTCAAGCAACCAGGGGCGAAGGAGCCCTAGCCGAGACAGCTCGTCTTGTAACACAGGATGTGCATCCATTTTGAAATAAACCAAACAGCAATAGCACGCCAGCAGCAAGAGCCAGTAGCAAGGGAAATCCACCAAACAGGCTGGAGAAAACAGAATGAAAGAAAGCTGGAATGACTCCGAAAATCTTTTGGAAGGAAGTCACTAAGCCACTGCTTACAACTTTAAAAAAATTGAGCCAGCCCCGAAGTGGAGGACGCATTGAAGATTGTGTGAATTAACTCACCGAAGTGCAAGGGCAAATCAGTATTTAATAAGGCATGCACCTCGGTGCGGGTGATAGCCACGTGAAGGACAAATGTTTCAAGAAGAGATGTGAGGGCAACTTCTTTCTGGGACAATAGAGCTCTGATGCGACTCATCTTATTGAACTCTGCTTTCAAGGTCGGAATCTTCGGCCAGATGGAAACATCAAGTTTCCCATGCGGTGGTGGATACATTACATTTTTGCAACAAAGTACACATTCACTGACTGTAACGTCATAAGCAATCCCTTTTATTAACCCACAACAATCCTCATTGTTTAAAAGTAAATAACTCCAATTTGCCAGCAATGTGAATGTGGGAACGATTGCAGGCACGGGTGTACCTTTCAAAATACAGGCTAAATTATGCTTATTTTGATTACAAGAGCCATGTAATTGGATATGTCGACACATTAAGGAATGATCCTGTGTTTCAGTGCATTCTTCACCATTCAAATAAACTTCTTTTCCCTCCCTAAGGCATCTATATGTAAAAGGAAACGACCAGGCTTCATGGAGATAAGAACTTCCAAGAGGCTCGTATCTACCAATGGCAAAGTACTTCACACAGTTTTTAAACTCGAACAAAGGAAACAGCAGAGTTATTAAACCATGAATAAGCCACGTTGCAGTATTGGCTTCTGCCACCGAAAACGGTAAAGGCTCTAACCTCTCAATGTACAACATGGAAAAAGAAGCATCCTTCATCGACAGTAAGCGTTGCTTGTCAGTCAAATTAAAAGGGGCAAACAATGATGACGTATTCATATAATGCCACAGCACTTTACCTGCCTTAAGGGTCTGCAATGTCCATGTAAACTGCATAATGGAACGCAATTGATTTTGACCGTGGTACAAAGCAGGCACTTCATCTTGCACAATATCTACAACAGATGACACAATATTATCTAACGTGTAAATGCAGGAAGAGAGCGTGTTAATGCTGTTATCTACAATTGCTAGCACTTTTTCTAAATTAGCCTGATCTATAGCTCTGAGGCGGGTAGCCACCTCAATCTGGGAAGTTTTCCAGAATTCGTTATAAACTAAGCATGGGCGGAAAATCCGTTCCGCTCGCGGATTTTGCGGATTTTCGGTAAATTCGCAATCCGCGAACGCTCGCGAATTTACCAAAAATCCGCAAATTTGCACGCAGCGGATTTTTTTTTCTTGGTGATACAATTTTGCGGCGTGCGGTGTAAGTTCGCAATTGCGAACATGTAGGTGCGGCGGGCAGCAACAATCTCGCACTCGCGAAATTACAAAAATTGCAATTCTGCACAAGAAATCTACTAGCAAGCAGCATAGACCTTCTGAAAATGATGATTTTTATCAGAATAACTCCTCAGGTTGACATTTGCCTGCACTTTTTTGGATTTGAGGCCTTTTGATTTTCTTTGGATAACTTTTGGATTAGAAATCAACTTTCTCATATAAGCTTGTTTGGGGCATTACAGTTGCTGTAATGCTGTTCTGCAGAAAAACGAGTTTTGCAATAGTGAAAGCATTCAGCAGGTTCAAAAGTTCAAACTCATCATTAGTAACCATTCCCTGTAGTGCTTCCTGACAAGGGCCCCTCCAGAGTTCAGTTGCTAGTTGCAACAATTGTATGACCCTGCTCTGACCCTCACAGCAGGCTCATTGAATAGCTACAAGTAGGTCACAAAGGTCCGGGAAAAAAAATTGCACTGCAACAGAAAGCAAATTACAGATAAGGAAGCAGGTGCCAGTCTGGAATTTTAAAACAGTGACACATTAATAAATCAACCCCAAATTAATTCATGTCAGTTGAAGCAGGCAGGTGTGCTTGCTTTTTCCCCCATAATCTACAGTGATGATGAACCAGAGGGTGGCATTGATGTACCAGAGGGTAGCATGGGTGAAACAGAGGGTGGCAGGGGTGAAACAGAGGGTGCTGGGAACCTGTGATGATGAACCAGACGTAGAAACAACATAATCGTGACCGTTGCGAGCCGACATGTAAGTTCGCAATTGCGAACTGGTACAAAACCCTCGCGAACTGGCAGAAATCCTTGCGAACTGGCAGAAATCCTTGCGAACACAAAAAAAAAAAAATCCGCGAATTCACGAGAATTCGCGGATTCTGCGGATTGCGAGTTCGCAAATTCGCAAAATTCGCGAACGCCAGATTCGCAAAATTCGCCCATGCTTATTATATACAGCATATATCCATCTTTTAGATCTACCTTTAGCCGGGCCTTTAATAAAATCATTCAGATCAACATCTTCAGTCAGTTTAGATAAATGTAGTTTAACTGACGCCAAGGTAGAATGTCTGAGCCAGTTCTGACACAATTTGCCCACAGAATAGGTACTTACAGAATGGCCACTTTCAAAACAGGGATCTACCCTGATCTGTGCAAAGCCATGAGCTAAACCCAGAAAACGATGCTGGCATGAGTCAGCACGTCTGTGCCAGAGCAACCAGCCTTCGGGATCCAAACTGGATATGTTAAAGGAGGAATTCAACAACAGAGTTTGTAACCCTCTCATGGAAAATGTAGTAGTATTACTCCAACGGGAATATTCCTCTAAATCAGGATAAGAAGGAGCATTCAATTTTTTAGGAGTAGCCAATCCAAAGCATGTTGTTTGTGAAATTGTAGACTTTAAAAACAACTTATGGTTCGGGACGAGGCATGCACGGTGCACAGCCTCAGTGCCTTGCACTTGCCAGCTTTTAGAACCCCAAACTGATTTAAGGTCAATTGTATCCTTCCACAACTCGTAGCTCCCAACAGCCAACTGGTCTAGAAAGGACTTCAAATACAATAATTTAGTATCAGTAAGTCTAACTTTGGATGTGGATTTTTCACCTATTTTAAAATAAAATGAATTGGGATTAGATTGATTAAAATCTGTAAAGTAAGTGAACCTTTTCAAAAAGGTAGCAGAACTGCCTCGTATAGGAGCCGGACAGTGTTCTCAGTAGGTGTAATTTACAGTGAGTCTCCTTGTATTAGCTTTATGCAGGTAGTGATTGCCAAAATGTTGATAACAATACAAATCACTGCAATTTGCAGACTCCAAGTATAAATCTTCAGCATCAAAGGCAGCATAATATTTCAAATCAGAAAACAATGATTCAACGGCCTGAACATCCCAATCATCAGAACGTATATTTTGTTTAACTGCAACCCCCATAGACACTCTAAGCACATTAGGGACATTCATAACCTCAGTGGGCTCATGAATTTGAAATCTAACAACATTCCATACAATCCCATCTAAGACAGGCCAAGCAGTAATATTAACTAAGGCCAAGTCTCTCTTCAATCTGTGTGATGAGGAATGGGGAGCCAATGTTCCATTGATATGTCGAATGCAAGTTCTCTCCTCGACATAGTGTCCATTGACGAGATGGAAAAAATAAAACACAAAACCAATTGACATAAAAAGGTAAAGCGAAAAAAGCACCATCCAAATATAAGTCCAAGGGGGAATCAAAAAATGTTTTTTAAACAGTCTTGCCAAAACAGAAATCTTTGAAGGCTTTTTTGATGTGTGGGAAACAGTGTCAAATAAAAATCTGGATTCTGTAGCTAAGCGAGTTTGCAAATCAGGTATCGATAAGTCAGTAGGATAAGTATAGTCAGTTTTATCATGTTGAGTACCAGGCAGTATACTCAATAAAGGACTGGAACTTGCAGGCAACCCAAGAGCAACCTCAGACACAGGATTGGAAACCGGGGCCAAAACAGAAATTCTGAAAATCGAAGGACATGAGACTGCCGGTGTCATACTCTGTAATACTCTGTGTATCTTGACATTGTCAATGGAGATATACCTGTTCTCCTTACGACCTGGAAGTGGTGGTAAAATGACTGTTCTGGTGCCCTTCACTCCAAGCACTGGAACGGGGGCTCGATAAGAGGGACCAAATTCTTTCTTGTTAACAATCTTCTCACGAACCAGTTCTTCAACTTGGGGTAGCCAGCCAACTACTGGGATCTGCAACGCATCTACCACAAAGCTATCTGATCCGCACGTGCCACCTTCTACGCGGACAAAATTAACTCCAGCGCCTATCCCGCTAAAGTCGTTTTTAAACTATTGGAAGAATTACAGAGCAGTAGATCTTCCTCCTCCAGTATCACCTCTGCCCAACATTGCGAAGATCTTGCTACGTTTTTTGTTGAGAAGATGCAAAAAATCTATAAATCATTTCCAAAGACCGCCTCTGCTCCACTCAACCCCCTTAACTCCATCAGCAGCGGCACCATGTTGATGTCCATACCCGAAATCTCACAGGAGGATCTTGCGGAAATTTGCATAAAAATCAAATCTGGTTCCCCTGCAGACCCGATGAGACCAGCGCAATTCGTCGAATCACTAGATTTCTTCCTGCCTTCCTTGGCGTCCATACTAAATCTCTCCTTCTCCTCGGCCACTGTCCCGGCGGCATGGAAGCAGCCTTGGGTTTCCCCTATTATCAAAAAGCTGACTCTTGACCCCTCCAAGTTAGAGAATTTTAGACCAATTTCATTGCTCCCATGGACATCTAAACTTGCAGAGGCCCACGCTAACATCATCCTATCCCAGCACATGGATCATAATAACATCCTAGACCCATCCCAAAATGGTTTCCGGCCGGGACACAGCACCGAATCCGCCCTCTTGGCCACGTCGGAGCATCTACGAACGATACTGGACGCCGGTCAAAGTGCTGTGCTGATTCTGTTAGACCTCAGCGCAGCCTTTGACACGGTCTCTCATAACATCCTTCTAGATCATTTGGCCAATGTAGGAATCTCAGGTCTTGCCCTGGAGTGGTTTTGCTCCTTCTTGAAAGACAGATCATTCAGGGTGTCTGCCCCTCCTTTTCTCTCCGAACCACACCCCATTGGACAGGGTGTCCCTCAGGGCTCTGCTCTTAGCCCATCTCTTTTTAACCTATATGTACAACCAATCGCTGCAGTAGCTAAAGCATGGGACCTCTCCATAGTGGCTTACGCAGATGATACGCAGCTTGCCATCACTCTTACTGAAGGCCCTTCCACCACGGCCTCAAGATTTAGAGATGGTCTAGCTGCCGTAGCCCAGTGGATGACAGACAACTGCCTGCAGCTCAACGCAGGAAAGACGGAGGTGCTGCTCCTCGGTAAGAACACCAATTACTGGAACGAGCACTGGTGGCCTTCGTCACTTGGCACTATCCCACCTCCTAAATCCCTGGTTAAAAACCTTGGTGTGTGGATGGACTCCGCACTCAGCTTCCAGACCCACACAAAAAAAGTGGCAGCTACATGTGTGGGCCTGTTAAGGAATCTCCATCCTATACTTGGATTCTTCGATCCCAAAACTCGCCAGCTGATTATCCAAGCTACAATCCTCTCCCGCTTGGACTACGCTAACGTACTGCTACTGGGCGCAAACAAAGCGGAAACTGCACGATTGCAATGCGTGCAGAACACTGCGGCTAGAGCATTAGTGGGTCTCCCCCGCAGATGCTCAGCCAGAGCCACTATTCGGAAACTGCATTGGCTACCCATTGAATCACGTATCCAGTTTAAAACACTCATTATGATTTTCAAGATACTTAAAACTGGTCGCCCAGAATTACTTCGCCCACTTTTAACACCTTATGTGCCACAACGCAACCTTCGCTCTTTAGGGCAACATCTTCTGACTGTCCCTCGGACGAGACTTGCCCGCACTGGTGGACGCTCCTTTAAAGTGCTGGGAGCCAAGCTCTGGAACACCCTCCCTCTGCACATCCGCTCCCTGAATAACTTGACTGCCTTTCGCAAAGCTGTCAAAACACATCTGTTCCCCTTTCCTTAAACCCCCTAGCTCCTTCCTTTTCTTCTCCCTCAGGTGCTGACTTGGGTCTCTTAGCGCCGGGACGCCTCTTTGCTGGGGCAGCTGTCGCGCTCTACCAAAAGCTAACATAACATAACATCATCCGAGGTGGAGGGTAAATGTTCCTTTTCAAGACTGTCTCTTGTCTTTTGTAGAACCTGTAAAACATTGAAATGTTCATCTATGTCAAAGGAGGGAGCTTGAGCCACCGAGTCTAGACCGTCAAGGTCCGGGACATACATCTTGATACCAAAGAGCATTTCGTATGGGGTCCGCCCACCCAGAGACCTTCTAGGGAGATTATTAAGAGCACGCTGCACGCCATTGAGATGGGCCAGCCAATTCCTGCCAGTGCCTATAACTCGAGTCGTCAAAGACTGCTTTAACTCTCGTTTCATCCGTTCCACAACATTATTACCCTGAGGTCTGTATGGAGACGAAAACTTGACTTGGACCCCAACAAAGTCATGGCATCCTTATTCGCCTTAGAGGCGAAAGCCGGACCCTGATCCAAATGGAAGGTACCACAGGCAAAAATCCCTACAAAGATACGCAAGTCTCTTATGACAGTCAGTGAATCAGCGCTGCGTTGAGGCCAGACCCACACAAAGTGTGTGAATGAATCAACTGCTACTAAGATGTACTTATACGCAGTATCAGAAGAAAAGGGACCACAGTGATCTAAATAAACACACCCAAGGGGTTTATTAGAAATGTACAACTGTGACTGGGGCGGACGCGCAGCAGTTGAAGACTTAATCTGCTGGCAAATGTCACATTGAAGGATATAATCACGCGTCTGTTTTTTTACAGCCCCGCCACCAAAAACGCTGTTGTAACTGAGCTACAGTAGCCGAAGCACCCACATGCACAGACGCAACACCTTCATGGGCTGTGGTAATCAGTGTAGGTCTGCGGTCCGCGTTGGGAAATAACCTCTCACCAACGTCAGGTATTTTCACATAAGGAACTTTATCAGGACTTAAGTGGTGTGAATACTTCAAAGGGAATCCTTTTGGATATTTACCTCCCTTCTTAGTTGCAGCAACAGCTGCCAAGATATCATCATCAATCTTACTTTTGGAACGTGTAACTGCTGCAACCAAATATGTCGATACCGCTGATTTCGCTGCCTCATCGGCAAGCGAATTGCCAACAGCGTGGACTCTCACGCGCTGATGACCGAGAGTATGAATCACAAACACGAGGGGCAACTGCTCTTTAAGCTCAGCCACTCAGACCCAGATCATTTTATGCTTTATTGTGCTATCCTTGGAATCACGAAAATCATTCTGAATCCAAAAGAACAGGTTTTCATTGTAAGACTGGACACAGTAGTAAGAATCACTCACAGTAAGAGTTGTCACACCAGGATCAGCGTACTCCAATGCAGGCATCAGAGCACGAAGCTCTGCCAATTGTGCGGTGCAGTCTCCTAGAGTCTGTTTGTGCACGACTCTGGATTTGAACTCATCATTCACCATGGCATCTACCACAATAGTACAATCGGAAACGTATGCGTGTTTAGACCCATGTGCAACCTGCGTTTAACCATCAGTGTATATGATGCAATGGAAGTCCTCCAAAGGCCGCATAGCCAAAGGGGCAGGATGAACAAATTCATACTGCCAAAACTCCTGTGACTGTAAGGAGGCATCAAAAATAAACGTGACATCCGGAGACAAGAATGATGCTGCCCATTGTATGCACTGAGGGTGCAAAGCTTTAGAATTTGGCACACTGGCTTTCGTTACTGCCTCTAATGCAGGAAACGTGGTTACAATCAACATGCATTTTCCCTGCGACAGTGCACGTTCCTTGAGAATCACCATTTGCACTGCTGTCAAAACTTTTTCCACAGAGGAAAACCAAAGTGTGACTTGTAAGCAATAGGTACTGTGCCTCCTTCATTAAAAGTAAGGTACGTGAAACCCACCGCCCCAGGGATGATTCATTCACCAGGTTGGTGTGGTTATCATGAGTGAGTAAGAATTTAGATTCTAAAAGATCAGCCTGCAGAGATTGCAAAATAGCTGAATATTCCGGCAGCCATCAAGATTTGGCATACAAAGGCTTGATACGTTGGGCATATTCAGGAATATATGTACGCCCAAAATTCAAAAATCCCGGCAAGGACTGTCATTTTTTCCGAGTTGTAGGAGTGCACAGTTGTGCGCATTTCTCCAAGAAGTAAGGAGCCAATCCTCTACCTTCATTGTTGAGCTCGTAGCCCAGGAACAACACTGTGTACTCTGCAATGTGAGACTTTGCAAAGTTGAATTTGTAACCAAAGTCCGCAAAGTTACAAATTATGTGGTCAACGCGACACAGATGTGCCCAAAGCTCGTCGTCTGTGAGATAAATGTCATCCACATACGAACACGCATCAGCGTCTATCCTCTCTAAGAGAGAGACTATACGGGCAGCAAACACACCCAGACTATTCTTATAGCCCATCAGTAATCTTTTATACTGGCGCTGTTTGCCACCACTGGTAAAACTGGTCCACTGGGAACCCAGTCCGTCCAAATTGTGGGCAAAAAAAACTTTGAATATGTCAAGCATGGTTTTAAACCGCTTACGCACAAGACCATCAACAAGAGCAGAGCAGTGTGTATTCGGTACTGCACAGGTATGGCAATGAGAGTTCAAATGCCGGTAATCCAATACAAAATGGTACAAGCCGTCAGGCTTGGTCACAGTAAAAAGAGGGTTATTCATTGGTGACACACAAGTTTCAATCACACCTTGATTTTCCAATTGTTCAAGGATTTCCACGACGGAAGCCTTAGCTTCATGTCGGATGGGATATTGAGGTTGAGGCTGTGGCATAGACCGTAAAGGAATTTCGTGGTGTTGGGAAAATTTAACCTAACCACACTGTGTATGGTACAGAGCTGGCGCAAGAGCCTTAGCCCACTCTTCTGCAAAATTCAGCGCATGCTCTTTCGAGACTGTGTGCGAAAAACTAGGGAGGATCACCTCCTCCCCTCTCGGCACTGCGAGCACAAAAGGTGGGGGCCAGTCAGCCTCCGTTAACAAAATGTCATATGTAGTCGTAAGATGTTCCCAAAATACCCCTTTGATGGTACGCTGTATGTCACCTTCAATAAAAAGGACTATGTTATAAAGTCTATCAGGGGGAGCTACTCTAGTATCAGCTGTCTCCACAACAACATATTGGTCAGTCGCTGTCACCTTCAGTAGCGGACGCAGGGCCTCTCGCACTATGGTAATCTCCACCACGCTGTCCAGCAAGGTCAGAGCCCATGTCTGATTCCGAAGCTGCGATCTCACTATCTGTGGCATATCTCGCTGTTAAAGTGGCAACTTTCTTTTCCTGAAACTGGGGTCTCTTCGGTGTTGAATCGTCCTGCTTGCCTTTACTGTCTTTCGGGTGGGGCTGGTCGCGTCCCTGCTGGCCACCCCAACCTCTGCCGCCTCCTCCACCACCGGTCGATGAGGCCAATGTTTTCTGAAAAGAACGAGGAGAGTGTTGTTCAGAAACCTGAAAACGATCAGGTGATTTTATCATCGTGCGATCGCACAAGTCATAAATACGTTCTGTAGACGCAGGCACCGGTGATGCAGGACAAGTCTCCAGTTTCTGCTGTTGTTGTTGTTTACCCTGTTTTTGTTTTTCCGGCCAATTTTGTTTTTTGGTCTTGGGCTGTTCGTCAGTCCCTGACTTCGGCCCTTGTGGTTGTTTTTTCTCTTTAGTAGAAAATGGCTTGACTCCCAAACTATTGCGGCCCACGGTCTTATAAGCCGCCACAATAATTCTCGGTAACTGACTGGGTTTGTCGGCATCGGGCACAGCCTGCAAAGCATTAGACACCTGAAAGCTCACAGCATCTCCCTTGACATTCGCAAGTCCGAGATCGGAAACTACGTCAAAACTGCCGCAAAGGCGCATACCCAATTCAACTGCTGCCTCAGGTCCGTGCTCATCCTGAATCCGCTTAACGACCGTCGGAAGGACAGTCAATGATGGTGTGCCGAAGCACCTCGTATACACTGCCGCAAAGATCTTACCTCATGACTCACAGTCACCAGCTTCTGGCATCAAGTCTTTAGGCATGCTAATTGTCAGAATTCTGTGTTTTTCATCAGGAGTCGTGTTAGGAAATACCGCTTCCAGCTGGTCAAACTTCTTGGCAAGCCAGAACAGAAAATCATCCTTATTCTGGGGGCGCTTCCCCATCACAGCGTTGACCAGCACAGGGTTAAGCTTCATTCCGCCCTGTCCTGCTGGAAGCGCTGCACCACCCTGGGCCCCGCCCGGGAGATTGCGGGTAATGTATTGCACTAATGATCTGATTACATTAATCGCGACTGTATGTAACAGCCGCAAATCAGCAACGGCAACCGCTCCATGTCCAGGATGCGGTGTAAATCCAGCCAAAACAGGCCATGCAGCGCCTGGAAATGACAAAGGACCTAATCTCGGTGCTGTCAAGGAGTGGGGTAGGGCGCCATTAAACTAAACTCGGTGTTGCCAAGTGTTAAGCGGAACCTCCTGTGTCCTACACGGAGCATATTTATGTGGCACAACCGTGGGAGTGTACGTGTCGAACACAGTAGTTTTTGCATTCACAGCCGGGAAGGTCACCCACGAGTAAAATATTTCGTAAAGGTAAGCCACTTCCGCACTCACAACCATGATCACAGCCATGCCATCCACGGGGACATTAAGAGTCTGCAAATGATTGCGCACCGCAATGCGACTATGTTGCGGAATGTCCACTGCGGCCATAGTGACACAGAAAGAAAAAGGTGCAATAAAAAGTACGTAGTACAACTTGGTAGTAATTCAAGGAAACAGTTTTGAAAGCATCAAGCTTGAAAATACCTATTTAAGTATAGGTAGGTTTGTCGGACACCACTGTTTTCCGGAAACAATAGCGAAGGTTGTTAAGGACCGATATAAGTACTACTCAAGTGTCATGTAATAAGACCACCAACGATTGGGTGCCATGTCGCATGGATCCTGCTCTCACACAGAACTGTGCATAGAGACTTAGAACCTCAGTGAATTCGGGTGTGCCAAAACTCACCTTAGTATCCAAAATCCCCTACCAGACTAGCAATCATGTCTCATTGGTTCTTACCAACCCCCAAGGATTTAGACAAACCAGAACATGGAATGAGAACACCTCAGGTAACGTGGAACACATGAACACTCTTTGTTATACTAACATATCAATCCAGAACGAGGAGTCAATGAGGACACGTGCGAGTTTGAAATGTTTATTTCTAATGTAGTCTTCTAAAATGCTGTATCTTAGCTAATACAAGCAAAGTTAATATTAGGAACAAGGTTAACAGCATGGTTACTATTCCATAAAATACAAAGGGTGAAAGCATGTTAAAATGCTAAAGGAAAAAGGTCTAAATAGAACCTCAGTTTACCCTCCCTAGCTAGTATATTATATTATATCTACAGAAGGTCTCTTTGGGTTTAAAAGGGCGGGCCCATACCTTTGGGTTCAGCAGAAATGGATCACACCATCTCCTGCACCAACTCTCTGCATATTCATCAAGTGTGTGTCTCATGCTCTGTGCAGTGCATTATTAATCGCGCCTAAACCCAAAGTTGGCCACAGCTGCATCCATATTATGTCTACTCAGTGCGCTGATCAATCCAAACAACAAGCGCTGTGTTGAAATAACCTTGAAGGCCTCGGCACTCACTGTACAGACATAGCTTACCAAGCAAGGCTGATATTATAAGCAAACATGTTATTATCGTGTGAAGCAAAATATCCAACTAGGCAAAAAGCTTTAATAACAAAATGTGTTGTGTGCAGAGGCAGCAGAAAAGGAAAATGGTGTTTAAACTTCTAACAAGCTCATGCTAACATAACACAGTTCAAAGGTGAAACCAAAACACAAGACAGCACGGTTTCCAGCTCTTATACCTCCAATATTTTACCTTGGTAGGCGATGTTTCTAAGCAAATCACTTAATCCTGCCGCCTCTATTTTGTAAGTAGTGCGCCACGTGCTGCTTCCTCCCCATGTAGTTCATATGTAATCGATTGACCAATGTTGTATTTTACAATGCTCTCCAAGTTTTTTAATTACCTTAAACTTGATTTGTCCCCTGTTCTATCTCATTATACAGATATCTCAACCATGAGACATACTGGTCACCACAAGCTGTTTATTCCTGCCCATGCTCTATACCAGATGGTGGTCAACCACTGAACATACCAGATCCACTGACTGCTCTCCATATGCTATCAGATCAAGGCCAGGAGTTTCTAAATGAAGTGAGTGACCAATCTCTGCCTAACATTTGTATAATGCAATTCTATTTCCTATTTTGCTTGCCAAATATAATCTCTGATGATTGATTTTCAACCCCAATCCTATAGAGAACAAATGTTTTTATTGACATTAAAATTAATCTTGGACATATGTACAACATATACATTTGTAACTTTTTTTTCAGTTTGCAGAATGTTACATAAATCAGCAGCAAATTGCTGAGGTTGAAAAAAAGTATATCATCCTCTTCCAGCTAATTACACCGATGTCTCAAATATGTCATTTACTAGTTGTCTGAACCAAGGAGATTCACAAATTTTTAACGGGTATTGTTAAGGTAAACACTCAATATAAGTAGTCGACGAAGTTAAAAAGTAACTGATATAAGTACTTGAGGGGTTTTTGGTATCAAATAATCTCGAATTCACACTTGTATGGATGAGTCTGATACAGGGTGGATCTCTGTATAATTAATGGATGATTAGGTATTAGGATGCCATACAAAGCTACCAACCTTCTTACTTTTTCTCTCAAAGGGTTCCAAATTGGGGACGAATATTAGGAGGTGCAGTAGAGGTTGAGGGTAATGCTCCACTGGTACTTGGGCCTTCTCATGAAGCAGAAGGAGCCTCTCTCAATATCCTTAACTCTTCCCTTACAAAGTTGACTGGATTCTTAGTCTGCATGTCCTTCCGCATACTTGCAGGTCCACACCAGTACTCTTTATTGGGGTCTCCTCTTGAAAGCAGTCTTGCATATCCGGCAAGTAACAAACCAAAGCGGAGTTCTAAGTTGTGAACTCTGTTGGCCACAGTGTTTATCCAAGGTAGGCATAGCAGCCTACATATTCAATACTTCCAATTAAATGCATTAGAAATAAAATAGCTCATTTACAAGCCCCTTGCGCCACCATTGCGTCACTTTCAACATGAGAAAAGTAACACAAAAGTGGCACAGGTGTTTTGTAAATAAGCCCTAAAAAATATTGTCCTGCATAATGACGTCATCTCTCACCTAATTCTGTCTCATCTGTGAATCATTTTAAAGACCTGATCATCTGTAATATAAATATGACGCACTAGGCACTTTTATACAAACACTGTTTGAATGCAAGCCTATAACATCAGTGAAATCTAAAAAATTAAAAAAATAGAAAATATTGTCAAGTGTTACTTTGACTTGTAATGTGTGACCTCATTTAGTCACATTGATCTAATTTAAAACACTAATTTTCTTTTTTGTTTTGTAGATTAACTACACTACTTCTATTGAAGGCCATACTAAATGTTTTTGTTATATTGTTTTGTTAAAGTTATGGTTCTAGTTATTTATTGTATTGTTATCATTTAGTTATACTTCCAGTTATTTATTGTTGTAATAAAAGTTAATTAAAAAAGTACTTATGTCTTTTTTTCTGTGGGGGAGTAGTCCACAATAGAAATGATATTTATTATTTGAAGTATAGTTCTGAGGCTAGTTCTTCACCAGATCTTTACCAGAGTGTATAGCTACAAGTTACAGTTCTAATTCAAAAGAATAAAAAGTACAACGTCATTAGCAACATAGTGTGGAGAACTTCTAACCTCTGTGCTCACGTAAGTGTGAAATGAACTGTTACTATAATAACAGGCAGAAAGCTGTTTGGGGGTAGGTTTAAAAGTTACTGGTTGTACGGAAACCGTTATATTTACCCTGGATCATGACATGACAGAAAGGAAAGCAAAGTAAAACAAAAAAAACTGTGTATCAGATTTACAACCCCCTTGCACCACTTTCACATCCAACCCCCCTTACAAAATTACAAGTCTGTGAGCCTCAACAACCCCCCTCAAGCTCCGGGAATCACCACCCCCGGGAATTTGTGTATTACAGGAGGCAGACTGCGTGGCCCTCGACCTGGTGACCTTGAGGTCCCTGGAAACTACTACGACCGGCTTCTGCAGTGTCCCGGGGTGCCTACCCCCCTTTTCTGCTGTTTGCTTTGACAGTAACTAAATAAGAAAATAACTGCCAATACTGTACAATGATTTCCTTTTCTAAATAAATGTTCACTAAATGACACAAAACAAAAAGTGACATTGACTCCTTTTTCTGTCAGAATTTATAAAAAATGAAAATATATTTATTCGAGTATCATACTTTCCTTATTCAAAAAGCTATCACATATATATATATATATATATATATTCATATATATATATATATATATATATATATATGTGTGATCGCTTTATAGTTATCTGCAAAATACTTACATTTTCTTTGAAAATGCATTCTTAGTGAAGACATATGCTTTAAAAAAATCTATATATTTTTTGTCGTTTTATACACACATACATTTAAATCTCAGTATATCAGTATATATATATATATTCGAGTATCATATATTCACTGAAAAAACCATAGGTTTCACACCAGTTATAGTTAGGTGGAAATTTTACTCGCATAAAACCATTGAAATTCCCACGTTATAGTTAGTTGGACTCACTATAACTTGCGCGTGCAATGCACTGCTGATGATGTCACATATTACATTACTCATGACATGGTCAGTGACATCACTCATGACATCACTGATGACATCTCATCTCATCTGTGAGTGGTTGCGCATGTTAGCGATTGCTCTCAATGAGAAACTACCAGTTTGCGATGAGAAAGCTGCCGCTTGAGTAATAATCTACTCGAGCAGCAGAAAACTACAGCTCGCACTGTGCACTCAGCATTTAAAAAAACCTTTGAAATTCACTCAAAAAACTATAGGTTTTAGGGGTGTTATACTTAGCTGGACATTTCCCTCATACAAAACCATTGAAATTGCTCCTATATAGTTAGTTGTACTAACTATGGATTGATTCCTTAAGAACTGCAATAACCATAATGCAATCGGCATACACCCTTGGTTCGGGACCAATCAAGGTACTTAATCAACTGCCAACTGCCGGTCCATGCAATGCCATTACCTGGAAAGAAGGGCGGGATGTTGCCCGAAACGCGTAGGAGATTGATGGCTAAAGGCTTTTTTGTGCAGAAGGATGTTGTTTTTCGAGCTGCCATGCAGAAATAAAAGAATGCAACACCATATGTGGGCCTCCAAGTTTGGGTGTTTTAATATGGAGTATATATATATATATATATATATATCCAAAAAGCTGCTTGCAAAGATCGGGTGCAGCGACGAATTCCCAGCCAGCACCAAGGAAGCAGACACGAGCCCAGAGTATGTGCAAAAAAGCAAGTAGCGTTTATTCTTTCATGAGTCCGCCATAACGCGTTTCACCACCGGAGTGGCTTGATCACATGATATATATATTCAATACAAAGAAATGAAGTTGCTGCACGCTTCTTGGATTTCACGCAGTTATTTTATTCCAAACGTGACACAAAACTCCAACGCGTTTCGAACAGTAGTTCCTGTTCACGGTAGTATTTGTGAATAGTCCCATTTCCATTTCTATATTTATACAGGTGCACACCCCTTCCACTACCTAGCTGACACGCACGACCCCCAATGTGCAATGCATGAAAATTGCTACTCGAGCTATAGAATTTGCTATAACTACAAGGTCCAGCATGCCCCAGGTAGTGAAAGGGGTGTGCACCTGTATAAATATGGAAATGGAAATGGGACTATTCACAAATACTACCGTGAACAGGAACTACGGTTCGAAACGCGTAGTAGTTTTGTGTCACGTTTGGAATAAAATACCTGCGTGAAATCCAAGAAGCGTGCAGCGACTTCATTTCTTTGTATTGAAGTAATCTGAGACACTGTCCTGGTCGCAACGCTGGCACCCACTGGACTGCGCTCCCGCTGTGACAGAACAATTTGTTCATTCATGTATATATATATATATATATATATATATATATATATATATATATATATATATATATATATATATATATATATATATATATTCACTGAAAAAAACATAGGTTTCACTAAAAAAAAAACATAGGTTTCAGGCCCTATATAGTTAGGAATTAACATTTAAAAAACCTTTGAAATTCACTCAAAAAACTATAAGTTTTAGGGGTGTTATAGTTAGCTGGACATTTCACTCATACAAAACCATTGAAATTGCTCCTATACAGTTAGTTGTACTAACTATATTTCGCGCACCCGCAATCCACTGCTGATGATGTCACATATTACATCATTCATGAGATGGTCAGTGACATCACTGATAACATCTCAAATGACATCACTGATGTTTGGGGTTTTTTGATGCTTTTGCTAAGGGCCTTAGTGGGGTTGGATGGCTCGGGCAGGGATCGGGGGGAAAGGAGGTTGGTGGGTAGGCACCATCACCAGGGTCAGGATTGACCCTTTTGCTCATGACAGGGGATGGGTGCTGTGGAGGGGGGTTGGACTGCAGAGTGTGGGGTCGGGTCTCGGAGAGAGATGTGGGGTGGGGTCCAAGCTACTGGTCGGGGGCAGTTGGTGTGGGCAGGTGATCACCAGATGACTTTGCATTACAAAAAAAATTCATATATATATATATATATATATATATATATATATATATATATATATATATATATGTGTGATCGCTTTATAGTTATCTGCAAAATACTTAAATTTTCTTTGAAAATGCATTCTTAGTGAAGACATATGCTTTAAAAAAATCTATATATTTTTTGTCGTTTTATACACACATACATTTAAATCTCAGTATATCAGTATATATATATATATTCGAGTATCATATATTCACTGAAAAAACCATAGGTTTCACACCAGTTATAGTTAGGTGGAAATTTTACTCGCATAAAACCATTGAAATTCCCACGTTATAGTTAGTTGGACTCACTATAACTTGCGCGTGCAATGCACTGCTGATGATGTCACATATTACATCACTCATGACATGGTCAGTGACATCACTCATGACATCACTGATGACATCTCATCTCATCTGTGAGTGGTTGCACATGTTAGCGATTGCTCTCAATGAGAAACTACCAGTTTGCGATGAGAAAGCTGCCACTTGAGTAATAATCTACTCAAGCAGCAGAAAACTACAGCTCGCACTGTGCACTCAGCATTTAAAAAACCTTTGAAATTCACTCAAAAAACTATAGGTTTTAGGGGTGTTATACTTAGCTGGACATTTCCCTCATACAAAACCATTGAAATTGCTCCTATATAGTTAGTTGTACTAACTATGGATTGATTCCTTAAGAACCGCAATAACCATAATGCAATCGGCATACACCCTTGGTTCGGGACCAATCAAGGTACTTAATCAACTGCCAACTGCCGGTCCATGCAATGCCATTACCTGGAAAGAAGGGCGGGATGTTGCCCGAAACGCGTAGGAGATTGATGGCTAAAGGCTTTTTTGTGCAGAAGGATGTTGTTTTTCGAGCTGCCATGCAGAAATAAAAGAATGCAACACCATATGTGGGCCTCCAAGTTTGGGTGTTTTAATATGGAGTATATATATATATATATATATATATATATATATATATATTCAATACAAAGAGATGAAGTTGCTGCACGCTTCTTGGATTTCACGCAGTTATTTTATTCCAAACGTGACACAAAACTCCAACGCGTTTCGAACCGTAGTTCCTGTTCACGGTAGTATTTGTGAATAGTCCCATTTCCATTTCTATATTTATACAGGTGCACACCCCTTCCACTACCTAGCTGACACGCATGACCCCCAATGTGCAATGCATGAAAATTGCTACTCGAGCTATAGAATTTGCTATAACTACAAGGCCCAGCATGCCCCAGGTAGTGAAAGGGGTGTGCACCTGTATAAATATGGAAATGGAAATGGGACTATTCAGAAATATTACCGTGAACAGGAACTACGGTTCGAAACGCGTAGTAGTTTTGTGTTACGTTTGGAATAAAATACCTGCGTGAAATCCAAGAAGCGTGCAGCGACTTCATTTCTTTGTATTGAATTAATCTGAGACACTGTCCTGGTCTCAACGCTGGCACCCACTGGACTGCGCTCCCGCTGTGACAGGACAATTTGTTCATTCATGTATATATATATATATATATATATATATATATATATATATATATATATATATATATATATTCACTGAAAAAACCATAGGTTTCACTGAAAAAAAAACATAGGTTTCAGGCCCTATATAGTTAGGAATTAACATTTAAAAAACCTTTGAAATTCACTCAAAAAACTATAAGTTTTAGGGGTGTTATAGTTAGCTGGACATTTCACTCATACAAAACCATTGAAATTGCTCCTATATAGTTAGTTGTACTAACTATATTTCGCGCACCCGCAATCCACTGCTGATGATGTCACATATTACATCATTCATGAGATGTTCAGTGACATCACTGATAACATCTCAAATGACATCACTGATGTTTGGGGTTTTTTGATGCTTTTGCTAAGGGCCTTAGTGGGGTTGGATGGCTCGGGCAGGGATCGGGGGGAAAGGAGGTTGGTGGGTAGGCACCATCACCAGGGTCAGGATTGACCCTTTTGCTCATGACAGGGGATGGGTGCTGTGGAGGGGGGTTGGACTGCAGAGTGTGGGGTCGGGTCTCGGAGAGAGATGTGGGGTGGGGTCCAAGCTACTGGTCGGGGGCAGTTGGTGTGGGCAGGTGATTACCAGACGACTTTGCATTACAAAAAAAATGACTAGCTTAGGAATAGCCTCAATTAACATCTGTGGGCTGAATAATTATTGAAAGAGACAAAGTGTGAATATAGATTTGCAGTTTTTAAATGCTGACATCATTTTCTTTTAGGAAACCCATGTAGAGGGATCCCAAAAACGTCTACTAGAATTATCAGGGTATCAAGTCATTTCCAGGACTCTGCAAGGGACCTGTACAGGAGGGCTAGCAATCCTGGCCCGTAAGAGCAAGATTCAACATATTAAAACCAGGGCAGATAATTATGGTAGATGGGATTTTGCAGAATTCATACATAAAGGAGGCTCTTTTGCACTTTGTTCCATGTATGGTCCAGTCATCGACGATGCTATCTTATTAGATTGGATATGTGCTGAACTAGCTGGGTGAGCGTTCTCTCTCGTTGTTTGTGGGGATTTTAATATAAATATTAAAGGGGACGTCCTGAGGACAAGTGCAGCAATTTATGGTAAACCAAGGTTTTTCAGTCATTACACACACTTTGTAAAAAAAAAAAACTCATGGGCTCTATGATTTTTAGATGGAAAAGGAACCTACTGATCCCGGCTTCACATATTATTCCACGCCTCACAAAGTTCATGCCCGCCTTGCCTATTTTTTTATACCTTGTGTGTGGCTGCATGTTTCTAGTATTTTTAAATATCCTCGAGTGACGTCTGACCACAATCCACTAGTGCTAGAGGTTGATATCCAAGCAACCACACAAACTAATAGGTCCCTATTGTTTGAGTGAGGTTTGTTGTTAGATGAAGATTATCTTTCACATATGAGGAAGTGGATTCCATGATTTATAGCTGAAAATTTGGGGACTCCCTCCATTGGCATTGTATGGGATACATTCAAGGCTGGAATCAGGGGAAACTGCAAGGTTAAGCTAGAAGAGACAGAAAAGGTAGAAACAGCGCCTGTAGGAGCTCTATCAGGCTCTTTCACGGGCCAAGGCTGGCCTTTTGGACTCAGTCTTGGCTGGTTTAGATATAGAGGAAGCCCAGCTTCGGGTTATACTTGCTAAATTTGCAATTGGGAACATCTCCACCAAGAAGGCGGCAGATTAGTATACAGTATGGAAAAATAAAACATAGGAATTGAATGATAAGATGGGGTACACATTAGCATTTCCTGCCAGGCAACAAGTGGCTTTTGGTGAGATTAAACAGATCCAAGACCCTGAATATTGTCTTATCTCTAATGTAGGTGGGATACGTTCTGCCATCCAGAGATACTATCAGCAACTCTATACTGAATAGAAGATAAACTCAAACGAAATAGAACCATATCTAGAGTTTACAGCTATAGAAGCATTGGATGGGGAAGATAGGGACCTCTTGGATCAGCCTATATCTGCAGAAATTATTACACTTACAATTTCTGGGCTGTCATCTGGTAAAGCTGCAGGGGTAGATTTAATTCCTGGGGAGTTTTAAAAAATTGTTTGCTACTACCCTTAGCACATTTATGCTTGAGGTTTTTTTATGATTCAGAAGGGTATCCCCTTCCAGAATCATGGGCATCTACAAGGATTGTGGTTTCACTAAAAAGGGTGAACCAGTAGAAGACCTAGGATCATACCGTCCAATTACTTTAATTAATTGTGACACATAAAATGCTGCCAATATATTTGCCTCACGGTTGTCAGGGATTATAATGAAAATTGTGTCACCCGTACAAAATGGTTTTATCCATGATTTAGGAATAACAGATCACATTCCACGGGTGATTACTTTATTTGATGTAGCTAAAACCCAGGAAGATCCCATGGTGTTTTGTTATTAGACACTGAGAAAGACTTTGATAGGGGCTCTTGGCCCTGTCTCTGAGCAATTTTCGAAAAGAAGGGTATGGGGCATAAGTGTATTGGTTGGATTAAAATGTTATGTATCAAACCTATGGCTAAAATCTCATTAATAGGGGGAGAGTCAGAGATAGTAAAAATGTGTCGGAGGTCAGGGCAGGGGTGCCTGTGCTCTCCCCTACTTTTTGCCATTTATATAGAACCTTTGATCCACCGAATTAAAAGTAACGCTCTAATCTTGCTGATTTCCACTTTCACTAAAAGATTGACATATGCAGACCTTACAATAGTCACTCCAGACCCCTCCTTGGCAGTCAAGGAGATCGAAGCTGAGGCCGAATCGCGGGATACTGACTTAATCGAGATAATACGCCGATTCTAATTGAAGATAGTACACAATGTGAGGACACACGGTTTGTATCAGATGCAGTTTATTTGGGTATCAATATCAATACAGATACGGAAAAAACAGTTTAGGGTAATCAGGGGCCGTTAATTAACAAAAAGAACCTGAATTACTTAGATGGAACGATCTTAGATTGACTTTGATCGGTAGGAGTATTCTCATTAAAAATGATGTTTCTCCCTATTTTTTCAGAGCCATACCACTGAAGGTGAATAACACGTGTTTTAAGCTGCTTGATAGCATGATTGGGAGGTTTTTATGGGCCTACGCTGGACCCGGAGGGCTTTGAAGTTCCTTTCCCTTTCAAGAGTGCGGGGGTTGGGTGTTCCAAATTTTAGGTTGTATTATTGGAGCTCTGCCCTTCAACAAATAATTCCCTTATTGTTTGATACAACTCAGAGAGGATGTGGCTAATACTATACCGTGATGTTTTGAGCTGACCCTTGGGGACGTGGTCCGTGGATCCTTGTTTTGACAGCTTCAAATTTGGTTATTTTAAGAAAGTCAGGTTCAAGACCCTATTATATGCAGCTCGGGTTTGGACCACTGTCCAAAAAAACTTGGGATTGGTTGTTTTTTGTTTTTATACTCCACTCAAGGATAATCCCCTCATACCAGACATATTTCATGATCCTCACATTAAGCGGTTGGGGAAGAATAATGGCCCATATATTCTTCGGGATGTCTTTGACGACAAAGGTTTTGCTACTTTTGATTCTGTGAAGACAAAAATTTTATTAGGAAATAATGAATTCTTCACATTTTTGCAAATCAGAGATTTGGTTGGATAAAAGGTGGAGGGGGAGGGTTTAATAGGGTCGAACTGGTGGAGTTGTTGAGGGGTAGTAGGCCCCTGATCAGAAGGGTTTTTAAACTGTTAAATGATAGGGTGGGAGACGATATTGGGAAGCATGTAGCCCGCTTGCAGGGATGCTTGAAAACAACAGAGGGGGATAGTCTCCTTTCTCTTGAACTAGCTTGTTCAACGATGTTATCTGCCAACTTTAGAGACATTATTACAAGAACTGGTTTAATTTATATATAACACCAGCCAAACCTCACATATTACATCACTCATGACATGGTCAGTGACATCACGATGACATCACTGATGATATCTCAAATGACATCACTGATGACCTTGTGATGTAGACAGGATCCCAGTGTTACTCCAGGAATAGCTTTCACCTGGTAAATCCTGGAGAATTTCTCTTACTCCCACCTCCTCTTATCCTGCCATTTTTTCTTAAAGTACCCACGTTTTATGTATCTTGTCTTAATGCACGTACAGAGTATGTCACTTCCTGCCACAAGGCTGATTTCTGTGTTTCACTGCGGGTGAATGGAGGCAGTCAATGTAGTTTATTTGAAGTATTGTACAACAAATTTCACTACAAACATTGTCTCCTCCACAGTAAAATGTCTTCTTCTCTTCAGACCTTCTAGACTACATCCTGGAGGATATTGCGGTTCTTGGTAGCTGCATAGTTACAAAGACCAGGAGCATAAGTCATAGCCTAGGGTGGTCTGTATGTGAATGGTTATCATGTGTGAGTAATGTATGTCAGTTATATATTTTTTGCCTTTTCCCCCATTCAATGCACATAGGTGGTGGAGGTTTTCACCTCGGAGATGACGTTCCGCCCTACTGCGGCCACAAATTAGGTTGTCGGTGGCTCCACCCCCTGAAATGAGATAGATGGAGAAATGTAAATCTGCATCGCAGTGTAAATTCACATTTTGGAATGCTGAATAACAAAAAATGTTTGATTTACACCTGGGTGTAGTACTAATTTACAGATAAGTACATTTGCACATGTTTATTTTCCTTTTCTGAATCAGACCCGTTGATTTTTTTACTCCTTCTTCGTCTCACCACTGCCCTGTCATTGTGTCTCACCTCATCATTATCCTCTTCCTTGTTACCTCCTCTTCTTCATTCTGTGGCTGAGGTCTTAGGCATGGATTACCTGGAATGGCGCGTGTGAGCAGGCTGGAGATGGCAGTGTTTTCTTGCTGCTTTGGATTCTACACCTTGTCTGAAGCCAGCTTCCTCTGTCAATGTTACAATACACTATACATTACATTCAGTGTCAATGAGCTGGAACTTGCTCTTCTGCCTAATGTGCTGTAACAAGAAAATAATCTACTCTCTGAATCCAAGCACATGTTAATGGTGATAGTCAAGCCTGACTGTCTCCACTGTCATCCCTTTGTGTCCTGTCTTTCTCCGTTAATTCAATATCATTCTCACCCCTCCCTCCTTCAGTCACCTGGCACAATCTGTCCTTCCACTTACTCTTCCTCACCATACTTTTTCTTTCTCTTCGTCCTTTTATTACTTTCCTTACCCCCATTTCTTTCTTCTGTTATTAAGCTGGCTCAACTTTCCATATTTCTTATTTTCTCTGTTTTTCAGTTGCCCCACATACCTAGATTACATGCATTTAACAGACGAACATTTACCTCCTGGTAAAGCTGTTTTTCACTGGAATGAATAAAAACAATTTTCTGTGCAGAACTGGACTTAATTAAAAGAACACTGGCCATGTTCCTTATTTAGTTTATTTCTTCCTGAATTTCTTCTACCTCCCTTCTATAGCTCATTTACTTTTCATAGCCTTTTTCGCAATATGTTATTTATGTTTAACCATCTATTCTTTTCCTCGGTGTCTCATTAGTTTCTTCGTGTGTCTTTACCCTTCTTTCAACCCCACGTTTGATTTGTCTATTTATATTTAATAGTGTATAACAAACCTCACCTGAGGGTATCAAACCGCATTACACAACGATAACAATAGCAATATTACAAAACTCACACCACGAAATGAGCAATGTAGAAAAACAATTTACTTAAAGCAGAGAATAGTTGAAATGAAAAACGGACACTGGCCTAGAACGTCATCTCCTAGGAATCGCTTGAGTTTTGTCTAACCATTATCTCCTTCTAATTTTGTATCTCTATATATCTCTTTTCCATTCTCTCTACCGTACTATTTTATTATTTTTTCGTAGTGTTTTTGTACCAATTGGACATGAATCCTTATATATATTTTCTGGATTTCGAGTAATTTGCTTTCAATTCATTTTGACCTCCCTACCACATTCTTTTAATCTCTTTATCTTTTCTAAGTGTCGCATTTCCTTCACATTTCACTTTTAATTTCTGGAAATGTCAGGACTTATTTTTAGAGGAAAGTTGAATTCAGTTAAAGGCAGTGAATGCCTTTTATTATTGATGAATCAGCCTTCAGGACACTTAAAATAAGCGAATTTGTTCAGCTTCTAAGCAAAGTCTATTTTGCCATCCAAAAAACTGTAATAAAAATGCATTGGTAATATTTGAAATTTCAACATTAAAAAGTTCAACTCATTTCCCACAGAGGTGCAATTAAATGGTTCGGTCTAACTTCCTAAGGTATTTAACATACGCACTTTCCATACGTGAAACCAAGTTGCAGATCTTTATTTTGGTTTATAACGAGTAATTTCAGAATGTTGCCAATTGAACCATTTGATAAAAATCCCTTACCTATATTTTATTGTGGATTTCTAAGTAAGACAATACTACGTTTACATGAAATTCATTCTGTTAGTTTGAAGTGTAACACTGTAAGTATTCTGCCTCCCGATTATTTTAAGTCGCCAAGGCGATTATGTGTTAGAAATATGTGATTCTGTATTTAGAACATGTCTCTGGAGACAGCAAGTATTATTCACAATATAGCTGTATGTTTTATGTTAGGTAAATTTCCTTTTAATCGTCAGTAACCTTTCGTATGTTGTCAGGAATTGTTCTGAATATGCATTAGCCAGTACAGAAACAGGCATTGAATAAGTGCTAGAGTGGCACACATACACAAACACAACTCACAATGATATACACATAAAATCAGTCGCAGCCGGTGCAGGTAAGCGCAGTGGAGTGGTGGAACGGAGGCAAGGGTAAGTCGACAGACGATGGAATAGGTTTTATTAAATCATTTAATTTTACCTATTCCATCTTCTGTCGACTTCCAGCTCCCACCTGCTCCGCCCCACGGTGTTTACCTGCGCCAGCAGCTGCTGCATAAAATCTCAGGTGGGTGGATGCATTCAAGAGCTTGTTGGTGGTGGGTCAAATAATGCATGTGTTTCAGTAACTACATGAATAAATACATTTTTGTGGCTGCCTTGATGAATAGATGGATGGAAGAATGGATGGATGTGGGTGCATAAGTAGATGGACAAATGTTGGATTAGGATGAGCAGATAAATGCATGGTTGCAAGAGAATGGGTGCATGCTTCGGTAAGAGTGAATGGAAGCAAGTGTGTAGGTAGAAGAGTATCTGGAAGTACTGTCTAGAGATGGATGAGTGAAGGGAAATATTTAGAAGTAATCATGCATTAAAGGGTATAGATGATTGAAAACAAAACATTCTATATGAATTGAATTGTGGAGTTGTTGCCACATAGCTATCTTTGCATTAGCTTCAAAATAAAAGACTAATATATTGCACATGTTAGACATGAGTGCCTTTGGTGTGGTCTTTCTACAAACTTCTTGCCTACTCACTTCCTGTCGCTGAAATTTGTTTTTGTTTGCTTTAGGACTCTGTGCACTCTCCCACTGCTAACCAGCACAAAAGTGCTTGTGTGCACTTATTAATACATCATAGAACTTGCCTATATCTGATTGGCACAATAAATGTGTCTAAACGTCCTTGTAAAGGGTACAGTATGTACCCAGGGCCTGTAAATTAAATGTTACTAGTGGGCATGCAACACCTATTGGGCCACAATTTACGTAGCCCTTTAAAATATGTTTTAGGCATGTTTTTGCAGCCTGTGCAGTTTTAAACTGACAATTTGACCTGGCAAAATAAACCTTTTGCTTGGTCTAAAACTCACTTTTTAATACATATCAGTTACTCTCAAGGTAGGCCCTAAACTGCCCATAGGGCAGGGTGCAGTGTATTTAAAAAGTTGGGCATGTGCTTGTATGTTTTACATGTCCTGGCTGTAAAAAAAAAAACCAAATTCCTCTTTCACTACTGGGAGGCCTGCCTCTCTCATAGGATAACATTAGGTTACCTTATTACATTTAATATGTGATATCTTTTGTTGGGAACAGGTGGCAATGTCACATTTGTTTTCAAATGAATCACAATTTAAAATCCTCTTTAATTTTAAAGTTGGATTTTAAGTTACAATGCTGATAATTAAATTTGTTTGAAAGTTGCCATTTTCTCCTCCTCCCAAATTTGGTGTCTACTGCCTGTGTCATGGGTCAAAAGACTGTGAACAGGCACAGCCCATGTCGGACGTTATACTGAGGCAGAGTTCTAGGGGAGGGTCAGGGTGGGGGGTTGTACAATTGTACAATGTGGGATATGGACCATTAGAGGTAAGTACCGAAAAAAAAAAAAGAATTTCGTTGCCCACCCTCCATCACATTTGGCGATGCAGTGTGGGCAACGAAATACGTTTTTTTTTTGTTTTATTTTGGTACTTACCTCTAATGGTCCAGGGCCCAAGATGGGAGAGTGAGGACCCGAGCCAGCGGCAGCAAATCCTGGAGCTCCTCACCCCCTCCGCAATGAGACTGAAAGGCTGTTGTTTCCGAGCTAAAATCTTCAGAGCGTGAACAAGAAACTCGGATTGCACAGCGGATTTCAAAATAGAATCTCTCAAAACGCTCACCGATGTTCTGGCTTTTGAATCTATCCCGGACCGTTAGGCATTCAATTAGACAGATCTATTGCCTGTTCTCTGGATTGGAGGTCAGCTGGATAGGCTTTCAACCTGCCTGCACCTGGTAGTCAGAAGTCATGTATCCTAAGAACGCGCCGCGTACTACGCAGAACACTAAAGCTGCCGCCGCCTCTTCTTCCATGGATACGGGGACCGTAAGCACAAGCACACCAACCACAGCAGTCACGGCAGCACCTTCCCTACCTTCAACAGGTATGGGGGGGGGATCACAACCACAGCAACCGCGGCGAACGCTGTGGCGTCGGTACCTCCCATCGCCAACCTACGAGCTACGGACCCAGCAACCAAGCCTTCGGATCTCACAGTTCTCCCGGTCTTTGAGGCTTCAGGGGGAGAGACAGGGCTGCACAGCTCCAAGGAAAATCCTTTTATTACGGCGATGGCGGTGCTGTCTGAAAAGAATAAGGGCACTGAAAGACCAGCTCCCGGTAAGCCTTTGATATGTCCCCCAGTGCTGACTGATATGAACACTTCCTTATTAAAGAAAACTGCCAAAAAATGCTGCCAAACAAAACGCTAAGATGGGGCTCTGGTGGGGTCTCTGATAGAGAGTGATGGGGCCAAAACTGTTACAATTAACTGTACAAACACCCCCACTAGCCCAACTGATGAGTCTGCAAAAGCAACCCCGGAAGCCATAGTGGTTAATGGTGACCTAAAGGAATCAATACCAAATGGTTAAGAGTCAATAAACAAACTACCAAAGGAAATTATAATTGAAAACACAATATCAAATATTCAAGCTACCGAAGAGGCTAGGACACTCAACCCTAACCTCATGCAATCTATTGAATTGCCACCGATTTTTTCCGGGTTAGCACCTGACTTAGCTGATGCAGGACTCAGCAGAATACGATCACAACACAGGGAAAATAACAGCGCTATAGCGGGGACAGACGAAGAAAATGCAGACTTGGATTCTCATGACGAATACAAATTGGAAACGGAAGAAGAAATGGCTGACTGATCTGGAAACTTAACAAAACCCTTGGCGACTAGAAGACGCAAAACAAAAGGCAAACTCAAGACTAAAAAAGGGGGCAAAGCTAGCTTCACCCTACACCGAACTATTAACAACAACATTGCGACCACCAAGAAAATTCTGATCGATAAAAGCCCTCTTAGGAAATGGATAGATGCTAAGGGGCTGCTAAAAAATATGACATTAAGGATATCTGGGACAAGCCCTACGGATCCTTACCCAACCTCCGGTCTGTTAGGTAATTCAATTAACTCAGAAAACAATACTATAAGTGAATCACTCAACGTTTCTGCCAATATCACAGCTGAACAAGATACGTCTCCACTTCTGATACAACCTATCTCAGCAACTATATTAGCTAGTGGTTCTCGGACATCAACCAAGGCAAGGCTTCCAGCTACAGATGGAGAGAGGAGAGGAAGCACTACCGAATCAACTGTTGATGATAATACTGTAGTTTTGCCTATCGCTTCAACCTCGGCTGCTGCATCCCTCTCCACGATTACGAAAAATATCCCCTCTCAAGATCCAGAAGAAGAAGAAGACAAGCAAGAACCTAATTCTACCCAATTTGATATAATACTTCAATTACTAACTAATCAACGTGCTGAAGCACAAGAACACTATTTACAACTACGCGCAGATAACAATAAACTCCAGTCCTCTTTATCAGAACTAAGCTCCAACCTTAGCGGGGTTTCACAGGATATCGAAGAGCTGCAGCATCGAGTAGCAGGGGTGGAAGAAGTAACAACACGCACACATCTAGTAGTAAACCAGCATGATACTCAGATAACTGCGCTTCAACTTAAAGTTGAGGATTTAGAAAATAGGCAGAGAAGATCAAATCTGAGACTTTTTGGGGTGCCGGAAGGATCAGAAGGGTCAGACTCGAGAGCGTTTCTTGTTAGCCTACTACAAAAAGCTTTCCCGGACTTAGCAGATTGGGACTGGGATTCCCAAATCCAACGAGCACACCATTTGCCCCTAACCCAAAACAACAAAGAGAGCAAATTCCCACGTCCTTTTCTTATTTTTTTTGGAAATTTCCTGCTGAGACAGGCCATATGGCAGAAAGCTCGACTTAATACTCCTACAACCATAGGGAACTTATCCTTATTTGTTTGGTCTGATCTCAGCAAAGCCACCATGGATAGACGCTGGGAACTACGCAAATTGATTAACCCAATTAAATCTGTGGGGGGGCAAGTCTTTCTTCAAGAACCAGCACGCCTGAAAGTCATCAAAGGCAGGCTTACTCATTTCTTTAACGACCCTAGAGAAGTTGAACATTATCTTTCCGGACTAAGTAAAAGTTAAACTTTAGAGATTTAAACACTTTGTTAAAAGTACCATGCTTTCCTTGTTTTGACTTTGTTGATTAAATAGGTTATGGCTAAGGAAACTAAGTTCTAGGAGACGCAATGTTTTTTGGGAGGGATGGTGGTGGGGCTCTTCAGGCAGTCTGCTGCAGAAGCTGCCTCTCCAACGGCAGCAGAACCTGAAGGGTGGTCCCTTCCCGTTGCGGGTGGGGGACAGGGGGGTGGAGGGAGGGGTTCTTCGACTCTCCCCGGGGGGGGGTAAAATATTGAAAAAATATGTTTGCAACCTGAGAGGAAGACTCGCTACAAGCGACAAAAATATAAGTAAATATTCATTTATGCACGGCTTTAGAATTGAAAATTACCACTTGGTTTATTATTGCGTTGGCTGTTTTGTTTAAAAATGTATGAAATAAAATGTCTTGCTTGGAATGTCACGGGGTTAAATAGTAAAAATAAGCGACGTCTTGTGTCTGAAGAATTAAGACTACACAATCCCCATCTCATACTGCTTTCTGAAATGCACATAGCCGGCAAAGATAAAAAATTACTTTGCCAATTAGGCTACGATATTGTTAGCCGTACTATGTTTGGGGCATCAATAAGAGGGGTAGTGATCCTCAAAGATAAACGATTTAAGGCTGAAATCCTACAAACTGCTTATGACAAAGATGGTAGATGGGTGATAGCTCAAATGAATATTGAAAATCATAAACATGTCTTTTGTGCGGTGTATGCCTCGAACCACGATGAACCTAAGATTTTTGACGATTTGAATATAAAACTCCTGGACTGGGATGGGAAACTTATTATCATGGGGGATTTCAATTGTATCATGAATTACCAATTAGACACTACTAGGCCAGGGAGCTTTCAACAAATGTGCAAAACTAGAGCCTCAATTTTAGATCTATGCTGCACCCATAATATTAAAGATGCATGGCGATATCTACACTCAAACTCTCCAGGCTATACATATTATTCCGCACCTCATAAACTCTGCTCCCGGTTGGACATGGCTTTCGCTAATTCTAATTTTTTAAACACCTGTCTAATGGAGGTATGCCCCCGAATCTCATCCGACCATAATCCTATAATGCTGACATTTGACACTTCACATATAAACACTTGCCCCAGACCATTCTCCTTTCCTAGACATCTAATAACAGATCCCGCTTATATTTCACAACTAAAAACTCATCTCATTGATTTTATAGAAATTAATCAAAATTCTGCCACCTGTAACACAGTTTGGGACGCTTGCAAGGCAAGCATTCGGGGATTTACGCAGGGGTATGTGCTTAAACAAAATTTTAAACGTCAAAAACTAAACGAATCTCTGATCTTAAGTATCTCTGCTCAAGAAGCACAGTTGTCTACTGCATTACGGTTAAACCTGCCAACGGCAGTAGAAATAGGTCTCAAGCTAAGTCAATTGAAATCAGAAATAAAAGCAAAACTTATTAAAAAATAGTATTAATATACACAAATACAAGATTGAACAATACGAGGACGGGGATAAAATTGGAAAAATCTTGGCGTATAAAGCAGCAGAGGACAGAGCTTGTAACCATAATTGCTAACATTCAGGGCTCTGATAATCTATTACACGACCAACCTTATGACATTTTGGAACAATTTGCAGACTTCTATAGGACCTTATATACTCCAGAATCTATCTCGAACGAAATTGTAATACAGAATTACCTAGATGAACTTCCTTTAGCCTCCCTCAATCAATTAGAAACAGATTGCTTGTCGGAAAACATTACTGGACAAGAATTACACCAAGCACTCGCTGCTTTACCCTCAGGAAAGGCTTCAGGAGAAGACACCATCCCTCTAGAGATTTATAACATTTGTTTAGAAGAACTCGCACCTTTATTACTACGGGTAATGCAATCGATTGGGGAGACCGGAAAGGCCCCCAACTCATGGAACAGAGCTAAAATTATATTTTTCCTGAAAAAAGGCAAATCAAAAGAAGAGCGAGGGTCATATAGACCCATCTCCCTGATTAACACTGACGCAAAAATATTCGCTAAACTCCTAGCTACTAGGCTAGCTCTAGCACAGAGGAAGTGGTAAGATCTCAAGCAGAGGGCATAGGAGACACTGCTCAACATCAAAATCATGATCCAGGAAATCTGACTGATAATCACCTTAGACCTAGCAAAGAGGAAGTGGTTACATCAACAGAAAAAGTTATGACCTCATCTGCACCTCCATAAATGATATCTAATCAAACAAAGGTGCCTATGAATTCCATTCAAATTCAATAAATTCTACGAAAAATATATTGACTGATAATAAAGGACAAATAACTACTGGTTCCATACAATTAAGTACCATATAGTTCCCTCAGATAATGAAAAACAGTTCCACAGCTGGGTCACACTTTATAGAAACCCCTCAAACAACCGCTATTTTAACAGGAAGAAATCCTACCAACAATCAGATATTTGGCCAGAAAAAAAAATCCCTGCACAAGTCAAGCCGACAGTTCCTCACCCCCTCAAAAGATTTTCTTTTATCCACTGTATGAATCCAGAGGCCCGCACAATGTTCTTAATCTTAATCGTGGTCAAATATTAAAATTACCGGTCTTAATACCAGCTCTTTCACGTATAACGTCAGATGAGCTTGAAGCTGGAATATTCAAACATGATACATTGCAACCTTTACGGAACTTACTTGCATTACATGGCTAATTAATGACATTGCAAGCAAGATATACAACTGCCGAATACAGTTTCAAGAGTGGGGCATTCAAGTTAAGAAGTGCATAAACGCAAACTATCCAACTCTAGTAATGCTCGTCGAAACATCAAAATAATTATGCACCATGACCAAGAAATCACCAAGAGCCCTAAACAAAACAGATCATTATTGAGAGGTGCCGTTGGCCCTCTTTTCAATCCCTAACAGTATTTGCATTTAAAATAACAAACTCGAAATCCGTTTATTCACCCCAGTTATTGGGCATCATGCAATTGTCACACCAGTAACTCACTCTTCTTTGCAAGTTGCCCGAATAAACTGAACAATAAAACAGCAAAAGATCTTTTGTCAGTGACGACTTTTAAAGATTGCAAGTCTCACTCAATAGTTGGCTATGCCATCATTTCCGAGCCTTTAGAATGGGATCCTCGGGGGGCGAACGTGAAGTGTTTCCCCCCCCCGGGGATTTTCGCCCAGATGGTCCAGACCAATCAACGTGATTGGTCAAGGGCAAGGAGCAGAGCGCGAGACAGGCAGGGCGATAATTGAGAAGGCGCGAGCGCATTGTTGCGCAGTTTGACGGGAGTCAGAGAGGGTCTTTTGCGAGGAGGGATACCCGAAGCTTTTCCCGAGGAGCAGGGAAAAGGATGTCGCACGAGGGGCTTAGAGAGGCGCTTCGAGTGAATGCGGACACTGGCAGAAATGACCTCTTGGTGGCAGGAACTGTGGATGCAGTCGCCCCCCCCCCCCAACCAGGCCGCCGAGAAGGAATGGGGCGAAAGGAGTACTGCGAGCAGTGGTCGCATGCAGGGTGCCGCCGGCGGAGAGCAGAGGGCCTCTGAGGGCGCGTGCAGCGAGAGGAAGGAAGGCGCCGACGGTGAGAGGCAACCAGCTGACTGCGTTGGGGAGCCGGAGTGCGCGTTTCGCTTTCCTCAGGTTATCTGAGGGGGCCTGGCTGGTCCACGAGGCTGCCGGGTGAGTTTCAGGGCTGTCTCTGGGAGGGGCGTGTACAGGAGTACAGCCAAACTGTTTTGCAGGCACAGATAGGCGGGTATTTATTATTTATTTTATTTATGCGATTTTATGTGGCCCGAACTTTACCGAAGGTGTCAGAGCGCTTTACATAGGGACCAGTTGAAAAACATAAGGATTTAGGATTACATGCGTTACATAATGGATACAAACAGAAAAACATTGCAAATGTACAAGATGTAAAGTCACACAAGGAGATACAAATGGATATACTCCAAGAGCCACACAGGAATGGCAGACAGCACAAAGGTCCACTGCATATACTAGTGACTAGAGCCTTCTCCATATACATAGGGGAGGGATACAAATGGATATACTCTAAGAGTCACATAGGAATGGTAGAGAGCACAACAGTCTACTGCATATACTAGTGATTAGAGTTATCTCTATATACATAGGGAAGGGATATGACTGATGGCCCAGGCCAGTGGCATTTTTCAGCCTTCCCCAGTTTACGAGCACGGTGCACCCTCCGGAGGCTGTTAAGCAGGTGGAGTTTAGAATGGAGGCTGGCACAGAGGTGCCGCAGGCGTTACCATTAGTGGATTATTCCAATGAGAGTGGACAAATGGATTGAGCACGCCCGGGTGCAGGACAAACATCGTGGCAACGGCAACAAGGGGGGCATGGATAGCAGAGAGGGGGTAGTGGGGAGTTGGGAAGGGAGTGCCCTGCACAGGCTTACTGATCCCAGGAAGAAGAAGAAGAAGAATGTTGGTATTGCAGGAGCAGATAGCGGAGCAGCGGACAATAACAGGGTGGCTGCTGCGCACAGTGGCTAAAATGTGGAATTTTCAGCGGATTCCTCTCAGGCGGACAGGTTTTTAGAGCGAAGGCCTGTTTTTAAATTTGGAGAGCATATGATGGGGGGTGGGGGGGATGGCGAGTGTATAGGAGGAAGCCAACAAGTTATTTACCCTCAGAGTGCGTGGAACAGAGACAATGAAGTTGAAGTGAATGTGGGGAAGGGGAAAGTGCGGAAGGTGCTTGGGGATCTGGGGAGGTGGTCACACGTAAGGAAGCGGGAAGGGGGTGGGGGAGTGGGTCAACGAAATCTGCTAAATATTTTCAGGTCGATCTGCATGAAGCGGCACCCCCGGATCAGCAAGAGAATCACGAGCGGATATCTCAAGCGGATCTCCGGAGGAGAGCAGAGCAATTACAAAAGGTAAGCTGCAGTGGTGGGGGGCTTGGGGTGTGGCGAAGAATACAGTGGGGGGTGCACACCTGGGGGACCAGGAACGAGAGGTGGAGCGGCCACTCAACGAGGCTACAGGTTCGCATGGCATGAATTCATAAGTTAATGGCATATCTTTCCAGCACATGCACAATGATCCGATGTTTACCCCCTTTTCTTTTAGGCTTCATATTGGAGTTAGTTAATAAAGGGTTTTTACATACGTCGATAGCAGGGAACTTAGCGGGGTCCCCTTTTATGGGCAACTTTTTGGGGTTGTGACCCAGTCAACAGCGTCATAAAAAAAACTAAATAAATATATATATATATATATATATATATATATATATATATATATATATATATATATATATATATATATATATATATATATATATGCTTAAAGGTTTGCAGAGAGGAGGTTCCAAACAGATTAATGTAAGAGCTCCCATATCGTCTGAGTTGTTGCAGCACGTGCTGCTTCAATTACCGGGCTCTTGTTATGACCCCCACGTAGTCAGATTGTTCAGATTATGCAGGATATGGTTAATTTTTGGAGCATTCCGGGTTTCTGAATTGTTAGGTTTAAGGGGGGGGGGCCTGTTTTAGAGAGCTCTGACGTTTTTCTGGGAAGGGCAGGTTTTTAAAATCTGGTTGAAGAAGTGAAAAACAGATTAGCTAGGGCGGGTTACGCGGATACATTTGCATACTAGCCACACAGAAGGGTGCTGTCATGTGGGTGAGTGGAGGGTTTTTAAGCCTGCACAAGTTTTTTGTGGATGGACTGATTTTTGTGCACAAGTCAAGGGACAAGATTTCTAGCCATCAGCTGCTGTAAGTACTACGAAGAGCTCTGTTACTCCTAGGTAGGGACCCATCCGAATTTGCTACTCACTCATTCAGGATTTGTGCAGCTTCGAAAGCGGCAAGATGGATTTTGGGTTAGGGAGCATTTAAAAAGATAGGCAGATGGCGTTCAGTGTGCTGTACGAGATATGTCCGGAAATTTAAAAAAAAAAAAAAAATGGTTTAATTAAAGGTTCATGTGTTAACACTCATTTTCTTTCATTTAGGTGACGTAAGGGGCTTGAGTACGAGTAAACAAAGAATATGGATTATAGGCCTTTCATTTATCAAGTAGGCCGCGATTTTTGCTGCACACCAGATTTGCAAGCGAAATCTGGGCACGAACTTTACTGGTGCGGTAAAGTTGGAATGAGGTTGGAACATTTATTCCCTTTGCTTGGAAAAAATCAGATATGACGGAGGCGACCTACATCTGTTTGCTCCTACATTTGGGAGAAAATGACTTAATAGCATTGTCTGGTTTAGCATTAATAAAGAAGATGCAGCTGGATCTAGCGGTGCTAAACAACAACTGGCCGGGGTACTAGAATTGTATAGTCTGAATTTGCGTTCAGAAAACACTGTAGGAATGTGAGAAACCAAGCGGCAATGGAGAAAGCCAGGAAAACACTGAATAGGGACATGAAATATTTTTGGGTGGCCATGGGTATTCAGACCATTTTGCATGACAACATCGCGGGTAGCGAAGGCCATTTACTTAGGGATGATGGCGTGCATCTGACTCAATTGGGAATGGCTTATTATATTCTTGAAATATGAGACATGTTATCTAAGGAGTTGAAGGTGGATTTATGGGTCTCTGCGAGAGGGGTGGGCAGAATAAAACAAAAAAAAAAAACAAAAAAAAAAAAACAGGATAAGTGCAAGTTGGGGTGGGGTCAGGAAAAATCCTTGGTTTTTCCTGAGTGGCGGAATAGGGGGGGTCAATGTCTAGAGCGGACTTGACCGTCCTTCATGAGAGAGGGTGGGGGGAGGATCAGGATGGGGGAAAAAGGAAGGAAAAACAAGGAAATGGAAATATGTTCAAATATGGGGTGAATTCCGAAAATGACGCTTATGTTTTGGTTTTGGAAAATAACAGTTACAAGGAATAAAGATTAAAAGAAATGTATGGTTTTGGCTTAAAGTGCAAAATTGTATGGTTTCGATATTATATATATAAAATATAGAGTTAATAAGTTGATATTAGAAAATTGCCTGATCTTATGAATAAAGTGGCCTTTTTATGCTACAGGTGATGTTGTCTGTTTCAGTTGGGGTCTGGGCTGTTCTGGGCGATGGGATCCTCGGGGGGCGAACGCGAAGTGTTTCCCCCCCCGGGGATTTTCGCCCAGATGGTCCAGACCAATCAACGTGATTGGTCAAGGGCAAGGAGCAGAGCGCGAGACAGGCAGGGCGATAATTGAGAAGGCGCGAGCGCATTGTTGCGCAGTTTGACGGGAGTCAGAGAGGGTCTTTTGCGAGGCCCACCCACCCAACCCCTTTTAAAAAACAATAAACAGACCAGGAGTCTATAAAAGTCTATCTGCCACTAATAGGACAGGCAATTTACTCTGTTATAGTGCATAGGCGGAATAGGGGGGGTCAATGTCTAGAGCGGACTTGACCGTCCTTCATGAGAGAGGGTGGGGGGAGGATCAGGATGGGGGAAAAAGGAAGGAAAACAAGGAAATGGAAATATGTTCAAATATGGGGTGAATTCAGAAAATGACGCTTATGTTTTGGTTTTGGAAAATAACAGTTACAAGGAATAAAGATTAAAAGAAATGTATGGTTTTGGCTTAAAGTGCAAAATTGTATGGTTTCGATATTATATATATAAAATATAGAGTTAATAAGTTGATATTAGAAAATTGCCTGATCTTATGAATAAAGTGGCCTTTTTATGCTACAGGTGATGTTGTCTGTTTCAGTTGGGGTCTGGGCTGTTCTGGGCGATGAAGTATCAGAAGGTATTATGTCGAGCTCAGTCTTGAAAGTAACCATAATCTGCAGTAATAGTGATTTTTGTCTGCTACCATTCAAAAGCCAATATTCTTCAACAGATTCCAACCCCCTACAATTTGAGAAGGCTAGTTTAGTTGAGCACTATGCTAAACAATAGGACATATTAAACTTTGCAGAGCTACAAATTATATCTATAATTTTAAATGCACAGTCTGAAGCAACAATGACAGAGATTTGGAACCAATTATGTAGAATACTGATTGAGACCTTCATGGCACAAAACAAGTGCTGGGGCAATCCCATTGCTACTTCTAACAACAGTTGGAATACATCAGAACTATACCAATACTCAAATCACCCAATTCCCTCTGTCTATAGGCAATCACTTAGATCCCTGGGACGGTCATATAAACAAGAAATATGGAAAGCAAAAACAGTCTATCATGAGAAGTTTTTTGAACAAACTTCTCCATTCCAGTAAAACAAACAACGTTAAGGCATTCTGGGGAATTGTTAAAGGTCTATAAAACAATGGCTGTAGAGCCAAAAGTGCCAATATTCCTGAGTCTGCCTGGGGTAGCTTTATATCTGATTTGTATTGTGCTCAATCTGAATCTCAAGACGTACAGCTGAATAAAATGATCATAGCTATGATAACTGCTGACCTGGGAAAGGATACAAAGACAGAAGGTCAGCTCACTTTACCGTGTTTAAACTCATCTCGAAACACAATTCAACCAATGAAGATAACAAGCAAGCTGAGGTTATTACCTGTTTAAAGGAATTATATTGAATGCAGTGCGAGGCCCAAACGCTCTCCCTAATGCTATTTTTAAAGCGAACCCTAAGCTGTGGTCTGAGATTTTAACTCCCCTATTCAATGAGATGTTAAGAATGACATGTATTCCAGAATCTTGGCAGGGAAGTATAATTCAGCCTATATACAAGAGTAGACCAGCAGATAATCCAGTGAATTACTGGCTCATCGCACTAACATATGTTGAGGCAAAAGTATTTGTGTCCCGCCTACTTGAGGAGCTTGAAGAGAGGATCCCAACTATCAAACTGGCTTTAGGAAATGCCAGTCAACAATTATGTTAATGTTATGTTATGTTACATTTTTATAAAGCGCAGTGAATACCCGAGGGTGTCTTGGCGCTGAAGCTTTAAGCAGCAAGAAGGGTAGAAGTGAACTTATTGATTAAAAAGCCAAGTTTTCAGCAGCTTCCTAAATTGAGATAGGGATGGAGATGATCTGAGATTGAGTGTAAGGAGATTCCAGGCTGTCGCAGCTCTAACCACAAAGCCACCCCATTAAGATTTTTTAAATCTGATGGTATTTGCATTGAAAGACCCTGCTGATCTTACATTTCTTGAGGAAGTATACCATGATAGGGTTTTCTTGAGAAACCAGGGTCCTGCATCATGGAGAGCTTTCTCGGTCAGATAAAGGGCTTTATCGTGATCCTGTTTTTTGCTCTCAACCAATGGGGATCCTTGAGAGCAGCGAAAACCGAATGGTGCCTAGGCAAGTTAACAAGGAGTCTGGCTGCCGAATTCTGAAGAGTCTGCAACTTATTCAGATATTGAGCTTGTAGGCTGATGTACAGGCTGTTACAATAATAAAATTCAGATAATACAAGTGTAGAAATAACTGACTACCTGACTGAAATAGGCAAATAAATTATGATTTTTTAAGTATTCCCAAGATATTATATGAGGAGGAGACCACTGTGTTAATTTGGTTTCCCAAGAGTAAGTGGTCATCAATCATGACACCCAGACTCCCTGCTTTCCTGGTGGGTACAGGAAGGGGGCCCATCTTCCTGGGCCAACACGGGGCAGACCAAATGTTAGGGTTATTGCCAAGTAAGATCACCTCAGTCTTTCCCACATTAAGCTTAAAATGGTGTATGATAATCCAACCATTGATACCTTTCGTGCAGTCATGTATACAAGCACCAGTGCCATTTGCATGATGGGAGGCTGATAACACAATGTGCATATCATCCGCATGGGATGTGAGGGCTAACCAAAGGATTCAACTAGGGGGACATGGTTTGTGACGTATAAGTTAAAAAGAGGCAGGCTGAGCAAGGATCCCTGTGGAATAATGTAGGGCGTGCAAATTAAGCTTGATGAAAAGGTATTAAAATTGTGTTTTCCCTGTTTGACAGGAAGGATGAAAGTAAATTCAAGGCAAGGTTTGCTATGCCTTTTGCTTCCAGACTGTGTATCAGGGAGGAATGATCAGCCATGTCAAATGCAGCAGATAAGTCCAGCTTGATAAGGGCTGCTGATCCCTCATTATCTAAGATGAATTTAAGCTCGTTAGTGGCCTTAATCAGAGCAGATTCGGTACTATGTTTGGATCTGGATCCGAATTGAGTGGGGTCAAAACAGGAGGAATCCTTGATGAACTGATTTAGATGCATGTCATTACCTTCTCTACAATCTTCGTTGGAAAAGGGAGCCTGGAAATAGGTCGGTAGTTGGCTGGGTCCTCGTGATCCAAGTTGACTTTTTTCAGTAGAGGCATTATGGAGGTTCCCTTCCATTGAGAAGGAAACAAACCAGTTCTACACATATTATTAAATATGTCTGAGAGATGGGTAGTAATGATGTCAGGGACTAGCTTTATAATTGAGGGTGGACAAGGGATGTCTGGAGAGCCTGACTTGATGGTTAAAATTAGGTCTTTTATTAATGCCAAAGAAACAGGTCAAAAACACACTTTTGATGGACAAATCCGTGTTGAAGCTGAGTCCACATTGTCTTGAGCGGTGACTGACAATGCTTTACCATGAGGACCAAATGAGTAAAAAATAGAGTTGATTTTACCCCTGAGGTGTGAAGCAATGTCATTGCAGAAGAACTGATTTTGTTCAGGTTGTTTGGTTAATTTTTTGATAACTTGATAGAGTTCTCTGGCTGACTTTTTGGAGGATTCAATTTGTAAGGAGAAATAGGCTGCTTTTTCAGTGACTTTTAGAGGTTTGTATTTAGTTAAGGAGTGTTTATACATTTCTCTCTCGTACATATCGAATTGAGCTCCTCATTTCCTCTTTTGATGTCTGCAACCTCGTTATTCTATTCTGGGAGCCTCTGAGAACCAAGGGGCGGACGGGCGAGTTCTGCTAGGGCCACCTCTATTTATTGGAGCAAGTTGAGAGAAGGCAGAGTTGAGCCAGGTGGAGTAAGTCTCGGTTGCCAGTTTGGGATTGTCCACCGTAGAGGGACTTGAACTAACAAGAAGTTGCTCAAGTTGATCTCAGTCAACTATTGCCCAAGATCTGTGCTGGGAAGATTTAAGGCTCTTTGTTAGGCGCCATATGGGTAGCGGGACAGTTGATCTTAAAGAAGATGGCATAGTGATCAGACCAAATCAGAGGGAGTACTTCAAGACCGGAGATATCTTTGTTGTTTGAAAACAGTGCATCGAGTGTATGACCCCCACTATGAGTGGGATCAGAGCTAAGACGTCTGAGATCACAAGCATCCATAGCTTCAATTAATGATGCTCTGTGTTTATATCCTATTTGCTCTAAGTGAAAGTTAAAATCCCCGAGGACTGTAAGATTAGAATTACAAATGTCTGCCTCGAGTAGGGAGCTAATGGAGTCTAAGAAACTGGCTTTAGAGCCTGGGGGACAATAAATTAAAAAGCTGTGAAGGGTGTAGTTATTTGTGAGCTTAAGTTTAAAGCACACAACTTCACAGTCATTCGACTGTATAGTTGTAAAATTTGCTCTGAATTTATCACGGTAGATGACCGCCAAGCCCCCTCCTCTTTTTAAAAGATGATCTTGTATATGAAGCAAATAACCAGAGGGTGTGGCTTTAATGAGTTCGGGTGATGAGGTATTGGTGGCCAATGTTTCCGGGATAAATACAATGTCAGGATTGTATGAATGGATCAAATCTGCCCCTTCATAAGCATGTTTAATTAAAGAGCAAGCATTTATTAAAATGCAGAGTATTCACTGACTATGTGTCTGATGATATCTGGCTAAAATCATTCTGGTGGCAACTACTCTGTCATATGGCCTAATGCCACAAGAGGTACAGGAGAACTCTGACCCTTGACCAGAAAATAGACTGTTGGTGCAGTGACCGTTGGTCCATTGCTTGGTTAATGCAAGAAGTTCCTTACTGGTATAAGAAATGTTAGGATTAAGCTCTGGATCAAAACTGACAGGGGGTGTTGCCCTGGGCACGGTCCAGGCACAGACGGGCGCAGACAGGATTGCCTTTGGCGTGCCTTCGGCTGCACACGAGTGCCAAAAACACAACATCCATCTATATATTAAAGACCCTACGGAGTAAGCTAGTGTGCCCAAACTACGTGCATTTGGTCCAAGTCATGGTGGCTAAATTGTCTCCCGCACTGGCCTATGGATCAGTCACCGTTTGTGGTCGAGATGCCCTACTTTTGAATAAGCTACAAATAAAGATTTTTAAATCTATTTTTAATGTACTAAAGATATAGGCCATTCTGAAATGCGTCTTGAGATTGGATTACAAAATCAAACCCTAATGAGGCAAGCTGCTTTCTAAAATGCTCTTTAAATGTTGTTTTCTTCTGAACCTGGCACATTAGATAAGCTGTGTTGGCAGGAAAATACTAATTCCCAAAAAACAAATGCCTAGAGATCTTATTTCTTCAAGTGCCTTCACACCTTTGATTATAAAGTATCTTGAATTGAAACAACCAACAGAACAAGTCTGAGAATCTTCCTAGTCCAAGCAAGGAAGCAACTATCTTTCGAGACAGACAAAGAGGCCGTGATAGGAAAAACGAATGTCTGGACATCTGTTAATATTTATGAAAAACCTGAGCTCCAACCTTATCAGAAAGCTCACTTCTTAGCTCGCATGATAATCACGTTTCTATGCTTGTGATTTGGCAGGTGCATTACCAAGGATGGTATACCAAGGTGGATTCAACAATGGGCAACATCTTGCTGTACACTGTGTGGTTTTGAAAAAGATTTGATACTACACATAATTCATATTTGCCCAAGTTTATTAGACACAATGCACTCTGCTAAAATCAATGCTCTTAGAAACAGAAGTGAGAACAAATTCTGTCTATCAGGCAGGTCAATCTTGGTAACGTGCCGCTTTGTGAACTTTTTGTCCCTGGCTGAGAACCTGTGGAATTCTGTAAAAAATGCTGCCAAACATGAATGGGCAGTGTAATGTGGCAGATACTAGAAAAATATTTTCATATGTATCACAATCATGTATATGTTATTATAGAATATTATGTGATTTTTTTTTAATTTTGATGGAATGATGGCATCTTTGGCGCAGACGGACCAGGCATTCTAAATAAGTAATGACATTTCAGAATGATTTTAGGATGATAGTTTTTAGTCTCAATGTTAGGAAATTCATTTGAATTTTATTATCCACCCGAAATGATATTCAGTCGGGTAGTGCCCTTTTATTTTCTTAAATAATAATGACTAGCCTGCATTCGATTGCTCGAGTGTTTTTTAAACATCAATTTGACATGCCACTTAAAACAACTGATCTTATTTTAGACTTGCTTTTAATATTTTAATCTTGAAGTATTACGATGTGTGTGGTAACTATTATACATTCTAATTATTTTGGAATTGGTTTCAGAGCATATTCTAAGGATGTTTAATAATCAATCAATAAACTTTCCTATTTACCTACGGGAGAGCTAGTCTTGCCAAGGTGAAAAATTACTTCTGAATTTTTTCACTAGCAGGACATGTAAAACCTTAAATTTTCTTACCCTGCATTTAAAATATCACTCACTCTACCCTAAGGGGATTTAAGGCCTATTATAGGATGACTTATAAGTATTAAAAAGGAAGGTTTAGGCTTGTCAAAATAATCATTTAACCAGGTTGAAACGGCGATGTAAACCGGCCACTCAGGCTGCAGTTGCAGGCCTGGAGACATGTTTTGCTATGCTTCTATAGTGGGTGGCACAATGAGTGCTGCGTCCTACGGGATGCATTTTATTTATTTATAAGTTCTGGGTACCTGAAGTCCCACATGCTAGGTAGGGCCTTATAAGTAAATTATATATGTCAATCGGGTGTATACCAATTTTACCAGGGAGCGCACAAACACTTTATCACTAATTAGCAGGAGTAAGGTGTGCAGCGTCTTTAACCAACAAAAACTAGGGGGCATATTATCAAGGGGGTTTATCTCTACTTTTTTGGCTTTAAAAGCCAAGAAAGCGGAGATAAAATTATGGGGCATATTACCAAGAAATAGCAATAATTATCGCTATTGCTTGGTTAGAGACAAAAAATTACCGCTGAGCTGCGGCGATTTTTATCGCAAATAAACCTTCGTATTACCAAGGTTTATCGCAAATGCGATAAAAATGGCCCGCAATGCATGAATATCGCTGAAAAGTCAGCGATATTCATGCATTACCAAGCTAATGCTCTTAGCCATGTTATCCACCTCCCATTGGATAACATGGCTAAGAACTACTAAGGGCAGGTGTTAGCTTTTGGAGATATTCGCTCTTAGCGCGAATATCTCCAAAAGTTGGTAATAGGAGATAGCGATGTTAGTGACTGTTTCCAGTCGCTAACATCTTGGCACGCCCACTTTGCATGTCATTAGTGAGAAATATCACTGGCATGCAAAGCGGGGCCCAAGATGGTCGCTATCTCCTACTAGCTGTCGCTAACTGGTGTTAGCGACAGCTAGGTAATAGGAAGATAATTTTATCTCTGTTTTCTTGGCTTTTAAAGCCAAAAAAACGGAGATAAACCCCCTTGATAATATGCCCCTATCTTCCTATTACCTAGCTGTCGCTAACACCAGTTAGCGACAGCTAGTAGGAGATAGAGACCATCTTGGGCCCCGCTTTGCATGTCAGTGATATTTATCACTAATGACATGCAAAGTGGGCGTGCCAAGATGTTAGCGACTGGAAACAGTCACTAACATCGCTATCTCATATTACCAACTTTTGGAGATATTTGCGCTAAGCGCGAATATCTCCAAAAGCTAACACCTGCCCTGAGCAGTTCTTAGCCATGTTATCCAATGGGAGGTGGATAACATGGCTAAGAGCATTAGCTCGGTAATGCGTGAATATCGCTGACTTTTCAGCGATATTCATGCATTGCGGGCGATTTTTATCGCATTTGCGATAAACCTTGGTAATACCAAGGTTTATTTGCGATAAAAATCGCCGCAGCGGTAAATGTTTGTCTCTAACCAAGCAATAGCGATAATTATCGCTATTTCTTGGTAATATGCCCCAGGGTTCAGTAAACAGGCAAAAAATGCCGGGTGATTGCAGGAAAGGCACATTTCCAACAGCATCCACAAACTGATCTGACCAGTCCTACGTGAAGAGGGTGGTGTGGTACCATTACCCCTCTTAGGGAAGCACATTTATGAAGTCTCAAATAGGGAATAGCGATTCTTCTCTGTAGCGATGGTTTTGCAGGAGACCATAAAATGCCCTTAGGTAATCAAAGACTCCTTTAAGATTGCACCGCAATGGGAATGGTAGGCTAATATATGTTAATGGTGCGACTCTTAAACTAGATACATCAACTATGATGCTTGCATTGCTTTCCAAGAATCCCGAACATCCAAAGAAATTCCAATTTATTTTATGAGTGGCCCTTTTGTTTAGTTCCAGCAGCAACAGCTTTCACCTAAATGCAGCTGGAACACCAATAATGCCAAACAGAGCAAATTTTGAGTAATAAGTTGCTTAGCAACATCGTCCCAGAATAAGACTCAGGGAAAACACCATGTGAAACACTTGAAATTTGGTAATACTTCTAGCTATAAATTGCACATTTATAAAATCGATTGACTACAACTTACAAACATTGCCTTAAAAAGAAAAAGGCAATTAAAGGAACGTTTTGAAAGGGATACCCAGCGCAGCTGGTGAATGGCCTCACTGAGCAGGGAAAAAGAAAAAAGGTGAGCCGAGTACAAACAACTGAATATGGTTGAACATAGCCCTGTCCAAATTAAAAGAATAAAGCGAAAATATGTCGATACTTTATATGGTAGATGGAGCAGCACACTGTGCAATAAACATCACAAAACACACAATATATAGGCAGGGCATTTTCAATTGGAAAGATACACCTACACAAAAAGAACATTTACCATGAAACCCTAGAGCAGTAACTGAAAATATAGGACCAGGTTTTCAGAAGTCATAATCAACTTCTGCATTGGGAAATATTTAGCATTGAAAGGTGGCACCATAACACCACCAGAATTGCTTGTGTAGCAGGGCGTCGACCAGCCTATTATCCGGTGTTTAATTGAGCCAGTACTTGCAGGTGGGACTCACCAGCACTCATTGTTGGGGACCGCCACTTATTTTTCCTCATCAGACTTTCAACTAGGGGAAGAGACTGAGGGCCAGATGTACGACCATTCGATTTTGCGAGAACCTAATTCCAATTTGTTTTATGACTCGCAATTAGTAACTCATAAAATCAGATGTACTAATGTGTCTCTGACACATTTAGTGATTCCTGGTGGCTACAAATGGACCAGCCTCATTAGTATTCATGAGGCAGGTCACAATTTGTGATCCATTGGGAATGGCTACAACCCATGTCTGTGATTGCTTTTTCAATACAGTAGTATTTTTTTTGTAATGCAGCCCATTTATCTTAAAGGAAAATGGACTGCATTACAAAAATAAAAATGAAAAGTTTTATTTTCATTTTTTACGAGTAGGCCGTGTCCTGTGGGACCACTGCCTGCTCTCAGAAAATGCTCTTTAAATGTTTCCACCCACATTCACAAAGGGAAGGTGTCCCCAACGGATTCTTTCTGTTTACGAATGGGTTACCGCCTCCTCTACGGAGTTGGTAAATTTGCATTCTGGTTGCAAAGCATTCATACATACCAGTGCTGTTTGGAATTAGAAAGGGACGCCCTGAACACAGCCTTTCCTAATAACAAATCTCTAAAGCAAAATGAGATTCGGTAACAAGTTACTGAGTTGCATTTTGCCTTTTGTACATGGCAAAATGCATGGGCCGTTTGGGACTTGTAAAATGCTTCATACATATGTCCCGGAGACACAAAAGAGGGAAAGAGAAAGAAAAAAATACAGAAAAACAAGGGATAGTGGGAGAAAACAGAGATGAAAATGAACCTTCAAGAGCCTGATAAAGGGACAGGGAGAACCTGGTGGTGGATGAAAGCCATGTGAGGTGGACTCAAGACTACACAGTCTTCATATTCAGCACCCCTGATATCCATAACACTTGCTATGTACTTCTGTGCAAAATGTCGGCCACAGCACTCAGTCCTTTATAAATTAAGCACTGCTATTCTCTATGGAAAGGTGGTGTATATGGCAGAAGCAGTACAAACATTTAACGGTTTTCATGCAAAGCCAAAACTTTGAAATTAGCCTTATTTCACTTTGAATGGAATCCTAGCATCAAATACAACCAGATGCAAACAAGAATCAGGGGCATATTTACAAAAAAGTCATGCACCATTGTGCAAGGGTGCCTGCGTTGTAAACAGGATTGTTTTTGTACAGGAAGGGTCACTTTCCTGCATAAAAGCAATCTTCGGAGGCATTTTCCTCCATCAATGTGTGCTGCAGAAAGAGAAAGTATCAAGGAGAAATAGAGATATTTCTTCTCCTTAGACCTCACCTGGGGAGGCATAGCACTTGGATGCATTCCCGGGTCTACCAGTAATGGTAAATCTGGGTATGCGCCAAAACCCATGGGTGGATGCATAGGAACACCCATACTCCACTCATGGAATGCCTTTTTGAAGCAGAGTAATGCAATGCAGAGATGTGTGCTGTGTTGTGGAATTCTAGATTTATCAAACCAGACAAGGCCACACATCGTGCCTTCACATGGCTTGATAAATCTTATTTAGTCGTTGCGTCAACCTTGCACCCCATTGTGTGGTGCACAGGTGACGCAACTACTTGATAAATATGCCCCTCTGTGTCTTTCATATTGAAAGTGGGCCTGCTCTGGGTGGTGGTGATATCCATGGAAAATCCTTGTATCTATGGGAAAAAGGCAAACATATTTCTGAAATACAGCACTTTGATTTTAATAAAAGGAAATAGTAATGGCCCATCAGCACTGCCTAGTGCCATTCATGTGTTGGCTAAAACCTTAAATCCAAAAGGCGAAATAGCCAAAAATGACTCACCTCATAATTTCTCATAAAGCATCACACTGTGGATTTTCCAAGGTGACAAGTCTGCCAATGGCATGCACACAATTATGTATCTGTAGTTGTATATGGGATAACTAAACGTAGCTGCAATGTTTAAAGTGTTGAATATGTTCAGAGCTGCCAAATGGCCCTAGACTTGGATAACTACTTAAGAAAATCTGTGCATCATAGGCAACAGCACCGTGGAATTTGAGACTTGTAGTTTAACCTTTAACATTGCGCATATGGGACCTTGCACGCATTGGCGCAAGCGTCACACAATGAAAAGTGGTTTTGACTAAAACGCCAGGACTGTGTGAAAGTCTCAAGGGCATGGAACACATGGGGGCCGATTCGGTCCAGTAAAAAGTGCTCCGAATAGCCGTTTGGAGTATTTTTCCCATACGAATCATACCCTGCAACGTCACCCGTACGCAGACGAAGTACGAGTCGTGCCAGGAGCTGGACTGTACGACTCTACTCTCCGCACGAGTCTCAGTCGGAACTTGCTGCACGCGACATCTGTATGGTTCGCGGCTGGTTTATACGACCCAGCAAGTACGATACGTGTCGGGTACGCACCGTAGGACCCATTTTCTACCGGAGCTGAAAACAGCTGTAAAAGCAGAGTTCGTAATGAAACAGGTACAGAATGCCCCCCCCCTGGGTATGGCGCATACCCCCCATGATCGGAGGGGTACGGAGCGTACCCCTGCGATCATGGGGGGTATGCACTATTCACCCAGCGTACATGGGGTACGCACCGTACCCCATGTATGCTGGGTGTACGGCACGTACCCCATGCACGCTGGGTGTACGGCACGTAACCCCCATGATCGCAGGGGTATGTGCCGTAACCCTGCGATCATGGGGTAAGCACCATACGTTGTGTATGTGATTGTGCAAATTTTCCGTACGAATTGCCCTTAACTGACGTGGACCGTACGACTCGCGTCCTGATATCCCGGTCCGGATCGTACTCGTCGGGTCATACGGCATGTGTACGAGTCGTACGGAGACGGCTCCGGATGCGATTCGTATGGACGGTAATTTTGCCGGATCGGAATCGGCCCCATTGTATGCTAGGCATGATAAGGTGGCAAAACAGAAAGCAAGCAAGAATGTACATCTTGAATTGCAATATAGCTGGTGGAGGAGGTGAGCAATGAAATAATTGTACATGAGGGGGCCATGGCATTAAAAGTTTTGAATAAAATTGGTTTAGGGTAAGGGATATGGTGAGTATTAGGTTAAATTCAGTAGTGGGTAGATATAGAACATTTTATTATAAAGGAATTCATTGTAAAAGGTTTGTAATTGTAATCCTTCCAAACGTTACATAAAACCTTTGTGGCATACCTTAATAACGTAGTTTCTTAGTTGTACTTTCTCTGTAAACATGTCTGCAATTCTTTTTCATAGATTTTCCTAAACATATTTCTCTATAAGTGTATTCTTCGTGCTGGCACAGATTTGTATCTCAATGATCACAAATTGTTCCAGGCATGAGGGAGCTATCATATGACCAAGAACAACTTGACAACCATACTTAAAGTCAGTGTGACAGCACAGTCCTGATTTCCATCAGGCCAATCCACTAAGAGTTTTTAAGTCGAGCCTAGGCAGCTCATGCGCCTCGAGTTTTTAAGTCGAGCCTAGGCAGCACATGCACTGTCTCTTTAAGACCTGCTGTAATCTCTTCTGTGGCCTTACTTTCCGTCCATGCATTGCTATTCCTTCTTTTGCCTGTCTTCCAAAAATGCTTCCTGGCTGCTGGTTACTTTTTTGTTTTTCTCCCACCTTCTTAGCATTTGTATCCTCCCAGGAGCAGTGCATACCTTCCGTCTCATTACGCATTTGTCTTTTTGTGTTTATTTTCTGGGAATTTTTTCTTCTTCCAGATGCTTTGCTTCGAGTTCCGGGCACCTTTAATCAACACAGTAGCTCACGGCCGAAGCACTTCTGGTTTCAGCATGGCGGCTTCATGCACAACTTTACTTTTATGTACACGGCGGAAAAACACAGGTGAGGAAAAACCATTTTTAATTGGAATATTTGATTCTTGGATTATGTTTCTTTTTTGAATGAATAATTAACTGTAGTAAATGTGTCCATCCACAGGCACTGTGCTTCTGGTTTCAGTATGGCGGCAGTGCGCATAACATCACTTTAACTTCATCTCAAAGATGCTCTGCTTCAAATTCTGTATACCAAAGTTCTGCAAGGTAGTGGTGAGCCGCTTAGGGTTTCTTTTTTTTTTTTTTTTTTTTATATTTTTTTTATTCAGGCATAGTAAGTAGGACATCATTACAGCAGTACATCAGTTCAAAGTTAACTCAAATAATACAATGTTATAAATAAATGAATCGCAGGGTTTGTGATACAAACAAAGAATCAACATAAATAGCAGTTTAGTTAATTATAGATTATACAGCAGTATAAACACACTCTAAATCAATTATAGATATGGTCAAAAATCATCCAATACCACTAGGGAGGATGCGATTCTTCCATTCAGTTATTGGGCACCAAAGCGCATCTCCTCGTAATTTAGATCGTATCCCTCTTGTTTTAAATATTGCAGATTCATATCTGTAAGCTACCAAAAGGCGTGCTAGCCACATCTGAAAACTTGGAGGCTCTGCGTCTTTCCATCTCGCAGATAGGAGTATCCTGAAAACAGCCATACCAATAAAAACTAGTCTTTCTTCAGCTTTTTCCAGATTTAAGGTAAAGTCATGGCCAAAGAGAAATAGGGTTTCCGATTCTGGTATAATGTGTCCAAAAATTTCCTCCCAAAAGGAATTTATCATGGTTTTAACTAGTGACAAACTAGGACAAGTATACAACATATGGATAAGAGTTGCCGGCCCTTGAGTACATCTTGGGCATAAATCATTCTCTCGTTTACCCCATGTAAATAGTTTAGCAGGAGTAAAATAAAGGTCAAAGATAGTTTTGTACAATTGTGCCTTAAGATTACTAGCCATCAATAACTTTTGACTCATATTTAACACCTGGTCTAAATCCACGTTTGGGTTATTCAATTTTAAGCACCATTTTTTTTCCGTTTTATCAAGATCATCTTTCTTCATGCTTAAAAGAGTATTATATAGAGTTCCAATTCTAATATTTGTTCTAGCAATTACATCCATAATTTCATACTTATGTAGGCAAATTAGTGATTCCTTAGCTTTTAGTGTGGCAAATATCTGTGCAAACTTCAAAAAATCCCCATTCGGTAAATTATATTTAATTTTTAAATCTGAAAAAGTTAGGTCGTAATCTTTTATTAGAAAATCACCAATTGTCTTAATTCCTATCTTAGCCCAATGTTTTAAAAAGGCGTCTGAGTCCTGTACTTGAATAAAATTAGAGTAAAGAAGTGGTGTATAGCGATTAATTTTCTCAATTTTACTATATTTAGCAATTCTACTCCAAATTTTCCAAACACTGATCATAATTTCACCTTTAAAAGCTTTATAGTTTCTTGTCTCAGTTTTTCGCAGTAACAAGCCTTTTGCCTCCTGCCCGACTATAAGTTCATATATTGACGGTATTTCAACACGACCCTCTAAATTCCATTCGCTATACCCTCTAAGCAACGGCATAAGCTGTTTTAGTTGTGCTGCCCAATAATATAGTTCCATATTAGGTATAGTAAGGCCGCCTTTCTCAATAGGCAGAGACAGTAATTCAATAGATCTCCTAATTTTTCCATTCTGCCACACAAACTTAGATATAAGTGAATTAATTGCTATTAAAGCCTCCTTTTTAATGGCTAGCGGTATTGCTCTAAATAAGTAGAGACAGGGTAGTGTGTTCATTTTAACACAGTTAACTCTACCTATAGTAGACAGATGAAGGCTATTGACCCTTTTAAAGTCGTTCTCAATTTTTTTCAGGAGCGGATCGAAATAAATTTGTGAGATTGTTTTAGTGTTTGCACAAAGTTTAATGCCCAGATGAGTAGCTTTTTTCAACTCTTCGTGGATCAGTACAAACTGTATCGGGTGTGCTTATTATAATCGTCTTTCCTTTGTTAAGGGAGTATCCAGAGTAAGTCCCAAATTCCGACGTAATTTCATGTATAGCTTCTGTAGGATCGGGTGTGACTATCGCAATATCGTCAGCATATGCCAGTACTTTCATTTCAAAACTGATAACTAACAATCGGTTTAATAACAGTGCTCTCTAATAATTTCAAAATAAGAGGGTTGATATATAAGGCAAATAACAAGGGTGAGCATGGACAGCCTTGTCTAGTACCTCTTGTTATATTAATAGATTCAGAGAATAATCCGGCTGCGAGGACTTTCGCTTTGGGGCGGTGATACATTGATTTTATTGAGTTAATAAATTTGGGGCCAAAATTATTGCGTGCCATAACTCCCCATAGAAATTTCCAGGTGACACGATCGAAAGCTTTCTCAGCATCCAGTAGAATCATAGACATTCGCTCCCCCTTAGCTGTCATGACATCAAATAAGGCAATTGCCCTACGGATGTGTTCAGTGGTTCCCTTTCCAGGGATGAAACCATGTTGCCATGGGAAGGCGAGCTGTTCTATGACCCCACTGAGCCTGAGTGCTAGGACCTTTGCATATAATTTGGAATCCGAATTAATAAGGGATATAGGGCGATATGATGTGAGAAGCTCTGGGGATTTTCCCTTTTTTGGAAAGACGATTATATTAGCTTCCTCCCAAGAAGTTGGAGGTACACCATTATGTTGTATTCCAAGAAATAAATCATGTAGGATCGGTAGTAACTGATGGCTAAGTATCTTAAATAGCTCAATCGGTATCTTGTCTGGACCTGCTGCTTTGCCAGAAGCTAATAATGATAGTGCGGTCCTGACTTCTGGCAATCGTTATTTCTTTTTCAAGGTCCTCCCTTGCATCAGTGTCCAATGTTTCCATAGCCTCGAAGTTACTAAGAAAATTATTTATAAAAGCTTCTATTTCTTCCTCTGATCTGTTAATATCCTCTGCATATAATTTCAGGTAATACCCTTGAAACTGGGAGTTAATTCCAGCTGCATGAGTAAATGTCTGCCCATTTTCCATTATAGTAGCTATGTCCCTTTTTGCAATTTTCTGACGCGTACTAAGTGCCAGCTGTCTGCCCACTTTCTCTCCGCTTTCGTAAACTTGTTTCCTATGTGATTGATATGTCTCAGCAGCCTTCTGACTTAGTTTAGAGTTTAGTTCTGACTTTCGTACTGCTATCTGCATCATCACCTGGCTTGTGTCTTGTCTTTGCCTAATTTTACTGATATGCTCTTCCTCGGCTTTAGCTAGAGCAGTTATTTTCACTCCAAATTCCTGTTTTCCCCATTCCTAATTTTAGTTTGATACTTAATAGTTTCCCCTCTTAGAGCGGCTTTATAAGTATCCCAAACAATATTCCTTGAAGCACTAAATCGATTCATGCAAAAAAATTCTTCTGTCCAGGCTTTAATAAAGTCAATATATTCTTGGTTGCATAATAATTTCCTATCGAAAGACCATGTAGTTTTTTGGCTATAATTAGTTTGATAATCAATTGATAATAATAAGGGATTATGATCTGATAGTGTTTTCGGAAGTTTCTTTATTTGCGGAGAGGAAGTTAAATCTTTAGATGTAAAAATATAGTCTAACCGTACATATTTTTGATGGGGGTGTGAATAGTACGTGTAGCCAGAGTCTGCAAGGTTATTTTGTATCCAAATATCAGTTAGCCCTAGGCTACAAATTAAATTACTAATAGCCTGATAAACCTTTGGTTTCCGACCAATATATTTCAGTCCAATTGCCTGCGGTGATAAGGATGGTATTAAAGAAATGTTGAGATCGCCGCAAAAAATTAATGGACCTTGCCAAATGGCTAATTCTGTTTCCAATTTTTCAAAAGTTATAGGATCATCCTGATTGGATCCATAAACAGTGCATATCGTAATTCCGTTAGCTAATTTGGCAATTGCCCATCTTCCATATGGATCTGATGCGCAGCGTATTCCTTGTCCATAACAACTCTTGGCCAGTATTGCAACCCCCCTTATATTTGTCGTTTGAGTTGAGGCTACTATCAGATGGTATCCCCTCAGTCTTAATAATGCTCTTTTACTCCATGGAATATGGGTTTCCTGTAGACATAAAATGTCTACGGGGTATAGTTTTAATAATTCTTCAAGTCATACTCTTTTATCTCTAGTCAATAATCCTCCTATATTCCAGGTTTGTATATTAAGCTTACCCATTATTGATATGGTAGTTTTGTCGATTAATGTTGCTCAAATCATATTCCATATGCATACCCTGCTTTATGTTTTCCAAACTTATCTCTATTCCTGCTAATATGCCTGATTTTTTCCCCCTTTTTCCCATTTTCTCCTTCCCTTCCCCCCTCCCTCTGCATCGTCCCTCCCTCTTGCCCACCCCTTCTCCGCTTCCTCCCTTCTTGCTGAGGCTTCCAGACTCACCCAGAGTCTGTGTGATGAAGTTGCTGCACTTCTACTGAGCTACCAATGTAACATAAAAGAGCAGAAAAGAACAGAAAAGAAAAAAGGCAAAGGATTCTTACAAGGATTCTACATCACATTCAAGTATATCATATTATATCGTATTATTTCTCAAAGAAAACCTTTATATACAGCCTATATCATACATCCTTAGGTTAAACCTTTCCTATTTTTATATACTATCTCCACAAAAAAAAAAAAAAAAGCATCTTTAATTTCCCCGTCAAACATGATGTCAAAAACACAAAGAAGGAGGCATTTCTCCCTATAGATTATTAAAGTATTATAACCCAGGTGAGTTAGATTCTACGAAATTTCGTCTAAGTATGCTTTTGCCTTTATCTCTGACTGGAAAAACTTAGTCTGTCCATGGTGGACAATCTTAAGAGTCGCCGGGTTGTTCAAGTAGGCCTGAGCACCTTTCTCTTGAAACGATTTAATAAGCATTCGCAACCTCCAACGCCTTTCGACAGTTGCGTGACAAAAATCAGGTCTCGCAAAGAAAGACAAACCATTACAAGCTATCTTCCGGTCTGGTCTCGCTTTATCTGCTATCGCCGGCCTTAGTAAGAAATTACCAAAGCACACTAGAACAGCTCTAGGGTATGGTCCTGGTTTTGATGGCGGATTAAAAGGTAAACGATGTACCCTTTGGATTTCAACTTCCCAGTTCAAACTCTGTAGTTCAGGCATTGCTTCACTGAAAAGTTTTATAATGAAAGCTCGTATGTTCTCTCCCTCAACTTTCTCTGGAATTCCCAGGATGCGAAGATTATTGCGTCGTTGCCTATTTTCGAACTCCTCGAGCTTCCATTTAATGTCCACCAGTTCTGTTTCCTGTAATTTAATTTTCTCACAATTTTCGGAAGAATCTTTCTCTGCTGCCATAACCCTTTGTTCCATCTCAGTTACCCGCTCTCCAATCCTTGTGCATGTCTTGGATAATTTCTTTACAACCCCTTGCATTTTACTCAAGGCTATGCAAGATCTTTTGCTATCCTGGGCCGTCTCTTCTCTGTGAGCTGCTAAAGCCTGGAGGATGGTCTCTAGTGCAGAGGGGGTTACCTCTGAACCCCCTGGGATGTCTGAGGAAGAAGCCTGATTATATTCAAGTTGGCCTGTTGTTACTTTCTTTAACATAGGCTTTGTATTACCTTTGGACTTAGTTTTCACAGTGTTGGATATCTGTCTCCCCTCATCATAACTGTCTTCTGAGGAGTATATCTCTATTTCTGATTCATGTTCAGAAGATTCAAAGCTCTCAGACCATTCTCTTAAATTGTCAACTCCAACCTCTTCAGTGTCATCGGAAAAAGAATAGAACTCCGTAAGGTCTTTTTCTCCCTCTTGTAGCTGTCCTGGTTGTGTAAGCAATTGTAAAGTGATATTTGACATCGAAACATTGGTCTCTTTATTTACTATGGTTTGATTAGAGATTGCACGTTGGGGTGATTTAGGTGTGCTAGATATCTCCTCCGCAGTAGTAGTTGTTTTACCTAGCGCCGGAGTTGTCACTATTACATTAGATATGATCCGGTTATTATTTATTGAGGGAGGAGACTCTTCAGGCACAGAGTTAGTTTGTTCATTTTGCATTCCTAAAATATTGCCCCCAGGCCCCGAGAATGACGTTGCTCGGCCAGCCCCAACCTGCTTTTCTTCATCCAGCATTATTACTTTAGGTTGATCAGATGAGTTGATTTTTAAGACCTCATCAATTAGAATGTTATTTGTATTGGGAATTTCCACACTCAGAACATCAATAATTGCTATACTCTCGGGGTTTTCGAGATTAATACAGGTATTAGATGTTCCCTCCTCTGGGTCAGAAGTGGCATTCTGTTGTCCATCAGTTGCAGGACTCTGATCCCCATTCAATACTGGAACAGATACAGTCTCAGTTTCAAGATTAGTCTCTAATTGTGAAGTATTCTGATTTGAGGATTTTCTAAACATTAACTCGTGCACAGTTCTCCCTCCTGCACTGTTTATTCTTCTACGGGTCGCTAAAATTTCCTGTCTTGAAGACCCCGAGGGAGAGCCCGTTGCAATTGCTTGTTTTTTAGATTTCCCCATCTTTACCTGTAGCTGGTCTTCATCGTCCATCAGCCCTTCTCGCTGCTGTCTCTCCGCCTCTTTTCGTAGCACCCTCGCCGCTTTTGCAATTCTAGCTCTGGTGGCTGCAGCGGAGGCACTTTTTGGCGGCATCGCTGTGTCTTTCTCGCCTGGCGTCTTACTCTGTGAAGCCTTCCCCAAACGCCAAACAGAGCCGTGCAGAGAGGAGCTGGTGTTTTGCCACGTTAATTTTTGAAGCTGACTCGGCTTCCGTAGAGCTGCTGCTGTCTGTGTACACCCTGTTTCCCTGGAAACGCCACCGCGTAGAGGAGCCGGGTTCCACCAGAAGGTGAGTGTATCGAGTATTTCACAGCGTTTGAGGGTTTTTAACACATTATAGCAGTATCTCATTATTAATATGTTGCCAAAGGAACCTGCAACTGTATCTCACTTTCAATCTTGATGTGTAATTTGTACGGCAGTAATCGGCGCTTTCCTTTTCACGGCGCCCGGAACTTTCCCGCTGGAACTTGCAACTGTATCCCGCTTTTCAGTTCAATCATGTCAGTTACATTTTCCGTAAGCGGCTCTTTATTTTCACGGCGCCCAGAGCTTTTCCAACAGGAACCTGCAACTGTATCTCGCTCACAGCCCAGACGCTCAAAATCGTGTCAATTACAATTCAGCAAGCGGCGTTTTCTTTCGCGGCCCCCAGGTTTATTCCGCTGTCCTCAGCCAGGGTATCAGCGTCCTTCCCCCTCTCTACTTATCGTGTATTTTATCTCTCCTTCTTCAAACCTTCAAGCCTCCTCTCTGTAGTCATATTGGCATCTTTTTACGCTTGTGTAGAATCCATTGCAAAGCGGTTCAGTTAATCATCAACATCAGCAACGGAGCTCAGTAGAGTGCTGCAATCAGCCTAGCGTCTAGGCCGCCATCTTGCCCCGGCTTCATGCACAACTTTACTTTTATGTACACGGCGGAAAAACACAGGTGAGGAAAAACCCTTTTTAATTGGAATATTTGATTCTTGGATTATGTTTCTTTTTTGAATGAATAATTAACTGTAGTAAATGTGTCCATCCACAGGCACTGTGCTTCTGGTTTCAGTATGGCGGCAGTGCGCATAACATCACTTTAACTTCATCTCAAAGATGCTCTGCTTCAAATTCTGTATACCAAAGTTCTGCAAGGTAGTGGTGAGCCGCTTCTGGTTTCAGCAAGGCAGTCGCTGAAACTTTACTTTTACTACATGCAGTGCTTAATTTGTAAAATATTAATTGCCAGGGCTCTGACCAAGAGGCTTGCACCACACATTGCCCTTGTCATCGCTGCCAAAACAACTACTAATCGTCTCTCTCACATGTAAATGCGACAGTTCAGATTATTCAAAGTCCCAAAAGCTAAAGGAATGGCTGTAGAGGTAGATTTTGCAATTCTTTATGTATATCGTATTTCTGAACTACGGTTGTTCTGCTCATCTCTAAATAAGTTGAGCAGGGCCACCATGTGGTAGACTGTTCTAGGTATGGTGCTGGCAATTAGGTGTCGTGCCGAGCCCCGGAAACCAATTAAGTGCCGGTGCTGAGCACCGAAAAGCACCGGCTCAAATTAAACACCGTCTACATGGCATCAGTACAAAGGCAGAGAAAAACAGAAAAAGAGAAAAATCGGCAGCATCACTTAACTGTCATCACACACTTATGACACTCTGACACATGGTCGCACTGCTCATCTAATTGAGAGATGACCAGAACATCGGTTGTTTATGAATACAAAATACAACAAAAGATACTAATTCCTACCTCCCCAGCCATTCCTTTAGCTCTGGGGACCCAAAATAATCTGAATCATTGCACTTAAAGGTGAAAGAGCTGGTTAGCAGTTGTTTTGGTACCATCATTGGCAGTGATTATGAGGCAATCAGTGGTGCATGATGCAGGGGCCTACTGGTCAGAGTCCCAGCACTAATTATTTTACAAATTAAGCACTGTAAGAATCTAAGCATGTACAATCAACGTATGTAATCTGTCTCCAACCTCAAAGCTCCACTCATCCTACATTTTCGCAGGCAACTAGGGAGAGCTCCAAGGCAGTGGCTGTCCCAGCTTCACCCGAGCAGCCTTTGTCCTCCTACAAATACAGGCACACGTGCAGGCACAGAATGAATGCGCAGCCCATGTCCCCGTGAGTGCCGGCGTGTCCACACTTCCTGAAAGCCTCTCTTATTCAATAGAACCAGCCAAATAACGGCATGGGGGTGGGGGAGACTACAGCTCTGTCTTCTGATGGAATGGGGGACCAAATATTTCAAGAAAAAGGAGGGCCTACATGTCATCAAATTAGGCAGTTTCTTTTCTTGTGAACCGTAACAGCCCACCGGAGGCTTTCTGCAAGGCTCTTTGGCAGCAGGGCATCCTTTGCAAAATGTTTTTAACTGTGCACTTTAATTAATAAAACATTTTTATCATGGATCTATCTCAGATCAGTAAGGTAAATTCACTGTTTTGTATTCAGCACACCACATGTTGACAAGTGGTTTCCATCCTGAACTTTTCTCCCCCTGTGTTGTTCTTCGTTGCCCTCCCCTTCCCTGTTGTGCTCGCCCATGTGTGCTCCTCCTATTGTCTCATGAAGTGGTGTAATTGCAGTGCTGGAGGGGCACTTTACATGTAACCTATTCCTTCTTTCCTCTTTATTTTAAAGCACTACTCAACCAATGTAGGGTGTTGGACACAGATTGCTCAGCAATACTGTGCAACATGATGTAGTTTCTTTAAATCAGGAGGCACCAAGGCAATTCCCTACATTCTCTCAAGTTCACCCCTTCATCTATATTTACAATTCAGGTATCATCATAATAATATTTGCTTTTACTGTGCTGCTATTCCTTGGTACAACGAAAGTGGAGCTCTCCAAATTTTCTGTACATATCTTGTCATCAAAATAGAAAGTGATCACTCTGTGCTTATAACTGTTTAGTAGCTTATTGGGTCTGTTTGTTCTGGTGGTCGAAGCCAGTGCAGACTTTGACCAGTGCAAACAAAGGGATGGTGAGTTGTAATGTCTCTGTTTTCTCGATTAGACCCAAAAGGTGGACTCTGTCCAGCACCACAGTAGCAGCAGTTTGCACATGTGTGTTCTGAGTAGTACGTTTCTCATAATTTGTGATGCTTCTCAAAGTACATTTTCTTAATTAAAAATTCAATATTAGGGATTTTGTTATGCAGCCATGTACTCCCCTGTTACATTGTTGTGATGACAAACAGTAGCACTGGTTTGAATGATCCACATGGACCTGTGCATGTACTTCAGATCATAAGTTCAGGTTTACAGAGGTGTGCCATTCACACAACTGACAAACTTTAACAGGCATATGTTTTGTATAGTGGCTGAACACAATTCTTCATAAATTTGGATCACGATATTCGCATGCAATCTCAGCGGCATAAAGATAAAGCAATATATATTAGGATTAGTTTAAAAAATATATATAATCGGACAGCATGACATAAACTCTTAGAGCCATATGCACAAAAGCATGCTTGTGATCAGAAACACCTGATTCGCAGACTCGGGCCATTACTTACCACAAAAATGCTTTTCCCTACATACAGAGCACAAATTGCAATTCAGTAACATTACAGAATCTCAATTTGTGTTTAGCGATTCGGTATTTGTAACAGGCGTGCTTAGGGTGGTAGGGTGTTAAAATATCGATTACAAAAATATAGCTGACACAAATATCGTTGTAAAAATATCGTTTACAAAAATATCGACACCCTATACTTAAACAGGTAAGTACATAAATATCGACTCCAAAATATCGTTGTAATTAATATAGATGTAAAAAATATCGACTTTTTAAAATAATTAAAATTACATGAAATAATAAATAAATATAAGTACTATTAACAAAATACATTACATTACTTTTATTTTTTAACTATTTCAAAAAAAATTACTACACTTTTTAATTATAAACTTAATAAATGTGGACATATAAATTGATTTTACACATTACTTTATATAACAACAATAATACATACATATAATTAAAATACCCCTTTACCCAAAAACTGAAAACTGACCCTGAACCCTAAAAATACCCCTTTACCCAAAAACATTTTCACTAAAAAAATCCTGTACACACACCTAAAATTAATTAAAAAATTAACATAATTAATTACATAATTATTATTCAATTAACTAATTGAAATTAATTAACTATTATTTATTACACTATTTATATTCTTTTAAAACATTAATTAATCTATTATTTCATTATATTTAAATACCCCTTTACCCAAGAACTGAAAACTGACCATGAACCCTAAAAATACCCCTTTACCCAAAAACTGAAAACTGACCCTGAACCCTAAAAATACCCCTTTACCCAAAAACTGAAAACTGACCTTGAACCCTAAAAATACCCCTTTACCCAAAAACTGAAAACTGACCCTGAACCCTAAAAATACCCCTTTACCCAAAAACTGAAAACTGACCCTGAACCCTAAAAATACCCCTTTACCCAAAAACTGAAAACTGACCCTGAACCCTAAAAATACCCCTTTACCCAAAAACTGAAAACTAACCCTGAACCCTAAAAATACCCCTTTACCCAAAAACTGAAAACTGACCCTGAACCCTAAAAATACCCCTTTACCCAAAAACACACCTAAAATTAATGAAAAAATTAACATAATTAATGACATTATTATTATTCAATTAACTAATTGAAATTAATTAACTATTATTTATTACACTATTTATATTCATTTAAAACATTAATTAATGTATTATTTAAATTACTTCCCACCCTACTCCCCTATAAACCCACAACCCGCTACGGAACTATTAATACTAAATTCAACTGAAAATACATTATTAAATAATAATATACTACTAAAAATACTACTTTTAAAAATACTACTTTGACTACAAATATTCATTAAAAACACTACATTACTTATAATTATTTAAAAAACGATATTATTGTAAACTATGTTTTTGTAAACGATATTTATTACAACTATATTAATGTTAACGATATTACTTACCTGTCTGTCGATATTCTGGTCAGACGATATTTTTGTCATCGATATTTCTTCCTGTAGATATTTTTGCAGCGATATTTAGGTTAGTCGATATTTTTACGACGATATTCCTGCTCTGTACCCTTAGGGTATCCCTTCATGATACCGATTCGCAGCAGTGTATGTGAATGTTTTACAACTGAATTACTGTCAGAAAACATTTTATTTTTTACCAACACCTTTAGGTGGTGGTAACCATTCTCAATGTGGAAAGGGTCCCTGGTGACCCTTTACCCTTTGTGAATGTTGAAACAAATATTTTTAAGAGCAAGCAATGGTCTAATGAAAAAATGAAACTTAAACGTTTAATTTTATTTTTTTAAATGCGCCCCATTTTTGTTTATGGAAAATGGCCTACATTTAAAAAACAACTTGCTTTATTAATAAGCAATCATGGACATTGTGGTCTGTTGACCCCAACAGGCCACCCTCACTTGGATGGCAGCAGATCCTAATTGGTCACACAAATTGTGACCTACCTCTATATTCATTAGGCAGGCCTATTGCGACTAACAACAAACCGAGGAGTAAAGGGTCTAAGGGCAGTTTAAAGACCAGGCCCAGGTTATCATCCCCTAATGACAAAACCGAAAAAACTCAATAAACCTGGGGGTCTGATAAAGAGTCCAAAAGTACTCTAGAACTCTAAGACTTAGAGCCACAATAGGTGCAAGGTAAGGAAACCTTAGAGTCTTAAAAATATTACTGGGAAATCAACACATTTAACCACCAGCAAGAGTAGGTGAAACCCAATGTCCAAAGATGGATTCCCATCAAAGTTTTGGTAGTGATCTCGTTGTTATCATCTGGTCACCCTATCCCAACCTTAGGATGACCAGATGATAACAACTAGATCAGCGGTGGCGCTGTGCTGATGACGGAGCGGTTCCGCCCGATGCTCCTGCGCGGCGCGAATTCCGCGCCTGCGCTGAGCGTTCTATTGAGCGGGCGGGCCATGACGGAACCGCTCCATCATAAGCACAGCGCAACCGATGCTGGTGACGGAGCGGTTCCGTCACCAGCATGCGCCCGCCGCTCTTCCGCCCGGCCCCCTTAGCACTGCGGCGGAATAGCCGCCACAGTAAAGGGGTTAAAGTATTTGACACTCACCAGGGAGAGAGGTGGATGGGCGCTCCCAAATCTTAAACTATATTTTTGTGCGACCATCATGCAAATATGCCCTGTACTGTTGCTGGATCTCCCCCAAACACGAACAAAGTAACTTCTTTCCCAGTTCAAGCTTTTAATTGGCCCAGTAGCTTGGGGATGTTTGTGGCAACAACTAGAATATGGATATTTTAAGAGATTAAGGTTCAAGGCCCTCATGAGACCTATAAGGTTTTCACCGTCGTCAGCAAATTACTAGGGATTGGTAGATTGAACTATCATACTCCTACTAGAAATACCGAGAAGCTGCCCGACATATTTGGAGGAAACCTCTTTGCAACTTGGTTAAAAGCAGGAGTCAACAAATTGGGGGCTTTTTACTCCTCTTACAGGGTTATGGGTTTCGAAGACCCTAAAAATAAAATTCGGCCTTAGCCATAAAGAATTTTTTAAAATATCTATCAATCAGGAACTTTTTACAACGAAAAGCAGGGGGCCCACAGGGTTTGTCAAATGTGAGCTTATGGAAAAACTATCTGAGCCACGCCACGTGCACCACAAATGGGGACAATCAATGGCATCCTGACTAGCTTAAAGACCGATGACTTGAAAAGGATCTCAGGGAAATGGCAGTTGAAATTAGGCATTACAGATAACGCTTTTCAGACAGCCCTTCCCTCTGCACATGGCAATTTACTATCAGCTAATTTGTAAGCCCAGTTTTATGAAACGTGCTTTTTCAAAATTGCAAAATGGGAGCCCGGTAAAGGCACTAAGTGCCCCATGTGTTTTGAGCAGGGTGCTGATTCTGTAAATATGTTCGCAACCTGTGTGAAGCTTTGTCCCCTCATAGAAGATATCTCGGGCTTCCTCAAGGCATTGCTTCAGGGTTTTATTTTCAGTAAGGGAGCAGGTCTCCTCGGGGGAGGACCACAGAGTTGCAATCCCCAATAAATGACATCTGGATCTAATATAAGATAGCCAAGGCAGATTTCCTGCTCCCATAATAGAAAGTACATCCTTCAGTTCCTCCCTGTAGGTTGAGAGCTCAGGCGTGCTCCATACGCGATGCCAAAATGAAAGCGGGCGGGAGGCAATTAGTTCAGTAATCGGGTCAATCCCAAGATCCATCCTCAAGGGTATTAGAGGAGTACTCTTCGATAGATTCAAAAGTTGTCTCGGGAAGAAGTTCTCTGTTGTTGCGAGGACATTCGGATAGCAGGGACCCCAGAGTTCGACACCATAGAGGGAGGCTCCCCTGGCCTGAGTTTTATATATTTCAGCTGGTGGATCCACAGCTTTTTGGAGGCAGCTTTTATAAACTTTGAAAATGCCCCCGATGGCTTGCGTGAGTTTCAAATGTGCTTTCTTTACTTGGGTTCCCCAATTCGTCTTATTGTTAAGGGTGAGACCCAAGTAATCAAAGGTAGTAACCCTTTCCAAGGCCTTTCCATTCATTTGTGGCTGTGGGCCGTTTGTTGTTTTTGCATTAGAAACCATGTATTTTGTTTTTTGGATGTTAATTTCCAAATCCCTATTGTTACAAAATTTGCAGAACTCATCTATGACCCCCTGCATGCCCATTGGTGACTTTGACAATAGCTGTGTGTCATCCGCGAACATAAGCGTAGATATTTTGTGGTTAGCCAACCTTGGTGAATCTATATCTTTTATTGCCAGCAGGGTGTCTATTAAACCATTTAAAAAGAGGGAATACAGGGACGGTGCAAGCACACAACCCTGCCTCACCACCTTCTCCACTGGAAAGGGAGCTGTCAAATCCCATTTTTTACCGTATCTAATTTTTGCATACGTGTCCTAGTGCAACCGTATCAATAGATGACATAGATACGTCGGAATATCCATATCCCGTAGGATGTCCCAAAGCTGGTCAAGTTGCACCATGTCGAATGCGAATTTAAGATCCACAAAAGTTAGGTAAAGGCTGCCACCGTCCAGGGTCACTGATTTCCAATGGATAAGTTGGATCGATTGTGGAAATTTACTTCTAAATCCCGCTTGGAGTGGGGTTAAGACATTACATTCATCAATCCATGACTGAAAATGACCCAAAAGAACGTGAGCAAATAGCTTTTGCGTCATGTCAATTAAACTTATTGGGCGATAGTTAGCAGGGTTCAATGGAGAGCCTTTCTTTTAAAGAGGGATGATTTCCACTCCTGCCCAGGTTGGTGGGAGTTCCATACCTTGAAAGATGGCATTAAATAAGGGACCCACACAGAGCCTTCATTCTTAAATAGGTACCAGGGTATTTTATACCGGCCAGGCGCTTTACCAGGAAGCATTTTGCCCAAAGCTGCAGTAACTTCTTTTACGGAACAAGGAGGAGCATTTGTAACCAAGGGGAAGTTATACTCTATGAGGTACCTGGGGGGGTGCGACTCCCTCCACAGATTTGGAATATAGTGTTTGGAAGTGCAACCTCCAGACTTCCTCCCCTAGGTTCGGTTCTATAGCCAATTTGCCTTTGCACTTCCCAGTTCTCACTAGGTTCCAAAAGCCCCTAGAGTCTCGATTCTCTACGGCCAATTTAATTGCATCCCATTTATCCAGTTCCCATGAAAACTTAGCCTCTGCTACGATTTTTTTGTATGTTGCCCTGGTTTCTTTAGAATGAATAATGTCCTTATCTTTAATGGCTATCAGCAGGACACTTTTGGCATCCCTGCAAGTTTTGTTATACCAGGATTCGTTGTTACTAGCGCAGGGAATATGTTTGGAATTGGTGTTGTAGAAAAACACAGCGTTTTTAGCAAACATTTCCTGATGATTTTTGGCTATTTCCTGGAGACAGCCAAGGCTAAAGTAATTTATTTGAGTTTGGGAAGCGAGTTCCAGATGGGTAATAATTTGTTCGTAAAGAGTGGCCTTTTTATCATTTGATTGAGCAAATGATTCCCAACGAACTCTTCTGCCTCCTTCTGTAGCTACCAAATTTAAATGTACTAGGGTGGGTTGTCTTTGGTCTCGCTATCGGATGGGAAGCGACCATTACATGCCCTAAGCAGATGTGTAAGGGTAAGAGAATTAATTTGTAGAACTATTGGGGACAATCCCCTAACCGGGTAGATGTTACAATCAGGTACTGACCATACAGAGTCCTCTTCACTGGTGATGGGGATGTGTAAGCCTTTTAGAGGTTCAAAGTGGCAATTAAAATCCCCCCTATAATTGTGTACACGGTCTCAGGCAATGTGTATAAAAAGGTTCCAAGCAAGCCAATACCTGCAAAGTCGGACCCTGTTTCACTGGACATGAGTAGGTGTTTATGAGGGCTATTTTCATATTATTAAAACAGGTCAGGAGAATACACTGGATGTCAGGGGACAAAGTTTCTATCACTTTAATTTTACAACCCAAGTGTATGCCAACCCGGGGGGGGCGTAGCCAGCAACATGGCCTAGTAGGAAGTGTGCCTGCGCAGCTCCGGCAACTTTCATTGATCCGACAGTCTAGATGGTGGCCTTGAGTCCAGAAAATCGACGCTCTTTCACCCTTGGGGGTCCATAATCCCCCCTGATGACACTGGCTGCTGAGGGAGAGCCGCGGCGAGCCCCCTTTCTGAGCGGCAGGGACCCAAGAGGGCGACCCGAGTATGCTGAAAGAAGAGGAGACTCAGCCGTAGGTATTGCCATATGCCGGGAGCCTAGGACGTGGAGAGGGGTATTCCTCCTACGCAGCTGAGACAGCGGGAAAGAGCGGGGACTCCAGCGGCAACGCAACATCGTCCCTGGGGAGCCGGTTAGCGGCACGGAGGAGGAGCGGACGCCTGGCTTGGCCTTCTGGCCGGAGTGTTGGGACCGAGTCCGGAGGTGAGGGCTGGCCAAGGGGAAGGCGGCGCCTGCAGTGGGTGTCCCAAGAGGTGCTTTGCCGCGGCGATTCACGGCACGGAGCAGCCATCCTGCCTGCCTACATGATCACGCAGTGGGGAGACAGCCAGGGCTCATAGCGAGATTGAGGAGGGCCAGAGTGAGCGGCGGGCCTGCACGGGGGGGGCCTCCACCCCGCGGAGCCAAGCAGAGACCAGGCGGAGCCTGATTCCCTCCCCCCTCGCTTCTCCTCCCCCAACCCTTCTGGGGGGGGGGGAAATCTGAGTTCTGAGTGGGCACGGTGCTAGAAGGCCCCTCAACATTTCTCAGTGACATTAAAAGAGCACAACAATGGTGGCATATAATGCACCCTACTCGGACTGTGGGCACAGGGGAGTGCGGTGTGTGAAATAGCGGAGATTGGTGATTCGAATCGGGGGCACATCAAATTTGCCCGAAGTAACCCATGCACTGACCGGTAGGGGCCGCCCGAGCTGCGGAGGACTTGGCGAACCACACTGGACACAACCTGAGGTGTGTTTTCATAGCGGTTCTTGCAGGGGTTGGACAGCTGGGGGCCTGGATCACTCAGTTTTTGATCCCCCGCTCCTGGTCCCCCCCCTTGTGTGGGGATACAGGTACTGGCTATAGCTGGAGCCCAGAGTGAGTGGCCCACTGACCATCTAGTGAGCGTAGAGTATCTGGATGACTGTTTGGAGGTGGTTTTGGGAGTCGTGTGCCGCAGTGTGGCGCTTGGACAGAGTAGTGCCTGCAGGTGGGCGGCCCACGTCAACTCATCATGGGAAAGAAGGACAAGGACCCTGAAGCCCCCAGACAGGGAACACTGGATCGTTACATGACGACTTCCCCTCTGCCAGATGGTGAGTCTACTGTTGTTCGTTCGGACACACCACTACTGATAAATGCCATACAAGTGTCCCATGAGGCCCTGGAGAACAAGGTTGGAGAGGTGGGATCAGAAGTAAAGCTCCTACGGCAAGACCTCCCAAACCTTTTGGAATCGAGTAACGGAATCAGAATCAAGACTGGGGGAAGCAGAGGATACCATACAAGACATGAACATAGGCATGGCAGACCTACAGTCCTCTCATAAGCAGCTTCTGTGGAAGGTGGACAATGCAGAAAATAGGGCAAGACGCAACAACCTTTGCTTCATGGACTTTAGGGAAGGAATCGAAGGTATGAACATGGCGGAGTTCCTGCACTCTTGGCTGCTACGCACTTTCCCAAAGGATGTTTCATCATAGATAGGGCGCACCGAGCGCTGCTGGCTAAGCCACCCGCAGGAGCAAGACCTCGGCCAGTACTTGCTCGTTTTCTATATTTTTTGGACAGAGATATGATTCTACGGGATGCTAGAAAACTTGGGGAAATCCGCCTAGACAATGCCCAAATAAGGATTTTCCCGGATTACAGCCAGGAAGTGCAGAGGCAGAGACGCTCTTATGACTCGGTTAAGGCTAATACTTATTGTATGTTTCTGTCTGTCTGTTCTCTTTGACACTTTGGTACACATTGGACCTCAAAATCAGAAGAATCTCAGGTGATATAAAAATAAAATTTCACTTGTTTCACGAAAAATTTAGCAGTAGCACTCATGGTCCTGATGAAGCAGTAGGAGACCTGTGGGCCCGTTTAACTGCAGAAACATGTCGACCTAATATCTATCTTAGTAGTTATTTGTTTACACTACTATCTGCACCGTTTTTAGAACTTGGGAGTAAGGAGATGCCCATTAAAAAACATTTTACCCCTCACTACCCAATTTTACTCAGTTTCACTTCAATCACTGACACCTAGAAATATTTCACTTACACTGGGACATCCAGGTGAGATTAGGCTGAGCCTGGCCAAATCTACCGAGGGTATGACAATCTACCTTCATGGTGAAGGCTCCCAGATGATGTAGGGCGGTACAGCTTGGCAATCTGATGGGAATTTTTTCGCACAGAGGAAGTACCCTAGGCATAATTTCGCTGTTCAATATCAACAGTTGAGGCCACGTACTTACAGACACATACAATGCAGTTCTCCTCTTGAGCCATTGCTACATTGTGTTGGTAGTTAAACTGAGAGACCTCCACATCCAGTACATGCTCATATTCCTGGCAAAGCTCAAAGTGATATACAAGGAGAAAACGCACTTTTTTCAAAACCCGGAAGAGACATGGCAGTGGCTGGAAGAACGTCCTCCGCTGACAAGGCGCACAAATGGGGCTCAAAGGGCGACATCTATGGAGAGGCGCATGGAAGGCCCAAGTGGGTCTCCAAAACCGCAGAGATCGAGACAGAGGCGTGGGAGCTGGAACCCGGAGGCGACCCCATTCCCCACAACTGGACCCGTACAGGGGAGACGTCGGAGTGCTGCTTCCCTTGACTCTAATTGGCGACGGGATCCCGATTCCGCTGCCTTGCAGAGAAAGCGCAATCGGAAGGGAAGGAAGAACCTTGGTGTTCCTCATTAGAGGCAGAAGAGTCAGGAGGACCTTCCCTGCATCCTTTGGCTGTTGAAATCAATGCTATGGAACACAAGAGACTACACCAGAGATGGTGGCATCCCAGGGGGACCCCCTGGACTCCAACTAGTGAAGATGGAACTGTAACGGCTGACCAAGTATTGACTAAGTTGCTTGGATCATGAAAGTTGGACACCCCCCTCCTGTTTGCTTTGTTCTTTTGGCCTGCATTTCTTTCTTGTTCTTGCCTGCTCTTGCTTCTACCTTTACATGTTCCTCTTTTAAAGGTTTAGAGCAGGTTTCCATTATTTTGAGGGGTTGAGAGTGAATGGGCCACAGACCTCCTTCACCCGAGAAGCTTTATCTCTACCAGTCGGGTGGAGATGGGCCGGACAGAGGGTGGAGGTACCATGGGAGTTTCCAATGGTTTTTGGGTGAAGGGAGGGGGGACGGATTGGATGAATGTTGGGAGGGGTTTACAGTTAACTTTTTAAGGCATGTCACAAACAGGAACAGTCCATACACCTGCGCACCACACACCCGGCACCTGCCTTTGTGAGCGAGTTACGACTGATGTCTCCTGAAGTGGTGGGTAGCACACAGACCGTTGCGCAAGACAGTGGCGGTGTCACAATCCTTACAGGGAACGAGAACGGCCTGGGCACCAAGATAAAAAGGGGGCTGGTTATGTCCTACGTTAAGAGGGTAGCACCAGATATAGTCCTGCTGCAGGAGACCCACCTACACGGTAGATGATGCGGGTTCCTGGCGAGGGGGTCGTATAAGGTTCTGGCCCATGCTGGGCACACGTCAGGCTCTAGAGGGGTTGCTATCCTGATTAAGAAATTCCCCCCTTTTGCAGTTACTCAGACATGGACGGACTCGCAGGGTACTTATGTGGGGATAACGGGAACATGGGGCGCCAGAAGATCATGATAGTCTCTGTCTACGCACCACCGAAACTACAAGCTAGAGCCCTAGCGGGTCTAGCTGATATCCTTCTGAACACACCAAACACACAAGACATGGTGGGTGGGGACTTTAATGATGTTATGTACTCTCCACTAGATAGGTCAAGGAATCGGCCTGAAGGCCAAGTACCGATCCCACTGGCGAGAACGATTGACACACTGGGACTAACAGATGTCTGGAGATGGCTACACCCGGACACCAAAACGTACTCTTATTTCTCAGGGGCACACACGGTGTATTCAAGGTTGGATTATGTCTGCCTTCCATGCCATGATCTTAGCGTTGAGGACAAGGCAGAATATCAAGCATGAGGAATCTCCGACCACTCACCTCTTCTGGTGAAAATTGGTGTGGGACACAGGACAAGGGGCACAAGCTGGAGGCTGACAAAATTGGACCTCCCGAATAAGGACTTGCTGCGGGCACTTAGAGCGGACACGAAGGTATACTGCACAGATAATATAGGAACGGTACAATCAGGGGTGATTTTATGGGAAGCTTTTAAGACGGTTATGCGAGACAGGGCCCAGAATAGGGTAACATGGGAAAAGAGGAGGAGGCAGGACGAGCTACACGATCTGGAAACTCGGATTTTGGAACTAGAGAGGAGGCATGTGTTGGATCGTGGTGCGCACACTCTTAGAATACTAGTGGATGCGCAGCAACAGTACAAGGCCCTAGTGACAGTTGAAGCTAAAACACAGGAGCTGGTGACCCTGCATAGACTGTATGATGTTGGGGATAAGTCTGGAAGACTCTTGGCATGGTTGTGTCGTAGGGAGCAGGATGCTTGATGGGTGGAGCAAGTGACGGACGGGCAGGGCCATATTAGACGGAACGATATCGAGATAGCTCAGGCGTTCGCTGAATAATACGAGGAGTTCTACAGAGCCAGGGACCTAGGCGCGACAACAGAGGTAATGCAGTATCTGGACAGCATTGACACCCCCATTTTAGCTGATGAAGATCAGTTGAGCCTTGAAGAAGAGATAACGGTCACATAGGTTAGGGAGGCCCTAGTTAGACTTCACCAGGGGAAATCTCCAGGTCTGAATGGGTTCCCAGCAGAATTCTTTAAAAAAAACGATGGATCTACTTGCTGGCCTTGTTCTCAGGGGCGGTCCAAGAGGGCACGCTTCCGCCGGATCTATGTATGGCCACGATTATACCTATCTATAAACAAGGTACACCGCCCAAGGAATGCGCATCATATCGCCCCATCTCTCTCCTGAACGTGGAGGTTAAACTCCTTGTGACGATCTTAGCGCTCCGGCTGAGACGGGTTCACTTGGATCAGACAGGCTTCCTGCCAGACAAGGCAATCAGGTTAAATCTGAGGAGAACCCATAACTGGTTGATGAAGGTGAGCGAACGCCAAAATTCCCACGTGTTCCTGTTGTTGGACGCGGAAAAAGCATTTGACGCAGTACATTGGCCTTTCCTGATTAGGTTTGGTTTTGGTCCCAAGTTTAGGAAATGGGTGAATCTTCTTTACATAGACCCGAGAGTGAGGGTAAAGGTCAATGGGCTGTTATCAGCGGACTTCCCCATATGGAGAGGGACCCGGCAGGGGTGTCCCCTATCTCCGTTATTGTTTGCACTTGGCGTGCGAAATAAGACTTGACAGAGGGATAAGAGGGTTTAAAACTGAACAGGAGGATGTGGCCAAGGAGAAAATATCGCTCTATGCAGATGACATCCTCCTATATATCACCCAGCCTGCTGTTTCCATCCCACAGCTATTCACCCTGTTGGGCCGCTATGGCTTCCACTCAGGTTACACGATAAATTGGCAAAAGTCAAGTCTGTATAGCCCCAAAGGGGGGGTGTGCGACTTGCCTTGCCCGGCGCTCCGGGCCACGGGGGAAGGATTTACATATCTGGGGATATACATGACGAAGGATCGATCAATCTCGTACCAGAGAAACATTCAGCGAGTGCTCAAAAATTTTGCTTCTGACGCTGCCAGATGGAAGACCCTTCCCCTCACGATGCTAGGACGTGCTGCAATGTTCAAAATGATAATGTTGCTACGGTTTTTGTTTATGCCTTACAGAATGAGTATGTCCCCGACAGGTTTTTAAAGATATAAATGCCGAGCTCCGATCATTGCTTTGGATAGAAAAGCAATCCAGGATTGCCCTAGAGACGATGCAGAGGAATCAGTATAACGGAGGGATCTCCTTACCAAATATTTAAGCATACTACTGGGCAGATCATTTATCGCCGATAAATGACTGGGTGCACGCCCTGGCGGATCACCCTACATATAGATTGGAGAGAGGGAAAATGGCGCATCGCACCTGTTTGCATTATATATACGGAGGCAGAGGGAAGGAGAGACTACTCTCAGCAACGCTGGTGTCTGTGGAGGCTTAGGAGAAGGCGACCAAGATGCTTTGTTGGACACACAGACCTACGAAACAGATTCCGATATGGCATTGCGCATTGCTAAAGGAACTCTATGAGCTGAAGGGGTTTAAGAGGTGGGATGACATTAGTATCTCTGTTCCGGGAGACTTGCTAGAGAGGGGAGATCTGAAGTCCTTTCAGGCTTTGAGGGTGGATTACGGGCTGCATCATACTCAGTTCTTGAAATACGTGCCATTACAACACGCATGGAGGGTGGGATCAATCTCGTACCAGAGAAACATTCAGCGAGTGCTCACAAATTTTGCTTCTGACGCTGCCAGATGGAAGACCCTTCCCCTCACGGTGCTAGGACGTGCTGCAATGTTCAAAATGATAACGTTGCTACAGTTTTTTTATGCCTTACAGAATGAGTATTTCCCCCTCCCCAACAGGTTTTTAAAGATATAAATGCTGAGCTCCGCTCATTGCTTTGGCTAGGAAAGCAATCCAGGATTGCCCTAGAGACGATGCAGAGGAATCAGTATAACCGAGGGATCTCCTTACCAAATATTTAAGCATACTACTGGGCAGATCATTTATCGCCGATAAATGACTGGGTCCACGCCCTGGCGGATCACCCCACATATAGATTGGAGAGAGGGAAAATGGCGCATCGCACCTGTTTGCACTATATATACGGAGGCAGAGGGAGAGAGAGACTACTCTCAGCAATGCTGGTGTCTGTGAAGACTTAGGAGAAGGCGACCAAGATGCTTTGTTGGACACACAGACCTACAAAACAGATTCCGATATGGCATTGCGCATTGCTAAAGGAACTCTATGAGCTGAAGGGGTTTAAGAGGAGGGATGACATTAGTATCTCTGTTCCAGGAGACTTGCTGAAGAGGGGAGATCTGAAGTCCTTTCAGGCTTTGAGGGTGGATTACGGGCTGCATCATACTCAGTTCTTGAAATACGTGCCATTACAACACGCATGGAGGGTGGGGACGGTGCTTGCATGTCCCCTGCATGAGTATGCCCCGCTTGAGGGCCGTCTACTGCAGGAGCACTTCCTGAGTAAACTAGTTTCCCTGACTTATACAGACCCCCCAGGATATAGCGGCATGAACTAGTAAATTTAGCGGCACAAATCAGGAAATTTTGCGGCACAAATCTGGGAATTTAGAGGCATTTAGCGGCATTTTATTTTGGGTGTTTTTCAACAACAAACACAGATATCTTACTGTTTGAGTTAATTTACAACAGCAGGCCCCCACAGTACATGTGCACACACAAAGAGGGGTGTAGAGTACACAAGAAAAGCCACAAGACAAACTAAGGCAAATCCATAAATTGGAAAAACCTGCCCTCACTCACATAGCGAAGTATGTGACATGCTTCATCATAGGGCCTGCTTACAATACGCCCTGGTGTAGCCACACTCAGGGCGGAGCATAAAGGAGGGGGAAAAAATAATAAATTCCACTCAACACAACGTATGACCATAAAACATAGACAACACGTAACATATAATGTGGTGAAGCCTGTGCAAATCACCCAGTGATGAAATAAATAGTGCGACAAAAGTGCAGTTAATGGCCCCCACAGTACATGCACACTCAATAAATTAGGCGATATCCTGGAGGGTCTGAACAATGTCCATAAGGTCAGAGGAGTTCTTAATTCCAAGTACGTTAACGGAACAAAAAAGAGAACATGTGCAAACACACAAGTCTTATCCAAGATAATACAAACACCACCTGTTGTGTTGTCTAGAAAAATATCCACTCACTAGCGAGGTTTCCATTGGTCAGGATTCGCCCTGCCAGTTTTTATTTAACACATTTTACAATTTGGAAGATTGGCTCTTCAAACAAAAGGGGTTATTAAACAGCCGAACCTGTGTGATTATGAAACACAAACAAGTGTTCGGCACGATGCGAAAAGCAGAGCCCGGCATGACTTACTGAAGGGCCCAGATGACAGGCGGGCAGCGCGTGTCTCCCCTCACTTCAGTAGAAGTTTCCCATGTAAAACTGAGGAAAGGAAGAGGCGGGGCAGGGAGAGCCCTGGCAGATTACGTCTGCACTGGCGGAGGAGACACCAAGAGGCCTCAAAGCACACATTGCTTCGGGAGTGGGGACATCAGCCAGATCACCACTAGCAAACTTCAAAGTCACACAACACGAGGGGCAGCGCTTTAATTTACTGCGCAACAGTAGAGGAGGCACACCTGTGACTGCTGCCCGAGGAGACTGGGGGCATGCAATTAACCTTGGACCACTGTAGACGAACAGAAGCGTTCATTGGTGTTTCCGAAGTTCAAAATGCTGCGCGCCTTTGTTCAGCAGGCGTCTGCACGGCACCAACCGCTCCCAAAAGACACGGCACCCGACCCCAACCTGAAGTACAAGGGCACGCTGATGTACGAATCAGAGCTCGAGCGCCCTCACAATATAGTGGTGGGAGGCGGAGAAGGCTCGAAATCCCTCGAAATCCTGGATTGGCTGGCAAAACGGCGGATTTCGCGGGCGTTTGGGCAAATATCTCAGGAGTTACGGCGTTCGGCCGATTTCGTGATTTTTTTGCAAATCGCGAAATCGCGATATCCTGGAGGGTCTGCTTATAGAACTTTGATTAATAATATGCCTGACGGCTTGGTGAAACTGAGAGAAACATGGGAACTAAATCTGGGGGAGATGGACACACTCGATTGGGAGACAGCCCTGATGCACCCCAGGGAAGTAGTGACATAGTCTTGTCTTCGGCTCCTACAATTTAAAATCCTTCATAGGGTCTACTACGACAGGTACTGATTGCACCGGATGGGGCGAGCTAGTGATGCTAACTGCCTAAGATGTGGGTATGTGAAGGGGACTTCTACCATACTATTTGGGGTTGCAGTGTAATTCAGGCATACTGGGCCAAGATATTACGTGAATTAGGTGAAATATTGGAAACGGCCCTCCCGATGGAGACTAAATTGGTTTTGTTGGGAATAATGACTGAGGTGGATCTGGGTCGCCCACTCCTAATTTTCCTGGCTCTTGCCTTAGTGGTGGCTAAAAAGGATGTGGCCCGGGCTTGGGGCGCTTCCATACCTCCTCAACTAGATGAATGGAGAAGAGGCATGGATATCTACATGGCAGCGGAGAGGGTCACATACAAAGCTAGGGGTTGTCCCAAGAAGTTCAACAGAGTGTGGGGGAAATGGAGACGATATTGTGGTATAGACGGGGGACTGTGGGGGAAGAGGTCAGGCTACCCTGTTATACTGGTACATGTATGGGAGATCTTGCTTAGATGTGTGCACTATTGTGACGGGTGGGGTATCATTGTATCACTGTGCAGTGTTTCTTGTTAGAATATGGAGGTGGCGGGTGGAGGGGGGTTGGTTATGGAGGATGGATTCATGTGACATGCCTGTTATGTTCGTTTGGTTTAAAAAAGCAAATAAAAATATATTTTTTTAAAAGTGTATGCCAACCCAAATGCATAGACCACCTGAAGGTCTCCCCCGAGACCCTTGTAGAGCTGGAATGGAGTATTCTACATACCCCACTCAATGTGGGAGATCCCTTGACCAAGTTTCCTGGAACAAGCATATCTCATGGGCGTCTATATACGCGCCCCAATCTGGAAGGTCCAGTTTTGCACTTAGACCTGCTATGTTCCAAGATAGGCTCTTGGTGCCATGTATAGAAGTCACACTCTGCTGTGTGTCTAGGCGGCAGCCAATGTTATTCTGTTCGGAGAGCCCACCCTGCTGTACGTTTGTGGGAATAATCAAAGGTTGTTCTCGATGCCCTACGAGCTCCTGTGTAGACCCTACAGGATGACGTTGTGAACAATTAAGTGTACTCTGGTCTCCAGCATGAGGAGTTATCTTAACAAAGGATGCTAGGGGTTGGTTGCCAGGGTTTTGAACTTCTAGGTGGCAAAACTCAGTGAGAATATTTTGGACCAGGCTCAAATTTTCCTACCTAGGAGCTAGTCAATTGACCAGGTCCAGGGTGCTAAAGGAATTATTTACGAGGATGTTATAGCACTCCCGATTACTCCACTATTGAACTGAGTGTTGTGGGGCAATAATCTAAGTGCGTTTTTCCCATTTTCTGTACACACTGTCCATTCTGTCCAAGGGAGGGCTGGGAGTATAAAAATAACACAAGGGAAGTACTTGGATACCTCCAGTCTCTGTTGTAAGTCCCCATATGAGAATATGTTGAACCGCCCTTTTATCTCTGAAATTTATCAGCACACAGTCCCCTGAAATGTCTTTTTTGTCTCTGGCCAAGAGAACTAACCCTGCGAGTGAATAGAATTTCAGTATGTACTAGAGAAGGGAGTGGTCTGTGTTTCTTCAACCAGTGGATTGAATTGTCTTTCAATTCCAAGAATTTTTAGCCCCCACCAGACTCCAGGGGTGGAACTGCAGCTAAAATTACCACATAAGGTGTTGATTCTGGAGGTAAATCAATGCGTGAGAGAGGGGGAATTTGTCGAACTTATCTTAGGGAATGTAGTGTTCCTTACGGAATTTAACACTGGTTGTGACGTCTGTTGACAATCGACTACGGCTGTACTGAGTGCCTCAGAGCTAGAAGTATGATCTATGGGAGATGGTACATGAACCCTATGATGAGCACTGCTCGGGAGATGATTTTCATAATTATGGCAATTGTTCGAAATGGGCAAGTTCTGATTGCGAACATGAGTATGGCCTACAGGTGAGTCAATATGCGCACTGGGAAGCAAGGGAGTCTGTATTCCTTGAAAGATGGTAACCCTATTTGTAAACTTTGGGATATCAGTGTATTTAGCACTGCATCCATTTTAGACCCCTATGCATCCAGAGATGTTTTTAGTGTAACAATACTTTTCAATACATCCCTCAATTCAAATTTAAGGAGCTGGTCCAAAAAGGTTTAAAGCTCTAGTTTCAACGCTTGGGCCCAGCGTGGGGCGTCAGATGTATTATTTACACAAGTGTCCAAGAGACTACTTCTTGCATTAGTAGTGGACGCACTCTCAGTAGAGTGCCCGACGCGAGGTCCCCCCCCTAGCTGTGCTCTTCTTCTGGGGGGCTCCTTTCCTTTTCCCTCTCCCTCCCTTGTCCAGCCTATTGGCTCTCACTGTAGGAATGTTAACTTGTGCCAGGGGTAGATCTGGGGAAGTGGGGGATACTTGTTGTGTGGATACCTCAGGGGTGTCTAGCTCCACCAACTGAGACATACTAGGCATTCTTGGGGTAAGAGACAAACGCCTCTCCGTGCGTTCGATTTCACTGGACACCTGTTTCAACATTCTATCAATTGGGGTCGGCTGAGGAAGAGGAGTTTGGTTTGGGGGTTTCTGTCTAGTAGTAGGCCTTGTGCGGGGGGGGGGGGTAGGCTTCCCCATAACTACTTCCTTTCCTATGCGCAGCAAGACCTAAAAAGGACAGTAGTTATTGTATAGATTGGAGTGAAACAACAGTAAAAACCTCTTGGATTTAACCCAACCGCGAGCGCAAACAAAAACATGATCACAAGTCCCCGAATTCTTGAAGTGTCCCGCAAAAGACGAAGTCCTTAAGATGGCACTCATTGTTCACACGAAAGGGGGGGGTGGCCCAGCCCAGTCTCATAAAGGCCCGGATGGGCAGAGACAGCCCGCCCATGGCCGTGGGGGCGGAAGCCCTACTCTGCTTATCAAGCACCTCCTGACGCTTGCTGCTGACGAGGATATAGAGTGCCGCAGGGGGAGTGCTGGGACTTCAAGTCCTTCGTCCCGCACTGGAGATGGGGAGAGAGCGGGGGCGAGAGCAGCAGGGGCCCACAGGTGGACATCGACGTTGCGGTCTCCAAGACCGATCAGTGGTGTGGCTTTAGGTATCCTCAATTAGGCGGTGCCCGCAAAACTCCAGCCCCACTCCGCTTATCAAGCGCCTCCTATTTTTATCCCGAGACATCCTGCTGACACCATCTAGTATTTTATTGGGAGTACAGGAGGAACCTTGATTTTTATCGCTAAGGCTATATATCGGATATATGTCGCTTTGGCATGGCTGGATCACAATCCCCCTTCTTTTCAGCTGTGGCTGGCCCATTTACTTTCAATTCATAATCATGAAAAAGCAATATATGCCAAGAAGGGCATTTGCGCTAAAAAGAAGGGATTGGTAATCTGGGAACCACTGTCTAAATGGTCTTGTCAACTGTAATCACAATGAGGGAGGGGGTGTGGATCCTTCTCCGCTAAATCAGGAGCCCCGACAAACAAACCCTTATGTACTGTATATGCTAAGAAAAGATCATTCATATCTGTGCACTTTAATCTGTTTTGTGTTTGTAAGACTTAAAGTTTGATTTTTGCCTCCTATGCTCTGTTTTTGCACTCTGCACTTTGTATTTTTTGCACAGGACACTTTACATACCGCTAGATGTTGTTGTAGCTGGGATTTGCACTCTGCCCTTTAGGATACTGCTGGTTTTGTACACTGGTCTAGGTAAACCTTTCCTGTTTTTTCCAGCTTTCTTTGAACTCGATGGTATGGATAAAATGGAGTAATCTAAACCAAAAGAGTGTTTCCGGATTGTTGTTTACTACCTGTGACCTGTGTGGGGCTGGGGTGGGTGGGTGCTGAGGAAGATAGATTTCTGATGAGTAATCAAGTTCAGATGTAAACGCAGTTAAAAATGGCAATAAAAAATTTAAAAAGAAATTGTAATTTTCCAATTTCGGTTCACAAATAATGTCAATTAGGATGTCGCAATCCCTAAAATCTGTACATATTGTCCTTGATTTCCTATTATTAAAATGTCAACTTACCAGCCTGCACGATTCATGACCTTCATGTGATTGCAGAGGGTATGTATAGAAGGAGAGATGTGATTTCACTGTTTAGTAGCAAGCACAAATAAGGATCTGCCATCCTACCTGTCTTTCTGTAAACATGTAAAAATGTGAAATTACCGAGACAGAGAGCAGAGCTTCGAGGAGGGCTATAGGATCTGAATAATAAAACCAACATACAGGGTAGCTGCTGGATTGAAAGATTTATGCATGACAGAGCATCTCTTGAATTACATCTACTTACTAATGCGGAAACAATGAGGAGTACTTCAAACCAGACACATATGGTCTCATCTGCTCACTCTACACAGCAAGTGGGCAGCATATTTGAATACATAGAATTAACTCAATGAGATACTTGGGTATACAGAAGTACAGACACTCAAAACAGTCTAACCAGGAAATTACTGTGTTCATTGCAGAAATGTGCTGTGCGGGAGGAAAGGATATCAAGCATTGGAAATGCAATAGGTCTCACATTTGTTTGAGTTAGAGCTATTGGCATTGTAAATGGCAATGTATTTTACCTAAGTGTTATGGAGTGTATGTATGTGGTGTGTAGAGGAATTTTGTGGGTTTCATTAGATTAGTTAGTTGTGGAATTGTGTGGCATAGAAGCTTGTGTTGTGGAGTGGATTTGTGTAGTGGAATTATGTGACAGGGTGTGCTATGGAATTATGAAGTAACAATCATATGGTATTGAGTGTACCGGAATTATGTGAAGTGGGATTGTATGTTGTCAAATGTAATTATTTGGAAATGTGCTTTGCATTGTGGAGTGGTACATAGTGGGGTTTATTTATGTGGTGAGCTGTTTTTGTGGCATGATGTGGGATTGTGTGGTGTGGTTTGGATGTATGTGGTGTTTTGTGTAATTATGTTGTTGAGTTGTATTATGTTATTTGGTGTCCAAATATGTGTCATGTATTGGAAATGTTTGAAAAAACAGGTCCTTCACTATTTTAACATTGGTTTACATATTCATTTAATAAGTGCGAAATCCAGTTTAGGAGTAGCTTGAGAAATGTTTCAAGATTAAATTGTAGAAAAAGGAAATCTCTTTGGGTTCTGGTATTTTATCAAGTAGAGAATATTCCAATTGACTGCCTCCACCTATAGGCAGTTGGGCACGACGAGGAGCCCCAGATGTATGAGCCTGCGCCCAACTTGAAATTTGTAAAAACTTGAATCTGGAGAGATTGGGGCCCACCTTGCTAACTAGATGTTCCCAGGAAAGCATATCCCCTTCTACAAACATGTCACCCCAAGTTAAAATGCCGGCCTCTATTAATGGATTTATCAATACATCATTAGCCCAACCAGGAGGAGCAGGGAGATCCCATATGGGAGATCTATTTGAATAGTATCCTATTTTAGTAGTTACTCTAAGATTATAACAAGTTTTTGCTAGGCCCAGCAACACCGTCAGTTTGAAAAATTTGGGGTCTCCAAACTTAAAAAGAAACCCCATCTGCCCTATCCCTTCACACTGTAATAATGTTGTAAACATCGACCCGATGTCTTGATCTGATGGAGTTTTTAAGGGCATTCAGGCATGTGACATCTGAAAGGCCCAGGAGTAAATCTGGAGGTCCGGGCCTGCCAAGCCTCCCTTCTCCCTGAGACGCCTTAATTTCTTCCAAGCTATTCTTACACATTTCTTCTTCCAAACAAATGAAGAGATATCACTCTGCATCTTCGCTATTTGTGAAGTTTCAAAATATAGTGGTATGCTGTTAAAAATAAAAGTCAACTTAGGTAAAATGGAAATTTTTACTAGGTTTGAGCGACCCAGAAGTGTCAATGGGAGATTAACCCAAGAGCCCATTATTTCCTACATTCTTTAGTTACTGAAGTAAAGTTTGTAGAAGCGATCAGGTTTATATCTTTGACTATTCTTATGCCCAAGTATCTCATGTTACTACAAAGTTGTACAGGAAGCCCAGTTGTTACACTATTCCACTCCATAACCCCGGTATTAGTGGGGTTTACTTCAAATCCGGAGATGTTACCACATTCCAACGCTAACTTTATAGCTGTCAGAAATGCAGTGTTAATATCTGAAGTCATAATCATAATGTCGTCAGCATATAGGGATACCTTTTTTTCCCAGTCTCTATATTTAAAAGGTATGATGTTATTTTCCTCACAAATTTTTGGAGCAAACGGCTCAGTATAGAGATCAAAAAGCAGGGGCGAAAGGGGGCAACCCCGTCATGTTCCCCTTGTAATTATAAATGGTTCCGACAAACCACCATTAACCAGGACAGAGGCAGATGGATTATGGTATAAGAGTTCTACTGCTCTACAGAAGGCCCTACCCACGCCAAATTTTTCCAAGGCCTCCGACAGGTACAACCAATTGACCCTGTTGAAGGCCTTGGTGGCATCCAACGTGAGAACAGCTAAGGGTAATGAGGAGCTAGTTGCTATATCGATTGCTCCTATCAAGTCATATTTAATCTTGGAGGGTATAGACGGGGAATTCCATCTTCCAGATCAACTTTGGGGCTCCCTGTTGCCTGCTGTCAATCTTCATGAATTATGGTTAGCCTCCTGCAATGCTCTTTGGGATATAGTGAAACCAGCTTGGCTTCGCAGAAACCACCTATATACTCTTCACAGGGCTTACTACTCCCCCAAGGGATTGTATACATTTTCAAGTGTGGAGCCTGTGGTGTGTGCCCGGTGCGGCTTAGTGGAGGCTTCGGATACACACATGTTTTATGATTGTCCACAGTTAACATCATATTGGCAATCAATAGGTAATAAATTAACATCATCAACAGGCTCCACCGTGGTTATAGATCTCCGGTTAGTAATATTTGGAGTAGTAGACCAGAAGCGTAGTTCAAACAATAACCTTTTGTTCTACTCGATGTTGGTGGCCTGACGAGAAATCTGCAAGCGATGGAAAGAGGCTTCTCCTCCGATGTTCCATGACTGGTGTTCCTCCATGTTACAAATATCAAAGATGGGTCTGTCCAGGGTCGGAAAACCAGAAAAAAGGGCATTTTGGCAGATACTTGATTGGTCTCAATAGTTTGAGCTGGGTTTTTTTTTTTCCCCCAGTTCCAATGATTACAAAGCCATGATACACGTCTTCTGCTAAAACATCTTCGTCCTTTTCTTAGGCGAATAGGTGGTAAAAGCAATGGTGGTAACTGGCTACTGGTAAATATCTGTCTAAAACGATACAAGGTGTTAAGGTTTAATGGTTGAACGACATAGCTGAAGGGTTTTGGCGGAATTGTATATCGAACATAGCCCTACCAGCCTTTGACTGAGACAGCTTGTCAGACTCACCATGAGCCAGACTTCCCTGTCCAAAAGTTCGACAGATTAGTAGCATGGTGGAGATGAGGAAAAAAAAAAAAAGAGAGAAATGTTTCAAAACTCATTTTAATACTACTTTAAAATCCAAATTAACGGTCAATACAAATTATATATTACTTTTTCGGAAATTACTCTTTTAGAAAGCTGTAATTTTCCTTTTCAAAACCAAAAGGCTTTCATGCCATTGCCCAGCTGTCATCTAACCCCTGATGGCTTCCCTGTGGTGAGATGCGTATTGTTCACAGGCAATGGCAAAGGGCTCTATGAGTGCTGAGGGGGACTGCAGCTTTGACAGAATAGTGTGGGGGCTGTGCCCACTCCATCGCTGAGCTTCAGAGGGTGCTTACCTTGTTAAAGGCAGATGAAGCTCACACCTCGGCCTGCATCCCTTTTGCCTCTCTAGTCTGGCTGGCTCCAAACTCAGGGGGAGGGGAGGAATTGTCCAGAATTGGATCAGGGGGTGGAAAAATGTTTTCCCTCCACCTACATGCTAGTCATAAAAGTGAACCTCACAGATCTCTCAGCACAGCATTGTTGGACCTGTGCAGAAACAGGACTGTCATGCTCTTTGAAGAACCTGGATAAACACTGTGCAGCTTGTCTTGAAACCGGATACCCACAAGTGGCTCCAGGTTTTAGTTGGCTGGCCTGCTGTTCGAGCTCTCAAACTACTCCCAAAGGCTTCTCACCATGCAACTGGCCAGCCGGACAGTTCTAAAGGGACCTGCCATAGACCCTGCTACTAACCTCTGTCGGAGTGAGCCCTGGTGTTAAAGGATACTTCTTCGGTACCCAAACTGTAAGTACTGGGATTTAGAAACCTTTTGCCAACTTTCTGCCTGGACGACCGATGGAGACGGGTATCACCATTGAAGCGGATGATGTTGAATTTCCGGTCAGCCTCAACTTGACAGTTTGCCCCACTGAAGATAATCTTGCTTTCAGAAAACGTTCTAAACCTAAATGTAAAGGACTTCATAGGGAGCGACGCAGAGCCAGAACCCCATTGAGGCTTTCTGGGCTAGGACTTCAGGCCTTTCCCACCTACAATGACAACCACTCCAAAAACTCGGTCTTCAGCAACCCATCATGGTTTTAACCCCCCTTTGGATACATCTTACAGCAACTTCTGCCAACAACTGTTCAACAATTACTTTTCCCACACTAAAGGTTTTCTAAAACAGAAGCTAAACTTTCCACCAGGATGAACTTATTCCCTGTATCCGAGTCGTGCTCCATCGTGGTCGGCCTCAACTTTTCACTTTGACCCGGTCTAGTGTCATCAGAAATCCACCCTCAGTGGATGTTTTGTGCTTTTTCCCACTGATTTTAAATCATAAGTCCAGTTGTACATATTACATTTTTGTATTTCTGGTGTCATTTTATTTCTTAAATTATCCTCAGATGTTCTTAATTGCTTTCGTTTTTTTCTTGTACTGTGTTGATACCTCATTACTGTTTGAGTGCTGCATGAATACTCTACACATTGCCTCTGCCTGCTTTGTGCCAGGCTACCACAGGGTTAAGAACAGTTTATTGACTTTAGTGGTTCACCTTGACAAAAACTGTGATTATTTATTGAGGTGGATTCTCTCCCCCTTAGATAATACTCCAATTTCTCACAGTTAGAGAATTGGGTGTATTGGTTTTCAGAGTTTCAGAGATTTAGTGGCCTATTTATAAAAACAGTCACACAGGGACAGGGAAAGAGCAGGAATGCGCTGTACTTTAGGTAATAGGGCACAATCCTGCTTTTTCCTCTGCACTGGTGCCCTTTTGGCAGCCTAGTGCCAATGCAGGCAACCTTGCACCATGGTACAAGGGTGCCTGTGCTGCATGCAGGATGGTTTTTGTACGGAAAGGTGCATCTCCCTTCACAAAAACAATCCTGAGAGGCATATTCTTCTATCTATGTGTGCTGCAGTATGCATAGAAAAAGAAAATAACAAGGAAAAATAAAGATATTTCTCCTTGTTAACCTCTCCTGGTAAAGGGTCTCTATTTGTCACATATCCAGTTTTACCAGTGCTGATAATTCTAGGAATGCATCCAAAACCATGATGCTTGCGTGGTAACACCCATGTAATGCCCATGAATTTCCTTCCCAGGGCTGAGTAAGGCAAGTTTGTGATTTGCTCAGCATTGCCTTACTCCAGATTTATGGAGCCACTCAGGGCTGTGGAAAACAGCCTTGCATTGCTTCATAAATATGACTGAAGGGTTGTGTTGCTCTTGCACCACTTTGCTTTGTGCAAAAGTGGCACAAACCACCTCATAAATAGCCCGCTAAGTTTCAAGTCTCAGGATGTCTTCACTTCTAAGATGCTTCATGCCTCTTCATATTCTTATGCCAGAGCCTAAATAGTGGAGAAGTGTTATCTTGATCCCTTCTAAGATACTATAGGAGTGCATCATAATCATGAGTAGTCAGGACTCAAATATATTCTGTGTATATATATATATATATATTACCTACTGGCGGTCGCCAGTAGGTATACATAGTTAGGATTTTTTTGAATAGGAATTTCTTAAAATTCTATGTTGAATAACTTTGGCGTTGATGGACGGAATTGGCTGAAATTTTCAGGAAAATGGCACATTTTGTTTCTGAACGTCCCCTGAAAGTTTGGGGGTGGGGGGGTTTGTCAAGCGGGGGCTGAGAAAAAAGGGGGGTCCCAAAACATGTTTTTAACATTGAGTTTTCCATAGGGCGGTTGGACTCACTTTTAGCTCGAACGGCTGAATGGATTTGCACGAAACTTGGCAAAATTGTAGGGACTGGTACCCCGATGTGCCTTTGCTATGTCTCAAGATACATGCTCCAGTGGTTTTTACGAAAATTAACTTTGAAAAAATATATATTGGGCTACATTGGGATATATATATGTTAGAGCCCAAATGTAGCCCAATGTAGCCCAATGTAGCCAAAAGATGGCCACCAGAGACAAAAAAAACAAATGTAGCCCAAATATCAGCCAGATGCAGCCCAACTATAGCCCAATGACAGAATGTCCCAGAGTGTTCTAAAGAACAACTAGAGCGCTAACAGTCTTACTTATGACAAAAGTATAGCACACCTAAAGTCATCTTGATTGGAATAAAGTGTTAACACTTAAAACATTTAATTTGCAAAGGAACAGTGATGTCATTTGAGATGTCATCAGTGATGTCATCAGTGATGTCACTGACCATGTCATGAATGATGTAATATGTGACATCATCAGCAGTGGATTGCGGGTGCGCGATATATAGTTAGTGCAACTAACTATCTATGCGAATTTCAATGGTTTTGTGTGAGTAAAATAAGGTTTTGTAAATGCTAATTCCTAACTATATATGGTCTATAACCTATGTTTTTTTCAGTGAATATATATATATATATATATAAATATATATACATATATATGTATGTATGTATATATATATATATATATATATATATATAAATAATAAAGGTTTATGTAACATATATATATATATATATATATATATATATATATATTTTTTTTTTTTATGTGACAGGAGAAATTAACATAAAATGTGATAAAAATTGTGAGGTTCATAAATTTGAATGTGTCTGTGTATACTGATGTTAAACATTTATACATGTAACAAGAATTATCTCCATGCAGGTGCATTTAGAATAATATTTTTGTAATTATGTACAATTTATACGTGTCATAAGAAGCAGCATTTATTGTGTGTGTAGAAATGTGCACGTATTCTGTAACCCCATGTAATTCGTATTCAACCTTCCATGCAGAATTCCTTTGCTTATAATTTGTTTCCACTTCAGGTATAGACAAAGCCTCATTGGTTAGCATAGAAGTGTTTTGTTTTAATTAGATAGCAAGGTATGAGATAACTAAGTTGGCAAGGAGAAGCAGGGAATGAGCAAGAGGTTAGCTCTCATGGAGGAGGAGAGCAATGAACAATTCCAACGAAGTTGTAACTTATCGATATGGGAAAGTTGATGCAAGTATCCAGTTGTGCCAGAGCCATGGAAATTTAGTAGCTAGGAACGCATGGGATTATCTACCCTGAATCAATTGATATTTTATGCTGAAATGTAGTGAGGGACAGTGGAGTCCTCTTGGGAGTTCACAGGGAGCAGATCTATGCTTCTGCTTGTGTGGTTTTATGCTACCATGGTTGGAGTGCTTTCTACTGAAGACTCCAACAGCTGACACCTTTCTGATTTCACTTTTACTAAATGCTTCTTAGTTTAGGGTTGCTCTTTTAAGTTAGTGTAGGAAGAGATAGCTTGCTTGCTTTGGAATATCCTCTGAGGCAATTTATTACTAAATTCTTTTTACTGATCAAATGTCTTGTCATCATGGAGTTAGTCGTTTGCTTTGTACTATATACGGTAAATCTCTTCCTTATGATCATTTTGAGATTGGTCTAAATTGATTTGTTTATAAATTTATAATTAAGCCCTACTAAACTCAGATTGAGTAGTTGTGTGGCCACATTGGTTACACTGTATTGAGATTTTAATAAAGTGATGTTTTTCTCCCTTTACCTCTCATACTGCTCTAACGAACATCGGGGCATATTATCAAGGGGGTTTATCTCCGCTTTTTTGGCTTTAAAAGCCAAGAAAGCGTAGATAAAATTATCTCCCTATTACCTAGCTGTCGCTAACACCAGTTAGCGACAGCTAGTAGGAGATAGCGACCATCTTGGGCCCCACTTTGCATGTCAGTGATATTTATCACTAATGACATGCAAAGTGGGCGTGCCAAGATGTTAGCGACTGAAAACAGTTGCTAACATTGCTATCTCCTATTACCAACTTTTGGAGATATTCGCGCTAAGCGCAAATATCTCCAAAAGCTAACACCTGCCCTGAGCAGTTCTTAGCCATGTTATCCAATGAGAGGTGGATAACATGGCTAAGAGCATTAGCTCGGTAATGCATGAATATCGCTGACTTTTCAGCGATATTCATGCATTGCGGCGATTTTTATCGCATTTGCGATAAACCTTGGTTATACCAAGGTTTATTTGCAGTAAAAATCGCCGCTGCTCAGCTGTAAATTTTTGTCTCTAACCAAGCAATAGCGATAATTATCGCGACGCTATTGCTTGGTAATATGCCCCTTCGTTTTGGAGATAAATGTTTGAATTGGCCCAAGATCCAGCAGTAGTTTGGAAAAGGGGAGTGAATTAGTTTCAAAGTAATGCAGGCTAATTTGAATTTTATTCAGACTTCAATAGGGAGCCAATATGAGAATTTTAGTAGTGAGGTGATGTGATCAAATTTGCTTATGCAGATGATTAAAAGGCCGTGCAGTGGAGGACAGCTCCAAGTGATGAGAGGTAATATTTAGGGACCCAAATGGCATTTGCTTTGTCACAGTCAATGTGGGAGTTAACCATTTAATGAGCAACCAGGTGGTACTCAGTTAGTGGGAGGAATGCTTTGATTTTTTTATTTTCAGCAGAGTAAGCATAGCATTGCATATATGACAATGTGGATACCATGAGTAATCAAAGGAAAGGTGGGATCTTTCATTTCAGTGATAGCTTCAAGGTGCCTCAGGGCTAATTGTGTGCTTTACAAGTCCCTCATACACTCACTCATGTTCAAGCATGTCAAAAGGGCTGCTTGACGCATTTTAGAAAACATCACCTGTCATGACCAATGACAATTTCCACTGACATACATAGATATTATTTGCTTATGTGAATAGACTGCTACAGACAGAATGCACAGTCAGCTTTCAACTGAGATCCTTTGCTGAAAGAACATCATTGAAGTATAGCTGCATTATTTATGTGGTTAAGGGTTTCCTGTGTAATGTTTTTCCTGTGCTACATCTTTATCCCGTGCTTCTAGAATTGGACTCTGATAACTGGCTTTAAATATTGCATTTCTTTTGTGTTTCGTTTTGCAAATAAATATTATAATTTCATATTATTCTTGGCACGTGGTTCATTTCAAGACCATTTTTTGATGTACTTTGCTCATTCTTATAGTATTGTGATAATATTTACAATATGCATTTGGATAGCCAATAAACCTGGCTTTTTGCTAGAGAAAATGTTAGGTAATATTTGGGGATTTTCTGTGTGTTGGACACAGCTGTCTTATGAAGTAAATATCATAATGGACACAATTCTTGACCTATAACAATATGAAAGAAGTGCACATTACCTGAACAGACTGTATTGGCTGACCTAATTTGCACTCTCAAAGAAAAGTGTTATGAATAGGATTCAAAAGAAGAAGTCTGCATTTTAAATGATGCATTTAAGAAGCACATATTGTAAAATAGATTCTGTTAGAATTCCTATGTGTATGCCGCAGCACAGCAATGCTGGATGTCTTTAGACCACTGCATTATGAGTGGACCACTTGACCGGTGGGTTGATGTTAGCTGTCCAACCGCAACAGCATAGCTTGGTCATTAAGTGAAGCTGCAGCAGAAGCCGCTGTGGGTCTTCGCCGTCTGCATGCTTGTGTAACGTGTGCCATGCACCATGTCATGCATGTCACACATTGCATGATCTAAGGTGCAGTGGCAAAGAGGGGCACAGCATGTGCCTCCATGCACAACCACCAGGGCCCCTTACTCTAGCTTTTTTATGGCAGCTTCACCGCCCTAAAGAGGCTCTCAGAAAGGCAAGTCGTAATATAGAGGCAGTGCTGGGCTCGGCACCACCTTCATTCCTCCCCATTCTGCACGCTGCCAGCACCACAGGATCCAGGATCCTGGCAGTGCCAGCGGTGTTGTGGCAGGCTGGTGGCTGTCCACCTACCAGACTCATAATCAGGTGGTCGGACCTCCTAGGTTATGGTGGTTGGACAGCCACCATGGGTCCAGGGGCCGCCGGACCCCAACAACTCATAATAAGACCCTAAGCCTCTCTTCCATCTCTCTTTTGGTTTTGTCCTGTATCCATAGTATTGTTTTAAATAGTGATGCGCATACTTGCCTATGACCCATGTCAAGTGAGTGACATCTATCTAGAACTCTGGAATTATGTGGAAGGGAAAGACCAAATTATTATTATTATTATTATTATTATTATTATTATTATTATTATTATTTGGAGTTTTATATAGCGCGTAGTTACCCTCTGGCATACCAGGGCTTGGAAAGGCAACAACCAACAAACCACAGAGCCAGATCTAATACATTAAGACGGAAAAAGATGTGTTTTCAGAAGCTTCCGAAAACGAAGAGTGCAGGTCTCTAAACGCATTCTCAGCGGTAGCGCATTCCAGAGAGTGGCTGTGTGAACTGAAAATCTTCTGCCACCAGTACGGGCCTTATAAACTCTAGGAACCTGGAGCAGATGTTTCTGATCAGAGCGTAGGGCTCTGTTCGCTTTATAGGGCACCACTAATTTTCTTAGGGTGGGGGGTCCTTTCCCCTGGAGGATTTTATGAGCTGTGCAGAGAGCTTTAAACTTAACTCTCTCCCGCACTGGGAGCAACGCAATGTTTTCAAGGCGGGTTTAGCTGACTGCCTCCTAGGCACATTCGTCAGCAACCTGGCCGCCGCGTTTTGCACCTGCTGAACCTTGCTGAACGTAGCTTCAGGAGCTCCAAGGAATATGGCGTTACAGTAATCGAGCCTTGAAATAATTAGCCCCTGAATGAGTAGCTTCCTCGATGTCAAAGGGAGGAGATATAAAACTTTACGGGCTGAACGGAGGAGCCCGAAACAGATCCCTGCCGTTTTCTTAGCCTGGGTCTTGAAAGTAAGGTCTTGCTCCATCCAGACACGCTCTTGATCTCCTGCTTGGGTCTGGGGAGCTCGCCCAGGCAACTAGGCCAGATGGTCGAGGGGAGTGAGGAAGTCCTGTGCCCTAGCAACAATATTTCGGTCTAGGAACCGTTTAATTTGAGCGACGATTCGCACATCCAAGTGTGTACATTGGTCAGGCATAGGCGCAGCGAATCCAGATTCTTCTCCAGTTGGGACAATGCAACCAGCAGCTGAGTATCATCAGCATAGCTGGCAATTTTTATCCCAAATGGGGCAACCACATCCTCCAGGGGGGCCATATAGACGTTAAACAATGTGGGGCTTAACGAAGAACCCTGTGGCACACCACACTGGAGGGGGATAGATGTAGACCTTTCGCTGCCTTCCCAGACCTGATAGGTACGGCCACACAGAAATGACCTGATCCACTGCAGCGCCACTCCTGTAACCCCCACATTGGACAGCCATTGGATCAACACTTGATGGTTCACAATGTCAAAGGCAGCACTGAGGTCCAGGAGGATCACTGCCACTGACCCTCCTGAATCCAAAATGCTCCTCGCTTCCTCAACGACTGCCAATAGGGCGGTGTCTGTGCACTGCCCTGGCCAAAAACCTGTTTGAGATTCTCGCAACAGACCGTTGGATTCCAGAAACTCTGACAATCGGTGATTAACCAGTCTTTCTGCGATCTTACCAAGACCCGGCAGCAGAGAGATGGGCCTGAAGTTTGCCAAATCTGATGAATCCAGATTGGGTTTCTTCAGGAGAGCCTTTACAACTGCTCTTTTCCAGCTCGGCGGAACAACACCCTGGGCAAGAGATGTATTAATCAGGTTCGTAATAGGGGCCGCAACAACAGATGTCACCTGTTTCAGAAACCTCATTTGCGCCGGATCCCCAGGAGAACCACTCTTCATAGATCCAAGCTCCTTTATGACTTCTGCCACAGGAATTGGACCAAAGGTGTCCAATTGAGCACAATCTCCTCCTATCTGAGTACCCGTGTCTGCGCTCTGCGCAACTTGCGGCAGCGCACTAATGATGTTCACTATTTTTAAGTGGAAGTACTCCGCTAGCTCCCTACACTTCTCAACTGGGTGATCCTGAATCAGCGGGGGCTCAGGAATTTTAAGGAGTTCCTTTACCACTCTCTCTCTAGAAGAGTTGGAGGAACTTTTTTTCTTTCCTCAAAAAATTGGGCCTTAGCACAGCGAAGGGCATTTTTATATGCTCTGATTGATACACGATATTCGTCCCGACTAGCCACCCCCCAATCTTTCCTTCAGGCCCTCTCCAGCTTCTTACATCCTTTCCTCAGGATACGCAATTCCGGCAAATACCATGGAGCAGAACCGCCCTCTTTTCCCTTTTTGCCACTCTCTTTTTAGGGAGGATGGCATCCAGGGAATTGGTCATCTACAGCTCAAAGTCCGCATCAGCCGTTACCGGGTCCGAGGTTAAGGGAGGGCACGAGCTCTCAACTTTGGCGATCCAGTTATCAACTGATAACCTGGACCAAGCTCTTTCCAAGGTGTAGACTCTCGGAGAAGGGGCGGTTCTTGGATCAACTTGCAGATTAACCGGAACCAAGAAATGGTCTGTCCAAGGTAAAGGACAAGCGGGCAGAGCTCTAAGGTACGGGATATTTGAAAAGATGGGATCACGGAGGTGGCCCTTGGAATCCGAGGGTCCTGGGTTGCTTAGGCTAAGATTATAGGCTTTTAAATCACCCAGCAAATCAGCAGCCACTAAGTCCGCTGGTTCATTGAAGTGAAGATTCAGGTGCCCCAACACCATAAAATTAGTCGTCGAAGAGGCCAACTGCGTGACTGTTTCCATCAGAGAGCTGACAAAGCTTCCCATGCCCCCTGGAGGACGGTAGATTAAGACACCTGACACAGTCACCGTGGGGTACGTCTGCAGTGAGAATTGACAGCTCTCACAGTCCTGAACATCACTATTCTGCGCCCTACACACAAGCATGTCTCTATATATAATGGCGATGCCACCCCCCTGCCCCACAGGTCTATCTAGATGGTACATTAGGAAACCTGGGGGAAGGGCTCGAACCATGTCTGCGTCTGAACTGACAGAGATCCAAGTTTCCGTCAGAAACAGAATATCCAGATCATGGTCTTGTATCAAGAAATTAATTTCAAGCGCATGGCACGGGAGGGATCTACAATTAAGTAGAGCCATCGACAGGGTATTCTTTCCCTTGTCCGATTGAGTGAACTGACATGTCCTACAGGCAAAGTAAGGTTTAGATCCTTTGTTAATATATGTATACAACACCTTTTTAGGAGCGCGCAGCGACATGATGTCCTCACGTGAGTAGGTTATCCGCACTTCAGGAGGTAGGAAATTATGAAGCAGTGTTGATGAAATTATGTGCAAGAGAAATTAACATGCTGCATAATATGTCACATTGTGAAGCAATAATACACTATCTTGTAATTGTTACACATATTAACATTATGAGGGCTCCGGTTTCACCTTACTAAACTCAGTGTAACACCTAAGTAGAGCAATCAACAACTTAATGTGTATCTGCCGTTGAGCAAAATGAGTACTGCCACTGCACGATAACACATGCAAAATGGTTTTTATGAACATATAATCCTTTCGAGCTAGAACCATTTGTTTTTGTTGAAATCTGTAAATTATACACACGGTGATGGAATATGTTGCAAGTGCAGCAAATCCATTATTACTCAGATGACACAGCGGCAGCAAAATCTCATAATTCCAGTGGTCTGTAGTATTTCAAAGTGCCAGGATCAACGGCAGCTGTAAACTATTACACTCAGACTGCTTAATTAAACCTTGGTATGTCCTTCCCATTGATTCAATAGGGCAGAAGCAAGCGTTTTGTCCCTTGTGTCTCTAAGAGACCCTTAAGAAGTTAGGCAGTAAGGAACCTGTTTTGCAATGGCAGCTAGGTACGGGGATTACAATTATCAGAGGACTGTGACCAGTGAACACTTGAAAATGCCTTTTGGAAACATATTAACATGCTGTGTAGAAGGTATGGGAATGGGTAGAGCAATGATGTGTCACCCTTAGATTGGCCAAAGTGTCCAGCTTTCTGGAGCTTCCCCCTCCCTTAAACACCTTGTCCCAAGAGAGTTTAGGAAGCACTGGCTTGGCCAGGCCCCCAGGATGGATGGACCATTTGTAAACTATACCCTGCATGAAGTGGTGGAACCCTATTGACTTATAGTAATTTGGACTTTCTAGATATCTCTCTCCAGTGCCAGTGAGGAGCTGAAAGACAGGCTCTGAACTTTGCCACAACTGAGTCAGTGACAAATCAGCTCACGGAAGGTCTAAAAATTGTATTCTAAGAGCCCAAACATTTAACACTCTTGGTTGCCAAAGCGCATGTGCAGGACCAAAAAGAGCTAAATCCCTTTTGAGGTGTTGGATAAATCTATTTGATTTGTACCTACGTTTTGGTTCAAGAAAAAACTGATTGTATTTTGCAGTCTCTGCCAGGTTGCACCGGGGATCTTGTGGTAATGAATTTCCTCCTGGGGGGTTGTAAGAATATTTTTTTTGCTTAAGCGAGGTAAAAACCCTTCTCAAGCAGCAACCACAAAACTTGTCAGTGTGAACCTCAAAAGTCACTAATTTAACCTGTGCTTAACCCTCTGGTAGCTTGAAACAAAGACAGTCAGGTGTAATTTAGCGGTACTGTGTTAAGTATTTTTGTAGCACACAAACAGTAATAAAGGGATAACAAAACACAAGGAAAATACCACATAAATCTAGAAAAACAGTTATGAATTTTAAAATTGTTTAGGTAAATATAACGCCTAAAAGATCAAAGTGGCAAACACGGTGTATGGTCATGCGATAATGGGGCAAAGTCAAAAGTTAAGGCCCACAGCGATGGAGCACATTTGGTTACACTAGGTGGATCAGACCCAGTCTATGCTTTCCTTTGAGCTTAGAAGAAATATTGAAGAAAGGTTCATGACAAGGAAAATGTTAGTGAGCCAAGGCAGCTGCTGGTGTCTGATGACTTGCAGGAGACATCGTTATCGGGGCATCACTGGATGAAGTTGCGGTGAAGAGTTCCATGTTTAGACTTTGTTACTTTTTTAGAAGTTAGAAATCTCTTTTGGAATGAACCTGCAAGATGTAACCAATGAGGGCTCCACAAGACTGGATACCCTTCCAAGAGGAGCTGCTGAAAAGGATTTACTGTTACAGAGAAGTGGGATTGCTGAGCAGGTAGGTCCCAGTCTTCTGATTTTTCTCAGACCACTTGTCTGTGAAAAAGTGCCCAAGTCCCACGTTTCAGGTTCTGGCACTACTTCCAAGGTTCCAAGACTGGTTGAGCACCGCTTGAATGGTCAGGACTCAGTTCAGAAGAGGCCAAATGCAGGCTTCACAGTCTCTGGAGCTTGTTATGTCCATGTAGCTAATAGAGTAGTCATTCTGGTAGTCTTGGGATGAAGCAGTAAAGCTAGCCTCATGCAGTAGGGCAGGCCTCTGAGGTTACACTGCAAGCTTCAACCAGCAAGGCAGTGCTTTGGTTGTAGCGAGCAGTCCCATGAGATACAAAGGAGGCCTCAAGCAACTAAACAGTTCACTGAGGTATAAGGCAGTCCTTCGGGAGGTCCTCAGCTGGTCCTGAACTGTATTGAAGAGTTGGTCTGAGGGTCAAATATTTATACCTGCTACCATCCTTTGAAATGGCGGAAAACTTCTAAGCTATCCCTCAACTGGTTCTGGTAATCTCTTTCCTTTTACTACCCAGGCTCTGAGTAGTTGAGGTCACAAAATGCTGGCGTCAAGTTCCTTTGTGAGTGTGCTGGAGGTAGCTCTTTGGAGTTAAGTTGGACAAGAAACAGCTCTGCCCCATCCTTCCTGGCAAGATGTCTCACTGTGCCAACAACTAGTCTCCCTTTGTCTCACTGACTGGCAGGGATTCACAAACTACCAACTATTCAAAGTCATGTGACCAAGGCAGAGGCTGCAGGCACCAAAGAGTTAGAACAAGAAAATGACAACTTTCTAAAAGTAGCAGCTAATTGGGCAACACAATCAAACCTTGTGCACTTGTTTATTTAAGTTAGAAAGGTAAAGAACCCTACAAGGGATTTATTCAAATATGTAATAATTGTAAGTAGTTCTTTATATATCTGTGGAGTGGCATCTAATACCACTCAACAGAATCAATCAATCTGAATTGTACAAAATAGATTAATAAATCAATTACAGCAACCGGGTGAACCAAAGTAGAAAAATATATTTCAAATATCATAAATGGGAAAAATGAGGGTACAAAAATAACACAGAGAAACCTCAATAAACATTGACAACAGAGAACATATAAATCAGAATGGAGAAGATATCCTAGTTATCAATGTGTGGCTTTCCATCTTCATTAAAAAGCACAGTGAGTCTGTCCTATACATTCAGCACTCAAAGACAAATTAGTTTAACAATCAGTAAAGAGAAGAATGGATTAGTCGTTGAAGTTTTGGTCATCATTGCATCAATTCAATGACACCATCTTTAGGATAAACATCAATCCTGTGCAATTTCTTGACCCCTTGATCTTTGGAAGGACAAGGAAAATGTAATTCTTGCTTAGTGCCGCTGTGGCATCTTTCTCCGATGTTAGTTCCACATTAATTGGGCGTTCCAATTCCATGAGCCGAGCAGACCGCCACTGTCAGACTGCCACAGGACCGCCCGCCAGACGAGGTTTAACTCCTAATCTGGAGGTCGGTCACACCACAGCATTGGCGATCCTACTGTGGACAGTGTTTTGCACCATTTGCTGTAGGAGCGTCAAAGTCGTGATTAGGGCCTAAGTCTCCTAAGTCTCCGAGGTTCCCAGAAGAGACTCCTGGGACACCTTCTTTCTTTTTTTGAGTCCTTCCAGAGATGATGCTTTCGTTTTATGTTTTTTTTTGATGTAGGAGCTTTTATTTCTTGGTTTCTCAGAAATGGCATGTAGCAGATGTAAACATAGAAGAAATATTTGCTTCCTGTCTATTATTAAATATTGAGGGGTTGATCACGATGTCGGTCCGAAAGCCTCTGATAACTAGTTGGAAGCTTTCAGACCACAGTTGTAGGCTTTCTGACCAACATGGTTGGTTTGTGGTCTGAACTCCTTTCTGACACTCTGATTACATTGTTAACGGTCGGAACATAAATTGACCAGTCATTTTGACTCGGAGTCTTGCAGCTGGTCAGAACTGCACTGCCATCTTCAATAGATGGCATTTCTGCCATCGGGTTTATGTCAGTTTCCCACAGCCTTTCTGTGTTGGCCCTTCCGACACGGAAAGGCTGTCGGAAAGCAGATTTGTGGGCTCCTAGTGGGGCCCCATTCACCCTGAGGCCTATGGTTGGTGGTCGAGTACTCCCCACTGTGAAACCCTGCGCTGCGTGGCGGGTCCCATGGGGAGCCTGCCATAGGGTGCCGAGTTTTACAAACACCCCCATTTCTTAACAGAAGTCTGTATTATGGTTGTTTTATGACCGTAACACAAGATCCCATTGAGAAATGTGATTATGCGACCATCGTGATCAGGCGGTTTGAACCGATGACCTGAGGTCAGTCAGTACCGAGTCTTAGACGCTGATGGTCGGAGGCAACTCTGACTGACATCGTAATAAGCCCCTGAATAGTTTATTCATAATAACAGTTACCAGTGAATGATTGCTCACAGTGCTGAATGTCATTCAAAGGTAATACCATCTTGGAACATTTTAATAGTGATTGCATTGTGTCTTTATTTGATCCTTCTGCTTTTTATTGTTGTGGTAACAACCTGCCAAAGCCAGTAGGTCTATTTTTTCATGAACTGCACTCACTATATCATGTTAAGTATATAGAGGGTATAATGGTTTCAGGGTTCAGGGCTAGATGAAGTACAGTTTGTTTAAATCACATAGAGCACTTGTGGTAGAGGTTCCATTTATGGGGTTACCTGTTCTGTAGGGTCTGTCTTTAGTGTACAACCCTTGTTAGATGTGAGACCCTTAGAGGTCATGGACATTTCTACCCCCTATTCAGTACATATCGGTAAACTAATTCATGATATTTTGTAGTGTGTGTCATAAAGTACTTTTCTATTTTACAAGACAAAGCACTGACTTTACAGTGATTTTAAGTGTTCTTTGTGTATTTCTGAGGGCTGAGTCTCTAGCCCACAGCACCTCCCCTACTGTCCTGGGACTCTTCAAATCAGGTTACTGAAAATAGATGTGAGAGTCATCTGCAAAGGTGAACTAAAGCAAAAGGAAGAAATAACACAAACCAAAGTAATAGTCGACAAAGAAAACAGAAGTAAACAAAAACAGGCCTTGAGAAACACTCGAAGCAACAGGATAGAGAGAAGATACAAACCCTTTCCATGAAACTGAAAGGAAAAGATCAATATGATCAGAAAGAAACCTTTTAAGAACAGTGCCAGAAATCCCACTTTTAGTGAATGAACACAAATAGAATTGTTCGCCAACAAAAAGAGCAGAGGCTCCGGAGAATGAGAACAGTAGATTGTTTATTGTTTCAAGTGTGAGTGTTAGAAACAGAAAGTAGTGGATGCAAATGCAATGCAAATACTAAACCAGAAATCAGATTTAAGAGGAGAGAGAAGATTATTAGCTAGGGGAAAATATAGCATTTGAAAAAAGGTAGTGTGTTTAAGCATCTTAGAAAGCAAAGAAAGCAGGGAAATGGGCTGGAAATTAGCAAGATTGATATAATCTAAAGATAAGCTTTTCAATAACAGTGGCCCAGAGGTACAAGATCAATTAGTATTATTATTGTTATTTGAATTTGTAATGTCCACAGCTACCCCAAAGAGTTACCCGACACACTGCAGATAAGAGGGGTTCTTATGGGCAACAGGTTAGAAGATCTGAGTTTTCAGACCCTTGCTTAAAACAAGAAGAGAGGAGCAGCTTCTCAGTGACTCTGTGGGAGAATTCCAGAATTTTGGGCCAAAGTATGCGAAGGAAGGCACTTTCCTGAATATAAAATGGTCCAATTCCTGCTTTAGCCTTGGACATATAGCATAAAATCTTAAGCGTGATGAAGTGAGAAATCGTGACCCGATGTAGCTTGTGAAGAAGAATGGAGACAGAGGATGTTTTTGGGAACCAGTAGAGTAGCCATGCAGCTGCATTCTGCACTAATTGCAGCCGGTGGGTTTTAACTTTGTGGGAAATACCGCACATTGCAATAAAACTGTCAGGAAATAATAAAGGCCTAAATCATAGTCCTATGAGCGGAAGCGGGGATCATTCATATTATCTTTTTCAGCCGTTTAAGTACTGTAAAACAAGTGGCCATCACCTACCCTACTTAAGTCTTCATCGAAAGTTTATTGTCTAAAAGGAAGCCCACATTTTAACTGTCTGAGATAGAATGGGCAGATCCACTAGGGAGTCAGGTCAGTGGTGTGGACACCAGAGAGAGGAGGTTTTCCCCAGAATCCTGACCTCAGTTTTGTAGCCATTTAGCCTAAGAGATGTTTTGTTCATTCATAAGGAGATGTGGCTCAGGCCAAGGCTTAGGTTTAAAGGTCTATGGTTGTCCTCACATGACAATTTAAAGATAATCTGTGTGTCATCTGCATAAGAGAAGAGGGTCAGCAATATCTCTCAACTTCATCTGCAAGAGGGCGGCTGTAGATGTTAAACAGCAAAGAGCTCAGCACAGAACTTTGGGGGACTCCTGATGTTAAAGCTTGTGTCTCGGATCAGGAGCAAGAGAAAAAGACTTATGTGTGGTCTTTTAGAAATGATCTGAGCCACGCCTGAGCCCTCTAGGACCAGTGCTATCAGTTCAGTTTAAAACAAAGATCAGATAAAGAATAAGCAAAAGATACACAGTTTTAAAATGAGGGTCAGGAAATGGGTCAGTAGAAGATGCAGTAGGTCACGTGATGAAGAGTGAACATCCATATTATAGACCACACAGATTTCAGAGCAACTGGATACTGAGTAGTGCAGAGAAGATTTTAAGAAGAGAAGGAAATTTCAGAGTAAGTAAAATGTAGCTGATGGACATGAGAGGAAAGTAGAAGGGATGTAACTAGTTTTTTATATAAAATATAAAGCAATTTTACCAATAATATGCGAAGAGAGAGAAGTGCTTCTCACTCTTATGAAGAAAGAGTGGGAAGCAAACAGATAAAAGTGCTCATTAGACAATTAGCATCATGAGGCATTTCAGGAATGTTTGACTAAAAGAAGTGTTCCTTTTCAGTTTTGAGTTGTAAGACATAGTTTTAATGGTCTAAAAGGAAGCAAAATTGTGAAATAATGTGGTCTGCGACGGTGTTGGTGAAAGGGGTGCGGGGTCCGGGAGGTCTGTAGGCTATAGGCAAATGTTCTGAAGAGCGTTATCCAAGTTGGCTGTTGTCAGATGGAGGGAGATTTGTGGACCATGGCGAGGCCTCCTCCTGGGTGGTTGGGGTGGTCTTTCCTCAGGACCTTGTATTCATCAATGATGGCGGTTTCGATGTCGAGCGCAGAACTAGCATTGGTCCAGATCTTTCTGGGGAAGGCGACGTCTGATGAGTGAGTGTTGAGGAGGTCCCAGATTTCTATGGCGTGTCTGTGCAGGGAGCGTACGTTGAGGAGGATGCAGTTCACTAGCTTGTGTGTGGTGGCGTCTGTGAGTTAGGGGTGGCTGCTTGGAGCTGGAGGAGGGTGAAGGTGCAGCAGCAGTGTCAGCAGGAGATCAGGCACTGGGTGTTGCTGGCAAGCGTTGTTTTGTCCGGTTTGAGTGCGCAGAGAGAGCTGGGGGTAGTATAGGCGGGCGGTCGCACAACCAGGGTCCCTGAAGGTGGTTGCGATCAGGTCATGGACGGGCTCAGTCAGGCTTGCCTGGCCTTTGACGCAACAGAATATTGAAAAGGCAACCAGAAAGGGCAACTAGGAAAGGGCAAAAAGAGCAAGGCAAATCAGAAAGGGGCACGACAGAAAAAGAAGAGACAGAAAAAGGCAAAGCAGAAAAAGGCGAAACAGAAAAAGGCAAAGTAGAAAAGGATGACCTACACTGAGCAGACTAGCAGAAGGCCAGGCTCTCCCACTAGACCACCAGGGATGAGGCACAGGTAGGAGCCTGTGGGTGGATGAGGGCCTTCAATACCTACCTGAAGCTCAAGTTGGCACTAAGGGCAGAGCCTTAATGGGGAGCTGCACAGGGAGAGCAGTTACTCTGACCGGGGGGTCAGAGGTCTGACCTATATGGTGTACTCTGTATGCTGAAACATATTGACCCTTTCTGGAACACAGGACTTGCTATACAGGACCGATAAATTTTAGATTCGTGGTGGGGTTCCAATAAGGCTCCCAGTACCCACCCACACAAAATGTTAAAGGGAGTGGTGTGAGTAATAGATTCAGGTGTAAGTCACAAATGAAACTTTAGCTTATGCATATATGGGCACTTAAAGGTAGAAATGTGCAATAGAACCTTCTCTAACCTTGAATCACATACAAACCGCACATGATGATCACCCTTGTACATATCTTGACAGTTGTGAATGTCAATATTTCATACCAGGAATTGCCATTATATTTCTTCCTTATGGTTGTCTCCTTGGTTCGGAAGGATGAGCAGGGAGGTGGAAAGTTGACCATCTTCCCAGTCCTCTTTATTATAAAGCAAACAATGAAGACATGGTGCAGATATCATGCTCAGAATATTTACTATCAGAAAATATCACGAAAAGTATTTTAGGCAACTACTTTCAGAACTAATGAATGCAAAACACCTCTTAAGGTTCTGAGCGTTTTATCATCATTGCAAATATTAACTGGGAGTGACCCTTCTACAAATCCTATGGATAGAATCACGATTTGCTTAAGCCCTAGAAGTCGCAACTCACATATGGACCTGTCCCGGATACCCTTCAGCACTGTCTTACCCACTGACTGATATGTTTAATTTACTCCAAAACTCACCCATCTGTTCAAAGTTACTGTGGACAGTTTCTTTTCTTTTCTTACTAGTGCGAATATCGACAAATTAGGGCTTTGTGTTTCATTTAAATACGAATAAGTGCTTTAATGACATCTAAAGACGAATCACTAGATCGACTTCTTGTGCTTCAAATACCATAGCAGGAAGAACATTCTCTTGGTACAGGTGAAAGCATGAAGACAATTTAAAACAAAGCTTGTGTCAGGTTGAAGTAAAATCCCATCCTGTATAATTTTAGAATACTGGCAACATTCAATGGAAAATGTAACTCTCCTACCTTTGTGGCAGTTGCAACGAATGACAAAAAAGAGAAATCCTACATTGGAAGAGGTGAGTGTATTATTAGTCTGGATTGTAAATCATACAAGTTACCAAAGAAACAATTTCAGATGAAGAGTTCCAGAACACTCTAAACCATTTATGCTAATCAGTTATTAGTAGTCATATCTCTATCTCATTGCAGGGTAAATTATTGAAATGATTATTTCGCTGAAGTTGCTTATAATTGACTCTCACAGTCCTGTAGACTACAAAATAGTTTAGTGAGTAATGTGTACTTAGATTTAAAAAAAAACTGGATCAGTGAATTTGTAGATTTATACATTTTGAAAAGTTGTGATTCTAGCTGTCTTGGGTATATGTGGTTATCACCCTTTACTCATCCTTCGACAATGCTTGCAATTTATTTGACTGTGGTTTATGTATGAATGTTGGTTGACTAAATCTTATCACATTATGGGGCATGTTGACAAGCAAGTGACGGAGCGCAGGTTAGCTCCAAATTTGCTAGCGCCATCACTTTAGAAATGCAGGGATGTCATGTATTTACAATAACACGGATCACCACTGCATTTCTCCCTGCGCTGGTGCTAAAATCATCTACCTAGCGCCAACTCAGGCACCTTGGAACCAGAGTGCAAAGGTGGCCTGCCTTCAAGGAATTATTATTTATGTGCAGAAAGGTGTCCCTTCCCTCACATAAACAACCAGTAATGGTGTTTTGTAACTCCTATGTGTGCTGCATTGTGCAGCACACATAGAAGTTGCAAATCATCATTTTTTTATTATTGTTTATTTGTAGGGATGGACACCTTCCTGCACACAAACAATCATTCCTGGCGTTTTGCTGGTTCTATGTGTGCTGTACAATACAATGCAAAAACCACAGTTGATGGACAGAATGCAGAACAATGTCATACATTCACTCCAGTACAGAGATCTGGGCCTAAATCCATCGTACAATACAATGCAGCACACATAAAAACAGTAAAAACAAGGAGAAATAAAGCGGTATACAGACAAAATATCGACTCCAAAATATCGACTGGACATAATATCGAGTTTTAAATATAGACTGGACAAAATATCGACTGGACATAATATCGACTACAAAAATATCGTTTTTCAGGTAAGTGAAGTAATATCGACTGTATAAAATATAGATAGCAAAAATATCGAATTTTTATTAATATATAATATTTTATAGTGTATTTTTATGTAATAATATGTGTGAATAGTGTGTATTAATGTTATAAAATATTTTATTAAATGAATTTTGTTTTTATAATAATTGCGTAATGTAATTCTGTAGCGGGTTGTGGGTTTATAGGGGAATAGGGTGGGAAGTAATTTAATAATAATTAATTAATTAATATATGTTTGTTAATATTTTTAATTAATAATTAATTGATAATTAATTAATATTAATTAGTTAATTAATTAATATAATTTTGAACATATTTTGTATTAGTAATTAATTGTTAATTAATTAATTGTAATTAGTTAATTACATTATTAGAGTACATTTTTAATATATATAATTTTGTGTTATTTTTAAGTAATTAATTTGGAAAAAATTATATTAATGTTTAAAATAATTACAGCTAATGTTCTAATATATTTACTTTATTGTTATTGTTAATTAATAATTAATTGGTAATTAAATAATATTGATAAATTTTGGGTAAAGGAGCATTTTTAGGGTTCAGGGTCAGTTTTCTGTTTTAGGGTAAAGGGGTATTTTTGGGGTTCAGGGTCAGTTTTCAGTTTTTGGGTAAAGGGCATTTTTAGGGTTCAGGGTCAGTTTTCAGTTTTAGGGTAAAGGGGTATTTTTAGGGTTCAGGGTCAGTTTTCAGTTCATGGGTAAAGGGGTATTTTTAGGGTTCAGGGTCAGTTTTCAGTTCATGGGTAAGGGGGTATTTTTAGGGTTCAGGGTCAGTTTTCAGTTCTTGGGTAAAGGGGTATTTTTAGGGTTCAGGGTCAGTTTTCAGTTTTTGGGTAAAGGGGCATTTTTAGGGTTCAGGGTCAGTTTTCAGTTTTTGGGTAAAGGGGTATTTTTAGGGTTCAGGGTCAGTTTTGGGTTTTTGGGTAAAGGGGTATTTTTAGGGTTCAGGGTCAGTTTTGGGTTTTTGGGTAAAGGGTATTTTTAGGGTTCAGGGTCAACAAATAAGATTGTAAAAAAATATTTTTATTATTTTCATTTATTATTTAATTATTATAATTTAATTTAAGTCGTTTTAAGTATATTTTAGTAATTAAAATTTAATATTAATTTAATTTAACACTGTTTTTAATAAAGTCGATATTTTTTACATCTATATTATTGTTAACGATATTTTGTACTCGATATTTTTGTACTTACCTGTTTGTAGATACAAACTCGATATTTTGACTGTCGATATTTTGTCCACGATATTTTGGCAAGTCGATATTTTGTCCCTCGATATTATTTCAGTGATCCAAATCAAGCATTTCTCCTTGTTTTGCCATGTTGAGATCAGGTTTTCCCTGGTCTTAATTTTGGTGCTGCCTCCTACTTACGCCACTCTTGTAAATAGGGGGCAGCTTCAAAATCAATGGGAGTTGCTGTGGAATGCCCACCAAAACACCTATTGCCCACCCAATTCACACTAAGTGTAGCGAGAACGGGGGCCTTGTGTACAAGGAAACCTTATAAATAAGGCGAAGCCCCTGTCACCACAGGAACGTCGTTCAAAGTGACATGCCTGTGGTGATAGGGGCTTGCAAATATGCCCATTGTTTCTCTTTAAACCTTATTCTCCCCTTGTTTTTTGGGATTCAGGGCTCTATTACATTCTCCAATTACAGTGCAGCTGTTTTCCAAGTTTGTTGAATCACTGTCCCTTCCTGGACTTGTGTTGGCGTGCACCACTACTGGCATTGATGCTTTGTTCTGCTGACTTTTCGGTGATCCTTGCTTAATGGATTCATGTTATTACCTGTTTAATGTTGCATTATACATGTTTTTTTTCAGTGATGGGTATGTAGCTTGGTCCCGAGGAGGGTCTCACATGTGGATGACTAATGAAGTTTGAAACGTCACCGCTGGCTGTTGCTGTCTTTGAGAACCCTCTACCCCCTCTATTTTGTACGCATTTTCTGTTCTGTTTGGGTAGAATTCAACTGTTTAGATACCAGACCCTTTTATGTACTCATTTTTCTGTCACATTTTGTGATTTGCTAATGTTTTATATATCTACTATAATATGTTTTAGCTTCTTTCTCCTCGTGCACAATTATAAACTATAAGTTTACATTCAATATTAAAGATCAATAATGTGTAACTATAATCAATAGAGTTTTGATATATATTCTGTTCATTGTATGTAAATGTATTAATTCATTGTATATTGTAAATGTAAATTGATACTTGTATGGCGCACTACTCACCCGCAAGGGTCTCAAGGCACTTGTACGAATACCGCTGTGGAACCCATCCTGGCTTTCCGTGTGAGGCGTCCACTCCTGGGCACCCCCAAGGTGGAGTGGAATGTAGCAGATCTTTCCCCCATAGCTTAGGAAGACATGTTGAAGTTATTACTTTTGCAAATGAAAGGATAGAGGGATAAAAATGTACATTGAAAATCAGGGATATTTGGCCTGGCACAGAGGTGAAAATAAAAAGCAATGAATCAAAAGAACATAAAATTCCTCAGTTGCAGCGTTGTAATAGCCACAATTATACATTTATTGCAGGAAGAGATGGCGTGCCTAATGTGTGGCTTGTATTAATATGGTGGTGAAGAAACTTCATTTATTAGGCAAATATACAGATGGGCTGGTACTTTCTGGTTCCCTGACGCGGTGTCGAAGCCATGCAGCTCCTACCACTCATGTCAGGGTTAGATGATTAAACTCACTGTCTAACCTGAGCTTACTCTTGGGTAGTTTGGCATTGACCAGTCAGGCTTATCACAGTGGCAAAGCATAAAGTATTGGCACAGCACTCTCACACAGTAAATACACTGACCATCACAAAAGAGATTTCACATGTGGTATATGTTAATAGAGATTGTATCCGATACACATGTTAAATAACACAACATGAACATCATGTATTTTTTGGGTTTAAATCACACTTGGAAATATTAATAGCAATACTATGCCCAACAGTGTTAAAATTACATCAGTAATATGCATACTTTGGAAAAATCCTATTTTACCCAAGCACCCTTACGTGGTGCGATTCGTTGTCAGAACTAGACCCACCCTGGCAAATAACACAATTCAAATCCACACATTTCTAGGGTGAAACCCCACGTCACAACGATATCAGTAATGAGTAAACATAGCAATTTATTAACACTTTTCAGCAGGACAGTGGGCCAAGGCTGCACCGGTAAAATCAATGTCAAAACAGACTATTTGTTAGGGAATGAAACGAACGAGTAAAACAAAACTGCTGTGCAGTGCATCTATTAGCAGCCTGTTCTCATGTATCACACTCTCCCACACTCCACCAGCACTGTAAAGCAGTGTAAAGGATATAATCAGGTCTGTATGAAGCACACTCGTAGACCCACTCGGCACTGTAACGCAATGCAAATTATATCGGGTAGGTCAGTTGATAATAGGCACAATCCCTCTACCACCTCTCATTTATCCCCAACTACTCTGCCCACAGGTTAGAGTCAAACACTCTCACCCCTTACTATACTAGTTTAAGGCAGGAGCCATATTTAGTCAAGGGCTTAGGGTAGAAGGCTAGACTATCGATCAAGGTAACCGAGCAACTGTTGACAAATAGGGGGTGGGCCCCCACTCGAGAGGTTCAACCACTTTATTGGGAGGCAGAGTGGGCTAGAAGCGGTCCCCGTTTAATCAAAAGGTCCCTTCATTCACCAACCCAGTTCTGTGAAACACAGGGGGGGTCACACAGTCTCTCGACCGGCTACCAATCGCGCTCTGAAGTGCCCCTCAGCCTACTCACTTACTCTCAGTACCAAGGCCCGAACTGGGTGATACTACCAGGCAACATGAAGTTGTCAGGCTAAGTGAGGATAGGAGAGCTGACTTTTCGCACTGAGGCCAAGGCGGAACAATCAGTGAATGGGGAGGTGCAGCTGTCCTGCACCCCGCGGGAAGTGATACACCATGTCTGGTGCACGTTTGTCTGAGAAGTATAAGACAATCTGGTCACAATAAACCGCAAGTCGGGTTCTCCGTACATCCCTGTAAATAAGGCACAACGTTTGGTGCACGATGAGACAAGTCACACCAGACAATCCAGTCACAATGAACCAAAAAGTAGGCTTTACTCTACCTACCTAGAAAATGAGGCACATCTGCTGTGCAATGATACGAGTTGCAACAGACATTTAATTAAAAATCAACCCACGGTCAGATTCACTGTACCTCCCTGGAATGAGGCACAAAGTCTGGTGCGTGATGATACGAGTCACATCAGACAATCCAGTTGCATTCAAACCACAGACAGGTGTGCCGTGCCTTCCTGGAAGGAGGTGCAGCATTTGGTGTGTGATGATACGAGTTGCACCAGAGAATCCGGCCCCATATACAAAGTTGCAAGTTCAGTAGTAAGCACTAGGTAGAATGAGACACTACTATGGATGTACCCTCCCTCTCAGAGTCGCAACCTATGAATTGGACATCACACACAATGAGCATGCATTCAGCGTGTCGCATGAGAGAGATGCAGCTCAGACGATCAACCCTACCACACTGAGTCCCACAACTACCTAATATGCTTGCCACCAACGAGATGATTCCATGTGCTGAGGCCCCATGATGGAGGGGCCACACTCCTTAGATGGGGGCATGGTTTAGGGGCTAAGCACAAGCCAATCTGGTCTCCAGGCACAATACTTAGTTTCACGTTCACACCACACTGAATTCAGGAACCAGAGAGCAAAGTAAGTGCTTCACAGAGGGCACCACTCTCCAGGAGGACCGTGTAGGCCCCTCATCGGAGATCTTTTATGTCCCTGATACTTCCACAAAGAACAGGGGACAAGCCAACAAGCCTTTGGACAGCATACTTTAGGGCGCCACACAGCAGCAGGTAGTCAGCCCAGGTCAGCCACTATTCAGGCAGGGTTGCATGGTTCCTTCCAGTGGCAGTCTCCGCCTAATTTACTATAGATTCCCCTGGCAGTGTGCGCCATGCGATCCAGGATATCTGGTCCCACGTCCCCACTAGTGTATCTCTGCCATGCTGAATTATGGCACCAATTGTTATACTGTGGTGTGCCATTGAAGTTGCGGGTGTTTCAGAGGGTTACCCTTTGAACCACAAATGTCTCTACTAAATGTCAGCCCTGTCTGACATGAGGCCTTGGAATGCAGATCTTAATCTTTAGTGGTGCCATGATCTAGCCTCCCAGAGGCCAATTGTCAAAATTTCTCCCCCAAATCAATCCAGCCAAGTTCTCAAATGGTAGATGTCTATCACTCCAGTTGCATGCTTGATGTTTATGACTATCTCTGGGAAATGCACAGATGTGTTCCCTCTTCCTTCAGTGTGGACTGAAGTCAACTAAAAATCACACAAAAGATTTTAGCACATACAAATGCCCACTTTCTAGAAATTGCATTTGTAAGCAATTAATGAGAAATCCACCTTCACCACAAGGGAGGATTTGTCATTTCTGAATCCAATAATAGTAAACACCATGAGGCTGCTCCACTGCAAAACACTGCTGCTTAAAGTAATCTCATCCATTTCCCATGTTAACCAATGGGGAGAGCACACCTTGTAGGTAGTGAAAAGAATATATGGGGGTTCTTCACTACCCGGGCAGGGAACACACATGTGTACCTGACCAGCCTTTTACCTACCACTTGCTCCATCCCACCCAGGGCTCAACCTAGGAGTGATCTAGGGTTGGTGAAGGCCCCCTCAGCATTGGCCAATGATTTAGAAAGGCAACCTGAGCACACACAGGCCTGCATTGGCAGGCTGGAGACACGTTTGAAGTACAATTCTTGTGGGTGGCACATTCAGTGCTGCAGCCCACTAGTAGCCAGTGCAGTACCTGCCCAAGATATGTTATATACCTCTTCACAGCGTACGCACAGGTTCATGACCTAAACCAATAGGGTAATCACTGCTTACTATCATGTGTAGAAAGTGCGCACAGGCTTTCACACTGCATTACAGTGTTTAAGTGCCTAGAGCCTAAGTCCACGACAAGGGAATTGAGCTAAAGTTTTAGGGAATTCCCTCAAGGTAGACCCATGTCCAACATCGCTGTTGATTGTAAATATTCACAGATAGCAGAAACATGAAAGGAAAAGCTGTCAGTCATATAGAGTAAGGTTCATCTCTATAGTAGATGAAGGACAGAAACCTCCTTAGTGATGCTGGGCACCATCCAGAAACAGAAGAAAGGAAATGTCTAAACTATAGTGATTGTCATAGCTATTTATTACTAGGCACATCACCTACTGTCATGCTGGCAAAAACAATCACAATGTGGTTCACATTGGTCAAGAATGTCTTGGGACAAAATGCATACATTCAGGTGGTGCTGAAAAAAATCTGAACCAAGCAGGGGACTAACATATGCTATTGAACAAGGGGGTGGATGAAGCACATGAAGTTACAGTTGGATTCAATGTGTGCTAGAGGAGTGGACTCGGGTGCTTGTAGTAATGAAGACGTGGGATAAGGTGGCTGAGGACATAAACACTAGAAAGCAGACGTATTCTTGCTACAGTTCTTAATGCAAGGCTTTATAATTCCTGACAAGTTCTCATTGGAGATGTACAGGGCAAGCAATGCAAATGTACCAATGAACATACTGACATGCTGAGAAAGAGCATGTTGAAAGAAAAAAGCATACAGAAATCACTGGTCCATTTGATTAAATGATTTTCCAGTATTTAAATGTGTCCTTCCTGGGTTAAGTACCAACATGGAAAAAGGGGAGTTTAGTATGATCCATGACCTGCCACAGCCAGAGGGTGAATCAGTGAATCTCTTCTGAGATAGGAAAGCGTGTTCATTGTTTTACACATCCTCCAAGGGAGGAAACGTGCTAGTAAAAGAAAGATGAAAGGAGATGCTGTTACAGAAACCTGACTTAAAGGCAGACTCCAGATTGCTGCTAGTATATCTAGACATCTATCACCTGCTGGGGAACGCTGCCAAAGGGAGCAATTATTGTGACAAATGTTTAGCAATTGGGTATACAGTCTCACATGCAGTGTTCGACCATTCCAGCAAGTTTTACAAAGGTTGTACAGCACTGAGAGTGCTTGAAGGGTTTTGCACATTATCTCAGTGACTTTTTTTCTTAGTGGAAATGAAGAAGGGACTGACTGTTCGATCAAATGGTTTTTAGATATTTGCGGAATAGTCATGGAGGATGACCGTGCCAAACGTATGAGTGTGCAGTCTCTATAATTAGATATTAGTTTTAGAAATTGAGATTAGTAAAAGATAACACCAAGGCAGTCAATGGACAAGGTCATTCAGAGTGATGAAGAAAATCTGCATGTGGTCCAGAAGCATAACTCTGAATTAGCTGCCATCTCTGATATGTTAGATTAATTTCTCAACTAAGGATACAGCTAAGGTTAGGCGAATCAGCTTTGTTGGAGCCACATGGTATCTGTAGCACATTTCTTATGTCCACATCTCCCAAAAGGCACATATCAAGACCTAAAATCCTTCAACCCATTCCTGATCTATGCATTTGGAGTGTTGCTGTGAAAGGAAGATCCGTTGAAATTTGGAGTTGGAACTTACATGTGCAGGAAGCAATGTATCTTAAGAGGCACTTAGGGAAATGCTGTGCTTTGGATTTACTGATTGAAGAGCTGTTTTATCTTTTTGGAGATGGTCTAGGGAAACTTATCAATACACCAGAATATTACTCTTTGGTCACACGCTTGGTCAGTGATACAAATTCTAACCTGGCTCTTCTCTGATGGACCAAAAATACCTAGATGTTTGTATGTTACAACAAAGTTTGCATGAAGGTCATCTGACACAAACACCATGCCCTAGACATTATTATTCACAAAAATACTGTCCCATTTGATTCAGATTTTCTTTATTATATTGTGTGATGTTTTTATAGAAAATGTTTAGGATGTGATATTTATGCCAGAAGATATAGTTCAGACAATATTCTGACAATGATATGTCAGTACCAGCATGAAATATTCGAAAATAAACATCACTGCAAACTGTGTCCACATTCATAATGATGACACCATTAATGCTTTATTTATATTTTAGAACTGAAACTGTAAGGAATCTCGTGCCCGAGAAAGTACCAGATTCCCTCCAGTCCCACACCACAATTGAACATTAAGGGGCATATTTATCAAGCAGTTGTGTCGCCCCTGTGCCACACAAAGGGGCTTAATATTGACGTAAGTTCTTGGTAAGATTCATCAAGTCAGGCAGGGTCACCTTTTGCGGCTCTTAGTGGCTTGATAAACCTAGAGTAACGCAACGCAGCACAAGAGAGTCATTCCATGGGTGGCGCATGGGTGTTCCCACGCATCCACCCATGGATTTTGGCGCAGTCCCAGATTTACCATTACTGGTAGACCGGGGGATGCATCAGTATCCTACTCCCCCCCAGGTGAGGCGTAATGAGTAGAAAGATTGTTGATTCTAATTGTTTTTTTCCTCCTTCTATGTATGTTGTATTCTAGAGCACACATACAAAGAGGAAAATGCCTTAGAGGACTGTTTTTGGGCAGGATGGTGTCCCTTTCTGCACCAAAACATTCCTGCTTACAATGCAGATATACTTGCCCCATGGTGCAAGGGTGCCTGCTTTGGCGCTAGGCAGCACTTTGTGTGCGCCATCTCAAGGAAAAGTCAAGAGTATGCCGTATAATGTTAAATACAGTGCATTCCTGCCCTTTCCTTAACACATAGCGCAGCATGATGGCTTACTGTGCTGCATGATTTTTTTGATGAATATGCCCCTTGGTCTCCCAGATTGAATCATACGGCATTGAGGTCCTTCACAGCTAAAACCCTCAGTGAACACAACTTGAGTATTGAGACATAGAAAGACCAGGGCACAAGTCCTCAAACAAAGAAGTGTGGGGACTACCCTAGTTAGACAGTATGCAAGTGACATCATGACATGATGATATGTCACAGCATGTGACATCATACATGGCATCACAGGAAGTGACCTCACAGGAAGTGACATTACAAGAAGTGACATCAGATAATAAGACCTCACACATATGTTTAGCAGGTCTATCATGAGTATTTTTAAGCACATTATGAGATTTAACAAATTAGATTTTGTGTCAGGCTTTGCCATAAAATTGAGGCAACTCTAATGTGAAATCTGGGCCTCAACTAATACCTCTATTTTATTTACACTCTGCCACCAAGAAGTTGGCATCAAGGAGAAACATGGCAGTATATGCTTAATTGATTGCAGAGTCTGCTTTCTAAAGTTTTGTATGGGGTTAAGGTACCTGCTACAGAGATCCCTATGTGCCCAGTAAATCTCAGGGAATAGTAGCAATGGTAAGATAGCTCTGGAGGTTAACACTTTTGCTGGAGAAATTGGTGTGTTGTGGATTCCCAGATCTGAATCAAAGTAATATAGAAGGTTAATGTGTCTCCTACAAAGCACATCATGTAGCATGCAGATGAATGATTTGTATTTAATGTAGGTAGATTAGTGGGTTACTGCTTGTATCACAGTGATCCTTTTGTTACTTGAAGGTCACAAATTGTAATCCTTGAAATATATTCAAAGTGAGCTATAAAGGACATATGAGTCCTACACCTTGTAACCCTCACTGTCTTATGTAAACCATCTTGTACATTGATTTCCACACTTACATGATTTATTGTTATTGTATAATTTGTGTGTTGCCTAAAGCGCTCTGACATCCTGCATCGGGACGAGAAGGGCTATAGAAGAAATTACATAGTGGTATTTAAATTGTTATCTGTGTAGGTACTGGAACAGACCAACACATATGGGAATCTTACAGTGTATGCATATCTCCTATATGCAGGGATTGAATAAAGTCAAAAGCATGCATCTCTTACTAAATGGTCAAGTGATAACAAGCTGTGTGTCTATGTTTCCCCTTTGTTGCATTTGCATTTAAGAGTTAGGCTCCAGACCATGCCAAACCAGGACCATATTGGAACAAAAGGAGACCTGATGGCCCCTTAACTTTGGTAGTTATCTTTGATCCAGATGGAGGTGGAAATAAAAAAACACACTCCCTGACAGCACATTGCTGCTGGAAATGGAAAGCAGACAATGCGCAGGCACTGCTGAACATGTCCCGGTTTCTGAAAATTGCACTAGGACAAGTTCGGCATATTTCAGTGGGGCCCAACTTCTTGGTAGGGTGGACAGCATCTACCCTATGAAACTAGTTGGTGGAAACCATCAACACATGTGTACCTCTAACTTGTGGCCTGAGCAAGACCAGATGCTTTTGCATGCCAGCAGGAAGCGTGGCATCCTTGACATTCTTGCATATGCCACTGGATTCTAAGGGAGGAGAATTGTGGCTACATGAGAAGCACTAGGGAGGTAGCTCTGGAGTGGAGAGTCTATGGGCCCAATTCACAGAACTAACTTAAGACAAAATCCTAAACTTACTACTTTTGGTATTCATAGAAGTTAGGATTTTGTCTTACGTTTGTCTTAAGTCTGTCTTAAGACAAACTTAAGACAAAATCCTAACTTCTGTGAATACCAAAAGTAGTAAGTTTAGGATTTTGTCTTAAGTTAGTTCTGTGAATCGGGCCCATTCTCTATATCATCCTCAGATAGTACTTTACAAATATGAGTCCTGACTTTTTCAAAGACTTCCTGGCCGTTAAGATTCTGGTAGCAGGAACTAATATGGAAAGGAGGAGAAGGAGGAGAAGATGGGTTTCAGGAACCGTAAGTTTAAAAAATGTATCAGAAGGAGAAGTGTAAGTGGATGATTCTGGAAATGAATACTTAGAATCTCATGTGTCCATTGAAATTTATCAATGTTTAACAGGAAGTGATCCAATAGGTTAGTGCAGGGCTTTTATTAAATGAAAATGCGTCTCCACCGGTGATGTAATAGTTCAGTAGTGGCATAAAGCCAGCATTGTGTAAGTGTGGGTTGTGACATGTCAGTATTTTACCTTTTCTTTAAGATTGGAGTGGATAGATTTTGGGGCTGTGGCAAGTTCAAGTCCAACAAGGGAATCATGAAGATTGCAGATAGTAGTGCAAGTATTAAAGAAAGAGGGCCTCATTTATGAAAAGTGACGCATCGCTGTGTGAAAACAGCGATGCGTCAGTTTTCATTGCCCCCTTCTGGCAACATGCTGGATGCGTCATATTGTAAATATGACGCATCAGGTTGCAAGGAGCTACAGATACGTCAGTATTTCTGACGTATCTCAAGGTGCAAAAATGACGCATTACTGGAATGTGTCACAAAAAGTCACGCAACTTCAGCAATGGGTCATTTAAAGTGTGTTGGTTCCATTTCAATGTGGCTGCGTCAGTCTTATGCCTGCTGTGAGGCAGGCGTAAGATATTGATGCATTTGCATCCTAGACGTGGCGCAGTAAAATCTTATAGATTTCACTACGTCACTTCTACGAGGCTTACTTGTCTCAGAACGCCCACCCTGCATACATTATACCTGGCGCAGGTATAATGTGGCACAGGGGTTTACAAAGTGACGCATCTGCCTAGATTCGTCACTTTGTAAATATGAAGCAGCATGGTGCATTTTTTACACCACTGGTGCTTCATAAAAAGTGATGCACCGGTGGCGCAAAAGTGACGCAAGGGCTCATAAATACTCTTATCAACAACAGAATTCTGATAAACTAAGAGCCAGTGAGAACATATGTCCTTTGACTTGTAAGTGTTTGAGTATTTTTTGCTCACACTCAACTGGTTGCCTTTAAGTGACTCTATGGAACTTTCTCATTACACTTCTTGCCATGCATATTTGGAACACAAAAGGAGTTAGGTCCTGGGGGGGCTGAGGGAGGGCTGGACCGTTTCTATATCACAACACGCAAAAAGATGCCCCCTTCGCACACTTACTTACAATATGATTTAGACAAAGACCAAATAAACAATTTCATTAAATCTGTTCTGGTACATTTATTTATACCTTTTCTTCATGTATTCTCTACGGAAACTAGGCTTCTCTAAAAAAGTTTTAGGCGGTAGAAAGGAAACACACCTCAACAAAGCACTTATAATCTTATTCAATCAACAAAGTGCATTTCTCAGTACCATATACTATTACAAAGACATTCAAGGAAATAACATCAAAGGAAAAAACATAAACAGAAAAAACATCCAACAAACATTTACAAAATCATGTTCATCAATTTGAAATACACTGAATCATTTCATTAATCGCAAATCTTAAGAAGACATAATTCATAACAAGAGCAACAGCATTTGTATCTCTTAATCAAACAACACTTAATGTAATAATTGGCTCTTGATGGGTTTGCCGACGAGTTTCAGGTTTGGGTCATTGCTCCCCAAACCCTCATCAGGGCTCTGTTAATAATCTGTTTAGGATGCAAAAAAACATAAAGTTTTAATAACAACCTATTTGCCTCTTCTCTAGCTGTCATAGCGTTTGGACATGATTTATTTGTACCTGTATCTTCTTATGTGGGTGACCGATTGGTCACTTCTGTTGGACGGTGTACCCTCTTCGTTAAGACTTTAAAGGCACACCTTTTTACCTAGGAATCAAGCACATGTTGCCTCCATGTTATGGAATGTGTATTTTTTTTTTAATTGGGAAACTAGTAGAATTAACAAAAAATTCATACCTCCGTCTGAGCGAGCTGGCGCCGTGGGAGGGGTGAGGGAGTTTCTGTATTTCTTTACTTTTATCCTATTTAACAGAAACAGACCATGTGGTGCTTATAGCAGCCGTACTGGTGTAAATTCACATTTAAAAAAATAATAAATACTGCAAGCCTACCGTACCTTGTACATAGTCCACTGTCATGCTGTGGCTGAGCTACATCACCTTTTTTCACGTAGCTAAGTATTTCACCTGAAACAATAATAGCGTTCTATCAGAGTTCGCACTTGGTGCATGTTAATTCATAAAACGTTTTATCGCATAATGGGCCCCTGCCCTACCTGTTTTCTTTAGTGAAACGAGGAGACTCCTCGCGCCCCCGTCTGCGGCCCCGTCCGGGGCTCAGTGTGTCTTAAAAACGCCTCTGCTCCTGTTCGCGAGCATCAACTTTTTCCAGAACAAGATAAATCAATCTATGCACAAAGGAGAGAAGTGATGTTGTATTTCTAGCGCTCTCTCCATCCTCGTCGGATTGTTAAAGCGCCCGCTCTGTTTGTGCGTAGAACATACCTGGAACTAGAGTCTGGTCGACTTCAAACAAGACGATGCTACTGCGTCCCTCTCTCGCCGTTTCTAACGGCGGCGGCAATTTTCAGTTACTTAAAAAGTCAAAGCTTAAGGATGAAAGGCATTATGGGGGCTGTAGTTTCAAAAGGATTATCAACATCACCGTGGGTCACTTGATAATATTCGATTGTTACTCAATTCAATAAATATTCGTTTATTGCTTTTTACGAAAAATGCAGCTAATAAAAGGCTGAATTAATAATGAGACTGAATCAAGCATTCTTAATTCCTTACATAGATAGTGGTTTGCAGACATAAACTCTTACACTAGGTCTCATTATGTTATACGAGACCATGTCATTTAAATGCAGCATCTTACTGCAGCCACAAGCCAGTAGCGGGGAGCCAAACCTCAAATTCTTGACAATTCTGACATACTATTCAAGCCTGTCGATATACAATTAAATTTCAAAATCAGATAAGCTTCCTTTTCAAGAAGCATTTTGTCAACATCAACAGGGCGCTGTGCGTTATTTATTGTGTGCAGGACTGAGCATTTGAAATCATTTTCATTATGGGACATTTCCACATAATGTTCAACCATGGGCGCATTCAATATTTTCTTTTTTATTCGTGACCTGTGTTGTCCTATTCGAAGATTCACCTGCTGATTTGTTTTTCCAATATAGATCCTGCAACAAGTGCACATTATAACATATACTACATTTTTTGTCCTGCAGTTGGAAAAGCCAAGATGTTTCCACTTTAATCCCTGATGTTGGAACTCGGTACCTTCAATGGTGCTGCCACATGATACACAATTGCCACATTTATGGTGGCCTTCGATTGGTTTCATGTCCCACAGGGTGAGGAGATCGTGTTTGGGTTGGGGCTTGAATAGATCAGCTCTCACAATTTGTTGTCCCAAGCTCCTGTTCTTTTTGTATGCAAAGATGGGGCGCGGGAAAGGACATTCCAGGGCCTCCAAAAGGTGCCAATTTTTAAGCACAGTTTGTCTGAGTTTGTGCATGTCTGGCTCAAAGTGGTTACGCATACCAAACGATCTAGCTCCTTCTTGTCTTTCGTTTGCAATAAGACTTCTCGGGGGTATACCGAGCTCTTTTATAGGAATGCTTCAAAAGCTTCCTTGGGTATCCCTATGGGTCATTTTTTCGCAGAATATCTGGGCATGGTGGTCATAGTCCCCTATATCTGAGCAATTCCTCAGAATGCGCAGCATTTGGCCATAAGGCAAACTTGCCTTCAGGCTTCTAGGGTGATAGCTTTTGTGGTGCAAGATGGTGCTCTTATCAGTTGACTTCTTATATAGGGATGTTTTCAAAAATCCATCAACACAGGTCAACTCTACGTCCGGAAATGTCATTCTCGTCGTACTTTTCTCTAAAGAGAATTTAATATCTCTATGTCTGGTATTAATCCATTCGTGGAACGCCAACAGCTCGGTCTGGCTCCCCTGCCACAGGAGCCAGACGTCATCTATATAGCGCCACCACTGAATGATGTTTCCAGTGTATGGGTTGTTATTCTCCACAAACATGGTCTCATACTGTGCCATGTAGAGCACTGCCATTTCTGTGGCGTAAGGACACCCCATGGCAGTGCCCTTGACTTGCATATAGAACCGATCATTAAGTAGGAAGTAATTGTTTTTGAGTGCTATCTCTGCAAGTCTCAAGGTGAATTGAATTTGGCACCCTGTGTGGCTTTTCCCTTTTATCCAAGTACAACTTAATTACCTCCAGGGCTTCCTCCTGGGGAATTAGCGTGTAAAGGGACGTAACGTCCATTGTCACCATTATTTGCTTTAATGGATCAAATCCAGTTCCTTCCACTTTTATTAAGAAATCAGTAGTATCTTTAAGATACGATCTCACCTCTTTCAAAAAGGGCTTCAGAAAAAAACTCCACATACTTGGATATTGGCTCCAAACAGGAGTCACAGCCCGATACGATCGGGCGTCCTGGTGGTTCGGCTAGGCTTTTATGTATTTTGGGTAAGAGGTATAAGACCGGTATTCGCAGAATTTTTTTATTTAAAAAATCGAATTCCTTAATACCCAAAAAGCCCTCCTCTTTACCTTGGGTCAACACTTCTGCAATTAGTCCTTGAATCTGCTTAGTTGGATCCTCATTTAGAGCTCAATACCATGTAGTGTTGTTAACTTGTTTTAAGCCTTCAGCAACATATTTGTCGCGAGGCCAGATCACAACTGCTCCCCCCTTGTCAGCCTGTTTTATGACCAGGGAGGGTTCTTCTTTAAGACTTTGAATGGCCTGTAACTGTCCCTTACTAATGTTAGGGGGCACGTATTTTTTGGTTCTCCCCATTTTGTTAATCGAAGATAACAGGATTTGCTCAAACGCCTGTATCTGTTTCGGGATGTTCTGATAAGGGACAAATTTAGATTTGTTCCTTAACCCTGTAACCTCATTATTTTGAGATGCTAGTTGATTAAAAAAGAACGCCTTGAGTCTCAATTTTCTACAAAACTCCAGGGTTTCTATTTTCAATCTCGTGAAATCTGTGTGTTTACATGGGACAAACTTAAGGCCTAAATTCAATAAAGATTCTTTGTGGTCTGTTAATACCCGATCGGATAGGTTGACGACTACGTTGGGTTTCTCTATGATCTGTAAAACCGTTTGCGTGTTCGCATCTCCCAAGGGATTTTGTGCCTTGTTCTTCCTTGTTGGCCCCTCTCTAAAAAAGAAAACTGTTTCCGTGAGTTATTACCTCTTGAATCCGTGTCTGATGATTCTGATGATGACGTCTCAGAAAAGGTGGTAAAACGATTTCGGGATCTGCCTTGATAATCGTACAGCGCCCTACGTGCCTCTGGCTGAGTGTAATAGTCTTCTTTCAAGAAGGGATATACTTGTTCTATTTTAAAAGATTTAATATCCCTCTCATATTTCAGACTTTTATTATTAATCGTAATGTCTTTAAAGACCTGTATGTCTTTTTGAATTTTGTCAAGAAGAGTTTTGGCGTCCGTAACTGCCGGGTTGTTAGCTATGGCTTTTGTTAATTCATCAATTTCCTCTAGCTCCTTTACATATAACATTTGTGCCGTCTCGATGATGTGGACCATCAGGTCCCGGCTACATTTAGTATTTATGAAGCTGAATCTCTTCTTGTATTCAGTGTCTTCCACAACAATAACAGGTGTATTCTTAACCTGGAGGCACTCAGACGGAGGTATGATCTTTTTTGTTAATTCTACTAGTTTCCCAATTAAACAAAAAATACACATTCCATTACATGGAGGCAACATATGCTTGATTCTTTGGTAAAAAGGTGTGCCTTTCAAGTCTTAACGAAGAGGGTACATCGTCCAACAGAAGTGACCAATCGGTCACCCACATAAGAAGATACAGGTACAAATAATCATGTCCAAACGCTATGACAGCTAGAAATTTAGCGTAACACAGCACTCATGTAAATATCCCCCTAGGAGTGAGAAAGAGACCGTTGAATATACAAATGAGAAGGGGCAGCAGAACATTTATTTTGCTCCGGGACATCATCAGGCCCTACATCTGTACTACAAGAAGCATTGTAACAAATAGGTTTCATTTGCCTCCTTGCTGGGTTTTCCAAAAGGGGAACAGAACAGAACATAGATCTTCCTCCCACCATTTAAAAGTTTCAGCATCACACACCTATCAATTATACAGAATGGTTATATTTTACTTGGTGATATACCCTATTCACTACCGTTGAAAAACAATAATTTATGTGTCACACATTTTAGCATTTCAAGATGTTTCACCGAGCCTACTATTTCACACACAAGCCTATGAAAACACTGCTTTCCAAATATGCATCACAACACGCACAAAGATGCCCCCTTCTCACACCTACTTACAATATGATTTAGACAAAGACCAAATAAACAATTTCATTAAATCTGGTCTGGTACATTTATTTATGCCTTTTCTTCAAGAACACCTTGAGTCTCAATTTTCTACAAAACTCCAGGGTTTCTATTTTCAATCTTGTGAAATCTGTGTGTTTACACGGGACAAACTTAAGGCCTAAATTCAATAAAGATTCTTCCTGGTCTGTTAATACCCGATCGGATAGGTTGACGACCACGTTGGGTTTCTCTATGATCTGTAAAACCGTTTGCGTGTTCGCATCTCCCAAGGGATTTTGTGCCTTGTTCTTCCTTGTTGGCCCCTCTCTAAAAAAGAAACCTGTTTCCGTGAGTTATTACCTCTTGAATCCGGGTCGGATGATTCTGATGATGATGTCTCAGAAAAGGTGGTAAAACGATTTCGGGATCTGCCTTGATAATCGTACAGCGCCCTACGTGCCTCTGGCTGGGTGTAATAGTCTTCTTTCAAGAAGGGATATACTTGTTCTATTTTAAAAGATTTAATTTCCCTCTCGTATTTCAGACTTTTATTATTAATCGTAATGTCTTTAAAGACCTGTATGTCTTTTTGAATTTTGTCAAGAAGAGTTTTGGCGTCCGTAACTGCCGGGTTGTTAGCTATGGCTTTCATTAATTCATCAATTTCCTCTAGCTCCTTTACACATAACCTTTGTGCCGTCTCGATGGTGTGGACCATCAGGTCCCGGCTACATTTAGTATTTATGAAGCTGAATCCCTTCTTGTATGCAGTGTCTTCCACAAAAATAACAGGTGTATTCTTAACCTGGAGGCGCTCAGACTGAGGTATGAATTTTTTTGTTAATTCTACTAGTTTCCCAATTAACAAAAAAAAACATTCCATTACATGGAGGCAACATGTGCTTGATTCCTAGGTAAAAAGGTGTGCCTTTCAAGTCTTAACGAAGAGGATACATCGTCCAACAGAAGTGACCAATCGGTCACCCACATAAGAAAATACAGGTACAAATAAATCATGTTCAAACGCTATGACAGCTAGAGAAGGGGCAAATAGGTTGTCATTAAAACTTACTGTTTTTTTTCATTCTAAACAGATTATTAACAGAGCCCTGATGAGGGTTTGGGGAGCAATGACCCGAACCTGAAACGCGTCGGCAACCCCATCAAGAGCCAAATATTACATTAAGTGTTGTTTGATTAAGAGATACAAATGCTGTTGCTCTTGTTATGAATTATGTCTTCTTAAGATTTGCGATTAATGAAATGATTCAGTGTATTTCAAATTGATGAACATGATTTTGTAAATGTTTGTTGGATGTTTTTTCTGTTTATGTTTTTTCCTTTGATGTTATTTCCTTGAATGTCTTTGTAATAATTTATGGTACTGAGAAATGCACTTTGTTGATTGAATAAGATTATAAGTCCTTTTTGAGGTGTGTATCCTTTCTACCGCCTAAAACTTTTTTAGAGAAGCTTAGTTTCCGTAGAGAATACATGAAGAAAAGGTATAAATAAATGTACCAGACCAGATTTAATGAAATTGTTTATTTGGTCTTTGTCTAAATCATATTGTGAGTAAGTGTGAGAAGGGGGCATCTTTGTGCGTGTTGTGATGCATATTTGGAAAGCAGTGTTTTCATAGGCTTGTGTGTGAAATAGTAGGCTCGGTGAAACATCTTGAAATGCTAAAATGTGTGACACATAAATGAGTGTTTTTCAACAGCAGTGAATAGGGTATATCACCAAGTAAAATATAGCCATTCTGTATAATTGATAGGTGTGTGTTGCTGAAAGTTTTAAACGGTGGTAGGAAGATCTATGTTCTGTTCTGTTCCCCTTTTGGAAAACCCAGCAAGGAGGCAAATGAAACCTATTTGTTACAATGCTTCTTGTAGTACAGATGTAGGGCCTGATGATGTCCCGGAGCAAAATAAATGTTCTGCTGTCCCTTCTCATTTGTATATTCAACGGTCTCTTTCTCACTCCTAGGGGATATTTAAATGAGTGCTGTGGTACGCTAAATTTGGCAACGCCATGGTCCGACATTTACAAAACACAGGGATGCGCTGTATTTACAAAACTCGATGCAAAACGTTTTGGGGATTTGCAAACCAACGCAATTTGATCTTTGTGTTGGTTTGTAAGGAAAAGTAACACAAAAAAGTCAGAAGCTCTGCTTTAGGATATTTAGCATGAAGTGGGTATTACCTGGGCATTCTGATGTAACTACCCATGCTTTTGATGCAAATATGGGCAGGTACACTGCGCCGCCAGTGGGTCAAAAAAAGTAACGCATCCGCGGCGAAAGGGGCTTGTAAATAAGTTCCTTAGTGCCTAAGTGGGAGGGTCAGCCTGCAGCATTTCCTGTTTCTGTTCCTAGAAGTCTAACACCTCATAAGTATTGAATGGGAAGGGGACTGGGGATGTGAAGGTGAGGGATTACAAGTTGTTTCGGTGGAATTTTGGCCACATAGCAACTGCTGAAAATAGGTGAAATAAATACCAAGAAATGTGGTTAAGATTATGGTTTTACATCGGAGGGGTAGCACAGGTAGCATCATCCTTCTTCCCTTTCCATATGGGCGTATGGAATATCAACTCACAATCTCGTGGTAACACTGGGACTCGAAACTAATGAAGCCCACAGAAGGGAACCATAGCTTGCGGTACTGTAGCGGGTCACTCATAATGTGAGCCTACATTTTTTTTAAAGTTCAAATAAATAATTTTATTGAAAAGAAAATAAGGTGATCATACAAAGTATACACTATAAATCATACAACATCACATTCCAATCTTGTTGCTTAAAAAGTAAAGGAATTGGACGAATAATACAGAAGTGAAACATAAAAGAAAAGGAAAAAAGAAAATGTACATTAAAGGAAACATGCAATTTAAGAAATATGAAAGACATTTTTGGAATCACAGCCTACATTTTTTTTTAAACTTAGTATGCATATGTATTCTTCTTATGCACTCCTGCCTTCTAAATCAAGCATTTCTAAATTTCAAGTGAGATTCGGTCCTTCAGGTGGTCAGTGTCTTATCTGTCGCAAGTTCTTTAGTAGAAAAGCATATATTTCAAGAACAAAAATCATAATTTATATTCATTATCATTCATTGTATTATTCTTTCTATGTAGTACTGAATAGCTTATATCTTAAGCAGCTGTAAGTAGTTTTACTGGGGCTGACTCCCTTACAGGGGTTAAGCTTTTGCTCGGTGATAAAATCACTCCGTACAGACCTGCTGCAGTCTTGCAAGAGGGACCGCGGGAGGTTAATGCCAAAATCCTGCCACGGAGTGTGCCGCGTGGCAGCCGACAGACTGATTTCAGGTAGTGACATGGTAACCTCCTATTATATTCTATTATTAAAATGTCGGCTGAATCATTTTAACTCCATCAATCACAGAAATTGCAGGCTGCTCGAGGAGAGCGGAGGGACTTGGAATGGCTTCCGGTGGGAAGCAGAGCGGGGGCCTATTGGATCTACTTTTTCATTCCGATTAGGGTCTTCCGTTCGCTACAATACTGATGTTGTTGCATTAACAGTTTATAAAAGGAGCATTTTATTTGTGCACCAGTAGCATAGAACTCAATCTGCTTCGAGGAGAGGTGCAGCTCTAATCTAATTATGCATCTAATTAGGGATCAGTTTAACAAGGTTCAAATGGGACTGTACTAAGGAATGTCGAGGTCAGAATATCCTAATGCACTAATATCATGCGCAGAATATCATGGAATGAAATATTGAAAAGCAAGTGCATATGGAAAAAATATGTATTTAGGGCCATATTTATCTAGATATAACGCAGCAAGTCACCTTGCTATAAAGCGTTAAAGGAAACGGGCAGAAATGCGCCATATTTACGCAATGCACACTGGGCTGCCTAGCACCATCGCAGGGCCCCTTATGGCGCAAGGATGCCTGTGTTGCATGCAGGATTTTTGTTTATGAGCAGGAAGGGACACCTTCCTTCCTGGACAAAAACAATCCCCTGAGACACTTCCCTTTATCAATCTGTGATGCAGAATGCAGCACACATAGAAAGAATAGGAGAAGTAAGATAAAATGATATACACACAGAAAGGAGACATAAATATATATAAGATATACACATAGAAAGAGTAAGAGGAATAAGATATAAAGAGAAATTAAGATATTTCTTCCTGTTTGGCCTCCCCTGGTAATGCGTAGGTTTTGGCGCATTCCCAGGACTACCAGTCATATTAAATCTGGGAATGCATTCAAATCCATGGGAGTTGTATGGGAACACCCACACAACACCTATAGAATCACTCCCTGGGGCAGAGTAACACACCGCAGGGTGTTGCTCTGCGTTGCCCTACTCCTGATTTATGAAGTCACTCAGGGCCACACAAAGTGTGATGCAAAAGCGACGCAACCCCTTGATAAATAGGGACCTCTCTGTTCTTAACTCCATGTCTGTGCACCTTGAAGATACATATCTTGTCAAAATACAGATATGAGGAGTTACACATAGCAAACCTATGCTTACATACCTTTCATTATGTTGTACCTTCAATGTTGTGTCCATGACATTTGGTGCCACCAACATACCTGCCTCAATATTCCAGTGGCACCCTTCAAATTGCCATTTTGTCTCTTGGCACAAAAGAATAATGTCAATGGTAGGGTGTAAAATACAGGCTGTGGTTCTTCACATTATGCTGGATGTAGCAGTTACATACATTTTCAATGTTAGAGTGCTAAATCACAAAGGGCCTTATTTAGATCTCGGCAGATGGAATACTCTGTCACAAACACAACAGACATCCTGTCCGCCATATTACAATCTGCATAAGATATAATGGGATCATGATACGCGGATGGGATGTTCATCACGTTTGTGACAGAGTATTTCCCTCCACCAAGATCTAAATCAAGCCCAAAATACTTATATCAATTTCATTACAAAAAATAAGTGATCCTTGCACAGAGAAGCAACATGCTAAAGTAGTGGCATCATTTTGTAACGGCAAAGGTTACATTTACTAAATTTGCCTATGGTGCTTGTGCAGTGCAAAGTTATGCTATGCTTGGAAACTTTTAAAGTGCATGTTAAAACGCCACTATGTTTTGCATAACGTTGCGCCAGGTGAAACATTAGCAAATACACTCTATTCTTATGACTTTATCTGCAAGCCTAGTGATTAGTACCTCCTAATTGGTTGTATTTTAAAAGCAGGCCCTCAGCTACTATGGCCATGATTTACAAAGATTTTGCTTCTGATCTGAGCTACTTTTTTAATGCAAACTCGATGAAAAACTTTTTGGGGGATTTGCAAACCAATGCAAATTGGTCTTTGTGTTGGTTTGTAAGAAAAAGTAATGATAACAGGTTTGAAGAGCTGCTTTGCGTTACTTAGCCTCAAAGGGCGTTATATGGGCATTTCCATGCACCCACCTATGCTTTTGATGCCAAAACCCTATCTCCTAACATTAGTAGAGAGGATTTTGCATCAATAAATAATGCTGCAGGAAAGCAATTATTAGAAGGAGAAATGTTTTCATTTCTTCTTTCTTTTCCGAATTTGCATGTGTGCTGCTCTGTCCAGCACCCATACAACGTAGAGCAAGATTAAAAACGTGTCTAGTCTTAGTATTTTGTACTGGAAGATTAACCTTCGACTACAAAGCCTATGCTAGACTCATGCACACACACTTGCACTATGATGCAAAAATGTTTGCATGGCGCTTGGCAGCAAAATTCTGCGGCAGTGCTAGGGAGAGGGGAGGAATGTGCCATATAGCTGTAGCTATGGCACTCTCCCTGTCATGGACCTCAACGCAGAACCGTTGTGTGCTACGCTGCAGTGCATGACACCTTTGTAATCTGGGCTTGTATCTTACCAGCCCAGATATACTAAACTTTAGTACCAGGGCTCCCATGACCCAAAAGTCTGCTATGCGAAACTAGCAGCTTAAGCAACAGTGTCAGTCAACTATTGCTCTCAAAAGGATATTTGCGCCGAAAGCTGATGTGAGAGCAGCACTTAAACAGCATACTATTGTGTAGTGTCAGCCCCTGAAAACCTATGTAAACTGGGATTGATGGGGAAGGAACAGTGCAAATGCTCCTATAGTTCCTTGCATAACCACATCAACTAAAGTAGCGCCACCTAACTTTATGTGGAATCCTGTCACCAAATGAGCAAACAATTGGCAAGCTGAATCTCGCATGTTACATTTTATGTGGTTTACACTTGAGCGAAAGTCTGCATTTAGTAATTTGTACTGGAGGGTATGCCTTAAGTACAACTCCCGAGCTAGGCTTCAATTTGCCTATATCTGCCCCATTTTCTCAAATTCAGGGGCACTGGCCTGGCCGTTTTAGCATGCACACAGCTCATGGCACCAGCAGCGCAACACTACTAATAAATATGGCACTGCACATTTTTGATTTTCTTAAGCAACCTCGTGTTGAATATTTTCACCTAGTACTGTTCTGTCTGATTTTCAGGAAATCTCCAACATTGTAATTTATTGTTTGTTGACTGTCAATCATTGATATAAACTTTTTATTCTCAACATAGATTGCTGAGAAAAAAAGATACATTGTCCATTCATCACTTCATATATTATTTTCTTTTTTTATTGATCAGAACTAAATTGGAAGCAGTAAGGTAATTTCCATAGCTGTAATTTCAACAAATTGCCGGAGGGAATGGCAGTGACAGCAAGCATCTTTTCACTCTCTGAAACCATCATGGGGTTGTACTCTTGTCTAACCCTTAATTTACTCATTACTATTTGGTGCTCATGATTCAGGAAAGAGCAGCAAATGGAAACAGAATACAAAGACGTTTCTAAAAACCTTGCTTCCCGTCTGATCCAGTGCTCAATTTGAAAAAATATTACGTGCCAAGGCTCTGATCAGGAGGCCACTGCAGCTTGCACCACCCATCGCCCCTCCTGTCATCACTGCCAAAAGAACTACTAACCAACTCTCTTGTATGTTAAAGTGACAGCTCAGATTATTCGAGTTCCCCAAAGCTAAAGGAATGGCTAGGGAGGCAGGTATTAGCATTTTTTAAAATATATATTGTTATCCTAAACAACTGTTATTCTACTCATCTCTAAATTACACGAGCAGCGCCACCTTGTGGCAGACTGCCATAAGTGTGGTGTTGACAATTAGGTGCCGAGCACTGGAAACCAATTAAGTGCCGGTGCTCAGCACCAGAAAGCACCGCTTCAAATTAAGCTCTGGTCTGATCATGCCTTTATGACCTCTATGACCCAGAGCAACAGGACCATTGCCAGTGCGTACCAAAGGACAGGACAGATCCTAATCAATGTCAGTGTTAGATTTGGCACCATTGGCGTGGGCCTCCCTTCCACTTTTTGCTGTTGCCTCATCTGTTTGATCTAGATGCATTGGGCACTTTGCCACTGCTGATCAGTGCCAAAGTGCAAGTGCTCCCTATTGTAAAATGATGTAATGGATTAGTGATTCCATGATTGGTTATTTGATTTACTTGTCAGACTCTAGTACAGTGCAACATGTGTGCCCAGGGCCTGTAAATCAAATGCTGCTGATGGGCTTGCAGCACTGATCGTGGCACCAACAGAAGCAGCTTGTAAAATGTGGCTCAGGCCTGCCATTGCAGAGCATGTGTGCAGTCTGGGACTGCCATGTCGACTTGGCAAGTGCCCCCACTTGCCAGTCCCGAAACCTTCCCTTTTCTACTTATTAGTCATCCCTAAGATAGGCCCAAAAGGAAGGAAATGCCCTGATGTGTGTGACATGTTGTGATAGTGAATTACAGCCAATTTAGTTTTTCACTATTGCAAGGCTGCCTGTTCCCATAGGCGGGAATGGGCAGTTTGATTATAACATCTTATAATCCTAACTGACCCAGGGAACAAGGTAGAAATTTGAGTTTAGTATGCCTGAACTCAGAGTGGTAAAATACATCTTTTAGTGAGGGTGATTTTTACATCCTGTGTTTAAAAATACCACTTTTAGAAAGTAGGTATTTTCTTGCCTAACCATCCAGCATGCTTCTCCTAGATTTGTGTATTCCATGTCTGGGTTGTGAGTGAAAGGCGGCTGGAGAAGGCCTTGGCTCCAGCCGTCTGATGGGTCAGGGCCGGGCTGAATAGCACCTGCATTGAATAGAGAGTGGGGGTCGGAGATTTCCTTTCACTGACCTGAGCACTCATAGAATAGAGAGTAGGGGGAGGAGATTTCCTTTCAGCTACCTGGGCCAGGTATGCTCTCAAACAAGGCTGTCTCCACCTCCTGCCCGGAAGCTGCACCAAGGAGGACAGAACTGGTTTAGACTAGGTACAGACACTCTCTGCCTTCAGAGACAAAGGATTTGTGGGTATAAAAAGGGGGACAAAGACGCCAGAACTTTAGATCACGTCTGGGAAATCAAAAGGAATCTTTGCCATGGAGGAGAAACCGGAGAAGCTGAAGGAGGATTACTGCCCCAGTGCTGTTTGCTTTCTGGGTGTGGCATGTAGTGGTTACTTGTTGCCAAGGAAAGTAGAAAAGGACTTTGCTGTTTGCTTTGTCATCTTGAGGAAGATCTCAAAGGGCTTGAATTGAGCTTGCCTCCTGTCTGAAGTCTCAGGGACACAAAGACTTCATCACCAGCTCCCCCTGAATTTCCTTGCTGGGAATTCTAACCTACAGAGAGGGGCCCACAGCTGTTTAGTACCTCTAGAGACTGTTTGTCTCTGGGAGCTGGAAGCGCGACGCAATGAGGAGAAGCGTGGCACCGCTGCAGCTGTTCGCCGTAGCATCGCAGACGAAGCGGGCCGCATCACTGGAGAAGCGTGCCGCTGCCATAAAGATCACTGTCGCATCACTGGAGAAGTGTGTCGCAGGGCCTGTTGCGGCTCCAAAGATCATCCATTTTGCCGCACGGCCGTCTGGCGGGCATGCATTGCATCCATGTTGTCGCTTTGCATCAAAGACCCCATTTTGTCGCATTGCACCGGATCGTGGCATCGCATCAAGGCATCATCTTGTTTCACCTCCTCTCCGGTAAGGAACCAACGGATCACATCCCCTGTGCTGCAGTAAGGAACCGACGCATCACCTCCACCGAAGCAATGAACCAATGCATCACCTTCCCTGCGACCCTTATGTTCGTTTTGCATGATGCATCCAAGGTACTTTGAGAGTAAAGTGTCGTTTTTACCATCTAAATTGAACTAAGCTATTTCTACCAAGTCATATCTTTATTACAGTATTGTGGATTTTTGTCGTATGGTCTTGTGTTAAGTCTAGTAAAGATTACTTATTTTTCTAAACTGGTGTGGTGTCCATTTGTAGTGTTTTCACTGTATTAATGTATGTGTTCACAAATGCTTTACACACTGCCTCTGAGATAAGCCTGTCTGCTTGTGCCAAGCTACAAAAGGGGGTGTGCAGAGGTTATTCAGGATTGTATTCCCCTTTCCCTGACTAGAAGCAAGAGTCCCTATCTAGACAAAGGTGTATACCATTGCCAACTAGAGACCCCCATTTCTATCAGTCAGTCTTTAGGAGTGTCTTCTGTAAGTCTTGTCAAACCTCTGCCACAACTGTGTTTTTGTGCAATAGGGCATGATAAGGACACAGGAAGGGAGCTGTCACTGGTTGGCATAACACTGTCCCCTTTTAAAAATGGCCCAGTGTTCCTGCTCTCGGACTTTACAGGTCCAGGAACATTAGATCTGATTTTACCAGACAGAATTTTCAACTGGTAAAATCACAGGCAGATTGGGTTCGAAGAGCAGCTCAGCCCTGACCCCCAGCTCATGCAAGGCCATATTCCAGCACATGGATGGATGACATAAATCCTGCAAGCCCTACCCCCTGACACCCAGCCCAAGCCCTACCTCATGGGCCTCACACAGACTCTGCAACTCATTTCCCACCTTTAAGAGCAGGTGGTACACTAGAATGGTTTCATAGTACATTCTGGTGTGTCACTAAATAAATGTTACGTTTGTGTACCATGACACAACCATAGCCATCTCCCTCAATAATCTGAGAAAATTACTTTCCTCCCATTTATTAGGCAGCAATCCCAGACTCCGAATATGTAAGCTGTATTGGCCTGGCTCTATCTGTAGGGTCATCCCCAAACTTTTTGCCTTCCTCACTCCTGTTTCTGAACCTGTTTTTGTTGTCTTTTTGGACTCTTTGCAATTTATCACAGATAACCAGTGCTACAGTGCTTGTGCTCTCTCCTCTGGAAATTGAATTACACTCAAGTGTAACATTTATGTACTTATTTATTATAGATCCCTAATAAAGTAGCAATGCATGTATCCAGGACCTGTAAATTGAATGCCAATGGTGGGTGTGCAACACTTATTGTGCCACCTTCCTATTGGCCCTTTAAAACGTGTCATAGGCCTGTCATTGCAGCCTGCAAATTCAGCTTTAAACTACCATTACAAATGGGCAAAATGCTTTAAACTGCCATTACAACCTGGCAAAAAGGCCAGGCAGAAAGATTCACTTTCAATACATATATGTGACCCCTCAGATAGGCCTTAAACAGCCCACAGGGCAAGGTGCATTTTATTTAAAAGTTGGCATTTGTTTGTTCTAACCATTTGGTGTCTGTAGCCTGTATCCTAGTTCACATTACTAGGTGCAGTTAGCAGTTGGCCTTTGTGTATTTCTCCAAGACAGTATCACAATAGAGGGTCTAGGTGTTGGCAGAATGGGCCATCCTGAATTCATGCAAGTGGAGCTGTCACCTACCACACTTGCACTTCAAAGGCACTGGTCCAGCACACACACAAAGAACTTGGCATATAGACTGGGTATAAAATGCCAACAGTTTTTCCTATTTCAAAGGGGGAACAGATATAAAAAGGGTACCCCCAAAACCACTCTTCAGTACACTTCTAGACCTGTAAATACTACTGAGGTCTGCTCTGCTGTGTGTGATGGAAGTCATTTTCTGCATCCTTCATCCCAGCCTGGAATGACTCCAAGGGTCAGCTGACTGATCTCCTGCTATGAGCTACAGGCATACAACAAGCTCCAGAGGTCTCCCTGCAATTGCCCAATTGACCTGCTGCACTGGACCTGCCTGGAGCTGCAAATGGGGCTACCTGAGCTCTGCTGGCCTCTGTAGAAGTGAGTTTCTGTCCTCCAAGTTGTGTCTTTGAGGTTTGGACGCTTGATTTAGTCCTCCTTAAAGAAATGGAGAAATCCTGAAGTTTTAGGTACTTAGCAAATGCTGCCAGGCCCATTCACACCACAATTTTGCGGCCTGCGCTGTTTGCCAACAAGAAGCTCTGGTGAACCGACTCTTTGGGCTACAGCGACGGCCAGGGATGACCAGCAACACGAGATCTATGCTAAACCATCAAAAGCCCGCAGTGACCACCAATATGAATCTCCAGCAATGACCATCCACAATGCCCTACAGGATCTTCATGCTAAAGCAACAACTGTCCATGATGCCCAGACCGCTCTTCGCGCCAACAAAGTAGATCATTCACAATGCTCTCCTTGCTCTTCATGGCCTCCTCCACCACAAACGGAACAGTTTGTGCTGAAATTTAGAAGGTAACTTCTTTAGCGGGAGTAGCCTGCACACTGTATACGGCCGACACTCGATCATGGTCAGCCTGAACTTGTAACTTTCGTCTACTGTTGCACTGCCAGACAACTGTGAGTGGTGCTTTGTGCTTTTAGGGGCTATACCTTCCTTAAATCTTTGAAATCATACCTCTCTGGTTCTACTGATTGGAATTTTGTCATTTTGGTGTCAAATAATTTATGAAAATGTACTCTATTTTTCAAATTAGTGTAATTTTTCTTGTGTTATGTTTTCACTTTATTTTTGTTTGTGTGCTACATAAATGTTTTGAACATTGCCTCTAGCTTTTGGGCCAAGCTACCAGAGAGTTAAACAGAGGTAAATTTACTGACTTTTGTGGTTCACCCGACAAGGATTGTAGCTGTTGAATGAGAATTTCTCACACCCCCGTGAACCAACAAACCAATTTCTCACAAGCTGCATCTTAATTGTGTCAAGGTTTTCTGTCCCCTTTGAAAGAGCCCAGGGATTTTTTATAAGTTTCAGCATTGTGGACCCGTTACACTCTTAGGAAAATTTGGCCCTGAGCTTTTCCAAATAGCTGGCAAATACATAGGATGTCAGAGATCATTAAACTAGACCTATGAAAGTACTATCTTAGTGTGTTATTGGAAGCAGCTTAAGAGAATTGTCTCCATCCTCTTCCACTTAGACATAGGACCTTATTATGAGTTCATCGATCCATGGACCACCACACTGGCTGTGGCAGTCCGACCGTGGACGGCTCGGAAGTCCGACAGCCGTATTACGAGTTGGGTGTATTGCCTTTGCAAAGACCAGGGAACACCACCAAGACTGCAAGCAGACCGTTGACCGGGTTTTCAGTCGGGGAAAGGCAGCTGCCATATGCCGGTACAGGCAAGCTGCACCTCCCTCCGCATTACAAGTTGCCTTTTCCACAAGCTGACAACAGCGGTCGACTGACTGCTTGAAGGTGGTGGAAACTAAGGGTTTAGGGTGCGTACTATCCCTTTCTTGTTCTACCAACCAGAGTCTGACGTGAATCACTTTCTTCAAGTACTAACTTCACAGCAGAATCTTCACTCCGAGGATTGTGACCCTGTTTGTGATGTTCTACCTGTACTATAGACCCATTGCCAGGACTGGCCACATATAGGCCGGACTCCGGCAATCGGTAGATAATATATTTCCACATGTATCTTCATATGTGTGCGTCCAACACATATGTAGTCGAAATGCACACACTGGCATCAATATATTTGGAAAACGTACTCGCCACCACTGTAAGATCACCACATCCGCACCGCCGGCACTGTGGTCAACTCCTAATATGGCAAACTATTGATCGCTATCCCTGTGGGCTAATGGCAGGCGTGGATGCGGTTCTTTGGCGGTCTGACCGACCAAACTGTTAATCAGGTCTATAGTATTCAGATAGATGGTGTAAATGGTACTCCTGTTTGTAAAGTATGACTTTTACCTTTTCCTTTCTATTTTATGTACCCGATCACTATTTTTGTGAGTCAGATTTACACTTTGCACACCTATGTCTTGCTTTGATATACTATATATAGAGTACTAGTTGCAGGGGGGATTGCATATTATTTTGTTTAATCACATATGGACTTCGGGGAAGAGAGGGTGGGTTAGGTTATGGTTAACTCGTTTTCATGAAGAGGTTTGGTTCTTAACATTTCAACCAGGACTTTGCTCAGATTGTTTATGGAGATTTTTTGGATTAATTACAGTGCCCCTGAGGAAGAACTTAGAAGAGTTCGAAATGCATTGGGCTTTCACTGTGTTGACTCAAAGGAATGCTAAAGCACATATCATTGTGTAAGCACGTTTGGCGACATATGATACTTGAAAATGCAGAATAAACATTCTAGCACCATCTGGCTGTCTCCGGAGTGAATTCATAATCTATGACGACCTGGAATACTACACTGGTTTACTAAGGATGGATATGGATTTTTGAAAATAGTGAAAAAACGATTTATGCTGGGATTAGTTTCCCTATGGTAAAGGCTGTGCAGCAGCAGGGGCATGAATGTTGCCCCCTTTGGAAGTACCTTTATTGCTTTGATATACAACAGCTGTAGTTATGTTAATTTACCCCTAAAGTCGATTTACTGAAATGTAAATTCATCTCATCTTTGTATCATTTTATTTGAGAGCACCTTCTCAAAAGGTCATTTTGTCTGTGTTTCAGGGTAAAACCATTTGCAAATGTTATTGAACTCACTCGCATTACTCAAGTTTATTGTAATTCGCAAATATATGCCAGCAGTTTCCACTCAAAAGAGTCCAGGTCCTTTCAAAAGCAGAACCAACCTCATTTGAAGGGGGGACTTAAGAGAAGGTGTTCTGCACAAGGAACATGTTTCTGTGAAAAAATAACAATATGGAAATTTTAAAAATGGATTTTTGCTTAGCATTTAGGCACCTACAAATAAATCCTCTGTTTATTTACAAAGGCCTTATTAGTATCGTGGGTGACATATAATTCTCAAAGAATGTCATGACTCCGCCTGGGAATCTGTACCCTAGGAAGATAAGAACATTCTTTGTGAATGACTTCGTAGTCGGAAAACTACTCTAAGCAATGAAAGACATCTATAATAGTGTATTTTCAACTAATATTTGTTTATCGACCAGTTTGTTATAAACCTCACTGTATGTTGCCTGCATAGCACCCAGTCATACAAAGTGGGCCCTGCAATGGCTGCATCAGGCATCCTCATTCAGCAGCTGGTGGCAGGGAGTTGCATTCCCTAGTAGTGTTTCATTGTCCTCCAGCCCCATCTCTTCTGCTTTACAGTCACTGAGTGTTTCGTCACTAAGAGTTGACAAATGAGATATTTAGTAACAAATAATTACAACGTGATTCGTGAACCATAGATTAAATCAATAACCAAATGCACATGTAAACTGAATGCACACGTACAGTCATGCTGTAATACATTTCCATTATAACCTAATGGGATTATGACTGACGTTCAATTTCCAAATGCAGTGCTTCACTCAATTTAGAAACTGTGGTTCAACCTGACTTTATTGCTTCTCAATCCACTCTTATTGAAATCTCAAGCACCCTCTTAACAAGCGAAACGCCTTTTCATTCTTGCAGCTCGCTGTTTACACAAATTGAATATGCAATTCCCTCATGTTGTTGCATTTCTTTACCTGTTCCACTGATCAGTGTTGTCACTTTCCTCATGGGTCATCATTTCACATTAAGCCACAGGGCTCGAGTCAGTCTTATCACTATCACACTAGAGTATTGTGGCCAAGCTGTATCACATACAATGCTGTTTTAGCCTATCAAGAAACGGGTTTATCTTTTTAAATATAAATGCAATAAATACATTGTACTAGAATTCAAGAGCTACCAGTCTTGACAGGCACATTTATGAGCTCCCTCTATTACCATCTTCAAGAAATGGCTAAAATTACCATCTTCACAATCTGGAACATGGCAGATCTATTATTTCACAAGCACTATAACAAATTATTTTATATATAATGCCTTTAACTCGTTTGCCTTTCTTTTTTATTTGAATAATTATACCCTACCTGGGGAATGGATTGCTGGTGCCATCTCAGTCAGTGGTTACTGAACTTCAATTGTGAGAAAGTGAAGTATTACTTGGGGGTGGATGGTAGTCCATCTCAAGTAATAAGGTCACTATCCTGTTAGGTGCAGTTAAATGTTTCAGTAATTTAAACCTGAGCTCCAATCCTGGTTGCTATGGCAGAGAGCTGACAGACTTAACTTAAGAAAATATGTCAAACATATAGTAGTGCCAAGACAGTCAAACCGCCAAAAACACAATATAATTCTCTACTTGGATATGTAGAGTGCGGTTAATCACCCATGAGAGTATCCAGGTGCTGGGATCAGTCAAAGAATAGAAGGAAAAATCAAGAAGAATACAATTAAAATGAGGGAAAAGCAATGAAAGTGCACTAAAAATACAGGGAAAAATGCAAACAGAAAGCAGTGAAAACGTGGAAAGGCCACTCTGTAAAAACCATGGAACAGCAAGGAGAAAGTACTCAAAAAATGGGGGGGAAAAGCAAAGAGAAAGAAGTAAAAATTAGGAAAAAGTGAGACGAATGCAGTGAAAATGAAGGAAAATGGAAGCACTAAGTGAAAATCAAGGAGAAGCAAGGGCAAATCAGCAGTGTAGGGAGTGCTGGGTCAAATAAAAATCCCACTGCAATTTATAAAAATAGAGAATACTTAATTGAACCAAGTTGCACCAATACAATAAAAATCTAATAATAGAAACCAGAAATATAATTTTTTTAATGTTTAGGTAAAATGTGCCTTAACCTCATCGCTGCGGCGGTAATTTTCGCACTATGCAGCTTTTTTCAAAAAGCCGCGTTAGATGACGAGCTCAGCTCGTCATCCGCACACGCCCCCCGTGGCTGATGACGAGCTGAGCTCGTCATCACCATCGAAGGGGTTAAAAAGCGCAAAGTGCCAATGGAAGTCAATGGTCACAGTAGACCAGGACCTAGGTGTGATTACAGGTGAACAGCAGGAACTATCCTTCCACAGGTCCACAATGTTCCAAGGACAGTGCCAGGGGAGGACACATTTATGCCTGCCTCTAACTTGTGTGCCGGGGTGACGCTGGCTTTTCCCTAACCATTAAGGTAAATGGTCATAGAGGTAACTGTACCCACTATTGCAGTATCTCCTGTGTACTCTACACCAAACAATACTACAGTACCTCTCTCTGTTTAACTCCAAGATGGAAAAATCCTGTGCCTACCCAAGGGTGTGTGCAGTGTAATAAGCAGTCACATCCACCTTTGCCACTACAAACCAATTCTGGCGGCAGCTCTCCCACCACTTGTTATGGTGTCTGTCTGACTGGGAAGACAGACGAGAGGACCTGTGCAGATGTTAACTACATTTGTGTGTGACAGGAAAGGCCATTTTGAAGTAAATTAAGTTCCTGGGCACTGCACAACGTCCTGCCTGAGAAGCAAAACAGACATTTGTCTCTGTTTGGGAGAAGTTTGCACACCCCTGGCCTGATTCATAAAGATTATCTTACTCTTTGTGTAACTTTCCTGTTTATTTAGAAGTCACAAATTACAAGTTAAATTTCGTTAACAGTAATTTTACAACTGAAGGGACTCCACAGCCAGGGCAGAGAGCTCCGGACATAACAAGGTAGAACAGGCTTATTTTTATGTGCAGAGTCACCACCACAAATGCGGAGTGTCAGTAGTCATAAAATTACTTTCAGTAACATTTAACCCATAGTTTGTGAATACCAAATATTTGGGTTTAGCAGAAAACAGATTTTTGCGAGGGCTGGTAATGGCCCCGCAAAGCACACCTATAATCCCATTGAAGCTGGATCTTGGTAGGAAAAGCATTGGGGATATAGCTCGATTGCGGCCATTGTTGTATTGGAGGCGCCTGATGGTGACCCCTGAGTTGGCCCACTACGCTGCAGCATTGTCAGATGTTGTTAAGTTTGATTGCTTCCACTGCATTGTATGGCTGAAAGATCTGCGGGGTCTACTGGTAAAGCTAAAATTGGATCATCTTTGGGGTAACAGGGATGTGGCTTGCTTTCCGACAAAAGCAACATTGAAAGAAATATACTGGGAGATGGTGTATTCCACAATTTATTGTACTGGGCAAATAGCCAAATTGTCAGCCCGCTTTCTGGACATTAAAATGGTTCCATCCTGTGAAGCTTATTGGGACATAATTGAAAGCCCGCATGACAGGAAGCTATATTTTCAATTTCGAGTTGGAACACTCCGAGTAAATGCTTTCAAGAAACATTGGTTCCCACCGCGGGATGAGCACTGTTATTACTGTAAAGAACAAACAGAGCATATTTCCCATTTGTTGTTTTGTTGCCCCTTATATGCTAATTCACGGCGCAAATGGCTACGACCAGTTTGTCTAAACATTGGCACCCGCAGCCAATCGACTGCACTTAGAATATTAGAATCAGATTGTTTTCCACACTTCGCGATTGCTGTAGCAAAATTTCTTGGCTGGACATGGGTGATTCGCACTTGCACTTTATTGGCTAATGTAATATAAGGAAATATGGCTATCATTTCTATATTGTTTTAACAAATTTTATGAATTAAGCAAGTATTTTTATCTGTGTAGTGTTTTCGACTGTCAACTGTTTAATAAGTATTTTAATGTGATAATTTTAGATGTAGTATTTATTTGTATAGTGATTAGGGTGGAAATGCTTTTATGACAAATGTCGAATAAAGCTTTGAAATTCGATTCGAAATTCGAATACCAAATAATACTGAACGTACACAAAAATGTATATTTACCTTTATGAGTCAGGCTCCTCATAAGAACTATTAACCCCTTCGCTGCTGATGATGAGCTCAGCTTGTCATCAGCCACGGTGGTCGTGTGCGGATGACGAGCTGAGCTCCTCATGTAACGCGGCTTTTAGAAAAAAGCTGCACAGCGGAAAAATAACCGCCGCAGCGATGCGGTTAACCATCCGGGAGACAAATGGATGCTCATGAAAATTAGCATTCCGGACCTTCAGGTACAGAAAAGATATATTTCTAAAAGTCCTACTTTCTTTTTAAAAGAGCTGACTTCCCCTTTAAATTGGGCTTATTAAATAATAAATATAGCACTTAAATTATACTTCTACCTGGAAAACAGATCTTGTGTACTAATTACTGAAAGGATGCAATAACTTTAAACGTCTATAAGCCCTATTTTCAAATACCATACTCCCTGCCTTGTGAGCTACAAGGCCTACATGTGGGTGACTTTTTAATATTTAAAAGCGGGTGGATTCTCCTGTAAAAAAAAGTGAATTTATTTGTTTTGACAAGTTGAGCTGTAGGTTTAAACTGCTGCGGCCATGCTGCTGTGGCAGACCTGGAATAATGTTTGCCTGGTCACACTAGCAGATAGCACAATAGTTCTGTAGTCCGTAGGTGACGTTTAACTTTCCATGTCATGGCTATACCTTAGACACCATATACTATGGACTTATAGGGAAGTTAAATATGGCAATTCAACATGTTTTAGGCGTCAGATCATATACGCCAGGCCTCGTTAGCAGTGTCCAAGTGCACAGAATCAAAAAACAGCAGCTTGTGTCCACCAAAAATTGAGGTGACTGTGCATAAAAAGATGCTTTCTAGCAAACTGGAATCTCTTCTTGTGTTCTGGAGCCACAGTAGCAGTTCGCCCTCATCGGAGCAGCCAATGCACCCCTTTAGAAGTTGGTCCTTATGGTAGCTATGGAGACCAAGGTTTACTCAGCAAGGTGGTGTGGACTAAAACTAAGCATGTAGGTGAAATAATGATGGCACGCAGCAATGCTACCAGGCTATCCAATGTTCTTAATTTAAAGGAAAACACATCTTATACTAAAAATGAAAATATACAATAGCATGGAGAAACAATAAGTATTGTAAAAAATACTTTTCGCAATGAATATTTACTGCCTACTACATATTTCAGAATGTTTTTCGCCTCTTGGCATTTTCTTTCAATAAAAGTCTACCTGATGGCTTGCACAACAGTTCTTCATACCAATAAACCTCTGCGCATAGGCTTTGCCAGGTAGATCTGATTGTGAAAAGAAAAGAACTCTGGGCAGTGTTTTAATGTGGATGAGAGTAAGACTCACTTTCTGGATGCTCCTCTGCAGGTGATTAACTGCTTTCCTTTCAGGTTCCACTGGGCATGTGAGCTGAGATTGCGGCTCCACTTTAAAATGTGGGTCCACAGATTTCCACACTAAAGCTGGGCCAAGAGGCACACAGAGTGGTTGTGACTGTCAGCTGTGAGATTCATAGTTGGTGCTGCACTGACACAGCAAAAGACATGTTACCCAAAAGCTGCTCCTACCCAGGGGCGGCCTTAGGCATGTGCAAGCTGTGCACCTGCACAGGGCCACCAAATCCCAGGGGCCACCACGCCAATATAGATCCGTAATATAATAATCCTCTGAGAATGGATACATATTTGCATGGCGGCCCCTGGCAGGGATTTGGCAGCCTCCAGCTCTATTCCACTTCCAAACACCCTGAGTCCCCCCTCTTCACTGGCCTACGTGCTCCACCCCGCCCGGACCCCCTCTTTCGGGGCCCCCTACCTACGCTTCCTGACCAGGGCCGCCATGAGCCTAGAGCCGCCCCTGTCCTACCTGACTGAGCTCTGTGATTATCATTCAGATGTACTGTCTCGTTCTTAGATTAACTGCCCTCCCCAAAAACAGTGGGTCTCACTCCTAACAACATATAATCCTCCAGAGGCAAGTGAAGGCAAAATAGATCAGTTAGAATTCTTGTAGGAAGCATATTGATGGGTCTAGTAACCGTTCACTCATATACCCCCGGAGAAGGAGTTCAACCTGAAAAAGCAATACTATACGGCTCCTAAAGGCAGTTAAGATTTTCCAATGGTTCCAAACTAAAATGTCTATCATCACAATGTGTTATTAATGAAATCATTCAATGTGTTAGCGAAGTCAAAACCCAATCCACCATACTTACAGAGTCCTCGTCTTTAAAACCACCAAATGTTGTCATCGTTTCCCAATGTCTGGGCCATCAACAGTGCCTTGTGGGATGAGGCAAACCCACAAAAGCTCCAATGAAGTACACCTTTAACCTCAAATATCTTCATAGCTACAGGGCTGCTTTTCAGGTGGTTTGTGGCTGTCTATTCTTCTTCTGTCCAGTGACACCAACCACCAGGCTAGAAAGGAGAGCCTAGCCCATTCAAATTTATTTAGTGGTTAACAGGGGCATGCTGGACTTGGATCAGAAGCAGCTTACCATAAAGGGAGCCTGTCGATATTTTCCTTGGCTGCATGCATCATTGACCCCAGTTCTTGGAATTTACTTTACAGTTGTAGTCTCCTCTTTTAGATATTGAAAGACTGCATGGACACACATCCTTTCCTTCTCTCATATTAAGATGGCCTTTTTACTCTGCACTGATGCATGAGTAACTGCAAGGTATTTTGGCCACTGTAAATGCATTTGTATATTTTGCAGATTTTCTGAAGTTCTAAATGCAATAGCTACACAGAACATCTGCAGATCTTGAATTTGTACGTCTCACCTGGAAGACAGCTTTAGCCCACTCACCAGACTATTGTTTTCCCTTATTTTATTTTTATTTTTTAATTTAAAGGTTTTATATAGCGCTGGCCAGACCCGAAGGTATCAGAGCGCTTCACATGAGCATCAGATCACAGTTACAGGTTACATCGTTACAAAGGTTACACAGTTATTAGAGCATGGCGACATAGTTACTTGTAAGGTCGAGATAAAACAATAAGCACAAATACATAAGGGGAAAACAGGCAAGGGGAAAAATTCAGGGGAGGGGTAATGAGGGGGGAAAGAGAAGAGGAGGGTGATGGATACAGCCTGGAAAGAGGAGGGGAAGGGCAACAGGGAAACAAACCGGCAGACGAGTCAAAGCAACGTCCAAAGTAAAGTAAGCTGTGATCCCAGGGGAAGTGGTATCACTACTCTATATCTGTTGCGGGAGGTTCCCTTTACGCAGTGGATTCTCTCAGAGGGGTCTCTGAGACTCCAAGGCCTACATACTGGATCCTTCCCCAAAAAGGGGAGAGAGAGTGCTTTGGCAAAGGGTGCCATACCATACCTCAGTTGTGAGTGGCTCCCTTGGTGCAGTAGACTCTCTCAGGGGGTTTGCTGAGACTCCAGAGTATAAATATTGGATAATTCCCCAACAAGGGGAGAAGGAGTGCTTAGTCAAAGGGCACAAAGGACAGTAGGCAGACTAGCAGGCAAGGTGAGAGATTCAGGGGAGAGGGGATAGGAGCTAGGGAAGTAGACAGAGATAGAAAGAGTACTAAATGGAAACACATTTAAATTAATGAGTTATTATATAGCGCTGGCTAGACCCGAAGGAAACAGAGCGCTTTACATGAGGAACAATAATGTTGCAATTTACATCAGTTAAAAATTACATAAGTATCAAGAAAAGCATTTAAAGAACATAGGGGACAAGGTGAATGGTGTAAGGAAGGGTAAGGGGATAGGGTAAAGGGGTAGGAGGAAGATAGGACGTAGAGACGAGGGGAAAATCTACCAAGGTCCAGCTGGGTAGGTGATGGCAAGGGGGGGGGAGTCCACAACCCATCTCCTCTTTAGCTATATGGTAGCTCCACCGGGAATCAGCCAAATCGCTTGGTCTCTACAGTCTGGGGTAAGTTCCACAGGCTCCAAGTCCTGATGTGTAAGCAGGTTAGGGGATAGGTTCAAGGTCTGATCAATGACCAATTGTTGTCCCAGGGAAGTAAAACAACGTGGAGGGGACCACTATGGAAGCCATATTGGGGTCAGGCAGGGGACTGTACTGTACACTGGTGGCCATCTTAAGGTCAGGCGTCCGGCAGTTAGAGTCAATTTCCAGGATAGTGGCGGCCAGAGAATAACAAATCCAGCGTGCACACACCATAACACACACAGACATGTACAAGCACATACAAATATGGGCACACACTCTCAAATGCGCACATACGCACACACACAAGCACATAGACAGAGACATCCAAAAACACAAGTACACATAAATCCCATGCTCTAATACAAAAACACACAAGTATATGCACACGCAAACACCATCACATGCACAGACATGCACAAGCAGAAGCAAATGCGCTCGCACTCTCATACCCACACAGACACACACACACACAAGCACACATACAGAAACTATCAAAAACACAAGCACACATTCAATCACAAGCTCCAGAACAAAATTACTCAAAGACGTACACACAGGTACATGCACACACACACAAATGTGTGCACACACTCATATGCAAACGGAGGGCACACACAAGCATACAGAAGCATCCACATGCACAAGCACACATACAATCCCATGCTCTAGTACAAAAACATTCAAGTACATGCACACACCATCACACGCATAGACATAAGCACACATACAGAAACATCTGCGCGCACCAACACGAGCACACATAGAATCACATGCTCTAGTACAGAAACACCCAAGTACATGTCCACACATCACATGCACAGCCATGCACAAGCACACAGTCCCCGTGGGTCACTTGTGCACATCGCTGGCTTGACTCTGGGCCTACTCCGAAGTGATATGGCACCAGGGTAACGCTACCCCCTGCGGGTGTTAATGTGGGTTCCAGGGACGTTTGTGTTGGGCACCTCTATCAGTACACCCTTTGCTGAGGAGCCAGTCTGATTATTGGATAGGGTCTATATATTGGTGCTGAAAAATGATGAACGACTGCTGGCCATTACCCGCTATTGTTCTTGTCTTGTCTTGTCCACACAGGTACTTTGAGTTCTTCCTGTCTCACACTTCTCAGTCACTGATACTGTAGACTTTGTATGTTTGGCCTCCCACACGGTACACCCAGCGGGGGCCTGCAGGATATCACTTTAAGGCAGCCCTGTGTATGTGCCTCTTGGGTAGGAAGCCCTGATGTCAGCAGATTCGGCCCATCCACTCCAACCTGCAAAATTAAGGATCCGCGACTCTCCCACTGCTGTCTCTAGGCTCGCTGTCTTCCGGGGGTAGCCTTTCATGCCAGCGGCTCCCCCCCACACCCTCTCTCCCACAGGCACCGGCCCCCACCACGTGGGCCAATCTATGTGTGCCCTTCTCTGGTTGACTGCGCCCTCACTGACCCGCGGCAGGGGGAAGGCAGGTGCAGAGACACGCGGGCCTACTGGGCTCTCTGTCGATCCCCCGCTGTGTCGGAGAAACAGGTCACGATGTCTGTGCATAGAATGTATATTGGCCAATGGGCTTCATATGTTATTCCATTAAATTTTCCTTCTCATTTTGACCACTTTACTCATTAGTTCCCTTCAGTTTACGTGACTGCACAAACCCTGTGCACATTGTATACATCCACAGAAAAAGGGTTCCTTTTTCTTCAGTAACGAATCTGGTTCAAAATGTGTTTTTATCAAATGATTTTCTTTCTTAATAAATAAGTGGTATTTACTGTGCTTGCATCCCAGTTGCCCAGTTAGATCGTGAATTATTTTCAATCTCCTTTTTTTAAGTTGCTATTATGAGTGAAATTATAACAAGGCGTGGCTTCCATGGCAATGGAGTAGGTACATGCCGGAGGAGCTTTGGCCAGCTAGGATCACTGAAACAATATCGATGACAAAAATATAGAACTACCATAATATCGAGTAAAAAATATAGAATGCCAAAATATCGACTTCCTATCTCCAAACAGGTAAGTACAAAAATATAGAATCAAAAATATCGTTGTAAAAAACATAGTTAGTCAAAATATCGAATTTTTTTAAATGCTTTAAAGTAATAAAAAATTAATGAAATAATAAATATAATTAACTTAAACATACTTAAAATACTTAAATAACCTTAAAGTTATCAAATAATTAATGTAAGTAAAAAAAACATAAAAAGTGGTTTGTTAATACATATATATATATATATATATATGTGAACGTAATATTAATAAAAAAAATACAGTATTTTTACCATAGGATAGCGGAAAGGGTAAAATGTACTATTAAAACTCCAGTGACTGCAACAGTAGAGAAAGCCTTGGATAGCCTAAGGGTAAAAATTACTATTCCCACTTCAGAGAGTGCAACAGTAGGGAAAGCGTTGGATAGCGTAGGGGTAAAAATTACTATTCCCTCTCCAGAGAGTGCAACAGTAGGGAAAGCGTTGGATAGCGTAGGGGTAAAAATTACTATTCCCCCTCCAGAGAGTGCAACAGTAGGGAAAGCGTTGGATAGCGCAGGGGTAAAAGTTACTATTCCCTCTCCACAGAGTGCAACAGTAGGGAAAACGTTGGATAGCGGGAGGGTAAAAATTACTATTCCCACTCCAGAGAGTGCAACAGTAGGCAAAGCATTGGATAGCGTAGGGGTAAAAAAATTAATGAAATAATAAATATAATTAACTTAAACATACTTAAAATACTTAAATAACCTTAAAGTTATCAAATAATTAATGTAAGTAAAAAAAACATAAAAAGTGGTTTGTTAATACATATATATATATATATATATATGTGAACGTAATATTAATAAAAAAAATACAGTATTTTTACCATAGGATAGCGGAAAGGGTAAAATGTACTATTAAAACTCCAGTGACTGCAACAGTAGAGAAAGCCTTGGATAGCCTAAGGGTAAAAATTACTATTCCCACTTCAGAGAGTGCAACAGTAGGGAAAGCGTTGGATAGCGTAGGGGTAAAAATTACTATTCCCTCTCCAGAGAGTGCAACAGTAGGGAAAGCGTTGGATAGCGTAGGGGTAAAAATTACTATTCCCCCTCCAGAGAGTGCAACAGTAGGGAAAGCGTTGGATAGCGCAGGGGTAAAAGTTACTATTCCCTCTCCACAGAGTGCAACAGTAGGGAAAACGTTGGATAGCGGGAGGGTAAAAATTACTATTCCCACTCCAGAGAGTGCAACAGTAGGCAAAGCATTGGATAGCGTAGGGGTAAAAATTATTATTCCCACTCCAGAGAGTGCAACAGTAGGGAAAGCGTTGGATAGAGTAGGGGTAAAAATTACTAATCTTACTCCAGAGAGTGCAACAGTAGGGAAAGCGTTGGATAGCGGAAGGGTAACAATTACTATTCCCACTCCAGAGAGTGCAACAGTAGGGAAAGCGTTGGATAGCGTAGGGGTAAAAATGACTATTCCCACTCCAGTGAGTGCAACAGTAGGGAAAGCGTTGGATAGCGTAGGGGTAAAAATTACTATTCTCACTCCAGTGAGTGCAACAGTAGGGAAAGCGTTGGATAGCGGGAGGGTAAAAATTACTATTCCCACTCCAGAGAGTGCAACAGTAGGGAAAGCGTTGGATAGCGTAGGGGTAAAAATTACTATTCCCACTCTAGAGAGTGCAACAGTAGAGAAAGCGTTGGATAGCGTAGGGGTAAAAATTACTATTCCCACTCCAGAGAGTGCAACAGTAGGAAAAACGTTGGATAGCTTAGGGGTTACATTTACTATTCCCACTCCAGTGAGTGCAACAGTAGGGAAAGTAAATACTTCACATATTAATTAAAAAAAAATATTAATACCAATTACAAATTAATTAAAAATAATTACCAATTTAATATAATATAATAATTAACCTATTAAAAATACAAATAAAAAGATTTATTAAAAATCATTACCTATTAATACATATTAATTACCAATTTACAATTAAATAATTAGCAATTGAAAAACAATTAACAATTAAAAATAAATACCAATAAATAAATTTAAAAATGTAATTAATTAAAAATAAATTACTTCCCACCCTATTCCCCTATATACCCACAACCCGCTACAGTAAATTAATTAACAAAATTAACATAATTATCGCTTGATAAAAATGTATTACCAATTATAATTTAATTAATTACCCAAAAAAATTTAAATAACTATTAATTCAAGATAAATACCAATAAATAAATTAAAACATTTATTCAATTATAATTAAATTATTTCCCACCCTATTCCTCTATAAACCCACAACCTGCTACAGAAAAAGAAAAAATTAACATAATTATCAATTAATCAATTAATAAAAAGTAATTACCAAATAAAAATAATTAACAATTAATTCAAGATAAATACCAATAAATAAATTAAAACATTTCATCAATTATAATTAAATTACTTCCCACCCTATTCCCCTATAAACCCACAACCCGCTATAGAATTAAATTACGCAAAGATTAAATACCATAAAATTCATTACTTAAAATAAATTATAAAATAAATATACACTTTTCACACATATACTAACATAAATAATATTTAAAAAAATTCGATGTTATTAAAAAATCTATATTTTTAACATCTATATTACATAGTACGATATTTTGACTTTCTATATTTATGTAAATCAATATTAACTTACTTACCTCAAATTCGATATTTTTGTTGTCTATATTCTGTCCATTCGATATTTTGTCCATTACATTTGATATTTTTGTTGTCTATATTCTGTCCATTCGATATTTTGTCCATTCTATATTTTTAACTCGATATTAATGCAATTCTATATTTTTTACTCTATATTATGACTGTATACCGGCCAGCTAATGTCTACACTATTTATATGGCCTTCCTGGAGCCCCAAAAACCATCATCACACAAGGATTACCAGCACCGATTCTCGCTGGGACCTGCAGCACCTATCCATTGTCCCTAAGGTCATGTGTGTGTGTGTTGTTGGAGCACCGTTCTTCCCAGCAGCTGGAGCTCTGTGACCAGAGGAGAAAGAGTCTGTATTGGGGCAGCAGCAGATGCATGAGGGGGTGTTATCTATGTTCCCCCCATTGAATAGGAACAGTGCCTCATTACCTGCAGTGGAGAAGTGTGGCTCAGGGGTTAGAGGCGGCAGACCCGGAAGCTGAGATCGGTCCTGGACCAGGGTTCAATTCCCCGCCTCGGCGGGTCTTGGGCTCAAAAATTCCACAGACTTGATAATTCTCGTTCCGGTGCCTACTCAACTCACGGGTTCACACTCTGCGACTCTGGGCAATAGCTTGCTTAATCTCCACTACGGCCCGTCGCGGCGGGATGCCTGGCTTTAACCTTGTGGATACCCTGCTGGGGTTATCTCACAGGGGAATACCGGGACGGGTTCCCTAGGCAAGCGCCTTGATGCCTTCGGGTGATACGTGCGCTATATAAATCGCAATACATTTACATTTACACAGTACATGTGGCTAAGGGATCCCAGTCAATTTGGCTCTTTGAGAGCCGGCATCCTCCTGTGATGCATGAGGAACAATATACTATAGGTGGACGCACAGAGATACAGTGCCCCTCTTTTCTTTAATGTTGAAGAGTGATCTCCTCATAACTACATGCACTTCTGATAAAGGTGTAAACAATGTTGAAACAGGACACTTTGTAACACAGTAGCTCGAGTGCCGCACTGAACTAAATATGGATTAATTTAACCCCTTCGATGCTGGTGACGGAACCATTCCGTCATCAGTCACGGTTGAGCTGTGCTGATGACGGAATGGTTCCGTCACGACCACACCCTGTTCTGGAAGGTCCAGCACGGGAGGGAAATCGGGGCCGCATGCAAGGTGTTAATGAGGATTTGTATTGTTCCATGGGTTGCTCTGGGAAACCACCAAAACAGATTCAAGAAATGATCTGAATAACCACTCTGCCTTATTAGTTTTGTCCCCTGTTTTACTAGGTACTTCTGGTTGGATCCAAACACTGAACAGCGGAGCACGTTTCAAACCTTAAACAACACAGTGAGAAACACACAAAGACAATCTAACTGTTGGGCCTGGTTCAACACCTGTGCTAGGCTCAACTTTGTACCTGCATCAAAATGATGAACCCCAAGCCCACCAAATCGCAGCCAGGGAGCCTTAAGCCTTTATGCCATGTATTTTGTACATTGCGCCTTTTCATTATTTTTGCCTTTTAAAAAGTGTGCCAAGAGAAAGCTATTACAATGTGCCCTTTTATGGGGAGAGCACTTCCCCCAGGGCAGCCGCAAACTTGTGCTGCCATGGAAGCAGCGCACTCCAGTGACAAACAGAGCGGCTACTTTGAAGCCGCTCTGTGTTTTCACTGTGCAGACGGCAACCCGCCTGCACTTTCAAAGGGGATTAGGCATCCCCTTGCAGGCTGGTGCATCAGTGACTAGTCAAGGAGAAGGACAGAAGGATGGTAAGCTTCATGATGAGTGCATCAAGAAGACTTGGAAGCAGAGCAAAATTATAAAACAAGAGGGGGACTCAGAGTTTCACTTTTGCTACCAGTGCAACACACACACAGAGAAGCATTTCACAAATCAACGCAGTTCTCTCCCTTCCACATACCTGAGCACTAGCCCTCAGGCTCATGGTTTGCCTTTGAAGTTGACAACATCTTGCTTCTAGCCGTTGATGAGGTAGTCCCGTGGCTCCCACCCTGAGTTCTTCCATCCTCCTCCTGAGTCCAAGTAACGCAGTCTCGGACCAGTCATGACTCAAGCAAGTTAGAGATGTAGTGCACTGCTGTTGTAGAACAAAGAACAACTAAATAAGCCGAATTGCAGTATTTTGCATAGGTATTTGTTTATTACCTATTTTGAACTGACTGTTCTGGTCCCTGAAGAACAAGAAAAAAAGGAGAAGACCCTGCAGGTAAATCTGGCTAGTGTGAAAAGGCAAATCACCTCCAGGGAAAAAATTATGGCCTATCATTCTGGCCCCAAACAGCAAATCATCTCAAGCAAGTTCCCAAATTACAGTTCAACACCCTCCCTCAGTGTCTGTCATCACATAAATCATCAATCATCACTCATAATCACATAGTAATCAGATCACTCATTGGTGCAATGGTTTCCTGTTCCAATCCAAGTGCGGTGGTAGGTACACTGTCTCCCCTTTGATGCAAGCAACAGATTGGAATTTGGCAGTCTTGTAAATCAAATGGTTATCTGTGGCAGCCCTACTATGTGATTAAAAAAACACAAGGATCATTGGAGTTTATCAAACAGGTGAAATCATTTTTGTTAAGTAAGTCTGTGAAAGTCAATCATCTCCAGGTAAAACAATGATCACTCATCACTCAGGCCTCAAACATTGCAAATCCTCACTAACAAGTTCCCAAATCACAGTACAAACACCCTCCTTCACTGTCTTCCACCACATGAATCATCAACCGCTTCATCAAAGCACCCTGGCTAATCCTGTTAACTCTGACCAATCAGGGAAGAGGACAGGAAGGCTGAATTTTGACTTACAGACAAAAAGGTGTAATTACTTCTTTTCTGTCTTTTTTAGGATACGTTCAACAATAGCATATTGTTGGAATTATCAATACCATTCTCCTAATTCCTTGAATGATATTTCTGTAATCCCCAGTGATAGTTGTGAGTTCATAAACTATTGCAATGTTAACCTATGTGTCTGAATATCTACAGTGGGGAAACCGAAACATCAATTTTCTCCAACACCAGGGACTATAAATCATCATTTATAAGGACCCTGCTTATAGCTACATGACTGCCCACCCTTGGGGCACCTAGGGGAGACCCTGGGGGTGCATAAAATGTCACAATATTGTAGCTTATCACTTTATATGTGACCCTACCATCAAAGTCTGGTGCGAGTACAATTTACCTTTAAACACAGTGCTGCATCACAGCGCTAATTTTAAAATGACCTCAGGCTCTCAGCTGTGCACACATGCAAGCACAGAAAGGGCTGCTAGCCTCAAAATAGCCATGCCTTATTGTATACCAGGGACTTATAGGGTAGGTAATCCCAATCAAAGGGGTACCCTAACACATAGTGCACCCTAATGTGTGTGTGTGTTTTTTCACCATAGCACTTGTCCTGGGCCTGGTTAGGCAGAACCCAGGGACAGTCAGAGTCAGTTACCACCAGTGCCAGTCAGCAAGGAAAATGGGGGTGCCCAGGGCATGGGTGACTTTGTATCACAAGTTTCCAGAGACCCCGGCGTTGCTGCTGGTAAGGTCTTGTAACAATGGGTAATGCATTTCCATATACATCTATATCAATGTATGAGTGTACATTCCAACTGCATATGTGTTGAGTGCACACATATGCATGATATATGTGGAAAAATACCACTTACCCATTACCGTAGTCTGACCCATATGTGGACAGTCCTGGTATTGGGTACATCATGCCAAATCATTTATCTGTATTTCACCAAAGATGAGGTGGTATTCCTTGGGGTGAAGATGCACCTTTGTAGGGGGGACTTGGAGAAAGGGATCCATGTCAAAATCATCTGGGAAGAACTGGAAAGGGGTGAGTGTGCACCCCACATCCTTAGTTTCTGCCAAAGTTTAGGTGGTGGTCTGACAGTCGCGGTCAGTTCATCGGAAAGTCATAGTATGGATAGCGCTGCTGCACTTCAGTGCCCAATAAAGGCTGCCTTCACCCGACCGCAAGCATGGCAGTCGGTGGTGTGCTTGGGTGGTGGTGCAGCCGGTGGTCCAGTTGTGGTCTTTGCAAAGTCTATTTGCCCAACTCGTAATACGGTGATGGCTCACCACTGTAGGACCGCAGGGATGGAGAACCACTGACCATCAAACTCGTAATACAGCCCTATGGTAAACTAACCCTTCAAGCTTCTACATTTCAAAATCAGTGTTTCTTATTTACTAAATTCATTATGCAATATTTTTTTTTCATTTGCCAAATGAGTTTAGAAATGGATGCTGATTTGCAATTTGGAAGAAGTGTGTTTTGTATATTCCTTCAATATTGCTAATTGATACTAAATTTATCAATGGTTTGCAAATTGAATTCCAGTGACAAACTACTAAGGGCCCGATTCACAGAATGAACTTAAGACTCAATCCTAAACTTACTACTATTTTGGTATTCACAGAATGCACTTACTACTTTTGGCATTCACAGAATGAACTTACTACTTTTGGTATTCACAGAAGTTAGGATTTTGTCTTAAGTTTGTCTTTAGACAAACTTAAGACAGACTTAAGACAGCATCCTAACTTAAGTCTGTCTTAAGACAAACTTAAGACAAAATCCTAACTTCTGTGAATTCCAAAAGTAGTAAGTTCATTCTGTGAATACCAAAAGTAGTAAGTGCATTCTGTGAATGCCAAAAGTAGTAAGTGCATTCTGTGAATACCAAAATAGTGGTAAGTTTAGGATTAAGTCTTAAGTTCATTCTGTGAATCGGGCCCTATTTTATCAGCACCCAATTTAGTTTTACCTGGTCTTAATTTTTGCGCTGCCTCCTATTTACAGGGCAGCGTTAAAATTAATGGATGTTCCAGTGGAACACCCAATGCAACACCCATTACCCTCCGTTTTCATGCTAAATAGAGCGTGAAAGGGTGCCTTATTTACAAGGCAGCGTTAAGCCAAGTTAATTAGCTTATCGCTCACTTGTAAATAAGGCGTGGCCTCTATCGCCATCACAACGTCACTGAAAGGGATATTGTGGTGGCGATAGGGGCTTACAAATATGCCCCAAAGTATGCTCAGATTGATGAGTTTGCCAAGTTCATTAAAATTCACCTTCTAATTTATACAATCAATGGCATAATGCTTCAAATAATCAGCTCATATAGAAGAGGACCTAGTTGTGCTGATCGATTTGTCAACAGTGGCTAAAGGAATTCACCTACCTTCCTCAGGGCAGGTATTCAGGTAAATGTGTAATTCCCATTAAATGAATTAATTATTCATAGAAAGACAACAATAAGACAATATGATGTTCAATTCTTACCAGCTCAATGATCAAGACAATTAATTATAATTCTGAAGCACGATGCTAGGGTTTCAAAATAATTAAAACAGTCATTTCACTTGAATAACGTCAGAATCTCAAAATAATTCTGTAATGGCTCATGGTTTTAAGAGAAGAAATGGAGAACAAGACATGTAGATTTCTCAATTAGAGGATATGCCACAAAGTCTCCACATTTCAATAGCCTCATGAGTGTTTAATTGATCATTAAGGGAATGGATGATTAGAGTGTGAGAACATTGGAGGGCATCTGAATTCACCTTAAAAAGCAGACAATCACACATTATTTTCTTACCAGGCAGTTCCTGTGAAAACTGTACATCGCGGCATAGTTAGGAAGCCAAATTCAGCTCCTAATTGTCATCAATATGCCACCAACTACATTTTAGTGGTCTTATATGTAGACTATTGAGTATCGCTTCATTTTTTAATTGGATTTTTGAGTTGAAAATGCATATTTCTTTTAAAAAAGACATTGTGAGCCTGATTACGAGTTTGGGGGGCAGGGTTACTCTTCACAAATACGTCATGTTGTGAGCCATCCAGACCTTGCAATACATTGTATAGCATGCAACCTTCTGACCCGGGCTCGGACCGGAGGTAATAAATAAAGGCAATCGTTTGAGGTTGTCTGCAAGTACCCAGCATTGGTATAGCGTCCTGTTACTGAGTGTTCCCTAAGCGTAGGCCCATTACCCGCATAACCACCCCTCTAACATTTGCGACAAGGCTGGACCGAGGCAAAGGCATTCACTACTACCCGGCACCCGTGGCTGCAAAGTGGCCTGCTTACTGTCTGAGGGGCGGTGAGGAAGAAGGTGCGGCAATGGGGTGGTGCTGACCGCAGCTGTGGTGAAGAGGCAGCGGTGGCGTCCCCTGGTAGGATGGCGCGGCGCCCACAGACAGCTGGTGGTGTGCTGACACCCAGCATAAGCCCGCTGTGGGCAGGTGAGGTGGCGGATCCCTCCAACGTGACTGGTGCTGCTTGGGGAGGTGCGCCACCAGACAGCTGAGGATGCTGGAGCGGGATGCGGCCTGTGTCTAGGGGCAGGCACTGGAGCAGGGGTGCGACGGCACATGGGAGTGCTAGGATTACTGGCTGGACACCACCGATGATTTTCTATGCCGCCGCCCTCCCCATAGCGTGCAGTGTCAGTGAGTGGGAGAGCATACATGCAGTGAGGAAGGGCACAGCTGAGCATCCCGCACTGAGAGCAGGGAGTGCACCTTGAAGAGAAGCCTCAAAAGCAGGGAGGCACGCTTGAAAGGCAGCACAAGAGAAGGACAAAGGAATAACATGGCCCAAAAGGAGTGGAGACACAAAAGAAAGTAAAAGGGACAGTCTTGGTGAATACTTCACTTGCCAGTCAGCCCAGCCTCACAAGGGGTGAAAGAAGAAAGCTCACACGCCAGAGGAATAGCAGAGTACCAAGAGACAAATGAACTCTGGGACAACTTACCGGGGTGGAGAGCTGAAAGCAATGTCTGTCCAAGCCAGAGATAGTGCAGGAGGGGGTATGGGAGGGGGTGCAGTAGCCACAGTAAACATCATTCTAACTCTGCGCTAGCCGCCCTGCCCCGTTCAGACAGCTAGAAGACTCAGTCGCAGCTGCACCATGGTTAAAGAAGTGGCTCAGACGCCTAGAAAAATGCTTTCTGGCAGCACGTAAGGCAAATGGGACAATCAAGCAATCAACGAGGCTTCGTCTGGGTGGAGATGAGCTGTATGAACTATGTCAGGATCTGCCCAACACAGGGGGACAGAATGACTATGACAGTGGAAGCAGCCCTCAATCGACACTTCGATCCATAACTGAATCCCGATTTGGAACAATTCAGGCTAAGGCAGGTGAAGCAACAGGAGGGAGAGACCGTAGATATGTTCTTCACATGACTCTGCAGACTGGCGAGTTCATGCACGACATTGACAAACAATTTGAGATTTGGGCCTAGCTCATACAGGGCTTGCGGATGTCAGAGCAGGTGAGATGGAGTCAGCACTGGCATGGTGTTCGTCAGGTGCACAACAAATGCACCCTATCGCCATAAAGGAGGAGAGAGTTGAAGCAATACAGAAAGGAATCGGACCAGGGAGAAGCAGCACTAACGCACACCCGGGGAGGCGAGGGTGCAACAACTGTGGATAGGAGAGTCACCAGCTGAGGGGATGCCCTGCCTATGGAAAATCGTGTCTGAAATGCAGAAAAACAGGCCATTTTGCCAAAGAGCGTCAGAGTGTAGTGAAGGCATCCAACACAGGAGGACGCAGCAAAAGGTTTCGCAAGTCAGGCAGGTGAAACGAGGAGCGGAGACACTAGAGGATTTGGATACCCTGTGCCAACAAAGGTATGTCATGGACAAAGAAGATGGTGAGAAAGTGTTCATCATATCTTTCAGAGGGAGTAAGAACCAAAAGAAGAGACCCCTGCCGATGTGCCAGATAGATAACGGTGATAGCAAAGTGATGTGATGCCTCTCATTGATACTGGGGCGTCGATGAATGTCCTGGATGCAGAGCACTATGGGCAACTAAGTCCCCGCCCACGATTAATGGCTACAAAGGGGAGAATATTTACTTATGGGGGCAATACACTGACTACTTTATAAGGAGAAATCGAAGTGGACATAGCACATGGCAAGATTTCGGCATCAACGAAATTCCACGTGAAGCAGGACAGGACGGGTACATTACTCGCCGTCATTTGGCAGAGGATCTGGGACTGGTTAGGTTTGCATGTCAAGTCCACCAAATGCATGCAGCAGACATCATGGCAGAATTTCCGGAACTCTTCAAGGGGCTCAGGTGCCTCTAGGGTGTGATGGTCAAGCTGCACGCAGATCGATCAGTCAAACTGGTGGCACTACGTCATTGGAGAGTGCTGTTTCATCTGCGACCTCTTGTGGAGGCAGAACTTGACAAACATGAGACAGCCGGCATAATTGAGAAGGTGTCAGGGCCAACGCCATGCTTGTACTCTTTGGTGATTGCTCCCAAACCCAAGCAGCCAGGAGTGATCTAGCTGTGGATGGGTATGAGGCTGCCCAACAAGGCAATGCAAAGGGAGAAACACATAACACCCACTATTGATGAAAATGTCATTGACATCAACGGGGTGAAATGGTTCTCGAAGGTGAACCTCAACTCCAGATACCACCAACTGATGTTAGATGAAGCCAGCTGGTACATAACAACCTTCTCAATCCATGTGGGGATGAGGAGATTGAAGTGCCTAAGCTTCGGTGAGTCATCAGCAGCCGAGATATTGCAGGATGCGATTTGTGAGGCTCTATCAGGCTTGATAGTAGTCATAAACGTCAGTGATGATGTGCTGATCTTCTCACAAACTCTGGAGGAACACCACGAAAGAGTATGTGTAACACTGAGGAGGTTGGTGGAGCAAGTCTTAACACTACATCGCAAGTTCGTTACAAATGAAGTGGAGTTCTTTGGATACCGGTTCTCCAAGGAAGGTCTACAGGTGGACCCAGCCAAGGTCTAAGCCATCCGTGCTGCCACCATTCCTCAAAATCCAACAGAACTGAGAAGTTTCATGAGGATGGCGAACCATTGTGGACAACTCATTCCACATCTGGCAAAGATCTCGGAGCCCGCGAGGGCACCCACAAAGAAGGACACCAAATGGGTGCAGAGAAGTGTGACGTTGCAGACCTTCCAAGAAGTGAAAAATGCTCTCCTGAAGGGAACAACAGTGGACTACTTCAAGACCGGGAGCCCAACAGAGCCTATAGTGGATGCCAGTCCAGTTGGATTAGGAGCAGAACTCCTGTAACAAAATGAACAACAGGACTGGGTAACCATTGCATATGCCAGCAAAGCACTGATGGCGGTGGAAATGGGATTCGCCCAGATAGAAAGAGAAGCGCTGGTGATCAGATGGGCGTGTCAACAGTTCAACATATACTTCTTTGGGCATACGTTTCGAGTGATCATCGATCACAAGGTGCTAGTGCCGCTGTTTTGAGGAATGGCATGAAAAAACCCTCCACAAATTGAAAGGTGGGCTGTCCAGATCCAACACTCTAATTTTGAGGTGGTCTACAGGCCGGGAACAAACAATCCAGCGACTATCTGCCGTATCACCCCATTGCAGTGGATACCCTAGATCTGAGGGAGGTTGATGGAGAAGTGGAAAGCTTTGTGCAAATGATAACGGATTGGCATGCCCACGGGTGCTATCGGTGGCAGAAATATATATATATATAGTCATATTTTTCAAGATAACTGCTTTTAGTGACATTTTCATAAAAAGATTTTCAATGATGAAATGTCAATTTGCTATGGTTAAGTATTTAACTGGCATGTGTAAAATTTGTGTTTAAACTTACTTTGCGTATTTGCACGAGGAATGAGTATTTATACAAGATTTTTTCTATGTCTATAGTCATATGACCGTTGGAAGGGCGGAGCTTATGTCACTCACCTAAAAACATTTAAAAACAAAAATGCTGCACTAGTTCTTTGCATGTGAACAAGGGCTCTTGAAGCCCGAAACGCGTATTGCCCTCCTGTTGTACCAACTGCAATAAAGCCAAGAACCTGTGAATTTCGTGGTCCGTCTCCTTCTCTGCCTGCCTCGCCGTTCTTGTGTAGTTCTGGAAGTGGCGTTTGTGGAGCTTCTACATATATATATATATATATATATATATATATTTTTTTTTTTCCCCATGTATACATATACCAACAATGTAGATGGAAAATAAATGTTTAGAAATTAATATAATGGCTGATTCCAAACAATTCCAGATATAATTCATGTGCTCATTTAATGCTGCCTGAAATAGGCACATGAAGTAACAGTCAAAAAAACGTTTTTTATTTTCAGGTTGGACACCATCACAAAAGAACCAGATTGAGGCTAAGTATATACTTGGCCGGTTTTGAGTACTGATTTTCACACATCTTCAACAAAAAAATAGGTAATACATTTAAAAATTCAAGTGAGGTAATTTAAATTGCCCTGAAGAAAGTCCAGGACTCATCAAGGCCAATTTAAAAGGGCTGAAACATGTTGGCTTTAGGGTCATAGGCCCATTGTATACTTACCGCCCTACCCCTTATTTTTTAATCTGCCCATTGACACAACTAATAAAGGGATACCTGGAGTTCTTTGAGGATTTTTAATCTGTAAACCCCCCTAAACTACTTCTCCTAAGTGCTCCCTGAAATATGGTTGAGCCCACCATGACCTTTAGGAGTCAGGATGAAACTGATGATGAAGCATGGCACTAGAGTGTGTGAGGGTTATATGACAAAAAGGTTTTTTTTTCTTCCCATCTCCTAAGCTGATGGTGTATCACCTAAAGAGACTAGTGCCCCACGTAATACTCAATTACAGGGTGGGATACTTTTTAATTGGCTAGTATCAAATAGGGAGGAAGTATCCTTCCAGCACCTCTTCCAATAAGTGGAAGAACTTCTCCACCCTCCTGGCTTGAATTAGGGTGTATCCACCCCTCTTCCGATCAAAAAAGTATCTATAAGCCATTCATACCATGTGTAAAGAATTGGGAACAAGCACATTTACACTGATTAGCACTGATTAGCAATGATAAAGTGCACAGAGCACTAAGACCAACAAAAAACGAATTTGAGGAAAAAAGGGGGGAGAAGACAAAACATTTGGGGAAGACCGAACCAAGGCTGACAGTGTGGCATGAGTGTTTGTGTCTACAAGTATGCAGTTTTGATAGATGTGCTGATGTCTTGATATCTAGGAACCTCCTTGTTCTATGGCTCCGTAATCATCCTGAGGAGTTCTGTCTATTATGTTTCATTAGGCCTGTATAGTGGAAAGATATGTGTTTATAGTTTGCGGACATGTTCATGTCTTCCATTTGTCACATCTGGTTCTATTGAGCCTTAAAACGTCTATGCTTCCACTACTGCATCTGTAACATGCCATGAATGCAAAGTCATAATACCCGTTCAAATTAGGAAATGTCCCCTTTTGATTCCTGGGGAGCAAGATGTGCACAGTACTCCTGCATCTTTTATATATGCCATGGATATAAAGTGTAACTCCCAATGCAAAGGAGGGGAACCCCCTTGTGATTTTTGGGGAGCAGGATGTGCACCGTACTCCTGCATCTGTAATATGCCATGAATGCAAAGACAAACTCCTAATGCAAATAAATGCCCTTTGTGATTTCTATGGAGCAAGATGTGCACCAGTACCATCCATATTATGGTTGGTGCTTTGCAAGCATCTGCAGAACTCTCTGCAATGCCACAGTGCTCTGGGAGTGAACAATCTGTCACGAAGGCTCATTGCACTCCAGGGCACTCTATAATTTGCGGTCTCAGGTCTTTGTTTTCTCTGCCAATGATCCCCATGCAGATTGCCACCTCTAGTAAACTTGCAAGATTTCTACTTTATTAAGCATTCTGACGCTGTTCTGCTCATGCTCCTTACTTTGCAAGATCACAAGTAAATGACAAATAATTAAGTTAACACTTAGGTTGGCATTCTCCCTTAGACCAGTGTTAATTGGTGCAAGAGACAGACTTTTAAATGTCTCCATGAAATATCTGCAAAGACGCTGAAACAGCTGAACACATTCATTTCTAAACTGTTATTTAATGGGAATTGCAAGCTATGTTTAGTGCTTTCTTGAAATATGATCTTTCTTCCCCTCAGTGCATATCTTAAACCTTTCATCAGCGGATCCTTCCCTATTGAGAACTTTCCACTTTCATATCATTGCCATTAATCTCCCCACTTTCATGTCCTTCACCCTCTCACCCCTCCTTCTCTTTACTCTTCTCTCGGTATCTTTTCTCTTTTTGCTCTATCTTAGGCTTTCTATCTCCCTGTCTCCTAGAATGACACCTGCACTCTGTTCCTTCCTGTACACATTTTCTCTGCTGTGTGCGGTCTCTCACCCCCTCCCGTGATCACAGCTTGCAGATTTCTCTCAGATATGGGACTCTTTCTTCCCGCAGCCTACGGAACATCCTGTGCATATTACTTTTAAAGTATTTTTTTAAAGTCTGTAATGATCGACACAGTGGAGGCCAAGCCCCTCTTTGCCACAAAATCTTCAAGAATTTAATAACACACGGTGATCTCAAAGTGTTTTTTCCAGTCAAGATCTATTTCAGAAGCATCCCCAGATGAGTCAAAGAGATCATCCTATATGAGATGCAGAATTTATGGAACCAATGACCCTTTTCATCTGCTAGTAAGAGTTTTTGACGTCATCCGTTACACTGTAAAGTTAAATGGAGTTGTCCCTCTTGACACAGGGAACACAATATGTCAGAAATAAATAATCAGTGGTGGCTCCTCTGCTATTGCGAAGGATTGTCCCCCAACAGCAGCCCAAAAAAATGATAATAAACCCTTGTTTATTATTGTTTCATTTTTGCTCTCGGAGTCGAGTCTTAGGGGAGGGGCTAGAGGGCTGACAGGCACTGGGAGAGTGTTTTCAGTGCGCATGACTGTTTGGCTGGCCGTCTCAGGACGGCCAATCCGCTATGGGCACTGAAGTTCTCCCCAACCCAAGCTGCCTTGCCGGGTTGGAGAGAGTAGGCAAAGGCTCCTGGTCTAACTTGGAGCACAATCGAGGGCACTCAGGCCAATCCTGACGCTGCTAGCAGCATGAAAAGTAAACAACAACGGTCCTTGACAAGGAGGAATAACAGTTTCAATAATTATAGGCCACAATATGCACTATAATGAACATAAAGTCCAGCCGGACTTCAGAATTTATTTGATAACTAGATAAATCAAATTAAACAAACAACAGTAAGGCAGTGGGACACAGTCCTGTATCCACAGTGCTGTACATACAATACACAGTGCAATTAACTAGGGATTTTCAGGCATTTAAAAGGTACAGGAGCAAAAAAGTTATTTTTCAGTCTATTTGCTTCACATATGTAGAAAAAACATGATTTTTGGCACAGGATTGTGAACTATTTGTTGAGACTACATAGTTTGTCGACGGCGTTTTGATCCAATAAAGATTGTGGATCATCATCAGGACATTCAATGCTTGCCTGAATTGAAAGCCTAGGTGTGGTAATTTGGACCAGGTAATGTGAAAAATCACGGGCGGTCGAGCTGCCGATTATAGAGCCTGGAAGGATTGTGCCTACAGATCGAGATCAATTCCTGAATGGCTGGTCGTTGGGTTCAGCGTGTTGTGCCTACGGGTTGCCTCACGAATTAGGAATCACCGGGTTGCAGATATGGAGCCTGGAAGGATTAGGGCTACGATTTGAGGGCAAGTCCTGGAGGACTGGTTGTAGAATTAGGCGTGTTGTGCCTACGGGAAGCCTCACGATTTTAGGAGTCCTCGGGTTGCGCTAGGGGCTATATGGTCAGTGTTACCAGCGCACAGCTAATAAAACCGGGGACCGCTGCTTGTAGCAATCAGGGATTCGCTGGACCGGTTAGCGTTGTGGCACCTAAATGGTTGCCGATTTCGGGAGTCGGCTGTGAGGCGCGAAAGCCTATAGTAAGGCTCCTTGAGTTCTCAATGGAACTTCCAGAGACGTCTGCGGGACTTAATTGATACCCCAGGTCCTTGCTTACCGAGTGGGTTCCCTTGTCCTTTAGTAATAGCTAGCAGCATGAAAGCAGCGTCAAGATTGTCTGCTGTGGACACTGGGAGTCTGTGCCTGTAGTGGAGAGGAACGCAATGTGGTGATGCGGCAGGTAAGTGTTTTTTTGTTTTTATTTTTCTCGCCCCCTCACCCCCATCCTGCCACTCTATAGAGGCAATGGTTGCTATTGTAAATAATACAGAAATAGTATGTTTTACTATACATAGGATTCTGCTATCTCTGTATTAAAAACCCACCTATAAACTCTTGTAAAGTACCCAGTTGCCTATTATAAAGAAATGGCATAGCTACTTATTCCAGTTGAGTTCTGATGTCACAATGCTTAAAAAAAAAAAGCAGATGAACTCATGAAGTACAATTGAAGTTGCGGTTAAGAACGAAAGACAAAACCTTGCCTTTCTTTCTTCTGCTCTGTTTTTCTAGCTGTACAGTGACAAGCAGAAAGAAGACATTTTTGGCAAAATGTTTACTTTGTGCATTCCTTAGGTAATTACAGAAAAGTAAAAATCTTTTTGTATGTTTCTACATATTTCAAGGGACTGTGCCCTTTAAAAAAAGACTTGTATTACATCAATTCTAATATATTTTTGCAACAAGTATCTAACAGCTTTTTTAGATGTGTTTAATTTTGCACTAGATATTATATTTTTATTTATGTTTGCAAACATGCTCTCTCTTTCAAATAAGAGAGCTATGCATCAAGGATTTAGTTGGTTTGTGGGAATGGTGGTGGTGTGACTATGTATTATAATAAGTACTCCCTGCCCTACAGGATAAGGATATTGCAATTCACCATGGAGTTGCATAACCTTACAAAGCAACTCGGCCTTTAACCTCATTCTTTTGTACACTCATTAAACCTCTCAGTGATATGTAATATCCTTATAATGTATGACAAGGAATAGTTTATCAAATATATAAAAGGTTCACCAAGCAGATCTAGCTTCCAGCATTTACCATTCTGCAACTACTGCACCATAGTGATTTATGCACCTCAAAATTGGGAATCAAGCGGAAATATTATTTCTATGCTTTTGGCGCGATCAAACACCGAATGTTTAGTGTTTGCATGCCTATTTTACCTAGTAAAAATTGTGTTGGTAAAAACACACATGTGCAGTATTATGACAACAGATATAAACCTAGTTCAGGTGCAAAATCCTGTTTGCACCCAAATCTGGATTTACTCAGCAAGATGAATGAGGGGAAATGTCAGAGCTCACACAAATAAACGCCAACTCAATTTCGCGTTTTTCGCGCCCACTAAAGCCTCCCCGGTGAAATATAGGAAATGTATCTATGACCAGATTTTAGAGCAAAGAGAGGACCTACTTTCCATCCGTAAAGGATGGCTCTACTCAAAATGTTTTCCGTGTCTTAAAGATTTCATACTACATGACTGTACAATACAGCACCAAAATAAGCCCAATGGACATAAAAGGGAAATAGCCGTAATGTATCTTGCATACTGAACTCTGCACACAGTTCCAAAGCATTGACTTTATATCACAGCATCACAAAAACAATCAATTGATTTTCACTTTGATGTAGGGTTATCGCCTCCCTACAAGCACGCAACATGTTCCCTAAATCTCATATATCAAAGTCTTCTAATATAATATTATTTTCCATTTTGTTTTTTTTTTTTTTTATTGCAAGCAAGACAGATTACATACATTTTTCCATATATCCATAATACTAGAGAGCTGATTACACTTTAAAATATCTTTTGAAACATACAAGAGCAAAAGAAAAAAAAGAAAAATTCAGCATACATATAGATGCAACAAAACAGGAGAAAAGGAAGACTACATTTCTGGTTTGATTACCCTAAAGATCCTGTTAAACCTACTCCTCTAAGCGACCTTATTTCACTATATCTTCATCTACTGTTCGGTTCTCTTGTTTGACCCAATATTGACCACCTGTACTCTAACCTCCCTTGAAGTCCCTGAGGACCGAGCACTCCGACACTTGATCTTATATAGATATAAATCGCTCACATATGCAGCAAAAAAACATTTTGGGTTTCTGGTTTTTGGAACATATAGCTATATCCAAGGGATGTCTCTATATTGTTGATTTGCTGGGAAGTAGCCCAGAAACAGAACCACCCACCATCTACGGACTTCTAATGCCTCATCATCAATCATGGCATCAAATCGGCTGCTCACATCATTGCCTTGAAAAAGCAAATAATAAAGCAAACACAAATCTATTAAATATGATGAAAATAGATCACTCCTATACATGTAACTTAAAACTAAAGCACAATTGGAAAGCAATGGTCAACAAAACTATAGCATTGAAAGTAAGAAACTTGGGGCCAGATGTACGACCCTATTTTGCATGCGCAAATGGGTTTGCAACCCATTTGCACAGGCAAAATACAAAAGGGCCATGTACTAACCCTATTTAGCGAGTCACAATTTATTTGCGATTTGCTAAATAGGATTAGAAACTCGCTATTAGAAAGGGGCGTTCCGAGTGCGTCTCTTCCTAATAGCGAGCCTGAGCCCTATGTATGACTATTTGCAACCACAATTGCGGTTGCAAAACAATCGCAGCGTACCACCCTTCTCAGAAGGTTTGTAAAGTATTCATAAAAGGGAAGGGATCCCCAAGGGACCCCCCTCCGCTTTGTGAATGCAGGGGAAAATATTTTTTAGGGGCAGGCAGTGGTCCCAGGGATCACATCCTGCCCTTAAAAAATGAAACGAAAACTTTTCCTTTTTCTTTTTTTTAAATGCATTCCATTTTCCTTTAAGGAAAAGGGCTGTATTTAAAAAAAAAATGCTTTATTTAAAAGCAGTCCCAGACATGGAGGTCTGCTGAGGCCAGCAGGCCTCCATGCCTGGGAGGGCCAGCCATTCCCAATGGGGTTGCAAATTGCGAGTGCCTCATTAATATTCTTGAGGCATGCAATTTGCGACTCCATTGGAAATCGTAAACAGTGCCTCAGACACTGTTGTACATAGCATTTGCAAGCATTTCGTGAGTCGCAAATTGCGACTCGCAATTGAGCGTAATTTTCAAGTAAACAACAGAATAAAGTTATTGATTGATTGAACTGTTGTTGCTTTTTTTCAATAATAAGGTTTTCTCTTTGGGACAAAATGGTGTATAGCAGACAGTGGACCACTTCCTACTCCCTCCGAGACTGTCAACAAAATTCTCACAAGAGCAGGTGTCCTTAAAGGACACTTTTCCTTTTGTAAATTAGTTGCCACCTCCTTCAAAGTGTCAGTAACATATCTATGGTTGGTACATATCATTGAAACTCTCCAGACCTGATAAAAAAGGTAAACTTACATGTTTGTGCTTCTTTTTAATGATATTCACAAACTTTGAGTTAATAGTAAGTTTACGACTGTGGAGACTCCGTAGTCAGGGATGAGCTCTCAGCACATAACAAGATATCTTCCCAGATTTGCAAGTGTTGGTAATCTGGGAATGTGCCAAAATCCTTGGCTGGATGCATGGGAATGCAAATTCTCCACCCATTGAAAGTCTCCTAGCTTGAAACCGCAGTGCAAGCATTTACATTGAATTACAGTCCTTTACAAAGCCACGCAAGGCAGTACAAATCATCCTTGCATGCTTTGGTAAATATTACTGAAGCCTTCGCGTTGTCCTTGTGTCGCCCTCCACTACGCAAGGGCAATGCAAAGGCTTGATAAATCTGGGCCATACAGCCTTAGCCACTGGTCTTCAAGTAAGGAGATATCCACCAAATCCTCACAAAGTACCTATATGCACTAGAATCGCTGTAATGAAACATCCACTGAGGCCTCACAATACTCCTCTGCATTATCTTGCAGCTATGCATTGGCATTCAAGCACATTGACATTCTTAGAACACTCACAGTGCCCCTCCATTTTTCATATTGCCTAGTATTCTGATCTGTAGCCAGCACTACTATCCAAAAAATCAGAAATTCACACTATGCATCTCTATTCTGGACTGCATAATGCACTTATATTCCAGTACTACAACAGTCACAACGCTTGACCTGTATTTTAGATCCACATTATAGTCCTGATACATTTAGCTGACTCTCATTTTGCACTTCTCTATTGATCTGCAACATGCAACCCTAATTATAGAGAGCTGTCTAGTTTAAAACATATTTAATAGGGAGATATTGTCCTGCTCTCTGTTGGGTTCTATTCCTTTTTCATCTTTAGAGTCATGTCACTTTTTTCATTTCTCTCAATCTTTCTATCATTTTTTCTTCATCTGTGTCTTAGTTCTACTTTGTCTTTCAGGTTTGATCACCTATCATGCTTTATACCTCTCTGTTACAATCTCCCCTTTGTGTTTTGCTGTCTGTACCCCTCCTTGCATAGCACTACATTTATCCCTACCAATATTTCCCTGTCACTAAAAGGAGTCCACTTAAGAATACCTGTATAGCATCAGTGTGACTCCCTTCAACTATCGTTAGAAGATACACACGCTTAACATTGAGCATGCTTGTTTTAGTCATTGTTTGGTAGTCATGAAATGTAGCTTATGGCAATTTGGCGTTGAATTGCTTTAATGCCAGAAGGGCAAACAATTGGAGTGGTAATGAAATGGAGAACTGTTTCACATGAATTAGCTGAAGACATCCCATACTTTTGCTTTTATCCAGAGCAATCCTGTGTGTTCCACCTTGTTAGAAGTAAGGAAGTTGGATTGTCATCTGCAGAATCTTATCAATCACTGTAAGGAGGATGGTATTTTTTTGGGTGCAGGAACTGAAGCTGTCTGAAAATTATATGTGTTTTCTTGTGGTGAGTGTCCATATAGCAAGATGCTGACTCACGATTAGATCTAGACAGATGGGATTTCCAGAAAGATATGTATGAAATGTGCGAAAGCACAGACTTTCCCACAACCCTGCTAAATACACACTGTCATCAGACTACTGCATTACGAGCCAGTGTGCAACTCTTGCACCCTTAAACAGTGCATAGCTTCTTTTTCCCAAGTTTAACAGATTCTGGCTGATCTAGCAAATGAGGATGGATTGAATTGATTGCAGCTAAGGTGAGTACACCAAGTGTTTCTCCGTTTGGAAAGCGACAATCGGAACCATGTTAGATCTATCATAAAGACTGCTTTAGCCACCTTACCAACCTCATATTTTCCGAAGAATGTCATTCAAAAATACATCAAATATAGGGGCTCCCAATCAACAATCTTTCACCACTGGTTTGTTGAGATGTCACTCAAATTATGTTCGCTTTTATACCAGCAAAAGATATCAACAAACCAGTCCACCCCAGCCATTGAACAATTTTACTTTGAGTGACTGCATTTTGCCCTTTCACATTTACACATACACCTAAGACAGCATAGTGGGCATCTTAGAGTCATAAATATAATGGCACACAAAAACAGCTTCCCTACAAAACAGTTGAGGGCACTTAACTTAACCAGTAACTGCTCGTACCTATATATTCTAGGTTATCTTCACACATTCACGATGGCGCCAGACTGCCGGGGGCCCCGTTATTAAGAGGAAACAGGGGGTGCAGGTCGAGTGAGGAGGATGGGAGACACCGGTGTAGTAGCGGCGTCAGCTGGAGATGCTCTGGGATTCCCAGTGAGTGAGGGGATAGACACTCCGGGAGACCTGCGATCTGCGGTAAGCACCATCGATGCCTGCAACCTTGCTGGGACCGAGCATGATTTCAGTGGGGGAGGTTACAAGCTGGATTGAGCGCAGCTGTGTGGAAGCGATCATATGGGATAAACAGTTCAAGTCCCCCAGGGTCCAAGAGACACTACGTAGGAGTCCAAAGCGTGTCCTTGTAGGCGTGAGGGACCATGGTAATGAACTTTGCTGGCGACCAATACAAAGAGACAGACATATACACAGTGTGGACAGCAGGCACGCCACACTGAGCAGGCAAGTGGAGTTCTTTATGGGTTGCTTCGATGGTCTAGTGTTCTCTAGCTCTGGTATATACATTGAGGGATGAGGCCCATTTTGTTTATCTTCATTTTTGCTTTTGGGCATCCATCTTGTCCTTTTCTGCTGTGCATAGACAGTGAAATAGGCTGGATATACCCTCTGCATTTGGGGGCCATCTTTGAGTTGGCAAATCGACAGTATACCACAGATCTGGTGCAGGAATTCTCCCCTTAACATCATCCATGTGCCACTGATAAAACATTATCATTGGACAATAGATCAAGTGTAGCTGCACCGCAACAGCGCGGGCAGCTCAAAAGGTTTCGACCTATTTATTTAAATGGCACATTTACAGCTGCGTAGCAAGTAGTGCCAGCTGCACCGTTTAGGCCTTCTACAGCTGCGCAGCAAGTAGTGACAGCTGCACCGTTTAGGCCTTCTACAGCTGTGCAGCAAGTAGTGCCAGCTGCACCGATTAGGCCACTTAATCCGTGGGGACAGTTCTGATTGAGTTAGGAGTGAGATGCACTCCTTCGCCCCATTCCCTCTCAGCTGCGCAGCACTTAGTGCCAGCTGCAACTCTAAGGTTTGCACAAGTGCGCATCCTTTGACTTTTGCTCCATTAGCAGCAGCCCTGACATTCTGGATACAGGGCATCTGAGCCCCCCTCTGAGATGGCAAGTTGGCCAGGGAGACTGGGAGGTTTGTTGTGCGCCAGGCCCTAATACAATTATGTGCTGCTAGGAAATGTTTTTCATATAGTATGATTTACGCACACTGTTCTGAGTACCTCTTAAGGTGGTTTTATGTTGATGAGGTTGTCTTGCATATTTTGGTTATGCTAGTGAGACTTTGTTCCACCCTGTGCTTTATGCCCCAAATGCTAGTGATTCTCAGGAGGTCATGGTCCAACATTAGTCTGTTGAGATTATGGGCGTACATTGCGGTTGGTGCTTGTGGTATTCCATTACATTATGTCATCTGGAACTTTCCTATGTCACTCTGTAGAGTGTTAGGTTCTTGGAATGTTTCTCCTTGAAGGCGTACTGGACTGCTGAACTAATGATGAAGGCACCTCTTTCTTCCTGTGGTTGTTAAGCTGTTCTTCCTGCGAATAAACCTGCTTGAACCTACTTCTTGTGTAGCCTCTATTACTACACAATTATTGGCGACGAGGATGGGATGGCAGAAAACCGCTCGATGTATGCGGTCGAAACGTAGAGACAGAATATAGATGGCAAATAAAGTTGAAACACAAAGCAGGCAATAAAATCCAGAATATTGACTCACGTTTGAGCTGAATTGTAGGAAAATCTGCTTTGATGGGTGATGATGGTCCCAAATTTGTTCTGATAAGATGAGAAAGATGACAGAGGTTCCTCACCTCATAGAAACAGAAAAATGTTCTAATGAATTGGCAAAAATCAAATTTTGCTTGAAACAGGAGGCACAGTAAACGAGTGAACGCTGTCTTCGGAAAATCCACTGCTCCCAACGTCTAAGAAATGTTCCTTTAGCCTACAGACCCAAATTAAAAGAAATTCTAGATGACTTAGTAAAAAGGAACATAATAGAGCCAATTGAATCTTCCCCTTGGGTTTCGCATATTGTGATTTCTCTTAAGAGTTCAGGCGAACTTCGCTTATGTGCGGATTTGCTCAGTCTCAATAAAGAAATATGGATTGATAAACATCCTTTGCCAAATATTCACGAGTTAATTTCCGCATTGTCAGGCGCTACTGTGTTTTCTTCAATTGATTTGGCTAGTGCCTATCACCAAGTAGAATTAGATGAAGACTCAAGGAAATTGACTGCTTTTGTTACCCCAGAGGGCATATTTCAGTATTTACGCATGCCTTTCGGGTTGGCAAGTGCAGCCTCCGTCTTCCAGCGTCTTATGAAAGAACTATTGACAGACTGCAAAGGGGCCATAGCTTTCCAAGACGATATTTTGATTTTTGGGAAAGACCATACTGAACATGATGAGAATTTATCCTGTGTCTTGGGGAAAGTTTGTTCTAAGGGTCTCACTTTGAAATATAACAAGGGCAAATTCAGACAAGACAAAGTTGAGTACCTTGGACATGAAATATCGAGTCATGGAATCAAACCTAAACTTAATCATGTCCAAAATATTGTCAATGCTCCCTCTCCCAATTCAAAGGAACAGTTACTTTCTTTTCTAGGACTGACTGAATTCTATGGCAAATTTGTAAAAAATTATTCTGATATTGTGCATCCCTTGAAAATTCTTCTAAAAAAAAATGCAAAATTTGTCTGGGGGAAAGAACAAGAGAATTCCTTTGAAATTTTGAAACGCAAAATTGTTGAAGCCCCATTTTTGAAACCTTACTCAGTGGGTAAAGAATGTATTGTTTATGTCGATGCAAGCAATGTCGGTTTAGGGGCTGTTCTAATGCAAAAGGACGAATCTGGTGAGTTTGTTGTCTCTTATGCTTCTCGAGCTCTACGTGATGCCGAAAAGAATTACTCAATTATAGAGAGAGAATTACTTGCTTGTACTTGGGCTTCTCAGCATTTCAGACAGTTTTTGTGGGGGACAAAATTTTCTTTAAGAACTGATCATAAGCCTCTGATCACCATGTTAGCTGCTGGTGGTGGAAGAGTTCTTACTGCTCGTTTAGCGAGACTAGCGGCCAAATTACAGGAATACCGTTGTGAGGTTGTATATATTCCAGGTCGTTTAAATGTTCACGCGGATTGCATGTCGCGTTTTCCAGCCAGTGTAGAAGTTGGTGACAGCATAGATTGTGATGTTGCGTACTCGTTTGCAGATGTCAATATAATTTCAGATCAGGAAAATTCTTTGATTCTTTCAGAAAAGAATTGGTCAGAAGCTATGGAGAATGATGTTGTCTTGAACCTAGTTAAGCAGTATTTGATTAGAGGTTGGCCTGAAGAAAGGAAGCTTTCTGGTGAGTTGGGGTCGTTTTACAAAGTTAAGGATGATTTAATGTTATGTCAAGACATCATTCTCAGATCTGATAAAATCATACCTCCCACAAGTCTGAGAGAAAAGATTTGCAAATTGTCTCATGAAGGGCACATGGGAATGTCCACCACCAAAAGAAGGATCAGGGAACACTACTGGTGGCCTGGTATTGATGCCATGGTAGATAGTTGGGTCAGGAATTTTTCCCCTTGCTCGTTGAGTGACAAATCTGTGAAGAGTTTGGCTGTTGACACTACTCCCATTGAGTATGCTAATGGTCCTTGGCGAAGGTTAGCAATTGACATTATTGGACCTTTCAGTTATCAGTCCGGTAAGGAAATGTTTGCATTAGTTTTAATTGACTACTTCTCTAAGTGGCCTGAATTAAAAATTGTTGAGAAGATCTCCTCAGAGCATGTAATTGATTTCCTTGACGAAATTTTTGCTAGAGGAACTCATTTCAGACAATGGCCCACAGTTCATTAGCAACGAGTTTGAGTGTTTTCTCAAAAATTGTGGTATTATTCACAAAAGGACCTCTAATTATTTTCCACAAGCCAACGGCCAAGTTGAGAGGTTCAACAGAGTCATCAAAGAATCTTGCCAGTTGGCCATTAAAAGTGGTTTGAAGTGGAAGAAAGCGCTTCCTGCTACTTTATTAAATTATTGGTTGTCTCCCAATTCAGTCACTGGTCTATCCCCTTTTGAATTATTGTGAGGGAGGAAACCAGGTTCTCGACTTTTTCCCTGGTGGTTAAAAAATGATACCCCTTACGAGGTAGACTTTAAGGCATGGAGGTATAAAATTGGGAAATACCAGGAAAGTATGATCCAGCACTCTGCCAAAAAGAAGTATAACACTTGCAGTGTAATGGTTGGGGATCGAGTTCGTGTAAAAATGGGTGGTTTGTTTCACAAGAATGTCTCTAGATGGTCTGATCCCATTAAAGTAATTGAAATTTTTAGCAAAGCTGTCAGAGTTGAAGGGGGGAAAATATGGAATTTGAGAAGGATTTCCTTATGCAAACCCTTTGTTGTCCCTTCTCAAAAGACTACTCTTCCAGAGAAACTTGTCTCAGATCATAATTCAGATGGTTCCTCTGCTATACGTGAGAAACCTGTCTCAGATCATATTTCAGATGGTTCCTCTGGTATGCATGAAGTTTATGACAATTTAGAAATGGTGATTGTAATAATTCTGATGTTGTGATCAATTCTGATGTTCGACCTGTTCCATGTGTTGCTATAGACTACCAATCAGATGTAGTGTGCGAAGATTCTTCATTAAGACGTAGTGAGCGTGCGAAATTTGCTCCTTCAAAGTTTAAAGATTTTATTAGAACTTAAATTCTCTTTGCATTATCTCGTTTTATTAAGGTTTCAGTTTTTTTTGTGTTATTTTTTGTTTTTTGTTTTTTTTAAAGGGGGGGAGGTGTGTGGTATTCCATTACATTATGTCATCTGGAACTTTCCTATGTCACTCTGTAGAGTGTTAGGTTCTTGGAATGTTTCTCCTTGAAGGCGTACTGGACTGCTGAACTAATGATGAAGGCACCTCTTTCTTCCTGTGGTTGTTAAGCTGTTCTTCCTGCGAATAAACCTGCTTGAACCTACTTCTTGTGTAGCCTCTATTACTACAGTGCTGAATGTGGTTTTTGTTACAGGCTGATGCTAAGCACAGTGATCACCAGTGATTACTGGGTGGTCGTCTATGATCTGTTTTACTTTTACTAAATTTGCTTTGTGATGGTTCTCACAGTGGCAAGCTGGCCCTGTCACATGTAAACAATTCCTGTGTTAATACAATCTAGTGCCAGGTGGCATCATGTATACCTAGTTGTAGGGCCCAACAAATACCAGCGGAATCACTGGGACTTCCAAGCCCCCCATCTTCTTCTGCTTTGAAGTAACAACCTGTTCCTAATCACCTCACTTCCAGGACGTCTGGAATACGTGCCCGCTTTATGTACTTATACTTCTCCTCACCATCACCTTCCTAGTGACACCCTTCTCATATCCCCCCTCCCTCCTATTCCTCTTTCTCCCAACATGGCCACCACTCGAGTTAAGGTTGGAATTAATTGCTACAAAATCGTTTATCCTCCCGGCCAGACTAAAACCTCGGTAAAATGATTGAAGCATAACACTATTGAATGTGTCCCTGATTCCCTTCTTGTTGATCAATTTTACAATGGTTGTTTTGGGAGGCTCAAAAATGATTTCGTGTTCTTCACTCATGACATTCCCTCTTGGTCCACCAGCTTATATAATTCCCTTAACGTCACCTCCTCCTCCTCTATCCCTCATAGGAAGCAACTAAAAATGTCCCCTCCACGTGTTTCAATGGCTCCCTCACTAGCTCACTCTATAACAACGGTACTGTCATGATCCAAGGCAAAGACACCTGTCTCTCTCTATTTGACCACCTCTTCCCCTCCTTACTCCCCTCCACTGTGACCAGGTTATCCCCTGACTCTTCATCTAGCTCCACCCACTACTCCCTTTCTCCTCCCCTGACCCACCTACACTCCAATAGGCTACACCCTCGAGAAGCACAGGTCAGCCCTCTTCCCTCCCCCTACCCCTCCCCTATGCCCTCCTCTCCCATTCCTCCCCCTCACAGTATGCCCCCCTTCATCACTTCAGCCTTACCTCTAGTTAATGCGCTCCTCGTCCAATCTGCACCATCCCGGTACTCCAATCTCATCTCCTCCCCCATATTCCTACCTGCCACCCCCCTTTTTAGTCCAACTCTCCTCCAAACTTCTCCCCCAGTTAACTTACGTATGCTCCCCTCATTTCTCCCTCTACCCCTCTTCTCTACCCTCTTCTCCCCTCGCTATTTACCCCGATTCCTCCACAAACCCATTGCATCTCTCTCCTTGCCCCCACTCCTCCAGCATTGCTGTGCTACCCATTTCCCCCCCTTGGTAACCCTTTCCATTTCCCTCCCTCGGGCCCAGCAGAACCATTTCCTTTCTTCAACTTCCCTTTCTGAAGCACAGCCGTCTGAAGCTCAACTCGGACAAGACGGAGGTCCTCATCCTAGGACAATCCCCATCCGCCTGGGACGACTCCTGGTGGCCCACGAAGACGCAACCTGGGATTCATCCTGGACTCCTCCCCCTCGATGACCAAGCAAGTCAACGCAGTCTCGTCCTCATGTTTCGACACCCTGCGCATGCTCCGAAAGATCTTCCGGTGGATCCCCACCGAAACCAGAAACACGGTCCCCCAGGCCCTTGTCACCAGCCGACTGGATACAGGAACGCCCTATATGTAGGAACCACAGCCAAACTTCAGAAACGCCTTCAGCGCATACAGAACGCCTCCGCACGACTCATCCTTGACATCCATCGCCACAGCCACATATCCGCCCACCTGAGAAACCTGCACGGGCTTCCCGTCAGCAAGAGGATCTGCTCAGGCTGCTCACCCACGCACACAACATGGGCCCCGATTACCTCAACAATCGCCTCTCATTCTACACCCCCACCCTCCAGCTCTGCTCCACCAGCCTCGCCCTCGCCACCATCGCACGGATTCACAGAACCACCACCAGAGGAAGATCGTTCTCCTACCTGCCAGCCAAGACATTGAACTCCCTCCCCGCACACCTACGACTGACCCAGGAGCATCTCACCTTCAGGAAACACCTCAAGACCTGGTTATTCGAGCAATAGCGGCACCCCCCCTCCCTTCAGCGCCTTGAGATCCTCACAGGTGAGTATGTTGTGTTTCTATCCAGGACCCTAATTCGATTTTCCTGATTCAAACCCTTATGTGGTTATAATCAATAATATCCTTATGAAGGCATAAGAATCATATCCATATTCAGTAATAGCCCATGCAGTCCAAAGCACAGCACGGCTACTCCCATCGACTCCTAGAAAGCACAACGCGTTCTTTAAACAAACCAAGCCTCCAGCAGCCCGGGAAATCCCCCCTGCTTTTGTTTTGATTTGAACAAGAACTCCTGAAGTCCAGAAAGAACTGTTAGTTCTTAGTGATGTCTTATGTCCAACCTTACGTCAAACTCGGCACCTTTCAGGTATAAATATACCAACAGTTGCCTTACGCAAACACACTGTGGATTGGAGCAGAGCGGCTATCTACTTGCCCGAGAGCCCGGTTGATGCGAGAGCCCACGGAAGCTGCCCCTCACGTTTTGACGCACTGAGAGAGAAGCTGTGTTTTTCTCCAGCCGAGAAAATCCAGCTCCGGTGTTTCCAGCCAGCCTTGCGGGTGGCAGGATAATCGAGTCCTGAAGAAAGAGATACCAGACCTCCCACATTCTATTACCAAGGTACGGAGCTGACTAAACCCTAAAGAGAATTCTTGATGTAGATTCTTGGCAAAACAATCTTAACCCACTTAACTTAAACTGCTACTTACTTACTCCTTCTCAAGTATTAGGCTTAGGTCAGGTACACAGGGGTAGGCGTAGTTAGAAGCACCAGTTGAGTACGTTAGTCAATGTTTTTATGTATGTATATATTTTATCCATTTTAAAGTACCATATGGCTAAGAAACCATATCAATGCTTTTACAGTATTATTTCATAATACTACTTTTACTGTACGCACTTTACTTTATGATAAGTATTGCAATTGTGGCAATTCATTTCCCTTGCATGAGAAAGAAGACTGCTCAATAAATAACACCTTTTATTGACAATACCCGCCTCTCTATTTCTCTGCACTCTGGTGAAACTAAGTATGCAAGATTGACTGAGTGAAATAGCTGCAGATTGACTGAGTGAAACAGCTGCCTATTGTTTTCGCACGACTCTAGAGATACACTCTTTCTGAGGGAGCAAAGTTGTCTTGTTTGTACGGTTGTCAGAAGCTAATCCCTTCTTGTCTAAATCCGGAGAGTTTACTCTTTCCTGAACATTCGAGAAAGTTTCTAGTGACCTCTGAGCTAGCTGGCAAAACTAATTAAGTCTAATATAGTCAGTAGAGACCTAGTCGACCTCAGTCCTACGTCTACACTGCTGTTTATATTATTCCAATGCGCAGAGCCTATTGGTAATATAGGAACTGCACTACATGGCGCCCAACGTTTGGTAAGGCGATAATCTAACGCAAGACACTAGAGTAACTCAGTCGTGCTTTTCACACAGAACCCTTTTTCCCGTAAAAACTCCAAAAGACGTCTGGAGTGGGTGAAAGGTTAATATCCGCCGGAACTTAGTAGGATGAGAATCCTATGTATTAGTTCTTGGTTTAGTCAACGTTTAAGGATACAGTGTTCCAAAATATTGTGCACCTCATCTTTGTTTCCTTGAAACTTGATCTGCAACAAAACTTTCTGTCAGTAGAATGGGAGAAAGTGAAGACGAAAGGGAGCAAGCTAGAATAGCAGCTCAGCTCATAGTGGATGACACAACCATCCATCCGAATGCTATACTCATTCCGGTCAATATAAGAAGAACTATAACTCTTAAACTTATAGAAAATGGACTATCACCAAGAGGTGGTACGGTCATATTCGTGGTAGAGGCACATGAATATCGGCAGACAGAGGTATTCTATTCATGGATACATTTTCCAGCAGCACACGCTGTGACAAAAGACTTCCACTATTACAAAATAGAGGAACCTCCGGATGAATACACTCCTTTCGAGGACGTTGAAATCCCACTAAATTACCAAGAGCACCAGCTCTGGTTTAAAGGCGCCCTAAAACATCAAAATCACATCACCAGGCACGGTCCACTAGGTAGACCAGGAGCAACGGGGCCGGTTCTAGCCAGCTACGCAACACACCCAGACATTGAAATAATGTCAAGCGAAGAACTCCTAGTTAAACTAAAAGAATTAACAAAGGCATATAGAGAATTAGTTCAATTGGCAAGGGACAATATAAAGTACCTCCAGAAATTGAAGGAAACAGATATAGCAGACCAACCATGTAAACTCGCCAGAATCATAGAAAAATCCTATGAAGAACTAGGAAGAGATAGTTTGGGTGGGAAACCGGTAAAACCCCAACTAACTGAAAATCCTGAAAAAACATTTATTAAAAATAATTTATGATACACGTCCCTCTCGATCTTTTCAGACTTCCTCACAGTAATCGGAAAGAAGAGGACGGTCAGAACACAGAGAAGAGCACGTCAAGTCCAAAGACAAGGACCCGGCTCATCGAAGTAAAAAATGACAATTTCCCAAAAAGAAGGTAGCAAGTATTAAAATTAAACATGCCGAGAATTCTGAGGACACAACTGAAAAACGGAGAGTGGGCCCAGACAATGCTAGACAGCGCAGCAGAAGTGACCATTGCTCGCAAGATCCTGATGAATCTTCTGGAGACAGTGGACACGAATGAATACATTCAGGTAGAAACTGCAGACACACGAGTTAGTGTGCCCTATAAACTATATGGAATAACATTACGTATAGAGGGAGATAAAACTAGGAAAATAAAAGGTCTCTTTTTGGGAAAAACTTTCTAAAGGCTATGACATCCTGTTAGCTGAGAAAGACTGGCCACCAGAGTTTGTCAGGGAGTGCCCTCATGGCGAAGAAATTATTATGCCTGCCTTCTCAAATCATATTCCGATTCATAAAAATACCCATTGGCAAGAAAATGGGTAGTGGCTCAAGCTCCTGCTTCATATAAAAATCATGTAGGATGGGATGAGGACTCTCCTCATCACAAAATCCAGTTAAAAAATCAGCCCACTGCACAAAGGCAGTACCCAGTTAAACAAGAAGCTAAAAAGCAAGTCAGGGAGATCTTAGATCAACTTGAATATCAAAAGGTGATTGAAACATGCACCTCACAAATGAACAATCCTTTGTTTCCTGTCTCCAAGCCAGACGATTCATATTGTCCAGTTTTGGACTACAGACACTCCTGTTGTAAAACATTTGCAGTACAAAACTCACATAGTGCAACACTAATGAATAACATTGTGCGCAAAAAATATAAAACAACATTAGATATCTCTAATGGATTCTTCTGTCAAAACATTGCACCTGAAAGCAGGTATTTGACCGCTTTCTCAATAATGGGATCGCAAAAACAATTTTGCCGACTCCCACAGGGATTCAAGAATAGCCCAGGATTATTCTCAGCAAGAGTAACAGAGTTACTACAAATATATGATGATGAGGCATTATCCTATGTCGATGACATCTATCTCACAGATGATGACCTGGAGACTCACTTAAAAAGAGTGAACACCATAATACTTGGGTTCGCATCAGAGGGTTACAAATTCAACTTTTAAAAGTCACGAATTGCCCATCTAACTGTCCAATTTTTAGGATATGAGTTATCAAGTGAAGGCAAAAGCCTGGCAGACAATTTCTTAGAGAAATGTGATGTACTCCAAGCACCAAAAACGCTGAAGAATTTACAATCAATACTAGGTTTCCTGAATTTCAGAAGAACATACATTCTAAATTATGCAGAGAGGGTTAAACCTCTCTATGAATTGATAAGACCAGATTTCAAACAAATCAGTTGGACTCAGAAACACACAGAGATTTTGAGATCATTGCAAACAGACATGTTAGCTAAAACAAAATTACAAACTCGCGAAAACATACGCAATCCTGTAATCCGAGTCATCCCAGGAAGATGCGGATTCACATACCTGACCTCTAATGGGGGAGAAACGGTACCTATAGCTTAGAAATCACATTTGTACACTCAAGCTGAAATGAAAGTCAGTTCTAATGAAAAAAGTCTGACTGCGGCTCAAACTGCTGTAGCAAAAGAAAGAGCCCTAGCCCAAGGCAAGAGAATATCTGTTTATACAGCAGAATCAGCCCCTGAAGCATTAACAAGTCCACGTAATCTGAATACAGTGGCATTAGATCCAAAATGGATACAAAGGGAAAATTCTTTTGCTGCAGAAGACGTGAAATACTATTTTGACCCAAAACTGAAAAAACTAGATGATTTAGAATATGAACAAGAATATCCTCTGCCAATCGAAATTCTGCCTCTGGAACAATACACCTGCGTAATCTATATGGACAGATTCGCACAACACTACGATGTAGATAAAAAATCCTACAATGCAGCGTGCGCGATTGTTAAAGGTCGCTGGGGCTTTGGTAAATTCAAACCGATGATCACCAAAACTGAATCACTCAGAAACTGTTCAGCTCAGCGAGCTGAAATACGATCTTTAAAGATGGCGCTTGAAAATGCGGATCGCAAATTCCCCACACTAATAGTGTGCGATTCGTATTTCTGCGTCAAGTCATACAACAGTGACATGCAGACATGGAGTAAAAATGGTTATAAAGATGACACAGGTGCCACAATAAAGCATAAAACGCTTTGGGAACAAGTAGTTCTTTTAAAGAAAGAAATACAAAAGACTCATTCATGATGGCGTTCACGTTGCAGGGAATTCATTGGCTAACACAGCCACAGCCGAAGCGGTTCAACCGGCTTCCTTAGCCACTGAAAAGCGTTCAGAAAAACACATAGATGGGGAAACCATGCTGGCGGTAAAAGCCTCATTAAAAGGTGATTATGCAGCATTACCTATCAACTATCCACTCAGTAATTGATGCAAATTCCGTCCCTTTTGCTCAAATCCCTAGAGTGGGGGATAGAGTAATTCCAAACACGAACCTGAGAATCTTCTTGCTACAAGAAGCACACATGGGATTGGGTCTGAGGCACCAAGAGATCCTAAAATCTCTGATAGAATTACAATCAAAGTACTGGTGGCCGGGAAGGAGCGTAGATATCTACAATTTTGCAAGAAATTGTGAGGACTGCAACAGAGATCGCAGTTGTGAACCGGACCAGACAACAGCCCAGATACCACTATTAGAGAGCATCAGGCTATCTATAGCACAGAAATCCAGCCGGAGAAATGCGCTCCCATAATTATTAAGACTGAATTCACTTAAAAAATTAGACCCCAGCTGACGCCAGAACTGTTATAAAAGATTTGCGAGTATTTATCGGCACATACACAATTGGCATGCTACATTCTGATCAGGGTCCTGCGTTTAGCCCTCGAGCTTACAAAGAGGCCATGAACAGCATGGGCATTGCATTGCGGTACTCTTCTCCCTTCCATCCTGAGGGAAATGCGGTAGTGGAAATAAAAAAACGGGACATAAAGCAATATATTACGGCGAGGGTATTAGGTTCGGGTGATGGGTGGGTCAAACATTTAACAAGTGTCCAACGTAGTCTTAATAATCTGCCAAGAAATTCTCTAAAAGGTCTCACTCCATACGAACTATTGTTCGGCACTAGAATGCACATTGAGGATCTTGATTGTCACACTTCAGTGGTAGAAGAAAAATCCTTTGATATCAAAGACCATTTGGCTGTTTTACAAGATTTAAATGAAACAAGAAAAAACCTGAGTAACATAAAGTTGAAACAACAGCTGACAGCCACTGAAGAAAAACCACCTGTCCCAGAAAGACCTGTCTGGATTCCAAAGATTGGGGATCTGATAGAAGATCGCGGTGAAGAAGGAATTTGGGCCTTCTTACAGAAAAGCAGTACCTATCTTAGCTGTCAGCGGAACAAGATCGGTTGTACTACCGCCCCTTGCTGGTAAAAAGGAGAACAGAGTTGTATCCATCGACCTGGTAAAACCACAATCATGTGGCCAATAATAAGTAGTAGGCCAAGTGGACTCCCAAGAAATAGCAGAATACCGAAATTTGCTACAATCCAAGAGGCTCAAACTGAGAGACTAATCACATTGGATAAACCTGCAGTGAATAACAAAGGACTATGCAATAATGCCATGGAACTAGTGCCTCTTGAAACCCAAATTGCAACAGTTCGTCAAGAAACACCAGTCTACAATGATGCAGCCTCTAACTATGCTAATGAAACAAAGAAGAATGCAAAAGCAAATGAAAATCCAGAAATAATTCCAACAATTGACAGAACTGCATCTGGCTACTTCATCAACTTCGACGACTTTTCTGAAGATCCAAGCGAGCATGAAGAAACGCCTGCAACAAAAACTTTCAAAGACAAAGTAATTGAACTTTTTCACCAACTAAAAGAAACATATCTGATTTCACCATGTATTGAATTTTGGATTGTGTTAGGTGTACTTACTCTCCTGCTTTGACTCATCATGGTTCTATGTTTGGGAAAATTCATAGATGGAAAATATAGTACAATGGACACAGCAAGTCAGAACATCAACTTGGTCCTAAAGCCTCACATATCCTCCCACATCGAGAAAAGATAACTGTCATCAGTAAACATCTCAGCCAATCCAATACCCGGTGGGGTAGCATGGGACAGAACTGATTATGACATTTTTGGCCCGGTTGAGCTCTTGAAATATCCACACCAGTTCAAGGTTTCATTAAGTGACTTTGTGACACCAAGTACCTTCTCTGATGATTGGGACTTTGAAAACATTAATAATATGATGTCTGATTTAGTAATGTCAGCCAAATTTACAGAACATGATTACTTACAGGGTTCATCGAATTATTAAGAGTTATACTGTTATAATCATTATGGTGATCACTATTTGCATAAAACTGCTCAGCCTAGAAATGTTTTATCTTATAACCAATGGGAACACTGTCCAACTCCGCCAAAAGGCATTTTAAGAGAAATTCCAATACTTCTCAGGGTTTAATAACAGTGATCCAGAAACGTTTTATTTTAAAATGTTAATTAGGACAGGAATGAAAACAATGTTGACAAATACTAAATTGTCTACATTTGGTTTCGAATTTTGGAAAAACACCATTGAAACAAAAACGATCTGGGGTACCAAATATTGGCAAGTACAAGGCCTAGAAGCATTATTTAGGGCCTGCATGATCCCAGAACAAATTATATTCTTGAATGACACAATTCAACAAACTACTTGTCTAGGCCTAGCTAAGATAAAAGACTTAAATAAACCATCTATTCCGAAACCCATAACTGATAGTGATAGCACTACAGATGTGGAGATAGGCGTATCCCATATTTTACACCAAAACAGAACACATCCTGATTGGAAAAAGTGGTTGATCTGGCCAACAGACACAAATAACTGTCAAGATAGATTCCTGAACAAAACACAGGGGTTCAAAATGACCAGGCCAGACCCAAGATACTCCCAGAGACAACATCCAGGGATAGTTACAACATACAGTGTAGGGAAACTATGCCTTGAGTGGCTCGAGAAATCCACACTGGCTGAAATTAAGCAACACTTGATTTTACTTAAAGACGGTGTTGATTTGCGTGATTTCATAGTGGGACCACGCAAACAGCGTCAAAAACGTTTCATAGCGGCCGGTATATACGCTGCGTACAACCAAGCTTGGAAAGTAATGCAAATTGAAACAACAGAAAAAATACGAGAAATTGGTCATATAAATTTGGAAAAATCACTTTCTGTAGTGCACAATGGGTTAAGGACTCTGTCCTCCAGAATATAATCACTGGACAGCATTGTATCATCTGCTTTTGACATAATAGAGCAAGACTTACTAATGTTACAACATGGTCAGTCTCAATTACGTTCTATTGTACAGCTTGGTTAGACGTTGCAAAATCTGCATTCTGGCTGTGTACCATGGCGTTTAAACAATACAACTTCATTATTCGGTATCTTTAACCTTACTGATAAACAAATCAGTTTGGCACAAAAAGGAGCAGACTATACGATTCTTTTTTATTTTTTTATTTATTTTTACAGAAACACATGAGTCGGTTGATACAGAAACACAAAGAGAGAAAAAACAAAAAAACAACAGTAAAAGAGGAAAACAATTTGTTCGATCCAGTACATCTCCAACAGTTGGCATTTTGCAGCAAAACAAAAAACGACATTATGAATGACCAGAATTATATACGTGGCAATCTTAATTAAATCCACCAGGAAATTATACAAAATCAAGATAAGTCCCCCCATTTACATCTCAAGATAGTTTGTAACTAACCCCTAAATCTGTTCCCCAATCTTCTTTCTACGGGAGCTCTTTAAGGCATAAAGACTATGCTCCATATTGTGTATTGAAAAAAAGCTAGCCCGCCAGGCTTCAAAAGCAGGCGGTTCTTGTTGCAGCCATGCAGATGCAATACATAGCCTGTACACAGCAGTTACTAGAAAAATAAGTTTAGCATGTTTCTTCAAGATACTAGTATTCTCTGTGCCCATTTCAACTCCCAATAGTATCTGCGTTACCGTTAATTGTATCGAGCTACCGACAATTGCCGAGACACATTTTTCTATCTGAGACAACACGGGAGCTAACACAGTACATGTACAAAATATGTGGACATCATCCGCTGAGGTAAACCCACACCGAAAGCATTTACCTAAAGCATCACCCTACCATTTAGACACCTTATCTGGGGTATAGTATAAATTATAAATTGAAGCATTGAAAAACTTGAGAGATTACCATTGACTATGTCAGAGAGACCTGTCATTGAATGGATAATACACAGAACAATTACGATTCTGATAACAACTTTCCAGTTTAAATACTGCCAAGATTATATACCTGCGGGCCAGTATGAAAGGTTGGGTAAAGAATACATCAAATCAACCTGGGAGATGTTATAGTGAAGGGAAAAAGGAAGTATTCCTTAGTGGTAACAATTGTAAAAATCACTAAGCGGTACACTTCTGTGTCAAGGTATTAATTTGCATGGAGCCTGCGAAGAGTCTTCAAATAACCTTTCATGTCACCTGCATGGCACACCTGCAAAACAGATAGAGCCATTTTTTAGACAACTTTCTAATGGTAGTTACGTTTTAATCAGTGACCACAGCTGTTGTGGCATGCTGCCAGGAAAAGCCTATCTGACAACCGTAACTTCCAGGGCAGTTTGCTGTATGCAAGTATTGTATCCACACAGCAATCCAGATATGGGGGCTGCGTTATGGCCTTCCTTGAATTTCTCTTCTATTCAAATTGATACTTTAAGCAGAATGAAGTCTATTCTTTTACAGACAACTGTGCCTTTAACGTCATCCAAAGAAATGTATGCTCTGCAAGTGGCAAGGACATCGGCAGAGATACATTCCCTTTTATCGACAAATTGCCCCATGCATTTTGTAGAAATATTAAGCCAAATCTTAAACATGTCTGATATCAGTGGCATCACACATGTATTTAAGACAGTTTTTTCGGGACTGTTAGCACCCTTTGAAACAGTTCTGGGCATCTTCCCGAATTTTGTCCATTCTGTCTTTGGCGGCCAACCTTTAATGTTGGGACTCGTGGCAGGAATTTTATTTTTGTTCTTTCTGCTCCGATATGGCAAGCCAATCCACAGACAAGACTCCAGCAACCATGGAAGAAACAATCTTAGCAATAGGATACCGAGACCGTATCACTAAGGTCCTCGGATTGGCCCGGCTAAGAGATCTGAATACAACCTGGTTTCTTTAATTCAGACCGATCTGGCAAGATTACATCTTACCTGTGCTTCGATGTCTGCTATGCAGAGAAGAATGCGTGTTGGACGTCTGTCTTACACTACCATCAACACTACCAATGAATATCGATACTTTGCTAGGTCCTGTAACGACTCATGCATCGTGTTGTCCCCAGCGGCTACCGATTCTGATGATGGCATGGTTGAGACTTCACCACTAGGAGTAGGTGACGGTGAGGTACGAGAGGAAAGCAGCACCAAACAGGTACAACCTTCTCTGAGCATTGCTGATCCTAACATCAATGATAGCCATCACGCAGAGAACTGCACAGTTGCAGCATTTTCGAACTTGGTCGAACTTTCACCTGATGTGGTAGACCAATGTTTTGCGAGTCTGTCTGAAATGATGTTCTCCCCTGAGCAACGAGAATGAAAATTTTGAACAAGCACACAGCGTTCCCTGAACTCTGAATTCGGCCTTCAGTTTTGATAAACAAAGCTACCGAAAATATTTGGAACTATTTTTTCCCATGAAAGCGAAATTATTTTTGTCCATTTTCCAAAATATTTACCTTTTTTTGGCACATGATACTCTGCTTAAAGTAGAACTATTCTTAGAGAACAGAGCTTCTATTTTTAGGATACTAGAGACAATATTTTACCTCAGCCTCTAGCACATATACAGCATTTTGTATAAATATGTGATGGAATGGTCTCAACCTTCTTTTCTGTATTAAGAGCCATTTCATGTGTAATTTTCGAAATTCATTCAGCTGATATAAATATGCATTTAACTGAATGATGACACTGCTTGAAAAGCGTACAGTACCAACATTCATTTTCATGTGTTTACCATATACCATTTCAAATGCGAAATATGTATTTTGGGGTGGGTTGGAAAACACACATGCATTGTTATATGTTTACTATTGCTTAGTTTTTTAGTAATGATAGACATTAATCCGTGGAGTGGGTATTGTGTTTCTATCTAGGACCATAATTCGATATTCCCGATTCAAGCCCTTATATGGTTATAATCAATAATATTCTTATGAAGGCATGAGAATCATATCCATATTCAGTAATAGCCCATGCAGTCCAAAGCACAGCACGGCTACTCCCATCGACTCCTAGAAAGCACAACGCGTTCTTTAAACAAACCAAGCCTCCAGCAGCCCGGGAAATCCCCCCTGCTATTGTTTTGATTTGAACAAGAACTCCTGAAGTCCAGAAAGAACTGTTAGTTCTTAGTGACGTCTTATGTCCAACCTTACGTCAAACTCGGCACCTTTCAGGTATAAATATACCAACAGTTGCCTTAAGCAAACACATAGTGGTTTGAAGCAGAGCAGCTATCTACTTGCCCGAGAGCCCAGCTGATGCGAGAGCCCACGGAAGCCGCCCCTCCCGTTTTGACGCACTGAGAGAGACACTGTCTTTTTCTCCAGCCGAGAAAATCCAGCTCCGGTGTTTCCAGCCACCCTTGCGGGTTGCTGGGGGATCGAGTCCTGAAGAAAGAGATACCAGGTTCTATTACCAAGATACGGAGCTGACTAAACCCTTAAGAGAATTCTTGATGCAGATTCTTGGCAAAACAATCTTAACCCACTTAACTTAAACTGCTACTTACTTACTCCTTCCTAAGTATTAGGCTTAGGTCAGGTACACCGGGGTAGGCGTAGTTAGAAGCACCAGTTGAGTATGTTAGTCAATGTTTTTATGTATGTATATATTTTATCCATTTTAAAGTACCATATGGCTAAGAAACCATATCAATGCTTTTACAGTATTATTTCATAATACTACTTTCACTGTACGCACTTTACTTTATGATAAGTATTGCAATTGTGGCAATTCATTTCTCTTGCATGAGAAAGAAGACTGCTCCATAAATAACACCTCCTCTTTATTGACAACGCCCGTCTCTCTATTTCTCTGCACTCTGGTGAAACTAAGTATGCACGACTGACTGAGTGAAATAGCTGCCTATTGTTTTCACACGACTCTAGAGATACACTCTTTTCTGAGGGAGCAAAGTTGTCATGTTTGTACGGTTGTCAGAAGCTAATCCCTTCTTGTCTAAATCCAGAGAGTTAACTCTTTCCTGAACATTCGAGAAAGTTTCTAGTGACCTCTAAGCTAGCTGGCAAAACTAATTAAGTCTAATATAGTCAGTAGAGACCTAGTCGACCTAAGTCCTACGTCTACACTGCTGTTTATATTATTCCAATGCGCAGAGCCTTTTGGGAATATAGGAACTACACTACAAGTAGCGCACTCTACAAATGTATTGATTGATTAATTGATTTCTCCCAACCCCCCTCACTCTGCCAGATGCCCGTTCCCTCACAGCCAATTCTCCAAGTTGACAGGACCTCTCCAACCACCTCCCCTCTATTCCTCCCAAACCTCATACATTCCTATGACTCCACACAGTCCTAACCTCTACTTCAACGCCTCCGCCGTGATCCTCAACCATCTGCCCCTAAATATGTCCTCAAATCCTGTCCTCCAACTCCCGCTCTCATCTCCACCTTCCCTACCTCTTATCACCCCCATCTCCCAGCTTGTAGCTTCCATTTCACTTTTAAGCTCCAAGATGTCCTCTTTTCCATTCACCTCAACTCCTTTGAAAAACTCTCACCTTCCCACGAGGTGCACCTTGCCCCCTCACCCCATTATAGCCAAACATAACCCGTCGTTTACAAATATCGTTAACTCACACAAGCCCTTGAATGCCACCCTTCTCCAACCTGCATCTCCTAGAAACCAGAATCAAGCATCCACCTAAACCCTCCCGAGCTCCCCCGTATAAGCACAATATCCCTATCACTCTTCATAGCCCAAGTGCCCTGTCACCAAAACAGTCTTGACAGAGCTGCGATGTCTGCTCCACAACTGCAGATCTGCAATTAAACACAAACTTGAAATCTCTGATACCATCACCCTTCACAACATAGACATGCCCTTCCTCACAGAGACCTGGTTCAACGATACCTCTCACTCTATGTTTGATCTCCTATTACCCACAGGTTATTCTATAGTTTAGGAATGACAGAACTGACAAAGTTGGGGGAGGTGTTGCAGGCATCTTTAGAAACTCCCTTCAACTTAAGGCTTTTCTTATCAGCTCCTTCCGCACTTTTGAATGCCTATCTCTTGAGTTTCAATTACTCCACGCTCACCCCTCAGATTCCATGCCATTTAACGCCCACCGTGTAGCGGCCCTTCATTTATGGAGGGACTCACTGACTTTATCAGCGACCAATACTCGTAAAGTGACAATCAGACCTTCATGGGTGACTTCAATCTCCACTGGGGCTTACCACAAGACTCTTCTGCAAATTTCCTGCCCGCCTTCCTTTCTGCAAACGATCCTATCCAACACTGCATTCATGTGGAGTGGTCTGACCACTTCCTCATCCCATTCTCTCTTCACCTATCACACTCTATAACTCTTGGTCAACCTAAGAGGGCTACCTCCTAGTTCCGTGACACTAAAAATATTGACATCAGTTCCTTCTGTGAATCAGCTTTGCTATCACTTCCAAGGCTAGACCAGAACCTAGATGTTGACAAACTCACCTCCCAATGCCTCAGAGTCCTTGCAGTCGAAATCAATAATGTCCCTCCTCTCCAAAGCAAAAAGAAAAGGCCCACTCCCTCAGCACCCTGGTTCAACAAATCCCTCTATGAAGAAAGGAAGCACCTTAGATTCCTGGAGAAACAATGGAGGCAAGCGCCCTCCATCGATAATTTGGACTCGCTTCGTTCAGCAAGATCCAAGTACCACAAGCACATCTTCCTTGGGAAAGCGTCGCACTTCAGAACCCTCCTTGACTCATCCAAAAAAAACTCTCCCTCTGTCAAGGCTCCCCTCCTGTCTCCTTCAAAACTGGGCAGGTCACCCTTCTGCTTAAAAAACCCACTGCGGATGAGAATGACCTCAACAACTTCCGCTCCATCACTACCCTACCCTTTCTTGTGAATATCACAGAAAGATGTGTAGTGAAACAACTCTTTCGTCATATCAAGGACAATGACCTTCTTGATAATTTTCAGTCTGGCTTCATCCAAAGCTGAAGCACTGAAACAGCCCTTCTACTCGATTTGGGGGGGTCTTGTCTTCTAATTCTCTTTGACCTTTCCGCAGCCTTTGACACAGTCAATCACAACACCCTCCTCAACACTCTCCAACAGTGAATGGGCATGGAGGGCACTGTGCTTAAATGGTTTGCTTCCTTCTTCTCTGATAGATACCAAATGATCAAAATAGTGAACAGTCTTTCATCTCCTTTGGCGGTAGGTCAAGGTGTTCCTCAAGGCTCTATACTTGCACCCACATTGTTCAATCTCTTTTTAGAACCACTGGGAAATCTCCAAAGTAAATCCGGGATCCACTATCATCTCTATGCAGACGACAGACAAATCTACCTCAAGGTTGCCTCCACTCACGATCTCTCCATCCTAAGCTCCCCTCTCGACTCCATTCAAAACTGGATTTCAACTCATCAACTGTTTCTGAATCCCTCCAAAATGAGTTCCCCCTCTTCTCCTCCTCGCTTTCTCCTCCCCTGGTTCAATCATGGATGGATCAGATGAATCTACTTAACAAAAAACCCATCATTGTCAACAGCAAAAAATCCCTTGGTGTCATACTCGACAAATAACTGAATCTAATCTCCCACATCAATTCCATTGCAAAGTCTGCTCGATACCACTGCACCTTCTTTGGGGAATTTGTCGCTTCCTCCCGGAGCAAGACCTAAAAAACCCTGGTCCAACCGCTGGTCCGCTCCAGACTGGACTACTGAAATTCTATTCTTACTGGCCTACCCAAATCCCATCTGTCCCCCCTGATATCTGTTCTCCACTCAGCAGCTTGTTTCATTTTTGGGGCCAAAAGAAGCAACCACATCACACCCATGTTATCCAACCTCCGCTGGCTTCCCATCGAGGCAAGATCTATCTACAAAACTGCCTGTATCACCCACAAAGCCTTGCAGTCCTCCTCTCCTCGCTACCTGGTGAATAAACTGAAACTCTCTGGAGGCTCTAGACCATCACGTAATGCGGAAAACTTTCTGCTTGAACCTCCCACTTTCAAGAAGGAAAGATCGATGGCCCAATCCTTTTCAGGCAACGCGGTGAGAATCTGGAACTCACTTCCGTTTCAGCTCCGGACCACCACCTCCTCCCAGGCCTTCAAAACTGACCTCAAAGTTCTCCTCCTTCGGAGACCCTTCCAAATTTAATTCACGCCCTCTCTATTATCTGAAGGAAGACCTTCTATTATAGAAAATTCTATTCTCCATGACTATGGAAGTGCCTTCCCAGTGTGTTCTTGTGGTTTGAGTGTCTGCCAAGTATTGCAGCTTTATCCTCCTACCTATGTTTGGTACTCTTTTGTAACATGCACACATCACTTTTCTCTTCTAACACACTGTTTGCTACCTCTTACACTTTGTTTGCGTTAGATACTTGCACACGTGCCACCAATGCCTACATAACATTTGTTCTTGTGTTTGAGTGTCTACCATTTATTGCAGTATTATACCTCTGTTGGACTTGGCCCTTCTGGCAGGTTCACTCCTGAACTTTTTGCCTTTAATATTACATATTTATAGTGATGTCTGGTCTTTGCACACTTTGACACTGTGTCCCAGTGTACAGTTCGTACGCTCTCTGAGCATGTGTGTGAGAGTGGCCTGCCCTCCCATAGGAATGCATGGGGAATATGTGTGTCCATGGTGGTTCCTGATGCATGGGGAGTGCAAGGTCGAGTTTGGTATGTGCAAACTCGTGAGATTGAATGCTGCGCGATGATGTGTGAGGCTTTAATGTGTCTAGTGTGGAAGTACCACTTCTAGAAGTTGGCCTGCCTGTGCAGTAAATGTGAATTGACTGTCTGGCTTGTGATTGGCTGGAGCTGGCTGGTGTGCCTGGCTCCAGAAGTCAGGATGGGTCTGCCCCGGTGGTGAATGGAGAGATCTGCATGTTAATGGCAGGGAGGAGTGCACCAGGGACCTGAATAGGGCTGGGCCTTCCCTCCACAATGCTGGCTCCACCCCCTGTAGTGTGTCTGATGTCCCTGGCCTGTCCTGTGAATAGGGAGAGGGGTTGAGCAAAACAAAGTGCTCAAGAACCAGTTGCATCTGGTTCGCCCCTTGCCTGTACTTTTGGAGACAAAGGAAGGCTTGCCTCTCTGGCAGCTGCCCAGCCCCTGGATGCCCTGGTTGCTGGAGGACTTCTTTGGGACCCTTGTTGATTGATTTTGATGTTGCCACGGCTTGTTCAGCCTGTCCAGCAGTCTGGGAGCACTGTGCTGCCTTTCCTTTAATTCCTCCACTGGTGTCTGCAGCAAGCGAAGAGTTAATTGGCACTATCTGTCTGCTCTCCCAGCTCGTGGCCGTGAAGAGACTGGGGAGGCTCATGCCCTTATCACCGCCGCCGGCCCGTGAGCCGCGACGGCACTTTCATGCCGCCTATTTTGGGCTATTACCTGGCAGGTGCCACCCTTTATTATGCCTGATTATCATTATTTTTATTATGTGTGCCCACCCCATTTTTAGGAGCCTTAGCGGGTGCCTACCCCGCTTCTACTTTTACTTTGATATCGAGGGTGCCTACCCCTCGTTTTGCCCCCTTTAAGCGTGATCACCGGGCCAGCCCGAGTCGGAAAAACAGGAAGCCAGGCCCGCGCCGCCTGACTGAGGGCGGGGCCTGCAGTGTCCAACTTCGCTTCCCCCTGCCAGAGGGAAGCCGTGCCGTCCCACTTTGGGCCCTGGGGAAGGGCAGATGGCAGCGCGGGGCTCCCGGAGGTAAAGGGAAGTCCCGCGCCACAGGAAAGGCAGCCGCTAGGAGCAAGGCTCTCAAGAGGGAGAGAGAGCCCTGCCCGCTGCCTAAATGGAGCCGTCGGGGCTCCCGTGAGTGAGGGAGAGACCCGGCAGACCACAAAGAAGAGACCTCGTCCCCCTACCGCAAGGTGAAAGGAGCCACGGTGAAGGAGGAATTCCCCGTGAACAGCCCAGTGAGTCAGAGAAGGGCTGGGGACTCCATGGGTGTGTCTGTGCGAGCCGACTGCGGCACTTGGGGGGCGGATGGTGCTTTTGATCCCAGTGCCGGTGCGTGGCACTAAGATAGAGGGGCCCCGTCTGTCAGCGGGCCGCTCCACCGATTGGGGCATGTTTGTTCAAGGAGCCCAGGTGGCTCCCCCGCCACCCCCATTAGTTTACCGAGCCATGCGTGGCTCCAACAAAGCCCCCATTATTTTCAGAGCCTAGAGGGCTCCCAAAATGCACATTTTTGGGCTCAGAACCTAGAGCTCCAACATTTGACCAGGATTATTTAATAAACCAGAGGGACCCGTGTTCCCTCCAACGCTTTGCCCATTATTTCAAAGAGCCCTGTGTGGCTCTAACATTGGCATATTTGTTCCTATGGGCCATTGAGGGCCCAGGCCGCAGTTTGCTTCACAGCAGCCCAGCAAGTAGTGGGCAGCTGCACCGTTTAGGTTCTTTTCTTTCTAGGGACATGTCTTTGGACTCAGGAGTGAGTCGCACTCCTTCACCCCTACCTTGGCTTTCCACAGCTGCGCAGCACTTAGTGCCAGCTGCAGCGTTTAGGCCCTGTCCTCAGCTGCCAGCAAGCAGTGGTGCAACCTGGACCTTGATGTGAATTATGTGCTAATGCTTTGGGTGTTAGGAAATGTACTGTGTGTAGTATGTTTTGCGCACCCTGTGTTTGATGCCTGTTCTCAGGACACCCCGGCGCCGCACGGCCACCAGCTGCGTGTGTGCACCTCGCCTCGCTGCTGCCCGCAGCCTCATTGACCCTGCCTCGCTGACCCCTGCCCCTCTGCCGTATATGCGTGTGCTGAATAATCTTTTTTGTCTCCTATTTGTTTTATTTGCCTTGTGTAATCTTTTTTGTCTCCTATTTGTTTTATGTGCCTTGTGTTTTGTCACTGCTGTCCACTTGCACGCTGTTGTTGTAGCTTTTGTTATTGTACTTCAGTCCCCCTGTGCCTGCCCGCCCCGCTCTCCGCCGCCGTGCAAGCAGCCACACCCCCTTTGTGTTTTGTCCCCTCCCCGCTCCCGCCTCCCAGCTGCTCCTCCCTCCCTCCCACTTGGCCATAAATGGCGACCTCGCAGCGCAGGTGAGTGTGACCTGTTCTCAGGACACCCCCGCGCCGCACGGCCACCAGCTGCGTGTGTGCACCTCGCCTTGCTGCTGCCCACAGCCTCGTTGAGCCTGCCTCGCTGACCCCTGCCCCTCCGCCGTATTTGCGTGTGCTGAATAATCTTTTTTGTCTCCTATTTGTTTTATTTGCCTTGTGTAATCTTTTTTGTCTCCTATTTGTTTTATTTGCCTTGTGTTTTGTCACTGCTGTCCCCTTGCACGCTGTTGTTGTAGCTTTTGTTATTGTACTTCAGTCCCCCTGTGCCTGCCCGCCCCGCTCCCCGCTTCCCGCCGCTGTGCAAGCGGCCACGCCCCCTTTTCATTTCGTGCCCTCCCCTCTCCCGCCTCCCAGCTGCTCCTCCCTCCCTCCCACTTCGCCATAAATGGCGACCGCGCGTACGCGCAGCGGTCACGCGCCTGTCCGCGCCTGGACCGCGCCCAGCGCCAGGACCCCTGGCCCTCACCGACACAAGACGACCCAACAAACCTACGACGACGCCTCCCTCAACGCACTCAATACCGTCCGGAGGCCCACCGGCTGCCGGGCCACCCCGAAACGCTTCCACGGACCCTTCACCTACACAACCTGCAAGTACACCTACCTCCGAACAGGCACCGCACCCGCCAAGCCAAAGTCCAGCAGCGACCTCAAGTGCATCCTGCTCAACACCCGCTCTGTCCACAGACATGGCGTCGAACTCAGGAACCTGCTCGACACAACCTCACCAGACATCGCCTTCCTTACTGAAACATGGATGAACGCCTCTTCAGCCCCCAACATCGCCATCGCCATCCCGGATGGATACAAGATCATCAGGAGGGACCACGTCAACCAGACCGGGGGAGGAATCGCCATCGTCCACAAGAACACCATCCGCATCACCACCGACGCCGACGACACCTTCACCGCCGCCGAACACCTCCACTTCCAGATTCACACCGACTCAAAGACGACCCTCAGAGGAACCCTCATCTACAGACCCCCAGGAGCGCGCGCACAATTCAGCGAAGACATCACAGACTTCATCCGCCCACACGCCCTCCCCTCCGCCGACTACATCCTCCTAGGGGACCTCAACTTCCACCTGGAGAACCGCAAGGACCGCAGCACCGTCACCCTGCTGGACAACCTCGACAACCTCGGACTCAAGCAACTGGTCAACACCCCCACTCACTACGCCGGCCACACACTTGATCCCGTCTTCTCATCCAGCAAGCACATCGCCTTCAGCCACTCCACCGGACTTCACTGGACCGACCACAGCTGCGTCCACTTCAGCTTAAAAAAAAAACACCATCCACCACCACCCGCAACAGATCCCTCAAAGAAGCTGGAGCAAGATCACCGCCGATCAGCTCACCACCTCCCTCAGCCAAAACCCACTGGCCGGCACACTGGACCCCAACGAAGCAGCCCGCAACTTCACGCAGTGGCTGACCACCTACGCCGATGACCTCGCACCACTGAAGAACCCTCCCAGCAAACCCAGAAGCAAGAAGGCCCCCTGGTTCACCGACGAACTCAAGGACTCCAAGAAAACCTGCTGCACCCTCGAGAAAGCCTGGCTCCTCGACCGGACCACTGACAACATGACCGCCCTCAAACACGCGACCCGCAAGCACCACCAGCTCATCCGCACCACCAAGAAGAAATCACTAAAGGATCGACTGGACAACAACGCCCACGACAGCAAGGAACTCTTCAGCATCGTCAAGGAGTTCTCCAACCCCAGCACCGGCAACATCGACATCACCTCTTCACAAGATCTCTGCGACTCCCTCGCCTCATTCTTCCACCGCAAGATTGCCGACATCCACAACTGCTTCGGCGCACCATCCACGCATGCAACCGACGAACCAACGCACCCCACCGCCACCCTCCGCACCTGGACCACGGTGACCACCGAAGACACAGCCCGCACGATAAACACCATCCACTCCGGATCCCCGACTGACCCCTACCCCCACCATGTCTTCAACAAGGCCGACTCCACCATCGCACCCCAACTCCGAGACGTCATCATCACCTCCTTCAACACCGCCACCTTCCCGGAGAGCTTGAAGCACGCCGAGCTCAGCGCCCTACTGAAGAAACCATTTACAACAAGGGGTGGTGAGGGACAGAGTCTCTGAATTAAGCAGAAAGCTCTCACCCAGTCAAGAGATCAGGGCTAGATCCAACACCGTTTTTTAGCTCACTGCACCATCCCAGTTTCAGAACCTGGCTGTATGCAAATTAGTCTGTTCCTGTCCCAGTGCATGATGGGAACAGGGCAAACCAAACTACAAAAGCCAATTCTTACACTGGGAAGGAAACAAGCTCCCGGGGACCGGTTTCTGGCATTACAGCCGTCTTCGGCCCGGTTTGCTTGAATCCTGATGGTGCAATGAGCAAGGGTCTCACATCTGAGAATACCCTTCCACGCTTAGGGTGGACAAAAATATTTACAACAAGGGGTGGTGAGGGACAGAGTCTCTGAATTAAGCAGAAAGCTCTCACCCAGTCAAGAGATCAGGGCTAGATCCAACACCGTTTTTTAGCTCACTGCACCATCCCAGTTTCAGAACCTGGCTGTATGCAAATTAGTCTGTTCCTGTCCCAGTGCATGATGGGAACAGGGCAAACCAAACTACAAAAGCCAATTCTTACACTGGGAAGGAAACAAGCTCCCGGGGACCGGTTTCTGGCATTACAGCCGTCTTCGGCCCGGTTTGCTTGAATCCTGATGGTGCAATGAGCAAGGGTCTCACATCTGAGAATACCCTTCCACGCTTAGGGTGGACAAAAATATTTACAACAAGGGGTGGTGAGGGACAGAGTCTCTGAATTAAGCAGAAAGCTCTCACCCAGTCAAGAGATCAGGGCTAGATCCAACACCGTTTTTTAGCTCACTGCACCATCCCAGTTTCAGAACCTGGCTGTATGCAAATTAGTCTGTTCCTGTCCCAGTGCATGATGGGAACAGGGCAAACCAAACTACAAAAGCCAATTCTTACACTGGGAAGGAAACAAGCTCCCGGGGACCGGTTTCTGGCATTACAGCCGTCTTCGGCCCGGTTTGCTTGAATCCTGATGGTGCAATGAGCAAGGGTCTCACATCTGAGAATACCCTTCCACGCTTAGGGTGGACAAAAATATTTACAACAAGGGGTGGTGAGGGACAGAGTCTCTGAATAAAGCAGAAAGCTCTCACCCAGTCAAGAGATCAGGGCTAGATCCAACACCGTTTTTTAGCTCACTGCACCATCCCAGTTTCAGAACCTGGCTGTATGCAAATTAGTCTGTTCCTGTCCCAGTGCATGATGGGAACAGGGCAAACCAAACTACAAAAGCCAATTCTTACACTGGGAAGGAAACAAGCTCCCGGGGACCGGTTTCTGGCATTACAGCCGTCTTCGGCCCGGTTTGCTTGAATCCTGATGGTGCAATGAGCAAGGGTCTCACATCTGAGAATACCCTTCCACGCTTAGGGTGGACAAAAATATTTACAACAAGGGGTGGTGAGGGACAGAGTCTCTGAATTAAGCAGAAAGCTCTCACCCAGTCAAGAGATCAGGGCTAGATCCAACACCGTTTTTTAGCTCACTGCACCATCCCAGTTTCAGAACCTGGCTGTATGCAAATTAGTCTGTTCCTGTCCCAGTGCATGATGGGAACAGGGCAAACCAAACTAAAAAAGCCAATTCTTACACTGGGAAGGAAACAAGCTCCCGGGGACCGGTTTCTGGCATTACAGCCGTCTTCGGCCCGGTTTGCTTGAATCCTGATGGTGCAATGAGCAAGGGTCTCACATCTGAGAATACCCCCTTTTGTAAATCGATTTTGGCCACTATAGGTGTGGAAGGGTATACTCAGACATGAGTCCCTTTCTCACTGCTCCATCAGGATTCAAGCAAGCCGGGCCGAAGACGGCTGAAATGCCAGAAACCGGTCCCCGGTAGCTTGTCTCCTTTCCGGTAAAGAATTGGCTTGGTAGTTTAGTCTGCCCTGTTCCCATGATGCACTGGGCCAGGGACAGACTGATTTGCATATAGCCAGGTTCTGAGCTGGGATGGGGCAGTGAGATAAATAACGGTGATGGATCAAGCCCTGATCTTTGGACTGGGTAAGAGTGGTCTGCTCAATTCAGACACTCTGTTCATCACCACCCCCTTTTGTAAATCGATTTTGGCCACTATAGGTGTGGCAGGGTATACTCAGACATGAGTCCCTTTCTCACTGCTCCATCAGGATTCAAGCAAGCCGGGCCGAAGACGGCTGAAATGCCAGAAACCGGTCCCCGGTAGCTTGTCTCCTTTCCGGTAAAGAATTGGCTTGGTAGTTTAGTCTGCCCTGTTCCCATGATGCACTGGGCCAGGGACAGACTGATTTGCATATAGCCAGGTTCTGAGCTGGGATGGGGCAGTGAGATAAATAACGGTGATGGATCAAGCCCTGATCTTTGGACTGGGTAAGAGTGGTCTGCTCAATTCAGACACTCTGTTCATCACCACCCCCTTTTGTAAATCGATTTTGGCCACTATAGGTGTGGCAGGGTATACTCAGACATGAGTCCCTTTCTCACTGCTGCATCAGGATTCAAGCAAGCCGGGCCGAAGACGGCTGAAATGCCAGAAACCGGTCCCCGGTAGCTTGTCTCCTTTCCGGTAAAGAATTGGCTTGGTAGTTTAGTCTGCCCTGTTCCCATGATGCACTGGGCCAGGGACAGACTGATTTGCATATAGCCAGGTTCTGAGCTGGGATGGGGCAGTGAGATAAATAACGGTGATGGATCAAGCCCTGATCTTTGGACTGGGTAAGAGTGGTCTGCTCAATTCAGACACTCTGTTCATCACCACCCCCTTTTGTAAATCGATTTTGGCCACTATAGGTGTGGCAGGGTATACTCAGACATGAGTCCCTTTCTCACTGCTCCATCAGGATTCAAGCAAGCCGGGCCGAAGACGGCTGAAATGCCAGAAACCGGTCCCCGGTAGCTTGTCTCCTTTCCGGTAAAGAATTGGCTTGGTAGTTTAGTCTGCCCTGTTCCCATGATGCACTGGGCCAGGGACAGACTGATTTGCATATAGCCAGGTTCTGAGCTGGGATGGGGCAGTGAGATAAATAACGGTGATGGATCAAGCCCTGATCTTTGGACTGGGTAAGAGTGGTCTGCTCAATTCAGACACTCTGTTCATCACCACCCCCTTTTGTAAATCGATTTTGGCCACTATAGGTGTGGCAGGGTATACTCAGACATGAGTCCCTTTCTCACTGCTCCATCAGGATTCAAGCAAGCCGGGCCGAAGACGGCTGAAATGCCAGAAACTGGTCCCTGGTAGCTTGTCTCCTTTCCGGTAAAGAATTGGCTTGGTAGTTTAGTCTGCCCTGTTCCCATGATGCACTGGGCCAGGGACAGACTGATTTGCATATAGCCAGGTTCTGAGCTGGGATGGGGCAGTGAGATAAATAACGGTGATGGATCAAGCCCTGATCTTTGGACTGGGTAAGAGTGGTCTGCTCAATTCAGACACTCTGTTCATCACCACCCCCTTTTGTAAATCGATTACTGAAGAAACCAACAGCGGACCCCACCGACCTCAAAAACTTCCCCCCCATCTCACTCCTCCCTTTTCCTGCCAAAGTCATAGAGAAGATCGCCAACAGACAACTTGCCGCCTTCCTCGAGACGAATGGATCCCTCGACCCCTCGCAGTCCGGTTTCAGAGCCAACCACAGCACCGAGACCGCCCTCATCACAGCCACCGACGACATCCGAGCCCTGCTCGACAACGGGGAAACAGCGGCACTCATCCTCCTGGACCTCTCTGCAGCGTTCAACACTGTCTGCCACCGCACCCTAGTCCAACGCCTCAGCAACACCGGCATCCAAGAGAAGGCACTGAAGTGGATCATCTCATTCCTGGCCGGAAGAACACATAGAGTCCGCCTCCCCCCGTTTCGATCCGAGGCCACTGAAGTCATCTGCGGCGTCCCACAAGGATGATCACTCAGCCCCACCCTCTTCAACGTCTACATGAGACCTCTCGCCACCATCGCACGCCAACACAACCTCAACATCATCTCCTACGCCGACGGCACCCAGCTGATCCTCTCCCTCTCCAGAGACCCCGACACCGCCAGAACCAGCCTCCACGAAGGGATGAAAGACGTCGCCGAGTGGATGAAGAACAGCTGCCTGAAACTGAACTCAGACAAGACGGAAGTCCTCATCCTGGGACCATCACCCTCCGCCTGGGACGACTCCTGGTGGCCCCCAGCCCTGGGCACCGCCCCCAAGCCTACAGACCATGCACGCAACCTGGGATTCATCCTGGACTATTCCCTCTCGATGACCAGACAAGTCAATGCCGTCTCCTCTTCATGCTTTCACACCCTCCGCATGCTCCGCAAGATCTTCCGATGGATCCCGACCGAAACCAGGAAGACGATCACCCAGGCCCTCGTCACCAGCCAACTGGACTACAGAAACACCCTCTACGCCGGAACCACAGCCAAGCTACAGAAAAGACTCCAGCGCATCCAGAACGTCTCCGCCCGACTCATCCTGGACATCCCCCGACGCAACCACATCTCCGGCCACCTGAGGGACCTGCACTGGCTCCCCGTCAACAAGAGGATCACGTTCAGGCTCCTCACCCACTCACACAAGTCTCTCCACGACCTGGGCCCCAAGTACCTCAACGACCGCCTGACCTTCCACACACCCACCCGCCAGCTACGGTCTGCTACCCTCGCCCTCGCCGCCGTACCGCGCATCCAAAGAACCACTGCCGGAGGCAGATCCTTCTCCTACCTGGCGGCCAAGACATGGAACACCCTCCCCATCCACTTCCGGCTGACCCAGGACCACCTCTTCTTCAGGAAGCAACTGAAGACCTGGCTGTTCGAGCAGTAGCGAACTCCTTCTCCAAGCGCCTTGAGACCCTCCCGGGTGAGTAGCGCGCTATACAAGTGTCATGATTGATTGATTGATGCCTGTAGATATGATGTATGCATAGGAGGGTGTTTTACCTGTGCAGGTTATGTTAGGAAGATTGTACTTCCCTGTGTGATTTATGCCCCTAGTGTAAGGTTTTACTTAGGTGGTGAGGGTCTAATGTAGTTAGACTGGTGGGATACTGTGTATGATGGATTTCATGGCACAGACTGTTGCAAGTGCAGTGATTATCAGTGTTTACTGACTCTACGTTCCATGACCTATTTTTACTTGTATGTTTTAGTTCACCTTTACCAAGTTCACTTTGTGATGATCCTGACAATGGTCCATGTGGCCCTGTCAGGTGTACATAATCCCTTGTAAATATTGCCCAGTGCCAATTGGCACAGTGTACATAATGTGATTATTATTCTAATGTGTTTTGAGAATACAAAGGCTATTTTTTGATATAACCTTGTGTGGAGTTCCTTTTGTAGGGGGCATGGGATGTTGTTGCTGTTGGGTGCATGCGCAAATGCTTTACACATCGCCTCCAGGATAAGCCTGACTGCTCGTGCCAAGCTACCAAGGTGGTGAGCAGGGGTTATCTTTGACGTGTAACTTCCTTGCCCTGACTAGAGTGATGGTTTCTGCCTGGCTTTGGCGCAAGCCTTAGCCAACCAGAAATCCCATTTCTAACAACCTCTACTTGTACTTTGTATGCCTTTGTAACTTGCACACATGCCATGTTTTCCCCCTGTAATGTACCGTTTAAACACCTCTTGTTATTTTGTTTGCTCACATTTGTCACTTTGGTCTCATGTAACTTAACGTTTGCTTTTGTAATTTGTTCACTTGTAATTTTCTCCTCATGTATCATTACTGTTCTATTGTGAAGCGCTCGGACACCTTCGGGTAAAGTCTGTGCTATATAAAAACGCATAAATAAATAAATAAGACATTTATTGAAAGGTGCTGTATTGGTTCATCAGCACATACCCATTCTGGCATGTTTACTTATCCCACAGAAAATAAGCACAATTTTGTAGACTAGCAAAAGTTGATATATACATGTTTATGTTGAAGCCGCACACCTTCAAACTTGTGAGGGTATTTGAAGCAGTTGTATCTTACTTGACATAGACATTTGGCAATAAAGAAAATTAGTGCAGGTTAGTGACATCTAGTAAAGTTCAAAAGGACTGCAGTCTTATTAAAGACGTCATGCTGTTTCTTCTGACTCAAGAAGGACAGTAATTCATTGTGGTACTGCAGCTGTGTGACAGGCCAGACTTATTGACTTTGCCACTGTTTCTTATCAGTGGAGTCCCAAGCTGCGATGTTTGTGACACATGCACTAACTGAGGCTGCTGCAGGAAATCCACCTCCTGTACACCTGAAGTTGAGCTTCCTTTGTGGGCTGTGCATTTTTCACCTAAATCCAGCCACATCACACCCCACCTGAGAGACCTGCACTGGCTCCTGGTCAACAAGAGGATAACCTTCAAGCTCCTCACCATACGCACACAAGGCACTCCACAACACCGGACCAACGTACATCAACAGACGACTCAGCTTCTACACCCCCACCCGCCAGCTCCGCTCCGCCGACCTTGCCCTCGCTACAGTCCCCCACTTCCGAAGAGCGACCTCAGGTGGCAGATCGTTCTACCACCTCACAGCAAAGACCTGGAACACCCTCCCCATCCACCCACGACAGACCCAAGACGTGCTGACCTTCAGAACACTCCTCAAGACCTGGCTTTTCGAGCAGTAGCCCAGCGCCTTGAGACCCTCACGGGTGAGTAGTGCGCTTTACAAATGATATGATTGATTGATTGATTGATGCCTGCAAAGTGTTTGACAAGCAGAGGCAACAGTTTGATTGTCAGGGCTGGCAAGAATTACAAGATGTGATTGCAGCACTCACTGACAGCTGAAGGTCTGTCAGGATACAACCAGCGAGACGAGACGTATCCGTGGGACGGAATATCTTTGAAATTAAAAGAAACCATCGAGTTTTATAATTCTGCACCAGGACGCTAGTGGCGATACAGAAGCATAGTGAAACCACGGGGAAGGAGGTGTCTCAAACTATTTAAGGAACCTATATGATAAATTAGAGATTGAGGCAAACCGAAAGACTCAACTAGCGGTCAGTAGGAGCCAAAAAGACTAAAGATCTGCAAATTCAGTCTCTGTCTACAAAAGGGAAAAGATTCCATTTCATACTGAATAAATAAGATTAATTGATGATGGAATGTGAGAAGCTTTAAATACAAAGAACTACACCACAGAACCTAGAGAAAGGAAATGGTCGGTTGAACCTGATGACTCCAAACAAAAATAGTGTCCTGGTGAAGGTGTGACCATATCCACGGGCTACAACACCGAACCGCGTCGACGCACTTTTTTGTACAGAATTCAAAAAAACCTAGGGGATCCTAGAGATATAGCATTGAAAAATACTCGAAATCCCCATGCATTTATGTGAAGGTTATTGAATCAATCAATCTGTAGCAATATCAAGTGCTCTATTGAAACTAGGGGGATATGTTGTATGTTCTGTCTCATTGACTGATGATATATCGTATGATTATTTTTGTGGATTGAAATTAATGTACTTTGCTTTCAATTTTTAAATGTGTTATATATATGTATTGTCTTTTTGAATATGTTATACATACGTAATTGTATTATGGTTTGTTTTTAAACATTGTTTTTTTATATTATGAGATGTCTCTAATTAGATGTAGTCAGTAGTTTTCGACAGAATCCTTACTGATTTTTTAACAAGTATATATTTTAAATAAAAAAGACTGTAATACGTTATGTTCTAGTCTGTGACCAGTGATTCAGACGAGTTATTCAGTGTGTGCGGTGAGTGAGTGAGAATAGAGTACGACACTCTGGAAGTAGCTCCCTTGTCTACGAACCTTTCCAGGGATAGCCCTTTGACTTTTAAGGATACAACAGCAGCCAGAGATGAAATGAGCAATAGGAGCAGGACTGGCAGTGATTAGAAACTGGAGAAACTGCAGACATTGGTAGCAATATCAGGGCAGCAGCAGGACTGCAGAATGTTGTAATATGCATTACAGCAGTGACAGAGTAAGAGTAACATTTGCTGGACTTTCAGATTATCAAAGAAGTATTACTAACAGCACTGACAGTGTAACACGAGGAGTGTAAGAGGCTGACAACAAGTATACTGACCAGAAATGATACCTGAATGCTCACACATTCACTTACTTATGCATGCCTTAACTAATTTGGGGAATTAAGCACCTGCTTCAGAGAACTGTAAGTGTAACCGAAGTGCTATCACTGACCAATTGTTCTGTGAGGGAGGGAATCTTGTACAACGATTGCCTTGCTGTAAATGTTTCAAGAGGAGGGCAAGCTTTTAGTGCTGCTACCTAGTTGCTCGGATAAGAAACTACTTTGAAAAAATGAAAAGACAAGAGGCATTTGGCAAAACAGGAACAAGTTGGTTTAATTAAATGCAGTGACCAAGAGAGCATCAGCAGAGTTGGGTCTGAAGACAGTCTCAATACACAGAGGTTTTGGCTGGTAATATATACGAATCTTGAGGTATAATAAAATGATTCCACATTCTTGTAAACATGTAGATCCAGGCCTAGTCATGCACCATAAATACAACCATATGATAAGGGCAACACAGGTGGCTCTCGACCTCACGGAGAGCTAGTGTGAACCTGTGTGTAAGTGTCCAGATGTCTGGTATGAGGAGCACGTGTTTACAGTGTGTGGTGTGCATGCTGTGTTCTGATTTTCTGAGTGTACCTAACTACATGTGGCATCTGACTTTGTGGTATTTTGGGAATGCGCGCCTTTGGCCATACATGTTTTATTGGGGCCAATCTTCTTGAACCAGTTTGTGGTATAACTGCCCATCTGTGGGATCAATCAGGGGTTTCCCTGTTTGTGCGTTTGTCTGTTGGCTAAGTGTAACCTCACCTATGACATTTCAATAGGTAGGGCTGGGTCGCAGGGCCTGACTCGCCATGTGTCTCTGACTCTGGGTTGATGGGGAGGTCTTATTTTGTAAATTTGACAGCAATGATACAAGTTTGTTATTACGTGTACATAAAACAAGGCAGTCATTGATATCATATTTACTGACATTCTTGTTATTATGTGTACATTTGTTATAGCGTGCATCATCATTATAATCGTATTGACATTGCTATGCTTGCATAGATTATGGCGTGCATTGACATTTCATTTAATGGCATTGACGTTGCTATGCATGAATATATCCTTGCGTACATTGACATCGCATTCACCAATATTAATATTCCCCCTTCTAGTGGAATTTTCAACTACATCATTTTTCTCATATGTTAGGATTGTCACATTATTCAAGGCCGTGTGTGTTTCTGTAATGTCTGCTATAATTTCTCTAGCTATTTGCATACTACCTAATTTGAGGACTGTTTTTACAGCAGGCAACCCCCATTTCTAGGAAACCACACAATACTAGTACAAAAACGATAACTAGAAGCAATGATGTGAACAGTTTGGTCACCCATAGTGGGAGCCAGGAAAAAATATTATGAAACCAGTCATGCTCTGGGGCACTGCCCAACGTCTTCATGTCAGCTTGTATATGATGCAGTTCTGGGATCAAAAGAGGGAGAGTTCTGTTTTCAAATTTATTTCCAGGAATAAAGATACAACAGGAAGCACCAGCCTTGGCACACACAATAACCTCCATTGCGGTCATCAAGTCCAATACATACCGATGTTGCATCACCATGAAGTGTATGTCTCTTAGTTTTTCCTCGATAGCATTTAGGCCAAGCCCAGTGTTGCTGGTCGTCTTCCGCATTTCCAACGTGGTTATTCATAACCAGAGAGAGTTCCCCTTTGTGTGCAAGGTGAAGAAGGGTATGGACCTTAAAGGTAGTTTTTTTCTCCTAAATCCTATTGAACTTCACTCACACACACTGCACTGATAATTCCATCACCCAAGCACCCAAGCATTTGATATCCATTCTTGAGACCTATAACTAGGTGATCTAATGGTCTCTCTTAATTTTGCTTCTACTTCCTCCTGTCGTGATTTCCGTTGCCTGGTCAAAATCCGATCCACATGACCTCCCACTGTTATCTAGGGGGTAGTGGTAGGAAGGAAGGATATCCAAATGATGACACTGACCTCTCTTGGTACTTGATGGAAATCCGACCATTTCGCGAAGGTATTTTCCTCATGCTTTGTTGTATACTGTCTGGGTGTTTACAATCTTGTGTGATTTGATAACTTAGTTCTTGCTCCTTCTCATAGACCACCAGATTTTTTTGTTGTTGCTATTAGTTGTATTGGGGATTAAATCTGTGGCTTGGTCGTGAAACTTTCCATAGGACCCTTTCTCCTTTTGGACTTGTAGTGAATGTTCTTGTGCAGCTGATGGCTGCGGGTACATGGTTATAAACACTTGTTTTCTATACAAGTTGGACAGTTAACTAGTGATTGAGTTCTCAAGCTGATGCACTAGACTCCTTTTTACCAGAGCAGACATATACTAGGGACACACTTTTTCTTGACAAGGCAGAGTTCAGCGGTCTAGCATATGATGATTCTACTTATCAAACTATACTAGACAATACACCGAGCATATTAGACAGTGTTGTTAGCTCTGGAGGTCCCAATGTAGATGATTGGGGTAAGGTCATGATTTTGAAGAAAACTCATTCTCGCACTGTGATACACGGTGCTATAATGGCTGAGTATCTGCGAAGCAATTGTGTCCCCCCAGGTCTGATTGTTACCAACACACCCGGCCGACTATTCCTTCAGGACAAAGCCTTTCTCAAAGACTGGTCCTTAATAGCCTGGCTCTGCATGCACGATTGGCTAATCCTGATAATTAGTACTGTAAAACGGATAGCCGATGTCATTCTTATAGAGATACAGGTGATGGAGGCACAAATCAAAACCACCATCACTAGTACCCTCTTTAAAAAGAACCAGGAGGAATCAAACAAATCAACCAAAAAATGTAAAGATTCAATACTCATATCTAAAATTGTGAAATTTTAGAAAGATCTGGCTAAATTCAAACATGAGGTGGTTTACCCTTACACCAGCGACAACTATACCCCTCCAGAGTTCAATAAGAAAGGAAGGAGATATGGCTCCACATACTCGGGCAGCAGCTCCGAAGACATCCTTAGTGACTCTGAACTTCCCGATACCAACTGGCAACAGTTCAGAGGTCAAGGGAGAAGAGCAACTTGTAGAGGACTGACTGCACCTCATTTCCAACAATGGTGGCCTCCAACACCATGGGGATTCCCGCCACAACAGTTCCAACCACCAGGAGCGCCTTTCAAGATATACCCACAAGACTTTAATAACCAGTCTTTTTTAGGGTCAGGCCCAGGCAGATTCAGAGGCAGAAGAAGGAATGGGAAAACACAAGGGCATTGGAATCAACCACCGCCAGTGCCTCAGCAAATACGCACGAGCAGCAAATTCAAGCAGAACCAGTAACAATCAGGGACGAGCAAAGAAGCGACTTGATAGTGAATCTGAGCAAGAAAATCTTGACCACAGAGGAAGAAGAGGTCCTCAATAAAGTCCTTGGTTTTGATGGAGACGATTTTCTAGTACAATGTGAGCATGCAAGATTTTTGCGCAAGATACGTTTACACTACTTTTTCAAAGATAGAGACCGGACACAGCCCTCGACATATACGGGAAATACCGGGCTGAAGGAGTGGTCTAATTTCAACACTCCATTACAAAGTGTACCACCACATGTACTTACATTCGAGAGAGCGGTGCAAGAAGAAATAACCGACCTATGTATCAACAAAAGAAGAAATTACTGCCAAGAAAGAGCAAGCTGCTCTACGAGCACTCACAAAGGACCGTGAAATAACAATTAAGCCCGCAGATAAAGGCGGTGCAATTGTGATACTGGATACTGAGGCCTATCGAGTCAAGTGCTTGAGACATGTCGGCGACAGGAGATTTTACCGTCCACTCAAAGATGACCCCACAGAGAGAATCAGTAAAGCCATCATTGAAATATCGGAAGAAGCCTACAATGAGGGACTGATCACAATGCAAGAAACAGCATTCCTCCAAACTACTCACCCTGTGATGCCGTACTTTTACACTTTACCCAAAGTACATAAGATCCAAAGACCACCAGGGAGACCCATAATATCAGGGATAGGCTCTCTTTTAGAGACATTATCTACTTTTGTAGATTTCTTCTTGAGGCCAATAATAAAGTGGATGCCCACATATCTTCAGGATACAAAAGATGTTCTGCGCCTTTTACCTACGGTGCAATTCGACTCAGAGCAAGACTTGGTGGTCTCCTTCGATGTCGAATCATTGTATACATCTATCCCCCAAGATGAGATGTTGGACGCAATTGCATCTTTCCTGAATGATACTCACCTGGACTCCATCACACCGGTCCATTTTATCATGACCCTGGCCCATCATGCTATGAAAGACAATTCTTTCAAGATTGAAGGAACAATCTACCTTCAAGTCCCTGCCACGAGCATGGGGAGCGTTTTTGCACCGAGTTTGGCGAATTTATACATCCACAATTTCAAATAAGAGCATGTGTTGAATAACAATAATCCCTTCCATGAGTCGATCAGACTATGGAAGCGATATATCGATGACATTTTCGTTGTGTGGCGTGGACACCTAGAATCGCTGGTACAGTTCCAACACTGGCACAATACGCGGAATAACTTTTTGGGATTCACACTAGAGGCACATAAAACCAGAATAGCTTTCCTCGACCTATCCATTTTTGTAACACAAAAAGGATTGGAAAGCAAACTTTATCGGAAACCAATGGCCCGGAATTCCATCCTGAGGTATGACAGCCAGCATCCGAAGGCCCTGCGTGACAACTTGCCATTTGGCCAATTTTTACGAGTAAGAAGGAATTGTTCTACTCCCGAACAATACAGACAACATGCCCGGAATCTATCTAATCAGTTGACAGAGATGAAGTACCCGAAAAAACTCATCAAACGAGCATACAAACACGCTACAAACAACTGCAGAGAGGCATTATTAGAAAAACAGGTTGAGAAACGGCCCCTGGGGCGTTTGATCTTTGTCAATACGTTCAGCACGTTGACCTATGGCATCCAGAAGTGTATTTGCAAGAATTAGCGACTTCTGAACAGTTGCAGAGACAAAATTCCACTGCAGCTGTTCGCTTTCAAAAGAGGGCACAATCTACTTGATAAATTGGTACATACACAACCAAAAGAGCAAGGACCAAGAAAAGTTGGTACACTTTGGGATTTACCTGCAGTTCAGGGCCACTTTCCCTGCAGAGCCTGTGCAATCTGGCTACAAACTGAAAATTCAAAAACAGTCGATATCGGCACGAGAAGACCATGGATACAGAAAACGTGTTCTAATTGTAACAGCTATAATTTGATCTATTTGATACAGTGCCCCTGCAAATACCAATATGTAGGGATGACGACTCGCAAAGTTAAACTGAGGATGCTGGAACACAAAAGCACATTTAGATGTAAAAAAAACAACACTAAACAAACAAAGCATTTCACCGAACTTGACTACCAGGCGGATGTATTCACATTAACGGTTTTAGAAAAACCTTACATACCACCTCATGTGAGTGATAAAACCAGATTTCCCTTTAATAAGGGACAAAAATGGCTGTTTAAACTGCACAGTGACACCAAGAGCCTTAACAATGGCATACCCTGGACTGCCTTATGAGACTGCGGGGAAGACAAGAGTCAGGCAGGGTTCGCCAGTAGCCATGATCACCCACTAAGATTTAACCATAGTATGAAGTTTGTGGTACGGCTCAATGGCTACACATTTATAATCAGAAACATATATAGCACCTGCTTTTTAATTTTTCCATAGGTCTTAGAGAGGCTATATAGCTTTCTCTAGTGAACCCATCCTTTAGTTTACAAGTATCATTATATCTCTACACTGTTTAAGTTTTATATACAAAAAGATGCTATTACAGAAGAAGTAAACAAAAAAGAATGAGAACTATGCTCGCAAAAAAGAGGCTGTAAGTCTAGCTCTTTATTATTATCTTTGTGAGCATTTATATCGAACTACCACTTCCGTCTGTAGTCGACTTGCCATTTTCATGATTCTATTACAGGACCGGAGGCTTCAGATTATGCTTCTCTTATCTTTACTGCAAAACACAGCAGCCAATGAAAATGCATATTTTCTTGTATAAACAGTATAAACAACTACATTGCCCATGATGCACACATATTAGCCACGCCTCCATAGTCCATAAGAACCCTCTGCGTGGTCCCATCATCTTCTTTCTTTGCTGCTCACAGAAAGAGTTAAGTGCACCATTTCATGATTCCCTCACTTTGCTTTGCATGAGGATTTCATTGTCTGGTTATTTAATGCTATTTGGGTGTTTATGGTGCCAATTGCGTCTTGGAGGTTTGGGTCACAAGTTTTTAACTGATCTAAGAGTGAGAGCTCACTTGTTTGGTTTACCCGACCTCCGGTGTCCTTGGTGTATGCCCGATCTCATTACGGCTGCTTGGAACATTTCTGCTCATGTACGACGCTTGCTCGCATCTAGATCTTCGGTCTTTGACCGGGTGGCAGCGGTGGCCATTCCCTCCACAGAACCTTTCTCCCGGGCAAGTTTTGGTTGTCCCCGTAGTTGCGCTCCGAGCGCCGGTGTCTGGGCTCCCTGATACGCCCTCCCACGCTGTGAGCGCCGGATGGCTCCCGTCTGACATGCGCTTCCAACCACGCGCAATTGGGCTGGTTTTTTGGCGGATTTGGGCAGCGTGTCTCAGCGCGGTATTTCCAAGGCTTATCTTGAACTTGGTTCGCCGCTCTACTAAAAATCGCCTGCTGGGTTGTAAAATTCTGGCCAACAGAGAGTGTGCACACGCTCTATATATATCTTAACTGGCCCAGGTCCCTGACCTATGCTTACAGCTTTGCTGGGGGGTTTGATAACTTTAGAGAAGTATCTTGTGCTAGCATGCTGTGGGCTGACCCCCCCCCATTACCCCTCCTGGTGGTTGTGAGCCTGGTAGTTGGTACCCGTCCAGTTCATTTATACCAGCTCATTTCATCTATTATCATGGAAGACTGGGATAAATACCCCAATGAGCATGAAGAGGAGGAGGAGGTTTATGACGGGAAGCAGGAGGCTGTCTTAGAAGATAACTTAGTTGAAGCCCTGGACGCATCGGTCCAATCTTCTGTCAATAGGACTATGTAGACCACGTTTCCTCAAACCCTCCAAAAGGCGCTGGCTACGGCCCTGCGACCTAACAGGAAACAACTAGAAAGTTTCGCTAAGCGCCATGGCTATGACAAGCACCCTCAGAAGAGGAAGTCAGACGCTTCCACGTCAGGTGAGGGCTCGGTTCCATCAAAGCAATGGCCACATGCCCAGGCATTGTCAACGCTGCCTGCCAGTGGGGCAAGCAACCATTCTTATTCAGGGGTCATGGCGAAGGCCAAGAAGAGAGTCCATACGGACACGGACTCTACCACCACGGGCACGGACACCGACACCGACACTTCCGAGAAGCTTCCTCCTCCTACAAAGAAAGCAAAAGTTACCCTTCCGTCGACTTCCGAACCTCCCAATACCCCTTTCACGTTCGACCCTGCAGATATCATGCATCCCCGTTCCTCAGATTGGACCCCGCCTCCTGGGGCCTCTGACTACTTGCATGATAATCTTAGGAGAGGTTTTTCCAGAGAAGTGCGCAATCGACTGCGGTCGGAATGCCCACGGCCGGAACTGCCAGACAAGGTGGCAGAAACCCCCGAAATAGATGCAAGTCTCCTAACATTTTTGAAAAAATTTTCCAAGGGTTCCAAACATGGCATCGACCGCGCCTGGCGCGCCTGCCAAGATAAAATGCTAGATGTTGTGTGACCTTTAGCCAACATTATGGAGATGGCCTTGGCGGCCAAGGAGGGTGCTACTCAGGTAGACCCGGATATTCTAGCAGGCTGGACCCACCGAGCCATATGCCCCATTGGCAATGCTAATTGTGCGATCTCAGCGGAACTACGCAAATCGCTTCTCCTCAGGATGGATAGTAACCTCACGGAATTGGCAGACGCCGAACCTGGTCCCTTGGCCGGTGGACACCTCTTCAGTGAGCGTTTTGTGAAAGATGTCTCAAAATACGTAGGCACTTTTACTTCATTGGACAAAGCGCAGGCTGGAATAAAGAGAGTTTTCCAGCCAGGTGTTCTTAACCGGGCCGGACGAGGCAGGGGCCGCTCGTCAGGCCGCGGCTTCCAACAAGGCTCCCAGAGAGGCGACTTCGGTCGCGGTAGGGGGGGGGGTGGGATTCCACACATGGTGGTACCTTTTACCTTTCCCGCAGAAGATTCTAGAAGGGACGGTTCCTAGATGGCAACAACAGGGCAAACTTCAAAGCCCAGCATTCGGCAGGTGAGTGTTATAGATCACTCTCATCTTCCCTTGTGGGGTCGTACTCAGCACTGTTTCTACAATGGCAACGGCTGACTCAGGACGCGTGGGTGTTGCAAACCATCAAAAGTTTTCACTTAGAATTTTATTCTCCTCCTTTTCAGCACGATCTCCCCGCAGATCTCCAATTTTCCCTACAAGATCGCAGTTTTATAACCAAAGAAATTGCAGAGTTGCTGCAGAAGCACGCAATAGCGCCGTGCAACGAGGGGCCTCACAGCTTTTGCAGCAACGTCTTTATTGTGCAGAAGAAAGGGGGTGGGAACAGACTTGTTCTGAACCTCAAAGACTTCAACCAGTTTCTCACCTACAACCACTTCAAGATGGAGCGGATCCATCTGTTAGCAGACTTGTTGCAAGAAAGGAATTGGCTGGTCAGGTTGGACCTCAAGGATGCCTACCTCTCCAATCCGATCTTCCAGCCACACCGTCGCTTCCTCCAATTCCGGTGGGACGGTCAGTGGTACGAATATTTGGCCCTTCCCTTCGGGCTTTCATCGGCTCCTTGGTGTTTCACCAAAGTGATGAAGCCAGTGGTCGCATATGTACAGGATAGAGGGGTGAGGCTGATAATCTATCTAGACGACATTCTGATCATGGCGCAGAGACAAGCAACGCTACTTCAGCATCTGCGTCTTACAACGAACCTGCTCCAGAGCTTGGGGTTTGTGATCAACCTCGCGAAGTCAGTAGTGTCCCCGACACAATTGATAGACTTTCTCGGTTTCACAATAGACTCCAGGGCAGCTCAACTGTGCCTCCCCAGGGCGAAGTTGAGAGATCTCAAAAAAGAAATCCTTGACTTACTGAGCAAGCAGACGATCTCGCTCAGGGCTATTGCCAGAGTAGTGGGGATTCTTGCCTCGTCAATCCAAGCGATATTTCCGGGCCCTCTGCATTACAGGGCCCTACAGCTTCAGAACATCAGGCACCTTCAGAGAGCATTGTCGTATGCAGACAGCATACCATTGGCTCAGGAAGTCATTACCGAGCTACAGTGGTGGCTGGGCCAAGTGGACACCTGGAATGGCAGGGCCATCTTCGGTTCCCAACCAGACGTGGTTATCGAGTCCGACGCCAGCCGCTGGGGTTGGGGTGCGCGCTGCGGCGACATCTCCACTGGAGGAAGACGGTCTCCGCAGGAGCTGTCATTGCACACAAACTGCCAGGAGCTGCTTTCCGGATCCTTCGCATTGCGAACATTGTCCCCGAGGCGGACCTCATGTTGTCGTGACGCAGTGCGGTATATCAACAAGTTGGGAGGCAAGAGATCATCTCTTCTAGTCAAAATAGACAAGGACTTTTGGCATTACTGGCATTACTGTCTCACTCAACAGATATCAGTGATTGCAGAGTACATACCGAGCTAGTCCAATCAGGTAGCGGACTGGAACTCCAGACACCTCAGGGACCTCAGCGACTGTAGGTTTCGGTGGCTTCAGAGAATTTGGGGTCCTTTTCAGACGGACCTTCATCATGGCTCACGTGCCAGTGTATATTTGTTGCTTGGGTGTTTTATTTTCTATAATTCAATGGAGGCTTTCAGGGAACAGTGGCACTTGCCAGGAGTTTCAGATAAGGCTTCTGAGTTTATCAAGCAAGCCTGGGCACCTTCCACCAGGAAACGCTATTCCTCAGCCTGGAAAGGCTGGGTGGATTAGTGCTTGGAATGACATTTGGATCCCGTGAGGGCAGAATTACCCAATGTGTTGAACTTCCTATCTGATAAGGCGGCGGGAGGCCTGGCGTATCGCTCAGTCAACAATTTTAGATCGGCCATTTCAGCGGGGCATGCGCTGGTGGATGGCAAACTGGTGGGTATGCACCCGGTTGTATGCAAACTCCTTAAAGGTATTAGAGTCGCTAACCCACCTAAACCTACGTATTCGGGTCTGTGGGACGAGTCCTTAGTTATATCATTGTTCAATCGTTGTCCTGTGAATTCCCTCCTATCTAGGAAGCAGCTCTCGGCCAAGTTGGCTATGCTGCTGTGCCTGTCGTCGTGCAGATGTTCATCAGTTGTGAGAGCCCTCAATGTTACAGGTAGAGTATTTACTCCAGAAGGGGTTTCTTTCAATATTACTGGACTTACCAAAACATTGTCTCGTCATATTGCTTACAATGCTTTCCCAGAAAATTAGAAATTATGTGTGGTACAATGTTTAAGAACGTATGAGGAATGTACGAAGGTCTTGAGACCACAAGGTTGTTCGCAGTTGTTGATTGCACTGCAGAAACTGTTTAAACCAGTAACAGCTGCCCCCATTGCCAGATGGCTTTGATTTATAATGCAAGAGGCTGGTATTGATATCCAAATGTTTGGTGCTCATTCTGTAAGGGGCGCTATGGCGTCAAAATCATACATGTTGGGTTCTAACATTCAAGACATTATGCGTTGTGCAGATTGGTCTTCGGATTCGACTTTTAAAATGTTTTATTATAAGCCGGTGGGTGATAATACTTCTGTGGTTTTTAATGAGCGTTAAACTAGCATAATCTGAAGCCTTTGGTCCTGTAATAGAATCAGAAATTTGCTAGCATTCGCACCAAGAATTTTCAATTCTATTAAGGACACAGAGGCGAGGATTATCCCACCCGGCTTTGTTCACAGTAAAAAAGCTTACCCGCCCATGTTCACAGTCATGTCAGTTTGGATTATACAGTGGTTACGGTTGTCTCATTTCCTTTATTTCAGGATCAGACAAGAAGTCTGAATAGAAGATGATGGATGACACGAGATTATGCATGAAGACTTGTTTATTCTTCCACAATGGAGGTGGTTTTGGACTTATTCATGTTGATGTTGGGACTTGCATTCTCTGCAAAGAAAGAGGATGATGGGACCACGCAAAGGGTTCTTATGGACTATGGAGTCATGACTAATATGTGTGCATCATGGGCAATGTAGTTGTTTATACTGTTTATACAAGAAAATATGCATTTTCATTGGCTGCTGTGTTTTGCAGTAAAGATAAGAGAAGCATAAACCTCGCCTCCGTGTCCTTAATAGAATTGAAAATTCTTGGCGCGAATGCTAGCAAATTTTTGATTCCCGCGAAGGAAACCCTCATCCTTCCCAAATTGTAAGGTCTCTACTGAAGTGTCTTCCTGTAGACTTTTGATGGCTGCTTTTTGACCAAGACTGATGTTCTGCTTGCTGGAATCCAGTGGCAAAGTGAGCAAGGGACTCACGTCTGAGCATACCCTGCCACACTTATAGCGGCCATCACCACCCCCTTTTGTACCGCTTTTGGCCACCATAAGTGTGGCAGGGTATGCTCAGGTGTGAGTCCCTAGCTCATTTTGCCACTGGATTCAAGCAAGCCAGGCTGAAGATGGCTGGAATGCCAGAAACCGGTCCTCGGAAGCTTGTTTCCGGTCCAGGGAAGACATGGCTTGGCAGTTCGGGCTGGACTGTTCCCATGAGGCACAGGGTCAAACTGATTTGCATATAGCCATGGCTGAACTGGGGTGGCAGAGTGGGCTAAAGAACGGTGATGGATTAAACCCAGATATTTTAACTGGGTGTGAGTGTTTGATTGATTCAAATGCTCCGTCCATCACCAAAACCCTTTTGTACCGCTTTTGGCCGCCATAAGTGTGGCAGGGTATGCTCAGACGTGAGTCCCTTACTCACTTTGCCACTGGATTCAAGCAAGCCGGGCTGAAGACGGCTGGAATGCCAGAAACCGGTCCTCGGAAGCTTGTTTCCGGTCCAGGGAAGACATGGCTTCGCAGTTCGGGCTGGACTGTCCCCATGAGGCACAGGGTCAGACTGATTTGCATATAGCCATGTCTGAACTGGGGCGGCAGAGTGGGCTAAAGAACGGTGATGGATGAAACCCAGATCTTTTGACTGGGTGTGAGTGTTTGATTGATCCAAATGCTCCGTCCATCACCACCCTCTTTTGTACCGCCCTTCAGATGATGACACTCCCGCCGTCCCAAATTGCACACCAAATCAGTCTGCCAGTCTAGATGGAATACTACCGAATAGGAAGTATAAACACCAAATATATTGGTCCAGACACACAGCTCTGGGCGACAATATTATTACTGAAATTCCTCCTTCATTGAGACTGCGAGTACCATGATCCTGTTTGTATTGCATGTAGGATATATATATACTGTATTTATTTTGTCTACTAAAAGTGAAGTGTTGCAGTTGGTATATGTGTTGTATATATTTGTGTAAATAGCTCTGAATGTGTATTTGTTTCTCTTTTCATTCATAAAGTAGAGAAAAAGGTCATAAAAAGAATTGTGGATATTTGAAGGGGTATAAATAAAAGTACCCAGACAAAACTGAAATCTAGTTGTTTTAACCTTAAAATAATTGTTTTGAGATTCTGGTTGGTGTGGGCATTTTTGTTGTATTTTCGTAAATGTAGGTGGGGTAGAGGAACTCATTCCGACATACATCCGATAAGCTAATCATTCCTGGCTGCCTCGCCAAAATGAGGCTCGGATATGAATTTACCTTGAGAAAATGTAAAGACTAGAGGTGTTTGGCAAAACAGGAACAAGTTGGTTTAACGAAACATAGCAGCCGGGCATCAACAGAGTCATGTTTGAAGGGAGTCCAAATGTACAGATGTTTTAGGTGGAAATATATACAGTTCTTGAGGTACAGTAAAATCATTACACATTCTTGTAAAGCATGCAGAGTCGGGCCTAGACATGAACCACAAATATAAACATCTGGTAAGGGAGACACAGGTGGCTCACAAACACGTGGAGAGCTAGTGTGGGCCAATATGTATGTGTCCAGATGTCCAGCATGGGGATCGAGTGACACTGTGTGAGGATTGCATGCTGTGTTCTGATTGGCTGAGTGTTCCTAACTACATGTGGCAAGAGACTTAGTGGTATTTTGGTAAATGCATGCCGTGGGTCAAACATGTTTTATTGGAGCAAATCTCCTTGAACCGGTTTGTCGTCTAACTGCCTATCTGTGAGATTAATCAGGGTTTTCCCTGTTTCCGCGTCTGTCTTTGGGCTAAGTGCAACAATACCTGTGACCTATTAATCGGTAGGCTTGGGTTTGGGTTAGGGTTGTAGGGCCTGTTTACCCAGGTATATCTGCCATGGGTTTGATAGGCTTCGCATTCAGAACAGCCTATTTTGCAGAGAGGAGTGAGATTTTTGGTGTGGCGGGGTCCACAACCCGATGTACGATTGTGTTTAGGCGGGCGAAAGTCGCGCCTGGTCACTCGATAAATGTAGCACAACAGAGAAAACCGCCGTCCGTATCTGTCTCTTGCTTTAAGAGATGAAATAGGCTGTTCTGAATGCGAAGCCTATTTCTTCCTTTATGAAAACGAGCACCTTTGAGCTACGTGGTCCTGACGAGATTTCCCTTAAATCAAGGGTCATCGAAACGCGTAGACCTCTTTTCTACAGCATTAGGATTGTTATCAAAAAAACTAATTATTCTAAAATCTAAAATTGTTCCTTTGCTGTGTCATTTGAATTTTGAGTTGTAAATAATTTGTATCAACTGATGTATAGTGTTCTCCATGTCTTTTGTTTAAGTTGTATGGTGTAGTGAATGACTGTGTCCTTGTATGAGAGATATTTGAGTGATGTAGGCAATGTTTTCAAATTTTATGAAATTTTTCTGAAATATGTTTTTGTTGAAATTTGAAGATTAAAATTGATCTATTCTGGACTAAAAAGCGTTCTGCGGTTTACTGTTTACTTCAGTAGACCGAGTGGTCACTAATAGCCCCCAAAAAGTAAGTGGCAATATTGGTGCTCGTTTTTGGTTTTTCAGTTATAGTGAGGCTTGTCCTTATTGCCCGTGAGCCCAGACCCAGTTTTGGTTCTGGTAGTGTATTACAGCCATTTTCGTTTTTCACTATTGTAAGGCTATCTTACCCATAGGCTGTCATGGGGAGTGCTGTGTACAGTGGTTACCTGCATATCTTCCCATAGGAGCAAGATAGGACATAAAAGTCTGGTATCCCTGAACTCCCAATGCAATAACACATCTTTTAGGAAACGTGGTTTAAAATCCTGTGTTTAGAAAGTTGCTGTTCTCTTGTCTGACCTTTCTGTGTGCCTTGGCCTGTTTGTGAATTGACTATCTCGTTGTGAGTGGCAGGGGCTGGGTGGCTCCCAGAGGCTGAGTGGGCCATCCCTGGGCTGAATAGCTCCATCTGTATCTAGAGTGGTGGGAGGGGGTAACACCTGGCCCTGAATAGGGATGTGCCTGCCTTCCACAATGCTGGCTCCACCTCCTTCTGGGCAGCTGACAACCCTGCCCCTCTCTCTGAAAGGAAAGGAGAGGCCAGTAAAAAAAGTGCTCAAGGAACACCCAGAACTGGTTCAGACCGGGCTCAGGGCCCTCCTGCACAAAGGGAACAAAGACTTTTAGGGGTATAAATACAGGAGAACCTTTGCCATGGAGAAAGCTGGAAGACTGAAGAAGGAAGACTGTCCTGCTGTGTGCTTGTGGACTGATCTGCAGTTGCTTTGCTGCCAAGGAGAGGGGAAGGACTTTGCTTTGTGCTGTGTGCCCCTGCTTGAAGAAATCTCCAAGGGCCTGAGAAGAGCTGGCTCCCTGTTAAGAAGCCCCACAAACAAAAGGACTTCATCCCCAGCTTCCCTGAACTCTACTGAGAGAGTTCTGTCCTTTCCAGAGTGCTTGGGCCAGTTGTGGTGCCTCTGGAAGTTGTACCTGTGCTTGGGAAGCTGGAAATCAAGATACTAAACACTTTCTGCAACGTTTCACGCATCGTTCGCTTGTAGAGCGCATCCCCGTCAGTGCGAGGAAATTCCCGCCGCCGCGAAGATCGAGATTGTCGCTGCGCCTGTTGCCGCTGCAAGAAACGATGCAAGGTATTGAATCCTTCCCCATACAGACCGGAGTCATCCCAACACGCCCGGTGCGTCCAGCAGGTTGTCGCATCGCCTCCCCAGGGTCTCAGGACTGACGTATTGCTTGTTTTTCAACGCTGCAGCTTTCACTTGGAACTTTTGTCGCATCTAAAGGTACTGTTAGCTAAAACGTGACGCAAATGTGGATTATTTTAACGCAACCTTAAGAACTCTTCTAAAACCATATTCTTGAAGTGTGTATGTTGGATTTTTGTCGTTTTGGTCTTGTGTAGTTTGGATTAAATACCTTTATTTTTCTAAACAGTTTGTGGTGTTTTCACTGTGTTACTGTGAGTGTTGGTACACATACTTTACACATTGCCTTTGATAAGCCTGACTGCCCGTGCCAAGCTACCAAGAGGGTGAGCAGGGGTTATCTAAAGAGTGTATCCTTCTTACCCTGACTTGAAGCAAGGGTCCCTATTTGGACAGTGGCACCTACCTCTGCCAACTAGAGACCCCCAGTTCTAACAGGAAGTGATGAACATTTTCTTACGAGTGCAGATGTTCATAATCCAGGACTCATGAGCAAGCATTTACTCTCCTCTTTGCAGCATATGAATCTGGAGAAGCTGAGTTTCCCTCAAAAAAAGAAACTGAAGTTCCAGAGCTCCTGTTTCTGAGCTAAACCTAGGGGCTCATTTATAAAGATGTCACGCAGTACAGCGCAGTAAACAGTCACCTTTCTGCATTGCACTGCGTGACAGGGAAAGGTCAGGAGTGCACCATATTTAGGGCAATACAGTGCATTGCTGTCCTTTCCCATGTGCTGACACCCATTTTGCTGTCAGAATACAGCACATATTGAAAGAGGAAGAAACAAGGAGAATAGAGATATTTCTTCTCATTATGCCTCCTCTTAAAAGGTGTAAGATTTTAGCACATTGCCAGGTATAGAAGTTCTTGTAAATCTAGAAATGCATCAAAATCCATGGTAGTTACATGAGAACACCCATGCAATGGCAATGGAATGCCTTCCCAGGGTACCTCAGCAATTTGTACTGTATTGCCTTACTCCAGATTTATGAACCCACTCAGAGCCAATCAAAGTTGCTTTGTGTGGCTTCAAAAATCTGACTAAGAGGTTTGCCTCATGCATACAATGTTGAATGGCAAACGTGACACAAGCTTCTCATAAATATGCCCTGTAGGCTTTGGTAGCTTTTTCCAGGACAAACTCCCTGCTTTGAATAAATGCAACACGTGTGCCCCGGTACAGTCCTAATGAGAGCATCCAGTGAGTAGTCTTCTGGTTTAAACGGAAAAGGAATTTGAGCGCTAAAGGGAATTACAAGTCAAGCAGTTGCACCACCACATTGTGTGCAACGCTGACCCAGGGTTGGGCTGGGACAGAAAATTGATCTGGGTGCCAAAATAAAAGTGCCACCCATTAGCAAATCATATAGCCAACATATACAAATCAGGGCAGTTTTAAACTTGAACACACCAGGGGTGTTATGCAGGGCCCTGAAGGGCAGAGATGACTCCAAACCTTTAAGGGGCCCCACCCTTCAGATTCTGTAAGATATGCGAGACTTGTGGGCCCCTCATAAAATTCTGTAGAGGATCCCCATTGGTTTGTATTACACCACTGGTACACACATGCAGTAGAGGGATTTTGTAAGGAACGGGGGTCTTTATGCATGTGTGCTTTCTGTCAGCAATGTTTCTGCTAATACCAATAAATTTACAAATGGATCTACCAGACCATAAAACAGGCCCACAAACAGCCAAAAAATGACAGACACACTTACATTTTAGAGCAGCTGACAGGGCACGTCCCGACTCCCCAGTGTCCAGTCCGACTCTGTAGCCACCTGATAAAAGCATCCATAATGTCATGCAATTGTTGGAATGGGTAAATACGCTGTCAATGAGTACTAAGCTATGTGCAGGCCTGACAATGACAATACCAATAAATGCAATGCCAACATATGCCATAACCAGTGCCCATATGACAATGTCAATGCTCATAAGTACAATGTCAATGTATGTCATAATCTATGTCTGCACAACAGCGATGATACCTGCAGTAACAATGTCTATGCAAGCTGTAATACATGCATAAAGGACAATTTTGTTACCAGTAAAAGCGGTCAATATATGTCATGAGCTAGGAATGCATAACTCTGTCAATGTCGGTAAAACCAATACCAATGTACGCTATGACATCTGCACAAGCTATTGAGAATGGCAATAAAAATGACACCAGTGACTGCCAGATTATATTTAGGAGTTAAAGTGAACTTGTATCATTGCTGTCTGATTTACCCAAGGTGACTATGCCATCAACGCCTAGTCAGAGATATGTGGTCAGACAGGCACTGCGAACCGCACCCATGCCTTTCAAATAACAGGTCACAGGTCCCTCTTAACCCAAAGATAAACGCAAGCTCAGGAAATACCTTGATTGATGCCACAGATAGATAGTTGCACCACAAACAGGTCCACATCAGTTGGCACCAGTAAAACACATTGGGCCAAAGGCTCGCATTCCTCAAAAATACCACAAAGCTAGATGACACATGTAGATAGAAACGTTCAGCCAATCAGGACCCAACATGCACACCACACATAGTGATCATGCGTTCCTTATGCAGGACATCCGGACACGAACACTCTGGCCCATACTAGCTCTCCCCGATGTTGAATGAATGAATGACTAAGGTATTTATTGAGCGCACGGTGGCCAAGCGGCTTCCTGGCGCTGAGAGCTCTACTGAACAGAACAGAACAGGGCTGAGGAAGTTAACAGGAGTAGGCCTGGGCAAACAAGAAGGTTTTGAGCGCTTTGCGGAAGTGTGAGAAAATGGGAATTGAACGCATAATTAGAGGGAGGGAGTTCCAGAACCGGGGGGCAAGAACAGAGAATCTGGTACCACCAGTGCGGGATTTGCAAAAGCGGGGAACAGTGAGGAGGGCAGAAGTAGATGAACAAAGGGTACGGGCAGGGGTGTGAGTGGAGATCAGGGTATTGATGAACGCCGGAGCAGAGCGATCAACAGCCCGGAAGACTAGGCACCCTAATTTAAATAGGGATCTCTGCAAAACAGGTAACCAGTGAAGTGATTTAAGGACAGGAGTGATATGGTGAGTTTTGGGGAAATGAAAAATAAGACGGGCAGCCTGAATCTGGATTGCTTGGAGACGACGGGTTTCGTAGGCGGGGATGCCCACGAACAAGCTGTTTCCATAATCAAGGCGGGAGGTGATAAGGGCCGAAATGATAATTTTAAGGGAATCCAGGGAAAAAAAACTGGAGATTTTTCGAATCAGACGGAGGGAAAGAAAGCAAGAGGACACTACAGAGCTGACCTGGCCATGCATTGACAGGTCCTGGCTGACCTTGATGCCCAGCGTTTTGAGAGCGTGTCTCGTTATCAGATGCCCAACCTTGTTAATTTAGGACTGTAATGCTTTCTTAGAATGCTGAAATCAGTCTATGGTACTTCACAAGATGTATATAAAACTAGCCAAAACTTTTTACACCGAGAGACTTTCGTCAGACTCATTCTGTCGAGACTCTCCCAGCCACTGTGTTTAATTAAACCAATTTGCTCCTGTTTTGCCACACACCTCTTGTCTTTTCATTTACATTTACATAAGGTAATTTCATATCTGAGCAGCACAATTCCCCATTAAGGAGTGTGCAACTCAAAATAGGGTGCAAATTGTGTTCTAATTAACGTAGTTGTAATTAGTGAGTGTGCTATTAGCCAAACATTCCATGCGTACAAGGAATAGTTGGATGTAGCTTATCTAAAACAAACTGCTTGCTGCATGTCTGCTTTTAATTGGTACCGTGCTCTGGGCAACAGTTACTGTATCTTTCAATTTTTACAACCATTATTCCCTGAAGGATGTATTCTCCTAGAGTACACAACCAGGCAATGTTGAGTTCTGTGTCTATGTTAAAAAAATATTCACGATTAATGGTTGAAATAGTTTGTCATTTGTTTGATTGGTTTCTGCTCCCTAGAGGGCAGGAATACAGAATGGGCATTGCTTTTAGATTTATAAACATTCAGTATTGCCTATTTTCAGATTTAATTCCAGGTCAGATTGCATTGACAGCATTAAAGGTGGAACAATTCTCACATAGGTCATATTTGAGTTGTTCCAATTTCACACAATTTAAGTGAATATTTTGACCAATTATTCTGTGCAAAAGTTGTCCTTGCACTGGTCTTTGGTGCAAAGAAGCCCAGATTGACGTATGTTTCTAATTCAAACCAGATGCAAACTGTATTGGATAGTTTCCGAATGTAATGCAAAGTTGCGCAATGCACTGCTTTGAATTGCACTGCATCAAGGGGGCGTTCTATGGGTAGTGCATGGAAATTCTCCTGCAATCACATTAGTTTTTGACAGAAATCCCTATTTGCAATCTATCGTAGGCAGGGAATTGTGTAAAAACCCTACAACACTTCCAAGCAGGCGAAACAAAGAGATTTTTTGTATTTTGTCCTGGTTTATTTTACTTTGCATGTGTGCTGCATTGTACAGCCCGCATAAAAAGAAGAAAAAGTGTCAAAGGATAGTGTTTGCACTTAAAAGGCCCAGGGTCAATTTATAGTCGATAGACTAAGTATTCAAACAGCTTGACTGTAATACCTATACAAGATTATACATTAAAGATGTGTGTTTGATTGTTCGTTTTCAGGCGAAATCATCACTTGAAAGGAATTAAGTGCTAGACCCTGAAGAAAGAACTCAAAAATATGAATGGGTAAAAAAAGAAAAAACTGAAAATTCACTTTAAATTCACTTTAAAGAAAACTGAAAAAAAGGTAAATCCATTCATTACAGTGGACAGTAAAACAATGCCATAAACACATGGATCAAGAGATCAAAATAAAAAAGCTTAGTTAAAATGTTTTTCTGAATGAGGACGGTAGTATGAGGAGAATCGCCACAGTCAAGTAATTCCACCACCCTGTGAACCTGCAGAGAGCATCTGTGAGAGTTTTCTGTGGGGTCAGATCTACGGATGTCAAGCTGAGAGTCATCCTAGAACCCTCTGTTACTCATAACTTCTCTGCCAAATGCACAGGTTGGACTTGGAAAAGAACTTTAAATAGCATATTTCAAATTGAATAAGGGACTGAAGGGAAAACCAATTATAAAACAAGAGAAGAAGGGTGAAATGGTAGGATTTATGAGCCCTAACCAGTAGCATAAAGCAGTGTGGATAGGAATACAACAGCGGCATAACTCAATACATGCGAGCTTGCTTATACACTAGTAGTACATTTAGATATGCCTTCACACAGCGTTAGTTTTCTATCAAAGCTCAAGCCAGTACATCTATAATATGCAAGGAAAAGGACTTTGAGTTAGACTTTTGCAGCAATTAGTTATTTTGTAAGCCCTCTTCTGCCTTTAGTTCTTTTGGGGAAATCTCATTCAGCCACTACTCGAAGAAAGAATTTGCTATTGGCTATTTGAAGCATTATTTCACCTGCTTAAAGATTGTTTTTCATCACTGTGCAAAGACAGTGGTGTAAAGTGTCGCATTGTGATGGAGGTGCATTTGAACTTTTAAAATTGTTTCTACACTCTGCTTCTTGTTATTCTAATGGAAAGGGGCGACCACTCGGTCCCCCCGAACGTATGGTGGAGTACCCCGATCTCCCCGGGAAACCATTTTGGGCGGGAGGCGTGTCCTGGCTGGTATGCCCGAAGCGGCGTAGCTAGGGCGCGCCTTTTCCCGCCCAAGAGGGGGTTGTCCTAGACACCGACACCGCCAGCCACGCCCGGGAGGCAGATTGGAGGAGGGTCTACGCCCGCCCGAAGAAGGATAAAAGGAGCGACAAGCCAAGGAAGCATCCTCTTGTTCCTGTGCTCTGAAGCTGCACCTCCTCGTTGCACGTGAGCTCGAGACGGAACGAAGAGCCATTTTTGAAATTTGTAATTTCTCTTTTTCTCTTCTAGCGCTACAAGTCTTGTCCAGGACCTTGCATCTATCGTGAGGAAAATGCCGGGCAAAAGGGTCGCAAAGAAGGTTAGCACCGACCAAATGCTCCGTATGCTGGTGAAAGACATGGCGGAGATGAAGAGGAAAATGGCGGCCAGGGACGGTACAGGACGGCCTAAAAGAATCATCCCAGGGGCGGTCCCTGCCGGGAGAAGAAAGAGGGCCAGGAACGGGGCAAATGGAGACGAGGTTCCAGTTCCGGAGGCTCCCCCGGCGAGCCCTCCCAGACCGGTGGAGGCTCCTGTGCCGGTTCCCGACGCGGGGCAACCGATCCCTGTTGTAGTTACCCCTGTGAACGAAGGGGATATGCCCCCGGAGTTGGCCGCCCAGCTGGCGGCATGGTTGGGCAGAAACAATGGGGGTTCCGTTGCCCCAGGGGACACGGCCGAGGAGGCCAAGCAATTAATGAGGCAGTTGCGGCAATCCCGAGATGCCGCAAAAGCACCTTGTCCTTTTGTTTCCCCGCAGGCTCCCGTGGGTCAACCAGGATCGGGCGTCGGTACGGCGGGGTCGACAGTTACGGCGCCAGGTTCAGGTAAGCAGCCATTGGCGATGGTTGGGGTGGGATCGGTACCTTCAAGGAGGGAAAAAATTGTGCAGCATATCCCGATGGAGGTAAAAGAGAGGATATGGGCAGACAAATATGTAAACATGTTTTCCTTGTTGACCGATCACTACGAAATCGAGCATGTAAAAAATCAAAAAGAGTTTCTACATCCAAGTGTATGGCGAGCCAGGATGGCCGGTTTTAGAGTCGATGAATCGATAGGCAATTGGGGCAGAGCGTTCGGAATGTTCAGTGCAATTATGGGGGAACGTAGGCCCGATTTGTTGGGGGAATTGGCCGTGTATCAGACACGTATCATGGAATTTTATGAAACTTATGGAGGGAATCAATGGTTTTCTTATGATAATATATTTCGTAAATCCAAGGAACATGATTCATCCCTGACGTGGGATTGTTTTGACTCCATTTCATGGCAGAAAATGGAAAAGCCAGGCGTGGGGAAGTCACCAGCATTGGGGGGTGAGATGGTCGAGTATTCCCGCCATTCGTCAGGGGCGCCCTTTTGGGCAGGTTCAAGCAATGACCGGAACTCAAGGAATAGTGGCAGCTCAGGGAAAAAAGGGGTCTGCTGGGGCTTTAACAGAGGGAAATGTACTAGGCCACAGGGTTCTTGTAAGTTCAGGCACGAATGTTCGGGGTGTGGGCAGTCCTCCCATCCTGAGAATATGTGCAGAGCCAAGGGTAGTGATACAGGGAGTAGAGGAAGCGCCAAACAGGTCTGAAATAGTCCAGGGGGCGCCTCTACCGACCCCGGTTGATATCATGGCAATGATCCCTTGGCTAAACGAATACCCAGATCATATCTCCGCTGGGGTGTTGCGAGATGGTTTCTCATATGGTTTCCGCATCCCGGCGGGGGATTTTCAGGGTGCAGCACATTGTAAGAATCAACTATCGGTGCAGCAGAACGCGGCGGTGGTACAAGCAAAGATTGGTGGCCCGAGGTCGGGTTGCTGGACCATATGACATCCCGCCAGTTGCTAATTTTGTTTGTTCACCCCTGGGTGTAGTCCCCAAAAAAGATCCGGGGGAATTCAGGTTGATACATAACTTGTCAGCTCCAAGGGGTCTTTCGGTGAACGATGCGATTGACCCGGGAGTTTGTTCTGTGCGCTACGCATCTTTCGATGAGGCCGTTGCCATTTTGAATCGCCTAGGGCCCGGAGCGCTGATGGCTAAATCAGATATCGAGTCAGCGTTCCGGTTGCTCCCGGTACACCCAGAGGATCAGCGTCTCCTTGGTTTCTTGTTTCAGGGTCGCTATTACATGGATATATGTATGCCAATGGGTTGCTCCATCTCTTGTGCGTATTTTGAGAGATTCAGTTGTTTTTTGCAATGGGCTTTCACAAGAACAACAGGATTTACACATGTGATGCATTATCTTGATGATTTTCTGTTCCTGGGGGCAGCCGGGGACATAGAGTGTGCACAAGCTTTGAATACATTTTGTGATCTCATGAGACGCTTTGGCGTGCCATTGGCACCCGGTAAGACAGTGGGGCCGTCTACTTCGCTCGAGTTTCTTGGAATAGAGCTCGATTCCGAAGAGGGGTGCTTCCGCTTGCCCAAGGAAAAGGTGACGAAATTTGAGGCATCACTTAAAACATGTATTAGCGAGACGAAAGTGAGATTACATCAGTTGCAGCAGGTTGTGGGTCAACTAAATTTTGCCCTGAGAGTGATCCCAATGGCGCGCCCATTTTCCCGTTCTATTGCCCAGGCCATGGTTGGCCTTAAGGAAGGCCACCACCGCACAAGGCTCTCGGCAGAGGTTTGTCAGGACATGCGCATATGGTTGGCATTCCTGGCGGATTTCAACGGTCGAGTGGTGTGGAGCAAACCCGCGGTTTCCTCTGAGGAACTGGGGTTGTGGACGGACTCGGCAGGGAGTGTGGGATTTGGCGCAATTTTTGGTAATCATTGGTCAGCACAAACCTGGCCGGTATGGTGGCACGTGAATGGGCTCACAGGTAACATTGGGTTTCTAGAGCTGTTCCCTATTCTGGTGGCCCTGACAACATGGCCTGAGGGGTTTCGTGACCGCTCTGTGGTGTTTTGGTCGGATAATATGACCGTTGTTGAGTGTATCAATAGTCAGGCTGCCCGCTGCAGATGGATCTTGAGATTGCTGAAGGAGATTGTTCTGCTGTGTATGAGGCTGAACGTCCACTTTAGGGCAAGACATGTGCCAGGGGTGTTGAATCAGGCAGCTGACGCACTTTCTCGTTCCCGTATGCAGGCCTTCTGGGGTTTCCTACCCTCAGCGGACCCGGTGGCGGCACCATTTCCCGAAGCTCTCCGGTCTCTCGGTGCCCCGGACTACAAGACCTCGTGGGAGAGAGTTTAGCGCCCAGGACAAGGAAGGCATACGAAGGGGCGTTCCGTTCCTATTGGTCCTTTTTGGGTTCTGCCGGGGGGAAGCTTTGGGGCCAGGAGGAGTATGTCCTGAAGTTTCTGTTATCCTTACATCAGGCAGGCAAATCAGTAGCCACGGCACAGAGGCACCGGGCCGCCATTTCTTTCATGGCACGGGCTCATGGTATCCAGGACCCCACAGCGTCTTTTGTGGTACAGAAGGTGCTGCGAGGGTGGCAACGCCTTGAGGGTCGCAGAGTGGACGACAGGCACCCAATAGGTCTGGAAAGGTTGGCCCTGTTGATGTCCGTACTCCCTGCAACATGTTCATCTCAATCTGAGACAGTACTATTTCGAGCCGCTTTTTCATTAGCATTCCATGGGGCTATGCGGGTAAGCGAGCTGGTAGCAAGGAACAAGCAGGATACGGGGGGAGGACTGTGCCGAGAGCACATCCAAATTAAAGGGGAGACAATGGTAGTCTCGTTTGCCAGGTCCAAGACCGATCAGGGAGCGAACGGGGACTGTGTAGTAGTCCACCGGATTCCCGGATCGCCCATGTGCCCGGTGGCATGCATTGAGGAGTATTTGGCGCAGGGGACGGCCACATGGGGGGGAAGCTTACTGAGGCACGCCAACGCCACCCGCTGACGAGGTTTCAGTTCCAACGGGTGCTTGCGATGGCAATTGCAGCCGCAGGCTTGAACCCGTGCGAGTTTGGGACCCATTCCTTCCGGATAGGGGCTGCTACTGAGGCCACAGCCAGGGGTCTGAGTGTCGAAAAAGTAAAACAGTTGGGGCGTTGGTCCTCGAGCTGTTATAAACGGTACGTGCGGTTGCACATGTTGTGAAGCTAATGTCATGAATTCACGCTTCTTGTTTTTTGTTTGGTTTACAGTTTCGCAAGCTTACAAGGCGGGGCAGACTGTGCAGTTGACCCGACACCTGGGGACCAGCGGTCAAAGGACACCGGCTGTGGAAAGAGTGGTGTGGGTCGTGGGACACTCATACGTGAGGCGTGCCGCAGACGTATTCAAAGCAGGTGACATGATTCACATGGCTGGGGAATACGGGTACAGGGTGACCTTCTACGGAAGGGGCGGGCTCTGTATTGACCAGTTTCAGGTTTTTATGGAGGGTTTGTTAGGGCGGACGAGGTCACCGCCATCTATACTCATAATGCATCTTGGGGGTAATGATTCGGTGACCATTGGTCGGCGAATACTTCTCGAGGTGATATTATCCACTGTAAGTTGGTTGGCGAAAAGGGTCCCGGGGTGCACAATTGCATGGTCCCACATGATCCCACGGGCTAATTCTGTGTCTGCTTTAAATCATTCTGTGAAGAAAGTGAATAACAAACTTGGTAGATTGTTTCGTACAAATACATTGCATTCTATTCCGCATGGGTGTATCAGGGGGGATCAGATGTATCTAGAGGACGGGGTTCATTTGTCCCGGGTGGGGAATGATTTACTCATAGGAGACTTCATAGCCTGGTTGAGGAATTTGTAGCCATGACCTTTAAGTAGGAGTTTTGTGGGGGGTCCGGATAGCCGGTCAACTATCCGGGCCTGTGGCGGTAAGGTCATGATCGGTGAGCAGTAATTGGAAGATCCCTAGAGGTTTGGGCGTCACCCATTATGGATGGGAGCGCCCGGGGGGAGGCGGCCATTGGCCCCTCAAACGGGAGGCGGTCCCCTCTAAGGATGGGGACGCCGAAAGGGAAGGCGGCCATAGGCCCCTCCCTGGGAGGAGGGGCTACGGACCCCTACTCGGAATTTCCCGGGGCCCGGACATCTGCGACGGCAGGTGTGGTAAGTTGTGTGGGGTGGGAGGGGGGTCTACGCTACCTTCTAGACACCTCACACGAGTCCTCGGACGACCACTAAGATGGCGTCGAGTTAACAGGGGGCCCCCGCTAAGGCAAGGGAAATTGGAAGTAGGCACAGAGGTACAGGCCCTGTGCGACCGCCCCTCACAAGTGAGGGGGGAATTGGTATTGGGGATCTGACACCGGTTACGACCTTGCAGTTGGCCCGTAACGTTAGGATGTACAATTTCAATGTTCAGAAATGCATTTGCAGGATGTTTAGTATCGGCTAGGAGAACCTTTGTATTAGTGATGTGTTAAGGTCAGCCAAGAACATCGTAATGTATAAATGAAATTGTACATGATATGAAACTGTTATTTTAATGTTTTAATTTTGTTTCATATTTTAATAAATACGGCCGGGAAGGGTAACTCCCTCCCGCCTTCCAAAAGTTCAGAACCGTTTCCGTCTTCCCATCCTTGGGGATTTGTGTTGAGAGGGGGTGGCGGGTATCTCAGCCATATGGAAAGGGGCGACCACTCGGTCCCCCCGAACGTATGGTGGAGTACCCCGATCTGCCCGGGAAACCATTTTGGGCGGGAGGCGTGTCCCGGCTGGTATGCCCGAAGCGGCGTAGCTGGGGCGCGCCTTTTCCCGCCCAAGAGGGGGTTGTCCTAGACACCGACACCGCCAGCCACGCCCGGGAGGCGGATTGGAGGAGGGTCTACGCCCGCCCGAAGAAGGATAAAAGGAGCGACAAGCCAAGGAAGCATCCTCTTGTTCCTGTGCTCTGAAGCTGCACCTCCTCGTTGCACGTGAGCTCGAGACGGAACGAAGAGACATTTTTGACCCACCCACCAGCCCCTGTGGACAGCGATTTGTTTGAATAAAGTTGAACGACGTGTTTTTGTTTCTCTTACAGGTTGTTTTGGAATAAAGTTGATAATGGGTTGTATAATAAAGTGATGATTTTCGTTTTCAACATGTTTTCTTAGCAGAAATAGTTGCAATTAATTTTAATGGTGATGCTCAGTAGAGTTCAACGGAAAATTGTTTAAATGTAATTTTTCTTTTCGTTAGCTTAGTTCAAATTGTCGTATTTATTCTTGGTCGGGCGGTAAGGTCATGATCGGTGAGCGGTAATTGGAAGATCCCTAGAGGTTTGGGCGTCACCCATTATGGATGGGAGCGCCCGGGGGGAGGCGGCCATTGGCCCCTCAAACGGGAGGCGGTCCCCTCTAAGGATGGGGACGCCGAAAGGGAAGGCGGCCATAGGCCCCTCCCTGGGGAGGAGGGGCTACGGACCCCTCCTCGGAATTTCCCGGGGTCCGGACATCTGCGACGGCAGGTGTGGTAAGTTGTGTGGGGTGGGAGGGGGGTCTACGCTACCTTCTAGACACCTCACACGAGTCCTCGGACGACCACTAAGATGGCGTTGAGTTAACAGGGGGCCCCCGCTAAGGCAAGGGAAATTGGAAGTAGGCACAGAGGTACAGGCCCTGTGCGACCGCCCCTCAAAAGTGAGGGGGGAATTGGTATTGGGGATCTGACACCGGTTACGACCTTGCCGTTGGCCCGTAACGTTAGGATGTACAATTTCAATGTTCAGAAATGCATTTGCAGGATGTTTAGTATCGGCTAGGAGAACCTTTGTATTAGTGATGTGTTAAGGTCAGCCAAGAACATCGTAATGTATAAATGAAATTGTACATGATATGAAACTGTTATTTTAATGTTTTAATTTTGTTTCATATTTTAATAAATACGGCCGGGAAGGGTAACTCCCTCCCGCCTTCCAAAAGTTCAGAACCGTTTCCGTCTTCCCATCCTTGGGGATTTGTGTTGAGAGGGGGTGGCGGGTATCTCAGCCATATGGCTTGTTTGCCCTTTAATGTGATTTTGCACCTAGGTCGGATTTTTTCTCATTATTGTGATACCAAAATGTTGCTCAAGGACATGTTTTTTTCCTTAGGGAGTTTGCACCTAAATGTGATTTTGCAATTGCATATTTTATGTGTTCCAAAAAGTATTCTACACTAATTCTGATGCTGCACCAAAGGGTATTTGCACCTCAAGGTATTGCCAACCATGTGTGATGTCATACAAATGCACACATTGTTCACCTAGTGCGATATCTTGTGGCTACATTTTATCTCTGAGCTGAGTTATTTTGTACCTAAATATAATAAATACTACACTCTTTCAGACTTTACAGCATCTAAATGTGATTCTCACTTAGAAGTGTTTCCACACTCCTGCTGATGTAGCATCAATGGCACATTTTCAAATAAATCTAATTGTGCATGTAAATATGATATTTTTTAAACAATCTTTATTCATTTTCCAAGAACACCCCCCCCTTAGCCCCTCTCTACCCTTCCCCTGTCAGACAGGTATAATTTACACAGCTTCCTTACATCTATACATAGGGTATTAAACAAAAATGTCATCAACTGAAAATCAAAGTAACAATTACAAAACCTTCCACTTCTTATACATGACTACTTTCGATGGGGAGGATAAACCTCCTTAACCCACTCAATACTTTGAAAGTGACTGCACTCAAGCAAGGGAGTCCATATTTTCCCCCCTCTTCTGCGTAGTTTACTGCCCTTTTGTGTGTATATATATAGCCATTTCCAGATTGAAAATTGCGAGCATCCTAGCTAGCCATTGTTGTAGAGATGGAGCATTAGAATCCAGCCAGGCGGATACAATACACATTCTCAATACTGCCTTAGCAATAAAGAGCAATTCATGTCCTATTTTTGCATCAGAAGGATCCACAGCCCCTAATAAGATGACATCATTGATTATTTCAGTTTGTAACACCTCAGTCAGAAATAGTTCAATATCTTTCTTCAATTTTGTTAACTCAACACAAGATGTGAAGATATGAACACTATCTGCTTTAAACATTGTACATCCTGGGCAGAATGTTCCTTTACCACTCCCCCAATTTAGCGATTTTATCATGGGTGTAGTACGAAAAAAACCTGTTTTAAAAAAACTGTATCTGTAATCTTGTTGACATTAAAATAGTTTGGGACATCTCATATGCATAATTAAATTCCTCATACATCTAAATATGATTATTGATGTGCCTCACCAATATGCATGAGGTAGGTAGAAAATTACAGGTTACTGATTGGATGTCATCACAGTGATGATGGCCTGCTTGGATCAGCTGATCATCATGTCTCTGATAGCGTTTAGGTGAACTAAATGTATTTTGTTTAATTGCAGACTGTATTCCTTAATGAAAACTGGCCTGACTTTGAAGAGAAGCATTCTAGCTGGCAGTAGTTCCTTGGACCACTCACCACTCCCAAACAAAAGTTTTTTTTTCATTCACAAAGGGGAGATTTACCTATGGGGGCTCCTTCTGTTTTACGAATGGGTTACCATGTTTGTTGCGGAGTTGGCAACCTTTCAGTGTTTTGTGACTGTAATTGCTGTCACTAATCGTTGATACATAGTGTTGTGAATTGAAATTTGGAAGTGACTCCATAAACATTTCCAAATTGGGATTTGTAATGCCTTTCCAAGAAGTCAAATCTCCGGACAGCCTGAACTTGCTGGCTTCCCTACCAATAAAGATCAGACTTCCAGAAAAGCTTCTAGGTTCAAATGTAGAGGGCTTCACCAAGAGCGACGCTGAGCATCATCCAAACTTGGTCAAAGCCTTCCTGTAAATGGATTTCGCAGTTCACCTGCTTGAAGCTTTCCGGCCTTAATCATCAACTGCGCTGAGACCCCATGCTTCAGCAACTCACTATCATTGAGCCCCAATTCAGGTTGCGGCTTCCAGCTTTCCTCGCCAACAACAACTTCTTCTCCATACATTTTTATTTAAAACTTTAAAAAGTCATATCTCCAGTACCCCTTTTTGAATTTTAGTCATTCTGGTGTACTTTTGCCTATTAAAATATTCTCTATCTTCATAAATTGGAAAGCAATTTTTAATCATATCACAATATATCATAAGCGATGAGGGCATAGACCAAGTGTGCACAAGTCACAATTTAGGCTATTCAATAAAGTTTAGTGTTGAGGCTCTAGTCTCAGTTGTCCACCGCCTCAGGCCACTATTGAAAAGACAATTAATAATTAAGCAAAAGCAGCGTCTTCTCCGAAGCCCCAACTATATCAGTCCTTAGTTGACATATATCCAAAGAACAATCGACAGGCCAGGTACTGGTTGCAATATAATTTTCAGTTTAATTCCAGCAATCTCAAAAACAGTATCATCTGTTCAATATCAAATGGTCTGACAGCTTATGTGTTTCGTCCTATGATGGACGTCGTCAGGTCTGCAAGAAAAAAGTACATATAAACAATTATTAGTATCTCTAAATGAAAAAACATCTATACAATGCTCAGTATCTATCCAATTTTTAACTTTGTTACATTAGGAAGATATTGTGTCATATCAAGGACCAATAAAACTTGAATTTAGGTATGTCCCTTTTCATTTTACTTTTTTAGAAATAAATAAATGGACAAGATAGTCCAGGAAGTACCTGTAAACAGGAATTAGGGTATTTAAAATATGACTATGAATGGAATGGTATCTAGATGTTTTGACCTGGACATCATTTTTGTAAATCAATCTATTTGTATAGATAAATAATATATTGCTTTTTTTCAAGCGTGACAAATGTTAGGGTCCTGGGACATTAAATATAGAATGGAGATAGGCAGGATATAATGTTTTAAAAAGAAAAAAAGAAAATGCCCCCTTGCCTTAGAAGACATGTTCCATGATGAGCTGGGCATTGGTTAGTTTTTTACTGTTTGCTTAGTGGTGGCTATATATCTGCCTATCCTAATTGGGCAGACAAACATGTAGCCAATTCTCTGACAGACATTACTCCATCATGGCATTGAAGAATGTTGGCCATGATGGAAAAGAAGTAGTCTCCACAGTGACCAAACATAAGGTCCTCCTGCACCTAAATCAGGTTGGTGGACCACTTTATTGGCGCAGAGGGAACTCTGTTGCCGTTAGACGGGGTTCCCTCTCTGCAAACATATAAACCAGGCCCAAAGTCAGGTCTATTGACTTTGGCAGAGTGTCACCATGATATTCAAATGCATATGATAAGTCTTTCCACCATAATACACCATTGAATTAGGAAACTTTTCAGTTTTACTAAAATATGTTGCCTTAGTTTCAGAAATGTGCAGTGATTTTCACTTTTCAGTACACATATCAGTGAACTATTAGAACAGTGAGCATTTCACTGATTTAGTCTTATATCTACGTTGACAAAGTTATCTAACAACATTAGATAGCCTTGTAACAAACATTCAGAAAAAGCATCAGCTCCAGAAATGTTTGAAGTGCCAGCAAATTGATCTTGGATCACTGTTTTGTGGTACAAAAAGCTTCCATATGTAAAAACTAACATAATGTACTTTTAATTCTCCTTTAAAAGAATGTACCCGATGGTCATTTTTTTTTCTTGCAATGCACCCACTGTGCTGACTTTCCTTTTGAAGCTGGGTTCTGTACCCTGTTAGTATATAAACATGCTTGCCTTTGTGCCACATTGTACTTTCACACAGAACGTGCATATGTTTTTGTGTTTCGGCACCGGCAAGGCCAAACAACAATGTCCCTTGTTATTCTTTCTGACCAGGCACTAGCACCTAGAAATAAAACAAGAATGCAGCTGTTGTTTATGTGCACACATGTTAACAACACAATAGACGAGTCCTTCTTCAGGTTTTAGAGTCAGTACTTTTGACAAAAACCTATCAAGAAAAAGAGGGTGTGAAGAGCGCAAACAACTGCAAGATGTTTTAGGAAAGCCCTCACCCACCTACCTGTTAGGTGGCATGCTTCGTCATCGGGGCCCAGCTGGATTACCTAGCGCAATCCAGCTGTGCTTCAACGCCTGAATTACAGTGGAGCAGGTTGTTTGTGTAAAGAAAGTGAAGTGATAAGTGAAGTGCAGTTAGGTGTTAAAAAATGTCGCTAGGAAAAACCCTTATGATCCAAAAAATTACAAGAAATTGAACAAGATCCAAGCAGCTCACTCAAAACAAAGATACAAATACTAGTACACGAAGCAGAATCCAATGGATATATCAGCAAACAGGAGGCTTCTTTCCTGACCAAGACCCCCTATTTTTACACAATCCCAAAGATCCATAAAAACCAGAGACCGCCACCCGGCAGACCGATCGTGTCTGGAATAAATTCCCTCCTGGAACCACTGTCTCGCTTTTGCGACTTCTACTTACAACCAGTGGTACAAGCAACCCCTGCCTACCTGAGGGACACAAAAGATCTGTTGAGCCTCATAAACAACCTAGAATTTGACCCCGCAACATCCATTATAGTAAGTATGGATATTGAAAGTTTATACACTTGCTTACCTCAAGAAGTTAGTCGTACATCACTTGAAAACACCCAATGGAACTACGTAACACCCAAGTCCTTTATCTTAGAATGCGTCAAATTGGCCTTGAAAGACAATTGTTTCAATATGAAGGAGCTTTCTTTCTACAATATAACAGCACATCAATGGGCAGCACATTTGCTCCGAGCGTGGCAGGGCTGTACGTCAAACTTTGAAGGAGTACACATCCTAAACCCACAGTCTCCATTCAGTAAAGATATCACATTCTACAGAAGATATATAGACGGCGTCCTTCTAATTTGGACAGCCAGTGAAACCCGACTATCGGACTTTTTGAATTGGATCAATACCCTGGACCCAAATTTAAAATTCACACATGCCACAAGCCGTGTGAACATCAGTTTTCTGGATCTAGAAATAGAAGCACACAATGGTATCTTGACGACGAAAACCCATTTCAAACCCACCGCAAAGAACTCCCTCCTGCACTGAAAGCTTTCGTCCCAGACCGCTCAGGGAAAACTTACGCTATGGGCAATACCTGCGACTACTGCACAATTGCAGTGATATAAAGGAGTTCAAGACACAAGCAGATACACTGACGGCGAAACTAAAAAACCAAGGGTATCCACACAAAATCATCAACAAAGCACAAAAAAGAGCAAGAAATCTAAACCGTGACAGCCTACTTGAGACAAGACAACACACAACAACGAACATCCCACTAACGTGTGTTACAACCTATAACACAATCTCAAATAAAGTTGCAAAAATAATTCAGAGCAACTGGAAAATTGTAAATTCAGGCCATTTGAACTGGGAAAACCCCTTGTTTTCCTATAAAAGATCACCCACTCTAAGAGACAGCTTGGTTTCCACATGTCCCAGAATACTAACTAAACCCGAGAACACTGTACTGAATGCCTGGTTTCTCCCGAACATCACCGGCCACTTCCCCTGTGGCATTTGCAGCGTCTGCCACTTAACCGAAACAATCAAAACTTTACAACTGAAATTAGGCTAAGAATGGAACATCAAGAAACACACAAATTGCAACTCTGCCAACATCATTTACTTAATCACATGCCCATGTCAATTAAGATACGTTGGAATGACCACTCGGAAAGTAAAAACCAGAATCTGTGAACACCTCAGCAACATCCGCTGTAAAAGGAATACAACCAAACTAACTGACCATTACTTGACAGTGGGACACACAACTAATGATATGAGCTGGGTCATAATCGAACAGCTTGAATCACACATTGATAACATACAGGATCAACTGTTTGAAAAAGAGCAACAATGGGTGTATAGGCTAGCTACCCATGTACACGGCCTTAATGAAAATGTACCTTGGAACAGCATTCAGAAAAAATAAACATATGGTTCCAAAAAAGGACACAGCAGTCACAACTGCGAAACCGAACTCCCAAGCTGGCCCCTTGAACAATATCCTCCGGTATCGAGCTAACATATCGGCATAGACCCCAGCACCTCATGCATCATAATGTAACATCGAAAAATAAGAGCTTAATACTCACTAAATGCAATTTGTCGTTTACTGGCATCAACCAGATTAACAAATTGCTATGGTCTAAAAGCATTTCTCCCTTGACAACAAAAATGAGAAATTGATAAACTTAGTGACATATTTACTATTCCAACACCCCTCTGCACACATTAGATCAAGGCGAGCTACCGTCCACTTTCTTGTACCATCCTGCTGGCATTAAATTGAGCGATCTTTTGCTGTATTTAATAATTTAACATACATCTGCTCTCATTTTATATGTATTCGTCATAAGTTTGTTTAAAATTTATGTTGAATGGGTTCTTTGTAAGAAACTTCACGCGCATGCACTTGAAAAGTAGTCATGTATACTCACACCAATGTGCCAATATGCGACGAATTAGTACCACAAATAACCTGAAAAGATAACTTTAAAACAGTCTAACTCGATCAGAAATGCACTTGCTAGACCCATTACAAGTAAAATCACCGGGGCACATTGTAGCCACTCATGGTTAAGCAGTAGGTAACAAATACGCATGCCCTCTTCTTTGACATATGCATGATGTGAACACCTACACACTAGAGTGCATGTTAATACCTACACATTAGAGAGCGTGCCTTGCTTTCACAAATGTATGAATTTACAAATAGTTGGCAAACTGCAAATTTTTCTCCACAGGTACTCCATACTGAGGATTTGTGAGTAAAAACAATCCACTACACTCACAGCACACTTTTGGGTGTGTGCTGATATAATCACCCCTATGACCTGCAATTTTTGGTCACACACCTTTTTCTGGTCCTGACGAAAGCCTTAAGATCCAACCAAAAGGCTGAAACTAGTAGATCTAACCAATTTTTAAAGGGATACTGAGGTACATTCAAAAACCTCTAGTTGATCCCTTAACCGTTTTTACCCATGTCCTAGGGCCCTTTCATTAAAACTTTTATAAGGGTTTTTCCTAGAGAAATTTTTCAACACATAACTGCACTTCACTTATCACTTCACTTTCTTTACACAAACAACCTGCACCGCTGTAATTCAGGCGTTGAAGCACAGTTGGATTGCGCTAGGTAATCCAGCTGGGCCCCGATGATGAAGCATGCCACCTACCAGATAGGTGGGTGAGGAGTTTCCTAAAACATCTTGCAGTTGTTTGCGCTCTTCACAGCCCCTTTTTCTTGATAGGTTTTTGTCAAAAGTACTGACTCTAAAACCTGAAGAAGGACTTGCCTATTGTGTTGTTAATATAGTACCTAGGGGAGAGGACAAGTTCACTTTTCCTTACTCTCAAATTGTTTAAGTATATGTGCACACATGTCCTATCATTTAGATGAATTAATGAGCCACAAACAGACACATGGAACAAGAGTTCTAAGACAAGAACACTGAATCCGCTCAGATGTAGAGCATCTATCTGTGTATACTAAGGTAGGGGTCTGCCAGTACTCACAAAGTTCTTTTATATAATCATTTCAATTTAGTAGCAAGGGAGGGAGGTTAGGTCACTCTGTCCTATACAAATTACAGTACTTTTCATAGTAGATGGATTATTAACCATGCTAACAGTAGTTTTATTATGCATTATTTTCTAAAAGGGACACATATGCTGCATTTCAGAGTACGATAGTTTAAATAAATATTCTAAACTTTCTTTGAGTCTCCTGGTTATCTCCTTGTAGATGAGTATGAGTGAAAGAGCAAAAAGGTGTGTCAACGATTCCTGAGAGGGTCAAGACAATTGTATTCAGGGGTGCCAATTCTCTTGTTTCTCTGAATAGCTTAGGAGGGCAATTGAGGCGCTATAATAGGCGGTCCCGGACTCATAGACACTGAAGTTGTATAGTGACTCAGTCCCTACATACTAATTATCCATGGTTCCAAGCATAGTACTGTTCAAGGGTAGAATCCCTGCAACAAATTAGCTAATGTTTTCTTATACCACCTCTCTATGCCCTCCTCACAAGGTTCACTACATGCACACAGGGGCAGGGAGGGATGTGAGCAACTGTGCAGAATCTGGAAGTGACCTCAACTCCTCAAGCAGGTCCTTAGGCCTCCCCAGGGAGGTGCTGGCCAGCAGTGGCAGCTCCTCCATTGGGACATGGGGGCATCTCCCCACTGCTTTCTCACAGTGCAAGAAGCAGAAACATAAAATGGTAAAACTACCATTTAATGTTTCTGCTTCCTGCACCGCGAGAAAGCAGAAGTGCCAGCAGTGCCTGGTTGGGGGCGGTCGGGTGGGCATAAATCCTGCTTGAGTGCAGGGGAGGCGTGGCTAGCCCTCTGTCTTTGGGTGCTGACTGTTTGTTTGGCCCCAGGGCCGAACAAACAGGTCATGCGCAGTTGCGCACTCTCTTTTTTTTCTATGTAGGCTGCATACAGCATACATAGAGAAAATTCACCCCCTACAGGCGCACGGATGGGGGCGCTGTCCGCTGCGCTGCACCAATCACAATGCTGCCATCGCAGCGTTGTGATTGACTTAGGGGATCGGGAGGGAGGCTGCCTAGGTGCAGGCCCACCCAGGAAAGCAGGGGCTGAGGCGGCAGCGCGTGAGGAATAAGGTACGTTTTTAATTGTATTTTGATTACCGTCCCACAGTCCCAAGCCCCCTGGGCGAACCCTCCTACCCCCAGCCTAACCCCCCCACCCACCCTTTTTGCCGGGCGTGACTGGATACACATGAATTATTTTAAGACCATGCATGGCGTCCTTTCAGACAGAAACTCGGCTTCTCTTTCCCCACTGAGAACACAGATTTTGAGGCCCGAGCCAGTAAAGTAAAATGAATGAGCTAACATATAGTGAGGCCTCTGACAGAGGGGTGATTATCTATCCCAATTGCAGGATTTGCCATTCCTTCCTTGTCATGCAAACAGGAAAAAGTCCGGGGACCCATAATAGCCCCGGGTGGTTTGTGTATTGGAAGCAGCGCGGGCCTTTCAGTCTATCAGACAGGGAATTACAGCGGACTGGGAGAGCTGAAACACAGGGAGCCCAGGGCATTAGCGTAGATGTAGTTAATACACATTTATTGGGGACGCAAGAGCTGGGTTGGATCAGTAGGAGTGGGAACTGCTTAAATGTAAGATAAAAATTCACGTTTACAAACATGTGTTTGCACTTTTCAGTAAAATTTACGACCACACTTCAGAAATTCCTCTTGGCAAGATAGTCGAAAAACTCGATACTGCTAGCCCATTGCTGTTGTTAAATGCTGGTTGCTTTGTATTTGTATGCTTGCTTTTGATGTTTAGAATTTTATGTTTCGATTTTCCACAAACAAGGCTGCTAGATAATGTGATTTCCAGTGCTAAGTGCTCAACTGAAGACACAAAGGGGCAGATTTATGTTAACTGGCGCATCCCGGGGGATGCGCCAGTTAACATGCGCCACAGTGCGCCACAGCTACGCCACCCATGGTACGCCGCATTTATGATGCGGTGCACCATGGGGCAAAAACGGCACAGATGCGTGACGCATCTGTGCCGTAAAAGTGACGCATTGCTGGAGTTGCGTCGCAAGCGCGATGCAGCTCCAGCAATGCTCTGTGGGGGCCTATTCTTTCAATGCTGCCTCAAGCCTTACGCCTGCTTCAAGCAGGCGCAGGGTTTTGACGCAGCATTGCCCTGAAAGTGACTAGGTGAAATCTCAAAGATTTCACTCAGCCACTTTCAGGAGGCGTTCCTGTGCAGGAACGCCCCCCCTGCGCAGGAACGCCTCCTCATGGCGCAGTGCTGTACAACGTGACGCATCTCCTAGATGCGTCACGTTGTAAATTGAGCGCAGGGATGCGCCACGTTTCCACGCCGTTGCGTCACGCAACGGCGGCGTAAACGTGGCGCAAGCCCTTCATAAATCTGCCCCAAAGTCCTTGTTAATTCAATCGATTTTGTTACTTGAAGGATCCCAGGTAGTCAATGCCTCGTGTATTGTTTTAGAAAATTTGTGATTCAGTGAGAAGGGGTCAGGGACAAACCTTTGGAGGAATTGAATGCATTCAAACAATTATTTGTGTATGATGTCCTGATTTGCTTGTACCCTTTAAGTGGTTCTCAAAGGTGATGCTTAACAGACACAAAGGATACAGTCACTGGGGTGCTAATAATAAAGCAATCTGGCCATTTCGATGCAAATGACCCTTTAAACCTCTTCCCAGAGCGCTTTATGCTTTATCACCAGCCACCACTGCTGGCAAGTGGCTGAGCTATCCAGACTCAGGTGACCTAGACCAGGTGAGTATTGTAGGCTCAGAGATGTTGTTTACCCACCAGTGTACTGGCCATTCCCAGAAGTGTTATCTTTCTTGTGCAATGGCACAAGCATCATTTGATGGTCTCTTGGTCTCTTGTCCTCTCCAGTGATTTTTCAGTACTTGGTGAGTTTTGGTGCAGTTTTCTCAGCCCAGAGACTATTCAGAACAAGACAGGCAGCCCTTCCACAGTACAAGAAACAAGAAGATGTATCTGGCTCACTTGGGCCTTTTCACTTTGGATGTGCTTCTGTCTTCACCTGGTGGAGAGAACAAAGACCAGTATCACACTACCTCCACTTAGCTGATTTTGTCTTTATAGAGCTTAGTTTAAGCTGTTCTGCTGTTGGGTTAGAGTTTTGGGGAGATAGCCTCCTATTACCAGTTCCTTACTGCATCTTGACTTGGAGTCTTATAGTAGCAGCACCCCTGTGGCTCTCATAACAGACTACTCTTTCTGTCTGCATCTCACAGGTCCTGTCTACAAGATTTCACTCAGTCACTTTTAGGCCCATGCTGCGTCAAAACCCTGCGCCTGCCTGAAGCAGGCATAAGGATTGACGCAGCATTAACTAGATAGGGCCCCCAGAGCATTGCTGGAGCTGTGTCGCAACTCCAGCAATGCATCACTTTTACGGCACAGAAGCGTCACGCATCTGTGCCGTTTTTGCACCATGGTGCGCCGCATTGTATATGCGGCGCATCCATGATGGCGGAGTTGTGACGCACAATAACTGGCGCATCCCTGCTGATTTGCAAGCTTCATTAGTCTAGGTAAAAGTGGGATTGCTCCAAAAAGCATGGTTCGATGTGTGGCAACACCCATGCTCCACCCATGTGACTCCTTGCTGGCACAGTGTAACAAAAGGCAGCAGCTTGTAGTGCCTTGTGTTACTCCAGATTTACCACGTAACACCGGGCCACACAAGGTGGCCTTGCATCACTTGGTAAATCTGACGTGAGTATTGCAGTTGCATCACCTTAGGTAACACAATGGCAACACAATCCTTTGATAAATAATAGCCCTAATTTCTTGCAGCAGTTTTGTGGAGTTTCTCTCAATCAGTTAAGACCACACTGCAAAGATATTTCCTTACTACAGAGTTTTTAATATTTGATGGAATTATGTAAATAATTACTGAAAGGAAGAACAATTCTTAACAATTTCTGAAAGCAGTATAGTGTTCTTATATGCCACATATGGTACTTATTTTCTCTAGTGATGTTATTACACTTCAAAGGAGTGTTGAGCATTATGTAATAAAAATGTCAATTTGCCATAGTTAATAGGTGTCCCACAAGGGCCATTACACTAATTAATCAAAGTCAGGTTTCATGGTATGTAATATGATTTACACCAAAATAACTTTGTTGTTTGGTGCTGCGGAGATGTTTTAATATAGTTTAAATGGCCGCAATATACAAAGGTCAATTGGTACACACTAGTCTTTATATTTGCATTCACCTAAACAAAGGGCATCGGCCTGAAAGTACTCCCATCACAAAAGAAATGAACGAAGAAAATAACTCAAATATCACAAAATAATTAGCTTCTCGCTAGAGAAGTGTGGGTTATGTCTGATGAACAAAAAGTCTCATTACACAGTCAGCAGTTGGAGATGACAAGAAGCGCTTTGTAAGTTGCATATCCTTGCCTCTGACTGCCTTACTCCCCACTGAGTTAGACTTGGAACAATTCTGACAATTCTCTCATGCAGCCTATCAGTTCCATATAATAAATTTCTACACGCGGTGAGGAAGGATATGGGCTCTCGACAGGGTGCCAGCGTTAAATTAGTGCAGCCACAATACATTAAAATGATTTAGCCCAAAGGAACATCTACTGCAAGGAGTAGACTTATCAGCAAAAATCCTCCCTGAGACGATGAGCCATGCTTTCTCCAAAAAATAAGTAAGTTCACTGCCCTGCTTTATAACAGCCTAGAGGCAATTCCTTTTTAATCCTCACACTTCTCTTTGTTTCTTAAAGGGACCACTCACTGGAGAGGGAAACAAGCATTACTATTTACATAGTTCTGTATCTCTATCCATCACATAAAACAGGCATTCTAGAATGTTGCGTTGTTGATGTTTACTTGAGATTTGAGATGACATACTTCACCGGACAGCCAGTTAAATCTCGGAATAGGTTGTTATATTCCAAAAAATATACTTCTAGCTTGACGCTCTCATAATCAACAATCATAGGGGGCATATTATCAAGCCTGTGCGCTAAAATTATCGCCGCTTTATCGGCCGAAAACGGCCGATAAAGCGGCGATAATGGGCTTGATAATATGCTCTGTGGAATTCCAATCGAAGCCCATGTTAGATGTCTTCACATCTAACATGTGCTTCGATTGGAATTCATTAGAGCATATTATCAAGCCCATTATCGCCGCTTTATCGGCCGTTTTCGGCCGATAAAGCGGCGATAATTTTAGCGCACAGGCTTGATAATATGTCCCATAGTTTCTTCATGAGACATAAATGCGTTAAAATGCATTTATTTAAATGCAATCCGAGATACGCGGCAGTTATCTTTAACTTTTATTTTTAATTTTTCAACTTAGTTGGGGTTTTCAAGGACAAAGCCCTGCCGGTGTAGGCTTGGAAATTGTCAAACACACCAAAAGCAGCAGGAATGCTACCACAAATCTGAATGTGCCCAGTAACGTTTTCCAGGACAGGTCCATCAAAAGGGTGTTTGAAACCCTTGAGAAGTGTGTATAACAGTCCTGACTTCTGGACATAGATAAGGCAACCGCTAATTTCTGCAAAATCATCACCCTTCATTTCAGTGTGAAATTATCTACTCACACACGTCTTCATACACAGTGCATTGTTACCTTAAAGTTTTGCTATCATGAAAGTCATGGGTGCAGTCCCCCTTTGTGACTGACGAAAGTCTGAGGGCACAATATTTGTAGACCATGAAGACAAGTCATACATGCAGTTGATGAACGTATCTCCTGGTGCCTGACAGATTCTGTATGATTGACACTTACATCAATTGTGTGTCTTTTGTTGACACTTACTCAAGCCTGACGGAAACCTACCATGTAGGATTTACTTGATACGGCGCTTTTCACGACTGACCAAAAGTATTTCTTGTCCTAGATACTTCATATATCTAACCCATTCTTATTCTACTTATCTGTAAGTTAATTAGATGGGTGTTTGAGGGAGTATGGAGAAAACGCTATTTGTCCATGTGTATGAATGTAGAAAATACATCTCTTATAATCACTAAATATGTAAAGAGTAACTGCAAAAAAGCAAAGAACTAATGACGGTGTAAGACTGTGAGTTATATATTGTGTGAACTTCCGTGTAAAACGAAATCAAAGACTACAAAATATACATATCTGAATGGTTACCAGTGCATTAGGGTGATGATCCAGTCCCCTGCAATATTTTGAACTAATGATGCAGAATTAAGTGGAGCATCCACAAGGAGCGTCAAAGGTTGCAGGTCCACAACGAAGAATGATTACTACTAATCATTACCTCACTCTTGACATAATTAAGCTTTAAAGTATTTCAGTCAATAAGTGCAGTGGTTAATTTAAGCAGGTGTTTGCAGGTCGGTCCCTTCACTATTCGTTTTTGGGTATTACCACTTATTTTTCCTCCTTAGAGAGAAAAACTCAACAGAGAGAAAGAAGGAGGAAGACTGGAAAAAAAGAGGCAAAGGGAGAGAACAGGGATAACATAGAACCTGACAGTACAGAAATGCGAGTGGCCCGGTAGCAGTGTGCAACTGCTGGGCCGTGGCAAAAACAATTACAAAAAAAAGTGAAAACCTAATAAAGTGGGCAATGGAAGATGAGGGTTTGAGGAGAAAAGCATGAGAGGAAAAGCGAGAAGCTGTTAGAAATTTCCAGCTGGAAGTCCTTTGCAAACAGAGTTGATTGATGTTAACTATGTAAGGACACAATTCATCCAATCAAAACAATGATAAAGAAAACTATTTCCAGTGTAGAACTGAAACAATAATTGGAGGAAATCCATGGGATCAGAACATTAACCTGAGATAGGCAAGACAGCCATCCAATTATGAGCGAGGGCTGTCTCAAAGCCCACTCTGCATAATGTATTTTATGCAATCGGTCTTTGACAATGAACAGATAAAGGTGTCTGTAGGTGGGAACTTAAAATGGGAAAACAGACTGTTTAGATTCTGTCAGACAGACAATATGACGTACCACTGACAGATATGAAGGAATATCTGAAGTGAAACAAACATTATCTAGAATGATAAGAATACCCTTGTCAGAAAGTGGGTTATTGCTATGGTAAAAAACCTGCTATGGTTATGGCAAAAAACAGTTCTAAGGCGATCACTGCTCAATGCCTGGTAGTTATGGAACAAGCAGCAGGCAATATCCAGAGAAGTATGTGCTGAGTTTAAGCAGTCTGAACAATATTAAAGAACACAGCAAAATAAAATCATTTTAGAAAAATAGAGACACGTTTTTTGAGCGAAAAGATGCCAACATCATCAAAATAGGTTATGGGGAAGAGGAAATATGGATTTTTAAAGTTTTAAGGCAAAGGAGCCTAGAAAGAAGACAAGCACTGTGACAAACAACAGTTTGCTTTTGAATGGGATATAGGTGCAGTTTCTGACTGATCACAATGGAGTGGGGCTTCATACACTAAGCAGGTGGTGCTGGTCAAAAGTGTTACCTTTAAACTTAGTCTCCAACTGCTAATAGTGCTTATCTTGGTCAGTCCTGAAGCCCCTAGCTCCTCAGGGCAGGCTTCTGGGTGCTGGGTTACTCTCCAGCCAGGTCGTCTGCAGGGTCTAGTTCCATTTCATCAGCTGGGCCATTTTTTAGCCAAGAGTCCTTTTGCTTTGTGCGTCCCGGAAACAGTTAAACAGGAGGCCATCCACTTTACCCTTGGAGGGCAGTTACAGTCCCAGGAGTCCTTGAACCCTTGATTGAGTCCTTTACTTCCAGTAGGGTCTAGGAGTCAGGATTCTTTTTCCAGCACAACTTTCTTCTTCAAATAGTGTCTTCCCAGGAATAGAAATGTTCTGATGAGGACATGGTGGAAGTGCCATATTTTTCCTTTGTACTAGCCAGTGATTGAAGGATTTCTATCCGCTTCGTCGCGGTGCACATTCCCCCATGGTGTGGCCGATTTCCACACGTGCGCAGATTGGCTGGTCCCCGGCCGTCCGACACACACGCCCACCGTGATGTCGGAAGGCGGGGGGGGCGTCCGACACATGGAAGAGGCTATAGCTCATTCAAATACTTTTCTTGCAGTCCCCCACCTCCTTTTCCATCACTTCCTCTTTGCCTTATTTTAAAAGTACTCAGGAGTCCTGTTTCAAGATGACAGGAGAAGTGTGGCTCAATGGTTAGAGCGGCAGACCCTGATGCAGAGGTCTAGCCCGGGACCAGGGTTCAATTCCACGCCTCGGTGGGTCTTGGGCTCAAAATTCCACGGACCTGATAATTCTCACCTCGGTACCTATTCTAATCAAGGAGTCCCACTCTGCAACTCTGGGCAATAGCTTGCTTAATCTCCAAAACGGCCCCCACAACGCTAAGGATGCCTGGATGCGTGGACGCCTCACAGGGAAAGCCAGGACGGGTTCCACAGAGGTATTCGTACAAGCGCCTTGAGACCCTTGCGGGTGAGTGGTGTGCTATACAAGTATCAATTTACAGGACCCAGATGCCACTAGGCAGGCCTGTTTTTAGACTCTTGGCTACTCCCCTACCTGACTGGGTCAAAGCTGGTTTTCTTTCTTACTTTGGTTTCAGTCAAACTGAGTAGGAGGGTCCAGGGGATAGAACCTCTCCATTTCATCTCTAAGTGAAGTGAGGTAGTGCTAAACTTGTATCTGTTCTGCCAACTGTTATTGTCCACTCACAGATAGTTAATCCCTGCTAAATGGTCAGCAGTTAACACCCATTGACCTTTCCTGTGTCCAGAGGCAAACCATTGTCTTATGAGATAGAGTTGCTACCTCTCCCACCCAAAGGTATGGATTCTAGCTCTGGAAGTTTGTTATGGGCAGAATTGTTTTTCACTGACTGGGGATTGGATGTCTAGGAGTCCCTGTGAATAAATAGGAGAAGCTTTCCTGGAATTTCCAAGTCAACAGAGGAAGTTTTAAAGGTAACCTTTGTTCTGTAACTGCTCCTACCCGCTCCTAAATAGCTAATCTCTTCTTTGTGGTTAGAACGTAACCCCATTGACCTTTCCTGGGCCCAGAGCGAAGCCAGTGTCCTCTGAGCCAGGACAGTTAAGTCTCCAGCCAAGCAGGTGTTTTTCGATCTCTGGAAATATGATGATTTGCAGAACTGACTTTATTTTATATTTGTCTGTCAAAGATAGCAAAAATCTTATTTCACTATTAAGTCGAATTATAGAGGACGAGTGGGCGGTGGGCACCAAATCTTGTTTCGCCCTGCGCAGTTCCAGAACACAGGCCCGCTCTGGTAGGAATGGGGGCTTAACGCTGAAGTTACAACAGATCAGTGCCGCGCGCTGCATGAGCTCTCGGAGCTCGATCAATCTCAAGTACACAAATTGTTTGTTTTTAATATTTTCTTTGGGAATGGAACATGTCTTGTCGCATAAAACCCAGGATGCGGATTAATAAACTCATAAGCAAATGCTATTATAGAGGAAAAGAGGCTTTGCGTTTCTTCATCGTGAGGCGCCAGCTCGAGGCAGCAGGTAGGTCTTTAATCACGGCCCCGCGTGTTCTAGGCGGCGATTACGTAGTTGCGTAACCACCTGTACTCAATCTTACTAACGAACGCACGCAGCTTCATGCGCTCGTAAAGCCGCGATTACACTGAGAAAGAGGCCAGGCCTTGTATCAAGGGCTGTGGAGGACTCTGACGACGGCGGAGGACAAAGTCATCTCGCCTCTGCGCGCGAGGTGCATTATCTTAAGTGTTGCGCTTATTCCTGGAAGAAATTAAGATGGAGATGAAAGATTTCGACGGTGTGGGTAGCAGAGCGGAAGCGCAGAGACCTCTTCATTATTCTTTTAGGTTAATAAGATCCGACGTAGAAATCCCTCATGTGACAGCAGCTGTCACCTGAGCTCGCTGCCAGCGCGGGTAACATCCTGCCTGCCTTCACAGGGCCGCCAGGCAGCCTGCAATGTGGAAGTTTCCTACAAAAGGGCAAGAATACGTCACACTTTCCCGAGCCCTTCTTTGTACACTGCAATGGGTAATATATCTGTGCACAACCTAGATTGTCCTATTTGGGACGATTAGACACGGGCATTGAGGTTAGATGAGGGGCAAACATTATTTGAACCTGTTTTAGCACCATTTTCAATAAGGAGTCGATGCCACGTTGGGTTAGCTTCAGTTTTTGCCGAGGATCTAGGTCCCAATTATTATTTTTCAGATGGTGCTATCAATGCAAAAAGCAAAAAACAAGGTTTTAATGCATCGAGAAATAATTTGTTTGCTCCTTATATTTATTTATCAACAAAAGCCCCACTTACTAGTTGGATTGTACTGTTCTGGATTAAGCTCCTCACACAAATTACTGTTACTGTGCAGTAACACCCTGCTGGCGCAATGCAATTACAAGTTACACCATCTGGAATGGGGAATATATCTGAGGACCTGGTTAAGAAGGGCAGAATTACACTAAAGGGCAAATGTATGAAATAGTGGTGCAGTGCAGCACAACAAGTCAGCTTGCTGCGTTGCATCACTGAGAAAGGGCAGGAATGCGTCACATTTAAGCCCTAGGGCCCATTCCTGACTTTTCCCCATCGCTGGTGCACAAAGGTTTTCCTAGCACAAAAGCAGGCACCCTTGAACCGTATGTACAAAAAAAAGAAACCGGCAACACTACAAGCCATCGTGCAGTGCCGGGCTGTGTCACCAGGAAAGTGAAGGGATGTGTCATATTTACAGCAAGATGATGCATCCCTGTACTTTCCTCTGCACAGGCGCTAAAACAGCAGCCTAGCACCAACACAGGCACTCTTGCACCATGATTTAAAATGCCAGCATTTCAGGGATGATTGTTTATGTGCAGGAAGGGACACCTTCCTGCACATAAACAATCATGAATGGTAATTTGCTCCTTCTGCAGCACATATAAAAAGAGCATAACACGAGGAGAAATAGAGTATTGCTCCTTATTGCGTTACTCTAACTCCACTTTTGAATGCTGTTAGATTTTGGCGCGTCCTCAGATTTGCACATCCTTGTAAGAATGGGGCAGTGTAAAAAATCAATAGGTGTTGCGTGGTTACGCCCACAGCAACACCCATTGCATGCACCTTTGACATAGAAAACTGCATGAAAGGGTACAAAATGTACAATGCAGCGTTAAACCACTCATTGTGGCTTAGCAGCACATTATAAATATAGAGCAGGGCATTGTGCCACTGGAGCATCATAAAAACTGACACTCCAGTGGCACAATGCCCTTCTAAATATGCCCCATGGTGCCTTAGTTTCTGTGTTACGGCAGGGATTAATGTTCATATTTATTAGGCCCGGACAGAGAAATTCACTCAGCTCGCAGAGTTTGCAGAATTCAAGACCTTTGCGCTCCATGTGGAATACAGAGTTCGCAATAAATTCCGCATTCTGCCACGAAGCTGAGTTTCAGGACATGACCTCACCAAAAGAGACAGCCTCAAACAACAGGGCCTTCCCTTAGGATGGAAGGTGGGATTACCACTACCATAGCCTTTAATGTGCCAGTGTTCCGGCATTTAATCTGACAGTCCTGGCTGCCTTATCATGTCAATGAACAATAAAGGACCTTGTTTTATGTTTCTTTCGTGCATCCCTCCCCTAAGTGTCTCCAATTGTGACGTGTTCCTTTATTTCCCTCCCAGTATTCCTACCTTTGGCTCTGGCACTCCCACTTCCATTATGTGTGCACTTCTCTTGCCCTCACCTTCCTCCCTCCCCAATTCTGCCACCCCTGTGTTCCGCCTTCTTCCCACTCACTCCTACCTTCCTGTCCTACCCCCCCCCCCCACAATCTCTGCCCGGTCTGCAGCTTACCTCAGTACCTCCTATCTCCTCCACTTCATGCCTCCTCCTTTCCCTCACCCTAGACCAGGGGTCTCCAAACCGGTCCTGGAGGGCCGGATCCATGCCAGATTTTTAAAATTACTACATGTATCTCAATGGGGATATCCAAAAAAATCTGGAATGGATCCGGCCCTCCAGGACCGGTTTGGAGACCCCTGCCCTAGACATTGTCCTGCCTCTCTCCTCACTGCTTCTGTGGTTGCTCCCGCTTCCCAGTCCGTCTCCCCCTCCACTCTCCTTCCCTCCACATCTCCATCTGCTCCTTCTCTCCCCTTCCCCTCCTTTTCACACCCCTCTCTTTTTTGTCCATCTCTCTCTGCTCAGGTCCTGGCAGACTCTGTGGGGAACGCACCCCCTTCCCCTCTATCATGCTACCAGCCCCGTTCACCACTTAGCCACCCAGCCCCCACAGCCGGGCAGCGCCCGCCACCAGGCAAGTGAAGCTATCCCAGCCGGACAAGGCCATCCTGACAGGAAAGTGCTGTCATCCATTGTGGTGCCTAGGAATGGTTGCTGCTCCTCTGCTGAATGAGGGTCCGTCCTCCATGTTTGGCCGTTACACCGCTTCTGTAATTGTCTGCAATACCCAGTGCAATGTACCGTGCTAAACAGGGCACTTACTGACAAGTATTGACAAAGTAAATAAATGCAAAATGTGTGTATAATAGCACAGTTCTTCCAAATGTAGTCACATATTTTAGTGCAAGCCAGTTCAATTTTTAACTGTGCCCAGTGCTGCTTGAGTGCCTGTCACTCATCTCACCCGTGATTGTCTGCACTATCCGATTAACCCCCACACAACTCCTGGTAGGTTGTCCTTACCTCTGTGGCCACTGCTCTCACTTGGATGTCGTCACCACCACAGTTTACCTGCACACACAGCTCTCCTTTGGGTGTCTCCTGTGGTTGCACCATAATGTGAGGTGGGTGGGTTTGCCTGTGGCTCGTCGTCTACTGCAGATTGAACACCTGTGGTTGATTGGCTTTGGTCAGACACAGGAACAGTTCCTTTTACCTGTCCTGCCTCGTCATGACGTCAGAGACACCTTACAGTACTGCATGTTTGGATTGGTTGTGGAAGGCTGGCCCAAGTGTGGCAGCCAACGGCTTGCTTCCTGGCATCTGGATCCAGGTCCAAGATTGCAGCGCCGGAGCCCCGGTGCTGTGGGTGAGGAGGAAATGGTAAAGGGGCATCAGTGGGCTCCCCTAGCTGCCAGCCCAAGCGCCTTAATATGACAGCCGACAGCAGCAGGCACTAGCAGCTTTGGAAGTGGAAGCCAAACTGCCCGGGAGGTAAGAGAGAGTGATGGGGGACGAGTGTGAAAAATATGGACCGTGGGGAGGAATTGCACAAGCAAAACTGTAGCCGCTTTAATACCTTGCCCAAAAATGGTAGGAAAAGTTTTTCATGTCAGGTATATGGTGACTCAGGGGGAGGGGGGGGTCAAACTGTGCTGGGTGGGGTTGGAGGAATGGTGGTTGGGATGGTTCAGGAGGGAAGGGGGTTATGGTGCCATGGGGGAGGTGAGGTTGATAATAGATGCTTGGGCAGGGACAGAGGCGTGATTGCTATTGCAGCGAAAGTCTCAAGTATATTCAACCTTGTGGAATTTTTGGTTGGGAAAATCGGATCTGTGTTCCCCCACATGGGAAAACCAGATATGGGAACACCAACCCAGTCGTGATCAGGTGGAATTGCATTCCCCCTGGTGATACCGCTTTGTGGGACTCATAATAAGGGCTAAGTGTTATTTTCACTTTTGTGCACTTTCGTTTTTGTACGGCTGCTAACACTTGTGTGATTTTTTCACCCGCTGTTAACATCAGTGTCTAAATGATCATATTAGGGTAGATTGGTTCATGAAGAAGGATGCATTGATGCATGAAGCAGCAATCAGTGATATAACAGGGCCAAAGGCTGCAATGCAGGCCCAGCTGCAGATGGTAATTGGACCCTTCCAAAATTAGATTTGTGATCTCCATGATTTGAATTTTGATCAAGAGCTGAATGCCTCTTTGCCCCCAGAGAAAACACGATACCTTGTTGTGGTGATCATTAATATGTTTCTAAATAGATCATGATACCCAAAGAACATTAGATCCATCAGGCTACTGAAAAAACGGTCCACCATTTTATTAAACAAACTAGCGGCCCGTCCCGACGTTGTCCGGGTAAAAAAAGGCTAGGCAGCAATGGTTTTAGTATCATTGTACATTCGTCCCACATGATAAGAGACACATTTTGAAGCAGTGTCCCCAAAGGTCAGTTTTTCCGAATAGAGCATATTGAATCCCTTTCAAGGGAAACTGTTAAAGGCTGTTCAAAGGTAGAATGTGCTGTTTTCCCAGCTGTTAGCAAAGTGGCAGCTATTCCAGAGGAAGCAACAGCTAGAGCCAAATTCCCAGAAGATCGAACTTTGGCAAGTATGAGGTTGATTAGGTAAGTCTTTCCTGTGCCACCGGGGGCATCTATGAACAATAGTTTGCCTTGCTTCTTTCCAACACTATCAACTATGGTGTTGTAGGCGAGTTGTTGATCGGGAGCTAAGTTAGGCAAGTGTTGAGCAAGGTAGTTATTTAGCTCTGGAATATTGTGTGCGGTGGCGATATTGTGGTATCCAGTTAGGTTAGTTCGGACCGCTGGCGGCAGGCTGAAATCTTGTAAGGACTTCTCGCTTAATAGATACAGTGAGTCTTCAATTTCTATAAGTCCTTGGTTTTTGATTTCATTGTTGATAGCAGCCCGTGCCGACGTTGTCCGGGTATGAAAAGCTGCCGGCCAGTAGTATATTGTTTTGTAGGATTTCGTTTTGATAGCATTTCTTATCTGTGACAGGCCTGTGAAACGCTCCGATTCACAGTGCACTGCTGATGCACTTAAGAGTGCGCGTTCAGTAGTGTGTGAACTCGAGTTTCCCTACTTTATATTTCTTTGCAATATTATATAGCGCAAACTCGACAACATGGCATGAGCACAATTTACATTACAGAAGAACACATTCATTTGTGGTAGGCACGGGGAGACAAAGCGATTTGCCTGGAATCACAGGATGTTGAGCTGATGCCGAGATTCGAACGTAGCTCCCCAGCTCTAAAGTTCGCAATTCTAGAACTTGTGGCGGGAGGTGTGTCTAAAAGTGTATGTTGGTGCTGGCCATCAATGAGAGAGAACTGTGCATTTTTCAAATGGGTGGTGAAAAAATATGAGTATGTTGCTGGAGATGTGGGCCGCCGTGCCACCAATGTACTTACCGGGGAAGGGTAAACACTGATTATTCCGCAACTTTCTTTCCGCATACCATCACTCCGCATACTTTCATTACGAAAGTACCATGACTCCGCAATGCCATTATAACGCATGGCATTACATTTTATATGCTTTTACTACGCATACATTTACAACGAAATTCGTTGTAAATGCATGAATGGTAAAATCATGTTTTTTTAAATGTTTGGATAAGGTAAGTATGGGTATAGGGGTATATGTTTTGGGGTACTGAGGTATATGTTTTGGGGTGTTTGGGTATTTTAAGGGTTCAGATATAGTTTTGGGTTATGGGGTACAGGGGTAGTTTTAGGGTTTAGTGATAAGTATGGGTTTTGGGGTACAGGGGTATTTTTAGGGTTCAGGGCTAGGTTTGGGAGTATAGGGGTATTTTTAGGGTTCAGGGGTAGGTTTGGGTTTTGGGGTAGAGGGGTATTTTAAGGGTTCAGGGCTAGGTTTGGGTTTTGGGGTACAGGGGTATTTTTAGGGTTCAGGGCTAGGTTTGGGTTTTGGGGTACAGGGGTATTTTAAGGGTTCAGATATAGTTTTTGGTTTTGGGGTATAGGGGTATTTTTAGGGTTCAGGGGTAGGTTTGGGTTTTGGGGTACAGGGGTATTTAAAGGGTTCAGGGCTAGGTTTGGGTTTTGGGGTACAGGGGTATTTTTAGGGTTCAGGGCTAGGTTTGGGTTTTGGGGTACAGAGGTATTTTAGGGTTCAGGGGTAGGTTTGAGTTTTGGGGTACAGGGGTATTTTTAGGGTTCAGGGCTAGGTTTGGGGTACAGGGGTATTTTAGGGTTCAGGGGTAGGTTTGGGGTTTGGGGTACAGTGGTATTTTTAGGGTTCAGGGCTAGGTTTGGGTTTTGGGGTACAGGGGTATTTTTAGGGTTCAGGGGTAGGTTTGGGTTTTGGGGTAGAGGGGTATTTTAAGGGTTCAGATATAGTTTTGGGTTTCGGGATACAGGGGTATTTTAAGGGTTCAGGGCTAGGTTTGGGGTTTGGGGTACAGGGGTATTTTTAGGGTTTAGGGCTAGGTTTGGGGTTTGGGGTACAGAGGTATTTTAGGGTTCAGGGGTAGGTTTGGGTTTTGGGGTACAGGGGTATTTTTAGGTTTCAGGGGTAGGTTTGGGTTTTGGGGTACAGGGGTGTTTTAAGGGTTCAGGGCTAGGTTTGTGTTTTGGGGTACAGGGGTATTTTAGGGTTCAGGGGTAGGTTTGGGTTTTGGGGTACAGTGGTATTTTTAGGGTTCAGGGCTAGGTTTGGGTTTTGGGGTAGAGAGGTATTTTAGGGTTCAGGGGTAGGTTTGAGTTTTGGGTACAGGGGTATTTTTAGGGTTCAGGGCTAGGTTTGGGTTTTGGGGTACAGGGGTATTTTTAGGGTTCAGGGGTAGGTTTGGGTTTTGGGGTACAGGGGCATTTTAAGGGTTCAGGGCTAGGTTTGTGTTTTGGGGTACAGGGGTATTTTAGGGTTCAGGTGTAGGTTTGGGTTTTGGGGTACAGTGGTATTTTTAGGGTTCAGGGCTAGGTTTGGGTTTTGGGGTACAGGGGTATTTTTAGGGTTCAGGGGTAGGTTTGGGTTTTGAGGTACAGGGGTATTTATAGGGTTCAGGGCTAGGTTTGGGTTTTGGGGTATAGGGGTATTTTTAGGGTTTAGGGATAGGTTTGGGTTTTGGGGTACAGGGTATATTTATAGGGTTAAGATGGGTTAGTGTTTAAGGGTGTTGGGGTATTTTAAGGAGTAAGGGTGGGTTATGATCATGGGGTGCAGGGGTATTTAAAGGGAGCAGTGTGGGATTAGCACACAATATGAGACATGGCATGAAGGGTGGAACGTACAACACACCCCCAGTGTTTGTCACGCCCCCAGCACACACCCCCAGCACACGCCCACAGCGCAACGCAGACACGCCCACAAGGGACTACTTTGCTGGCACGGTTCTTTTACCTTTTAAATGTATATGGTGGGCGTCTGTATAGCCTATGTCCTTCTGCTGCAACTGCCCTTTCCAACGCTGTATTGGGTGTTTTGATTGGTGCTGTGGTTCCTGAGATTACCCGCCTCAAAGGTTTGGGCTCTCTCTTTATATTATTAGTATGGATATGAACATATCCTCTAAATATGCATGCACATGGGTATTGATGCTGGATATATGAGCATGATATTAATGGAAGAAAGAATATGTATGTTACTTTGTGCAAAAAAACTATATGCATCCCTGCTTTATTGTGCCTCACACGCGTAAGCTTTAGGCAAAGAATATGACTTTTTCATTCCTCTTCATTTTTCTTCTGTTGCGTTACCACTTACTCTTTCCCTTCACTTCGTCTCTCTCTTCTTCCCAGGCTTTTATCCCCATTGTATGCTCTCTATGCCCCTTGAGACTTTTTCTTATTTCAGCCTCTGAATCTGTCTTTCTCCTAACTCATTTCTGCCATTATATTCCCCATATCTTTCCTCCTCTGCCATCTCTTTTGCTCTCTCTCATCTCCTATGCCCTATTTTTACTCCTAGGTCTTCCCATGTCAACTTCTCCCCTCTTTTGACTCTCGCCTGTCTCTTCCTGGCAGGACAGACACATGGGAAGGTCAGACAGGCCTCTCCATTTTGAGACCCTGGGCCAGATTTACTAAGGAACTGCATTGCCCTTGCATCACACGAGGTGAAGCAAGGCAATGCAAGACCTCAACTTAGTTTTACTTAGTCATTCAAAGCCACCTTAAATGGCTACGTGTGGTTTAGTAAACCCATGGTAACGCAAGGTAGTGCAATTCGCTGCCTTGCATTAGATTGCAGCAGGGAGGCATTCCATGTGTGCAATGTGGGAGTTCCCACACATCCACTCATGGTTTATGCCATATTCCCAGATTTACAAAGAGTTGTAAACCTGGGAATGGTATGTCTCCCAGACCCAGGTGTAACAAGGAGAAATATCAAATTGTTCCTTGTTACTTCCCTTTTCTATGTGTGGTGCATTCCATATCATACATAGAAAAAAGAAAATGCCTTTAAGGATTGTTTTTGTTCAGGAAGGTGTCTCTTCTTGCACAAAACAATCCTGCTAGTAATGCAGGCACCCTTGCACCATGGGGTAAGTGTGCCTGCGTTGGCACTAGGCAGCACAGAGTACGTCAGCTCAAGCAGGCAGGAGAAATGCGCCATATCTTGGCTTGCTGATCTGCATTGCATAAAATGTTAGTACTCTGTCCCTAGATATTTCATTACACCATGGGTTTATACAATGAAATAAAAGGCCTGATCCTACTTCATGTATCTAAACAGACACCATCACTAATGGCACCAAAAATGTGTTTTCTCTGTTCCCATAGTCTATCTTCCTAATTCCGAGCTTCTCCTTCAGTCAGACACCTAAGAGGGTTACAAACATTTTGGCCACCAGTTCCACTAAAGCTTCTGACATGCCTGCTCACTTGTTATGCTTTGCCCAGTATTCTTCTATTGTTTGATGTCTTCCCATGATCTGCCACACTTCTTTTCCCATGTACTGTCATTTTCTCCAGATGTCTTTCTACTCTCTTCTCTTCTTCTCCATGGGCATCATTCTTCCTTCCATTCTGTCTCTCTATTCATTACTGTATTTCTTACATGTCTCTCTCGCTCTCTCTTATCTCCACTAAAGCTGGGCCAGTTGAAGTAAAGGATGGAAATGTCACCGGAATACCCCAGACAATGGCTCAGCATCTTTAGCATCCTTGAGCATCACCAGAATCCTGTATCGCTTGCATCAGGACCACTCCATTGATTCCTATAGTGGCTAGCCCATAGACGGAGGAATTGGACTGGACTCTACTTTCATTGCAATGTAGCTTTTCTGTTGGACTTTATTGGTCTCTGTGACTGGTTCCCTGCCAGAGCTGGTCACAACAAGAGTGCCCTTATAGCCATTTTCAAGTAACATGTTGTGGCTAACCCTAAACTAAAAGTTGCAATAGATTGCAAAGATTCATTGAGATAAGTGAAAAAACATAATTTATTATTTTCTAAAAATGTATATCTCCGGAACTCTCTGGTGGTTTTTTGTAAGCATGGGCGAATTTTGCGGATCTCGCGTTCGCGAATTTTGCGGATTTGCGAACTCGCAATCCGCAAAATCCGCGAATTCCCGCGAATTTGCGAATTTTTTTTTTTGTGTGTTCGCAATTGTTTCTGCCAGTTCGCGAGGATTTGGTACTAGTTCGCAATTGCGAACTTACTTGTCGGCTCGCAACGGTCTCGACTATGTTGTTTCTACGTCTGGTTCATCATCACAGCCTCCCAGCACCCTCTGTTTCACCACTGGCACCCTCTCTTTGACCCATGCCACCCTCTGTTACATCAATGCCAGCCTCTGGTTCATCATCACTGTAGAAGATGGGGGGGAAAAGCAAGCCCACCTGCCCTGCTTGAACTGACATGAATTAATTTGGGGTTAGTTTATTAACAACACCTGCCCTGCCCCAACTGACAATAATGAATTAGGGGCTAATTAATGTGTCACTGAAAGAATTTCAAGTTCCAGCCTGGCACCTGCTTGTCTGCTCCTTCAGCTGTAAATCAGGACCTTTGTGGCATACAGTTAAGGTCAGAGCAGGGTCACACAATAGTTGCAAGCAGGCAACCGAATTCTGGAGGGCCCCCTCAGGAAGCACTACAAAGAATCGTTACAAATCATGAGGTTGACCTTTTGCACCTGCTCATTGCTTTTGCTTTTGCTGAAATCGTTTTTCGTTTTTTTTCGCGCTATTCGCGGGGCGCGGCGTCGTGCGAAACCGACCGCGGAAGCCGCCAATTCGTGCGAATGAGCATTTTATTTTTTTGCGGCTTGTTGTTTCGCGAGTTTTTTTGCAGTATTCGCGAGCCGCTTGCAGCGCAACACGCAAATTTACCCCAAGGTCGAGTACGGGCGCGGCCATTTTGTTTGCGTGACGTATTTCCGTTTCCGCCCGCTATGTATAATCTCGCGCAGTAAGCGCATTGCGAGTAGAGGTTCGCACGAGATCGCGCGGGAAATCTAGAGGTTCGCACAAGATCGCGAGGAAAATCTCGTGCGAACTTACTTTCGCGCTCGTGAACGGGCGCCGGCCATCTTGTTTTTCATTCATTTCCTGTGTCTGGGCATGGTGTTTAATCCTCTTGGTATCTTTGCCATCCTTTGCTTGTTTTCAGTTTTTTTTTTACGATTTTGCTTCTTATCTTTCCCTCTCTTTTCCTAGCTGTATATTTTTGTCTTTTCTGCTATTTTTCTTTACTTTTAAACTACTTTTTTAAACTCTTTTCTTTTCTTCTTCCCTATCCTATTCTTTCTTAATTTTCTACTTCTTCCTACCTTACCTGCCCAGACCATGGTCAAGCCAGGCGCCGTGAAGCTGCCCAGGCACTTGAGGGCCGCAGCGGCGGCGGGGAGTAGTGCTGGACCCAGTGCCAGGACAGCATGCGGGAGATTGAGGGGGGAGCAGGTGACGCGACGGGAGATATTCAGCCCGGAGGAAGTGGGCGCGCTGGTCTACTTCGTCCAGCGCCGCCTGCCCAGGACCATCGCGGGAGGCGGCAGGATCGCGGCCGGCGGCTACAACATGCGGGAGCGCCGGAAGCGGTGGGAGAAGGTGTGCTGGGCCATATCCCACCTCTACGGGGTCCAGCGCACCTACAGCCAGGTCACCCATCACTGGACGGACCTCCTGGACCGCGAGCGCGACCTGCTGGACCAGCTCGGCTTGGAGATCCCCGGGCTTGGTGAGTAGTAGTAGCCATTTAATCACTCACTACTATGATGTTTTCTCCTGCTCTGTGTTGTTGTATTGCAAATATTTGTTTTTTACATGGAGCAAGCCAATAATGCCGCTGATGACGATTACATTGTAGTTAAATTATATTTCAAAATCTTCTGTGCATTTCAGGTGCACTGCTCTCCTTCTCAGTGGCGTCGCTACTATGCTTATTTGTTTTCTATTTCGTGGTCTCATTGGCCTGAGTAACTATTATGTATGAGTGTACTTTACAGAACTGCGTAATGCTAGACACTAGGGGGCAGATTACATTTACAAGCCCCTTGCGCCACGTTTACGTTGCCTTGCGTGACGCAACAGCGGCGTAAACGTGCCGCATCCCTGCGAGTCATTTACAGCATGACGCATCTAGGGAGATGCGTCACGTTATAAAGCCATGGGCCTGCACCACAATGGGTGCGTTCCTAGTACGCAGGGTGGGCGGTCCGGCGGCTGTGCGCCTCGCAAAATTGCCTGCGTGAAATCTACAAGATTTAACGCAGGCACTTCTGCGACGCTGCTACGTCAATTCAATTCCTTATGTCTGCTCGAAGCAGGCTAAAGGACTGACACAGCATGTTAAGTATTGGGTGGCCCTGAGCATTACTGGAGTTGCATTGCGTTGGCGACGTGACTCCAGCGATGCGCCGCTCTTACGTGACGAGATGCGTCTCGCAAGTGCCTACCCTTGCGCCAGGGCGCGCCGCATTGTAAATGAGGCGCATCTGCCGTGTCGCAAGGGTAGTTTTGCGTGACGCATTTGATCTGGCGCATCTCTGGAGATGCGCCAGAACGCGTAAGTAAGTATGCCCCTAAGGGGCAGAATTGCAATTACCGTCGCATCCCTGCAAAGTAGCAGGGATGCGCCATTAATTGTGCGGCCCGCTACCACCACCAAACATGGTGCGCCGTATTTGCAATGCGGCGCACCATGGGCCCAAAACGTCACCGAAGCTATACTGCTGGAGTTGCGTCACAACGATGGCGCAGCTCCAGCAATGCTCTGGGGTACCCTATCTCCCCAATGCTGGGTCAAGCCGTACGTCTGCTTCAAGCAGGGGCAGGGTTTGTGTGACGCATCATTGTCCTAAAGGTGACTGATTGAAATTTTGTAGATTTCCCTCAGCCACTATTAGGATGTGTTCCAGCGCAGGAATGCCCTCCCTTGCGCCGGAACGCCCCCTGATGGCGCAGGGCTTTATAACGGGATGCATCTCCCAAATGCGTCACGTTGTTATAATATTATACGCCGCACCATGGCGCCCTTTTTTGTTTAGCTGCTGCGTCACAAAAGTCACGCAAGAACGGCGCAAAAGAGCCGCAAGGGGCTTAAATCTGTCCCTTCCTTTGTACCCCTGACAATAAGAAAAATAGTGGCGGTGGATTGATAGTTTGACTATTTCAATGACTGGTAATGTAGCAGGCAACTGTTAGTGTTGTTTTTTTTTTAAACAAGGTCAAGGTGCACCACTTCAGAATTTACAAGAACTGATAACTTTGATGAGGTTAACAGCAATAATCACATTAGTTGTTACTTGTGTTCTTTAAGAGTTCTTTTATTGAGTTCAGTTGTAAGTAAAAAATCACACACAGGAGCTACAGCCAACGCGTTTCGTCCTCTTGGGACTTCTTCAGGGCGAAGTAAAAGATAGGATAGTGTCCTTATATCTTCTCCCGTGACTATCATGGTGCGTGGAAATGTCGGTAACGATTTATTATGCTCGAAAGGGCATCTTGTTGAACAAAAAGTTCTCTGTGGAGGAATCTCGTCTGTCCGAGCCGTTCTTATTATTAGGCGATATATATCTATTTGTAGTCTGTACTGCCAAAATTCTCTTGGAAAGGTATTTCAATATTGTAGCTGCTACCTGACGGAGGAAGACGGAGGAAGACGTTGTACTGCAGGTGGATCTAGGAACCAGGGGATGCCTTAGCTCACTTTATTAAGAGTGCCTAAGCAGAAGGATTAATACCCCTTTCCTTATAACTAATCAACAACAATAGATAGCCAGACTGAACCTACATTTTCTACTACCCTGGTTCCAGCTCTTTTTGGACCATCATCCATATTTTTGATGATATTTACATGTACAATATTGAAATACCTTTCCAAGAGAATTTTGGCAGTACAGACTACAAATAGATATATATCGCCTAATAATAAGAACGGCTCGGACAGACGAGATTCCTCCACAGAGAACTTTTTGTTCAACAGGATGCCCTTTCGAGCATAATAAATCGTTACCGACATTTCCACGCACCCTGATAGTCACGGGAGAAGATATAAGGACACTATCCTATCTTTTACTTTGCCCTGAAGAAGTCCCAAGAGGACGAAACGCGTCGGCTGTAGCTCCTGTGTGTGATTTTTTACTTACAACTGAACTCAATAAAAGAACTCTTAAAGAACACAAGTAACAACTAATGTGATTATTGCTGTTAACCTCATCAAAGTTATCAGTTCTTGTAAATTCTGAAGCGGTGCACCTTGACCTTGTTTAAAGTATTTCATAGTTCATGTTTTGAACCAACATTGTAACGGTGGGTGTTTTTGAAGTGTGCACACATATTGTCCCATGTATTATAGTGTGGGTCTAAAATAATTTTGGGAGAATATTTGACCAGGTGCTGTTCTGTTGGGAATCCTCCACCGTTGTTCTTCTTTTTCCAAAACTGTTAGTGTTGTCACTGATCTGACTGAAATCACAATGGAGTTTGTCTGTCACTTTGCGTCTTGCCTGCGGACTGCTGCCTGCCAGTCCTAGGTGAACGTTTCAGTACCTTGTTTAGTGAGGTACGTGACTTTCGAAGTCACAGGTCCGCAAATAAATGAAAACTAACCCTAATCAATATAATTTCGCGGAAATATTTTGTTATTGTTCTTTTGAAATGTTTGATTTGGTTGACATTGACAAGCAACAATCATCCATGTTTTCTGTTCTTTCTTTCATGTTGTACGTCAGCTCCCCCCAGGGGCGAGAGGAGGACACAGGAGCAGCAGGCGGCGGATGCTGTTCAACAGGGCCAGGATCGGGCAGGCGAGGGCTCCTCTGCTGGCCCCAGTAAGTTTTCATTTTAGACTAGTACCTATTTTTCCTAGCGTTCCTCATTTGACTTTTTTCAAAATTGTCTTTGCTCTTCTTGTAGACTGTATCTAAATTCTTATCCTGCCTCTACTATGACTCCCTGTGGTATTACTAGATTATTCTTATTAGTCTGTCTGTGTAGCTAACTAAGATTGCACGGTTGGCGAAACTCCCATGATTCTAGTCAGCAATAGCTCTATCAACTTAGTGCAGTCCTCTGGGATTGTCCATAATGTCTTTTGAAGTGTTCTATCTGGACTCATGCTTGCAAAAATTGCAAAACCTTTCGCTCAGTCACTCTAGTCTGGACCAAAATACACAGATTGTATTTAAGTTTAAAAGCTTTATTAAAAGTAAACACATTTATTAAAATGAAGTCATAATAAAACTAAACGTTTAACTGATAATGGAAAAGTGGTTAGTGCTGACGATTAATTGAAGACATTTCTTGTGGTCGAGCCGAGCTCTCACCTGGTTTCAACTTGATCTTGTTGTTAGAAGTCCATCTTCTGTCTGTGTGGAGAAAAATGGTGCGTGTTAAAAAAACAGCCTTCATCAGTTGTGCCAAAAAGTGCAGCAAGACAACCTTCCCTGGAAAAAGGGACATTTTTTTAACTTTAACGTAGACAGTCACAAATTACATTGTTTTCACATGTCTTCATTCCTAGACCAAAGACTAGTGAGTGCTTTATTCTAACATTCTTAAATGTACTTTGTAGGTGGAACATCTGGTGGCGGGGCCAGTGTGGAGGTGGTGGTGCTCGACACGGAGGCGGAGGGCGATTCTTCAGGGGAGGAGGCGGCGGCTGTGAGAGTTGAGACGGTGGTGGTGGCGGCCAGAGGTAAGCTCTTATATATTCCTTACTTATTGAGATTGAAGACTAGCTGGGAAGGCAAGAATATGAGATGCATGGCTGGGTGAATGATGAAGCAATGATGGGTGGAAGGACAACAGCCTGGGTGGGTGACACAGAAACTGTATGTGTCCATATACCTGGATCATGCTACTATCTGACTCTTAGATAGCATATGTGTATCTAGAGCAGGGGTACTCATAGTACGGCCCGCGGGCCGGTGGTGGCCCGGCAAGCCTTCCTTGGCGGTGCGCAGACCTTGCAGACAATCACTGCTCCCCCGGCCCCCACAGAGCAGAGGCTTTTTTGTATTTCACCTGTTAGCGCCCCTGCATCTCCACTCTGACAATCACTGCTCCCCCGGCCCCCACAGAGCAGAGTGGAGATGCAAGGCCACAAAGAGGTGAAATAGAACAAAGCCTCTGTGGGGCCGGGCAAGCAGTGATTGTCAGGGTGGAGAAGCAGGGGCGCTACAACAAACAAAGCCTCAATAATATGTTAATGGTCTTTTAAAGACCTGTTAAGTACTTTGGTGTTGTTGTCTGTGTGTGCGCGTTGAGGAAGCGGTCTCAACCCGGGCTGAAGGCTGACACAGATAGACACACACACAGTGAGATGACAGAGGGGGAGGTAGAGGGAGGGCAGGAGGGAGAGAGAGATGGAGAGGGAGGGCAGGAGGGAGAGAGATGTATGTAAATGCTGGGTCTGGTGGCTCAGTGGGTGAGGGCATCTGCTGCAGGGACCTGTGTGCAACCTCATGGTCACAAGTTATCGTTTTGCTTTAGCCCCGCCCCCTCTGACTCCGCCCCCACCAGTGCGGCCCTCGGCCCCAAACTACACTGTAAATGTAGCCCCTGAGAGAAAGTTTGTGAGTACCCATGATCTAGAGAGAGTAGACGGTCAGTGGATGAACTAAGTGTAACTTTGAAGAGCATGTAACACTGCACCCGCACGTCCGTTCCAGTGTAGGAAAGGCAAGGAAAAGAACTTTTAATTTTGTCCAAATACTACCATCAATAGTAGCAGTAGTTTGTATTTCAAGCACTGCATAGATCCGGTTATTACGGTGGCCACTCCCTACCTCTCTTAATAAGTTTAGTAGTACTCAGTCATTCATGTGTGGATGTATCACTGGTCACTCAATAAAAAGCAAAGCACCTAAAGTCATCCCATATATAAGCAAAAACATCCCATGTGAAGTAATAGATAATCAGATTATTTATCTTCTTCCATTTTCCATTTCTAGTACTCATTTCCACTGTAGGGTGAAAGTTAAATTAATTAAGCAGTAGCCCTTGAGTTGTAACAGAGTATTCTCAGTGCCACCCGTAATAGAAAAGTAAGAGCTTCACCACCTGCATGTACTGGACGGGTACAGTAACGCAACGCAAGTCTAGGTCACTCCTCATGGCGTGCGTCTCTTTTTCTCGGGTGCAAGTTTACTGCGCTGGCATTATGCCGGCTTGCAGAAGATAACGTACCAATTTTCCAAAACAAGAGACAAGAAGAAGAATAAGACTGGTGTACTTTCATAGTCGACTCCAATGGAAGTCCATAGTGCTCGTAGAATTTGTTCCTTAAACTCCCACTAATGTTAGAGCAAGGATGAAGAAGTGTGAGGTTAGATAGATACTGGCCTCAATAGTTATGTAATGCGTTTGCAAGTTGCTAGTTGTAGTGCAACACAAATTTCTGCTGAATGATTGAGTTAATCTTAAGGAGCATTGGTTACAGACTATGTCTTTCTTTCTTCATATAGGTTCTCCTTCCAAACGAACAAGGAGGAAGGAGCTGGCTAGAGTGGCCCGGCAACGGAGGATCGATGCCACTGTGGCCGAATATCGGCGGCTGGTGGCCCTGGAGGACGAAGAAAGTGTGCAGTCGACCACAACAACTACGTCGTCTGCATCGGCCTCCGTTCCCCCACGGGCTGCCAGTGCCACCCAGCACAGTGGTCCACCCAGACTGAGCCGGGCTGCCAAAGCCAAACGCCACCGCCGAGTAGCAAGGACAACAGCTACAGCTTCCTCTCACAGCCGTTGCACCTACAAGGCATTGAAGGCACGCCTGCGCCGCAGTACCCTGATGGTGTCCCGCCTCCAGCAGGAGCTCCACCACTTTTCCAACCAGTTGGAGGGGCTCCGAGTAGAGCACGCCTTGCTCCGCCAGGAGCATGATGCCCTGGCCCAAAAAGTTGACAGCATCCACCCATAGTGTCCCTTGCCCCTTTTTTAGAGACTTTTGGGGGGTGGGAATTGGGAGTTGGGTTTTTGGGGACTTTTGAAGGACAATCGTTGGGGTTAGGGAGGGTCTTGCGGGAGATTATTTTGTTAGGGATATAAATATACTTTTTCAAACTTTATCTGAGCATACCCGTTTCTTACTACTTGCCTGGTGGGTGGGGGTTTAACGTTGACTTTGTTTTCCTGAAAGTTTAGTTCCATTTTCTTCCTTTAAGTGTAAATGCCCAAATGTTTTCAACACTAAGTGCCTCTCACAGACAAAGTGAATCCAAGAGTCCTAGGACTTTAGTAGTACTACCTTCAGTCTCTCGTCTCTCGTACTAATACTCCATTATACCCCCAAACCACCAAACGCTTATCTTACCTGTAATTTGTGTTTGAAAGTAGGGCTAGACCCAGGGCTGGCTCCACGGGAAACAGGGAATATGGTTGGCAATCTTGGTCGGATAAAATTTCCTCATAGCGGTGGTACTAGTGGTGTGACACAGTGGCAGTTGCATGCCTATGAAAAAAAAGAAAATGAAATCTGGTTTGTCCTCCTGAGCAATTCAACGGTACAACTGAGAATATAGCAGGTGACAGAAGTACAGTAGAACAGTGCCACATTGTAGCCTAACAAATGGTAAAGTATAACTACTAATTCGGTTGAAGTTCTTTCACATTAGCAATGGTTCTTTGTCAAGCAGAGTAAGAATATATCCTCGGATTTCTTCACCGCCTGTTGCTATCACCTTATCCTCCCCAGCAAGTGTGTGGATTTATTGCTGTCATTTAGTCACACATCAATCAAAACCACACAGCCCGGGGGAAGAGGGTTAGGGTTTGAAAAATGGATGGGTACGGGGGTTTTTGGGAAAGGTTTTGGGAGACAAGAAAAAATAGCACAGCATAGACAAACAATTGTGAACATAAACAAATCTTTGGGTCCAAACCTATCCATCAATCTTTGAAAGTGCATGCACTACTGCATACATGTCAGTGAAAAGTAAGTAGTACATTCGACAACTGTGGAAGAAAGAATGCGACAGTACAGGGCCTGTGTGGAATTATTGATAACGATATTCAACATAAGGTCTCTGTACTTAGCCAGATACCCGAGAGCCTTGCTGGTCACTATAAATCCATTTACAACAACACTCAGTGGGGTTGGTCTGGAAGGTATAGTAGATAGAAAAGGAGAAATTGCTTCTTTTCTAGGTGTCCCCTCACTCACCAGGGTTGCCCCTTGGTGACATGCTTCATCATTGGGGCCATCCCAGTCCTCTACGGCCTGGGGCGTGCTGCGACTTGCGAATTACGTAGGAGCACTTACAAATGACTATGTGTGGTGCAGATGTGATAGTGGAGTGGACTAAGTGATGTGTTAAGGGATCAATTTAGAAGCAGAGAGAGATCCAAGAAATGCAGTCACAGTCAGAGCAAAAGGCAAGGGATACTGTATCTATGTGGCTGTAGTGGTCCTGTTGGAAGTGGTAAGTAAGTTGCCTGCAGAAAAAAAATCCTCCTTTTAGCGGCACTCCTCCATTGCAGCCGACGCTTCGTCCATCGATGTTGGTCACCAGAAGACACCCTGTAAAAAAAAGCACAGCATAGACAAACAATGGAACATAAACAATTCTTTGGGTACAAACCTATCCATCAATCTTTGAAAGTGCATGCACTACTGCATGCATGTCAGTGAAAAGTAAGTAGTACATTCGACAACTGTGGAAGAAAGAATGCGACAGTACAGGGCCTGTGTGGAATTATTGATAACGATATTCAACATAAGGTCTCTGTACTTAGCCAGATACCCGAGAGCCTTGCTGGTCACTATAAATCCATTCACAACAACACTCAGTGGGGTTGGTCTAGAAGGTATAGTAGATAGAAAAGGAGAAATTGCTTGTTTTCTAGGTGTCCCCTCACTCACCAGGGTTGCCCCTTGGTGACATGCTTCATCATTGGGGCCATCCCAGTCCTCTACGGCCTGGGGCGTGCTGCGACTTGCGAATTACGTAGGAGCACTTACAAATGACTATGTGTGGTGCAGATGTGATAGTGGAGTGGACTAAGTGATGTGTTAAGGGATCAATTTAGAAGCAGAGAGAGATCCAAGAAATGCAGTCACCGTCAGAGAAAAAGGCAAGGGATACTGTATCTATGTGGTTGTAGTGGTCCTGTTGGAAGTGGTAAGTAAGTTGCCTGCAGAAAAAAAATCCTCCTTTTAGCGGCACTCCTCCATTGCAGCCGACGCTTCGTCCATCGATGTTGGTCACCAGAAGACACCCTGTAAAAAAAAGCACAGCATAGACAAACAATGGAACATAAACAATTCTTTGGGTACAAACCTATCCATCAATCTTTGAAAGTGCATGCACTACTGCATGCATGTCAGTGAAAAGTAAGTAGTACATTCGACAACTGTGGAAGAAAGAATGCGACAGTACAGGGCTTGTGTGGAATTATTGATAACGATATTCAACATAAGGTCTCTGTACTTAGCCAGATACCCGAGAGCCTTGCTGGTCACTATAAATCCATTCACAACAACACTCAGTGGGGTTGGTCTGGAAGGTATAGTAGATAGAAAAGGAGAAATTGCTTGTTTTCTAGGTGTCCCCTCACTCACCAGGGTTGTCCCTTGGTGACATGCTTCATCATTGGGGCCATCCCAGTCCTCTACGGCCTGGGGCGTGCTGCGACTTGCGAATTACGTAGGAGCACTTACAAATGACTATGTGTGGTGCAGATGTGATAGTGGAGTGGACTAAGTGATGTGTTAAGGGATCAATTTAGAAGCAGAGAGAGATCCAAGAAATGCAGTCACATTCAGAGAAAAAGGCAAGGGATACTGTATCTATGTGGTTGTAGTGGTCCTGTTGGAAGTGGTAAGTAAGTTGCCTGCAGAAAAAAAATCCTCCTATTAGCGGCACTCCTCCATTGCAGCCGACGCTTCGTCCATCGATGTTGGTCACCAGAAGACACCCTGTCCACTGCCTGCCTGATGCTGAATTGTGGCTCGCTACTGTGAAGCCTGACTCCATCCTTTTTTCCCCATTGCAGAGACTGAAACCCGGCCTGTAATTATTCAACGAAAAACAGGAAGTGATATAATATTACAACACCACTGATAAATAAATATAAGGTATGTAGGCTGTGGAGTGCAAAAAGTCACAATTTGATTTTCCTAGTAGACAGTACAATATTTTTGAAAGTGCGTACTCTGAGTCACCTTTTGAAGGATAAATAAGTATGGGCAAATTAATGTAGCGGATCTTGCCCCTCAAGCTAGGTGTACTGTAAACTGTGTTTTAGAACAAAATTAGATCTTCCTAGCAGTGCTCCCACCCAGACCCTTACTAAAGCCAGTCGCAAAAATGTAGAAGACCCCCAATCAAATCTCAAACAACGAGGCCTGGCAGAAAACTGGTGACAAAACTTACTTTGAAAGTAAAAGTAGGCCGAAGTACCCCCTTCCTAATTACCCCTTACCCACCGTGGATTGCATTCAAACCACTTGCAAGCAACCAAGCAAAAGTAGCCATAGCCAGCATCGCTCCAAGACTCGAAATCCCCCCACTCAAACACATGCAATAGAAATACTGCTAACCCTAACGAACCCTAAGTTAAGAATAGTGGCAAAGGCTTTCTTTAAGTATGCCAAATCCCCCCTTTCCCACCATGGATTTTCTTCAAATGACTTGCAACCAAAATTACACATTCTCACGAGTGCTCTAAGACCCCAGAACTCAGTTGCAAAAATCTAGAACACCCCGAAACACATGCAATCCTGCTGCTAGGGCTAACCCTAACGAACCCTAAGTTACAAAAAGTGCCAAAAGGCTTTTCCGCGAGGATTTTGTCCCAACCACTTCTACCGGGTATTAGACCTTCCCAGGAATGCCCCAAGACACGCCAACCCACCCGCCAAGAAGCATAACACCCCCAAACAGGCCAAAAGCATAATCTCATACTTGCAATATTTCTCGGCCTTCGGTCCAAACGCGCTGCATAGCTAGGCCATAAGTCGGGGTTGCCACGACGGATTTCCTGAAAAGCAAATGCAATCAAGATTAGAGTGTCCCAGCAGTGCTCCCAGACCCCGAAACTCACCCACAAACACCAGGAAGCCCCCCAAACAGGCCCCCGAAAAGGCCACATTGAGCAAAATGTCAGAAATAGCCAAAAAAAAATCGGCCTGGATTTTGTCCCAACCACTTCTACCCGGTATTAGACCTTCCCAGGAATGCCCCAAGACCCGCCAACCCACCCGCCAAGAAGCATAACACCCCCTAACAGGCCAAAAGCAAAATCTCATACTTGCAATATTTCTCGGCCTTTGGTCCAAACGCGCTGCGTAGCTAGGCCATAAATCGGGGTTGCCACGACGGATTTCCTGAAAAGCAAATGCAATCAAGATTAGAGTGTCCCAGCAGTGCTCCCAGACCACGAAACTCACCCGCAAACACCAGGAAACCCCCCTAAGAGCACCTCAAAGGCAAGCAAGTCATCAAAAACACAAATAATTTTCCGCCTGGGATTTGGTCCAAAACACTTTTATCCGGTATTAGAGCTTCCCAGCAATGGCCCCAGAGCCGTCAACTCACCTGCAAAGAGGTACAACAACACCCCCACAAGTGCTGAGTCTTTCTTCATTGGGCGTAAACCAGCCCTCTGGTTTGATGGAAATAGGAGTCTGGAGGAGGAGGATAGAGGAGCATGTTCTTCTGAAATTGTGAACCTGAGGAATGCAGACTGCGGCAACTTCAAATCAATTAGCAAACCAGTGAAGACAGTTCTGCTGATGGGCTTGATTTTGTGATTATCTGATTAAAGTTTGTAATATATTAACTGTGCACAACAAAGAAAGACAGACAGACAGGAATAAAAGTGAATAGGGACGAAAAAGAAAGTTATTGATTCGTTGTCTCATTTTCAGGGCTCGGTTTCACGGTCCAGGAATAAGAATAAGGCTTCGTCATCATACTCTGCGAATTCAGGCAGGGTGAGCTCAGTGTCACCTGACAGAGTAGAAATTCCCTCATCTATGTTGCTGGCCACCTCCTCTTCATCCGGCACGCTTTCTCGTACTCTGAAATCTGGTGGTATGAGGTGCTGATTCATCTTGATCATTGTTAACCTCTCCACATTTTTGGGCGAGAGGCGGCTCTGTTTGGGAGTTACAATGCCACCAGCAGCACTGAAAACCCGTTCAGAAGACACGCTTGCGAGTGGGCAAGACAAGTAGTTTAAAGCCAGGTTGGTGAGCTGTGGCCACAATTCTTTTTTCCCATGCCAATACGCCAATGGGTCAGAATTAACATAGACCTCTGTTGAGTCATTCAGATAGTCCTTCACCATCGACTCAAGGTCCTCTTCCAAGGTTCCTCCACTTTGCTTAGCTCTTGCTGTGCCTCTGACCTTTTGAGAACCAAACCCACGCAGAGCTAGCCAATCCTCTTCAGCCTCCAATGTTCCTGTTGTGTCTCGTGCAGATGATCCGGTTGCCGGTGTCTTTAACGGCTGAGAGGTCACTTGTGCCACAGCCACAGGTGCAGAAGTGGATTGTTTTGACTGGGGATGGCCTGCTGATGTACTGCCATTTCCTTCAATTTTCAGCCGTTCTGTTTCAAACTTCTTGGCTGACAAGGCTAGCCAACGTTTGTACTTTGGAACATGTTCATCATCAAAAGGAAAGAATGCTTGGCCTGCCAGCGCCTTTTTGTAGCGTGGATCCAGAATAGTAGCACAAATGTAATGCTGTTCTGAGTGGATCTTTTTAAGACGTTCATCACCTTGTAGGAGCTCTAATATTTGCTCAGCCAGAAGCAAAGAGTCTTGGTTGTTGTCATCTTTTTCAAACACAGAACACACCTCCTTCAGTTGGTCCTCCAGCATGTACAACAATGGGATAGCTTTTCCCAAATTAGAGTCCTCCTTGCTGACTGCACGCGTGAAGAACTCAAAAGGACGAAGCATGCGTGTCAGGCCTTGAACTATGTTCCATTGCGGCCCACCCATCCTCAGCTCCTCTGTACCCTCTGTAAGGAAATATTGATCGAGTTCCATATACTGCTCATACAGACGCTCAAGCATGTAGAAGGTTGAGTTCCAACGTGTTACCACCTCCTGGATGAGTGCTTTCACTGGCATTTTACGTTGATATAGCAGGCTCCTCAGCTGCTTCCGGGCCTTAAAAGAATGGCTGAAATGCTTGCACATTTTTCGGCAGGTGTCCAATACACTGTACGCTGCACTGGCTTTATTAGCCAAGAATTTTTGGACAACCAGGTTTATACAGTGCGCCAAACACAGCACTCTGAAATAGTAACCGTCCCTCATGGCCTTAACTATATTGGCGCCATTGTCCGTGGAAACATAACCAACCTGGCGTTTTAGTGGGGACAGCCAGTTAAGGACCTTTGTGTTAAAGACATCCAAAATGTTTTCTGCTGTGTGACGTTTCTCCAAACCAAACATGGCTAGTGTTGCATGTTTCCGAGCAGCTTTAAAAACAATGTCCGTGTCAACACCTGCGTTTAGCTTTGCTTTAGCCCCTGAAAAAGAGACCCAGTGTGCAGTGATGCACATGTAATCAGCGCCTGCGCCACTGGTCCACATGTCTGTTGTCAGATGTATAGTGTGAACAGCACTCTTCTGCAAAGCTGCCCCAATCACCTTCAGAACATCTTCATGTAGTGCTGGAACCGCAACTCGGGCAAAATAGAACCGGCTAGGAACCTTCCATTTAGGGCAGAGCGCTGCCACTAATTCTAGAAAACCAACCCCTTCTACAAAAGAAAAAGGGAGAAGGTCCAGAGCTAGCATTTTAGCCAGCTTAGTGTTATACAGACGCGTCATTGGGTGGTTGCGTTCATATTGCGCTTCTGTAAACAACATCTTTTTAATGTTGCCCTGGACCAAGGATTTACGGGATGATGATGATCTCTTCGACCCAGTTACGCTCGCTGATGTACTTTTCCGCATTGATGTCTCACTCTCTCCCACACTCTTAGTGTGGCTCACATGGGGTGTGCTGCTGACAGGGGTACTGGGTGTAAGTGAAGTGTTTGAATCGTCTTCTTCCTCCTCGTCATCATCAGATGAAAAATCAACGTTTTCATTACGTGCAATTCTGGCTTGCATAAACGCCTCTAGGTGCGGAAGCCATTGGACAGGGTGCGCTCTCTTAAGATGACCTCTCTGGCCTCCGGTACCATAGTTAGAACCAAGCTTACCACGACCAACTCGAACCTTACAAAGGCTACAAATGGCTATGTTTTCCATTTTTGGGCAAACACTAAAGAAGTCCCAAACTGGAGACTTGAAATGTCTTTGGGGGCCGGAGGAGGCGGCGATACTGGTGGTGGTGGTCCTGCTGCTAATGCCAGATGAAGTGGAGGATGTGGATTGCCGAACTTCAGTACGTTTTGCACTTTCACCACCACGAATTGAGGTCGAGGACGAGGTGGGTACCTTCTTGCGAGGAAGAAATATGGAAGCGGTAGGTTTTGGTGTACTACTTAACTCCAAATCTAATGATTCCATTTCCATTGCCTCCTCGCCGACAACATCATCACGCTCAGCAGCTTCTCGGGATAGGGTCAAAATGTCTCTTTGCTGCATGCCCGGTGGGGCTGCAGTGACCTTTGTGATGACTGGCTCGTCGTCATCGTGAGAGGCTTCATCACCAGCAGTATCTGTCACTTCTTGTTGAGCCTCATCACACTCCATAGGTTTGAGTTTTTGGACGACCTTCCTTTTACTCTTAGGTACCGGTGTCAGATCATGGTGTGCCTCACTGTCAGACCGCAGTTGTGGTTCCCAAGACAGATCACTTGCATCAGAACGAGGTGGGCTTGAAGAAGATGTAGACACCCCCCTTGATCTTTTCCTTGCTAGGGATGTGGAAGACAATGAATGATCATCAGGAGGAGTGGCTTCCAATGATACCTCGGCTTCATTGTCGATTTCCTGATGTGCCCCTACTTCGGGAGGAACAACTATTGTGGGCACTTGTGAACCTCCATGCACCTTTGCTTGCGCATCTCCTTTTGCTGCCTCTCCTTCCACATGTACTTGGGCGTGTACTTGCACATGGTGTTGTTGTTGCGGCTGTGGTTGTTCAACACTTGTCAGATGAGTTACAACAACCTGTGTTGATTCAGGGACATTGCTGCTACTTTCTTGCGATGAGCCAACATCACTGGTCGATGGTGATTGGAGAAGTACACTGACTGCCTCTGAAGCACTCAAGGGCTTTGACTTAAGTTGGCGTGGTGGTGCAGGCACTGAACCCAATGGAGCAGGGGTGCTGCTCCCAGCTTGGTCCCCAGCAGATCCTGCTGCTGCAGGCGTACTTTTTTTTTTCTCCCAAAAAACGTGGCGGGTGGCACACCAGCCTCCTTGGTAACTTGCTTCTTCGGCTCCTTACTAGCAACTTTCTTGCTAGAGGAGCTACGGAGACCTTTCTTTGGGGCCATCTTCTTCAGAGCAGGTCAGACAGCAGGCCGCAGTTGCACGAATTGTAGAGTTGTCTGAGGCCAGACGTGACGTCGCGTGACGTTATGCTGCACACACACACCGCTGCAGGACTTCTTCCTGGCACTGGTGGTTCTCTTGAGTCTTGTGCACCTAAAAAAAATGGAAGACAGAGGAACATCAGTTCAGTTATACAGCACAAAAAAAACGAAAAACACTGCAAAATCAGCACAATCCCAATCCATCCATGGCCTCCATAATGTTTAAATTCAAGACAACCCACAGAAAGACTAGGCCCATGCAAGACTCACTACCCCTGGGCATAAATAAAGGTTGAAAAGTAGGCAAAATGGTTGGAGGCCTAACAACAAAGCCTGCATTAAAAATGGCCACTTGCCTGCCAGCACATGGCCAGTGCCTGTAGCTGCACTCAAAATGGCCACCAGCCACATGGCCTGTCCCTCCCCATGAACACCCCCAAAAATCGAAAAACACTGCAAAATCAGCACAATCCCATTCCATCCATGGCCTCCATGATGTTTAAATTCAAGACAACCCACAGAAAGACTAGGCCCATGCAAGACTCACTACCCCTGGGCATAAATAAAGGTTGAAAAGTAGGCAAAATGGTTGGAGGCCTAACAACAAAGCCTGCTTTCAAAATGGCCACTTGCCTCCTAGCACATGGCCAGGGCCTGCCTGTACCAGCACTCAAAATGGCCCCCACCCACATGGCCTGTCCCCATGAACAATCCAAAAAATCGAAAAACACAGAAAAATCTGCACAATCCCCATGCCATCCATGCCCTCCATGATGTTTAAATTCAAGACACCCCACAGAAAGACTAGGCCCATGCACCACTCACTACCCCTGGTCAAAAGGCCCCAACAACAGGTCAAAAATCGAAAAACACAGAAAAAACAGCACAATCCCATTCCATCCATGCCCTCCATGATGTTTAAGTTCAAGACAGCCCACAGAAAGACTAGGCCCATGCTAGACTCAAATACCCCTGGTGAAAAGGCCACAAGTACAGGCCCAAAAAACGAAAATCACTGAAAAATCTGCACAATCCCATTCCATCCATGGCCTCCATGATGTTTAAATCCAAACAACCCACAGAAAGACTAGGCCCATGCAAGACTCACTACCCCTGGGCATAAATAAAGGTTGAAAAGTAGGAAAAATGGTTGGAGGCCTAACAACAAAGCCTGCATTCAAAATGGCCACTTGCCTGCCAGCACATGGCCAGTGCCTGTAGCTGCACTCAAAATGGCCACCAGCCACATGGCCTGTCCCTCCCCATGAACACCCCCAAAAATCGAAAAACACTGCAAAATCAGCACAATCCCATTCCATCCATGGCCTCCACGATGTTTAAATTCAAGACAACCCACAGAAAGACTAGGCCCATGCAAGACTCACTACCCCTGGGCATAAATAAAGGTTGAAAAGTAGGCAAAATGGTTGGAGGCCTAACAACAAAGCCTGCATTCAAAATGGCCACTTGCCTCCTAGCACATGGCCAGGGCCTGCCTGTACCAGCACTCAAAATGGCCCCCACCCACATGGCCTGTCCCCATGAACAATCCAAAAAATCGAAAAACACAGAAAAATCAGCACAATCCCCATGCCATCCATGCCCTCCATGATGTTTAAATTCAAGACACCCCACAGAAAGACTAGGCCCATGCACCACTCACTACCCCTGGTCAAAAGGCCCCAACAACAGGTCAAAAATCGAAAAACACAGAAAAAACAGCACAATCCCATTCCATCCATGCCCTCCATGATGTTTAAGTTCAAGACAGCCCACAGAAAGACTAGGCCCATGCTAGACTCAAATACCCCTGGTGAAAAGGCCACAAGTACAGGCCCAAAAAACGAAAATCACTGAAAAATCTGCACAATCCCATTCCATCCATGGCCTCCATGATGTTTAAATTCAAGACAACCCACAGAAAGACTAGGCCCATGCAAGACTGACTACCCCTGGGCATAAATAAAGGTTGAAAAGTAGGCAAAATGGTTGGAGGCCTAACAACAAAGCCTGCATTCAAAATGGCCAATTGCCTGCCAGCACATGGCCAGTGCCTGTAGCTGCACTCAAAATGGCCACCAGCCACATGGCCTGTCCCTCCCCATGAACACCCCCAAAAACCGAAAAACACTGCAAAATCAGCACAATCCCATTCCATCCATGGCCTCCATGATGTTTAAATTCAAGACAACCCACAGAAAGACTAGGCCCATGCAAGACTCACTACCCCTGGGCATAAATAAAGGTTGAAAAGTAGGCAAAATGGTTGGAGGCCTAACAACAAAGCCTGCATTCAAAATGGCCACTTGCCTCCTAGCACATGGCCAGGGCCTGCCTGTACCAGCACTCAAAATGGCCCCCACCCACATGGCCTGTCCCCATGAACAATCCAAAAAATCGAAAAACACAGAAAAATCAGCACAATCCCCATGCCATCCATGCCCTCCATGATGTTTAAATTCAAGACACCCCACAGAAAGACTAGGGCCATGCACCACTCACTACCCCTGGTCAAAAGGCCCCAACAACAGGTCAAAAATCGAAAAACACAGAAAAATCAGCACAATCCCATTCCATCCATGCCCTCCATGATGTTTAAGTTCAAGACAGCCCACAGAAAGACTAGGCCCATGCTAGACTCAAATACCCCTGGTGAAAAGGCCACAAGTACAGGCCCAAAAAACGAAAATCACTGAAAAATCAGCACAATCCCATTCCATCCGTGCCCTCCATGATGTTTAAATTCAAGACAACCTACAGAAAGACTAGGCCCATGCTAGACTCAAATACCCCTGGTGAAAAGGCCACAAGTACAGCCCCAAAAAACGAAAATCACTGAAAAATCAGCACAATCCCAATCCATCCATGGCCTCCATGATGTTTAAGTTCAAGACAACCCACAGAAAGACTCAGTCCACCCACCACTGAGTACCCCTGGGCAAAAGGCCCCAAAACAGCCCAAAAATCGAAAATTCCAAAATTTTAATTGCAGCAACTGTAATGCCCCAAACAAACTTACTTGTAAAATTTCTAATCCAACAGTGATCTAAAGAAAGTCAAAAAGGCCTCAAATCCAAATATCCAGCAGCATCCACAAAAAGTAATCCTTCCAGCTCCAGACCCAAATGAAAAGTGACCAGGAGATGGACAAAGCACTGGGAGGAGCCTGCTGAACAGGAACAGGAAGTTGAAGACTGTGGGGCACTTCCTTCCTCCCACCCCCTGCCCCCCTCCCCAAAATGGACTCCTCGCTAAAAAAGTGCAGGCAAATGTCAAACTAAGGAGTTATTCAGATAAAAATCATCATTTCTAGAAGGTTTATGCTGCTTGCTGGTGGATTTCTTGTGCAGAATTGCAAATTTTATATTTTCGCTCGCCGCATCTCAAATCTCGCAATTGCGAAGTACCGCGAGACGTGATCTCGCCGTACTCGCGTTGAAAACTATCGCTGGCAAGCCGCGATGACGTAATCGCGCTCGCCAATTCCCGCGGGATCACACAGCAAGATCCAAAATGGCGCAGCACTCGCAAACTATCGAGAAAAACAACTCGGCAAACGATGATAAACGCCGCGCGCCGCAAAAATTGTATCACCAACGCCGCGCGCCGCCAAAAAAATCCGCTGCGTGCGAATTTGCGGATTTTGCGGGAAATTCGCAAATCTCGCGGATTGCGAATTTCCCAAAAATCCGCAAAATGCGCGAGCGTAACGGATTTTCCGCCCATGCTTAGTTTTTTGTCACGTGTAAAGATAAAAACACAACCTATTCTCATAAACTGGCTTTGGATTTTTATTGGCTTGTGTTTTATTCTTATTCAACTGTTTTTGTTCTTCTTAATGCTTTGCACTTGTTCCTCTGATAAAACCTGACTGCTCTGCGCCTCAGTTACCTAGGACTGAGCTAAGGTTTAACAAATGATCCACATTGGACCTGATGAAGAATAGAACGTTATACATGGTGAGTAGGTATGGGCGAATTTTGCGAATCTCGCGTTCGCGAATTTTGCAGATTTGCGAACTCGCAATCCGCAAAATCCGCGAATTCCCGCAAATTTGCAGATTTTTTTTTTTGATATTCGCACGGGTTTCTGCAAGTTCGCGAGGGTTTTGTACAATTTCGCAAATTGCGACATTGTACAAAACGCGTGCGAATTTGCAGAAACCCGTGCGAACACAATGTGCCCAGTAGGGTATGTGCCTCGTCTTGTGTGAATAAAAGGTCAGAGAAAGATCAGTTCAGCAGATGAAGAGAAAGAAGCTCCTGGTCACAGGAACAGCACGGGTATTGCGCTCGTGAAAGTCAAGGATGCAAAGCCTATCCAGCATCACAGCTGATTTTCCACGGTAGATTTGGGAAGAAGGCACACCTGTCCAGCCTCGACGACGCTCACGATTGTTTTTGGGCTAATGAATGAGTCACTGAATTTGAGCATCAACTAGTTCGAGCGTCCATGTGTGTGTTACTATGCAATCGTCCCGAAGGGCGCAGGGGTCCCTTGAGTGAGCTGTGAGCTGTAACTATTTTACAATGGCGCCAGCAAGCTGCCAGTGCCGCTGTAAAATAGTTACAAAGTTAGCTTGCACAGGAAGCACTTAGATAAAATAAAGCAGCACCTGCTTTGTTTTATCTAGTGGTTCCTGTGCAAGCTAACTTTGTAACTATTTTACAACGGCGCTGGCAGCTTGCTGGCGCCATTGTAAAATAGTTGCATGAGTGGGGGTTCAACTTTTGAACCCGTTACGTTCGCGGATTTTTTTTTGCGGATTTTGCGGGAAATCCGCAAAATTAGCGGATTGCGGATTTCCCAAAAATCCGCAAAATCCGCGAGCGTAACGGATTTCCCGCTCACACTTAATGGTGAGGTCACACACCAAATAATAAACCCCTTTCCTCACAATCTTAAAAAACGATCCTGACACCATACTGTATTTTGTCAATGTATTGTGTGACCAGACATTTTCTTTATATCAGTGAGATTGTGGTCTACAGAGCTATCCTGTGTAAAATCCTGGTGATAAATGAAGCCAAGAACCTTGCTTCCCACCCTCTTCATCCAAATTGTCTGTTGGTCTTGCAGAGACCCAAGGAAAACAAGAGAACATGGGCAGCTCTCTGCCTTCACTAGCAACACCATCCTAGTCAGCCTAAGGTCTCGGCAGTCCTGTGTTGAAATGGAATTCTAACCCGTCCTCACATGGTTCAAAAGAGCCTGTCTGCATAGTGCTCCACTGAGAGCAGACAGCACCGCTTCGAACATGGATGGGAAGGGAATGCACACAGAGAGGTAGAATAGATGGGGGAAGGACAGATATCATATGTTTAATTGGACAGGGGATAGAGCAACACATTTTAGAGAGGGTGATGTTGGTTGTGGGTAGGACACTAATTGTATTTCTTTAAATTTTGGTGGAGTGGACGGTGTAAATACACAAGGTGGTGGAGATGTGTGGCAGGACAATCAATGCATTTATTAATATTTGAGAGGAGGAGGAGAAGGAATTGCTGTATGTGATGAAGGATGAGAACAGAATATCAATCACTGTTTTAAAAATATTAGTTTTGTTTTACATTTGGGAGGGAAGGATAGCCAGAAGGGGTGGATGTCAGCAAACCAGAGGAGAGCAATATATGTACTAATGCATGTCCAATTATTTAATTATGGTTAAGTTGTGATGTCTCTAGATACTCTGTGTAAAAAAGTGATAGTGTAAAACGCAGGTCATAAAACAGAATTACAACTGCTCTCTCAATTGTGGCAATGACAACTAGCTTTTTAGCGCTTCTGAGGACTTTTCCCCAGAAAATAAACAGTCATTAAGAGAGATGCAGAGATTATGGCAGTAAAAAGGTCTATTTTTTTTAAATGTCTCTTTTCATTTTCAGAAATCATGAAATTTTCTGTATGCAATAGCACATTTGCATATAAATGCAATGGTTTTTTGGAAGTGATTTACATTATGTGGCTTAGTTACATTATTATTATTGGTTTATTTATTTTCACACTATAGATTCTAAGGGGCACATTTCTCAACAAGTCCCATAGCTCTGCCAGCCACCTTGCTGCACTGTGAGAGAGAGAGGGCAGGAATGCACCATACGTAACATATTACAATGTATTCCTTTCTTTTCCTTGTGCTAGCACACAATGTGCTGCCTAGCGCCAATGCAAAAAAGGGAGGGGGGGTGGGGGTGGGAAAACCCAATCAACCCTTGCGGGCTTGGGCGTCTATGAAAGATAGGTAGTAGTGCCAGCAAGGGATTTATTTTTGATAATTGCTTTCCAATTCAGGAGAAGAAAAAATAATTCTTAATAATCCTGGCTGATTATCAGAAACTGCAATAATAAATGAATATCAAACAAGAAGTTCGAATTAATCAACTAACTTGAATCGATTAGTCATTAAAAATAGAAGGAGACACGGAGAAGGAAAACATTTTGATAAAAAGTAGTTGATTTATATATTTGATTTTTCATTTAAAAAAACAGAGTACAGGTCAACAATTTCAGGTCATAGACACAGATCAAAATAAATGAAATAAAGAATTGTAAAATCAGCCTATATTTCATTCATGGAGAGAGTCCAGTCCAATTATGATACAGAAAAGATGAGTATTATCACAAAATCATAAATAAATCATATGATTGAATTTAATCGCAATCACAGGAATAGGACTCAGTAGTCGACGTTTCGGTCTCCCGTAGAATAAATCAATGCGACCTTCCTCAGGACAAAACAGTAGATCAGCAGTTGTGACCCCTAAAAACATGAACACAACGAATGAAAAAATCTGTCATGTATTCAAATGCGTCAATTGCATTTTCAAATTAATATCACAAAATCCACATCAAATTACTCATATCAAAACTCTGTGTCTCAAACTGTCTATACGTGATTGTGACAATTATTTTGTCACAAAATATCAAGTTTATTAGTAAATAAAATGCATATTAAATTAATGCATTTGAGTGAATGATTCCATCTAACAAAGTAGTAAGAATCTTACTTAAAAAAACACAAACAGGACTGCGTAAGTTAGTCCTCCATTAGATTCAGCAAACTTTACTTCTATTTGGAAAAGAAGCTGAAGTACTAATCATTAGTTTCTTAATCACAGGCTTGAGATTGTATTTATCAATACTGCTTAAATCACAAAGTATAACTGTTTGCTTATGTTGTTGAATTTTGTCATGCAACAGATGATCGAGCAGTGGTCGTCATGCAGTATTTTGGAATTTTCAACCTGAACCAAAAAAGGAGGGGATAGTGCACAGTGTGTAAATGAGGAATCAGATAAATTATGAATAGTTTCTATTTTCATTGTAAAAAAACCCATATTTTAGTTCAGTATTTACAATAGGGTAAACTGTGTTGTAACTTTCTTCAAGCGTTCAAAACTACTGAACTTAAACTCACAAAGAAGAAAAGGAGCAATCTCATAAGAATGATTTGTATCTTAGTTTACGTATGCTGAACCCAAACCCACAAAGAGGAAAAGGAGCAGTCTCATGGGAAAGATCTTATCATGAAAGATGACGATCGATATGTCAACAGGACAATCCCTTGGCTAAGTAGCATGGTCGCCCATCATAGTAGATATGGAACCTAATTAATTAAGTTTGTCAAGCATGAAAGTTTGATCGGGTTCGAATTTTTAAACAGAGACGGGAAACGAAAACCGTTAATTGCTCCACATGTCTAAAGTTGAAACGCATATGTGTTGCTTTATTTTATCAAATAGTGCGACAAAGAATGTTATGGCCTCTACAATTATACATCTTTATGTCATTAAAAGATGGCAGAAAAAGCCATTGTTGGCTACACATGCCCCAAAAATAGTCTTAGTAACGTTATATAAACGGCAACAGACATTGAAAGAAACTGAAGGGCGTCCCACGCCAGCCCAACAGACATAGAAAAAGGGGGGAGCCGTTACATAGACGATGTCTTTTTAATCTGGCGAGGAAGTAAAGAACTCTTACTTCAATTTCATGATTGGCTTAACACTATACATTTAAACTTCACTCTTAAATGCAGTAATGAAAGTATGAATTTCCTGGATATCACTATAAAGGTTGGACCGGATAATTTGCTTTTCACAGCGCTGTTCACAAAACCGACAGCGAAAAACACCCCTTTGAAATATAATAGTCATCACCCTCAATCTCTAAAGGATGCCTTGCCATTTGGGCAATTCCTCAGATTAAGGAGGAACTGCTCTTTGAGAGTTGATTATTTCCGAGAAGCTAAAATACTTAAACAGAAACTTCATGACCGTGGCTATCCAACAAGCTACTCAAGAGATCCTTAAAACGTGCGTGGTATAACAACAGGGAAGCACTCCTTGAGGTCAGGGAAAAGACCAATACACCACGATTGGTTTGTGTCGCAACTTTTGGCACATCCTCTAATCAAATCAAAAAGATTGTCAAAAAACATTGGCCTTTGTAGTACGGGCAAGATGGCCGCTGACAGCCCGTAGGGAGAAGTCGCACTCCCTTCTCTCCCACGAGGAATTGGCGTTTTACTCGCTGCAGTGCACACCGTGCCATACTGAGCTTTAAAAAAGATATCTGCTCGTGCAGGGAGAAAGAGTAACGTAATTATCCTGAGTATATGTAAGGAAGAAGAATACTTAAGAGCCGAGATGTTATCATGACAGAAGAAGTATGCTCCGGAATACTGAACTGCACCTACTTTCTCAAAACGCTGTGGGCTTAACGTCGGCTACTGCTTGGGTCTCCGCTATTGTTAAAAAAAGACTAAATCACCTTTCTCAGCTGTTCGAGTTAATTGCTCACGGGGGCAGAGTCTGTCTGTGCAAGTTGACCTGGCCGAGGAGTGTGATGGCCCAAAAGTTCAGAAAGTTCTGAAAGCCGCAAAAGACCTTAAGGAGCAGAGAGAGGAAATGGAGAAAGCGGAGAAAGCGGCATTAAGTGATACAGGGGCTCCAGCAGCTAACCTGCGAACGAAAGTACACGCTCGTAGGTTGGAGGAGAGAATGGCCTCGAAGGAAGTACTGTGGGATATCAAAGCTGCTAAAGATATGGGCAGTGTTGTCAAGATGAAAGAAAAGGAGAAGAAAGACAAACAAAAGGAGAAAGTCATAACTGCCAGGAAAATTAACGCAAATGCAAAAAACGGTGAGCAGACAGTTTTGAGACAGCCTACCTTGCTGGAGGCATTCACCCCTGCAGTGAAGGCTAGCGTGAGTGTGCGATCTCAGCCCCCATCTGCCGCTCCCTTGATACTGAAACCAGCTGATTGCATTCACGAGGGAGGGGACAGGATGGAGCTGCGAGGTGCTGCAGTACAGGCTTCGGAGGCACAGGAGAGTGAATCGGGCAAGGAGCAACGGAGCAAGCAGGCTCTCACGGAGAACATCCATGAAACATCCAGGAACAAAGAAGAAATGTCATCGAGCACCGAGGCAAGTACTGAGGCAAGTAATGGGCGGTCGCCGATATTAAAGGGAAATCACCAGATTGACTCGATTGATTAAATTGAACACACCCGCCTCCAGCTTCCAACCCAGGCAACACAAGGGCAGCATATTAGTAGTGGAGTGCAGCATACAGAGAAAAGGAGCATGGAGAATATGATGAACACGGAGAAGGCCTTACCAAGTAAGACATTAATTGGTATGGGGGCTGACCAGATATCTCCCGACGGGGTTGGGGGGGCAGAAATGCCAATCCAGGAGATAATTGAAGACACAGTTGATACCCTCCATCTAGAGGAGCAAGCTGTTGGGGGGGAGGAGGTGGATATGGTCAAGGACTCACAGATCAATGGGACTCTGCCAGATCTTAGCATACAAACCGGTAATATTGCGGTGCCTCCTGGGTCACCTAGCGATGACTGCTTCTACTCCGTGAATGAGGGCGAGGGGGAAGAAGAGGGGTCTGACATGTGCTCCGAGGCAAGCTCAGGAACAGGCTTAATATCTACAGATCCCGAAGATGAACTGATATCTTCCATACAGGACTCGGATACTTCAGAAGTTGAAGAGGAAACAGTTCAAAAACCCTCCTCCCGAAGGAAGTCAAAGGCTCTTGCACGTAGGAGTAGATTAAAAGTAGCTATAAGTTCCCCGCAGACGGATGTGGTAAAGAGGCTAGACTGGGACTACTCTGCTACCTCACAGCTATACCAGGACGGGGGAGGGTCTATGCCACCCCAAGAGCGCCCACACGGGGAAGATCAAGCTCAGGCCTCGGGTTTGACTTTTTATTCTCTACCTTAAAACAGATGCAGGGCGAGGCCAGATACAGGGGTCCCTGCGGGAGATGAAAAAGTTGTATTTGGACTTAGTGCCCAGAGTCACAGAGGTGGAAGAAAGAACAGGGAATATGGAGGACAAGGTTGGCAAATGGCAAGCGTTTAAGCAGGAACAAGAGAGAACCACGTCAGATGTATCATGGAAACTCGAGGATTTCGAGAACAGACAAAGAAGGAACAATATAAGACTCCTTGGTGTGGCGGAGGGGAAGGAAGGGCAGGATGTGAGGGCTTATGTAATCGAACTACTGAGAGGTGTATTACCTGACATAACAGGGTGGAATTGGGAAGTTGAAGTCCAGCGGGCACACAGATTCCTGTTTGCACAGACCAAGGGGAGCACCCTAGGCAAACCAAGAGCAATATTGATTTATGTAGGTAATTATCTTTTGAGACAGGAAATTATGGCAAAAGCAAAACCACAGGCCAAACGCCACTATAAGGATGAAGAATTTTTCGCAAGGCCCGACTTCTGCCACACCACAGTGGAAAGGAGATGGCGGATGAGGGAGCTAATAACTCCATTGCGCAACCTTGGGTGCGAGGCATATTTAATGTTCCCCAGCCGTCTCAAAATTATCAGGAATGGGCAATTCAAGATATTTTATTCAGAGATAAAGGCTCGAGAATATGTGGTGTGCTTAAAAGAAAATAGAGAACGGCCAGACGCGCTGGCTTTGGTGGCTCAAGGCATTAGAAAGTCACAGCAGTAGATTTAAGAAAGGGTTAGATGGTGATGTAAGCAAAGTGGAGAAGGAAATATGGTGTGCCAGCAACATCAAGTGGGAGGGAGACAGCATTTTCAGGAAGAAGGAGTTAGCATAGGGAGAGAATGGGGGGAGCGACAAATCCGGGGTCACATCTGTCACACATAGGTCCGATGGATCTATTTGCCAGTAGGGGAGGGGGGCACGACAGGGTGGGACCCATTGGGGGGGGGGAGGGTTAAGGGGGAGGGTACGGGGCACAGCACAGGGATAAAACACATAAAACACAAAAAAACACAGGGGTGCAGGCAGTAAACAAGTTAAGAATGCACACGTCTCTTCGAACTTTCTGAGAATAATTTGTGGGCTTGAGTTACTAGGTCAGTCACCTGATGTATTTTAATGGGTATTCGCATTTTGACATGGAATGTGTGTGGACTAAACGACAGACAGAAGAGGCAAAAAGTATCCATTTTATTAAAGAAGATGAGGTTTGATTTCCTGCTTCTCCAGGAGACGCATATAATGGCAACAGAAGTGGCACTATTGGATCAGTTGGGGTTCACGGTTTTAGCCTCCTCGAGACAAGGCACTAGAAATAGGGGTGTCGCTATACTATCTAGAGGCAGGGGCACTGTCACCGGAAAAAAACTGGAGGATGCATGGGGTAGGTGGGCCCTCGTAGAGGGCCTAATTGGTGGCAAATGGATTACTCTAGGCTCAGTCTATGGTTCGACGGGGGATGACCCGGAGATTTTCGAATTTCTGGACCTTGAGTTAGCCACTTGGGCCCCACGGATCATATTGGCAGGGGATTTTAATATCAATGGGGCTGATGGGTTAGGTTTGGGGGTAGGAACGCGCTTTACTTATCAAGGTAGGAAAAGGAGGGTTTGTGACCTTGCAAGAAATAATGCTCTAACAGATGTCTGGACAGCCTGAAGCCAGGGGAAAAGGGGTTTACATATTATTCAGCGCCGCATAGGGCGAGTGTGCGATTAGACTATTTCTTGATCTCCAGGGTTTGCCTATCTACATCTGAAATCGAGACGCTACCACGTATACTCTCTGACCATAATCCCTTAATTTAAAGTTTATCATTAGTGCCAACCAAGAGTGGGGCAAGAGTATGGACTTTTGAGAGAGGACTTTTAGAAGATGAGAAATATATCCAACATATGACACAGTGGATTGAAGGATTTTTAGAGATAAATAGGGGGAGTGCAGCAGTCGGCATGGTTTGGGACAGCTTTAAGGCGGGAGTAAGAGGGGATACTCTGAGCTATAATTGTAATAAACGAAAGCAGGAGCAATTGAGAAACCTGGCACGAAGCCATGCGTTGCTACAAGCGGAGGGGGAACTGAGTGAATGTGCTGCCGCGGGTAGACCATTGGAGCAGGCTGTTAACAAAGTAGCAAAAGCAATAATGGATGCTGAGCAGGATATAGTAGTAAAAGCTGCAAGGATATACGCGGCAAAAAGGGAAAAATGTCACGAGGTTAGTGAAATGGTGGGGCGTACATTAGCAGTTAGGGCAAGGCAAAAGGCTGCGATAGGGGAGGTAAGGGAAATTAGGGATAGGTCAGGGAATTTAGGCACGGATACTCAGGGGGTCAGGGAGGTATTTAGGCAATTTTATTCAGACTTATATGATGAGCAGCAAGGGAAGGACCTCGGGGCAATAGCGGAATACTTACATAATATTCCCCTGGTGATTCTAGGTGAGATAGAGCGACAGTCGTTAGATTCTCTGTTAGAACCAGAGGAGATAAAAGAGGCTATGATGAGCCTCCCTTCTGGAAAGGCAGCGGGGCCAGATCAAATTCCGTTAGAATTTTTTAAGGTGTTCTGGAAGGTATTGGGTAAAGATCTGATCAATATAATACAGCAAGCACAGATGGGGGTATCTATTCCTGGCTCCTGGGCCGGGGCAGAGATAGTTATTATACTAAAAAAAGGGAAGCCACCTAGAAGCCTCCTACAGACCAATAACGTTAATGAACGCCGATACAAAGGTCTATTCAAAGGCGCTGGCAATAAGATTCGCAAGGGTTATAGCTACATTAGTTAGTAGTAACCAACATGGTTTTATACCAGGGAGGGGCACCACTCACCACACGCGGAAGTTGATTACCTTATTTGACCTCATGGAGGTCACAGGGGGCCTGATGGCTGCAATGCTTTTAGATGCTGAGAAAGCTTGTGATCGGGTCTCTTGGGATTATCTGTGGTGTGTTTTAATAAGGGCAGGGTTTGGGGAGGGCTTCGTCAAGGCTATTGGAGCACTTTATAGAGCCCCGGTAGCAGCTATCAGGGTAAATGCAGGAGTAACGTTGCCAGTTCAAATCAAGCGGGGAACAAGGCAGGGATGCACGTGCTCCCCCCTGCTGTTCGCTATGTATTTGGATCCTTTGATTCGCAGAATGGCAATAAATGAGAACATTACTCCATTAATTACACACAGGGGGAGTGTAAGATACTTGCACATGCCGATGATGTGGTGGTCCTAACACCTAACCCCACGGAGGCCATTCCATATGTGGAATTGGAGGCTCAGAATTTCGGCAGCGTTTCAGGGTATTCTTTAAACACCTCCAAGTCACAAATTATTAAGAACAAAAATGTGGTGTACCAGGATTATAGGGTAGTACAAGCGGGCACATATTTAGGGATTACAGTTACATCAGATCTAGATAACTTGGTGGAATTAAATATAACCCCTATAATTACCAAAGTGAAAAGGGACTTAGACAGGATACACAATTTGCATTTATCCATAGTAGGACGAACTAATATCATAAAGATGTTGGTACTCCCAAAATTCCTGTATATATTTAGAGTAATCCCGTTGTTTTTCAAAAACATTTGGTTCAAGAATTTAGAATCTATGATCAATAGATTTATTTGGTCTAAAGAGGCTGAAAATGTGTTACTGAAACAAATTGATTGGAGCTACTTCAAGAGAACGCGATTCAAAATGATTATTTCAGCATATAATATTTGGAAGGCTTTTTGCAAACGATATGGGTTAGGGAAATATAACAGATATACGAGAATGATTAGTAATTCAGTTTTTCCACAAGATATTTTTGCAGATACAGTTTTCAAAGAATGGGGCAGAAAGGGAATTATAAAGGTTGGTGATATTATGGGTACACAGGGTATGATGCAATTTTCTGAGATTCAATTAAAATATGGGGTGGACACAAGACAGTTTTTTAAATACATACAAGTAAGAAGCTTTTTGGCAAACAAAACAGGTGGACCCACAGGTTTTGCTAAAAATTCTATATTGGAGGTGGCACAGGGAGGGGTAGATTGCACAATCAATAGGTTTTATCACGAATTAATGGAATTCAAGCAAGATGACTTGGAGAAATGGGGGGACACCTGGGCAAATAAATTAGAGGTTGGAAAAGAATGTTTTAAAATTTCATTAGAGATGGGTCAGAATATCTTGTGCTGCGCTGCACTACAGGCAGGGCATTATAAAACATTGTACCGGCTATACTAAACCCCGGCAAAAATAGCACAATGGGGGGGCTTGACGGGTATTAATTGGCCAAGATGTGAGAGTATGCAGGCTGATAGTGTGCACATATTCGCAACATGTCCCCACCTCTCTATGCTTTTGACGGGCGTTGAGACATTTTTCCGGAATGCGGATGGTATCCAGAGGGAAGGCGGGTACTTTGTCTTTGTGCCTATGGCAATCTTAAGATTATGTATTGCCACAGCCTGGCTAGGCCCACTGGCACCGGTGTATCAGCAGTGGTTAGCCAGAGTACTCTGGATATATAGTCTGGAAAAGGCAATATATGCTAGGAAAGGTAAGAAAGGGAGGAAGTTGGGACAAAAAATTTGGGAACCGATAACAAGATGGAAGGACGAGAATACTGATGTTTAGCTTTATTATTTTCACTTTTATTAATTTACTCTCTTATTGCTAAGGTGTGAGAACATGTACCTGTATTACAACAGAAAATGTTAAGACAGCACGGGATGTAACGTATATTGTTTTGTTTGGTTTGTGTGTAATTTGTTATTTGATTTAATTTATGATGTGCTGTGCTTTATACCCATAAATGGGGAAAAAATGGCTAAAAAAAAAATAAAAATAAAAATCATTGGCCTTTACTTACAGCATTGCCTGAACTCAATGAGAAGCCCATGTTCACATTTAAACGGGGCACGAACATACGAGACAGGTTAGTCCATGCCTATACATCTCAGGACACCAACGTAATTGACAACATGAGACAACTAACACTGGTCACTGAACATTTCAAATGTAATCGTTGTATAGCTTGTGCTGCCACAAAAAATATGAAAACATTTGAACTAAATGGCAAAAACAACAATCAAGCATTTCTCAAACTGCAATACCACCAATGTGGTTTATTGCATAACCTGTCCATGAGGCCTACCTTATTTAGGCAAAACCACGCAGATGGTCAAAAAGCGAATACTACAACACCAATCTAGAATTCGCTGCAACATCGAGAATGCCCCATTAGTAGAGCACTACAACAAAATGAAACATTCTGAAAAAGAAATGCTATGGTGGGTCATTGAAGTGGTAAAACCTACCATTAGGTTTAATAATGTTGACCGAATCCTAACTATGAAGGAAAATCGTTGGATTTGTTTGACAGACAGCATTAAATGCGGTCTTAATTCAGTTACTGAATGGCATGCCTTGGCATTGCATGACCTGAAAGTTTCTTTGAACGATCTATGCATGTATACCAGATTAAATTTTCTTTGGTTCTTTTCTTATTCTGCAAAAACTGGTCAGGTACCATTAACAAAAGATAAATAATTGTGAATCATTAGAATGTGCGCATCGACTCACGAAGAGCGATGACATGTGACTCTTGACTGTGGTTCTTGGATTATTTTGTACGTTGTTTACAACATTAATGATAACTATTCAGATGTTCTATGCTTTGCCAAAGATAATTATTTAGATTTTTCATGTACTGTAAACAACATTTCCATTTATATTTGTATTAATGGACATGAGTGGTCCCCATGTTTTTAACAACGACGGATGACATATCATTTGTATATCATGTTAATTATGAGAAAACAAGATCTTGTATAGTTCACAGTGAGACAATTACAACTGCTAGTGATAGCCTATGGCTGTAATATGTAATTTTTCCAACTCTTTAGCCCAATGACACCATTTATTTTTTGTTGAAATTCTTGTGTGCATAAATCACTTAATACCTATGTAATATCAGTTGTTGATCGATATAATCTATTAGATACTATGCTGTTGTTGTTGTAATACTTTATTCGATAACAGAGTATCATAAAAGTAAATACAAATTCATCACAGAGGGTAAAATTGGATAAAACAAGTTACAGGATATAAAAGCGAAAAAACTGGTTTAAAAACCAATTAAAATACAGATCACTAGTAAAAACAGGTCAAGTCTAGTTTGCTTAAAAAGATGTTGATTAATATAATACTAGTTAATATAATTGCACAGTTATACCACTTTATGTCCTACCCCATTCTCAGTTGAACAAGCTTTGTACGTATTTGCCATGCTTTCCCCCAACATTTTGCAACTCCGCAAATTACCATCATGGATGTGGTATCTGTTGTTAGAATGCAGAGGGCCACTGAATAATGCCTTGTTCCCAGCTCTCTACAAACTGGTCTTAACCATTTTCTTCTAGGGCCCCTGTACGCCCTACAGGCAAACAAGAAGTGAGCAAGGGTTTCAGTGGGATTTGCACACCCCGGGTAGGTAACTTGAGGGTAAGAAGATCCTCTCCGGCTTCTAGTAAAGGCATTCAAGGGTAGAGTTCCATATCTCAATTTCAAGAACAATGTTCTGTCTCTCAGATTACTGATGAAATCTAGAAAAGGTTCTAGCTTCCTCTCAGGCTTATGGTCCAAGAACTGGTCAGTTAAGAGGCCCCCCTTTGATTTTTTCATATCTCTAGCTTGGATCCACTCCCATTAGAGTTTCTTGATGGTTTCCTTCGGTGGTGGTGACTGAGAGGTCCACTCTTCCCTTAGTCCCAAATTGATTGTCAGGTCCCTCCGTTTTTTCAGCCAGTCAATCTTCATTGGGGAATTGGCAATAATAAGATCATCAAGGACAGCAGCGTAGTTAGCAAGCTCCGGTGTCCTTCTAAGGCGTACCCAATAAAGTAAAGGCCGAAGGCCAACAATGTCTTTAAAGGAACGGCAACCCATGTCGTGGAGTAATGGTTTTAAGGGAGTGGAAGTGGGGAGACACACTAGCTCTCTCAGAAACTTGTTCTCTGCTCTAACCAGATGTGGAACTCTGTCGAAGCCCCGGAGTTCCGACCCGTATGTTGTAGCAGCCAAGGCCTTACCATCATAGACTGCTAAGGCAGGGCTAATGGGCCTGCTAGAGGTCGCACGATGATCTCTAGAGATAATACCCCGCCACTCTCTTGAAGCTTAAAAGCATTTTAGCTACTTGGGAGTCCCACTTCATTTTGCAGTTTATCCTGACTCCCAGGTAGTCAAAGGCTTCCACTTCCTCTAATAAAATGCCATTAAGGGAAACATTAATCCTCTTAGCTTTTTTAATACCAGATAGCACCATCAGTTTAGTTTTGGAGGTGTTAATTGTGAGCCCAAGTTCTTCACAAAAGGTACTAAACCTATTTAATAGTTTCTGGAGACCAGAGGGGGTTTTAGATATGAGGAGGGTATCGTCTGCAAAGAGGAGGGTCAGTATCTTTTCACCCGCCAGGGTGGGGGCATCCGCTGGGTCCTCCCTCAAATGGTCCGACACCCCATTTATAAAGAGGGAGAACAGGGTGGGAGCCATCACACAACCCTGGCGGACCACCCTCTGTACTGGTATTCTCTCTGTCAGTTCTCCTGCATTCCCCCATCTGATTCTCGCATAGCTACCATCATGCAGCCTTTTGATTAGTTCTAAGAGGTAACGTGGTAGACCCATGTCATGCAGCACCTGCCACAATTTGGCACGCGGTACAAGATCGAAAGCAGTTTTAAGGTCAATAAAGGCCAGATACAACAACCCCTTACCAATGGACACAGTTTTCCAATATGTTGCTGTAAATCTGAATACCTGGTCCATTGTACCTATTTTCTGCCTGAAACCTGCTTGTAGGTGCGTTAGTATGTCTCCCTCCTCTAACCAAGCCACCATTCTAGAGATAATGACCCTGCCAACCACTTTTTGAATTATATCAATTAGACTTATTGGTCTGTAGTTGGCAGGATCCTCTCTCGCCCCCTTCTTGTGTATTGCGACCACTTCTGCTCCTTTCCAGGAATCTGGGACTGTATGGTCCTGTAGCAGGAGATTCATCAGGTGTAGAATGAGGTTAGCCCAAACAATGGGGTCATGTAGAATTAAATCGCCAGGTACACCATCCGGTCCAGCAGCCTTTCCAGGGGCTATGCTATTAATGGCTGCCTGAACCTCCAAGAGTGTAACAGGGTCATCAATTTCAAGAGCCGTGGTCTCTGACTCGGGGTCTGGTTGATCAGCCGGAATTTGCTCCGCACCAACCTCATAACTGTAAAGATTTAAAAAGTGGGAAAACAATTGTTTTTCAGTTATATTATTTGGGACTGGATCAGTTCCCCTTTTGGTTAGTTTGTTTATTAAATCGCAGAAGAGGGTAGGGTCTTCTAGAAAGGCCGCCTTCCTAAGTTTCTGCCAATGATCCTCCTCCCATGCCCGTTTTGTAAATGCCGTGATGTTTCTATATTCCCGTCTCGCTAACCTTACGGCAAAAGGATCTTTTTCCGTAGGGCTATAGAGATGGCTTTTCTCCTTTTTCTGCATTCTGCAGTGAACCAGGGATTACCACTTTTATATGCAGTATTTTTCCTACCTCTGGTCCCCTCAATTTTGAAATGGGAGCCTATGGTATCTATAAAGGCCTTATAAGATTCACTGAGGTCGAACCCTGGCATAGAGTTAAGCATGGGGTTAAGAAGGAAGAGTTCCACTGTCTTAGATGACACCTGGAGAGATATACTAGACAGTGTTTCCTCCTGACATGCCACCTTGTGCCATTTTAACCTGCGATTGCAATTAGATGGGGCTACTGCTTTTGAGGAAAGAAGGGGATTTATGGGCTTCCCTTTATCTTCCCATCTAATGCCAGCGCAAAGTGGATTATGGTCACTGTCGGGCATCTGTTTAACCTCCATATCTATCACGCTCCCCCATAATCTTAAATCTAAGATTATATAGTCAATGCGAGAGGGGCCATTCAGCCTGTTAAATGCCATAGCCCCATTTGGGTCCGAAGTTGTTCTCCTGTTAAGTGCCCGGAGATTGTATTCTAGTGTCATGGCGTTAATCTGAAGGGCCCTGGCCGGCCATCTTTTAATAGGACTCAGGTTTAATAGAGGGATAGAGTATTTCATATCTTCCTCACTAGTCCCCAACAGATCTTCCTTACTTAGGGGTTCATACGTGCAATTTAAATCACCTCCTAGGATGATATTGGAGCGTGGAGGGATACCTGCTAAAGCCGTTTCCAGAGATAGAACTGTATTCGAATTTTGATTGCTTGGGCTTCCTCTGGCATATACATTGAAAAGATCAACTCTATTGCCATTCAGCGGACCTTTAAAGGATAAATGTAAGATGTCCTCTGAATCTGCATTATGGACAGAGATATTCAAGTTAATTGATATCTTGGCCCATATATGCAGACCCCCTGATGGACGACCCAGGCCTTGCGTTACGGCAGGGATAAAGAACGTGGTATAACCAGACTTATACAAGGGTACCAAGCTCCACGTCGCCTGGAACATGCCGATCTCATGTTTATCAATAAATTCATGCCAATCCCTTCCAGCTAGTAATGGTGCTGCTATTTGTTGGATGTGAACTAGATGGTGGTAAGCTCATAGGAGCATTCAATGAGCTTACTACTTCTGTTCCACTTAGAGCCGTAGGTGATGCGCTGGTGAGTCAACCAACCTCATCCAAACCTACAAAGGAGGTAAATCTGTTTGATGTTTGGATGTTAAAAGCTGTCCCTCCCAATGTGTTGTAGTAATGTTGCTTGCTGGTCCTAGTTTGCCGTGATATTAATGACCTAGGATAAAAAAAGCTCAAGTCGTGTATTTTTATCCCCTCTCCGCCAGTTCCCGACACCTGGTACCAATCATTTAGGTACAAAATGACCCTTCGGTCCCTGAAGTTAATGATTACTGCGTCTCCTGTGTGTCTTTCGGCCTCTGGCCCACCCACCCAAGCCTTCTCACATTTAGGTTTTCTCCATTAATATTGGGAGGTAGAGGTCTATTTTTCACTAACCAATGAATCACTTTGTTTTTTAGGTCAGTGTACCCTTCATTTAGCCCTGGTTTTAGTTCTGGGACCCTTGTCAGAATTGCCACGTATGGGGCGGCTTCTGGGGGCAAGTCAATCTGAACATTCGAGCCTTTGGGATTCCTGGGGTCTGGCATCCTCCCACTACGATCTCCGCACGCATCTGCTGTTTTGCCTGGGGATGCTTCGGGTTCCTTCGCCCTAGGAGTTTTGGATGCTTGTAGCTCGACGTTAGTTTTAGTGGGGGCCTGAGTTTTTCCTGGTACCTGGGACGTTGGTTTTACAATTTTATTCCCTTTGCTTAGAGGTGTCGATTTAGGGATATTGTCCACTTTACTTAGATTGTCTATTCCAGATTTATTACTATTACCTGCTATTAAACCTTTTAATAGAGTTGTATTTGAGGTAATAGCTGCTTCTAAGGACTCCAGCTGAGTTGCTAGCCTTTTTGATCTTTCCACAAGGGGTAGTACTAAAGATCTTACCAGGAGCTCTATGCTCCCCAATAACTCTTGATATGGAGAAGGGTGAGACAGTTTCTGGGCTGGAATTATATTCTCAGTTCCTGTCTTCCTCGTCATAGGGGGATTCCGGGAGATATTAGGTACTTTTGCCCGCCTACCCATATGGGTGTTTCCCCCCCTCTTTCTCTTTAATGTGGGCTTATTGGTCGGTGGTAAGGATGTGCATTGTAAATTAGTGTTTGGAGCAGACATTAAGGGATGAAGTATCAAGGATACTTCAGGGATAATTTCTAGTGAGGGATCTATGCTGGATTTCCTATTGCTAAAAGGGGTACTAGTCTCCGATGGTGTAGTAGCTTCGCGAAAGATAGAGGGAATACTGATATCATTATTGGCAGGTATTGTCATCCAACTATTCAAATTAGGGGTTGTGGCTAGTTCGATTGGACCTAGCGAAGAGCGTCTATTCTGGAGCTCTGTGGATAGACGGCGCTCCGCCATTTCAATCTCTTGGCCAAGCACTCTTGAAGCAGCTTTTGTGAGGTACTCCTCAATTGTGCCCCTTAAAGACCCTCCCTCTAGAGATATCCTACCCTTATCTGCCTTTGCGCCCTTTGGAGACATTGCTCATGGTCGCTAATGAGAAGCAAAACAAGGAATTATATAAAGATGTTATAAAACATACGAATAATTGCAGATCAGACCAGAGTTATGGATTGCAGTGGCGTTGATTTTCCCGGGGTGCAGATGACAATAGTATGGCCCAGCCAGCCTCCTCTGGCCTCCGAGGGCCACAAAGGGCCCGCCCTTTGCCCGGGCTTAGCCCGGCGCGTCCCGTGCGCCTCCTCGCGGGACTAAGGAGCAGGCGAGTTTTTATGCGCCTCCTGGCGCGTGGGAAGTGTGCGTTCTGCCCCTGAGGCTCCTGGGGCTTGTAGGCGATGTTGTCAGGAGTGGTGGACCGGCAGAGCCAAGCCCGGCCGGTCGATGAAGGCGGGGGGCGGATCTAAGCCCGGCCGCGAAGAAGGGAAACAGCAAAGTCCAATGCCCAGCACATCAACGAACATGCTTGATTAACATTTTTAAAATGATGGTAGGCCACTATAAGATGGCTGCCATGCTAGATCGAGATGAACTGAGTCCATGTGACATTCAATATCCGGGTTAGACACCTTAACTAGCCTATCAGATCACAGCATGCCGTATGAGGTTAAGCTCAGACGCCAATGCTGAGACTGACTGCTGTGCTTCTCTGATCGCTGTTACAGAGTGCAATATATATTTTTTGCAAGTAAGTCTGCTTAAAAATCCCTTCTACCTTATGTCGCTGCAGCTATCTTAATTTAATAGACCGCTATTTATATTTATTTAGCGAGCTCCCCCTTTTTCTATGTCTGTTGGGTTGGTGTGGGTCGCCCTTCAGTTTCTTTCGATTTCTGTCTGTTGCCGGTTATATAACATTACCAAGAGTATTTTTGGGGCATGTGTAGCCAACAATGGCTTTTTCTGCCGTCTTTTAATAACATAAAGATGTATAATTGTAGAGGCCATAACATTCTTTATCGCGCTATTTGATTAAATAAGGCAACACATATGAGATTCAACTTTAGACATGTGGAGCAATTAACGGTTTTCGTTTCCCGGCTCTGTTTAAAAATTCGAACCCGATTGAACTTTTATGCTTGACAAACTTAAATAATTAGGTTCCATATCTACTATGATGGGCGACCATGCTACTTAGCCAATGGATTGTCCTGTTGACATATCGATCGTCATCTTTCATGATAAGATCTTTCCCATGAGACTGCTCCTTTTCCTCTTTGTGGGTTTGGGTTCAGCATACTTAAACTAAGATATAAATCGTTCTTATGAGTTTGCTCCTTTTCTTCTTTGTGAGTTTAAGTTCAGTAGTTTTGAACGCTTGAACAAAGTTACAACATCGTTTACCCTATTGTAAATACTGAACTAAAATATGGGATTTTTTACAATGAAAATAGAAACTATTCATCATTTATCTGATTCCTCATTTACACACTGTGCACTATCCCCTCCTTTTTTGGTTTAGATTGAAAATTCCAAAATAGTGCATGACGACCACTGCTCGATCATAAGCAAACAGGTATACTTTGTGATTTAAGCAGTATTGATAAATAAAATCTCAAGCCTTTGATTAAGAAACGAATGATTGGTACATCGGCTTCTCTTCCAATAGAAATAAAGTTTGCTGAATCTAATGGAGGACTAACTTACACAGTCCTGTTTGTGTTTTTTCAAGTAAGATTCTTACTACTTTGTTTGATTGAATCGTTCACTCAAATGTATTATTTTAATATGCATTTTATTTACTAATAAACTTGATGTTTTGTGACAAATTAATTGTCACAATCACTTATAGACAGTTTGAGACACAGGGTTTTCGATGTGGATTTTGTGATATTAATTTGAAAATGCAATTGACGCATTTGAATACATGACAGATTTTATAATTCGTTGTGTTCATGTTTTTTGGGGTCACAACTGCTGATCTACTGTTTTTTCCTGAGGAAGGTCTCATTGATTTATTCTACCGAAATGTCGACTATTGAGTCCTATTCCTGTGATTGCGATTAAATTCAATCAGATGATGTATTTATGATTTTGTGATTTTGTGATAATACTCATCTTTTCTGTATTATAATTGGACTGAACTCTCTCCATGAATGAAATATAGGCTGATTTTACAATTCTTTATTTAATTTATTTTGATCTGTGTCTATGACCTGTAACTGTTGATCTGTACCCTGTTTTTTTAATTGAATAATTAAATATATAAATCAACTGCTTTTTATCAAAATGTTTTCCTTCTACGTGTCTCCTTCTATTTTTATTGACTAATCGATTCAAGTTAGTTGATTAATTCAAACTTCTTGTTTGATATTCATTTATTATTGCAGTTTCTGATTATCAGCCAGGATTATTAAGAATTATTTTTTCTTCTCCTGAACTAGAAAGCAATTATCAAACATAAATCCCTTGCTGGCACTACTACCTATCTTTCATAGCACCAATGCAGGCACGATGCAGTACACATAAAAAGAGGAAGATAAAGGAAAAGGAGAAAGAGATTTCTCCTCATTATGCCTCACCTGGGAAGGCATAGTATTTTGACGCAATTCCATGTTTACTAGTCTTGGTATATCTGTGAAACAGCCCAAATCCATTGGTGGATGCGTGGAAACACTCAAGGAATGTCTTTCCTGGGCAAAGTAATGCAATTCCACGATTTACACCATTAATAAAGCCATGCAGGGCCTCCCAAGGTGGCCTTGCATTGCTTGATAAATCTAACTTAGTAGTTGCATCACCCTTGCACCCCACCACTTGTTGCAAGGGTGATGCAACTAGTTGAAACTAGGGTGGTGCAAAGGAGATGCAACTGTTTGATAAAAATCTGGCCCTCTTAATGTATTCAACATATCTGCACCATTCAATTCCTTTAATATTGAAGAGCAGGAGACAAAGGATTTAAGGTTTTGGGATGAAAAGTGTATTGGGGGTCTATGCATTATAAGGAATAAAATACCTATCATATTATAAATTAATATCAGAAGTTATTTCAGGGTTCCCTGATGGAGATCCCTAAAGCATAAAGGAACATGCACTTTGTTGATGACCTTCTATATCATCATGGAACTCCTCTGTAACTTACCGAGGCTTGATTGGAAATTGTGTGGGTTTTTAGTGGTATTAAGTTTGATATTGGGTCTGGTGAGGTGTTGAGTTTCTCTGGCGGGATGACCATCTGGGCTATGGCCAGGAACATATTATACTTCAGAGAGGTCTGCTCTGTCACAGGCAGAACAGGGAACATCCAGGGCTGCCTCTCTAATTGACCCCAGACAGTCAGGCACCAAGCCCAGTTAGAGAGAGGGGCTGCCCCAGAACAAGTTCTGATTGACCGCAGAGGACACGTTGTTCATTTCCCTTGCCACATCTCTAGGGTGGGCACAGGAGCTCTGCAAAGGGGAAAAAGGCTCTGCCATATTGGGTTTGGGAGGAAAAGACCATTTTGGGATTGTTGGCAAGAGAGGACACCAGAAGTACTGCAAAAGTAGAAATAGTCACCCTTGGTAACTTTAACCCCATTAGTTATGGAGTGACCAGACATTTCTCACATCTACCGGTTGATGTCATGAACAATACCCACCTCAGATCACTTCTGGACATGTGGAATAACTGATAAGGACCAGACCTACTGCCTGTGAACAGAGATGAGCAACAAAGTCTGGACATGCTCTCCTTCTGGTATCCAGGACAAAGAAGTGGACACCAAGGGTTATAAGCCTGGCCTCCTGTTTGGGCTACAGGGACACAACAGAGAGACTGTTTCCTGTATTCCCAGCTGACCGGTTCCAACTGGACCTGTCCTTGACCCTGCTGCTGGCCTCTGCCAACTTTTTATCTTGAGAACCAGTATAGAACCAAGACCGACCCACCACGCAGATCCACCGAGGGTGTATCACTGCTGGGAATGAATTTTCTGCAACTCCCTCTATGTTCTCCACAGCAGCAAATCAGAAACAGCAGGACTGCAATCAACCAGCATCCAACTACACAATTCCTTCTTTGGCCATGTCTGCAGCCTTGCCCCACTGAGGAAATACAGGCTCCAGAAATTGTCTAAATTCAAATGCAGAAAGCTTCACTCAACCAAGTCGCGGCCTAAATCAGATTGACGCCGAGGTCTGTTTGAACACAAAACCTGAACTTATCCAGCTCTGAGCTTTCCCGCCTTTGTTGTTGACTTCAGAGAGATCTCAGAATTTGGGTCCTTCTCGTTGTTGAGCCTGGGTATGGCCACAGTCTGCTTTCTTGCCCTACTGATGACTATTTGCTCCATACAAGAACCTGGTCCTTTTTTCCGACCCGTGCTTCATTGTGTCACCACAACTTTGCCAGTCTTAGAACCTTGTGCGACAGTTTAAACATGCTGAATAGCCATCTGCCACAGAAAACAACTGCATATCACAATCGACAGTCCTCACCCATTTAAGCATATGGAGTTACCCAGATAGCCTGATTCGTTGAGGGGAATTTGACTTTACTATGTAGTCTTTATGACAGGAAACCTTTACCACATAGTCTTCAAGGTGCATATGTATTTACCACTCATGGCTTGTCAGCATGTGTCTTTATCCTGCATGCCTTTAACGTGCATACCTTTTCCACACAGAATGGAAAGTATAGGTATGTAGTTTTAGAAACTTCAGAAAGATAACATTATGCATTAATATACATGCAACCTGCCCACCTATGCTTTCAACCAAAAATGTTTTTTTTTTATTTCTGCCACAAATGTGTGAGGACCGTTTCTTCTAACACCCCCTCGGACGGAATAGGCCAAGGCCCAGGGTTCTATTTATTTTTGGGATGGGCATGTGCACCCCTCACCAAACCACTCTGAGGCACTCTGGACCCACCCTCTAGTGAAGGGCAGTGTGGACCCCTCCTGGAGCATTATCAGGCCCTTGGGACCCCATCTGATAAGGCCAAAATGCATAATAAAAGGAAAGGGGTGCCTTACTAAGCCACGCGGGCCATCCTTCTGAGCTTAAAAAGGCCCGGGAGGACCTTGCCCCGAGTGCCAAATTCAACAAAAAGTGGAAGGGGACCCAATCCCTGGGGACAAAATACATAATAAAATGAGATGGGGGCCACTTGCCCCCTTCCCCGAGCCATATTAAATCCCGGGAACCCTTTCCACCGTGGGTCAATTCATAAAAAAGAGTTATGGGGCCTGGCAGCCCCCTTTCCTGACCAATAAATGGTCTTGGTGACACCATCCCCCAATGTGTAATTTAAAAGGGAGGGGGCACAGTCTCCCTCCCTGAGCCTTAAAGACCCGGGGACCCCATTCCCCAGGACTGGGTCAGTTACAGCATCCCAGGGAGCTCACCCCCAGGTCACAGTTGTTTTCCTGCTCGCACCAGGGTGGGGAGGGAAACCATATGGTTACTCCTGCCTTGCAGGAGCACTGTTAAATCTCCCACCAGTTGGAAACAGACATACGTTCTCTGCCTGCAGGAGTGCGGATTGGGAAGGCAGGTGCTCTAAGAAAAATACATCTCGCTCACTCGCCATGCATGCTAAATACCCCACATATTACATCACTCATGACATCTTCAGAGGACAACATTGATGATACCAATACAACATTTGCAATGAAATTTGTATATATCTGAGAAAAAAGTGACTCAAATAGATGGACGAACATATATTTTCACTACAATGTTTCAGCTTATGTCTTTGTCAAGTTGCAACAGATTTTTTGCTCTGTGGCTGCACAGCTGGCACTACTGGATTTTCAAAAAAACATAATAAAGATCCCATTTGGAATCAATGCAGCCCTGAGATCTCTTGAGATATGCAGTTTTCAGGGATGTTGAGTCCTTCTGGGTGCATTGATTTTAAATGGTAAATTCAGAAGTTTTCTCAGGAGTCAAGTAGTTTTTCACACGGGTGCATGGGTGGATATGCCAGTGGCTGTATTATTGAGTGAGTGGGTGTGTGAGAGGCTGTATGGGTGGGTGAGTAGATGTGTGTGTCGTCCTAAGAATCAGTGAGGGGGATGTGTAAGCACTGGTATGGGAGTGTGAATGGGTTTGAGAATGGTAGTGTGAAAGTTTGAGTGGGTGTAAGAAAGGTTATATGGGGATGTGAGTGGGTGCTTCAGAGATTCTGTGGATGATTAATAAATCGATTTTGTATAAAAAACACACAGGATTTGAATTATTTTTTAAGAAAGTGAATAATGGCAACTGTTTACCTGATTTGAACTTGAAATAATGGTTAGTATTTTTTGGGAACTTTTTGTGAAGTAGATTACCTGATGGTTTAGCTTTTTGGTTTGGGATGTGAAGGGCAATTGATTGTCATGACTGGGTTTGATAATGTTTTTCTTGATGAACTGCTGCAAAACAAAAATAATTGTTTGCTTATAATAATAAATGTATACCCCTACCGAAGTCAAGCACCTTTCTAGAGATTGCACTGGGTGAAGTTGAGAATAGTAAATCTGCCCCCTCTCACTGTCCACTATCTTTCCCAAGTTGGCACAGGGTGGATTTGGGAATAGATGATCTGCCTCCTCAGAGTGTCCAGAAATATCCCCAAGTTAGTGCAAGGAGGAGTTGGGAATAGTATATCTGCCCCCCTTCCTAGTATCTAGCACCTTCCTCAATTTGACTTACATTTTTTTCTACTGTTTTCTTAAACTAATGTTTCTTTAAAAAGAGTCTGTACTACTTTTAATACTAACTATATTAATATTTTACAAATAACTTACATTAATAATAATTATTGTATTCTTGGTGTGCTTCCCACAAATTGTTTGATATCTCAATGTGGGGTATAGTTGTTTGCAATTTTAAAAAGTAAGCCCAGGAAAATATTTTCTGTTAATGAAAAGGATTTCTGCAAATGTTTTTTTTATTCTGTGTTACGTTTTTGATGTAATACATATGCACAACGATAGGTAGCAGTCTGAAAACTAAATCAGTCACCTCAGTGGTTAGTGGCATATTGATCTCAAAATAGTGGTCACCCAACTTGCTTAAATTATTTTAGTTTTAACATATGACAACACGTATAATTTAAGTTCTATATGAATTTTAAGGTTTAAATATTGACCTTCTTATTTATAGTAGTCTACCATCTTAGTATGGGCATTTTTTGATTATGTTCAAAATTATATTTTTTAATAATTAGTGAAATTATTAATAGTATATGTTTTTAAAGTTTGTTTACTTTTAATAATTATGTTTGTAAATGCATTTAAAAAATGTGTGGCAAAGACATACATGATAATAGTTTGCATGGTAAATGGATGCATGGTAAAGGTAACTTTAATTCTAGTCAGTGAGAATGTGTGGTAAAGTCATATTCTTAGTAAAGGCCTGCTTGGTTTGTCATGCATCCCCTTGGACCAGCAAATATGACACAATGAGCATATTGTTATTTGCACCTTGGTATAACAGAGCAACATGCAAAAGTGAGAGGCTGCATAATAAAATATTTGAAAAAGCACTCTGACAGGCATTTGATATAGGTGACCTTGGATTACAGCATGCAGGCATTAAGCAGCACCTATTCCTATGGTGTCTTATGGGTTGACACAGAAGTTTGGATGGGGTCCTAACTTTCAAATAACAGTAATGCCCTTTATGTCCAAAACCATTATGTAAAGCTGATATAATTTCTCATTGCCAATATGCCATTTTTTTCATTGAGGCATAAAATGTTATCTAGACCCTGCTTTTCCAAAGCGCCAAATGTGTCTGCTCTGCGTCTAGCGCTTTGCACCAGGAACTATATTATCAGAAAGTCACACACATGATTTGCTGATGTGATGAAGAATTGCTGTTCGGACAGTTGCAGACTCTGAAGCATTGAATTTCAATAGTATGTATCAATGTTTTTTGTAAAACGCGATCAAAGCCCGATGGTATCAAAGCGCGTACATTTGGATATTTTCTACATTTTATTAGTTTTATTAATATTACTACTTTAATTAGGATTTTTTTATTTGTTTCCCTTCAGTACTTGTTAGTGATATGTATGTATATTACTAAAATATTTTTCAGGGCTGTTTTTTATTAAGCACTGCAACTTTGTGGAATATAAGAGCCCTGTGACCTAAGGCAAAGACAATGGACAGAAAAAATAAAGGGCGGCGACCAAAAGGACATGTGTGAATAGTCTGCTCGATTAAGAAGTACACCCCGCTCAAAATATGGATAGCTATGAAAGAATATAGATGAATCATCGCAGAAAACATCAACAAGGCCACTGAGTGCCTAAGCCTAACAATGAGAGTAAAACATTTAACCACTTAGCAAAGAATGAGAGTAAAAATACCAAATAATGAAGAGTTCCAGTACATGAACAATAAGGCTGTGGGGCATGTGCTACGGGTTCTGAATTCAATGTTCTGTTCTTATGAGATTTCTACTGAAAGAGAAAATAAATTAATTTGATGCCTGCCCCTAACATCCGGACCAGCCGCAGCATAAAACTGGCAATGTCATCACTCACAGCTGGGACAAAAACACTTAAAGCCTTTATTTAATGTGACTGAACACAGAGTAGCCACAGTAAGTGCACTCAGACTGCAGGACAAATCCAAATCAAAAACCAAGAGCACTCCTGTACATGAAGTACAGAGCGAGGACACGATTAGTGGGAAGTCTTCTAACACCCTACCTTGAGCTAGAGCCTGATTGGTGCTTGTACATCTAAAGAACTAGGGGCATATTACCAAGCAATAGCGATAATTATCTCTATTGCTTGGTTAGAGACAAAAATTTACCGCTGAGCTGCGGCGATTTTTATCGCAGATAAACCTTGGTATTACCAAGGTTTATCGCAAATGCGATAAAAATCGGCCGCAATGCATGAATATTCAGCAATATTCATGCATTACCAATCTAATGCTCTTAGCCATGTTATCCACCTCCCATTGGATAACTTGGTAAGAACTGCTCAGGGCAGGTGTTAGCTTTTGGAGATATTTGCGCTTAGCGCGAATATCTCCAAAAGTTGGCAATAGGAGATAGTGATGTTAGCGACTGTTTTCAGTCGCTAACATCTTGGCACGCCCACTTTGCATGTCATTAGTTATAAATATCACTGACATGCAAAGTGGGGCCCAAGATGGTCGCTATCTCCTACTAGCTATCGCTAACTGGTGTTAGCGACAGCTAGGTAATAGGGAGATAATTTTATCTAAGGATATTCCTGCCAGGCTGTGTGTCTTCACGCCTCACTTGCTAGTGTTCTCTAAATATTAAATCGATCTTCCAGTTTTATTTTAAAATACTCTGTTCATTTACAAATAATGTCCATGGTACAGGGACACATATTTTAAATATAGTTAGTTATTATATAGTTTGACGAAATGTTGCAACCGCTACATTGATCTATCCACTACATCGCTTGGTAAGTATTGGTGAGTAGATGTGGAGTTAACAACAGTAAATACATACTTAGCATGATGATGTATGGTAAAAGAGGCAGTGGGTGTGAGAATTTGGTAAGTTGATATTATTGACCTTAATATAGTGTCAAGCATCATTCCAGCACCAGTGTCTTAATGCAATAAAATATATATATATATATAGATGCTGTCACGGTATCAAAGCACAATACAGTACATGTGCACATACCAGATGTATGGAACCTTTTCACAATTAACACATTTTTTTCTCCACATAACATATTGTACCTGAACTCTGCATGGTTTAGGGGCCCTTTCTATCATGATTCTGATGCAGAGTGGCTACATAGTCGAGAGACCCGGATCCACCTGAAGTCTGGGGGATGACAATAAAGTAGTTATGTTCTTTAGCTTGGAAGGATGCGGATCCCATTAGGAGGTTATAGAGAATGACATACAGGGATGTGGTGCTGTATGTGATATTAACAAGGTGATATATGGAGTGCTTGAAATAATCTCAGACACTGACTAATCCATGCAAGACAGTTGCGATTTCAGAGGTTCTTTGCACCCAACCATATGATGGAGAACTGGAGTGGCAGAAAACGCTGCAGCAACTCCATTAAAGGCAATGATTTCATGTTGAAACGGTGCCACATTTATTATGTTATTTGTTGTTATGTTATGGTATGCCATGTTATGTGTACTTGCTAGGGGTGGGCGGAATTTGTGTAGTCGTGCTACGCAAAGCTCCGCGAAACGGTAAAAATCTTCACAAGCATGCAAAAGTTCAGCGAACACGCTGAATCGGTTGTTCCGCCCGTTCGCAATTCTTTTTTACTGTTCGCGAACACTGTTTGCATGCTCAGGGAGAAATATCTTTTTGAAAGCGCAAACAAGCAAGTACATTTCTGCAAAGCTGTGGTTCGCGGAATTTTTGGCAATTCCGCATTCTCCGCGGAACGCAAAATTACCCAAATTCCGCGAGCGGAATGGAATTTACTGCCCAGGCCTATATAGCACACAACCCTGCCCCCCACCCCTTGGAAGGCTATAATTGCACTTAAGCAGGAGCTGTACGGGCGGGGTGAAGAGTCAGGTCTGCAGTTTCTTTTGTGTTCAAGAACTGAGGAGGAGGCTCTGATTTGAAAAGGCAGGTGGTTCCAGGTTTAAGGAGTCAGGTAGGAAGAGGCAGAACCTCGGAATCTGGTTCTGCATATACATGTGTGTGTGTGTGCAAGTAGGAGTCTGGCTGAGTGGAGGTGCCTGGTAGGTTTGTGGAAGTTTATGTGGTTATTGAGGTACAAGGGATCAATATTGTGTAAGGCTTTGTATGTGCGCATGAGGAGATTGTAGAATGCTCATTTCTGGATTGGGAGCCAGTGGACCGCTTTGAGGTGTTGGGTGATGTGAGTACTGGGTGGGAGACTGAGATTGAACATGGCTGCTGAGTTTTGTATGGTCTGGAATCTTCTGGTCAGTTGAGTTTCAATTCCAGCATAGAGTGTGTTGCTGTAGTCTTGCTGGCTGGTGATGAGGGCTTGAGTGACTTTTCTGCAACTTGGTCGGGAGCCATTTGAAGGTCTTCTTGAGCATCTTGAGAGTGTGGAAACAGGAGGTTCATTTGGCAACTGGTGGTGATTTGGTTGTCAATTACTATTGCAAGATTCTTTGCAGGAGGGGTGTGGGCCCGAGTTTGGCAAATAAGGTTTCATAAAAGTATTTTGTTATGCAAGAACAAGCTCTCAAACAAGGGATTCACCTTCATCTCCAGGTTCTGACTCCGTGCCAGTCAATAACTACATAGGAGTGCCATCCCTCTAGAATAATATTTTGGATATATATTCACTATATACCCCTTAATATTCAGTATTTGATTACAATATGAAGTCTGTGTTTGATAGTTTACAGAGAATGTTTTTGAGCATATACCATTTGTGGCTCAATAAACAATGTAAACGTCTAAGAGTACAATGTATTCATTTCACTATTCAGCCCTCATTCTGGGATTCCAGGATGTGCAGCAATTACTGCACATGGTAATAAATACACACCTGCAAATAAGCCTCAGGCATATTTTGCCAGGAAGAAATTGGGAAAATGTCCGGATAAACTGGTCCACAAAATGAGAAACTTGAAGTAATCAGTGGTTAAGGGTCATATGTATAAAGGTATCGATTTGCGATTCTGAAACAGTGATTTTTAAGAAATCGCTATTTCAGAATCGCAAATTGGTATGTATTTACAAATTCGCTTTTTTAGCGAATTCTTAGTATTCCTTAATTGCGATTAGCAAATTGCGAATCGCAATTAAGGAATACTTTCCCATTCATTCCTATGGGCCAGGAGGCCCATAGGAATGAATAGGAAGGTATTCTCAATTTTGCAATTCGCAATTCGCAATTTGAAAATCGCAAATTGAGAATAATTTCAAGGGTGCAGGGGTGTCCAAGGGCACCCTGTTGCCCCCCTGAAATATGCATGGGTGCACATGTGGCGCACATACATGCCCTAAGGGCATGTATGTGCGTCACATGGCACTTTGAAAAATGCTGAAATGTGCATTTTTCAAGGAAATCGCAACTTACCACCAACTAGAAGTTGGTGGTAATTTGCGATTCCTTAAGGGCATTTTGGATTTTTTTTTGGCTTCATACATTGCATTTAATGCAATTGCAAAATAAGGAATCGCAAATTTTGCGATTCCTTATTTTGAACCAGATTGTACTTCATACATATCATTTTGCTAATTCGCATTCGCAAAGGCCGAAATTCGCACAATTTTGGCCTTTGCAAATGCGAATTCTACTTGGCATGCCTAATGTCGACCATCATAATAAATCTTAATAATAATATTAATAATAAATACTACACTGGCTGATAAATTATAATTACCACACCAGGCAAATACCACACCCACTTACCAAGTCCCAAGTGCGGAGCGTGCATTATGTGCCTAGCAGACTCCCACAGGAAAGCACACTCTGTTTCATGAATAACATATTACATTTAATTGAAGTTTTTGGGATGAGATTTGAACAGATTTCATCTCTGTGGCTATGGATTGCGCAGAAGACCAACTACTTCACATAAATTGTCGGCAAGCTGTCACAGATGCCGAGTACCTACATTCTTGGAAACACTGCAAACGAAAGGCCTCGTATGTGCTGATAATAAAATCTGCCCTAAATCTTCAATCATTTAATGACCAGCTTCTGTTCAGCCGTACAAAATGGTCTTCCAAGTATTTTCTGTAGATAACGTTCTCAGGAGATCTGTTCATTGTTTCCATGTATTTGGCTCTAAAAGGGGATATCAGTTCCCTGGATCAGGGATAATCTGCGAAACAGCTGATGATGTACATCTGACGTTTACGCACAAGCCACACCCACTGAATTGTGCTAGCATAGGCTGAGAAAATCAGCATGAGTTTGAAAGTTATGTCCGATTCCAACATTGCAAGCCCCTAGCGCCACCGGAGCCTCATGTTTTTTTTTTTTACGCTATGATGGCACTGTATGCTGGCCTATATTTACAAGGCCTCGCAAAGGCAATTTGGATGGCTTTAAACAGCCTTGTAAATATGGCCCTCTTTCATGCAGTATTCTACGTTAAAGGGGAGTGTTATGGGTTTTGCTTTAGGTGTTTCAACGCAATACCCGTGGATTTTTGACACTGCTCCAGATTTACAAGGGTTGTTAAATCTGAGGCCGCACTAAAAACTAACGACTTTTAAGGGGCGACCGTAAAGTGATGCAACCAGAAGAAATACTTTTATTTCTCTTCATTTTTTGCTCCTTCAATGTGTACTGCATTCTGCAGCACACATAGAAGGGGCAACATACCATTAATGAATGTTTTTGTGCACTCAGGCACCCTTGCATAATGGTGCAAGGGTGACTGCATTGGAGCATGGCTGCTGTTGTAGCATCGGTGCAGGGAAAAGCACAGGGGTGCTCCCTATTCCTGTAAATATGGCACATCCCTATGTTTTTAAATGGCGCAGCTCAGCACAGCAAAACTGCTTGCGACACCATGCTACACCATCAATTGTGTGTCTTTTGCTCTCTCGCCCTAATGCGCTGGGTTTCTCGCCCTAAGTGTACCAGGTATGCCCAGACATGGGTCCTGGGCTCACTGTGGCAATGGATTCAAGCTATCTTTGCTGATGAGAGGTGAAACCCCAAACCAGTCCTAAGATGTTTCTTTCCAGTCCAGAAAGGACCTCGCTTGGCAGTTCGGGCTGGACTGTTTCCATGAGGCACAGAGTCAAGACTGATTTGCCTATGGCCATGTCTAAACTGGGATGGCATGTTAAACAAAAGAAGTATGGATTTAACCCAGATGTCTTGACTGGGGGTGAATATTTTGATTTGTTCTGCATTCCCTGTGCCTCATGGGAACAGTCCAGCCCGAACTGCCAGGCCAAGTCCTCCCTGGATTGAAAACAAGCATCCTGGGACCAGTTTCGGGGTATCACCCCGCATCGTCCAGGCAACCTTGAATCCAGTGGTGGTGAAACATTTCAACCACTCACCCCCCAGTCAAGAGATCTGGGTTTAATCCATCGTTTTTTTGCTCACTATACCAACCCAGTTTGGACCCAGCCATATGCAAATCAGCCTTGATCCTAATCCTCATGGGAACAGTCCAGCAAGAGCATCAATTGTCTTTAGGCAAATAGTACATTAAGGCAGCATTCAATTTGTGCATTGAGATGTCTAAAAATTGTGAGTTCAGTTACTTCTTATTTTTTCATTAGGAACATTTTTATTAAGATTTACAATGAACTACAGCAACTAAAGAAAACACATCTCAATACCTAACTGCAAAAACGTATTTAAAATCAGTTTGAAACGCAGAGATGCTTGAAATACATATGCATGTCTGGGATTCTAGAAGATATGTACAAGGTTTTGTTCATCAGGGCTAGCAACACGGACAATAGCTTTGACTTCATGACTAGACTGTCAATGCTTTAACAATCTAACGCAATTTGAAATAGTGATTCTACCATCTTTCAACTAAAAACACATACCCAGTATTACATCAAACTTGGATGCATGGCTGCATTTGCAGTGTAATGCGAAAACTGCCAAAAGGCCAGTCATATGTATCAAATAACCCACACATTGCAAAGTGCATTATAGTTCCTAGGATGGTTTGTTGGTTGTGCATACAGAGTAGCTTGTGTGAACCGCAAATTATAACCTCACGGGAGAGAGTGCAGTCTACAAATCTGCATAAGATAAGATAAGATAAGATAAGATAAGATAAGATAAGATAAGATAACATAACATAACATAACATAACATAACGGTATTGAATTCAACCAGGTAGGATAGTAAGATATTAATGGAATGTGAGGAACACTGGTTTGCCATATAATCAGCACTCACAGATCAATTCAATAATGTCCCTACTAAAAATGCCTATTTTGGGAATTATGTTTTCTCCAAATTGCAGCCTTAGAAGAAACCTGGACATTGTCATACATTGTCAGACATCTCCTTCCTGGCTTCGAGACAATCTAGGCCACAACTCAGAAAGTACAAGCGGCACTAGGTGAGTAATAGATTAGATTGAAGATGGAGTTACTTTGCTCCTCACCTGCTAGCATAAGAATCAATCATTTTCACATTCAATTCTATTTATTAATAATTATTTTACTCGTGGCCCACTATGTGATAAAAACTTGTAGCAATCAAACTTACAAGATCCTTAACAAAGTTATAGGAAAATCAAAAATATCTTTGCCACTGGAATAAAGTTTAATTTCAGAATAAGAGCTGAGGACTCAAAAATGAGATAAAAGAGATCACCCATCCCCATTTTTTTCTTATGGAAAAATGGATAGGCATTGGAGTTTTCCCAAAGAAGTTCACTTCCAATCAGTCAGTCCACTACACAAGGAGGCTTGCTAAGACTTAATCACTTATAAACACGCCCTTTGTTACATAAAAAACATGATGGCCAGATCTTCAAAGTTGGTGTGCTGAGTTGCATTATCGGGAGAAAGAACTCTGCTATATCGCTATAGAAATGGCACCGTTCTGCTCATTGCATGTGCTGGCACACTTGGTGCTGCCAAAGGTCAATGCTGGGTCCCTTGCACCACAGTTCAAGGGTGCCCGCATTGTAGTCAGGATAGGTTTTGTGCAAACTATCCGGTGAGGCCATTTGCTCTTTGTATGCATGCTGCTGTACCCAGCACACAGCTAAGTGAAAACAACATCGTGAAAAAAATATTCAACCTTTAACATGGTGCTCATCCATGTCTATAAGTATTTATGAATATGAGTTTGCGTCAAAGTGATTCATAAAAAAGTGCATGGTACATGGTTTATGCAGTCATGTACAGAGCGCGTATTTTTCATGGTAGACTTTCTTTGTTTCCATTGACCATCATGATTCATGTGCCCACTTATTGTCCTCACAACAGTTCAAAGTCCAAAGCTCTGGCCCTATTGGGTGAAGTTTATGATGGCACTTTTACTTAGGTGAGCTAGAGGTGGAATCCTAAGCCTGGTATATGAAGGTTGTTCTGAACTAACTCTACCTGCAGTATTTTGCATTAATACCACAAACATTGCAATCAGTAACTTTGCAGTTATATTGGGATGCTATGGTGCCCATAGCCAGGCAGAATGAGGGTTAAGGTCTCATTAAATTACACACGTAACGTTTGCTCATAAGGTCTGCCAAACTTTACTTTGGAACTTTTGTTTGATTTGTTCTTTGCACACCTCCAGCCTCAGAGAACTGATATTGCAATATTGTTGTGATTATCATTGTCATTGTACTGTAAAATGGGTTCTCAGGAAACACACTGAAGCAGCAGTAAGTGGGAGTTTTACGTATGAATTTGGAGAGTGTTCTCACCCAGGGCCAGCGCTTGAGTGAGAGTGCAAAGAATAGTGTAGTGGTGTATGGTTATGCTTTAGTTCTGTTAGAATGATTACAGCTCATTGTTCCCTTTGCATATGTGCATTCCATAAAGAATTTAAAATACTCCTGGCTGTGTTCTCTTTTGTTCATTTGGATTTTGCCTTGCTCGTTGGGGCTGCTGTGCAGTCTCTGCCTGCAAATAAACTCTACATTTTACCAACCTTGATAATTGAAATCAGAGAACACTCACTAAGGATTACCAGATTGTCTACAAAGTTATTGCAGTATGACTTTGAGGTCTCTTATTTGCCAGGTAACAAAAATGGTAGGGTGTATTTTTTCTCAAGGTTCCCTGTTGCTGAAGATTGCACTGGTGTAGAGTAAGACGAGGACCAGGATAATTGCTTCATTGCCGCCATTGTTTTGCGTGACATGTGTGCCGTCAGTGAGGAGGAGTGGAGGAACGAACTAGACAAAGATGCGGTACTGAGTCAAGTGTATGAGCTGTGGTTGGCCCAAGGTGAAAAATGTACCTTATACACTCCAAACTTTAATGAAAGTGGCTCTTGAGCTTTCTGTTGAAGGTGACATTTTGATGCATGGAGGTAGATTGATTTTCCTAAAAAGCTGAGGCCAAGCTTGACCTTAGAAGACTCCTTTTTTTAAAGCCATGTGTCCATACTGCAATCAGCCCCAAATCATATTTTACACTGTGAATTGAGGCTTCCTTATATGAGCGACAACATAAGACTGACTACAGTCTTCTTGTGGCTATCAGTATGGCAGATTTCTGCGGTGGATTTGACTCAAAGCATTATCAAGGACTGTTGTAAATTAGATTATTATAAAAGAATTGGATGGTTAAATTACGTAGAGGTCCATCTGAAAGCATTGGGGATGGAAGAATTATTTCAGGACCCTGAGTCCTGCAAAAGGGTTTCAAAGGAAAGAATAACTGATCTATTCATTAAGAGATCAAAGTATGCCTGAAGAGAAAAGAAGGGTATTCATCATTCCTCCATTCTTTATGATTTGGTACCATCAAGATCGGGGGAAGGTTTTCAGTATTTATCACGCATAAATAAATCATAGCACAAATTTATCCTTTTGCGTTTCCCCATGAACATGATCCCGCTACTTCTGGGATACCCCCAAAATAAATATAAATTAGAAGACCTCTCACCCTGTCCATGTAACAACTACGCAGTGCAGTCAAATCTACACATTCTATTATTTTGCAAGACCTATACAGAGGGAAGTAAAACATTCATACTCCCAATCCTGAGGTACCACAATTTTAGTCAGTGTTGGGTGGCCATGTACCTTTTAAAATCTCTACGGGACTTATTCGTATGCTCTTCTGTTGCCTCATTTCTGTTGGCTTGTCTTAGGAAGAGGAAAAAGGTGGGACGACATTTTAGTAGCAACAGCTAATCATTTAATTTTAAATTCTGAACTGCTTTTTTCATAAATGTTTTATATGAATTTACCTGGATCACGGCATCTGTTTAATTCTTATTTTAAATGTGTATATATGTGTATATATTTTGTTGGAATGTTTACATAACTTGTGCTTTTATGATCAGTTTTAAAAAGATTGAATAAAGCTGTGTGACTATGACTATGATCTTGTTTGCTCATTAATGGTTGGGGAAAAACACTTACGAAACACAGATTGCTTGAAACTTTCTGGTGGCCTTTTATTGGTAAGGAGGTAGATGTTTTTGTGGGTGAGTGTGTGGTGTGTTTGAATGCAGAGAAAAGCTTTAAAGTTAGGACACCATCCCTACTTCCCATTGAACTTCCGTCTAGGTCTTGGAAGAAGGTTGGTATTGATTTGGTAGGACCATTTAACCTTTTACCCCCGGTTTCCGCTATGCTGTGGTTGTTATTGACTACTATTCTAAGTGGCCAGAGGTGTGGTTTTTAGGTGCACTTATTTCCAAGAATGTTCTGGATTTCCCGAAAGACGTTTTTCTTTGCAGGTAGGTTTTCCCACCACCATTGTTTCTGACAATGGGGTGCAGTTTGTCAGTCAGGATTTTCAAGAACGCTTGATGCAAGGTGGTATTTCCCACTGTAGAAGCTCACTTTACCACCCACAAATGAATGGTCTGGTGGAACGTATGAATAGGTTGTTGAACAATTGTGTACAATGGGCCATTGCTTGTAAATGTGTTGTACAGACTGCTGTACATTCCATGTTGTGGTTTTGCTGCAAAACCCACAAGATGATGGACGGAATGTTGCACAATGGCAAAACATTCACCCCCGGTCACATATCTGTGTTTAATCCATCGTTTATTTTGCTCACCAAGCCACCCCAGTTCAGGCAAGGCCATATGAAGTCAGTCTTGACCCTGTGCCCCACCACTCCACATTCCTCAACCAAAGTTTCGCCTTTGAATTGTAGAAGGAAAGAAAGCCTCCTACTAAGGTGTGCCCAGGCTGGATGTCCAGGTGGGTGAAGTTGAATGCTATTGAGAGTGTGGATGAGATTGTTAGAGAGAATGTTGATAAAGCACATTAACGTGAAAATAATTATTTTGATTCTCAGAAAAGGTCTGTCCCGATGGTGGAACATGTCCTGTGTTGTTAAAGTTAGAGGTCAAGCCAACCCCAAGCAAATGTGTGATCATTTGGCTGATTCTCCTAATGGTAAGAGTTCTGATTTGCTTAATGTTAATAGTTCTGATCTACTTATGCGTGTACCTACTGAGCTGTGTAAAAGCAACAGTTGATGCTTAGTTCCTGTGAGGTTTCAGTAGTTTCATTTAAACCCTTGCCATTCTGTTCCTGTTAGGTTTCGCTTGTTCCTTTCGAAACCCTCTTCTCTTGCTCCTTTCTTTTCTGCTTTCTGTTCTTCCCTTCAGTTTCTTCTTTTGTTCCTTGCTCTTTTCTTATCTTGCCTTTTCTTTGTTTACTTTTTCTTTTTCCCTTGTGTTCTCTTGCTGTTCTTTCTTCTTTTCTTGTTCCTTTAGTTGATTCATTTATTTTCCCTTGCTTTTGATGTTCATCTAAGAAAAAAAAGGAGTAGTATAAAGTAGTGGTGTACGGTTACACTTTAGTTCTGTTGAAATGCTCACAGCTTGTTATTCCATTTGCATGTGTGCATTCCATAGAGAATATAGAATACTCCTGGCTGTGTTCTTTGTTGGTCAGTTGGGTTTTGCCTTGCTCGTGTGGCTGCTGGCCAGTCTCTGCATGCGACTAAACTACATTTTACCAACCTTGATAATTGTAGTGCTTCCTTACTCCAGACATTATTATTTTGCAAACCCTTTAGAATAATGTAATAAAAGAGCACAGTGAGGATTCTTGTAATGGTTTTTGAAATTCAACTTGCTTACAATAGCATTACTGTATAATACCGATCGGCAATTACAGTGGAAGGGTATTTGGATGACTGTAGATGTGGCACCAGAATTCCTGGTTTTAACTGCATTTTTTATATTTTGAAAGTGGATTTCCTCCATTGAGAAGCTGATACTCTTACTCCAGCATCCAAATTGTGTATGCGAATTCTAATTGTGCTGTTTGGCTACATCTCTGTTTTTTTATAGAAGTGGCAGCAACCTTTCAAATGAATGTCTTACAAGGATATTGTGTCCATACTATTTTGTGTGATGTGAAATGTATAGCTGAATATTTCTCTTAACCTAATGAAGCTGGCTAAGCATCAGTGTTATGCGCTTACCGTGCTTCATTTCTCTTTGCAACTCTGAGACTGTGAGTAAACAGACCTGAGTTACAGGGGTCGTGTTATTTGCGCCACAGAATGAGTGTTACTCACAAGCACTGGAGCTGCTGGGTTCCAGCTCCACTTTAAGAGTCATGCAGCGCAGCACAGCAAGGCAGCTTGGGCAGGAATCAGTTGAATTTAAGTCAATACAGATCATTCCTGTCTTTTCCCTTGACCCTTTTGACACCCATTCCACCTTGGTGCATGCAGTATTGTTTTTGTGCAGGAAGGGATACCTTCAGGTAGAAAAACAATCCTGGGAGGCATATTCCTCTCTCTATATGTGCTGCAAAATTCAGCACATATAGAAAAAGGAAGAAACAAGGAGAAATATAAATATTTCTCTCTGTTACGCCTCCCCTGGGAAGCACATCCTCAGGTTTACAAGTTCATTTAAATCTGGGGATGCATCAAAATCCATGAGAGTCGTAATTGAACAGTCATGCAATGATCATGAAACATCATCCTAGGGCAGCATAATACAACACAGCAATTTGCATTGCGTTGCGTTACTCCAGATTTTTGGAGCCAAGCAAAGTAGCTTTGCATGGCTTCAAAAGTCTGTCTTAAGGTTACCGTCACTCTTGCATCACGTTGTGCTGCAAGAACGATGGAGACTGGGTCACAAATATGCCCCTTTATTTTTTTCTCCAATTTTTTGTCAGAAAATCTTTTAATCATAGCACAAGTCATTCTCTGGTCTTCAGGAAATGCAACTCTCATCTCAGATATCAAAGGGGGTGCTGCCATGTGGCCATACTAACAAGCACCAAAGACAACCTCATCCGTGCCCATGAGTGACCTTGCCGTGCCCAGTGGCAGAAGCCCTTCCTCTCAAACCTTAGGTAACCTAAGTCTCACTCGATACTCTGCTCATAAAGTCCTAGAGCTGTGCCCTAAAGGTGGATGCACATTAAACTCTCATAGCCTACTTCTCTTGTTGTATATGATATTAGTACTCTAGTGTACATTTCCCGATTCATGCCCTTATATAGGTATAAATCACTCTATTCTTATATAGACATAGAAATCATAACCATATTTAGACAAAGCTCATGCAGTCCAAGTACGCCATGGCTACTTCCACTAGTTCTGAAAATCCACTACAATTTCTTGGAAAAATAAATCGCATTCAGCAGTCAGGGACTTCCCCTTGCTTGAATATTGATTTGTCCAAGAACTCATGGAGTTTTCAAAGAACTGAGACTCTTTGATGACGTTATTCTGTCCAACCTTACGTCAAACTCTGCACCTTCAAGGTATAAATATGGCCACACTTGCCATAGCAAACATACAGTGGTTTGGAGCAGTTCGACTATCTTCTTGCCCGACGCAGCTCGCTACAGTAAGTGCCGAAGGAAGCCGATCCTACAGCAGATGCACTGAGAGAGACGCTGTCTTTTCTCTTTCCGAGAAATCCAGCTCCAGTGTTTCCAAGCTACCCTTGCGGGTTGTTGGGAAATCTAGTCCTGAGACAGAGAGATACCCAACCTCTTTCATTCTAAACCAAGGAACGGAGCTGATTAGACCCTAAGAGAAATCTTGGATAGATTCTTGGCAAAAACAATACTAGATTTATGCTACACCTCACTTACTACTTCCCTCTTACTAGACTTAGGTTAGTTACACTAGGGTAGGCGTATTTTAGAAACACCAGCTGTGTACTTTTAGTCTTTATTTATTCATGTATGTATTCTATGTATTTTACGGCTTAGAAACCATACCATGCTTTTACAGTACTATTTTATAATACTCTTCTTGCTGTACGCATTATACTTTGCAGCCAGTATTACAATTGTAGCAGTTAATTTCTTCTGCATGAGAAAGACGAGATATACACAGTAAAAATATCGATTTTTTAATGTCGAGGTACAGAAATATCGAAGGTAAGTAATATCGATGTTTTACATATCGAAGTTAAAAATATCGTTTTGTGTCATTGTATGTAATATCGATGTAAATAATGTCGAAGTAAGAAATATCGATGTTGTAATTATCAAAATGTTAAAATATTGTTATATGATGTATTATATATATGTTATTTTTAATAGATATGAATGTTCATATAATAGGAATTATTATTAATTATTTAAAAATGTTAGATATTTTTTAGGAGCGGGATGTTGGGTTTATAGGGGATAAGGGTGGGGAGTGTTTTAAAAAATGAAAATTGTAATGTAATTTTTGTAATATAAATATACATTTTTGATAAAAAATTGGAATTTTTTAAAAACATATTTTTGAAAAATGAAATATAAATTAAAATTTGAAAAATACATTTTAATTTAATAAATAGTCATTAATTTTAGGAGTGGGATGTTGGGTTAATAGTGGATGAGGGTGGGGAGTGTTTTAAAAAATATAAATGTAATAGTAATGTATTTTAGTCAAATTAAAATTTGAAAATTGTATTTTTTTAAAAAAAATACATTTTATCATAAAATGTAAATGTAAATATGACATTTAAAAATATATTCTAGAACATTTTAAATGTAAATGTGAAATTTAAAATGATTTTATTGAAAAATTGTAAATTTTAGGAGCGGGATTTTGGGTTAATAGGGGATAAGGGTGGGGAGTTTTTTAAAATATTTAATACAATTTTTTTTAAATCATACATTTTAAACTTTATTAATACACTTTAAAAATTTATAGTAAGGAATTATAATAGTGTTCTTTATATTTTATAGAGGATAAGTGTTTCACAATTTTAAATTTCTTTAAAAGGAAATTCTGAATTTAAATGTAAAAATGAAATTGAAATTTCTGATTTTTAAAATTTGTAAATATATTTTATATTGTTATGTTGTGTTTATAGTGGATAAGTGTGGTGAAATTTTCAAAAAAATTGTATTTAAAATAGAAAAAAATATTTTAAGTAATACATTTAAAATTTAAATCTAAAGTATTTTATAAATATAACATTTTAATACAAATATGTATTGTAAATAGGAAATGAAAAAATATATTTTATTAAAATTATACACATTTTTAGAAGTGAGTTTTTGTTTTTATAGGGGATAAGGGTGGGTAGTGGTTTATAAATTAAATAGGTTAAGTGTCCAGCACCTACCCTAATTAAATGTAGATTTGAGGTGGAATAGTACATTAAATAGTTTCAGTGTCCAGCACCTACCCTAATTCAATGTAGATTGGAGTTGGAATAGTGAATTAAATAGGTTCAGTGTCCACCACCTACCCTAATTAAATGTAGATTGGAGTTGGAATGGTAAATTAATTAGGTTCAGTGTCCAGCATCTACCCTAATTAAATGTAGATTGGAGTTGGAATAGTAAATTAATTAGGTTAAGTGTCCAGCACCTACCCTAATTAAATGTAGATTGGAGTTGGAATAGTAAATTAAATAGGTTCAGTGTCCACCACCTACCCTAATTAAATGTAGATTGGAGTTGGAATAGTAAATTCATTAGGTTTAGTGTCCAGCATCTACCCTAATTAAAAGTAGATTGGAGTTGGAATAGTAAATTAATTAGGTTAAGTGTCCTGCACCTACTCTCATTAAATGTAGATTGGAGTTGGAATAGTAAATAACATAGGTTCAGTGTCCAGCACCTACCCTAATTACATGTAGATTGAAGTTGGAGTAGTAAACTAATTAGGTTCAGTGTCCAGCACCTACCCTAATTAAATGTAGATTTGAGTTGGAATAGTAAATTAAGTAGTTTGAGTGTCCAGCACCTACCCTCATTAATGTAGATTTGAGTTGGAATAGTAAATTAAATAGTTTTAGTGTCCAGCACCTATCTTAGTTAAATGTAAATTGGAGTTGGAATAGTAAATTAATTAGGTTCAGTGTCCAGCAATTACCCTAATTAAGTGTAGATTGGAGTTGGAATAGTAAATTAAATAGGTTCAGTGTCCAGCAACTACCCTAATTAAATATAGATTGGAGTTGGAAGAGAAATTAAGTAGTTTTAGTGTCCACCACCTACCCTAATTAAATTTAGATTGGAGTTGGAATAGTAAATTAAATAGTTTTAGTGTCCAGCACCTATCTTAATAAAATGTAAATTGGAGTTGGAATGGTAAATTAAATAGGTTAAGTGCCCAGCACCTACCCTCATTAAATGTAGATTGGAGTTGGAATAGTAAATAACATAGGTTCAGTGTCCAGCACCTACCTTCATTAAATGTAGATTGGAGTTGGAATAGTAAATGAAATAGGTTCAGTGTCCAGCACCTACCCTAATTAAATGTAGATTGGAGTTGGAATAGTAAATTAAGTAGTTTTAGTGTCCACCACCTACCCTAATTAAATGTAGATTGGAGTTGGAATAGTAAATTAATTAGGTTCAGTGTCCAGCACCTACCCTAATTAAATGTAGATTGGAGTTGGAATAGTAAATTAAATAGGTTCAGTGTCCACCACCTACCCTAATTAAATATAGATTGGAGTTGGAATAGTAAATACATTAGGTTAGGTGTCCAGCACCTACTCTCATTAAATGTAGATTGGAGTTGGAATAGTAAATTAAATAGGTTCAGTTTCCAGCATCTACTAGAATTTACAGTACATTGTAGTGGGATAGTTTTCTGAAAAAATACATTTAGAGAAATGGGTAAAAACACCATGCACAGTTTTTCATATTGTTTTTTTATTTTTCTTATTTAGAGAATAAATAATTGTAAGTAGATAATTTCTAAATATGAAAGTGTCAATGTATACATTTTTGAAATGTTTTATTTTCACACACCAATTTTTTTATTTTTTTAGTTGTTGAGTAAAGTAAATAATAGGTACATTGAAAACATACAGTACAAAAAACTTACATTTAACATAATGATATATTTTGTACATACTGTTGTAAACAGTTTTATATTTCACATTTCAAATTATTTAGTACTGTACATCGTATAATATTATTAATATATTATTTTATTGTGGAAGATATGTTATAAATGTAGATCCATTTTTAAATTATAACATTTACATAATATATTGATACTAATATTGTATACAATATTTAAAAAAACTAAATGTAATATGTCACTTTTATTTCTAGTAATATTGATATTAATATAGTATTATTAATATTAATATGTTTCAAATTTTTATATAAAAAGTACATAAAAAGTATACATTTGTTAACATTTTTTACAAACATATATATTTATAATTATAATATTAAATAGTATATTTTAATAATGTTTAATTTGATAGTTTTACAATTTTTACACATTATAATATTGTTTATAATCCATAAGCATAAAAATGCACATATAAAAAAAATACAAGTTTTGTAATGTTTAAACTAATTTTTGTTTTGTTAAATAAATTATTTAGTAATTTATTTAACTATTTTTATGTTGTAATTATTTTTGGGTGTTCTATTTTGTAACCGCTCTTAGTCTTTTTGAGTCATTTGGGAAGATTCAAGATCGCGGTTGGCAGCTACTTCGCGTCTGAGAAGGTAAGAGTTCTAATCTTTAAATTTAAGTATTGTAAGTATGTTTTGAAGGTAGTAGTTATTTATTTGTGTTGTGTGGACTAGTGTTTTAGGAGTTTTGAAGTTTGTAGTTAGTTATTTACGTTTTAAGTGTTATCGTCGTTTGCACGTAATTAGGCCTAGTTTGAGTTGTTTGTTTTGGGTATATTCCGTTAGTTTTAGTGTTAAATATTTATTGTTAGTGACTAATGTATATTTTTCTATTTTGTGAGGGTGGGAGTGTTGATTTTTCTTTTACAGGTGTTTGGTTACAGCGTTTTCGTTTACGGAAGTATTCCGTTTTTTTAACTAAAGGAAGTGTATTTTACTTGTTTAAAGTAAAACTTTTTTTACACTTCCTTTATTAGTCGGGTTTCCTGGAGCATTTTTTAAATTTTTACTCGTTTTCGGGTTTTAATTTTTAATGGATTCAAGTTTGCCGATTTTTTACGGAATTTCGATGGATTTGGCACAGTTGTATTTTTACATTTTCTTGGGCTTTTTATTTTAACTGAACATTTAATTGGATGTGGATTATTTTCCATCACTTGGATTTGGTATTTCAATTGCAGTGCAAGGTAAGTGGTTTTATCTTACTTTTCTTGTGGGTGGGGAATGTACTGTTTATATGCTGATGTTGTTTATTATATATTTTTTTGTCTATTTATTTAAATTTAAAAAATAAGTAGACAAAATAAATGGTTCTATTTTGTAACGGAAATGTGTTTGTTGATATGGTAGGATTATTTAATTTAATTGTAATTGGATAGAGTTTCTATTGTTAGATTAGTGTTTTGGCAATCATTTGCAAGTATTCTAATCCTTTTGTTGTAGTATAAAGTTGTACTTGTTGTTGTAAATATTGGTACATTTGAGCTGTTTGTCTTGATACTATTGGTTTTAATTGTAAGACTGATTGCTCCGATCTTAATTCTTGAAAACTTTGTTCTTTTTGTATTGCCATTAGCAACTTGTGTAGTGTAGGAGTTGTACGGCCTGTTGAAGCTAGGAAGGCATTATGCCAACCCTCAACTACATTGTTTGTTTTGGCTTCTTGATTTAATGTTGGGAGATATACATTCCACCAAGGTATTTGGAATCTAGGTTGTCGTCTGTGGCCTGACCTGTGTGATCTCCCCACCCAGTTGTCCTCGAAATAATCTAGTATAGTATGCACTTTCAATTAAAATGTGATAGTGCTCAGCCACGTCTGTTATTGGCACGTATGCTAGTGCTATTATGTGTTTGATTTGATATGCAAATGTTATATTGGTTGCATATTCAACACTAAGGGCCTCATTACGATTGCGGTGAATCCGCATACTCCGGGCCGACGGAAGCCACCGCCGGCCCGGAGTATGCGGATTCACCGTGGTGGACACACAAATGACCCCCAGCCCGATTAGGATGGCTGGGGGGTCATTTTTACGTTCGCCGCTTTTCCGCCGCGATCGCCTTCCGACCGCGGCGGAAAAGCTCTAACATGGCTGGCGTTGTCTATCAGACACCGCCAGCCATATTAGGATGGTGTGACAGACATGATTTTCCGCGGCGGCTTTTCCGCCGTGGAAAAGCATACGGACTTTCACTTCGGGGGCCCGTTGCGAGCCCCCTGGGTGAAGGGGGGGTGGGGGGTGCACAGGGGGGGGGCTACCTATGGTACCTCCCTGCATTTGCGTGCACAAAGCAGCAGGCACTGCGCGGTGCCTTCCGCTTTGTGCATGCAAATGCAATGCATGCATTTTCAGCCTTGCGGCGGGTGCAGCTTGAAGCTGCACTCGCCGCAATGTCAAAGATAGAGGATGTGACCGCCAGGGAGGCGGTCACATCCTAATCTGCATGGAGGGACCACCGCTGCCCCTGCGGACGGTCCCTCCTACTCTGGGGTGGCGGACGGACGCAGGTCCGTCCGCCATCCTAATGAGGGCCTTAGTGTTGATTTTTGTAAGTATCTCCAGAGACATTGGTTGAAGTGAAAGTAACATCCTTGTATGGATGTGTGAGGGTATATTTTCAGGATGGACTGTATCATGGCCTTTTCGAAGTCGATTATTATTTTTAGGGGAAAGTAGTCTGTGGTTCTTTCTTTTGTTTTATTTAAAATTTCTGCATACATTGAAGCTTGTTTGTTTGATAATAAACAATAAATAAAAGGTATGCAAGTATTATGGTATTGTCCATGTATAGAATATAGTTGATAGAATGGTTTAGGGCATATGCTAAATGTTAGAAAGTTCGAGGGTCCGCCTACTGGGAGGGGAACAATCCGATGCACAGCAAATGGACCGTAGTCTTATTCCATAAACATATTGATCAAAAGTCTATATAAGTGGTTTCAAGGTTTTTAATCTTCACGTAGTGAATATTCTTGCATATTCATATTCAAAGTAGTAATACAAGCCAAAAACGTGTCACTGCACAGTTTTTAAATCACACAGTATAAGTAAGACTATCCCTTGGCTCAGTTAGATAGTTATTGAAGCCCAAATACTAGTCTTGGACACAAGCAGCTAAAAGTAAACTCATAAACATAGCAACAATATTTGTATGAAAATATAAAATATATTTTATTAAAACAATTGACAATCCAGGTTTCTGTAAACGCAACACTTGATAAAAATAGAGTTAAACAACTCTATGCAGAAATAATAAAAACAACATCACATAAATGTATTAAAAAACATCAATGAAACATGTATATGCAAAATTGCTAACCAATTGATCGAAAAACAGACCTATTCAAGTTATAAAAAAACATATAGGACAGACATTTGGTGGGAGAGAAAATAAACAAACACAGACAGTCACAATTTGTCATTGAGGTATGCACATTAACTATCCAATCTAACTCAAACCAAAACCCGACTTCTTCTCGATGTTCTTGGGGCGAGTTTGGTAGTTTAATTATGCACTAGTATGCGTCGACGCGTTTCGATGGCCTTTTTAGATGATTGCCATCTTTATCAAGACTTGTAATCTTGTTTATGACTCTCCTACAATGGCACTGGATGGTTGCCTTTATGTATGGATCCTTAAATCATCATTCTCGCGTAGTTTGAAGCTCTAAGCATTATATATTGATGGATGGTGTTGTGGGACTGTCTTGGCCTCGATGTAGTTTCCCCTTTCAAGAATGAATATCCTGATGGAACATTCTTGTTTTTGATCTGAACGATCTACTGGCATGGATTCAATCACACCTGACGCAATGTTATCCTCGGCTTGTTATTTTTGTTCCTTTCCACTCTGCTGTTCTGACAGGGGACACCCTCCGTTTGCTTCTTGTCCTATTCCTCACAGATAGAGGGTCTTAGGGATCGGGCGGTAGTGTCAGGGTCAGGGTACCTGGTTCCCTCTTGGAGATGCCTAGCGTACCTGTATCTCCGTGTTCAATCTCGTTCCGCCCGTCCGTGTAACTTCTGGCTTGTTCACCGTCTGCCGTCTCCCAGCATTTTCCTGGGAGACGGCAGACGGTGAACAAGCCAGAAGTTACACGGACGGGCGGAACGAGATTGAACACGGAGATACAGGTACGCTAGGCATCTCCAAGAGGGAACCAGGTACCCTGACCCTGACACTACCGCCCGATCCCTAAGACCCTCTATCTGTGAGGAATAGGACAAGAAGCAAACGGAGGGTGTCCCCTGTCAGAACAGCAGAGTGGAAAGGAACAAAAATAACAAGCCGAGGATAACATTGCGTCAGGTGTGATTGAATCCATGCCAGTAGATCATTCAGATCAAAAACAAGAATGTTCCATCAGGATATTCATTCTTGAAAGGGGAAACTACATCGAGGCCAAGACAGTCCCACAACACCATCCATCAATATATAATGCTTAGAGCTTCAAACTACGCGAGAATGATGATTTAAGGATCCATACATAAAGGCAACCATCCAGTGCCATTGTAGGAGAGTCATAAACAAGATTACAAGTCTTGATAAAGATGGCAATCATCTAAAAAGGCCATCGAAACGCGTCGACGCATACTAGTGCATAATTAAACTACCAAACTCGCCCCAAGAACATCGAGAAGAAGTCGGGTTTTGGTTTGAGTTAGATTGGATAGTTAATGTGCATACCTCAATGACAAATTGTGACTGTCTGTGTTTGTTTATTTTCTCTCCCACCAAATGTCTGTCCTATATGTTTTTTTATAACTTGAATAGGTCTGTTTTTCGATCAATTGGTTAGCAATTTTGCATATACATGTTTCATTGATGTTTTTTAATACATTTATGTGATGTTGTTTTTATTATTTCTGCATAGAGTTGTTTAACTCTATTTTTATCAAGTGTTGCGTTTACAGAAACCTGGATTGTCAATTGTTTTAATAAAATATATTTTATATTTTCATACAAATATTGTTGCTATGTTTATGAGTTTACTTTTAGCTGCTTGTGTCCAAGACTAGTATTTGGGCTTCAATAACTATCTAACTGAGCCAAGGGATAGTCTTACTTATACTGTGTGACAGTACCCTATTCCCCTGGTTTTAAGGGGGCCCTCTCTATAATCGTGGTAACTAAAGTACAGTTTTTAAATCAACCATTGTAATCCTCAAAAAGATCCCGATGCATTTCGGGCAAGAGCCCTTTGTCAAGGGATTGCTCTACAAAGAAAAACAAACATAACCAGAATGAATCTACTGTAGGAAGACTTCAGGTCCTGTGCCCTTCGTTTGTGTCTATCGTCTTTGGTTTACTTTCGTGAGAACCCACATCCACTGTATCACTGTTCCGTAGGCATGCCGCGAGGCACCTTGCAAACCTAATTATGTAAGTAATCTTCGGGAGAGTTCTTCCGCGCACCTTGAAACGCTCGCGTCTCTCGCACTCTTATCTCTTGTTTGGCACCTTTGAAGACTTTTTTATCTTCACCGCTTTCCCTCACTTTTCGTTTCACATCACGCTTTTTCGCTTATGTACACCTTGGGACAGCGTCTTATCACCTGGTCGATTTTTTGCAATTTGTAACACCGTTACAGTTTCCGTCACTATTTTTAAAGGCACTTAAGTTTCGGCTAATGCATGAGCCCATTCGATTGTATATATTCAGCTTCCTACAGTAGATTCATTCTGGTTATGTTTGTTTTTCTTTGTAGAGCAATCCCTTGACAAAGGGCTCTTGCCCGAAATGCATCGGGATCTTTTTGAGGATTACAATGGTTGATTTAAAAACTGTGCAGTGACACGTTTTTGGCTTGTATTACTACTTTGAATATGAATATGCAAGAATATTCACTATGTGAAGATTAAAAACCTTGAAACCACTTATATAGACTTTTGATCAATATGTTTATGGAATAAGACTACGGTCCATTTGCTGTGCATCGGATTGTTCCCCTCCCAGTAGGGGGACCCTCGAACTTTCTAGCTTTTTGCACACACTGCCTGGCCAGACAGTGTTTCAACCCGGTTGCACGCTACAATCCATTACCAACGCAAATTCAAGCTAATCAACGCTGTGCGAGCTCCCACTCACTTTGAACATATGCTAAATGTGCCATCCATCATCCATGTTTGGCTTTCTTTTAATTTTATAATATTGTTTATTGTTGCAAACATTATTATCCTTTTATCTTTGTTATTATTGTCGTACAAGATAAAAGGTTCATCATTGTGGGTTATGGTAAGCTCAGGTGGAATTATTACCTCTTTAAAGGGTTTAGGTGTTGGTATTGTAGGCCTTGTGGATTTTTGTTCTAGCTATTGTTCTTTTTATGGAAGCAATCGTCGGTAGTTGACCTCTTGCTTCTCTAGGTACTTTAGGAAGTAAGGGGCATATTATCAAGAGGGTTTATGTCAGCATTTTTGGCTTTAAAAGCCAAGAAAGCGGAGATAAAATGATCTCCCTATTACCTAGCTGTCACTAACACCAGTTAGCGACAGCTAGTAGGAGATAGCAACCATCTTGGGCCCTGCTTTGCATGTCAGTGATATTTATCACTAATGACATGCAAAGTGGGCGTGCTAAGATGTTAGCGACTGGAAACAGTCGCTAACATCGCTATCTCCTATTACCAACTTTTGGAGATATTCGCACTAAGCGCAAATATCTCCAAAAGCTAACACCTGCCCCTGAGCAGTTCTTAGCCATGTTATCCAATGGTAGGTGGATAACATGGCTAAGAGCATTAGCTCGGTAATGCATGAATATCGCTGACTTTTCAGCGATATTCATGCATTATTGCCGATTTTTATCGCATTTGCGATAAACCTTGGTAATACCAAGGTTTATCTGCGATAAAAATCGCCGCAGCTCGGCGCTAATTTTTTGTCTCTATCCAAGCAATAGCGATAATTATCGCTATTGCTTGGTAATATGCCCCCTGATGTTTAAAATGTGAGGGGGTTTAGGTTTATCCAGTGATTCTTAATGACAGGCAGACAGGGCCTTGAGGACTTCTGTGCAATAGTGGGGTGGAATTAAAAAAACGTGAGCTTGAAAGATGGGTGGTTTTGAGCAGCGAGGATGGGCGTGGCTTGATGTGCAACCAAGAGGGCTGCATCTCTGTGAGGTTCCGAGGGTCGGTGCAGGCTGTGGAAGTGTTTCATCTGCTTTTTGGCTTACCTGATCTTGCCAAGGGTTGTTTTTTATGGGTGACATGTAGCGATGGCTGCATGCATCCTTTTCACAGCTTCTGGTGCAGTTTTTGGTGAGCAATGGGTGCCAAGTTTCTTTTCCGTCAAGAAGCAGCCTCCATTCTGAACTGCTGAGCACATTGTGAGGAGTCTGTTTGCTACCTGGTTTCCACACGTATGACGTATGCACTCCTTATTGTGACTTTTGCTGGCCTCTAATCAGTATATTTCTGGAGAGACAGGATATATATTTTTAATGGATTTTCAATTCTCCCGCATTTGAATCTCCTGTTTACAGGTTATTTTAATTCTTGTACTTTTTTTGATTTGGCTCATATTTTTGTGACCTAGTGCTTGCTTGTGCTGTCTTTTTGCACATTGTTTTTTTTCTTACTTTATTCAGAAACTTTATGGGCAAATCGTGTCATCTTAAAAAAACTCCCAGGCTCTTTTCCAGTAAAACCTTCACGCAACTGCCTGCGCTTTAATTTGCTGTTGACATGGATGAAAATTCCTCACAGAAGGTTTGTGTCTCTTCTTCTAACGTGGAGAGTATGCCTGCGCATCCTACAGTTGGTAAAGTTTCGACGAAGAGGCTGAAAAAAGATATTCCATCTCCTTTAAAGACAATGCCTTTAGTCTCTCTGGATCTTTTATTAGATGAAATAAGGGTTTTATGTCCGTTTATGGAAGAGACTAACACCAGATTACAGACTCTCAGTGAAAGATGGTCATTTATAGAAGAATTAGTCTTTGTTAGTTAGTCTTTGGTTGGAAGAGAGCAGAAGAATATTTAAGGCCCGAACACTTCTGGTAAATAGTTAAAAGCCAAGGGCCAGATTCACAGAATGAACTTTTGTCTTAAATCTGTCTTAAGTTTGTCTTAAGTCTGTCTTAAGTCTGTCTCAAGTTTATCTTAAGACAAACTTAAGACAAAATCCTAACTTCTGTGAATACCAAAAAGTAGTAAGTGCATTCTGTGAATACAAAAATAGTAGTACATTTAGGATTCAGTCTTAAGTTCAGTCTGTGAATCGGGCCCCAAGTTATTGGGGCCTTAGGAAATAGAATGTGAGTTTGGAGACTGGAGATGGAATAAGGAAGTGAGTTCCAAAGCTTGGATGTGGCCACTGAAACGGCTTCGCCTCTCTATCTTGATTTTCAATATTTTTGAACCTGAGGATCGCAGCTGTCTGGGGGAGTAAAATGTTGGGACATACTTCTAAGCCCTAAAACGAAGTCATGAAGGCCTTGTGAATGATACAAGTATCCTAAAAATGATTTGTTTGATCACAGGCAGCCAGTGAAGCTTCCAAATCCCTGCCAAAACTATTTGGGATTTGGGAACATCTAGGATCAGTCTAGCTTCTGCATCCTGGGCCAGCTGCAGTTTGGCAAGCATAGTTTTGTTCATATCCAGGTGCAAAGCATTTTAGTGTTCTAACCTGGAAATAATGGTTGCCAAAGTCACTTGTTTACGTGCCAAAAAAGGGATATAGGGAAACACTTTTGGAAAGGACTTCATAATTCAAGAACAGGTCGAAACCGTCCAGTTGACCTGCAGTTTGAGCAATACATTTGCATTTACCATTTCTCCGAGGTTCTTGGTGGAGTCAGTTGAAGTGGGTAAAGCCTATCTGGCCACCAAAAGTGGGTCCATATGGATGGTTGACTGTCAAAGATCAAGAGCTCCGTCTTGTCTGCATTAAATCTTAGGCATTTTTTTTATCCATGTGGCAACAGCCTGTATACAATTTTTTAAATTGGTAGAAATTGTCTCTGTGTCTTTAGAGATAGACACAATAATTTGTGTCATCAACATAGGACAACGCTTGGAGCCCAAAGACCATATGAGTTTTGGCAGCAGGGAGACATACAAGTTGAATAATTTAGGGCTCTGTGAAGAGCCCTGAGGAACCTCATATGGCAAAGCCTTGGAGTCTGAGCAAACCTGGCCCATCATATCTGAGACCTATAAGTCATAAAAAGATGCCAAGAGCTTCAGCACTAGGGGGCAGATTTATGTCGGACTTGCGCCACGTTTACGCCACCGTTGCGTGACGCAACGGCGTGGAAACGTGGCGCATCCCTGTGACCTATTTACAACGTGACGCATCTAGGCATATGCGTCACGTTGTAAAGCCCTGCACCACATGGAACCTGCGTCAGGTTTCATATGGGCGTTCTGTCGCAGGGTGGGCGTTCCCTCGTAGGAAAGCCCCGTAAAACTGACGCAGTGAAATCTACAAGATTTCACTGAGTCAGTTTTACGACGCTGCTGCGTTAAATCCTTACGCCTGCTTGAAGCAGGCGTAAGGATTTAACGCAGCAGCGTCGTAAAACTGACTCAGTGAAATCTTGTAGATTTCACTGCGTCAGTTTTACGGGGCTTTCCTACGAGGGAACGCCCACCCTGCGACAGAACGCCCATATGAAACCTGACGCAGGTTCCATGTGGTGCAGGGCTTTACAACGTGATGCTTGAAGCAGGCGTAAGGAGTAAATGTAAATGTGTGTGTCTTGTAAAGCTCACTGCTACCCGGAGGCGTCCTGGCGCTATAGACCGCTGGGGAACCCGTCCTGGCTATCCTTGTGAGATGTTCCCTCCTGGGTATCTCCAAGGTGAAACCAGGCCTCCCCGGCGTTTGTGGGGGCTGTTGTGGAGATGAGGCAAGCTAATGCCCAGAGTTGCCGAGTGTGATCCCTGGTTAGAGTAGGCACCAAGGGGAGAATTATCGAGTCCGCTGACCCCGGTTCACGACCATGGAGTGACGCACCATGTTATGTATGGGTGGCCTCTGTACATTGCAGGAGTTGCGTCGCACTTGCGACGCTACTCCAGCAATGCGCCGCCCATACACCACAAGATGCGCCATGCATATGCCCTTCCTTGCACCATGGTGCGCCGCATTGCAAATGAGGCGCATCTGTGGTGCCGCAAGGAGGGAATTGCGTGATGCATCAGTTCTGGCGCATCCCTGCTGATTTGCAGAGATGCGCCAGAACTCATAAATCTGCCCCTTTGTTGGTGACCCCCAGTTCTACAGCTGCTCGATAGGCAGGTGTGGGGACATGGTGTCATAGGCTATGGATACGTCCAAACGGATTGAAACTGCAGCCTGCCCTGATAACAGATTTCACATAGGTGGCGCAAATCTTGATGCAAAATTGCAGTAACGCAATCTTTGTAACCAACCCTTTAATTCTTCACATGTGATGCTAAGTTAACAGGTTAGCTGAAGTCGGCGTGGGATTTGCTTCTACACTGCATCGGATGGCCATTCGTCAAACTGCAGACTTTCGGCCAATGCTCATATTTCTAACACTGAGCGTCACAGTGCTGGGGCCATTCACAGTCTGTGGCATATTTGAGTCAATCAATCAATCAATCATAACACTTGTATAGTGCACTACTCACCCGGAAGGGTCTCAAGGCGCTTGGGGGAAGGGGGCCACTACTGCTCGAACAGCCAGGTCTTGAGTTGTCTCCTGAAGGCGAGGTGGTCCTGGGTCAGCCGAAGGTGGATGGGGAGGGAGTTCCATGTCTTGGCCGCCAGGTAGGAGTGTGCAAAAGAGACCCACTTGTTCATGCAGAGATCGCTTGTTCATGCAGAGATCAACAACATAATTCTGCTTAAGGCCATCTCCACAAAAGGAAACAAAGAACATTATACAATGCTGACAGTTATAGATGTTCATTATTATGTGCACTCTGCAAATCAAATTAATTCTGCTTGTGCATTCTGTGGAAAGCCAAACTAAACAAGTTAACCTTTACCCAGGAAAACTGATGAGCATTTACAGCATGTCTAAATAGATCCTCATTAACACTTCAAAAGACGCCTGCATTCATTAAACAATTATTGCACTGTTCCTGTAAAATTCTACTACAGTTGCTGCTATCGGTATATTTCCGTGGTAGTAGTAATGGTAAAGTAATGGTAACCATCCACCTGAATGATAAAGCCCTAAATCCTGTTCTTGGCCTAGAAAATTTCTTTTGAAGTACTTTTAGCTTGTTCATGTGATTCACGAATTACTTAATCTAAAATTTGTGAAATCTGAAGCTACAGTATGTATGAGATATGTTGTTTTGCTTGATCTATTTCCATATGTTCTGCACAAAAGGGAGAAAACATGGACTTTTGGATCTCGTATTGTCTTTTAAAGACTTTTTTCATGTCATAGGGTACAAATGTTTCCTTGTAAAAGTGTCAAGTAAGACAATTACCCTTATTCCAGGTTGTCCAGAGTAGGGATGGGGTATTCACCACACCTCATAAAGCCCATTTCCCAGGGTGAGGTATTTACCATGCTTGGAAAAAAACCTCCTATTCTGAGCTTTCAACCAGAATAAGTGGAATCAGTATTTAACGCACAGAGGGCCAGATGTAGGTCGCCAATTACCGGTCGGTAACGGCCGAATTCGCCCATTACCGACCGGTAATTGGTGATTGAGATGTAGGGGCCATTATTTTACAGAATCGGTTAATTTACCGAATCAGTAAATTTACCGATTCTGTAAAATACCGAATCGGTAATTTTACCGAATTCGGTAAATCAAGATGTAGGTGGCACTCCACAGAGTGCCACTGGCCCTTAAGAGTCGGTATTTTACCACCCAATCCTATTGGGTGGTAAAATACCGAATTCAGGTGTGCATGCACATCTGTGCATGCACACTTGTGCCATGTGACACACAGACATGCCCTTAGGGCATGTATGTGTGGCACATGGCACACAAGCCTGCACCTGGGGTGCTAGAGGGTGTCAAAGTGACACCCCCTGCACCCTTGCTGGATTTGGTATTTACCGATTCTGTAAATACCGAATCAGTATTTCCCATTGATTCCTATGGGCTCCAAAGCCCATAGGCATCAATGGGGAATACCGATTCGGTATTTACGGACTCGGTAAATACCGAATCTTACAGATTCGGTAATTCAAAATAAAAAATTACCTACATCTCCCTCCTTCAAATTTACCAATTCATAAATACCAATTCGGTATGATTCGGTATTTATGAGTCGGTAAATTAGATTTACCTACATCTGGCCCCAAATTCTGCATGTTTTACATTTTCTTAAGCATTTTTATCCATATACATTTCATCGAGTTCGACCGGCCATGAGCTATCAGCAGAAAACTGTGAGGGTCTGATAATTGTTATGTTATTTGCAACTGTGATCTGTGGATTGCAATGTAGCCGTGAACTTGTGATTTGGGCCTAAGGCTAACAAAAAAAAAGTTGTGCCTAATATCCAGGCTAAAGTTACTGTTCTGGACATAAACCCTTATCCACTCCATTATGCAAATATGCTAACATTACAACATAGGGCCCGATTACAATGCTGTCGTCGGAGCCTTTCTGAAAGCATTGTTATGTGCCGGTCAGATTCCTTTCCACCCACCTCATTACAATAGAGGCTGTCGAGGATGAATCCAACAGGTCATTCCGACTGGCTTTCGATGGACTCAGAGAGCCCATTCACCAGTCGGAATGCTGTCAGTAATCCCAAGGGTGGCTCTTTCTGCCTGAAGTATTAGGATGTCTGATTTCAACAGCCTTTCAGAGAGGCTGGCGGAACTTGACTTTGGGGGCCTCCAACAGGCCCCCATAGGTGCACGGCCTCTGGTTGGAGGCTGAGAGTGCATCTATGGTGCCCCCTGTTGATCCCTGCACCCTGTGGCAGATGCCTTGAAGTGCCTGCCATGGGGTGCAGGGATGAACTGCACCTCCTATTTTACAATAGGAGCATGTATTCTGGCAGGAAGTATAGGCAAGTGACCGAACAGTGTTCAGTCGCATCTAATTAGTCGGTCGGTACCACCAACCAAGAAGTTGTCGGGCAGAGGAAACTCCGCCCGACATCGTAATGAGGCCTTACAAGTGTAAATATGAAATTTGACTTAAACAGATGCCCTTCTTTCACTTAACAAAATGAAAATATACTTTATCCAGTTCTTTGTGGAGTTGTCAGGGGGTAGAACCTTTTAGAATACTAAGGTACCATTAATACAGAACAGCCAACTGACATGAATAGGGAGGCACTTGTTGGGTAAAAGTCGACAAAAAGTACAGGTTGTTCATGAGGGCGGAGGCACTACATCATAGTGTTGTCCTTCAGTTTCCCTTCATGACTTCCATGCTACATTGAAGAGATTCCCAAACATCAGGATTGTCCTGATTATATTAGAACAGTGCTTCACAAACTTCTTAGAACCACAACCCAATTTATAGAACAAAAATCTTTTGAGACCCACCTAGATTTAATGGACATGAGGTTGGGTAAATGTTTTAATCTAATAAATGAATGAAATTGGGATTTATAACGCGCACTAATACCCAGAGGTGTCTAGACCCAGCGGCTCAAATCGCAGGTGTGAGCCTGCGCAGGGGAACGAAAAAAAGGGCTACTACATGTTACATAGCAAGGTTTTTAGGGATTTGCGGAAACCCAGGAGGTTATTTTCCATCTTCAGTCCTATTGGGAGTGAGTTCCACTGCTTCACTATCCCTGCCACGAAGCGTCTCCTCTCTCAAGGTGCCATTTTGACTTTAGGTACTGCAAGATTGGCAGAAGTTGCAGAGCAAAGCTCCCTACCAGGGAGATACCACTGAAATTCGTTTGTCAGATAATCCGGTCCGAGTCCATGGAGTGCCTTGAAGGTAGTACAGAGGGCCTTGAATTCAATCCTTCTTTTTACCAGTAGCCAATGCAAGGAGGGTAGGGCATGTGTTACCGATTGCTGTTTGGGGATATCGAGCAGCAGACGTGCTGCTGCTTTTTGTAGGACCTGCATTTCATTGAGCAGATGGGTACGTATGTTCAGGAACAATCAGTTGCAATACCAGTCTGAGGGCTGTCACCACCACTTTCTGGAGATCTAACAGAATCAAGGGAAGGATCTTTCTGATGGTTTTAATCAAAAAGAAGCATGAGGAGGTAATTGCATTAATTTACCCCTCAAACGATAGTTTGGACTCAAAAATGACTCTGGGGTTTTTCACTTTATTGGTCAGAGTGGGGGTTTCGCCTATTTCCTGTAGCCACCATTTGGGTCCCTAGAAAGAGAGAAGCATCTCGGTTTTACCTGTGTTCAGTTTGAGGCAGTTTTGGGCCATTCACTGCCCAACCCCGCGCAGGCATTCTTGAAATATAGAGTGGTGTCCGTGTGGTCTCCAGCGAAAGACGCCACGATTTGTGTAACATCGGTGTATGACACTGTTTTGAATCCAAAGGATTTTATGAGCGAGCAGAGGGGGGCAACGTTTAAGTTAAAAAGTGTTGGGCTCAGTGAGGAGACCAGTGGCACTCCACAGGGCAGGGAAAACCAAGATGAGCTATGCCGATCGAGCTCCACCCACTGTTCTCTATCAGTGAGAAAGTTCTTTATAAGGGCCAGAGCCTTGTCCCTGACTCCTATGGGAAAAAGGCGACTGACAAGCTGGTTGTGTTCAACCGTGTTGAAGGACACCGAGAGGTCCAATAGGATCAGTGTTGCCTTCCCGAACTTGGTGAGTTGTGTGTTCATGGCTTTCTTGACGATCTTAGTTGGTAAGGGAAGCCGCGAGATAGGCCTGTAGCGGTTTGCGTCTTGACGGTCCAAGCTAGGTTTCTTCAATAGCGAAAGAATAGATGCCTTCTTCCAAGCAGTTGGGAAGTATCCCGCAGAGAACATATGATTGAAAATCCCTGTAAGGAACAGGGCCGCGGTCTCTGGAGCCAGATGGAGAATTTTAGGGGTGCAGGGGTCCCAGGGTGATCCTGATCGCATCTGACTAAGCATAGATATCACCTGTGTTACCGAGATGTTACTAAAGTTGTAAAGGCAAGGGATTACGTCAGCTGAAGAGGCTCCCTCATATGACATCACAGGGGCGATTCACAGAACTAACTTAAGACAAAATCCTAAACTTCCTACTTTTGGTATTCACAGAAGTTAGGATTTTGTCTTAATTTTGTCTTAAGACAGACTTAAGACAAAATCCTAACTTAAGTGTGTCTTAAGCCTGTCTTAAGACAAACTTAAGACAAAATCCTAACTTCTGTGAATACCAAAAGCAGTAAGTTTAGAATTTTGTCTTAAGTTAGTTCTGTGAATCGGGTCCTCAGTCTTGAGAGTTGAGGACCCGTTGGACAACATACCTCCTGCTCCCTGGGCTAAAGAAACAGTGTCTGCAACTGCCTTTACTTTAGCTTGAAAGAAGGATGCAGGCTGATTACAGAAATCTTTATTTATTCCAGTATATTTCTGGGCAGGAAATTTACTTAGTTTCTGTACAGTTGAAAAGAGTTCTTTGGAGGAGGTAGGAGAAGCTCTGCCATGGCTTTTTTTATTTTAGCTTGTCGTCTACTTTGTAGTGTGAGTGCCACTTTCTTACTAGCCTTCGGCATAATTGCTTCTGTTGTCTAAGGCTTTCGTCAAACTATGGTTCGGAGGGCGACGTCCTTTTAAAAATTGCAGACTTAAAGGGTGCTAAGGAGTCAATTATGGTATGTATTTTTGGCCTCATCCAGGTCTGGTCTGGTGAGATTTAAATTTCGCTTAATGTTTTCCGGAGTAATTTTATGCAAATGGGGGGTTTAACAGTTTTAATTGGAGAGGGAAATCCTGCCTCTGCTTCTACTTCTGGACAAATACTAAACCACGCTGCACAATGATCCGACCAGGTAAGAGGGACAATTGAGGAGAGTTTGAGAAAAGGATTGTCCAAAACAATACCATCTAATGCATGACCTGCTTTGTGGGTCGGGACATCTACTATCTGGTCCAGGCCCACACAGCTTATAAGGTCGGTGAGGGCTCCTGCCTTTTTGTCTGCAGTGTTTTCGAGATGAAGGTTAAAGTTCCCTAAGATGGTGAAATTAGAAAAGAGGACCTTAATAACAGCAATTGTTTATAAACATCACAACCGTAACCACACCCGTTGATATTAGACTTTGGGCAAGATATAATAGATCTGCCTATAAGAGTGGCGGATGGTTAACTGCCCTGGATTCTGGAGCTAGAACACTTTTCAGAGAGGTGTCCTGGCCTGTGGCATCCATTTACTAAAATCACAATCTTGGTGTTGATGCCACTGATTCTAGTGAATGTGAGAGAACCCATTCTACAGCAAAGTATGGGTAAGGCCAAGTGGTGCATGTTGGACTCCCTACTCCCTACTCCCTAATATTAATATTGCAGGTCTGTACAGTATCCACACAGAACCAGGGGAATGGCATGCTTTATATGAGCATCTGATTACAATTATAAAAGGTCTGATGAATTATATTTTAAGCATGAAAGATTAAGTAATTTGCTCAGAATCAAAGGATGTTGATGTTAAACTTCTTGGAGGCTTTCAATACTGTGGACCGTGGCTTACTGATAAGTCGTCTCCAAATGATTGGCATAGGCGTTGTAGCTCTTTGCCTTTTTTTTTATCTGAGAAATTTGTGCAAATTGACAGCTATGCATCACATACCTTTCAACTCACGTGTGGGGTTCCATAGGGCTCTTCACTTAGCCGTCCTCTTTTTAATCTATATATGTCACCCCTCTGGCCAGGCTTATTGAGTCATTTGGCTTTACTATGGTGTCGTACGCCAATGAAATGCAGATTATTGTTTCTGTCACAAACAATATTGAGGATGATTCTAAGTTCCAAAGCTGTATGCAACAGGTTAGTAAGTGGATGTTGGAGAATTGCCTCGAAGTTAAATTCAAGCAAAACCAGAGTATTGCTCTACAGAAGTAACATCTCCTTTTGGTCCCCTGACTGGGGGTCTCAGGAACTCAACTTGCTTCCTATTCCAGTGACAAAAGCAAAAAATCTGGTTATTTTCGCCACAGCCTCGTCTTTTTAAAAATTAGCTAAATGGCATTACATCTTCTACATTCTTTGCATTAAAAATTCTAAGGAAAATGTTTGCTTTTATACCTCTTGATCTTCAAAAATCATTTGTCTATGTGCTCATCTTATCTAAGTTAGACTACTGTAAAGCTCTCTTTGTTATTCTACAGAAGGGTCTTAACAAACTACAGGTTCTTCAGAATGCCGTGGCTCAACTTCTACTGTGGATCCCCAGACATCTTTTAGCTAAACATGCTCTTAAATTCTTCCACTGTGTTGTTCCCTTACACCGGTTGACACAGGAAGGCATGTAGAGTTTTGTAGTCCTCTTTATTAGTTCCATGTAGTAAACACATTAGTCCCTATTCTCGTTGTCAGCCATCTCTCCAGCCCTGTTTCCAGCTCTTAAAACAGCCCCACCAGGAGCAGCCTCCCTGCTGCACAGCCCATCTCCAACTGTCACCACTCATCCAGACTGGCACCCAGGCCTTCCATTCAACACAGTCACACCAACATTTCGTTACCATATCTCACTCTGGCTGAGCAGCAGGAGACAGCTAGGCTGGATTACATTCAAAGACACTGTGAGAATTCCAATACCAAATTAAATACATTTAAATAAACAAATTATTGTACCCGAGCACAACCCAAGAAATACATTAAGTTAATAAAAAAAGAAGATAAGTCAGCAATATATCTGATTTTCAAGAGTTCAAACATTAGATTCCTTTATTTTTCTTTCTTTTTTCTTCACAGTCGTAGAGATTTCAAAGAATGATAATTCTTGTTGGTACGTTGATTGAAATCATACATAATGTAGCCAGAAAGCAGACACGTGTTTCATCTCGGGGAACAATCACCCAATGACTTCATCAGGGCACAATTATTCTTCCTGAAAGAATTCACCACATTCCAGGTATAACCTGTCTGTGGCCCAATACAGTATCAAACTATATATGATAAATTTTCCTAGTACGAATCACGTATCAGTCAATCGTCTATTCCAATATCAGGTAAATATCTCAAAAGGAACATAAATCAGGTCCAATCCAAAGGAGAATAGATTTGTTTCTAGGAGAGTATTCCCGTCATCATCTTCGGTATCCCACAAATTATTTATGGACATTTTAGTAAGGGCTATCTTACCCAAATGGACACCTTCAGTGAGTTCCAAAACTCTATTGATGAGCTGAGATTACAGATTACCCTACCCACATTTTATCATAGCTCTATTGCAAGATAAATACCAAGATTTGTTTTGATTTGATTTATGTATTTGTAAAGCACATCTAACACTCTGAAAGGTGCATCCTGTCTCTGTGCGGAAGTAAGCGCAGAGATTCAGACAGGTATGTAATGTATTACAATGTAAACGAGTGAAGAACAGAGTATATCGGTATACACAAAAATCCAGGTCTTCAAGGCTATCCTGAATTGAGTTTCTGATTCCATCAGCCTCAACTGTATAGGCATGAGGTTCCACGCTCTCTGGCTCCCAGGGCTGCCAAGGATTTTTCTCATTTGGTTTTGTACCTATAGTAGGGGGTTTTAGCAAATTTGTTGCATAGTATCTAAGTGTCCTAGCTGTGACCTACGGTGTGTACCTGGCCGCCAGGTATGTGGGTACTGATTCTCTAAAGGCTCTAAAAGTGATTAGCAGAAGCTTACATGATATTATTTTTGGAATGAGAAGCCAATGAAGGGTTGTAAGTGCTGCCAAGGCCAAAGAGCTGAGGGGCACCTTCAATACCAGGCTGCATGTTGTACTGCTGTAACATTTTTAGTACTTGCTTGTTTACCCCTGGAAACAGCCTATTACAGTAGTCTAATCTGGATAGGATAAGTGCTACTGCTACTGTCTTCCTTGCAGAGTAGGGTATGAGATCAAAAAACTTTTAGAAAGTTTTGATAAGGTTGAAGCGCATCCCAACCACTGTGAGTGCTTGTGGCCGGAATGAAAGAGAGGCATTGTATTTTACCCTGAGATTCTTTACAACTTCTACTACATTCGGTGGGGCAGGCGCATCTTCTGGCCACAAATGGACTTAATTGGATGGATTATTCTTGCCTATTAACATTATGTCGGTCTTATCCGTATTACATTTGAGATTGAGTCTCATCCACCTCTGTTAGACATTGCTTGAAGTTAAGCTCTGACTCATTAGTCATTGTCTAAGACTAAGATCAATTGGGTGTCATCCACATAGGAGGTTGTTTCAATGTCAAATGAGGTTAATAATGAGATAAGCGGGCCATGAGGATGTTGAACAAAAGAGGGCTAAGAAAAGAGCCCTGTGATATACCCGTGGAGATTGAGCGTTTCATTCAAATAAATGATTGTAAGGCAACTGTTTGTCTGCGGTTGGTAAGAAAGAATTTTAACCAGGCTAAGGTGGTACGAGATATGCCTCAGTTTTTCATTCAAGATAGCAGAATGTCATGGGAAATGGTTATAGATGCAGCAGACAAATCTAATAAGATCAGCACCTCATTTTTTCCTTTATCTAAGATTAGAGTTAATGTATTCACCCTTCCCAATAATGCAGATTTGGTCGAGGGCATAGGACGGAAACCAGCTTGGTGGGGTGCAATATCCTGGCCTTTTCAAGGAAGACAGTTAGTTGTTTGTTGACAAGTCTTTCTCCAATTTTCCCCAGGGTGGATAATAGTGAAATGGGCAAGAGGTTAGAGAGCATGGAAGGATCCATGACCTGTATTATTTTGGAGTGGTTTGGCAAATACCAGTTTCCATTCTGCAGGGACCATCGCTGTGGCCACTGACTAATTTATTATGTTGTCAATTACTGGATTGACAATATCTATGATCTTATGAAGATTTGCAGACATTATCCATCTTACAGGGTATATCTGTCTCCAGCAGTTGATCCACAGGTAATTCCCATTTGAAGGCCCGAGTGGTAACCAAATTCTTGCATCATGTTTAGCAGGATTGAGGCTAATATGTCAGTTTGACATAGGTAAATCATTGCTTCATCCACACCAACTAAGATTGTGTACTTCATATGCCCACTCGTATGCCCCAGCCCGGTAGTGTTTACTGGAGATGGCAAGCCAGGGGCTCCATCACATGGGCGAAAATCATGGATGACAATGCGGACCCCTGCTGCATGTCTCAATGTAGGAAAATCTCATATAAGGCATATTGGCTAGTCTGCCCTCTCATGACTGGGCGCTCATACAATAGCTTAACCTACATTATATAGTTGTGATCCAACCCTATGGAATCTAAAACCTGCCAGACAAAGTCCCAGCAGACTGAGTCGAATGCTTGCTCTATATCTAGAAATGTAAGCGTGAAAAGGTCAGCCGCTAGTTCAGGGGCATGAAGGACATGTGTCAGATGTCCAATTTTACAAAAGGTGTTTCAGCGGGGATAAAACACAACTGATCTATATGACTCAAATGTGGTAACTAGGGCAGTAATCTCACAGCCAGTGCGTGACTAAGGATTTTTTGGTCTATGTTCAGCACCAATCATTCAATCAATCAATCAGGGGTTGTAAAGCACACTACTCACCCATGAGGGGGAGGGCTCCGGATAAGTCAAAGAGCCAGGTCTTGAGGTCCTTCCTGAATGTGTGTAAGGTCGGGGAGCATCTGATGTTTGCAGGGAGCTTGTTCCAGCATAGATAGCGGACTGTAAGAGCACGCCTTCATGGGTGTTTTCCAGGTTTCTGAATCAGTACAACAATGGCCCGCCTCATAGTGTCTGAGAGTATCCCTTTCTCCAGTGCCCCCGTATATAGTAGTAGATTTTTATCTATCAGAGTTCCTGAGAAAGCCCCTTAAAACTCTGCTTGTAGGCCAATACCCCCAGGTGCCTTGGCCGTTTTCAGTGATTCAACTGCTCCCAATAATTCTTATTTGGACAACAAGGCTCCCAGAGCCTCACAGTCTTCTGATGTGAGTCGTGTCAGCTGTGGTCCTGTTGAATAGTCATAGAGTGAGTGCAGGCCTCTATTTGGTGGTATTGTGTACATACCCCTTAAATGGTCTGCGAATACTGTATTTATCGCCTATTGTGTAGTGACAGCATGGCCCGTATTACCTTTCACAACCAGTATAGGCTGGGCCGAGGTCTCTGACTGTATTATTCGCGCCAGTAAGCACCCTGCCCTACCTCCTTTCATGTATAATCTCTGGCGACTAGAATGTCAAACTTGCTTGTCCAATTTGTCCTACAGAGCACATACCCAATATTGCTGTCCATCCCATTCAGCCAGGGCCATGGGTGTGTCAGACAGTGCCCACTCCAGTGATGCCAGCTCTGTCCCACTCTGTGTCAGTTCCCTCTCCAATGTTTGGCGTACACCTAATGTCGCCACCATACACACCCCATGAAGGACCACCTTCATTGAGTCCCACTCTATGGCCCTACTGCCCGCACTTTCCCAAATAGTGTAAAAATAGTGGTCTTAGGAATCGATTAAAATACTAGGCTAAACTGGGTCTGTCAGTGCCTTCACCTGGAGTCTCCACAGTGGTATCCTGGGCAATGTGCCGAGCAGTGAGTGCATAGGCAAAATGGGTGAGTGATCAGGGATTTAGTGTCCCAAACATGTCATATCGATTACACGCTGTGGTGCTGTGGATTGTATCAAAAGTATTCAAACCCGCTATGTGTGCCTGACACAGGAGATAATATGAACATGCACGTCTTTGGGAGTGCTGTACTTGCCAGATGGCAACCATTCCCACATCCACCCATACCTGTGCAAAGTCTGATAACTTCATTAGGTTTAGTGACTATCTATCTCACTCTCCACCACACAATTGAGGTCACCTGCATGGATCACTTCCACCTCAAGGTGATTTTGCACAGCTGCCAGATGTGTCATTGTCAATATTAGGCGCATAAACATTTATTAAGCACAGTTCATGACCATCTATTGTACCTGCCAGAATGAGGTATCTCCCATTTGTGCTTACCTGCACATGCGACTTCAGGAATGGTACCCCCGGGGCACCCCATATTGAAGTCGCTCATGCGATCCAGAGTAGGCGTGGCATATACCTGGCCCCACCATGTTCTCTTCAAATATTTGACACAGTCCCCCAGACAAGTGTTCCTTCAAAAAAGGTCAAAGTAGCCCTACTTTTCCTGAGGTATGCGTATACCCTATTAATTTTGTGGGTATGTTTAGTACTCTCATGTGTCAAGTGAGGAATTTGTATTTGGTACAGCATTGGTCTGTGCTTCATCTTGCAGCACCAACAAGTAGTGGAAACTCCCCAACTAATCAATTTCTGATTACAACATTACCCCTTTTGGTTTCCCCAGGACCCCCGCTTAGGCACAACCTACAGAATCCCTGGCTCAAACCCTGGCAAATGGGATCCCGCCCAAATTGCCCACCCCTCATATTTTTAAATAAGCTCCTATAAGAACATTAGTTGTAGGTACTACCCGAGTCACAAGACCTGGGGAGGTTCTCAGCGATCCAGAGGATGTAGGGCTTTTGTCATCTCCCATCTCTGAAGCCAAAAGAAACATTTAGCAGTATTTTTTCACATACTCCCAGTGTTACCAGTAGTAATAGGAAAGGAGTTCAAGCAAGCAAAGGGCTGAATGCTCGCCCCCATGTGAGAAACAAAAACCTCAAAAACAGCTTCTTTTTTATCTGCTATCCAGTACAAACTCATTTTCTTTTACAACTGGAGCTCACTTATTCTCCCTGTATCAGTGCTCTCAGGGCGTCAGACACCATGTGCAATTAGGGGAAAGAGTTCTGCATTATCAAGCTAGTGGACTTATTTTGCAATGTCCCATCTGGGCATGCCAGGATGCATCCACTTCCTTCCGCATTATGAGTCTTGGTGAGGTTCTTTGACAACACTTTGATTCTGTTAGAGGAGTGGAGCACACCTCACCATATTGGTTCCTGCCACACCAGAATCTGATGTTCACGAAACAAGCCCAAATTCTCAAACCAGTCTGACCCCTGGGGTGATTCAGAGAATTGAACCCTGCTGTGAAACAGGAACCTGCAACTTTCTTCACCCAAAAGGTTTCTAGCTTCAGGTGCAGAAGAGGCTCAGCACATCAGTGCTTAGCTTGTTCAAAGCCCTAGTTCCTACTGACTGGGGCCTCACACTGTCTGGCAATGTATCGGCTGTGCTCCTTGGGTGCTAGCCTAGCCTCTCATGTGGCGCCATCACCGAGTTCCAGTGCCCGGTTCCAATCAATCTCTCACTGGCAGGGTGCGGCAGTCCCTCTTCGCATATCTAAATTCCACTCCAGTTAGTCTGTGATGGATCAGTCTTACATTCACTCTCTGCTCTCCTCACCTGGATGAAGCAGTGCATTGTCCTCAGAAGCAGCAGTTACCCTGGGATCGGGGATCCTTTTAAAGGGATTCGTGGTCACCTCCTGACTGCATCCATATCGTCAGGTGCCATTTTGGGGAGATGACTCCCATGGTCCAGCCTCACACAGGCGCGGGCTCTCCCCACCACCCCTCAACGTGTCTCGCTGCATGATAGGTGGCCCATTAACCAAGGCTGATCAACTCTACAGTGGGGCTACAGCAATAGCACCCAGCCTCCTTCACATTGTCTCCTGATGACACCACACTAGCCAAGGCCTCAATGCCTCTAACCCCGAATCAATGGCAGATCTTGTCCATATTGTCGATGATACGCACACTAGTACACTCCACAGCAACCCATTCAAGTAGGGGTGCAGGCACCAATGTGTATAGGGATGCAACCAATATAAAAATGCAGAATGCCATAGGATTATGTTCTCTGCGATGGAAGAATCAGCAGCTAAGTATGTCTGGACGGCCATCTTGACTGCCCACACCCCCGTGACTCACTAAATCTTGGCTCACGATCTACTAGTGAGCTGTGACCTACACTTTGAGAAATGCTATTATAGATACTTACAATTATTTATGACAAACGCATCTCAAAAAACAAAGTATGTATGGACTCCCAGGACAAGACATGAAGTAGGTCTGCTGATTGCCGAAGGAAAGGGTAACCTCTCTCAGTAGCCACAGTGCCACCCTGCAGAAAATAATATATGTGAAAGGAGAAATGTGTCTCCTTTTTAAAGGGTCAATGCAAGCAGAAAAAACCCAGAGGGGGAAAAGCTCTTTGACAATCTGTGTGGATTTTAATTGCCGATGTAGATTGTATTGGTGATAACGAACAAGGCAGCAAACTCTCCCTGGCATCAGGATTATCAAGTAGGCTAATATGTGTAGAGTCAGATGATCCAGAAGACCGTTGATCAAAAACTACTTTGAGGAAAGTAACACAAAAAGTAGCAAAAAGCTACACCTCACAAAAAAGGGAAAAATCCCAACCAATGATCAAAATATGCTGATAAAAATCTGTGAAAAGATGTAAAGCAAGGTGATTTTGAGAGCAATGACAAATCAGGGAAATAAATAAGTTATGACACATCCTTGCTTTCCAAACACTGCCTTTTACATGTCAAAAACAGGAATTAAGGGGAGCGTGGCCAAGATGACGACCGCGATGGACGCAAGTTCGTAAGGCTCCCGCTCCCGGCCCCAGTTTTGAACCATATATAGCTTTTCATCCCCACGGACAACACACCTTAGAGCCCCGACGCAGTGGTTACTGAGCTCCGATCGTCTGGGCAGAGGGGACCGCAGCGGCTGCCCAGCGTGACACTTTGCTTCCAGCGGTGCGGTCGCAGGCCACACGCTGCGCCTTCGGGGTGAGACGGACCCGGGGGATACAGCGCCTGTCCCTGTCCTTTGACGAGATTGGAGCCAGCAAAGGCTGTGCGGGCCCAGAGCGCCGACCTCGGTTGCGTTGCCAGGACAACTGCCCCAGAAAAGGAGGTGAGCGGTGTGGTGAGCGCTCCCGGTTCGAACTGGTGCAGAATGCGGGAGCCCGAAAATCGAGGCCCGGGCTTCGTGGCCTATCCCTGGTGGGGGAGACAACGGTGATCACAGCCAGCGCCCTGGGGGCAAGAGAGGAGGACGAACAAGATCCCCCCAGTGGGCTAGGGCCTGTAGAAGCCGGTGAGGAGCGAGGAGGAGACGGCGCCTGAAGATAGAGACCGGCCGAGAGCAGGGAGCCTCCGCGAAAATTGAGGCACAGGCTTTAAGGCCTACACCGGAGGGACTGATTGCGGGTGGCCGCCACGTGGTGAGCATCGGAGGAAATTGAGGCCCAGGCTCTTTAGGCCTACATCTAGGGACTGGTGAATAGTTGCTGCCCCATTGCCTTGGTGCCCAACACAGCTCAGCGAGGGATATTCCCCACGCTTACAGCGACCCGCCGGGGCTGGTGCGGACACACGGTGGCAGCACCTGGGGTGTCTCTGGAGCGCCCACTATCGAGGGACGAGGGGCTCAGCAGGACTAAGGGGCCCATCCACAGCCTAAGGTCGGGCTTCGGGGCCTTCCAGAAGGAACCCCTCTGCAGGGAGACAGTTGGATTGTTGCGGCCGGGGGTGGCACGGGGACACCGCCACAAGCCACCAGAGAGGACGTCACCCAGGGGACCCCTGCCCAGGAGCTGGGATCAGAGGGGTGCAGACGCCCATTCCTCTCAATAGCCAGGCAGTGAGGAGAGTAGGGGCCCGAGAGTGGTAGACTTCCCCGTGGGCCTAAGACGATCGGGGTCTAGCCGACCAATATTGTGATCTCTCCCTGTCTGGAGTCGTGAGGTGCTGTGTGATTATTGCGGAGACGGCTGGCCCACGCAGCAGTGGTGTGCCTAGTGCAATTGCGGGCTTGTGGGGCGTCATATCCCTTTGGAGGCCGTTCCACGGCAAGACCCCTGAGGACACAGTGCTTGGGTCATCATGCCGAGGGTGCCACGCAGGGGGGGCCGCACTATAACAGACATGCTGACGAAAGGGGCCCCTAAAGGGGAAAAGAGCCCATCGGGCTCTGCAGCAGCCAAAGACATCGCAGGGCCGGATGATGAGGGAGCCCCCATAACCAAGGCATTCCTGGAATCCCTATTCAACTCCTTGCGGGCGGATTTCCAAACCTTGAAACAGGATATGACAGGCGAGTACCGTGAGCTCCGCCGGGATGTGGATGGTTTGGGGGAATGGGTGGCCGCAGTTGAAGACGCTGACCAGACACGGAGCGAAGAGGTGGAACCCCTACAGCAGGAAGTGTTACGCTTACAGGAGCAACAGATGGATTTACAGGCCCACGCGGAGGACCATGAAAATCGTTCCCGAAGGAACAGCATAAGAGTCCGTGGTGTGCCATATAAAGCGTAAGGGGACAGCATCACCTCCTATTTGCAGGGCCTATTCAGAGAGATTCTAGGGGAAGGTGAGGACTTCATGGTCCGCATTGACAGAGCGCACAGGGTGGGCTTAGCACGCAGAGCGCCCGCTCCTCTACCCGATATCCTAGTGTTCCTCCCTGACTTTCCATTGAAGGAGCGTATAATGAAGGAGGCACGTCGAAAACAACCTCTCCGCTACCAAGGGCATCAAGTGGCACTCTATCAGGACCTCTCAGCCATCACCCTGCAAAAGAGGAAGGCCTTCGGAGTTGCTACTACGTTCCTACGTGACAAGGGATTCCCATATTCCTGGGGTCACCCCTTCCGACTTGTTTTCAAGTGGAATGGCGGGCTACAGCAGCTTCAGTCATTAAGAGACACATGTGCCTTGTTAGGGATCGACATGACCGAGAAATCAACAGGAAGCGAGGAAGCCGGAGGTTTTTCACAGGGGAGATCCCCACGTTCCTCGGGGGATGGATGGCAACGCGTGCGGAGCAGACGATACCCAAGGGTGGCATTCAGACCGGACCCGACCACGATGGCACAAGAACAGGAGGCGGCCATCCAAGAGGTGTCCAAGGACACAGCAACATCTGACTGGTACGCCTCCTCACAAAAGGGGGGCTATCCTTTCTTAAGCTTTACTACCATGCAGGTCTGATGGGGGCTGGGTGGGGGCCGTTTGGGTCACAAGTGCCACGTTCCCCTCTATTGACTTACACCATGGGCCTGAACAAGGTAGTGACTGATCCGGGACTATTTTGAACACCTGGGGTTCCTCGGTTGGGGTTAGGCTGGGTTTCAGTTTGGGTTTGGTTGGGAATAGGGGAGGGGCTCGGGGTGGGGACCAGTATGCCGTAGGGGGTTCAAGGTGCCGGATCGATTGCTAAACACTCACAAGCTACACCCCAATGCCATCGGCTTCACATAACGCCTTTCACCCCTTCACTTCGAGATGACAGACTCCGTCCTGAAGGTATTGACCCTTAATGTGTAGGGCCTGAATAATCTCGTAAAGCGGAGGGCAGTAATCTCCTATCTGGAAAACTTGGGGGCAGACATTTGTTTACTCCAGGAAACCCATTTACTCACGAAGGATTGGCACAGGATGCAATCCCGCACATTCCCTCAACAATTTTTCTCTTCTGTATCTGAGAAGAAGGCAGGGGTGGCTATCTGAGTGTCAAGGCGCTTTCAGGGACAGATTGGCGACAAACTGGGGGATAGCTGGTCAGCAGCTGACAATAGGTTTCTTGTACACTCCGAACGCAGGACAGGAAATCTTTTTGAAAGGCGCCATCTCGGAAACGCTCTGATCCCCTGACTCTCATTTGCTTATAGGGGGGACCTCAACCTGGTGATGGACACTAATGCAGATAGATCCGGGCACAGATATGGGGACAAGGGCACTTTCTCCACTGCAGGCAAGACTGGCTACACAAGCGGGTGTTGGTGGATCTATGGAGAGTCAAACACCCGGGGGCATCACAATATATATTGTATTCCCATGTGCACCGCACTTATGCCAGACTAGATCACTTTCTCGGATCCTCTGACCTGACCACCAGACTAGCCGATATTTGCATTGTGCCCGCAGCGCTCTCAGACCATGACGCTGTCGAACTTACACTCGCGATTCCCAAAATCAGCCGCCCCACTGGGAAATGGAGGTTAAGTGAAACTCTCCTGCAACGCCCAGAATTCACTAAGCAAGTCCGCAAGTGTATCGCTGACTACCTGGCCATTAATGACACGCCCGAGATTTCAGCTCCAGCCCTGTGGGGAGCCCTGAAGTCGGCGGTTCGTGGCAAACTCATCGCGATAGCAGCGGCGGAGGCCCAAGAACGTAAGGCGAAACGTGCAGACCTGACAGCCCAGGTCGCCGAACTCGAAAGAGTCTATAGCCGCACTGGGGCACCGAGAGTCTGGAAGCAATTAAAAGCTGAAAAAACTCCCCAATTAAAGCACCACACAAAATTGCACAACTGTGGTAGTGATCATATGTATGCACCAAATGTGCTAGGTTATCTCTCTCATAACCAATGTGAAGCTACAAACCTGACTGGGGGAGACATCCCTAAAGGATAAGAACCCTCACTCACCCGAGGGTGACATGCTTCATCATATGGGTCCCCCTTACCAATGTTGAAATCCTAGTCAACACTGGGAGCTACTACTCCGGAGTTTAAAGGAGGAGCTCAGAGATGTTTTTATTGGGCAAAGGGATAGTAATCCCATATGTGAGCAAGTAGGTGTAGTGAGGTTAGCAGCGCTGTGTGAAGGAAAGGTAAGTGAATTTTAAAACGATCTAAGTGGATACACTAAAGTACTTTATTGATGTGTTCCGCTTGACAGGGTTAAAAAGTAACAGCACAGTGGTATAAAAGTAGAACCACTGTCACTAGATGGTCAACATGTTTCAGCCTATTGATCCAATGGTATCATCGGTTTTCTTCAGGACCAGATGGAAGGTATGTGATACTGCTGCTGCAAGTTGTATGTGACAAAAATGAATTAAATTTATATATACTCCACCGGTATTCCTGTCTTCATTAGATGATCAGGTCAATTAAAAGCTGCCAGAGCCCAATTGGCCAGCCTAGACACGGACAGGGCAGAGTTCGCCGCCTTTCACCTTCTCCACACTTACTATGTGGGGGGGAACAAGACGGGTCGACTACTCGCTAGCATGCTGAAAGCAAAAACCCAGCGCTCAAAGATTCAAGGCCTAAAAGACGGGAATGGCGAAGAAATCAAGGAGGAGGCACAGATCGCAGAGGCGTTTCGAGACTTCTACGCATCCCTGTACCGAGCTGATACTGTCCCGGGCGCGGACATTGACGCATACTTGGAGAACGCAGTGACCACAAGCACTCTCCTCGGTGAGCGCGGAAGCCCTGGAGGCCCCCATCCGAGTGGATGAGGTGGTGGCTGCTATATCCCGCCTTAAACCCCTCAAGTCTCCAGGCCCGGATGGTTACTCTGACGGTTTTTATAAGGCCTTCAGCCCGCTTTTGGCTCCTGTCCTTACCCGGCTCTTCAACTCCTTCAGCGGACCGGGCTCCATTCCTTTGGATATGCTGGAAGCCGAGATTGTGGCCCTAACTAAACCTGGCAAGGAGCCCACACAATGTTCAGCGTTTTGCCCTATCTCTCTCCTTAACTTGGACCTATAGCTCTTTACAGGCATGCTGGCCGCACGCTTGGGGCCGTACTTGCCTGGAGTTTCTTGAGCCCGATCAGTCGGGCTTCGTCCCGAGCCGTCAGTGCTGTGATAACACTAGATGGATTCTCCACTTAATAGAGAGAGCACATTTCCAACAAACGGACTCAGTCTTACTGGCCATTGACGCCGAGAAAGCATTCGATCGGGATCGACTGGTCTTTCCTACAACGGGTCCTGGCGCATTTCAAGATAGGCGATCGCTTTCAATCCTTGATGGCGAGCTGTTACCACCACCCCCAAGCGCGGGTTCGAGTGGGCGGCCTGCGCTCAAGCCCATTCGAGATTCAACGTGGCACGAGGCAGGGGTACCCTCTCTCGCCTCTCTTGTTTGCTCTATACGTGGAGCCCCTTGCGCAGAAGATCCGCGATAACCCAGATATTTGGTGGAGAGCCTCACACGATTGGCCTCTATGCCGACGACATTATAGCTGCACTTTTCTGAGGGAAGTGGAATTTTTTGGTGCAGTGGCCGGCTTCAAGATGAACAGGGGGAAGTCATTGATACTGCCATTGGGCGGGAATGCCCGTTCTGATGCGGGTATGCCAGAATACGGAGGGGGCTTGCAGACGAAACCGCAGATCCCGTACCTAGGAATCACCCTTACCTCCTCCATGACGGTTGCCCTAAGCTATGCAAATCTTACATCCCAGATCTGTGCGGACCTGACACGGTGGTCCAGACAGCCGCTTTCCCTACTAGGACGAATCGCAGCGGTGAAGATGTCAGCCCTGCTCAAGAGTCTATATCTTTTTCAAACTATCCCGGTGGTCCCTCCAGCTGGTACCATCGCGACCCTACAAGGCGCCCTCCAACAATTCATCTGGGGGGAAGCGTCCGCGATTACATAAACAATTAGCCTATCGGGGCGTCGATGAAGGGGGTCTTGGGATCACCAACGTCCAACAATACTTCCAGGCATCACAGCTACGCTATCTCGTGGAGTGGTACAGACCCGAATCTGAAAAAAGATGGCTGTTGCAAGACAGAGCGATGGCCCAGACGTCCCTCTGGAAGGTCCCATTTCTCCGCCCGAAGGACAGGCCGCGGTACCTTCAGAAATCACCCATCACCCAAACTGTCTTGCACGTCTGGGACACGGTGGCCATCAAGAAGGGCCTTATGACCTTCCCCTCCCTGCTCACTCCCCTTTTCGATAACCCAGAGTTTCCACCGGGCAATGACCCTCACGCCTTTTCACAGTGGCGCGGTACCAGCTGCAGGTCGGGGGGTCATCTTTTTGATCTGCAGGGTTTTCTTGCCCTCTCCGACCTATCCCAAGGATATGACGTTGTCACACCCCGACTTTTCCAATATTTTCAACTCCGGCACTGGCTCACACACCCTGACTGTGCCCCACTAGTAAGCAGGCGTATGACAGACTTTGAAAAATGGCTAGTGATGAAGGAGTCCGATAAAAGTCTCATCTCGGAACTCTATCAGCTCCTCTCACCCCCTCCTGCGTTAGGTGGTGTGGCAGGGCAGAAGCGCTGGGAGACAGAGCTAGGGAGGACATTGACTAACTGAGAATGGCGCTACATATACTACAAAGCTTCCCACACGGCACGCAACACTGCAAGCAGAGAGGTGGCGGTGAACTCAACTCGTAGTGCACTTTGCTGGAGGGGCTGTGGGGAACAAGGTACTATGACTCATCTCCTTTGGGATTGCCGAGAAGTCAGGGACTACTGGAAGGCGGCACTAGACAATATAGACAGCACTTTTGACACTGAAATCCAGAGTTTTCCAGTCTACACTATTCTAGGCCTCCCCAATGTGATTACTTCCCCCTGAGATCCATACGAGGGCGTCAAATGGGGATCACCATGCAGGCTGCATCTCAACACATCTTATCACTTTGGGGGACGACCACTAGGCCGACTTACACGGGCTGGCTACACAAAATTTGGTTCACGCTGGGAATGGAAAGCATTCAGGCCACGCTTACACAGTCAGCGGACACATTCCGGAAAATTTGGTTACCATTACTGGCCCTTCTTTCGAAGGAATTTAACGAAATTACATGCCCAAGGTACCTCTGCTTACTGCGCCTTACAGAGACCCTGAATGACACTCACAGACAAACAGAAGAGACGAGTTAAACGATATGTGGAGGTCTTAATGATAGACCCACTAATCCGTCACACTGGTTGGGGTGGGGGGGGGCTGGAGGAGGGAGAGGGTTCTTGGTTTTGGTTTGCGTTCTTGAGATTACGTCCTTTTCACGGGCTTAATACACGTGACTATTGCCTTACACTTATAGCTGGACATGTGTATCTCGATTGTAGTCTGCTCTGTGGAGAAGACATGCTAGTCTGTCTCATACGCTTCTTACATGTGGTACTCTTTCTTTGCACAGTATTGCCTGTGACTTTTCTTGAAACCAATAAAACAAATTTGAATTTAAAAAACAGGAATTGACCTCATAGAAAGAAAGTCTGCTGCAACTTAAATTAGGAAGCTCATTTGAATCTCGATGGAGAGTCCACCATATTTGTTTTAACACTTTATATGCAGTGGTGGCTCCTCCGCTAAGGCGGGCGAGTGTCACCCAACAGCTTTTAAGCAGTGTGTCAAAAGGAATAATAAAATGATAATAACTTGTTGTTATCATCAGTTTATTGTTTTCAGCTGCTTTGCCGGCAGGGGGGGCGGATGGGGCTGCTCTGCTGTCAGAGAAGGGCAGGGGAGGAATGGTTTGCCCACTTCAAGTGTGCATGAATGCTTGGCTGTCCATCTCGGGCTGGCCAAACATTCATGTGCACTTTGCATGTTCTCCAGGCAGGCTGAATTACAACCTGGGTGGAGAACATGGCCAGGCCCCCATTCACTGGTTGAGCGCCAAACCATGACGCTCAGACCAATCTCAACGATGCACTGCAGCATTGTGATTGATCAGGGGAGCCTGGATGTGCTTCCTGGTTGCTGTTCGGCCAGAGTCTGATGGAAGAGCGATGGAGCAGACACGGGATGCCGCAATAAGGTACGTTTTTTTAGGTTTTTTTTACAGTCCCCTTTCTCCTACCGCCACCCCCAACCTCTTCCCCACCACCCGCGGCCATCACTGTTTATATGGTCAAGGCGGTCCTTTTGGAAACTCATGGCATTCCTTATTCACAAAGCCCACGTTTGACATTCTGCATGCCAATTGATAACTTGAAGGTCTGCTGCCACGCACGCGCAAAGTACCATCTGCTGCCAGTGAGAGACCCCTCCAGGCTCCCACAGAATTTGATGACCCAGAGTAACTCTGACAAACAGGGAACCACGTAGTGCTGAGGAGCCTCTGAAAATTGCACAACTTGAGTAAGTTCAAAATCTTTCACTAACTTTGTATACATATATGAAAGAGAGACTTGGAATTCACTGGTTTTGATGTATTTACTAATACTGCTGTTGTTTTCACAATGGGTACGTCTGGCATTTGCAGTACCTATGAAATATTTAGATGCAGTTTGTAAATGTCTACAACAGCACCTGTAGGAAAATGCCCCTTTTTTGGCATTCTCACCCCCACTTTTTTTTTATACTACAAGCCAGGCTCGAGTGCAGGTGATCTGACCTGTTAAACATGTTGAAACTGGCTATACATATATTTGGCATATTTATCATACCTATACATCCCTTGTATATGACGCAAAGGTATACCAAGGGCATGTAAGTTAAATGTCACTAGTGGACTGCAGCACATGTTGTACCACCACTTGTGACAAATCAAAACATGTTTTCAGGCCTGGCCCTACAGACTGGGTGTGCAGTTTTAAAACTGCTAATTCACCCGGCAAAAAAAACCTTTGATTAGGCATAAACCTTCCTTTGGAATACTTAGCCACCCCAAAGATAGGCCCTAACTGCCCATAGGGCAGGGTGCATTGTATTTATAAAGCAGGACAGGCATTTTTTATGTTTTACATGGCTGGGCAGTAAAAAACCTCCAAATTCTTTTTCACTGTGTCAAGGCTGGCTCTCCTATAGAAAAGCCCTGGGTTACATTATAATACCTTATACTACTTAACTTAAATGTGGGAGCAGCTAGACAAATGATTCAGGGAGTAGTGATGTAAGATCAAACCTAATGTTCAAATAATCTTTTATGTTAGTATTTAACAAAGAACATTTTTAGAAAGTTGGCAATTTCCTGCCTGAGCTAAATGTGCTTTCTTACAGTGTTCAGTGTCATTCAGGAGCTGAATTACTCCTTAATTGGGTGTGAAGTAGTCCCCAGAGCTAATACAAAGGGAGAGGGGTTGACCTTCCCCTTACAGGGTGGCTTCCTGAGCTGCAACCAATATCTTAACATCAAAGTACTTCTGTCACTGGTAGATGTAGCTCAGAACTGAGCCTGCCCTTCCATTTTCCTGCTAGCCAGAAAGGCACCACTCCCATCGGGAGAGGAGCTATCTCCAGAACTAGTTTTGAGTGACCACAGAAGAGTGTTTGCGCATTTACCTGGAAGCACCACTAGGGTGGGCACAGCACTTCAGCATAAGGGGGTTATGGTTCTACCATCTTGGCTTTAAGTAGTTAGGTGAAGAGGGGCAGTGTGAGATAGTTTACAGTAAAACCCACAGGAAGTGCTGCAAATGTGGGTAAGGACACCCAGGGGGAACCTTTAGTGAGTGACACTTGTCATAAATTTGCTCACCCCTGTTCCCTCTTCCGAACACCTCCAGATCTGTGGAAGAGAGAAGGACTTCACCTCCTGTTGTGATGTGTGAGGGGAACCCTTAGGGTTAGATATGCTCTTACCTGTAAACAAAGCAATAAAGTGGATGCCAAGTGTCCTTTGCCTGTTATTCTGTTAGGCTACAGGGACACAAGAGCTACATGAAGCCCACTATTCCGACCCTGCTGGTGGCTTCTGTCAATGTGAGTTCTGGTCCACAAGTCCTGTTCCTGAGGTCTTGGAACCCTTGGCTTCTGTTAGAGGGTATTCCTCATGGCTAAAATACAAAAACTGTGACTTAGAAACTTTTGTCAAAATTTGCCCTGAAGAATCGGTGGGAGACCGGGACTGCTGTCAAGCAGAAGTCGGTAATGTCAAATCACTGGTCGAATCCGACTTCCTGGTCGGCTCTCCTGAAGGAGAACTTATATCCAGTATAATTGTTCAAGTCTGAATGTAGAAGCTTCACTGAGAGTGACGCATCCAAATCCGGTGTTATTTCGCACACATGATGCCACCTCAGTTTGTACCCAGCCATATGCAAATCTGTCTTAGTCTTGCTCCAATGGGAACAGATCAGCCGGAACTGCCAGGCCAAGCCCTCCCTGAACTGAAATACAAGCAACTCAGGACATATTTTGCCTAGTTAGGGTTCATCAGCCAGGCATAGCTTGGTTTCAGTGACACAGAATGCACAGGACCAGCTTCTGGGCATACCCATCCCACTTAGAACGATACAATACCTATACAAAAAAGTGATGGATGGAATGCTTGAAGTAATCTTAGTTACTGATAATTACTCAGGGCTGCAGCCAATCCATTGTTTATTTGCACACCATGCATTCTTTTAATTCTTTGTGCATTCATCATCAGGCTCTGTCAAACAGCAGTCTGTGTTTATTTAATTCATAGGCCTACCAAGTTCCTTCTCCACCAATCTCCTGGTTTTCCTCACATTTGTTGTACTAAGTGGGGGGCAGGTCTTTTTTATATCTGACAGCAAAACAGTGAAATCATTACTTAAGGACTATTTCTAACCATCTTGAACTCCAAAGGGCATTTAAAATGTGATCATTTACTTCTCAGTTTCTTGGCTGAACAAATGAGATAGCTAACCCAGCACTGCTCCTAGTGCTGGGATATATTGATGATCTTTATTCAGTCATTCATTGACACCTCCAAACAGACAGCCACACTTCCACATATCCACCATTCCTCTTACACACTAAGCATCATAATACCTTCAACTCCCTCAAGGCCACCAAATAGAAACATAATATTCTACCATCATTGTCTTGAAATGCGTCTATGGAGATACCCTCAGTCCTATCCTCAAATCATCAACTCTTCCCTCAGGGAGAGAACCTTTCCAAGAGACCTCAAAAAATGACAGATTCCCCCTATACAGCAAAATCCCATTCTAGACTCAAACAATCTGAACAACTATGATCCACCCACCTATATTTTATATGAAACATTTGTGAAAAGTAGTTTACATTAATCTATAAAAAGACCTATTGCCCTACAGAACTACAATTCATTTCCAGTTCTCGCTGATGCACACAGACTGTAACCCTTCAAGTAATAAACAACTACCTGCTAACTACCACAAGATTAGCTCCTGACACCTCATCCTCTTAGACTTCCCAGCAGAGCGCAACAGTCAACCACCAAGCACTGATCTATGTACTGTAAGCACATATGTCCTTCTCTAAGAGTTCTACAATAGTTTGTCTCCTACTTGTCAGCCAAAACCAACTTGTTCAGATGGGTGGATCAAGATCCCATACTCCTTGGTATAATAGCGAGTTTGCTGACCTGCGAAGAGAGCGTGAATGGCTGGAATGCATTTGGAGAAGGGATTTTAACACCAATGCGAAGGACATCTATCGTACAGCAGTAAAAGGCTACCACAAAGCCATTCAATCGGCACGTGCATCATTCTATGCCAACCTAATCCGCAACAGCGATAACCCGGCAAAGAGCATATTTTCGATACTTTCCAGCCTTAAACAACAGCAGATTAATGTAGGGTAGAAAGTACAGTCCAACGAGCAATGTGAGGACCTTGCCTCCTTCTTTGTTAAGAAGGTAGATGACATCTATAGGTCCTTCCCTGCCACAGCTACCAACCTTCTAGGGGCAGGGGGCTATCAACTTGTTAATACCTTGGAGTCGCTAGCACCCAGCTCCACAGATCAACTGCAAGTTCTCTGCAGGAAAATTAAATCGGGCTCACCTGCTGATCCTCTGAAACCAGTGCAATTTAGAAAGGTGCTGCCCACGATCTTTCCCTCCTTGAAGCAGATAATTAATAGGTCGCTTTCCACCGCCACCGTGCACAAGGTGGGAAACATGCTAAGGTGCTACCCTTACTTAAAAAGCCCTCACTAGACCCAAGCAAGCCAGAAAATTATCGCCCCATCTCCCTACTCCCATGGGTAGCTAAGATCACGGAGGCGCACGTTAAATCCCTTCTTTCTGATTTTCTGGCCAAGAATGACCTGTTGGACCCCTCCCAGAATGGTATTCGACCGGGTCACAGCACGTAGTCGGCTCTCCTGGCTGTGACAGAACAACTCTGGTCTGCTCTGGATGCTCGGCAAACGCCGGCACTGATCCTTCTGGATTTCAGCGCTGCGTTTGACACAGTGTCCCACGCCATTTTGCTTCAACGTCTGGCGGAGGCGGGGATTTTCAGCTCAGCATTGAACTGGTTCACTTCATTCCTCAGTGAGAGGTCTTTTATGGTTAATGTTTCCCCATTTGTCTCGGGCATCCACCCCATTAAACAAGGCTTGCCACAAGGTTCCTTCCTTAGTCCCCTCTTGTTCAATCTTTATGTCCAACCGCTGGCTATGGTGGCAAGAAATAGGGGACTGATCACGGTCTCCTATGCTGACGACAAGCAGCTGGTGGAGGTATTCTCTAGTAACACCAAGAGAGGCGCCCTGAAATTTCAGGGTGATTTGGCGGTGGTCGCTAAATGGATGACCGCCAACTGCCTCCAGCTGAATGCCAGTAAATCTGAAGAGTTGTTGGTGGGAAGGGACCATGGTCTATGGAGTGAACTTTGGTGGACAAAAAACCTGGATAGCGCCCCTTTTCCTAAGCTAGCCATTAAAAACTTGGGGGTGTGGCTGGACTCTTCCCTCAGCTATCAAGTCCAAACAAAAAAGGTAGCAGGGACCTGCTTTGATCTTCTACAGGGACTTAGACCCCTATTGGGGTTCTTTGATCCCCCCACACGTCAGACTATTGTTCAGGCAGCCATCATGTCCAGACTGGATTATGCCAGCTCTCTGTATCTGGGGGCTAATAAGGTCAAGATTGCTCGGCTCCAGCGAGAACAGAACACAGCAGCCAGATTGCTGATCAGCTTGCGCAGGTCTTGCTTGGTGTCAGTCATCTTCCATCAGCTACACTGGCTACCGGTGGCTAGGAGAATTGAATTTAAGGCACTTTGCATCACTTTTAAAGCCCTAAAGCTCAACTCCCCAGGGATTCTGGCTAACTTAGTCATCCACTACGTCCCCACCCGCCAGCTTCGCTCACTAGGCCAGCACTTGGTGAGGGTCCCAAGGGTCCGAAGAGTGTGGGCAGGAGGTCGTTCTTCCCGTAGCAGGGCAGCCCTTCTTTGGAATTCACTGCCCGGCCACATTCGAAGCCATACTCACTATCTGGCTTTTAGGAAGGCCATAAAAGCATATCTTTTTCCCATTGTGTAGTTTCTGCCTTCTCTTTATGCTTGTGGTTCTGCTCACAGCGCCGGGACGCCCCTTTGCTGGGGCAGCTGTTGCGCTATACAAATGGCAGTAACATAACATAACATAATATAACATAAACTCCCCGGCCACTATGATGTACCCCAGTGCTCTATCCAGTCATGCATTTTTTCAATTTCAATTTGAAATCTTTGGAACCTAAATCATGAACAACAGCTAGATAAATCAATTTTCTGACAACACACAAATCTGCCTGAAAATCTCTTGAGCCCTTGACAAGCAGTGCATCAAAACCTCCCTCAATCTCATCCAGAACCTCATGTCAATACCTATCTAAGCCACAGTCCAGAAAATTGCTATTCACAAAAAGCAGCAAACAATTACAGATTTAGGGCCTCATTTGTGTCATGCATGTACCACTCAATGTGGTACATGCATGACACAAACCTCTACGTAAGATTTTTGAAGCCACGCAAAGCCACTTTGTGTGGCTCTGAATGGCTGAAAAAATCTGGAGTAGCACAACCCAATGCAAATCGCTGCGTTGCATTACTCTGCACTCAATGAGGTATTCAAAGGGCATTACATGGCTGTTCCCACACAACTCCCATGAATTATGACATATCACAGATTTACAAGAACTTGTAAACCTGGAGATGTTCCGAAATGTACACCTTCTCAGGGGAGGCGTAATGAGGTTCATCCTCTTTCTATGTGTGCTGCATTCTAAAAAGAGGAATATGTCTCCCAGGAGGCCCCAGGTGCCCCTTCCTGCACAAAATCAATCCTGCATGCAACACAGCCACCTTTCCAGTATCCCGCCTTAGTGTAAATGATCATGAAGGGTACCTCAAAGCTTTGGCACTGATCTGCTCTTTCTTGATCCCTTGCTAGGTTTGTGCTTTACAAATACTCACATATATATAAACAAATCAAACATTAACCCCTTGGACGCTGATGACGGGACCGCTCCGTCATCAGCTGCGGGTGCTCTGTGCTGATGACGGAGTGGTTCCGTCATGGCCCGCTCGGCGCGCCTGCGCGACGCGAATGCCGCGCCTGCGCTGGACGTTCTATTGAGCGGGGCGGGTCATGACGGAACTGCTCCGTCATGAGCACAGCTCAACCGAGGCTGGTGACGGAGTGGTTCCGTCACCAGCATGCGGCCGCCGCGCGGCCGCCTCGCCCCCTTAGCACTGCGGCGGATTAGCCGCCGCAGTAAAGGGGTTAAAGGCATCATAGAACTTGCAAAGATCAAGGTTCTGTGGACAGCATGTGAGACTGCTTGCACTCCCTATGATGTTATGTGGAGCGGTGCCTAAAGTGATTTAGTACAGTTGGCTCTGCAAGGTCTGCAATTATAAAAAAAAATGCTGATAGGCCAGTTTAGAACCTCGATACGCCGCTGCATTTTAAGAATATGCAGGCCAGGAATGGAGAGGTCCTGTCACATTGCGTTGTCACAACGTGAATTAGGCTTTCCTATCCCAGAACTACTTTTACTACTTTCATAACCACTACATTTTTCCTCAGAATTACTGGAAACAACATTTGTGAGTTAGGAGTTTTTAAGGGGGGTTCAAGAGTACAAACAAAATGTAGGCACACTCGCAGGAATAAGAAGTACAAATATTCATAGCACCCTTTCACAGCCATAAAACACTCAGACAGTCCTGGTTTGCCTGTCTTATGGATAGCTGCCTCAATTTATTTTTTAAAGGATGGGTGCTTCTTTTCTTTCACACACCTTCTCTCGAAGTGGAGGTCGTCTGCCTGGACAGTTTCCTTTTGTGTCAAGTTAAATTAGACGCTTGAAAGACAGAAAAGAGGACGGCGGATTCTGGTGTGAGACGCGTGCTTAGCATCAAAATGCCTATGCGTTCTTTTCCCAACAAAATTGAATTTCAGTTTTTCACATTGATTCACGATCTTGAGACGTTTGCATTGAAAGCCTGAGCTCTGTTCTGGGGCAGATAAAAATAATTTGAACATAAATTTACTATTGTTGCATCCTATTGTGTCTCTACAATATGATTTAGTTATGATGAATCATTATTTTATGCAGCTCCCGAAATGGCCTTCTTGAGAAATTCTTCATCTGAAAACAGTTCCACTGAAAGAATGTTAAATGCCTATTTTGCTCTCTTCTTCTCTCTGTTCATCTCTCTCCAGACTGTCCAATTTCCATTTGCACTCCATTCTTCCCTCAACTCTCAATAAAATGGTCTGGAATCAGTTTCACGCGTTTTTTCAACTTTAACCCTGTCCTCAGATGTTCCCCTGTATCTCTGTTTTTTAGATTGATTAGTTTCAAGGCTTACTCCTTGACTGGTAATAGTGCCGTGAGGCTCCAGCTGCAGCCATTTGTAGAATGTAATTCATTAATTGCCCCCACCTTTGCTTCTGCTAGTCCCAGATTCCCTTTTATCCATCTGTCCCGTACACCTGTCAATTCACATAGCTCACTGAGCACCTCTGCTCAGTGGCATGTATCTGTCCGCTTCCCAACCTAACTACCTGCCCTACCTTGTCCCACAAGTAGTGTCCCTGCCCATCTTCCAGTGTCACTATGCAAGCCTCTCTGTGCACCTCAGTAAGTCTTACTTCCCTTTTTCCTGTTGTCACACTGCAAGTCTCTCTGCACCTCAGTAACTCTCCATGCTCATGTTCAAGTTGTCACTCTGAATGTCTCACTCACTTATCACTTTGGATCCCCTTACTCTATCTCAACTCTCTCTGCATCATCCATCTATCTTTACCTTTGTGCACCTCCTCCATTTGACCTTTCTGTATCCCTCCTCCATCTACTTCACTTCTCACACAAACTCATCTCTATCTTTACCTCACCTTTCTATCTCTCTCTCTATGTCTTTACTACAACTATCCCTCCCCACCAACCCTTTCCCTGCCTCAGGAGCCCCGGACCTCTATATGTCAGTTTTCTCTCCACTTCACATCTTCCTCTCTAATCCATCACTCTACACTCCACAGCTGTCGCACTTGCTCTCTAACCTCTCAATTTATGTCACTATTATTCATTACTTCACTTCTCCATCTCCTCTTTCTCTTATTCTGCTCCTTTTCCTTCACCTCTCTAAGGGGCATATCACCAACAACCAGTGATAATTATCGCTAAGCTCACTTAGCGCTAGGATCATTATCGCTGTGTTTTATCGCTGAGATAGCGTGCTATCAGCTAAGATTATCTCAAAAGCGATAGAAATATCAGCAATAGCTACATACTGTGCGATTATCGCTGGAAATCCAGCGATAATCTCACAATGATTGGCGAAACGTTGGTGATAGGTCAGGCCAGACCTAACCATGATATCCACCTTCCATTGGATATCACGGTTACGTCAAACTAAACCTCTACTGACATACGTCAAAGTAAAAGCAGGCGTAAGGAAAATAGCGATAACCACGGGTAGCCCTACTTTTCTTATCGCAATGCTTGTTAGCGTGCCCATTGATAATTGGAGAAATGTCAGTTAGCGACATTTCTCCAGTTATTCTGGGAAGGTACGCCCACTTTGCATCAGAGATGTAAAGGGAGGCATAGGAAAAAAGGGTGCTAACTTGCGATTATGCATGTTAGCACCCTCTTGGTGATAGGGCGAAAACATTATCTCCGCTTTTCGGGCTTTTAAAGCCAGAAAAGCGGAGATAAGGCCCTTGATGATATGCCCCTAAATGACTTACTCCTTTCCAATTCTTCCATTTCTTAATCTCTATCTCGTTTTCCCCATCATCAACTCCTCTGCCTCTCTTTTTCTCCTTTAAACACACGGAAACACATATCTCACTCTAGACGTCCTTCTCCATTTGAACTGAACCCCTCCACAGCCGCTATATTCCTTAGCCTCTTTCTAAATAGATCTCTCTACCTCACCATCTCTTACTCTTTTTTTACTGCACAACTCTTTACCTCTGTAAAAACCTAACCTCTCTCTCAGTATTACAAGTGTCTCTCAACTTTGTCTTCTTGCTGTACACCTCATTTTTCTTTCTACCATTTGCCCCTATCCCTACCCTTCTCTTTTCCCCGCAACTCTCTTTGCCAGACTCGTTTTTCTCTACCTATATTCATTTTGCTCTCTTTTTATCTTGCATCTCTTTGTTTTTCCTCGTCTCTGTGTGTATGTCTACCTCACACTGCCCTGAGCTCTCTATAATTCACGTTTTTTTCAACATCACTTCTGTCACTACCTCACCCATTGGAGTACCCTACTCTACAGAGCCTTCTCTCTATCTTTTTCTCTACCTCCCTAATGCACTCTAAAACCATACCTATCATGTTTCTCTAGTTTACTTGTCTCTTTACCTACGTCACATAACTTCCTAAATCATCTCAAACTCTACCCCTTCTCACTCTACTTCACGCTCCCACTATACTCTCAATTTATGGCATTGTCATCTCTTGCATCCTGATCCGTCCTATTTCTCTTACTAAGGAACGTCACAAGTAACTGCCTAGCTAGAGGAGTAAACACATAGTAAAGATGAGAAGAGGGACAAAGCAGGGGAGGGGAATTGTAACCAATGGGATTGTGAAAATCCTCAGGTAAGCACTTTAATTGTCATTGTTGCAGCACGAACGCCAGTGATTACATATATTGGGTAACTAAAGATACAATTAAAAATGCTTTGCACATATATCTCTAGTCCACTAAAAACGTAGCAAATCACCCCTAGCATGTTTTTCGTACAAATGGGGGGTAACAGGCGGTGTAAAAACGGGCTATCACATAACAGGTTGTTGTGCAAGTAAAACGAGCATTGCCAAAGCCAGTAGGTCCCACTTTTATGAGAATATCTAACTGTTCGCTTTGACAAAGTTTGTGTATTACTGTTTAAAGAGGAAATTAAAATATACAAATACTGAAGGACAAGCCAACACATATCTTATGGCATTGTAAGATTTACATTGAATTCAAGGTAAACAGCATTCTTATTTTTCAAATATTTGTCAACCAGGAAACTCTGAATAGAAATTGAAAATAATTTTTAAAAGTCAGAATGTAAAAGGAAACGCTTGCCAATACCTAATTACTTCCCACAGGACTCAGCAGTTTGCTTCACAGCAGTAGTCCAGTAAGTAGAGTTGTGGGCCTCCAGGAGCAGAGTCATGCTAAGTTAAACTTCTGTCTCAGATGCCAGCTATGTGAGTGCAGCAGATGGACCTTTCCTCAGCATCATAAAAGCATTTGTGTGACAAAGATTGTGCTTTCATGAAATATGTGGAATGCATGAAACAAAATAAAACAACTCTTAAAGTCTTTTCTTCAACCATACCCCTGCAAACATATTTCTGTTTCTATGCTTTTACATACAAGCTGGGAGAGATGGGGAGAAACACAGCACCAGGGTGGGGAGGTAGGTGCTTAAGGGTGAAGCTTGGTGAGTGCTTGCTATGTTCAATACTCCGTCCATCATCCCCTTTGGTTTTGCATGGTTCGCCCTAAGTTTGCAGAGTATGCCCAGACATGGGTCCCTTTCTCACTTTGCCAATGGATTCAAACTAGCCTGGCTAATGACGGCTGATTAGCCAGAAACCGGTCCCAGGATGCTTGTTTCCGGTTCAGGGAAGACATGGCTTGGCAGTTCGGGCTGGACTGTTCCCATGAGGCACAGGGTCAGACTGATTTGCATATGGCCATGTCTGAACTGGGGTTGCGGAGTGAGCTAAAGAATGATGATGGATTAAACCCAGATCAGTTGACTAGGTGTGAGTGCTTGCAATGTTCAATACTCCGTCCATCGTCCCCTTTGGTTTCGCTTTGTTCGCCCCAAGTTGGCAGGGTATGCCCAGATGTGGGTACCTTGCTTACTTTGCCACTGGATTCAAGCTAGCCTGGCTGATGACGGCTGATTAGTCAGAAACCGGTCCCAGGATGCTTGTTTCCAGTCCAGGTAAGACATGGCTTGGCAGTTCGGGCTGGACTGTTCCCATGAGGCGCAGGGTCAGACTGATTTACATATGAGCTAAAGAATGATGACGGATTAAACCCAGATCAGTTGACTGGGGGTGAGTGCTTGCAATGTTCAACACTCCGTTCATCATCCCCTTTGGTTTTGCTTTGTTCGCCCTAAGGGTGAAGCAGCACAGAGAGAGAAAGGTACACTTGCACTCTCATAGAGTGTTCCATGAAAAAGAATAAAGTAGTTCTCTAAACTAGTGGAAGGATAGAAGTGAGACAATCCGTAGGAGCTCAAAGAGGTTATGCTCCAAGGAGGGACAAACACAAGAAGAGGAATACAAGCTATTGAATGCAAAGTAAGCAAATGAAAGTGACAGCAAAAAAATCAGCCAATGGTAACCAAATGGTGAACTGCAAACTAGGGGTGGGTCGAACTCACTCAGTTTACATAAAAACTCTACAAAATTCAGCAGAGTTCCAACAAAAGGCTGAAAATATTCAAGTTGTGCTGCTTGTAATACAATTTAGTATCAAGAGTGTGAGCAGTGGGGGCGTGGCTTGGACGCCGATCGGGATGGCGGCGTGAGCTTGCAGCTCCGCGCGGAATCCCGCTAATTCTCCTGATTCCTGCACCCTGAGCGACCCGTGGTCGATCATCCTGCCCTACGAAGTGTAGGGGAGCCACTGGGCATCAGTAGAAAGCTGCTGGGGGTCCGCTGGCCCCGGGGAGACCTCGATGAAAGACGGCCGAGGTGTTGCCGAGAGTGCGAAGAAAATGGCGGCAAAGCGGGCCGACGGCTCCGGACGAAGACATTGAGCAGCCTTGGCGCCGACTGATGGGGGGACCCACTGCTGTGAGATCGACGCTATGGGGGTTGTGGCAACGGCCCTGAAGATTGGGGGACCGGGAACCCGGCGCTGTTCGGACACTGGGGATGATCGCTCGCCGCTATCCCTCCCCCTTCCTCTCCTCCCCCCGGACCCGGAGGGGGCAAGTCGGACGGTGCTAGCCCGTCTGGTCCTTGGAGTTGCGGGCATTGGAGGTGGGACTTGATCCTGTACATTATTGAGACGTTTGCCCCGTCGCACGGCGATTGCCGGGACTAGGCGAGTCTCTATGCCCGTGACGCAGTAACCTAAGATGGCAGCTGCAGGAGGAACGGCAGCCTTGGAGCAGGGACAGGAGGACTTGGCTGCGCTGTCCCAGGTGGGCGAGGGCCCCCCGACGATGTTGGACCAGGAGCAGCGACTGAATCGGCGCTTGAATGCCATACTGGACGCTATCACCTCGACCAAGGAGGCGTTGCAGCAGGACATTGCGCAAGTCGCCAGGGGGCTGGGGCTATTGCGAGCGGACCATGCAAAGCTGGCGGATAAGGTCAAGGACCATGATCAACTCCTATCGGACCTGAAACCGTCGGTGGTGACCGCGGAACATAAGATAACAGACATCCTGGTCCGGTTGGACTCGCTGGAACGACGTGCGGAGGATGCTGAAAGCCGCAATAGGCGGAACAACGTGCGGGTTGTAGGCCTGCCGGAACGAATTGAAGGGGAGGATGCGGTGGCCTACATGGAGGACTGGTTTCGAACTGTGGTGGCACCAGATGGGCTTACTCCTTTCTTTACCCTGGAACGAGCCCACAGGGTACCGGCTCGCCCGCCAGGGCTTGGCCGCCCCCCCCGACCGATGGTGGTGCGGCTCCTCCATTATAAGGACCGGGACCTCCTCATCCAGAGGGCTCGGGCATCGGGCCCGTATGAGGTGGAGAACAGCAGGGTTACGATCTTCCCGGACTACACCCAGGCGGTCCAGAGGAATAGGGCATCGTTTCTGGCGGTGAAGAAGGAACTGCGAGAGGAGGGCATCCAGTACTCCTTGCTCTTCCCAGCCAAGCTGCGGGTCATTCTGGATGAAACCACGCACTTTTTTCAGACCCGGACGAAGCATGGCAGTGGCTGGAATCGTACAGGGCTGGGACGGATAGGTCTCACAAAAGTAGACGAGATCAGCCTAAGCCACCTCGGGTCAGACAATCACAACGGGTCCGGTCCCGCAATAGGCGCCAGCGGGAGAAACGGGATGCCCAAATGGCTGCGGACAAGAGAGAGGCGCTTGCAGCGACGGCGGCCATTACGAGGTCGCAGCAGGAAAGTGAACAGGCGGAGACAGACTCTGGCGATGACGGCGGCAGGACTGGAGAGGACCTTTCGGAGGCGGAGAGTTCGAAGGGGCCGGTGGTCACCCCCCAGACATCTGATGGGATTTTTCATGGTTGATGCTTCATTGGGACTTGGACTCAGTTTTCGGTAGGGTGGTATCCTGTTGGAGATGGGTGGGTTGCAGGGCAGGGTGCCGCGTTGGCATGATGGGATGGGGAGCGCGGGGCGTGGGCTCCGCTCGCTGGGGTCGGCGATAACTCACCCCCCCAGGGCCCTTAAGGCCTTCTGTGGTGGCGACCACAGGTTAGACGGATGTGTGTTTGGTTTGAGGTTTGGATTGGGGCTGACACTGGGTTGGTAGGCTCTGTCCTGGGGAGTGGGGTTTGGGGCGTTTTCTGTTTCAAAGTTTGTTTCGGGGGGGGCAACTGCTATGGTGGGGGTACGAACTGGCAATGTTTGACTTGGAATGTTCACTGCTGGTATGGGGACGTTACCTAACTTAAAATGCCTGACGTGGAATGTCCGGGGGCTGCGAACTATGGTCAAGCGCCACAAGGTGCATGCGTATTTGGTGCGAAGGGGGGTCCAGGTTGCCATGCTGCAGGAGACCCATCTGACGAAAAAGGAATGTGCCGCACTGCAAAAAAGATGGCGGGGTCAGGTGTTTGGCACCACTTACTAAGCGTATGCTAGGGGGGTACTGATATGGGTGAGAGCGGGGATACCATTTCAGGTACTGAACCAAGTGGTGGATCCTGAGGGTAGGTTTGTAGCGGTGGAGGGACGGTTGTATGGTCGGGATGTGGTTCTCTGTTGTGTGTATGCGCCAAATGCTGATCAGGCTCGATTCTTCGATGGCCTTTCCGGGTCCTTGGCCTCTTTCCTGGCGGGCCCGGTGATACTGGGAGGGGATTTTAATTCGATTACGGATGTGGTCTTGGACAGGTCTCAACCTCCCCTTGTTGGCCATGCACAGGAAGGATTGGCAGGATAGGTGGGGGTTGTTGGATGTATGGCGGGAACAGCACAGGGATACCAGGGATTATTCCTTCTTCTCAGCCCTCCATGCACTGCATGTGAGAATTGATTCGGTGCTCTGTGGCGGGTCCCTGGCCCCATTGATCTCTCATACGGAGTATTTGGCCAGAACCATATCGGACCATAATTCCCTATTGGTACATATCCAGTGGGAGCGGGAGCGCTCGGCGATTCCAACCTGGCGGCTCCGGCCAGACACGTTGGAGGACTCAGTGTTCCGTGAAGCGGTCCAGCAGGGCATCGATCATTATTTCAGTGAGAATGAGGGTACTGCTACGTGTAGGTCCACTGAGTGGGATGCGATGAAAGTGGTGGTGAGAGGGGTGTGCCTGGGTAGGTTTTCGAATGCTCGTACGACTGTGTTGACTGCACTTGCCAAAGCGGAAGTGACACTGAGAGACCTGGAGCGGCGCCGGCCGGCCCGACCGGACTTGCATGCCCGGTTGCTGGAAGCGAAGGAGGTGGTCGCCACCGAAACGGAACGGTTGAGGTGCTACGACTATAGGCAATACGCCATCAGAGCGCATGCTGAACGGGATAAGGTGTGCACGCTCCTGGCCAGACTTGCTAATCCTGAAATTAGGGGCTGCCCGGTCCTTAGCATCAACAACGCACTGGGGGAAACGGTGTATTCTCAGGCAGCGGTGCTGGAGTGCTGTCGTGTGTATTATGAGGAATTGTACCAGAGCCAGTTGGGAGTGGAGGCCCACGAAATTGCAGAGTACCTAGGGGCGAGGCAGCTTCCGGTCCTTGACGATGAGGACGCGAAAGATCTAGGCGGGCCGATCACACTAGCTGAAATAAGGGCGGCCATTAAGCATATGGCGCGGAATAAAACACCCGGTGTGGATGGGTTGCCGATAGAGTTCTACCAGAAGTTTGTGGATAGTTTGGTGCCCAGACTGCTGGTGGTGTACACGGAGGCCTATAAGACGGGGGGTTTGCCCGGATCCATGAGGGAAGCATTGATAGTGCTGCTGCTAAAGCCTGGCAGGGATGCGACGGATGTGAGGTCCTATCGCCCGTTGTCCATGCTAACGGTGGACTACAAGATACTGAGCCGGATCTTGGCCACCAGGCTGGCTCCGCACATGACTGGCCTGGTGCACAGGGATCAGGCGGGGTTCATCCCCACGAGGAGTACGGCGTTGAATACTCGTCGCCTGATTGGGATAATGGACGCTGTAGTGGATGAGAACGGGGCACATGCGGTTCTATCGGTGGACATTGAGAAGGCCTTCGATAGTTTGGAGTGGGGTTTTCTGGATGGAGTGCTGGAGAGGTTTGGTATTGGCGAGGGGTTCCGCAGATGGACGAAGGTGCTGTATTCCTCGGCGACGGCGCGAGTATGCCTGGGTGGCTTGGTGTCCGCGGCTTATCCGGTCGGTAGAGGCACGCGGCAGGGGTGCTCCCTTTCCCCCCTTTCCCCCCTTCTGTTCGCCCTGGCGATGAAACCCTTGGCAGTCCATGCTAGGTCCATGCTAGGTCGGGAGACAGATACGCGGGGATAGAAAGCGGCGGGCGGCTACACCACATTTCGCTGTATGCGGATGATTTGTTCCTGTATTTGGACGACACGGAGCGTGCTTTAGAAGGGGCGATGGACCTTTGGCCAGTTGTCGGGCCTCAAGGTCAATTGGGCAAAGACCTGTGTGTTTCCGCTGCGAGCGGAGTCGCCCTGCCCTGCTCGTGACTTGGGGGTGGTTTGGGAGCCATCTTGCTTCACTTATTTGGGAATCCGCATCTACCACGTGACCGCGGACCTATTAGAGGGCAATATTGGACGGTGTGTACGGGCGCTGAGAGGTAGTATGTCTTTTTGGGCAACCCTTCCACTGACGGTACTGGGTAGGATTGCTCTCTTGAAAATGGTGGCACTCCCCCGGCTCCTGTACTACTTCCGGACGCTGCCTATTTGGATTCCCCAGAGGATCTTTAGGGACCTGAGGACGATGGTTATCGGTTTCCTGTGGGGACATGGCCGCCGCAGAGTGGCACTGAACACGTTGCTACGCCCCAAGATTGAGGGGGGGATGGCCGTCCCCGATTTTGAACTGTATTACTTGGCGGCGCAGCTCCAGGTTCTCACGCAGCACGTGGCTCGGGTGTTCAGGGGACCGGAGTGTGATCGAGAGTTGGGGATACAGCGTCATGTGCTGGCCTATATCGTCATGCAGCAGAAACTGGAGCTGCGGGGCCTCACTATGGAGGAACGGACGCTCAGGTTATGCTGGCAGAGGAGTCTCAGGAGGGCGAAGGCGACTCGTCCGTATGCCCCGGAGATACCGATTGGCATGCTGACAGCCCTACCGCATGGAGGCGATTGGTCCCCATTGCTGGAATGGGAAGAGGCGGGACTTCAAGTGGTGGGGGACCTGTATGTCGATGGGACTTTGGTGCCCTTCGGAGTACTACAGGAACAGTTCGGGCTACCTGAAGGGGGTTTCCTCTTACATGCGGCGGTGGTGGCGGCTATACAGAAGCATTGGAGGGGAGGGCTCATCGAACCGGACATGACTATGGCATGCCAGTACGTAGTAATGGCAGCGGGCACCTTTAAGGCGGTGACCTGCCTCCATAACAGGATGTTGCACGAGGGACTGGAACCGCTCCTGGGGCTCAAGGCGAAGTGGGAGGAGAGTGTGGGTAGGCCCATTCCGGACACGGCGTGGAGCCATATTCTACAGCGTACGTGGAAGGGCACGAGGAATGCGCGTTTCCAGCAAGTGCACTTCTTTGTGTTACATAGGGCTTATCTGACTCCGGAAAAGATAAGGCGGTACTTCCAGGTGCAGGACGCACGGTGCCCGAGGTGCTTGTCACCGGAGGCGGACATGGATCACCTGTTCTGGGGTTGCCCGAATCTGGAGGCCTATTGGACAGAGGTGGGGGACCTTCTAAACGAAGTGACTGACAGGGACGTGGAATTTGATATGGCGGCATGTCTGTTGCTCTGGTTCCCGCACACCAAACATACTAAGGTGACGAGCAAATTCATTGATCTGGGGTTGATACTGGCACAAAGAGAGATATCGTGGCATTGGAAGTCTAAGGGAGGGCCGTCAGTACGGTGGTGGAAGAATGACTTGCTGCGGTGGTCCGAGTGTGAGAGTGTGCTCCGAATGAAGCAGGCTGTCAAGCTTGATAATGAGAAGGCCTTGGATACAGCGCGTGCGTGGGAATTGGTGGTGCAGGCCTTGCGTGATTCATTAGTAGAGGATGAGGACTGAGTGGATGGGACCTGAGGACGCCGCGAGGCATACTAGTTCAGAGTTACTATTGACACTGTAGCGGGACCCATACTACAATCAGGAACATGACACAAGCCATTAGCGGTTGCCGGGGGGGGGCACCAGGGGGTTGTTCAGAGGATGTTCGGGGTGGGTTAGGAGCCAGGAGGTTGATTGACCGCGGTGGCGATTCTGGGACTGAGACTGGGCCTGTGGGGCATAGGTGGACAGCGGGAGGTAGCAGAGGGGTACGGGACAGTCATGATGGGCCTCACAGACCACGGGGGTGGAACAGTAGCGGTTTTGTAGCATTGGACTGCACATGTAGGATGGCTGATGTTGCTATTGGTTGTGGTTGGGGGGGTAAAATGCAGATACGTAAAACGTTTTTTCGACCATTGTCCCATAGGGACGCTCACCATGATGTCTTACTGTTCCTTGGGACACTGCGCCGCCCGGCCTCCGGGATGCGGGCTGAATGGCTGTGTATGGTATACGCTCTCACGATTGATGCGGGGGGACACCATGAGTGGACTGGTTGAGTAATTGTAAGCTATGGTTCCTAATTCTGCAATAAAAACAAATAAAAAAAAAAAAGAGTGTGAGCAGTGCTGAAAAAATCAGCAAAAATGGCACCATGTGGTGCGCAAGAGCACATAGCCATTTGATTTGACTTTGCTGCCGCTTAAATAAAAAATCCCCTTGAGCGGCACCAAATCTACTCGAGAAGCAGCCGCCTACCCGCATTAGAAAGTCACCTTGCAGATGCCAAACCCCACTTGCAATCACTGGCTCACATTTCTGGAGTCTCAATGGAAAAAAGTTCTGCCACATGGCGATTGGCAGAACTTGGACAGAACTCCACATTAGAAAAGTAAAGCAGAGTTGACAAATTCTGCCAATTCCATGAGCGCAATTAAACATTCAAACCAACCCTGCTGCAAACCCATTTTAAGCTCACCATTAGACCTCAGTGAAATTTAAATTACTCTGGAGTAATTCACGTAATTTCAAGAATTTTCCATTTTGCTGGTCTATGGAGTAATTATACAAAACAAATGCTGTGAATTTCACATAGCACTACTAACACCAGGTCTTTTGCAACCAAGGAGTATGTAATGTAGTCTCAATATACAAAAATCTAGACCCAATTAAAAAAAGAAATGGTGAAAATATATCCAAACTAAAAAAAATGGCTTTATCAATGCTTGTTTTGCCCTCAATACCGACAAAACGGAGGTTCTCTTTTTCAGCAAGAAATCCCCCCCCCTGCAATTCTTTGGTGGCCCACCGTTTTGAATCCTCCTCCCACTCCTGTTCAGGCGGCTCGCAACCTTGGCTTCACCTTTGACAACTCCTTGTCCGGAAGTGCCCAAGTCAACAAAGTTGTAGGGGCCTGTTTTTCCAAATTACGTATGATCAGGAAAATCTTCCCCTACCACCCTCAATCATCTCGCAAAACTGTTGTCCAGGCACTTATCACCACCCATCTAGACTATGCTAATAGTCTATATGCAGGTGCCCCCCTATACCTTATTGACCGTCTGCAAATAGTTCAGAACGCGGCAGCCCGGCTCATTGGTAATATCCCTGCTCGCTCCTCGGTCAGAGCCTACCGGGATGAGCTTCACTGGCTCCCTATAGCCCAACGCATCGATTTCAAAATTCTGACCCTTACATTCCGTGCTATTCATGGAATTGGCCCGCTCTATCTGAGAAATCGTCTCAAAATCTCTTCTTCAGTTAGACATCTGAGATCCAACAGTCTACGTCTTCTGATGGTACCAAGATTTAGGCTTTCTCGTAGTGGCGGTAGATCCTTCACCGTCACTGCTGCCAAGCTCTGGAACAGCCTCCCCCTTGATCTCAGGTTCAGCGAATCCGAGCCAGCCTTTCGACGCAAACTTAAGACCTGGTTGTTCACTAAGCATTAGGGCTTTGGTATTGTCAGGTCTTCGGTATTTTCCTAGTCCCTCAGTGGGATGTGATCCTGGTTACTCTCTGTGGGGACTTTCATGTAATCCTAGCGCCGGGACACCTCCGCCGGAGGTAGCCGTGCGCTCTACAAGCTTCTAAATAAATAAATAAATACATTTGTGGTTTTGTTTGATCATTTTTGTTTCTTTTTCGTGTTTCCATTTCTGATGGGTTAGCATATAATTGAGTATTGCCTGGTATCAGAAGAACTGAAAAAGTGTAATAAATTCACAGCTTCTCCAAACACAGGTCCCCAAAGCATTACTTGCCCAGTGCCCCACAATTCTTTACTATATTACCGAACTAGTCCATACTTCATCCCATATCATTCACAATAAAATGCATATACTGGTAGGAATTGCAGACCTCAATACATACACCTCATTCACTCGTACAGTTTGAGTGCATGTTCATTTATAACATTTAGAAGAATATATATTAAACCTAACACCTTTGACAAGCTCAAGCACAAGCTCTGCTGGATAAGAATTCTAATTTATTTATTTATTTGTATAGTGCAACTAATACCCTAGGGTGTCTAGGCGCTTCGCATAAACACCTCATGACAGCAGTGAATAAACTTAAAACCTAGAATTAAAGAAGCTATAAGGTAAATAACCAAGTCTTGACACCTTTTCTGAAGGAGAACAGATCTGGAGATTTGCTTTGCTTAACAAGCAAACAATTCCATAATCTGGATGAGATATTTACAAAACATTTGCCTCCCCAGTTCGTGAGTCGTGGTTGGACACCTCTACAAGCTTGTGTGATGAAGGCTGAAGATTTCTGAAGGGAACATACCAGCAAAATCGATTAATCAGATATTCTGGGTGGTGAGTATGAAGGGCTTTGAAGGCAATGCATGGAGCCCCAAAATTGATACGTTTTTCTACGGGTAGCCAATGCAAGGGCTTAAGAGCCTGCTTAGCTAAAGCGTATTTAGGAATGGCAAAAACCAAAAGAGCCACAGAAATTTGAAGAACCTGCAGCTTGATAAGGAGTCCCTTTTATTTGCCGACCAGAAGGGCATTGCAATAGTCCAGCCTAGAAAAAACAAGCATCAAAACCACTGTTTTTTGCAATTCTGGAGGTATAAAAGAAAAAAGAAAATCTCAAAATTCTCAGTGAGAAAAACGTAGATGACGTAAGAGCCCTTACCTGATGGCAAAAATTACTCTCACATTTTTAGCCTTAGTGACCGGAGTGGGAGAGGAACTATGGGGCATATTATCAAGGGGGTTTATCTCCGCTTTTTTGGCTTTAAAAGCCAAGAAAGCGGAGATAAAATTATCTCCCTATTACCTAGCTGTTGCTAACACCAGTTAGCGACAGCTAGTAGGAGATAGCGACCATCTTGGGCCCCGCTTTGCATGTCAGTGATATTTATCACTAATGAGATGGAAAGTGGGCGTGCCAAGATGTTAGCGACTGAAAACAGTTGCTAACATCGCTATCTCCTATTACCAACTTTTGGAGATATCCGCGCTAAGCGCGAATATCTCCAAAAGCTAACACCTGCCCTGAGCAGTTCTTAGCCATGTTATCCAATGGGAGGTGGATAACATGGCTAAGAGCATTAGCTCGGTAATGCATGAATATCGCTGACTTTTCAGCGATATTCATGCTTTGCGGCAATTTTTATCTCATTTGCGTTAAACCTTGGTAATACCAAGGTTTATTTGCGGTAAAAATCGCCGCAGCTCAGCGGTAAATTTTTCCCGCTAACCAAGCAATAGCGATAATTATCGCTATTGCTTGGTAATATGCCCCCTAATTCCTGAGGAAACCAATCCGAGGGCCAAATGCACGGATCTCTGCCACAAAGTAAAAACTCAGTTGTATTTGAATTTAACTTAAGGCAGTTCTCCACCTGCTCTCTTGTTGCATGCAGGCTTGAAAGTTATGGTTAGTGTCCGGAATATTATTCAAACTGGAGACAATGATCTGTGTATCATCAGCATATGATACAGTCGCAAAGTTGTACCATCGCAAAGCTGTATGATTTAATAAGTCTGGCCAGCGGGGTGACATACAAGTTAAAAATGGTGGGATTCAATGATGAGCCCTGTGGAACCCCGCACGGGAGCTGGAAGGTGTGCAACACAAAGCCATCCAGTTCCACTACTTGCTCTTGATCTGTCAAAAAAGATTTGAAAAGTGAAAGAGCTACCCCAGAAAGATCCCAAGGATCAAGGCTGCCTTACCTCCCTTGTCTACTGAGCGTCTCATTTCTTCTGATGCAGTAATCAGGGCAAGCTACGTACTGTGCTCACGCCTGAAACCGTAAGGTGTGGAGTCAAGAATATGATTGGTATTAATAACAGTAGTTAGTACTTGGTTCAAATACTTTTCAAGAAATGTTGCCTGTAGGGTCAGGCGGGAAATCGGACGATAGTTACTTGGGTCTGATTTGTCCAAATTAGTTTTTTTTAACAGGGGCAAAATAGAGGTATTTTTCCAGATTTTTGGAAATATTCCAGTTTCACGAGGTAGATTAAATATGTCTGTAAGCTAATTTGCAACTGTCTCAGCCGCTGCCGGTACTATCTTAGGAGGACACAGGTCCATTGGGGATCCTGTTTTATTGGCACATAAAAGTTTGCCATTCTGATCATAAGACATAGGTGGAAAGTCTGAGAATTGGGGTAGATCGGAAGCAGGGAGAATGTTGGAAGCTATTGACTCAACTATCCCTGCATCACTTTGTATAAGAGGAATGCCCATGTCCTTTAGGGGCCACAGAGAAAACACATCATAAATGCTGGATATCGTTCGACAGAAGGAAGATTCTAGGGTGTTACAAAAAGTATGGTCTACTGCAGTCTTCCTAGACGCCTGACTATGGATACGTTTCTGGACTGCAACAAACAGTTATTTAGTATTGTTCCAGGCTGCTTTAATTTTCTCAGAGAAATAGTCTGTTTTAGCTTCATGAATCATTTCTTTGTATTGTGTGATTAATTTCCTATATATTTCTTTCTCTGTTGTGTCATAGGACTGTGTCCAACGCCTCGCTTGTCGACAACATCGCCTCTTAAAAAGCCTTAGCTCCTCAGAGAACCATGGCGCAGTCCCAGTCGTTCTGAAAATTTTTCCTCCTTTCTGGGGGATTATTGCATGTACCATTGATGCAATTCAGCTGTGATAATCTAATGATGCTGTCCTCGGTCGTGAGATATAAGGGATCTTCTATGGACAAGTTGGGTATTGAACTCGGCTCTGTCTAAACGATGCCATTGGTATCGCTTCTGCCTTTTTACTGGAAAAATCCCATTGTCAGTAATAAAAGGCATTGTTAGCGTTAGCAGAACTGCTGAATGGTCTGAGCAGTGTAATTGAAGAGAATTGTTGAATTCAAGAAAAAGGCAATCAGTAAATACGGCATCCAGGAGGTGACCCGCTCTATGATTGGGGCCCCCCATAATCTGTTCTAAACCAATACTGGTCAGCAGATCCATAAGGCCACTAGAGTCTTTGTTTTGTTCATTCTCAAGGTGAAAATTAAGATCACAGAGAATAGTATAGTCTTGGAAGATCACTTTGTGTTCAAGTAGCTGCCCCAGAGTATGCATAAAATAGCCCTTGGACCGGGAGGCCGTTAAATGAGAAGACCATTGAAGTAATAGGTGTGATTAATAGCAATCTTAAAGGGGAGTACTTCACATTCAGAGCCTGTAGGGATCTCAATAAAGAATGCTTTTAGATAGTCCCAATAAACTATGGCTAGACCTTCCCCATATTGTTCCTATAAGATCTTTCCTAACAACGGAATAACCTGACTGGATGGCCACAACCAAATCGGGGCCAGATGAATCATCTGCCCAGGTTTCTATGACCAATATTATGTTGAGGGTGTTCGCTTCTACAAAGTCTGCAAATTCGTGCTTGTGTTTAATTAATGATTATGCATTTATGAGTGCACAGTGTAGCCCTTGTAGAGCCTTATGCCCCTTGGGTTTGAGTGTGTCATTCACCTTTAATTTCATGGGTTTACTAGGGTAGATATTAGTATTTAGTGTGGCTTTAATATCTGTGAGCATAACTATACAAGTAGGGCAACCCTGCATCCCTGCGCTGTTACAACAATTACGAACTGGGCCTGGACAACAAGAGTTAATATTAAGTAGATTAAAAAGCTTACTTCTTGAATTAGAAATCATGGTTTCAGGATAAACCCCAAATCCAGCAGAGTGTCTGGCACTGAGCGCGGTTCGAGCACGAACGGGCGCAGACAGGTTTGCTTTTGGTGCGCCAGCTTCGCAGACGCGCTCCACTGCGAATTAAATCTCGAACCGATTGCTGGGGGCGTGGCTAATCCAAATGCTAAGGATAAAATGGGGGGGAGGATCAGCAGGTAAGTGGGGTCCAGCAACCCCCTAGTCCTCATGCAGGCTCCCCTGCTAAGGGCTAATACTAGTGACAAAAGTGCAAATATAAATGAATAAGGATAAAAATGAGTAAAACCCTGGGTAAAATCCCACTAAAAGATGGTGCCTGTCCTAAATGGAGCCAGGCACCTCTGAAAAGGGCACGTCAGTGCCTACAAGAAAAGAAAATTGGGCTGCCACCTAGCCACACGGAGCCAGGTAGCTCCATGCACAGTAGTGCTGCAAGGAACATAAAAGATAGGTTTATCAAATACAATAATTTCTCTGTTACCTTTCGGTATGCAATGGGCATATGTATTAAAAGTTCACACAATGCCGGGCAGCAAGAAAAGGTGCTGGGCTGCACTGCAAGAAAGAGAGAGAGCTGAACAGAGGCATACTAACATGTGTTCATCAGTTTTTTACCTGAGCTGACACACTTGCGGCTGCCTAGCACCAACGAAAAAAAAATAAAAACAACAAATGGGAATTGCCAATACTGATATATTCTTTGAGAAAAAATACTTTCTCCAAAACACAATTTATACTTTAGTGCGCCATTTCAGGTTATATTCTTATCCAGCAATGAAAATTAGGACACAAAAGCAGTAAAAAAACTTCAACCATATCATATTTGATATGGTTGAAGTTTTTTACTGCTTTTTTGTCCTAATTTTCATTGCTGGATAAGAATATAACCTGAAATGGCGCACTAAAGTATAAATTGTGTTCATTTTGAATAATTTTGAATAAACAGCTATTTAATAGCCCTTCCAGGTATTGAACTGTAGTCTGTATTTTGGAGAAAGTATTTTTTCTAAAAGAATATATCAGTATTGGCAATTCCCCTTTGTTGTTATGCTTTCGAGGCTCAGCCGTACTGATTAGAGCCAGCCCTATTTGTTATTAGCACCAACTAAGTCACTTTTGTGCTGTGACACAAGGGTGCCAGCTTTAGAATTGGGTTAGTACAGAAAAGAGACACCTTCCTTCACAAAAAAATCATAAGAGGCAATTTCCCATCAGGTATAGAAAGAAGAAGCAGCAAGAAGAACCAAACATATTTCTTCCTATTACGCCTCTCTGTTGTAGGCTCACCATTTTGGAGTAATCCCAGGTTTACTATCATTAGTAAATCTGGGATTGTGTCACATTCTATGGATGGAGGCATAGAAACACCTATGATTCACCCATGGAACACTTTCAACAATGTAATGCAATGCAATGCAGCACAAGCAGAATAAAACACAAAATATATCCTATTGAAATTCTAGAATCAATTAACAATAAAACAATAACATCAAATCAGAACACAAACAATCACCATAGTGAATATATTTAAGTTCACATATCACTTTAAAAATGTTCGATAGGCAAAAGATTTGCAAAGTAATAGCAACCTTAGTTTTAAAGTCCTAGATACAAATTGGCAACCACAAAGCAATGTATATGAGGTTTATTTTCTCAAAGTATTTAGGGATCTGGAACCATGTTCTTTTTTTCTGGATTCAAGAATTAAGGAGTTGACAGCATAGAGGGGAGGGTTCTCTTTGTTTTTATTTCCTCCTGTTTGACCCAATATCGAAACAGAGATGTGGCACTTATCACAGAAGTCAACAAGTGCTAAGGTCTAGTCTACAATGTGCAGTTTGAAGTGCATCCATATCTGTGTTACAGGATGGCAGTTACCTCTTACCATACTTTAGAATAGCGGTTATATGTTAATCAATTCCATGCTACTGTTGCAGTCTGTCAGGTGGCGGGTGTATCTAAAATCAATAAGCAGATGGCATAAATAGGAGTTTGTCAGAATTTGGTGTAGACATACTCAGGGACCATTATTGATAGTTCTGGACAGGTTCTTAACACCAGTTTCTGGCTATTTTGAGTTTTTGGTCTGAAATGGAAAATAGCTGCACAGATCCAAGAATACTGTTTCTTTTATGATGCATTTTCCCTGCTACAGTTATCATCCTTACAGTGGTCTTCCCCCTAACCTTTTGCCTCCCTCCTTTTTTGCTCATCTTATTTTTGCAGGCCTTAGGGTAGGCCTTGTGCAATGATAACCAGTGCTAATGTGTTTGTGCACACTCCTGAAACCATGGCAATGTTGGCTAATCCAGAATTGGCATATTTATATATATGTCCCTATTAAGACTGTACTACATGTACTCAGGGCCTGTAAATTAAATATTATAGTGGGCCTGCCACACTTATTGTGCCATCCACTTGAGAAGCACTTGAGAAGCACTTTTAAACATTTTCTCAAGCCTGCCATTGAAGCCTGAGTGAGCAGTTTTAAACTGCCATTTCAACTTGGCAAAATAAACCTTTTTATGCGGTCAAAGCTTCGATATTTATACATATGTCACCCTTGGGTTAGGCCCTGTATTGCCCATAATGCAGGGTGCAGTGTGTCAAAAAGTTTGCTATGCACTATTAAGCTTTACATGTGTTGGTAGTAAAAAACTCTTACATTTGTTTTTCACTGCTGTACAGCTTACCTTTCACATATGATAACTTTGGAATCTCCTTAATATGTTTAATAATCTGTATCTTCCAAATGAGAACAAGTAACCAGTTCATGTTTGGTATCTTTGGGGTTGTAATGGTAAAGTCGGATTTAAAATTGCAATTTGAAAAAGCCACTTTTAGAAAATTAACTCAATGCCTTGAGGAATTATGTAAACAGATTATTTCCACATTGTACCACGGTCACCTACGTGATCCAAGTGATTAATCATACATCAAATAATTACAGTCATGGATGTATTCCAATATTCGGATACTTTTACTTCAATTATATACAATCTATTACATTTTATACAATAAACATCATTAGCATAATCCACATTTTATATATAGACAATATGTACATTTTTTGATAATAACACTGACACAACCAATACATCCCTGCAAATCTCTAGACTCTATCAAGTAAGGGGACTGATGGAAGTGCAAGCACTTCTTTTAACCAGAACAATGCAAACACCATCATTAGTCCCAATGATTTAATCATCCAGATACTCAAAAAACTGGGACATGACAAACACCGGTTTAAAAAGCTCAAGTTGATATGGATGGTTTATTTTTATTTAATTTCATTTTATTTTAAAAGTTTTATATAGCACTGGCTAGACCCGGATGTATCAGAGCGCTTTACATGAGTATCAGACCATAGTTGCAGGTTACATCGTTACAAAGGTTACACAGGGGCCGATTCACAGAAGTAACTTAAGACAAAATACTAAACCTACTACTTTTGGTATTCACAGAAGTTAGGATTTTGTCTTAAGTTTGTCTTAAGACAGACTTAAGACAGACTTAAGACAAAATCCTAACTTAAGTCTGTCTTAAGTCTGTCTTAAGTCTGTCTTAAGACAAACTTAAGACAAAATCCTAACTTCTGTATCAGACCATAGTTGTAGGTTACATCATTACAAAGGTTACACAGGGGCCGATTCACAGAAGTAACTTAAGACAAAATCTGACTTAAGACAGACTTAAGTTAGGATTTTGTTTTAAGTCTGTCTTAAGTCTGTCTTAAGACAGACTTAAGACAAAATCCTAACTTCTGTGAATACCAAAAGTAGTAAGTTTAAGATTTTGTCTTAAGTTAGTTCAGTGAATCGGGCCCCACAGTTATTAGAGCATGGCAACATAGTTACATGTAAGGTCGAGACAAACAAAAAGGACATATAAGGAAGGGAAAATGAGAGCTGTATCTCTCATAATGAGGACATAATTCTGGGGAGAGGATGTGGCACAGCAGCCAGAGCTGTTGTCTTAGGAGCTGGGGATCAGAGTTCGAGTCTACACATCGGCGCAAGGTCCTGTGATTCTCGGCAAATCACTTAACCTCCCCATGCCCAGGGACAGCGCCTGGATACCGTCACAAGTGATAAACCGAGATATATAAATCTACAAACTTTAATTTTAACTATTTAACTAACCTCTGATGAAACTTGCCTGTTTTTGTGTAGCTACCTGATGGCAATGACTGAGCATTGGTCAGTAAATTATGTGTGTCTGCTCAAATATGTAGTCTCGCTACTTGAATCCCACATCTCTACGCTCAGTCCTGATGGTTTTAAACAATGTCCCTTATCACCCGCTTGTTGACTTCTAACCATTCTCTATGCTCACTACCCTATGCCTGTCTGGTAAGTGCCCATTGTATCTGTACTCCTTCCTGTCTCACTCTCTCTTTGTCTTGACTCAGCTTCTCTGATGTCCTTTTTTTCTTTCTTTGACATCCATCCTCCACTTTAACTATAACCTTAAATTATTCATAGGGTGTGCAACCTAAAAACCAAGGGCCAGATCCACTGTCCTATCTTTTATGCGCCGAGACTCCATCGTTGTAAAGTTGTTACTAGTAAAATACCTTTGTGAATAGAAAACAACTGTACACTTACAAAAAAGTGTATGTTTACCTTTGTGGATCAGGACCCAAAAGTCTAGCCAAATTCTTTCCTTTGTTTTCGTAACTTCCAAATGCCCTTCATTTGCTAATAGTGACAACCTCTTCTATAATGAAACAGACAATTCTAATTTACTCTCTTTGAACAGTTACCCTTACGTTTCACCTTATTTATCCTTAATGCCATAGTTTGACTTAAATTCATCTACAACCTTCCATTTTTCATCCCATCCATCATTTTACTCTTTTCAACACACCCATCGAGATACTATTCTTGCCAAGTTTCTCTTACCACACTTTCTCTGTTTTATTCTATTCAAATTTGCACATTGCATTACCCAATCCTCCTCATCTTTCTCAGATCCAACTCCTTACAGCATTGCTAGTCCGGATAAGAGATCCCAACCTTATTCTGACACCCAGCTACACTCACTACTAAAGGAATTATCCTGCTGAATTGCTACCTATCTCCTTATCCTGGTGGACATGACATCCTTTCTCTTATTCATAAAAATATCTCTCATTGTTTGTAATTGGTCCTGATTGCAAGCACCTTTTTATTAAGATATAATTGAATTACTTTTGAATAATTCTATACATCAAGAAATCTATAGTACTTTTGGTCAGGATATTTTACATTTAAATTTTAAGAGAAACAATGTTAATTTAAATTAATTAAATATTGAATATCAAATTAAGTTACTAGAGTTATAAGATATTTTCTTCAATGGAAATGAATGTATATATATACTAATTTAAATTAATATTTAACATAAACAAATGTTTCTTTTTTTAAGTTTAATAAACCTTTTACAATTTCCTTATATTTTACCATAAAATGATCTCCGTCCTGATGGCAGAATGGTTTGTGTCTCTTCCTCAAGCATTAGAACATTGAATCAATGCATGTTGTGCAGTATACAACAAATTGGGTCGGAGTAATACACCTTATCTGGCTTCTACTTAAGGCTCCAACTGTGTGGTCCAGGTACTCGAAAAGTATATTGTATACATGCTCCTGAAAGGGTCGAGCCCATAGGTTCTAGACCTGTTCTAGAGTCACACTCCAAAGGTTCTTTTTCACAGCATGAATGCTTAAAGGGGAGAAAAGTTGTTAGGAAACAGTCAATTAGCCAATAACTCTCCTTGATAGATAATAACTTATGGACCACTACTTAAGATTAGTTGGTTTATTACAAAGCCAAAAATAACTGGACATAGAGACACCTCAACACGAGGGCATAGAAACACAGAGGAACTAGCTTGAAGACAAATCTCTGCATCCAATTTAGATGGTGTAACATAAGCAACACAAATAATTCAAGAAGTAGGGTACATAAAATCAGGAAACATGAGTCCATATTTCCCTCAATTCGGGGTTAGTGAGTAAAAAGCATCAATTCTATCCCTACACTAAAGCTAAGGTGGAGCCTTTCCCAAGAAGTCTCTACACAGTCAATGGGTCAAGTAGCATAACACCACCATCACAAAGATAGGGATGCTCTCTCTCTGAAGGCAAAGAAGAAGTGGGGCACATTCCCTAAATCCAACAAGCAGTTATCCACAGGTACCATTCCCGTTTTAAATTTTGAATCACGCCATCCACCCTGGGTACATTCCTGAATTTAGTTTTCCACAATGTTGACCGTGTACCTTTCTCGCAACAGATTGTCCTTGTTTGCTAACCTTCACCTGTGTGAATCATGATGTGCTGCCTTTATCGACTCAAGCCACACAATTGTAACTTCTTCTCTCCTTGCCTAGCTAGTCAAGCAAAGACATTATTCTGCGTGAAAGAGCGCTTCTTAACCTGAAATACAAAAACATGAGAAAGAACAGAATTCCACAGTACACATGAAATTCGACTATCAATCCTAAAGCAACAGTTGTCAGGGAATTGCATTTCAAGCCAACAATTTCAGCTAACATAAGAATGCACCATGTAAGCTTTACAAATTCACATAAACATTAATGCACTTTCAACTTATGCACTTACGTATGAAATAGCATAATTAATAAACACAATTAGCACACAAATAGTCATTAGTTTCACTACTCATGTTGTTCAAGTTAATGTTTCTGCTAGTTATATTCATTTTCTACATTAATTCTCTACAACACTTGTCAATAGACTAAAATACATCACATACTCGTGTTAAAACATTCCACAATTCTAGCACTTAATACAGTGGGTCATTATATGTGGGTGTGCTCTACCTGTGACTATGATGCACCCCTTCAAATGAAATGAGATTTCCACTCCCTCACTTCCTAGAAGCAGATTTTTGTTGCCAGGTAATCATGTGTAATGGCATACACAGATGTCAAGAGTGACCTAAGAAAGCACAGATGGGTAGTTGTAAGCAGTAATCCTAATACTGTACATTATTTAGCTCATTTATATAATTGGTATGACATATCTCAGTTCATGACATTTTGGTACTGGCATTTCATATTCAAAAAATTGTCTGTTCAACATACAATTGTAACACATGAAAAAATCCTTTTACAAATATGTTGAATTGCCATTTGTTTTCCATCAGCAATGAAAAATCGAGAATGTTGGTGGATGTTCATACTGTACTCACCAAGTAGCAATGTCATAAGCAGTCACTGTGTCTCCATGGTGACTAGTAGGCAGCTGTTCCACAAGATCCTGGAATCATGGGTAAAACCCAAAGTTCTGAAATAGGAATGGATAAAGCACAAGTGTCTTTCACAGACCATCTACAAATTGATTGTGTGCTATGTTCCGTTTGCCATAGGAACAAAAAGTCATATTGCAGGAATCCATGGCCCTCCCACACTAGGAACACCAGCAGTTCCTACACATCACTGCATTTAGTGCATGTGAGTCAGTATGGAATGCAGTGTTCTTGTAACCTTAATTCAACAAGGCATTTATGTTTTAGACCTGTTTTCTTTAAAGACTGGCTTTCAAAACATGTGCCTCATGCCTAGTGCTGTTGGTATAAGCCAATTGGGTAAAAATGCTCCACTAAAAGAAATATGATGTGGAGTGCATTGCTGTCTATATGCCAATATTTAATATGTGTTTTCCTCTAAAATGCAAACACGTTGTCAATATCTGACAGTGAATTTAATGCAAGACTATTCCCTGTGTGTACAGATAATTTAGTCCTAGATTTATTGGAGCAGTATATTGTGCCCGCAGCTGTTTTCCTGGATGGTAATGATGGAGCCAGGATAAGCACGTTAAGCGACTTGCTTGTATTCATGAACCTCGAATAACGTTAATAAAATAACCAACATGTTTGTTTTACTAATTTTGCACCTTTTTCATTATACAGGGCAACCGAGTGAAGCTTGCTTATGTGTTTATTAACCTTAATACGCTTGCAAAACTAAAATGGCCGCTGCTACACAGAAATTTAGACTGCGCATGCATCGGTCATATCCATGTGACGTGACGTATTCAATGTCTTGGTGGGAAAATAGTTGCACATGCGCAATGAAGCTAAGATGGCTGCTCTGTGCTCTCACATGCTTAAAGCTTGCTTGCTGCTTTCGCTAAGCTGTTCGTTCTGCCTAACAATAATGCTATAGTTTATTATAGAAGTAATGGGAGTAGTGTAGTGATTCATGGTATACAGTGAAATCATTTATTCTATGTTCTAAAACTGTTTCTTTTCCATTTCATGTAACACTTCGAAACTTGGCTTGTTCTATCATGATATACTCCATCTTGAATGAAACTGCGTCTGCGCGAGATCCGCGAGTCTCCAGAGCAGATGACCTTTGAAATCCCGCCAAGGAGCTGATTGACTGAAGAGATGCTCCTGGGAACCTGAACTGTGACCCAGCTGAACGAAGCTGAACTGTACTCCAGTTGCAACAAATGTATACGATATTGTATTCACCATTGTTAACTGAAAACAATGGGGGGTGGTACACTGACCCGAAAAACAATATAACTAGCATAGGTTTAGCTAGAGAATTTGTCCGACTTGTCTGAATAGCTGACCTGTCACTGACCCAATGCACTCAATAGGTGACTGAAAGCAGAGAGCTGCGAAGCACTTTGCTGGGATGTTCGAGAAAAACCCTTTCGGGGTTTTGGGAATTGAAAGTGCTGGCGAAGCACTTTTGCTGGGAGGTTCGAGGACCCAATCGGGTTTTGGCAGATTCCTTGCAGAGAGGGAGTAGTGCAGGCGTTGCAACCGAAGCTGCGGTGTTGGTCGTACCCTTTGGTGAACCCGGTCCTGATCCAAATTCTGGTGTTATTTGATATTTGATATTTATTAGCATTTGTAAAGCGCTACTTTCGCTCCGGAGGGAGCATCTTGGCGCTGAGCACACAGAAGATCAACTGTGGGGAGCAAGGATCAGATAGCTGCGAGGACCGATGAGTCAGACTGAGAATAAATCCAAGTCTTCAGGAGTTTCCTGAAAAGGCTTTCTGAGGGGGCATGCCTGAGGTTGGGGGGAAGACGATTCCATGCCTTAGCAGCCAGGAATGAAAAGGTCTTTCCGCCTTTGGTTTTTAGTTTTATTCGGGGTTCAGTAATTAGATTAGCACCTGATGACCTCAAGCAGCGGGTTGGAATATAACGCTGGAAGCGCTTAATCAGGTAAGATGGACCTGTGCTCCTGGTGGATCTAAAGACAGTGACTAGAAGCTTGAATAAGATTCTCTTATGGAGGGGCAGCCAGTGAAGGGCGTTGAGGGCTGCAGAGGCCGAGGACCTACGGGGGAGTTTCAGGACAAGCCTGGCTGCTGCGTGTTGAACACTTTGTAATTTTTTAAGGGAAGATTTCTTGATGCCTGCTAGGAGGCCGTTACAGTAATCCAGCCGGGAGAGGATAAGCGCCACCGCGACTGATTTCCTGGCTGAAATAGGCAAAAAATTGAAAAATTTCTTTAGTTGCCTGATCAGGCTGAAACAGCGCCCTGCGGTAATGCGCACATGCTCATCAAAGCTGAGGGAGGCGTCAAATTGAACTCCAAGATTGCTGGCTGAAGAGACCGCGCTCGGTGGTGCTTCGGAGTTATGGGGCCACCAGTCTTTGGGGGAAAAGAGTGTGCCTTTACCTAGGGGTATTATTTCGGTTTTGGCGCTGTTGCATTTAAGATGATTCAGCCAGGAGAAGACTTGTGAAAGGCAGTTTTGAAATCTAAGGGCAGCATCCGGGAGTCTTTTGTCAATGGTGACGACAAGCTGGGTGTCGTCAGCGTAGGATGTCACAAGGATCCCATGGGACTCGATCAATGTGAGAAGGGGGGCCATATATATATTAAAAAAGAGAGGGCTCAGGATGGAACCCTGGGGCACACCTGAGATGGTAGGTCGTTCGCCAGAAAGAATGGGGCCTAAGGAAACCGTTTGAGAGCGGTTGGACAAGAATGATGTTATCCAAGCAAGAGCGGAACCCGAGACACCAATCTCACGCATTCTATTGATTAGAATGACATGTGAGATGGTGTCGAAGGCCGCGGTTAAGTCGAGCAGGATGAGGACAGCCTGCCTGCCCTCATCCTGCAAGAACTTGATGGTGTCTGATAACTCAATCAAAACGGTTTCTGTAGAATGGCCAGGGCGAAAGCCGGATTGCTGTGGGTGCAGGATGCGTTTGTCTTCCACAAAAATTTTTAATTCCTCATGAACTAATTGCTCGGTAATTTTACCTAGCGCTGGGAGAAGGGAAATTGGGCGCATATTAGACAAATCAGTTGGGGATTTATTTTGCTTTTTCATGAGGGGCTTAACTATGGCCTTCTTCCACTCAGTAGGGACAATGCCAGAGTTAAGAGATTCATTCACAATGGCATTGATTAGAGGGTTGACGGCCTCGATAAGATGGTGTAGGATGATTGGGGGGCAAGAATCCGTAGGGGCACCTGATTTGCAGGCCAAGATGGCTTTGTGCGTTTGCAGCAAAGAAACTGTTGTAAATTGATTTAGTGAGGGAATGGTTGAGTCAGTCTCTTGGGTTGGAGTGGGTGGAGGGGGGAAGTCCTTATGAATATTATTGATTTTTTCCTCAAAGAAATCTGCGATTTGATCGCAGAGAGTTTGTGAAGGGGGGATTTCGAGTGCTAATGCCTTGGGGTGAGTGAAAGATTTTACTATATTGAAAATCGTTTGTTGTTTTTGTTTGGCTGAGTCTATTGCCAGGGTGAAGAATGCCCTTTTTGCTTTTTTTATATTAGAAAGATATAATTTCCTCTGGAGAATGTATATGGATCTGGAAGTGGGGTTGTAGGTTTTTCTCCATTCTCTCTCCAAAATCCTACACTTGAGATGACAGTCAGTGAGGGCCGGAGTATACCAGGGGGCATTGGGCTTCTTTTTACCTCAAACTGATTTTTGGGTAGCAGATTTTGAATTATCAGAGACCACTCTGTCAATCCACAGATGAAAGTTTATGGAGTCTTGAGATGCATCTCCAGTAATGGGAGGGGGGGGGGGGGACAGCCGGTTGGGGGTTAAGTTTGATGCACTCAGCTACCTTCTTCCAATTGATGGGGAAGGGGGTGTGAGAGTGTTTGGTGGTAAGTGACAGCAGAGATTTAGTTTTGATGGAAAAGGGAATGAAACAATGATCTGTCCATATTTGTGGTAATGGGGGAGAAACATCTAAGGAAGCCAAGTTTGTGCAGATGCCGTCCAGGGTGTGCCCGGCACAGTGGGTAGGATAGGAGACTGATTGAGAAAGACCAAAAATCTCAAGGGAGTGACAGAAATTAAGGGTGTGGGGATCGGTGCAGGATTCCAAGTGAAGGTTGAAGTCCCCCAGAAGGGTAAAAGTGGGGTAGTGAGTCAGAAGAGCTGCCAGAGTTTCATCGAGGGAGTCCAAGAATGATGCGGCATTCCCGGGGGGGCGATAGACGAGTCCTCCTGAGAAGGCGGAAGAAGGACTGATTTGGATAACAAATCCAAGGAATTCACAATCCTTGAGGGGGGCCAGGTCGAATGTATGGCACTTGAAGGATTTCTTTACAATGATAGCCAGCCCGCCTCCCCGACCAATAGGTCTGTCCCGCCTGAGGATGGTGAAATCAGGAGGGAGGGCGGTTGCGAGATCGGGATTGGAAGCATCATGCAGCCAAGATTCAGTAATGAATAGGGCGTCAAGATCGGCTGACACAATAAGGTCATGACTGTCCATGAGCTGCACCTGCTCGCCTACTGGCACCTAAGTCCTTGGGGTTTCTTCCCGTCTTTTCCAACTGACCCGTGGCCAGGGTTGGTCTTCACTCTATCCTAGGTAAATATAAAATCTGTTTGGGTGATTGCTATTCTATTTTTGCATTCCAAAAATTCTTGAATATTGCAAAGCTTAATTGCATATGCTCCTTTTCTCTCCTGTCCCGTTGTAAATGAGTTTTTCATGCATTACTGTCTATCAGCATGTTCCATTTTTTCCCCCACCTATAGTCATTGCTAAATCGTTTCTATTTTAATATATGTCCCTTTTCTTACCCTCCCTTTTCGGAGATAAGCTGTATTTAATAGTATATTCCAAATCTTACCTACCCTATAGTATTGAGCTCAAATTAAATCTTGAATTGCAATAAGTTCTTCTTTAAAACTGCTACTTTTAATTGCGAAAGTCTTTGGGTTTAGCATGATCCCTTTCTTTACCCTCCTTTAATCAAGTTGCGAAAGATTGTTATCTAAATGTAGCATGTTCCTTGTTCTTACCTTCCTTTTCAGTTTAAGTTCTTAAATGCTTAGCATACTTTATCTCTTGCATAGCGATACGTTATTCATGATTTTGATTATAGATAGCCTAATATGTTTTAACCTTATGCTCATGACATATGATAATGAAGATGATTAGATAAAATGTTGAACCTACCCAGAGTCTGTGGTTATTTCATTTTATAAATGTTATAAATGTTCTTGAGTACCTAATTTCTAACTCAACTCCCTGATCCTTTTTTTTTTTATTCCTAGTATCTACATTGCTAGGTTAACAGATATAGGAATTAGTAGTGGAGAATTACAAATTATACTGATAGCAGAACACGAGTTGCCTAAAATAAATGGTAAGGTATATTCAATTTGGTATTATAGTCCCAGGTGAGTATTAGTAAAAGTTTCCAAGCTGGGTGACCTGCGCGCTCTATCAGTTACAGGTCAAAAAAGGCAGCTATTTTGACCAGGTATCAAAAAATAGTTTTATTTATTTGAATTGTTGTTTTATTAATGATATTCCAGCTGCTCAAATGTTTAAATCCGTCCAGTATTATTGTCCGATTGATTGATAATTTGTGTTCATATGACATTTGTCATTTTTAAAGATTTTAATTTATTGAATCTTAACCCCTTAAATGCGGCCATCGGCCCGTGTGTCTTTCGGCCGTAGGCCAACTGTAGGAAGAGTTAGAAAAGCCCCTATTGGGTTTTGCACCAGAGGGTTTCCATTTTTTTTGGGGGGGGGGGGGGGGTTGGGCTGTTTGGGAAGAGCTTTTCAATCAGCCTGAGTGTTTTATAAAATTTGAATCGGCGCTCAGCACGCAAGGTGCGGTGTAGTCATTACTCCTGAAAGTGAAAGTTAAACAAGCTGTTGGGTAGATGTTTCTTTCACCGCATCAGAATTTGGGAGCATATCTGAGCCCCCTCCGAGCACTGAATCTTTCAGGAGAGGTATAGTTGTAAATAGGTGAATCTCCCCTTTCCAGTGGTACCTCTGCCCAGTGGAGCCCTGCTTTGGGAGTGTCACAAGAGATCGATCCACATTCAGGGATCACAATAGACACTTGAAATAGGAAGTCAGCCCTTTAGAAAAGGGCTTGTGCTCCCCCAACACCCCTGCAAAATTGTCACGGGGCTGATGGTTGTAATTACCCTCATCTGCCACCTTGGGGGCAGAAAGCCATATAGACACCAGGGATTTCTTATTTTTAATAAATATTTTGGGGTAGGGATGGCCCACATGGACATGGTCATGCCCCTACCCAAAGTAAATAGGTGAACAGTCTTTCTGCACCCTTGGGGGAGCAGATGGGGATAATTACGCACAATCTGTTCCCTGTGGGGCAGAAAGCCCACCAGACACCAGAGACAGTTTAACATAGGGGCTGCCCACCATGGGCATGGCTATGCTCCACCCCAACTAAATTGGCACAACAACAGTCTTTCTGCTCCTACCGGGGGGGGGGCGCAGATGGTGGTAATTACCTTGATCAGACCCTCTGAGGGGGGATATATCCCAGTAAGCACAAGGGACTGAATTCATGCAATATGTTTTGGGGGAGCACCCCCCTGGGCATGGGCCTATGCTGCCCCCCACCCCAGGGCTAAATATACTTTCTGTCCATCCTTGGGGGGTGCTAGGGCATTAATCCCCAATCTTCCACCCCTTCCCGGGGCAGGGGATGCGCAGAAAACCCACTAGACACAATGGCGCTAAAACAAACGAAAGGATTGGGGGCTTACCCTGCCATCAAGCCATACCCATGCCCCAGCGGGTTCAATAGAGTCTTTCTGCCCCTCTGAGGGTAGATAGGAAGTTTGTCCAAATTCTGAGGTTGCTCCAAAATTTCCCTGAGGGAGTAGAAAATCCACCTACCTTTAGGGCAAAAGAATGTGGCGTGAGTGTGGGACAAGATGTGTGCCCTCAATTTGCTCAAGGGGGAACTGATAGCCCACAGTATGACAGGAAAATATATTTTTAAATAAATAATGGGATGGGGTCTGCCAATCCTAACATCAGGCCCCATGCTCACCCCTAAAACCTCAACAGTCTTTCTGTTCCCCTGCAGATTAGGCCATATAATCCCAATGGCAAGCGTGAGGATATATGATTATTTTAGGTGTTATTTTTACATTTGGGTCAGGAGAGTATTGCTAACTCTTATTATCATCCCACTTGCAATGATGATTTCGGCCTGAGTACGATGCCACCTGGATATACCTACTAGACCCAGACAATTCAGAAAAACAGACTACGGGGTAGCTCAGAGTGGTGTGCTTTGCATACATGCCACACCAATTTCTTGCCCACAATGCCCTGCAAACCTCAGAACGTCCATAAAAGCATACATTTTCCTCACATTTCTGTGAGGCAAACATCTGGATTCTTTGGGTAGAAAAATGTTCTAGCACACAGCATTCCCCCAAGTCTACCAACAAAAACGGTACGTCACTTCTGTGGGAGGCCCAGTAGACCTTGACACAAAAGGCCCTAAAGTGCTACATGGAGAGATCATCAATAAGGTTAGCTGTGGGACTTGGGGCCATGCTTGGCAACCACTCACGGAAACCTAGTTATTTTTTAAACCTAGACAACCAGGGGATTTTAGGGTGATGTGTCTTGTGTGAATCCCTTAAGTTTTGTTTACCAACAATGCGCTTCAAACCTGAAACCTTGCCTGAAATCATGCATTTTACTTTTACTGCTGTGTTGGTAACTTCCAGAATCCACAAAATTCCTACCACCCAGCGTTGCCCCACTTGTGCTGATGAAAACACTGCAACACCTGTGTGGTTGGGCCTAGTGCCCACGACAGGAACAGATCAAGCTGAGGTCAAGGTGAGTCCCTACACAAGGGGTTCCATTGACCAAAGTTTGACCTGTTCCCATTGCGGGCACTTGGCCAGACACACAAGTTGCACACCTTTATTATCTGTACAAGTGGGGTAGCGCATGGGATGTAGGAATTTGGTGGATTCCTGTGGCTGCAAGAAGTTTGCATTACAGAAATGTAAGGATAATGATTGATTTCAGCTAAAGTTCAGGTTTTACAGGACATTATAGGTAAGAAAACATCATGGGATCCACGCAAGGCACACAGGCCTGAACTCCCCTAATAATATAGTTTAAAAAATCGTGCAGGTTTGCCAGGTTTTCCAAGGTTTCGCCTGAGCTAGGGCCCAAAATCCATAGCCATCCACATTAGAATAAAAAGATTAGTTTTGAGTGGAAAAATGTGATGTATCCATATTGCATTATGGGCCATTTCCTGCTGTTGGCATTAGGGATACCCACAAAAGTGTGGTTCCATCTTGATCAGGAAACTTAGGAGAATGCAGGGTGGAAGAAAGTTTGTGGCTCACCAAATATTCCAGAACTTTCCATCACAGAAATGTGAGGAAAAGTTTCAAAGTGTGAGGTTTTCAAGGGATTCTGGGTAGAATAAACCTTGTGAGTAAAAGCCCCTATGTATCTAGTTTTCAAAAATAGGGCAGTTTGCTAAGATTCCCCAGGTGCCAGCTGAGCTAGGGTCAAAAATCCACAGCTATCCACCTTGTAAAAAAGGGTCAGGTTTGAGAGGAAAAATGTGATGTGTCCATGTTGTGTTTTGGGTCATTTCCTGTTGTCAGCACTAGGCTTACCCACACAAGTGAGGTATCATTTTTATTCAGAGACTTGGGGAAATGCTGAATGGAAGGACGTTTGTGGCTACCCACAGATTCCAGAACTTTTCATTTCAGATATGTGTGGAAACTGTGTTTTTTTAGTTAAAGTTTGAGGTTTGCAAGGGATTCTGGGTGAAAAAACCTTCTGACAGTCACAAACCACCCCTTCCTCAATATTCCCAAGTATCTAGATTTAAAGAATGTGCAGGTTTGCTAAGTTTCCCTAGGTGCCAGCTGAGCTAGGGTCCAAAAGCCACAGCTACGCGCCTTGCAAAAAAAGGGTCAGTTTTGAGTGGAAAAATGTGATGTATCCATGTTGGGTGTTAGATAATGTCTTACTTTTGGCATTAGGCCTACCCACACAAGTGAAATATTATTTTTGTTTGAAAACTTGGGGAAATGAAGAGCAGAAGGATGTTTGCGGCACCCCACAGATTCCTGAACTTTCCATCACAGTCATGTGAGGAAACTGAGGGGCATATTAGCAAGAACCTCGTTAAAATTATCGCAGTTTTAGGGGCAGGAAACTGACGCTAAAAAGGCAATGATGGGCTTGCTAATATGCGTTATAGAAGTCCAATAGAAGCCCAGGTTAGATGTGCAGGACATCTAACCTGGGCTTCTATTGTAATTCTATAACGCATATTAGCAATCCCATTATCGCTGTTTTAGCAGCAGTTTCCTGCCACTAAAATGGCAATAATTTTAACAAGGTTCTTGCTAATATGCCCCTGTGTTTTTTTAGTCAAAGTTTGAGGTTTGCAAGGGATTAGGGTTAAAAACCTGGCAGGTCACCTCACACTAAATTCCCCAGGTATCTGTTTTTCAAAAATGTGCAAGTTTTCTAGGTTTCCTAAGTGCTATCTGCACTTGAAAAGAGCAGCCCCCTTTGCGGACCCAGCAATACTTCAGGATGACCATAAGATGTTGTTGGGCGGATCTAAGAGATCTAACCAGTACATAACCAGAGACTCTTCTGCAGATGTACTTTGCTCCAATGCCCTGCAGAGCCTTAAAGAGGCCAGGACCAGCACCTTAAAACGAATTCTACTGCAAACGGTCAGCCAGTGCAAGGTCCTGATATCATGGGAAATCCGGTCTCTAAGCCCAAGACTCAGAATAGCCCTGGCTGCCGCGTTCTGCACCACCTGCATTCTGTTTAATAAGAGCTCCAGAAGACCAAGATACAGAACATTAGCATAGTCCATTCTGGACATAATGAGGGCCAGAATAACAATTTTCCTTTGTGAGGTCTGGAATAAAAACAAAAACCTCCGCAACATTTTTAGTAGGCCAAGGCAGATCCCTGCCACTGCCTGAACCTGAGTCCCCATTGAGACGGTGTCATCTATTTTTACTCCCAGGTTCTTCACAACCCTCACTGCTGCCTGGGGTGGAGACATATCCTGAGGCCACTATTGTGTCCAGACATACAGTGGTGGAGAGCCGAAAGAGATAATTTCGGACTTCTGTTTAAACCAGACAAAAATATCTTACAGGCCTTTATTAATCTTTTCCCCATTATATTCCTCTCCTTTCCTACAGGTGAACAGCAGTTGAGTGTCATCGGCGTGTGATAGTATTGTCACCTCATTCTCTTCGGCCAGGGAAGCCAGAGGGGCCATGTACAGATTGAAAAGTACAGGGCTCAAAATAGAGCCCTGTGGCACCCCCACGCTTAAAGATGGTATACTGGCCGAGAACGGAGGTGACCAGACCTCCTAATTTCTCCCGTCTAGAAAAGAGGTCAACCACTTCAACACCGGGCCCACAAAGCCGCATTCCCTTAGCCATCGCAAAAGGAGGCTGGGGGGCACGGTGTCAAAAGCCGCCGAGAGGTCTAAAAAGACCAAGACCGCTTTGCCACCTGCATCCAGAGTCTCTTTGATGGAGTCTGATACCTCCAGCAACGCAGTCTCTATAGTGAGATTCTGCCGAAAGCCTGACTGGCTAGAGTGAAACTGATTATTTGCTTCTGCGAAGTTGCTGATCACAGTATGAACATATTTCTTGATGGTTTTAGCGAAAAACGGCAAAAGAGAAATAGGTCCCTTACCTTTGTGTCTTGTTCAATACAATACTAATGGGCACAGATCCACCTGAGACATTAAGGGGGGCTGAGATAGTTCCCATTTTTAAAAAAGGCTGTCCCCTGCAACCCTCAAACTACAGGCCCATCAGCCTGATAGATATCCCACAGAAGGTATTTGGGAGGATACTCTTGGATAGGATCCAGCTATGGGAAGGGGATAATCAGATCTTAAGTAATTTGCAAGCGGGCTTCAGATCTGGTATTTCAACCATTGACCAGATTTTCCGCCTACAGGTCCTTTTCTGGAAAACATTGAGTGTGGAGGGTGGCAGCCTCTACCTCATTTTTGTGGACCTACGGGCCGTGTTTGATCTGGTGCCCAGGAACAAGCTGTGGAGAGTTCTCCGTGACCTTGGTATGCCGGATTACCTCCTGGGAGTATTGATCAGGCCCACACAGGACATTTCGCCCAGGTTAGATGTGGAAAAATGGGAGAACTGTCTGGAGGTTTTTCAGTCAAAAAAAAAGGGGGGTATGCCAGGGGTGTGTGCTGGCCCCTACTCTCTTTTGTCTGTATATAAAAGGGCTTGTTAAACAACTTCTAGCCATAAAAGATACGGATGCCCCAAGACTAGCCACAGGAAGAGTGCCCGCACTAATGTTTGCGGACGACACTCTACTGTTGTCTCGAACAGCCACTGGCATCCAACACATCCTTGATGGATTTGCAGATTTTTGTGCCTTAAATGGATTAGAAATTAATCTGGCCAAAACAAAATTTATGATTTTTAATCCCCCAAGGCAAACAAGACCTAACCCTGCTCTGAACAGCACACCTCTAGAGAGAGTCAAGACGTTTGATTATTTAGAAATTACTCTCGAGGAACATCTGGGGTGGGATGCACAGATAACGAAATCCTCGCTGAAACTAACGCAGACTGTGGGTGGGCTATCCAAAAAGTACATAACATCTCCATTCAAGCCGGCCACCCCTGTTATCGAAATTTACAGGGTACAAGCTAGTGCATCCGCACTATACAGGGCAGAATTATGGGGACACTGTCGGCCAAAAAGTTTAGTAAAGGTCGAACACACATTCATGAGAGAGCTCTTTGCCCTACCCGTCAGCACCCCATTGGTCCCTTTAAGATTTGATCTGGGATTATTCCCCGTGGAAGAGGAGGTTGCCCTGAGGCCTTTAACTTATTGGAGAAGATACTGGTCTGTCCCAGAGCTCGCACCGTATCGTGCAGAGTTCCAGGAGGTATGGGTGGCATTGAGGTCAAGGAAAATTACTTGGTTAGCGCATATCAAGGACCTGTGTGCACGGCTTGATGTCCCTGGGTTATTGGAATCTCCTGAGTCAGCTTCTCTGGCTTATTCCAGAACTGACCTGGTTAAAAGGTTTAGGTCTAATAATTTGTTGGCCATGCATGCTAGTACGGCAGTAGGGAGAATGACTAGTGAATTCCTCGAGATAAAAACAGAATATACGAAGGAGGAATTCCTAGATATGATCTACCCAGCCCAAGCTAGGAAGCTGTATTTACAATTAAGAATGGGCAGCTTACCACTAAGATCATTGACCTACAAATGGGATGTAAATAAAAGTACAGAATGTCCGGCATCTGAACACACATTAGAAAATGTAAGCCATGTATTTTTCTTTTGTCCAGCATATGGCCTGTCCCGTAATAGGTGGATTAAACCTATCTGCAGGAATCTGGGTTTTCGCGAACATGAGCATGCACTTAGAGTACTTAGATATGACACCCACCCACTGGTTGTTTTTGCCGTTTCCTGATTTCTGCATGGTATGTGGATCAAGCGCAGAACTTTTGTAATGATTTGACTTAAGATTTACGGCTTGTAAGATAGCCATGAATCACTTTGATAACTATTCAGATGGTTTAATTCTATTTTTAGCTAAGAGCGTCTTTGATGCCTTTTGATGTAAATTATGTGTATATATATATGAAATGTGTTCTTAAAATCAATATGGATTTTAATGTTTTATCCTGTGTTTTAACATGTACTTTTATGGCCCACTGTGGCCGAAATAAAGTTATCAATGCTGATGATTATGAAATAGGTCTATAATTAGTTAAGTCTGTCGGATCAGCCGTGGGTTATTTTAGTAAAGGAATTATCTTTGCACTATTCCAGCCTGCTGGAACCTGTCACTTAGAGAGGGAAATATTCAGTATGCAATTAGCAGTGGGATTCAAAACCTCGGCCATGGATGCCAAAAACTTGGCCGGACAGGGTTCCACTGGCGAGCCGGATTTCAGGCCCTTCATTATTGCCAATGAAGTTGTTAACGGCATAGGTGGAAACGTGGACAGTGAAGCCCTAACTTCCTGCCCCTTTGAAGTGAGCTGTAAAGAGGATAGGACCTCTATCATAGCAGGGTCATCGAAAGTGGATTGTATGGTAACAATTTTTGAATAGAAAAAATTGTCTAGATTACTAATCCACTCATCCGAGAGGGGGGTAAACCTAGCCTCCGCCTTCGGTAAGGAGAAACATTTAACGATGTTGAAAATTTCCCTGTTTTTATTCTCCGCCAATTCAATTTTTGAGGCAAAAAAGCTCTTCTTTGCTGCCTGCATTTTTTATGGTAATCTTTTAAGGCCTCTTTGTAGCTCTTTTTATTTTCCACCTTAAAGTCCTTCCTCCACTCTCGTTCCTGACGTTTGCAGTTCTTCCTGCATTGACGTAGGGTGTTGTTATACTAGGGAGCTGACATTCTAATTGCTCTAGTGGGGCGCATGATAGGAGGAGCAAGGGTAAAAGTGCGCAGTGCAATCCACTCTATTAGAACCTCTGCATACTGCTCTATATCACCAATAAACATAGGAGGATGTAAATCTAGCACATGTTTCAGAGCATCCGGGGTGATTTTATACAAAGGTCTAGAGATAGCCGGCGCCCGTCTGGCCTGAGACCATGACTGCTTGGAAACTTTCGGTAGACTAAAGCTGACCAAATAATGGTCTGACCAAAGCATGGGTACAAGCAGTTCTGTCTTAACCCCTTCGATGCTCATGACGGAACGGTTCCGTCATGAGGCACAGTGGAGCTGTGCTCATGACGGAACCGTTCCGTCATGACAACACTCATTATCATTGACCCTCAGCACAGGAGGGGAATATCTCAAGCAGTGATGGGGTTAATTTAGCAGTTCGCAAAGATCTGATCAAGCGTATGCCCTTTCTCATGCATAGGGGCAAATACACAGGGAACCATGCTAAGCAAACCCAAAGATTCTAACAAAGAAATAGTCTCTAGAGTATCCTGTTGGTCCATGTGTATGTTAAATCCCCCAGTACAATAAAATGTTTAAATATGGAGGCCACTGGGGCAATTAAATCCCAAATGGACTTCAAAAATGCTTCAGCCAGCCCCGGGGGTCTATACAAAAGAACTCCTGCAAGGCACTGATGGGGAGACAGGGTAGCCTGAAAACATAAGCATTCCGCCCCTTCTAACTCCTTCAAGGCAATGCAAGTGGTGGCAATCTCAATCTTGCTAATAATAGCGATTCCGCCTCCCTTGCAGCCAACCCGATTTCTCCACATAATGGAGTAGCCGGGGTAATGGCTGAAGCTATAAAAGGGTTGGATGAGTCCGACAGCCATGTTTCAGTCAGAAACACTAAGTCAGGTGTAGACTCCATCAAAATGTCATAAATGTGTAAAGCATGTTTATTTAAAGAACGACAATTTAAGAGTAGAGCCATAAAAGATGGTTGTTTCTTAAATGTACCCCCCGACTTAACTTGTTTCTGAGTATGGGTATTATGCTCAGGCATTCTATTAAGGCTAGCAGTAATATTACCCCAACTACAGCATTGGCACCCTTTGAAGGAAAGGTTGGTCACTATGTCCTTTACGTTTTTGCAATTCTGAGCTGAGTCCAACTCAATAAGAGTCTCCCTATCATTGGTAAGTACCTTGTTATGAAAACCTTTAAGGCCAGCAGCATTTCCTGCCCCGTCCACTTCCGGGACGCTGATGGGCGCAGATGGGCTGGCCTTTGGCCGCCCGCTCCGCTCGTCCACTGCGCGGCCGGGCCTCCATCTTGTTAAATACCAATCCATCTGCGGAAATGATGGCGGCAGGTGGAGGAGCCACGTCCCTTCACAGAAATCGGTGCCCAATAGACCGCGGTGGACCGGGGACCGGCAGCCCTATGACCCAAAAGCAACAGGAATAAGGAAAAATGATGTTCCCCCCAAAGCAATTTCTCAAGAATAAAGTTAAAGTTTAAAAACACGCTGTGGCAGCATAAACCATACGTGTTTTATCAAGGTTGTTTTTTGGGCTGTTTCCTGGAATGGGCAATAGGCCTACCCACCAAATTGAGGTATAATTTTTATTGGGATACTTGGGGAGTTCTGGGTGGAAAAAAGTTTTCGACTCCCTGCTGATTCCAAAACTTTCCATCACATAAATAAGAAGAACATTTGTTTTTTTAATCAAAGTTTGAGGTTTGCAAGGGATTCTGTATACAAAACCTGGTGAAAGCCATGCAAGTAATCTCACTCTGGATGCCCCTAGGCATCTAGTTTTACAAAATGAGGATGGTGAGCAAAGAAATGATGGGTTGGGTTGCTACAGGAGCAATTGCGGGGGTCAGCATAGCGTAAGGTGCGTGGGGCAGGATCACACCCAGCTCTTCATAGACCATCCCAACTCCATGTCAAAAAAACACCCCCATCTCCCACCCTCACCCTTCTGGCCCGTCAGCCCAATTGCACCGAATGACACTGCCAGTTCAACAGGCACTGACACCCAATCCGACAAAAGTTGTTACCTCAGAGCGGATGTGCCACAGGATGTCCTCGGTCACACGGGGGTTGGAAGTTGATTTGTAGAGGCTTCATTTCTGAGAGTGTTAAGGGACTCACCATATCCAAATGTGTCAAGGGGGCAGGGGCGCCTATCAGGCAGTTGTTGTTCCATCTACTGTGGTGATTCTATGTCAGGACCGGAGGCTCCGATTATGCTTTTCTTCCTTCGCTTTTATTCTCATGTAAAAAACACAGCAGCCAGAAAAGCAATAAAAAAATTAGGTTTTCTTACAACCAGAGAGAAAACATCATTTGTTCTCACGAAAAACGAGTAAATCCAGTCCATAAATATCAACTCCCAGAAGTCTCAGGGATAACACAGTAACAGAGTCCTTCCACACTGTCCATGACTCCTACAAAGCTCCACCATCTTGTGAAACCCTCTTCTTTCTTCGCTGTTGCACAGCCAGCTAAGTGCCTTTTTTTCTTTCCTTCGATTATCTGGTTTTTGTTGATAGTTGTGACTTGTAAAGGGCCTTGGGTCGCTTTGGAGGGGATCGCAGTGTTTGCGCTTTGTTTTTGACAGCATTCATTTTTCAGATTCCCCTCTTTTTCTAACCGCTGGAGTGCTTTCGCTCCATACACGGCCGGCCCACTTGCGGCGAGCGATGCTGCCTGCCAGGGGGCGCCCGCGCGTCTCGTTGCTCCCTCAGCCCAGTTACTTCAGAGCAGAGTCGAGAGAGAGAGAGATGAGTTCGCCCGAGCCTGTCCCATGTCCCCTGCTGCCAAACCTGAACGCTCTTCGTTGTCTGTATTGCCCCCTTTTTATGCTAATTCCATTCCCTCTGGGGTCCGTATCAAGGGAGTCTTCCCTCATAAAACGCCTTAGGTGAAATAGTGCACTTGTTAGCTTGGAGCGCGCTGGGTAGTGGCCAGGCTGTGTCAATCTGTCTGACGGCCTGCGCGCTCAAATGGTGTGTACCACCCATAGCGGTTTTGCCTGCGCCAAAAGCCTGCAGCTCTTTGATCTGCCCAAAAATTGATCCATGTTCGGCCGGTTCACATTATAGTTGAAGGGTTCCACCATTAGTGTTTTGTGATGTCATTTCTACATGCTGTCTGTTGTATTAGGAGTGTTAACCCTTGCCTACCTAGTAGCCTTGTAAAATGGAGCTGGGGAGTTACTATGAGGAGGAGGAGGCTCCACAGTACCTCCCACTGGATGACAACTTTTTTGAGGTTGTTGATAGCTCTATCCTCAGGTGTGTTAATGAGGTGGTAGCCCCTATGGAAGAGTGCCTGACTAGCTGCATTGTAGTGGAGTTCGCTAGGTTGGCTTAGGCCCACATGGGTGCAGCTTCCCCCGCACCAGCTCCCTTATCAGAGGAGGGTGCCCCACCGCCCAAGAAGGTATGTAGGGAGGGACGCGCGGAGGGGCCGCAAGGGGTGGACAAGGATGCCTTCGAGCGCCTTGAAGAGTACCTTCTTGGCCAAGTTTGTGCCGCCCTCTTCTGCCCCTCCCCTGCCACCGGAGCCCGCAATGTCTACGGCACCTCCTTCCCGTTCTCAAGATGGAGGGTTCCCCTACAGACACCGACGACGATGAGGGGTCTTCGAATTTTTGGCGTTCAGCTAGTTCCGTGGGCACTTTGCCTCAGGATGCCTCACGTATGCTGGATCCGTATGAAATTATCCATCCACCCTCTGCAGCCTGGGCACCTGGAGACAAGGTGGCCAAGTTTGTGGTTGGACGCCTCCGCAAGCCTCTGGAGAAGGAAGCTCGAGGATGCCTCAGGGCAAAATGTCTGAGTCCCACGTTAGAAGGGAAAGTGGGCATTACCCCTGAACTGGACTCAAAAATGGCTACTTTCCTTGCGAAGTATATAAAAGACCCCCGCAAGGGAATAGACCGATCCTGGCCCTTCTGCCAGGAAAAGCTCTTGGACGCCATTGGCCCAATGACAAAGATCTTGGACATGGCAGAAGAGGCAAAGGTGACAGGTTCTTTCATCTCCCCCGACGTACTGTCCAATTGGGCGCAGAGGGCAATAGCACTTATGTGGAATGCCAACTGCGCCCTGTTGACAGAACGCCAACGCTCTTTGCTCATTAGGCTCGACCCAAAATTGGGCGACTTGGCATCCTCCGTAGCAGGAGCTGTGGCCCAAGGGGGCCTGTTTGGGGACCCCTTTGCGAAAGAATTGGGTACATTTGTTGCCACCTTTACCTCATTAGATAAGGCCCAATCTAATATTAAAAGAGTTTTCCAGACTCGTTTCTCCCAAGTGGCCGGTCACAGTAGGGGCCGTGCGACCGGCCGCAGTGGTCAACAGACCAGTAATAGGGGACAAGGCTCTGGGTGAGGGCAGTACAGCACCTCAGTCAATTTCAACAACTTTTACCCCACCAGGGGTTAGCGCTTTCGAGGCCGCGGCGGTTTCAAGAATAACACCAGCGGTGGTCAGTCAGGAGGTGAGTGTCATCCCTTTTGAGCAAGTGTGTATTTGGGGTCGCTTAGCGGATTTTCAGGACGCTTGGTCGCTTCTCACAGCAGATGCCTGGGTCCCACAGACCGTAAGGGGGTTTCATATAGAGTTTTACGACCAGCCACTGCAGGCCGAGCGTCCAAATCCCATTTCTTTCTCCATCCCCGCTGCCCAGCTGATCGACAAGGAGGTGTCTGCTCTGCTCAAGAAAGGGGCCATCTTTTGATCACTCTGCACCCCAACAGTTTCCTCAGCAACGTGTTTCTGGTGGAAAAGACAGACGGGGGCGGTGGCTGGTGATCAACCTCAAGGAGTTTAATGGGTGGTTGATCTACCGACATTTCAGGATGGAAGGAATCCATCTTCTGCAGGATGTTCTCTTACCACAGGATTGGATGGTCAGGCTGGACCTCAAGGATGCGTACCTGGTAGTTCCGGTCCATCTTCCTCACCGACGTTTTCCTCAATTTCTTTGGCAGGGTCAGGTATACAAGTTCACCGCCCTTCCATTCGGACTTTCTTCAGCACCATGGTGTTTCACAAAGGTGCTACACCCGGTGGTCGAATTTCTGAGAGGTCAAGGAATAAGGATGATTGTGTAGCTAAACAACATCCTTCTCATGGCGCAGTGCCCCCAGAAGTTGATATCCCAGATGCAGCAGACAGTATCCCTTTTGGAGAGCTTGGGGTTTGTCATCAACAAGGACAAATTGATCCTCTCTCCGACTCAAAGTCTGGTCTTTCTCGGCTTCATCTTGGATTCTGTGAATTCTTCATTGAGTCTACCTTCTCGCAAGATGGCCAAAATCCATCACACCTTAAGACAAACCATTTCAAGGCCACAGACTTAATTCTGTCAGTTCGCTTGGGTGGTAGGTCTCCTTTCCTCTTCCATCCAGGCGATCTTCCCAGGCCCTCTTCATTATCCGGCTTTGCAGCGCCTGAAAGCGCATCACCTCAGGAAGGGGCTGTCGTACAACCAGTCAGTTCCCCTGTCGGAGGACGCCGGAGACGAGATGTCATGGTGGTTGACACACATGGAGGCCTGGAATGATCGGGCAATCTTCGATCGACCCCAGATTTGGTAACAGAATTGGCGCCAGCAGGTCCGGTTGGGGTGCCCGTTGCGGAGAGTTCTCCACTGGCGGCGTTTAGTCGTTAGACGAACAGAAGTTGCACATCAATTGCTTAGAACTTCTAGCGGCATCATTTGTCGTCCGCTGTTGGACCAGACACCAAGCAAGCATGTGTGTGCTGTTGAAAATGGACAACGTCTCAGCGGGTGGTCCCCATTCCCATGCCTTGGCAGACCTAGCAAAAGAGTTTTGGGAGTATTGCTTGGCACACCAAGTCTCGGTAACGGCGGAGTATCCCCCCGGCCAGGCCAATTAGGTGGCAGATTGGCACTCCAGACATCTAAAAGATTCCAGCCTGTGGAAGCTGGATGCTCTGGTCTTCAAATGGTTGAACAGCCTCTGGGGTCAGTTCTCAGTGGACCTGTTTGCATCCCATCTGGATCATCAGCTTCCGCGCTTTTTCAGCTGGAGGCCCAACACTCTAGCGGAGGACACAGACGCGTTTCTCCAGGACTGGAGTCGGGAGAGGGGTTACGCCTTCCCACCATTTGCGATGGTGGTATGAACGGCGGCCTGGATCCGTCTTCTGAAGGCAGATGTGGTGGTGGCGACACCATGTTGGAAGTCTCAAGGCTGGTTTCCAGTTCTTCTGTAACTTTCTTGGGATTTTCCAATCCTACTCCCCCAGCTCCCTCATCTTCTTCTGAATCCGGGCCGGGAGCGTCACCACCTCATTCTCCCAGGATTTCACCGCCTCATGCCATGGAGGCTTTCAGGAGACACTGGTCGCTCCCGGGCCTTTCGGGCCTGGGCAGACAGTACATCTAATCACTATCGGTCCGCGTTGACTAAGTGGATGCATTGGTGTCTTCGCCGGGATCTGGATCCTGTGGTCACAGGCGTTGTTCCTGTGTTGAATTTTCTGGCAGGATTAGCTACGGATGGCCTGCCTTACAGATCTATCAATGCGATAAGATCGGCGATCTCTGCAGCTCATTGTCCGGTGGACGGCGCCCCGATTGGGAACATCCGTTCGTCTGTGGGATCTTGCAAGGGATCTGTTTGTTTTTCCCCCAGAGCCTCTTTATTTGGTCCTTTGGGGCATCAATTTAGTCTTAAACCTCTTCTTGTCCTGGCAGCCTAATAAACATATTTCTCTGAAGGAACTTTCAGCTAAATTGGCCATGCTTTTGTGCTTAGTGTCCTGTTGCAGGGTTTCGGACGTCCGAGCTTTAGACATTACTGCGATGGTATTCTCCCCAGAAGGGGTTACGTTTACTCTGGGTTGTCGCACCAAGTCAGATTCCAGGACAATCTCTTACCCGGCCTTTGCGGATGTGCCCAAACTATGGGCCTCATTATGATGGAGGATTTTCCACCTCCTCCGGGCCTGGGGAAGCCACCTCCGGCCCGGAGGAGGCGGAAAATCCTCTGCGGACTCACCAAAGACCCACCGCCGCAGTACGATGGCTGGTGGGTCTTGGCTTTTCCGCTGTGGAAAAGCATGTGTACTTTTGATTTTGGGGGCCCGTTGCGGGCCCCCAGGGTGTTGGCGGGTGGGGGGTGCACATGGGGGGTACCTATGGTACCCCCCAGCATTTACTTGCACAAAGCGGCAGGCACCGCGCGGTGCCTGCCGCTTTGTGCATGTAAATGTTAAACATGCACTTTTAACATTGCGGCGGGTGCTGCTTGAAGCAGCACCCGCCGCAATGTTAAATATCCAGGATGTGACCGCCAGGGTGGCGGTCACATCCTAATCGCACGTGAGGGAACGCCGCAGCCCATGCGGACGTTCCCTCATCCTCTGGGGGTCCGTCCGCGATCCTAATGAGGCCCTAAGTGTGGTAAACTGTCTGAAATCCTATGAGGAAATGACGCTTGACTTTCGCCCTCCGGCCGAATGGCAACTCCTTATTGCCTTACAGAAACTGCATCATGCTGTCTCTTCCCCCACGATAGCCAGGTCGGTGAGATGGGTCATGCAAGGCAGGTATTGATACTAAGCTGTTTGGAGCACATTCGGCTAGGGGCACGATGGCCTCGAAGGCTTTTTCTTTAGGAACTCGGTTAGAGGACCTTATGCATGCGGCAGGTTGCTCAGTTGGTGGTAAGTAAGCTTTGAACTAGCATAATCGGAGCCTCCGGTCCTGACATAGAATCGAAATTTGCCTAGCTTAGTAACGGTAAGCACAATTGGTGCAAACCCACCCGTACTTACGTAAGTAAATTGGTTTAATGTTTTCTGATACAGAACTTGTTGCCCGCATAGTAAAGTTTATTCAGAGATGTGGTGTTGTTTTTTAGAGACGTGATCTGGAATAATCTCACGGGTTTCTCTTATATTGCAGGACACGATGGAGCCAAGCAGGACCAATAACATTAAGGCGTGACTTGCGCGAGGAAAGAGGAGGGTTTCACAAGATGGTGAAGCTTTCTAGGAGTCATGAACAATGTGGAAGTACTCTGTTACTGTGTTATCCCTGAGACTTATGGGAGTTTATGGAATGAATTTACTCGTTTTTTGTGTGAACAACTTATGTTTTTCTCTCTGGTTGTAAGAAAAAGTTATTTTTTATTGCTTTTCTGGCTGCTGTGTTTTTTACATAAGAGTAAAAGCAAAGGAAGAAAAGCATAATTCTCGCCTCTGTGTCCTTAATAGAATTGAAACTTACCGTGGGGCCCGGCTTTGTGACATGCTCTGTTTAAGAGCATCCTCCGTTGTTTCGCCTGTAGACACAATGTTTGTGAGCACAAAGCCCCATCTCTGGTTGTCTGGGTTTGGCGTGGTTGGCATGCGTGGCCATGGGGGGCAGCTACTCGCCTTTCCACTTCTGCCAGCGGCCCCGGTACTTCCTGAAGAGGAAGAATAACTCCTCGCCAGGGCCGCCCTATATTGCCTGTGTGCCTTGGCCAGCCTTCTTGGAAACGTTTGGGCATTGTGGTTGGCGCCGTATGGTCAGCACCGTATCCATGAGCACCAATCCCCACCTCTGAGTGTATGAGGAGGAGCAGGGTCAGTATGGCTGGCATGCATGTGCATGGGAGCAGCCACTCGTGTTTCCTTTGGTGGCCCCCAAACAGCGAGGTGCATCTCCTGGTCGCGTGCCTCCATAGGCTGCCTGCATGCCTGCATGCATGTGCTTGGGGGCACCAGCTTGAGTTCCCTTTGTGGTGGCATCATTGTGTCTCAATATTACCTGGACAACAATACTCACTTCCAGATGGGGGACTTACCAAGATTTTGGGTAGGGGTGTGCGCCCTGATTTACTAGCACCGGATATTTTGTCATATCTCCTGAGCCATGAGGGCAAATTATGAAAATGGAGGTGTGGCAAACAGTTTAAAGTTATGGAAATGTGCCTTCCATGGGTCGGACCGCTGGCCGAGGCAGCCGCCATCTTTAAAAAAAAAGTATGGATGAGCGCGGTGAGCGGCTGATTAAGTCGGTTTCACAGGCAGTGAATGCCTGTGTTGTTTCGCCTCAGTATACATATAAAATAAAAATAAAAATCACACACTTCCTTTCTGGCATGTGAAATTCTGGCATAAGTCTGCAAGTGCTTACACCAGCCCAAAACAGCTATGCGTGGCTGGGTTCAGCAAGGTGCAGGCTGGAAAACGGTTTTCAGGGGGGTGCAGGGGTATGTTTGATGAACTTTTTTACTTATATTTCGGACTACCTCACACAGAAGGCACCAAGGGCAAGAGGATGAACTCCACAATGGTCGGTCCATGCTAAGGGGAGACAGCCAGAGGGAGTGGTAGTCAATTAAAATGCTGTTTGACTTTACAGCATGATATGTCAGTTCTTTTGCTTTAAGCTAATACCGATCACTATGGGTATGCAGCTAGTTTGGAATAAATGTGATTTATTGAACTGGGCTGCATGTTTGGAAAGAAGGTGATTTATCATAGCAGGACTGTCAGCCTAACTTAACATTAGATGCTACTGGGAACGTGAGATTTTTGATCATTTATCAGATCACCCTAACTCCTATCTCACTTAAGTCTTTTGGATCGATTGTTGACTGTCATTGAGTAAAAGGCAAACCCTACATAGGTCAAACCAGCCCCAAAACTGACACAACTCTAAAGAATCACTTACTACGGATAAGTTTAAAGATTTATTATAAAGCCAAAATTAGTTGCAGGTACAAACATCTCAATATAAGATTCAAAAGATACACAGGCAGTAAGATGAACATAAACTCTCTGAGAGATCTTAATCAACAGAAGAAAACTACCAAAAACAATTCAAAAATCAGTAAGTTAAATATCATCGACACAAGATGAAGTTTGAGCGTCATTTACAGAAAAGAAACAAATCAGGTTAGTCTGTCCCTACCCTGAACTAAGTGACATCCCTACTTAGCAGAGTCTTATCCTAAAAAGGTGTCAGCCGTGGTGACTTCTAAAGAAGATCACACACTTCTCTTAGTCTTAGATGAAACCCTATGCATAGCAGTCATGTCCTCTCTGCCTACCCATCCGCTCTCTTAGGGTCCTCAGGCCGTCTGCTCTGTCTCCTCCCCAGGGTGCTGTCCCTAATACAAAATCACAGTTTGGGTGGAACGCCCCTCTGAGACGCCCACCACGTACACAATTCACGTGGTCTCGATTCTGTTTTTTTCCCATAGTTTTGCTTCTTTGGGCCGTCTGTTAAAATTGACCTTGCTTCCCAGGCTCCGTCTCCAGCATGCTGGTACCCCCATGACATTCCAGTAGACTCCTCCGGACCCGAGCCTATCTCCTCGAACAGAGCTCTATTCATCAAGCTCTTTGATTGGTACCCCCCTCGCACCTGCAAACAGACAGTCCGAAGCAGGGCCCCAAATTCCAGGCTCCCCTTATCAGGCTAGGCCATAAAACTTCGACCAGCATTGGCAATTTATTTTAACGAGGCTCGACTTTAACTAACACGTGCAGATCAAAGAAGACACTTTATCTCTCCCGGCCTACTAAATTACGTGCAGTAGCCTGCACCCTGTGAACCCTTATTTCTTAACTTAAAATAATATGCTAACACACCACTCTCTGGTTATACAAAAACACTTCTATAAAAAATAGCCTTTAGCACATAAGCAAAATCATTGAATAATATTGAATCCATGTTACGTGAAAGATGCAATGGTACATTTCGTTCTTATACAGTGCCATGTGGTCTGCATGTTTCTTTATTTTACATTTTACATCCTTCTTCATTTAGCAGCTACATAACGTGGAACCTGATTAACACATCTAACATTTCTAAGCATTTCCACACATTTCTATATTAGCCCACACTCTATATGTGCTCTCTATATCTAACAAAGCAATTGTGAGTAAATGCGGATACATATTCTCATATCTCTAGTTACCTTAGCTAACTTTACGCAACTAGTTTGTAAATATGGCGTATTCATACATTTCATTCAAATTGCGCTCTCTCAGTTCCCCCCTTTGATGACCTCCAGGGGTCATCACTAGTATACCAATTTGAATGGGTTAAACAGAACTTGTTGCAAGGCTCCCTCTCTTGACCGTTTCCAGAGCCCTCAGACTCCTGTATTGATGATCTTGCATAGCAGCTAACCTCTGCTCCTGCTCTCTCATAGACCTTTGCAATCTGTTCGACCTATACCATTGGTACAGTCTCACTAAACCCCACAATATGATTATGCAAATCACAATTATGATGATAGGTTTCAGAATATACCAGACGAAACTCTTCCCGAGATTGGCAAACCAACCTCCAACTTTACCCATCCCATGACCTACTTTTTCCCAGACATTCACCCTTGTTAGGTCCTCAATCTCTGGGTGTATTTTGGTTATATTCTGTATTTCCTTCTCAAGAGGTTTTGAGTTGTCTGGAATGTAAGTGCAGCATTCCTGGACCTTCAAAGCCTTACAGACTCCGCCCTCTTTGGCTAACAGAACGTCTAAAGCAAGACGATTCTGAAGAACCATTGCCCTTATCGATTGCATCTCTCCTTCCACCAACATCAATGATCTTGCAGTACTTGCAGACAATCTGTCTACAACTGTAGCCAATCTCCTGATCTTGACATCATTAAGTATCAATCCTAAAAGAGGGAACATAGCGCCAAATACATCTCCCACTACCTCAGCATCGCCTACGTCTCTTCTCCCCCTTGCTGAAGCTTTTCCCTCTATGATCTCTAAATCCTTGGCATGATATATTTTGGGGAAGACAATTGCCAAATAACATGAACCGTACCAGTTGTCAGGTAGTTTCACGTAGGCATTTCTTCCACATACAAAATATACATTAGGAATCACTTGCATTCCCTTTAAGAAATCCTTTGTATAGTATTCTAATCTGAAAGCATGTTCACAACTGACTTCACCTACGAACACATTCTCATAGTAAGTTTTACTCCTGTGTAAACATAACTTTCCTTTCTGTGTTCGATCTAAAGCTATTGGACCATTACTACCCTTCCTTTTGGGTGCCTTCTCCTCCTCGGTCCAATCAGTTTTCCATTGTCCTGACATTTTCAAAATCTTTTGTCTTCTGTACCTGTCATCCACTTGCCCTATAAACTTCTTCTCAATCTCTGATACTTTGCAGTTAGATTGTTTCTGCGTGCATATGAAGTATCCAGTGTATCCCAAGGAAGGAAGAATTTTGCCAATCTATCTTCCTTCTTGTAATAGTCCCATTTATTCATCTGTTTATAGTTCGGGACCTCTGGTAATACTGAATCATAATTCGAGAAATAATACTCAAACCCATCTCGTCCATAAAATATACTAAGCAATAGACTACATGTAATACCATAAGTCAATGGAAGGTGATGATATCGAATGCCTTCATCTACAGAAGCCGGCAATTGCATGCAGACATAGCAATCCTTGGCCTCCATGACGTCAATGTATTCATATAACAGTTTGGCATAAGCGTTTGTTTTAAAATTTCCCTGCGACTCATCTACGTGTAACCTACGGGCCTCTGCTGCCAGCAACGCTTTCTCCTGAATTGCATTGTCCTCCTCCTTTTTACCAGCAACAGCAGGTCTCGATGTTGCTACAGGCTTTGCATCTGTTGCCTTTGTTATACTTGCATGTCCCACTATGTATGATACAGTAACTACTATGACTATAAGGGAAATCACTACTGCTATAAGTGTGCCTACTATGCATTTTGCCTTGCGGTTCGATCTACCGGCCTCCATGATATCAAACAGTGTAGTTTCTTTCTGAAAAGTCTCTTTTGATTTCTTCACTCTGCTTTCATTCTGCTTTCTCAGTCTGTTAACCACACTTTGGAAGCTGATATAGTATTTTTGCAATTCAGTCTCTTTAATTTCAACAACAGACAACCCTAGCCCTTCTCCGTCCACTAAATGAAATGTCCCTAATTTTCTTCTTCTTCCACTAGGCGCTAGGTTATCCTCTCTCTCTGGTTTATTTACAAAGTCTTTTAGGAATCTACGATGATTCTGGTTCCAGCGGCTCTAATAGCATATTCCAGCAATTCTAAACGAAGGATGGTTTCTTCGTGCTCTGGTACTGGGTGACCCAAGGTTGGAAATTCTAATCTGTTCAGCACCAGGTCTTTGATCCTGCTTAAATACAGAGGGACGGGGAGAGTGAGCGTTACCAACCCTTCGGTCTCAATTCCAGGTGTCAACAGTCTTACTTCCACCGTTACGATTGGATCAAGGTTGGTCACCTGTACTTCCCTCACCCTCCCGGATCTCTGTCCCCAAGACATCTGCCGCCAAGTAGGTCCACTCAGGAATGGCGTATCTTCTGCAGGGCACACGTACCCTCCTTGATCTTCTTGGACCCTCGGAGTCTGAGTCCACTGCACCTTCGTCTAGGTCTGAGTCTTCAGAAATTGGAACAAGAGTTCTCTCTGGATTTGCTCTCAGGCTTAGCCTTCTCCTTCTTTCCGGCCAGCTAGCCTCTCCACTCCTTGTTCTCCTGCTCCTTGTTCTTGCACTCGACTCTTGACCACTTGCAGCTTGATCAGTGTCTGATTCGTACTCCCAGCTACTTTCTCCTTCTGTGGCAACTTCAGTTTCGCTGGTGTATTGACCGTCCTCGGCCTGGTCAGACACACTCCCAGTTTCTTCTAGCACCTCTACAGCTTGACTGGTCTCCTCTGTGGATTCTCCGTTCTCAGCTGGACTTTCATCCAAGGGAGGAGCTGTTTCTTCCGGAGGTGCTGGAACTCTTCGGGTATGTGAGGCGTGGATCCAGTTGGGCAAGCCTCCACACTTCACTGCAGTGTTCGTCACCAGTATGATCTGGTAGGGCCCACGCCAGCGCACGTCTAAGCAATTCTTCCTGACGTGCTTCTTCACCACGACCCAGTCCCCAGGGCACAGGTCGTGGCACAAGTCTTGGGACAATGGAACTTCAGCGGCCTGCACCTGAAGAGACACAGAATGAATGGCGTCAGAGAGTCCCTTACAATAGTCCAGGATCAAATCATCTGTGATGTTCAACAGTGCTGTAGTTGGAACTGATGGCAGTCTCATAGCCCTCCCCATTAACACCTCGTGTGGAGAGAGACCTGTCCTTCTGTCTGGTGTGCTACGTATGCTCATAAGGACCAGTGGCAGTGCATCAGGCCAGCTCAAGGATGTCGATGAACAAACTTTGGCAACTCGGGACTTAATCGTGCTGTTGATCTGTTCCACAATTCCTGAAGCTTCTGGTCGATAACTACAGTGCAGCTTCTGGTCTATATTTAGGGCTGAGCAAAGCATCTTCACAATTTCGCTGTTGAAATGTGTTCCCCTATCTGATTCCAAAGAGGCCGGCACCCCGAAGCGCGGTATCAGTTCTCTAAGCAACAATTTTGCTACTGTGAGTGTGTCACACCTGCGTGTGGGGTAAGCCTCAACCCATCTGGAAAAAATGCAGACAACCACCAGGACGTATCTGAGGCGGTTACACCTTGGCATTTCAATAAAGTCTAATTGCATCCTATCGAATGGTCCCCCGGACCTCCCTATGTGACTCAATGTGACTGGTGTTCTCTTTCCTACATTCAGTTGTTGGCAGATCACGCAACGTTGACATACTGCTTCTGCCGCTACTCTAAACTTGGGGTTGTACCAGGTTTGCCTGAATACCCTCACCATAGCATCTCTACCTATGTGTGCTGGCCCATGTATTCTCCTTGCCATTGGACTAACTAGTTCGTTTGGTAACACTGCCCTCCCATCTGCGGAGACCCAAAAATCCATTTCACTCTTTGTACAACCTGCAGTTTCCCATGTCTTTTTCTCGAAGTCAGGTGCATTCTCTTGTATACATTTTAACTCGTCCCAAGTGTCTACAGTTTCCAACAACATGGTTAATTCGGTCCTTTCCTGAATCCCACTCACTTCCACCTCTGTAAAGGAATATCCTTGTTCTGCACAGTAGCGTGCAACCTCGTCGGCATACCTATTGCCTTGTGACACAAAATCGGTATTTTTAGTGTGAGCTGTGCATTTTACAACGGCAATGGCTGCCGGACCTTGCAGTGCTTCCAACAACAGTCGAAAAAATTCCCCATTTCGAATAGGTGAACCTGAAGAGGTCATGTAACCTCTTTGAGACCATAACTGCCCATAGTCATGAACTACCCCGAAACCATACTGGCTATCGGTGTAAATGGTGACTCGAATTTTGTTACCTGCTAAACAGGCGCGTGTCAATGCAATGATTTCAGCTACCTGAGCGGAGTGTACTCCTTCCAGGCAAGCGGCTTCCACAACTCCGGTAATGGTGCAAATGGCATAAGCTGCTCTCAGCTGACCAATATCGTCTCTTACGCATGAGCCATCAACAAAGAATATTTCATCAGGGTCAGTCAAGGGCTCATCCACGATATCTGGTCTTGGTTTGGTACATAGTTCAGTCACATCAAGGCAGTCATGATCTGTACATACATCATCATCAATGTCATTTGGAAGTGGCATCAAAGTGGCAGGATTCAAAACAGAGCATCTCTTGAGGGTCACGTTCTCGGCAGCCAGAATGACTTGCTCATAGCGCGTGAGCCTGCTATTGGTCAGATGCTGTGTCTTGGTCCTGGTCATTAACAGTTCTACAGAATGAGGCACATACACCACTAACTGGTGTCCCATTACAATGTTCTCGCAACGCTCAATGCTGACACCCGTTGCAGCAACGGATTTGAGACATCCGGGCAACGCTGCGGCTACTGGATCTAAAGTAGCCGAGAAGTATGCAACTGGTCTATGGGCATTTCCATGGATTTGGACCAAAACTGACAATGCAAAACCTTCTCTTTCACAGCAGTACAGTAAGAATGGTTTCTCGTAATCCGGCATTCCTAGAGCAGGGGCACGACATAAGTCCTCCCTCAACTGCAAGAATGCCATCAAACAATCCTTGTCCCATGGTACCGGATCACTCACCTCCTTGTGTGTCAGCTTTTGTAAAGGTTTTGCCTTCAGTGAAAAGTTAGCTATCCACTGCCGGCAATAACCAACCATTCCTAAAAACATCCTGACTTCTCTCTGTGTCGTGGGCGAATTCATTTTCATGATCGCCTCTATCCTATCTGGTGACACCTTTCGTTTTCCCTTTTCAATTCTGTGACCCAAGTACTGCACTTCTGTCAAACAGTACTGTAATTTGCTTGGAGACACCTTGTGTGCGTTCTCAGCCAAGTGATTCAGTAAGGTGATGGTGTCTAATTTGCAAGCTTCCTCAGTTTCTGACGCCACAAGCAGGTCGTCTATGTACTGGACCAGAACCGAGTTCCGTGGCAGTACTAGACTTTCAAGATTTTTCTTCAACAGCTGGTTAAAAATCGATGGGCTCTCTGTATACCCCTGTGGGATACGACACCATGTTAAAACGCGATTTTCCAGCTTAAAAGCGAAAAGATATTGGCTCTCCTCATCTAAGGGGATTGAAAAGAAGACTTGGCAAAGGTCTATCACCGTGAACCACTCAGCTTGGAATGGTATCTGAAACAATATCACTGATGGATTCGGTACCAATGGACAACACGAAACAACTATGTTATTAATCTTTCGAAGGTCCTGCACTATTCTGTACTTCCCACTAGGCTTCTGCAAACCCATAATCGGGGAGTTACATGGGCTTCCCACGATTTCCTTCAGTATTCCCTGCTTAATCATGGATTCGATCACAGGCTTTATTCCTGCAATCGTCTCTGGGGTCAACTTATATTGGGGTGTTCTTGGATACTCAGCATTTGGTTTTACCATGATCTTCACTGGCTCTACCCCTTTGATCAGTCCTATTTCTTCCCCGGTGAAATCCCACACTTCAGATGACACCGCACCTCTTAAGTCCCATGGAAGCTCTTCCACCGTCAAGGTGGGATACAGCTCCACGCACACCCTTGAATTTGCAACTTTGAAATCAGCGTCATCATCGTTAGTCAGTACCTCCACTCCCTGGGGGGTGCAGTATATTGTACAATTTAGTTTGCATAACAAGTCTCTTCCTAACAGACACACAGGGCTGGAGTCACAGACCACAAACTGATGCTCATCACTGTATTTCCCTATTTTCACTGATACTGGCTCCGTCAAAGAACTGGTTATTCTTCTGATTGCTACTCCCACCACTTGAATGGTTTCCCCTGACATGGGCAGGTCCGGGACCACTGCGGATCTTATAGTGGATCGAGTGGCTCCTGTGTCTACTAAGAAGGTTGTAGGACACCCTGCCACTTCGGCCTCCACGTATGGTCCCCTCTGGTCCACCTCTAAAACTGCCCCGAGGGTACAATCTTCCTCTCTATTCACTCACTGTCCCGTAAGGGGATCAACGTAATAGCATTCTTCTCCTCCTACGAAAAGTGGCATTTGTCTATAGGTCTTTCCCCCTGTCGAAATTCTGGGTGGTTGAGGGAACTGAGCTTGAGGGGTCGGGGTCCCTCCTTTGACCATCTTTCCCTTGGGTATCGTTGTCCCCTTCGTCAGACTGCTCTGGACTTCTTCCTCCTCTGGTTCTAGTTCTCCAGTCTCAATATTATAGGGGCACTCGCGTTTCCAATGCCCCACCTCGTTACACTGGTGACATCTGGTCGTCTTTTTCAACGTCGCAACATCTACCCTAGGTCTCTGTTTTTCCTCATCGTCTTTATTCTGATTATTTTGCTTCCTTCCTAATGTCCCTGTTCCCTGTTGCCGCTGTCCACCCTTTCCAGCCGACTGCATCTGCACCATCATCAGTTTCTCCTTAAGTTTCTTTGCTTTGGAGTCTATCTCATCGCTGCAGTACCTTGCATATCTCAGAATTTCATCTAATGGTTTGTTTTGCCAACAAATTAAATACTGTTGAATCATCAAACTAATATCAGGTCTCAATCCCAGAACGAACTTTGACACAAACTGTCCTATGTCTTTAGGATCTATTACATCCAACCCACTGTACTGTTTGAACGCTTTCAGCAATCTCTCATAATACTCATGGACAGTCTCTTTAGGTTCTTGGGTGGTCCGATCTATCTTAACCCAGTCTATGTCCTGCAACGGCACCTTATCCTTCAGCCATGCCATTACCCTTTCGTACTTTTCCATGACTTTTTCTGATGGTCCGTTTGTCTGGGCATCCCTATCCGGTTCAGATGTTGGCCATTCGACGCTAACCTTACATGCTGTCCACAAGTCCCCTGGCTCTACAATGTCAAACAGGGTGTTCAGGTCTACCCACAGTACCCTGGATATCTTTACGAACCTCTCTACCTGCTTATACCACTCCACAGGGTTCTCCCTCAGCTTAGGAAAAGAGTTGGTAAATGCCGCTAAGTCCCCTCTACTCCAGGGCGCATGCACATAGTTTCCATTCGCAATTTCTCGCAAAGGGTATGCTTCCATTCTCTGTGGCCCTCCCTCTGGGGACATCCCAATTGTGCTCCTTCTGACGGTCCCTCTCTTGGACCATCTTTCCTCCCATTTATCCAAATCTCTCCACGTTCTTATACCCATGATCAGTTCTTTTATGTGTGTTTTCAACCCGATCGTTCTCCTTTTGTCTAAATCCTGATCTGTGCAATGCAGCCTATGGTTACCCTGTGGTGCTTTAGTCCTTGATAGGTCTACCGTGTATCTGTCTGCCAATTCAGATAGTCTTTCATGTACTGCCCTCGCTTTCCGAGTAACATCCTTTGCTATAAACAGTACCTCATCTTGTTCGTACAGGTGGATCCTCTCCATTGGCAATGTGCCGTCTATTATTTCATCTAAGTCCGATTTTAGACTGGTTACATCGAGTCTCCTTGCTTTTACCTCGGCTCCTAGTACCTCATTCTTAGATGGTCCATTTACATTCCTCCCGTCCCAACTCCGAGTCCTACGCCTAGGCTCAGGTGAGTTATGAGGAGTCCTCCCTTGTTCCCATCTTTCTAAATCCCATGCTCTTCCATCTTCCCTCAGTGGGTGGTGAAACAGTGCTCTATTCCCCACCATCCCATTCAGTCTCTTCGGTTCAGCCTCTCTAGACATACGATAAGATCCTCCACTATTCTCTAAGCCTTCGCAATTCCCTTGCTGTCTAGTGTCACTCAGTACATGATAAGGTCCCTCACAGCTCTCCATGTTCCCGCGATCCCGTCCGTGATCACTGGATGCATGGTGAGACCCTTCGCGACTCTCCATATTCCCGCGACTCCAATGTTGTACATTTTCGCCAGGTGTGTGGTGAGTGCACCTGAAGCTGTCCCTGTATTCCTGCGTTCTTCAATCTCCCTCACTGAGAATGGGGCGAGGCACCCCTCCACATCCTGCATTCCTATACTCATGCTCCTGTCTACTTCCACTCCCGATGTGGCGAGTGTCTCCTTTACCGTCCTGACTTTTCCCGTCCCACTCTGGACCGCTTTCGCCAGCTCCGCATTAAGACAGGGTTCCGTTCTCTCGGCTTCCCCATTCCGCTTCCACTCCTAACCTGTTGTTTTGAGTTTCTACGGCCGCATCCCATTCTTTCAAGTACTCCCTTAACTCCCTAAAGGATTTCGGCCGTGGTCCTCTCAGATCCATCTGCCCTCTCTGACCCCCTTGATCTATTATGGGATCCACTACCGAATCCAATGGTGTGCTCCGACCTCTTGCTCCCAACAACTGCCTTTGTGAATTAATCGTATTGTTCCTGCTTTCCATTTCTGCTCTTTCCCTGTCCAATCGTACCTGTTCTTCCTCTCGTGCTCTTTCTGGGTTGTAGATCGACACTACAGGACCTATGGTAACCGGTACTTGAAGAGCGCCCGGCAGTTGGTACGACCTTGCACACTCTGTTTCCGGCACCTTTTGTACAACAAACCTTCCGACTACTCTCTGCACTGGACTAGGTTGAGGTATTTCCTCGCCTTTGTTGGGTTCCCAATCTGTTACAGGGAGCGGTCTATGTTCCCCTTTACCAGTCCTGTCCCCCTTTTGGAGCTCGGGACGTTCAACCTCTCTATTGTACGGAGGTGGTCTGTCCATCAATAACCTATTTATCAGGCTGTCATCTGTCTCGCTCTCATCGTCCTCCACTAGGGGTTTCTTTTCTCCTGTGACTTCTATCACTGGATACAGTTTGTCTGCTTTGATTCTCTGCACTCTCCACTTTTTAGCTTCTTCATCCCATTTGGCATCCTGCACTGCTCTTACCGATCGTTTCACTCTTTCTTGGCGCCTGTTCAAGCTCCGATCGTACGCCGCCCTGAACCTTGCATTAAGGGCTTCAAACTGTGTTGGTCTGGGTAGAGGTCTTGTCGCAAGCATTACTGCTTTCAGCTGGTTCAATGCTTCCAACCTAAACGTTCCGTATTTCGGAAACGTCAGTTCCTCATTTCCCTCTGTTATCTTGCTCCACTCAGAGATCCACAGTATAGTATGTAACCCAACATTCACAGCCATATAATGAGCTGGTGTACCCTCCGGCGGGGCCTCTTCCCCCTCATAAGAATTCCTTCTGTCTCTCTTAAAGATCGCCCTTACACATTTAAAACACTTCATGTTCAAAATCTACAATTTTCCTTAATTCTCTTCCTTTGTTTACTTCCTGATGACAATTCACCAATCCCAGCGCGGCTCTCGCTAACCGGCCTATCCCAGCGCGGCTCTACACCAACCGGCGTATCACAGCGCGGCTCGCGTCAACCAGCCTATCCCAGCGCGGCTCGCTCTGACGTCATTCGTCCCCTTTGCAGCAGTTCCCCTCCTCTCTCAGCTCGTCTCCCGGTCATGCATGCGTCCCATTGATACACCGAAAAATGATTACTTCCGACCAAGCGATCACTTTTCCTGACTGTACGTCCACTGTCTAACTGTAATTGTCACCTCAACCGACGAAACGTCTTCCGTCAGACGATCGCCTTAACTGATAGGTTACTTACACACCGTAAACGTCCGACCAGCGTCCGTTACTCATACACTCACTCTTACGTTCCCCCTATCACGGTCCTGCGGGCGATCAATGGTACCTCATGACCCCCTTCACAATGGTAGACAATTACTCTGGATGTCCGATACACCCGAACCACTTAAGCTCTACCCTGAACTTAAGATTTCCACCAGGTTGCGTGCGCTCACAACCGTCTCACAATCACACTACAGGCATTCAACTCCGCTTGACATTACAACACAGGTACAACACAAAACACCGCAATCTGACAACGCATGACCCTTATACTCACTTTCGACTGTTTCTGCTGCTTTTCTCTCTCGCACCGTCAGCACCTTCTTCGGCAGGTGGCTCTTCTTCTGGTCATCGATCACTAGGGGCCTTGGGGTAATCTTAACCTAATCTAGGTCGCCTTCCTCAAGAAGCCAACCATCCTCTGCTACCAACTGGGAACGTGAGATTTTTGATCATTTATCAGATCACCCTAACTCCTATCTCACTTAAGTCTTTTGGATCGATTGTTGACTGTCATTGAGTAAAAGGCAAACCCTACATAGGTCAAACCAGCCCCAAAACTGACACAACTCTAAAGAACCACTTACTACGGATAAGTTTAAAGATTTATTATAAAGCCAAAATTAGTTGCAGGTACAAACATCTCAATATAAGATTCAAAAGATACACAGGCAGTAAGATGAACATAAACTCTCTGAGAGATCTTAATCGACAGAAGAAAACTACCAAAACCAATTCAAAAATCAGTAAGTTAAATATCATCGACACAAGATGAAGTTTGAGCGTCATTTACAGAAAAGAAACAAATCAGGTTAGTCTGTCCCTACCCTGAACTAAGTGACATCCCTACTTAGCAGAGTCTTATCCTAAAAAGGTGTTAGCCGTGGTGACTTCTAAAGAAGATCACACACTTCTCTTAGTCTTAGATGAAACCCTATGCATAGCAGTCATGTCCTCTCTGCCTACCCATCCGCTCTCTTAGGGTCCTCAGGCCGTCTGCTCTGTCTCCACCCCAGGGTGCTGTCCCTAATACAAAATCACAGTATGGGTGGAACGCCCCTCTGAGACGCCCACCACGTACACAATTCACGTGGTCTCGATTCTGTTTTTTTTCCATAGTTTCGCTTCTTTGGGCCGTCTGTTAAAGTTGACCTTGCTTCCCAGGCTCCGTCTCCAGCATGCTGGTACCCCCATGACATTCCAGTAGACTCCTCCGGACCCGAGCCTATCTCCTCGAACAGAGCTCTATTCATCAAGCTCTTTGATTGGTACCCCCCTCGCACCTGCAAACAGACACTCCGAAGCAGGGCCCCAAATTCCAGGCTCCCCTTATCAGGCTAGGCCATAAAACTTCGACCAGCATTGGCAATTTATTTTAACGAGGCTCGACTTTAACTAACACGTGCAGATCAAAGAAGACACTTTTTCTCTCCCGGCCTACTAAATTACGTGCAGTAGCCTGCACCCTGTGAACCCTTATTTCTTAACTTAAAATAATATGCTAACACACCACTCTCTGGTTATACAAAAACACTTCTATAAAACATAGCCTTTAGCATATAAGCAAAATCATTGAATAATATTGAATCCATGTTACGTGAAAGATGCAATGGTACATTTCGTTCTTATACAGTGCCATGTGGTCTGCACGTTTCTTCATTTTACATTTTACATCCTTCTTCATTTAGCAGCTACATAACGTGGAACCTGATTAACACATCTAACATTTCTAAGCATTTCCACACATTTCTATATTAGCCCACACTCTATATGTGCTCTCTATATCTAACAAAGCAATCGTGAGTAAATGCGGATACATATTCTCATATCTCTAGTTACCTTAGCTAACTTTACGCAACTGGTTTGTAAATATGGCGTATTCATACATTTCATTCAAATTGCGCTCTCTCACTACTCAGGGATCATTATTGCAGGTAAGAAATGCACTTATAGTACTTAGAAAGTGCCTAAAGGGCAGCGTGATGTTGGAGCTGATGGTTATTGTAATATTGGGGTGTATAATTTAAGGTTTATCAAAGTGCTTTCTATTTAGAGCATATAAAGCGCCAATACTGTCGCGGGAGTGAAAGGATGCCCCTGCAACCTCAATTAAGCTGTCCAGGCTTCACTTTATGGATTGCAGCTGAGAAGGTATATGATTATTTAAAGGGGGGCCCAACTACAATGGCATTAGTTGGCAGCCTGTCACGTTGTGGTATTTATGGCAGTGGGTCGTCACAGTGGAGCCATGTATTAACCAGTCTCCTTTTCAGGCATGGATGAGCTGCGTTTATGATGACTGGAGGATCTGTGTAGTGTGTCACGGTGAACTAGAATGCACATGGTAAGGAAGTAGGTTACACACCAACGGGAGGGGACAGGTGGCGCTGACCTTCTATTACATGGTTGCCCACAAGAAGGAGTAAAATAGACAGGCGGGGGTATGTAGTGGTGATGGGGTCCCTTACCACCATCAAGGAAGTATGCACAGCAGGTGGGAGTATGGTATTAAGAACCTTTGTTCAGGAAATGGCAATAGACGTTTCAAGTAGGGTATGTGATTCACCACCTGTTGGTCAGGTAACATCTGTGTGGACTGAGAAAACAAGTATGATTTGATTACACGCTGCTTCATCTTACAGGTAGATATGGAAAACCATAGAGCACCATCCAGTCAATTGCACGCGATCTGGAGAGGCACAGTGCAGCTGGATAGGAGGAACTGCCTGATTAAGAGACCAATTTACACACCGGCAGATGCCTTAGCACCGAGCGTACATCAGGAATTGAGGTCAAGAATATGGTGGAAATGAAGACCCAAAGTGGTGTTAAATTGATCTCGCAACTTTCAGAAGTGCGTAAGCCCATTATGAAACACAGGTTTCTCTTGTTTCATGTCATGATAGGAGTTTGAAGAGTTTAAGCCAAAGTAACTTTCAGATGAGAGCAAGCCCATCATGAAAGCTGATGTTGACAAGTCATGCATTTTCCATGTCTCCATGATGGTGGATTAAAATACGTGTCAGAAGTGGTTGTTGTTGATGCAACCATTGACCCTGGTGACACATTCCCGTGCACATGATGGTAAAGCTGTCCTCTCTCGCTCACACCCGCGCTCGGAGTGATGGAGGCCCACGGTTCCCCGTCCTTGTTTTCCTCGGAGGCTAGCCGCGAGGGTGCCGAAGTATGGGCAAAGTTCATGGACATGGGGAAGGGAAATGGACTTGAGTGGGCAAGGAAGTTGTTGGAGATGCAGGAGACGCAGCAACAATCAGCAACACTCACCTTGACAGATGTTGAGGGGTTTCAACAACAGATTCTGGTCTTGAAGTCCAAAGTGTTTATCCTGCCAAAAAGAAGCGACCAGCAAGAGTGGCGGCTGCAGGAAAATTGAAGAAAGCCAAAAAAGGCATCAGCGAGCAAGCAGTAATGGAAGCTCCATAAACCTCACAAGAGGAGAGTGGACATAAGAGAGGCAGGAAGGACAATGAAGGACAAGACCCAGGTACTGGGAACAGTGGTAACCCTACAGGGGAAATGACATACAGACTAGTAGGCCGGCAGCGCAGCAGCACACCAACCAACCCACATGGGAGCTGGTTCCCAGACAAACCCCGGGAGCATCGGATCAGGGCCTGCAAGAAGGAATGGGTAAGATGATGGGAGCAATGAACAGCTTCATGGCCTCCGCAAAAGTGCCGGTTAGTTGGGGGCAGTGTCCTAGAATCAGTCAAGTGAGTGCGAGTCAAGTGTGGGTGCAGGGCAGCAGCCCTCCTCTGGAGGTTCGAGCCCAGTCCTTCTCTTTGGCAACAGGGGTTCAGGCACGAGTGTGGCAGATGTTACTGCAGGTGCGAATAGCAAAGCTGTTGCTGACGGGAAGATCATCCCTAGCATGGAGAATTCCTTTAGAATCCAGAGAGAGAATTTGTAACAGGGAGTTCGTTGACATTTTCTCACTACTTACGTTCACCAAGGAAGGGGCAGACATCACAGTTTTTAGTACGGATGTGGATAAGCATAAGCGGAGGAGAAAGGTTAAACCAGAGGCGACAATAGACCACAGGTTAGAGCTATTTGCCATATTATCCACAGTCATCATGGAGAAGTCCCCTGAGCAGGGTGATATAATAGGAATACAAGCATAATGGAGGCACGGGCTGGTTGAATGATGATGGAGCGTTCAGGCAAAAGATGGAGCAGGTGCCGGAGAAGTCTTGGGATTGTTGGGAGATTGAGCTCTGGGTGCAATACATGGGTAATGGCAAAGGCCAAATAGGCAGACCATATTATTTTAAACAGTTTAGGCAGTTCATTTGGGGAAGGGACCCGCAGAAGGGGAGGGACGGCTATCAGCAAAGGACCAATAACTCATGCAGGTTATACAACAATACAACAATGGGGCACGTACTTGGGGTGCCAAATGCAAATTTATCCACTCACACACCTGATCCAAGTGGGCTGGGTGGCACCCTGCAACCATTTGCAGAGGAGGCAAGACCGATTGGCCAAGAGGCGCAAACGCCGGTGCAAAGCAGCCTTACTTGTTCTCAGTTTAAACACTCCATTCTAGCACCATCTCCTATTTCATTTTCTACCTTGACACATTTTTAAAGAGTACCCTAGAACAGCAGAGTGGGAATTGTTGTTCAAGGGTTTTAGTGAGGGCTTTAGGATTCCATATTCTGGACCAGCAGTTATGAGCGAGTCCAAGAACCTACGCTGATCCATAGAAGCACCAGAGTTGGGCAGGGAAAAGTTGGAGAAGGAGTGACATATGGGGAGGATGGCTGGGCCTTTTCCCCAACCACACCTTCGACATTTTATTGTGTCTCCTCTGGGGATCATGCCCAAAAAAGAGCAGGGAAAGTACAGGATGACTCACAATCTCTCTTACTCCAGGGGATCGTCAGTAAATGACTACCTGGACAATGGAGTGTACTCCGTTTGATATTTTTCACCTAGTAGGCATGTGGATGTGCAGTGTCATGTTCCCAATTCAAAACGTTTGCATGCCTCCTGGAGTGGGCATTGAGGCAGAGCAACCCCCCAGGGAGCTCATTAAATTAACTAGCTGACTTCATGTTCATCGGTAAGGCAGGTTCCAGTGAGTGCAGCAAGACTCTCTGTGTATTTCAGCAACTTAGTCAGTCACTAGGGGTGCCCTTGGTTCCAGAGAAGACCCAAGGACCAACCGAATGTTTGACATTCTTGGGCATAAGTTCTACAGCAGGGATGTGCGGACTGCCAAAAGATAAGGTTGAGGCCCTTCAAAAATGACATCCTGCAGGTCCTGAGCAGGAACAAAGCAACGCTGGCCACAACTCCGAGCTTGCTGGGCAGGCTAATCTTTGCAGCTACGATCATACCAGCTGGGAGACTCTTTGCCAGGCGGCTGCTAGGGAGACAGTGAAAGTAGATAAAGCCCATCACTTGGTGCGCTTTAGTGGAGGGACTGAAATATGAACTGCACATGTGGCTGTCGTTTCTGTCTTATTGGCGTTAGGGATATTGTCAACATCGCTAAGTTAGTATGAGATCTGCTGCCATGGTGCCGCTTGTGCGCACGTTACTACATGACTTTATTTACTCAAGACTCTGTTTATGCATTTCACATGAGAACTGTCTGCTTTGTGCGTTCACTGCCTGCTCCTGGAGTTTAGTCTAAACACTGTGAGCAAGGTCGATAAATAATGCAAAACATGCTAAAACAGCTGTTGCTGCTAGAAACTCGTGCTTTGATATTATGGGAATGCATGTTTGGTTAACACACACTTGGAGAGGGACCTTTCCAGGGAAAAGAGACATGTGGTTCCTATGATGTAGATATACCATCTAGGTAACTAATGTATGCGGTCTGCTGACAAAGCCCAGAGGTGATCTATTATATAATAATACATCTTCTGACCAAGGGGGGGTGGTTAGGCCTTATATACCTTTATCCACTGTCTTTATAAAAATGACATTTCCCTTTATGATATATGGCCTTGCTGCAATGCTAACTGTGTTAGGTTTGTGCATTTTTCTGTTAGTTGAGACTCGTATACTGCGTTATAGAGCACAATAGTTGAAATAAACATTTTAAACTATATTTGTGTCTTAGACAGTTCTTATTACAATAGGTATGAGTGAGTCAGCGAAAGGGTGTGTTTTGTTTCCGCAATTCCAGGGAGATCCATGAGTGTTTTGTTCTGGGGTGTCTAATCATTTGCATCTTTGTGATTGTATAGGAGAGGGAATAAGACAGTGTAGCTAGTCAGTCCTGGGATTGTGGGTACTAAGATGGTAGGAAGGCATAGCCTCTATACACTAAGGTCCCGCATTCCTGCGCATAGTTCTGTGTATGTGCAGAATCCATAAAAAATTTCTGAATGAGTTCAATGGGGCTCTGTTGTAGCCCACATTGTGGTGCAGCAGTCACCAGCTTCAGCTGTTCACTGATGCATCTGGGAGAGAGGGTTTTGGTGCCATTCTGGACATAGAGTGGTGTGCAGAAAAATGGCGGAACGCATGGAAGAAACATGGGCTTACGAAAAACATCTCTGTTCTAGAAATGTTTTCAATTTTTTTGTCAATCCATCTATGGCACAAGTGCTAGCTAACAGAAGGATCACATTCTGGTCAGACAATATGGCTGTAGTGCAAGCCATTAACTGCCAATCTGGCAATTACCCACTCTTGGTGGGGCTGTTGAGGGAATTGGTGAGGGGGTGACTTTTGAGGAATATGGAATTTAGTGCCAGACATGTCCAAGGGGTGAAGAATGTGGCAGCTGATGCTGTTTCTCATTTTCAGTGGGCAATATTCCGGGCACATTACCCCAGGTAATGGAAGAGATCACACCCTTCAAGGCAGAATGGTGGCACATGGTACAGTGGAGCAAAGGATAATGGTCTTGGGAGAATTATAATTATCCCCTGGGACACGAGCCAGATACCAGGCATGTTACAGCATGTTTATGTCTGTGACCCATTCAAATCACACAAATGTTTTTTTAGGACACCTGGTGGCAATCGCCCACATTACAAAGCTGAAAGACAGACAAATCCAACTGCAGGTTTCCCTGTAAGGGCGGCACTAAAAGCATGGGCTAGGCAAGAAGGAGTGAAGTCAGCAGACAAGAGGGCACCTATTGATTTGAGCATGCTGAAGGGGTTGGTCAGGGCACTCCCAGTGATCTGTAGTTCACAGTACAAGGTGCTACTTTCCTCCACCACATTTCCCCTAGCCTTTTTTGGGGCCTTACAGACATCCGAGATAGTGGCACAGGCAAAGAATGACTCAGCCTGAGAAAGTTAGATCTGTCCTGTTGGTGTTTTCTGCACCAACTCAGTCAATCAATCAATCAATCAATCAATCAATCAATCAATCCTTCATTTGTAAAGCGCACTACATACCCGCGAGGGTCTCAAGGCGCTGGGGGGGGCGCTAATGATCGAACAGCCAGGTTTTGAGTATCCTTCTGAAGGTCAGCAGGTCTTAGGTCTGTCGTAGGCTCAGTGGGAGGGTGTTCCATGTCTTCGCGGCGAGGTGGGAGAATGATCTCCCACCAGTGGTTGTTCTTCGGATGCGTGGGACCATGGCGAGTGAGAGGTCGGCGGAGCGTAGCTGGCGGTTGGGGATGTAGAAGGAGAGCCATCAGTTGAGGTAGGCTGGCTGGTCTTGTGGAGTGCCTTGTGTGCGTGGGTGAGGAGCTTGAAGGATATCCTCCTGTTGACGGGGTTCCAGTGCAGGTTTCTCAGGTGGGGGGTGATGTGGCCAGGGCGTTGTACATCGAGGATCAGTTGTGCCAAGGCGTTTTGGATGCGTTGTAGTCGTTTGATGAGCTTGGCCGAGGCTCCCGCGTAGAGGGCGTTTCCGTAGTTGAGTCTGCTGCTGGTGAGAGCCTGGGTGACTGTCTTTCTTGTATCTTTCGGGATCCATCTGTAGATCTTGCGGAGCATGCGGAGGGTGTTGAAGCAGGAGGAGGAGGAGACGGCGTTGACTTGCTTGGTCATTGAGAGTGTTGAGTCGAGGATGATTCCCAGGCTCCATGGGTGTCGGGGCTGCCCCCCCCAGTTCGATTCTTTACAGCTCGTTCATCACAGCAGATTGCCACCATAGTCTTTACTTTTCGTCATGCTCCTGACAAATCAGAGTGAGACCCCCGCCAGTCTCCACAGTTGCTCAGGATTTCAACTGTCCCTTGAAGGATTAATGAGCGCTGTTGTGTCATCCGAGGTCCTGCCATAATGACTCCACGTGACCTGAGGGAATTGCTTTTTGGCTCCAATATCCACTATCTGGAGACATTCTAGTTCTTTAAAGATTAGGATCGCCCTGTAACTCCGCCAAGTCGTGGGGATGGCACTTCGCGAAAACCGAGGCCTCCCACCTGTGTTCCGCTCACATCTCCTTCAAGTACAACTCGCCCTTTCCATGGCATCCCCAATGCTCAGCAGGAAAATGCCTGTAACCACATCGGACAGGTGTACCCCATCTGGTGCAAAATTACCGCTTAGATGACTCCTGGGCAAGCTATGCTTAGGAAACCTAGTCGATGCTGCTTAGTACATTTCTGTAGGGACAGATTACATTTCCACCTCAGTATCTGACCCAGCAGTTTCTGGCTGGCTTGGATGCATTGAAGCCAGTTGGAATCCCACATCTTATATATTATGAGTATGAAAGAAGTGTCCTATAACCTGTCTTTATGCTTGGGTAGCTTTAAACAGAGCAGTCAGGCATATCCCCAGGGTCAATGTGTAAAGTATTGGAACAGCATCAACTTCGCAACACACTGCGTATTTGTTAGATTTGGGGGTCTCTATTTGGCACAGGGACCCATACCGATAGTGAGGGTAAGGGGCTACACTCCTAAAATAACCCCTGCTCACCCCCTTGGTAGCTTGGCTTAACACAAAACCACAAACAACATAAATCCACAATACTATACTTAAAATGGCAGTTTTAGCTTAGTTCTGTTCAGTTCTTAAAATGTGACACTTTGAGTCAATGTATTTTACGATGCGTTAGCGTTACACTTCCACAACAAAAGTGTTGCGGCAATGGAAATGTGGCAAAGTTCCGGTGCAAAGAAATAAAGATATGAAGATCTTCCAGATGCGGCACGCTTCTCCGATGATGCAAGAAGTCTCGATTCGGGTGTCAGCTGCGGCGGCGACACCCTTCTTACGCAATGCGATGACAACAGCTTCAGCTGCAACTCTCTTCTGGAACATTGCGAGACGCTTCTGCACAATGCGACAACTACAGCGGCGGCGCCCAAGATGTGTCGGCAGCAGCTCCGACAGCGGCATGCTTCTCCATGGATGGGAGGCACTTTTCTTGATGCGTGCAATACAACAGCTACAGCAGTGACATCCACGATGCGACGGCAGCAGCAACGGCACGCTTCCTCTTCGTTGCGGGAGTCTTCTCTCGATGCGGTGCAATACGACAGCTTCAGCGGCGACAGCCAAGATTTGATGGCATCAGCAGCGACACGCTTCCTCTTCATTGCGAGACGCTTCTCTCGATGCGGTGCAATACGACAGCTACAGCGGCGACATCCACGATGCGATGGCAGCAGCAGCAACACGCATCTTCCTCTTGAGTCGTGCTACCAGCTCCTTATGACACGCAGTCCCTCAGAAGGCCCAAAACAGCAGCAGGCACTTCGAAAGAACTCTGGGGAACTGGGGGTTGTCCCTGAGACTTCAGCAGGAGGCAAGCTCTGTTCCAAGCCCTTGGAGATCCTTAGAAGTTGATGAAAGTACACAAAGTCCTCTTCTCTTTGGCCGTCAGGCAACCACTGCAGGCCAATCCCCCAAGCAGCACTTCAGCTTAGGGATAGACTCTCCTCAGTTTCTTCTCGTTCCACTCCTCAGCAAAGATTTCCTCTTGTTTGTGCAAAAGTGATCTAATTTCTTGGGATCAGGGTCCCAATACTTATACCCCAAAATCCTTTGTCCTCTGAGGGCAGAGGGGCCTTTGCCCAGTCCAAAACAGTTTGTTTGCATGACTCCTTCTTTCCTTTCACAGTGCAGGGCAGAAACATCAGACGCCCCTCAGGAGGTGGAGCCAGCATTGAGGAAGAAAGGCACAGCCCTGGAGCACTCTGTTGACATGATTCCTTCTCTCCTTTCACAGTGCAGGGCAGGGACATCAGAAGCACCGCAGGGGGTGGAGCCAGCACTGTGGGGGCAGGCACAGTCATATTCAGGTCCCAGTGGCAACTCCTCCATCCCATCTAGATGCAGACCTCTCTATTCACCACCAGGCAGACTAATTCTGTCTCCTGGAATCCCCCAGCCCTGCCACTCAAACTCCAGACAAGGAATACACAACCTAGCAGAGGCAGGTCTGGATAGTTAGACAAAAAAATACCTACTTTCTAAAAGTGGTATTTTCAAACACAGAATGTTAAAACCAACTGCACTAAAATATGTATTTTATCATTCTGAGTTCAGGCATACTAAACTCAAATTTCTACCATTTTCCCTGAGTCAGTTAGGATTATAAGATGTAATAATCTAACTGCACATTCTGGCCTACGGAGAACAGGTAGCCTTGCAATAGTGAAAAACTAAAATGGCATTAATTCACTATTAGGACATGCCATACACATCAGGGCATGTCCTACCTTATACTTACATTGCACCCTGCCCTTGGGCCTACCATATGAAGAAAAGGGAAGATTTATGGACTGGCAAGTGGGTGCACTTGGCCAGTCAACATGGCAGTACCAGACTGCACACAGGCTCTGCAATGGCAGGACTTAGACACACTTTTACAGGCTGCTTCTGCGGGTGGCACAGCCAGTGCTGCAAGCCCACCGGCAGCATTTGGATTTACAAGCCCATGGCACACTCAGTGCACTGTACTAGGGTCTGACAAGTAAACCAAACAAGCCAGTCATGGAATTACTAATCCATACATCAAATTATAATAGGGAGAGCATATGCACTTTAGCACTGATCAGCAGTGGTAAAGTACCCAGATTCTTAAAACCAACAAAAACAGGTCAGACATACTACAGGAGTATGGCAAAAAGTTCAGGGATGACCCTGCAAAAAGGGCCAAGTCCAACAGCATGCTACAAAAATACTCCACACCGTATGTATAAAACACTGGTCTTTGTATCACACACAAAATCAAAAGAATATATACAATGAAATCAAAATGATCTGCATTTTGAATATATACTTTAGAGTTACATGCAATTGTTAAACGTTCTCATTAGCAGCAGAACTGCATATCTATATATGCTCTATTCATAGGTAATCAACAAACACGACATTCCCAATATCTCATACCCCAACATGTGCAAGGGTCAAGAAATTATGGGTCTTTGACTATGCCTCATGATGCATCCTTTCTGGTCACTGAACTACCAAAGCCAATGACACATTTTGCTCCTGCTGACGACACGCTGATTAGAATGTCGGATCCACCCAAAGCAGAAAGAAACAGATACTTAGTTTCGTCCATCCGAATCGGACGTCGAGAAGCCCCCCATAGACAAACGTTGCAGCCCAGGGAGGTTATGCGCTTCCAAATCTGGAGAAATACTCCCCATCAGGTGAAGGTTGAAGCTGCTGTAGAACCTGACAGCCAGCTGTAGGTACCCCCAAGGCACATTGATACCGCTCAGGCCCCGTCACAATGTTCTCCACAACAAAGTACCTTGTGGCATGGGTCCAGGTAGCTAGGGACCTCGGACAGAAGCTGCAATGTCATGCACTGTCTCCTCCTGATGGGGAGGTCAAAGACAGTCTCAGCTCCCAATTCAGGTCCCCCAACACCCCTTGGACACCACATGATCTGGAGTGCAAGCTAGCAAAGGTCCCCTGGTTGCAAGCACGGCCCCTTGGACTGTGCAAGCTTCCCCCACACTCCTCAGCTCCTCACCTCCCGGCACCTCAGGTGCGCTACTGATCTTTATGAGCACACTCTTCTGCCTAGTTTGATGAAGGTGCATGTAAGGACTGTCTGTTTCCATGGCACCTCTGCACAGTCCTTACAATCTTGTGGAAATGGGGAGATCATCAGTGTCCCTGGGATCTCCTGGGCGAGAGGCCAGCCTTACAATCATGTGGAAAGGGGAGATCATTTTTGTCCCCGGGATCTCGTGGACGGGAGGCGAGTCAACCAGCCGTTGGAAAGTACTTAAGACCCTGGGCTGGACTATGACAGTTGGCACCAGCTGCTGGCCAGCAATGTCCAGGCAAAATCCAACAAGTGATAGTCTCCTTCCTGGAGCAAGACAAGCTCTTGGCCACCACAAGTATGCGGGTAATCCGGTTAGAGTCCCTCCTGCCCTAATTATTTCACTTGTCGATGTCCTAGTTTCGTACCAGCGTACTATGGTTCCAAATTCAAAAGCGTCTCTAACTACTGAGGCCAGAGCCACAGTAGTTATACACAATAATGGCCTTTAAAGATGTAGGGGCATATTATCAAGGGGGTTTATCTCTGCTTTTTTGGCTTTAAAAGCCAAGAAAGCGGAGATAAAATTATCTCCCTATTACCTAGCTGTCGCTAACACCAGTTAGCGACAGCTAGTAGGAGATAGCGACCATCTTGGGCCCCACTTTGTATGTCAGTGATATTTATCACTAATGACATGCATAGTGGGCATGCCAAGATGTTAGCGATTGGAAACAGTCGCTAACATTGCTATCTCCTATTACCAACTTTTGGAGATATTCGCGCTAAGCGCAAATATCTCCAAAAGCTAACACCTGCCCTGAGCAGTTCTTAGCCATGTTATCCAATGGGAGGTGGATAACATGGCTAAGAGCATTAGCTCGGTAATGCATGAATATCGCGGACTTTTCAGCGATATTCATACATTGCGGCCGATTTTTATCGCATTTGCGATAAACCTTGGTAATACCAAGGTTTATTTGCGATAAAAATCGCAGCAGCTCTGCGGTAAATTTTTGTCTCTAACCAAGCAATAGCGATAATTATCGCCATTGCTTGGTAATATGCCCCGTAATCATTTCAAAAGGCCACTTTTAAAATGCACAGCCTATCTCTAAATTCTGTCCTTCTGCCATCCTACCCTGAGTGGTTAGATTACTATCTTTATTTTGGCCAAGACCCTGCCACTTGGAATGCAAGTACCAATTTCACCCCCATGTACCCGCTCCAGAGAGTCTCCTCAGAGTCAGAGGTCTGCAGTTTCCCTTGAGCCCCTAGTTTGTGGCATTCTATCAGGAATGCACAGATGTAGCTGACCCCCTAGCGCCCAGCTTTGAAGTGGGTACATGTCGACAGGCATACAAATCCCTGAGCATCGTAATGTCTACTTTCCCAAAGTTACATTTCCACACATGTAATGTTGAATCCACACACACTACAGCGAGAATTTACCATTTTGAACTCATCGATACCAAAAACTATACTGTTACTATTCTGCCCATGGGGAGTCCTGCTCAATAGCCTTCCCTACATTCCCCCATGCTAATCCAATGCAAGAAGCAGGCCCGGTCATACCAAACACACCAACCAGTGCCATTCACGGCCCTTGCATGTAATGCACATGTACACATGCCCTACCTGTTCCCGACACCACACCCTGTCACCAGTGAGAACGCCGTTATAGCAAGAGATATGCAGAACATTGGCATGTAGCTTCTTAAATGCCAAGCTGAGTAACAGTAACCCATGCACATAGGCCCCACTAGGACTACCTCAGAGGATGTCACAACCAGTGCTGCAGGTCCACAGTGGTGAATTCAAGTTACATGCACTGGGTATACGTGTTACCCCTAGACCAGGGGCTTACAGCTAACACAAATCAACAAATCATGTATACACCCCTCATAAGTACGTATATGAGAAGGCCCTGAATCGCAGTGTCAAATGAGCTGAAAGTCCTAGGGCTAGCACCTAGATCAGTAAAAAACTGGGAAGGAGAAAAGAAAAAATTCGAGGGAATGCATCCTAGAAAGGGCCATTTCCAACAGGCCCCTGTTTACATTTTATTTAATAAATGGAAGTGTATGGCATCTCTCAATGTTCGTAAAGTTAGTACAGTTTGCACAGAGCATGTTGGTGCACCTTAGATGATCATGAACAATATTGCGCTGAAAAAAAGAAAGCATAAGATGGAAGCCCTGTATAGCAAGAATGCTTCCAGGGATGAAGTGACTAATTCCTGTATTACCTTCTCGCATCAGGAAAAGCAGGCCGAGCCCAGAAACATGGACACCTTGCCAGAAGCTTCAGAAACTGTTCCAATCTCATTGATTGGAATTTTAAACTTTTATGATGCAGTTGAACTGATTGGCATTGCACTGCTGTCCAAGTATTAGAGACTGTGAATATTGTCTGAAACCTCTAATCAACACCAGATCTAACTAGACCCAGCTGGCATGCTTTCTGAGTGGTGAAGCTGCAAGCTATCTAACTCCAAGGTGTTTGCACTAATACCTATGGCTCTGCTGCTGCTGTCTTCTGAGCAGCAGGCTAGAGATTGAAAAGTATTCCAAGAAGCCTATTCTAGTTTATGCAAGAGGAAAACTGCCTGATAATCTGTTTTTGTGCAGGTGAGTCTTTTATAGTGATTAAACATATGGGCCAGCAATTTCCACTGCACCAAAATAAAAATCTTTGTAACTTTATGTGACCATTCATCTTGCAAAACCTGGTACACACTAGGCTCATCCCATTACGGTGAATGTTTTGGACCCATCTCTAGCCCTGTTGTTTGGGGGTGGCAGAAGCAGCTTTAAACCACGTTTTGAGGTCCCTTCCTGGCTGTGTAAAGGATCAATATGCAGTGGTTTGTCTGCCAGTTTGATGCAGTACACAAGAAAGGATCTGCAAGGACCAGGTGTTTTCAGTGCCGCATGTGGCTTTTTTAAAACAAACGTCTTTTTATTAAACATATGTCAGTATCAATATACATTTTACACAAGCAATGGTTAAAGATACAAATGTCTCATCATCCTTCAACACCTTTGACATATGAATATTTGGGAACAATCTATACTGTAAGTGGATTCCTCCTTCATGTTACCCCCATTTACCACCCATTCCCCTTCTAGCAGTCAGGTACCCCGCAATTCCCCCTGTACTCTTCCCACCACTGGCAAACATTCTCCCATTTTTTGGGGAAGCCCAGGCTTTCATAGCTTGTCTTTTCCACAGCACAGCACCAGTCCATATCTCTCTTCCATTGTGACACCTTTGGCGGTTGAATATTCCCCCAAGGCACCAGCAATATTTCTCTTGGCCACCATTGCAGCTACCAGTATCCAAATTCTTTTATATTTAGGCCATAATTGTTCCCAAGAGATGCATTGGACGTGCCACCTGGTATCTAGAGGGACGTCCTGTTCGATCATCTCCAACAGAATCTGAGTAACCTTGGTCCAATATCTCTGTATATTCGGGCTTTCAAACAGAATATGGAAGAAGGTACCCCACTGAGTACATACTAAGTAACATGAAAAGGATGTCCCCAACTACCAATGAAAAGAGGACAAAAGTTCCAAAATATAGAGAAATTCCACCCACAGAACAGTTCAATTAAGTTTCATTAATCCCTCGGACATTCCTCTGTTAATAGATGCCCCAACTTAATAATTAGCGTGCTGGTGGAGTATGACCTATGCAGGATTCTCAGTTGTACCAGTCTAAATCTCACCCTGATCGCCACCTCCCTAGGCCTCTGCACCACCTCTGCTTAATCATCGTCTTAACAAGCCCATATCAGACTCCTAGGCCTCCTGCATCTTTGTGAGTAAATCTGTGGAGTTGTTGTTTATCTTCTTGCACGTGCATGACAGGGCTTTCTCTGGAATTGGGTCTAATACTAATCTATCCTCTAAAGGGCTATATTCGGGGATCTGATACCCGTCTTTGAAGTGTCTGCCAAGCGCATGTTTCAATTGCAAATATCTGTAGTGTTCTGTGTATGCCAATTGATACTCTTTCTGTAGCTCTGAGAACAAAAACACTGCCTGCCTCCTCCACAGATCTCCTAGGCGTACGATATCTATCAATTTCCATTTAGAAAAGTCCTGCAGTCTGCCTACTTCCTGGAGCATTTCGCTGTTTCTCAGAGGGGTCTGTTCAGTCAGTTGGTTAACCCAGCCCAGAAATCGATTGGTCCTTGACCGCACTTTCAGTAGTATCTGAGTATGTGGTGGCAAGATTCCCTACCTTCCTTGCCCGTACAGTGCCCCTAAATAGCCACTAGTCCCCATTGCCCAGTAATCCATCCTCTATGCCGTGTCATTTCTATCCGTAAATACCCAATAATTTATGGCCATTAGATGCGAGGCCCAGTGATACTTTTGAAGATCTTGAATGGCCAGACAACCCTCATATACTCCCTTTTGCAACTTAGCCAATGCGATCCGTGCACCCCAGCCATCTCACAATAACGTTCTCAGTTTACTATCCACATCCTTAAAGAATTTGTTCGGTATGTGACAGGTGGTGTTTTGTATGGCGTATAGTATTCGCGGCAGGGACATCATTCTGAAGAGGGCTGCTCTACCCATAAGGGATATTGGTAGTGTCCTCCTGTGAGTTACTTCTCTCCTCAAGCGTTCCAGCTGTGGCTGTAGATTCCCCGCCAAAATGCTGAATCTGTTTTGGCTATCTGTATACCCAGTATTTAAAACTATATTTAACCTCTAGTTTGGAATCTGCGCCCAGTAGCAGTGGTGGCCCGTTCGATAACATGTGTACGAGTGCTTATCCCAATTGATCTGCTATCCAGAATACCCTTTAATGAGCTTAAAGATCTGTAGTAGAAAGTTGATTGCTAACCGTGGTCTCGTTGCATACAAGAGGACATTGTATGCGTACAACAATATCCTCTCTTCCCACTGGTCTCCCCTTTAGGTGCCCTTAATTACTGGGTCCCCCCTTACCCATGCTACGAGTGGTTCGAGCACCAACGCAAATAAAATTGGTGATAGAGGGCAACCCTGCCTCATACCCTACTGGAGATCAAAAGAGTGGGACACCGAACCATTAACCCGAATTGTGGCCAGGGGCTGTTGTATACAGCAGCTTAATCCATTAACTGAATTGGGGGCCGAATCCAAACCGTTTCAGGACTTCTAATAGATAGTGCCACTCTTTACTATCAAATGCCATGCGAGCGTCCAATGACAGTAGTGTTGTGTTGCCTCCACCCCTGGGTTGGTCTTTACCAGGTGCACCACCCCATAGAACTGACAAAGATTGAGCCTGGTACTTTGTGGGGCAAAAAGCCCGATTGGTCTGGGTGTATCAGTGTTGTGATTGGCACCCGAAGTCTGTTCACCAGGACCTTGGCCAATATTTTAACCTCTAAATTTAACAGGGATATCGGCCGGTACGAACTACACTGGTCCGCTGGCTTGCCTGCCCTGGGGATTACCACAATAATTTCCGTCTGCTGGTCAAGCGGCAAGCACCCCCGTTCTCTCTCCTCGTTAAACATATTCTGAGCGATATGGGGCCACGGTGTTGGCTGTGCATTTAAAGAGTTCTGCTGGCAGACCATTAGGTCCTGGTGCCCTCCCTACCTGTAAATCCTATATGGCACCTTCTATTTACTCTGTGAGCATGTCCCGCTCAATACTTTCTCTGTCTTCCTCTGACAGCACTAGCAGTTGTATTTCCTCCAGCAGCTCACAACAATCTTTTTTCTGACCTCATGCCAAGTCCTCCCCAGCGGAATGTGCATTTCTGCTTTTGTCCCGTATTTTTGCCACACAACTCTTTTCTCTGCCTCGTTTTTCTAGCCAGGCGATCATTTTTATCAGCTTTATCTCCCAGATCGTATACTCTTTTCTGTATGGCCAGTGCAGCCAATCTTGCAGCATTATTTGCCAATTCTTGTAACTCATGTCTCTGCAGGTCCTCCCACCCTCCAGGAAGGCAGTTTCTATCTCCATTATTGTCTCCTCCAACCTGTCCCATCGCAGTCCTTTTCTTTATTATGGCCACCTATGCAGGCTTGGATGTGCCCCTCATAACAGGATTAAACGCTTCCCAGAGAGTACAAGCCTCCTCTACCGACCTCTCATTTTCCTGAAAATAAAGTTTACCTGTTTCCGAACCTTTTGAGCATTGTCTTTGTTCTTGAAGAACCATGCGTGCAGTCTGGGTGGCAGGGTATATTGACAAACCGGACCTCTCACCATTACCTCCACTGGTGAATGGTCCGAGATACCCCATGGACCTATCCATTCATTAGAAAACCATACCTCCCCTCCTCTATGTGTCAATATGTGATGTAGCCATGAGTAACTGCCATGGGCAGCTGAGTAGAATGTATATTGGCGAGTGCCCGGGTTAGGCAACCGCCAGAGGTCTATCAACCCCATTACCTCGATGAATGCGCAAAGTGGCTCCACCCCTCTCTCCCTCGCCGACACAGAGTCCCTATCTAGCCTTGGGTCTGAAGTAGAGTTCATGTCACCACCCAGTACCAAGAGGCCCGGTGGAAGATCGACCAGCAGGGTTCCCAGCGCTGTGAATGTCTCGGAGCATGCCATTAGTGGAATGTAACTGGAGACCATATTGACTGCTTTCTCCTCCCAGTTCCCTTTGAGGGCTACAAACCTGCCCGGGGGGATCATGCCAAATCTTGTCAATCACCACAGGGAGACTCGACTTGACCAAAATGCCCAAACCTCGGGAACCGGATGTATAACCAGCATGTGAAATCAGCTTATAACCATATCTAGCTAGTGCTCGGTATTTATGGCATTTGGGATGCGTTTCCTGAAGCAACACAATACCTGGGGAGTGTCGATGCAGATATTGAAGCACTATGCTCCGTTTATTTTGACTCCCCAGGCCGTTTACATTCCAGGATAGAATTCGAAGACTAGTAGCCCCTTGTTGTCCCACCGGCCGCCCCCCCTGGTGGTATCTGTCCTGTTCCCTGTAGTGTTACCCACTCGTATAGGGCATTCCTGTGGTAAATGCTCTATTCTATATCCAACCTGTTGTATCAACCCACCTCCCTGACAGTGCGTTGTGAAACAACTGACAACAGAACTATAAAAACATACAAAATGTAACGTTCCCTTTAATACCTTCACCCCCCTCCCTGTTGCCCTGCTGGTGGGTAAAGAAACTCCCACCACCCCAATTCGCAGAGTGCCTGTCGCCCTTAACAAATAATCAAAAATGGAGTTGGTTGATACCAAGCTCCGATGGCCCCTAACCCGGTTCCCCCCTCCCCGTAACAGTGTTTGTTTCAGTCCAATAGCAACCTGCATGTGTCTTTTTGACTTCATATCAAATTGCTTCTGAGGATCAGAGCCCTTTTCCAATCTCTTTATCTGTGGGATCAATTCCACTGGGACTCAGGCGCATTCATTTGGTGTTACTAGCACCTTAGGGGTAAGAAATATCAGACTTTTAAAATGCTAAAGAAATAGATTTTCCATTTCCTAAGGGATGAGAGGACAGATCAGGACTGCCATATCAAAATACTGTGGTAAAACCTAAAACACAAAAATTGGGAACTCATATATAAAACATTTAAGACTTCTTCAAGATTCCCTTTAATTACCTCAAATATCATCTAGCTGTTGTGTTTTAGAAAGTGTCTGTGACTGGCACAGGCGGCCAAAAGGGCTAGCTGGTGAATCAGTATTTTTACACCCTCTCATAGGATAACATTAGATGTTAAATTCTAATGGGATGGCATTGCTATTCAAATATTTGTGGGCAATAGTTTATGTAGTGGTCTAGAACAATCCACTATAAACCCTAATCCTAAAGTAAGAAGAAGACTTCTCAGGGCAACAAATCAGACAAGAATACTGGGAACTGATATGTCATTATTTTCTATGACAGATAATTATGAGCTTACCGTTAGTGAAATTTGTTTGTGGCCAGTATAATGACAATGGAAAGCACACTGGGGTAAATATTTGCAATATTTTGGGATAGGGCAGCGCCACAAGCCTTCTACCTGCACTGCCCTATGTCAAATGTAAAGGGCCACAATGTGTGATATCTACAAGATCCGGCTAATTACTGCCCTTTCTACAAGATCCGACACACAAATTGCAGCCGAGGCCCTGAACAGGCACCCTTACACCGTGGTGCAAAGGTGTTGTTGGCAGGATGTGACTCCTTCCTGCACAAAAACAATCAAAGGGGGCATTTTCCTCGTTCTATGTGTACTGCAGAATGCAGCACACATGGAAAGAGGACTGAATGAGAAGCAAGGCAAGCATTTCTCCTTGTTACACCTGCTTTGGGAAGGCGTTAGTTTTGGCGCTGCCTCAGAACTACGCTATGTTGTAAATCTGGGGCAGTATCAAAAACCAAGGGTGTTGCGTAGGAACACCCACCAGCAACACCCATGAAACACCCCTTCCACGCAGAGTAAGGCTTTGTGTGGCCTTGAAAATATGGACCAGTACACTGTACCTCCGGAGTGCCACAAATGTGACGCTCCGGCAGTGTAATAGTGCCACAGGGGTATTGTAAATATGCCCGCAGGTTTTTGACATTTTTGGCTGAATGATCAGAAGTTAAACAACCCCCCAAACAAATAACATTTATCAGTCATTTTCCTTACATTTTGTGAACACCTGACTACGATCAGCACAGTGATTTGGAGTCATTCAAGAAACACACCGATAATTTTGAGCCTATCCTGAATGTTCAGTGCCTGTAAAACCTAATTTATGTTTGTGTGATTTCTATTTTACTTCTAATATATATAAGCAGCTACCCAGCCTCGAAATTCTACCTTCATTGGGACTGTGATGACAGGGGCCAGATGTACTAAGCTTTTGTGAGAACGCCATTTGTGACCACAAAGTAGCATTTTGTTTTTTTGGTGACATGTTTTCGCATCGCAAATAGGATTTGCAACAAAATACTGATTAGGTATGTGGAAGGGCATGTTTAGGACATTCCTTTCAAATACGGAATCAGCATGGTATGTATTAATGTTTTGCAACCGAATTCTGGTCACAAAACATTAATATTTTACCAAGTACAAACATGTAGTTGTAATCCAGTCGCATTTGGGAAGGGGTTTCCTTGTGAATGCAAAACAACATGTTTAAGAGGGGACAGTGGCCCCATGGACCACTGCATCTCCATAGAAAAAGCACAAAAATGAGCAAATAAATGTTTCTTCTTAAATGCAGTTCTTTTTCTTTAAGGGAAATTGTCTGCTTAAAAAAAATATTACCTTATTAAAGTGCAATTACAGACATGATGGTCTACTGACCCCAGTAGACCACTATCCCTGTGATGACTATAATTCATAGTGTTTCACAATTAGCAAACTACCTTATTAATACTCAAGTGGTAAGTGGAACTGTGAACCACTATCAATCAATCAATCAATCAATCAATCAATCAGGAGTTTATATAGTGCAGCTACTCACATGTGAGGGTCTCAAGGCGCTGAGGGGGGTGAGGCTGGCTGCTGATCCGCCTGGGTGCTGGTGTTCATTCAAAGAGCCAGGTCTTGAGAGCCTTCCTGAATTGGGTCAGCGGCAGGGATTGCCTGAGGTGGAGAGGCAGGGTGTTCCAGGTCTTAGCAGCGAGGTAGGAGAAGGGACTTCCTCCAGTTTTAGTCTTGTGGATCCATGAGACAGTATTAATTGGTAGTAAATAGGTCGCTTTACAAATTAAAACACTGGTTGCAAAAATACTAGTCACTAATTTCAAACAGTATTTTGTTACCAGTTGTATGTGCATAAGGCCCTATGTCATTAAGTTAATACTGATCACTAACTCCGTTGACATTGTGTATGCCTTGTCTGAAAAGTCAATGGTGCCTAGAAGCCTAGATTTCCATTGCAAATAAAGTATTTAGTATTCTGGTCAGTAGGTAAAAAACATATAGTTTCCCGATTCGAACGTCAAGGTAGTACCATAAATCCATGGATTTATGAAAATGCCTAATACACTATATGTGTCTATGGAGGACCAGTTCTAATGAGTCACTGGAAGCAGCATACCCTTATGAGATGGGTCTGAGGAAAACGTAGGCTTTTTTTAAAAAATTACATGTAATAGAGATTATTAGTGTATGGAAGTTTTCTATTTTAATGTAAGTCCCTTTTCCATATAACTCATGCAACTCCATTTACATGACATGGGAAACTAAATACCTTCTCATTCTATATGGACTGAATACCCATGAGATTCTAGATTTTTATTTTCAGAAATTGGTTGCAGCAGTAATGGTAATATTAATAATCCCACTAAAATGGAAGCATTGCTTTTATTTTGGTTTATAATGGTGGACTCATTAGTTCTTTTTTCTGGTAGCCTGTTGTTTTGTCAATGTGCCTTTGGGATATTATATTTGAGCTGCTTACATAAACTCAAACTGACATGGTGAGTGACAGGGTGCGTCTCCATTTATTTCTGTGCTAATATCAGCGGCGGCTTCTCGGTTATGGAGAAGGAGCGCCCCCCCCTTGCCAGCGGATCAAAAAAGAAAAATAAGACGATAATGAACCTGTGTTTATTATCGTTTTAATTGCTCCTGTAATGTCGTTCATGGGGCGGGGCCATGGGGATGACAGGCAGAGGGGAGTGGTAGGTACACTGGCTGTCAGTGCACATGACGGTTTGGCTGGCCTAAAGCTATCTCCAATGCCAGCTGCGTTGCTGGGTTGGAGAGAGAAGGCACAGGCTCCCAGTCTACCTGGGAGCGCAAATATTCCACGGTGGTCAGGCCAATCCTGATGCTGCTTTCATACAGCATCAGGATTGGCTCGGGGGATTCCGGGAGCATGTGCCTACAGTGCACTGTGGAGGAGCCAGAGAGGGGCATCGTTGAGGTGAACAGGTAAGTTCTTTCATTATTATTTTTTGGGGGGTCGTCCATCCCTGGTCCCCACTCTCCATCCGCCTCCCCACTTTGCCCAGACAGCGAACACTACTGGCTAATATATATATTCATCTTTGCTTTAAAACCTGGATGATGCCATTCTGCTATGCTGCAGATGACCTTCTGCCCTGTTTTTAACTTAGACCATCATTAAGAGTTCGCTGGTATTAATGGCGCTATTTATCACACCTAATAAGTGATAATACATGTCTATGGGGCATATTACCAAGCAATAGTGATAATTATCGCTATTGCTTGGTTAGCGTGAAAAAATTATCGCTGAGCTGCAGCGATTTTTATCTCAGATAAACCTTGGTATTACCAAGGTTTATCGCAAATGCGATAAAAATCGGCCGCAATGCATGAATATCGCTGAAATGTCAGCGATATTCATGCATTAGCGAGCTAATGGTCTTAGCCATGTTATCCACCTCCCATTGGATAACATGGCTAAGAACTGCTCAGGGCAGGTGTTAGCTTTTGGAGATATTCGCGCTTAGCGCGAATATCTCCAAAAGTTGGTAATAGGAGGTAGCGATGTTAGCGACTGTTTCCAGTCGCTAACATCTTGGCACGCCCACTTTGCATGTCATTAGTGATAAATATCACTGACATGCAAAGTGGGGCCCAAGATGGTCGCTATCTCCTATTAGCTGTCGCTAACTGGTGTTAGCGACAGCTAGGTAATAGGGAGATCATTTTATCTCCGTTTTCTTGGCTTTTAAAGCCAAAAAAGCAGAGATAAACCCCCTTGATAATATGCCCCTATGTTATTTATTGTTGGTGAAAAATAGCACCTATAATGAGTTTTTACTCATGAAATGGGTATAACATGCGGATCTGCATCGCCTGGTAGTAACAAAGTGCTTCACATTTCAATTGCAGTTGTCCTTTATCAAACGTTATTTTGAACTATTTCAATGTAATTTTTTTTCTCACAAGGGCACGTGTATTTCATATGCAATAATATGAATTTGAACCAGATTTAAGAGAAAGAGTATCTTTTATGTGTCTTTGTTTCCACTTTGTATCAGAGTAGGATTCTCATTATCAGGGTCCAGGTAACTTGACCTGTTATTTCCCACCTTGGAGTTACCGACACCGACACCGGGGTGCTGTAACTCCAGGAATGGGGAAAGTCCAGCCAACTACAAATTGGATACTGAGGGCAATACCAGGTCCACTTACCAATCAAATCCTAATTGTTCCTGCATAACTTTTTTTTGTGTCATAATTTTTTATTGGAGTTCAAAGATAGGCAATTTCATAGGTTACAAAACAATATAATAAATATAAATCAGTATGTGACAGTAATATATTGCAAGATCTCAGCTGCTTTCAGCCTAAATGAAGGAGAGGGCTGAACTTCTCTCCCTTAACTGATCCAAAAAGACTGGGCTTTTGAATAACCCTGGGCCAAGAACTACGCTCCGTTCGCGGAGTTTGCGGAGTTTCGGCAACCCCGCGCTCCGCGGAGAACGCGAAGTTGTCAAATACTGTGCAAACTGCTGCGTAGCGTAGTTCTCGCGCTCTCAATAGCATTTTCGCGTGCGCAAGGATGCTTGTCAGTAAGATCGAGTTGCCGAACACGCAGAAACTGCAATCTGGCACAGAATAACTCGCGAACATGTTACTAGTGACCGGAAATAAGGGGACGCGAGCGGGCGGGACAAACCTCATGGGTAACTTCGCGCGCTACACATCCTGAGCATGCAGGCAATCAATCAATCAATCAGGATATTTGTATAGCGCGCTACTCACCCAGAGGGTCTCAAGGCGCTTGGGGGAGGGGGGTCCTCTACTGCTCGAACAGCCATGTCTTGAGTTGCTTCCTGAAGCAGAGGTGGTCTTGGGTCAGGCGGAGGTGGATGGGGAGGGAGTTCCAAGTCTTGGCTGCCAGGTAGGAGAAGGATCTTCCTCTCATGGTGGATCTTCGGATGCGTGGCACGGCGGCGAGGGAGTGGCTGGTCGATCGTAGCTGGCGGGTGGGAGTGTAGAAGGTCAGGCGGTTGTTGAGGTACCTGGGGCCCAGGTCGTGGAGGGCCTTGTGTGCGTGGGTGAGGAGTTGGAACGTGATTCTCTTGCTGATGGGGAGCCAGTGAAGGTCTCTCAGGTGTCCGGAGATGTGGCTGTGTCGGGGGATGTCCAAGATGAGTCGTGCGGAGGCATTCTGGATGTGTTAGAGTCTTTACTGGAGTTTGGCTGTGGTTCCGGTATAGAGGGTGTTTCCGTAGTCCAGTCGGCTGGTGACGAGTGCCTGTGTGACCGCCTTCCTGGTTTCGGTGGCGAGCCATCGGAAGATCTTTCGGAGCATGCGTAGGATGTTGAAGCATGATGATGAGACGGCGTTGACTTGTCTGGTCATCGAGAGGGAGGAGTCCAGGATGAAGCCCAGGTTGCGTGCGTGGTCCGTTGGTTTGGGTGCGCTGCCCAGGGCAGGGGGCCACCAGGAGTCGTCCCAGGCGGAGGGTGATGATCCAAGGATGAGGACTTCCGTCTTGTCTTAGTTCAGTTTCAGGCGGCCGTTCCTCATCCACTCGACTACGTCTTTCATCCCTTCGTGTAGGTTGGTTCTGGCGGTTCCTGGGTCGTTGGTGAGGGAGAGGATCAGCTGGGTGTCGTCGGCGTAGGAGATGATGTTGAGGTTGTGTTGGCGTACGATGGCAGTGAGGCGGACTCTCTGGGTTCTTCCGGTGAGGAACGAGATGATCCACTCCAGTGCCTTCTCTTGGATTCCGATGTTGCTGAGGCGCTGCACTAGGGTGCGGTGGCAGACCGTATCAAATGCTGCGGAGAGGTCCAGGAGGATGAGGGCCGCTGTTTCCCAGTTGTCGAGCAGGGCTCGGATGTCGTCAGTGGCTGCGATGAGGGCGGTCTCGGTGCTGTGGTTGGCGCGGAAGCCGGACTGCGAGTGGTCGAGGCTGGTTGGGCGAGCGCAATTGGTGATCCACTGTGTGAGGTTGTTGGCTGCTTGGTTGGGGTCCGTTGAGCTGGCGGGAGGGTTCTGGCTCAGTGAAGTGGTGAGCTGGTCGGTGGTGATCTTGTTCCAGTTCCTGCGGGGAACCTGTTGCAGGTGGTGGTGAGTCGTGGTCTTTCTGAAGCTGAAGTGGACGCAGCTGGGGTCTGTCCAGTGGAGTCCGGTGGAGTGGCTGAAGGAGATGTACTTGCTGGAGGAGAAGACTGGGTCAAGCGTGTGTCCGGCGTAGTGGGTGGGGGTGTTCACCAGTTGCATGAGTCCGAGGTTGGCGAGGTTGTCCAGCAGGGTGGTGGTGGTGTTGTCGTTGTTGTTCTCCAGGTGGAAGTTGAGGTCCCCTAGGAGGATGTAGTCAGCGGAGGCGAGAGCGTGCGGGCTGATGAAGTCTGCGATGTCTTCGCTGAATTGTGTGCGAGGTCCTGGAGGTCTGTAGATGAGGGTGACTCTGAGTGTGGTCTTGGGGTCGGTCTGTATCTGGAAGTGAAGATGTTAAGCGGCTGTGAGGGTGTCGTCTGAGTTGGTCGTGATGCGGATGGTGTTCTTGTGGATGATGGCGATGCCTCCTCCTGTCTCGTTGACGCGGTCTCTCCGGGTTATCTTGTATCCGTCCGGGATGGCAACGGCGATGTCGGGCGCTGAGGAGGCGTTCATCCATGTTTCCGTGTGGAAGGCGACGTCTGGAGATGTGGTGTTGAGCAGGTTCCAGAGTTCCACGGCGCTCTCGAAGACGGAAAATGGATCGCGAACGGGTCAAGCAAGCTACTACGCATGCTCGCGGAGCTATGCGTAGTTCGCGGAGTGCAAGTGCATCTTCGCGTAGCTCGCGGAGTGCGGCTACGCGAACTACGCCCAGGCTTACTTTTGAAGCGCCTGGGTTGTTGTGGACCTGAAAAACTGACTTGCAATAAAGGTTTATTTTCAAATGACTTCAACTACTAATAACTTTGGATAAGATCGGTCAGGTCTATCAGTGAATGTTCATAAGCAATGGCACTCTATTGATGCTGTAGTTTACCATCTTCATCTAAATTGAGGAAAGTATTACTACAGTCTCACAATTTCTTACTTGACCCTGCATTACCCGTATTATCTCATTTGAAACCTTGACAGCTTACATAGGGCTGGGACCCAGACATATTTCCATGATATTTATTTAAAACAGAATTATATACATCTAATCTAAATTAAATTAAATACATATTCAGTAGTAAAGTAGGAAAAGCAGATGCGAATACAACGGGGATGTATGACGTTACAACGCATACTTTTACCACGCATACCATTACAACGCGGTATTTACAACGCATACCGTTACAACGCATAGCGCTTAGAGGTGCTGGATAGTGGTAAGTATAATTTTATATTCCAACTCCAGTCCCCGTGGACACTAGGGAAGGTGTTGGATAGTAAATTAAACTTATTCCCTATCCTAGAGCGCCCCCCAGCGCAATGCGTTGTAATGGTATGCATGGTAATGCCTGCGTTGTAATGGTAGTGCGTGGTAAAAACTTCGTTGTAACAGTTGTATACCATACAACGGTCCTGAGCCTATCTTGGACACGACTTGCTTCATCTGCACACAATATTCAACCAGAGCCCTCCCAGTGGCATTCTTCTAATGTGCACATGCACTTCGGCACTTGTCAGGGGTGTAATTACTTATATGACTACACCTACTATACAATACCATATAATCGGCTGTCGTTGCCCTGTGACACAGTGATGTTATACAAATATGTATCTTAGAACATCCAGGGTTAGCCAGTCTATGGGTGCACAGTAAATAGTGCTTCGGAAGAAAGGGAATTCACAAGCCATCCTTAGCAAGGCCAGCGACCACTACAGTTAGGAGCATGCTGAAATTGATAAAAGCGAGACAAAGCCCCCCTTCTGCCCCTGAAACATTCACTGAAGTGTCACCAGTCCTATGGTGCGGATGATTATTCCGCCAGAATGACAATGTATCCATTCTTTAGTCACATTGTGTTAGAAAGTATAGCTGGCAGCAAAAACATGGAATGAGCTAATTAAAGAAACTGTGAATTCAAATAGTTCACCCAGCTGTGACCTAAACATAGCAGAGAATGGCAAAGCACCCGACAGCACTGCTTGTGTCAGCAACAAAGCAGCCTTCAGCCTCTCCACAGAGATGCCTTTTCGCCTCTCCAATAGATAAAAGCGTCCTCCGCTTCACAAATTGGTGCCTGGGCAGTGAGGGCATCTTTGCTGTCCGCTCATACTGAAACTTTACATTATATGTGGAAGAAAAGTGTGGCATGTTACCAGATTGTGAGAACTGGTACATCATGATGTCTTGCAGCACTCGAAGGACTGATTCATAAAGAATTTCCTGTGACTTATTCTTGGAGTATTCTTGGCTTCCTACTTAGTCTGGTGAATCAGTAAAGTAATGCAGAATTGATGAAACGGACCCAGGAATTATTAAAAAATACCTTTATAATCTCTGTTGAAAATTTAACAAAGTGGCTTAACCCTAATGTTAATTTTGATTTTAAATAGTGAGGTGTGAATCCAGAATAATGAATACAGAATATTGTAGGTCACTAACATCGTAGACAGGATACGGAAGAACAAATATTGACAGTTAAATATGTATATATTTTCTTTGGCTAACTCCACTTCTGTGCACCTTGGCGATACATGATAGATAGATAGATAGATAGATAGATAGATAGATAGATAGATAGATAGATAGAAAGATAGATAGATAGATAGATAGATAGATAGATAGATAGATAGATAGATAGAGAGACAGATAGATAGACAGACAGACAGACAGATAGACAGACAGACAGACAGACAGACAGACAGACAGACAGACAGACAGATAGACAGACAGACAGACAGACAGACAGATAGATAGATAGATAGATAGATAGATAGATAGATAGATAGATAGATAGATAGATAGATAGATAGATAGATAGATAGATAGATAGATAGATAGATAGATAGATAGATAGATAGATAGATAGATAGATAGATAGATAGATAGATAGATAGATAGATAGATAGATAGGAGGATGTCCCAGCATGGCTGTTGGGAAATCAGGACCCTGGACCCCACCTCCCTGAGCTGTATTTTGTCAAATAGGGGAGTGCGTAGTCCTCTCCTTGATCCTTCATAGTCCTTGAAGACCCCATCCCCCATTGGCCATAGCTTATTTAAACCTGGAGGGCGCTGGCCCGAGGGACCCCGTATCCTGGTCCTCTCTTTATTGTAGGTTGGTGCCCAAGTGCCCACTCGGCTCACACAGAGCCCCAGAGCCGACTTTGTCCCTAGCCAGCTCCTGGCATAGTGCGGGAGCCGACATTGCTTCTGCATGGAGGGAGCAGCTATCTATGCTTGCTCTGTCCAGGTGGGAGCGATATTTTTTCTGTTTCCCGCCTGCAGAAGTGTAGTCAGGGAAACAGAACAGAAGAATGCTCTCAGCTGGTTGGAACATGTTTAAGTCAGATTTGCATGTTTTCTCCCGTTTGGCGGGAGATTTCCATTCCATTCCATTTATATAGCGCACAGCTTCCACCAACGGTGGTGGCCCAGCACTAAACAGCAGATACAACATATAGGAAAAGGGGGGACAAGCTAAGGTGGGCCGAACAGACAGGTTTTCAAAGCCTTCCAAAACTTAAGTTCTGACTCAGCCTTACGAAGGTGGTCAGGCATAGAATTCCAAAGGGAAGCGTTTCTCACTGAGAAAGCTCGCCCGCCAATCCTGGCTTTTGCGAGGCAAGGGACCCGGAGCAATTCCTGATGATTAGATCTCAAGACCCTGGTGTAGTGTAGTTCCTATATTCCCAATAGGCTCTGTGCATTAGAATATTATATCCTATAGTTTTGACGTAGGACTGAGGTTGACTAGGTCTCGAATGTATTAGACCTAATTGTGAGGGTCAGCTAACTCAGAGATCACTAGAAACTTTCTCGAATAAACAAGAAGGGATTAGTTTCTGACAACCGCATAAACATGACAACTTTGGGGCATATTATCAAGGGGGTTTATCTCCGCTTTTTTGGCTTTAAAAGCCAAGAAAGCGGAGATAAAATTATCTCCCTATTACCTAGCTGTCGATAACACCAGTTAGCGACAGCTAGTAGGAGATAGCGACCATCTTGGGCCTCGCTTTGCATGTCAGTGATATTTATCACTAATGACATGCAAAGCCGGCGTGCCAAGATGTTAGCGACTGGAAACAGTCGCTAACATCGCAATTTCCTATTACCAACTTTTGGAGATATTCGCGCTAAGCGCAAATATCTCCAAAAGCTAACACCTGCCCCATAGCAGTTCTTAGCCATGTTATCCAATGGTAGGTGGATAACATGGCTAAGAGCATTTGCTCGGTAATGCATGAATATCACTGACTTTACGGCGATATTTATGCATTTGGGCCGATTTTTATCGCTTAGGAGATAAACCTTGATAATAGCAAGGCTCCTAAGCAATAAAAATCGCCGCAGCTCTGCGATAAAAATATCGCCGCTAAACCAACATAGCGATAATTATCGCTAGTTGTTGGTAATATGCCCCTTTGTTTCCCCAAGAAGAAACGCATCTTCAGAGTCGTGGAAACAATAGATAGATATTTTACTCAGTCAATCATGCATGCTTCGTTTCATCAGAGGTGCAGAGAAAATAGAGAGACAGGCGTTTTCAATAAAAGGATTTATTAAGCAGTCTTCTTTCTCTTGCAAGTTTCTCTTGCAAGTAAAGTGAACTGCTACAATCGTAATATTAGCTGCAAAGTATAATGTGTACAGCAAGAAGAGTATTATAAAATAATACTGTAAAAGCATTGTAGGGTTTCTAAACCATAGATAAAAACATACATAAATAACAAATGCTAAAAGTACTCAACTGGTGCTTCTAAAACACGCCTACCCCAATGTACCTAACCTAAGTCTAGTACAAGGGAAGAAGTAAGTGTGGTGTAGCATAGGTTTAGTTTCTTTGCCAAGAATCTATCCAAGATTTCTCTTTGGGTCTAATCAGCTCTGTACCATGGTTTTAGAATGAAGGAGGTCTGGTATCTCTGTCTCGGGACTCGAATTCCCAACACCCCTCGAAGGGAGCTTGGAAACACTGAAGCTGGATTCTCGGCAAGAGAAAGGACAGCTTCTCGATCAGTGCATCAGGTGGAGGGTTGGCTTCCTTCGGCACTTGCTGTAGCGAGCTGTGTCGGGCAAGTAGATAGTCGAGCTGCTCCGAACCACCTTGTGTTTGCTAAAGCAAGTGTAGGCATATTTATACCTTGAAGGTGCCTAGTTTGACATAAAGTCGGGCATAATAAAGTCACCAAAGAACCCCAAGGTAATGGTAGTTCTTTGAAAACTCCATGAGTTCTTGGACAAATCAATATTCAAGCAAGGGGATGTCCCTGACTGCTTAAGCCGATTTGTCCAAGATATCGTTGTGGCTTTTTGTAACCGGTGGAAGTAGCCATGCCTGTATTTGGACAGCATGGGCTAATGTCTAAATATGCCTATATAAGGGCAATGTGAATTGTATCTATATAAGGGCATGACTCTGTAAATTTCGCTTGGATCCTAAAATGCCATACAACCCTGGTCTGACAATATTTCTGGAGTCTCTGCTTCAGATATCCAGGACCCCTGTCTCTAAAAGCTCTGTAAGCCAGGGACAGCTCCTTAAACTCTAATCTCTTTTTGAATGGGAGCAATGCTCCTGCCAGATGGTAATATACATATGTTTTTTCTGTCTGCACTGGTGGAGGCAGAGAAACTACTTTGTACCAGGATTGGGCACACCAGCATCGCCCTCTTCTCAGAAACAAGTAGATGGAAAATGAAAAATCAGTGATGAATATGTTTGACTGTTCTAGACAGGTGCCCACTTGGGTGATTACATTTGCTATTAACAATTTTGTGGGGTGCATTACATTACGAAGATGGATAGAACTGCAGTTATAAAGAAAACATTTTATTTTTATATAAAATATAGGAGGCAAGTCATTTGGAATCTGTATTCCCACTATTGGCCAAGAAGACATATATAAAATTGAATATTTGAAAAGTTTTTTTTCTCACAATTAAGAAAATATGTACATTTATACATAGTCACACATAATGAAATTTAGAGATACAACTTATGTTGAGAATCAAGCAAGATTAGCTGGAAGTCTTGATGATATGTTTGATGTTATTTTTTTGTATTTTGTTACTTTCTATGAAGCATGATTTTCGTCTTTGTCCCTCTTCACTTTCAATGACACCATGGGTCTCATTTATTGTTTGTTTTCCATAGGATCAATGCAGCAGGCCTTGCTGATGCACTGCCCTACTTCAAAAGAAAAGGACAGGAATGCGCCGTATCCCTTAGATACGTTATGAAGAACAAGGGAACACAAATAAGGTTGGTCAGGGACCTTGGGTAATCAATTATTTCTAAAGACAGTGGTTCCTAGACAAGGAATAATGAGAGCAAACAATAAATATAGACCCAATCAGTACTATATTTTACAGCTGTGCCGGACAGGTTTTTATAATATGTAGTTGCTTAAATATACACAAAATTCTGCAAGAAACAAATAAAGTGGGACACAAGCCTGTATCCAACTTAGTGGGAAGAACGTACAACATGAAACAAAAAGGCTCAGGCAGAGTAAATTGTTTGTATGAGAATCATTTTGGTAGGACAAACAAATTATAGTGGAGACACCATTACACATAATAAGTATTAAATAAAAGGTGTATATGGCGTACAACAAGTCAGCGGCGTTTCGATCCTTACAAAAGATTTAGGATCATCAACAGGACATTAACAATGGTCTGCCTGTACACATTTTGCCTAGATCCAGGTCAGAGTGACTTGGAGGAGGCTTGTTTCAGGCAAAGGCTGAGTGGAAGTCCAGGCTAAGTACAAGGAGAGTAAAGGGTGCAGACAGCCGAGGCCGCAGTCTGTGCAGTTGGATGCTGGGTCAGAGTCGACCTAATAAAGGATGTAACAGCTTAGAGGAGGCTTTTGAAATGATCGTGCCTCAGAGCGGTCTCGAAATCAGAGTGGCCTATTGCAGTGGGCTGCTGTATATCAGGGACAGCAAGCCAGTAACCTGTGAGCCGCGTCCGTGGTCTCTAGTGACAAGGAATGGGGTTGAGGCTAATCTGTGAGCAACCTCTGTTACAGCATGTCGGGATCGGGGATATGAAGGGCTTAGATACTTCGAATTCCTATCCTTTGCCCCTGTGCCGGCGCACAATTGGCTGATGTGCGCCAATGCAGGCACTTTTGCAACATGGTGCAAGGGTACCTGCATTGCGGCGATGAATATTTTTGTGCAGGAACAAAAACATTCCTGCACAAAAATAATCGGAAGAGGCTTTGCAGAATGCATCACACATAGAAAGAAAAAAAACGAGGAACAATAAAAGACATTTCTCCTCGTTGAGCCTCCCTTAAATATCCCCTGGAGAGGCGTAAGACTTTGGCACTACCTCAGACTTATAATTTCTCGTAAAACTGGGGCAGTGTCAAAAGCCATGGATGTTGCAGGGAACCCCCCCCCCCCCAACAACACCCTTGGAACGCCCTTTTCACACAGTTTTCTTCACGAAAGGGGCACATATTTATAAGGGCATGAAAAGCCACATAACATCGATTTACGTGGCCTTATAAATATGCCAGTGGCACATTGCACAACCGAACAGGAAGGGGTAGTCCCTTGTTGTTTACCAACGCTAGAGAACTTGCATTTAAACCTGAACTGCTTGGTACCGGTAAGAAACACTGAGGAAGGCTATCGCAGAAACGTTTGTTTGCTGATTAAAAGCTGCATCCTGTAACTGCCGGAGTGCTGTCTTTCTTTGTCTAGTTGATAAGGATTTGTGAGATATATATATATATATATATATATATATATATATATATATATATATATATATATATATATATATATATATATATATATATATATATATATATATATATATATATATATATATATATTTATATTAAAGCTCTGAGGCCACAGTCACACACGGCCACTTTTCCCCTCTAAAAGCAATTTTAATTGTTGCACAGCTTCATTCCTCAGTTGTTCAAAGCATACGGCTGCCGCCTGACGCGTTTCGTAAATAACTTTCGTAGAGGCGCTGCAGTCGAAGGAAGCACTGGGCCACACCCGCCTTATTTCACCTCATCGCACGCTGATATGCAGCTGCTCTCAATGAGACAATGCGTAGTTTCCTCTGGGAGATGTAGTCCGTTTACTGCCTCCTTAAATGTATGCTAGATTGAAGGCTCTCCATGAGCCCCGAGGAATTATGGCAGCGCTCTGTCCAAGTGCTGTGTGCCATATCAAGCCCAGCATCTTACAAGCTTGTGGTCCCCTTCACATGGGGTGGTGCTCGCTCAGCGTCTGGCCTGCCGCTTTTATATCATAGCTTCGATGGGTGACCAAAAACGAGCAGCACTCACACACAACACGCTTTTCCCCTTTAAAAGCTATTTTAATTGTTGCACAGCTTCATTCCTCAGTTGTTCAAAGCATACGGCTGCCGCCTGACGCGTTTCGTAAATAACTTTCTCAGAGGCGCTGCAGTCGAAGGAAGCACTGGGCCACACCCGCCTTATTTCACCTCATCGCACGCTGATATGCAGCTGCTCTCAATGAGACAATCGTAGTGTCCTCTGGGAGTTGTAGTCTGTTTACTGCCTCCTTAAATGTTTGCTAGATTGAAGGCTCTCCATGAGACCCGAGGAATTATGGCAGCGCACTGTCTATGTGCCGTGTGCCATATCAAGCCCCGCAGCTTACAAGCTTGTGGTTCCCTTCCTCGGGGCACATGGAGAGCCTTCAATCTAGCAAACATTTAAGGAGGCAGTAAACGGATTACATCTCCCAGAGGACACTACGCATTGTCTCATTGAGAGCAGCTGCATATCAGAGTGCAATGAGGTGAAATAAGGCAGGTGTGGCCCGGTGCTTCCTTCGACTGCAGAGCCTATGAGGAAGGTATTTACGAAAAGTGTCAGGCGGCAGCCGTATGCTTTGAACAACTGAGGAATGAAGCTGTGCAACAATTAAAAACGCTTTTAAAGGGGAAAAGCGTGCCGTGTGTGAGTGCTGCTCGTTTTTGGTCACCCCTCAGAGCTTATATATATATATGTATATATATATTCACAGAAAAAACCATAGGTTATAGACCATATATAGTTAGGAATTTGCATTTACAAAACCTTGAAAATTCACTGAAAAAACCATAGGTTATAGACCATATATAGTTAGGGATTAGCATTTACAAAACCTTATTTTATTTGCACAAAACCATTGAAATTCCATATATAGTTAGTTGCACTAACTATATATCGCGGACCCGCAATCCACTGCTAATGATGTCACATATTACATCATTCATGACATGGTCAGTGACATCACTGATGACATCACTGATGACATCTCAAATGACATCACTGATGACATCACTGATGACAACACCCAGTGACTGTATGTTTCTGTAAAGTTAAAATATGTCTTACATATTGAAGAATCAGTAGATGTATAAGTGTCTGGATGAAGGATTTAGTAGGTGCATGACTGACTGTATGAGAGAATGATTAAATGTGTCTCACTGAGTGCATGGGTTAGTGATTAAAGTGTCTTAATTTGGCAATCATTATATATGTTGTTCTGTAAAGTGCTGCATGTTTAAATCAGTAGCTATATCAGTAACTATATGGGTTATTGAATGGTTGCCCAAGTATTTGTATGGGAGACTGAGTATGTGTGTGGGTGGCTGGGAGGTGTATAACTCTGTGCATAGATGAGTGAGCAGTTGATTCCCTAGGTGTATGGGTTCAAAAGTGCATGTAGAAACAGCTGTATGGACAGTTGACTGTGTGCATGAGTGTATTGGTGAGTGAATGGATATCTCAGTGCTACATGTAAAAGTAAGTACATATGTAAAACACAGTCCATGTGAGAGTTGACATATATAAATAACTGAACATAAGAGCCAGTGAATGTGAGAGTGGCTGTATGAATCATTGTGAACTTGTATCACGGATTGTATAAGAGAGTAAATATGTGTTAGTATATGTTTGAATAAGTAAGGTGTGTATAACTGTATAGTTGAGGAAATGGAGATGTGATTGATTCTTTGCATGACTGACTAGGTGTGTGAGTAACTCCATGGATGTGTGACAGTCTGTGAGTGCCTGTTTACACTGAGTGTATCTAAGGTTATATTAGAGTCTGAAGATGTATTATCACATAAATGATATCATCAGTGATGTAATCAGTAATGTCAAATGAGATGTCAGTGATGTCATCAGTGATGTCATTTGAGATGTCATCAGTGATGTCATCAGTGATGTCATTTGAGATGTCATCAGTGATGTCACTGACCATGTCATGAATGATGTAATATGTGACATCATTAGCACTGGATTGCGGGTCCGCGATATATAGTTAGTGCAACTAACTATATATGGAATTTCAATGGTTTTGTGCAAATAAAATAAGGTTTTGTAAATGCTAATCCCTAACTATATATGGTCTATAACCTATGGTTTTTTCAGTGAATTTTCAAGGTTTTGTAAATGCAAATTCCTAACTATATATGGTCTATAACCTATGGTTTTTTCTGTGAATTTCATTGGTTTTTTAAAAGCTAATATCTATAGCTGTAAAATATATTCTTTATTACGTGACGTATCACGTAGCCCGTGAGACGCCTCATGATGCATCGCATAACCGTGACGTATCTTCTCTGCAGCGCAAACCAAACCCAAAACGTAAGCACGCCAGAGCACGCTTAAAGATATATATATATTTTTTAAACCTTAATTAGACAAAATCCACACGTGCACATAGCACAAACGTTCCAAAAACACAATATGTCGGACTCCCGTTACGCTGCCGGTTAGCTGCCCGGTTAACGTACCGGGAAGCACCTTTACCGCGAAAAATTGCATTTATTTTTTCTTTTGCCCCGCAGGGAACTTTAATAGCCCCCTCATCAATCCTAGGGGTTCAGGAGCGGTCTGCCTTACCCCTTTCATTCATTTACACCTTTTTTTTTCCACCTCTTGTCTCTCGATCCCACAGAGAGACAAGATGGCGGCCGCTCCAGACTGTTTACAATGTTAACAGCCAATCAGCTTCTCCTCAGACTCCCGTTACACTGCCGGTTAGCTTCCCGGTTAGCTGCCCGGTTAGCTGCCCGGTTCGCGTACCAAGACGCGTCTCTACGGCGAAAAAATCGGAATTTTTTAATTTTTTTTTTGGGCCCCGCGTTGCTCTATAATATCCCCCTCATCAATCCTAGGGGGTCAGAAGGGGTCTACCTTGCCCCCTTTCCTTCATTTCCCCCTTTGTTTTGGCCTCCTCTTGTCTCTCGATCCTACCGAGAGACAAGATGGCGGCCGCTCCTGACTGTTTACAATGTTGACAGCCAATCAGCTACTCCTCAGACTCCCGTTACACTGCCGGTTAGCTTCCCGGTTAGCTGCCCGGTTAGCTGCCCGGTTCGCGTACCAAGACGCGTCTCTACGGCGAAAAAATCTGAATTTTTTTTTTTTTTTTGGGCCCCGCGTGGCTCTATAATATCCCCCTCATCAATCCTAGGGGGTCAGAAGGGGTCTACCTCGCCCCCTTTCCTTCATTTCCCCCTTTGTTTTGGCCTCCTCTTGTCTCTCGATCCTACCGAGAGACAAGATGGCGGCCGCTCCGGACTGTTTAGAATGTTGACAGACACCGGAGAGCCAATCAGCTTCGCTTCGCAAAGTTCCGATACGCGAAAAGTTCGCGAACCGGAGCGCTGCCCGGAGCGCTGTTACAGATATATATCTTGTTTTAAACGTTAGTTTCTCAAAATCCACTGAAGCACATATATTGAGACCTAGCAAAGGCACATCGGGCTAACAGTCCCTACAATTTTGCCAAGTTTCGTGGAAATCCATTCAGCCGTTCGAGCTAAAAGTGAGGCCAACCGCCCTATGGAAAAATGAATGGGAAAAACGCGTTTTGGGACCCCCCTTTTTTCTCGCCCCCCCTTGACAACCCCCCCCCAAATTTTCAGGGGCTGCTCAGAAACAAAATGTGCCATTTTCCTGAAAATTTCAGCCAATTCCGTCCACAAACGCCAAAGTTATTAGACATAGAATTTTCAAAAGTTCCATAGAGAAAAAATCCTAACTATATATACCTACTGGCTATCGCCAGTAGGTAATATATATATATATATATATATATATATATATATATATATGTGTATGTATATATATATATATATATATATATATATATATATATATATATATATATATATATATATATATATATATATATATATATATATATACCTACTGGCGGTCGCCAGTAGGTAGTTATAGTTAGGATTTTTTTCAGTGCAAAATCTCAAAATTCTATTTGGAATAACTTTGGCGCCGGTTGACGAATCTGCCTGAAAATTTCCTCAAATTTGCCTCGTGGAGCTCCGGTCCTTCCTTAAAAGGTTGGGGGGGATTCGTCAAGCGGGGGCCGAGATAAAAGGGGGGGTCCCAAAACGTGTTTTCCCCATGTTAATTTCCATAGGGAGGTCGACCTCACTTTTAGCCCGAACGGCTGAATGGATTTCCACCAAACTTGGCAAAATTGTAGGGACTGGTACCCCTATGTCTCAAGATATATGCTCCAGTGGTTTTTACGAAAATTTACTTTGAAAAAATATATATTGGGCTACATTGGGCTATATATATGTTAGAGCCCAGATGTAGCCCAATGTAGCCCAATGTAGCCCAAAGATGGCCACCAGAGACAAAAAAAAAATGTAGCCCAAATATCAGCCAGATGTAGCCCAACTATAGCCCAATGACAGAATGTCCCAGAGTGTTCTAAAGAACAACTAGAGCTCTAACAGTCTTACTTATGACAAAAGTATGGCACACCTGAAATCATCTTGATTGGAATAAAGTGTTAACACTTAAAACATTTAATTTGCAAAGGAACAAAATGAGGGGGTTCATTTTGCCATAGAAATTATGATTAGTGCTGAAGAAAGAAAAATTAGGGCACATTTTGAGTGAGTTCTCAAATCCTCTTATATTTCATTAAAAAAATTCTGATATGCAGTCTCCCAAGATGGCCACCAGAGACAAAAGAGACCAAATGCAGCCCAAATATCAGCCAGATGTAGCCCAACTATAGCCCAATGACAGAATGCCCCAGAGTGTTCTAAAGAACAACTAGAACGCTAACAATCTTACTTATGACAAAAGTATGGAACACCTGAAGTCATCTTGATTGGAATAAAGTGGTAACACTTAATACATTTAATTTGAAAAGGAACAAAATGAGGGGTTTCATTTTGCCATAGAAATGTTATATATACATATATATATATATATATATATATATATATATATATATATATATATATATATATATATATATATATATATATATATATATATATATATATATATATATATATTCACTGAAAAAAACATAGGTTTCACACCAGTTATAGTTAGGAATCAGCATTTAAAAAACCTATTAAATTCACTGAAAAAACCATAGGTTTCACACCAGTTATAGTTAGGTGGAAATTTTACTTGCATAAAACCATTGAAATTCCCACGTTATAGTGAGTTGGACTCACTATAACTTGCGCGTGCAATGCACTGCTGATGACGTCACATATCACATCACTCATGACATGGTCAGTGACATCACTCATGACATCACTGATGACATCTCAAATGACATCACTGATGACATCATCCAGTGAATGTGTATCTTTCTGAAAAATAAATATTTTGTATATATGTATATCTAAAGGTTGATGGAAGAATAAATGGGTAAATAAATGTCTAAATGGATGTTTTTTTTGTGTAAAATTGATTGGTTAACTGACTTATTAAATGTATCTTACTGAATACATATATTAGCGAGTAATGTTTAAATATTTAAATATCTGTATCTGTGCCTCACTTTGTGTATAAGTGGCTGCATGGGTTGGTGAGTAGCTACATGAGTGTGTATATGGGTTATTAGTTGTGTTTTTGAGTATCAGTATCAGTGTCTGTATGGTTCGGTGGGGGATATTACTTAGAGCACAGATGCATGAATGAGTGACTCACTATTTGTATGTATTTTGAAGACAGCATGTGTGCAAGACTGTATGGGTGGATGATTGAGTGTATGGGTGGGTTAGTGAGTATGTGTTTTTATAATTGATTGTTTAAGAGAGTAAATATGTTTCTGTTTCTGTGGAAGTATGTGTAGTGGTGTGTATATAGCAGTATAATAAAGTAAAGGGTTTTTTGATAGTTTATTTGCATGTGTGAATTTGTGTGTGAGTAACTATATGGATGAGTATTAGTGTGTAACAGGAAGTATAGGGGTATGAGTACATATGATGAGTAAGTACATGCATGAGTGACTATATAGAACTGTTGGTGAATGAGTGGATGTGTATGTAGATGTTGGAATTACCTAATAAGTTGTTGTAATTGGTATTGGTTTCTCCTTTTTTAAGAAAATGATAGTTTCTATTTTTGAATGTGTGTGTCAAAGGTTATTTTATGCTGATAGGAGGTCTGCCACTTTGTCACAAGGATGTTGTCATCAGTGATGTCATTTGAGTTGTCATCAGTGATGTCATGAGTGATGTCACTGACCATGCCATGAGTGATGTAATATGTGACGTTATCAGCAGTGCATTGCACGCGCAAGTTATGGTGAGTCCAACTAACTATAACGTGGGAATTTCAATGGTTTTATGCGAGTAACATTTCCACCTAACTATAACTGGTGTGAAACCTATGGTTTTTTCAATGAATATATATATATATATATATATATATATATATATATATATATATATATATATATATATATATTATGTATACATATATAAATATATATATTTACTAAAGAAAACATATGATTCAGGGACATTATAGTTAGTTGAACATTTGACTCATATAAAACCAGAGAAATTCGCCTGTTATAGTCAGTTGAGCTTACTATAACTCGCGCGCCCGCAATGCACTGGTGATGACGTCACACATTACATCACTCATGACATGGTCAGTAACAAAACTGATGACATCACTGATGACATCTCAATTGACATCACTTATGACATCATCCAGTGAATTTGTATTTCTGTAAAGTTTAAATATTTTTCATATATATCTATGCCAAGGTGTATTAAAGAATGAGTGGATTTACAAGTGCCTGAATGGATTATTTAGTTGGTGCATGACTGACTGTATAAGTGAGTGATTGAAGGTGTTTTACTGAATGGGTTAGTGACTAAACTGTGTGAACGTCTGTATTAGTCTCTCAGTTGGTGTGTAAGCAGCTGCATGGGTTAGTGAGTAGCTACATGAGTGTCTATATGGGTTATTGATTTGTTGTCTGAGTATCTGTATGGTTGCCTAAGTGTCTGTGGGGGTAGGTGGAAGGGTGTGTCACTCTTTGCATAGATGTTTGAGTGGATGATTCACTGGTTGTATGGATTCAAAAGTGCATCTGGAAAGAGCTGTGTGGGTGAGTTAGTGTGTGTATGGGTGTGTTGTTGAGTGAATGAATGTCTCAGTGGTATATGTGGGAGTAACTACATATGTTTTAAGGCAGAGTATGTGAGTGTTGGAATAAATAAATTACTATACGTGAGAGTAAGTTATTTGAAGAGTGTATGTTAGAATGAGTGTCTGCTTGTGTCAATGATTATATAAGACAGTAAGTATGTTAGTATCTGCATAAATAAGTGAAGTGGTGTGTGTATAAATAACGGAGTTGGTGTGTATAACTGTATACATGAGTAAATTGGTATGTGATTGATTCTTTGCATGACTGACTAGGTGTGTGAGTAACTCTATGGATGAGTGGCGGAGTGTTACTGTATGTATAGGTGTATGAGTGCATATTACAGTACTGTATTGAGGAGTAACCGCATTTATAAGTGACTGGATGTGTGTGTAGACGTAGGAAATAGTGGGTGGTATATAGTATCTGTCAATCTTGTGTGTATGGTTTCAAAAACAGTAGTCTGTATTTTAGAGTGCGTGTATCAAAGTTTATATTAGGGCATCAGTATATACATCAGACTTTCACATGGATGATGCCATCAGTGATGTCATCAGTGATGTCATCAGCGATGTCACTGACCATGTCATGAGTGATGTAATACGTGACGTCATCACCAGTGCATTGCGGGCGTGCAAGGTATAGTTAGCTCAACTAACTATAACAGGCAAATTTCTCTGGTTTTATATGAGTCAAATGTTCAACTAACTATAAAGTCCCTGAAACCTATGTTTTTTTGTGTGAATTTTTAAGGTTTTTTAAATGCTAATTCTTAACTATAACGTCTGTAAAACCTATGGTTTTTTCAGTGAATGTCAAAGGTTTTTTAAATGTTAATTTCATATTTTAATGTTTATAAACCTTATATTTTTTCTAATGTATTTTTAAATATTTTGGAACTCTATTATACTTCTTTATTTTAAATTTAAAAATTATGTAATGTTTTATATCTTCCCCAAAAAACATTTTTTTTTAGAAAACTGCCCTCCCATACCGGTAGCGTACCAAGCTCCATCACTACGCGAATCCCATCCACCATATTGCTAAACTCGGAAATGATGTGCATTTCGTATCCGACGGGTTTGCGGCACCGGGTCCTGCATAACATCATTTACGCTTGAAGTCGCCCAAGCTGCTACTTTGGTATCCGACAGGTACGCAGTACCAAGCCACACGTTACGTCATGTATGAATGCGGTCGTGCTCGCTGCGCATTGGGTATGCGATGAGTGCACGCTGCCAGGCCCTGTGTTATGTCACAGACGTATTGTGTCACGCCGGGTACTCCATTCCTTTTTTTTGTCTCAAAAGTATATCTAAATAAATATCTGAATAACTTTAAACAGTATATGAGAGTAAGCGATAATCTAAAATATTTTGAACATTTATATATTTCTAACTAATAAAAGTGTATTATGATAAATATATTTTCTCAAAATCGCGTCGGGTGCGGCCTACTTATACTTTTGGTGGGTGATTGCATGTGACCTTAAAAAAAAAGCTTTTGATTGCTTCATAACATTTCCCATTGTAACAGTTGAGCGACCCCACCAATTTTAGTCATTCTCTCTACTGCGTTTGATGAGACACACCCCTTTGCTTGGAGAGCTTTTATGAAAAGTGTTTTGCCTTATACACATTTCTTATAAAGCACACAAAATGCAACGATCTTCTTGAGAAATATTCATGGTCTCTACATTAGCCTTCCACGTGTGATGGCCATGCATCTCAAATGTTACATCAAAAAACAAATGTCTGTTACACGATGCCCCTGGTGTATGTGTGTGTGTGCACATTATTGTGCTGCCTTTCGGCCTGGGTATTAGTGGCTCCAAGAAGTATCATCAGCCATGGGCAGAGTGCACATCCTAGATCACATGTGACAAACAGTAAGCAGTAATCTGTAGATTTGTATTGCTGTACGCTCTGTTGGCAGGCTTTACCAATATAGTAGTGTGTTATATGTGAGACTTTCAGATTCACGTTTGAAATACATTGCTTGACTGTAATGAGCGTTATCACTGTGTATAACGTAGCCTCACTGCTGATCCTCCCTCCATCTGCGACACATTCACATTTGTGCGCTTCTGGATAGCAACGCTTTCAATAATACCGCACACCATTGACATGCGTGTCTGCGCATATCCACAAGCTTGACAACGACATAGATGTTGGCCATTCAATGTTTTCGAACAGCATCTCATTAGCGATAGTTGCCACCCTCCCGGTACATGCTACATTAATGTAATTTGCGCATTCTGCGACGTAAAAACTGCAAAAAAACAAACATAAGTACACTTGCTGGCCAGGCAGGAACTGAACAACACCCAGTTCCCCGGAATAATTAATCACACCCCTACGCTGGCCTGGCATGCGCAAGCCCAGCCCACTTTGAGTATGAATAAATAGGACAACGATGATGCCACATGTCCCAGTTCTTCCACACTGCCTCAGGTGATATGGCAGCATCCACCTCGCATATCACAATGCACAAAAAAAAACAAGGGATCAATGAGGTGTACACCACCCTGGCAATCAACGCTGGCTCTAAATTGTGAACCCTACTACCAGTCATGTTTTTAAAGGTATCTATGATGTGTACACCATCCTGCAATCAACACTGCAACTGAATTGCGAACACTGCTACCTGTAGTGTTTGCACACCCAACAATGACAGCAGGTGAGCAGTGGGGCCTGGGTGCACAGCGGCTCCAATTGAGCGCAGTGCTGCGGGAGGGGTGGGCTTCATCAGCCTGAGTGCGCAGGTGCGAACAAGCGAAGTTGCCTTGTGTGATGATGTGATCTCTGACCTCATTCAGTCACATGTCTGTCTCTTTTAAGGACCTGCTGGACCATACTGTAGGCCTGAGCCAGCGGGCAGCGCTGCCCTACAGACACGTGTTGAACGCAGTGCTGCGGTAGGGATGGGGTGCATGAGCTTGAGTGCGCAGGTGCGAACAAGCGATTTTGCTGTGTGTAATGATGTGATCTCTGACCTCATTCATTCACATGCCTGTCTCATTTTAAGGACTTGCTGTACCGTACTGTAGACCTCAGCCAGCGGGCAGCGCTGCCCTACAAACACTTGGCGTTGGCTTTTAGGGCACTGTCTTAATTGTACATGCACACAGGCTTTTGCCACTCTATTATATGCACACAATTTGCTTCTAGCATGTGTTCTGTTCCTTTGTCTGTGAACGTTGGTATAACATATTATTATTTAACCTTGTGTATTCTTGTGCACTCCAACTTTTCTTTGAACCACGATTACCACAAGCAGTTGGTATATCGTACTTCAAAAATGAAGGATGCACTCGACTGGTGTTTTCTAATAAGCTTGAAATAAACCTTTATTTGCCTCCACACGTTTCCACCATTAAATTATTTCTCCCTCTTCAGACACTGAATTGATAGAGCCAAAATGGGCGGAGCGGATGCTCACCCCGTCATGATGCCTTGGCATTTTGACGCCTTCCATCATGGAATCAAGGCACCGCCCCCAACCGGAGACCTGCTCTCCCACCCTACAAAGGTAGCCCGGACTCAGAGCTTGCACCAACACGTCGTTGGACACACCGATCGTGGCAGGTGAACAGGGAAGCCTGGGTGCGCAGGACATACAATTTAGCACAGTGCGGGGGAGGGTGCTGGGGTGCAGCACCCTGGCTGCACAGGTGCAGGCAAGTGATGTTCCCGTAGCTAATAATATAATCTCTGGCCTCATACTTATGTTTCATTTTTGTCTTGCAGGTGTTGTACGCTGCTTCTGGAGGAGTCCCACCCAGGTATTTAATGTTATACTGTTGTTTGTTCTAATAAACTTGTGTTTCCATTTATTTGTGTTGTTTTAATAAAGGGTATTTTTTTCCAATAAATAAGTGAGTGTATATGTCTTTTTTTTCTGACAACACTTGTCTGTAGTTTATTGTTAAAAGCGTCTGTTTATAGGAGGTTATGATGGAAAACATTTTTAATTTTGCGGTGCACCTACCAAATATAAACCAACAGACTATTACATAAATGAAGACTGCGTAATTCTACACCTGCAAAGGATCTATGCGTGTATCACTTTATAACACGATTAGTACTGCCTGTGTGATTAGAGAACCAATAAGGCACTGCCTAGGACCACCAAGGCATCAGGGACTGCCGAGGCCCACCCTGTATATTTAAGTAAAGCCCTGGAGGGTGGCAATCCACGGACTTCAGTTGGCCTCGAAGCCCCCAGAATGATTAGTAAACAATACCAGGGAAGGTGGCGATACCCTAGGATGTGAAATGTCTCTGTGCGCTCGTGCACCTAATTTACATGTGACATTAAGATGCGCAGTCCCACAGAGTCCCCGCAATATAATAATAGGATTGGCCACAGAACATTACCCACCAGGGGCCTCATTGAAATGAACAGGTGAGACCCAGCTTCTCTTTTTTTTTCTTTTAATTTTTACCAACCGGATCCGCTCTGTTAAAGCGATACGAGGTTTTCCTCCCCTCGCTTCCACTAGTCAAAAAAGGATTTGCTATCACAGGGTGGAAGCCATGCACCCACCCTCTAATAGCAAACATAAATGTCCAGCGGATGCACACCCCAGGACATTGTATGAGCTACGCCTGGGAGGTTGCGCTCCCTAGAACCATGATGCATTGGTTAGTATAAACGCATACTGACACTACTTACACACATGCAGTACAGTGCCCACAGTATAGTGAAGAGGCAGAGGAAGCTCAAAATCTAAAAATATAAATCCTACCAGATGTCGGATGACATAGTTCAATGAGCCGATGACCCTGGGATGAGTAGTAACAACTACACGAAGAAAACGGGTCTTCAGCACAACGCAAGCAACTTTGAAATATTGGTGAGTGCTGCCTTCTTTTTACCTTCTACCACTCTTCGCCAAATTCATGAAGTGAAGAGGCAGACAGCAGTGGATCCGATAAGTAGATTTATTGCAGGAAAACAAGATACCTTAAACAGCCACCAACAGGAGCAGACAGCAAGGAAACTGTCTTCTCCAGCACCGTGTACAAACTCTCCAAGGTTTCCTACATGACAGCCCTACATTCTAACATTACATTCTTACATTCTACTAGAAGGACATACTTAAATTCTACTATGACTAACATTGGAATACTACACAGAGCACATGACTTTACAGCAATGAGCTCATGCTTTCATCCAAAAGTCTGGATACCGGTATGGGTGAGTAGTTCCCTTCCCATTCCCTGTATTGTATAAACGCAAACTAACACTACTTCCACAGGTATACTACACCGCCCGGTTTAATCCCCAAGTCAACAGACCAGTAGGAGAATGTAGTTCGCTACCCACTCCCTATACACTATGAATGCATACTAACACTACTTACACAGTTATACTACAGTGGCTAGTATCCTACATCGCCCAGAGCCCATCACTTTACAGCAATCAGCTCGCTTTGATCCCCAAGTCTTCACACCGGTAGGCGTGAGTACTTCACTTCCCGCTTCCTGTATAGTATAAACACACAGCAGCGGTCAGTAGTTCGCTTCCCACTCCCTGTATGGTATAAACGCCTACTAATACTACTTGCACATGTATACTACAGCGTGCCCAGGGCCCATCCCATTACAGCAATCACCTCGGTTTGATCCCCAAGTCTTCACACAGGTAGGCGTGAGTACTTCGCTTCCTGCTTCCGGTATAGTATAAACGCACGATAGTGGTCAGTAGTTCGCTTCCCACTCCCTGTATGGTATAAAGGTCTACTAACACTACTTTCACATGTATGCTACAAAGACCAGAGCACATCACTTTACAGCAATGAGCTCACGGTTTAGACTCTCGGTTTCATACCCGAGTGTAGCAACATATCATCTCAGCATCATCTCACTCTGAGCAACAGTGCACTTTCAGACCGGTAAGAGTGACTACTTTGCTTCGCACTCCCCCACAAAGGTTACAGTGCTCCGACCTTCCTTTCCTACTTTTTTCCCCCTTTTTCCCCTTTACTCACTTCAACGGAATCACAAAATGGCGGCCAACACTTCCTAGCTGCAACCGCTCGCAAGGCTCACAACCAATAAACAGCAAGCTTGTGCTCGCAACGCCTCAGGCATTGGCAATCAGATGGCAGAATTCCAAAATATCGATGTCTGTAAATTTTGATATTTCTCCAAAAATACTGAACGGATTTACACCTAGTAAACAACAGTGTGCTTTCTAGACCAAGACCCTTCTCCCTGCCAAATTTGGGGTAATTCTGTTCACCCGTTCGACCTGCAGCCTTGTCTAATGTTTCCCATGGAAATTACCATGGAGAAAACACATTTTGGGACCCCCCTTTTATCTGGGCCCCCCCTTGATGAATCACCCCCAAACTTTCAACATAGGAGCTAATATGAACAAAGAATTAGTTTTTAAAATGTCACGAAGATTCATCAAAAGTTATAAGCAAAACAAAAAAATGCTCTTCCTATGGAAACTTGGTCCTAACTATAACTACCTACTGGTAACCACCAGTAGGATATATATATACATAAATATAAATATATACACACCCAAACATATATATGGTGTGTGTATATATATAAGATATGGATATACATACATAAATATATATATATGCATATATATATATATATATATATATATATATATATATATATATATATATATATATATATATATATATATATACATAAATATGTATATATGCATAGAAATATACATATGCTGCCTCTTAAAAGAAGTCTGGCAGAACGCTGTTGAGTTTGCTCCCATTGCTTATATATATATATACTCTGCGGCGTGCCACACGAGTGTCACAGAGGCACACTGACCTTTTCAGGTTGAAACGCGTTGCCAATAAACTTTATTGATTGTGGACACTGCATGTAGCTTTGTGCCACCTTGACACTTGTGTGGCATGTCGCAGTTGATTTCAACACGGGGCCCGCACCTGTGACGCCACACCAGCCCAGCGAGGTGGACATGACAGGATCTTGCGGGAAACTGCTATGATCTGATACATAAATATTTATATTTCATCAAGGCATCATGGTAGATTGATGTGGAGTTAAGAATAGTAAATCTATACTCTTGTCTATGCGCTTACATTTTGGTATTTTTTAACTCAATATATTGTCCAGAATGTTAGTGTTCCACAGTATTCTTGTACAAATTATTTCCAGGTAAAATCAATACTCGTGGGAGACTGGTTAAAAATCAAAATGGCGGTTTGTGGAGAGAACTACTTTTTGTGTGATATTTTCCACTCAAATCATCACCATCAGGCAGAAATCATTCAGAATCTTGTGTTTGGTGAAATGGCTAAATATTTGCAAATTATGCATAATGAAAAATTCACCCAATTATGAGAGACTAGCTACAGCTGTTGGTTAAGAAGCACTGCTGCATGAGTAAAGATTAAATAATTACTAAGGGTGGGAAGTAAACACAATTCCTTTGGTGGAGTTCCTAGAATGTTCCCACTCTGCGCTCCATTTGGAGCAAGGAGTTTGGTAAAAAGTTAAACTATGCTGCATGGCGGAGTTTACCGGCGAACACCCAACTTTGTAATGTAAATGAAACCCAGAAGCTCTCAATAATGCTTTATTAGTAGTGGTTCATGCAGTTCACATAAGACAACATGTATCAAATTGCACAATGAAAGGAAGATAATGCATATGCTCCCACAACAGGCCCTTTCATGATTTCTAAGCTCTGTGTTGGATTGGTCACCGGTTTCGCCACTGATCCATTACAGAGTTCAGTTGTAAACAAATGCATAGACCAATACAGGAGGGGTGAGAGGCTGCCATGCATCTACCTATCAGGGGGATATTTCCACAGGTCTACCTGACTATCGTTGGAGGACCCGAGATGGGGAGAATGAACAAACACCGATCCTTGATTTAGGAAGCATTTAGAATGCGAGAGGGTTTTCGTATTTTATACATAATGGTGGGGTCCGAGCAGGGGGGAAAGTGACTAAGAGCCTCCCATATGCATTAATCGCATGATGTTATGAATGAGAGAGCAGTCATGACAGGACCCTATAATCCAGATATTAAGCTTGAGCCGAGTGCGCTAAAAGTAAGATCCAGGTTGAATGTGAATATAACTTCACTCGGTTTGGATGATGGAGATATGGTCAGAATTGAGAGAGATGGCGACAGATACATAGTAGAATGAGTTGCAATTTAAGAGTTCGGAGTGTGATTAAAGTCGGTGTTCCCACAACGGTCCCGGGTTAAGAGAATTACTTTTGAAACTCGGGTAAGAGTCTGACAACATACCCTGTGTAAAATGGGGACATTCAGCTTTAAAACCCTTTTGAATTAGGCGGGTGGCTGTAGTGTCCAAGGAAAACCTCACAGGTTCCTGGCACATATAATGGCATGATGGTTTGCTCGTGTTTTTATGAATATACACGGAAAAAACACAAAGGTGTAGACAAAATGGGAAATATTTAATACATAAGATTTTTTTTAAAGGAGCAAACAGGGTCTATATGTTTTGTCTCCTTTACAGAAAACGGATGAGGAAAGCAGAAGGTGTACTTTGCCACAGTTTCACAACTTTTTTTTATGAAAAGGCGAGATTCTGGTTGAGACCACATTATTCAAGGGATCCACACCCTGAAGTAGGCCCATAACCCATGAGGGCAAAACCAGAAGGCTGAAACATGTTGGTATATGCAGTGGGGTTTAGGGGCAATCTACCCCTGATGACAGTCATTTTAACCCTGTCAAGGGTAACCAGGGATAAAGGTATCGTAGTGGTATCTCCTCAGACAGTTTTATTCTTTTTTTCTGCATTAGAGATCCCTTCTCTGGGGAACACCTATCCCTCTCACAATCTCTTCTTATCTTTTTCTCCCTCACCCCCTAAAAACATAGAGCTCCGTCCAGTGTGTTGGTCTGAACCTGGATATTTGCAGCGGCACTTTGATGAAACATGCCACTGCATAGTGGGTGAGGGCAGTATTAAAAAATTCTTGAACTTTCCCTTTTTTTCCCCTCAATTGACTATCAGGCACATGCATCAAGAGTTTAAGAATTCGCAAAAATTGCAGATCGCAAAAAAATGGCATTTGTGATCGCAAAATACAGCGTAGCAATGCATCAACGGTATATTTGCGAAAATCACAAGATTTTCGCAAATATAAAGAATCACAAAAAATTCTGCGAAAATAATTGCGATTCTGTATTTGCGCCTCCCAAATAGAGAATCGCAAATAAAGAATCGCAAATGAAATGGATGAAAAATCGCAAGTTGCGATTCCCTTGAAAATCGCAAAATTGCTATTGCAAAATAAAAAGGATCACAACCAGGTGGTAATCATGAGTGCAAATTACATACAGCTGCAAATCAACTCAAATGTATTCAAGCACACCCAGAATGAGCTCCCACAAGGTACAATGGCAGGGCTGTACCTGATGGCGAGAAGGATGAGGCTGCAGGCTGCTGGACACAGACGGAGGCGAATAAATGAGCGCATTTTCAGAGTCCGCATAACTTTGCTAGGAGGGCAAGAGGATGAGATTTACGAAAATAAGTATAGGCTGAATGCAGGAATGATCCATGATCTCATCAATGAATTGGACCCCATCCTGCAATGACAGACATGTAGGACCAATGCCATCCCAACACATGTGCAGGTCCTATGTTGCCTACTTTTACAGGCGTCAGGTAGTTTTTAGGGAGTCATTGCAGCAGCTGGAGGTGTGTCGCAAAGCGCACTTTCAAGAATATTCAAAGCATTCTTTGATGCCATGATGGTCCGGATAGGCTCACACATCAATTTCCCTACCACAGCGCATGACCTTGCTAAGACTAAACAGGAGTTTTACCAGATTGCTTTCTTCCCACATGTTTTGGGTTGTATTGATTGCACCCATGTGGCAATATGTCCCTCCCTGCAGCACATGAATATTTATATAGGAATAGGAAATGTTATCATTCCCACAATATTCAGGTTATCTGCAATGCAATGCAAAAAACATGATAACTGACATTGTGCTGCAATTTCCAGGCAGTGCACACGATTCCTATATATATTCAGGCAAAGTGGCATTCACACCCGCCTTGTCAGGGGAGAATTCGGAGAGGGACATCTGCTTGGTAAATATGTGCAATACATTCTCACATTCATTGTACGTATATCAATGTCAAACAACCACTAACCCCCTTTGCTTTTTCACATGTAGGTGACAGCGCATACGCCTTGCGTAATTACCTTATGACACCTTACCTCAATCCTACAACTGCCAACCAACAGAGGTACAATGCAGCACATATATCAACAAGGAACGTCGTAGAGAGCACATTTGGGCTGCTGAAGAGCCGATTCAGATGCCTCCATAAGACCGGTGGAGCACTTCAATACAACCCTGAACAATGCTGCAAGATATTAGCAGCATGTGCCATGCTGCACAATATTGCTGTAAAGGGAGGAATGAAAATAGAGCTGTCTGACAGCAACTCGGACGATGGGAACCAGCAAGTGCCACACCACCGTGCCCTACAAGGGTCAAGCGCAGCAGGAGGGCGCAGGAGAAGATTGGACATCACACAAAATGACTTCTAAGGTGAGAAATGATGACACAAACACTGTATATTGCAAGCAAAGTAAGCTTTATGTAAAGAAATAATGACCAGAGTGTTGAAGCACACTTTCAATGAGACTAGTGGCACAGGAGTCTAGGTAATGGACATGTGTGGAATAAAAAGTAAGGATGACTTGAAAGTCAGTCAAAAGGTCACATTGCAACAATGGTTACGTCACCATCTCGGAATCTCATTGTACATGGAAGTCTAGCGCTTTCTCCCGCGAACACCCAGACGCGTGTCGGAGCCAGCATCTTCCTCCCTAATGTTGGAAGTGGAGGGGGGTACTGCTGCGTGTGTTGCATCTTACTGCAGTGGCTTCTGGCAAGACTTTACTGCTCATGCTTGAGGCACCCTCACTACCCTCTTCCTGCGTGGACATGTTGGCTGCACTAGTGGATGCATTCATCATTTCCACAGCATTGGTCACCCCAATGGCACATTTGTGTTTGCATGGTCACAGACCTACATGCCAGCAGTGCAGTTGTAGTGGCCAACCTATTGTTGGATTTCTCATACATTTCGAGGTGCTGCATAAGTTGGCGATGCTGTCTTTTCTGAGATGCATGTCCCTCCTGCATGACCTTGGTTAGTTGCTGCCCACTATTGGACAGTACTGCAATGTTGTCTGCCATCTTTCCGATTTGGATCTGTACTAAGCGTGTGTTCTTGCTCTGCAGGTGATGCGTATGAAGCATCTGTTCCTCAAGGCCACCCCAGACATCATTTAGTTGCTCCGCCTGCTGTGTTCGGCATGCTCTATGTCTTCTACGCTGGACTCTGGGATTGCCTCTGCTGACCAGTGTTTGTGGAGTTGTGATGGGAGTAGATTGGCGATGGCTGCCCTCAGGTGGTACATCGACCTCATCATCTGAAGCCATGGGGACCAGTGTTGGGACAGGTGCCCTGCGTGAGTTTGGTCCACATGACTGTTTGGTTGCTGGACCCGGTGTGTCCTCATGTTCAGATACACTGGAGGGCTGCATTTGCTGGTCATCACTATCCTCAACCTCTACACGTTCTGTATCTGTGAGGTTAAACAGTGCAAAACAGCATTAATTCATGGTTGTGAGGTCATGTCACAGTTATCTATCGTTTATTTTGTCATTAAATTGAGCATATGTTACACTATTTAGAGTTGTTTTTTGCATATGTGTGTGCTTTCATTGTAACTGCTTGACCTGCCTACATCTCCCATAATGCACTTATGCTGTTCTGAGAACAGGTTCTTGCTTTATTATTTGGGACAATGGCAACATGCATTCATCTGATGTGTGTGCAGCTCCTGAGGTGTCTACCTGTGTCACACCAACAACAGCTTCAGGCTGGATTGTGGATTCCACCAAGTCCTCCATGGGAGTGTTCCCAGTATCTGCTGGTGTTCCTCCTCCTGTCCTTTTTGCCTCCTTCAGCCGGTCAGCAATGCGCACCTTGGCCCGACTGCGCAAATCGTACCCTTGCTTTTTCAGCTCTTCAGTGGTGCGGTGTGTCACCCCAATGGCATTGACTCTGCTTTGGATCCGGAGCCATATTTTTCTTTTCTCCTGCTCTGGCACTTTTAAAGATGCGTTGCCAAATAGCTTGTCATGGCTGTGGACTACTCCCTCAATGAGGGTGTCAATTTCTTGTTCAGAACATTTTATTTTTATTTTCCTTCCTGTTTGGCTGTCCTCTGCTGTTTGTGCATCTTCCATTTTCAGTTAGCTAACAGGTGTTTCCAATCTCTCAGTACCACTCCTGTTCAGCTCCCAGAGCCAGCTCCCTCCTCTCCCTGAGCCTGTGCACTGAAAATGAGGCTTGGGCTGCTCACTTCCTGCTTCTGATGTCATCAAGATGCATCAATGTGCGACTCCGGTAATTGCGATTTTGCAAATAGTCGGAATCACTATTTTAATTGCGATTTTTGCGATTCTTTTTTTAATCGCAAATGTTAAGTTGCATCACGTTTTGCGATTCTTTATTTGCGATTCCTTAAAAATCGAAATAAGGAATCGCCAATTTTTACAATGATGCTTGTGCCTGTTTCTCTATAGACCAAACAGGGCAGGGACAAGAAAATTGTTCCCAGAATAGGGATAGCATCCTTGGCCCTCTTTATAGTCTTCTTTTATAGTCCTTCTCTCTTTCTTTCTGAGTGGTTACTGCATCACCTGGCTGGCTAAAGGTGGCGAGTATGAAACAGGACCAATGAATAGCTATGCAGATTTCTTTTGCAACATAAGCGGTGGTTGCATTTATTGGCACACAAGAACATAACATGTGTATTTGAAAAACGCACGTTCTCCCCTAAGTGCTAAATAACAGAAGTTTACTGGTACTTAACAATACTCATTTATTGACCTCAGATGGATGAAAGGCTGAGTGGATCACCCGGGATCTGAACCTGTGACCATGAGGTCGAACACAGGGCCCTGCATCAACTGCAATTCCTGCTCATGCTGGGGGTAAGGATAATGTTTGAGCTTGTGGAACATGCATTTCAGTAACCTTGAGAAGGGGCCATGTTGTTCACATTGCGTTTTTGGTGACCCTAAGCTTGTGTGACTGTATTGTATGTGCTTTGGTTTTCAATGTTTTGGTGACTGTTCTGAGAAAGAAACCAAGACGAAGCACCACCTTGCAGCACCCATAACCTCTGTGCACTTTTCTCCCCAGTTATCACTTGCGTTTCTGCTGGGTCAAGGGAGTGAGTGGCTTTGTAAAAGTTTAAGCCAAGTATTTAGAGGCAGAGTTGACTGTAAATGCGATTGGGTGACCGGGTAGGCAGAACTCTGCAGAATCTACCAGAGTTTTTATATAAGTCTTCGGAATTCGGTTGAGTGCAACTCCGCGAGTTCTTACCATCCATAATAGTTACTAGAGAACATTACCTGTTAGGAAGTGGGTGAGATTGTGAAATAAATTAAAATGATTGTTCCACTGTGGTTCAGCAGTGTAATGGAGGGATGTGAAACCCTCTATGTTGAAAGCATGAATCCCGGAAATATAGTATATATAGCATAAGGATGATGTCTATTAGAGCAGCACAGCATCCACATACTGATCGTCTGAACAGCTACCAACGACTGATCCTTACAGATTCTACATTTTAAAAGTGAAAACAGCTACAGTTCAGAATGCAGTCAATAGTAAAACCTATATCTAATACATGCCTAATACTAACAAAACTATACAACTCATCTTCCTCCCGCCCAAAAAAACGACAGTGAGATAACAACATTTTAAATGAAATCTTTATATCTCACAGAAGCACATCTCATCCAATGTGTACCCTTAATCCTAGAAGCAACTGATTCAACCTTCATCTCTTCCCTGTTTAACCCTGAATCAAGGATACTCACATGTCTCTGGACACAATCCTCAATTCTTTAAACAGTCTACTCTTTCGGGTCACTCTGACCCTCACTTTGAGAATTGTCAATTTAACCAAATATTCCTCACATTCCTGTTCCATATGTTTTTCCTCCCATTTCATCCTCTGCTACTCTACCCATGTACTTATGCAACAGGCCTTGCCGTACACTTCCTAAATGTCAAGTAGTACTTGTATCTTGACAAAATATATTTCAGATTATGGGGGCTGAGTCCACTCATATCATAAGAGTCTGTTCACCCAATTACTAGCTATCTCACAGTGCGTCATCTGAACCCCTAAACTTACATGGTAACAGATGGTATCTGGACCCTCAAGACATGCCACGTAGCAGAGTGAAATAACAATAAGAAGTTTGTGAACCTTATTCTATAAGGCTTTGGTTTGTTATTTATATAAGAATCACATAAAATGGCTGCCGAATGAAGTTGAGACGCTCAACGTGCTGTGTATCTTCAAAAGCAAGAAGTGATGCTTGAAAAGCATAACCGCATCCGGTGAATGTTTCCTTCTGCGCCAATAGGTGCTTGGTGCCGCAGAGTGCTTCACGAAGTGGCCATCTTGGTCCGCCAAGCGCCTAGTGCTTTGCATTCTTGAATACAAAATTAAATGCCCCTGTAGTCCAGAGGCTCCACCCAAGCAGCGCAGATCCAACCTCACCCAAGAGCCACAGTCTGATGCACCTAAAGTTCAATGGTGTCAAAAAGGAACACAGACACAACCTTTCTTCTGTGCCTTGTATTCATACATGCACAATCTGATACCTTTGCAGTTTAACCGCATCAAACAAAAGGCACAGATCCCGCACACTCCAATGTCCTGTATTCTTCCAAACACAATCTGATTCCTCTGCAGCCCAAACAGAGGCAAACACGAGGTACAAATGTAACCTCACCACAGACACTTGTATTCTTACACACAGAGTCTGAAGTGCCTTCAACCCAACAACCTCAAACAGGAGCATCCCTGGCTCGAAAAGAAGTTCCCACATCTCCCCTGACCTAAAATCCTTGCACTGGCTCCCATTTAAAGCAAGAATTCATCTAAAATAGCTTGCATGACACATAAGGCCTTACACCACAAGGCACCCATTTACCTCGCACAGAAATTGGCAATCTCTGGTGGCTCAAGGTCCTCTAGGGGTGCAGATAACCTACTACTGAAACCTCAAAGATTTAATAAAAAGAAAACATATAAACAATCCTTCTCTGGGATGGCGCCTAGGATTTGGAATAGTCTTCCCCCTGAAACCAGACTGAATTCTTCTACTGTATCTTTCAAAAAGGAAGCAAAAGCGATTTTCAAGGCAAAATTTACTTGACCACTCTACCCTGCCCTGAACCTTTTTCAACCAAGACACCCCTGTTATGTTCTTTGACGACTTTTCTGTGGTTTTGTCCTGTGATCCCATGCTTCTGTACTTTGCTACTTTTTCGTGTGGATTCGTATATTTATCCCATGTTTGTTCTTTCCCCCATATTACTGCATGTATAATATGTCATGCTATTCATTATGTATCATCAGCTTTGATCATTGTAAAGCGCTCTGATATCCGCAAGGATCTTGTTCGCGCTCTATAAAACATTCAAAATAAATAAATAAATAAACCTTTCTATAGTGCCTTCTATTCATTCATGCAGGATCTCATGCTTCTGCACCCCCATGGCATCAGCCAACAGGGACAGATACAACCTCAAACCTAATTAACTTGTTCATATTGTTATATACACAATTTTGTATCATGAACTTCTTTAAGTTATGTTAATCAGTATGCTTTAAAATCTAGCTAGGGACATGTGTACCAAGGAGCCTCTTTGTGAAAAAGTCATGCAGTGCAGCACAACAAGTTACCTTGCTGCACTGCATTAAGTCACAAGGAAAGAGCAGGAATTCACCATATTAAAGGCAATATGGGGCATTCCTGTCTTTTCCCTGCAATGGCACTCTTTTGGCAGCCTAGTGCCAATGCAGGCAGCCTCACACCATGATGCAAGACTGTCTGCATTGCATGCAGGATTGTTTTTGTGCAGGAAGGGGCCCCTTCCTGCACAAAACCAATTCTGAGAGACCTATGACCTATTCCTCTTTCTATGTGTGCTGCAGAATGCAGCACACATAGAAAGAGGAAGTAGCCAGGAGAAATAAAGGTAATTCTCCTCATTACGCCTCTCCTGGGAAGGGTATCTTTATTCACATTTCCAGGTCTACCAGTTCTGGTTCGTCTGGGAATGTTTGAAAAACCATGGGAGTTGTGGAGGGACACCAATGCAAAGCCCATGGAACACTCTCCCAGGGCAGAGTAAGGCAATATGGCCATTTGTGCTGGTTTGCCTTACTCCAGATTCATGAAGGCACTTAGGGCCATGCAAAGTGGACCTGCGGGGCTTCATAAATCCTATTTAAGGTTTGCATCATGCATGCACTACATTGAGTGTTGCAAACATGATGCAAACCTAGTAGTATATAGGCCCGAAAATATTCTGCAAGGTAACAATCATTCATATGGGTTTGGAGATAACCCTCATTCATAAAGGAAATACCCAGTTTCTTTCATGCAGTGTGCAGTCTTACTTATGGAAACACCAATGATTTACTTCTTCAAACTATTTTCTTCCTGCTCAATCAAGTATTTTTTCCTACATGCTTTCAAAGAATACAAACTTATCCCGAGCGCATCTTGATGGTAAAAATTACATCAGCTGTTTAACATTCGCACACCATCAGGCTTCTGAAATAGGAAGAAGCTCTTGATTACATCTGCATAAATGAAAATGGCTGGCAGAGTAATCTGCTCCCATACTGGATGAGCTGTTAAAATCAAGGTACACAATTGCGTGTCAGCAGAGAACAGTTGGCAAACCAAGTGGCCTATTTTTACAGACCACCTGCCATGTTCCAATAATCAGCTAAATTACCATGGAGTCTCTTTTCTCTTCCTACTAGTCGTTGTAAACTATATAAGGGGCATTTTATGAATTCTGATGCAACACCTCATTGCCCCAGCATTGCAGCAGAAAACCTGTGCTGTTTTGCAGCACTTCCTTGTGAAATGGATGCACAATATTTATGGCATGGTGCACCATATCACAAGTACCAAAGGTGCATTAAAAAACCCAACATATGAGTGAGAAGAATTATGCATAGTTTTGCAATGCAACTGCTACCTATCTGATGCAAAGCTGATTTGCATTTTGTAAAGCACCTTTATGTGCCGCAAACCAACTTTGTATCACACAGAAGTGCGTTGTGTTGTGGGAAGCTTAAAAAAATTATGCATTTGAATGCACAGAATCTCTGAACATCAATAACAGGAAAAATTGAGAAAGCACCATCAATAAGCAGTGAGGGCAACAACCACAACCCCAGTCAAGATGACTAGACAGCAGTCCAGGGGAAGAGGAAGAAGAAGACCAATTTCATTGAGGAGGAGAACCAAATATTAATATATGAGGTGACAAAGAATGAACACCTTCTCTTTGCCACCTCCAAAGTACCATTAGGGAAGAAGGAATTCATTTGGCAATCCATAGTGGGTACAATCAACAGTGTAGGCCAAACAAAAATAGGACAGTGATGGAGTGTAAGAAGAGGTGACACAACTAAAAGCACAAGACAAAAGAGAAACTGGCCAGGAACCTTAGCGGTGCCATGAGGACCGGAGGAGGATCTGATGTCCAGGAGGAATTGGATCGATTGGAGGAGCAAGTGGCATCACTCATCCTATCATGGTTGGTGGCAGGAGTTCTCAGACAGGACAGTGCTGTGATAAGGACTAGGAAGAACTACAGGGTAAGTGAAAACAAGTTCAAACTGTCATGCAGTGCAGTGCAGTGCAGTGCAGCAAGACACTTTGCTAACCTGCAGTGTGTGCAAGGAAAATGGCAGGAATGTTTCACATATTAACTCATCCATCACATAACTGTGAATTAATTGCCCAGTCACTATTTTTCTTTGTCTAGCCCGTCCAGGTTTCTCTGATCCATGTGTGTTGGGTTAACCCTGTCCAGAGTGTCAATTGGATCCTGGGACTTGTCTACAATATGATTGACCAGGACTACAAGCCCATCATTACAAGGCAAAAAAACAGAACTGGAGCAGCATATCATTTATGGACCTAGGAAACTTTGCAGATATGTCAGTGCCAATGCAGGCTCCCTTGCACCACGAAGCAAGTGTGTTTGTCTTGGTTCTAGGCAGCCACAAATGTAATGTAATATAAAGTAATGTGGTTTGCCAGAGGGTTAACCACTCACCCGATGGATCCTTCAGGTGCAGAGTATGTGCAGGCACTCTCAGTAGGATCACATGAAGAGCCAGGTGTACAGTCACTAGCACTAAACCACATTGCACACAGCTGTCCTGATGTGCGGGTGAGGCGGGCATGTTTCCTGCCATGTAAGCGACCACCCACCCTACCTCCCTACCTCCTGTCTGGCTCAAATGAATTTTGGGAGTGGGGGTGAATGCAAGTGATGCACAGCAGAGGCCCATAACTGTTGGAGTCACAGATGGTGTGAGAACTAGGTGGGACCCTGTAGTGCCTTGTAGATGTGGCTAAGCCTATTGAACTAGCAGTGTGGGTGAATGGGGAGTCATTCTATCTCAAGCAGGTGAGGTGTGATGTGTGTGCCACAAGGCAGGCTGAGTAATAGTCAGTCACTGCTGTGTTTGATGGATTGCCACTTGTGTAGCAGCTGTGCAGAGATGCTGTGGTAGAGGGCACTGGTGTACTACAGTATACAGGTTTTGAGGGCCTGGGTGATGGTCTCACAGGAGTCCAGAGGGAGCCATGAGAAGAAAAGACTGACTCTGCAACATATGTGAAATCAGGTTCAGGTGAAACAAACAGGGAATTGTGAAGTATCAGAGTGATGTAGGTGACCAGGATGATGGACAGGTTTCTGGGATGGTTGAAGGGTGAGGTGTTTGTGCCTTGTCTTGTGGGCAACCAGGGTAGGTACATAATGCAGAATATCCTCACTACTATCTTGTGGGGTACAGTATGAGCCATTATCCTCACAGGCAGGTAGGTATGTTGGTCAACTACATCCCGTAACAAATGTTGGTGGTTTGGCAGTATCCTGAGAGTCAATATATGATCTGGGTGCCATCAGTATGTTTGATTAAGTAGAGCCCCTGGGTCTGAATGATGATTGCCAGTTGAGGCATATACAAGTGAGTGGGGCTGCGTGAAGAGGTTTTTGGGACTCTTCAGATGAGCATCCTGAGTTCTGAAGAAACAGAATGAGCTTGCACTGCTGCATATTTCCAAATGTGACAATGGCTATCCCCTTCAGAGAGGGTTCTCAGTGTCTGCTGTTGTGGACTCTGGATATGTCTTTGTGTGCTTGAAAACTACTGAATTCCACAAAAATAAGGTATGGTATGTGCATGCCCTTAACCTTTCCAGCAGTGTAGCAAGGTTGCTTGCTGCGTAGAGCTGTGTGGATGTGTGTCTAATATGACCCCTAGGCCATAATATTTCACAAAGTGCATGCAAGACCCTGCAGCAAGGATGATTGGTGTTTTTACTGTGTGAAAGCCAGAGTGCAGGACTATTTGTAAAACATAACAATATAACATTATTTGCTCAGTGCTGTAGTGCTAAGTAATGGCTAGAGGGAATGCAGGCAACCAGTTGACATGTCTCAATAATCTCACCAGTTGTGTCAAAAAGCTAATGTTATATCAGTGTAGGCAAAAACCAGATAAGCAACTGTATATGTAAAATGGTGCCCATACCTGCACTTAGCCTTTCAGTCAGGGTATGCCAACAAGCTGACTATTTGCGTTGTGTAGTGGCCATCACACAAATAGGCTCCCTTGTTCATACTAAGGTTATGTAAATAAAGTACAGTTATTGCCATGAAAAGGCAACAATAGTCTAAAATGTTTGTCATTTAATTGTAGTAACATTTATTCCACCTATCCCTTTGTACTTGAAATTGAATAAATATCTGTTTGAATGCCCTTAAAATCACTTACGTTTACAGCTATCATTGATCTTTATTGACATTTTCTTTGCAGAGGGACAAACAACGTCCCCTGAAGAGCAGCCTGTCTTTGACGAACCAAACTGTTGGTGACGCCATCCTGCCCCCCATGGATGATGACACCTTCCAACAACTCCTGGACTCTATTAAATCTTCTTGGTAAGGGAAGACAATGTAGCGGGTCTCCAGATGAACTGCCATCTATTAGACATGCCCCATCTAGCTGTACAATGCCAGCTGAGGACTCCGAGGATCCACAAGTTGAATTCCAATAGCGGGTGGTAGGAGTCCAGCAGCAAATTGCTGATGAGGTATGGGTGGGGATGGAGATCCGAGCAGGCACCCTAGAAGGAGTCCATCGGACTCTTAGCCCTAATAAGGATATTACAAAGGCTATTACAGACACCTACTCTTGACTCTAAACCACAAAGAGTATTGTATGTTTGTTGCTGAAAGGACTAAATATACCATGGTGGAAGAGTAGAATCCTTACCCACTTGTTTGCATCTCAAAGTGCTAGCTTAAGTCAACAATACATACTATCTTGGCATAGCACCTACACCAAGTACATCCACTGTAATGGTATTATGAGGAATGTGTTGTCTCCCATGGAATGTCAGAGTTTAACAGCAGGCTGAAGTTACTTGATTGACATACAGTGAGAATCTGTAATCACACAAATACTTACCACCTATTAATGGAATGTGTGAGTCATGTGAGGCCATAACACTGCTGCAGTATATGTCGCTCAGCGAACATGACAACTGGATCATCCTAAAATGATAATCTCACTGATCATACTGAAGAGATTCTATAATACAGAAATGTGCTTGTTTGTACTACTAATAGCCAGATACTCATGCCCACAGTCCTCATGAATTAGCAACATACCTATGCCACAGAAGGATGCACAATGCCAATCCAGTACTTTGAATGTCAGTAACCAAGAAATGCAAGGGCTCCTAATTGGGCCCTGTGTTAACTGATAAATGTTGAATAATGGAACACTAGGATAAGTAGGGGAAAAGGGTCCATTTGCCCCTGCGAGACCTCATATTCATTGAGCATGAGTGCAACCACACATTAAGGGGAAGAGGACATGGGAGACAAATGGGCATACAAACTTTGAAAGTAGTTGACCGAAGTGAGCTGCTTGATGTGTCACACTTAGCAAGTAGTCAAATATAATGGACAGTCTCCAGGCAGGTATGACTACATTCAAAATTAGTAACCAGCCAACAACAATGACCCCCGTGCACAATAGTACATGGGTGTGTGTGGTAGTGCTAGGCACCAGTGTGTGTCCAAGCACAGCCAGGCATCTGCAACCTGTAGTAACAAAGCTAGCCAACCAATACCTGACCTAAATATTTTTTTTTGTTTTGTTTTTAAATACACAAACATCAACCCCCCCACTCACTTATAAATCTAACATTATAAAAACAGACTTAAAAACCACTACCTACTAAAATATTTATCAACTAACACTTAACTACAATATAATAAATTCAACTACAAATAAAATGAGGAAAGTGAATGGCAATAGGGCCCCCTGTGGCCTGTGTGGTGGTAAGTGGAACATGTGACACACACAAGGGTCCATCTGTAGCCTGTGTAGTGATATGTGGCTGCTGTCTGGCACCCTTAGATCCAGTTTGTGTAGCAGGTGTCTTGCTTTGGGACCTGCTTCCACTCTTCCAGGTTCCACTGGCCTTTGCCTGTTGATAGTTGGCAGCCATCCTCATATATGGCTTTGCTATCCTCCTTATGTGCCTATATCTGTCGTGTCTGCGCTCAAATGTACAAGTCATGCCTGGTGTCAAGTTACCTAGGGAGTAAAGATGAACAACTAGTACATCAAGTTAGAAATGTACATGATGTTGCACAAAGTAGGCTGACATTGTCCATTTTTTAAATAGTTTTTATTTTGCATTTTTCCAGTACAGTACAACATGTGTATTCACAATAAGCTGCACATAATGTTCATGTTTCCAAAGGAGCATACTTATACATTACAACAACATGTTACAACATTATCAATAAAGGCTAATGCCTTTCTACTAATGGTAGGTGGGATCACCGAAGAAGTGTTAGCATAAATAACAAATGGTTTTGCAAAATACACTAGGAGGATCAGTTGCATGACTGAAATGGGAGAGAATACGGTTGCAAACAATTGTTTAAAAAAAATCCAACTCAGAAAAAAGGGGGGAAGGAATAATTCATAAGAAGCAGAGATAAATAAGGCCTGTATTCGCTGAGGAGATGGAGTAAAATGTCAGTTAAGAGATTGTTGATCCAAAGGACACCACAGGTATTACATATGGCATTATCAAACACCAAGAGGGAATCAGGTGCCAACACATATAAATGGTGTAGTGGGAGAAAGGAAGGGATGATGAGCAAATGATGTAAACTCACAGAGCTTCCCCAAGAGTGTGCCCCATGTTTCAGATATGGGGAATTTATGGACACCCTTCACCTCTTCTCTATGTAGTAGTGTGCCCCCTGCAAGGGCCCATGCTAGCATGGACAGAAAGCACGGTAAGGTGGTCGGGAAGAGCATCGCTTTCTATTTGCGTATAATCATTCATTTTAGCTACAGAAGGTCCAGGTCCGTGCCTCGTGGTTGCAGCCCTGTATTTCTTGGAATGGTGGTAGAGCTCCACAATGCACACCTCCCAAATGTAGATCATAACTGCGTCTGTGCAGTGTGTCAGGTGTGTAGTGACATCTCTCCAGTATTCAGTTAATGAGGGGCAAGACCAAGCCATGGGTAATAGGCAGCAGGGACAAAGCACCAGTGCGATGGTAGTAACAGTTTATTTTACTGGGAGTTATGTAGGTGCAATGTAAAATATAGAGTTATATTCATTTTAAACGTTTTGTGGGACATTAAAAAAGAGAAAATTAAGATAGTCTGTCTTTCGCTGTCAGTGCAAACATGGCCAGGGTCTATATCCCAGTGTCTACGCTGTGTGGGGAGAGGGATTGCTGTGTGCATGAGTAAGGCACTGGACAATGATCGGGTCTGATGATTGCCTGTTCCCAAAACATGCAGGTTTTTAATAGCAAGATGTTGCAGGGGTTCCAGTTGTATCTTTCCCCAAGACTGGCTTAGCATACCAATAAAAGAAGCATGTACACAAAACTGTCCTGGTGGAAGTTCAGAGGCAGCTAGTAAGTCCTCTGGGGAGAGAAGGGTTTATTTATTTATTTTTTAAACTTATATGGCGCAAACAGCTACCCAAGAAGGGTTTCCCGGCACCTAGAACACAGCACGGTAGATGGACTATACGGCAGAGGTCGTTCAGGTTATTGGTCGAACAACCAGGTCTTTATCTCCTTTCGAAACCTGAGAAGACTTTGCTCTTTTCGTATGTGAATTGGGAGAGATAACAGGACCCAGGTGGGCAAAAGATCTTCCTCCCATCCTGGCCAGCTTGAATCTGGGAACACAGAATTTTTCCGCTGATTTGGAGCGTAGGTTTCTTTTAGGGATGTAAGGAGAAACTAGTGACTGCAAATATTTGGGAGCGGTGCCTGCTTTGATTTTAAACATGTAGTTTAAGGCTTTGAACCTAATACGATTCTCAACCCTCAACCAGTGCAGTTTGCGCAGATAGGGGGACACGCTGCTGTTTTTGGGTATGCTGCAAAGTAGGCGAGCAGCCGCATTTTGTACAAGCTGCAGTCTCTTTGTAACTGCCTTGTTAGCACCTAGATACAGAATGTTCCCCTAGGGTTCAATCAGGATATAAGTCATTTGTGTAAGCCAACCGCATGACATGGCACCAGTTCTCGACATGAAGTAAAACCAGATCCCCGCTGCATACCAAAGAGAGATAATGCAGAAAGATAGAGGCAGGTCTGTCAGGAGATAACCAAGGCCCTATGAAAGCATCGATAAGCGACCTGGAGAAGAGGCGCACTTGGTAGCGAAGCCCTGGAGAGGGGGTGGAAAGTAGTAAGTAGATGCTCCAAGTCCCAAGGAGGGAGGAGTGTCACTGTATCAGCTAAGTTTCCACCCACAAACCAGCAAGATACCCACTGAAGTTGAGAGGCTAAGTAACAATGTTCAAGGTTGGGAACATTAAGCCTTCAACTGCCTGTCGAAAGATAAAGTTTGTACAGTGCTATTTGATGATGTGTGTTATGCCAAATTAGATCTCCTAACATATGTTCCAAAGAACGAAAAAAGGGATGGTGTATAAAAAAGAAGATTGGACAGGACTACCATCTTCATTAGAGCCCCCCTTCCTGCCACCAAAAGCAGAAGATTCTGCAAAAAAGACATCTGTACACGCAACATGGAGACAGCTCGAACCGGATTACCTTCCAGAAGTTCTTCAGGTTTGTAGTTAATAAATTTCCCCAAGTAACGCAATGTGGCAGGTTGCCATGTACGTTGAATGCCATGTACACTGTACAGCGGGTTAGGGATATCGATGTTGAAAGGGAAAAGGCACAACTTGGGCCAACTAACCATGAGACCGGAAATGTTGGCAACATCAGTAAGCTTGCAATAGTGGGAGGTATAACCTGAACACTCAGGATAAAGCAGCATATCATCTGTGTAAAGGGAGACTGAGTGTATACCGTCTCTCAAGGAGATATCACATCGCTTGTTCTGGGCACACAAGAGATGCGCCAAAGTTTCCAGTGCTACCGAAAACAGTAGGGGAGAACGACATCCTTAGCAGGCACATCTTTGCACTGCGTTGGGATTAGAAATATTGCAACCTATTTTTACTCTGGCCGTGGGATTTGTGTACATTAATTTAACAAGTCGAGAGAGAAAATCCTTGTCCAGGTCTAGGACTAAGCATCCCAAATGGAGATACTGCTGTGTGGCATAAAAAAGGGTAGAACATTAAAGGTGGTTTTCCTGGCACATACAAAACCATTTTTGTCTGAATGAACCAGTTGTGGAACCAAAGGTGTCAGACGATCTACCAGAATCTTTACTACAAGTTTATAATCTGTATTTAGCATGCAAGTGGTCAATATGATTCCAGCTCAAGTGCAACTCTGCACAGTCTGGGCAGTGAGATGAGCAGGGCATCACACAACGTGGGTGGCAATGGTGCCACAGTGAGCGCAATGTCATACAGCATTTTCAGATGAAGTGCCAGTAGAGATGCATATACTTTATAGAATTTGGACAGTACCCATCAGACCCTGATGTTTCACTGGTGGCAATTGCACAAATCGCCTCCTGTATTTCAAAGATGGTGCTCTCCCCACTGCGTTCCTCCCTGCATTCTGGTGAGAACTGGGCAGGTCCAGGCAAGTCAAGAAATCATGAATGACTCCCAGAGTACAGTAGTCGCAGATTAATATAAAAGGGTTTAAGGCATGTCAAAGCAGAATTTATGTCCCACCATTTGTGAATGAACTGCCTGTCTTCTAAAATAATAGACAGGATAGGCCATCTCTCCACTTCTTGATGTATAAGGCATGCCAATTGTGTTCCTGTGTGGTCCACATCAGCATGCGTTCTTTCAGTATGTTATGTTGGACCTAGACCTTTTTCAGGGCTATCCCCAAACATTTAGCCTTCCTCCACCTATTTTTCTGACCTTCTTTTTGTTGGCTTTAGACTCTGGGAACTTTAACACTTCTAACTAGACCAGTGCTAAAGTGCATGTGCTCCCTCCCCTGATCATGGTATGATTGGTTCGTACCTGTTTGGCATATTTGATTTACTATAAGTCCTTTGTATAGTTGTATACCATATACACAGGGCCTGTAAATTAAATGCTGCTAGTGGGCCTGCAGCACTTATTGTGCCACCTACTGAAGTAGCCGTTCAAGTCTGTCTCGAGCCTACCACTCGAAGGTCTGTGTGTGCAGTTCACTGTCTCCTTGCCTTGGCATTTTAACAACTTGTCAAGCCTTAAACTCCACATTAATTATACTCAGGCTACCCCTAAGTAAAGGCCCTAGATAGTTATATGGGCAGGGTGCTTTCTAAGTGAAAGGGAGAACATGTCCCTTTACGCGTGGCATGTCCTGGAAGTGACAAACAGAATATTTAGTTTTTCAGCACTGTGAGGCCAGCTCCTCTTATAGGCTAGAACTGGGAACTCCCTTATATAATTTTAAGTGATAATTCCTGATCAGAAAGGACTTGCATTGCCAACTTTAGAATGTTTGGATTAGCAGTGAAAAATCCTACTTACTGATGTAGGTGAATTTTACGTTACAAATTTAGAACTTACATTTTTGGAAGTGGGCATTTCTCTGTGCTTATGACTATTTGTGCTTTGCAGCCTGACTCCAATACACATCTGAGCTAGGTGATAATTATATTTAGTGCAAATTTCCAGACAGCCACCACACAGGAAGGGCTGGGTGTGACAGGGGGTACATCTGCACTCAACTTCATACTGATAGTCTTCTTGGGCTGGGTGAGGGAGAGGTGGTTCACACATACATTTGTATAGGTTGTGTTCTGCCCTACACAAAGGGCTAATTTACCCCCTACTGATCGACTGGAGCCAGGGATGGGTTGAAAGGGATTGTTGCACACTTCTAAGGTTCATTTGAAGTCACCCCCTTCATCAAAAACAATTTTGTGTATAAGTACTGAGGCTATGACCCCATGTTATTTGACACAGTGCAGTGGACTTTTAACCAGATGCGGCTGGCTCTACAATCTGCTCATTGCAAGAGGACTACTGTGCTGCCAGGAGGAACCGCCATTGGGACTACTTACTTTGACCTGTTGGCCGGGCTGCCTGCTGGGCTACTCGAGAGACTGCTACTCTGCAACTGGACTTGTGTGCTGGCCTGCTACCCTATTTGTGCCCCAAGTGCTGCCCAAGGGAATGTTGGCATCCCCCCTTTTAGGAAATCTAAGAGCCACAAAAGATTTCAACTGTGTTTCGTTTCAGAGGAGCCATTGTTTGCCAGTTCTGTGTGTTTTACACACTCCATCTAGCCAGCGCATTGTTAGAAATGGGTTTTCTGGCTGGCTAGGGTATGAACCTAGGCCAGGCAGAATTCATCACTCTAGTCAGGATAAGGGGATTACATGACTAAAATAACCCCTACCCACAGCCGTGGTAGCTTGGCACGAGCAGTCAGGCTTATGTCAGAGGCAGTGTGTAAAGCATTTGCACATAACCAGTTGTAATTCAGTGAAAACACTACAAAATGACACCACACCAGTTTTACAAATGTATCCAATATTCATCTGTGTAAAACAAGACCAAAATTATAAAACTCCAACCTACAGTACTCCACAATACCAATAAAGTAAAAATAGACTTTATATACAGTTCCTTGAAGTTGATTGCTCCGTCATGGGCTATCACATCATCGTGAGCAGACAAATCCAACAGTTCTGGACGACTGCGGCAGCGCGGGCCAGCTACGGTGTCAAAGAGACCTGTAAAACAGTACCTTTGGAGATGCAGGGCGTCGGACCTTGTGTTGAGCTCTGGAGGAGCGGAATCGGGAGGTGTTGGTTCGAGGATTTGGTGGATGAGTCATCGGGCCCTTAAAGTCACACGTGTTGCCGGTCGAAATCCGTGAATTTGATGTCAGGAGCGGCAGCATCGGCAGGCGTCAGGGCTGCAGTGTCAAGTGGAGTGGTGCAACCTGCTGGGCCCTCAAGTCATGGGGCAGGCAGTGGCTTGGTGATGGTCGTCCAGCAGCATCGGTGAGACTAGGGCTGTGGTACGAAGTGGGGTGGTGCTCGTTGCAGTGCTAACAGGGCACGGTGCAAGCAACTGCATTGTCGTTGCTGAAACACTGTCGTTCGTAGATACAAAGCGGTGTGCGGGGTTTACAGTTTGAGGTGCATGCAGCGGCATTGGCTGACAAACTGGAGTCGATGGCGTCGGTGAGCCAAGGCTGCAGTGTGGGACAGGCAGTGTGTCATGTAACTTAAGAGTGGTGCCCGCCAAACCAGGGTGCAGGCAGTGACGTGGAGGTCAGCTTGGAGCGGCCACGTTGGTGACACCAGGGCTGCTGTGTGAAGCAGGAGGGTGCTCTGTGTTCTCCATGAGCTGTTTCCACAGGTCACAGTGCAGGCAGTGGTGTTTGTGATGGTGTTGCAGCATCGTCGGAGACACCAAGGTGGTGGTGTGAAGCGAGGTTGTGTGAAGTGGGGTTCCCACAGGTCACAGTGTAAGCAGCAGCACTGTGGTGGCATCAGACGGTGTCGTCTGTGAGACCAGGGTTGCAGTGCGAAGTGCTCCGGTGCCCTCAGTGGTGCCTTAAGGTTACGGAGCCGGCAGTAGTGTTGTTGATGGCATTGCGTTACCTTTTTCCTCTGTGGCAGCTGAAACATCCAGTTCCAGAAGCCGGTACCCAGAAGAAGTTGAAGTCTTTGATTTCCATGAGACTTTCAACAGGAGGCAAGCTCAAGGTTAAGCCCTTAGAGATACTTAGATTGCAGAAAGAACAGTCCAGTCCTTTCGATGCCCAAGTTAGAAGCAACAACTGCAGTTCAACCCAGGAAAACACACAGCAAAGTGGTAGTCTCTCCTCACAGCTCTTCCATCCCTTCTTCCTGGCAGGTTCCTTAGTGCAGCAGTAATCTAAAGTTCTGGGGTTAGGGCACCAATATTTATACCACATTTTCCTTTGAAGTTGGTACAAACAAAGTTCCTCTGGCACACATAAACCAGTTCAGCCAGGTTCACCACAGGAGGTAGAACAGCTTTGTTAGAGGTAACCACAGTCTATTCAAGTGCAAGTAACAACTCATCCCAATACTCTAAATGCAGACAGGTCTATTCAGTCTGGCAATGAGTCACCCAGGAAAGGCAGAAGCCACTTCAACCCTCCCTTGTGTCTGTCTAGTGTGATTGTACATGCTATTCTCTTGTCACTCTGAACCCAGACGGGGAATACACCTACTTTTTAAAAGTGGTATTTTCAATCACATAATATAAAAATCATCTTTACTAAAATATGTATTTTTAAGTCTGTCGCCTATTAGGTACCAGATCGGCAGTGGCAGCGACTAGGATTCTTAAAACAGATACTTCAACCCCTATTGCCATTGGTGTAGCAAAATTTGTGCTCTGGGCATGGTCAATTCGTTCTCGCAACCTTGGCAAATGAAGTTCCCACAGTACATGTTTTTATATTTTTTAGCTCGATTGTAGTATTGTTTATGTAGTAAGGGGTCTTTTTGTTTTTGTACATCATTGTCTAAAAAATGTAATACTTTTCTTAACCTGTTTTTAAAAATGTATATATTTATTATCTTATATGTAAGAGTATGAACTGCTTTTTAACATGTATTTGTCTTTTATGATGCAAATCGAATAAAGACCTCTTGAAGCTTGTATTTTTAAGAGTTCAGGCACAATAAACTCTATTTCTCCATATTTTCTAAATGGAATGTTAGGCTTGTAAGATGTTACAAGGCAATCCCCATGTTTGCCTATGGGACAGATTGCCTTTCAATAGTGCAAAACAAACTGCACAGTATTTCACTATCAGGACATGTAACACACATGAGTACTTGTCCTATCTTTTACATACACTGACCCCTGCCCACAGGGGTATCTTGGGGCTACCTGAAGGGTGCCTTACATGTATGAAAAGGGAAGGTTAGGGCCTGGAAGTGGGTGTACTTGCCAGATCGACATGGCAGTTGAGAAATGCGCGCAGACACTGCAGTGGTAGTTCTGGGACACCGTTAAAAAGCTACTTGTGTGGGTGGCAAAATTAGTGCTGCAGGCCCACTAGTAGCATTTGATTTACAGGCCCTGGGCACACCTGTGCACTGTACCAGGGAATGAGTAGTAAATCAAATAAGCCAATTATGTAAACACTAATCCATAAACACAATTTACATGAAGAGCATATGCACTTTATCACAGAACAGCAGTGGTAAAGTGTCCAGATTCCTAAAACCAACAATAACAATGTCAAACCAGGAGGCTCAAAAAGCAAAAAGTCAGGGGGTACACGACCTGAAAAAGCCCAGTCTAGCACGCGTATTGAGCGCTTCTTTCTATACTTTCTAGTGCATGCTAAGCACTTTGAATTCCATGTAAGCAGCATGTGTTGCTGCAGCATCAAGGTTAGCCCTATGGTTGTGGACCCCAAGTTAGGGAAACGCAACATGAAGGCTTGGGGGGAGAGGTACCATCCCGAGGTACCACCTCCCTGCACACAATGTCACGCTGGCTATTGGAATCCCTCTTAGCAAGGCCCCCCATGAGAGACACGGAGAGCAAGGCTTGCATGCCACAGTGCTGAGAAGTGAATGACGCTCCTGAGAGCCATATCGGAGGATCTCCCTATATGCTGGCAATGAGAACTACTGAGGGGGGTTTTGCTATGCGGAACTCCGCGAAGTTTGGCGAGTGGCAGAGTGCTGTGCGAACTACAGTTTGTGCTGGTATTCCTGAAACTCTGTTATCTACCCGAGCAGCAGCTCGCACTCACGAACTTACCGGGGAAAAAACTCCGCTGCACATCACAAAGTGGAGTTTTCTGCACTCTGCGAGCTCCGCAGAGTGCGGAGTGCAGAAAACTCAGCAAACTACACAAACAGAGCAAAGTTCACCCCCCTGGCCTACTAAAAAGCTGACACACTCATCTCTTGTTCCTTTGCAGGTGGCGCAGCCCTTTTTAAAAAAAGGCTGAGATTTCACTGTGTTGTTAGCAGCTGCACTGCATGCTCCCGGGCAGCTGCCCTTGATCTTTTGAAGGTGGGGCGAAGGACCGAACGAGATCTCTCTACGTGATTGTGCCAGTTGGACCTTTTCCCCTCTTTCCCTGTGGTAATAGGACTGTGGGGGCAATGATTGTCCTAGCCCGCAAATGCCCTGTTTGGGACACAGGGGATCATTTGACAATGAAAACCATAATACCATATTCAGTATAGTAGAAGTGAAGGAGCTCTTGAGCTCTGAATGCTTATCAGAGCGTAATCTATGTAATAGTGTTCCCTATAATATTGCATAACATGTAATAGGAGAGCAGGCGTGCTGTATCTATGTGTTCCCTGTATTTGTATGTGATTTACCATAAACATTTTGCATAAAGGCTAAGTACTTACGGATGTATATTATTATTTTTGCTTACATTGTCCAGGATAACAAGTACTATCTGCGTAATTTCATTGGATGCACAGTATTTATGATTCATTTAGTTGTGGTCTTGCTTTAATCAACTGGTGTCCAAAAGCCCAAAACAATTCCAGTGAATCCAATCAAAACTTAATTTAACGACAACACAATCATAATTTTATAATGTAGCCGATAAGATCTTTACAGCAAACATGAAGTTTAGTAGTAATCAATGTGAAGAGTATATGAATGGTATATATATAGTAACACACCAGACAATGTAAATTGGACCTGTCCCTATTACAGGATAAGGGGCATCAGAATGTAACCACAAACACATTTGTCCAGATATGACTAACACAGCCAACATGTATTTCGTCTTTGAATAAGACTTCCTCAGGGCGGTGAAAACAAAAAGATATAAGAATATACACACATGTCATAAAACTTAATGACAAATAGATTTATTGCATAATATATAAATGTCCTTTCTTTCAAAACAACAGCAAAAAAGTATGGCAAGTGTGAATCCAAACATGAAACAAACCACAAAGAATGTTAAACACATTGTGCACCAAACTAATGCCGCTCGTGTAAGAAAAAGCCATACCACCAAAATTGTGCAAAGAGAGTAAAAAATAAAACCACCTTAGTAAATATTCAATAAACTAACAGTGTTTATAATGATAGAAAATGTCATAATAGAAAGACGTTTATACCTTAATCCCAAAGAGAGAAAAGAAGACAAGTCTTTGCTGATCTTCACCCCACTCTTCCTTCTGCTTCTGGACTGGCAATGGTGCTGCTCGTGTGGGTGGTCTTTCAACTAGTGGAGCATCCACCAAGGCTCTCAATCAGCATCATAGGCCAAAGGCACTTCTTCTGAATTGCTCACTCTTTTGATGTGTGAACCATGAATTCAGTTTGAAATTCCAGCATATTTGACAGCAGTGTGTGTAGTCCAGATCACCTGTAATACCTCCCAAACTTTGGGAGGGCCAATTGATGACCAGTGCAAACCTAAAGCACTCACAACAAAGGCCTCCTATTTGTGGCTTTCTTCCATAGCATTAGTATATTCTTCGACTAATCTAGAATAAACAACAGTAGAATATCTGTTCGTTTTATAGCTTATGAAGGCACATCTAATAGAATTTCCTCTAAGGTTAGGTGTGTGTGTATTAGTAAGGTTCTTACTTTTAGCTCTGACTCAGGAGTCAAATAAACCCTATTAGTACTATAGTGATCATTAATACTGTTATTACAAAAGCCGATCCCATGATACACTTACACATATTTCTAATGCGACACATTTCTCTATGAGTCAAACAAAAGCTTAGTTCAGTAGTTTTAGTGAATGGCTTCTTTTTTTCCTTTCTTTCACCTCTTCAGATTTTTAAATAAACAGTCCTTAAACTTACTCCGTGTTCTTCTGAATTGTTATCCCTAACTCTTCTGTAGCTTTTTCTTGGGCCTAGGTTAGTCTTCTGTAAAACAATTAACTAAAAAAGTTAATGTATCAGGTATAGTTCAAAAGATTTTCTCACTGTATTTCCGAATTCTTTCATTCAAATCTTTTTCAAAATTTTGTACCAGTATCTTTTGCGCTTTCAGGGTGGCTGAAATAGTTCAGGATTCAGGGTGCGTGAGCATTCTAGAGCAACATTCAGAGAAGTGTTCACATAATAGGGCCATTCAGGAGCGGAGTATCTGTGACAAGGTGCTCATGCTCTTTTGGCTTTCAATATTACTGATTTGGATATAGATCAATTTGTTTGGCTGTTTTGTCTTCTTCGGGTAGGAGCTCTGGAATCCGAGCTATTGAAATACTCATCCTTGGGTTCTTATTTTCATAACTCTTTGGACATTCTGAGTGTCTATTTATTCTCCTTACTCCGGTACTTATTCCTTCATCTGGGTCATAGTTGTCTCCTTGTACCACTCCTTGGGTATTTTCAACTTGGGCTTTGATCTCTGCTTTAATTTCCAGAGATCTCAATGACAATTTGTGTTACTTCAGGCAGTTGCACTTGTATTTTTGTTTTCTGATCTTCACCCCTTTCTTCTTCTTGTGGCTGGACTGGAACTGGTGCTGCTGGTCTTGGTGGTACCTCTCCTGGCAGTGCAACCACCAAAGCATATCTTTCAGGATCGAAGACCAAGGGCACTTCTTCTGGATTGCTCACTCTTTTAGCATGTGAGGCATGAATCAAATTTGCAATTCCAGCACAATTAACACCAGTGTTTGTAGTCAAGATCACTTGGAAGGAGCTTTCCATCTGGATTCAAGACAAGTCTTCCGGATGTGCTTCTTGATGACAACCCAATCTTCGAGACTAAGGTTGTGGCACATTTTTTGGTGGAAGTCTGGTGTAGCCACCAATATGTGATGAGAGACAAATGAACAATGTCAGGCAATTATTTGCAGTAATCGATAATGTTGTCTGTAATATTCACAAGGTTATTTGCAGGTATAGCTTGTAATCTCATTGTCATGCTCATCAGGATTTCATGTGGTAATAGTCCTGTTTTCCTGTCTTGGTGCTTTGAATGCTCATTAACACCAAATGTAAAGTATCTGGCACTTTAGCGAGGTTGAAGCACACACTTTTACCAATTTGGACTTGATGGTATCATTCATTCGTTACACGATACCTGATACTTCTGGTCTATAACTGCAATGTAATCTTTTCTCAATCTGTCAGTCTGTACAAATTATCAACATCACTTCATTGTTGAATTATGTTTCTCTATCTGACTCAAGATAAATCTGCGTGCCGTGCCTAAGGATCAGTTCCCGCAACAATAACTTGGCTACAGTCAGACTGTTGTTTCTTCTTTTTTAGTAGGCTTCCAACCATCTTGAGAAAATACAAACCATCACCAGGATATATCTCAAACCATTATGTGCAGGCATCTCGATAAAATCCATCTACATCCTGTTGAAAGGATCACCTTACCTACCTATGTGTGTCAAAGTGATGTGTTCTTTTCCCTGCATTTAGTTGCTGGCATATTACACACCTGTGACAGCTCTCTTCATCAAACTTTTTTAACATAGGGTTGCACCAACTCTGTCTAAATAGTCTCACCAAGGCATCTCTCCTGTAATGTGTGTACCTATGATAATATTGTGTCATTGGAAACAGGCAATCAGGCAACACTGGCTTTCCTCAGCTGACATTCAAATATCATTGGCATCCTTCTTAAATCCTCCTCTTACCCATCAATTCTGTTCTGCCTCTGACACATTTTCCTGTACTTGTTTCAGTTCATACCCTGTATCAGTGACTTTCATCAACATGGTGAAAGAACTCTTTTGTCAGATTCACATGTTAAAGCTCCATTAAAAGTACAAGCCAATAGTGCACAATGCCTTGCTATTTAGTCAGCATATTGTTTGCCCGTGGCAATGTATCAGCTTTAATTTTGGTGACCGCGACATTTAACTACTGCAGTTTCTTCTGGCAACTGCAGTGCCTCCAATACATTTTTGACATGGATTCCACTCAGTAATGTCATTCCTGCAGAAGTAAGAAAACTACACTGAGACCACAGCTGCCCAAAATCATGGACTACACCAAACCTGTATTGGCTGTCAGTCAAAATGGTAACTCTCATATTTGCAGTGAAACGGCAGCCTCTCGTAAAAGCAATTAATTTGGCAACTTGTGCAGAGAACACGGTTTGAAGTAATCATGCTTCTATAATCTCATTTATAGTGCACACGGCATACACTGCTCTCAGTGTGCCAGCGTTTCCTCTTAGACATGAACCATTCACAAAAAACACATGGTCGGACTCAATTAGTGGTTCATCCTTAGCGGGACAGGGTTTGGTTAATAGTTTCATAACATCAAGGCCATGCCCATCATGGTCATATTCATGATATCAATCATCAATTAATTTACAGGGAGTAATGTTAAGGGGTTTAAAGTTGTACAACATTTGAATTTGATATTGTCTGCATACAAAATAACCTGCTCATGAGTCATGTATTGGGTTTTGGTTCTAGTCATCAATAGCTCCACAGAGTTTGGGACCATAACTGTTAAAGAGTATGCCATCACTATGTTCTCACTCTTTTCCAAACTAGTACTTACCACGGCTACAGCTTTTAGGCAACTGGAAAGGCCTGCCGCTAAAGAATCAAGTGCGCTGGAAAATTGGCTAAAAACTTTTGGGGAGACACTGGTCGTTTGTTTACTGTTTTTTTTACCCCTGGCTGCCATCAACTCTGCCCGTCTTTCTGGACCGCGCTACCCTAGCGCAAGGACTCATCCACCTGCTGTACCCCGGTCCCCCCGTATCCGCTCACTGTTCCAACTAGCGGCCGCTGAGCGGGGGGACTACTGGGACCAGAAACCCTTGCGGAATTGTCCCGCCTCCTAACGCTGACTCCCGACCTCGGAGGCGCTTAAAACACCTGCGCTTCCATCGCGTCACGGGACTCGCGCGGGCGTCGCCGGGCGAAGCCCGGGCAAAGGGCGGGCCGTCTGTGACCGTCCGGGGCTGGACAGGGCTGGGCTGGGCCACCCCCATTTCGTTACCTGTCGAAGACCACTCCGGACTCAGAAGCAAGAACTTTCTAGGTTTGAACTTAACTCCTAAGTGAACAATTCTATTCATCCTCACCTTATACTGTTGTTTGGTCACTGTTTAAAAATGACCACGAAATTAAGCTTGGGCGGGAAATTGCTAGCGGGGGTTCATCTTCTTCTTTTAAGGGACCCTAGATAATTACATCATAAGGGCCGTTTCAGATGTAGATCGTGAAATTGAGCAGGCTGAACGGCGTATATCCTCAGAGTGGCAAAATAAACGTTCCTCTCTTGGCGTCATTCAGACAGCAGTGTCTCCATCTCAGAAACGTCTTAGCACTGACCAACCAACTGATATTGGTATCCCTCGCCAGCTACAAGACCTATCTGAATGTCCGGTTAGTTTGGGGGCTTGTAACTCTACTAATATCACAATTGATTCCCTAAAGGACAGCTCTTTTGAAGAGCAACCAGCAGCGAAGACCACTAGTATCGGAACGCCAGGGCCAACCCTCTCATTAAAAAGAAAGCGAGGTCGAAATAAACAAAAAGGTTCCAGAGCAAAAAATCATAAAAGCTCAATAACCACTAAAATCTCTAGAGCCGACCCACAAAGCAAAACTGAACAAGATCCCTTGACCATGCTTCCACGGAATGATCTAATGAGAAATATAGAGCAACTGATGAAATCTTTACCGTTGCCTCTTGTAGAGAGGGTAAAGAGAATAGCATACCAACTTGGGTCAATTCAAGCTACGGGTATCTCGAATACGAACTTACTCAGAGAATTGTCAACAATCAGGTATCCTCTGAACACTCCTGCCCCTTTGGAAAATCTTAAACCTAGTGACTGTCCAATTAGGGGTAAGCACTCACCAAATGTCCATGACAATCTTTCGATCACTCAACCCCTTAATCCAGCCCCTGCTATTTTAAATCACAGGGAAACTAGAGAATTAGAGCAAGTAAACAAGAGGGGCCAGGCACATGGCAAATCTGGGGGGAACCAGACAGCGGTTAAAAACCCAAGAGATAACGCGCTACACATAGACCTTCCGCCTGAAGCCGAACCATACGTTATAGTATTAACAGGGGTTCCAGAGCTGAAGACAGGAAAATTCGAAAATTATCAGAACCTGAAAAACAAGGTCATGTATTGGTTGAGAGTTAACAGGCCACTTCCCTCGAATATCGATGGTGAAATTCTTAATGTCAGGAGGCTATCATGGTTGGGACAAAGACCAAAGGATGTACAAGGGGACAGCATAAATATAAACTTTAAGGACCATAGGGCAACAAACTTCATTAGAGACTGGTATTGCCATAGCAACGAGGGAGGCATATCTACTCGAACATTAAGTTATTTCTATCCAAAAGCCCTGGTAGGAAATCAAATGACAATGAACTCTAGGAGTAACTTGGGCCCAATTTTTAATATTGTCACCTCAAACCGATTTGTGGCTCTCTCGAGTTTGGAGGGGGTTGATTGACTTGCAGATAAGCCTAACAAGACCCAGAAGGAACATGAAATTTCAATTAATATAGGTGATGAGAATGAAGATGTCCCCATTTGGGACGATCTTCCCTATAATACTCCTCTAGATAGCAATCCCCAATCCCAGAACCCGGATGGATGCCCAGTGACGGATGGATTTTTTAATCCATTGCACAATCCATTTTCTCCCGACCCTCCCCCCCCCGCGACCCTAGTATTTCACACAAATCTATTCTGATCGGTATGCTGGTGCGCGCATCAGCATACCGGATCTGAAAACCACCCACCCACTCCTGGATGGCAGAATGGCTAGCAGCAAAAAAAGTGGGTTACCCCAAAAAAATTCTGAGCTGACTCCTTAGAGGGGTTTAGATTTGTGTGGACACTGGGCAGAAGGAGGGACTGACCTGGGGATGGCCCTGGACCTTTCTGCCCTACCCTGCACAACTAATTAGTAATATAAATGATCACTGATCCACTATTTGACAAGACCTCGTGTGGAAGGTTATAATATACATAGATACACTTCCGATAACACCAAATCTATCATTAATTTGGTTATTCCAATTTATTTTGATGTCTATTGCTATAAATTAAAAAACACTGAGACCATGAATCTTGTTATCAATGCACGGTATTGTCATCGTTGTTTTTTTAAAAAAAGTTACATGAACTTTCGCTAAAGCCATCGACAGATACAGACTATGATGAAGCCCTGAAGAAGTCCCATGACGGATGAAATGCTCTGGCGTCAAGCAATTGTGTGATGTTTTTAAAATAATAAAGTGCTTTTGAATAAAAGGAATACATTGACTACAATCAAGTATTGCGACCATTTCATTAATATATTGTGTTATTGCTTAACCGCATCGATGTTGCGGCGATTTTTGCGCTGTGCGGCTGTTTTCCCTTTTCCGCGATACATGACGAGCTCAGCTCGTCATCAGCACACGCCACCCGTGGGTGATGACGAGCTGAGCTCGTCATCAGCATCGAAAGGGTTAAATATGATATACTAGGACATCTATCTCTAACAGTAATTGTTGCTATCTGGTGCAGGGTCATTCTTTTTGTCTTGGATAGTGGTGGTTTGTAAGCACTTTTTTGGGATGTATGAGGGTCACACCCTAGACTCAATGCACCGAGATTTAGTGTAGACTTAACAGGCGTTCACCAGTAGTGACGTTTGGTGCTGGATCTCTAAAGCTCTGACCCCTTTCTTTGTCTGTTTATACATAATTGGGGAAATACATTGACTCTCAATTATTTTCCTCAAAATCACTTTCTAAAACATATTTTTGTCACTGGTTTTATCCTGCAATTATTTCTGGAGTCAAATGATATGGTGGTATTCTGGGATAGACAGCATTTGGCTTCACATTTATTCAGACCGGTCCTACACCTTTGATAATTCTGATATCTTTTACTGTGAAATCCCATACTTCTGTATTCACGGTTTCTCTCAACTCATCAGGTAATGCATCAATGGTCAATAAATGAAACATCCCTAATTCAGTTTGCTGTTTAATTCATTTGAAATCAAAATCCTCATTGTTTGTTAGAAACACAACACCATTCGGTGTACAATAAATGGTGCAATTTGACTTGCACAGGAGATCTCTCCCTAACAAATTTACAGGACTGGTGTCGCACACAAAAAACTGGTGTTTTTCTCTAAACTTACCTATTTTTACTGGGGAATTCTCTGATATTGGATCCAGTATCTATTTAGTTGTAATTCCTACTACTTGGATAGTTTTCCACAAGAGAGTTAGGTCTGGTACTTCTACTGTTCTCACAGAAGAACAGGTTACCCCTGTTTTGATGACAAATTACACGGGTGGCCCTAAACCTCAGCATCTACATATAAGCCACTTTAGTCTATCTCTAAGACTGCGCCAACCCCAACATCTTTCTCGCCTCTCAAGCACCGTTATTGGGAATTATCAGTACCAGAGTCATCTGTTTCAAATAAAGGGAATTGCTGCAGTGAATTCTGTCTTGAATTTTGAAATTGCCATGGCCCCGCGCCGTCTGGTTTAACCGATGTACTGACACTTAACGGCGGGTAAACGGTCCCATCGCCTCGGGTGCAGCCTGTCTGTAACTCGGCTCCGCGTGTTTCACGTGCGAAGGCTGCGGAGAGACCTCCATCTTCCGTGTTTTCCTTCCAGGCACCCAGCAGCATCGAGGTTTCGCTCTCTAGTGATTAACCTGGCTGATCTTGGCGCTATTCAGTCAGCTGAGGCAATACCAGAAGCATTGTTCAGCAGAAAACGAAGCACACGGCTTATGAATACCTGCAAAACAGACTCCAAGTCCCCGGGTGGCTGTTCGCACACAGGTCTGCGGGGTTAATAGCTGGGAATCGCATGCTCCGGAATGGACAGAGTAATAAAAACACGCACATTTCATTTCCCTGATACAGCGGTCATCCCATCCAAAAAGGACCCGGATATAGTTAACTGTACGCCCAGGAGCCATGCTATCGAGTGTCAGAGTCAATTTAACCGGAATTTAGCCGCAGCAGCACCTTTCCGTAATTCATGGGTGAGGGCTGGATTGTGAGGGAAGTTTAGATGTATTTTCAAACATTTTTTTCAGAATTCTAGCGGAACACGGAGTTTCCACAGCTTTCAATGTGTGAATCTGATCAAATATTTTATTAACCAATTCTGAAAAGACACCTTTTAGTTTTCTGGGTGGGTGGATTGCTTTTTAGTTATTATTTGATTGCTAATTTGTGTTCTATAATACGTGGATGCAGTTGATCAACAAATGCGTATTAGAAAGGACAAGCCTTAATTACTTAATGTCATGTTAATGTATTTATTGGACAAAGTACTCCTTGTCCAAATCGACGGTGGTGGCAGCATTTATGAAATGTTTATACAATTTTAAGTTAGCAGCTTCAGGGAAACGGACTCTCTTTAAGTTTTATTAGGTTTTTAAGAACTGTAATTCTTTGCAAATACTATGAGCTATTTACAGTTCATTCAGAGAGAAAAGATATGGTTCAACCTTATCCAATATTGAATCTCATTAATGTGCTTATCAAGTTCATAATGAATTTCATAAATTGAAAATTAGACATAGCAAAAAATTGTCTTGGAAATTGAGATTTAAACTGTTTTATCTTCCTGAACCTGAACAGTTGAGCTGTTTGGAAAATGGTTTTGACTGGTCATCAACATCTAAGAGTGGAGTCCTCAAGAAAACTGCAAGGATCAATTGTTTACTTCATAGGGAACATCAAGTGGTGGACCCGTTGGAGGACTGCGGGGTCCAGGGACAAGCACTGAGTATTCTGAAAGCCTTCCTCAAAGATCGGGTTCAAGTGGTGGCGATGGGAGATTTCGAATCAAGACCTTTCGAACTCCCAGGCGGGGTCCCTCAGGCATCCTCCCTAAGCCCCACTTCATTCAACATCTATGTATCCTCACTCGCCCCGGTGATACGATCCTTTGGGTTCGAATTAACATCCTACTCAGACGATACCCAGATCGTCAATCAATCAATCAATCATAACACTTGTATAGCGCACTATTCACCCGGAAGGGTCTCAAGGCGCTTGGGGGAAGGGGTCCGCTACTGCTCGAACAGCCAGGTCTTGAGTTGTCTCCTGAAGGCGAGGTGGTCCTGGGTCAGCCGAAGGTGGATGGGGAGGGAGTTCCATGTCTTGGCCGCCAGGTAGGAGAAGGATCTGCCTCCGGTGGTGGCTCTTTGGATGCGTGGTACGGCGGCGAGGGCGAGGCTAGTAGACCGTAGCTGGCGGGTGGGCCTGTAGAAGGTCAGGCGGTCGTTGAGGTACTTGGGGCCCAGGTCGTGGAGAGACTTGTGTACGTGGGTGAGGAGCCTGAACGTGATCCTCTTGTTGACGGGGAGCCAGTGCAGGTCCCTCAGGTGGCCGGAGATGTGGCTGCGTCGGGGGATGTCCAGGATGAGTCGGGCGGAGGCGTTCTGGATGCGTTGGAGTCTTTTCTGTAGCTTGGCTGTGGTTCCGGCGTAGAGGGTGTTTCCGTAGTCCAGTTGGCTGGTCACGAGTGCCTGGGTGACCGTCTTCCTGGTTTCAGTCGGGATCCATCGGAAGATCTTGCGAAGCATGCGCAGGGTGTGAAAGCATGATGAGGAGACGGCGTTGACTTGTCTGGTCATCGAGAAGGAGGAGTCCAGGATGAAGCCCAGGTTGCGTGCTTGGTCTGTTGGCTTGGGAGCGGTGCCCAGGGCTGGGGGCCACCAGGAGTCATCCCAGGCGGAGGGCGATGGTCCCAGGATGAGGACTTCTGTTTTTTCTGAGTTCAGTTTCAAGCGGCTGTTCTTCATCCACTCGGCGACGTCTTTCATCCCTTCGTGTAGGCTGGTTCTGGCGGTGTCGGGGTCACTGGTGAGGGAGAGGATCAGCTGGGTGTCGTCGGCGTAGGAGATGATGTTGAGGTTGTGTTGGTGTGCGATGGCAGCAAGAGGTCTCATGTAGACGTTGAAGAGGGTGGGGCTGAGTGATGATCCTTGCGGGACGCCGCAGATGACTTCGGTGGCCTCGGATCGAAACGGGGGGAGGCGGACTCTCTGTGTTCTTCCGGCGAGGAACAAGATAATCCACTCCAGTGCCTTCTCTTGGATGCCGATGTTGCTGAGGCGTTGGAATAGGGTGCGGTGGCAGACAGTGTTGAACGCTGCAGAGAGGTCTAGGAGGATGAGTGCCGCTGTTTCCCCGTTGTCGAGCAGGGCTCGGATGTCGTCGGTGGCTGCGATGAGGGCGGTCTCGGTGCTGTGGTTGGCTCTGAAACCGGACTGCGAGGGGTCGAGGGATCCGTCGTCTCGAGGAAGGTGGCAAGCTGTCTGTTGACGATCTTCTCGATGACTTTGGCAGGAAAAGGGAGGAGCGAGATGGGGCGGAAGTTTTTGAGGTCGGTGGGGTCCGCTGTTGGTTTCTTCAGTAGGGCGCTGAGCTCGGCATGCTTCCAGCTCTCCGGGAAGGTGGCGGTGTTGAAGGAGGTGTTGATGACGTCCCGGAGTTGGGGTGCGATGGTGGAGTCGGCCTTGTTGAAGACATGGTGGGGGCAGGGGTCGGTTGGAGATCCGGAGTGGATGGTGTTCATCGTGCGGGCTGTGCCTTCGGTGGTCACCGTGGTCCAGGTGCGGAGGGTATCGGTGGGGTGCGTTGGTTCGACGGTTGGGTGCGTGGATGGAGCGCCGAAACTGTTGTGGATGTCGGCAATCTTGCGGTGGAAGAACAAGGCAAGAGATTCACAGAGATCTTGTGAAGGAGTGATGTCGTTGTTGCCGGTGCTGGGATTGGAGAACTCCTTGACGATGCTGAAGAGTTCCTTGCTGTCGTGGGCGTTGTTGTCCAGTCGCTCCTGCAGTGATTTCTTCTTGGTGGTGCGGATAAGCTGGTGGTGCTTGCGGGTGGCGTGTTTGAGGGTGGTCATGTTGTCAGTGGTCTGGTCGAGGAGCCAGGCTTTCTTGAGGGTGCGGCAGGTCTTCTTGGAGTCCTTGAGTTCGTCGGTGAACCAGGGGGCCTTCTTGCTTCTGGGTCTGCTGGGAGGGTTCTTCAGTGGTGCGAGGTCATCGGCGCAGGCGGTCAGCCACTGCGTGAAGTTGCGGGCTGCTTCGTTGGGGTCCGTTGTGCTGGCAGGTGGGTTCTGGCTGAGGGAGGTGGTGAGCTGGTCGGTGGTGATCTTGCTCCAGCTCCTGTGAGGAACCTGTTGCGGGTGGTGGTGGGTTGTGGTTTTTCTGAAGCTGAAGTGGATGCAGCTGTGGTCGGTCCAGTGGAGTTTGGTGGAGTGGCTGAAGGTTGATGTGCTTGCTGGATGAGAAGACGGGATCAAGCGTGTGGCCGGCGTACTGGGTGGGGGTGTTGACCAGTTGCTTGAGTCCGAGGTTGGAGATGTTGTCCAGCAGGGCGGCGGTGTTGCGGTCCTTGTTGTTCTCCAGGTGGAAGTTGAGGTCCCCTAGGAGGATGTAGTCGGCGGAGGGGAGGGCGTGTGGGCTGATGAAGTCCGTGATGTCTTCGCTGAATTGTGTGCGTGGTCCCGGGGGTCTGTAGATGAGGGTGCCTCTGAGGGTCGTCTTTGGGTTGGTGTGAATCTGGAAGTGGAGGTGTTCGGAGGCGGCGAAAGGTGTCAGTCGTGATGCGGATGGTGTTCTTGTGGACGATGGCGATGCCTCCTCCGGTCTGGTTGACGCGGTCCCTCCTGATGATCTTGTACCCGTCCGGGATGGCGATGGCGATGTCGGGGGCTGAGGAGAAGTTCATCCAGGTTTCCGTGAGGAAGGCGATGTCTTGTGATGTTGTGTCGAGGAGGTTCTAGAGTTCCACGGCGTGTCTGTGGATGGAGCGGGTGTTGAGCAGGATGCACTTGAGGTTGCTGCAGGTGCTTGGCTTGGCGGGCGCGGTGCAGGTTCGGAGGCAGGTGAACTTGCAGGTTCTGCAGGTGAAGGGTCCGTGAATGTGTTTCGGGGCGGCCAGGCAGCAAGTGGGGTTCCGGCTGGCATTGAGTGCGTTGAGAGCAGCAGCGTCATAGGTCTGTCGGGTCGTCTTGCATCGGTGGGGCCAGGGGTCCTGGCACTGGGCGCGGTCCAGGCGTGGACGGGCGCAGACGGGCTTACCTTTGGTGCGCCCGCTCACGTGCACGCTGCGCGTACGCGTGGACACCGCCATAAATGGCGTAGTGGTAGGGGTGGAGCAAGGGAGGAGCAGCTGGGAGGCGGGAGCGGGGTGGCGAGTGGGGAGGGTCGAGGGAACCAGCAGGAGTGGGGGCGGGGCCGCGGGGGAGCAGTGGCAGGGAGCGGGGTGGGCAGCAGCAGGGACGGAAGCGCTAGGGGAACAGAACAGAGACAATACCAACAGGGCACAATACCAACAGGGCAACACTACGGCGAACAGGGGCAGGGCAGTACACGGGGCAGGCTGAGCAGGACAATCAGGACAGCAGCACAATACAAATAAAACAAATCAGGGCGATAGTACAGACCACAGTGGGGGCACAATCAGGGCAGCGATGCGAGCGGTGGTGGCAGCAGCAGGGAATCGGTGACTTCCTGGAGGGGCCACGTGGCGGGTAGAGCGACCAGCACTGACGAGGTCAGACTGGGTCACAGCTCCCCGTTGCCCGGTCTCTCCCCTAAGTACTCCGTGGGAGGGAGGAGCAGCTGGGAGGCGGGAGCGGGGTGGCGAGTGGGGAGGGTCGAGGGAACCAGTAGGAGTGGGGGCGGGGCTGTGGGGGAGCAGCGGCAGGGAGCGGGGTGGGCAGCAGCGGGGACGGAAGTGCTAGGGGAACAGAACAGAGACAATTCCAACAGGGCACAATACCAACAGGGCAACACTACGGCGAAAGGGGGCGGGGCAGTACATGGGGCAGGCTGAACAGGACAATCAGGACTGCAGCACAATACAAATAAAACAAATCAGGGCGATAGTACAGACCACAGTGGGGGCACAATCAGGGCAGCGATGCGAGCGGCGGCGGCAGCAGCAGGGAACTGGTGACTTCCTGGAGGGGCCACGCGGCGGGTAGAGCGACCAGCACTGACGAGGTCAGACTGGGTCACAGCTCCCCGTCGCCCGGTCTCTCCCTAAGTACTCCGTGGGAGGGAGGAGCAGCTGGGAGGCGGGAGCGGGGTGGCGAGTGGGGAGGGTCGAGGGAACCAGCAGGAGTGGGGGCGGGGCCGAGGGGGAGCAGCGGCAGGGAGCGGGGTGAGCAGCAGCGGGGACTGAATCGCTAGGGGAACAGAACAGAGACAATACCAACAGGGCACAATACCAACAGGGCAACACTACGGCAAAAGGGGGCGGGGCAGTACACGGGGCAGGCAGGGGTTGCTTAACAAATTGCAGGTCCTACAAAATGCGGCAGCCCGCCATATAGGGGGCCTGCCCAAGTTTTCATCGGTCGCCAGGCTTCCAGCGCGGAAGCGGATTTTGTTTAAAGCCTTGTGCATTGTCTTCAAGGCACTGCATGGTCAGGGCCCGGTGTTCCTCCAAGAGCTCTTCCAATGGTACAGACCAGGCAGACAGCTAAGGTCGGCTAGTTTGGGGCTGATTAAAACACCTCGGACCAGGAAGGTGCGCTGGGGGGGGCAGAAGCTTCATTAGGGGAGCAGGGAAGGCTTGGAACGTCCTTCCTCTTGCCCTCAAACAAAATATGAACCTGTTGGCTTTCAGAAAAAATCTGAAAACATGGCTCTTTACCCTCTTGTTCCGGAGGTTGAGTCTCTGGAAGTTACCACTTCGGCGCCAGAACACCGGTTGGTAATAGCACGCTTTACAAGCGTTATAAATAAATAAATAAATAAAGTGCGGACTTTAAACTCGTGATTGTTGGTGGGGGCCATGAGCATTTATTTTTGGGTACAAACACTTTATTTTTCTGCCTCAGATAATTACCGGGCACAGAGAGGTAAGACACACAGATGAGAAAGAAGGAAGAAGAGCAAGACAGCAGTTTCATTCCAAAAAGAACAAGCAATGGCATAATCAATAGGTCTCGCCTTTGGGGCCTGATATGTGTTTAGCCAGAGCTATTGCCTTTGGCAATGTCTTCAAGCTATGGTGTAAGTGTGGGTGCTGTGTAGCATGTTGAATAGTTATAATAAAAAAGTGTTGTATGTATTTTTCTAATTTTATATGTAACCAAGAAGATATTATGTAGAACTGACCGACCCTATTAAAAGAGAATTAACATAAAAAATGTCTTCTCGTTTTTTTGTTCTTGCAATGCTGGCAAATTCTTCTTGCCTGTTCTAATGCTTTTTTGTTATAGCTTTTTTTTTTTTTAGGTGGGAGGAGACGACCATAAACAGCGATGGTAGGAAGGTGGTGCTGCACTGGTGCAGAGCTGGCGCAGCGCATGTTCAGACGTGGTGCTGTGCTGCACTGGTACTGAGGTGGTGCTCTGATGGTACTGCGCTTGTGGTGCTGCGATGGTGCTGCGGTGAGGCTGGGTGATGCTGTGGTGTTGTGGTGGTGCTCAGGTGCTGCTGCGTGATGCTCAGGTGATGCTGCAGTAGTGCTGCTGAGTGATGTAGAAGTGGTGCTGAGTGACGTTGCCTGGTGCTGCGCTGATGCTGAGGTGGTGGTGCTGAGTTGATGCCACTGAACACTAGACTGCCCCACGGAGAGAAACACACACTGCCTTCAGCTACAACCCAACTGTGCCCTGTTATAAACACCTGGATGCGACTCAACTCAAATTATTCACAAGACAAGAGTAACAAGCTTCCTGGACAAACAAAAAATGATTATCCCGGAAAAAGCAAGCGCTCATAGGGAATGCAAGATTAAGTAGAGCATGTGAAATGTTAGCAGTAACAACATGGTTACCTTAATGTTTAAAATAACATGGATAAGAATGCTGGTGATGCGTCTCCAGGAGATTTAATAACCAAATAGTGCAAAATGAGGGTCACCCTTACATTAAGCCCAACAGATGATCATGTGAGGATGCCCATCAGTCACCACACGGACTATCGGGAATAGCGAAAACAAAGGGTTATTAGCCAATAATCTAGTAGGGGATGCACAGCATTCTTAGCCTAGTTTTAACATTCTTGGTTTGCATTGTTAAATCCAAGAGAAAAACAACTTTTATAGAGGCATGGTTATGGAAACATGTTGTTGAGTGCCATGTTATCAAGCTTTTGTGCTAATTAATTAATAGTCATCAAAAGGAAATCAGCATCTTACCCCACTTGGAAGATGTAAAGACCTCACCCCACCTGGCCACGGCTCAGGGTGTAGGGGAAGCACTCCAAGAATGTTAAAACTAGGCTAAGAATGCTGTGCATCCCCTACTAGATTATTGTCTAATAACCCTTTGTTTTCGCTATTCCCAGCAACTCTCCATCTTGGAATGGTGTAAGTTCCGATACAGACATCTAGTGGACACAAGTGATCCTAGTATCGGGTTTGATATTTATAATTTTGAACACTTTTTCTTTGATGCACATTTATTCGTAGTAGCAAGTAAGTGTATAGTGGTCCTGATGAAAGCAATGACAATACAAGTCACATATTGCAGAAACATGTTGACCCTAGTATACCTTAGATAATCCAAGTTGGATTGTCCATGTCTACTTTTTTAATATTGGTAAAGTGGGTAGCGACAGAATAAAAGTTACGTTTAGCACCCTCCTATCCAATTTTATTTCACACACTTTTTCTCCATTTTTTTCACCATTCTTTGCACTATGACATCAGTCCCCTTCTCTTAACATCCTCCTAGTTGAGAAGTAAGATCACGTTAATCTCATTGTCCATGGGAGGGCGTTCACAATCCTAGCTCCCCATGAGAAACAAAGGAGATAACACCATCAGTGGTCTTAGAAGGAAGCCAAATGATGAGGGGCGGTTCCGTGTGGTGACTGATGGGCATCCTCACATGATCATCTGTTGGGCTTAATGTAAGGGTGACCCTCATTTTGCACTATTTGGTTATTAAATCTCCTGGAGACGCATCACCAGCATTCTTATCCATGTTATTTTAGACCCTCTGACACTCTTCTGTTTCACAAGTACTGTTGGGGCCGTATCAGAGTGTGGTCTCTAAAAATCCCCTTTGACCCTCTTCTAATGTATGTTGTTGTTGGTACCTTAATGTTTATACACTCATTATTCAGATAACAGTGAGTGTTTTTGGCTGAAAAGTTAAGGACATGACTACAGGGCCCGGAAGACACCTGTTTTAATGTCTATTGCTTATGGCATTACAAATCGTAAGCAGTATGATTTAAAAAGACCACATCCCCCAACACAAAGCCAAGGAACACTTTATAAACTAAAATAAGGAAAACAGCTGAAAAGGATCACATTAAACGTTTTCTATTTCATACATCAACCAGATTTTGCAGGACCGCTAGGAATGGTGCACTTTCCCACCCAGGGAAAACAATGTTGTTCACAGAAAGATGAATACAACGAAAGTAGCGCTTCACTGGAAAACTTTGTAAAGTGGCGCTAATGTGTTTAGGTGTGAATACAACCAATATGGTCACTTTGCAGCAACTCTGCCTTGCTTTATTTAGTACTTAGTTCATTTTCGTATTTTGAAACTTTTATTTCCTCCGCCCGAGGCTGCACTTTGGAATAGAAAAAAGACAGAAAAATACCACATTTCCAGCAAAAGTGTTTCTTTATTTTTTTGGATACATTTTACAGAGGAACAAATGAAGGAAAGAGAGGGTAAGAGCAGTTTCTTGAAGTCACGCTTTTCAGTAAGTGAGGAGAAGCGAGACAGAGAGAGAAAGAGAGGGAATAAGAAGAAGAGGAAGAAAGAGAATGAGGAAGGCCAGAGGCAGAGCAGGATAAATGCAGCCACGGCCCGTGGAGGGAGTTTCGGTGGGGCAGAGAGGCGGGGCGGGGGTGCTAAAAACTGGAGTATGGATAATTGAAGGTAAGTAAACAATTTAATTAATAAAACGAATTTCGTAGCGCGCCCTGCATAGCAAAATGCAATGCAGGGTGCGCTACGAAATTCGTTTTACTAATTACCACCCTGCCCCTCCCCCGCCCAGCCTCTCTGCCCCACCGAAACTCCCTCCACGGGCCATGGCTGGATAAATGGACAGTGGACACTGTCATTTTTACGAAGCCCTCAGGCATAATGTAAAGTGGGAGAAGGAGGGAGAAAGCGGCTGCTGAATCAAGGGTGGGCAAGGGTTAACTGAGCCCTGTTACTATGCCGCCAGCTGCTGCAGGTGAATTGAGCCAGGTAGGGGCCACCGAGCACGGACCAGGACTCAGTAGAGGCACCGACGGTACCGAAATGCAACGGACACTGCCAGGTAAATGCGTACCATTTTTGCACCTTTGCTGTCAGTGCTGGTGAAGAAGAGAGCAAAAAATAAAGGCGTGCACGCAGGAAGGCACTGAAAATGTGGTGGAAAAAGTCCCTAACAAGAAAGCAAACAAAGCAGAAGCAGACAAGTTCCGAAGAGTCTACAAAGTACATACAACAGATGACCCTGCAGCGCATGTGCTGTAGGCTCGACCCAAAAAGTAGGAATCTGCACAGGGGCATAGCTCAGTCAATAATATTCATGGGTTGTGGATCTTAAATTTCCCAACTAAAAACTCAGTGGGCCGCAGTGTGAATGGATGAGATTGGCGTAGCGTAATTTTTCTCCATCCTTTCTTGGTTGACTTGGCCACATATATGTGTATGTACCTTTGGAATATATACTTGTGTGATGTAAATATAATCAATGAAATGTGATGCACTAAAGTATATAAGGTGTATTTATTGTGTGTGTACATATTAATATTTAAACATTTCATTTTAGGGACAACTGGATTGCTGAAAATACTTTTTCGATTGCAAGGTGGTGGGTTGAAATGCATTTTAATGCAGTGCATTCACAAGGGACTAGAAATGAATGAATCAATTTGTGTTAGTATTGTGCCAATTCATTTGTTTCTCTGGTAAGGTTAGAAAGGCAAGGGCCAAGTCCCCAAATTCCAATGTCCTATGGGTCCAAGAATAGTTTTGCTGCTGAGCAGAATCCCTGCAACAATACCCATGGGAAAGGAGGTTGAAGGATGGAAAGGCCTCATACATAAACAGCACTCTAAGCTGAATTCTTTTTTCCCAGACCAGTGCTCCATACTCCATACTCTATATGTTGGATGCTAACGGCTTAGTGCTGAAGGCTAATTTATCATTCTTTTTCTGGCCTAATTGTTGAATGCAGATATTACTGCTACTACATGAGTATTTGCTTTATTGTTTAGATTTTACTGGTTTGCTGAACCTCTCTTTATGGGGTAGCTTCATGCTCTATCTCTCTCCTGCCTCTCGAACTTGAACTCTTTATGGGATCCTGCTAACACCATTTCACCACATTCTTTAGCAGTGGGATTCTTTCCTTTATGGAACATGCTGAATTCATTATTTTTTTAATTTGTTATGATCAGGTTCTGCAATGTGACAGATACTTTCAACTATTTGAATAAAAACAAATACAACTTACTAAACTATTTAAATTAAAACAAAACCTTTAAAAAGTACACCCAACTCTCATTATTATTTGAACTTTGAAATAGTATTCTGATTTATATTGTGTGATGCATAGATCCCGATCATCTCATAAACAACAGCAAAGGTCTGTCGCAGAGAAGTATCAACCCTGTTGGTGTGAGATAGAGATCTTAAACCGTTTATTTTTACATTTATAGCTGCTCCAGCACCCCTTATAGGACCAGTGTTGCACCCCTTGCTATACTGCTGCCTAAGATTGCCTTGCCTTGCCTTGCCTAACAATCCCTCCAAATTCTGTTATTTGTAGATTAGTAGTTTTAGTAAAAACATCATTTATTTGAACACATTTATAGTTCCAGCCTCATTGTCCATCAATGAATAGATACATCAATAAGTACATCAAATGCTGCATGAACAATAATCATACTTTGTTGAGTTTGTACAAAACAATATACCATGTATCATTATATGCCAGACAAGCATGGCAATCTAAATGTAATAAAATATCCAGAAAATCTGTTTGCGTAAAGTGGAGTCAGCCACACAGGGATACACACAGTCACACATCCACTCACATAATATATGTTAGAAGTAGTATCACTCATTAGTAGAACACTAAGTTCAGTCATTTAACTTATTAGTATGTATCTTTAAGTCTCAGAAACTTTTACAAACCACCAACACTCACTGGATGATGTCATCAGTGGTGTCACTGACCATGTCATGAGTGATGTAATATGTGTGGTCACAAGCAGTGCATTTAGAGGGTGTATGTTATAGTTAGCTGAGGGAACTATAACTGCTAAATTTCAATAGTCTTGTACGAGTGAAATTTGAGCCTAACTATAACTTCTTTGTGACCGTTGTTTTTTTCAGTGAATGTCTAAAAAAATATTAAATCGAATTTCCTAACTATAACGTCCCTGTAACCTTTGGGTTTCTCTTTAAATTTCTGTTGTGGTAATGTCATTTCCTAACTCAAACATCCCTGTCACCTTTAGCTTTTTTACTGAATTTCTAAGTTTGAAAAAAATACATTTTCCTAACACTAACCGGTAAACTTTGAGAGTGTAAGTGAGTGCATGAGTGTCTGAGTGGGACTGTGACTAGGTGTGAGAGTGTCTGAGTGAGTCTGTCAGTGGACTTTTTTTCTGAGTGGGTCTGGGAGTGGATGCATAAGTGTCTGACTGGGTGTGTGAGTGGGTGCATGAGTGTCTCAGTGAGTCTGTCAGTGGGTGTGTCTGAGTGGGTGTTTCAGTGGGTGCATGAGTGTGTAAGATTGTCTGTGACTGGGTTGGCCAAGTGTCTGAGTGGATCTGCATGTGCCTCCTTGTGTGTGTGACTCAGGCTGTGAGTTAGCACAAGAATCCTGGTGTGGGTCTGTGAGTGGGTGTGTGAAGACCTGAGTGGGTATGTGAGTCTCTGAGTGGGACTGTGAGTGAGTACATGTGTCTGAGTGGGTCTGTGAATGGTTGCATAAGACTCTGAGCGGGCCTGTCAGTCTCTGAGTGGGTCAATGAGTGAGTGCATTAATTTCTGACTGGGTCAGTGACTGGATGCATGAGTGTCTGATTGAGTCTGTGAGTGGGTGCATGAGTGTCTGGGTGGGTCCATGAATAGGTGGGTGAGTCTCTGACTGGGTCTGTGAGTCGGTCCATGAGGGTCTTTGTAGGTCTGTGAGTAGATGCATGAGTTTCTGAGTGGGTGGGTGAGTGTTTGCTTAAGTGGTTCTGCAAGTTGTTGTGTGAGTCTCTGAGTGGGTGTGAGTGAGTGAGAAAGTGTCTGAGTGGGCCAGTCAGTGAGTGTGTGACTCTGAGTGAATCTATGAGTGGTTGCATGAGTCTCTGAGTGGGTCTGTGAATGGGTTGAAGAGTGTCTGAGTCGTTCTGTGAGTGGGTGTGGGATTGGGAGTGTCTCTGTGGGTCTGTGAGTAGGTGCATGAGTCTGTGAGTGGGCCTGAGAGTGTGTTCATAAGTGCCTGAGTGCCCTCTGTTTTGCCCTCTTCCGCTCTGTTAAGCCTTTTCTGCCCATTTGTCTGCTCTGTTTTACCTTTCCTGATAATTTTTCTGTCCCCTGTTTTTGCCTTTTCGGCTCATTTTCTGCTCTCTATTTTGCCCTCTTCTGCTCTAGTTTGCCTTTTTTTCTTTTTTCTTTTTTTCTGGCCTCTATTTTGCATTTTCTGCTCATTTTCTGCCCTCTGTTTTGCCTTTCCTGGTCCTTTTTCTGCCTTCTGTTTTGCTCTTCTGCTAATTTGTTTCACTCCATTTTGCCTATCTGCTCTTTTTGCTGCTGTTTGTTTTCCCCTCTTCTGCTCTGTTTTACCTTCTGCTCATTTTCTCCCTTTTTTTGCCCTTTTCGTTTAGTTTTCTGCCTTTTGTTTGGCCTTTTCTACTTGTTTTTATGCTCTCTGTTTTCCCTGTTTCAATCGGGGAGGGAGATCATGCGGCCCCTCCACAGGACTATTTTTAGCCTGGGGACCCTATTACCTTGGGCCCGGCCACAAATCAATGGGAGACGGGGCCCACACGGCCCCCCTCCCTGGGCCAATTCTGGACCCAAGAGCCCCATCCCCTGGGGCCTGGCCATGTGTCCCTGGGTGCCCTGGTCCCAGCCAGGGAATCCATTGTGCAGGATTAGGACTGCAGGGCTCACAGCCCCTGCGGCCCCAGCCGGCTCCCCACCTCCTGAAGGAGCTGGTATTGCTATTGCACACAGGGAGCTGCTGGAAATGCAGCTTCCTGTGTACAACGCCAACAGTTTCATCTCTTTCCCTGCTCGCATAAAAATAAAAAAATAAAAAATTAAATATGCTTTTTTGCCCTGGAGGGGTCCCACAGGGACCACAAACCAGAGCTAAGAGGTCACAGGATTCCTACCCTGCCCCCTTTTCTTTTTTTCACATTTTCTTTGGGATTCAGCTGAGGCAGAGTTCCAAGATGGTTGCCAACACTTCATGGCTGAAGTTTTGGCAGCCAATCAGAGATTTCTGAGCAAGCTTTTTCTTATTCGTGAAAGCTTCTCAATCGTAGACATACAAATTCAGATTTCCTTAATATCTAGAAAACTACCAAAAGGATTTACACCAAAAGAAAAAACGCACAATCTGTAGACCGAAAGCTACTTTCTGCCAAATTTGGAGCAATTTTGTTCAGCAGTTCGGGCTGCATGCGTGTCTAAAGAGTATACAGGGATTAACATGGGAAACACACATTTTTTTACCCCCATTTTTCCCCCCTGCTTGACCGATTGCCCCAAAAGTTTACTTGAACATCTAGAATTACTGACCTACTTTTTTGGAATTTTTTGTGAAAATTTCTGAAATGGTTCCAAAGATGATATAGGCAAGTCCAAAAATACTTTTCCTATGGAAACATGGCCCTAAATATAATTAACTATGCGCAACCGCCAGTGATTGATATATATGTGTACTGCCAGTAGGTAATATATATGTGTGTGTGTTTGTTTCTAAACTAAGTATGGGTGAAATTTACAAATTCCCGGTCCGCGAATTCGTGCGAAATGGCAAAAAAATCTGTGAGTTCGCGAATTTTCCCAGGAAATCGCGGATTTTTGTGCCATTTGCACAAATATGTGACCACGTGTGCCTTTAACTTTGCCAGCGCGTCCAAAAGGTGCTGAGGTCCCTTGAGTGAGCTGGCCATTGAAGTGGGGACGGGCGGGAAGATGTTTCATACCGCTAGTGTGTGGTGGATGGGGCCAAATAGGCGGGGCTTCTATGTGAGTTCACATGCATCTTGTTTATAAAGGGTCAGAGACCGAGCAGAGCAGCAGATGAGGAGAAAGCAGCCTCCTGGTCACAGGAGCTACACTGGAATGGCGCTCGGGAAACTCATGGATGCAGAAATACGTTTGGCACAGGATCCCAGAATCCTTCATGTGTCCAAGATAGCTCTGTTGCTCGTGTTGGTACAAATCCAATCTGATCCTGCTCAGTGGGTTCAGGCGCATGCAGCTGCTGCTGCTGGACAATGTCCCATCTCATACTAAACTGCCCCGTACAGGCATATGCTGGCGCTGGGCAGTAGGGTGCAGTGGCATGCGGGTTTTTCACGCCTGTTACATGTGCATACCGGTGCCAGGGGAGACACATGTTTATTGGTGCTGTGAAGCAAGTTATGACTTTACATTTTGACTGCACCAGACAGTGGTACCACCTACACAGATCAGGAGCATCCAGGCACCAGACTTCATGGTGCAAGAGCATAATGGTGCTGTGCGGTACGGGTATATATGTACTGGGGCAGGGGGCTACTTAGCACAATGTGTGCTCACACCCAGAGGGCTCCCAGGCAATTGAGCACGAAAGATTTTCACACTGAGAGGGCTCCGGGGCAGTTCAGCAGCACGGGGGCTCACACCCACTGGGCCCGGGGCAGTTCAGTACCGCATGGGCTCACAACCCCTGGGCAGCTCAGCAGCGCGGGGGCTCACACCCACAGGGCTCCCGGGCAGTTTAGCAGCACCACCCTCTGGTTTACCACTGCCACCCTCTGGTTCATCACTGCCACCCTCTGGTTAACCACTGCCACCCTCTGGTTCACCACTGCCACCCTCTGGTTCATCACTGTCACCCTCTGGTTCATCACTGCCACCCTCTAGTTCATCACAGCACCATCTATTTCACCACTGCCACCCTCTGGTTCATCACTGCCACCCTCTGGTTCATCACTGTCACCCTCTGGTTCATCACTGCCATCCTCTGGTTCACCACTGACACCCTCGGGTTCATCACTGCCACCCTCTGGTTCACCACTGCCACCCTCTGGTTCATCACAGCACCCTCTGGATCAAAACTGCACCTTCTGGTTCATCACAGCACCCTCTTGTTCACCTCTGTAGATTATGGGGAAAAAGCACACCTGCCCAGCCTCAACCGGGGGATGGTTAATGTGTTACTGAATTTGAGCTTCAAGTCCGGCACCTACTTCCTTATCTGTAAGTGCTTCCTGTCGTGGTTTAATTTTTGTGACAGCCTGGAGCATTGTGCCATACTTGTAACTATTCTCTGACCCTGCTTTGAGGGTCAGAGCAGGGTCAGAGAATAGTTGCAAGTAGGCAACAACTCTGGAGGTGCCGCTCAGGAAGCACTTACAGGGTTACAGCAGGTGCCCAAGTTGAAGTTAATTTCTTTGTAACCATTTTGTAAATGGTTACAAAGAAATTGGCTTCAACTTGGGCACCTGCTGTACCCCTGTAAGTGCTTCATGTACTTCAGTTTTTGAAAATCCATCCCGCAAAATTGCAGAAAATCCGCAAATTCCGCGAACGGAACGGATTTTATACCCATGCTTATTCTAAACAAGTAAAACTAGCATAACCTAACTGATTCGCCTGCATTCTCAGTCATAAAATCCCTGTAAATTGAGTGATAGTCCCAAAGTAGGAGCATTTAAGATTTGTATAGTGTGAAGTATAGCTTCGCTGTCCAAAGGCCTTGAGAGTGTGGAACCTGTGGAACCTTCCATTTTTGTGTTGTGTTCCTTCCAGCCAGAATCTTATTCATATTATGTAATTGATAAACCACTAGGCTGTCCCGTGATGTGAAAATATAAAGAAAGGAAAATGTGCCACACATTTTAACACCCTTAAGATGTCGATGCTTTACAAACTCTTGTTTTGAGGCCGATTTCTAATGCAGATTGTGCTATAAAATATTTTTTGGGGATACATTTCTTTCAAAATATTCCTGGGGAACAAGATCTTCTCAAAACACAGTTGGAGAGGGTATTGTGGGATTTCTTCAGACCACTAAATAATGCAATATAATACTAATGACCAAAAGAACTGCCATTAATCCCAACACTATTGTATCCAATGCATTTTCAAATTGAAACATTTGTGCAAACTAGTGAGTTTTTTGTGTGTTTTTTTCCAGGGAGTGCACTATTGACTCCAGAAGGAGGTTGGACTTGCTGGGTGCAGCTCAGTCCATGTATTATTCCATGCCCTTCTAATAAAGCCCACGACAGACATTGATAGCGAAACTCTTTATATCTGCTGTCATTTGTTTCTTTTAAATTAAATGTGCTATAAACATTCCTTCATACCCTGACTCTGTGCTATTATCAGAATGCGTTACTCAATGTCACACTTTGTTCACACAGCAGGGCAATGATTGCTGAGTGAAGCGATACAAATCATTCACACTCTTCTCTTTTCGGTTCAATGTCATTTCCCTATGATTAGGTGATAATTATCTCTTGTGTTCATTACATGGTTCAATTTCACCATTAAGATTACAGAGTTAGGTGTGATGTATGAAAGTGACACAATAATCAGAAACAGCGGTGCGCTGAAACTATTAGATGGGGGAAGCACTCTAATGAATTGCTACATTTTGGAACAGAAAAATGTCAGCTTTAGTGCGAAATACACAGTGGAATAGAATATGAGAGTGATGGCTTACATGACATCCAGGTGCAATTTCTTATCAAACAATTTAAATCCTGTAAAATTAGTGAATGCCATGTTGTGTGAATTTATAATTACAAAAATAAATTTCCAAGACAATTTAGAGTTATTTGCGAAAATGTTTTTGGCAATGTTACCCATCTCTAATTACATTCCGTTAGCTCCAGCACAAAGCTGGTGCTAGCTCTGCAACAGCAGAATATAGGTGCTACCACTACAGCAACACATGCAGACAGAACTTGTAGCAGTTGTGTTTCTGCAACTTATTCACCTTATAAAATTAGATTTGACCCTGCACGGCAATCTAATCACTGTTTCACAGTAGTACTGTGCATTTAATAGTGAAGTAAAAATGAGAACCTGTGTGCTAAATGTGTCCTTTATCCACTATGAGTTAGGCTGTGATATTTAATACAAATGTTACCACTAAATGATAGTACAGATGCATGCATCATCGAACTTTTTTGTACCACCAGAAAGATTTAGAAGGAATTTTATAGTTATACATTGTTTTGGATTTTTGTCTGGACATGTGTATGTTGCTCATTGATTATACATAGGTGAGGTTGACATTATAATAAGTTAAAGTGGTAGAAGTGTAAATTTAGTTTTACAGACTCAGAAGCTCGTGGGTCACGTGGAAAGTATTCTTTTCAATGATCGAAGCCTATCTATCTTGACTGGAGGAATGATTTCTTGTGATTTCTTAATATATTTAGTTAATACTATTGATCAACTGAATTCCAGGATCGATTTGCCCAAACTGACCCATACACGCAAAGGATTCAATTTGTGCTTGATCAAGGACTGTCATACTGCATATTGTATATCATATTTAGGGAGGACTTTTAACCATTGAGGAACCTTGAGCAACCACTATTTTTAATTACTTAAACCAGAACTTTCCCCCTGGAGTTTAAACGGTGAGAACTGTGAGGTGAAATTTGTTTTTGTTAACGTGGTAATTTAATGGATGATAACTGAAGGCATCATATCCATCCAATAGACCATAAAGAGGGACATGCATCGCTCTGGACAGAGCTACTCCTTCAACCTAAGGTATATGATGTACAGAAGTAGTTCTGCTGCCCCAAACTCCAAACAAATGTCGATAGCCCATATCTCTTCTTCATCACCAAAGCCGGAAGTAAATTGATGGTGAGTAAGAATAGACATAAAGAATTGGTTAAGTCAATAGGTCTGACCTCAAATGTGCTAAAAGATCAAAACAGCATTTGTGCAGACCTGCGTGTTTTCACGCTGTAGCACTTTAAAGCAATATCTATTAGCTTTCCCTTTGCTTGATTTTCATATTGTTTTCAGTATCACAGGGCACTTTAGAAGACATTCTTTTTACTCCCGAAAATGTTCTTTGTATGATATGGCATAATAGGACAATCACTGCCATCACTCATCACATCCATAATACAAAGTGCCCGACAGTACATGAAATTAACTGGGGCTAGCGCTGGTATCTTTGTCCACTTCATGAATGTATGAAACAGAGATTTGGCAGGAACCAAATATTTAAAGATTACCGAATTGCCAATTGAGATTCAGTTAGATCGCACATTGTGAATGTCGCTCTAGCAGCTACCACAGGCTCACATGAACCCAGGAGAGTGCAGTAGAGGAGCCGAAGAAACAATGGGGCAGATTTACAATTACTGACGCATCCCTGCATATCGGCAGGGATGCGCCAGTAATTGTGCGCCGCAGCTTCGCCACCCTTGATGCGCCGCATTTACAATGCGGAGCACCATGGGGCAAAAAAGGTATAGATGCGTCACGCATATGTGTCGTAAAAGCGGCGCATTGCTGGAGTTGCGTCGCAAGCGCGACGCAGCTCCAGCAATGATCAGGGGGGCCCCATGTGCACAATGCTGCGTCAATCCTTGCGCCTGCTTCAAGCAGGCGCAGGGTTCTGACGCAGTATGGGCCCAAAAGTGACTGAGTGAAATCTTGTAGTTTTCACTCAGCCACTTTTGGGAGGCATTCCTGCGCCGGAACGCCTCCCCCTGCGATGGTACGCCTCTTCTAGCGCAGAGCTTGACAACGTGACGCATCTGGGAGATGCGTCACGTTGAAAATACCCCGCCCCATGGGGCATCTTTTGCGCCGCCGCTGCGTCAGAAAAGTGACGCAACGGCGGCGTAAAAGCGGCACAAGGGGCTTGTAAATCTGCCCCAAAGTATCCCAAAACATACAACAACCCAGGAAATGCAGGGGGAAGAAGGTGGCTGAAAGCATAATAACTATTTGTCTGAAAACGAACTTGAAAGTTTGACGGAAGAATCTGTTGCCCAATGCAATGCCCCATTTAGTAAAACAAGTTCCCGAGAGCAACAAGTGTAACATTTTTGTGAAATATACAGGAAAGAAAAAATTCTGTTGATGTGACTCATCATGTCATCAATGAAATTCTCAACACCTGATATGAACTTACTCATAAACTAAGGAAAAGGCAACAGGACAACGGAGTGAGGCTGCCAGCACCTGTGGTTTTTCAACCTCTCACTAGGAACTGCCATGGAGGAATTAATAGAGTCGACCCTGCAACCAGAGGCTGTATCAGGAGTGAGAACCAATGATAACTCTGACCCACACCTATGCCTACAGGTAAGTTCTCAATATTATTTGTATAATGTAGCACAAAATAACACCAACAAACACACAAAGAAGTGTATGTATACAATTACAAAATTATACAGTAAACTCATGTGTAAGGTTTACTAAATCCAGATGAGAATTATAAAAAAGCATTCTTGGAGTTGTGGATAGTTTATTGATCTGTATCGTAAAAGTTAGTTATGAGGTGTTTGCTTTTCACTAGTCCATCAATCATTATATCAATACCAATCCATCACAATTACTAATACACGTAAATATGTAAATAGAGAGCTATATCTAGCACAATCTCTGCAACGTAGAGTACCAGCAAATGGGCAAGGCATGTCAGGTGTTAACAACAAGGCATGGTATTTGGAAAAAATATTGAGTTTTAAACATCAAGTTGCAAAAAGATCGGAAAACGAAATTGTGATATAAAAATATGGTGATGCAGAAATATTGATATCAAGAATATCGATTTTTTAAGTAAGTAATATCGTTTTCAAGAATATTGTTGTTAATATCATTTTCAATAATATAATTTTTTTAATTATCTAATGTCTGTTAGTTCATATAGTATTATTGTTTGTATAATTGTTAATAATGTTTTTAAATATAATTTGTAATTTTAAGTGATTTAAAAATTATAATGAAATTGCTAATAGTAATTTATATTGTCAAAGCTGGTTGTTAGATTTGTAGGGGTCTAGGGTGAAATGTTAATTAGGTTTAATTGATAAACAATCTATTATTAATGTATTAATAATTATTTAATTGGGTATTAGTTACGTTAATTGTGTAATCATTATATATCTTAAGTTAATTTAGTATGTGTGGGCTACTGGGTCTGTAGGGGTATGGGGTGGGAAGTTAATTAGGTTATAATGATGTAATAGTGTAATAACAATTTAATATTAATTAATTATTATGAATTATGTAAATTGTGTAATAATTATATTTTCAAGGTATATATTAGGTGCTGTTTGCTGGCTTTTAGGGGCATAGGGTGGGAAATTCATTATTAATTATTTAATTCAGTAATAACTCATTATAAATTAATATGTATTCAGTTATTCATTTACTGATTAATATTTGATTAATTGTTACATATGTTAATTGTGTTACATGTATTCATTTATGTATATTTGTGTGGGCTGCTAGGTTTGTGGGGCATATTCTGGTAAGTTAATTAAGTAATAAATAATTATCATTTTTTAAATTGATAGTTCATTTTCACATTTTTAATAATCATGTTAAATGTTCAATTGTTTTTTATTTTTATGTATTAAATTGTTTTTGCTTAATTAATAAAGTTTACATTCCATATAAATGAATAGGGTAATGTTTCATATAGGTTCTGTGTTTGAAGTAAAGAACTTTCACTAGTAAATTATACTTCACCAAAGTCCTATGTTTTCCCTACTGTTGCACAGACTGGAGTGGGAATAGTAAACGTTATCCCAATGAAGTCCAACACTTTCCCTACTATTGCACAGACTGGCATGGGAATGGTAGATTTTACCCCTCTGAAGTCTAACACTTTCCCTACTGTTACACAGGCTGGTGTAGGAATTAAGGAAGACCCTCAGGCACTAAGTTTTGTGATTAATGAAGGTTTCAGTAGCTTTTCGTGCAATCTTTAAGACTTTTCTAAAGATGTTATTTCATTGTTTCCTGCATTGAAAGAGGAAAACAGTGACCAAATTGCTACAGAATGCCATATTACCTAATAGGATGGGAGCCTTTGGCAGGTCACTAAACTAACTGGCTAATTCAATTACTTTGCTTGCTAGACATACCATAAACTTTCAGATGGAGATGGGACATTTCAGTATGAATATATCCAGGGGTTTAGTGCAGGTGACAAATATTGTGGAGTGGCTACAAAGACCTCATATATCTACTAGTGAACTAGTTGCAGAAAGTCAGGATGCCCCTTGTATTAGTAAGGTTTCTGTACAAGAGGTATGAGGATAGACACACAATGAGATTTTGAAGAAAAAGGAGCTACAACTTCTGGGAATGTAAGCACAAGCAGAGAGAAGAGGAGATAATAATGTCTATATATTTATTTTTCTTGATAATATAACTGTGTACAAGGTTCTATTTTTTTGTACTCTAGGAGGCCATTCTTTATGTTGTCGGTGTGTAAACTCCATCACAACAGCAAACGAGTATACATGCTGCCAACATAATGGGCCGCCCAACCTAAATTAATTGCGGGCAGACTATAGGTGTGGCTACAGAGGTGACTCCTACATCAACACCATAGTCAAAACTCTCCGACAGGCCGACGGAGTTAGGGAGAAATGGCTGCATGTCTGCCATCACAATGGGCAGCATATAGCAATTGTTTTGTTGCACATCATCGCTAGGTAAACCCTGGTGGTGTGCGCCAGTACAAAGGGAGAATTTCTTTTTTTTATTAAAAAAAAAAAAAAAACCTCTTCGGGACGCAGCCTTGCATCAAACAGTGATATGCATTGACAGGAACCGCTTTGATGCCAGTTCCTGTCAATGTTTGATACATGACTGCCAACTTGGTGGTCATTTATAAATTCAGTGGTTAGTCCTTCCACCAGTGGGGTGGAGTAATCTACGGTGTCCCCCTGGGGGAAAACAGGCCAACCCCCAGAATATAAATCGGCCCCTATGCTGTTCTTATCCCTGAGTATGTAAGTGGACTGGTATGCTTTCCTTTATTTGAATGTGCTTGTGTGAAGAAGCAAGAAAACGTTTGTTAACATGCTAAATATCTTGAGTAATGATTGCTTTGTGATTGAGCATTAAAAATGAATAACTTAGAAGTAGCTACTTGTGATGTCTCTACAGTGTGCTCGTTCTTCAGCAGCCCTGACTGCATCCTGACATGGGGTAAGGGGGTCCTTGGAATAAATTCTTCGTCACCTGAGTTATCCGCCTTAGGCACGGAGGGGGCATCTTTTCTAGTTGGAACGCTATGCAGCATTCTATTTGTTTACATGAGGTTCTGGATCAGGAATATACTGAAATGAATCTCCACTCTTCTTTAGACACGTGAATAGATCCTTTTTAGAAGCATATGTTTACTCCACGACTGAGCCCACATGTTTGTGTGCACTTATATGTCTTCTTTCAATCAGGGGATGTGCATTAGGCATGGTGTCATTAGCTAGTGATGGAGCGTATAGGCACTGTCACGTATAAAAAATATATGCACTCAAATTTTTGTAAATGTATACCATGGCAAGTATGAAAAGTATGTAATGTATGACTTTCGCCAATAGTCATCACCAAGTTCGTCTCTCGCAAATAGAATAGAATATCCACAGTGCTTAAAATACTGAGGCTTGTGTAATGAGGCACTGCACAGCGCAGACCATCTGCATATTTAGACTGTGTTGCTTTGTGTGAGTCCTGTAGAGAACTTTGCTTGCAGTGGGTTGACAGAGAAGTATATGTGTTCAGTCAAGACAGCCAGTTACATTGAGCAAATGAGCAATTCTGTAGAACTGCACCTCGGTGTTCTGCACTTGGGTGTTAGGAACCAATTTGTGTCGGTGTGTTTATTGGACTCAACATAGCATCCACAAAAATATGAAAATCTACACCACACCTGCTGCAACAATGTCTCAAAAGCACTCAAAGCAATGAAGTGGAGGGAGCATAAGACCTGCACATGTAAAGTATGGTTGTGCTATATGCAGAGGGCCAACGGTGGACTCCAAATGCCGCACTGACCTCTTATTATTCCCCAAAAGTAGCCTTAAATGTCTATATTTCCGTGGTGTGCATACACAACTCCTGTACCCACCGTGTGGGGTACAACCCGTAACCGGGAAACAAAATTGCAAGGAAGATAGAGTGGTGCACTACCAAAACGTTCAGGAATTAATAATGAAGCTTGATTAGTTCCTTCATAGAAAAAAGTCTTTATTAATATAAATCAAAGTGCATGAACACAAAACAACAGCCAACGCGTTTCGCTCTGGCCACTATCCGGTACCACAACGTGACTAATTCGATCCAGTGCTTTTCTACCGGCCCTTATCATGGCGGCCCATATTTCACTATGGTGACGCGACAGAGTGACGCCATGCTGAATCTTTGAAATCAACTTTCCAGTCATATTGTTATTCGACTTTACACTTGCCCTGACGAAGTTCTTTCAAGAACGAAACGCGTTGGCTGTTGTTTTGTGTTCATGCACTTGGATTTATATGAATAAATACTTTTTTGTACGAAGGAACTACTCAAGCTTCATTATTAATTCCTGAAAGCTTTGGTAGTGCACCTGCTCCAACTTCCTTGCACATGTAAAGTATGGCCAGGTTTCTGTGTGTGTGTCTTCTTAGCAATGGACTTGGCTCTTGTATGAGCTCAAATATAACTTGTTTAACAAGCCTGAATTTTTCAATCATCTATTGCTTTTTTCTGGTCAAAAAATATTCTTTCTGACCTCAAATAGCATCTCCTTTCTACGGCTTCTCCTTTGATGTGCTACTAAAGTCCACATTCTCCTAACTAGTGCATACAATGATGCCATCCTTAAGAAATCAGATGCATTCTTTTTTGTTACACCTTGCACTCCATTAGCCCATACGCATTGTTTGTTGCTAGTCACAAATTGTGATATTAGTACATATCATTTGCTATTCTTTATTGGGAAATTGCAAATAAAAAAAGCGTTCCCCTCCAATTGGGGAGCATCCCCTAGTCACTACTGGTATCCCCTGGTGGGGTTCAAATGTTTGCTCTTAAGTTTCGCTGAAATAGTAAAAAAATTCTTCCACTATTCCTTTTTGTTTTGAATCAAGTCGTTTTATTTTTCAATTTTTATCATTCGAGTTGTAATTCACTCCAATCGTATATTAATTCATGATTCAAATACATGTGGTAACTTTATCCAATGCTTTTCGGCTATATCTAGGCTTCATCAGGGAACATGTATCTGGAAATAAGCATATACATTTCTACTTTTAATGAATGAGGATGCATACCTGCCATATATGACTAAGCAGAGTTCTTATATCATTGTGGTATAGTTAAATGTGCATTGTGTGACCGCTTCTCTTAACACAACACTGTTTCATAATCATTGTGAATTCATGCCACGGTGTGAGGCTCCAAATGTAGTTAGTAAGTGAAACCTAAGCGGGGTGCATATTAAAAAAATACCTAACAAATTTGAAAAAATGCGAGAGTTGTGGACAACAATGTCCGGTACTATAAAGCTCTATTAATGACAAACGAGTTACAGAGGTAGTGAATGGTTGTCCTCAGGACACCCCCACGCCACATGGCCCTCCAGCCGTGTCTGTGCCCCCTCGCTGCTGCTCGCTGTGCCATTTGCCCTCCTGTGCTTCTAATTCTACTTTGTTACTTTAGCAGTATATCTCTGTTGCCCTCGCAGCCATCGCACGCCAACACAACCTCAACATCATCTCCTACGCTGACGACACCCAGCTGATCCTCTCCCTCACCAACAACCCCGCCACTGCCAGAACCAGCCTACACGTAGGGATGAAAGACGTCACCAAGTGGATAAAGAACAGCTGCCTGAAACTGAACTCAGACAAGACGGAAGTCCTCTTCCTGGGATCATCACCCTCCGCCTGGGATGACTCCTGGTGGCCCCCTGCCCTGGGTACCACTCCCAAGCCAACGAACCACGCACGTAACCTGGGCTTCATCCTGGACTCCTCCCTCTCGATGACCAGACAAGTCAACGCCGTCTCATCATCGTGCTTCAACACCCTGCGCATGCTCCGAAACATCTTCCGGTGGATCCCCACTGAAACCAGGAAGACGGTCACCCAGGCACTCGTCACCAGCCGACTGGACTACGGAAACACCCTCTATGCCGGAACCACAGCCAAACTTCAGAAAAGACTCCAATGCATCCAGAACGCCTCCGCACGACTCGTCCTGGACATACCCCGACACAGCCACATCTCCGGCCACCTGAGAAACCTGCACTGGCTCCCCGTCAGCAAGAGGATCACATTGAGACTCCTCACCCACGCACACAAGGCTCTCCACGACCTGGGCCCCAAGTACCTCAAAAACCGCCTGACCTTCTACACTCCCACCCGCCAGCTACGATCGACCAGCCTTGCCCTCGCCGCCGTTCCACGCATCTGCAGAGCCACCACGGGAGGAAGATCCTTCTCCTACCTGGCAGCCAAGACATGGAACTCCCTCCCCATCCACCTCCGGCTAACCCAGGACCATCTCTCCTTCAGGAAGCAACTCAAGACCTGGCTTTTTGAGCAGTAACGGACCCCGCTCCCCCAGCGCCTTGAGACCCCCCCGGGTGAGCAGCGCGCTATACAAATGTTATGATTGATTGATTGATTGGTTTGGTGCTTAGAAAACATTCATGTTTCGAACTTGCGGTGATGCAGTCCGTTATAGTTGCAATATCTGTGATTTTAAACGGGTGTGCAATTTTGTGCTTCGATCCGTTCTAAAGTTAAAATACTTGGTGAAAACTCAGCGATGAACGGGGGATGTGCCGTGTATCACAGCTCGATATGGTTCAATATCAATTAGTTTTACCGCTTGTGCTTATACAATTTAAAAACTGTGCCGCGGTACTTGCGTAGTGTGTCGACTATCGAGTTAAAATGCTGTATAAGCCGCTTTGGCTATAACAGAGCTCTTGTTCTTACTTGAGTTATTGCAGTGTCGCGTCTCGATCGTAGAGACGTGAAAAGTGATTCCGACACTCTACAAAGTTCTCGCGGTGGTAGTGTGCCGTACTAAGCGAACACGGAAGTGAATGTAAACAATGAAAACAGATGACAGACCCCGTTTTTGCTATGACAACGGGTGCCATATTGCATTATCCATAGTGTGTAGTAATCCTAATGCAGATATTCAAAGTTCCACGTTGGGCCATAATTGTAAAACGCATATGCCATGTGCATGAGTATACATTTCTTAAGTGAGGCCAGTTATCTAACAGTTCAGTCTTGGAGATTTTAGAGAATAAGCCTTTTTATGTAAACTGTATTGCATGAACCACTGTGGTTCAGTGAGCATATCGTACGTTACTTAGTGAAGAAAGTAGTTTCTGTGTTGTACAAAATGAAATCATTATGATAGGAGATATATCAAAGGTATATAGCCAGCACTTCAATGTCTCAAAAAATATATAATTATAAATAACAGCTGTATTCAACCCTGTCATTCATCCCAAATGCTTTAAGGGTTTCTAATTTGTAAATCCAATAGTTTTCACGTTGCAACAATATTTATTGTTGTCTCCTCCTTTAGTTTTCTGTACTATCTCCAATACCGTAAATCTCAGTTGGCTGATGTTATGCAAATGCTGAATAAAGTGACTTGCTACTGTAGATTTGATTATTTTACTGCGTATATTTGATTTGTGTTCACTTATTCTCGTCTTTATTTTGTGTTCGGTCTTGCCGACATTAGCCTTGTCCACAGGGGCATTTCAGAAGGTACACTACATTCATAGTGTCACATGTGGCCGATACTTTTAGCTTGATGGTATGTCCTTTCCTTGGATGAGTAATAGGCGTTCCCCTGAGTATGTTATTGCAGTTGTTGCAGTTGTACCATGGCAGTGTTCCGTTATATGTCTCACCTGAATCTTCTGTTTTAAGCTTTAATTTTTCTTCCAAGTTACCTGCTCGTTGATATGCAAAAATAGGTTCTTCACTAAGTACTTGGTTGAAATCTTATTATTGTGCCAATATCGGCCAGTGTTGTTTTATAATGTTCTTGAATGCTTTACTTTTTGTTGAGTATTTGGACACTATTACCACCCTAGTGTTTTCTTTCATGGGGGATTTTCTTAAAAGTTCCTGTCTGGTTTTTTGTGCACATCGTGTTTTCGCTTGGTTTAATACTTCCTGAGGGTACCCTCTTTGTTGAAATCTTATTTCCATTCCATGAATTCTTTTCTCGGTTGTATCTGGTGACGACACTATTCTTTTCAATTGTAGCATTTGTGAATACGGGAGATGCTGTTTAAGACTTTCCTGGTGGAAACTATGGTAATGTAGGAGGTTATTGCGATCCGTCGGTTTGCGGTATATATCAGTGCTGAAACCCGTGTTAGTTCCTGTGATTTCCACATCCAAAAAGGGGATTTTGGTTGCTTGTATGTCTGATGTGAATTGGATTCGCTCGTCTATCCTGTTGAGATTATCAATAGGCTCTGTTAGCAAACTTCAAAATTTTTGATCCACTCTATAGCAAGAATACATCATCGATGTATCTCAAAATTTGTTTTGTGTAGGTTTTTCAGGGGTGTTGAGATAGGATGTGTTCTTCCTCGTATCTTTCCATGAAAAGATTTGTATAGGCTGGGGCTGCCTAATTTCCCATGGAAGTACCTGACTGTTGCAAAAAATATCGGTCTTTCCATTTAAAATAACTTTGGAAAAGGGTAAAACATAGTAGTTCCATCAGGAACACTTTCATATCCAGGTCTAAGTCAGTATGCAATAAAGCATGTCCAATGGATTCAATTCCTTCTTTGTGGGATATTGAAGTATATAACGCCTTACCATCCATGGCGCAGAGTAGAATGTTTTCTTCAGGTGTTAGTTCAATGGTTTGGATTTTTGTTGAGAAAATCGGTAGTGTCCTTAACATATGTTCTCATTTGTATGACGCTCGGTTGCAAGTATCTGTCTAATAGTTGTCCGATGGGTTGATGGATACTACTTCTTGTGGACACTATCGGGCGGAATGGTGGGTTATGTAAGTCCTTGTGTATTTTTGGGACCATGTAAATGGTCGGGCTTCTGGGATATGTCGGTGTTAGAATTATTTTTTGTCCTTTCATTGATGGTCCCTTTGTCATATGCGTTGTTGACTATGATTTGTAGTTGTTTTGAAAACAATTCAGTGGGGTTAGTTTCTAGTTGTTGTTATAAAGTTTTGTCTGATAAGTGCGTTTCCACTTCTTTTTCATAGTGCGTTGTATTGAGGATCACAATTGCTCCCCCTTTATCTGCCTTTTGGCATGTGATTTTAGAGTTATGAGCTATTCTTTTTATGATGCCAATTTCTTTTTGAGTAAGGTTCTTACGTCTGGTTTTGTTGGTGTAGTTTAACTTAGCTAATTCTGTTTTAATTAGATTTTTGAAGGTGTCTAATGTCTTATGGCTAGTAGGTGCCATATAAGTACTGTGTGGTGATAAGCCTCTGAGTTGGTCTTCTTTTGTAAGCCTTGTTCTGGTAATACATTGTCAAAAAAAATGTCGGATACGCAGTTTCCTCATGAGTTTAAATAAACTTGTCTCTAGTTCAAGTTTGGTTGTGGTAGTAGTTGGTACGTAGGTCATTTCTTTTTGTAACGTCTTTAGTTCAATGGGTTGTAGTTGTTCATCAGAAATGTTGATCCCTAGAGTGTGAGATTTAGTTCTTCTTGGGCTTGTTTTTCTTCCCTCCTGCTGTCGTACTTCTGGTGTTCGCTGCTTCTTTTTCTTTTACTCCTCCTGGGTCTACTTTTTCTGACTGGCCTGTCTCTAAAAAAGGCTTGTTTCTTTCTTGTTGTTGGTTAGCTGTTTCTCATCGTCCCAAGGTTTGTGGTTGTTCTGTTGATCGTCCAGAAGTTAGTGGTTGTTCTGTTGATGTTGGTGGGCTAGGTGTTCTGTGCTTGTTATATCCTTCTCTGGGTCTATTTGATATGTCACTTCCGGAAGAAGATGGGTCTGGTGGTTGACTGTCTGGTCTGTTCTATCGGCGGCGGGCATATACCTCTGCCCAGGTATATACCTCCCAGAGTTTGTAATCCACTGTGTCTTGGCGGAATTTTCTAATTTTTCATTCATTCACCTCCTGTGAATATTTGGTTAACTGTGTGTTAATGTCGTTTAATACTTTTGACCAATCCTCTGATGACATTGAGTTTGTCAATTAATTTGTGACTGTGACGATATCTTTGGACAGCTCTTCTAAGATGTTAGATGGTTCTTCAATAATCAAAAGGATCAAGTTTAGAGAATACTTGTTAAGGATCGCGTACCATTTGTCTTTGAACTTTTGTGCGTTCTTGCACAATGATGGTTTTAGTGCTATTCTTAGTCCCCTGGGAATTCGTTGGGCTCGGTGATCCTTTACTAAAGTACTGGCATGAAGTCTCTGATTTATCTCCCGTTTGGATAGGTATAGCAGTTGTCTGATGTTTTGTTCTTTGTTACGGTGTGATGTGGGTTCCATAGCATCCTCATGTATTAAGGCGTAAAGTGTCCGTGTTCCGGATAAAAATGTACTGATTCTTAGGTGTACACTTGCACAACCGGTTTGATAATGGTTTTGATTTGTTGTGTGCTGCTTGGGTGTTCACTCTGCATGCACCTTGTGTTTGTCTTGAAAAAAGAATTCCCCTCCAATTGGGGAGCGTTCCCAGGTCACTACTGGTATCCTCTGGTGGGGTTCAAATGCTCTCTCTTGAGTTTAAGCTAATAACTCATAAGCACCTTTATGCCCCCAGTCCTGACCAAAGTAATTCAAGTAATACTAAATTCTACTCCCTGCACCTCACCCTGCTCAACCCAAACATGCTTTTGATACAAAAAAGAAAAGCCTGTAATGACACCCGTTCGGCCATGGATCAAATGCCAGAAAGAGAGAGGAAGTATATGTTAATGGAGAACAGCACGGAGGGGGGTGTAGAGGGTGTAGAGTATGGGAGGATTAAGAGTGGGGTGACAAGTCTTTGGCAGAATTGGTGTCATTACGGGTGAGAAGAGTGCCCTTTTTGAATACTATTGTATTGACTGTGGTTTGGGGGGATCCACAGATACTGTTTGCACGCACCTACAAATGAGCTTTTCACTAATGGTGTCCTATCAAGGGAAGGAATGCATTCTCATACATGTTGTATACCTTTAGAAAGTGGGCATTTTCTTGCTTTACCATCCTGTGCTTCTGCCTGCCTGTGGAATCAACATCTGATTTAGACAGACGGCTGGGTTGTTTGTGCGCTCACTCTAGACAGTCACACAAAAGGGGATGAGGTGTGCCCTCCATATCTCGATTGCCCATCACCAGGAGCATGGACATTCTTGAGCTAGAGTAGTGGGAGGAGTTGTCATTGACACCTCCATAAGACTATGCCTGGTCTCTAACAATGCTGTCTCCAACCCCCTGGAGTGTGTCTGTAGCCAAGACAGGGCAAGCAGAACTTGACTGTTCTTTGAAGTAAGCCTATGTCAAAGGCCAAAAGGGGTATAAATATTGGAGCAAAAACCCCAGACTTTTAGAACACGTCTTCTACGTGCAGCACAACTGACGCATCGCTTCCCCAGGGACTCAAGAACCAACACATTGCTGTGTTTTCTGACGCTTCCCTCCTCTATAGCTTTTTTTCCTTGTGAATTTTGACGCATCAACGGTTCTTTGTGTAAAACCAACGCATTCATAGAGTTCTATCGATAAAATTGCTTAAACCTTTGAAAAGTATTACTTTGAGTTATGTATGTTTGATTTTTGTTGTGTTGGTCTTGCTTGGGATAGATAAAGATTACTTATTTTTCTAAACTGGTTTTGTGTCCATTTCTAGGTTTTTCACTGTGTTTTTGAGTGTGTTAATGACAAATACTTTACACATTGCTTCTGAGGTAAGGGTAACTGCTTGTGCCAATCTACCAAGGGGGTGAGCAGGGGCTTTCTCTGGCTTGTAACTCACTTACCCTAATTAGAAGATAGGGTCCCTACTTGGACAGGGTGCACGCTTCTGCCAACTAGAGAGCCCCCTTTCCTACACTTTGCAATCGCAGATTTATTTCTGGGGCATCTTGGATTGAAATCTCTTAAGGCCATATTTATGACCCACTTGCGTCACTGTTGCACAATGCATTGTGGTGCAAGAGTGGCGCAAGCCGTAAGTCATATTTTTGAAGCCATGCAATGCCACTTTGCATAGCTTTGAGTTGCTTACAAAATCTGGAGTAACGCAACGCTGCACAAATCACTGCGTTCCGTTACTCTGCACTCAATAGCCATTCTATGGACATTGCTTTGCTGTTCCCACACAACTCCCATAGTTTTTGACCCATTATCAGATTTGCAAGACCTTGTAAACCTGGGAATGTATCAAAAAGATACGCCTTCACAGGGGAGGCGTAACAAGGGAAAATATGTTTATTTCTCCTCGTTTTTTCTTCTTTCAATATGTGCTGCATTCTGCAGCACACATAGAATGAGAAAAAAGCCTTGCAGGATTGCTTATGTACAGGAAGGTTCCCCTTCCTGCACAAAAAGATTTCTGTCTACAACACAGGCACCCTTGCACCATGGTGTAAAGGTGCCTGCATTGGCACTAGGCTACCAAAACGGCACCAGGGCAAGGGGAAAGGACAGGAATTTGCCATATTGGATAAATACGGTGCAATCCTGCCCTTTTCCTGTGACGTTCAGTAGTGCAACAAGGTGACCTGCTGTTTTGTATGTGATTTCATAGAAAAACAATTTTATGGAATACCATTTCTGAGAAACCATTTCATCTAAACTATTTAATGGAAATTCTCAGAACAATTGGTATTTACGTTTTTCATTAAAACCACTTCTTTCTTTTAGGTCAAAATTGGCTTTTGAATACTTACTTATAAAGTGTAAATGCAATGGATAAAGGTCTTACTTTCAGAAACAGTTTTCATGAAGATATTTATTTCAGTGTTTTACTTCAGGAGAAGTAATCATATCCATATTTATACATTGTTAAACTATTACTTCAGATGTTTTTAACTTGCTGACTCATCACCACCAATAAACCATCCATCACTGACCCCTAACAATCCTAAACACTGTCAATCCCTGCCCCTTAAAACCACATCTAAACTACGCTCATTCCTGAAGCCTAAATGCCTTTTCTATCCCAACAGTCCACCATCCCTAAACCATCAAATCAATCACTACCCCTAACTCCATCCATTCCTGAACCCTAAAACTACTTTCTATGCCTAAACCCCACCCATCCCATAACCCTTAAAACACCTTCAGCTCATCCAAACTCGACCCATTCCTGAACCCAAAAACACCCTCACCACCCCAAAACACCAGCCTCCTTGACCCCTAGAAACTCCTCATCACCCTAAACTCCTCATCCCCAAAACCTAAAACTCCCTTTCTACATCTAAAATTCACCCATGCCTCAATCCTTAAAACCCTTACCACCCTAAACTGCACCCAATCCTGAACAAAAAACCTCTTTGCCACCCCAGCCACTACCCATATTTGAACACCCTTATGCTCCACATATCCCTGAAACCTAAAAACACTTCACTCATCTTAACACTACTCATTTGTTAAACCTACAAATTCCTGACCACCCCTACTCTCCACCAATCTCTGAACCCTAAAATCCTCTTTCTATGTCAGAGCACCAAATATTCCTGACCCCTCAAAACCCCTCATCACCCTAAATATTACCCACCCCTAATACCGAAACCCACAGCAGTCCTAAACTCCACCAAAGTTGTTATTTTGGATTTTTCCTTAAAATTATATTTCCTTTAAAATGTTTCCTTCAATTTTCTATTTTTTGCATTTCCTTAAAATTGTCTTTCCTTAAAATTGGTTTTCCATGAATTGGTTTCCTTCAGTGTGGTTTGTCAGTTTTTGTTTTCCATCAACTCACACACATCAGACTTGCTTCAGTGCCCTGCACCACTAAACTTGTAAATATGGCCCTTAGTTTTATCCAAGGTAATAGGCTAATAGAGGAATTTAGGTCCTAGAAGGTAGCCTATGCCTGAGGATTTCAGTGGAGCCTGTAACTTTCATTCCCCCTAGTTGGGGGGGGGACACCTGCCGCATCTAGAGATCTACATCAGGCAGGTGGTGATCTATGTGACTTTATGGTAGCAGTCATTCCAGTAACTCCACTGTAGGCATTGAACTTTGCTGAGTGGGCATCATGATTATTCTTCCTTGTCAATCTTTTTTGTTTTGAACTCCCAAAGCAGGAGTTTGTTTTGTTTCTTGAAAAAATAAACAATGACACTGACAATGGGAGTTGTTTCACTGTGAAAGAGGCATTGTTCAACGTCTCTCTACCTTGTTGTGAACGTATCCAGGACCCTAATTAAATATTCCCGATTTATGACCTTATGTGGTTATAACAAATAATATCCTTATAAAGACATAAGAAGCATATCCATATTTAGTAATAGCCAATGCAGTCCAAATACGGCAAGGCTACTTCCTTAGACTCCTAGAAAGTACAACGAGTTCTTTAACACCTTGGCTGCTGGCAGTTTTCCCGTCCTGTGCTGGAAATTGCCATTTTGCTGGTGTCATGACGAGCTCAGCTCGTCATCAGCACAGCTCAACCGTGCATCATGACGAGCTGAGCTCGTCATCAGCATCGAAAGGGTTAAACATACCAAACCTCCAGCAACCCGGGAATTCCCCCTGCTTTTGTTTTGATTTGTCCTAGAACTCCTGCGAGTCCTGAAAGAACTGCCAGTTCTTAGTGACATCTCTTATTGACGTCTTATGTCCAAACGTACGTCAAACACGGCACCTTCCAGGTATAAATATACCAGCGTTTGCCTTAAGCAAGACACGGTGGTTTGGAGCAGAGCGGCTATCTACTTACCCGAAGCCCAGCTGAGTGCCGAAGGAAGCCGTCCCTCCCATTTGACGCACTGAGAAAGACGCTGTCTTCTCTCCTGCCGAGAAAATCCAGCTCCAGTGTTTCCAGTCACCATTGCGGGTTACTGGGAGATCGAGTCCTGAGAACGAGATACAAGACCTCCTTCATTCTAAAACCAAGGTACGGAGCTGATTAGACCCTTAGAGAATTCTTGATTCAGATTCTTGGCAAAACTAACTTAACTTAAACTGCAACTCCCTTACTCCTTCCCACGTTCTAGGCTTAGGTTAGGTACACTGGGGTAGCCGTAGTTTAGAAGCACCAGTTGAGTACATTCAGTCAACTTTTATCATTGTATGTAATTGTATATATTTTATCCGTTTTAAGTATCATATGGCTCAGAAACCATATCAATGCTTTTACAGTATTATTTCATAATACTCCTTTTACTGTACGCACTTTACTTTATGATGAGTATTGCAATTGTGGCAATTCACTTCTCTTGCCTGAGAAAGAAGACTGCTCAATAAATAACACCTTTTATTGAAAACGCCCGTCTCTCTATTTCTCTGCATTCTGGTGAAACTAAGCATGCACGATTGACTGAATGAAATAGCTATCTATTGTTTTCACACGACTCTGGAGATATACTCCTTATTCTGGAGGGAGCAAAGTTGTCATGTTTGTGCGGTTGTCAGAAGCTAATCCCTTCTTGTCTAATCAGGGAAGTTGACTCCTCCCGGTTCATTTGAGAAAGTTTCTAGTGACCTCTGAGCTAGCTGGCATACCTAATTAAGTCTAACATATTCAGTAGAGACCTAGTCGACCTCAGTCCTACGTCTAAACTGCCATTTATGTTATTCCAATGCGCAGAGCCTATTGGGAATATAGGAACTACACTACATGGCGCCCAACGTTTGGTAAGGCGATAATCTAACGCAAGATACTAGAGTAACTCAGTCGTGCTTTTCACACAGACCCCTTTTTTCGTAAAAACTCCAATAGACGTCTGGAGTGGGTGAAAGGTTAATATCCGCCGAAACTTAGTAGGAAGAGATTCCTGTGTATTAGTTTTTGGTTTAGTCAACGTTGTAGGATACAGTGTTCCAAAATATTGTGCACCTAATCTTTGTTTCCTTGAAACTTATTCTGCAAACTTTCAGTCAGCAAAATGACAGAGAGTGACGACGAAAGGGATAGAGCTAGACTAGCAGCTCAACTTTTGACGGAAGACACAAGTCTCCAACAAGATGAACCGGATGCAATAATCATCCCGGTCAATATAAGAAAAACCATAACTATAAAACTTATAGAGAATGGAGTAACATCAAGAGGTGGTACAGTTGTATTTGTGGTAGACTAGAAAAAATGGTTAGGGGTTCTGCCCACCTCACCCTCCCGTACCTGAGCAGGAGACATCCAAAGATGAAAAAGTACAAACAAATGGTACTGAAGGGATCAATCCACATTTAATTATCAAACAAGAAACAATTAATTGTCTTGTGATTCGCGAATTATACGCAGCGTAAGTATATATTAATTCATGTACACATATATGAGCAAACAGCCAGAGAGGCACAATGTAAACAAATAACACAGTCTATATACAACACATTACATGTACATTATATACAAATACACAAAACACTATACAATACCAAGAGCACTTCTCTGTACCCTTGAGACAAAAATATATATATATATATACACCAGTTTACATATGTACCTCCTCTTAATTTGGGGTGGAGTACACAACAAAATAGTAGTCCCAAAAACAAAGCACCAGGGGGTTAACTTATCAACCCAGCCTACATTTGTGTTGGTGCACCTAGGAAAAAATCCAATCTTCCGTAAATTTTTAGAGGGGACTCCGTTCAAAGCAAGGTATTTGTGGTAGAGGCACATGAATTTCGGCAGACAGAGGTATTTTATTCCTGGATTTATTTTCCAGCAGCACATGCTGTAACACATGAGTTCCACTACTACAAAATAGCGGAATCTCCAGAGGAATACTCTTCTTTCGAGGAAGTTGAAATTCCACTAACATACCAAGAGCACCTGCTCAGGTTTAATGGCGCCCTAAAACATCAAAATCACATTACCAGGCTCGGTCCACTAGGTAGACCAGGAGCCACATGGCCGGTTCTAGCCAGCTACACACCACACTCCGACATTGAAAAAATGTCAAGCGAAGAACTCTTAGTTAAAATAAAAGAATTAACAAAAGCATATAGAGATTTAGTTCAATTATCAGTTGACGGTACAACCTACTGACTAAAAACACTAATTGAAAATCCTGAAAAGACTTTCATTAAAAATAATCTCAATTCCCAAAAGAAGAAGTGGGAGGGTAATAAACAAACCACTCCCAGGGAAAAACAGTTTCAGTCCACAGGAAGGTCTCCCCAATGAAGAAATAAATCTCCAGAAGGGGGGGGGGGCAAGTCTCCACAACGGGAGCCCTCTGAAAAAAGATACAACCTTAGAAATAGGGACAATTTGAGAAAACCTGACAGATCTCAAGATATTGATACACGTCCCTCTCGATCTTTTCAGACTTCCTCAAAGAAATCGGAAAGAGAAGGACGGTCTGAACATAAAGAAGAGCACGTCAAGTCCAAAGACAAGGAACCTGCTAATCAAAGTAAAAAAAAACAATTTCTCAGACAGAAGGTAGCCAGTATTAAAATAAAACATGCTGAGAATCCTGAGGACACAACTGAAAAACGGAGAGTGGACCCAGACAATGCTAGACAGCGCAGCAGAAGTGACCATAGCTCGCAAGATCCTGATGAATCTTCTGGAGACAGTGGACACGAATGTATACATTCAAGTGGAAACTGCAGACACCCGAGTGAGCGTGCCCCATAAACTATATGAAATACCATTACGTATAGAGGGAGATAAAACTAGGAAAATATAGGACTCTTTTGGGAGAATCTATCTAAAGGCTATGATATCCTTCTAGCAGAGAAAGACTGGCCACCAGAGTTTGTCAGGGAGTGCCCACATGGCGGAGACATGATTTTGTCTGCCTTCTCAAATCACATTCCAATTCATAAAAAAATACACATTTGCTAGAAAATGGGCAGTGGCCCAAGCCCCTGCATTATATAAAAATCATGTAGGATGGGATGAGGATTCTCCTCACCATAAAATCCAGTTAAAAAATCAACCTACTGCACAGAGGCAATATCCTGTTAAGCAAGAAGCTAAAAAACAAGTAAGAGAAATTTTAGATCAACTTGAATATCAGGGGGTGATTGAAACATGCACCTCACAAATAAACAATCCTTTGTTTCCTGTCTCCAAGCCAAACGATTCATATCGTTTAGTTTTGGACTACAGACACCTAAACTCCTGCTGTAAAACTTTTGCAGTAAAAAACTCACACAGTGCAGCACTAATGAATATTATCAGTCGAAAAAAATATAAAACGACATTAGATATTTTAAATGGTTTCTTCTGTCAAAACATAGCACCTGAAAGCAGATATTTGACCACTTTCTCCAGCATGGGGACCCAAAAACAATTTTGTCGTCTCCCACATGGATTCAAGAACAGCCCAGGATTATTTTCAGCCAGGGTAACAGAGTTACTACAAATATATGATGATGAGGCATTATCTTATGCCGATGACATCTATCTTACAGACGATGACTTGGAGACTCACTTAAAAAGGGTGAACACCATCATACTTGGGTTTGCATCTGAAAGGTACAAATTTAACTTTAAAAAATCACGAATTGCCCATCTAACTGTCCTATTTTTAGGATATGAATTATCAAGTGAAGGCAAAAGCCTAGCAGACAACTTCTTAGAGAAGTGTGCTGTACTCCAAGCTCCAATAACGCTGAAAAACTTGCAATCAATACTAGGTTTCCTGAATTTCGGAAGAACATACATTCTAAATTATGCAGAGAGGGTTAAACCTCTCTACGAACTAATAAAACCTGATTTCAAACCAATTAATTGGACTCAAAAACATCCAGAAATTTTAAGAACATTACAGACAGACATGTTAACTAAAACAAAACTGCAAACACGCGCAAACGAACGCAACCTTAGTGGAGAAGTGTGGCTCAGGGGTTAGAGGCGGCAGACCTGGAGCTTGAGTTTGGCCCTGGACCAGGGTTCAATTCCCCGCCTCGTCGGGTCTTGGGCTCAAAATTCCACGAACTCGATAATTCTCGCTCCGGTGCCTTCTCGACTCATGGGGTCACACTCTGCGACTCTGGGCAATAGCTTGCTTAATCTCCACAACGGCCCCTCGCGGTGGGATGCCTGGCTTTCACCTTGTGGGTACCCTGCCAGGGTTATCTCACAGGGGAATACCAGGACGGGTTCCCTAAGCAAGCGCGGAGATGCCCCAGGGTAAGTCGTGCGCTATATAAGTTTCATTCATTTCATTTCATTTCAATCCGAGTCATCCCAGGAAGATGCGGATTCACATACCTGACCTTTAATGAGGGAGAAATGGTATCAATAGCTTACAAATCACACTTGCACACACAAGCTGAAATGAAATTCAGTTTTACTGAAAAAATTGTAACTGCGGTTCAAACTGCTGTAGCAAAAGAAAGAACCCTAGCCCAAGGGAAAAGGATATCTGTTTTAACAGCAGTATCAGCCCTTGAGGCAGTAACAAGACCAGGCATTTTAAAATGCTATAGCTGTAGATCCAAAATGAATACAATGGAAAAATTCTCTTGCTACAGAAGACGTGAAACACGCTTTTGATCCGAAAATGAAAATACTAGAAGATCTGGAATACGAGCATGAATGCCCTCTGTCAATCGAAATTCTGCCTCTCGAACAGTACACCTGTGTAATCTACACGGACAGATTTGCACAACAATACGTTGTGGAAAAACAAATTTACAATGCAGCGTGCGCGATTGTTAAAGGTCGCTGGCGCTTAGGTAAATTCAGACCGATGGTCACTAAAACTGAATCACTCAGAAACTGTACAGCTCAGCAAGCTGAAATAAGATCTTTAAAGATGGCGCTTGAAAATGCAGATCGCGAATTCCCGACACTAATAGTGTGCGATTCGCATTACTGCGTCCGGTCTTGCAATAATTCCATGCAGACCTGGATAAAAAACGGTTACAAAGATGAGACAGGTGACACAATAAAGCATAAAAAACTATGGGAACAAGTAGTTCTTTTGCAGAAAGAATTAAGAAAGACTTACGTGATACATACGCAGAGTCTTCAACGTGATGGCATTCACGTTGCAGGGAATTCATTGGCTGACAGAGCCACAGCGGCAGCTGATCACTCGGCTTCCGTAGCCACAAAAAAGCGTATGAAAAAACAAATAGATAGCGAAACGCTGCTTACAGTAAAAGCCTCAACGGAAGGCAAATTTGCGGCGTTACCTCTAAACTATCCACTCGGCAATACATACATAATTAATGCGAACTCCGTTCCGTTTTCTCAAATCCCTGGAGTGGGGGATAGAGTAATTCCAAACACGAATCGGAGAATCTTCTTGATACAAGAAGCACACATGGAATTGGGTCTGAGGCACCAAGAGATCCTGAAAACTCTAATAGAATTACAATCACAATACTGGTGGCCAGGGATGAGCGTGCAAATTTATAACTTTGCAATGAATTGTCAGGACTGCAACAGAGATCGCAGTTGTGAACCGGACCAGACACCTGCCCAGACACCACTATTAGAGAGCATCAGGCTATCTATGCGCAGACATCCAGACGGAAAAATGCGATCCCATAATTATTAAGACGAGATTCATTTGGATGTGGCCCCAGCGCTCGGCTGACTCCAGAACTGTTATAAAAGATTTGCGAGTCTTTATCGGCACATACGCAATTGGCGTGCTACATTCTGACCAGGGTCCTGCGTTTAGCTCTCGGGCTTACAAGGAGGCCATGGCCAGCATGGGCATTGCATTGCGGTATTCTAGTCCATTCCATCCCGAGGGAAATGCGGTAGTGGAGAGAAAAAACCTTGACATGAAGCAATCTATAACAGCGAGGGTATTGGAAAGGGGCGACCACTCGGTCCCCCCGAACGTATGGTAGAGTACCCCGATCCCCCCGGGAAACCATTTTGGGCGGGAGGCGTGTCCCGGCTGGTATGCCCGAAGCGGCGTAGCTGGGGCGCGCCTTTTCCCGCCCAAGAGAGGGTTGTCCTAGACACCGACACCGCTAGCCACGCCCGGGAGGCGGATTGGAGGAGGGTCTACGCCCGCCCGAAGAAGGATAAAAGGAGCGACAAGTCAAGGAAGCATCCTCTTGTTCCTGTGCTCTGAAGCTGCACCTCCTCGCTGCACGTGAGCTCGAGACGGAACGAAGAGCCAATTTTGAAATTTGTAATTTCTCTTTTTTCTCTTTTAGCGCTCGAAGCCTTGTCCAGGACCTTCCATCGATTGCGAGAAAATGCCGGGCAAAAGGGTCGGAAAGAAGGTTAGCACCGAGCAAATGCTCCGTATGCTGGTGAAAGACATGGCGGAGATGAAGAGGAAAATGGCGGCCGGGGATGGAACGGGACGGCCAAAAAGAACCATCGGGCCAGCATTGCCAGGGGTGGTCCCGGCCGGGAGAGGAAAGAGGGCCAGGAACAGGGCAAATGAAGACAAGGTTCCAATTCCGGAGGCTCCCCCGGCGAGCCCTCCCAGACCGGTGGAAGCTCCCGTGCCGATTCCCGACGCAGGGCAGCCGATCCCTGTCGTAGTTACCCCTGTAAACGAAGGGGATATGCCACCGGAGTTGGCCGCCCAGCTGGCGGCATGGTTGGGCAGAAACAACGAGGGTTCTGTTGCTCCGAGGGACACGGCCGAGGAGGCCAAACTAATAATGAGGCAGTTGCGGCAATCTCGAGATGCTGCAAAAGCACCTTGTCCTTTTGTTTCCCCGCAGGCTCCCGTGGGTCAATCAGGATCGGTCGTTGGTACGGCGGGGTCTACAGTTACGACGGCAGGTTCAGGTAAGCAGCCATTGCCGATGGTGGGGGAAGGATCGGTACCTTCTAGGAGGGAAAAAATTGTTCAACATATCCCGATCGAGGTAAAAGAGAGGATATGGGCAGACAAATATGTGAACATGTTTTCCTTGTTGACCGATCACTACGAGATCGAGCATGTAAAGAATCAAAAAGAGTTTCTACATCCTAGTGTATGGCGAGCCAGGATGGCCGGTTTCAGAGTCGATGAATCGATAGGCAATTGGGGCAGAGCGTTCGGAATGTTCATTGCAATTATGGGGGAACGTAGGCCCGAATTGTTGGGGGAATTGGCCGTGTACCAGACACGTATCATGGAATTTTATGAAACTTATGGGGGGAATCAATGGTTTTCTTATGATAATATATTTCGTAAATCCAAGGAGCACGATTCATCCCTGACGTGGGATTGTTTTGACTCCATTTCATGGCAAAAGATGGAAAAACCAGGCGTGGGGAAGTCACCATCGTTGGGGGGTGATGTCGTTGAATATTCCCGCCATTCGTCAGGGGCGCCCTTTCGGGCAGGTTCAAGTAATGACCGGAACTCAAGGAATAGTGGCAGCTCAGGGAAAAAAGGGGTCTGCTGGGGCTTTAACAGAGGAAAATGTACTAGGCCACAGGGTTCTTGTAAGTTCAGGCACGAATGTTCGGGGTGTGGGCAGTCCTCCCACCCTGAGAATATGTGTAGAGCCAAGGCTAGTGATACGGGGAATAGAGGAAGCACCAAACAGGTCTGAAGTAGCCCAAGGGGCGCCTCTGCCTACCCCGGTTGATATCATGGCAATGATCCCTTGGCTAAACGAATACCCAGATCATATCTCCGCTGGGGTATTGCAAGATGGTTTCTCATATGGTTTCCGCATCCCGGCGGGGGATTTTCAGGGTGAGGCACAATGTAAGAATCAACTATCGGTGCAGCAGAATGCGGCGGTGGTACAAGCAAAGATTGGTAAAGAGGTGGCCCGAGGTCGGGTTGCTGGACCATACGACAACCCGCCAGTGGCAAATTTTGTTTGTTCACCCCTGGGTGTAGTCCCCAAAAAAGATCCGGGGGAATTCAGGTTGATTCATAATTTGTCAGCTCCAAGGGGTCTTTCGGTGAACGATGCGATTGACCCGGGAGTTTGTTCGGTGCGGTACGCATCTTTCGATGAGGCCGTCGCCATTTTGAACCACCTAGGGCCCGGAGCGCTGATGGCTAAATCAGATATCGAGTCAGCGTTCCGGTTTCTCCCGGTACACCCAGATGATCAGCGTCTCCTTGGTTTCATGTTTCAGGGTCGCTATTACATGGATAAATGTATGCCAATGGGTTGCTCCATCTCTTGTGCGTATTTTGAGAGATTCAGTTGTTTTTTGCAATGGGCTTTCACAAGAACAACAGGGTTTACACATGTGATGCATTATCTTGATGATTTTCTATTCCTGGGGGCAGCCGGGGACATAGAGTGTGCACAAGCCTTGAATGAATTTTGTGAACTCATGAGACGCTTTGGCGTGCCGTTGGCACCCGGTAAGACAGTGGGGCCGTCTACTTCACTCGAGTTTCTTGGAATAGAGCTCGATTCCGAAGAGGGGTGCTTCTGCTTGCCTAAGGAAAAGGTGACGAAATTCAAGGCATCGCTGGAAACATGTATTAGTGAGACGAAAGTAAGATTGCATCAGTTGCAGCGGGTTGTGGGTCAACTAAATTTTGCCCTTAGAGTAATGCCAATGGCGCGCCCATTTTCCCGCTCTATTGCTCAGGCCATGGTTGGCCTTAAGGAAGGCCACCACCGCACAAGGCTCTCGGCAGAGGTTCGCCAGGACATGCGCATATGGTTGGCATTCCTGGCGGATTTCAACGGTCGAGTTGTGTGAAGCAAACCTGCGGTTTCCTCTGAGGAGCTGGGGTTGTGGACGGACTCGGCAGGGAGTGTTGGATTTGGCGCAATTTTTGGTAATCACTGGTCAGCACAAACCTGGCCGGCATGGTGGCACAAGAATGGGCTCACAGGTAACATTGGGTTTCTCGAGCTGTTCCCTATTATGGTGGCCTTGACAACATGGCCTGAGGGGTTTCGTGACCACACGGTGGTGTTCTGGTTGGATAATATGACCGTTGTTGAGTGTATCAATAGTCAGGCTGCCCGCTGCAGATGGATCTTGAGATTGCTGAAGGAAATTGTTCTGCTGTGTATGAGGCTAAACGTCCACTTTAGGGCAAGACATGTGCCAGGGGTGTTAAATCAGGCAGCTGACGCGCTTTCTCGTTCCCGTATGCAGGCCTTCTGGGGTTTCCTACCCTCAGCGGACCCGGTGGCGGCACCATTTCCCGAAGCTCTCTGGTCTCTCGGTGCCCCGGACTACAAGACCTCGTGGGTGAGAGTTTAGCGCCCAGGACAAGGAAGGCATACGAAGGGGCGTTCCATTCCTATTGGTCCTTTTTGGGTTCTGCTGGGGGGGAGCTTTGGGGTCAAGAGGAGTATGTCCTGAAGTTTCTGTTATCCTTACATCAGGCAGGCAAATCAGTGGCCACGGCTCAGAGGCACCGGGCCGCCATTTCTTTCATGGCACGGGCTCATGGTATCCAGGACCCCACAGCGTCTTTTGTGGTACAGAAGGCGCTGCGAGGATGGCAACGCCTTGAGGGTCGCAGAGTGGACGAAAGGCACCCAATAGGTCTGGAAAGGTTGGCCCTGTTAATGTCCGTACTCCCTGCAACATGTTCGTCTCCATCAGACACAGTACTATTTCGAGCCGCTTTTTCATTAGCATTCCATGGGGCTATGCGGTTAAGTGAGCTGGTAGCACGGAACAAGCAGGATACGGGGGGGCTGTACCGAGAGCACATCCAAATTAAGGGGGATACAATGGTAGTCTCATTTGCCAGGTCCAAGACCGATCAAGGAGCGATCGGGGACTGTGTAGTAGTCCAGCGGATTCCCGGATCTCCCATGTGCCTGGTGGCATGCGTTGAGGAATATTTAGCGCAGAGGGCGACAGCTTGGGGGGGAAGCTTACTGAGGCACACCGACGCCACCCCACTGATGAGGTTTCAGTTCCAACGGGTGCTTGCGATGGCAATTGCAGCTGCAGGCCTGAACCCGTGCGAGTTTGGGACCCATTCCTTCCGGATAGGGGCTGCTACTGAGGCCACAGCCAGGGGTCTGAGTGTCGAGAAAGTAAAACAGTTGGGGCGTTGGTCCTCGAATTGTTATAAACGGTACGTGCGGTTGCACATGTTGTGAAGCTAATGTCATGCACTCACGCTTCTTGTTTTTGTTTGGTTTTACAGTTTCGCAAGCTTACGAGGCGGGGCAGACTGTGCAGTTGACCCGACACCTGGGGACCAGCGGTCAAAGAACACCAGCTGAGGAAAGAGTGGTGTGGGTCGTGGGACACTCATACGTGAGGCGTGCCGCAGACGTATTCAAAGCAGGTGACATGATTCACATGGCTGGGGAATACGGGTACAGGGTGACCTTCTACGGAAGGGGCGGGCTCTGTATTGACCAGTTTCAGAATTTTATGGAGGGTTTGTTAGGGCGGACGAGGTCACCGCCATCTATAATCATAGTACATCTTGGGGGCAATGATTTGGTGACCATTGGTCGACGAGTACTTCTCGAGGTAATACTATCCACTGTAAGTTGGTTAGCGAGAAGGGTCCCGGGGTGCACAATTGCATGGTCCCACATGATCCCACGGAAGGTGTGGCGGGGGGCTAATTCTGTGTCTGCTTTAAATCATTCTGTGAAGAAAGTGAATAACAAACTTGGTAGATTGTTTCGTACAAATACATTGCATTCTATTCCGCATGGATGTATCAGGGGGGATCAGATGTATCTAGAGGACGGGGTTCATTTGTCCCGGGTGGGGAATGCTTTACTCATAGGAGACTTCATAGCTTGGTTGAGGAATTTGCAGCCATGACCTTTAAGTAGGAGTTTTTGTGGGGGGTCCGGATAGCCGGTCAACTATCCGGGCCTGTGGCGGTAAGGTCATGATCGGTGAGCAGTAATTGGAAGATCCCTAGAGGTTTGGGCGTCACCCATTATGGATGGGAGCGCCCGGGGGGAGGCGGCCATTGGCCCCTCAAACGGGAGGCGGTCCCCTCTAAGGATGGGGTCGCCGAAAGGGAAGGCGGCCATAGGCCCCTCCCTGGGGAGGAGGGGCTACGCACCCCTCCTCGGAATTTCCCCGGGCCCGGACATCTGCGACGGCAGATGTGGTAAGTTGTGTGGGGTGGGAGGGGGGTCTACGCTACCTTCTAGACACCTCACACGAGTCCTCGGACGACCACTAAGATGGCGTCGAGTTAACAGGGGGCCCCCGCGAAGACAAGGGAAATTGGAAGTAGGCACAGAGGTACAGTCCGCTGTGCGACCGCCCCTCACAAGTGAGGGGGGAATTGGTATTGGGGATCTGACACCGGTTACGACCTTGCCGTTGGCCCGTAACGTTAGGATGTACAATTTCAATACTCAGAAATGCATTTGCAGGATGTTTAGTATCGGCTAGGAGAACCTTTGTATTAGAGATGTGTTAAGGTCAGCCAAGAACATCGTAATGTGGAAATGAAATTGTACATGATATGAAACTGTTATTTTAATGTTTTAATTTTGTTTCATATTTTAATAAATACGGCCGGGAAGGGTAACTCCCTTCCCGCCTTCCAAAAGTTCAGAACTGTTTCCGTCTTCCCATCCTTGGGGATTTTTTGTGTTGAGAGGGGGTGGCGGGTATCTCGGCCATATGGAAAGGGGCGACCACTCGGTCCCCCCGAACGTATGGTAGAGTACCCCAATCCCCCCGGGAAACCATTTTGGGCGGGAGGCGTGTCCCGGCTGGTATGCCCGAAGCGGCGTAGCTGGGGCGTGCCTTTTCCCGCCCAAGAGAGGGTTGTCCTAGACACCGACACCGCTAGCCACGCCCGGGAGGCGGATTGGAGGAGGGTCTAGGCCCGCCCGAAGAAGGATAAAAGGAGCGACAAGTCAAGGAAGCATCCTCTTGTTCCTGTGCTCTGAAGCTGCACCTCCTCGTTGCACGTGAGCTCGAGACGGAACGAAGAGCCAATTTTGACCCACCCACCAGCCCCTGATGACAGCGATTCATTTGAATAAAGTTGAATGACCTGATATTGTTTCTCTTACAGGTTGTTTTAAATAAAATTGGTAATGTGGTATGTAATAAAGTGATGATTTTCGTTTCAACATGTTTTCTCAGCAGAAATGGTTGCAATTGAATTAAACAGTGATGCAGTAGAGTTGATACTTGGAATTGCTTAAGTGTGATTGTTTTCCTTTTCGTTAGCCTAGATTAAATTGTCGTATTTATTTTGGTCGGGCGGTAAGGTCATGATCGGTGAGCAGTAATTGGAAGATCCCTAGAGGTTTGGGCGTCACCCATTATGGATGGGAGCGCCCGGGGGGTGGCGGCCATTGGCCCCTCAAACGGGAGGCGGTCCCCTCTAAGGATGGGGACGCCGAAAGGGAAGGCGGCAATAGGCCCCTCCCTGGGGAGGAGGGGCTACGCACCCCTCCTCGGAATTTCCCGGGGCCCGGACATCTGCGACGGCAGATGTGGTAAGTTGTGTGGGGTGGGAGGGGGGTCTACGCTACCTTCTAGACACCTCACACGAGTCCTCGGACGACCACTAAGATGGCGTCGAGTTAACAGGGGGCCCCCGCGAAGACAAGGGAAATTGGAAGTAGGCACAGAGGTACAGTCCGCTGTGCGACCGCCCCTCACAAGTGAGGGGGGAATTGGTATTGGGGATCTGACACCGGTTACGACCGTGCCGTTGGCCCGTAATGTTAGGATGTACAATTTCAATACTCAGAAATGCATTTGCAGGATGTTTAGTATCGGCTAGGAGAACCTTTGTATTAGAGATGTGTTAAGGTCAGCCAAGAACATCGTAATGTGGAAATGAAATTGTACATGATATGAAACTGTTATTTTAATGTTTTAATTTTGTTTCATATTTTAATAAATACGGCCGGGAAGGGTAACTCCCTTCCCGCCTTCCAAAAGTTCAGAACTGTTTCCGTCTTCCCATCCTTTTGGATTTTTTGTGTTGAGAGGGGGTGGCGGGTATCTCGGCCATATAGGTTCGGGTGACGGGTGGGTCAAACATCTAACAAGTGTCCAACGTAGTCTTAATAACATGCCAAGAAATTCTCTAGGAGGTATCAGTCCGTACAAACTTTCATTTGGTACTAGAATGATCATCCAGGATTTGGATTGTCAGACTTCAGTGGTGAAACAAAAAACCTTTGACATCAAAGATCGTTTGGCTGTTTTACAGGACTTAAATGAAACAAGAAAAAGTCTGAGTAACGAAAAGCTAAAGCCAACGACCACTGAAGAAAAACCACCTGTCCCAGAAAGACCTGTCTGGATTCCAAAGATTGGGGATCTGGTCAGAGAAAAGATCGCGGTGAAGAAGGAATTTGGGCCTTCTTACAGAAAAGCAGTACCTGTCTTACCTGTCAGCGGAACAAGATCAGTAGTACTACCGCCCCTTGCTGGTAAAAAGGAGAACCGAGTTGTATCAATCAACCTGGTGAAACCACAACCATGTGGCCAATAATAAGTAGTAGGCGCGGTGGACTCCCAAGAAATAGCAGAAGACCAAATCTTGCTACAATCCAAGAGGTTCAAACTGAGAGACTAATCACATTTGATAAACCTGCAGTGAATAAAAAAGGACTATGCAACAAAGCCATGGAACTTGTACCTCTTGAAACCCAAATTGCAACAGTTCGTCAAGAAACACCTGTCTACAACGATGTAGCCTCGGAGTATACAAATGTAACAAAAGTAAATCCAAAGATCAATGGAAATCCGGAAGCAATTCCACCAATTGACAGAACTGCATCTGGCTACTTTATCAACTTTGATGACTTTTCCGATGATCCAAGTGAACATGGAGACAAGCCAGCAACAAAAACTTTCAAAAAGAAAATCACAGAGCTCTTTCATCAACTCAGAGAAACATATCTAACTTCACCATGGATTAAATTTTGGATTGTTTTAGGTGTACTTTTCCTCCTCCTGTGGCTCATCTTAGTTTTAAGTTTGGGTAGATGTATTGATGGAAAATATAGTACAATGGACACAGCAAGTCAGAACATCAACTTGGTCCTGAAACCACACAGATCCTCTCACATCGAAAAAAGAGAACTATCATCAGTGAATATCACAGCCATCCCTATACCTGGTGGTATAGCATGGGACAAAACTGATAATGAAATCTATGGCCCGGTTGAGCTCTTGAAATGTCCACACCAATTTAAGATCTCCTTAAGTGACTTTGTATCACCTAGTACCTTCTCTGATGATTGGGACTTTGAAAATATTAATAATATGATGTCAGATTTAGAAATGTCAGCAAAATTTACAGAACATGATTATTTACAGGGTTCATCGAATTATGAGGAAATGTATTGTTACAATCACTTTGGGCATCATTATCTGCATAAATCTGCTAATCCTAGAAATGTTTTCAGTTATAATCATTGGGAACATTGTCCAACTCCGCAAAAAACCAGTTCAAAAACTTTTTTTATGGGAAATTTCCATACTTCTCAGGGTTTAATTTACACTAATCCAGAAACGTTTTATTACAAAATGTTAAATAAGACAGGAATGAAAAACATGTTGACAAATACTAAACTGATTTATTCTGAAAGATTTTATGAAAAAATGTCTACATTTGGTTTTGAATTTTGGAAAAATAACATTGAGACAAAAACCATCTGGGGTACAAAAGAGTGGCAGGTACAAGGTCTAGAATCATTGTTTAGAGCCTGCATGATCCCAGAACAAATAATATTCTTGAATGACACCATTCAACAAACAACATGTCTTGGTTTAGCCAAGATAAAAGATTTAAACAACCCGTCTATACCAAAGCCTATGCCTGATAGAAACACCACTACAGATGAGGGGTTAGACGTGTCCCATATTTTAAAACAAAACAGAATAATTCCTGATTGGAACAAATGGTTGATCTGGCCCACAGACACTAATAACTGTCAAGATAGATTCATGAACAAAATACAGGGGTTCAAACAGAACTGGCCAGACCCAAGATATTCCCAGAGACAACATCCAGGGATAGTTACAACATACAGTGTAGGAAAACTATGCCTCGATTGGCTACAGAGATCCACACTTCCCGAAATTAAGCAACACTTAACTTTACTTTAAGAAGGTGCTGACTTGCGAGATTTCATAATGGGACCTCGCAAACAGCGTCAAAAACTTTTCATATATGCCGGTATATACGCAGCTTACAATGAAGCTTGGAAAGTAACACAAATTGAAACTGCAGAAAAAATACGAGAAATTGATCGTATTAATTTGGAAAAATCCCTTTCTGTAGTGGACAATGGGTTAACGACTATGTCCTCCATAATTTATTCACTGGACAGCATATTATCATCTGCTATTAATATAATAGAACAGGATATGCTAATGTTACAACATGGTCAATCCCGATTACGTTCTATTGTACAGCTAGGCTGGATGTTACAAAACCTTCGTTCAGGCTTCGTGCCATGGCGTCTAATCAACACAACGTCATTATTTTCTATCTTTAACCTTACTGATAGACAAATCTCGTTGGCACAAAAAGGAGCAGACTATACGGTGCTGAGCATTGAAAAACTAGAAAGATTACCATTGACAATGTCAGAAAGACCTGTCATTGAATGGATAATACATGGCACCATTACAATCCCGATAACAACTTTTCAGTTTCAATACTGCCAAAAGTATATACCAGTATGTATGAAAGGTTGGGGAAAGTCAACCTGGAATTTACCATATACACATAGATGTTATAGTGAAGGGAAAAAATAGGTATTTCTTAGTGGTAACAATTGTAAAAAATCACTAAGCGGTACACTTCTGTGTCAAGGTATTAACTTGCATGGAGCCTGCGAAGGTTCATCAAACAACCTTTCATGTCATCTGCACGGCACTCCTGCTACACAGATAGAGCCCTTTTTCAGACAACTTTCCAACGGTAGCTACGTTATATTAAGTGACCACAGCTGTTGTGGCATGATGCCAGGAAAGGCCTATATCGTGAGCGTTACTTCCAGGGTCATTTGTTGTATGCAAGTATTGTATCCAAACAGCAAACCAGACATGGAAGCAGCAATATGGCCTTCTGTGAATATCTCTTCTATTCGAATTGATACTTTAAGCAGAATGAAGTCTATTCTTTTACAAACAACTGTGCCTTTAACCTCGTCCAAAGAGATGTATGACCTGCAAGTTGCAAGGACAGCAGCAGAGATACATACCCTATTATCGACAAATTGCCCCGTGCATTTCGTAGAAATGTAAAGCCAAATCTTAAACATGTCAGATACCAGTGGCATCGCACATGTATTTAAGACAATTTTTTCGGGACTGTTAGCACCCTTTGAAACAGTTCTGGACATCTGCCCGAATGTTGTGCATTCTCTTTTCGGTGGCCTGCCTCTTATTTTGGGACTCGTAGCAGGAATTTTATTTTTGTTCCTTCTGCTCCGATATGGCAAGCCAAGTCACAGACAAAACTCAGGCTACGATGGAAGACACAATCCTAGCTATACGATACCGAGACCGTATCACTAAGGTCCTCGGATTGGCCCGGCTAAGAGATCTGATTACTACCTGGTTTCTTTCATTTCAGACCAATCTGGCAAAATTGCATCTTACCTGTGCTTTGATGTCTGCTATGCGGAGAAGAATACGTGTTGGACGTCTGTCTTACACTACCATCAGCAGTACCAATGGATATCGATGCTTTGCTTTGTCCGGTAACGACTCATGCAACGTGTTGTCCCCAGCGGCTACCGATTCTGATGACGGCATTCGTTGAGACTTCACCATTACGATTAGGTGGCGGTGAAGTACGAGATGAAAGCAGCACCACACAGGTACAACCTTCTGTGAACATTGCTGATCTAGACACCGATGATGGCAATGCGTCGCATATATGCACTATTTTAACTTTTTCGGAGTTGGCCCAACTTTCACCTACTGTGGTAGACGCGTTTTTTGCCGGCCTATCTGAGGTAATGTGCTCTCCTAACAACGAGAATACTAATGAAATAGCGAGCACACAGCGTTCCCTGAACTTTGAATTCGGCCTTCAGTTTTGATAAACAGCACTGCTGAAAACATTTAGAACTACTTTTCCCATGAAAGCGAAGTTATTTTTTTCCCAAATTCCAAAATATTTACCTTTTTTTGGCACATGATACTCTGCTTAAAGTAGAACTATTCTTAGAGAACAGAACTTCTATTTTTAGAGACTCTAGAGACAATATTTTGAATCAGCCTCTAGCACATGTACAATCTTGTATAACTATGTGATGAAATGGTCTCAACCTTTTTCTTCTGTATAAAGAGCCATTTCATGAATGTAATTTTCGTGATTCATTCAGTTAACATTCTAAATTAACAAAATTGTTGTCTGAATGATACCACTGCTTGAAAGCGTACAGTATAATACTCATTTTCGTGTATCTATACCATTTCAAATGCATTTGATGCATTTTGGGGTGGGCTGGAAAACACATGCATACCTCTATGTTTATATATTGCTTAGTATTTAGTAATGATGGACATTATACCTGGAGTGGGTGTTGTGAACGTATCTAGGACCCTAATTAAATATTCCCGATTTATGCCCTTATGTGGTTATAACAAATCATATCCTTATAAAGGCATAAGAAGCATATCCATATTTAGTAATAGCCAATGCAGTCCAAATACGGCAAGGCTACTTCCTTAGACTCCTAGAAAGTACAACGAGTTCTTTAAAAATACCAAACCTCCAGCAACCCGGGAATTCCCCCTGCTTTTGTTTTGATTTGTCCTAGAACTCCTGCGAGTCCTGAAAGAACTGCTAGTTCTTAGTGACATCTCTTATTGACGTCTTATGGCCAACCTTACGTCAAACACGGCACCTTCCAGGTATAAATATACCAGCGTTTGCCTTAAGCAAGACACGGTGGTTTGGAGCAGAGCGGCTATCTACTTACCCGAAGCCCAGCTGATGCGAGTGCCGAAGGAAGCCGTCCCTCCCATTTGACGCACTGAGAAAGACGCTGTCTTATCTCCTGCCGAGAAAATCCAGCTCCAGTGTTTCCAGTCACCATTGCGGGTCACTGGGAGATCGAGTCCTGAGAACGAGATACAAGACCTCCTTCATTCTAAAACCAAGGTATGGAGCTGATTAGACCCTTAGAGAATTCTTGATTCAGATTCTTGGCAAAACTAACTTAACTTAAACTGCAACTCCCTTACTCCTTCCCACGTACTAGGCTTAGGTTAGGTACACTGGGGAAGGCGTATTATAGAAGCACCAGTTGAGTACGTTTAGTCAACTTTTATCATTGTATGTAATTGTATATATTTTATCCGTTTTAAGTATCATATGGCTCAGAAACCATATCAATGCTTTTACAGTATTATTTCACAATACTTTTTTTACTGTACGCACTTTACTTTAGGATGAGTATTGCAATTGTGGCAATTCACTTCTCTTGCATGAGAAAGAAGACTGCTCAATAAATAACACCTTTTATTGAAAACGCCTGTCTCTCTATTTCTCTGCACTCTGGTGAAACTAAGCATGCACGATTGACTGAGTGAAATAGCTATCTATTGTTTTCACACGACTCTGGAGATATACTCCTTATTCTGGAGGGAGCAAAGTTGTCATGTTTATGCGGTTGTCAGAAGCTAATCCCTTCTTGTCTAATCAGGGAAGTTGACTCCTCCCTGTTCATTCAAAAAAGTTTCTAGTGACCTCTGAGCTAGCTGGCATACCTAATTAAGTCTAACATATTCAGTAGAGACATAGTCGACCTCAGTCCTACGTCTAAACTGCCGTTTATGTTATTCCAATGCGCAGAGCCTATTGGGAATATAGGAACTACACTACAACCTGGCATTGTAATGCACTGCAAGGCAGTTCCAGGAAGGTCAATCTAGTGATAGTCCACCCATTCTAAATTGGGCGTAGTGGGGTGACCACTTTTGTGACTAGGTGTCCCAAGAGGGGACTGATTGCCAGGTCAGAGGTTGATGAAACAGATACAGTTTAGGCTCTGCCGGTGTACCCTGGTGCTTCCTCCACCAAAGAAGGCAGGAAAAACATATTTTGGTAGAATGGGAGATCTACTTTTTTACATGTTGTGCCTTCAGATCCACAACACCCTAAGCAATGCCTTTATCCTCTAGCTGTGGCTATGAGTGTTCACAATCATTTGAGTTTGCTCTGAGGTTTCAGGTATTGTTTTTCCTGAAGACATAATGGTCTAGTAAAAGTCCTCATTTTACCGAGACTTGATTACAACCCACTCCTCACATGGGTACCAAAGGTCCAGCTGAATATCCTAGGACAGTGTTGCATGTAAAGACTTGCTTTTTTTCCAGAAGAGAAAAATTCTACCATCTCAAACCTTTGCTTTTAATGCTTCAATGGCTTCCCTTTGAAGTTAGAGCACAGTTCATAGAGGCGTGCATCAACAGCAAAGCCTGACTCCTTGTCAGTGAAATTGCTCTCCCTTCCTCGCAGCTCCACCATTAAGTGAGGCCTTCCCCTGACCCCTTGCACTCTCCAGTGTTGGTGTTCGAGGCCCTCCCCCACACGCAGGTTTCACCTGCACCTCATCCCTGGAGGTGCAGTGGACCTCTGTCTCCATTCTCTAGCTCCTCTTTTTCTCTCGTTTTTTACTCATTTTTTTCCTCACTTCTAACTCCTTCTGGGTCTTAACCTCAGTTTTCTGTCGTTTTCCCCTCATTTCAAGTTTCTGTGTATTTACTCCATTTTCCACTTGTTTTTTACCCTCATCTCAAACTCCCCCTTTCGCTCTCCTGTGTCCTCTGTGTCTTTCATCCACTCTTTCTTGAACTTTTGCTGCCTTATTTGCACTTTTCTCTCTCTTTTTGCCTTTTTCCTTTTTTTGCCTGTTTTTCCCTGCTGCTGCTGCCCCCGCGGGCACCCCCCAGCACGAAAAGTGCGACCGACCCAATCCAGCCCCGGTCCCCGCTCCCACCTCCCAGCTGTCCAGCCCTCCCCGACCCCTACTTAATAGCGGCCACTGCACCAAAGGCAAGCCTGTCTGCGCACGTCCGTGACCCGACTGCGACCAGCGCCAGGAACCCTGGATCTCTGCACCGCCAATGCTATGACCCAGCGGCACTCCACGCTCTCAACCCAGGCCGCAACAACAACTGCAAGCTAGCATCACCAACCGACACCCACGGACCCTTCAGCTGTCACTGCTGCCGGCATACCTGCAGCACCGCCAAGACCACTGACCGAGGTCACTGCGCCCGCTAGAAAACAACCAAACTGAAGACCCTGCAATGCATCCTCCTCAACGTCTGATCCGTCCACAAACACGCCACTGAAATCTGGGACCTCATCGATAGCACTACCCCGGACATAGCATTCTTTACCGAAACCTGGACCAACACCACCTCAGGACCGGACATCGCCATCGCCATTCCCCATGTATACAAGATCTTCAGGAAGGACCGCCCCACCCGTCCTGGAGGAGGAATCACCATCAACCAAAAATCCACCTTCCACCTGAGCACACTCCCCGACGAGCCCACAGACCTGATGGAACACCTTCACTTCAAGATACTGGCCAGCCCTACCTCCCCCCTCTGTGGCATCCTCATCTACCGACCCTCTGGACTCTGCGGACCTTTCGCCAACTCCATCACGGACATCATCTCCCCGCATGCCATTGCTTCCACCAACAATACCCTACTGGGAGACCTCAACTTCCACCTCGAAAACCAACTGGACCCCAGCAACACATCCCTCCTGGACAACCTCCACAACATTGGACTCTGACAGATCGTGACTGAACCCACGCACTCAGCAGAACACACCCTCAACCCCCTCTTCACAACAGGAAACTCCATCACCTTCAGCCACTCCACCGAACTCCCATGGACTGACCATCGATGCGTTCACTTCGCCTTCAGAACACCCATCATCCACAGACACCAGCACCTGCTCCCACAAAGAAACTGGACCAGAATCACCGACGACCAGCTAACCTCATCACTCAGCAACTCCACCCCAAATATCGCTGAAAACGACGACACCAGCACTGCAGTCCAAACCCTGCACAGATGAAATTCTGACAGCGCCAACACCATAGCCCCCCTCAAGAAAAACAATGACACCACGCCAAGAAAGCTAGATTGTTCACCACCGAACTTTGAGAGTCCAGACACACTTGCCGCCACCTCAAAAAGGCATGGAGGAACACCAAATCCACAGAAGCCCACAACAACTTCAGAGCCGCCTCCAACGCCCACCACCAACTCATCGGAAAAACAAGGAAAAAAGCAATTGAAGACAGAATCTCCACTCATGCACAAAACAGCAAAGAACACTCCAACATAATCAAGGAGTTCGCCCAACCCACCAGCGAATCCACCGACATCCCTATCTTACAAGACCTCTACGACAAATTCATCACTTTTTTCCACCACAAAATCAAGAGCATCTACGACAACTTTGACTAAGACAACCAACACACTGAACCCTCTCCAACCACCCGACACCCTGAAGCCAGCGATCAACAACTGGACAGCCCTCACCGCCGAAGACACACTGAAGACAATAAAGTCAATCCACTCCGGGGCTCCCACGGACCCCTGCCCCCACCACATTTTCAACAGGGCCGCCGACACCATCGCACCCATGCTCTGCCACACCATCAACGGCTCACTGGCAACCGCCTCATTACCTGACGACTGGAAACACGCTGAGATCAATCCCCTCCTGAAAAAACCCTCGGCGGACCCCACCGACCTCAAAAACTGCAGACCCATCTCCCTGCTCCCGCTCCCAGCGAAAGTCATTGAGAAAGCCATCAACAGCCAACTCACCACATTCATCGAAGAGCACAACATCCTCGACTCCTCCCAATCTGGCTTCAGAAAAAAACACAGTACGGAAACAGCCCTCCATGCCGCAACAGACGACATCCGTACCTTACTGGACAAAAGAGAAACAGCATCCCTCATCCTCCTCGACCTCTCAGCGGCATTCAGCACAGTCTCTCACTGCACCCTAATGCACAGACTCCACGATGCAGGGATCCAAAACAAGGCCCTGGACTGGATCTTCTCCTTCCTCTCCGGCAGAACGCAGTGGGTCATACTCTCCCCTTCCCTCTCAGACCCTACACCTGCCACCTGCGGAGTCCACTAGGGGTCCTCCCTCAGCCCTACCCTCTTCAACGTCTACATGGCTCCGCTCGCCCGCATCGTCAGAGCCTACGGACTCAACATTGTGTCATACGCAGGCGACACCCAACTCATCCTCTCCCTATCCAAGGAACCTAACACCGCCAGACACAACATTCGAGAAGGCATGGAAGCGGTCGCCAAATGGATGAAAAACAGCTGCCTACAACTAAACACAAACAAAATGGAAGTACTCATCATGTGCCCAAACTCAGATGCCTGGAACGACACCTGGCGGCCCCCCACCCTCGGAAGCCCTCCCAACCCCATGGACCACGCACGCAACCTGGGAATCATCCTGGAATCAGAGCTCAAAATGGACCGCCAGATCCACTCTGTCTCGTCCTCCTGCTTCCACACCCTTTGCCTCCTACGTAAGACCTTCAAATGGATCCCTCTCAAACACAGAAAGACTGTCACTCGCGCCCTGGTCACCAGCAGGCTCGACTACGGCAACGCACTCTATGCCGGAATAAACAAAAACCTCACCCCCAAGCTACAGAACATCCAAAACGCCGCCGCAAGACTGCCCTCAACCTGCCACATCTCCCAGCACCTGCGCACACTCCACTGGCTCCCCATCAAAGCTAGAGTCACCTTCAAGATGCTAACCCATGCTCACAAGGCTCTCCACAACACCAGACCAGCATACCTGACAGCCAACTCAAATTCCAAGCACCCCAAAGGACCCTACGATCAGCCCAGCTCTCCTACGCCGTGGTCCCCTGCACCAGAAAGATCAGATTGGGAGGCCGCTCCTTCTCTTTCCACGCGGCCAGTGCCTGGAACGACCTTCCCCTCCACTCAGACAGATAAAATCGCTCCCCATCTTCACAAGAAACCTCAAAACCTGGCCCTTTGACAGACCCCCTCCTAGATGGACTGGAACCTGCGAACCTCCCACACACCCCCAGCGCCTTGAGACCCTTACGGGTGAGTAGTCGCGCTTAACAAACACCTGATTTGATTGCAAATGGCTACTCATTTTTATTTGGCAGAAACGTTAAGCATTTCTGGAATCTAATTATTTTTACACAAGGCACACTCGCTTTTCCTTGAGCCTGAAGACTTTTAAAAAAAAATTAACGAACCACTCATTTTCAGCCTGCACAAGAGCACTCTGGAACTGATTGTCATCGACTCCGGGCACCACTTCCTATTCTGGGACGTTCAAATGGAAATGTAACTCCTTTTGTTCCAAAGACATTTCTAGTCTGGTTCAAATTATTCTTCAGTCTTCAGATGTAAACTTCCTTGCTTCTGCACTCTCCCTTACCCTCACTTTTAATTAACTTGCTTTTCCCTACTCAGTATTTCTCTCCTCTTTTTTCTTTACATATTTTTGCCTTATTTTCTTTTTCTCTTTCTCTTCTCTTTTCTTTTCCAATTACCTATTTGCGTTTCCCTTCCTTTGTTCTCCCTCCATATTGCTGCTCCTAACTGTTCTGGGCATGGATTTACTAGAATGTATCTCTACACTTTACCATTCGACCTCTTTACCTGGGAAAAAACTTCTAATTCACTAATTTACCCAGTGACTTATGTTCATATTTCTAGTCGTCTATCTTTTGTTATTACGTCTTTGTACATTATCAATATTTTTTTATAAATGATCGGTCAGCCCATGTTCAAGGTGTCAATTTTACAATGTTAGCTTTGTGCTTTTTTAGTTATTATGTTATCTATAGTATCATTATTAATTTCAATGTAAAGCAACTAACGCCCTTGGTCCATATTTATCCTAAATCAAATGAAATAAATAAATAGGAGAAAGATATATCATCAATTAAATTAAAGATATTTAGTGTCAACCTCAGCCTCACCATGCCAGACTCACCTCTACCTGCTTTATTCTACCAATAGTATACACATTGTTAATATTCAGCATAGTTAACGCCAACAGCAACTTTTACATAATACCCACATGAATAGACTGAAAATAAATGAACTTTTCTTTTTCGGCAGTGAAGTAGATGAGAGGTACTGCACACAGAATGTTGCCATCCCCGCAGTTGTTACCTTCCTTGAGATTTTCTGATTCAACACTGGCAGACACAACCCTGCTCCTGAAGTGGAAGCACTATTCTGCATATATAGAGGGTTTACTCCTCTCCACTCTGCTTTCCTATTGAAGTAATATGTAATTTCGCAAGACATTATAATCGTAGTCGTTTTCTAACAAGAAATATTATTAGCAAATGTTGTGGGAGGGAAATATTTAGCAGCATAATGAAACGTGTTAGCAGGAGCTCAGTGGGATCACTGTAGGAGCTCAGTGGGTTGAGTATGTGGGTTGCAAATGAATAGAATAATTGGATTTTCGTTTGACTTTAACATATCTATGACCATTACCAACAGAAAAGTATATGATTATACTTATTATTATATTATTTAAACTACTATAATTTAATATTCTTATTGTTGTAGTTGTTATGTCAAGACTGAACAGAGTAAAATCGGACGGGCTTAAATGGAAAAAGAATTCACAGAAGGAAAGATGTAAGGGTTGCATGTAGAGAACCAAGGGATGCCAGAGCCAAGGACAGGGTAGTGACAGAATGTAGCTTGTTTTTTAGCTGCAATGAGATCCTTGTTTTCCTATCCTTCTATTCCTTTCACCATTCAGCCCCTTTACTCTCTTCTTGTTTATTTTTCTATATGTTTTGAATCTATTATTATGACCTCCTATGTATTTGCCTCTTCTGTCCTTGCTGCCTTCTCTGCAATCATCTCTGTTCCCAATACACTTCTATGCCTTGATCCAGTCCCGCTATGAAATAATTTCGTATTTAATAGCTGCCATTTTTGGCTATTATAGTTTCTGCCTTGCTTTCAGAGTATTGCATCCATTTTGTTTTCTTAAAGCTTTTATTTTCTTGCTGCACATTAAATATTTATACCTGAGCATTGCGCCCTTAACTGTTCTACAATCTTCTTCTGAAGTAGTAACGCACTTAGTATATCATGGCACACCATAATTTCTTTTTCTGGCTTTTGAGGGTTTTATTATCATGATCTATAAGATGCCTCGAATGCACCAGCCGTTGCCTTGCGATGTAGTGGGTGATGTAGCGACAGCAAACATATGTCACTTACAGATGAAAGAAAAACACATCAATAAATCAGAAAGTTAGAGCTATTTTTGCAGCTATGTTCTAGCTTTAATATAAAACATCTCAATGACGTTGAATATCCCTCAACTGTTACTTGCAGGGATGGGGATGGGTGTATGTCTATAGGCATCTGTAATATATAGGAAAAGTGTTTGTGAGGGAGAGAGAGAGAGAGAGAGAGAGAGAGAGAGAGCGAGAGAGAGAGAGAGAGATAGAGAGAGAAATAGAGAGTGATAAATAAAGTGTGTGTGTGTGTATTGTGTGTGAGAGACAGGAAGAAATAGAGAGAGAACGAGAAATTAATATACATAGAGTCTGGAAGAGAAAGAGAAGAAAAAGAGAGAGAATGGGACAGCCAGAGAGTGAGAGTTTGTTTTGTCTTGCTTTAACCTGAAATGGATAACTACTCACTCAGCAAATACATAGACAAGCCATGCTGTTGTTAAAAACGCATAGGAAGAAGAAGAAGAAAGAATGGGAAACCCTTTTACGCCATCATCAACAGCTCACTCAAAACAGGATGAACCTCATCCACTAAAACTTTTCTCTTTTAAGACCCATCTTCAAACTAGCCCCCCCCCCCCCCCGGATCCCAAAGACTCAATACACCTCTGGTTTACCACTTACGTCCAAAGCACCTGGAAAAGTTATCACCACCCAGCTTCAGCCCACACAGAAACACATCAAATCCTAAATAAAAAAAGTCATAATTTTATCTGACACTTTAAAAAAAATCCGCCATCACCAAATAAAACATACTTGAGCTAGCAGACAAAGGACCTCTTCGAACTCCGATTTGATACTGTGAAACACAACATTTTCCTCTCCTGTCTTCCGTGGTCCTCAGAAGATGTGTTTATATTTCTTCACTGACCAAACCCACAGAGTAAGACAATGCAATGTATACTCCATAAGCAACTAAGTCAAATGTGCAATCTGCAAGGTAGGCATCTGTCCACTTTACTTTTTTTAATTGACATAAAACCCAATATAGATTCACAGAAAACCCACCATAGACATCTTCAGTGGCCAACACATCTGCTTCCATTTACATGCAAACGGAACACAACAAATAGACAATGCCTATATGTCTTGGGCGACAAAGGGCAATGCACATCCATGCTCATCGCCATAGAGGCAATTGGCACATTGATGGGGCACACACCATAAAAGCAAATTATTTAAACTGAAATCATTGTACTAGGCCCACCTTTTGTCAGCATAGAATTTGTTCTTTATACCTCCACTCATCTGCTACAACAAAGACTTTGTACCTAAAAACCATATCAAAGCAGCATTCTTTGAGTTGATGCTCCTAAACTAGACATGACCAGCACACTTGCGAAAAAACACCAAGGGTGCCAAGGCCATTTTTTTAACAACAAAAAATTCCTGCTCTGGAGTTTAATATTTAAGAACAAAGGGGCATATTACCAACAACTAGTGATATTTATCGCTAAATGGGCTTAGTGAGTATTTTTTTAACGCCAAGCATCGCCGTATATTATCGCAGAGATAACATGCTATTAGCAACGTTTATCTCTAAAGCGATAAAATATCCAGTGTTAGCGGCAAAATGCTTGAATATCGCTGGTAATCCAGCAATATTCACGCATTATCGCTAATGAGGACTTAGCCATAATATCCAACTCCCTTTGGATATAATGGCTAAGAACTGGTCTGAGCAGGCGTTGGTTTTTTGAGATATTCACGCTTAGCGGGAACATTTCCATTGCTACGCCTACCTTGCTAATAGGCGATAGCGATGTTAGCGACTGCTTTCAGTCGCTAAGAGGTTGGGTACGCCCACTTTGCATATCATTATCGATAAATATCGCTGACATGCAAAGCGGGACCCAAACCGCTCGCTATCGCCAACAAGCTGTCGCTAACTGCTGTTAGCGACAGCTTGCTAATAGGGGGATAGAATTATTGCCGCTAGTGGCCAAAAACGCCCGCTAAAGCGGAGATAATCATATATCGCCCGCCTTGGTAATATGCCTCAAAATGTTTGCTGAGCTGGCGCATGAAACATGGTGGCTGCTCAGCACATTTACAATATCTTCAGAGCATGCTTCATGATGGCAGGCCCTCTAAAGACACAGAAGTGTAATCCAGGCAGGCAAATAACTTCAAATATTGAAGCCTGTAGTCCGCCAGGTGAGTGTATCACATACTATATTCTGCCACTGCCATGGCATAATGGAGTACAGCCTGACAAACTCTAAATAAACCCTTTATTTCCTTAATTGCCTAAAACTCTCTTAGTTGGCACATACCATTACTGTGGCAAGGCCTGTCATAACATAATACTAGTGTATCGAATCATAAGTGCATACAACCATATAGTCAGCAGTAGACCTTATATTGTGGTTAATAAAATACAACTCAGAAATAACCCAACTAGAAGCTGCCATTTGCTTGGTGTGCATGCTAGAATCTTTGTCAATGACCAGAAATGACCAGGTCCAAATCCCTTCAAGACAGTTTTCATGATTGTTACCTACTACTTCACATGACTAGGAGATTTCTATGTGTTTCTACCAAACAAAATGAAAAAGCAGAGACAAAATATAATTCCTTGCAACCACCACTGCTTTTAGAAGAGGTTACCCACGAATATCCACAACAGCCCCAATATCAAGCCCGTTACATTTAAATTGAAAACACATCTATTTTAAATCTAAAACAACTTCAAGACCTGTGAACCACTTTCAACCCTCTCCTCAATATATGTTCTACTCGCCCCAAAAATGTTTGCTAATATGCGCCATTTTCTGTTTACTATATTATCTTGCTACCAGAAAGGGACTTGCACAACACTTCAACTAAAGAACTGCCCCGACCTAAAGAATTGTGTTGCTCCCAATAGATTGATTATTGAAACACCAACATTAAAGAATACTGTTCCACCTGAGATCTGATGGAAAAACTGTATTAAATGGACACACAAAAAAAAAGATTATTCAAAAAAGTTTCAAGTACAACACAAAGGGTACCCCTGATGGTGGAGAACAACAAACACAAGAAGCGTGGAACAGTGCTCAAATGCATCACCATATGCCTTCCTAACCAACACATCAAAAGACGATGGGTATCTCCAATGATTGTGAGCAAGAAAGCCAAGAAGCCTGGAACAGTGTTCATTTGCATCAACATATGCGTCCCTAGGCAAGACATCAAAAGAGAACACCCAACCCTGACCATATATGATCTTTCGATGGCTGATGATTGAAAGGGGGCACAATGGTTCCTTAAAATGTAAATGTGGGTGTACTTGTAAAGCGCACTGCGACTCCATGGAGTATCCTGGCGCTGAAGACCGCTGGGGAACCCCTCCTGGTTTTCCCTGTGAGATGGTCCCTTTCTGGGTATCTCCAAGGTGAAAACAGGTATCCCCGGCGTCTGTGGGGGGCCGTTGTAGAGATGAGGCAAGCTTAATGCCCAGAGTTGCAGAGTGTGTTCCCTGGTTAGAGTAGGCACCGAGGCGAGAATTATCGAGTCCGTTTTGACCCTGGTTCACGGCCCTGCCGCGTAGGGAATTGAACCCTGGTCCGGGCCGTTGTCTGCTTACAAGTCTGCCGCCTCTAACCAGTGAGCCACACCACTCCACATTTGTACAGGACACAGCTACCACTAGCCACTTGCTACTAGGAATCTAGCTAAATTCTTGGGAGTTTCCAAAAGCACCTTGGTGGAAGACAATATATGAGAGCTTTAGCATCTCATCAGCAAAGTGTTTCAAAATGATATACCCTTCAACATGTTATACTCATGGTTACCAAGGGGGAATGCCATGAAGTCATAATGAGTTGAGAAAGAGATGAAATGGAAGTTGGTAACAAAAGTGAAAATGTTTGCAACATGTGGTTGAGGCCCCAAGCTAGAAATCATGGAAGACTTTTCTGGAGGTTTACAGAAAGAAAGATGCTGAAACTGAGGCAACCCTCAAACTTTATAGTGGATATGACACAAGTGGTGCACACATGGGAAGGAATATTCCTGGGGGAGACATAATGATTGCTCATGTCAGAATGAGAAAGAATGAGACATTCCTCACCCATTCAGGGCGTCAGAGATTAGTGAAAACCAAAGGCACAGCTGAGGGAAATGGTATGTTTGCATGGCATTGAAAATGTCACAGAGAAGGTGGTCAATAAGTGTCAACTATTTGACGCTATGTGAATCAGAGATTGACCCAACTCAGTCATCAGAGAAGAAGAATGTTATGAACCCTGGATAAATATCAGTGTGGGCATCTGTGCACTTCTAGGTGGAAAAGACTTGCTGGCACTAATGGATCCCTACTCCGTAATGAAATTGGCACTGTCCAGTAAAATAAAAGCCGTAATAAAAATATTGGCTGCCTATAGGCTAGTTGTGAAACTGATATCATACTGAGATTCACCATTTCAGGGAGTCAACTTTAAAATATATCATGAAGGTCTTGGGGTAGAACACCACTCTAACACCAAAGTCAAGGTGAAAACTGCAAACCAGAAGTAAAGAACAGTCTCTGAGTGAGAACCATGGTTAGTTGTAGCAGTCAATGGCGACAGGGCATGAAATCTAGAAAGGGTCATCAGGAATATTTCCCTGCTTGCACCTAGATACCAGTGTTGGAGTCAACGCTAATCTCTGAATCACAACCAACACTATCGCAGAAATGCTGAAACAGGAAATGTGACGTTATTGGCAGGTGGAACAAGTGAGTTACTCTCAGGCAGACACTCCTTTGTTGACATCTCTGCTTCAGAGTCACTATGTGATAACCAAGTCTGATCAAAGCCCAGCTGTGACAAACAAAAAAAAATGGTTGCACCAATGTGGTGGATTATACCACTTGAGACCCCAGACAGCTTCCCACAAAATAAGAGTCTATGCAGGATGAAAGTACTGATTAAATCCATATTTGAGAAGTCATCCAGATTTGGTTTAAAGTTCAAGTCGAGGATGGGGGGGGGAGTTCGTCCCCTAGTCTTGCGTGTTCATGTAACACAATTCCTGGCAAATGCAGGATGGGGCATCAGTGGAAAAGCAAAGTCCTCAGTTCCATTACTAAAATTGTCTTTTCTGATGCATGCTTGTAAGAAAATACATTATTAATTGTGGTGGGTTTAAGTCCACCACAAGTAATAAAGTCACTAACCTGTTAGGGCCAATCAAAGTTTTCAATAATTAAACCTGAGTTCAACCCCTGGTAGCCTTGGAACAGGGCAGACAGCATTTAGAACGAGTAAGACAGTTACAAAGTCAAAACCCAACTTAATACACATTTCACATCAATTCAGAAAAATAAACCCAATTTAATAGGAATACCTACGAGGGATTCACAACTTTTCAACTCCTGGATATCCCTACTCTGCAATTCTCTGCCCCCTCCAGTCAATTTAAAAAAGGGAAAACCCAGCACTAAAACCTCATCTCCATGGTTCAATCAAAAATAGATAGACCTACATCCTCAATGTAGGCAGCTCGAATGCCAGTGGCATAGAAACTATAAATCAGAAGATCTCTCCCAGTTCAAACAAACTTCAAAAGCCTATCATCATCAAATTCGACCAGAAAAGAAAATATATTACTCCAAAGTACTCGCCTCAGCTGACTCTGATCAGAACACAGTTGTTAAGATAGTTAAATCTTTCACACATGCTAAATCTCTTGAACAAGAGATTCCACACTCACAGACTCTCTGCAATCAAATAGCTGATTTTTTAACAGAATATCCAAAACATCCATACTGATTTCAAGGAAATACCTTCCGCAACACAAGATTAACATCTGAACAAAGCGCACTATTTATACTCATTTCAAATGATTTGGATGGAACAATCTTGCCATGCTACCCTCTCCTGCAAATCAGGATCCCCTTTGATCCCTGCCCCCCCGAAAATCCTCCACACCATCATAGCCACTGTGAACCCATTCATCAACAATATAATTAATTCATCACTTTCACTAGCAGAAGTGCCCCCTGACTGGAAAATCACTGAAGATAAACCCCTCCAGAAAAAGCAACTATTGGACCCCACCACTCTCTCCAACATCTGACCTTGTCTCAGTAAAATCAATGAATAAATAGTCAACAGTCAGCTTATGACTTTCTTGGAAACCACTAACTAGGTATATCCAACTCAATCAGGTTTTAGGCCATTACACTCCACAGAATCAGCACTTTTACATACCTCAGAGAGCCTTAAATTTGCCCTGGATGAAGGAAAAAATGCAGTACTGATTCTATTAGATTTGCCAGCTGCGTTGGATACCATCTCCCATGAGATCTTGTTGTATCGCCTCAAAGCGTGTGGCATTTCTCATCTGGCTCTGGCCTGGCTCAAATCATTCTTGACAGGCCAGCATCAAGTAACCACGCTTGGTCACTATCAGTCAGCCATGAAACCCCTGGGTGCAGGTGGTTCGTAGGGCTCTATATTTCTACATTAGACAAACACTCGGTCAATGCCGAAGAAAACTTCCAACATTGTCTCATGGAGGTCATACACTGGATGAAGCAGAACCACTTGAAGTGTAATTCAGAAAAGAAAGAAATCATGCTTTAAGGCAAAGCCAATACTTTCATCTCCAGCCACTGGTTATCACCCAATACCCCCTCCACCCAACACAGTGGAGGTAGTAAACAATCTTGGGGTAAAATTTGACTCAACTCTATCCTTCCGTCCAAAAGCAGTATCAGTGGCGGGGAAGTGTTTCCAGCTCATTAAATCCTTGAAAATGTTTTTGGACCTTCTCCCAGCTAAAAGAAAAGTGTCACAGCAGCCCTAATAACTTCCAGATTAGATTACTGCAATAGCCTTTACGCGGGTACCAACAAAGCAATCTTTAAAAAGCTTCAGACCATTCAACATGCATCAGCACACCTGATGCTTAAACTGCCACGTCGATCCTCAGCTTCTGCAGTTCTACAAGCGCTGCATTGGCTACCCATTCACATAAGAGTGCTATTTAAATTACTCATCATTAAGCATGGGCGAATTTTGCGAATCTCGCGTTCGCGAATTTTGCGGATTTGCGAACTCGCAATCCGCAAAATCCGCGAATTCTTGCGAATTTGCGGATTTTTTTTTTTTTGTGTTCGCAAGGATTTCTGCCAGTTCGCAAGGGTTTCGTACCAGTTCGCAATTGCGAACTTACATTTCGTCGCGCAACGGTCGCGAATTATGTTGTTTCTACGTCTGGTTCATCATCACAGGTTCCCAGCACCCTCTGTTTCACCACTGCAACCCTCTGTTACATCAATGCCACCCTCTGGTTCATCATTACTGTAGATTATGGGGGGGAAAAGCAAGCACACCAGCCCTGCTTCAACTGAGATGAATTAATTTGGGGTTAGTTTATTAATGTGTCACTGTTTTAAAATTCCAGTCTGGCACCTGCTTCCTTATCTGTAATTTTGCTTTCTGTTGCAGTGCATTTTTTTTCCCCAGGACCTTCTTTGTGGCCTACTTGTAGCTATTGTATGAGCCTGCTGTGAGGGTCAGAGCAGGGTCATACAATTGTTGCAACTAGCAACTGAATTCTGGAGGGGCCCCAGTCAGGAAGCACTACCGGGAATTGTTACTAATGATGAGTTTGAACTCTTGCCCCTGCCGAGTGCTTTCAGTTTTGAAAAACTCGTTTTCTGCAATTTCGCGGGGTTCGCGGGGTGCGAACACGCGCGAGATCGGATTCGGAAGCCGCAAATTGGTGCGAATATGCAATTTGTTTTTTTTGCGGCGTGTTAGTTGGCAAGGTTTTGTGCGTTTTTGCGAGCCGCTCGTAGCGCAAGACGCGAAGTTACCCTCGCGGTCGTTCAAGGGCGCAGCCATCTTGTTTGCCTGACGTCTTTCCGTTTCCGGGCGCGAAGTGTAATCTCGCAAAGTCCGTGGCTTGCCAGTACAGTCTCGCGCGTGTTCGCAAGATCAGTGCCGGGTACGGGGCCCGGGAGCGCCGGAAGCGGTGGGAGAAGGTGTGCCAGGCCATTTACCACCACTCTCGGGTCTGGCGCACCTACAACCAGGCCACCCACCGCTGGACGGATGTCCTGACCCGTGAGCGAGATCTGCTCGACCTCCTTGGCCTTGAGATCCCTGGGCTTGGTGAGTAGTAGTAGCTATGTCTTTACTACTATGTTTTCTCCTGCTGTGTTATTATATTGCAAATTTTTGTTTTTTACCAAGAGCAATAATGCTGCTCATTACATTGTAGGTACATTTTATTTCAAAATCTTCTGTGCATTTCAGGTACACTGCTCTCCTTCTTCTCAGTAGTGTTGCTACTATGCTTATTTGTTTTAGATTTTGTGTTCATTTCATTGGCCTGTGAAATTATGTATGAGTGTAGTTGAAAGAACTGCGTAATGCTACACACTAAGGTTCAGATTTTTAATTACCGGCGCATCCCTGCAAAGTTGCAGGGATGCGCCAGTAATTGTGCGTCACGCCACCATCACCCATGGTGCGCCGTATTTACAATGCGGCGCGCCATGGGCCCAAAACGTCACCAAAGCGTTACGCATCTGTGCCGTAAAGGCGGCGCATTGCTGGAGTTGCGTCGCAACGATGGTGCAGCTCCATCAATGCTCTGGGGTGCCCTATCCCCCAAATGCTGCGTCAAGCCGTACGTCTGCTTCAAGCAGGCGCAGGGTTTGAGTCACGCATCATTGTCCTCAAAGTGACTGATTGAAATCTTGTAGATTTCCCTCCGCCACTTTTGGAAAGGGGCGACCAACTCGGTCCCCCCGAACGTATGGCCGAGTGCCTCGATCCCCCCGGGAAGCCATTTTTGGGCGGGAGGCGCGCCTCAGCTGGTATGCCCGAAGCGGCGTAGCTGGGGCGCGCTCGTTCCCGCCCTAGAGTGGGCTGGCCTAGACACCGACGCAGCCAGCCACGCCCTCGGGGCAGGCAGGGGCGGGTATACGCCCGCCCTGAAGACGGATAAAAAGGGACGCAAGACCAGAAGACATCCTCTTGTTCTTGTGCTCTGAAGCTGCACCTCCTCGCTGCACGTGAGCTCGGGACAGAACAAAGAGCCAATTTTGAGCGTTTTAATCTTTCTTTTGTCTTCTAGATATTTCGTCTGAAAGATGCCCAAGAAAGGCGCCAAGAGAATGTCGACTGACCAGATGGTTCGGGCCCTCATGAAGGAAATGTCCGAAATAAAGAAACAGCTGGCGGGGCGAGACGGCGAGGAGGGATCGGGACGTCCACCGGCCGGAGGGAGGCCTAAGAGGCCGAGAAGGGGGCCGGTCGGGGGAGACGTCCCGGTTCCCTGTTCCCCGCTCGAGCCGCCAGCCCCGGTACCGGCTCCGGTACCGCAGGAAGGGAACCCGATCCCGGTCGTAGTCACCCCGACATCTGCTGAGGGTATGCCTCCCGAGTTGGCGGCACAGCTAGCAGCGTGGTTGGGGGACAGTACAGAGGGCGCCACGGCTGCCGAAGCGCAAGCACTCATGAAACAGTTGCGCGAGAAACGTGATGCAGCCAAGGTGCCCGCGCCGGATGCGGTGATAGACAAGCCACGAGGGGCGGAAGTAGCGTCCGGTGCAGGTAAGCGGCCATTGCCGATCGCAAGGGATGAGTCAACACCCTCTCGTAGAGAAAAATTGGGGCAACATGTTCCTTTGCCAATAAAGGAAAAGATTTGGGCGGGGGAATACGTAAACATTTTCTCCCTGCTCGTTGATCACTATGAGGTCGAAACTGTTAAGGGTCAAAAGGACCTGATGCATCCGAGTGTTTGGCGCGCCAAAATGGCCGCCTTTAAAGTGAATGAGAATATTGGTAACTGGGGTAATGCTTGGGGAATTTTTACGTCAATTTTGGGGGAACGTAGGCCTGAATTGCTCCCTGAATTTCCAGTATATCAGTCACGAATTATGGGGTACTCGACATCGCACCAAGGTAACCAATGGTTCTGTTATGACAACCTTTTCAGGAAAGCGATGGAGCATAACAAAAGTTTAACCTGGGACTGTTACGATTCTTTGACATGGAATAAAATGAAAGAGTCGGGGATGTTGAAAGTGCCGTTGGTGGGGAGTACTGTTAGTGAGTCCTCCCGCCAAAATGGGGGGACGCCCTTTCGGTCGGGTACGGGTACAGACGATTACCCGAGACCCGCCGGCAATACAGGGAAGAGGGGTTTCTGTTTCAATTTCAACAGAAGTAAATGTACTAGGCCCCCGGGATCTTGTAAATTCAAACACGAATGTAGTGGTTGTGGGGCACCCCATCCTGAGTCCTCGTGCAGAGCCAAATCGGGTGAAAATGGGGGTAGAGGAGGCGCCAAACAGGTCTAATATAGTCCGAGGGGCGCCTTTACCAACCCCGATTGATACCCTGGCGATGATTCCCTGGCTCAGCGAATACCCAGATCGTACTTCTGCTGGGGTGCTACGAAACGGTTTTTCATATGGTTTCCGCATCCCGGTGGGGAACTTTCAGGGTGTCGGGACGTGCAAAAATCAACTTTCCGTCTTGCAGCATACGACTGTAGTACAGGATAAGATCCGGAAAGAGGTTACCCGAGGTCGGGTTGCCGGCCCGTTTCGTGTTCCCCCGGTACCGAATTTTGTTTGTTCTCCTTTAGGGGTGGTCCCCAAGAAGGACCCGGGTGAGTTTCGATTGATTCACAATTTATCAGCTCCTCATGGCCTTTCTGTAAACGATGCAATTGATCCAGAAATGTGTTCGGTGCGGTACGCATCATTCGATGAGGCCGTAGCCATTTTGAATCGCCTGGGGCCCGGGACGCTGATGGCGAAATCAGATATCGAGTCAGCGTTCCGTTTGCTCCCGGTATACCCGGAAGACCAACGTCTTTTGGGATTCATGTTTCAAGGTTTGTATTACATGGATAGGTGTATGCCGATGGGGTGCTCTATATCTTGTGCATATTTCGAGAAATTCAGTAGTTTTCTACAATGGGTTTACACGAAGAAAACGGGTTTTCAGAATGTGATGCATTACCTCGATGACTTTCTGTTCCTTGGGGCCGCTGGGGATGATGAATGTGCCCGGGCCTTGACTGAATTTTGTGTTTTAATGAATCAATTTGGCGTGCCATTGGCACCAGGTAAAACTGTGGGTCCCACGACTTGCCTCGAGTTTCTCGGGATCGAGTTGGACTCTAGTGAGGGTTGTTTTCGTTTACCAGCTCCCAAAGTGTCGAAATTCAGGACAGCCCTGCAAATGTGTATTACTGCATCTAAAGTTACGCTGCATCAATTGCAGCAATTGGTGGGGAAGTTGAATTTTGCCTTAAGGGTGATCCCGATGGCCCGCCCCTTCTCCCGTTCGATTGCACAGGCGATGGTCGGCCTAAAAGAGGGTCATCATCGCACGAGGTTATCGGCCGAGGTCCGCCAAGACATGCGTATTTGGTTAGCATTTTTGGCGGATTTCAATGGTCGAGTCGTTTGGAACAAACCGGCCTTGTCCTCTGAAGAGCTTGGTCTATGGACGGATTCAGCGGGAAGCATGGGTTTCGGCGCCATCTTCGGCACAAAATGGTCGGCACAAAAGTGGCCAACATGGTGGCACGAAGAGGGGCTGACGAGTAATATTGCTTTCCTTGAGCTGTTTCCCATTTTGGTGGCCCTCAGAACCTGGCCCGATGGATTCAAAAATCACTCTGTCATATTTTGGTCTGACAATATGACCGTTGTAGAATGCATCAATAGTCAGGCAGCACGTTGTAAAATGATTTTAAGGCTGCTTAAAGAAATTGTCTTACTGTGTATGCAACTGAACGTGGTATTCAGAGCAAAACATGTCCCAGGGGTGATGAATCAGGCTGCTGATGCACTGTCTCGTTTTCAAATGCAGGCTTTCTCGGGTTTCCTTCCCTCAGCGGACCCAGAGCCAGCACCCTTTCCCGAAGCTCTCTGGTCTCTCGGTGCCCCGAACTTCGTTACCTCGTGGGAGAGAGTCTAGCACCAAGGACGAGGAAGGCATACGAAGGGGCGTTTCGGGCTTATTTAGCCTTTTTGGGGACTGAGAGAGGGGGACTTTGGGGGCATGAGGATTGGGTAGTACATTTTCTGATGTCCTTGCGTAAGGCTGGGAAGTCGGTGGCTACAGCCCAGAGGCATCGTGCTGCCATCTCCTTTGTTGCCAGGGCTCATAATATCCAGGACCCGACAGCGTCTTTTGTGGTACAGAAAGCGCTGCGTGGGTGGCAACGCCTTGAGGGTCGCAGAGTAGATGAGAGGCGCCCGATAGGTCTGGATAGGTTGTCCCAGTTGCTGGCCACACTCCCCGCCATATGCTCGTCTCAGTTCGAGGCCTGTTTGTTCCGAGCTGCTTTTACGCTTGCATTTCACGGGGCTATGAGGATAAGTGAGCTGGTAGCAAGGAGCAAGCGGGATGTGGCGGGGGGTTTGTGCCGGGAACACGTTCAGATCAGGGGCGAGACTATGACTGTATCCTTTGTCAAGTCAAAAACCGATCAAAGTGGGGTGGGAGACTGCATAGTCATTCGCAGGATTCCAGGGTCTTCCATGTGTCCGGTGAAGTGTTTAGAAGATTACCTAGCACGAAGGGTGGCATCATGGGGGGGGACATTGTTGAGACACGCGGACGCCACCCCACTGACGAAGTTTCAGTTTCAGCGGGTGCTCGCGAGGTCAATTACCGCAGCGGGCTTGGACCCGGGTGAGTTTGGGACCCATTCCTTTCGGATAGGGGCTGCCACTGAAGCTACAGCCAGGGGTCTTAATGTGGAACAAGTAAAACGAGTGGGGCGTTGGTCTTCCAATTGTTATAAGAGGTATGTGCGGTTGCACATGTTGTGAAGCTGTAATAATGTACTCACGCTTCTTGTCTTTTGTTTGGTTTTCAGTTACGCAAGCCTTCGAGGCGGGGCGGACTATGCAGTCGACCCAACACCGGGCCAGCGGTCAGACATCACCGGCTGTGAGAAAGGAGGTGTGGGTCGTGGGCCACTCATACGTGAGGCGTGCCGCAGACGTATTCGAAGCAGGTGACATGATTCACGTAGCTGGGGAATACGGGTACAGAATGTCCTTCTACGGAAGGGGCGGTCTCTGTATTGACCAGTTTCAGGCATTCTTTGAGGGTTTGTTAGGGCGGACGAGGTCACCGCCGTCTATAGTCATAGTACATTTAGGGGGCAATGATTTGGTCACCACCGGTAGACGACTTCTCCTGGAGGCAATGCTTTCCACTGTAAGTTGGTTGGCGAGGAAAGTTCCGGGGTGCACAAAAGTCACGCAACAATGGAGCAAAAGAGCCGCAAGGGCCTTCTAAATCAGCCCCTACAGACTCAAGTCCAGTCCTTCCTTTGTACACATGGCGATAAGAAGAAATAGTGGTGGTGGATTAATAGTTTGAGTATTTTAATGACTGGTGAATGTAGTAGGAAACTTTAGTGTTGTCGCTGATCTTCAATCACGATGGACTTTGGCTGTCACTTTGCGTGCTGCGGACTGCTGCCTGCCAATCCTAGGCAAACCTTTTTAGTACTTTGTTTAGTGAGTTACATAGGGTAGTTTCCAATTCGACGGTCCGCAAATCAAGCAATACTAAAGTAATGACGTAGTCGACCACATGAGATTGGTCAATAATATATCCCGTGGAGTCGTTCCCTATTTGCTATTTCGCAAAAATATTTTGTTACTTTGTTAGTTCTTTTTTAAATGTTTGATTTGGTTGAGAAATATCATCCATGTTTTCTGTTTTTCTTTCTTTCATGTTGTACATCAGCAAAAATATTTTGTTACTTTGTTAGTTCTTTTTTAAATGTTTGATTTGGTTGAGAAATATCATCCATGTTTTCTGTTTTTCTTTCTTTCATGTTGTACATCAGCTTCCCCCAGGGGCAAGAGGAGGACACAGGAGGAGGAGGAGGAGGGTGCTGTTGTCGATCCAGGACCGGACAGTCGAGGGCTCCTTTGCTGGCCCCAGTAAGTTTTAATTTTAATATAGAGTACTTATTTTTTCCTAGCGTTCCTCATTCGATTTTTTCTAAATCGTCTTTGATCTTCTTGTAGACAGGATCTAAATTCTTATCCTGCCTCGACTATGACTCCGTGTGGTATTACTAGATTATTCTTATTAGTCTGTCTGTGTAGCTAACTAAGATTGCACATTTGGCATTTCCATTGGACTCCCATTCTAGTCAGCAATAGCTCTATGCACTGAGTGTAGTCCTCTGGGATTGTCCATAATGTCTTTTCAAGTATTCTAAATGTTTATGCTTTGACCATTGCCAACAATAAAAAGGTGAATGACCACCACCAAGAAAGAATAAGATACTACTTTACTTTTGGTTTGGATAGGAGGACAATCCATTCTACTACTGTTGCAGGGACAAATCTGCACAAACAGAACTATGGACACTAAATAATGCATCGCTTAGCTTATCAATTATAATAGGTGCTGTAACTGTTAGACTTTCCACATACCTCAGTGATAACAGACTTTGTAGTTGAACCCCCAATCTCCTTACTGACTAGATAGTGTGGCAGAGTCATTTAGCTCCCAAAGTCACCGATGGCAGAGGCACAGACTCATGCTTGCAAAAATTCGAAAACCTTTAGCTCATCCACTCTAGTCTGGAGGACCAAAAACCACAGAGTCTATTTAAGTTTAAAAGCTTTATTAAAAGTAAACACATTTATTAAATTCAAGTTTGTCATAAAAGTGAACGTGTAACTGAAAATGGAAAAGTGCTTAGTGCTGACGATTAATTGGACACATTTCTTGTGGTCGAGCCGAGCTCTCACCTGGTTTGAACTTGATCCTGCTCGTGTTCTTAGAAGTCAAGGTTCTGTCTGTTAGGAGAAAAAGTGGTGCGTGTTAAAAAGTAAAAAGCAAACATTCATCAGTTGTGCCAAAAAGTGCAGCAAGACAACAGCCTTCCCTGGAAAAAGGTACATTTTTACTCTAGAGTACACAGTCAAAAATTATTAAATTGTACACTTTTTTTCACATTTCTTTCTTCCTCCTAGACCAAATATTATATAGTAGTGAGTGGTGTATTCTAACATTATTAAATGTACTTTGTAGGTGGAACATCTGGAGACGGGGCCAGCGCGGAGGTGGTGGTGGCATTGGACGAGGAGGACAACTCTGGGGAGGAGGCGGTGCAAGTGCCGGACAAGGACATGCCTGTGAGGGTTCACACGGTGGTGGCGGGCAGAGGTAAGCTATACATTCCTTAGTCATTGAGATTGAAGACTGCAGAGTGTGCTTTCTGCACGGGTGTATTATAAAAAAAGCAGGTAGTAGCCTCCTCTAAATGTACTTCGACTTAGCTGTGAAGTTTTTGGCGAGAAGAATCCCAATCAGATCTGAGGTGAACTTGATGGATGGGATGAACGAAAAGCGAAAGAAGGGTGTAAGTAAGTGTGGAAGCACGAGAAATGTAATGATGACTGGCAAAGAAGAATGATATGTGTTTGCTTGGTCCCCGAGGTGGCTGGGAAGGTAAGAAAATGGTATGGTGCATGGCTGGGTGAATGATGAAGCAAGGATGGGTGGAAGGAGAACAGCCTGGGTGGGTGAGACAGAAACTGTATGTGTGCAATATACTTTGAATGGATGGATGCCTGGATCATTCATGGTACTATCTGACTCTTAGATAGCATATGTGAATCTAGAGAGAGTAGACGGTCACTGGATGAACTAAGTGTTACTTTGAAGAGCATGTAACACCGCACCCGCACGTCCGTTCCAGTGTAGGAAAGGCAAGGAAAAGAAGTTGTAACGTTGTCCAAAGACTACCATGAATAGTAGCAGTAGTTTGTATTGCAACTGCAAGCACAGCATATATCCAGTTATTACGGTGGACACTCCCTACCTCCCTTAATAACTTTAGTTTAGTAGTAGTACGTCATTCATGTGTGGGGGTATCACTGTTCACTCAATAATAAGCAAAGCACCTAAAGTCATCCCATATGTCATCAAATACATCCCATGTGAAGTGATAGATAATCAGATAATTTAGCTTCTTCATTTTCCTTTTCTAATACTCATTTGCACTGTAGGGTGAAAGCTAAATTAATTAAGCAGTAGCCCTTTTAACAGAGTATTCTCAGTGCCACCCGTAATAGAAAAGTAAGAGCTTCACCACCTGCATGTACTGGACCGGTACAGTAACGCAAGTCTGTCTCACTCACCATGGTGTGCGTCTGTTTTTCTCGGGTGCAAGTTCACTGCGCTGGCATTATGCCGGCTTGCATAAGATAACGTACCAATTTTCCTAAACAAGGGAGAAGAAGAAGAATAAGAGTGGTGTACTGTCATAGTCGACTGTAATAGAAGTCCATAGTGCTCGTAGAATTTGTTCCTTAAACTCCCACTAATGTTAGAGCAAGGATGAAGAAGTCGGAGGTTACATAGATACTGTCCTCAATAGTTATGCACTGTGCTTTCAATTTGCTACTTGTATTGTGACAACTTTCTGCTCAATCATTTTGTGTTAATCTTAAGGAGCATTGGTTACAGACTATGTCTTTCTTTTTTCATGTAGTTGCTCCTTCCAAATCCAAGACACCATCAAGGAGGAAGGAGCTGGCTCGAATGGCCCGGCAACGGAGGCTGGATGCCACTGTTGCTGAATATCGGCGGCTGGTGGCCCTGGAGGAGGAGGAGACGCAGTCTGGTACAACAACAACGTCCACTGGGACAGCTGCATCCTCCTCCGTGCGGGCTGCCAGCCAGCGCAGTGCTCCAGCGGTACGGAGCCGGGCTACCAAAGCCAAACGCCACCGCCCAGCAGCAAAGAAAGCAGCTGGCCCTCACAGGATTTGCAAGGCACACCGGCGCCGCTTATCCCTCAGACTGTCCTACCTGGAGCAGGAGGTCCATAACTATAAGAACGTGGTGGAGGGCCTCCGCTTCGAACTTGCCACCCTCCGCAAGGATCATGATGCCCTGGCTGCTAATTCCAACAGCACCCTGCCATAGTGTCCCTTGCCCCTTTTTTAGAGACTTTTGGGGGGTGGGAATTGGGAGTTGTGATTTTTGGGGACTTTTGAAGGACAATCGTTGGGGTTAGGGAGGGTCTTGCGGGAGATTCTTTTGTTAGGGCTATAAAAATATACTTTTTGAAACTTTATCTGACCATACCTGTTTTTTACTGCTTTTGAGTCTAGTGGGTGGGGGTTTAACATAACAGTAAGTTTGTTTTCCTGAATAGTCCTAGGACTTTAGTAGTACTACCGTCAATCAAATCTCTCGTCTCTCCTAATACTCCATTATACTACCTCCAACCAAACGCCTATCTTACCTGTAATTTCTGTTTGCAAGTAGGGCTAGGCCCAGGGCTGGCTCCACGGGAAACAGCAAATAAGGTTGGCAATCCTGGGCGGATAAAATTTCCTCATAGCGGTGGTACTAGTGGTGTGACACAGTGGCAGTTGCTTGCCTATGAAAAAAAAGAAAATGAAATCTGGTTTGTCCCCCTGAGCAATACAAAGGTACAATACAGAATATAGCAGGTGACAGAAGTACACTAGAACAGTGCCACATTGTAGCCTAACAAATGTTAAAGTATAACTAATTCGGTTGAAGTTCTTTGACATTAGCCATGGGTCTTTGTCAAGCAGAGTAAGAATATATCCTCGGATTTCTTCACCAGCCTGTTGCTATCACCTTATCCTCCCCAGCAAGTGTGTGGATTTATTGCTGTAATTTAGTCACACATCAATCAAAACCACACAGCCCGGGGGAAGAGGGTTAGGGTTTGAAAAATGGATGGGTACGGGGATTTTTGGGAAAGGTTTTGGGAGACAAGAAAAAGTAGCACAGCATGGACAAACAATTGTGAACATAAACAAATCTTTGGGTACAAACCTATCCATCAATCTTTGAAAGTGCATACACTACTGCATGCATGTCAGTTAAAAGTAAGTAGTACTTTCGACAACTGTGGAAGAAAGAATGCGACAGTACAGGGCGTGGGTGGAAATATTGATAACTATATTCAACATAAGGTCTCTGTAGCCAGATACCTGAGAGCCTTGCTGGTCACTATAAATCCATTCACAACAACACTCAATGGGGTTGGTCTGGAAGGTATAGTAGATAGAAAAGGAGAAATTGCTTTTTTTCTAGGTGTCCCCTCACTCACCAGGGTTGCCCCTTGGTGACATGCTTCATCATTGGGGCCATCCCAGTCCTCTACGGGCTGGGGCGTGATGCGACTTGCGAATTACGTAGGAGCACTTACAAATGACTATGTGTGGTGCAGATGTGATAGTGGAGTGGACTAAGTGATGTGTTAAGGGATCAATTTAGAAGCAGAGAGAGATCCAAGAAATGCAGTCACAGTCAGAGAAAAAGGCAAGGGATACTGTATCTATGTGGTTGTAGTGGTCCTGTTGGAAGTGGTAAGTAAGTTGCCTGCAGAAAAAAAATCCTCCTTTTAGCGGCACTCCTCCATTGCAGCCGACGCTTCGTCCATCGATGTTGGTCTCCAGAAGACACCCTGTAAAAAAAAGCACAGCATAGACAAACAATGGAACATAAACAATTCTTTGGGTACAAACCTATCCATCAATCTTTGAAAGTGCATGCACTACTGCATGCATGTCAGTGAAAAGTAAGTAGTACATTCGACAACTGTGGAAGAAAGAATGCGACAGTACAGGGCCTGTGTGGAATTATTGATAACGATATTCAACATAAGGTCTCTGTACTTAGCCAGATACCCGAGAGCCTTGCTGGTCACTATAAATCCATTCACAACAACACTCAGTGGGGTTGGTCTGGAAGGTATAGTAGATAGAAAAGGAGAAATTGCTTGTTTTCTAGGTGTCCCCTCACTCACCAGGGTTGCCCCTTGGTGACATGCTTCATCATTGGGGCCATCCCAGTCCTCTACGGCCTGGGGCGTGCTGCGACTTGCGAATTACGTAGGAGCACTTACAAATGACTATGTGTGGTGCAGATGTGATAGTGGAGTGGACTAAGTGATGTGTTAAGGGATCAATTTAGAAGCAGAGAGAGATCCAAGAAATGCAGTCACAGTCAGAGAAAAAGGCAAGGGATACTGTATCTATGTGGTGGTAGTGGTCCTGTTGGAAGTGGTAAGTAAGTTGCCTGCAGAAAAAAAATCCTCCTTTTAGCGGCACTCCTCCATTGCAGCCGACGCTTCGTCCATCGATGTTGGTCACCAGAAGACACCCTGTCCACTGCCTGCCTGATGCTGAATTGTGGCTCGCTACTGTGAAGCCTGACTCCATCCTTTTTTCCCCATTGCAGAGACTGAAACCCGGCCTGTAATTATTCAACGAAAAACAGGAAGTGATATAATATTACAACACCACTGATAAATAAATATAAGGTATGTAGGCTGTGGAGTGCAAAAAGTCACAATTTGATTTTCCTAGTAGACAGTACAATATTTTTAAAAGTGCGTACTCTGAGTCACCTTTTGAAGGATAAATAAGTATGGGCAAATTGATGTAGCGGATCTTGCCCCTCAAGCTAGGTTTACTGTAAACTGTGTTTTAGAACAAAATTAGATCTTCCTAGCAGTGCTCCCACCCAGACCCTTACTAAAGCCAGTCGCAAAAATGTAGAAGACCCCCAATCAAATCTCAAAAAACGAGGCCTAGCAGAAAACTGGTGACAAAACTTACTTTGAAAGTAAAAGTAGGCCGAAGTACCCCCTTCCTAATTACCCCTTACCCACCGTGGATTGCATTCAAACCACTTGCAAGCAACCAAGCAAAAGTAGCCATAGCCAGCATCGCTCCAAGACTCGAAATCCCCCCCACTCAAACACATGCAATAGAAATACTGCTAACCCTAACGAACCCTAAGTTAAGAATAGTGGCAAAGGCTTTCTTTAACTATGCCAAATCCCCCCTTTCCCACCATGGATTTTCTTCAAATGACTTGCAACCAAAATTACACATTCTCACGAGTGCTCTAAGACCCCAGAACTCGGTTGGAAAAATCTAGAACACCCCGAAACACATGCAATCCTGCTGCTAGGGCTAACCCTAACGAACCCTAAGTTACAAAAAGTGCCAAAAGGCTTTTCCGCGAGGATTTTGTCCCAACCACTTCTACCCGGTATTAGACCTTCCCAGGAATGCCCCAAGACACGCCAACCCACCCGCCAAGAAGCATAACACCCCCAAACAGGCCAAAAGCATAATCTCATACTTGCAATATTTCTCGGCCTTCGGTCCAAACGCGCTGCGTAGCTAGGCCATAAGTCGGGGTTGCCACGACGGATTTCCTGAAAAGCAAATGCAATCAAGATTAGAGTGTCCCAGCAGTGCTCCCAGACCACGAAACTCACCCACAAACACCAGGAAGCCCCCCAAACAGGCCCCCGAAAACGCTACATTGAGCAAAATGTCAGAAATAGCCCAAAAAAAAATCGGCCTGGATTTTGTCCCAACCACTTCTACCCGGTATTAGACCTTCCCAGGAATGCCCCAAGACCCGCCAACCCACCCGCCAAGAAGCATAACACCCCCAAACAGGCCAAAAGCAAAATCTCATACTTGCAATATTTCTCGGCCTTCGGTCCAAACGCACTGCGTAGCTAGGCCATAAGTCGGGGTTGCCACGACGGATTTCCTGAAAAGCAAATGCAATCAAGATTAGAGTGTCCCAGCAGTGCTCCCAGACCACGAAACTCACCCACAAACACCAGGAAGCCCCCCAAACAGGCCACCGAAAACGCTACATTGAGCAAAATGTCAGAAATAGCCCAAAAAAAAATCGGCCTGGATTTTGTCCCAACCACTTCTACCCGGTATTAGACCTTCCCAGGAATGCCCCAAGACCCGCCAACCGACCCGCCAAGAAGCATAACACCCCCAAACAGGCCAAAAGCAAAATCTCATACTTGCAATATTTCTCGGCCTTCGGTCCAAACGCACTGCGTAGCTAGGCCATAAGTCGGGGTTGCCACAACGGATTTCCTGAAAAGCAAATGCAATCAAGATTAGAGTGTCCCAGCAGTGCTCCCAGACCACGAAACTCACCCACAAACAGACAGAACCCCCCCTAAGAGCACCTCAAAGGCAAGCAAGTCATCAAAAACACAAAAAAATTTCCGCCTGGGATTTGGTCCAAAACACTTTTATCCGGTATTAGAGCTTCCCAGCAATGGCCCCAGAGCCGTCAACCCAGGAGAAAACGAGTAGAAGACCCCCAAACAGCCAAAGAGCAAAAGTACAAAAATGGGGACTTAGTCAATTTTTCACAAATTTCCCAAATCACTCCGCGCGCGCTCTGCAGCTAGGCCCTAACTCCCCTCTGCCACCATGGATTTGCTTCAAACCTCTTGCAAAGTAAAGTATATATAGCCAGCAGTGCTCCCAGACCACGAAACTCACCCACAAACACCAGGAAGCCCCCCAAACAGGCCCCCGAAAACGCTACATAGAGCAAAATGTCAGAAATAGCCAAAAAAAAATCGGCCTGGATTTTGTCCCAACCACTTCTACCCGGTATTAGACCTTCCCAGGAATGCCCCAAGACCCGCCAACCCACCCGCCAAGAAGCATAACACCCCCAAACAGGCCAAAAGCAAAATCTCATACTTGCAATATTTCTCGGCCTTCGGTCCAAACGCACTGCGTAGCTAGGCCATAAGTCGGGGTTGCCACGACGGATTTCCTGAAAAGCAAATGCAATCAAGATTAGAGTGTCCCAGCAGTGCTCCCAGACCACGAAACTCACCCACAAACACCAGGAAGCCCCCCAAACAGGCCCCCAAAAACGCTACATTGAGCAAAATTTCAGAAATAGCCAAAAAAAAATCGGCCTGGATTTTGTCCCAACCACTTCTACCCGGTATTAGACCTTCCCAGGAATGCCCCAAGACCCGCCAACCCACCCGCCAAGAAGCATAACACCCCCAAACAGGCCAAAAGCAAAATCTCATACTTGCAATATTTCTCGGCCTTCGGTCCAAACGCGCTGCGTAGCTAGGCCATAAGTCGGGGTTGGCACGACGGATTTCCTGAAAAGCAAATGCAATCAAGATTAGAGTGTCCCAGCAATGCTCCCAGACCACGAAACTCACCCACAAACAGACGGAACCTTCCCTAAGAGCACCTAAAAGGCAAGCAAGTCATCAAAAACACAAAAAAATGTCTTCCTGGGATTTGGTCCAAACCACTTTTATCCGGTATTAGAGCTTCCCAACAATGGTCCCAGAGCCGTCAACTCACCTGCAAAGAGGTACAACAACACCCCCACAGGTGCTGAGTCTTTCTTCATTGGGCGTAAACCAGCCCTCTGGTTTGATGGAAATAGGAGTCTGGAGGAGGAGGATAGAGGAGCATGTTCTTCTGAACTTGTGAACCTGAGGAATGCAGACTGCGGCAACTTCAAATCAATTAGCAAACCAGTGAAGACAGTTCTGCTGATGGGCTTGATTTTGTGATTATCTGATTAAAGTTTGAAATATATTAAATGTGCACAACAAAGAAAGACAGACACACAGGAAAAAAAGTGAATAGGGACGAAAAAGAAAGTTATTGATTCGTTGTCTCATTTTCAGGGCTCGGTATCACGGTCCAGGAATGAGAATAAGGCTTCGTCATCATACTCTGTGAATTCAGGCAGGGTGAGCTCAGTGTCACCTGACAGAGTAGAAATTCCCTCATCTATGTTGCTGGCCACCTCCTCTTCATCCGGCACGCTCTCTCGTACTCTGAAATCTGGTGGTATGAGGTGCTGATTCATCTTGATCATTGTTAACCTCTCCACATTTTTGGGCGAGAGGCGGCTCCGTTTGGGAGTTACAATCCCACCAGCCGCACTGAAAACCCGTTCAGAAGACACGCTTGCGAGTGGGCAAGACAAGTAGTTTAAAGCCAGGTTGGTGAGCTGTGGCAACAATTCTTTTTTCCCATGCCAATACGCCAATGGGTCAGAATTAACATAGACCTCTGTTGAGTCATTCAGATAGTCCTTCACCATCGACTCAAGGTCCTCATCCAAGGTTCCTCCACTTTGCTTAGCTCTTGCTGTGCCTCTGACCTTTTGAGAACCAAACCCACGCAGAGCTAGCCAATCCTCTTCAGCCTCCAATGTTTCTGTTGTGTTTCGTGCAGATGATCCGGTTGCCGGTGTCTTTAACGGCTGAGAGGTCACTTGTGCCACAGCCACAGGTGCAGAAGTGGATTGTTTTGACTGGGGATGGCCTGCTGATGTACTGCCATTTCCTTCAATTTCCAGCCGTTGTGTTTCAAACCTCTTGGCTGACAAGGCTAGCCAACGTTTGTACTTTGGAACATGTTCATCATCAAAAGGAAATAATGCTTGGCCTGCCAGCGCCTTTTTGTAGCGTGGATCCAGAATAGTAGCACAAATGTAATGCTGTTCTGAGTGGATCTTTTTAAGACGTTCATCACCTTGTAGGAGCTCTAATAATTGCTCAGCCAGAAGCAAAGAGTCTTGGTTTTTGTCATCTTTTTCAAACACAGAACACACCTCCTTTAGTTGGTCCTCCAGCATGTACAACAATGGGATAGCTTTTCCCAAATTAGAGTCCTCCTTGCTGACTGCATGCGTGAAGAACTCAAAAGGACGAAGCATGCGTGTCAGGCTTTGAACTATGTTCCATTGCGGCCCACCCATCCTGAGCTCCTCTGTACCCTCTGTAAGGAAATATTGATCGAGTTCCGTATACTGCTCATACAGACGCTCAAGCATGTAGAAGGTTGAGTTCCAACGTGTTACCACCTCCTGGATGAGTGCTTTCACTGGCATTTGACGTTGATATAGCAGGCTCCTCAGCTGCTTCCGGGCCTTAAAAGAATGGCTGAAATGCTTGCACATTTTTCGGCAGGTGTCCAATACACTGTACGCTGCACTGCCTTTATTACCCAAGAATTTTTGGACAACCAGGTTTATACAGTGCGCCAAACACGGCACTCTGAAATAGTAACCGTCCCTCATGGCCTTAACTATATTGGCGCCATTGTCCGTGGAAACATAACCAACCTTGCGTTTTAGTGGGGACAGCCAGTTAAGGACCTTTGTGTTAAAGACATCCAAAATGTTTTCTGCTGTGTGACGTTTCTCCAAACCAAACATGGCTAGTGTTGCATGTTTCCGAGCAGCTTTAAAAACAATGTTCGTGTCAACACCTGTGTTTAGCTTTGCTTTAGCCCCTGAAAAAGAGACCCAGTGTGCAGTGATGCACATGTAATCAGCGCCTGCGCCACTGGTCCACATGTCTGTTGTCAGATGTATAGTGTGAACAGCACTCTTCTGCAAAGCTGCCCCAATCACCTTCAGAACATCTTCATGTAGTGCTGGAACCGCAACTCGGGCAAAATAGAACCGGCTAGGAACCTTCCATTTAGGGCAGAGCGCTGCCACTAATTCTAGAAAACCAACCCCTTCTACAAAAGAAAAAGGGAGAAGGTCCAGAGCTAGCATTTTAGCCAGCTTAGTGTTATACAGACGCGTCATTGGGTGGTTGCGTTCATATTGCGCTTCTGTAAACAACATCTTTTTAATGTTGCCCTGGACCAAGGATTTACGGGATGATGATGATATCTTCGACCCAGTTACGCTCGCTGATGAACTTTTCCGCATTGATGTCTCACTCTCTCCCACACTCTTAGTGTGGCTCACATGGGGTGTGCTGCTGACAGGGGTACTGGGTGTAAGTGAAGTGTTTGAATCGTCTTCTTCCTCCTCGTCATCATCAGATGAAAAATCAACGTTTTCATTGCGTGCAATTCGGGCTTCCTTGATCGCGTGTAGGTGCGCAAACCATTGGACATCGTGCGTTCTCCTAAGATGACCTCTCTGGCCTCCGGTACCATAGTTGGTACCAAACTTACCACGACTAACTCGAAGCTTACAAATGCTACAAATGGCTACGTTTTCCTTTTTTGGGCAAACACTAAAGAAGTCCCAAACTGGAGACTTGAAATGTCTTTGGGGGCCGGAGGAGGCGGCGATACTGGTGGTGGTGGTCCTGCTGCTAATGCCAGATGAAGTGGAGGATGTGGATTGCCGAACTTCAGTACGTTTTGCACTTTCACCACCACGAATTGAGGTCGAGGACGAGGTGGGTACCTTCTTGCGAGGAAGAAATATGGAAGCGGTAGGTTTTGGTGTACTACTTAACTCCAAATCTAATGATTCCATTTCCATTGCCTCCTCGCCGACATCATCATCACGCTCAGCAGCTTCTCGGGATAGGGCCAAAATGTCTCTTTGCTGCATGCCCGGTGGGGCTGCAGTGACCTTTGTGATGACTGGCTCGTCGTCATCGTGAGAGGCTTCATCACCAGCAGTATCTGTCACTTCTTGTTGAGCCTCATCACACTCCATAGGTTTGAGTTTTTGGACGACCTTCCTTTTACGCTTAGGTACCGGTGTCAGATCATGGTGTGCCTCACTGTCAGACCACAGTTGTGGTTCCCAAGACAGATCACTTGCATCAGAACGAGGTGGGCTTGAAGAAGATGTAGACACCCTCCTTGATCTTTTCCTTGCTAGGGATGTGGAAGACAATGAATGATCATCAGGAGGAGTGGCTTCCAATGATACCTCGGCTTCATTGTCGATTTCCTGATGTGCCCCTACTTCGGGAGGAACAACTATTGTGGGCACTTGTGAACCTCCATGCACCTTTGCTTGCGCATCTCCTTTTGCTGCCTCTCCTTCCACATGTACTTGGGCGTGTACTTGCACATGGTGTTGTTGTTGCGGCTGTGGTTGTTCAACACTTGTCAGATGAGTTACAACAACCTGTGTTGATTCAGGGACATTGCTGCTACTTTCTTGCGATGAGCCAACATCACTGGTCGATGGTGATTGGAGAAGTACACTGACTGCCTCTGAAGCACTCAAGGGCTTTGACTTAAGTTGGCGTGGTGGTGGAGGCACTGAACCCAATGGAGCAGGGGTGCTGCTCTCAGCTTGGTCCCCAGCAGATCCTGCTGCTGCAGGCGTACTTTTTTTTTTCTCCCAAAAAACGTGGCGGGTGGCACACCAGCCTCCTTGGTAACTTGCTTCTTCTGCTCCTTACTAGCAACTTTCTTGCTAGAGGAGCTACGGAGACCTTTCTTTGGGGCCATCTTCTTCAGAGCAGGTCAGACAGCAGGCCGCAGTTGCACGAATTGTAGAGTTGTCTGAGGCCAGACGTGACGTCGCGTGACGTTATGCTGCACACACACACCGCTGCAGGACTTCTTCCTGGCACTGGTGGTTCTCTTGAGTCTTGTGCACCTAAAAAAAATGGAAGACAGAGGAACATCAGTTCAGTTATAGAGCACAAACAAATCGAAAAACACTGCAAAATCAGCACAATCCCAATCCATCCATGCCCTCCATAATGTTTAAATTCAAGACAACCCACAGAAAGACTAGGCCCATGCAAGACTCAGTACCCCTGGGCATAAATAAAGGTTGAAAAGTAGGCAAAATGGTTGGAGGCCTAACAACAAAGCCTGCATTAAAAATGGCCACTTGCCTGCCAGCACATGGCCAGTGCCTGTAGCTGCACTCAAAATGGCCACCAGCCACATGGCCTGTCCCTCCCCATGAACACCCCCAAAAATCGAAAAACACTGCAAAATCAGCACAATCCCATTCCATCCATGCCCTCCATGATGTTTAAGTTCAAGACAGCCCACAGAAAGACTAGGCCCATGCTAGACTCACTACCCCTGGGCATAAATAAAGGTTGAAAAGTAGGCAAAATGGTTGGAGGCCTAACAACAAAGCCTGCATTCAAAATGGCCACTTGCCTGCCAGCACATGGCCAGTGCCTGTAGCTGCACTCAAATTGGCCACCAGCCACATGGCCTGTCCCTCCCCATGAACACCCCCAAAAATCGAAAAACACTGCAAAATCAGCACAATCCCATTCCATCCATGCCCTCCATGATGTTTAAGTTCAAGACAGCCCACAGAAAGACTAGGCCCATGCTAGACTCAAATACCCCTGGTGAAAAGGCCACAAGTACAGGCCCAAAAAACGAAAATCACTGAAAAATCTGCACAATCCCATTCCATCCATGGCCTCCATGATGTTTAAATTCAAGACAACCCACAGAAAGACTAGGCCCATGCAAGACTCACTACCCCTGGGCATAAATAAAGGTTGAAAAGTAGGCAGAATGGTTGGAGGCCTAACAACAAAGCCTGAATTCAAAATGGCCACTTGCCTGCCAGCACATGGCCAGTGCCTGTAGCTGCACTCAAAATGGCCACCAGCCACATGGCCTGTCCCTCCCCATGAACACCCCCAAAAATCGAAAAACACTGCAAAATCAGCACAATCCCATTCCATCCATGCCCTCCATGATGTTTAAGTTCAAGACAGCCCACAGAAAGACTAGGCCCATGCTAGACTCAAATACCCCTGGTGAAAAGGCCACAAGTACAGGCCCAAAAAACGAAAATCACTGAAAAATCAGCACAATCCCATTCCATCCATGGCCTCCATGATGTTTAAATTCAAGACAACCCACAGAAAGACTAGGCCCATGCAAGACTCACTACCCCTGGGCATAAATAAAGGTTGAAAAGTAGGCAAAATGGTTGGAGGCCTAACAACAAAGCCTGCATTCAAAATGGCCACTTGCCTGCCAGCACATGGCCAGTGCCTGTAGCTGCACTCAAAATGGCCACCAGCCACATGGCCTGTCCCTCCCCATGAACACCCCCAAAAATCGAAAAACACTGCAAAATCAGCACAATCCCATTCCATCCATGGCCTCCATGATGTTTAAATTCAAGACAACCCACAGAAAGACTAGGCCCATGCAAGACTCACTACCCCTGGGCATAAATAAAGGTTGAAAAGTAGGCAAAATGGTTGGAGGCCTAACAACAAAGCCTGCATTCAAAATGGCCACTTGCCTGCCAGCACATGGCCAGTGCCTGTAGCTGCACTCAAAATGGCCACCAGCCACATGGCCTGTCCCTCCCCATGAACACCCCCAAAAATCGAAAAACACTGCAAAATCAGCACAATCCCATTCCATCCATGCCCTCCATGATGTTTAAGTTCAAGACAGCCCACAGAAAGACTAGGCCCATGCTAGACTCAAATACCCCTGGTGAAAAGGCCACAAGTACAGGCCCAAAAAACGAAAATCACTGAAAAATCAGCACAATCCCATTCCATCCATGGCCTCCATGATGTTTAAATTCAAGACAACCCACAGAAAGACTAGGCCCATGCAAGACTCACTACCCCTGGGCATAAATAAAGGTTGAAAAGTAGGCAAAATGGTTGGAGGCCTAACAACAAAGCCTGCATTCAAAATGGCCACTTGCCTGCCAGCACATGGCCAGTGCCTGTAGCTGCACTCAAAATGGCCACCAGCCACATGGCCTGTCCCTCCCCATGAACACCCCCAAAAATCGAAAAACACTGCAAAATCAGCACAATCCCATTCCATCCATGGCCTCCATGATGTTTAAATTCAAGACAACCCACAGAAAGACTAGGCCCATGCAAGACTCACTACCCCTGGGCATAAATAAAGGTTGAAAAGTAGGCAAAATGGTTGGAGGCCTAACAACAAAGCCTGCATTCAAAATGGCCACTTGCCTGCCAGCACATGGCCAGTGCCTGTAGCTGCACTCAAAATGGCCACGAGCCACATGGCCTGTCCCTCCCCATGAACACCCCCAAAAATCGAAAAACACTGCAAAATCAGCACAATCCCATTCCATCCATGGCCTCCATGATGTTTAAATTCAAGACAACCCACAGAAAGACTAGGCCCATGCAAGACTCACTACCCCTGGGCATAAATAAAGGTTGAAAAGTAGGCAAAATGGTTGGAGGCCTAACAACAAAGCCTGCATTCAAAATGGCCTCTTGCCTGCCAGCACATGGCCAGTGCCTGTAGCTGCACTCAAAATGGCCACCAGCCACATGGCCTGTCCCTCCCCATGAACACCCCCAAAAATCGAAAAACACTGCAAAATCAGCACAATCCCATTCCATCCATGCCCTCCATGATGTTTAAGTTCAAGACAGCCCACAGAAAGACTAGGCCCATGCTAGACTCAAATAACCCTGGTGAAAAGGCCACAAGTACAGGCCCAAAAAACGAAAATCACTGAAAAATCAGCACAATCCCATTCCATCCGTGCCCTCCATGATGTTTAAATTCAAGACAACCTACAGAAAGACTAGGCCCATGCTAGACTCAAATACCCCTGGTGAAAAGGCCACAAGTACAGCCCCAAAAAACGAAAATCACTGAAAAATCAGCACAATCCCAATCCATCCATGGCCTCCATGATGTTTAAGTTCAAGACAACCCACAGAAAGACTCAGTCCACCCACCACTGAGTACCCCTGGGCAAAAGGCCCCAAAACAGCCCAAAAATCGAAAATTCCAAAATTTTAATTGCAGCAACTGTAATGCCCCAAACAAACTTACTTGTAAAATTTCTAATCCAACAGTGATCCAAAGAAAGTCAAAAAGGCCTCAAATCCAAATATCCAGCAGCATCCACAAAAAGTAATCCTTCCAGCTCCAGACCCAAATGAAAAGTGACCAGGAGATGGACAAAGCACTGGGAGGAGCCTGCTGAACAGGAACAGGAAGTTGAAGACTGTGGGGCACTTCCTTCCTCCCACCCCCCTGCCCCCCTCCCCAAAATGGACTCCTCGCTAAAAAAGTGCAGGCAAATGTCAAACTAAGGAGTTATTCAGATAAAAATCATAATTTCTAGAAGGTTTATGCTGCTTGCTGGTGGATTTCTTGTGCAGAATTGCAAATTTTATATTTTCGCTCGCCGCATCTCAAATCTCGCAATTGCGAAGTACCGCGAGACGTGATCTCGCCGTACTCGCGTTGACAAACTATCGCTGGCAAGCCGCGATGACGTAATCGCGCTCGCCAATTCCCGCGGGATCACACAGCAAGATCCAAAATGGCGCAGCACTCGCAAACTATCGAGAAAAACAACTCGGCAAACGATGATAAACGCCGCGCGCCGCAAAAATTGTATCACCAACGCCGTGCGCCGCCCAAAAAATCCACTGCGTGCGAATTTGCGGATTTTGCGGGAAATTCGCAAATCTCGCGGATTGCGAATTTCCCAAAAATCCGCAAAATCCGCGAGCGTAACGGATTTTCCGCCCATGCTTACTCATCATCACTTTCAGAGCTTTCAGGGCCTCAGGATCTGAATATCTAAAATCTAGATGCATGCCCTATGTCACCACATGCCCTCTTAGATCTTCCTCATCCAACCTTTTAAAACCCACATCATTCAAATATAAAACTAATTGGTGTAGACCATTAACTGTTCTTGGAGTAAAAGCATCCAATATACTCCCCAGTTATCTTCGTCTCATCCAGTCGGAAGCCTGTTTCAGGATATCTCTGAAAACCTGGATTTTTCGAGCTCCGGACTCTTTCTGCTTCTCTCTTAGCTAACCCCTCGAGTAGTTCCAAGACAGCAGCACCATCTGTACCTCCCGTCTATTTATGCACAGTGCCAAGATACTCCCACGGAGTGATAGCAGAGCTTTAGAAATAACCTTTACAATATAATACAATACAATAAACAGAATGACACCAAAATGGACACAATCCAAAAAGGGGAACTGGAGACATGCATTTTAGCAACTTTAAGAAAAAAATGGCATGTTCTAAATGCCAATAATAGTCTTTTGTTGTGGTAGACCGATTCTCTACTGTTGGAGTTTTTATCTTTGGACTTACGTCTCTGAAATAAAAGTTGAATTGGAATTCAAAATCCTCCAGCAGAGCTAGATTGCAGGCTGTATTCAAGGATACTGCCTTGAAGTCAGATAGAGATTGGAGGGTGTTGCGCTGAAGTCCTTGGTTTTGGGTGGAATAGCTCTGAGTGGGAAAATTCTAATTCCATGCCGTGGGAGTCGTCTTATCACCAGATACTTTTGGCAACTTCGCCAGTTTAAGATTTCTATGTTTGGACTAGTGAGACAAGTGTACAGACTGTTTCAGACCCTGAGTTCCATGACTTTGAATACCTTCTTTGCCAACTGTTAGAATTTGGGGTCTCTAGTTGGCACAGGTAGGTACTTGTGGCAAATAGGGACCCTCACCTCTAGTCAGGATAAGGAGATTACATTCCTAAAATAACCCTTGCTCACCCCCTTGGTAGCTTGGCACGAGCAGCAAGGCTTTATGTCAGAGGCGTTGTGAGTTAAGCACTTGTGACCACATACAGTAACCCAGTGACAACACTACAAATGGACACCACACCAAAGGTTCTATATCAAACATAAGTATATTTTTATACAGAGTTACCACAAGACCAATAAACGACAAAAATAATCCACAGTACTATTAGATTTCAAGAGTTCTGGTTAAAAGGCTTAATTCAAGGTTCTGTGCGAGTCGGTAGCCCCGTCTGGCGACAACATTGTTGAAATAATACAGGGCCCCATTCATAGAACTAACTTAAGACAAAATCCTAAACTTACTACCATTTTCGTATTCACAGAAGGCACTTACTCATTTTGGTATTCACAGAAGACACTTACTCATGTCTGTATTCACAAAAGTTCGGAGTCCTAACTTTAGGACTCCTAAATGCCTTCCGTGAATACCGAAAGTCTTAAAGTTAGGATTTTTCTCAGTTTAGTATTTGTAAAGTTGAGAAAAATCCTAATTGTAGGACTTTCGGTATTCACAGAAGCCATTTAGGAGTCCTAAAGGTTGGAGTCCTAACTTTACTACTACTAAATTGAGAAAAATCCTAATTTTAAGACTTTCGGTATTCACAGAAGGCATTTAGGAGTCCTAAAGTTAGGAATCCTAACTTTACTACTACTAAACTGAGAAAAATCTAATTTTAATACTTTCGGTATTCACAGAAGGCATTTAGGAGTCCTAAAGTTATGACTCCTAACTTCTGTGAATACCAAAATGAGTAAGTTCCTTCTGTGAATACCAAAATGAGTAAGTGCCTTCTGTGAATACTAAAATGATAGTAAGTTTAGGATTTTGTCTTAAGTTAGTTCTGTGAATTGGGCCCACAGAGTCTAGTAAATACAGCAGACTGATCGGTACAGGACCACTCAAATGTCGACAGACTCAGTCACAGTAACTTTTACTTGAGGTGGCCAGCACGGATGTGCGAGCCGGTTCCAGTGGTCGTTGTGGTGCAGAAAGAAAGCGTAGCAGGACGCGTTGTCCCTCGATGCGGTGCAGGAAGCGGACCATTGAAAGAGTCGGTGGATCCAAGGCGTGCGTTGCAGGGCGAGATGGTGCTTCGATGCAGTGCTTGCAGCTTGCGGTGCGGCAACAGAGCCGGACTTCGGGAGCTCGCTTTGATAAGTCCGGACAGCGGTGCGAGTCGGGGGTGCGTTGCAAAGCGTACGAGGCAGTGCCCAACTCCGGTGCATTAACAGGACTCGAAGTCAGCAGCAGTGACTGCGTCGGTCAGACCAGTATGAATCGGTGTAGCGAGGCGTTGCACGCCGCAGTGTCCATTAGTCGCGGTGCAGGCAACGGCTCGGTGACAGCGTCAGGATGAAGTCGGTGAAATCCGAGCTGGCGTTGTTCGAGGCAGACGTTGCTTGATGCGGTGCCTACAGGACTCCGGGCCGGTCGTGAGAGTCGGTCACAGCTCCCTGCCTCTGTAGCCACTGAGCGGTACAAAAGGGGGGTGGTAATGGACAGAGCATCTGAACCAATCAAACACTCACCGTTCTTTAGCCCACTCTGCCACCCCAGTTCAGACAAGGCTATATGCAAATCAGTCTGACCCTGTGCCTCATGGGAGCAGTCCTGCCCGAACTGCCAAGCCATGCCTTCCCTGGACCGGAAACAAGCTGATGGATTAAACCCAGATCTTTTGACTGGGTGTGAGTGTTTGATTGATTCAGATACTCCGTCCATCAGCACCCCCTTTTGTACCGCTTTTGGCCGCCATAAGTGTGGCAGGGTATGCTAAGACGTGAGTCCCTTGTTCACTTTGCCACTGGATTCAAGCAAGCCGGGCTGATGACGGCTAGAATGTCAGAAACCGGTCCTCGGAAGCTTGTTTCCGGTCCAGGGAAGACATGGCTTGGCAGTTCGGGCTGGACCCGCAGCACTTCAGCTTGGGAATAGTCTTGCCTCAGTTTCTTGAGGTTCCTCTCCTCAGCAAAGGTTTCCTTATGTAGTCTAAAAGTGATCTAATTTCATGGGATCAGAGTTCCAATATGTATACCCCAAAATCCTTTGTTCTCTGAGGGGTAAGGGGCCTGTACCCAGTCCAAACCAGTTCTGAAGCACTCTGTTTACCAGACTTCTCCTTTCCTTTCACAGTGCGGGCACGAACATCAGACGCCCCACAGGAGGTGAAGCCAGCATTGTGGAAGGCAAGTACAGCCCCGGAGCACTTTGTTCACAGTATTCCTTCTCTTCTTTCAGTGCGCAGGGCAGAGACATCAGACGCACCACAGGGGGTGAAGCCGGCATTGTAGAGGAAAGGCCCAGCCCTATTCAGGTCCCAGGTGCAACTCCTCCCTCCCATCTAGATGCAGATCTCTCTATTCACCACTGGGCTGCCCCAGCCTGTCTCCTGGAATCACCCAGCCCTGACACTCACAAAGGAATACACAACCTAGCAGAGGCAGGCTTGAAAAGTTAGGCAAGAAAATACCTTCTTTCTAAAAGTGGTATTTTCAAACACAGAATGTTAAAACCAACTTTACTAAAAGATGTATTTTATTATTCTGAGATCAGGCATACTAAACTCAAATTTCTACCATGTTCTCAGAGTCAGTTAGGATTATAAAATGTAATAATTCTAACAGCCCATTCTGGCCTATGGAGAACAGGTAGGCTTGCAATAGTGAAAAACGAAAATGGCTGTAATTTACTATAGGACATGCCACACACATCAGGGCCTGTCCTACCTTATACTTACAATGCACCCTGCCCTTGGGCCTACCATAGGGGTGACTAATATGAAGAAAAGGGAAGGTTTTAGGGACTGCCAAGTGGGTGTATTTGCCCAGTCAGCATGACAGTACCCGACTGCATGCAGGCTCTGCAATGGCAGACCTTAGACACATTTTACAAGGCTACTTCTGTGAGTGGGACAACCAGTACTGCAAGCCCACTAGCAGCATTTGGATTTACACGCCCTGGGCACACTCAGTGCACTGTACTAGGGTCTGACAAGTAAACCAAATAGTCAATCATGGAATCATGAATTAATACATTAATTTACAATAGGGAGCACTTGCATTGTGGCATTGGACCGCAGTGGCACAGTGCACAAAGCATCTAACAAGAGCAAAAACACAAGGAGTAACAGCAAAAATGGAAGGGAGACCCACGCCAATGGTGCCAGGTCTAACACCAATGGTCACTCAAACAAATTTGATGCTGCGGAGACCCACTCTCCAGCGAAGTCATGTCTTGGGTGGATTGGTTTGGGTGGTTGATCCAGGTCCTGCAGAGTTCCAGCTGCTCAGAGTTGTTAAGAGAAGTCTTGTTAGACACCAACTAGGTTCACAGGACGTCACCAACGCCACTTTGAGGTCAAGACTCATTTCAGGAGAGGCCAGCACCAGGGTCCAGTACAGTTACAGTTGCTACTAGTCATCTTTGGCACATCAGCAAAAAGGTCTATTGAAGCATCTTGTGTCACTTCAGACACACAGGAGGTGAGTCAACTGACCTTTGGAGTTTACTGCTTTGTTGTGGGTAGCAGTGTGAGCTGGTCCAGCCCTTCAAGACTCTTGACAGGTGTCAAACGGCAGGTCAGTTCTTCTTGTGTTCTTCCACAGGTCCAGAGAGTGTTCTGAAGAGGGTGACTTGGGGTGTCACATTTATGGTTGCCACCAGCTAGTTGGAGCAGGTAACTCATGGGCCCTTCATAACTGATGAGGTAAAGGTTCCCACGGACAACCCTACAAACTTTTGAAGCAGTTCCTGTTAGCCCTGCTGTAAACAATCCTATAGTGCACCTTACTCCTAAAATTCAGAATGGGATTTGATTTGATTTGATTTATCGATTTATAAAACGCGCGATTGCCCGAAGGCGTCTTGCTGCTATGACAGACCCTCGACTATCGAGAACGGTAGCTAGAGCTATGCAGAAAACAACCAGGTTTTGACTTCCTTTCTGAAGGATTCCAAGGATGGGCTGATTTTTATAGAAAGTGGCAGCTGATTCCAGGTACGTGCTGCATATAACAGAAAACTTCTTCCACCCCAGCTGGCTCGTCTAAACCTTGGGACCCTGATGAGTTTCAGTTGGCTGGATCTAAGAAGTCTGGGTGGTTCGTATTGTTTTAGATGTGACTTCAGAAATTGTTATCCTGTTCCATGGAGTGCCTTGTAGGCCAGCACAATGTTTTGACTTGCACCCTTTTCGCAATTGGCAGCCAATGCAGGGCTAATATTGCTAATCGGCTGAAACTTAGGTATGCCGAGTATCAGCCTGGCTGCTGCGTTCTGCAGGCGTTGCAGTTTGTATAAGATCTTTGTCCTAGCTCCAGCATATAAGCTGTTCCCGTAACCAGTCTTGACAAGGCTAAAGCTGTCACCACTGTCTTACGCGAGTCGTGTGGTAAGTGGGGCAGTATCTTCTTTATCATTTTTAAGATAAACCAAAATGTTGATGCCAGCTTGCTGGCTTGGGCGTCAAAGGAAAATTGGTGTCTAGAATAATGGCCAGATTCTTCACTTTTTCTGATGAATCCGGACAGCTGCCCAAATTATTGGGCCACCATGCGGGGGACCAGATGTTTGTGTCGCCTTCTAGTATCATTACTTCGCTCTTGTCCCCATTGAGCTTAAGACAATTCTTTTTCATACATTGGCTAACCTGTAGCATCCATAATTGAAATTTTTCTGCTGTCTCCTTCACATCCTTGCTGATGGACACTCCGATTTGCGTATCGTCAGCATAGGATATTGGGGTGAAGCCACAGTCCCCTATAATTTCTGCAAGAGGGGCCACATATAAGTTAAAAAGGGTGGGGCTCAGCGAGGACCCCTGCGGGACCCTGCATGGTGAGTTAAATGGTTTAGATTTAGCCCCTCCTAATTCCACCGAAAAGATTCTGTTATCTAAGTAGGAAGCGATGAGGGTACATACTGAGTCGTGAACTTTTGCTGCTCTCAAACGAGATAAGAGAATCTCGTGGCTGACCGTGTCGAAGGCCGCCGATAGGTCTAATAGCACCAAGGGGGCCTTCGCTCCATTGTCCAACACCTTCCTAAGTTCTTCCACTGCTGTGAGCAGAGCGGTCTCCGTTCCGTGTCCCTCGCGAAAACCGAACTGAGGATGTTCTAGCCAATTACCATCCATCAGGTAGCGGGATAACTGTTTGTTTAAAAGTTTCTCGAAAAATTTTGCGGCAAAAGGAATCCTAGCTATTGGTCTGTAATTGCTTGGTTCCTCGCAATCTAGATTTGGTTTTTTCAATAGAGGCACAATCGATATAATTTTCCAGTTATCCTGAAAGGTGTTAGTTCTTAGGATTTGAGCAAATAGTTTTTCTAGTACCTGGCTCAACTGTTCTGGGCAGAATTGCATTATTTTAGGTGGGCAAGGGTCTATTGGGCTGCCTGAATTAGTGTTGAGCACCTCTTTCTGAATTTGATCTGCTGTGGGAGGAATAAAATTGAACAATATACGTTGGGCTGATTGTTTCGCTAGATTTGTTGGGTGTGAGGTAGTCTGGGCAGTCGTATCTATGTGGTAGTTTTTAAAGGAGTCATAAACTGAAGATACTTTATTAACAAAGAATTCACCTAATGTGTTACAAAAGTCTGACGACATTTCTTCAGAGCTGTTGTTTTCAATTTTTGATAGTTTTTTTACAGTATCAAAGAGGGCTTTACTAGAGTTTTATGAGTCGTTAATTTTCTGAACGAAATATTTGCTTTTTTCCATTATTGTTAATTTTTTATAACTGGCTAGAACTGCTTTATATTCTTGTCTGAGCTGGATATCGTAGTTGGTTCTCCACTTTTTCTCTGATGTTGATGTTGATGTTGAGGTATTTGAAAAGCGCGCTGTCGCTCCAGGGAGCATCTTGGCGCTGCGATTTCATTACTAGTGAATTGGCAGGTTTTGACCGGTTTTGAAAACATTTTATATGATCAGGCAAGTGATTTGCACACTGATTCGGCTAATCCGTAGATCCATGTTTTTAGGGATTTTTTTAGAATCTGCTCTGATGTAATTGAGCGAAGATGGGCGGGGAGTGTGTTCCAGGCTTTCGCTCCTAAGACTGCCAATGATTTTCCTCCCTTGGTGGCGAGTCTGAACTTAGGGACAGTCATCAAATTGGCAGTAGCTGACCTGAGTTCTTTGGTGGGGTGGTATCTGTGAAATTTGTTGGACAGATATTTAGGACCACGCTTGTGAAAAACTCTAAAAGTGATCACAAGGATTTTAAACAATATGCGCTTCTGAATAGGAAGCCAGTGCAACGTGTCTAAGGCGGCCGATGCTGATGATTTTCTAGGCCACCTTAGAACCAGCCTAGCCGCCGAATTCTGTACCATCTGTAATTTATGCAGGGTGGCATCTGCTCTTCTACACGTCTGTTTTTGTGCTTTCAATGCTTCTCAGAACCATGGTTGTGAGGGAGTCTTTCTTTTGAAAGTCACTCTTTTTTGTGGGACTGTGAGTTGAACTGCGGCATCCAACCACTCATTAAATTGTTTGCAGGCTGTATTACTGTCTGCATCAAGAGTTGGGTATGATGAGCGGATTGTGCCAGCAAGAGCCTGGGGGTTGATTTTTGACCAGTCGGAATATGTAGTGTTCTTAAGAGTATCGGCGGGCCTCCCAGTATCTTCTTTAATTTCTAATAAGAAGGAGACCAGCTTGTGGTCTGACCATGGGACCAGGAGAGTGTCAATTTTGTTTAGGCACTGACATGAGGTGAAGATACTGTCTAAGGTATGGCCAGCACATTGAGTGTCTAGGTGTTCCTTTTGGTCCAAGTCAAAATTTGCCATTGCATCCTTAAATGAAGCTACCTTGGGATCAGTAGTTTTCTCCAAGTGCATTTTGAAATCTCCTAGAATTGTATAGTCAGGGCTTGTCACGCTCGATTCTAAGAACGGACTTAAAAGCTCAATTAAAGACGTTTTGGCACTAGGTGGTCTGTAGATTAGTAGGCCATTGACCGTATAGTTATTAGTAATCTTAATTTGGAAGGTCATGGTTTCACAGTCCGGGTTACTTCCTCTTTCTGAACTTTTAATCCTGAATTCCTCTTTTGCTATGATTGCTAAACCTCCTACGCGTTTCATTTTTCTGTCGGCTCTAAAAATTGAGAAACCCTCGGGGGTAGCAAGGGTCAGAACGGCATCCGATGCTTTGTCTGCCCAGGTTTCCGTAACAAACAGTAAGTCAATATTTTGTCTTTTGATTAGTTCTGCTGTGTGAATGCTGTGTTTAACCATGGACCTGACATTGATTAAGCCAGCTTTAATGGTGATATTTCTATAGTTTGGTATCTTGGGTCAGGTTTGGGGAATGTTAGGGTTCTTAACAGGTGAAAATGCAAAAGCGCATGAGCAGTATGGACATTGTTTACCTTCCTTATGTAGCTCGATCGGGGGACATGTGGCACTAGGTCTTAGTGATAGGAGCTCCTGGTTGGAGTAATTCTGTTGTCCTCTGTCAGGATGGTTTTGGGCAGGGGGTATGGCCCTAGGCCCGGGCCCGGCGCGGACGGGCGCAGACGGGCTTGCACGGTGGAGCATGTGAGGTCATTTTATGCTGTCCGGGAGGTGGGATCGTCCAGCCAAATGCAGCGTCACCCAGCACATTCCTAAGATGGCGGCAAAACTAGGAGTCAGTTTCCTCCCCCAGCGCCTGATCGGCTGCAGAGGGCGAGGCCACTAAATTCAATGGGTAAGGATGAGTAGGATGTGCAAAATAAGCAATGTGGGCGATCTTACAACAACAATTTAAAAATTATTAAAAATGATCTTTGCGCTGCTCCCGGCTTCTGCCTCAGGAGACAAGCGATCTGTCAATGAATGCGCTGCTAAGGAAGCAACTCAAGTACTGACCGGGAGTGGGGTCGTCCGGCCAAATGCAGCGTCACCCAGCACCTTCCTAAGATGGCGGCAAAACTAGTAGTCAGTTTCCCCTCCCAGCGCCTGATCGGCTGCAGAGGGCGAGGCCACTACATTCAATGGGTAAGGGTGAGTAGGATGTGCAAAATAAGCAATGTGGGCGATCTTACAACAACAATTTAAAAATTATTAAAAACGATCTTTGCGCTGCTCCCGGCTTCTGCCTCAGGAGACAAGCGATCTGTCAAATGGGGAAACCTTTTTCCCTTGTGCAGTCCCCTCCTCTGTGGTCACTCAAAACTAGTTATTTAGAGTTGCTCCCCCTCCCTCTGGTTTTGATTGACTGGGGAACAAATTTGCCTTTCCCATGTCTCACCTTACAGTTACTGGTGGAATAGTAGGCTCTTTACAAGACAATGAAGTTGCTGGGTTCACCCTAACTGGTTTTCTGGATATGGGAAAAAAGATTACTGTCTCACACCCAGTCCATTTTCCCTGATCTGTAGGCACTTTTCACACTTTATCTTGCACAAGTACTTGCTGGATAGATGCTGGAGGGTATATTAGCCATTCAGGAGTTTCAGGCAGGAAAAACAGAAGCTTTTTAAAATCCACTTTTTCTAAGGATGTTATTAAAAATCTGACTTTGCCATTACATTGGAGTTTTAATACATTTAAACAACTATTGCTGAAATATGTTTCAGTTTGTCTTGAGCTAGTAGGAATAATATTTTCATCTCTACTTTAGAGTTTTCATAGGACAGCCAAAGCCTTGCACAGTAAAAATGGCTTTGGGGGCTTTTTCACTGTTGAAACCATGTTAACATCAACTTTCTACATGGCCTACATTTAAATACCACACACTTCAAATTGTGGGGTGCAATGCATACATAGGGGTGATATAGTAATATTTTAAAGGATATTTTTCCCTGTCAAAAAGGCTTATTTTGGCAGGTTGGTCTGTGGGTTTTAATTGCAGCCGACAGGCTACTCTGGTAGACTTGAAGCCATGTATTGGTTTGCAATACTAGTCGATGCCAAAATAGGATTTATAGTCCACAGTTGAAATCTTACTTTCCATGCCACTGGTAAATTTCCACATTATATACTATGGCCTCATAGGAGAGTTAAATATACCAATTAGAGGTTAAGCAGTTTTACCACATTTTGGGTCAGAGCACAGGCAGAGAGGCCTGATTAGCAGTGTCCCAATTCACAAACTAAAAACATGAGCAGCATCAGCCCCACAACATGAGAGTAGGGGCAGGGGGGTCACGTCAAAAAGGGCACTTTTTCACAGTGTTCATGACCTTACACCACAGGGCTTAGACTAAAACAAAAATGTGTCCTGCCTTCCCACTGAAGAACCTTGTTTTTCCCCTGCAGGTATTAAAAGAAAAGGTGGCACTCTGCTCTAGGAAGCTTGGTATTCGCCTCCAGTTGCTCACTGCTCTGTGAGGCGCCTGGCCTTTACCTACAGGCATAAATAAAAGTGCCAAATATGGTCAGTCATAGCACCAAACCTCAGTTTTGGCCCAAAGGTTAACTCTTGCTGACAAACCACATTCGATTCGATTAGCTTTATTCGATTTCAATGTAAAATCATAAAAGCAACAGCAACACATATATATACATCAACACATCAAAGACATTTCATTTCGCAAGAAATTAACAAACATTTAAAAAAGTGATTAAATCAATAAAAGAATTAAAAATTCAGCTAATCACTGGACAACAAAAGAAATGAACAAAATAAAAAAATAGGGGGAAATGGGGCCATTCAGTACAGGACCACTTCTAGCCGTCCGGAAGTTACTCTGAGTGACTTAGCGGTGCGACAGGGCATATAAATATCTAGGGTAAATATCGCTTAAACTCCAAGTAGATATTGGACCATCGCCTATTTGCGGCTGCCAAGATTTGAGGTATGGGACGACATATTTGTTGCTGAATTTTATGAGAACCAAATCGCCCACAGTATTTTTTACAAGGGGTCCTAGCCAGCCCACCCTTCTATGCTTAGGATAGTGCCATCTATATTTGGGGGCAATGGTCTATTCTTAGTTAGCCAGAACACTACCTTGTTCCTTAGATCCTGCTGACTTTCATGTTTCCCCTTTGGGAGTTCTGGTATACCTGCGAGGACGGACACAATGGGAGCTGCCTCTGGTGGCAAATGAAGGTGATTAGTTTTACGTGGGATGGTGTTATGACTAGCCGCTATTCTATTTTGGGATGGCATTTCTTTATTTTGGCCAACCCTGAGGTAAGAACACTGTGGTATCGTGGCTGCTTTCGAGTTTTTTAAAGTGTTCAAGGGTGGGGCAGCTATTTGTTTGCAGATGGTTGTGTTTTGTATAATAGAAACAGGTGATTCTATGGGGGGTGGGCACTGTAGTGGTACTGGTCCTCCCAAGGTTTTTGTAGGTAGCAAGTTTGCCTTTATTGCTTCTTCAAGTCCCCTTAGTCTAGCCCCTAGGCTAGTTATTTTATCGAGCAATGGGGATATAATAGATTTCATGATATTTTCAAGCGCGGATGATAGGGTGTCCTGTACAAGTACATTCGGAATATTAGTGCTAGGGGTATTATGTACTGGTCGCTGTCGGCTTAATTTTTGTTTCTTGACCTGACTGCTTGTTTGGTTAACTTTATCTCTCTTCCTTTTGGCCGAAGGCACCTGGGTAGAGACGATGGGTAGGGAATTTGATGTTGGGTGAATTGTGTCCTGTAAGATCAGGGTCGGTTGGGAAGAACGACTGGGACCAGGACTAGTCATAGCTATAGGGGAGATTGGAACGGAAGTTAGCACATTTTCTATATTCACAGGGACATACGAGGCTTTACACATTAGATTGAGTTCTTCCAATAATGATGTAGGTGGAGCTATATCAGCAGTCTGTGAGGGAGAACCCATATTAAGTGAACTGTCCATGGCTGGAGATCGTTCTAATCTTTCCAATTCGCAATCAATGGGCGTTAGAGCACTCTTGAAGTAATAGTCCATTCTTCCCCTGAGCAAGTCACCCTCCAAGGAGTGTTTTCTACAGACCCCCTTACAAGACATAGTGTAACAGCTTGTAACAATCAGAACAAAGACAATGTCGGGAGTCAAGCCACAGTGACCCTTGGCAAGAACCTGTAGAATTACACAAATATAATCAGTTGGTAAGGTACCTTGAGTCAGTGTTCCTCATAGCACGTAATCAATTCAAGGGGGGATGACCTACACGGCCTCCTCTGGCCTATGATGGTCCCGCCCTTGTCCCGGGCTTCTCCCGGCACTACCCGCGTGCTACCCGCAGTGCGGAGGGCAGTCCTTCTTTTAAAGCGCCTTCGGGCGCACCCTGGTTGCTGGAGGCGGCGTCCTGCCGCTGAGGATGTTGGGGGATGTAGTCCCCTGTCCCGGCTGCCGCGCTGCGGTGTCCTGGCAGCTGCGGCGATGGCGGGGATGAAGGAGCACGAATGTCTGGGGCGCGAGTCCGTAGGTAAGGGGCAGCAGCTTTGGCCCCACAGCAAATGCACTAGAGCCCCCCGCTCCCCAGAGGGCAGTCCTTCGTTTAAAGCGCCTTCGGGCGCACCCTGGTTGCTGGAGGCGGCGTCCTGCCGCTGAGGATGTTGGGGGATATAGTCCCCTGTCCCGGCTGCCGCGCTGCGGTGTCCTGGCAGCTGCGGCGATGGCAGGGATGAAGGAGCACGAATGTCTGGGGCGCGAGTCTGTAGGTAAGGGGCAGCAGCTTTGGCCCCACAGCAAATGCACTAAGGCCCCCCGCTCCCCCGAGGGCAGTCCTTCTTTTAAAGCGCCTTCGGGCGCACCCTGGTTGCTGGTGGCGGCGTCCTGCCGCTGAGGATGTTGGGGGATGTAGTCCCCTGTCCCGGCTGCCGCGCTGCGGTGTCCTGGCAGCTGCGGCGATGGTGGGGATGAAGGAGCGCGAATGTCTGGGGCGTGAGTCTGTAGGTAAGGGGCAGCAGCTTTGGCCCCACAGCAAATGCACTAGAGCCCCCCCGACAAACCACATAAATCTCAGAACTTTCCAACGTTGCTGCAAATATGTGATTTTACACAGGTCCTGGAATAAAAGATTTGTATAGGACAACAAATCAAAATACTTAAACATAGATTCACAAAGGTAAACAGACACTTTTGTGCAATGTTTTACGACTCCGCAATCCGTATACTTATGTGTACATAGTTCTCTGCACCTGGAGTCTCCGCATTCAGAGCAGGGAACTCTGCACACATAAGTCTAGGGAGTGATGAGTCGTAAAACAAAGCACATAGTTAGTAAATTGGATTTTGTAGTACTTTTTATAGTACTACGAAAAGTACAACAAAGTGCAGTTTGTGAATCAGGCCCCTAAGTAGTACTAAATGCTAAGTTAGTTCTTAGTAATTATTGACATTCAGTACCAAATATTGTGTGAGTTGTATTTGCAATAATTTCTGGGTAGAGTCTGTCAGGGTAGAAACCTAATACAAAACAATGTCACGATAATACAGCCATCAGATATATCCTGCACTGACTGCTGTTAGTTCAGAGCCTGTTTTAGCTCTGGTGGTGATCTTTTTTAGAGCTCTCCTCCGCCATGACTCTCTCCTCACATTTCCTCACTACCACCTGGCAAAAGGGCCCATCATCTCTCCCACGTCCCTCTTTGACATACATTTGATGTGTTTTAAAGGGATCACTGAAATAATATCGAGGGACAAAATATCGACTTGCCAAAATATCGTGGACAAAATATCGACAGTCAAAATATCGAGTTTGTATCTACAAACAGGTAAGTACAAAAATATCGAGTACAAAATATCGTTAACAATAATATAGATGTAAAAAATATCGACTTTATTAAAAACAGTGTTAAATTAAATTAATATTACATTTTTATTACTAAAATATACTTAAAACTACTTAAATTAAATTATAATATTTAAATAATAAATGAAAATAATAAAAATAATGTTTTACAATCTTATTTGTTGACCCTGAACCCTAAAAATACCCCTTTACCCAAAAACCCAAAACTGACCCTGAACCCTAAAAATACCCCTTTACCCAAAAACCCAAAACTGACCCTGAACCCTAAAAATACCCCTTTACCCAAAAACTGAAAACTGACCCTGAACCCTAAAAATGCCCCTTTACCCAAAAACTTAAAACTGACCCTAAACCCTAAAAATACCCCTTTACCCAAGAACTGAAAACTAACCCTGAACCCTAAAAATAGCCCTTTACCCATGAACTGAAAACTGACCCTGAACCCTAAAAATACCCCTTTACCCATGAACTGAAAACTGACCCTGAACCCTAAAAATACCCCTTTACCCTAAAACTGAAAACTGACCCTGAACCCTAAAAATGCCCCTTTACCCAAAAACTGAAAACTGACCCTGAACCCCAAAAATACCCCTTTACCCTAAAACTGAAAACTGACCCTGAACCCTAAAAATGCTCCTTTACCCAAAATTTATCAATATTATTTAATTACCAATTAATTATTAATTAACAATAACAATAAAGTAAATATATTAGAACATTAGCTGTAATTATTTTAATAATTAATATTATTTTTTTCAAATTAATTACTTAAAAATAACACAAAATTATATATATTAAAAAGTTACACTAATTAATGTAATTAACTAATTACAATTAATTAATTAACAATTAATTACTAATACAAAATATGTTCAAAATTATATTAATTAATTAACTAATTAATATTAATTAATTATCAATTAATTATTAATTAAAAATATTAACAAACATATATTAATTAATTAATTATTATTAAATTACTTCCCACCCTATTCCCCTATAAACCCACAACCCGCTACAGAATTACATTACGCAATTATTATAAAAACAAAATTCATTTAATAAAATATTTTATAACATTAATACACACTATTCACACATAGTATTACATAAAAATACACTATAAAATATTATATATTATTAAAAATTCGATATTTTTGCTATCTATATTTTATACAGTCGATATTACTTCACTTACCTGAAAAACGATATTTTTGTAGTCGATATTATGTCCAGTCGATATTTTGTCCAGTCTATATTTAAAACTCGATATTATGTCCAGTCGATATTTTGTCTGTACACCGTTTTAAAGCACTGGTAAAGGCTGGCTTTACTAATGCACTCAGTTATCCACTTTAAATACAGATCTGTTCTGTGCAGCAGGCATAGTAACCCTTTGTGCTAATTTATGGCCAGTCAAAAATGCCACTAGACAAAACTTTGATCTCTCTCTAGCAGGAACATTAATCCAGTGACGACTGCCTCTGAAGAGGGGTGGTGGGGGATAAAAAGATGGAAAAAAAAACGTACCTGCTTTGCTTGCACGTCTGCGGCAAGCCTCTGCCTGTCGTCTTCCCGGCTGCTGCACCCAGGCTTCTGGACTCTGCCAGCCAATCATGACGCTGCAGGTGTAGTGCCTAGGGAGGCTGGGAATGTTCTCCACAAGGCTGTGCAACACGCCAACTACGCATGACTGTTTGGCCAGCCCTAGAGGGCTGGTCAAAGCGTCATGCATATGTCAGGAGGGAGTGCAAACCACTCGTGCTCTCTCTGTGGTGAACCAGCCTTGCCATGCCCGGAGTTGCAAAAGAAATTAAAATGATAATAACTTCTTGTTATTATCATTTTATTTTTATTTTTCACTGCTCAATGAGCAGTGGGGGGATGCTATTCCACGTTAGAGGAGGAGTTGCCACTGCATTAATCACAAGAGTTATCTTGATATTATTATTTAAGAGATGGTGCTTGAGAAATATCAAACACTTGTAATTACTCTAGGCCACATCTTGTCCGTACGTTTTGCTCACTGGGCCAATTCTGATATGCATGCGCAAATCTGATTTGCTCTGAAACAGACAGTCCAGCTACAGCTGTTAAGCCACATGCAATTTGTATGAAGACACAAAACCGACATGATTTGACCTTGTTTATAATACCAAATGAGGTGCAACCTTGAGCAGTAACGTAAAGCAGGCTACTGGGCCCACATCTGTGAAAAATTGCTCAGATTAATTTTGCTGCCTTTGCAAAAGTCAATGGCAGTCTGTGGGGCATATTCTTAAGGGCCTATTACCGAGTTAGCGGCACTTTATTGCTGCCAAAGTGGTGATACATTTATTGTCCTATTCACAAGCTGGTGCTAAAAGCCGATATCACCAGTTTTCCTGCGATTGCAGCTGCAAAAAGCATCGCTACAGATGACACCGGCAACTAACGCTAATGATATGCAGAGTAGGCGTTCCTGTTCTCAACGACCAGCCAGTTCGGTGATAAGATCCCAAAACATGCTACAAGGCACGTTAGCAGGGATTTAACACCTGCTCTAACCTGGTGTTAAGTCGAACGACATCATGCACCATAAAAGGGAGCCCAGCCCAGAGACTCACTAGAAGGACACAGATGCCATGAAGCTACTGATCATGCAGCTCGGAGACCCAAGAGGGCCACAACACTGACATCCACCAACCCCAGGCCTGCCACCCCACCTCGCACCCCTTGCACCTCCCCGGATTACTACAGAGGCAGCGCAGACAAAGACAGGGGACCTTCAGAAAACTCACCAGTCTCACAGACTTTACACCAGAGGATGTCATTGCTCACTACAGGCTCAAAAGGACAACCATCCTCTGCATCCTCACCCACATTTCCCACAGGCTGACGGTAACAACACAGTGGACAACCAACATCCCGCCGCTGCCTGGAACCCATTTCACTCCGCATTCACCACATGCTCTGGTGAGTGGTCCAGAAATGACAAGAATATAATACTGTAGCCAAGAACTTAAACACCTTAACAAACCTTTTTCTGAACAACTAGCTTTCCAGGGCAATACAGTTGCTAGTAACATGAACGAAAAACCGTGGCATAATGAACTAACATCCCTTAGCACACCCCAAGCTCCATTTAATCTGGCTCACACAAGAACCTCCGAATCACAAAAATCACTAAACGGGATGTATTTTAATCCACACTCCATCACAAAGAATACTATGGAGATATGGAGCTTTATGGACATGGAGATACCAGACATCTGCTTCATAACAGAATCCTGGTTACTAGGACACTCCTCCACAGATGTGGTAGTCGCCTTCCCAACCCAATATAAAATAACCAGGGTGGATAGGAAGGGCAAAAGAGGAGGAGACCTGGTAATCGCCACAACTCCCGGTATGACCAACCCCACCTTAGAATCTACCAGTACAGATCAACTAGAAATATGTATTTTTAGAATAGATAGTCTTTCTCAGGTCACCTGGAGAGGATTCCTGGAATATAGATCACCTGGCCCGAAAAATGATTTCACATATAAGCTGTTAGAGAATATTGCTCCACATGTGCTAGCCTTTAATTTTTTTCTCCTAATAGGAGACTTTAATAATCATGCATAGATTTTATCTGACCCAGATACCAATCAGTTCATCACTAATATGAGCTCCCTCTGGCTTGTACAATTGGCGGATAGCCCCACCCACTCTGCAGGAAATATACTGGACCTTATATTTACAAACTCCCCGGGTATTACGGTGGGACCTCCCCTTCTACTATTATGGTCAGACCATGATTTACTGAAATTGACCGTCCCAGACCATAAAAGTAAAAGTGAGTTAAATAACAAATCTAAATGGTGAAGGTCATTGCGGAAAGTCACTCCCGTCTTCTTTTCAGCCCACTTTAACCTTCCACCTAAATGCCAAGCAGATACCATTGATTCAGTAGCAATTTCCCTTGAGGGAGCCATAACATCTGCACTAAAAATTGCCCTGCACTAAAGTTACATTTAAACCCACAACCGCACCTTGGTTCACGGAACAACTGAAGGAAATAAAGCTCTCCTGTATGAAGGCGGAACCGAAATGGAGCAAAAACAAAAGCCAGTCTGACCGTGAAAAATATAGAAGTATTCACCGTAGTTATTTGGAGAACATCAAACAAACAAAAAAATTGTTTATCTTAAACCAGATAGAAAAAACAGGAAATTCTAACAAGGAGCTTCACAGCATCTTAAAAGAGATCACTTCGGCTCCAGCACAGTCATCTATTCCCACCTCAAAGAACTGGATGAATTCCCTTTCTAAATATTTTGATGACAAAATTAACCTAATCCATAGCTCCTTTCCACCTCAAGAAAACATTAATATCTCACAAAGTTATCTTTCCATTTCCACTGGTTCCCCTCCCATTTTGGAAGAATTCTCTCTTTGTAATTTGAAAGATGTGATTAGAGATATGGAAAAAATGTAATCTAACTCTTGTGAGGATCCCATACCACCATGTTTCCTCTCAACCATTGCACCTGTATTTTTGGATTACCTCACCGACCTATTTAATAGCTCACTGTCACAAGCAGTTGTCCCTAAGATATGGAAGGCCGCCAGAGTTAGGTTCATCGTAAAAAAATTCATTGCTGACCCTGATATCTCAATAAACTATCGCCCTATCTCGCTTCTCCCATAATTTGGGAAGATGCTTGAGTTATTGGTCAATAGACAGCTTGTCCCTCATCTGGAAAGCCATGGTCTACTTGACTCATCTCAGTCCAGTTGTAGCACCTCACACAGTACTGAAACAGCACTGGTTGAAGTTACAGACAACATCAGGCTAGCATTGGACAGAGAACAATAATCTATTCTCGTCCTGCTAGACCTATCTGCTGCCTTCGACACCATCTCCCACAGCATTTTAGATCTGAGACTCTGGGAGATTGGTGTCCGAGGGAAAGCCCTTAAATGGCTGAGGAGCTACCTAACTGATTGAGTCACAGCTGTCCAGATCGATGACATTGTTTCCAGAAATAGGCCAGTAAGGATGGGAGTGCCACAAGGCTCTATTTAGAGCCCAATGCTTTTTAATCTTTACGTAACTCCACTGGCCAAGGTGATCAGATCCTATGGCTGTGATGTAGTGTCATATGCAGATGATACTCAGGTTCGATCACTCTATGGCCCAGATACAACTGACACAAAATCATGTTTTAAAAACTGCATGACCCATATCGACAGGTGGATGAATCGAAATCATCTACAATTAAATGGAGGAAAAACTGAAATAGTCCTCTTTGTCAAAGCTTATGAACACAGGTCAAATGACTGGTGGCCTCCGTTTCAAACCCTTGGACCTTGCCCAGCACCAAAACAATCATTTTGGAACTTAGGCATCCAAATAGACAATCAACTGTCTATGAAATATCAGGTTAACCACGTAAATGGCTCCCTGTTTCAGCATTATGCGAAACCTACGCAAAGTTTTTAAATGGCTCCCGATGGAAGCCAAGAAGCCACTAGTCCAAGGCTTGATCATCAACCGTAAGGAATACGGAAATGCTTTGCTGTCTTCAATAAATGAAGATCTTCTCACCAGGCTCCAAGTTCTGGAGATCCAGCAACAAATTCCTTCTAACACCCATCAAAATTCGCCCCACTAGAACTGTGAGGATATCATTTTCTTTCCTCGCACCCGCCCTCTGGAATAAATTGCCTTTACAATTACGCGTTATCTCAGATCATAACTGTTTTCGTAAGGAACTAAAAACCTGGTTGTTCGATTCCTAATTGGCTTCTGTCTAAACCAAACTCCTGAGCCTCCACAAAGCTCCATGGGACTTTCGTGTGATATGTGCGCTAAATAAATATCCTTGATTTGATTTGATTTGAAAGCTCCTGGCTGTGCTGCACCTGTTGGCCTCTGGGACCTTCCAACCAACAACTGCCAGAGTTAGAGGAGTCTCACAGCCAGCGCTATCCAAGTTCCCCACACCTGTCTTGGATGCCATCATCAGCTTGGTACACCATCCCCTTTACTTCCCACACCCTGCACAGGAACAGCTGGAGACCAAGCAAGGAAACTACATCATAGCAGGTTTCCTCCACATGTCGGGGGCAATCGACTGCACAGATGTACTCCTTCTGCCCCCTACCTCCACTGCTGCCCCTGCACACAATTACCTCAACAGGAAGCACACGCATTCCATCAATGTGCAGGCAATAGTTGACAACTGGGGACTCTTCACCAATGTAGTTGCCAACTACTCAGACAGTGTGCATGATTCCTTCATCTTCCAACAGTCCACCATCACCCAGCGCTTTGAGGCCGGCATCTATGCAAATACAATGCTCGTCGGTAAGTACCAACTAAACACACCACACACCTCAACTCCTCCAACATACAACTCACAACTCTGGGAATGCACATGTTACAAAATCACATTAACATGACAAATAACATGCCCACATACCAGACACGACAACACAACTGCCTGTGGTAACCTGGACTAGCCATGTACACAAGCCATCAACCGCATGGCACCTCAGCCACACAATAGCGGAATGTGGGGAGAGCTGGGAACCAGGCATGTGAGAAGGAGGTAAGTGACCCATGAATAAGAATGTACACAATGCCAAGTGTGGCGTGGATGTGCTGAACAGACTTGAATATTCAGACCATAGACATTTCCGTGTTGACATACACTGCTGGTGTCTGGAGTGTAGTGGACAGTGGACACAACCATATTACCGCAGCCAGTGGTGAAGATTGTGGAAATGTAGCTTGTTATGTCCCCCCCCTGCAAGCGTGAGCGGAGTGGGCTGACCCAGTGTACGCCAGGCCAGCGCAGGGGTGTGAATGATTATCCCAAGGCTCTGGGCATGATTCAGTACTGAAAATGTGCAAATGCGCGTGTCACAGTGTAGGCGTCCGTTGGGGAGTGTAAGTGGTCCCTGATGGGAATTAGACGCCCACATATGTAATCTAGTTCAGCTGCCATGAGGTCGAACACCACCCGTTCAGCCACCTCCTTCTGGAAGTCTAACACCTGGCCTTGGAATGCGATGTGTGCTTCAGTGAGATGCTGGGAGCCAGCTGTGGTGGTGGGTGCGTACTGCTGTGTGGTAGATTCAGGGGGTGGGGTCTTCCCGATGCAGCTGGGGTGCCCTGCTCCTGGAGGTGGGTTGACTAAGATGTCCATGAGTTGTTGTAGGGTGTCAGTGTCGAAGGTGTGGAGGTCCTCTTCATCATCACTGATGAGTTGTCTGGTCTGCTCTGCAGGAGGTGTTGATTGTTCCTCTGCAACGTGAAGGGGAGATGAGTTTTAACATTGTGTTGACATGTATGTTGACACCTTGTTCAAGTTTACATACAGACTGCATGACAATATACATTGTGACTGTTTGGGAGGAGCTGACTATTTGATGCAGGACAGGGGACATTTGAACTACATCACGGATTTGAGATTGTACACGTACATTTTCATCTCACAGTTTCCTGCTATGCCAGATGTGATTGGTCAGTTTGTACACACAAGTGGAACCAGTTGTGTCCTCTGTTCTGTAGTGAAAGTTTTGAACTTTGTACCACATTTTCGTCAATGTTGATGTACTGTTATTGCTATGTGTGTGTGCTGCATTGTGGGAGAGTTGCCTCTGCAGCTGTGATTTTGCTACCCCTTATCCCTTTGAGGCAGTGTTCCTTGGACTACTGTGCTTCTACAGTGCTGAGATGTTGCAGACTTGGCTAATGTTGGCTCTTGTTTGTATTTTGGACTCTTGGGCATGGTTTATCTTCAGATCTGTTGTTGATGTCAGGGGTTGTTTGTGCACGTGGATGTGTCAGAGTGTGACCTGCTCCTTTCCGGATGTGTTCCACACTCAGCCACTTCAGTGTTGTGACGTGCACCATGTCATGATTATTGGACTGCAGCAATGCAATTTGTCATGCAGTGTCACTTGCATTGTCAGTGTGGCTCACAGACATGCAGCTTTGCTGGTTTTACAGGTGTGCACGGGTTGGTTGTGGAACTGGTGCTGTGTGGGGAGGGACCTCTTTGAGCCCATAGTGGTACGGGGTTCTAGTTGCTGGTTGTATGTGTGCTGCAGTGTGCCAAGAGGATCAGGGACATGATCCAGAGTCATTGTGGGCGTGCAGTGTGTTCTACTCACTTGTGCATGTGTGCCATTTTGCTCATCTCCCCCCGTCCCCCCAGTCCCTGGTCCGCACTCAACCTCTTGATGTTGTGTCAGGTCATGTTGAGCAGTGCCCGGATCACCAACTCCTCGCACCATATCCCGACTGATGACTATGGCAACCATTTTCTCCATGTCATCCAGCTCCTGGTGTGCCGCTGGAACCCCTCCTCTAATCTGCGTTGCTGCTTTCATATTAGCATAGAGTTTCTTCTTGGTTTTGCCCTTCACATCATTCCATTGCTCTTGACCGCTTCCATTGTCCTCCTCAACACCGCAACTGAATACACATGGTCCGAGATGGTCTGCCATATTTGTGTCTTTGTTTCCAATGATACGTTGGAGGTGACGAACAGTTGTTGGTAGTGGTCTATCACCTACTTAATGATGATCCTGTTTTCATGTGGACTGACCTGCGTCTTCCTCTTTCTCTTCTCCTTAGCGTTCCCCGGCCCCGAGGTTCCTTGCTGGTCGTCTATGGGGCTTGTGGGGTTCGCATTGTCCTCTGAAATCAGTCCGAGTGCATCCATGGTGCTACGCTTTTCTTTTTCTTCTGTTTTTATAGTGCATTTTCCCGCATGACTCGTGGGAATTGCAGACCTGTCGTTGGTTACTGCTAATTTTTGTATCGCGATTTGGGACATGGGCACTTTTTTCGCGTTTGTGTTCCGCATTTTTTAGGCATCGTGTTCATTTTAACATGGTCATTTGACACGTTATTGGGAGACTATCACATGGTACCACCGTGTTGAGAATGCGACGTAAACAAGGTGGTATTTTCCAGTGCAAAGTTGCGTTAAGCTAATTTTGCAATAATTATCACACGTTCTTGAGAATATCCCCCTATGTGTAGAGTGCAGAGGTTTCCGCTTGCAATGGATGCAAGAGTATAGTGACTTTCGCAATAATTTATGGTTTGTATTTCTTTATTTTCGTCTTCAAAATGGTTCTCCAGAAGATGTAATTTACAAAAAACTGTTTTTCTGCGCAAAGCACACGTGCACAGAAAAACTCCACAAGACATTCACATATATTTTCCAGAACATTAACACACTTCAAACATGCAAATAGTTTAAATTACATGCCATAGACTCAATGTGGCTTTGCAAGAAAAAAATCCATGTACAAATGAGAAGCAAATCTTTTAAACGTTTGCCAAGTCTCGAAGGACAATCATTGGGAAATTCCCAAAATGTTTCCCATAAAATCAATGATGGATGAGGTTTACCATTTCTAGTTTGGCTTTCCATTTTAGGGCTGGGTCGAATCTCATCTGCATATGTTTAGTTCCTGTCTAAAGTGGCAGAGAGACAAAAAATAGACTCGAATGCAGATCAGATTTATTACCAGCAAGCGAAATATCATTAAAATGTGATCCATCTTTTTTGTTAAACTCATTCAGGAGCCCTAAGAGGGCTGGGTGGGTGCAGCGCCACAGGTCTCAAGCTGCACCTCACCACCGAGGCCCAACAACACATCTTTTATTTATTGTGCTCCTGAAGAGAAAGGAAATGGTTTAGGAGGCCTAAATAGACTGATTTGTTTAGGATTTGCTGAGACTGATTTGCATTTGGTTGGTTCTTGTCTGTAATGGCACAGCTTAGAATAGAATATACTAAAAACAATCACCCGTGGTACGGATTAATAAAATAATGTTGAGAATGTTTTAAGCTTTATCATTTTAGACCTTTTGTAAAGGGTCACCATTTTATTACCAGTATTGCTAGAAGATCGGGTGACCTTCACATGTGTTTTTGCTATAAGCCCATTGGGCCACTGCTTAATTTGAGCCAGTGGTTTCCGGTGCTGGGCACCAGCACTTAATTGTCAGTACCTGTGCTTGTGACAGACTTCCACAAGGTGGTGCTGTCTGACTCATTCAGAGATGACCACAACACCAGCTGATTATTAATGCAAGATACTTTGAAATTGACTATTACCTGCTGGCCAAGCCAATCTTATATCTTCGGGTGCCTGAAATAGTCCGAATTGCCACACTTGTAGGAGTGTGATGGCCAGTAGTTGTGTTTTTACTACCATTGCAGCATGGCCGTGGAAATGCTTGGTGCAAGCTGCAGTGTCCTCCTCACAAAAGTCCTGGCCCTTTTTTTTTTTTACAAATTAAGCACTGACTGCGCCATCTTACCAGCTACACTTCCTCATAAATTGTGATTTTGGAATGAATTTCAGCTGCTGCAGTAAAAACTTGGACTCATCAGTGTGGGTTCAGAGGCAGGAGAGACTGGCAGCCAATCCCAGGCTCTCTGCCAGTCTCCCTAAGAGTTATGCTGCCCTGATGTATGTGCCACCTGTCATAGGCTTTCCTGCTGACTGAAGCCCAGCACGGTCATATTTCAGTGATGGTGAAGGGCTCACATTGATGAAGAGCAGCATGGACTCCTTCCAGTAAAGTTTCAATCACTCTGCCATCTCTGTCTGAGCACCTGATATGGCTGGAATAAGTTTCAGACGTGAATCCAATAGTGAAGTGTCTCTTAATGTTCCTTCATTGCCATTCCTTATTTTCTTTTATCTCATGTGTGGCAGCAACACGATCTCCTTTATTCTCTGGAAATGGAAGGATGGAGGTCAAGAGCACGTGCGCCTTTTCTGTACCACATTCAGTTCCAAAACTGTCAGTATGCACTGTGAACTATGGTGTGGTTGAAACCAGCATAATTTGCATTCATTTATTTGTGCATTTTTTGAAAAATTATGCATAATTATGTGAAAAGCAGCTTCATCATTTAGCACTATATGTGAGCACAAAATTCATCTAAGTCACTTTGTGATGAAAGGGCGGATTTTGCGCTGAATAAATAGCACAAAAAACACAATTGCCTTGAACAACAGCCGCTAGCACCCTGGTGGTTCCTGTTGTCCCTGCTTTCTAATTTTGCATGTACTGCAAAGTTATCACGTGATGTGGCATAATGGCATAATTTCACAGTTCCACTTAACACCATGACTCAGTATTCCCAGAAATTACTCAAATTAATGTGCAATAATTAACATTTCGCCGCAGACTACTATTACCTAAATGATTAGACCTATGCGTTTACCTCCTGTTCTGGAAATGTAGTGGTCTACATTGTTTCTGCGGGCATTGTGTTTTAAGTACAAGCATTGATGTACACTTACAAGAGTGTTGAGAAAGATTGCAGACCCATTGGGAGCTCTGTAAGGGGGCGAACTTGGCTCAGCATCATAGTCAGTGTAAGTCCTGAATTTGCAGCAATAACGGTTGAAAAAGACATATCTTTGTCCTTTATATATTCAGCCTGAGGACCTGGTTATAAGTTTGGTGGTCCATCAGAACTCTGAACCTCTGGTGGGGGTGCGGTGGCGGTCGGGGACTGCCACACCAGTAATCCGAGCGCTGTATTACAACTACAGCAGTCAGACTACCAGGGGACTGCCGCAACCGCCAGGGAACCACATTCCCTGGTGGCGGTGCGGCAGTCAGAGGCACGCAATATGCCTGCAGTGCCACTTTGGTACCGCCAAGCATATTACAAGTTTTCTCTCTCCACCAGGATTTCTTGGTGGTGTTCACACCATGAAATTCTGGTGGCGAGGAAACAAAGGGGGCTGCCGCTTGGCCTTGGGTGCATGCAGGTGGTGCACATGGTGTGCCTCCCTGTGTGCGTGCATCCCTTTGCTGCATGGCATGGACTTAACATGGCCACTTTCCTGCACCAAAACAATCCTGAGAGGCATTTCCCTCTTTCAACGTGTGCTGCGGAATGCAACATACGTAGGGAGAGGAAAAATCATGGAGAAATAAATAAGTTTCTCATTGTTTCACCAGACCTGGGGAGGTGTAGCATTTTGACGCATTCCAGGTTCTACCACTAATAGTAAATCTGGGAATACACCAAAAGGCATGGGTGAATACATGGAAACACCCACACCCCACTCATGAAATGCCTCCCAGGGGCAAAGTAATGCAAGGCAGCTATTTGTGGTGCGTGTGTTACTCGTGGTTTATCACAAGGCAGCCTTCCATGGCTCTTTAAATTTCACTTCTTCCTTGCATCGCCCTTGCATCACCTTGCATGGGGCAAGGGTGAGGCAAAGCCTTGATAAATATGTGCCCATTTATTCTGCACTATTTCCCAACCGGCAGACTAGACCAATGGCCTAACGCAAAATGATAGGGCCCCTCTGAGAAATGCGATAAAGGGCCCTGAGCCTCTCATATCACACTGAAAATCATAGGTCTTGGGCTCAATGGGGGCCCCCTGAACAGTTTGGACCCTTATAGTGTTTGGAGGCCCCCTGACCCATGGAAGGTGCAGGTAGGTTTGCCTTGCCCCTGGATGAAGACCGTTAAAAACCACCGCCCGCTGTGAAATTACCCAGGCCAACAGTTTTCCAGACAGTCGAAGTGTCGACCAGGCAGAAAAGCTGTTAACATGGTGGCAATGTCTGGGAGACACCTCTATCTATATTAGCATTACAGTGGGGACATGCCTTGCCGCCGCAGAAAGGCAGGCAGTTTTCGCCATTGGGGCCCGTAGCGGACCCCCAGGGATACTGGGGGGTGGGGGTGCACATTGCACATGGGGGGTACCTATGGTACCCCCTGCAGTTCCATGAACAACCTGGCAGGCACCGCATAGAAGTGCACAACATGCCTTCTTGGCATTGCAGCGGACGGTGCTGAGAACACCGCCCGCCGCAATGCCAAGAATGCAAGATGTACTCTCCAGTGTGGTGGGCGCATCTTAATGTCACCAACTGGACCCCAGCACCAATGGTAGGCGGTCCCATTCCACGGAAGGATGGCGGGTGGACAAAGTCCGCCCGCCATCTTATGACCCCATTAGTTCAGTTGTCTGTTCAACACAGTTACTTGCCTACCTTTTTACGAGTCCTGTAGCACTAGCTATATTTGGAGTCTGTTTCTAATTTACCCCAATATTTTCATGTATTGGCATATTGACATGAGTAAATTGTGAGACATTTTCTTTGGGTCCTGAGACAGTTGGTAGTCCCAGGTCGGTATACATGGTGGATACTGATATTTGCCACCTGTGTTTCTACCCTTAAGCCCATTTCATTTCATTTGGATGGCAGAGTATTTTATTTTGAAAAGTTATCTCTGAAGTGACAGTATTGAGTGATCGTGGCTCACTCTAGGATGTTATAGTGATTGCAACTCAATTGTCCCACAACATTTTAGTGGAACGTTTGCCACGCTTGTGGCACACATGGAGAAAGAAGCACAAAAGTGCAGCAGTAGGAACACAAAGTACTCACCTGGCAATGTAAGCAAGACAAACATTTTAAATGCAAAACCCCAAGTGCGAAACAATGTTATGTTATGTTAACCTCCATTTATAATGCGCACGGCTCCTCGGAAGTGTCCCGGCGTTAAGGGAAATTAAAAATAAAATATTGTAGTACTGAATATCAACAACTACAATCTTGTATTAGAAACGAGGACAGAATATCAAGAGACAAAACATTGAAAGATAGCTGCATATAGAGAGGTATAGATTTACTATTACTAACTCCACATCTATATATCTGGAAGATATATGCTTTATGTAGGTACATACATGTGGAGGTAGGTACAGAAAATTTTGACTTGAGTTAATATATTTTTTATATTTATTTCTAGTTATTGTGCTGGCTTATACTTACACATCGTTATTCAGAGTGCACAACATTTAGAATACTTTCATTTTGAGTATTTTTTTATTGTATTTCTATTTGGTGAATGGAATATATTTTTTAAGTGATTGTATAAAATTGAAATAAAATAAGCATTATACATCGATATGCAATGGAGTTCCTCATGGACAAGGTCATAACTACCCATCTGCGCCATCACTTCTTTTTGCAAACCACATGCTACACTCTATGGGCCCGATTCACAGAACTAACTTAAGACAAAATCCTAAACTTACTACTTTTGGTATTCACAGAAGTTAGTATTTTGTCTTAAGTTTGTCTTAAGGGAGGAGGAGCCAAGACGGCGGCCAAAATGGCCGCATAGAAGCCCGGCTCCGTAGCTCGCCCTCACCTCCAACACTATCCTGACTGCGATCCTGCACCCCGGCCACGGTCCAGTGCAGCGGAACTGCGACGGAGCCCGACCGTGTGACTCCGGCCCTCGTACCGCCTCTGACGGACGAGCATTGCCGTCTGAAAGTTTCTGGCCTTTGCTCTGGTGTGAGCCGGGACCTTGGGTAACGCTGCAGCCGCTTGCAATGAGTAAACAACGGCCTCGATCGGCCATGATGGTCCGGCGGCCCGGGTAGTGAAACCGAAACTACTTCCTGCCGCAATTCCTGGATACCTCGCCGCAACGCGCCATTGACTTCTACGGCGCAAGTTCCCTGCCGGTACTGGCGACTTTGGGGAGGTAATCTGAAGGCAGAACAGTTTGCCAGGACCGGACTCTGGTCGTAACGCGGTAAGAGGCGTGTAGCATTGTGCCTCCATGGGGGCTTGTGTGAGACTCTTTTAAGCTCCTTTGAACACCGCGCATTGCTCGCTGAAGCCGGGCCGCCGCGGGGACGGATTTTCTTTGTTATGTGAGACCCGAGGTCCTTGGGCGCTAGCAGTGAGAAAATGGCGCTTACGGTGCAGGATGTTTGGCTGGCCCTCCGTGACTGGTGCATTGATTTACAAGGACTGCGAGCTACTGTGCACATCTCGCAGCTCACCATCTCTCCTGCCATGGAACAATTGGGCACAGCAGTGTGCACTGAGGAACGGGAGCCCGATTTCTCCCCGGTTGCTGCAGCTGAGGACTTCCAGGCGTGCAGGATACATGATGACGGGACCGGGGAGCATGATGACCGGGACTGCGACTTTGCTACTCTATTTGCTCTTCCTGCCGGCTGCTCTATTGCCTGATTGCCATCGCCTTGCCTTCTTGCGGAATATGGTTATGTCCCGGGAGAACGCTCCTGAGTCATTATTCTGGTCTTTGCTGCGAACCTGGGTGGTCCCTCCTGGTGCTGTGGATTTGTTGCCATCGCCTGCGTACCCGTGTGGTAGATTGTTGACTTTTTCTCGTACTGGCCAGGGCTGACCATTGCCTGTCTATGACACTTCTTTGTGACCTTGGTGCCGAAGCGGAACATTGTTTGCACTGGAGACCTTGAGTGGTTGGGGTGACCGTACATTGGTGCCCACGTTTCTTTTAAGTGGGCTTATGCTTCTGGGGTTGGGGGTGTACAAGGGGCTGGTGCTATGGCCCTCCTCCGTTTTTCCCACTTTAGGGGTTCTTCTTGGGCCGACAGGCATGCCTATGGGGGGGGGGCGTGGCCTTCCGCTGGTATGCAGGGTGGGGGGTTGGGGATGGGATGTGTTTTATGTTACTCTGTGTTTCTATGGCCCTCTATCTTCTTCTTCTTCTTTCTTTCTTTCTTTTATATACCTTACTCTTCACTGGGGATTGGGGTTCAGCGCGGTTGGGGAGTTTTACACAATGTGTCATTTTTGCGACTTGGTCATGGATCTTGCCTCCTGAGGGTGGGACACTGTGTTCTGACAAGTGTTTGCTGTTCGCTACGCTTCCCGATTTGTGCTTCTTCCATGATGACTCTCAACTGCGGCGAGATGTGGTTCTGGTGATGTTTTGCATTGTGAACTGTTTTCTCCTGATTCCATGAGGCCGGAACCAATGTGTTGCTTTTCGATATCCTGATGCTGTTTATCCTTTAGACTTAATTTGAAAATTAGACCGCATTGCTTCTGTAATTGATCCTTACGGACTTGCCTTATTGATGTGTACTACATTTCTGAGCCTTCGGGCTGCCCGTTTGATTGTATGTGTAACCACTTATCAATAAAGGTCTTCCAAAAATTAAAAAAAAAAAGTTTGTCTTAAGACAGACTTAAGAGAAAATCCTAACTTAAGTTTGTCTTAAGTCTGTCTTCAGAGAAACTTAAGACAAAATCCTAACTTCTGTGAATACCAAAAGTAGTAAGTTTAGGATTTTGTCTTAAGTTAGTTCTGTGAATCGGCCCTTTCTATTCCCACACACTAGGAGCCAGGTTTCGTGGAGCTTCTCTGTCACTGATGCAGACAAGATGATGAGGGAGTGAGGCTAAAGCTTTACGCAGACCACTTTCAGATGAGAATAAGGTATCTGCAGCTAGTGCTTTGGAGATAGGAGGGATGGAACGGAGTGGGCAACTCACCTTCTCTATAATGCCAACACTGCAAAGCTGAGACATGTGCAGGTGCTGAACCATGGTGATGGAATAATTTTCAGTGTGGGGGTGCTGCCATCAATTTTACATCACTGAAGTCATAGGGATTGTTAAAAATTCAAGTGCCACACAAAGAACAAGTGTGGCAAATGTAGTCAATAGGAGAATGGTAAGGGCTGGTGGTACTTTTGGAGAAAGGTGTTGCAAATGTATTACTAAAGCACAGTATTGTAGTGCAGTATCATTACAGGCAACATATTTTCCATAGAAATGGGCACTACATTTTCTCAGACATAGGGCTTCATTAAGATGCCGGTCGGACTAGTGCCCCACTGACATCATAGCAGAATTGGAACCGAATGACAAGTTGTCGGAGGTCCCACCCTCCAAATTATGATGGGACAGTTGTGTAGACAGTCAAAATCATAACTTGTTCCAAGCGGCTTGTGCTGATGCCCGAAAAGGCCACAAGATATCCATGTCCCATGTGTCAGGCACCATGTGGTGCCTGGCACATGGGGCATGTCTGTTTTGGGGCCCCTGGGACCATAGCGGATGCCACAGTGTTTAGGGTCCCCGCTAGTGGCCCCCGTAAGTCCTATTCCAGCGGTCTTTTCATTGCGGTTGTGCCGCTATGAAAAGGCAGTCGGAATGGGTCATCATAATCCCTACAGCGGTGCCTGAGCAGGCACCTTCCCTTTTGTGGTGTATTAATTTCCAAGTGGGAAGCGCCGATCATTCCCTCCGCTCCCTGACCACTGCGCATCATAATTTGGTGGTTGGACTGTGGCACCAAAAGTCGGACCAACCTCCACCGACAGGCAATCAGTGGCAATCCGTCTGACAGCATAATCGGGCCCCGAGAGGTTTAGTGATAAAAACCACACAAATGATAATGTGTGGAAATCGAGCTTAAAGAAATAAGTATGTCTAGATTTGCTATGACCCTATTAAAATATTTGTATACAGGACACTTCAGAATGGCATAAAAATGTGCCTCCATGTGTGCTTTCCAAATGCTTATATATTCCAAAATATTTGTACAGTTTATTTACCAGTATTTACATTGTATTGTGTGCTGGCAAAAAGTAACATCCTCCTACAGCCTTTCCTTTGAAACTTCCTGTATTATTGAAAGTTTGCCACATGAAAAAATGAAGAAACAATGACCACATCTGCTGGAGTGGTATCTGTATAATTATGAAGCCAGATACCAACATGGAAACTGGACCTTCCTTTTTTTAAATATTTTTATTAAGATTTTGTGTTACAGCACAGCAAAAATCCTATTTCATACATTTGTATACCTTCATTTCCATATTTCTCAGATTTTACCATTACAACGTAAACTATTTCCATTCCTTTACATGAGGATTAAACAGATAAAAAGGAAGGCATATAAGAAATTTAATTTAAAAAAAAAGAGGAAAAAAAGAAAAGAAAGCATCCCATCAAAGATAACAACCTGGTGTGTATTTTTAAAGTTTTCCTTCCACCTCTGAATGGGTTCCCAGATTCGCCTCCCAAGTAGTCTACCCTTTTTTCCTTTTCTTGCATGGATTCCCTTCTCTAAGTTAAATACTGCATGCAACCTAGCTAGCCCCTGGTGCAGTGTTGGGGTGCCCTATCTAACCATGCCTTCGCTATACACATGCGTAGGACAGCCATGGCCATGAAGGAAAATTGAGCGTGAGGCCCCTGGTCAGACTCTGCATTAATCCCGAGTACAATCCAAACTGGTGAGAGGGTGCTTTTTATCCCCAGCTACCTATCAATAAATGATTCAATGGCTCTGTGGAGTGTGTAGATCTGCGGACAAGTAGCAAATATATGAATTATATCCGCCTCAGAAGAATCACAACGGGGGCAACTAGTGCCTATGGTACCTCCCCACTGAGAAATCCTTGCAGGTTGTTAGACACCAATGAGTTTTCTTACCCAAGCTTCCACAGGAACAGAGATGCTTGTTCCCAACTCCCCCTCAAGGATGCCTCGGAGATCCAGTATTTATCTAGACTCCAAGTCACCCCCACGGGGGAAGGGGGAGTGGATAAAAAAATAAACTAAGAAGAGACTGGTCCTGGAACCTAGCTCTCTCTAGTCCTCTGTCTTCGTCGTCAGACCAGCAGACTTTTCTTATGAGAGAATCTAAACATTAAACACAAGAATTATTGACTGTTATTCCTTTCTAATCTGTTCTTAATTCTATCCTTTGAACTTCTCTTTCACCTACCCATAGTTCCAAGCACTGTGCTTCTCTCCTGCTTATTCTTAATTTGTTCTTTTCATTCTATCTTTTCTCTACTCAGTAATGCCTATTAAAGAATAACAAGAGACCTCTTTTAACTAGTTTCCTACCTTAACTATTGCTAAATATTTTCTGTCTGTGCCTTTCCCCTTACTTCCTCGAGTTGGTCTTTCTATCTTTTATTTAATTCTCCTTTTGTTTACTTCACTTTATTTTGGTGAATTTACATCCAAGCCGTACTAGTTCTACTATTAACTAAATGTTCTTCTTTCTTATATTACAGTGTCCAATGGATTCTAGCAGTACTACTGTAAGTAACTTCCGTATTCCTTTATTATATACAATGTCCCTTATAATCACAACTTATCCTAACCACAGTTTTCTGTGTCTTTTTTACTTAGATCTGTCTTCTCTTTGTCCTTCTGTATTTCTCTGGTAGTCTTGTCAAGGAATGAAGCCGAAACCAAGTCGCCGACGTGCTGAGGGAGGTACGCCGACTCTTAATCTCTTCAGTAAACGCCACCGCTAGCTCCGTAGATATGCGGAAGAATACTCTGGAACAGGACCTAACGCTACTCCCGACAAAAGCAGCAGACGAAACCGGACGAAAACCCGGCAAAAAACTAACTCAGACTCCGGTTCTTAAATCGGGTGCATACTCTTCAAAATCCACGGTGAAGTGCGCATTAGGCTTGGCGCTTCAGCTTGCCTCCGAGCACCTGCGGGGAAATACAATAGACCGCCGCTTCGATCTCGAAAGCGGCGGCCATCTTGGAATTCCATTTCCGGACGTACGTCGCCCAATCATTGGTTCTTGGCCTTGTTCTCCTGCTCTGGGGAGCACCTTTACAAAACAGAGTGGCCATAATGGACTGCGTGTGGTCCGGAGGTCTGACAGTACCCCCCAACAAGGGAGGTTCCCTCGGTCTTGGTTTGGTAGGAAATTTTTGATGAAAGGACTTCACCAATCTTGGGGCATGAACATCTGATTCCAGTTCCCAAGATTGTTCCTCAGGACCATAGCCCTTCCAATCCACCAAGTAGTACAGTTTTCTTTTAACCTTCTTGGAATCTAAGATTTCCTTGACTTCAAATTCAATTCCAGACTCTAAATAGGTAGGTTTCGGAGGAGAGGTTTTTCGTAGTTCAGGCGATGCCTTTTTTAATAGGGAGACATAAAAGACCGGATGAATCTTCAGCTTGGCAGGTAGTTTTAGCCGGTAAGTTACTTGGATAACCCTTTCCTCAATCAGATACGGCCCTATAAATCTAGGTTGGAATTTCCTGTTACCTTTTAGCCTAAGGTTCTTCGTGCTCAACCAGACCCTATCTCCTTTCTCTAGGGAAGGACCCTCACGTCTCTTTTTATCTGCGTAGGCCATATATTTCTTTTTAGCTTGCTCTAGATTAAATGTAGTTGTTTTGTGCACTTGTGTGAAGTGGAAACTAAATCTTTAACTGCAGGCACCAAGAGATCAGTTTGTCTTACTACAGAATTTGGATGCCTACCGTAAATAAAATGGAGAATAACCTGTGGAGGCATTTCGGGCGTTATTTTGTGCAAACTCTGCAGCCCATAAATAATCTGACCAATCTCCATCTTGTTTGAAGAGGAACATTCCTAAATACTGTTCTAGTTCTTGATTTACCCTCTGTCTGCCCGTCTGTCTCGGGGTGGTAGCTGGTTGATAATCTGGCTTTAATTCCCAACCCTTCCATAAAGGCCATCAGGTAGAAACATGTTGACTGTGTGAGTGTTGATGGGGTACTAATTCCCCTTACCCCCACGTTGGTTTTTAATACCTAGTGGTGTTCCATGGAAATATAAAGGTCAGTTTGGCATATCACATTGGTTTTTAATTATTATATTTCATGTTTCCATTCTTAGATAGAAGTGCCTCCCTGATTTCAGGTGTGTGAGAACATCCTGTCACTTTTTTGTGTATGCCCAGAAGTAGATTGTTATGAGGTGGAGCATTGGTTGATATACAGGAATACATTGAATGTCAGGTGGCTTAGTTATTTTAACATTGTTGTGACTGGAGGCCAGCTCACCCCTGAGGCCCCACAGCATCTGGTTCTCTACCATAGATAGTTTCTTCGGCTTTTGTGTTTGGATTTAAAATGTTATTATCCACAGCCCACTCCAGAATCCTGTAATATAAGACAGTGTGCACAATTATAGCTGGTATATTAGTCAAAGAGATCCAGCTAAACGTTAGACTACCAACTAGCTAGTCTTCTCAAAGGGAATGGTTATGTATGACCGAGGAACAAAAACAATTAAGAAATTGCTGGGTGAGGAGACTATCAAGAAAAAATTGACTTGAAAGCTTTTATAGCCCTCGAAAGTCAGAAGGAAGTTGTATTACTCAGACTTTGCTCGCACATTCAGAATCAAAAATTAAAACCACCAACAATCCAAAAATTCCAGTGGTAATTGGAACAGTGTATCACCAAATATAGCTGCACAGGCCGCTCATTAAATCAATTAATACATTTTAGGTAATTGCAGATAGAACTGAACGTTGCCACTGTCACAAAGGAATATCAAATAAAACCACTGCATTAATACAGTTACTCATCCAGACAACCATATATATTAAAAATTGCCAATCAAACACAGAAAAATCAGTTTCTCTATTGACTAACCTAGTGCTATATATATATATGTATATATATATATATATATATATATATATATATATATATATATATATATATATATATATATATATATATATATATATATTCTTGTCTCTTTATTATGTTCTATATCTGAACCTCTTTCAGGCAGGGTATTGCTTTGGCCCTTCCTTCTATTATAGGCAGAAGGTCTCCGTTTTGTGAATCTGCTTCCCCTGAACCTCTCGTTTCCCATTCTGTTAGTATTTCCGCTCAAGGTTCGGCCCGTGGTTTGCGTCTTTTGGTGATCTTGTCTTCCCGTACTAATGCTCGTTCCTCTCCCCCAGCCCAGATTGATACGTCTCTCTCCCAGTCCCGTATTGTCGGCCTCATGCTTGCTCCCTGTCTGAGGGCAATACGTTGCTTCATCACCCACAATGCTAGGTCGGCAAACCAATGCCCTATTCGTTTCACCGTCGGCCTCGGGAAGAGGCAGAGCAGGCAGTCCTCTGGGCAGCATCTCCTTGTACGAGCCAGTACTCCATTTATGGTCTCAACTATTGTTTTCCAATACCTCTTAAGCGCAGGGCAACTCCATATCATGTGTTCAAATTTGGCATCTCGTGTTGTGCACCTTGCGCATTTCTGATCCTCTTTCCCATACTTGATGTTTATTGTGTAGGGTTTGAGGTAGCTCATATGTATTGTATTAAATTGTATGAGTTTAAAGTTAGCATTCCTCAATACCTTTTTGGGTTCCCTAAAACGTTCTTCCATTCTGCCCCAGTCAGTGGCCTTCCGACCAGGTCCCCCATTTCTCCTGTAAGTGGGACAATGGCATTTCATTAAATTCCATTATCACTGCATTTATCCATTTCACTAAGTGTCTCGTACACCCCAGGGTCACTAGTGCTTGGAGGGCCGTGCATACAGTGGGCACACATGTGTCTCTACCCCATAATGATTCAGAAAAGGGGGTGGTGATGAACAGAGTGTCTGAATTAAGCAGACCACTCTTACCCAGTCCAAAGATCAGGGCTTGATCCATCACCGTTTTTTAGCTCACTGCACCATCCCAGCTCAGAACCTGGCTATATGCAAATTAGTCTGTCCCTGGCCCAGTGCATCATGGGAACAGGGCAGACCAAACTACCAAGCCAATTCTTATACTGGGAAGGAAACAAGCTACCGGGGACCGGTTTCTGTCATTTCAGCCGTCTTCGGCCCGGCTTGCTTGAATCCTGATGGTGCAATGAGCAAGGGACTCACATCTGAGTATACCCTTCCACGCTTATGGTGGACAAAAACAATTCAGAAAAGGGGGTGGTGATGAACAGAGTGTCTGAATTAAGCAGACCACGCTTACCCAGTCCAAAGATCAGGGCTTGATCCATCACCGTTTTTTAGCTCACTGCACCATCCCAGCTCAGAACCTGGCTATATGCAAATTAGTCTGTCCCTGGCCCAGTGCATCATGGGAACAGACGAAAACGGCTGAAATGCCAGAAAGCTTGTCTCCTTTCTGGTGAAGAATTGGCTTGGTAGTTTAGTCTGCCCTGTTCCCATGATGCACTGGGCCAGGGACAGACTGATTTGCATATAGCCAGGTTCTGAGCTGGGATGGTGCAGCGAGATAAATAACGGTGATGGATCAAGCCCTGATCTTTGGACTGGGTAAGAGTGGTCTGCTTAATTCAGACACTCTGTTCATCACCACCCCCTTTTCTGAATCGTTCTGGCCACTATAGGTGTGGCAGGGTATACTCAGACATGAGTCCCTTTCTCACTGCACCATCAGGATTCAAGCAAGCCGGGCCGAAGACGGCTGAAATGCCAGAAACCGGTCCCCGGTAGCTTGTCTCCTTTCTGGTGAAGAATTGGCTTGGTAGTTTAGTCGGCCCTGTTCCCATGATGCACTGGGCCAGGGACAGACTGATTTGCATATAGCCAGGTTCTGAGCTGGGATGGTGCAGTGAGATAAATAACGGTGATGGATCAAGCCCTGATCTTTGGACTGGGTAAGTGTGGTCTGCTTAATTCAGACACTCTGTTTATCACCACCCCCTTTTCTGAATCGTTTTGGCCACTATAGGTGTGGCAGGGTATACTCAGACATGAGTCCCTTTCTCACTGCACCATCAGGATTCAAGCAAGCCGGGCCGAAGACAGCTGAAATGCCAGAAACCGGTCCCCGGTAGCTTGTCTCCTTTCTGGTGAAGAATTGGCTTGGTAGTTTAGTCTGCCCTGTTCCCATGATGCACTGGGCCAGGGACAGACTGATTTGCATATAGCCAGGTTCTGAGCTGGGATGGTGCAGTGAGATAAATAACGGTGATGGATCAAGCCCTGATCTTTGGACTGGGTAAGAGTGGTCTGCTTAATTCAGACACTCTGTTCATCACCACCCCCTTTTCTGAATCGTTTTGGCCACTATAGGTGTGGCAGGGTATACTCAGACATGAGTCCCTTTCTCACTGCACCATCAGGATTCAAGCAAGCCGGGCCGAAGACGGCTGAAATGCCAAAAACCGGTCCCCGGTAGCTTGTCTCCTTTCTGGTGAAGAATTGGCTTGGTAGTTTATTCTGCCCTGTTCCCATGATGCACTGGGCCAGGGACAGACTGATTTGCATATAGCCAGGTTCTGAGCTGGGATGGTGCAGTGAGATAAATAAAGGTGATGGATCAAGCCCTGATCTTTGGACTGGGTAAGAGTGGTCTGCTCAATTCAGACACTCTGTTCCTCACCACCCCCTTTTCTGAATCGTTTTGGCCACTATAGGTGTGGCAGGGTATACTCAGACATGAGTCCCTTTCTCACTGCACCATCAGGATTCAAGCAAGCCGGGCCGAAGATGGCTGAAATGCCAGAAACCGTTCCCCGGTAGCTTGTCTCCTTTCTGGTGAAGAATTGGCTTGGTAGTTTAGTCTGCCCTGTTCCCATGATGCACTGGGCCAGGGACAGACTGATTTGCATATAGCCAGGTTCTGAGCTGGGATGGTGCAGTGAGATAAATAACAGTGATGGATCAAGCCCTGATCTTTGGACTGGGTAATAGTGGTCTGCTTAATTCATGACACTCTGTTCATCACCACCCCCTTTTCTGAATCGTTCTGGCCACTATAGGTGTGGCAGGGTATACTCAGACATGAGTCCCTTTCTCACTGCACCATCAGGATTCAAGCAAGCCGGGCCGAAGACGGCTGAAATGCCAGAAACCGGTCCCCGGTAGCTTGTCTCCTTTCTGGTGAAGAATTGGCTTGGTAGTTTAGTCGGCCCTGTTCCCATGATGCACTGGGCCAGGGACAGACTGATTTGCATATAGCCAGGTTCTGAGCTGGGATGGTGCAGTGAGATAAATAACGGTGATGGATCAAGCCCTGATCTTTGGACTGGGTAAGTGTGGTCTGCTTAATTCAGACACTCTGTTTATCACCACCCCCTTTTCTGAATCGTTTTGGCCACTATAGGTGTGGCAGGGTATACTCAGACATGAGTCCCTTTCTCACTGCACCATCAGGATTCAAGCAAGCCGGGCCGAAGACAGCTGAAATGCCAGAAACCGGTCCCCGGTAGCTTGTCTCCTTTCTGGTGAAGAATTGGCTTGGTAGTTTAGTCTGCCCTGTTCCCATGATGCACTGGGCCAGGGACAGACTGATTTGCATATAGCCAGGTTCTGAGCTGGGATGGTGCAGTGAGATAAATAACGGTGATGGATCAAGCCCTGATCTTTGGACTGGGTAAGAGTGGTCTGCTTAATTCAGACACTCTGTTCATCACCACCCCCTTTTCTGAATCGTTTTGGCCACTATAGGTGTGGCAGGGTATACTCAGACATGAGTCCCTTTCTCACTGCACCATCAGGATTCAAGCAAGCCGGGCCGAAGACGGCTGAAATGCCAAAAACCGGTCCCCGGTAGCTTGTCTCCTTTCTGGTGAAGAATTGGCTTGGTAGTTTATTCTGCCCTGTTCCCATGATGCACTGGGCCAGGGACAGACTGATTTGCATATAGCCAGGTTCTGAGCTGGGATGGTGCAGTGAGATAAATAAAGGTGATGGATCAAGCCCTGATCTTTGGACTGGGTAAGAGTGGTCTGCTCAATTCAGACACTCTGTTCCTCACCACCCCCTTTTCTGAATCGTTTTGGCCACTATAGGTGTGGCAGGGTATACTCAGACATGAGTCCCTTTCTCACTGCACCATCAGGATTCAAGCAAGCCGGGCCGAAGATGGCTGAAATGCCAGAAACCGTTCCCCGGTAGCTTGTCTCCTTTCTGGTGAAGAATTGGCTTGGTAGTTTAGTCTGCCCTGTTCCCATGATGCACTGGGCCAGGGACAGACTGATTTGCATATAGCCAGGTTCTGAGCTGGGATGGTGCAGTGAGATAAATAACAGTGATGGATCAAGCCCTGATCTTTGGACTGGGTAATAGTGGTCTGCTTAATTCATGACACTCTGTTCATCACCACCCCCTTTTCTGAATCGTTTTGGCCACTATAGGTGTGGCAGGGTATACTCAGACATGAGTCCCTTTCTCACTGCACCATCAGGATTCAAGCAAGCCGGGCCGAAGACGGCTGAAATGCCAGAAACCGGTCCCCGGTAGCTTGTCTCCTTTCTGGTGAAGAATTGGCTTGGTAGTTTAGTCTGCCCTGTTCACATGATGCACTGGGCCAGGGACAGACTGATTTGCATATAGCCAGGTTCTGAGCTGGGATGGTGCAGTGAGATAAATAACGGTGATGGATCAAGCCCTGATCTTTGGACTGGGTAAGAGTGGTCTGCTTAATTCAGACACTCTGTTCATCACCACCCCCTTTTCTGAATCGTTTTGGCCACTATAGGTGTGGCAGGGTATACTCAGACATGAGTCCCTTTCTCACTGCACCATCAGGATTCAAGCAAGCCGGGCCGAAGACGGCTGAAATGCCAGAAACTGGTCCCCGGTAGCTTGTCTCCTTTCTGGTGAAGAATTGGCTTGGTAGTTTAGTCTGCCCTGTTCCCATGATGCACTGGGCCAGGGACAGACTGATTTGCATATAGCCAGGATCTGAGCTGGGATGGTGCAGTGAGATAAATAACGGTGATGGATCAAGCCCTGATCTTTGGACTGGGTAAGAGTGGTCTGCTTAATTCAGACACTCTGTTCATCACCACCCCCTTTTCTGAATCGTTTTGGCCACTATAGGTGTGGCAGGGTATACTCAGACATGAGTCCCTTTCTCACTGCACCATCAGGATTCAAGCAAGCCGGGCCGAAGACGGCTGAAATGCCAGAAACCGGTCCCCAGTAGCTTGTCTCCTTTCTGGTGAAGAATTCGCTTGGTAGTTTAGTTTGCCCTGTTCCCATGATGCACTGGGCCAGGGACAGACTGATTTGCATATAGCCAGGTTCTGAGCTGGGATGGTGCAGTGAGATAAATAACGGTGATGGATCAAGCCCTGATCTTTGGACTGGGTAAGAGTGGTCTGCTTAATTCAGACACTCTGTTCATCACCACCCCCTTTTCTGAATCGTTATGGCCACTATAGGTGTGGCAGCGTGTACTCAGACATGAGTCCCTTTCTCACTGCACCATCAGGATTCAAGGAAGCCGGGCCGAAGACGGCTGAAATGCCAGAAACCGGTCCCCGGTAGCTTGTCTCCTTTCTGGTGAAGAATTGGCTTGGTAGTTTAGTCTGCCCTGTTCCCATGATGCACTGGGCCAGGGACAGACTGATTTGCATTTAGCCAGGTTCTGAGCTGGGATGGTGCAGTGAGATAAATAACGGTGATGGATCAAGCCCTGATCTTTGGACTGGGTAAGAGTGGTCTGCTTAATTCAGACACTCTGTTCATCACCACCCCCTTTTCCGAATCGTTTTGGCCACTATAGGTGTGGCAGGGTATACTCAGACATGAGTCCCTTTCTCACTGCACCATCAGGATTCAAGCAAGCCGGGCCGAAGACGGCTGAAATGCCAGAAACCGGTCCCCGGTAGCTTGCCTCCTTTCTGGTGAAGAATTGGCTTGGTAGTTTAGTCTGCCCTGTTCCCATGATGCACTGGGCCAGGGACAGACTGATTTGCATATAGCCAGGTTCTGAGCTGGGATGGTGCAGTGAGATAAATAACGGTGATGGATCAAGCCCTGATCTTTGGACTGGGTAAGAGTGGTCTGCTTAATTCAGACACTCTGTTCATCACCACCCCCTTTTCTGAATCGTTTTGGCCACTATAGGTGTGGCAGGGTATACTCAGACATGAGTCCCTTTCTCACTGCACCATCAGGATTCAAACAAGCCGGGCCGAAGACGGCTGAAATGCCAGAAACCGGTCCCCGATAGCTTGTCTCCTTTCTGGTGAAGAATTGGCTTGGTAGTTTAGTCTGCCCTGTTCCCATGATGCACTGGGCCAGGGACAGACTGATTTGCATATAGCCAGGTTCTGAGCTGGGATGGTGCAGTGAGATAAATAACGGTGATGGATCAAGCCCTGATCTTTGGACTGGGTAAGAGTGGTCTGCTTAATTCAGACACTCTGTTCATCACCACCCCCTTTTCTGAATCTCCCCCATAACGCCACCAGTGTCCCCCATACCTCATGATAACTTAAGAATTGGCCTGCCGCTAATTCATGACATTCTAGATATTCTGCTAATGGGAAAAATGTCCCATTCTGATAACAGTCCTGGACGGTGATTACCCCAGCCTCCTCCCACCTCTGTAATTGGTCCTGAGTAAGGGGGGCCTTTCCCCAACTGTGGAAGTCCCATTATGGGCAGATCAGGTGTGTAGAGAGGTATCCCCCCTCTCGTTCCGTACATCTATCCCAGCATGCCAATGACACCTTCAACAACACTCCCGCAGTTTGGATCTTGTGTTTGGGATTTAGCATCCTCACCAGTAATGTCCCCAGGAAGGACTGCTATAATAGTACCAGTGTGTCCAGCCCCCTCCATTCCAGCCATTGGGCCATCCACTGAAGCTGTGCTGCCAAATAATATGCTTCAAAATCCAGGGCACTCAGCCTCCCCCACTGTCAGCGGCCGCCTCGAGATTTTTGGGGAAACCCTATTCCTTCCTCCCGTCCCATACCAAATCTCTCAACAAGGCATCCATATCTTGGATCCACTTTGTAGGATTACCAAAGGGAGGTTGACAAAGTAATACAGGAGCCAGAGCAATACCAACATTTTGGAGAGTGCTATTCTGGCCATGGTCAGGAGTTTAAGTGATCTCCAGAAAGTTACATTTATCAGATTCTATGTTGTACTTACTTCAGGATGTCTGCAGTGGTTTGTGAACATGACATGCTGGAGGGCTTGTCAATCAGATTTTATGTTGTATTTACTTTAGGATGTCTGAATTCTCCTGCTGGATCGTCACAGTGGCAGTTCTGCCAACTCATAAGCTCCCACCATGGTGTCACACGACATCAGCTACTATAACACGTTTATCAATTGGGGCGCCTATATCAAAGAGTGGGAGATCTAGCTATGTTATGTTATGCAGAGCTGTTGAGCACTTGGGAGGGTATCCTGGAACTGAGCCAGTGTTAGTATAGTCAAACCTGGTCCTAGTTGGACTACTTGAAAAGTCAGGTCTTCAACTTCTTTCAGAACTCAAGAATTGAGAGGGAGGCTAGTATACAGAGTGGCAGGTTGTTACAAACTTTAGGAGAAATGTGACAGAAGGCTGGACCACAGTTTCTGATTTTCCGTATGAGTGGGATATGTCAAAGTAGGAGTCCGAATTAGCGGATGTGTCTGGAAGGTTTTAGAATGTTTGATTACTGAGATATGCTAGACCAGTGCAATGTAGTGCCTTGAAAGTGCTGGTGAGGAGTTTGAAATGTGTGTGGTTTGTGTATTGGGCTATTAGAATCCTTCTAGTGTGGTATACTATGAGTTGGAAACCCTCAGTGACCCATAGTCAAATAGTGAGCTGGAAACCCATTCTGAGTGTTTGCTTCTAGCTCATGTGAGGAAGCTTCACACGGCGGATGCTCATTGGGGGTTCTTAGAACTGGCAGTATCTGGCTGGCTGGTATGCTTCGAAGCCAGACAGAATCCACTGTCCTAGATAGGATGATATATTTGTCCAATAACTGTAGTTTGGCATAGTGCAGTCAGCCTATATTCAGTGTTAAAGTATAAAGTATTGGCCCAACACCCCCCTCGCAACACATTGCATACTCTACAAAAAACTCTACACTGTATGTATATAACACTGGTGTTTGTATAACACACAAAGCAACATACACCTTGTATATATACTTTACAGTTATATATAATTTTAGAACTCTCTCATTACAGCAGAAAGGCATGAACATATAAGCACTATTTATAGGTATTCATAAAACACGACATTCCCATTATCGCATACCCCAGAAAGTGGTCTAGAAATCACAGGTTTTGACTACGCCGCATGACCTGGCCCCTCTGTCACTCAAACGGCACCAGCTAACAATACACATTGACCCTGCTGGCATCCCTTTCCTTAGATTATCAGGACTACCTAAAACAGACGAAAACAATTACAAGGTTTCGTCCAGCGAGATTAGGTCTTCAGATACCCAGCTACACCTTCACAAGTGCAGGATCACTATCCCCCATAGGAAAAAGACTGTGACACTGCAAGCTGGTGTGAATGTCTGACAGAATATCGACAGGCAGAAAATCACCTATTTGATCGTCTTTCAGAGTCAGAGGTCAAGTGCATTTCATTTAGGTCGAGAAGATTTTGTAGGTTATTAGACCTGCAGGTCTAGTGCATTATTTATGATTTTTCGAGCCCTGCATATCAGCAATGTTTGTAAGGGAGCAAACCACTTGATGAGGACACTCAGAAATATCAAACCCTTCCTGACACAAAATGATTTCAAGCAGGTGGTACAAGCGCTTATCTAACCAAGCAGGTGGTATAAGAGCTTGTCTTTCCAAGGTTAGACTATGGCAGTGCAACTCTCTGTGGCCTTCCCAAATACGCCTTGGCTCCACTTAGGGCCTCTTTGAACTCCGCAGCAAGACTGAATACAGGCTCCAAACGAAATAAGCACATATCCCCAGTCCTTAAATCTCTCAACTGGCTACCCTCTGAAGCACAAATCGAGCTAAGGATTGCAATCCTGGTGCACAAAGCCCTTCACTACAATACTCCCACGTATCTGGCGCAAAAACTTGAACTATCTTGTGGGGAGAGGGCATCAAGAAGCGCCTCTATTCTCCTCCTGAAACCGATCATCCTTAGCAAAAAGAGAACTTGTCACCGAGCCTTCTCTGGTGCTGTCCCAAAAATTGGAACTTTCTTCCTCCAGATGTACGCAGACTCTTCTAAAAGTCAACTTTCAAACTGGAAGCCAAAAGATTCCTAATGAGCAAATTCTTATCATAAGGGGTGGAGGCATGGGGCGTGGCTTAGCACGCGAAGCAAATGGTCGCCTGCGGGTAGAGCTCCGCACCGAGTTCCCCTTCCCGACGCTGTTCTCCGGGACAGTTCTGCCCTGAGGCCGCCGAAAACCACCGGCGAGTGCCCCACCAGACCCGACGCGGCGCCTGCCCAACTTTGGCGCGGATCGGACACGCAAAACCGCACCGGGAGGTGCCGGCCGCCCGCGGCCGCGAAAGTTGCAGCCGGCCCGGGCGTGGACCCAGGAAACACCGGGGATCCAGCAGCTGCGGTAGGCCCAGAACCGAGGCCGACACCAAACACTAGCGGACCACGCGCCAAAGCACCGGAGGCCGCCCACCCCCCATGACGGTGAGGAACTGAGGCGAGATGACCTCACAAACCCGGCTGGACTTCCTAAACACGCATTAAGGCGGATCGGCGGGAGTGCCCTAATCGCCAGGCCTGGACGCGTCTCCCCTGCATCGGGAGCTACACTGGCCCTAAATCATAGCGGTGAGGAGTGGTGAACGGCTGGGTTTCGGACGCCTGGGGAGCTAGTGGGCAGTGGAGGCTGGGGCACGCAACACGACGCTCGCCGGCAGCCACGCGCGCCGCGACACACGGGGCCCCGGTCCATTGGCTCCGCAACACAACGCGGCCTGCGACCCACAGGCGCTACCCCAGGCGCACACCGAGGAAATAGCGACGGCTTGAGGGGACGGAGACCCGCACCACCTGCGATCAGAGCGAAGCTCAACACCGAGCGGCTGCCATACGAGCGGAACCAGCCGCTGCGCCAGCACAACATATAGCCCACTGGGATCCACACAGACCCTGAGCCCCTTGCCATAAACGGGCTCACGACTCAAAAGGGGCACATCGCGGAACCACGCCACACGCCCAGATACACCGCGCAGCACCGAGGTGCGAGGTGCCCAGCAGCTGTCTACCCTCCTAGGAGCGACCGAGTGCCACGCGACCACCACGCAAGCAGAGCCTAACGACATCAGCAGCCGGGCCCCAACCGGCAGCAGACGACCCTCACCCACCCTTACCCACCTACCCGCCATCGACCAGGCCAGACTGAACCGTGCCGAGACGAGGAGAGCGGACTCCCCGTAGGACGCCGATGTCTGGCGGGACCAGGGCGCGGACTGGCACTGGAGGCACGAGGCCTAAAGGCGACATGAACAAAACTAGCAAAACCACGGACCAGGACCAGACGGCAGCGAAGCTCGACGTCATGCTGGCAGCCATGGAGCGGCTAGAAGAATCAATTCAACTCACACGCACCTCCCTGGCCACTAAGATCGACAGTGTGGCCATAGACCTAACGCATCTCCGCGAAGACCACAAAAAACTTGCTGACCGCACCTCGATGCTGGAGGGAACCGTGAAGGAGCTCCAACCCCAAGCCAGCCGGTAGCATACCCAAATACAGGACTTACTGAACCGAGTGGAGTTCCTTGAAGACCGGGCCGAGGATGCAGAAGGCAGGGCGCGGAGGAACAACGTACGCTTGGTCGGCGTCCCGGAGAAATGGGAAGGGAGAACACCGGAGGAGCACATGGAAAAATGGCTGACATCCATCCTGCCTGAGGGCTCACTCTCGCCTCAATTCGTGGTGGAACGCGCACATAGAGTACCGACTGCGCCCCTGGCTGCGGGCTCCAACCCAAGGTCCATGCTCCTCCGCATCCTGAATTATAGAGACCGGGACTCCATACTGAGAGAAACGCGCAAACTTGAGGAGGTGAGAATCGAAAACACCAAAGTAATGTTCTTCCCGGACTACACCATTCATGTACAAAGGCAGAGACAATCCTTTTTAGCCGCGAAGAAACGCCTGCGCCAGCAGGGCCTACAGTACTCCTTACTATTCCCTGCGAAACTCAGAGTGATAGCCGGGGAGAAAACCCATTTCTTCACAGACCCAGATGAAGTGGAAGCGTGGCTGGACAGTGGCACTGATACAGCCCCCAGGACCCCGGCAACCCACGCGAACAGATACCAACCTGGCGGGAACAGGAGACGACGGCGCCCGAAGCAGCGAACGCAGGGGCGCACGAACGGGCCAAGGAAGATGTCTCCCCCTGCCGACGCCACGCAGCAGGAAAAACAAGACGCCCTCCGCCTTGTGCGGGAACTCAGCAACTCCCCAGCGCCTAGCGACCCAACCGGCAGCGGCACACAGGACCCTCCAAGCGACGACGAAGCAATCTACGGAATGTCGGACTCTCCTGTGACAGATCCTGGACCGGACGTCACCCCCCAAACCTCGGAATACATCGGCTAACTGTCTCCTAGAGCATATCCACCAAGCCCCCCACAAGAACACTCGAAGGGCCACCCACGTGGAGATTGCGGACACAGACTGAGTACGACTGGCCCGGCGAGACCTCCGGAAAACTGAGAGCTGCACCTCGTCCTGGCGATGGCCCGGCGGACGCTGGGCGGCCGGCCCCCCACTCCTGTGGCCTGCCACCCTGCTGCACACGAATCAAGACACGTAACGTATGGCATTAAATGTTGGTTTTACACCTGTGACTTTTAAAGTTGGGGCTGACTAGGGCCTTCACATACCCACCGGGAAGGGGAACGACCCCTCTTCGATGATTCTACGAACACTTGGCCAGCTGCTACTGCTAGCACTGCACGGCCGCCCCCAGAACTGAACTAAACTTTGTTACTCTCCTTGAGAGCATGGACGGGAGCACGTTTGCCCACCGACCTCTTGGTATTTCGCATGTTTGCGATGTTCATAGGCTATCTGTTTTATTGGCCACGTTCACTACCTGTTTTCCCCCTTCACAAGACTGCAATGGCGTGCGGGCCAATCACTATCCCTTACGAACTACGGGCGGGCGGGGGGTGGGACGGGGGGGCCACTCGGGGAAGATCGTCAATGCAAAGCAATGTCTGTGATCACTATATGCACATGGAACGTGAGAGGGATGCACACGCCGTCCAGACGGTATCAAATATTCTCATACCTCAAACGCCATAATGTACATGTTGCTCTCTTGCAGGAGACGCATCTCTGTGCGAAGGAAGTCACCACCTTACGCCGCAGATGGCGTGGCCACCTATACGCCACGCACCACTCTTCTTACGCTAAGGGGGCGCTGGTATGGATACGTCCGGGCACCCCATGGAAAATGCAGGACGCCTTGGTGGACCCCGGGGGGAGACATGTAGCAGTCAGGGGCAGGATAGATGGGAACCCGATAGTGCTAGCCTCGATATATGCACCCAACACAGGGATACAGGATTTCTTAACACAACTGTCCAGCACCCTGGCGCCATGGCATGGCACACAGTGGATACTGGGCGGGGACTATAACTGTACACTGGACCCTTCCCTAGACCGTTCCCGTCCCCCGCGCCCTAACTCCCCAGCTCTTCACGCAGCGCGAGCCCTCCTAGATTGGTCCGCGCAATGGGACCTGCTAGACGCATGGCGTAGCCACAACCCAGACACCAGGGCCTACTCCTTCCACTCAGGGGCACATAATCTGCATGTACGACTAGACAGATACATGGTGTCCAGAGACTTACTACCGGCGATACGAGACACGCAATACATGGGCCGCACGCACTCGGACCATAACCCACACTTCATGACACTCACCTGGGAACAGCCGCGACCACCAATCCCCACCTGGCGACTACAACCAGACCTCTTGCTTGACGGCACATTCAGAACCTCGATAGGGGCGCAAACAGCACAACACTTCGAGGAGAACAACAACACTGCCTCCACACCCCAGATAGAGTGGGACGCGTTCAAAGTGGTCCTGAGGGGGCTATGCCTCGGAACCCAAGCACACACCCGCCGACAGCTGGAAGCAGACCTGAAACAGATAGAAAAGGATTTACTGCACAAAGAACAAGAGGCGACGGGAGGGGATGATACAGAGCTGCTTGAGGCTAGGGCAGAACACGACAGGCTGATAGGCAGACTAAAACAAGTCAATTTCACTGCACACTCAGCACGCACACACCGCTACGGCGACAAGCCGGGCAAACTCCTAGCCTGGCTGATAAGGCGAGAAGACCGCTCCGCCCCGGTAACGGCCATAAGCCCTACTGCGGATACCGTGGTATACACCCAGGCGGGCATACATGCAGCCTTCGTAGCGCATTACAAGACACTATATCAGTCGCAAATGGCCAATCCGCAACCGGACATCCAGGCATACCTGGAGGAACTCACACTTCCCGCCCCGACCGATGACCAACGAGACGAGCTCGGAGCCCCGTTGGTAGCGGAGGAATTACGTGAGGCCATATTCGCCCTCTCTAACGGGAAGACCCCAGGTCCGGACGGACTGCCTGCAGAATACTACAAAGCGTATTCTGACATCCTGATTCCCGAGCTGCTCAGAACATACTCGGCGGCTCTAGATGACTCATCCTTACCAACATCCATGAACGAAGCCATACTAGTATCGCTTCTCAAACCGAACAGGGAAGGGGTGCTCCTCGGGTCATATAGGCCGTTAGCTCTGCTCAACACAGACTACAAAATCCTGGCATCAACACTGGCCCGTAGACTAGCGGCCCTGGTACCGGCCCTGGTACACAAGGACCAGAACGGGTTTGTCCCAACGAGATGCACCTCCCAGAACATCCGGAGGCTGTTCCGGGTGCAGGAATACGCAGCCCAGACGTGGCCAAGATCGGGTTGCCTGGTGTTGGACCTAGAGAAAGCGTTCGACTCTGTCGAATGGCCCTATTTATCGGCAGTGCTACGCAAGTTTGACCTGGGCGATGACTTTCTAGAATTGGTCGGCCTGCTATATGGGAAACCTGAGGTGAGGGTACGCACTGGCAAGTTGGTCTCAGAGCCCATAAAGGTTAGAAGAGGCACCAGACAAGGTTGCCCACTTTCCCCACTACTATTCTCCTTGGCGATTGAACCACTGGCTGAACGGCTGCGCACCAGCGGAGCACTGTGGGGTATCCCGCTAGCGGATGGCACGCATGCAGTGTCGCTATACGCAGACGATTTACTCTTATATATCAAAGACCTTGAGAATGTGCCGCAGGAACTGTCGGACATCTTCCGCACGTTCGAATTGATGTCAGGCCTCAAAGTTAACTGGGCCAAGTCGGGGGCTTATCCGTTCACCCCCGACGCTCCGGACCCGACACTTCACATTAATAATGAACGACTGACATGGTACCAAACCACGTTCAAGTACCTGGGCATTCATGTACACAGGACGCCCCCAGACATTTTAGACGGCAACCTGACACGGGCCATAACGTCTGTTCGCACACAGGTCGCCTTCTGGAAAACTCTACCCATCAACGTGCCCAGCAGGGTAACCTTAACGAAAATGATAATACTCCCCAGGCTCCTATACTACTTTGCCAATCTCCCACTCTACATCCCGGTCCGCATATTCAGAGAGCTGGAATCCATGCTCAGAGATCTGATCTGGAACACAGGCAGGCCGAGAGTAGCACTGACGAAACTCTACAACCCGGTCACTGAGGGCGGCGCAGCAGTCCCGAACCTAGAGCTCTATTACCTAGCAGCACAGGTGCAATGGGCAGTGGCCTGGATTTCGGGCAGGAATCTCGAAGACACGGCTACGGACATAGACGTCCTTTCCCAACTGCAGGTACTCACCCTATTTCACCCGCTGACGAGCCCTAGGAAGCACTCGCAGCTACACGTGGCTGTAGCCACGAAATGTTACGACAGATGCTTACGCCTCACCAGACCCACCATACCGTATGCGCCAGCACTACCGCTCCTGGGCACCCCCAAAGCCACGTCAGTCGTGACAGAGGCGACACTGGCACAGTGGACCCACGCAGGCATAGAGACCATGGCAGATTTGTACGCAGATGGCGCTTTGCTCTCCTTCGAGGCACTGACTGCTGACACGGGACTACCCGCGGGACAATTCCTGCAACATGCCGCAATACTGCGGACACTTACACGGAAATGGGGGAACATCGCTGACGAACCGCCCACACACCAGCTAGTGCAGTGCATGCACGTGATGGGCAACGGGACGCACGTGGTGCACTGGCTGACACAGGCGCTACTCTCGCACACCCAGCACACGTTGCAACCTCTCCGGGACAAATGGGCGGAGGACAGAGGGAAGGCATGGACGGACAAGGAGTGGGCGGCGATACTCTCAGGCCCCCGCAACATTCCCCGCAATGCACGTTTCAAACAGATCCAATTTTATGTTCTACACCGCGCATATCTATCCCCGGACAAGATAAACTTGTACTTCCCGGGCACGGGAGCCAAATGCCCGAGGTGTGGTACGGAGGGAGCGGATCTCCTCCACATGCTGTGGCAATGTCCCCAGCTTCGGGCATACTGGCACTCGATACTCACGACACTGAAACGATGCACGGCAATGTCGATCCCGCTCTCGTGGGAGGCGTGCCTCCTGGGCCTCTTCCATAGGACCAAACTGAACAGGGTGACTTCCCGCTTCTGGGACCTTGGTCTCATCACAGCCAAAAGACTCATCACGAAGCACTGGAAGCGGGCGGCACCACCAGCGGCGGAGCACTGGCGCGCTTCACTAGATAACTGGGCGAAAGCGGAAAGTATATCATTACATAATGAGGAGACGGCGGGATTGCGTAAATACCCCATAGCGGCGCCTTGGGACGATATGATCCGCTCTTTCCACAATGGACCCCAGGCACCAGATACTCCTGAGAGACAGACACCCCCGGATGGGGAACATAGCGATGACCAACACACCCCAGGTGCCGCAGACGACAGACACAACGCTCATACACCTGACCCCTAGGCACCCCCCCCTCTACTCCCTCCCCCGGCTCAGCTGACACGCCAGGATTGCCGACACCCTCCTGCATCGCCAGCGTACTTCCCGCACGTGCAAGATCGGACACGAGCCTGCTGAAACATTGCTACTGGGTCCTCCCCCCCCTCTCTCCTCGCCCCCCCCTACCGTAGGCCCCACCAGCTGCTGCACCGCACGCCCCACAACCCCAAGTTTGACACCCCCACCCCGTTACGTTTACATCGAAGTAGCTTGATTGACAGGGTACAACCACTAAGACAGCATGATCACGCACTGTTTGAACGCTGACGTTCTCGGCGAAATGTTGTGATATACTCTGCAGACTACTCCATGATCTATGTATGCATTACCTTGAATATTGAATCTTCATACATTGAGACCCTGTATGGAATATGCTTGTATTCTTCTTTTCTCCTTTGCATTTAATAAAAGACATACTTAAAAAAAAAAAATAAGGGGTGGAGGCATTCTTAATGTGGTTGTTCTTGCTTTCTATCTCCATGGTACACCTAAGAGTCATGGATCGTCTCTTTTGCATAATATTCTTCTCTATACGTGTACCACTGTTTACTGTTTATTGTTTTTTCACAATTGCTGCGTACATTTCATTTTTGTCCTCTCTTCCAAAGAGTAAAGCGCTCTGATATCCTTCTGGATCTTGTTCGCGCTATATAAAACTTTATAAATAAAAATACAAAAATATCGACACAAAATTATGGAAGTCAAAAATATCGAAGTCCAACCTACATAAAGGTAAGTACAAAAATATCGAGAGAAAAAATATTGTTTTAAAAAATATTGATGTTAAAAATATCGGTTTTTAAAAATGATTTATTAATAATGTAAAATTAAGTAAATAATGCCTATAATTAAAAAAATATAGTTAAACATATTAAAAGTTTTTAAAAATAATAACTAATACATATAATGTTAAAATAAATTAAACATATACATATGAATTCATATATATACTCCACATAGTGCAACAGTAGGGAAAGCGTTGGATAGCGTAGGGGTAAATATTACTATTCCCTGTCCAGAGAGTGCAACAGTAGGAAAAGCGCTGGATAGCGTGAGGGTAAAAATTACTATTCCCACTCCAGTGAGTGCCACAGTAGGGAAAGCGTTGGATAGCGTAGGGGTAAAAATTACTATTCCCACTCCAAAGAGTGCAACAGTCGGGAAAGCGCTGGATAGTGTAAGGGTAAAAATTACAATTTCCACTCCAGTGAATGCAACAGTAGGGAGAGCGTTGGATAGCGTAGGGGTAAAAATGACTATTGCCACTCCAAAGAGTGAAACAGTAGGGAAAGTGCTGAATAGCCTATGGGTAAAAATTACTATTACCCCTCCAGTGAGTACAACAGTAGGGAAAGCGCTGGAGAGGGTAAGGGTAAAAATTACTATTCCCACTCCAAAGAGTGCAATAGTAGGGAAAGCGTTGGATAGCCTAGGGGTAAAAATTACGATTCCCACTCCAGAGAGTGCAACAGTAGGGGAAGTGCTGAATAGCGTAGGGGTAAAAATTACTATTCCCTCTCCAGTGGGTGCAACAGTAAGGAAAGCGTTGGATAGCGTAGGGATACAAATTACTATTCGCACTCCAAAGAGTGCAACAATAGGGAAAGCGCTGGATAGCTATGGGGTAAAAATTACTATTTCCACCCCAGTGAGTGCAAGAGTAGGGAAAGCACTGGATAGCCTAGTGGTAAGCATTACTATTCCCACTCCAGAGAGAGCAACAGAATGGAAAGCGCTGGATAGCGTAGAGGTAAAAACTACTATTCCCACTCCAGAAAGTGCAACAGTAGGGAAAGCGCTGGGTAGCGTAGGAGTAAAAATTACCATTCCCACTCCAGAGAGTGCAACAGCAGGGAAAGCATTGGATAGCGTAGGGGTAAAAATGACTATTCCCACTCCAGAGAGTGCAACAGTAGGGAAACAGCTGGATAGCGTAGGGCTAAAAATTACAGTTCCCACTCCAGAGACGTAAACAGTAGGGAAAGCGTTGGACAGCGTAGATGTTAAAAATAACATACTTTTAAATCAATTAAATATTGTAATTAAATAATGATTTATTAATACATTTGCAAAAAATAAAATAAAACTTACAAATGTATCAAAAATAATAATTACTTTAATAATATTAAATACTAGTCGGGGAACATGACGGCCGCAAGCTAAACGGTTGCAGCCGCAGCTCCCTCAGGCTTGTTACTAATCTCATCTAGAAGGGGCCTCAGAATATGCGAATATGCGTTTTTGAGTGTAATAAAACCCCCTCTACTCCTACCTTGAGGTGCTGTGTGTTATACCCCTCTTCAGTTCAAGTGTGGACCATCTCTTCATTGTTTTTCCAGCTGGGTGTGGTGCGGCTGCCATATGGCCCCAAACTTCAGTGGCGGCTCGCCGGTGCTCCGTACTTTGCGGTGGGAGGGCGCAACATGCGAGTGGCAGCGTATAGGTACTGCCTTCTTCCAGGTCCGGGTAACTGGAGGCAGAGTCGGTACAGGCGACTACACGAGCGTCAGGACCGGTGGCAGCAGTGAAGTTGAAGGTGAAGGGGAGGCAGAGCTTGATGTCCAGGTAGGGCTTTTGGACCTCGGTTTGTGTGATAAAGACTGCTGTAGTTACCTGGAGAGGAGTTAAGGGTAGGTTTGGGCTACCGCAGGACTGTTTTTCCAACTGTGTGTCTTTGTATCACCAAGGGAAGATTTTTTGTGATCACTCGGATGTCTGATAAGGAAAAGGCGATTTCTAACTGCATGGAGACCGGCGAAGTCCAGAATGTAGGTATCCCATCACCTAAGGTTAGCAGATATACCTGGCGAGCTAGGGCAGCTCGTTCCTTCTCCAATGCAGATATCACTCAGCCTATTCTGCCCACCCAAGTCTCTCCTGTCTCTGATGCCAAACAGACTAAGTCTAAGAGGGTGAACATGGGGCCTGATTCACAGAATGAACTTAAGACTCAATCCTAAACTTACTATTATTTTGGTATTCACAGAATGAACTTGCTCATTTCTGTATTCACACAAGGCACTTACTCATTTCGGTATTCACAGAAGTTAGTAGTCCTAACTTTAGGACTCCAAAATGCCTTCTGTGAATACCGAAAGTCTTAAAATTAGGATTTTTCTCAGTTTAGTAGTAGTCCTGCCCCTGTGTTGTTTTCTTTCATGGGAAAGAGACACAATCTACAACGAAGATGGACTCTTAAAAGGTCCATGCTGGCAGATCTCGAGATTGCGAGGGCCCCTAAATCAGCTACCCTAGACTACTTCTCTACAACCTCTATGAACTTTATCTGTGATGCTTTTAAGGCCAACTTGAGGGGCCTGCTATATAGTCTTATATGCTTAAATAATAGGGCAGAGGCTTGGGAACCTCAGACTCTTGAGGGGAAAATTCTCCAGTTAGAGTCGGAGAGAGTTCGGCTCAATCAAGGGAGCCCTGAAAGGTTGGCACAAGTTCAGAGGGACTTGGAAGGTGCTCGGCAGGAGTATAGGGGAAGATTAGATCAGAAGTGCAGGGCTCAATGGTTGGCCAAAAACATGAAGGTACTTTATTTAACTTAGTGTATAGCTCGGTAGATCAGGCTCCCAGGTCCTGGAAAGAAGCAACTATAGTACTGTTCTGACCGAGTTTTCCTTCCCCTTTGTGAGTGAAGGTGACTTTAGCCTGCTATCACTCGAATAGGAGGATTAGAGCCTCAGACCTGGCCTATTTATAAGGTGTTTGACATAATTCCCTATTCTTTTCTTTATTCTAGGGCCTATAAGTTTATGTTAGGGGATAGATTCCTTAGTATTAGTATTATTTCGTCCTTTTGTAAAGCTATTAGTATATTTCTGACAGAGTTATGCTTACTTCGGGCCTTGTACGCCTCGAACGAGAGAGACTCCATCTTTCTTTCTGCCTCGGCTGCTTGAGACACTTTTAGGTCAAATGTAATGTTTTAGTTATAAGGTGTTGTTCGCTTGGAGAGAACTGGCTCAAGCTGGCCCTTATCGAAAGACCGTATTTTTCTTTGTGTCGAAGACATAACATCAGTCCGGCCGGCTGAGAACGTGTCCTTGGCACGGGGTGGTACAAGAATTTGGTGGGCGGCTGGTTACTGGCCGGAAATTTCCATGCATGAACAAGGTTCCATATTAGCGAAAGCACGGAGAGTTCAAGTCAGTTAGTCATTGAGTCAGTTAGTAGACGGCAGCTAGTCGTTAGCATTATTGCAGTTAATCAACTTAAAGCAGAAAGTCGCCATTTGAAGTCCGAAAAAGACCGAAGGCTGATAATCTCTCAGAAAGATTGAAGTTATTTTAGTTGGAGCAGCTGGCGAGCTTTGACACTGAGATCAGAGCCTGCAGAGTGAAGAAGTTAGCGGAGCAAACGAATACTAGAGCAGCAGAAACTGATTTATAAGATCGAAGTTGGAAGGTGAAGATAGTCCGTGGTCGAGAGGAGAGAGGAGTAGTGTAGAACAGCGAGAGTGCAGCAGACGAAACAGAGAACAAGAGGAAGGTTCCAGTGACTTGGAGGGGAGCAGAGGAGACAGAGCATAGCGGTGCAGATGTGTATCCGTGACTGCAGGGGTGATCCTAAGATGAGCCAAGGCACAGACGAGAAGGGAACCCAGATGACAACTGAGCCCAGACTTCATACTCATAAGGTGACGTCGACCCTTTCTTATTAGCGTGCACACACATTCTAATTCTTTCCTTTGCTTTTCAGGCTATATGTTATATTGCAGTATTATATTGTTGTTATAATTTGCTATTGTGTAATAAAGGGACCCCAGTTCTTAGTGAGCCATTGTGTAACTGTTATTTCTTGATAACGTTAACCTTTCTTCTAGTCAGATGCTGTTATGTGGACGGATGCGGTTCCCGTCTGGTAAGTGGTAACTGAGCAAGGGAGCAGGAAGCACTTGAATCAGAGAATAACCTTTGCATATCATAATTTGGTCATTCTTGTGTGACAGGATCAAACTGTATATGAGATATTCCCAGAAGTATATAATAAAACTTCCCAGAAGAGAGAGAGAGTTAAAGGTATTAATAGGACAGTGATCGTCGTTGTGTAACGGCGTTAGTGAGAACATTGATTGTGATCAATGTGTATACCCACAGAATTGTGGCTTGAGTAAATAAATACCCACAGGATAGTGGCTTGAGTGAGATCGTCGTTGTGTAACGTCGTTAGTGAGAGCATTGATTGTGATCAATGTGTATACCCACAGGATTGTGGCTTGAGTAAGCAAATACCCACAGGATTGTGGCTTGAGTGAGCACTGATTGTGGTCAGTGTGTAATGATAAGTAATCGGATCTGCCCCAGGGTAGCCTAGTCTGGGCCTACGTTGCCGCGAGACTATAAGGTATGAGTGTGATGTAGAATATGGAATTCCTTAGTAATCAGTGAGTATTTCTAGTATTCCCTGTCGATTTGGTGGTGTTTTAGAGGATCTAAGCTTGTATATTGCTAATTCCCCATCCTCAGGTAGGTACTCAGGTGCCTTGGTAAGTAGGTCCTGAGGAGGGAGGTGGTTACGTTTCGGCTGGGTTGGTGGTGTCTTAGTGAGCTGATTCTATCTGGTCCGAAAATCCGGTCGTTGCAAGTACTTATCCTGAAACATGGGAAGGATCCCCTAAAAGCGGACTCCTACTGGCCAGTCTCCCTGCTGAATGCCTATTATAAGATCTTCATGGGTATTCTGGCAGGGAGACTGGCCAAGTTGGCTCCTTACCTGATAAATGCTGATCAAAAGGGTTTTGTCCCCGGGAGATATATCCAGGAGCAGACGCACCAGCTAATTGGCAACGTTGACTTGGCTACGGTGAGATTAGATCCCTTGGCCGTAGTGGCTCTCGATGCGGCCAAGGCGTTTGATAGAGTCTGCTGGGTTTATCTCTGGGAGGTTCTATGGGCTTTGGTCCTATTTTTATTCGGACCTTGATAAATTGTTACCAAGGATCATCCGCAAAGATCTTACTAAATGGCATGTTGACTTCCAGCTTCAATATTTAAAGAGGAACAAGACAGGGTTGTCTCACCTCCCCCTGCTATTTGATATTTATATTGAGCCATTGGCACAAGCAATAAGATCAGACGACGTAATCTCCCACTTCAAATCTCAGCAATACTGTAGCAAGTTGTCTCTCTATGCCGACAATTTGTTGTTATACACCAACAACCCATGGGCAGTCATACCAAGGGTCAAAGTACTGTTGGAAGAATTCCATTCCCTTTCGGGATATCGATCCAACACTTCCAAAACAGAGGTAATGTGTTGGAATATTGATAAATGGGAGGGTATCATGAGCAAAGAGTTCAAATATCTGGGCCTCACTCTCATTAAGGATTTTGATAAAATCCCTCAGATTAATCTAAATAAGACCATTAAAGTGATAGATTGCTTATATGCCAGATGGAAGAATCTCCCCTTAACAATTTCCGGTAGGGTCAACTTGGTAAAAATGTGCATTCTGCCCAAGCTGACTTACTTGTTTTACGCGATCCCTCTTGTCATCCCTAGTAAAGACATTTGTAAAATCCAAAGTAAGATCAGAAGTTTTATCTGGGTAAACAAGGGCGCTAGATTGTTGTGGAAAAAGATGAGACGTAGGCTTACCAAGGGGGGGTTGGCTCTCCCAGACATCGGCTGGAACTCTGTTGACTTTCAGTTTAAAAATGTCTGGATGCTACTTTTAAAACCTGAAGAGTCATCTTGGGGGAGGCTATTAGGTGAAATGGTCATGATGGAGGGTAGAGGCGGAGGAGAAGGATTTTTGTATAAATTTGGGGCACCAAGGTTTTTTAAACGGGTGCGTGTGAAAGTTCTTAGGGCCGCCCTTGTCAATAGGTATAAGGTTAGATGTAGATGGGGGATTGGGTACTATTCAGATTTTGCCCTGATCTGGGCCTCCCCGGGGACCCTGCTTTGTCCGAAGGATTTTTATTTAACAACAAGGGGTGGTGATGGACAGAGTTTCTGAATTAAGCAGAATACTCTCACCCAGTCAAGAGATCAGGGCTAGATCCAACACTGTTTTTTAGCTCACTGCACCATCCCAGCTCAGAACCTGGCTATATGCAAATTAGTCTGTTCCTGTCCCAGTGCATGATGGGAACAGGGCAAACCAAACTACCAAGCCAATTCTTACACTGGGAAGGAAACAAGCTTCCGGGGACCGGTTTTTGGCATTTCAGCCGTCGTCGGCCCGGCTTGCTTGAATCCTGATGGTGCAATGAGCAAGGGACTCACATCTGAGTATACCCTTCCACGCTTAGGGTGGACAAAATATTTAACAACAAGGGGTGGTGATGGACAGAGTTTCTGAATTAAGCAGAATACTCTCACCCAATCAAGAGATCAGGGCTAGATCCAACACCGTTTTTTAGCTCACTGCACCATCCCAGCTCAGAACCTGGCTATATGCAAATTAGTCTGTTCCTGTCCCAATGCATGATGGGAACAGGGCAAACCAAACTACCAAGCCAATTCTTACACTGGGAAGGAAACAAGCTTCCGGGGACCGGTTTCTGGCATTTCAGCCGTCGTCGTCCCGGCTTGCTTGAATCCTGATGGTGCAATGAGCAAGGGACTCACATCTGAGTATACCCTTCCACGCTTAGGGTGGACAAAATAATTAATAACAAGGGGTGGTGATGGACAGAGTTTCTGAATTAAGCAGAATACTCTCACCCAGTCAAGAGATCAGGGCTATTTCCAACACCGTTTTTTAGCTCACTGCACCATCCCAGCTCAGTCCCTTGCTCACTGCACCATCAGGATTCAAGACAGCCGGGACGAAGACGGCTGTAATGCCAGAAACTGGTCCCCGGAAGCTTGTTTCCTTTCCAGTAAAAGAATTGGCTTGGTAGTTTGGTCTGCCCTGTTCCCATGATGCACTGGGCCAGGGGCAGACTAATTTGCATGTAGCCAGGTTCTGAGCTGGGATGGTGCAGTGAGCTAAAAAACGGTGATGGATCAAGCCCTGATCTGTTGATGGGGTACGAGTGTTCTGCTTAATTCAGATACTCTGTCCATCACCACCCCCTTTACTGAATCGTTTTGTCCACCATAAGCGTGGAAGGGTATGCTCAGACATGAGTCCCTTGCTCACTGCACCATCAGGATTCAAGCAAGCCGGGCCGAAGACGGCTGTGATGCCAGAAACCGGTCCCCGGAAGCTTGTTTCCTTTCCAGTAAAAGAATTGGCTTGGTAGTTTGGTCTGCCCTGTTCCCATGATGCACTGGGCCAGGGACAGACTAATTTGCATGTAGCCAGGTTCTGAGCTGGGATGGTGCAGTGAGCTAAAAAAGGGTGATGGATCAAGCCCTGATCTGTTGACGGGGTACGAGTGTTCTGCTTAATTCAGATACTCTGTCCATCACCACCCCCTTTACTGAATCGTTTTGTCCACCTAAAGCGTGGAAGGGTATGCTCAGACATGAGTCCCTTGCTCACTGCACCATCAGGATTCAAGCAAGCCGGGCCGAAGACGGCTGTAATGCCAGAAACCGGTCCCCGGAAGCTTGTTTCCTTTCCAGTAAAAGAATTGGCTTGGTAGTTTGGTCTGCCCTGTTCCCATGATGCACTGGGCCAGGGACAGACTAATTTGCATGTAGCCAGGTTCTGAGCTGGGATGGTGCAGTGAGCTAAAAAACGGTGATGGATCAAGCCCTGATCTGTTGACGGGGTACGAGTGTTCTGCTTAATTCAGATACTCTGTCCATCACCACCCCCTTTACTGAATCGTTTTGTCCACCATAAGCGTGGAAGGGTATGCTCAGACATGAGTCCCTTGCTCACTGCACCATCAGGATTCAAGCAAGCCGGGCCGAAGACGGCTGTAATGCCAGAAACTGGTCCCCGGAAGCTTGTTTCCTTTCCAGTAAAAGAATTGGCTTAGTAGTTTGGTCTGCCCTGTTCCCATGATGCACTGGGCCAGGGACAGACTAATTTGCATGTAGCCAGGTTCTGAGCTGGGATGGTGCAGTGAGCTAAAAAACTGTGATGGATCAAGCCCTGATCTGTTGATGGGGTATGAGTGTTCTGCTTAATTCAGATACTCTGTCCATCACCACCCCCTTTACTGAATCGTTTTGTCCACCATAAGCGTGGAAGGGTATGCTCAGACATGAGTCCCTTGCTCACTGCACCATCAGGATTCAAGCAAGCCGGGCCGAAGACGGCTGTAATGCCAGGAACCGGTCCCTGGAAGCTTGTTTCCTTTCCAGTAAAAGAATTGGCTTGGTAGTTTGGTCTGCCCTGTTCCCATGATGCACTGGGCCAGGGACAGACTAATTTGCATGTAGCCAGGTTCTGAGCTAGGATGGTGCAGTGAGCTAAAAAACGGTGATGGATCAAGCCCTGATCTGTTGACGGGGTACGAGTGTTCTGCTTAATTCAGATTCTCTGTCCATCACCACCCCCTTTACTGAATCGTTTTGTCCACCATAAGCGTGGAAGGGTATGCTCAGACATGAGTCCCTTGCTCACTGCACCATCAGGATTCAAGCAAGCCGGGCCGAAGACAGCTGTAATGCCAGAAACCGGTCCCCGGAAGCTTGTTTCTTTTCCAGTAAAAGAATTGGCTTGGTAGTTTGGTCTGCCCTGTTCCCATGATGCACTGGGCCAGGGACAGACTAATTTGCATGTAGCCAGGTTCTGAGCTGGGATGGTGCAGTGAGCTAAAAAACGGTGATGGATCAAGCCCTGATTCGTTGACGGGGTACGAGTTTTCTGCTTAATTCAGATACTCTGTCCATCACCACCCCCTTTACTGAATCGTTTTGTCCACCATAAGCGTGGAAGGGTATGCTCAGACATGAGTCCCTTGCTCACTGCACCATCAGGATTCAAGCAAGCCGGGACGAAGACGGCTGTAATGCCAGAAACCGGTCCCCGGAAGCTTGTTTCCTTTCCAGTAAAAGAATTGGCTTGGTAGTTTGGTCTGCCCTGTTCCCATGATGCACTGGGCCAGGGACAGACTAATTTGCATGTAGCCAGGTTCTGAGCTGGGATGGTGCAGTGAGCTAAAAAACGGTGATGGATCAAGCCCTGATCTGTTGACGGGGTACGAGTGTTCTGCTTAATTCAGATACTCTGTCCATCACCACCCCCTTTACTGAATCATTTTGTCCACCATAAGCGTGGAAGGGTATGCTCAGACATGAGTCCCTTGCTCACTGCACCATCAGGATTCAAGCAAGCCAGGCCGAAGACGGCTGTAATGCCAGAAACCGGTCCCCGGAAGCTTGTTTCCTTTCCAGTAAACGAAATGGTGTGGTAGTTTGGTCTGCCCTGTTCCCATGATGCACTGGGCCAGGGACAGACTAATGTGCATGTAGCCAGGTTCTGAGCTGGGATGGTGCAGTGAGCTAAAAAACGGTGATGGATCAAGCCCTGATCTGTTGACGGGGTACGAGTGTTCTGCTTAATTCAGATACTCTGTCCATCACCACCCCCTTTACTGAATTGTCCGAAGGATAGCCTTGCACCTCCAATAAAAAGGGCGGGTATTATCACCTGGTCAGAGCTTTTATCTACAGAAGGACTTCACCCTTGGGAAGTATTAAGAACTAAGGTGGGAAGTAGTCTCTAGAGGTTTAAATACTTGCAACTAGACTCCTGGTTTATAGCAAAAAAGGGGGACATAAGGGGAGAGTGGGAGACGGAGCAGTCTTTGCAAATAGTACATCTCAAAAGAAAAGAAGTCTCTATCTGGTATAGGAAGTTCTTGGAGGCTGAAGATATGGAACATCCTCCACAGCTTGCAGTTTGGAATCAGTCTCCTTTTGAGCCCAATATTGAAGATCTTTATGAACCCTCTCTGAAGGTTCTTTATAAATTTGTCAAACCGTCTGATTTAAAGAAGAACCATTTTTTTTTGCCATTAACAGACTTTATTATTCACCCACAAAAATTGCTAAGTTTTCACCACTATCCTCTCCCAAATGTCCAAGATGCAATCTTCTTAATGCCAATGATATTCATATTTTTTATGAATCTCCTGAACTTAGTGCCAATTGGAAGGAAGTGGGAGATGTTCTGTGTGGCATTTTTAAAGTCACAATTGAGGTAATCTTCCATGGTATCATTTGGGGACGATGGTGTGCCTGGGAAGAATCTTCAGCAGATACATAGAGGCTTGTTGTTATACCTGGTATTAAGAGCCCAGAAAGTGATCTGCATGAAGTGGAAAGAACAACGCCCCCCAAGGAGTGAGAACTGGCTTAAAGCTATGTTTGCCATGGCCCGTCTGGACCAAGGGGAGTAAGTGAGAGTGGTGTGAACATCTGGCAGGCCCTAGTGTCCTGGGGTATGGATTTGAGATTGGTATAATTTCCTCGGGTACCTCCTGGTCCTATGATTACACCAAGCTACCATCAAAGGGGCTGGTCTGGTGTGGCCTAAGTGAATGCAGCACCTGTAGGGTGCACAGTTTGGTAAGACAGCTTCTTTACAAGAATTGCAGACGCCTATTGGTGAGATGTGGACCAAAAAAAAAAAACTTCCCACCCTATTCCCCAATAAACACACAACACACTCAACATAAACTTTCACACAATTAATTACATTTTCAATTAATCATTTAATACAAGATAATTTGCAATTAATAATTATTAAAAATAAAATAATTATCAATACCAACAAATAATATTTAATGAAAATGAATAACCAATTAATAATTAATTAACAAAAAATAAATTATCAATACCCATTTTTTTAAATTAATTACTTAATTACAAATAAATTACTTCCCACACTATTCCCCTATAAACCCACAACCCTCTCCAACAATAAATTAATACAAATAATATAATTATCAATTAATAATAATTAGTTACCAATTAATGATTAATTTACAATACATTAATTATTATTACCAATAATAAAAAAAAATTCTTCCCACCCTATTCCCCTATAAACCCAACACCCGCTACAGGAATAAAACACAAAGGGGTCGATTCAAATCGGGAAAAAAACGTCCGTCCGATTTTCATCCGGAGCCATCGCCGTACGATTTGTACCCGTCCGTCCGATTCGCGTAGTACGATCCGTATTCCGTCAATCCGTCGGAATCGTCATGATCCGTACGTATTGCAAGGCTGAAACAGTGAACCGTACGACTCATACAGATGCCGTACAACCCGACAAGTATGATCCGGACCGGGGTATTAGGACGCGATTCGTATGGTCCACGTCAGGTAAGGACGATTCGTACGGAAAAGCGCACAATCACATACACACCGTACGGCGCGTACCCTCCATGATCGCAGGGGTGCAGCGCATAGTCCTGCGATCATGAGGGGTACGCACCATACACCCAACGTACATGGGTTACGCACCGTACACCCAGCATACATGGGGTACGGTGCGTACCCCATGTATGCTGGGTGTACGGTGCGTACCCCCCATGATCGCAGGGGTAAGCGCCGTACCCCTGCGATCATGGGGCGTACGCGCCGTACCCGGGGGGGTGGCCATTCCATACCCGTTTCGGCGTAAACTCTGCTTTTACAGCTGTTTTCAGCTCCCATAGAAAAACGGTTGTACGGTGCGAACCGGACACATATCGTACTCGCTGGGTCGTATAAACCAGCCGCAAACTGTACATATGTCGCATACAGCGGGTTCCGAGTGAGAATCGTACGGGGATTAGAATCGTACGGTCTCTGTATGATTCGTACGGAGTCCAGCTGCTGGTACGAATCTTACTTCGTCGTTCGCACGGGGGACGTTGCAGGGTACGAATCGTACGGGAAAAATGCTCCGAACGGCTATTCGGAGCGGTTTTTACCGGATCGGAATCGACCCAAAAATGTAATTACAAATAATTAATAATTCCTAAAAATTATTATTTAATTTACTATAATTAAATTACTTCCCACCCTATTCCCCTATAAATCCACAACCCGCTACGGTATTAAAACGCAAAATTTACTTAAACATTTTTTTTACTAATTTCTAAAAAATGTATACATATAATAAAAAAACAATACAATACTTAACTAAAAAGATATAACACATGCATATAAAATACATACTAAAATACATAACACTAATATAGATATCAATATTGTTAACATCGATAATTTAACTATCCTTATTATTAATATCGATATTTGCAACATCGATATTTCTTACTTTATGTTTGCTATTCTGGTTGTCGATATTCTTGATGTTGATATTCTGCCCCCACGATATTTAAAACTTGATATAAATGTACTTTGATATTTAAAAATAGATATTTTGACTGTCCACCAGCTGGTTTGCTTCCCAATTGGAGAAATGTTTCCCCTCCCAAAGAGGTGCTAAATGCAGTTGCTCCAGACAGCCAGCAGTGGTTGTCCGTAAGGCACAACAAAACCACTCAAGTCCAGTCACCATATTCTCCACAGTACCTTGTGGTGTGGTTCCAGGGAGAGGGAGACAGTGGCCTTGAAAAGAGGCCGCAATGTCAGCCACTGTTGTCCTCCCAATCTGGAGGATGGAGACTGTCTAGGTCTCTGTCCCCCAATGCCCCTCAAACACCCCACACTATGGAGTGTAAGCTAGCACAGGTTTTGGGTTGCAAGCATGGATCCCTTGAACTCGGCAAACTTCACCCACACTCCAGGAACTCATGAAGTTCTGGCACCCCACCGCAGTTGGGCTGCTGATCTTTACGAGCAAACTCTTCCCTACGTCAGGACGGTCCTTTTCCCAACCGACGATCACTTATACCTGTTTCTGCTGCACCCTGGGTAGTCCACATGATATCGTGGAAGTGGGGAGATCCTTTCTGTCCCTGGGAACTCACGTACAGAAGGGCAGCCGACTGGCCCTTGGAGCGTGCTTAGGGACCCTGGCCATGAAAGCTGGCAATTAACTGCAGGCCAATAACTTCCACATCCTTTGAAATACCCCCTCACCCGGCCCCACCGCACTTACCTGCATGGACCACAGCTGAAAAACAGCTAATAGGGCTTTCCACAGATCTCTAATGTCAATCCAATGCGAGAAGCAGGCCATACAGTAATGAGCACACCATCCAGTGCCATTCACTAGCAGTGCATGTAGTGGACCAGCGCATATGCCCTACCTATTCCCAAACCGCGTGCCCTACCCCAGGGAGTACTCTGATGTAGCGAGAGACATGCAGAGCCTTGGCAAGTAGCTTTTTGTTAGAACTGGGTGTCTCTAGTTGGCAATTTTGCACCTTTGTCAAAGTAGGGATCCTTGCTTCCAGTCAGAGTAAAGGAGTTACGCCCTTAGACAACCCCTGGTCACCCCCTTGGTAGCCTGCCATGAGATGACAGGCTTATCTCAGAGCAGTGTCTAAAGCATTGTGCACATATACAGTAACACAGTAAAAACACTAAAAGTGGACACCAAACCAGATAAAAAAAGACCAAAACGACAAAATTCCAACTTACACGTATCAATATATCACCAAAAAAAGGTTATTCGCAAAAAAAAGTTTGTAGTTGATGAAGCGAGTTTTTAAAATTAATTGTGTTTTTGCTCGCTGAGTTAAACTTCCATAATAAAATAATAATATTAATGAGTTTTGCATGTTTTGTATTAATTCAACCTAGAATAATGTGCACTTACATGAACATGAGGGAACTAACATTATGTGCTCTTGTTGCATTTGCCAGTTCGTTCAAAAATAATGAATTAGCTTTGTCTTTCCGTTTTGTCAACATTAATTGCGGCTGCTTAAATAATGGCATGTGCTTATTTTTAAATGTGCTTTTGTTTATGTTGTGTCTCGTGTGAAAAGTCTCTGTGTTTGTTGCTTTCTCTGTGCTTAAGGCTAGGTAACATAAACTAATGGGTAACAGAATGACTTTCATTACTCAAATTAATTAATGTTTTGTGTTTCCTTGCATACTAGTGCTACGAAAAAGAGGCCTGAGGCCTAGTTTTAAGATGGATGTTTTGGAGTCCTGTCATGATGAGCCGAGCACAGCAAAGAATTTAAAAAAAGTTTGACGTTCATAATCAGCAGTAAACAAATACGAGGAACTGTGCAGGATGTGCTCCGCGTTGTATTATTTTCCAAGGACAGGATGTGGCGGAAAAGCCAAAGCTGAGGAAGCAGCAAACTATTATTCAATAAATTGTTGCAAAGATCTCGGAAGCTAATGTCACTCGCAGACAGTGAACAAAGACATTATAGAAGAGCACGATTTTGGAATGTAGAGGCAATGACTTCATATGGACTGACGGCTGTCAGCCAATTGAAACGGAGGATGACTCATTAAAAGTATTCTTTTAGCTAGTTTTAGATAGAGAAAAGGTATACAACTTGGCCCCTTGGGAGGAGCTTGGCTGGCTCATTCCTGAATCCTGAGAGCGTGAGATGCTGACGGACTTTTGACTCACGTAAGGGAAATGAACTTATGCTTTTCCTTCTAGGTTCCTATTAGGTTTAGACAGGGAAATAGGGTTTTAGGGAATGAGATTTCTTTTGCTTTAATACTTTTTCATGTTGATTTGAACTGACAGTCTAATGTGCCTTTACTTAATAAAATGACTGCTTAATAAATGCTAATAAAAAATTTCAAATGCTCTTTACTTGATAATAAAGTTAATAAAATAGATTTTGAAATGACAAGCTGGTCTTGATTATTTTAAGTCTAGTTACCATTAGTTAATCCATTGCCTAGGTGACTTAATTAAATGTACATATCTATTAAAAATGACAGTGATAAACTGCAGTTGTATAAAAATATAAATTGTCTTGTGAATAGTTCTGATTAATTAGGTCACATGATTCAGTTGGTCAATTCTTGTCTCAGTCATTTATGGGCCTAATGAATTATGGTGAGTATTGTGGTGTAGGGAAGTGCTTATGAGTCAGAATTTCTTAGGCCCGCTGGATCAATTCTCTGGTAGCAGAGGATGGTTACTATGGTAACTGACATGTTACATGGTAATTACATAGGATACATGTTTAACACATGTTAAGTTTGTTTAGTTGTTATATGTAGTTGAAAGGTTTTTTCCAGCAGTGTGAAAATTCCGAGTTAATCTGCCGGCAGAGTAGTGTGACAGGTGAAGTTACACAGTTCATTTGTTCTGTTTCAAATTAGTGATATTGATATATCACTAGTGTTGTGGACGTACAGCACAAGTTTAGGGATAGGTATGACAGGTTGTATGTATAGTGAGGATTGATTATGAAATTGTAGCTTTGAGTATACGGACTAGGAGCCTGTTTTACAACTCGCTGTGAAAAGAGTGATAGGATTTTTCCAAGCTTGAGTGAAGGGTAAGGAAGCGTCGTCTAGTCTTACTGGCGATTGAGGATTTCTATTGGTTGGTTAAAGTCTTGCCAAAGATCTCATGTATACATGGTCAGGGTTTTTCCATTTGAATGCGTAAAAATGATTTTGTGAAAATAGAATTGTCTATTTCACGAGAGTGTGTACTCGAATGATTGATAAAAACTATTACTTTGTTTAGCGAAACAGACAGATTGTTTGTTTTTCTGTAGTTACTAACTGAATTTCATTGAAAAGAATTGTTTTAAAATGGCGCTGTGAAAAGGAGGGGTGAGTTTACGCAGCGGAGACAGCGAAGCTGCAGCGACAGTATACATTACAGGGTTCGCGCTGCGATTGGTTGACATACATCACAGCAAGCGCATTGGTTGGTTCACGTGACCAAAACGAGATGTTAGCTGATTGATCCTTTCTGAAAACAATACTTCCATTGGTTGAGTAAAGTAGTGACGTGGCTTAACCTGATTGGCTTGTTGGTGAGTTTCGCGCACGGATTAGCTAGAGTAGCGGAACAACAAAGAAATACTTACGATCTTTTTCAAATTAAACAGAATAGTTTTAAATCATGAGTTATTGGTACGATAAGGAGGAAAAGAAGCCTTCATGGTTTCAGAAATTAAAAAATGTATTTAACCCCGATAAGAAAATTGAAACGTGTGGTGGAAAATTACTTCATAAGTACAAAACACCTGCAGCATACATGGAAGGTGAATATGGTTATCATACTGTCCTTTGGTTTGAAAATTGGATGCAATATATCAAAGATGATGGTGTATTAGCGTGGCCGGAAGACGGATCATTTAATGTTAAAGTTTTGAAAAACCTGAGAGAGAAAATGATGGCTCTTACGCCTAAGCCTAGACCTACTCAATTTGAAGCTTTAGTTGAATGGGAGATTGAAATGATGGAACTTGAACGAGAAAGCAGGTGAATGTCAAGAGGCCCAAAATTAGACATAAACAGGGAAACTCATCAAGATAGAGTGCGCCGTTGGAGAAAAGCAGACATGTATGATGGTTTGTACCCAGTTAGGGAGATGACTGTTGAAATTTCAGGTCAAAAGAATACCCGGAAGAAAGGTCATCTTGATGGAGAATTAGATGATGCAGTTTTAGAAGAAATTTTTATTTATCCACCACCTTATCAGCCAAGTTGTTCACAGTCTACCCCGAGAGTTTCTTCAGGAACCTCTCCTAGTGCACCTCCTAGAGAAGCTGCTGAAAATTCACCCAGATTTTTAAGATTACCCGAGAGAGTAAGGTCAAGAAGTAAATCTAATACTCCAAGAGAAAACAGAAATTATCCAGAAATTCCAGAGCAGAGAAATGAATTCCCAAGAAATGAAAAGAGAGCAGAAGTACCTGAAAATATACCAAATATTTCAGAATATTTAAGAGCAAAAGGGGAATTAATACAGCAATTAACAAAAGGGATGGAAGCAGTAACGGTACCAGTAACAATTGGACCTGTTGTACCAGTTTTTGAGCAAGGAGAAAATAGGCACTAAGCTCTGACTGTTCCATTAAATGTGGAAATTCAGAAAGTGGCCGGAAAATTTTACTCAGAATTATCAGAAATCCATCGAGAAAAAACAATGCCAAATTTCACTTTTAATCAAAGTTTGTCAAATGGTCAGATACCATCAGTTGCAGGATCCGATTCTGGATCATCAGAAAAGAGCATGAACAAAACAGATTTAACACAGACCCCATTAATTCCACAAGTTCCTGAATCTAAACAACTTGATGTTGCAAAATTGAAAGCAGATTTAGAAGAATTAATTATTGTTATTTATCTGTAAGAGTATACAATGGAAAATGAAAAACAAATATGATCAATTTGAAGAAGTGGCTGCTGAATTAGATATAGATTTAAGTAGACAAAAACAATTGCAAAAACATTACAGAGTGGATTTTTCTGAGAAAGACATTGAAAACCTGAATCCCACAGGCAGGATAACCCATGTAAAAGAATTAATTGTGTTCCTAAAAAGATTAGGTGAATTAAGTAAATGGAGAGTGATGTGGACAAAGAAAAGAGAAGAAGAAAAAAGAGAAAGAGAGGAAGAGAGGAAGTCGTAAATGAGTTTCCTATGAGGGAAATAGCTGGTGGAGGTTATGTTCATGTTCCTTGGACAAGGTAGAACAATTTGCTCTTTACAAATGAGTTTCCTCGGCTGAGAGAAAAGCCAGTAGAATGGTATCGTCAAGTAGACAGATTTATAAAGGTTTCAAAAGTTCTGTGGATTGATCTTGAATGATTCTTTGACATTGTTGTCCCATCAGATCTCTGGACAGAATGTAACATTTCTGTAGGTTGGCCCAGAGAAGAACCAGCTCGAAATAAAATAACAGATGCTCCTTCAGCTGATGTCATAGACTTCTATGACAAAGTAATTGTGTGGCTGAAAAACAAGATTCCTCCAAAAGAAATGGATTGGGTTAAAATTGACAGAACGAATCAGGAACCAAAAGAGTCAGTACATTCATTTTATGGAAGATTACTGCTGGTATTTAAAATCCAGTGGTTACGAAAAATTAAGTGAAAAGGATGTGAGCCATTTCATTTACAGATTTGTATATGGCTTGAGACCTGAAATTGGTGAGATGATTAGAAATGGATTTGTCGGCTGGCAATCATTAACAGTTGACGACATTCTGAGAAAAGCAAAATACTGCAGTGATGAGATAGATGCAAAGCAGAAAAAGCTCAAGGGAAAGGCAATGTGGGCACAAGTGAAGGTGGCTGAACAGCAAATAGCAACCTTAGAAAATAAAAATGTCAAGCAGAATCAAGGTAAATTTAAGGGGAACTTTGTTAACAAACCAAAATTTAATGTAAATATAGAAGATCTTAAACAGAAGCTCCAATGTTTTAATTGCGGTGAGATTGGACACTGGAAGCGAGAGTGTAAGAATCCGCCCAGAAATTTTAAAAATTCATCATTAAATCCACAGATGCAGAATGAGATAAATCAGCAGCAACAGCTACAGCGACAGTTAAATGAAATAAGTCAGCAGCAACAGCTACAGCGACAGTTAGTGAATCAGCAGAGCCAACTGAATCAGCAGAGCCAAATTCCACAGCCACCACTTCCAAATTGTATGAATGCACAAAGATTTAGTCCTGAGACGGGATTCTGTGGAGCTGAGCAGGTAAATAGATCGCAAAGAGTGAATGTGTCAAAGGTTTCTCAACAATTTTGGTTAAAAGAAAATGAAAGCAGTGACTCAGAGGATTACTCATGACGGAGCCTGAGAGAGGAAGAAGAGTGTGTGCTTAGAGCCACTCTTAAGGTAGATCAGTCAGGTCCATTTGTAAATGGTAAAGTGAATGATGTAGAAATCACTTTTCTTGTGGACACTGGTGCTACCCGTTCTACTGTTAGATCAGTTGAAATTGAAAACCTTCCTCTCTCTGGTGAGTCAATCCAAGTAGTAGGTGTAGCAAATCAGCAGATTAAAACAGACTTGAAAGAGCCGGTCAAAATAGAAATTGGAAAGTACAAAGACAAACACAGATTTGTTGTCTGTAACAGCAGTCCTGTTAACTTGTTAGGGAGGGACATATTGTGTAAGATGAACTGTAAAATATATTGCTCACCGGATGGTATTGAGCTCTAAACTTTAGAAGAAGATGGACTGTACAAATTAACAATGCTAATGGTTAAGAAAGAAAATAAATTGTTTCCTGCTTTTGATAAAAACAATTTGCCTGAAGAACTAAAAGAAGCAGTTAATCCAAAAATTTGGGATTTAACAGGAGACGAAATGGGTTTGATGAAACATGTAGACCCAGTGCAAATTACTGTAAAGCAAGGAATAGATTTTCCAAAAATTCTTCAGTATAAAATGAAAGCTGAGACTATTGAGGGTGTCATTCCTGTGATTGAGAAATTCATAAAACAATGTGTTTTGAAAGAAATTGAGAGCAGCCCATGTAATTCAGCGATTATGGGAATCAAAAAGCCAAACGGAACTTACAGAATAGTTCAGGACCTGAGAAAGGTTAACCAAATTGTTGTTCCTTGTTGCCCAGTTGTACCAAAGCCAGCGGTAATTCTATATCAGATTCCGCATGATGCAGAATTGTACACGGTCATAGACCCGTGTAATGCCTTCTTTACAGTTCCACTGCATCCAGAGAGCCAACAAATTTTTGCGTTCAGATTCCAAGATCATATCTTAGCATGGTGTTGTATCCCTCAAGGGTATACAGAGAGTCCATCTATCTTTAATCAGTTGTTGAAGAAATCTTTGGAAGATCTAGATTTACCTGGAAAATCAACATTGGTTCAGTATATTGACGATCTTCTAGTGGCTGCAAAAACACGAGAAAATTGTGTAACAGACACCATTACACTTTTAAATCGATTGGCAGATGAGGAGCATAAAGTGTCACCTGCAAAATTACAGTTTTGCAAACAAGAGGTAAAATACCTTGGTCACAGAATTGCAAAGGGAATCAGACAAGTGACAATTGAGAGAATAAAAATTATTCGAGCAATACAACCTCTAACAACACAGAGACAGGTCAGAATGTTTCTAGGAATGGTAGGTTATTGTCGCCAATGGATTAGTGGATTTTCAGTAATTGCGAAACCACTACAAAGACTGACAAAAGCAGACATAAAAGACCCGATTATTCTAATAAAAACTGAATTGGAAGCTTTTGAAAAGCTAAAGAAAAGTCTGTGTGAAGCTCCAGCATTGGGGATGCCAGACTACGACAAGGAATTTGAGCTGTACTGCAGTGAAAGGGAGGGTTGTGCATTATCAGTTCTGATTCAGAGACATGGAAAAATGAGAAAGCCAATAGCTTACTTTTCAGCTGTGTTTGACTCTGTTGCAAAAGCATTGCCAGGTTGCTTAAAAGCAATGGCTGCAACAAGTGTAAGCCTTGAGCAAAGTGAAGGGATCATAATGGGGTTTCCTGTAAAAGTGTATGTACCTCATTCAGTTGAAACTCTCCTTACCAGAAGCAAAACACAACACTTATCGAGTAACAGGTTGACCAAGTATGAAAAGGTTATTCTGGGATCAGATAATGTTTCGATTGCAAGGTGTATTAATCTTAACCCATCTATACTATTGCCGGAAGGTGTTGTTACTGAAATCAAAAATGAAACTGTTGTTGATCATGAGTGCTTGGATGTTTTGGAATACTGTACCAAGCCTAGAAAAGATATAAAAGAGGTGCCTTTACCAGAACCAGACATTGTTTACTTTGTTGATGGCTCCTGTCTAAGAACAGATGAGGGCATTCTACGAGCATCATATTCAGTTTGCACAGTTGCAGAAGTAGTTGAAGGTTCAACTCTTGAAGGAATTCGTTCAGCTCAAGTGGCAGAATTAAGTGCTTTAATTCGTGCATATGAAAGAGCAAAGGGAAAAAAGGTTACCATAGTGACTGATAGTCAGTATGGATATGGCGTAGTTCATGACTATGGCCAGCTCTGGTCTCAAAGAGGTTATTTAACTTCTGCGGGAACACCGATCAGGAATGCAAAATTGATCAAGAGATTGAACGATGGCATTCAGTTACCTGAGAAAATTGCTGTTGTGAAATGCGGAGCTCATAAAAAAGGTGAAGACTATATTACTAAAGGTAATTCTTTTGAAGATGAAATTGCACGTTATTGTGCGAAAAACAATTTTTCAATTAATCGGGAAAAAGACAATGATCCCATTCTGAACTCTCTCATGCTAATATCTGAAGTTGAAACATGGCAGGGAGTAAAAGATCTACAAGATGAGGCAGATGATGAAGAGAAAAACATATGGCTGAAAGAAGGTTGCAGACAGAGGGAGGAAGATGAGATTTTGGTTTAAAAAGATGACAGACCAGTGATGCCAAATTGTATGATCGCTGACTTGGCATGGATGTACCATGGTCCAATGCATTTAGGAAGAGACTCTATGATAAGAATGTTCAGGCAGACATGGTATAATCGAAAATGTAGGATTATTGCGGAGTCACTTTGCCCGAGATGCTTGATCTGTCAGCAAATCAATCCAAACGGAAAAACAGTTGTAAGCATGGGAACCATAGGACGGGAGGGTGGTCCTTTTACCAGGTTGCAAATAGATTTCATTGACATGCCAACTCATAATAAGCTGAGATATGTCCTTGTGATTGTCTGTCTGTTTTCAAGATGGGTGGAAGCGTTCCCAACTCGTCACAATGATTCAATTACTGTGGCAAAATTGCTTTTGAGGGAGATCATACCAAGGCATGGATTTCCAGTAACTGTCAAAAGTGATTGTGGCACACACTTTGATAACAGATTGCTAAAATTGATTTGCGAAGCCTTCAACATAAAGCAAAAGCTACACTGTGCATATAGACCAGAAGTATCAGGCGTTGTTGAACAGATTAACGGAACAATTAAAAATAGAATTGGAAAAATGTGCCTAGCTACCGGAATGAAGTGGACAGATGCACTTCCACTTGTCTTAATGTCTTTGAGAAGCACACCAGATAAAAAGACAGGTCTAAGCCCTCATGATATTCTCATGGGAAGAGTAATGAGACAAGCATTTATTCCAGTCGGGAAGATTTTGAGCATTATTGAAAGTGCAATTATGGATTATTGTAAAAATCTCTCTGATGTGGTAACTTCTGTATTCCATCAGGTGGGAACAGATGTGATTTCAAAAGAAAAGGAGCAAGCTCATGATCTGTTACCAGGAGACAGGGTCAGAACAAAAGTTCACCGGAGAAGAAACTGTTTAGTACCCAGGTGGCAAAAAGCAAGACAGGTGATACTAGTCACAACAAATGCAGTTAAATGCAAAGGTTTGAAAAGGTGGGTGCATGCAAGTCATACCATTCGTGTACCACCTCCTGATAATCCTGATGAGGATAGTGATGACACAACAACTGATTCAGACTCTGAAGAACCTGAGAATCCAGATTCTGAAGATTGACAAGAAGGTCGACATCTGGAGGATTCTGATGTGGATCAGGCATTGAATGAAAAAGATCTAGAGATTGTGATTCTAGATTCAGAAAATGATGAAAATGTTCTAGAAAAAGAAAAAGAATCTGAGTCAAAAGAGATTCAAGATCAGGAGAGTATTGAAAATCAGATTGAAAGCTCTGAAAGCAGGAACAAGAATTCTGAAACTGGGAAGTTAGAAGTAATTACAGAAGAAGAAGAAGACGAATTACCGAGTACCAGCTACAAGGATGATGTTCCTAACGGAGTGAAGCTGCAGAGTAAAGAAGTTCCTAGATTTAGAATTGAAGTCTCTGAGACAGATTCGGATGAGAGTGATGAAGAGTCTGGAATAAGAAAATTCAGAAAAAGGGCTTGGAAAGCTGAATGTAACGAAACTGAGCCTATGAAGAAATTCTTAAGAAAAGGAGATAATTGGCCTGGAGAAAATCTAAAGTTTAAATTGGTGAACAAATCTAAAGAACAGATTAACAAAATATCAAGTCAAAAGGGTGACTCTGATAAAAAAGGTCAAGCAGGAAAGAAAATTGAAGTGATAAGCAGTAGGAGCAAAAGACCATTAAGGCCAAACCAAAAGTACAAATCCCCTGAATGGACCTACATAATAATCCCGCCAGTAGTGGAAATCAGTTGCAGTAGTCAGGAAGATTTGGAAGAAACCAGTGACATTGATTAGAGTAGCTTTCTTTAAGTTGAGGTTTATTTTTGGCATAAGGCTGAAGAAATTGTGTTAGGTGACACAAGGTCGAAGAAATTGTGTTAGCTGGAAAAACACTTTGATGTAAGACGCAAGGTCGAAGAAAAGCTGTTAGAGGGTTACTAAAAAAAATTAAAAGGGGAAGTGTATATAGTACTATTTTTGAATTTTTGTTTGAAGTAAAGCTTAAGTAGAAATTTGTAAAAAAAAAAAAAAAGGGGGATGCCTAATACTGACAATTCAAGGTGTGCTATTTTAAGAATTAAAATGTCTTCTATTTGTGTGATTCTAATCATTTTGGTTTGGTTAATTTTGGCAGTCATCTTTCCTTTTGGCATAGACAAGGAGGACTTTAAAGCTAATATGACAAGCAAAGCTGAATCTAAACAAGCTGTTCATGATGTTGCAGGCAAAACTAATAGAGTTATTGAGCATAAACCAGAGATTCACCAAGATAGATCTGTTGGTGATTTTTCTACTAATTCTTTTTCAAGACTCTTGTCAGAATATGTAAAAGTCATGGATGTGAAGGATTGTTACGTTTGTGTGAAGCTTCCTGTTTCAGTTTCAGAAGGGGTCAAACATAATATGCTTCCCCTAACTTATGGCATTACATGCAGTGGTATGGCTAGTTTGTTCTATCAAACAGCTTGTCGGGAGTACTATTACTCAGACTACGATGACATTTTTGCTAACCTGAAAGTTGTAAATAGCTTAAACAAAGTCAGGCCTGCTAAGAAGATGAGGGGATTCTTTTTGGTGACTAATGAACTTTCCTACGAATACGCTTACAAAAATAATTTAACTTGCAAAATGAGAGATGAAGAAAGATCTTTTCTCAAGATGGTTGAGGAGAGAAGGGCGATTTATAAGAAAAATGAGATGCTGAAACAGACTAAATCCAGATTTTGGCAGCTTGAGGATGAGAAGCTCAATGGTGGAAATAGTTATGCTGCCATTCACATAGATGATCCTGTTAGTGGGAAATTCTGTATTAGGGGAGATAACACTTTATACGACATTTATTTTGTCGGTGCTAGTCAGTGTAAGGATACTTATCACATCATAGGGGGATGGGGATTTAAAGGTGGCAAAGATCCAATTTTTTCTGGAATTTATTTTATTTATGGGAACAAAGCTTACTTTAGTCTCCCAAACCATTGGTATGGGACATGTTACCTTGGTTTAGTTTTTCCCAAACTTTTTCATGTGGACAGAAATGGAGAAGGTTCATTCGAAATTTACAAACACCTGAACAGATACAGGAGAGAAAGTTTCTCTGAGATCATGGGTGACATATTTGGTGCAATAGTTCCTATGGTGAATGCAATCAAAATCAGAAAGGTCTCCACAATTGTTGACAGATTGTCCACAGATACTGCAAGTGGTTTCCAATTAGTTAACACAGAACTTGTCGCTACCAAAAGTATGGTTATGCAGATCCGTCTTGCATTAGACATTCTGCTAGCAAAAGAAGGAGGAGTCTGAGGGATTTTACATGTCCAGCATTGCTGTAATTATATCCCAGACAAGAGCCAGAATATAGAGATGCTTATCAAGAATATCACTGAATTTCACTCAGAAATAGAACCCATGGAAAGCAACAATTTTTCAGAACGTTTGAGCAAAAGGTTTGAGGCAATTGGGAAGTGGTTTGGAGAAATTGGCAGTTCAATCATTGGCAAAGTACTTTATCCTGAAATAATCATTGTTATAGTGACACTTTTGTTTAAAATTAGTTGCATGATTCACAAGAGAAAGAAGCATGTGAGGGAAAGGAGAAGAATTTACAAACTTAGAAAGGCTCAGGAGAAGGAGATAGAAATGGAAGAGTTTCGTAGAGCTCAATATGAGAGCTCCAGACAAACTGCTGAGACAGGGGTTTAGAATTACTAACACAGAGAGTGTTCAAAATGTGACGTCTACAAAAAAGAAAATGTTGGTAAAATTTTTGGGTATTGTTTGGTGATTTTGAAATCACCAGATGAGGGAGTTGATGAAGCGAGTTTTTAAAATTAATTGTGTTTTTGCTCGCTGAGTTAAACTTCCATAATAAAATAATAATATTAATGAGTTTTGCATGTTTTGTATTAATTCAACCTAGAATAATGTGCACTTACATGAACATGAGGGAACTAACATTATGTGCTCTTGTTGCATTTGCCAGTTTGTTCAAAAATAATAAATTAACTTTGTCTTTCCGTTTTTGTCAACATTATTTGTGGCTGCTTAAATAATGGCATGTGCTTATTTTTAAACGTGCTTTCGTTTATGTCGTGTCTCGTATGAAAAGTCTCTATGTTTGTTGCTTTCTGTGTACTTAAGGCTAGGTAACATAAACTAACGGGTTAACATTAGTGAAGGGGGTGGCTAACAGAATGACTTTCATTACTCGAATTAATTAATGTTTTGTGTTTCCTTGCATACTAGTGCTATGAAAAAGAGGCCTGAGGCCTAGTTTTGAGATGGATGTTTTGTGTTTTGGAGTCCTGTCATGATGAGCTGAGCACAGCAAAGAATTAAAAAAAAGTTTGACGTTCATAATCATCAGTAAACAAATACGAGGAACTGTGCAGGATGTGCTCTGCGTTGTATTATTTTCCAAGGACAGAATGTGGCGGAAAAGCCAAAGCTGAGGAAGCAACGAACTGTTATTCAATAAATTGTTGCAAAGATCTCGGAAGCTAATGTCACTCGCAGACAGTGAACAAAGACATTATAGAAGAGCACGATTTTGGAATGTAGAGACAATGACTTCATGTGGACTGACGGCTGTCAGCCAACTGAAACGCAGGATGACTCATTAAAAGTATTCTTTTAGCTAGTTTTAGATAGAGAAAAGGTATCAAATGTGGCCCCTTGGGAGGAGCTTGGCTGGCTCGTTCCTGAATCCTGAGACCGTGAGATGCTGACGGACTTTTGACTCACGTAAGGGAAATTAACTTATGCTTTTGCTTCTAGGTTCTTATTAAGTTTAGACAGGGAAATAGGGTTTTAGGGAATGAGATTTCTTTTGCTTTAATACTTTTTCATGTTGATTTTGATTTGAACTGACAGTCTAATGTGCCTTTACTTAATAAAATGATTGCTTAATAAATGCTAATAAAAGATTTAAATGCTCTTTACTTGATAATAAAGTTAATAAAATAGATTTTGAAATGACAAGCTGGTCTTGATTATTTTAAGTCTAGTTACCATTAGTTAATCCATTGCCTAGGTGACTTAATTAAATATACATATCTATTAAAAATGACAATGATAAACTGCAGTTGCATAAAAATATAAATTGTCTTGTGAATAGTTCTGATTAATTAGGTTACATGATTCAGTTGGTCAATTCTTGTCTCAGTCATTTATGGGCCTTATGAATTATGGTGAGTATTGTGGTGTAGGGAAGTGCTTATGAGACAGAATTTCTTTAGGCCCGCTGGATCAGTAGCAACAACCAGCTCTACCTGGGACTATTAAGACAGCTGAAAATCTCAAAGTACGGTACCCGCCGCGAGGTGTACAGCGTCGGTCCCGAGTCATACAAACCCCCAAAAAACAGTACATTGGTAAACAATGAAAACAAAGAAGACTCACAGCATCGAAGAGGTGATGCTTTGTTGGCACCAAGAGGCGTACGTTCCTTACAACCGCAGGGGAGGTGAGGCATCGGTTTCTTACTGCAATGCAGGAGAGGTGAGTCATCAGTTCCTTACTGCTGCCAGTGAGGTGATGTTGCAGTGACATTGAGGCATAGGTTCCTTACGATGATGTGGGTTTGATGGATCCGGTAGGTCTTCTTGTCAGGTATCGGCTCCACGATGATGAAGCACTGGCGTTTGTGAGGTCAGGCTGTGGTGGAAGTCGAGGCAGTGCGTTGTGATTGTCATGAGCAGTACCCTTGGCCCCGGTGCAGGCAGAGGCTTCGGTGATGGCGTCAGAGTCGGCAGGGTGCAGCAACAGCAAGTGACGGGATGCGGTGTATTCAGGCTGGTGCATCATGCACTGTACGAGCGGTGCCCCTTTGTTGCAGGTTGCGGCATTGCTTGCCGGCGTTGGTGTTGCTATCTCCATCTGTGGCAGCTGAAACAGATGTTCCAGGTGCAGGAGGGCAAAGGAAATGAAGTCTTTGCCCCTGAGACTTCAGAACAGGGTGCACGCTCTACTCCATGCCCTTTGAGATCTTCTTCAAGCAGGATACACAGGACACAGCAATGAGACAGTACTTCAATGAGACAGTACTTCTCCTTCAGTTTTCCCAGCTCTTCTCCTCAACAGAGGTTCCTCTTGAGTCCAGAGGTAATCTAAACTCCTGGGGTCTGGACCCCAATATCTATATTACATTTCTCTTTGTTCTCTTGTGGCAGAGAGGCTCTTTGCTCAGCCCAAACCAGTTCTGTCTTCATTGGTCCAGCGTCCTGGCAGGATGTGAAAAAAGCATTGTCCAAGACACACTAGGCAAATTCAGTTGCAGGGAAGTCACCTCCCTCCTCTTAGATGCAGCCCAGGTCTATTCAGCCGAGCCCTGACTCATCCTTCGAAAGGCAGAACACCTCACCCCCCCTCAGTGGTGGTCTGAAGAGAATGCACATCCTCAGCCCCTGTCACACGAAAGCCAGTCAATCCACAAACCAGAGAGGCACATAGGATGGCTAAGCAAGAAAATACCCACTTTCTAAAAGTGGTATTTTCAAACACACAACATAAAAATCATCTTTACTAAAAGATGCATTTTTATATTCTGAGTTCAGGCATACTAAACTCCAGGTTTCTACCTTTTCCCAATGGGAAGTTATACATATAAAATATTATAAATGAACTCCCATTCTATCCTATAGCACAGATAGACTTCCAATCGCGAAAAATTAAATGCACTGCATTTCACTATCAGGATATGTCACACACCAGTACATGTCCTATCTTCCACATACATTGTACCCTGCCCACAGGGGTACCCTTGGCCTACCTTAGGGGTGACTCACATGCAATAAAAGGAAAGGTTAGGACCTGGCAAGTCGGTGTACTTGCTAGGTCGATATGGCAGGAGAGAATGCAAGTAGACACTGCAGAGACAGGTCTGAGACTCCTCTGAAAGGCTACTTGTGGGGGTGGCAAAATTAGGGATACAGGCCCACTAGCAGCAATTGATTTACAGGCCCTGGGCACACACAGTGCACTGTATTGGGACTTAGTAGTAAGTCAAACAAGCCAATCATGGAAACACCAATCCAGATGCAAAATTTACATAGGGAGCGCTTGCACTTTGCCACTGATCAGCAGTGGCAAACTGCCCAAAGCATCTAGACCAGCAAAAAACAACATCCACTACACAGCTATAATACAGGAGGCAGAGGCAAAAAGATAGGGCAAACCACGCCAAGGATGCCAGATCTTACACTTTTTAAATGCCAAGCTGAGTAACAGTAACCTGTGCACACAGGCCACGCAATGGCAAACCTGAGGCTCATTTGAAGAGTTACCTCTGTGGGTGGGACAACCAGTGCTGTAGGCCCATGGAGGAACATTTGAGTTTGATTCCCTAGGTATGTGTCTTACTCCTAGACAAGGGACTTACAGTTAACTCAAATCAGCCAATCATGTATATACCAATCACCACTAAGTATAAGACAAGGACAGCGCTTTGGCACTGAATGGCAGTATCAAAAGCGATCAGTGAAAAACCAGGAGGGACAAAAGCAAAAATTCAAAGGAAAGCACCCATTTTCAACAGGGTTTTGCAACCTCTTCAGAATATCAGACATATCTACAGAAGCATTTATTTTCTTTTTTTGTTTGAGGGGTGAGGGGGGGGGGCTACTTGTGACTCTTGACCAGGGATGCCACAGAGCCAAGCCCCCAGGCTATAGGCTCACCACAAATATTTATACAAATGGCTTGAGTTCCCAAACTTCACCAGACTCCGCCTCCCTCTCACAGATGGCTAAGGGTGGCATAGAAGCAATTTGGTAGACTGGTTAATGGAAATGTGCTGCTTGCACTGTTTGCTACCATGGCAGCAATTAACACGAGAATTGCTCCAAATATCATTATTGGTATGCATTTTTTTTGTAAGTTTCACTTTACTTCCATTCATTCTTTTATGTTCCTTCTGTATTCTCCAAAATCTACCCTTCTGAACTGGGTCATTAGTTCAAATCTCCTGTCTGAAATCAGAACTAAATTATATTGGACTGAGGTGATGTTGCACCTGCAGGGCACCCGAGATGGAAATAACAAAAGAACCTGCAATGAAATCCAAAAGCTGGCTCCTGGGCTGATCGCAGATTGATAGCCTCACTTTAATTAGACTGGTCCCCGCCTTCCTTTTTCCTCAGCCCTTCTCGCCGTCTGTGAGTCACAGCATGAAAAATGTCCAAGGAAAGTCGCGCGCAGGTCGCGCGAGGCGCGCTTCTAATAAGCAGTGATTCATGGGTTGGAAATCTGCAGCTCTGAGCATGAACGTGCTAAGAGACCCTGATTAATGCGCGAGATGGTGTTTCATGTGCATAGAGGCCACCAATCTACCAAGATTTACAGCGCACAGACCGTGACGCGAGCTAATTAGGGGGTGGGGAGGGCGAGTCACTCACGTTGGGAAACCCAAGTAAACAAAGAAATAAGACTGACAATGGGTACATAGGATGTGAAGGACAACTACAGCATGAATGTATTTTTTTAAACACCGAGTCCCATTTCACAAATACATTTGTAGTTGAAGATTTTATTTCTCAAACGTGTGCAGATTTTCGAATTTAAAGAATTCAAAAACATTCGTAAGAGTTCTCTGTGAAGCTTGCAACAGTTGGAGGAGTCTAGCAGTACTCATGAAAAGAGCTTTAAACGGGCCGGTGATTTCAAGTACTGAGTATCTGCACCTCTCTATGCTGTGGGAGAGCACCTGCACTTCTCTGCAGAGGTTCACTACCATTGGAGAGAATCAGCACTTCTCTGAAACATATAGGTACTCAGGTACAGGGCACCTGCAGTTTTATATTTCAATTTCAAGCACTACTCCTGACAAACTTCTGTGACTTCCTAGCTAGGGCCATGTAGTAGGCTTTCGCATATGATATGTCATATTCTACAGCTATGCATGTGACAATGCCTTCACATGAGTACAACTGTACTTTATGCCTGCTTTAATTTCTACACGGGGAAAACTTATTCTCCATTTAAAATTCCCTTCACTCACACCATCACCACTCTGGATGTGTTCTGTTTCCATTCGGTTTCCTTTACCACCCTAGAAATGGTTAAAGATTTCCTCCTGTGGGAATGGCTGAGTCAAAGGCTAGTGAATACCCATATACTGTGCTTTCTAAAAACTTTCTAAGGCATTCCTGTCCTGGAACAACCACTACCTAACCCTGAAATGCGACTGATATATGAGTTAAAAGCCAAGAAACCATTGTTGACCAATCAGTAAGTAGAGCAATTTAATGAATATGACTTTAGCTCTGTCTGTTAAACAAACATGATTTAAGTGTACTAACAGAAACATGGCTTACGGAAACTTCGTCCCCGGTCACGGATCTTCTGGTGCCCCCTCATTATACCATTGTGAGACTGGACAGACAAAAAAAGAGAGGAGGGGGTATTGCATTCATACACCGAACGGATATAAAGATCAACGAAATACAGTCAGACCCTCTTGAATCTTGTGAATACCTAGGCCTTAATGTAAGAGCAGCAGGTAACCAAAGATGTAACCTACATGCGCTTTACCACCCTCCAGGTAATAATGCTACTTTCATTGAACAGTTAATGGAGATCATCACAGCTAACTCTAACAGCCACATGAATAACATATTTCTAGGCGGCTTCAATTTGCACTGGGATGACAAGAATGATTAACAGATCAACGCGCTGAAAGACTTCCTAACAGATCTAAACCTCACTCAAACCTTCCCACATCCAACACACGTGAAACGGGCTACCTTAAATTGGATTGGATAATATCAAGGGGTAAAGAATTCTCAATCCAATCAATTGTCCCTTGTGATTGGACTGATCACCATGCCATAACCTTCGTGATACCCTCAATAAAGAAGAGCAAAACAGCGCAACCAGTCAAACTAAAAAAATGGACTTGAGACATCAAATATGCTAATATTGAGATACTTGTAGCAAGATGCGAGAAGGAACTAAATCCATCTAACAACTTACTGAACGCTAACGAACTCACAGATCACTACACTAAAGCAATGACGAACATAGTCAACTCCACCATGCCTCTAAAACGAAAAAGAATATCTGGGAAGGATAAAAACGCATGGTTTAATGAAACATTGAATGAAGATAGGCGTAAACCGAGACTAGCTGAAAGGAAAAGGAGACAGCAACTATCATCCCCACAGCTTAAAACACTCAGAAAGATCAGAAACGAATATAACAAAAAAGTACTCAACTCCAAGAAAGAATTCTTTAGGTCAGAACTAGACAGCGCCACAAACAGACCACGGAAACTATTCAAATTATTAAAACAACAGTCAAAAAATCAGACCAAATCCACACAAGAAACTGCTAAAACTCAATTGAGCTGCAAAGAATTCTCTACTTTCTTCACGGACAAGGCCAGCAAGCTAGAAAAAGAACTCAGGTTTTCAGCTGACAACCTTCATAGTCAATTACCTAAATAAAACAAGGAATCCTTGACAAACGATCAGGATAGTCTGAAAAACAGTGCAGAATGAGCTACTTTCAAGCTTTATGAACAGAATACCATTGACAAAACTCTTTCGGATATTAAACCAAACAACCACTACAATGATTCCCTCCCCTCTAAATGCCTAAAAAGAATCAATCACATTGTCGTTCCTGTATGGACAAAAATTGTAAATGCCTCACTCTCACAAGGAATACTCCCAGACTGCCTAAAAACAGGTCAAGTCCTTCACATCATCAAAAAACCTACAGCAGGCATGACAGAGCCAAATAACTCCCCCCCCCCCCATTAACGAATATTCCTATACTTGCCAAACTAATTGAGAAATGTGTACAAAATCAACTGAGCGACCACATTGCCAATTTCAAGCTGCTGTACGACTATCAATCCGGATTTTGACCTGGCCACAGTATGGAATCAGCAATTCTACACATAGTAGATGATGCATTGCAGGCCCTGGACCACAATCAAACGTGCCTACTAGTACTTCTGGACCTGTTGTCTGCCTTTGACACAGTAAACCATGAAAAATTGCTAGCCAGGCTTCGAGACAGGATGGGTCAATCTGGAATCGTTTTGAAATGGTTTGAATTCTTCCTCCAGAACAGAACTCAAAGATTCCTAATCAACCAGAATCTCTCACCCTCATGCCCAAACTCACTTGGAGTCCCTCAAGGATCAACACTATCTCCATCATTATTCAAGTTATATGTCGAACCCCTTACAGAAATTCTCCGTGACTCATGCATATCTTTTCACATGTACACTGATGACACTCAGATCTACATCAAGATATCATCACTGGAAGACATAAAGAAAATGAACGAGGCATTACAAATATCATTACACTGGCTAACTAGTAATTATCTGAAACTAAACGCACAAAAAACGGAATTCCTATTAATTTCACCACCAAAGGAACCCACAGAAGTGAAAGAATGGACCAAACTGATCACAGCACTAAACTGCACCCGACTCTAGTAGAATCTGCAAAATCATTGGGTATTTCCCTTGATAAGAACATGACATGAAAACACACATCAAATCAATGACAAAAAGAGCCAGGTTTCACCTGAACTATATTAGAAAAATGAAACCTCTCATCTCTACGGCAGACCTTATACTAGCAGTACAGTCCTTAGTTATCTCTAGGATTAAATATGGATGTACAACTCTAGCAGGTCTCCAAAAAATCTAAACAGCCCCTCTAAAAGCTTGTCTAAATGCGGCAGCAAGACTCATCACTGGTTCTAGAAAATACGACCATATCTCCCCTCACCTGACAGCATTAAACTGGTTACCATACGAAGCCAGAATTCAATTTAAAATGGCATGCACTACACACAAAGCGCTCCACCACAGAACTCCAAGGTACCCTGTGCAGAAAATAGAGCTCTCAGGGGGAAGCAGACCAGCCAGGAGTGCCAGAGATATGCTGCTGAAACCACCCATCTTTCGGAAGAAGACATACGTCAAAGGTGCTTCATCCGGAGCAGCCCCGAGAATCTGGAACTCACTCCCTCCAATTATTAGAAAAATTCTAAACACAGCAACATTCAAGAAGGATGCGAAGAGCTTCCTAATGAGCAAGTTCCTGCCATAGAGCCAGGGATCTTTAATTGTTAAGACTCATACACCAGCGTTAATCAGGAACCGCTCATGTTGTAGACTCCTCAGTAAGCACATCAGAATCATGTGCAAAGAAATACTACGTTCACTAAAATGAATAAGAAGGACATACACGGGAATCTATACTACTATAATAAAGTAAGAACTGACGTAAATAATTAATTTACTCTCTTAATTTCTATGCAGGTAAGTACTTAATCAATAATAACTCAATCGGAAAGAAAGAAAACAGAGTCCGTGGTGTTAGAGTTCTTAGGGGTTTTATTCCTCAAAAAGGAATGGTCTAGACCAGGATATCATGTTCTGACCACCACAGGGGTGTCAGAAGGGATAGAGCGCTCTTTTATTACATTACATAGCTTATATACTTAATTCATGTCATAAGAAACAGTTATAGTAGGCGTAACAGCTGAGAGAAGACAAGATAACAGTATACACGTGTTACAAGTACGTAATCAGAAGGCGTGAACTAGAGGTGTGTGCTAGAAACGTCACAGGTAGGTGTCACAAAAGGGGTGGCACTAACAGAAATGTTGCAATGTCAGCAGAAATCGGAAGCTTGGATGCGCGCGCAGCTGCATGACGTGTGATTGACGTGAAGCTGGAGGGTGCAGGGGGCTTGACATTTGCACCGACGGAAAGAGACAGAAGTCTGGCATGTCAGATCAACTTGTGCTTCCATCATATCTGATATCTGGTGTTTAGGAACTAAGCTATCTGGGCGGAAAGGTCTCTAGGGCAGAAGCTATTCTATACTGACTGTGAGTGCGTGCATAAGCGCCTGAGTGTCTGTATGAGAAGCGTGGGGGCATGGGCCTTCCATGGGAGCATGGCAACAAGGACTATGAATTACTTGAATTAGTTGCATAGAGACAGGTCGGCCCTTTGGCTCTGCAGCTGAGGAGAATGTTTACTGAAGCTAGCAGGCAGGAATGTATTTTCGGGGAGCGGAACAGATAACTCGAAGGTTATAGTCAATCTTGGCAGGCAGCAGGCTGAGCTGAGCGCGAGGGGCCGCGCTGAAAGTAAGTCAGAGTTCACGGGTACAGAGGCAGCCTGAGCAGAGGCCCTTGGAGTCAGAAGCCAGAAAAGAGGCTCGGTGGCAGAAATTCAGGGCCTACTCAGCTAGAGCTGAAAAACGTGGAAGTACACTACAAAAAGACGTTGGCATAGCATACTTAGGAACGGGCTATCCAACCCATTCAGGGTGGGTCTGAAAGAGGACATGTTGACGTTGGACGCAAATGTATTTGCGTCTTCATAGCTGGTACAGGAGGGAAGTTACATGCACTTTAACTCGTACATGGAGACGGTGGGGTACGCGCTAGGGAACACATCTTGACCATAAAATTTATATTTCCTCATTCCCTCCTTGTTTCCTACGGACCCTTCATGATATATTAATCATCATAAATTGATCAGTTTGTTCTTGCAGCATCATTTGCTCATCTCTCTTCCGTTGTCTATTTGAGAGAAAACTGGAATGTTCAATGCACGATATGGCACACAGTCCACATATCGCCGGCCCACACTGTAGGCACAGGCAGCAGCTGAATACTATGACAAGGCCAAAACCTAGGAAGGATAGGATCTTCCATCCCCAAGCAGTTAACGTTGTCCAGAACCAACCGGACCAAGTCCAGGTGCCTGGATTCTGATGTATCTGATTTGCAATTTTATGTAGACGGGTAATAGCTTGATAGACAGATGGCGCATTTTGTGGGATGAAAACGCAGCAACTTGACCCGATGACCTTACAGGCTCCACCTCTATCTGCCAAGATGACGTCAATAACAAGACGATTTTGAAGGACAACAACCCGCATAGCAGATTGCTCCTCTGTTAAGTTACCTAAGGCGGAGGCAGTTTCATGTACTACAGCTTCAAGTGTTCTGGTTAATCTACGTATTAATTTACTGTTTTGGACGGGGCCTAAAAAGAAAAAGAATCCCTTATTAAAATCGGTGTACTGTTCCCATGCCGTTTCTGTGTAGTCGACAAGTGGGATATCTCTTCTGGGTCTATTCTTTACTAGATTTGTATTTCTATGGTAATCAGGGGGAGCTAGAAAAACAGGTGGCAGAAGGAATGCAATATAACAGGTACCATCCCAATCTGGAGGCAAGCGTATGTATGCGGTATGACCACAAACAAAATAAGAGTGATTGATAGCTTTGAAGGACGATTTACCATGATCACTGAATTCGACCACAGTAGTGCATTTACTATGACCTAAGTGTACTGAACCTTTCTTTCGGACACATAATTCACCAGTGACTGGTAATACTAGCATATGGGGCAGGACTGGTGCAGCTTCGGATTCAACAGTAAGGATCATAAGGCTAATTGTGTAGTTACCTAATCCATATACTTCATTTTCTAGATCAGTTCCTATTCGAGTGGGGAGTCCCTCCTTATCAGGGTAACAGACGTCGAGCAGGACTAAGTTCAAGTTTCCCCAAACCCAGCCCCCATCGAAAACAGCAATATCAGGATCTAAGGAATTAATTATTTTAAACCATGCACCACAGGAGCCATTGTGAGTGAACGGGTACGGAAAGAGGGGCAGAGCTCCCTTGTAATTCTGGTAGGGAGGGAGTCGGCCACATATCCAGCAGTCTGTAGCATTGTTAGTCTGATGGGAATGATGTAACATACTAATGAATGTATTGTTGCGCAGCGCAAGTCTGTAAGAGAGTTCGTGTGGCGGTAATTCACTAAAAGAATGTTCAGCAGAAACATTGTAAACAGATTGTTCACGCCTGAAAATAGGCCAGTAGATAGGCAGCAGAATGCTAGCAACAATAACTAAGATACTCAGAATAAACATTATTAATAGTGTCACTATACAGTGACTACGGAGTGATTTACAATATGCACTTTTCTTAACTTGTCTCTCTCTCTCTCTATCTCGATCTAGGGGATACATGTCAGAAACTATTTAACCGATTCACCTAGGGGAGGACTTAAACAATTAAACTGTCTGACTTGCTAGATCGGAGTTTCGACCTGTACTCCTCTTGGGGAGTTTTTTCTCGTTCGGTAACTGTAAAGTCTTTTGGCTCAACACAGTCTTTGGTGGGGGTGGACGAGTCTCGGTCTGGCTTCAGTTCATGAAATTTTTTCACATGACTCGTATGGACCCACCCCTTTCTCCCTTCGATCTTCACGGCGGTCCTCGTGGTGAGAAGGACGATCTTCGGGGATTTCCAGCGGGGCTCCAGCGGACTCTTCCTGTCGAAATTTCGCACCAGTACCAGGTCCACAGGACGGACCTCGTGCGGCTTTACATCAGTGTTGTCAGGGAAGGCTGCGGCAACCTGTGAACGACATGATTGGAGTGCAGACATCAAGGAGGCAAGGTAATCTGTCAACATGTTACAATCAACATCAGTGATCTTTTTCGGAATGGGCGTCCCCCACATATTCGGTGGTCTGCCAAAAACCACTTCGTACGGGGATAGCCCTGATCTCGAGTGGGCGACCATCCTCATGTAGAATAGTGCCACTGGCAGGGCGACTATCCAGTCGACCCCTTTCTCCTGACATATTTTTGCAAGGCGTATCTTTAGTGTCTGGTTATGCCTTTCTACAAGGCCTGCGGCTTCAGGATGTCGGACACAATGAAACTTCCACTGATATCCTAACAGTAAAGAAACTTGTTTCATTAGCTCGGACGAGAAGGGTTGTCCGTTATCTGAGTACACGACACGAGGCAAACCGTATCGTGGGAAGAATTCACGAACCAACTGCTTGGCAGTGGTCGGAGCAGTATAGTCTGAGACTGGGTATGCTTCGGTCCAGCGGGACAGAGCACAAACAACTACAAGGACATACTTGAATCCTCGACAACGGTTCATCTGGATATAATCCATTTGGAGGACTTCAAAAGGGTGATCGGGAGGATGAAATCCACCTTGCTCTACAGGGACGCTTTTACCTGGATTGAACTGACAACAGATCATGCAAGTACGCACTTTCTGTTTTGCAGCTGCTCGTAAGTGTTTATTATTCCAGAGATTTTGTAAACTGTCTAACATCGCTTTCTCTCCTAGATGTGCTGGGCTATGTGCTGTATTAATCATGACTTGAACCATAGAGTCAGGGAGAAACCATGTAGATTTTCCCTTCGTCATCCAACCTTGATCTGTCTGGATCCCTCCTAGTTCAATCCATCTCTTTATTTCTTCTGGGGTAGCATGTGCCTGAATATCTATTACATCTAGAGCGGGATCCTTGACTGCCATACACTTTGTCGGTACTATTGTCTTTGTCACATCAGTTGTCTGGGTGTGAGTCAGTGCTGTATGTTTTGCTGTCTGGTCTGCCAGGTCGTTACCCTGGGAAACAGAATCTGTGACCTTAGTATGTGCTTTACACTTCATGACTGATATTCCTGAAGGCAAATGTATTGCTTCTAACAGTGCTTGAATGAGGGGACCGTGTTGTATCTTGGCACCATGAGAGGTCAGGAAACCTCTTTCTTGCCATAACATGCCGAAGTCGTGTACGACTCCGAACGCATAACGGGAATCAGTGTATATGTTGACATTTCTGTTCTTAGCTAGTATACAGGCTCGAGTCAGAGCGATGAGCTCTGCTGCTTGAGCGGACAGTGTGTCAATACGATGTGTTTCTTTAACTTCAGTTTCAGTGGTCACTGCATACGCGGCCACTAATTCTCCTGTATTTGTTCTCAGGCATGAACCGTCCACATAAAGTGTCAGGTCTGGGTTTGTCAGTGGAACATCTGTTAAATCTCGTCGTGGCTTTGTTACTGCATTAATGATTTCTATACAATCATGCGGGGCTGGATCTGTCATAATTGTAGGTAACAGTGTTGCGGGGTTCAGAATACTGCAGCGCCTGATTTCTATGTGTGGCTGGAATAACGTTAATTCATAACCTGTCAGTCGTGCTATAGTCAAGTGCTGAGTCTGGGTTCTGTTTAACAGAACCTCTACAGAGTGTGGAACTTGTACTGTTAATTGATGGCCTAACACAATTGAATCGCTCTGTCTGATGGCTAGTGCTGTTGCTGCTACTGACTTCAAGCACGCAGGGAGTGCCTGGGCTACTGAATCCAATGTACTTGAGAAATAAGCGCAAGGCTTATGTGAACCTGCTTGATCTTGAGTGAGGACAGACAATGCTGTACCATCACGTTCTGTAACAAAAAGTGTAAACGGTTTGCTGTAACATGGTGTCGCTAAAACTGGCGCTTGGCATAAGGCTTTCTTTAATTCTTCAAAAGCTTGTGTGTGTTCCTGAGTCCAAGGGAGGACAGTCGAAGTCGCTGCCTCTTGTGTCGTTAACTGGATGAGTGGTTTAGCTAGAAATGCATATTGAGGAATCCATTGTCTGCAGTATGAGGTGAGGCCTATGAAGGCCCGCACTTCCTTTTGTGTCTGGGGTTGTGGCATATTTACAATTAACTGAATGCGATCTGGAGTGAGCTGTCTCCCCACTTTGGACAGCAAGTGACCCAAGTACACAACTTGCTGAACACAGAATTGCAGCTTCGAAGGAGACACCTTGTGTCCCTTGTCGGCCAGGAAATGTAAAACTGTCAGTGATGCTTGTTCACATTCGGGCTCACTTCGTGCGGTGATCAGTAGATCATCGACGTATTGCAGTAAAGCGGTGTTAACTGGCATTTGAATACAATCTAGTTGTCTTTTCAGTGCTTGACTGTAGATGCTGGGGCTTTCTGTGAATCCTTGAGGTGCGCGTGAAAATTTGAAGCTGCGTCCATTTAAACTGAATCCGAAGAGATATTGGCTCTCTGGATCAATAGGCACGCTGAAGAAGGCGTTCTTGAGGTCAATTACAGTAAAGAACGTCGCTTCTGAATCAATAGCAGTCAATAGGGATGAGATGTCGGGAACCACAGGGTACTGTGGTATAATGCATTTATTCAGTTCTCGAAGATCAATCACCAGCCGATATACTGGCGGTGCCTTGGGGTCGGTACGTTTAAGAATCGGAATGATCGGTGAATTACAGACATTGGAGTCGGTCTCTACGACCACTCCTTGGGCAATGAGCTCTTCAATGATTTTCAGTAAAGCCACTACAGCATCGGGTGGTAACTTGTATTGTCTGATTCTTGGTAAAACAACACCTGCCTTGAGTGTAACGCGGTATGGGGTGATATGCATGCAACCTACATCAGTTGGGCCTTTTGCCCACAAGTAATCTGGCACATTTTTCAATCTGACATCGAATTCTCGCAAAACATAATGACCCTTGAAATCCCGTAGAAAGAGTCTAACTCCCTCCGGGGAACAGCATATTATAGCTCCTAGAGCCTTCAATGTTTTAATTCCTAACAGATTTTCCGGACATGATTTTGTAAGTAACAAGTCTGTAACACGTGATAATGGACCCACAGCCAGGGGGACTGGTTCTGATACCTCATTTACAATAGGCTGTCCTGAAAAACCAAGGGAAACATTCTGTGAGCCTGAGAGGGGTGCCCCTGGGACTTCATCATGGCTGATAGTAGTGCGACTTGCCCCTGTGTCAATTAGAAACTTTCTGTCTTTTCCCAATACGTGACTGTGTACATAAGGACCTTCTTGATCTACAGGAATTTCAATAAGAGGCAAGCCACCTTCCCTCTCTAGGCTGTTTCATGTATATCGGGGATAATCTGGATATGCGGACTGGGCATACTGGTACATCTGCTGTGAAACTTGCTGAGACGCGGCAATGGGCTGTGGCTGTGGTACCGCTACTGTCTGTGCTGCAGGTGAAGAAGCATGCATAGGCTGTGTATTCTGTGTATTCTGAGAAGACTGATGCTGGTTATGGTCTTGTCTAGGCGGATGCGGTCTTTCTTTAGTTTTACCTGTCGCTATATTATGTTTCAGGACTGGGCATTCATGTACGTAATGACCTGGCTGCTTACAGTAATTGCATGTCCCTTTAACTGGAGCTGTAGTGTGACTTGTCTGGGTCCCACCCTTTCTCTGACCGTCGGCTGGGACCGTCTGAGCTACTAACATTTTCATCTTCGTGTCTTTCATGCGTTTTTGTTCCTGATCTTGTTCTTCCCTAATTCTGTTCTGATGATATTGGAGCATCTGTAACATCTGGGATGGCGTATTTGCCTGCCAAGTACTTTCAACTTTGTACACTCGGTTTTTAACTAATGGTAGGGAATTCTCGACTAGTTTTGATACAAAAAGATGCGGATATGACTCGCTACTTGGTTTGAGGCCACTATTAATAATGAAACATTTCTCGAATCTTGAATAAAAGTCACTAGTATCTTCATCATGTTTCTGTTTACAGGACGAGATGGCGTCCCAATCTTCCTTTCTAGTTGTCAATAATCTTGGCAGGACCTGTACTATCAAACCGGGTAATGCTTTAGTCTTATCCCCAAGGCCTACCCCTGGGATACGTTTGCTTTCTTCGTCTTCTATTTCTGCCCAGGCAATCTTTGTGTTTCCCACCTCCCATTCCTTTTCCTTTAGTTTCTCGTAGATGCCCGTGGGCAACAGTACTTTTAACATTTTCATGATATCATCATATGTGTAATCCCCCATCAGTAACATGTCTTTAAGCTCTCTGTGAAAACCTGCGGGATCTTTATCATGACACGGTACTAGTTTCTTCATTTCTAACAGTTCTAACTTGGTCAGAGGCGTGTGTACATATACACGTTTCAAAAGGTGATCCGTACCCATAACAGGGTGTACTTCTCGTAAGGGGTTCTGACTTTCAATGCCACCCCCGCATTGCATGTGATACGTTTTTCTTTCTGGAGGCGGGGCGGGAACATATTCGGAGCTTATGAAAGTGTCATATCTACGGCGTTGTTCTAGAATTATTTGAATTAATTTGGTACTTAAGCCTCTCCATCTATCCATGAGTAGTGCTTCTAGTGTTTCGTGTAAGGGACCTGGATCAGAATGATGGTTTCTGTATTTGATGAGGAGGTGCTGAATCATGTATACACCTGCTAATTTCTGCTCGTCTGGGGAGAGGTTCAGAAATGTCTGCGCTACTGTGTCATCATTATATATGTCTGGATTTTCGGCCCATGATACAGCTGATCGGGCTAGTTCTTGTTCATCCATAGAATTGAGCACGTGGTACCCAACTCGATCTCGAAGCCTTTTATCAGTTTCCTGGAACTGATGCTCAGCAGAATTCGGATTTGTCAAGGCAGAGAAGAAAACTCTCTTGCTTTCTGGACGGATGCCTTTCCTAAGGTACTTTCCCTTACCTACATATGCTATAGTATCTGCAGCTCTTTCTGGTTCTTCAAGTTCTTCTTCCTCCTCGGAGGAAGCTTTTTCTTTCTCTTTTTGGTGTACTGCTAGCACTGCTTTCCTAATTTTCCTGTACATAGTGGCTATGCAAGTCCCCTTATCATGTTTTCCTTCAGCTATATTTTGACCCCACTTGTTCAACGCATCTAATTCACTCTGATCTGTTCCAGGCCTATCTCGTTCTCTTATTAAACAGTTTATGAAAAATCGTAGTATCTGTGCTTGAATGTCAACTTTCTGTTTCTCCATGGCCTCCTTAATACTGTCAGGGTCTTTCCCTGTCTGAACAAACTCATATATTCTATCTAGACGATCCTTCATTCCTACATAACATAGCAAGATATCAGTAGCAGATCTTAACCGTAGTGATGCCAATATCATTAGATCGTCTTTTACGGGTACTGGATCGTATCTGCAAACTGAAATGTTTTCTTTAAATGCGTCAAAGCGGGGTGACCTGAACGTGAGAGGACTCTGCATATCCCTGAGATTTAATCTGTGTGTCAATGGCGGGGTCCGAGGACCCGCGGTCGCACCTCCTGAAGCGGAGGCTTGTGCAGTATCTCCCTGTGGAGTCGGTATCTGAACTTGAATTTGTCGTTTAGTTAGATCAGGTAAACGTGGTTTCGGTAGGTCTATTTTGGGTGCGGGAAGTGGCGGGGCTGGCGGAACGGGGGAGGTCTGTCGCGGTACTGGCGGAACATGATCTGGGGGCGGGGTGCCCCCGTCCCCGTCAGTAGGCAAGGTGCGAACAGGCAGATTGGTGTAAGCCGGTGCTACATCCTCTAGATAAGAATTTAGGAATATATCTTTAGTAGTCTTATGCATTACTTTAGTTGGGACTAATGGTGACGGTAAGTTTTTCGGAATTTCTGATAGGGCCTCAGGTGTACCCTCGGCCGCAAGATACATTCCGTTTACAAGATTATGTCGTGCGCGGTCTATCTGTTCAGTTTTTACTCGGATCCCCTCGGTAACTAGTTCGTTTTCTTGGGCTTTCTCTGATTCTTTAAGTCTGTCTTCTCTACGGAGTGCTCTTTCAGCACGTTTATGTGATTCCTTACGCCATAATTCTATGGCGTCTTTCTGAGATTGTCTGGCTTTCTTTTTCCATAGTGCTTCCTCTACCTTCATGATGCACTCGGCATCCCATGTTCCGTTAACGGGCCATCTGTGTCTTTCGTCTAGGTGTTTAGTATAGTCAGTCCATAAGTCTAGATACAATATGGCGTCTATGCCGTGCTTATGGTACATAAAGTTACCTGGAGTGTCCCTAGGGGGGATAGGAATTTCTTCCTCTAGTATCCCTTTCCTAGTTCCTATCTGCTTTAACTTGTTGAAAAACAGCATTTTGCTTACTTAGTACTGAATGCTCAATCCTTAGTTTACTTAATACTGGGTATAGCTAATTGTACAAAAAACACAATAATTCACATTAAAAACGGTCACATTCACATTCATACCACGACATTAATCACATGAAAAGACATTTGAGACATAGATGACTACCCCCTATACTGGATGTACTGCTAAACAGTACAGATACACTGGTGTAACAGTGCAGAAATTCAGAAATTCAGAATACTAGATATACTGCTAAACAGTACAGATACACTGCCTAAAACAGTGCAGACCGGACTTGTGTACCCAAACCCGTCTAGATACGTCCCAGCAATGGTACTCACCGGGAAGCACGGAAACAGAAGGCCTCGGAAAACTCGACTGGACTCGACTCGACACTTCGGAAAACTTCGGAAAACTTCGGAAAATTTCGGAAACCTGGTGGGCCTCTTGACACCTCGGACCTTGCTTCTTTCGGCTAGGCTCTGGTCGGGATCCTCCGCACTCCTCACCGCCTCGTCTGGGTACTGATCGCAGTCTTCGTCACCTCCGTGGGTCAGAGGGAGATGCAGGAAATCCTGCCGGTACGCGTAGTTTCCATCTAACTGATGGCATGGGGACATAGCTTGCAAATGCACCAACCGGCGCGTGAGGTGGGGGAGGGGTCCCTGTTCGGGCGCCAAAATGACGTAAATAATTAATTTACTCTCTTAATTTCTATGCAGGTAAGTACTTAATCAATAATAACTCAATCGGAAAGAAAGAAAACAGAGTCCGTGGTGTTAGAGTTCTTAGGGGTTTTATTCCTCAAAAAGGAATGGTCTAGACCAGGATATCATGTTCTGACCACCACAGGGGTGTCAGAAGGGATAGAGCGCTCTTTTATTACATTACATAGCTTATATACTTAATTCATGTCATAAGAAACAGTTATAGTAGGCGTAACAGCTGAGAGAAGACAAGATAACAGTATACATGTGTTACAAGTACGTAATCAGAAGGCGTGAACTAGAGGTGTGTGCTAGAAACGTCACAGGTAGGTGTCACAAAAGGGGTGGCACTAACAGAAATGTTGCAATGTCAGCAGAAATCGGAAGCTTGGATGCGCGCGCAGCTGCATGACGTGTGATTGACGTGAAGCTGGAGGGTGCAGGGGGCTTGACATTTGCACCGACGGAAAGAGACAGAAGTCTGGCATGTCAGATCAACTTGTGCTTCTATCATATCTGATATCTGGTGTTTAGGAACTAAGCTATCTGGGCGGAAAGGTCTCTAGGGCAGAAGCTATTCTATACTGACTGTGAGTGCGTGCATAAGCGCCTGAGTGTCTGTATGAGAAGCGTGGGGGCATGGGCCTTCCATGGGAGCATGGCAACAAGGACTATGAATTACTTGAATTAGTTGCATAGAGACAGGTCGGCCCTTTGGCTCTGCAGCTGATGAGAATGTTTACTGAAGCTAGCAGGCAGAAATGTATTTTCGGGGAGCGGAACAGATAACTCGAAGGTTATAGTCAATCTTGGCAGGCAGCAGGCTGAGCTGAGCGCGAGGGGCCGCGCTGAAAGTAAGTCAGAGTTCACGGGTACAGAGGCAGCCTGAGCAGAGGCCCTTGGAGTCAGAAGCCAGAAAAGAGGCTCGGTGGCAGAAATTCAGGGCCTACTCAGCTAGAGCTGAAAAACGTGGAAGTACACTACAAAAAGACGTTGGCATAGCATACTTAGGAACGGGCTATCCAACCCATTCAGGGTGGGTCTGAAAGAGGACATGTTGACGTTGGACGCAAATGTATTTGCGTCTTCATAGCTGGTACAGGAGGGAAGTTACATGCACTTTAACTCGTACATGGAGACGGTGGGGTACGCGCTAGGGAACACATCTTGATCATAAAATTTATATTTCCTCAGAACTTTCAGGCTTTGAGGCGGGTAAACTCGGGAGCCACTGCGCCAATCTACACACACCCGATACACCGTTGAAATCGTCAGGGTGTGTAGATGGTTATAGGCTATATAAATGTCGAAATAAAGCGTTATTTACAATATTTATATTTTTTTAAAAGTAGTTCCCCCCAAAGTAGAGCCGGCTGCGATGTGCATGCTCACGTCACCACGGAGAGGAGAGGCGTCCGAGGAGCGGCAGACATGGCGCGGGGGAGGAGCGGTGATGTGAGGCCAGCGGCGGAGGGAGCAGTGGAGAGGCAGACATGGCACGGGAGGAGCGGCGGCGGACAGGCGGTGAGGAGCAGAGAGGCGAGGAGCGGTAAACTAAGAAGCGGCGGATCAGGTAAGCCTCCGGGGACAATGTCGGGGCAGGCGGGTGTCAGGCCGCGGTGAGGAGCAGAGAGGCGAGGAGCGGGGTCCGGGCAGGCGGGGGAGGGGGCGGGCGGGGGCACGGGCTGCTGCGGGGTCGGGGCAGGCGGGGGACGAGCGGGTCGGGGCAGGCAGGGGTCAGGGCGGGCAGGGGCACAGACTGCTGCGGGGTCAGGGCAGGCGGGGGACGGGGTGGGCGGGGGCATGGGCTGCTGGGCAATGTCGGTGCAGGCGGGGGTAAGGGAAGCCTGAATGCTCCCGGACAAGGTCGGGACGGGCTGCTAGTATTATATATAGCAATGATGATGTTTTTGTTGTAAGGTTAAGAAATTCATGTCATGTACAGAAATTTGTATATAGTAATGCCACTAATTTTATTTAAACTGATAAGACAATTCATGTACAGGAGGTATATACAGATATTCGCAATGTTTCACGAATGTTCATAATGTAACTGTTAAACACTTTGATACCCAAGGGTCATGTCCGCGCTATACAAAACTCTATAAAAAAAAAAAAAGAATTAATATTTTGTCTGATCTTGTTGGTTAGCCCTTTGTGATGAGATGTCTGGGAGGATATTTCTATTATTAGACAATGAGATCAACTGCAGTCATTCTCACGGACCTTTGCTTTGATAATTCACAATTGTATTGCACTGTATTTGCATTCATATAGTACTTCATTCTCTGATAAGGTGTTGAAGCACATGCACAACATGTCCCTTCAAAGTACATCTAACTCTGTTCCAGAAATCAAATATGCTGACAAAAACTATTAATTTGCCTGGCATTGATATGTTTCTTCTCTGCACATCATATATGTAGCAATAGGAAAGGGTTTTACATTGTCAACTATGAGAAATGAAGTAGTCAGAGCTGTTTTATTGTGAAGTCTGTGATGAATGCAGTAGGAGGGGGGTTTGATTTCTAAAACTCTGTGACAAACATCATAGAAGGAGGCTCTGTATTGTTTAATACTGAAATATCTTCGTAGACAGATCTTTAGTTCAATTGGGGCTGGATAGAGAGTTCCAGTTTTCAATATGAACTTTTTCAATGTTATGTTTAGTATTTAGTTGTGTGTGTATTAAAGTAATTTTTCATTTTTATGGTTAAAGTACTGACAGATTATTGATTTATTAAGTATTACTGTGTGGAGTACAAAGGTTTGAGTTTCAACCCTACACCCAGTCTGTGAGTGAGATCTGGGCTGTTCCACCTCACTATCTCGAGGGTCAAGTGTTAACAGTGTGAACTTTGGTCTCCATTTGAATGCAATATTAAGATGGTCCTAATGATTTGGCTCCATCCCTTTGTTGATCTTGTTTAGTGAAGATTTGGGGCCGGATGTAGGTGGCCCAATACCGGTCGGTAACGGCCAAAATTACCAAATTTCGGCCGTTACCGACTGGTATTGGGCATTTGGGATGTAGGTGGCCTAAATTGCAAATTCTGTAATTTACTGATTCGGTATTTTAAGGAATCTGTAAATTACCGATTCCTTAAAATACTGAATCGGTAAATTATCGAATTTTCAATGTAGGGAGCACTCAAATGAGTGCTTTTCCCATTTTGGGATTTGTTATTTACCACCAACTATATGTTGGTGGTAAATAAGGAATTCCTTTGAAAATACAAATCTGTGCATTTTCAACTGTGCCATGTGGCAGACATACATGCCCTAAGGGCATGTATGTGTGCCACATCGGCACACAAGCACGATTCAGGGGTGCAACAGGGTGTCAAAGTGACACCCTGATACCCTTGATTGTTTCCCCCATTTTACCAAATCGGTATTTACCGATTCGGTAATTGCCATTCCTTCCTATGGGCCTCCAGGCCCATAGGAATGAATGGCAATTACCGAATCGGTAAAAACCGATTTGGTAAATACGAATCTTACCGATTTGGTAATTTTTACCGAAAATGTATCAACATCCCATTTACCTATTCTTAAATACCGAATCTGTAAAATTCGGTATTTAAGAATAGGTAAATTGGGATTACCTACATCTGGCCCTTCATTGGGCACGAAAGGAGTAGCCCATCAGTGGCGTAGTTGTATTCATCATTCCTGATAGAGACATTGTTAACACAGACCCTGTGTCAAATACAGTGGAAATGGACTTTGAATTGTGTAATCCCATGACTAATAGTCTAGTAAAGGGTTTTACATTAGGACAGTGCTTCATGTGTACAAATACAAGTACCAGGGCTCAACGTATTGATTAGGAGGCCACTACAGCATGCACCACACACTGCCCCTGCCAATGCTGCGAAATACCACTATCATTGACCTCACCTTACTGCCATTACTATTATTTAGGGTAGAATAAATTACCAAACTAATGTTCTCTGCTGAAAATAGGATGACAGCACCATCAATTCCAGATGTTATGAATTAAGTGCTAGTGCTGAGAATCTGCAAACACCAGCACAAATTTAGCACTGCTTTGAGAGCCCTCTGACAACCAAAGTAGCAAGATGCTTTAATAAAAGCACTGGCTGAAAATGTATTTATTAGGTGTTCTTTTGTACTTTGTGGCGCTCTGGGATTCTAAGTCATCACAGATTGGTGAGTAAGCTTTCAACTGCTCTGTCTCACTTCCTTGATGTTCACATGCTAAAGGGACCCACTTCATGCTCAGTTTGGGTCCAATTGTACGGCGGACACCATTGGTAAAAGACAAATATTCTCACAGCTACAGTGACTCCTGATTGCCCTGGGGACTCCTCTGCACTCGACACCACTTAATCAGTTGCTACATTCACACATGAACTGTAGTGGAGGAGCATTGGTTTTGTTCATCGCCACATAAGAAGCCGGCTGTGCAATAGTCTATCAAGGGTCCATCATCCCCACTGAGGAGCCACAAGTTCCAATAGCTGGTGAGTGTTTGTAAGCGCTATTGTATCTTGGTGGAGGAGGCAGAGACTCTGATCACTGGTGATTGGTGATGCAGGAAACACAATTTATTTTACTCATGATGTGAAGGTGAGTGGCACATGTGTGGGTTGATCACTGCTGATGACCGAACAGCAGTCTCTGGCCGAGGTTCTCAAACGTAAATCCATAGAAAGCTTGAGTTAAAAATGTAACACTCAACATTTTAGCTGATTAGGAATGCAAGTATAAAAATCAATGTATACATATTTTTATTATAATATAATTCAAATATTTAAATGCTTTCTACATACCTTTAAAAACAATATAATACATAAGAGAAAATAATTTATTTCACTTTGGGTGGGACTTTTTGAAATGTAATCTCTGGAAAAAGAATTCTATTTAATTACATATTGTCAAAATAGTTCAAATTCAATTTAGAATTAGGGTAATCGTGCTGTATCAAACAAAGTTCTGTTTAAAGAAAATAATAAATACATAGTGGCAGATTTACAAGCCCCTTGCGCCACTTCTGCGTCACTTTTAACATGGGAAATGTGACGCAAAAGTGGCGCAAGGGGCATGTAAATCTGCCCCATAATACATAAGGAGTGAGTCATCTGATCTTAAAAGTAGGGCATAGTCTGTCAGTTGACGGGGCTTGGCTTTGTTTTTTCTCGTTATTCTCCATCGACTGTGCATTGTGCAAGTAGTCATCCTTTTTTTAGTTTGTAAGATGAGTTTTAACCCTTTCCGATCTTTGTAATCAGAATAATGCCCACCTGATGTCTTCTACATCCTTGTTAACTATTCATGATCCTAAATGTGTGAGAGTGTTGAGAATGAAATAGTCAATGACCCTAGTCTTGTGTGCCATCGAGATGATTCTTCACCAAATGTAAGAATCTTATTCCCTGACTGGCTAGGGGTATTGAAACTCCACTCAACCAAGTGATGAGAGCTTGCCTGCAGCTACGGATATGTAGGTTAAAAAACAATGGTTTAAGTAGCTTCTTTCTTTGTCCCAAAACTGCAGGTCAGCTGCACAAGGTGGGTGATTGACTATGTTTTATATTCAGATAGACAACATCTTGGACGTGGTGGGCTCCCTTTCCATGTAGGAAAGAGATCTTTTGTGTCCCGGTGCCCAAAGCGGTCTAGCATAAGCAAACAATTGAAAGGTAAAGAGAAATGAGCTGTCAAATACTCTTGGGGCCTCAAACTACAGTATGTATTAACTACTGTCCAGGCATGCTGTCTCTTTGTGAATACATGTTCTGTAGCTCATACAAAAGCGTTGTTGAAAAATTAATTATATTAAAAAAGCCTGTCTTTCCATGCTCTTTGCCCATGCTTGTTTGAGGCCTAGTTTGTCTATTGCCAGTCACAAGTAGCCTTCCCCAAGATTGTATTAGTGTTTTATTAATCTCAGCCTCGATTTTCAGCCAGCATAGGTTTTTCAGGGAGCCACTCACTGAGGCATGGTGTCTCCAACATCATTTGACAAAGCACCCCGAGCAGCACCTGAGCATGGAAAGTTGATTTTGTTAAGCTAAAAACTGCTTTCTAGACATTCTTTTGTAACAAATTCAGGGTGGCTGTGTCCTTACCATGCATGAGCTCCAAACCATCTCCTACAGTTGGAATAAGTTGGGCTGCAATTATTGTTAGCAGATGTTTGTGTGAAGGGCAGCTACATTTCTTTTTCATATGCTTGAATGTAAATGTTAATGAATTCTCTTTCGCCCATAGTACAGCCAGATATTGTTTAAAGGTCAGCTGCCGCTCCGTGTTAATGTCCAGAGACTTGTATGAAGGCACAGTCTCAACTTGTTTGCTCTTTAGAAACCAACTGAATGAGTTGTGTTTTGAGTCGACAAGGTGAACCACTTTTGCTTTGCTTAAGTTCAGTTTTAAAGCATGCTGCTCTATGTAACCTGCAAATGCATCAATATTCCTTTTAAGTTAATGGGAGTTTGGCTCAACATGACAATGTCATCGGCGTATTGCAAGCACACAATTTTCTCTGTCGCCAGTTTTGGTGAATGACTTTCCACTTGTGTCAAGCAGCTGTCTAAATCAGCAAGATATAAGTTGAATAGACTTGGGGCTAGGGTGCACCCCTGTTTCAGGCCGTTCGTTTAGTGGATTTCCCACTTTGACCCAGGGCCCATGTGTCACTGGATAGTGCTATTATTGCGTTTAACAGTTTTTCTGTAATACCCTGTTCTGCCAATTTTGCCCAGAGATACCACGGGGTCTCTATCAAAATCAGATTTGAGAATGATGAAGCATGTGAACAAATGGGATGTTTTCTGTAGTGTCTTTTCCGCAAGGATGTTAAGGACTGAAGGGTTTGTAGTTGTCCCCATTCCTGATCTAAACCCTGCCTGTGTTTTTGAGTATAGCTTCTTCCATTAATCTGGGCTTGAAGGTCTTGAAGTAAGTAAGAAGCATGCAAATTGGCTTCTATGTCAATTAACGCTTCTAGCCTGTAGTTAAGCAGTGATGACTGCTGTTCTTATAGATAGGGTGGAATTTGTTCCCTTTCCATGATGATGGAATTTTGTTTGATTGGAAGATTTGATTGAAGAGTGGTTTAAACAATGAGCCCAGAAAATGGCATCATACTTGAACAGCGCATTTGAAAGTCCATTTGGGCCCGGTACTCCCTCTTCCTTCAACTTCTTTAAGATCTTCCCTAAGTGCTTAACATCTGTAAAGTCCTCCATGTTGTCTAATTGGAGTATGGGTGAGAATTGTATTTCAAGATTGTCTGCCTGATTGCTGCGGGTTGAGGTACTTTGTTTTACCTGCTGTATCCCTCCAGCTGCCACATGCAGTGTCATTACCGACTTTGTATTGTTATGGTGGTTATTCATTGAGAGTCTGTTTGCTGGTACGGAGTACAAAGGACAACCAAGTACCTTTGAGATCCAGGCTCTTCAATGTCAATTTTGTCTGAAGACCAGCCTATTTATCACACCCCAAAACCCTTTACTGTTGGAGAGCTTGCTGGTCAGAAGGATCTTAATGCATATTCCTGCTTGATGTTTCTTTTTTTCCTTCGAGCATTCTTTGTGATAAATTGACCTGATCTTCCAAAGTTGGGATTTAGCAGATGTTTTTCCTTTTTATGCATCCAGTGTGATTCTTCTGGTAATTTGTGTTTTTTTAGTTCTTGCAACTCCCTGGTGTACAAGTTCTGCCTTTCAGGATCCTATGTAAATTGTCTTTCTATGAGAGGGGAGCTGTATTGCCTGGAAATGTTGACAATGAGACCCATAATTATCCTTGCCCTGGCCTTATCAAGATAGTCCACTCCTGAATTTGTCTCTTCTATTTTTCTACATTTTTGTACACCACAGCTCTCTATCTGAGCCACGCCATTTTAATCTTTTAAGTTTATAATTCAAAGGCAGTTGTGGTATCTTGATGAGGGTGAACATGGAATGTTCGATATCCTGCTCGGGGTTCTTGAATGTACTGCTAACAGCGCTGGGATGCCTTCAGGTAGCTATGCACTTAAGGAATGTTTATTCATTCATTTATTCAGTCATTCTTGCATTCGTTCATTCATATATCAGGGCTGAAATCAGAAGGGTGATATGCTCTGTACACTCAAGGTTTGTTAGTTGAGACAGCTCTCTGATGCCGAAGGGTGGATGAGGCATCTGTTAACTGCTTCTTATATTCACCTTAAAGAAGATTGTTGTGGTGATACTTTATTACAGCGGTGAAGCTAGAACGGTCATGGTTGTATGGCAGAGGCACACATGGCTGAACCTCACGTGCCTCTATCGTGCAGTCCCAACAACGAAAGTGTCTAAACAATGCATTCCTTTACAACACATGCCTTTACCATGCATGCCTTTACCACGCAATTTCACAGTAAATGCGCTTTTGGAAAAGGGATGTGTGGTAAAGTTCACACCCCAGCCCCTCTACCCTGAGTCCCAAAATCCTGGCCCCTGCCCTATAACCCGACCCCCTTCTCGAAACCCTAAAAACAACCCCACCCCAAAAACCTTAAACAATCCTGACTCCCCCTGCCCTGAGCCCTAAAAACTTCCGTTCGCCCTGAAAACTGGCCCTTCCTCCCTTGCACTGAGCTCTAAAACTGTGTTAAAGTTTCGACTGCAGCTTTGATTAAACTGGTGCGTGAGGGTAGCCAATAGTGCATCCCAGCCTCTCAGTTTGTCTGTCATGACAGAGGTCTTTACGTTCACCACTCTGACTTTACTCCACCTGCCACATTTAGAGTTTTCCGTCACCCCGCAGACATCGCTATAAATTGGCAGTATCCATCATCAAGGAGGTTCCTATCAATGTAGGAAATGCTGGTTTGTTTTTGAAAAAGAAAAAAATAACTAATGACCCCCCACACCATGGGATTTTTCACTGCGACACCCGCACTACTCAAAACAAGCAAATGGACGAAAAAGATTTGCAGTGGTAGACTTCATCTTGAGTCCGGTAAGTATAAGTTCATCGCAATTCAGAGCATTCATTGCTCGGCAATCTTGATACTTACTTTCCAGGAGACAGGAATTTATTACACTTTCATCATGAGTTGTCAAGGATCTTCTTCTTAGAGAAGTATTCTGGGTAATCATTAGAAACAGAGTATTTAGAAACTAATTTTCACTTTAGTGTTGGAGTCATCTTTTCTAGGATTTGAATCTGTATACATCAATGTCATCATTAATAGGATCACAAACTGTATTGCAGCGATTCATAGGAGATGCTAGTGAGCCATCATTATTGTACAGACTATGTTTGTTTCACTTGAATCACATATGGTATTATGGTATTGCCAGCGATGAGGAATTGATTGTATGTTGGCAGAAGTGAAAGCACAATATTGATCAGAGTTCATTATGTTACAGCTGATGATCTATGTGTATTCAGATGCATCCAGATCACATACATGATTTCTTGCTCGTCATTAAAGATCAAGTTAATTCATAAACTATTTTCAAAGATTATTCATATCTTTCATCTGTTGGAAGCATTGTGTTATCAGCAGCCAAAGTGAGTGAGTTAACACGAGATTGTCCAGAGGTACATCAGCCAAACGAGTTAACTGTAATTTCATTGCCCATATGCTAAAACAATGATTTCTTATTTTAGAAATAAATGCTTCCTGCATTATAGGTGGAGTTCAGCAGGGAGTCCAGTGTCTCTGCTTCTCTTCTGTTGTTCCTTTCCCTTCTCCCTGATCTGCAGCTAACTTGCATAATATTGTTTCCACGTTTGTCAGATGGTTCAGGGAAATGAGGATACTACTAGCGTCGCTCCTGTTGGATCTGGATTGTCAGGCTAGTGCAACAGGGACAATAGATGGATCTCAGCTACTTCCATAACTGAAGAAGGCTTGGGGCTGTTCTGATTTTAATGGGGGTTTTGTTCATTATCCTGGAATCATAGCTGAAGTTGGCTTGGCATTCAGATATTCTCTTTTAGCTGTGTTTTTTTCCAGTTTGACAATGTACTGGCTTCAGTTGATGTACTGTCCACGTGAGGTAGTTAGTTTCTCTGTTAGATATGGATTGCTGCCTGTTTTCATGGCCTTGTATGTGATGCAGCTTAGCTTTAACATCATCTTATATATAACACATGCTAGCACCATTATAGACCTATGGTCTGTGATATCTGCTCCTTTGAGGGCAACCTGGCAACATCAAATGGCTATTTACTAAAGAATGCGATCTGCCATTGAATATTTTTCTATTGCCATTGAAGTGTACTCTCTACTGTAATGTACATGCCTTCCCCTGCTGTACTGTCAATCTTTTTAACATTGAGTAGCTTCTGTGTATAATTCAACCACACTCTCCTCACTATAACAGTTTATCAAGCACTGAACCACATCAACACTTTAGAGCTTTTGTGATTTCACAACATTTTATCCAAATATATCCCAAGCTGCGAATCATACCTAGCCGAGGTTCACTCGAAAATTGAGGAAGTCTGAATTCTACCTGAGCCAATGTCCATCAGATTAATACCTGAGAATAATTAGCACATGGTGTCTGTTTGAAAGAATGTTTTGTAAGGACAAAAATGTGGTGTTTCCACATTACAGTTAACTCTGTAGAAATGGTAAGTTTTTTCCCTCCCAATATGGGTAGAGGAGAGAAATTGTGTTGTTTCTTTAAGATGCAATACAAAAGGGAGCCAAGAGGGAAATAAGGGTACAATAAGGGCTGGGATGCCTATTGGTAACCAGGCGCTATACAAAACTCATAATAATAATAATAATAATAATAATAATAAGGGACAGCCCTCCACTCACTCAGCATCAATACCAAAAGGTCCCTGTACCCTGCTCCTGGGCTCAGCATCACCAGTGTCTCTCACCTCCCTCTGGCCTTCGTGCCTAGGTACCCCCCCACTCCCAAGGAAAGCGTAAAGAGCTTGGGAGTATGGCTTGATAAAAACCTCTCCTTCTCCACTCAGGCCACCAAACTATCGGCCACATGTTTTGGCCTACTTAGAACTCTAAGGAAAGTTCTTCCCCTCCTACCAATGGCAGCAAAACAAGTGGCAGTACAGGGCCTGATTCAGTCTCGGCTGGATTCGAACAACGCCCTGTATGTTGGTGCCCCCGAGATGACCCTGCGAAAGCTACAGGTGGTGCAGAACTGTGCAGCCCGCACCCTGCTACAGATTCCACGGACCCAGTCAGCCAAACCCGCACTGATCAGCTTACACTGGCTCCCAGTGAGACAGAGAGTGGCGTTCAAGGCATTATGTATTGCCCACCGGGCCTTCTGGAAGTCAGGCCCAGTTATCATTGACAATTTAGTCAATCGATACCACCCAAAGAGAAACCTCCGATCTGCAGAGGCTTTTCTGACCGTGGTACCCAGAGTAAAGAGAGCCAGGACCGGAGGTAGGCTGTTCTCTGTAAACGCCGCTAAGATGTGGAATTCACTCCCCTTACAACTCCGGACCAATTCAAACCTACTCTCTTTCCGCAAACAATTGAAAACCTATCTGTTTGCCAGGTCCATTGAATCCTAATCCTTCCGTCACTCCCAGTTCTGTCTTCATGCTTCAGCGCTTGGACGCCCTTGTGGCAGCAATCGCGCTATATAAATAACAATACAATACAATACAATCTAATCAGGCATACCATTATACTGGAATTTATATACTTTTATTCCTAAGCATCCGCCTGCTGAAAACGTCAGTCTAGGCGTATGACCTCAAACATGCCAGTCCGACCAAAAACAAATCATTGTTTCTTTGATCATAAAAACTACGGGAGGAACATCCAGAGTGCACTGTTTCAGTTGAGCAGTCACTGGTGGTTTTGTTGAGTTGAAAAACATTTCTGGATGTTCCTCCCGTAGTTTTTATGTTCAAAGAAACAATGATTTGTTTTTGGACGGACTGGCATGTTTGAGGTCATACGCCTAGACTGATGTTTTCAGCAGGCGGATGCTTAGCAATTAAACTATATAAATTCCAGTATAATGGTATGCCTGATTAGATGAACACTAATCCGAGTCCAGGGTACAGGGACCTTTTGGTATTGTTTCTTTAAGAACCAATACCACTGAAGTGTCATTTATCAGGTCAGATATAGAAACCCTTTGCACTGGAGCACTCTCAGGAAACGTGACACATACTGGTGTAAAGTGTTGCCCCCGTTACTTACCGGTAATCTTCATTACTCCGAGTCCATGTCTTCCTCGCCACAGTAATCACAAATGAGCCTCCGACTCCACACAGAACTGCAAGCATAAAAAACAGTGCTCAAGTCTACCTCTCCCTCCTCCAAGATGGCCCCCAGTGTCTCCAGCCAATCCCATAAAGGGATACAGATACAGCCAATCTTCCTGAAAAACCAAGCCGCAGACATGAAGCCACCAACAGGGCCGGGAGGGAAAGGAAACTATACTGTGGCGAGGAAGACATGGACTCGGAGTAATGAAGATTACCGGTAAGTAACCGGGGCATTACCTCCTCGTCCTGTCTTCCTCGCCACAGTAATCACAAATGAGCCGATACCAAAGCAATCAGCTTCATGTAAGGAAAAACAGACCACACCATTAGTGTAGTGAAAAAACATATTTTAATATACAGAGGTATAGCAACCAAAAGGAAAGCCTCTCAAGGAACCCCTGCAGACAAAACAGAAGAGACAAAACAAACAGAACCCCCACCCCCAACCTGGAGGCGGTAATGGGACATGAAGGTATGTGCGGAAGACCACGTAGCAGCCCTGCAAACATCCTCCATGGACACCCCTTTGAAAGAAGCCCAGGATACAGCAACAGACCTGGTGGAACGACCCTGAACAGGAAGCAAGGGGACCTCAGAAACCGAAGCATATGCCAACATAATGGCCTCCTTAATCCAACTACTGATCGTGGAGAGGGAGGGTTTCAGGCCCTGACGCGACAAACCAAAATTGACAAACAAGATGTCCACTTTACAAAAGGAAGACGGCGTGACAAATAACTCAACAAGGCACGACGAACATCCAAGAGGTGCAAAAGGGATTCCTCCGCCGAGGAAGAATCAGGACAAGGAACCGGAAGAACCACCTCAGCAGACCGGTGAAAATAAGAATCCACCTTAGGAACAAAGGTAGGATGAGGGCGCAAGACTACACGGTCCGACAAAACCAACAAAAATGGGGCAGAACGAAGGAAAGAACCCAACTCACCCATGCGCCTGGCAGAAGCAATTGCCACAAGAAACACCACCTTGAGTGTTAAAAACTTCAAGGCCACCGACTCCAATAGTTCGAAAGGAGCTAACTGCAAGGAACGCAAAACCAAAGGAAGGTCCCAAGGAGGAGGACACATGATAGGACGGGGGCGTTGGAAAGAAACAGACTTAAAAAGTCTATCAACCAATGGAGAAACAGAAACCAAAGGGAGGACATGAAAAGCCCGAATGGCAGCCCATTGAGCCTGAAGAGTCGAAATGGCCAAGCCCAACACGAACCCATCATTTAGAAAATCCAGAATGCGAGCCGGATCCAAAGAAACCAATGACAGCCCACGACCAACACACCAAGTAGCAAAATTATCCCAGTGCTTGGCGTAGGATTTAAGCGTAGAAGGCCGCCGGGACTGTTGAATGACCCCAGCCACAGTGACAGAACAACCCTCACGAATCAGAGAATCCCTCTCAAGAGCCAGGCCCGCAGACCCAGGGAACGGAACACAGGCAGAGGAAGAAGAGGACCCAGCTGAGGATAAGGAACGAATGGCAAGGCCCACCCCGGAGACACAGCCAATTCCAACAGTAGGGGATACCAAGGGCGACGCCTCCAACAAGGAGCAATCAGAAGCACAAAGGATCCCTCCCTCTTGATCTTCTGTAGCACAGAAGGAATCAGGGAAACAGGGGGAAACGCATACAACAGCCCCTTCGGCCAAAGGAACGAAAGTGCGTCCACTCTCCAGGCATCCCGGCAAGGCATAATCGTGTAAAAGCATCGGATCTGGGCATTGTCCTGGGAGGCAAACAGGTCAACAATCGGACATCCAAATATCACCTGCAACCTCCTGAACATCCATCGCGTGAGGGAAAAGGACCCCATGGAAGGAAAAACCCGGCTCAGACATTCCGCCACAGTGTTCTCCGCGCCAGGCAGGTAAATGGCAAATAGGGACTCCAGATGCAACTCCGCCCAACAACAAATTTGACGGCTGAGGCAACTGAGGGAGCGAACCTTGCACCCCCCTTGATGGTTCACATAAGACATGACAACCTGATAGTCGGTTCGGATCTGTACGTGGTGACCCCGAACAAGATCCGAGAAATCCAACAGACCCAGAAGGACAGCCTTCAACTCCTTGTAGTTGGAGGAACATGACAACATCGACTGAGGCCAAATCCCCTGAGTCGTCGAATCCCCCAGAGTAGCACCCCACCCCAGCAGGCTGGCATCGGTAGTGACCACTCGGGTGGGAACAATCAGAAAGGAGCGGCCCCTGGATAGATTTCCGTCGTCCAACCACCAACTCAGGACCACCCGAACAGCCTCCGACATAGGAACCAGAACACCCATATCGAGGGAACTGGGGTCCTAATGCGACAAATTGTGGGACACCACCGGGTACATGTGGAGGCGAGCCCACGGCACCGTCAACAATGATGCCGACATCAGACCCTGAACCATCAACCACAGGCTCACTGGATGAGAATGCCCCACCAACAGGGCACGGACAGCATACATCAGGGACAGAATTCTGGGAGGGGGCAGGAACACCATCCCCAACTGAGTCTTGAACAGAGCCCCAATGAAAGTCAATTCCTGCGCAGGAACCAGGGAGGACTTTGGCACATTCACGAGGAACCCATGATGCTCTAGGACATGGCACACCCTCTGGACATGTTACTCCGCCTTTGGAAGAGAAGAAGCAGAAATTAAAATGTCGTCCAGATACGGAAAAACACTAATGCCCTCCCCATGTAAATATCCAATAAGAGGAGCCAGAATCTTAGTAAAGATCCCGGGAGCAGAGCAGAGCCCAAAAGGTAATACCTGGAACTGGTAATGACGACCCATTACGCAAAACCGGAGAAACTTCTGAAAGTCCGGATGAATAGGAATATGCAGGTAAGCATCCCTCAAGTCTATTGATGCAAGGAAATCGTCCTGAGACACCAGAGGAAGGATCAATTGAAGTGAATCCATTTTGAACTTCCGGTGAGGGATGAAAGTGTTGACCCACTTCAGGTCCATCACAGGCTGAAGATCCCCGGTGCGCTTGGACACCAGAAAAATTATGGAATACACCCCCTTCCCCAACTGATCCCAGGGCACAGGAATCACCGCCTTTTTGACCACCAGGGAATATATGCCTTCCAAAAGCGCCAACTTTTTCACAGGATCTCTGGGACAAGGAGTGGCCCTGAAACAGTCTGGGGGTGTCTGGGCAAATCCAATGCGCAAACCCTCCGAAATCACTTGAAGCACCCATCGGTCTGACACAGTCTCCCGCCAAGAGTCCATGAAGCAAGCCAGGCGACCCCCAACCGGACCCACACCAGGAGCGATCCAGTCAGGATTTGGAAGCAGGAGCGGAGGAGGTAGACGCACCGGAGAACCGAGATTTATCAAAGGAAGGAGCACCCCGGCCACGCCCCCTACCACGAAAGGGCTGACAAGCCCGACCCCTCCTAGAAGGACCAAAAGACCTCTGTGAACCAAAGGCACGGAAACGGCCAGGACGTTCAGGAGCAAGTAGTTTACGGTCCTCCGCCGTCTTCTTCACCATCTCTTCCAGAGGTGAACCAAAAAGTTTAACCCCAGAAAAGGGGATCTTCATAAGCAAGTTCTTCTGCGCAGCATCATCCTTCCACGAACTGAGCCACAACTGTCGCCTTGTAGCCACAGAAGACCCGGCCGCCGAAGCCGCAGCCCCCAACGAAACAAAGGAGATATCAGAAAGCAGACGAACCTGCTGCTCCATCATCGCCAGGGTAGAAGAAACATCCTCCCCCTGGTCCAGCAACTCCGACAGAGACTGAAAATCCTTGAGCAAGGACTGGATAGTGTAAGACGAATAGGCCGCAGCCCTGATGAAAAAATTCGCAGCCGCAAAAGTGCGTTTCACGGCACCATCCACTTTACGGTCAACCGGGTCAGCAGGAGAAGAATCCTCCGAAACAACAGTCCCATGTGAAGACATGCTGGCCAATAATGAGTCAACCTTCACAGAGGCAGAGTATTTCACCGCAAAATCCTGCAGAGGGTATCTCTTACTCAAAAAACGCGGAAAAGAACCCTTGTCCACATCCTTCCATTCATTGTCCAAGATCCTCAAAACGGAAGAATGGAGAGGCAAAGAATCAGGCTCAGGGCGTTGATATTGAGAAAACAGATCGTCCTCCAGAGGCACCACTGACACAGGAAACACCAAGTTCTCGCGAATGTGACCCAGCACATCCTTCAGGTCGGCACCTTGTACAAAGCGACCCCTGACATCAATGTCCTCCTCATTATCAGAACCAGTAGCAGCAGCGGTATCAACCCTCGCCTTCTTATCAGGAGGAACAGGTACCTGCCCCTGTAATGCAGCAGCCACAGCAGAATTAATCATCTGCTGTAACAATTCCATAGAAGGCCCTGTCACCCCCGAACTGCAAGCCCCATCCAAGGAACCAGGAGCAGGAAGATCCGGAGAACCACGTTCCATTATAGCCACACATGAGTAAACGAGTGGAAAAACACTGGCAATGAACAAGACAACATGCCCGGTTTAAAAGGACCCAAGGTTGCTAGGCAACCACAGAAACTAATCCCCACTCGGTCATCAGCAAACAAATGGACCAGGAAGAGCCGCGCGCACACGCAAAAGACAGCCCCACACCGATGCTGAAGGCAGGAGAAACAGAGACCCGAAGGCGCCCCCATCGCATTCCCAGAACCATCACCAGGTAAAATTGCCATCGGGAGCCTCCGGCCCCCACATCAAGAGCACCCGGTACGACAAAGGGGGAAGAAATGCAAACGGAAGCCTCCGGCTCCCAGAGCAAGTGTACCCAGCCGCTCAGCAGGACGCGCGGTCGGGAAAGGAAATAAAATAACCGGCAGAGTAGGGCTCCAGGCGCCCCACCCAACTATACAGTAAACGATCACAGCCAGAAAAAAACGCCATCAAAGTCCGCTAAGGCAGGACAAAAAGGCGCGAAAGGCAGAAGAAGGGAGAAAACAACTTATGAAAAACCACAAACAATAAACATGTAAAAAAACATGAACAAGAACATTAAAAAACTACTTCCCCCAAACTAGATACCAAGACCACAAGGGGACTGCTCAAGCAGGACCCCAGCCCCACTCACCTGACCAGCAGGGAACATAGCACTCGGAGTAGTGCAGAAAAAAAGAACAGGAAAATTGGCTGTATCTGTATCCCTTTATGGGATTGGCTGGAGTCACTGGGGGCCATCTTGGAGGAGGGAGAGGGAGACTAGAGCGCTGTTTTTTATGCTTGGAGTTCTGTGTGGAGCCGGAGGCTCATTTGTGATTACTGTGGCGAGGAAGACAGGACGAGGAAGTAATGATTTGAGATTTACTTTGCAATGCAAAACTTGTTTTCCATTGGGAAGTAACTCTAAAGAAAATCAATGTTGTACTATGTGTTGCTTTGTGCTACTTTAGATGAAGGGTCCATTCCATTGGTGGTACTTGGGTGTTCCTCCGCAACCATTGATGGATTTTCATCCAAAGCCCTATCTTCTAACTTTGGTATACAGGGCTTTGTGCCAAACAGCTACAATCCCCAAGGTAGGTATAATGAAAAGTGTTTTTCTAAAAACATTTTAAACGTTGCTTGTCTGATCTTCTATCCAGTACAGATACAAAGTTGGAACATTTTTAAATGATGTCGAAACATTTATTTTGGACTGGAATGTACCCTTTAAGTGCAAAAACTATGCTTGACATCATGCAGACAAGCTTGCACTATGTTGCAAGTGTTTTTGTGTGGTGCAAGGTAGCCAAAAGCGCACCAATGCTGGGGCAGAGAGCTCTCTCCTCTACACGCAACACAGCACAGCAACTTTAGTGTAATGTACGATTTCAAAGTAAATTTGTCCCTTAGGGGTATATTTATGAGATTTGTGGTGCAGGGCAGTGCAGCAAGTTACCTTGATGGGATGCCCTGTGTCACATGGAAAAGGTGGGAATGTGCTGTATTCATCCAATATGGCACATTCCTGTCCCTTCCCTCTGCAATGACGCCATTTTGGCAGCCTAGTGCCAACACAGGCACCCATGCACCATGGTGCAAGGGTGCCTGTGCTATAGACTGGATTGTTTTTGTGCAGGAAGTGGCACCTTCCTGCACAAAAACAATCTGAGAAGATTTTTCCTCTTTCCACAGGCATAGAAAGAGGTAAAAATAAGGAGAAAAAAATATATTTCTCCTCATTACACCTCACATGGGGAGGCGCATCTTTTTGGTGCACTCCCTGGTTTACCCGGTTTGGTCAATCTGGCAATGAATCAAAATTCATAGGATTTGTGCGAGAACACCCGCTGCAACACCCATGGAACGCCTCCCTTGCGAAGCATAATGTAAGATTTGTGCTGTGTTATATTACTCCATATTTTTGAAGCCATTCAAAGTCATGCAAAGTGGCTCAACTTTGCTTCATAAATATGATTCGAGGTTTGCATCATGGATGTACCATGTAACATGTTGCAAGCATAATGCAAAGCTCTCACAAATATTCCTCTCAGTGTATTACAATTGGTGTGATCTGGCGGATTACTTTTCTAAGAGGGCTTGAATATTGAACCAGCTGCTAAATACAAGTTCCTCCCATTGTGCTTCAAGTGGCTAAATAAAAACATGTTCTGTTACTTTCCTGTGATATAAAAAGTAAAACCCCTCCTTCCGACTTGAGGCGCGGAACTGTGCAAATTGTGCGTCTCACTATGTTAGTAAGCAATTACAAGTCAGGTGCAATATCTTTTGCAAATTAAACACATTCGAAAAACACATTTACCTTGTGCGGAACGAGGTTTTAGTGGCTGTGCAATTTGCACCTATTTCATGATGCAAGTTAGGGTTAGATTGTAAATTACAAGTAGCTTTTCTTCCTGTTATGAGGTGAACAACACAGCATTTAGTGTTGTTTATCCTCTTAATTTCAGTAACATTTTGTCTACCGAAAATCTTTCCCTTACTCTTATGGATATTGTTACAGATATTGCTTTTGTCCTTCCTCCCATCATATTGTAAAGCCCTATGTTATCCCTCGGGATCTTGTTCGCGCTATAAAAACTTTATAAATAAAATTAAATAAATACTCAAGTGAGCTCTCCTATGGTGGAATGATTTACACTTGGATCACTATTGCCAAGCAAAGAGACAACTTAGGCTTATGACCACCTTATCATAAACTTTTATGCAAATGCAAAGGCACAAAGACATTCAGGATGTGTTCCATTTTACCCCAGCCCTCTCTTAGATGCATTCTCTGCTCTTCAGACAAAAAAAGAAAAATATTTAAAGCATGGTACGGAGGCTCTGCAAAAGATGTCTAGTATTTTTGTCATTAGGTTTCACGGGTAAAGGCATTTAATGTGTGACTAATTGCTGCTAACTATCTCAATGTCGGCGGGTCTCAAACTTTTCAGACTCTGACCCAAAAATATGAAGGAACATTTTCTTGGAACGCGCAATATATGCTAATATATGCAAATATATTTCGCATACCATTTGTTCAATGTGGTTTCTGTTTCTTTTGACACTTCTGTAGGTTCTGGTTGTGTGTCATCGGCTAACCTTGCTTCTATTTTTGTTGTTTTATTTGCACTTGCTGTGTTTGCCTTTCTTGCCGCTCTAGCCTCGCCATGTCTTCTCTCTTCAGAGATTGGACTCGAATTTATTTATATACGGCATCTCAGCACCGCTCAACGATTAACAGGCAGTTCAGCAGAAAGTTCACTCACAAGAGACTTGGACACTTCCTCTATTGCAATTACTTTCATATACATTATAATATTTAATCACAATTGAGGTCTTGTTTGAAAATTGCTCCCAGAATAGCAACACAAAGTACAGTAGACCCTGTTGGAACCATGGAGCGGGAGTTGCAATTCTGGCATAGTGGAGGCTTATACAATGTTTTTTCTTCTAGTCTTCTACAAAATATTGCACTGCATACTGCTCGGATGTCTCATTATCCACACAATAACCCAGTGCTTAATTTGTAAAGAAATAAGTGCCAGAGCCTTTGTCAAAGGCCATTGCAGCTTGCACCTCTTATTGCCCCGGCAAGTGCTTCCAAAGACAGTACCAATACAAATACTAACCATGACACTTGTATAAGTGTGACAATTAAGACTATACCAGGCCCTCCAAGGCTATGAGAATGGCCGGGGTGGACGCTATTAGTCATGTTTGTTTTATATTAAATTACAAAACAACTGCTGTTGTGCTCATTTTAAAATTTGACTTACATCGCCACCATGTGGCAGACATCAAAAGTGCATGTGATGACAATTGAGGGATGGTGCTGAGCACCAGAAACCATCAACTCAAATTAAGCACTGCAATAACCATGTTACAGCTTTCTCCTTGTTAGGGATGTCACTCACACGCTTCCAGTGTTAGGTGTGTTCAAGGGCGTAGAGCAGGCCCTTGCAGCGCCTGTGGTTAGGGTGGGGGCTATCCTGCAAGAGGCCCTCAGGCAGCCCCAGGCCAATGGATACCTTTGCGATATGGCAGACTTGGGGGCTTCTCATCATATTCTGCAGGTGTGCCCCCAGCGGTGGCTCCTCCGCAATGGCGAAGTAGAGTCGCCCCACTAACTCAGAGTAAGCAGCTGAAAAATAAAACAATATTTTATTATCATTTTATTTTTCAGCTGCTGGCATGGAGGGGTGGAGCGGGCTATGGGATGGGGCAAGAAGAGTGGTAGGTGCACTTTTAAATGCACATGTCAGTTTCGCCGGCCGTCTTAGGCCTGCTAAACTGACATGCTAAACCCAGCTTTATTGCACAGCCGGGTTGGAGAAACAGCACAGACTCCCTGTGCCTGAACGAGCATTAACCCAGCCCACTCAGGTCAGGCTATCATGCTTGAGAGCAGCACAGGGATTGAGTGGGGAGTCCGTAATGCTGTCCCAGGGACTTCTGCGACCAGGAACTGGAAGCAGAGGAGCACGAGGCAGCACCAGGTATGTTTTTTTAAAATTATTAAACCTCTCTCCCCGCTCTCCCCCAACATAACACCTGTGTGCTACCCCCACGCCCCTTCCACCCGCCTTACCACTGTTTATCAGTGTTGGCCACCTCTGGGTGCCACAACACGTTGCGCTACACTACTGGGTGGGTTATCTTCCTCAGCAGGGCGGCTTGGCATCTCCTAGCAAGGTCTCTAAAGTCTAGACTGTGCCTAATTTGTGTAGGTGGTTATGCGTGGTAGGCACTCATTCTTGTGGCCAAGGACTTATTTTTCATCATCAGGCTTTGACCCAAAGCAAGAGAAAGTTAGAGAAAAGAGGGGAAGCAGGAAGAAAAGAAATATAAGAAATGAATGACAAAGGGAACCACCAGAGATGAAAATCAACCTGCAAAAGTGAGATACGGAGACAGGGAGTGTGGTGCGGTGGAAGAAAGCGGCATGGCAGAGAATATAACGTATTGGTGTTCGGTAAAAGTGGCATATATGTCAGGTTCACAAGAACCCACTTTGGTTTTCTCAAATTAAGCACTGTCTCTGGACACTAGCAGCAGAAAAGGAGTCGGGTCTATTTCAACCTTTAAGCGCGTAACAATGGCAGGTAACCACACTCACGCTGTTGTTACAATAAGCAGGTTAATTTGCTAAAAATGGTGGTTCCTTTAAGTGTTTGTGTGCGGTGCTATGCCATGCAGGCAGGAATCACAGAAACACACAATATTTTGTAAGCATCCGCCATTCTTTTGCTTCGTGCCTCTGCCCCAGGCACAGTTCTTAGCTCTGCACACATGGCCCTTCGGGTGACGGAGCGCCGCCACCGCTGAGTAACTCATTCCTCGCGGCCTTTGTTCAGAGAGGCTGATTGAGCCCGTGGTAATGAATTCACGCTCTCAAAAAGCAGAAATAAACAGTCAATTAAAATATGATGTGGTGTTCACTTTTCGCGCTCATTAGTCATAGCAGAGAGCATGGGAACGCGTCCTAAATTATTTACTTGTACTAAAGGAAAGCAGAAGGTTTGAAACATTAATAAGGCTCTGAGCGTTGGAGCCCTGTCATCAATACATCCTGATATATCCGTAAATAATGCAGGAGTCTGTGCGCAAAGAGAGGGAAAGATTTCTCCCTCACATCGACCACCGGGACTCGAGTTTGAGGCGACAGAGCCCCGTGGGATGAGATGCGCAAAGATTGGCGTTGAAATAGCTGCCTGCAGCAGTTACACGCACATACGCACGCGCACATATTTACATAAATAAAGTCGGCCACCATTTGACCTGCTAGCTACAAATGTGCCATTGGAACGGCGAGCTGCAGCTAACACACGCTGTTGTGATTGCAGTGCCATGCACCGCCTGTGTCCTGGGCACATTGTGGCCAAAATGGCATTTATTGTGCTTGGAATGAGCATGTATTGATGTGCAATTTAGCATCATGTGATAGCCGACCCGCAGCACGCACATACACACTAAAATTGTCAGAAAAAAAGACAGCTTTCACATACTACTTTATTTTACAATAAAGAAAGGCAACGAACACAGGTTACACTCCAAATAAACACTGGCTGATGAAATTTGAACATAGGTACAATTTTCTTTTTATTCACTGTATCCAGAGAACAGCGCAGCCAACACGTTTCACTTTCAGAGGCTTCATCAGGGCATAGAACTTGGATTCGCTAGAAGTCACATGGATCTTCCAAAGTTAAAGTCAAGTTACAGAGACGAAAACGCGACCACAGAAAGCTCAGACATCATATCCACATAGCAGTCAGTGTGAGCCAGAGGCGCAACTAGAGACAAATTTCGGGGGGGGCTAAGAAAAAATTTCGGGGGGGCTAAACCTTTAATCAGTAGGCAGAGTGGAGCTGCAGGGGTTCTTAGAAGGGGTGAAACAACTGCAAGGCCTAATTAACATTCAAATGGTCTATTAAAGACCTGTGAAACATTCGGGTGCGGCTCTGTGCTTGCCTGGGATCTGTCTCATCCCGGGCTTCCACACACGACGGGGGGGCTGAAGCCCGGTGAGTCCAATGGGTGTTGCACGCCTGGTGTGAGCCAATATACACAAACACAAGGGGGGACAATTATGTAGTGTTCCGGGGCGCATGGGCAGCAGTCTAGCTGATCTGCGCCAACGGAGCGTCCCTGCGCTGACGCGTGACATCAGACGCAGGAGGATATAAAATAAAGAGGCGTGGCTATGGCAGTCAGTCGGAGCCACGTGTAGACAGCAAACCTGGCTCCTGTATTGATTAGCGTAACGCGGCCGCTCACATATCGCTAGCCCAGCACAAAGGCTACACTGGCGACGAGGGTCCCACAGAACCCACCTCATCACCAACACAACGCCCTCATCGCCCAGTCATTTTTCCGAGCGGCAAGCGACGATTTTGAGCACCAAGTGGGGCAGACAGCAACTAGGCCCCGGCCACGTGCACAGTGGCCTCGCTTGCAACACAGCCGGCGAACGGAGAAAGGAGGCGAGGACAAGGCCCATTGTGCGGACACGGCGCCTCCCACGTTGACAGAGTGGGTAAGGCCAGCACACCACGCCGCCACCTCGAGCCTAGAGTCAACCCACAAACAGCAGGTACACGCATCGCCACCGAGGCCTCAGAGCCAGGTCGTGAGAGCGCGCCCAGTGCTGAGGGAGACCATACATTCATCCCGCAGGAGGGACAACTATTAATCCCTAGCCCGCTGCCACCTCCCATAAGCGCAGGAAAACAGAGGGCGTACTGCGCACAAGCCAAAATGGCGTATATTCCCGCCCTGGAACCCTTCGTGGTTGACAGAGCTCCTTCCTCCCTCGCCCCACGCTGGAGGGATTGGACAGACCGCCTCCAAATCTACTTTGAAGCAGCGGGCATTTCTAGAGAAAGGCGCAGAACCCTACTCCTACACCTCTGCGGCAAGGACATACATCACATCTACAAAACGTTGACGGAGGCCACACCAAAGACATACCTCGCAGCACTGACCACCTACTTTGAACCTATGGCGAGCAAGGATTACGAGCGGTTCATCTTCCGCCAAGCGAAACAGGAGGCCGACGAGTCGTTGGCGCTTTCCACAGCAGATTAAAGGAACTAGCTAGCTCGTGCAGATTAAGGGATGAACAGGAGGAAATCCGAGGACAAATCATCCAAGGATGCTTCTCGGCCAAACTCCGAGTCGCCATACTCCAAGAAGACGACAAACCCCTCACCGACATACTCAAACTTGGTGGGTTTAAAGAACTGTCTCAAGCGAGGGCATCCCACATGGAGTCGGCCCTACACCGGCCTGTCAAACTCGAACAAGTCCACACGGCAGAAAAGGTGAACGTGGTAAGACCAAAGGGGAGACAAACGAGCGGAAGAAAGCAACCTGACAAAAAGAAGGAGTGTGGATATTGCGGAGGCCAGCCACACTGCATGCAAGACTGTCCCGCAAGAGGAAAGAAATGTAGCGCATGCGGGTGGATGAACCACTTTGCGGCAGTATGCAGGTCCACGAGAGCCAAGAAGGAGGCCGCACATGTGGTGAGAGAAGGAGGAGACAGTGAAGACATGGACGATGATGCAGAAGACTATCCAGTCCACTATGTATATGCCATCGACCAACCTAAAAGGAAGAGACACCGCCTTCCAAAATGCCGCATCAAGATTCACCAGCAAGAGGTGAGAGCCACCATTGACACGGGGGCGTCTATTGAACTGATGGCGACGAACGTGTACAACCAACTGCAGGCAAAGCCCCCACTACGAGAGGCAAAGATCCGAGTGTTCGCAAATGGCCAGAAAGCGCCTATCCCTCTGATCGGGTGTTTCAAAACAGAACTATAACACCAAGAGGCAACGGTGCCCACAACGATCTATGTCACAAAGGAAGGCAGTGGCATGCTGCTAAGCGGACAGTCGGCAGAAGATCTAAAACTCATATCTTATGCTCTGGCAGTACTAGAAGAAGAACTAGACACCATCATGGAAGAGTTTGTGGATGTGTTCAAAGGCATAGGATGCCTAAAAGGGAAGGAAGTGTCTCTTCACATCGACCCATCAGTCCAACCGGTCGCACTGAGGCATCGGCGCATTGCGTTCCACCTAAGGAAGAAAGTGGAAGAGGAACTCAAAACGCTGGAAAAACAAGGGATCATAGAAAAGGTCAGTGGACCCACCCCATGGGTATCCCCGATCGTAATAGCCCGAAAACGCATGCAACCCGGACAAGTCCGCATCTGTGTAGACATGCGCCTCCCGAACGCAGCGGTGAAGAGAGAACGGCACCCAACCCCCACAATAGACGATATCCTAGGGGAACTCAACAGCACAAAGTGGTTCTCCAAGGTAGATCTTCGATCAGGCTATCACCAGCTTCCGCTCCACCCAGATTCAAGGTACATAACCACTTTTTCCACTCATGTAGGACTAAGGCGATATCGGCGCCTCAACTTCGGGATCTCGAGTGCAGCTGAAGTGTTCCAGAACACCATCCGCGAGGTCCTCAGTAGACTCCCGGTGGTTCTAAACGTAAGCGATGACCTGCTCATCTATGCGACGTCCATTGAAGAACACCACCAAAGACTACGAGTGGTTCTACAAAGAATCAAAGAGTCAGGTTTAACCCTACACCGAGAAAAGTGCTAGTTCCTACAGCGAAAAATCAGCTTCTTTGGGTATACCTTCTCGGACCACGGAGTAGCGCCAGACCCAGACAAGGTAAAGGATGTCCAAGAGGCCCGGCCCCAATGAACGTCTCAGAAGCAAGGACTTTCCTGGGGATGGTGAATTTCTGTGGGCGTTTCATCCCTGATCTCTCCAACCTCACCAAGCCACTTCGAGAACTGACCAAATCAGCCACCACGTGGCAATGGGGCCCAGAACAAGAGAAAGCTTTCCGAGACACAAAGGCAGCATTATCAGCGGACACCACCCTCTCATACTTTGACCCCTCCAAACCCACCAATGTGGCTGTAGGCGCCAGCCCGTTCGGTCTAGGGGCAGTGCTAACGCAGCTTCAGAGCAACGGGTAGTGGGCACCCATCGCCTACGCCAGCCGCTCATTGACAGACACAGAGCAGAGGTACTCGCAGATTGAGAGGGAGGCCATAGCCATCCATTGGGCCTGCCGACACTTTCATGTCTACGTGTATGGCCACTCCTTCACGGTGACCACGGACCACAAGCCTCTCTTACCCCTGTTCCAAGGCACAGTATTAAAAAGCCACCTCCGAGAATCGAGAAGTGGATACTTCAGCTACAAGGGTACGACTACAGGGTGGAGTACAAGCCAGGGTCAACAAACCCCGCGGATTACCTGTCGAGACACCACCTAGAAGCCACCCTGAAGGAGAGGGAAGAAGCGGAAGACACAGAGGAGTATGTCCGGTTGGTGACAGAAAGGTCCTGACCACTGCCCATGAGCCTGGAGTCCATCATTGAAGCCTCACAGAACGATGAAGCCTCCAACTGGTCGCCGATGCAATCCAGTCAGGAAACTGGCGCCCTATCCAGGACTCCCTGAGCAAGAGGACACCACAGGCGAAAGCAACCCTGGAATCCATCCTGAGAATCAAAGAAGAACTGTCCCTCGACAGCCAAGGATGCCTCCTACGGGGTCCCCATCCTTGTCCTGCCGGCCAGTCTAACCCATCAAGCGGTGGAACTAGCACATCGAGGACACCAAGGCATGGTGTAAACCAAGAGCCGACTGAGAGCCAAGGTGTGGTTCCCGGGCATGGACCCAATGGTGGAAGAAACTGTCAGAGCATGCAACTGGTGTCAGGCAGCAGGGCCGCCAGACCACCCGCATCCAGTCGTGACTAAAGACATTCCTCAGAGGCCGTAGGAGTGCGTAAGTGCAGATTTTGGACACCTCCCTGATGGGCGATTCGCGCTCGTGATAATTGATGACTTTACCAAGTATCCGGAGATAGAGATAGTAGGAAGCCAAACGGCCATGGAAGTCATCACCAAATTCGAGAAGACTATCCCCACTCATGGCATCTTTGGTGTAGTCAAGACTGACAACGGACTGCCCTTCCAAGGACAAGAGTTTGCCGAGAACCTCAATAGCTGGGGAATCCATCACCGCAAAATAAACCCGTGATGGCCCCAGGCCAATGGGGAAGTCGAGAGGTTCATGCGCCCGCTCAACAAGACCATCCGCATAGCCCTCGCAGATGGCTCACCTCTAGAAAAGGCCATTTACAGTTTCCTGAGAGAGTATCGCATGACCCCACACGTCACAACAGAGGCGGCACCTAGTGCGTCCACATGGGCCTGATAGTGAAGGATACTCTCCCGAACCACCCCCCGCGAATCCATGATTCAACCGAGTGACCAGGTCTATGTCAAGGACCGTTACCCCCGAAGCAAATTCTGACTCCCGTTCGAACATCAACCGTGGACAGTCACTCGCTGGAACGGCACCATGGTGACAGCCCAGAGAGGAGCCGAAACAGTTACCAGAGACATATCATTCTTCAAGAAAGCACACCAGAGCAATTCACCGGGAATAAACACCGTCCAGCCCGAGTCCACAGCAGGAAGAGGAGCCAGAGACTGATCCATACATCTCGGAGGAAGAAGGCCCGAGGGACCAAGACACCTCTCAGTTTCCAGCCACCCCTGAAAGCAGGATGTCAAGCCCGCTTCCTCCGGCTGGAGGAAATAGTACCCCAATTCCGGGGACACCGAGGGCGATGGTACCCAGGGGGGGCCAGTATAGATATGGACTGCGGCAGAATCCAGCCCCCTCCTCCCAGCTAGCTGACTACCTGGTGGACTGATGCCCTGAATGAACACTAACAGACTGGTAACAGATCCATTGTTTTATAATTTACTGTAATCTTGATAATGTTCTGTTTTGATAAAGGTTAGAAGGAATGTAGTGTTCCAGGGCGCAAGGGCAGCAGTCTAGCTGACCCGCGCCAGCGGAGCGTCCCTCCACTGACGCGTGATGTCAGATGCGGGAGGATATAAAATAAAGAGGCGTGGCTACGGCAGTCAGTCGGAGCCACGTGTCGACAGCAAACCTGGCTCCTGTATTGATTAGCGTAACGCGGCCACTCACATAGCACTAGCCCAGCACAAACGCTACAAATTAGTCTTAGTCCCAGGGTCCACACCAAAAATATAATACTAACTATTTACTGTCCAAAAGTTTAGAAAAAAATCGCGGACCTATCTATAAATGTCCAAAAGCACCTTGCTCCACGATTAGTTGCAATCCAATGTGTGCCCTATAAGGCACCAAACAGTCCTCTCTTTCATCCGTCATGTTGTAAATGTATGCATGTCCAAATTTCATGAGCCACTCCTAATTTGGAGTGTAATCTGTATTTGTTGCCTCTCTTTATTGTAAATATTGTATTTAGTGTGTTCAATGTGCAGCTGGCCATTGAGGGTGGCAACGGTCTTCATTGGCGCCAGTGGCTGTTCTAGGTGGTGCGGCTGGTGCGGTCGGAAGTGCCCAGGCTGCCTTTTCTTTTGTTCAGTGCTTTCACATACCTTGAATGGCACACTATAGACTGGATTATCTTTCACATACTAAAACTGCCTTGGTACAGACTTCCTTGAGGGTACAAACAGTAGGAGTGGCGTGACACAGTCAGCTTGAACAAGGTCTTGTATTCCGCCGGGCATATCTCAGGTGGGCTGCAGTCATTGGAGACCAGTGAAAGCCCAGGGCCACTCCTTGTGCATCTGTCACTTTCCCAACCTCACCAGGTTAATTAAAGCAGGCTTAGTGATGCTTTCAGAGAGAGAGAGAGAGAGAGAGAGAGAGTGGAGATGAGAAAGCGACCAAGGAGAAAGAGAAGAAAGGGTGAAGAGAGGGTGGATAGATGGATGGATCTGTCTGTCTCTCTATCAAGCTATCCATCCATATTGGAAATAATTAATGGGTCCAAACCATTATACAGAGAGTTACAACTGGCAGCCCCACTAAGATTATGTGATAATGAAGGAGCCAATCATGCAGCAGGCATATCTAAATTGTGGAATACTAAAAGGCAAAATGAGCGGTAAATTCTCTGACAGCATTATTGTAATCCATTTGACCTGGGAACATCTTGTTGCAATCTACAAATTATGAACCAAAATATATGGTGCAAACAATTAGGAATTGTGTGGTAGAAGTTCTGCACAATTCCACCGGCCCTTCTCTTGTCCATTGTTCAAAGCAGGAGCGGTTCCTCTGTTAAGGCAGAGCAGCGTCACCCCACAAAAAAATTGCCCCTAGAGATGGAAAAAAAATATGTTATTAAAGCTAATTTATTACCACTTTATTTTCAAAACCCCATCCCCAGCCAAGCGATGGGGAGGGTGGGATGGGGGGTTCTGCTTTCTCCTGCTGCCAGTCAGTCAGCAGCAGAAATCAGTGATAGGCAGGGCACTTTAAGTTTCAAGTGTGCATGTCTTTTTGACTGGTAATATTGAAATGGCCAGCCAGACATGCGTCTTTTAGACCTCTCTAACCCAGCGGTCTAAGGCAGCTGGTCTTGAGACAGCATAGGGCACCTGTATCTGTGGGAGTGGTGAGAGAAGCTGCTCAAACCAATCCTGGTGCAGATCTCATGCAGCATGAGAGCAGCACCAGGATTGGTTACTGCAGTTTGTCGGACCTTGCCTGCCTGCCTCGAGAGAAGGCCTGAGTTCGGAGGATGCCGCACCAGGAAGGTAAGTGGAATGATTATTTTTTATTTTTGCCCATCTCACCACCACTCCTTACATGCCAGATGCCACTGGTCCAAAGGACATCATTTTGTAAATAATTTTAGTAAATATTATTAGCTTTATAGGCACGATTGCATTCATATGAGGAATAAGAGAGCATTAGTCTTCACTTGGTCCAGGAAGGCAGGAGGCAAATCTATAGTGCACTGCACAGGGCAATACAAAATGCAATCGCTGAGATGGAGGATGACTATAGACAGGAATTATGATGTCTATTTGAAGCCCATATATGGAAAACATTTTTTCCTTTGGTGCAACAGGGATTGAGGGCTTTTTTTTTATAATGGTCACATTTCTTCAATGATGTGTCTTCTGAGCAAGGATCAGAATAGCAAGACTTAGTACGTTCCAATTTGGACTTGGAGCCTGATTTAAGGTATGGCGGTCTTTACACTGTCCATCAGGGTTGTGGAGGACATTATTTTTATCACCCTGATAGACAGAAGGCATGAAATATAGAAAGTACACCTGGCCCGGTGGTGATCTGTGTGTGCAGAGGAACTGCTGTCATGAAGGTTCCCCTGGAGCCACTGCAAGTATGGTGCACAGTGCTGTTTTTCAGACAGCTGTGCACTAATTTTTTTGTTTTTCAAAAACAAACACCCAAAGGAGGAAATTGTAATTGTTCCTAATGTCTATCGATATTGTTCTTCTACAAATGCAACACTTTTATAGAATCAAAAGGCATATATTATGAGCCATAATATCCACCTGTTGTTCCACCTTGGTACAGAGGAATGAGCAATCAACCTCATCCATCATCTTTTTATATAGGACTTGTACTTTATCTCTTGAGGGTTTGACTTCATAAGTAGCATATGCCACAGGTATTAGCGGTACTATGGAGCTAGTGTACTTCATCTTCAAAGCAGAATCTGTCATCCTGTGAACTGCAGTTTTATGTGACAAGTCTTCTGTTAACATGGACATTGAGGGGCATATTACCAAGCAATAGCGATATTATCGCTATTCCTTGGTTAGCGATAACAATTTATCGCCTTGCTATAATCAAGGTTTATCTCCTAAGCGATAAAAATCGGCCGAAATGCATGAATATCACTGAAAAGTCAGTGATATTCATGCCTCACCGAGCTAATGCTCTTAGCCATGTTATCCACCTACCATTGGATAACATGGCTAAGAACAGCTCTGGGCAGGCGTTAGCTTTTGGAGATAATCGCGCTTAGCGCGATTATTTTCAAAAGTTGGTAATAGGAGATAGAGATGTTAGTGACTGTTTCCAGACGCTAACATCTTGGCACGCCCACTTTGCATGTAATTAGCGATAATTATCGCTGACATGCAAAGTGGGCACCTAAATGCCCGCTATCTCCTACTAGCTGTCGCTAACTGATGTTAGCGACAGCTAGGTAATAGGGCGATAAAATTATCACCGCTTTAGTGGGAAAAATTCCAGCTAAAGCGGCGATAATGCCCTTGGTGATATGCCCCTGAGTTTTCTAACTTTAGCAATATGAAGTCTACCAAAATAGTACTACCAGGAAAAATCAACCATAGCCATGAACCTTTTCAGAAGCCTCCTTTCTGCCCAGTTATCTACTGCCTCCGAAGTACAGTTTTCATGGATCAATGGAGTGAGGATTTGGCATTAAAGGATAATTTGTATTTATCAAACATATCATTATCATTACCATGAGTGCTTTGCCCCATGGAGAGATTAGCACTCCAGAACATAGTAGCTAATAAATTGTTCAACCTGTCCTTAGTCATGTGTCTTGACTTTCCATTCAGATAATTTTCTACATCTGTCTTAAATTCCAGACTCTTTTCCCACATTGACACTGAAGAGCAGTGCTCCACAAGTCTTGGCTGCTAATCTTTCAATGACCAGTTGACAAGTTAGATGTTTGCATGGAGCAAGGGCCAAGCATGTGAAACTTTTTAGCGGTCCCACACACTGGGATCCACTAAATTTGTCGATTTGCAACTGCTAAAATGTTTAGTACTAACACAGTCTTCAAGTTTTCTGCATGTATACTACCTTTCCATTTCATATATTCCATACATTTATTTATTCAAGTCTACTTTTCTCACTCATAGAGACATGCTGCATTTAGTATCATGTGCATATGTATAGCATATAACATTCTCTTAAATATGATTGTATAGATTTATCAATCATTCATATATGTATTCATATAAGTTATAATGCCTTATAGAATTACGTGAAGACACAAGATTGATATAGTGATTCTTGCAATCAACATCATTCAATGTGTGGCCTGTCCTTTTTAAAATAATCAGAAAAGTCTATTTAGGCTGGGGTCAGACAAGTGTAAGGCAGAGAGGAATTTTTCTGAGAAAATTGTTTCAAACAAGCATTGCTGTAACCAACTAACCTGAAGGCCATAGTCATGTATCTCGGAGAAAGCCCGGCCTTATCGGCTTGCTGGGGACACCATGACAATCTGAGCACAGAGACAGAAGATTACTTTTTCAATAGAGAACAGCACATCTGCTATTCCACTAAGGTTGGGGGTAAGAGGCCACCTTAGAAGTTCACGCAGGTCCCTTGGTGCTAAAATGGCTTAGACAGAGTCAGGGCCAGAGGGGTTTGGAAACAAAGACTGGTTCCATCTTTTGATGCAAGGAAATTCTGAAACACTTTTACAATGTTACAAATCTTTTGAGCATTTTCATTATTAATGGTTTAATTGCTACTATTTTGTTTATCTTTATAGTTACAACTATACACATAACTTGTAATAGAATAGGACATTGAATTTAATAACGACATAAAAAATATTTCTAGTGTGTACTAATTAACTAAAACAAATACTTCAGTGAGTCTCACAGGACTGATTGTTAGCTAGAATGTATCACCTAATGCATAGGTGGCTTGTGGGCTACAGTCCACCCAGATTCCTGTCTCATCCTGGTAAGCTGGTAGTGAGTCTGTACTTCACTTGAGGGTCTTGACACCCGAATCTCAGACCATATTTTGCAATAAACTACAAAAAGGTATCAGTACTACCTACTAAACTTATTTTAGGCCTTCATAAGATTTTATGAAATACCAAATACCGAATTGGTATCAGTGGTTGAAAAAGTACTCACTCCCAAGTGTAGGTGCTAATGTAGGTGTAACGAAGAAGGGGGTCTTTTTGTGCCCCATACCCTTTTTGAACGGCCGAAAAAGCTTTAGTGGAGTTGGCAGTAATCAGACGCCACTGCCAAATCTCAAAGAGTCCTGTTTCTTTAAAGGAAATATGTTTTTAATTGGTATCACAGACATGTGGCCACCATCCCTGTGATTGTATCAAAATGGAGTGGGATGCAGTTTGTGGACCTACATAGTGATTAATATTTATCTAGGCTGGAATTAGAATTTTACCAACTGACCCATTGATACATTGGTCAGTTGACAAAATTCAATACTGGCTGCTAAAATAATGGCCACAAGTTGCAACCAGTTTTTGTAATCAGTGTAATGATACATCGAGTCCCTATAGATTGAAGGACATTTAACAAAATATCACGCAACGTAGCAAAGCAGCACACCTTGCTGAGCTGCATTGTTTGACGGGAGAGGGCAAGAATGTGCCATACTTAACATTATATGGCACATTTCAGTCTTCTCTTTGCCCTGGTGCACTATGTGCTGCCTAGCACCAGCTCAGGCAGGATTGCTTTTGGTGTAGGAAGGAGCAATCAATTATTTGAGGCTTTTTCCTCTGCCTATGTGTGCTGCGGAATGCAGCACATGCCGAAAAGGAGAAAACAGTGCGAAATAGAGATAATTCTCGATGTTACACCTCCCCTGGGTTCCTGTGTCTATTACTCATGGTAAATCTAGGAATGTGCCAAAATCCATGTATGGATGTGTGGGAACACCCACACTCCACCCATGGAATGCCTCCTGGGGACATAGTAGCACTGCCTTGCATTACCCCAGACTTACCAAGCTCCATAGTGCCATGCCATATGGCCTTGCATGGAATGGCAAATCTCAACCTGACTTTGTGTCAGCCATGCATTACCTTGCCTGGCAGAAGGGCAACACAAAACTTTGATAAATATGGCCCTGTATGTTTGAATATCGAGGATAAAAATATAGTGGGACCAAAATATTGAGTCATTAATATTGAGGACTAAAATAGCATGAAAGTAAGTGCATATCGGTAAGTATTGATTTTCTCTTATTAATTCCACACCTAGATACCTTGAAAATATTTATACCACAAGGCACATATATGTGAATGTAAGAGTAGTAAACCTAGAAAATAAGTATTTGTAAAGCACCTGTTCACCTCGAAGGGTATCTTGCCGCTGAATAACAGATGATGATTGTTACCTAACTCAAAGGTACTCATTTTAATAAACTGAGAAGGATGAAAGGCTGATCAGACCTACCAGGATTTGAACCTGTGACCTTGCGGTCAAACACAGGCCCCTAAAGTGGACACATTAGTCCATTGAGCCTCCAGACCCGGCTATGATTGGCCAGATATATATACTTACCATCACTGTATTTTTGTCCTTGACATTTAGGCTTTGATATTTTTATCCACGATGTTCTGCAGTTGCTATTCTGGTGGGATACATGGAAAACAACCTTTACAACGCAACTTTTACAATGCACTACCATTACAACGCAGTCACTACAACGCAACCATTACCACGCATGACACTACAACGCATACAATTACAACTCATGTCATTACAACGCAGTCATTACAATGCATAGCATTACAATGCATACCATTACAACGCATAGTACCCTTACACTATCCAACACTTACCCTACTGTTGCAACCCCTGGAGTTAGAATAGTCATTTTTACCCCTACACTATCCAACACTTGCCCTACTGTTGCACCCCCCTGGAGTTAGAATAGTAATTTTTACTCCTACATTATCCAATACTTACCATACATCCAATGTAATGGTATGCGTTGTAATGGTATGTGTTGTAAAGGTAGTATGCGTTGTAATGAAATGCGTTGTAAAGGTAGTTTAAAAAAGTTTGTTGTAATGGCATGCGTTGTAATGGAATGCGTTGTAATGGATGCTGCGTTGTAAAAAATGCGTTGTGAAGGTATGCGTTGTAAAAGTATGCGTTGTAACGTCATACATCCGGGATACATCCCTGGTACCTTGTGTAACTCAGTCAGTGCGAGCTAAGTTTTCTGGACTCTCAAAGTTTTTTTTCCGAAGACTTTCCTACTCTTTTGTTGTGTTTTAAAATCCATACACTGTGGCAGATGCCACAGCCCATCCAGTAAGCATACTTTGAACACCTGGTAGTTGTACATTAGCTGTTGTCATTGGGTTGGTGAAAAATGATCAAAAAACATTTGTTCCTTCACATTTATTCACCTCAGAAAGGGTAGTTGAGACCATAGTTCTCCTTTTTTTGCATGTGCGTTTCCTATAATTCCTTAGTTCTGATGAGTGTCTGCTTCACATGCAAAAAAGTGACTGAAACATTGACTACTCTTGCTGTATTATATACAATTTAAGTCGCCTGACAACGACCTGTTAAACTTGTTGCTTCACTCCATTTTTTGGAAAGTACTCACCTATCTTTTGCTATACAAATCATTGAGGTTGAACAATATGCAGTTTGGACCTTCAGTTTGGAACATTTAATCGAAATATACATGTGCATGAAAACAAATTATTCCAGTTTTCATTCTCCAAGCTCCTCTTTTTAATGTAAATGATTTGTAAATTTGTTTGATGTAGGGACATATTTTTAGTCAACCGATCAGTGGAAAATGTTATACATCTAGGAATAATCATTCTTGTGTATTATTGGTTGATTGCTCTCTTTGGGCAAGGCAGCTGCTACGATGTGTCTAATTATTAAGGCATCTCTGGGAAACATTGCGGAGAGAGAGACCTACTTCTTTTTTGGCAGCTGTTACCCTGGAGAAAGAGTGTGACAGAGATCACCTCTACTGAGTATACATCTGACACAGTCTTGCATTTGCACTTCCCTGAAACATTTGATGCCTAAATCGGCTCAATTCCCATGCTCCAATGATTTCTGCACTCCATGGGGTATATTCACAAGGACGTAACTCCGATTTATCCCCACCGTGCCGCATCAAAAGCGGAGATAAATTTAACACTCCATTCAAAAGCTGGTGCAAACTGCGGACATCGCCAGTATTCCCGCAATAACTGCCCCGAAATTTACCTTCACAGTAGACACCACAAACAAACCCTAATGAGATGCAGAATAGGCATTCCTGTGCAAAAACACATGTAAAAAAGACGACACCACTTTCACAACAAAATGCCAGATCTGCAATGCAAACCAAAAACAGGTGATAAGCCGCGGTAGCAGCAGGGATTTAACACCTTCCTTTTGCTGGTGCTAAGCAGGACGACTACCCACAGCATGAAAGGGAGCCCAGCCAAGAGCCACACCTGAGGACCCACAGATGCCATGTAGACAAAGATCATGCAATATCAGGATGTGAGGAGAGGCATGGAGCAGGCATGTGCTAGAACGGTAAGTGACCAAGAAATGTGAAACTACCCAATGCCAAGTGTGGCCTGGAGGTTCCTGACAGACCACAAAGTGCAAACCATGGAAATGCCCATGTGGTGAGCAACTACTGCAGGTGCATGGAGTGCACTGGCCAGTGGACACTACCATGTCCCCACAGGCTGTGGGGCAGAAAGCGGAAATGTCACACGTTATGTCTCTCTCTGCATGCGCATGCGTAGTGGGTTGGACCTGCGTGTGCCACGCCTGAGTAGGGGTGTGAACAAAAAGCCCTTGCACTGCTCAATGGGTCTCATTTTGAATGGACAACGTCTGCCAGGGAGGCGCCACCCAGCCCAACACGAGTCCTGCACCAAGCATGGTAGGGCCTGCATCCCTGTGTGCCTGCTGCACCCGGTCCCCTGCTCCCCAGACCCCTCATGCCTGCCCCAGCGCACCAACGAGGCTCCGCTCACCTGCCACAACCAGCGTGTGTCAGAGAGGGCCCACCACGTGCCGGTGCAAGCTCCAAGCACCAGGCCCGCGACCTCTGCAGCCTCTGCAGACCATCGCTGACCCCCCTGATGCTGGCCCACAGTACTCATTTCTCATTTACATACTCTACTGGTGTCCTCTTTGGCCCAGTAGACCCCACATGTGGAACTGTGTGCTGAGTCCTTAATGGCAGTGTCCCCAAGTCCATGGCAGCGGCCACAGCACCAGACCCCATTCGATCAGTGAGGCATATTTCCATATGGCAAGCCAGTGACACGTGGTGCCACTAACCCTGTTCAACGCAAGCCGGTGACACGTGGTGCAACTACCCCTGTTCAAAGCAAGCCAGTGACACATGGTGCCACTAACCCTGTTAAAACGGAAGCCGGCGATGCTCGGTGAATGGCCCGTACTGACCGCTGCCTCTGGCCTACACTGAGGTCGAGTACGTCACCCATAATTTTGAATTCAGCCTTGATACATTTATGGCAAACTTGATGTCATTGTACAGGCCTCAACCCAGACTGCATCCCCTTCTAGGCCCGGTGCCACTGAGTCTGTTTCCCGAGACCTACGACACATCCTGTTTGGACTCGGGGTATTGGGGTCATCAACGCTATATGTCAGTGGCCCTGCACTGACCGCTGCCTCAGGCCTACACTGCGGTCCAGTAAGGTCCCACATGTGGAACTGTGTCTTGGGTAAGATGTGGAGGAGTCCACACCATTGGACATGCCTCAACGTAGGCGGCATACCCAACAGCACTAGTGCCACTAACTCCGTGCGCAATGAGTCATGGGTCCTTTATGGTTGTATGGTTATGTCCTTTACGATGTACACTGTTGTCAATTTCTGACTGCACCAGGCAGACCTTTCTGGCTGGTGTGCACACACCCCACACACATCCAACATAGGTGCCACTCGTTATGTGTGCCTGCTAATAAATGTGGCAGTGCGCACTTGCAGGTAGCCATTCACACCATCTGAGCAAGTGATACAGTGTGGTCATTGTGTCAGCATGATGGGCACTGGTTCTGCAACGTCACAGTGTACTGTTGTCATTGGGCATTACCATGTTATCTCAGCGTTGGCAGTGACCCTAGACCTGTTGCTGCGAAAGCACACACCTGCATGCACATGCGACGTGTGCTGATCCAGCATACGTCAGGTCACCGCAGGGATGTGCTGATTCGGCAGGGGCAGCAGGGCGTGGCTCGGACATGGCCTTGTGCAGGAAGTGCGGTAAGTGTTACTCTGTGTTGGGGTGTAGTCGCCACCAGGGCCACAGTAGTCAATGTTGCAATGTAGCATGCACCAGGAAGGCGGGCCCTGTAGGAGAGCAGCGCAAACAAGTGAGGGGGCTCGTGGGAGGGAGGGGCAGCTATGTGGCAACGTAACACACAGTGGAGCCACTCATTTGCCACATGCTGAGCATACCTTTCAAGATTTCCAGGGTCGCAGACATCCCACCACACCCATGACAGGCCTCTGTACATCTCTTGTATTAATGCAGATGCTGGCGTTACTGTAGGGTTGAAAGGTCCTTTGTCTGCTTTATCAGGCGGTAGCACATCTGCAGCTCTGAGCAGGAACTTGCATGTGGCCAGCACCCCCTGGCAGATATGAGAGCATTGGCTTGTGACTCCCACACTATTCACTGCCCGACGTGGGGTCAATGTGTACACATTCCACACGCAGGAGTTTCTGGTCACAGTCAGGGTGCGTGAAAAGACCTTCACTCGTACTTCTACCCCACTCCAGGCCTGCACCCATAGCATGCAGACACTGCTGATTGCACTGGGCTGTGCCATTTCACCCACAGGTCTGGCGCAGGGCAAGCCAGTGCAGCTTAAAGCCGAGCCACTGACGCAATAGTAGGCCATCCCGGACACATGCTCAACTCCACTCACGTCGAGCTGTACCGTGCATGTCTGATGCATGTCCTGGGGGCAGTGCCCTTGGCGGTGCTGTGGATAAGTTACCGGCTGCTCTTCCGCCTGCGTTCAGCCTGTGTTGCATTGTCACTCGTGCAATTTTGAGTGGTCTATGGATGTCTGCCTCTCCAACCGTCACGGTAGCTGACCTGGATTTCGACATGTGTGTGTGCGCCCCCTGTTGGCCCATGACCAGGAGTGTCACTGTGATGCCCGTTTGTGGCATGCATGGCTGTTTGGCATGCAGGCTGGAAACTGGGCCTGAGTGATTACATGAGTTGTTGTGTGCAGTGAGCACATTGAGCCACTACCCAATTGGGCTTTGGTGCACATTGGGTCCAGTGGTTGGAGTCAGCACATCTGTCCGGGTCAGCTGATGGATTACGTCAACAACATGTCAGATGTGTTGGACGAAGATGGCGCATTGGAGCTGTTGGCCTACGCTGCTGCACTCGTGTTCATGGATGATTGACAAGGTACCTGCAGCCACGACTGGATGTGACCCATTGCATGTGTTCCGACATTCGTTTGCAGGTGGTGGATCTGGTAACATGTCCCAAGACAACAGTGGACATGGATGAGTTGTCCTGGACACTTTATCCCAATGCAGACAACCAAAGCGGGTTGGCACTGACTTTTGTTGGTGGTGGACTCCCCCTGAGGTGGACATGTGCGCTTTCCTAAATTCCTCATTCAGGCATGCTACTGCATTGGTCTGCATATCGTGGCAGTTTTCTTGGCTGTACTGACACGCACTTGTTCATAAAGTTTGAGCACTTTCACTTGTCTCCGACTGTGTTGTGTCTTGATTTGTATGCCAATGTCTGTGTCATGGACTTTCTGGCTCCCTGCCGTATGTGCATTGCTACCCCATCAGGACTGTGGATTCGTACTTGTGCATTCTGGTGTCCCTGTTTGTTGCTTGGTTTGGTGCATATGGCCGTTTCTGGTCACAGGTGGGTGCACTTGTGTCCTGTGTTCGTTTGTGCAAATGTTGGTGTTTGTGCCACATTGTTTTTGATGTTGGGGTGCTCTGATTAATATGTGTGTGTGTGGGATGTCCCTTCTGCTATGATTTGGCTCGCCCTTCTCCCTTTCGGGCAGTGTGGTTTTCACTTCTGTGTGTGTTGCGGGCCTGGCGGTGCTTATCCCTGCTTTCCTCATTGCGGATGGGCTCATCGCACATTTTTCCAGATTGGGGCCTGTGTTTTTATCTCCATCGTGGTGGTTGTATTGCGGACATTGGCCGAGTTTTTGGCGAACTATCACATGGTACCGCAGTGTTGTGAATTCCAAGTTAACATGGGGTTATTTTCCCGCGATCTGCTGCGATGTGTAAAGATGTGTTAGCATTTTTTGGTGATATTTGGCACATGTTCTTGTGAATATACCCCCATGGTTCTTAGTTTGAACCCTGAACACTGTTCAGCACAGACATTGATTCACATGAGGATAATTTGTCTGCCTCAGCTCGGATGATGGTGCCTGACCTCTGCATGTCTCTCCCTCCCTTTCTGGACCAGTCCTGCAAGAAGAATAACACTGTAGTACTTCAGAGCATCATTCACTGCTGATTACTCCATGAATGTGCTGTTGTGTCAATCTTTGCTCTGTAGCCATAGAGTGAAGCAGGTTACACTGGAGAACCTGAGTACCTCGTTCTAATTTCTAAGTGACTCCTGCACGTATGGGTAAGAAAGGGACTGAGCCAGGGGCAGAAGGACATTAAAATAATAGGGGGCCTAGTAATAAGTACTTTCTGGTCAAAACCATGGGATTTGTAGTGGGTCGAAAATTGAATGTGGGAAATGGGATGTAGCAGTAATGGTAATCCGCACAAGATTGTCTCTAGTTGTCTATCAATTTGACCGCGAGTCACAAGTATGTCGACTTCAAAACCATCTTAGAGTGGCAGACCTCACTGAGTCAGAGTCCTATGAAGGCCCCACTAAACTGTACATGGGTATGGCCCCCCAACATTGATCCCCAGGCCCATTCCAAGAAATCCAGTCTGTCACAAATATTCTACCATGCTCCACAAAATATCAGAGGCAGAGAATGGAAGGCAGAAGTTTCTCCCTCACAAGTTACAGATAGTGGAATACCTTGCAGGGCAAGATCAGATAGGATTTCCACTGTCTCACACTCGGTTCTTCCATTACATTGCTCCTCTTATAATAATTGTTATATTATTGGACAGTTTCATCTCCCTTTTTAACTTGTCAGCCACTTTAGGCAGTACAGGGCCAAGATGCATCGTCAGTAATATGAACTATAAATATGTTTTGCTGCAGTCTGTCAATCCAGCTGTTATCTAATCTTGGGGCATATTACCAAGCAATAGCGATAATTCGCTATTGCTTGGTTAGCATGAAAAATTTACCGCTGAGCTGCAGCGATTTTACCGCAAATAAACCTTGGTATTACCAAGGTTTATCGCAAATGCGATAAAAATCGCCGCAATGCATAAATATCGCTGAAAAGTCAGCGATATTCATGCATTACCGAGCTAATGCTCTTAGCCATGTTATCCACCTCCCATTGGATAACATGGCTAAGAAGTGCTCAGGGCAGGTGTTAGCTTTTGGAAATATTCGCGCTGTGGCTAACCATGTTGTGAGAGCCGCTTTGCCCATTGAGAAAAGCCCAAGTATAAGAAGCCTATTCGGTTTTCCCCCAACGACTGGGCACCACAAATGCGGAACATGTGTCTGCTGTGAAGAAACGATAGAACAGTCAGTCTTCTCCTTTAACAACGTTAACTGGAAACATGACAGTTTTACAAATTGTAAAACCAGAAACGTTGTGTATGCCGTAATGTGTCCATGCCCTATGTTATACATAGGAAGAACAACTCAAGAGGTCAGGCAGCGCATTACCCAACATAAATCTAGACTCCGGAGAGAAGTGGAAAATGCACCACTAGTTAATCATTGGCTAGCCAAGAAACATGTAAAAACCAAGCTCAAGTGGACGGTGATGTCCAAAATTGAGAACGACCCGCGAGGGGGCACTATTGAGGCAAGGCTAAACCAGAGGGAAGCCATGCTAATAATGAAGTTCAATACCGCAGTAACTGGACTCAATGAAATGTCCGAAATTTATAAACCCACCACGTAAGTTTGTTGATTCCTTGCAGTATGGACTACATCACCCACAATCCTTTCACCTGTAGCCACTCCCACAAACAGGAAGAGAGATTCTGCACTCCTAGCCACAACAGACCGAAGGGGCTGGAGCGAGCAGCATGAGAAGCGGTCTACTCTGATGACTAACACGGAGCATGATTAAAGGTAAGAATGGGCTCCACACGGAATCCCTTTGCAAAACGAAACGCTGAACGGCAAGCGCTGACACACGCTTCCCTTCTCGTTTATCAGCAGACACACGGCAATTGATTTAGAGCCGCGTACACGGAGGAAGCCTCCCCGCCAGCAAAGAAGCTGTTTATTTGGAGAATGGATGCAGAGCTCCACTAATGGTAAGGAGCTTACCACCCAAATACAAAAGTACATCCCAAGACGTTAGGATATGCCGGAAGGGTAGCGTTAACACACGCTCTCCTATTATTTCCATAGAAACAACGTAGAGACTTATGAACCAGACATTTGGGAGGAACCCCCCATTTTCTAATAGCGCAGGTAAGCGCACATACACAGAAAACGAGTGAAACAGAACATGATGAGCATGAATGTTTGCAAATGCAGCACGCTTATTGTTCGATTTTCTTTTACTTGTTTCAGTTCCACCCACCCCAAATCACTTTGTTCACTGTTTTGGAATACTACTACCTGTTGGAGTCAAGACCCAAAGGTAGGCTGATAGTGGTTAGGTTGTGAAGGAGGTGTTGAGCTCTCAGGAGTATCATAGTTATGATTGTCTCCTTTCTTTTTTAGTTGTTATTTGGTCCTGAGGAGAACCCCACCAGTTATAGGGTTCGAAACGCGTCGACCGACCAGGTCCCAGGTCATTCCCCTGATTCAGTTGAAATAATCTTGATGAACTAGTAGAAAGACTTTGTTGCTTGTTTCACAATTTGTACAACTGAATGCTAGACAAAGAAAAAAACGGACAACTCATTTATTGAACAAAAAGTTTATTTTGACACTGGGACCAGTTTGCATGTTTGTTTGTTTTGTATGAATGGACGGCCACGAATGTGTTGCATGTAAGTTGTGAACCCACTGTACATACCGTATTATTTGTTTGTATTTTATGGTTTTGTGTAGATATATGTACATAGAATGTTTTGTATTCCCATGCAAAAAATATGCATAACTGAATAGATACAAGATAAAAAAGAATAATTAAAAAGTTGCAATTTATAAAGCAAGTGTCCATGTTATTGTCATGTACACCATTTCAATAGTTTGTGTAAATTTACTCTTGAGCACTGGCAAGTGTGTTGTTCTGTTATAAGAACTGCTCAGGGCAGGTGTTAGCTTTTGGAGATATTCGCGCTTAGCGCGAATATCTCCAAAGGTTGGTAATAGGAGATAGCGATGTTAGCGGCTGTTTTCAGTCGCTAACATCTTGGCACGCCCACTTTGCATGTCATTAGTGATAAATATCACTGACATGCAAAGTGGGGCCCAAGATGGTCGCTATCTCCTACTAGCTGTCGCTAACTGGTGTTAGCGACAGCTAGGTAATAGGGAGATAATTTTATCTTCGCTTTCTTGGCTCTTAGGAGCATATTATCAAGGGGGTTTATCTCCACTTTTTTGGCTTTAAAAGCCAAGAAAGCGGAGATAAAATTATCTCCCTATTACCTAGCTGTCGCTAACATCAGTTAGCGACAGCTAGTAGGAGATAGCGACCATCTTGGGCCCCACTTTGGATGTCAGTGATATTTATCACTAATGACATGCAAAGTGGGCGTGCCAAGATGTTAGCGACTGAAAAACATCGCTATCTCCTATTACCAACTTTTGGAGATATTCGCGCAAAGCGCGAATATCTCCAAAAGCTAACACCTGCCCTGAGCAGTTCTTAGCCATGTTATCCAATGGGAGGTGGATAACATGGCTAAGAGCATTAGCTCGGTAATGCATGAATATCGCTGACCTTTCAGCGATATTCATGCATTGCGGAGATTTTTATCGCATTTGCGATAAACCTTGGTAATACCAAGGTTTATTTGTGGTAAAAATCGCCGCAGCTTAGCGGTAAATTTTTGTCTCTAACCAAGCAATAGCGATAATTATCGCTATTGCTTGGTAATATGCCCCTTAAAGCCAAAAAAGCGGAGATAAACCCCCTTGATAATATGCCCCCTTGTTTTGTGCATCCTTTCACTGATGCCAGCAGTAAAACCATGAACGCAAGTTGTTGTCATTTCAAAAAAACATACAGAAGTTTGCACTTGTCATGCCAGACTGCTTTGCATGTACTTTTTCTGATGTGAGAAAATGTTCATATATGTGATGGCACTACCAGTACTACTACATGGATAATACAAGCACCCTATGAACATACAACACTATAAATGAGCAAGAACACGTTTTTACTAGGCAAAACCTGGCCGTACCAAAAAGAAGCCAGACCCGACAAGGGATTCATTAGTTTGATCTGCGCATTAACCCAGATATACACGACTGCAGCCGAAGCTTTTCGTTCTTGTGTGTATTTATGCAATTACCATAGTTCCAATATCAGCATATGTTAATAATGAAAGCTCGTTGAATAAATAAAACATATTATAAAATATTTAAAAGGCCGAGAGGTCTGCTAACAGGGCCCCTGCACACCGGGCAGCACATCATTTACTGAATATTAGGGGGAAGCCTTGCCTATCGCTGTGTGTGTGTTTTTTTTACTGCAGTGGACTGAGCAGGGGGCATACTTCTGCAAATACTTAGGGGCAGATTTATGATGCCCTTGCACCGCAATCGCGTCACTTTATTTGATGCAACTGCGGCACAAACAATGCGCCCTATTTCCAAGTGACGCATCTAGGAGATGCGTCACGTTGTAAAGCCCTGCGCCATAAGGAGGCGTTCCTGCGCAGGGGGGGTGAGTCACTTTCAGGCCAATGCTGCGTCAAAACCCTGCGCATGCTGGAAGCAGGTGTAGTTCTTGATGCAGCATTGTGTAGATGGGGCACCCCGAGCCTTGCTGGAGCTACGTCGCGCTTGCGACGCAACTCCAGCAATGCGCCACATTTCCGGCACAGATGTGTCACACATCTGTGCCGTTTTTGCGCCATGGTGCGCCGCATTATAAATGTGGCGCACCATGGGTGGCGGAGTTTTAGCGCACTGTGGCGCACGTTAACTGGCGCATCCCTGGGGATGCGCCAGTTAACAAAAATCTGCCCCTTACTTTATATTCTTCTGTATTCTCACAGTAGGCCAAGGGTGAAATCTGCCACTGTGCAGACCAAAGTACATTGCCAATCGTAGCAATAGCAAGAATACGACCCATCATTTAATCAACATATATCATGCAGCCATAAATTACCAAAGAGCACGATTCACGTGAGGAAAAGAGATGTAAGAGTGTTTGCAAAAATATCCTAGAAATAGAAATCTGTACAGAATCCAATTAGCAAACTATTTCGTCTTGAAATTTGTTTTCTTTTATATTGGAGGTTTACACTTTTCAGTTTATTTATTTCTCGTTTGATCGAGTGCCAAATAGGTAACACAAATAGTAACATATACATCATTCATAAACCACATTAAAAAGAACTCCTTCAACCCAGCTATACCATTATAAGAAAAACGCCCTTTGTACCATAGTTGTACATAACCGAATAATAAGTACTCAAGAACCCAATCTTAAAGGACTAAAGTGCTACTTAAATGTATTATTCTAAACTGATAGGGACCCACCCAATATCAAGCCTGATTATTTTAAATCTCTTATATAACCCTTTTCTCTTGTCCACGATTATACCTCCTAACTATGGGGCTAATTATGATGGAGGATTTTCCGCATCCTCCGGGCCGGCGGTAGCCACCGCTGGCCCGGAGGATGCGGAAAATCCTCTGCGAACCCACCAAAGACCCACCGCCACATTAGGATGGCTGGTGGGTCCTGGTTTCAGTCCGCCGCTTTCCGCCACAGTTGGCTTACAACCGCGGCGGAAAAGGCCTAATATGGTGGTGGTGTCTCTCAGACACCGCCAGACATATTAGGATGGCTGTGAAAAGATGTTTTTCCGCGGCTGCTTCTCCGCTGAGGAAAAGCATGTTGATCTTCACCTCGGGGGCCCGTAGCGGGCCCCCTGGGTGAAGGGGGGGGGGGTGCACATGGGGGATACCCATGGTACCCCCCTTCATTTGTATGCAGAAATCGGCAGGCACCGCGCGGTGCCTGCCGCTTTTTGCATACAAATGCAATGTATGCATTTATAACATTTTAGCGGGTGCAGCTTGAAGTCTCACCCGCCACAATGTTGCAAACAGAGGATGTGACCACCAGGGTGGTGGTCACAACCTAATTGCACAGGAGGGAACTCCGCAGCCCATGAGGACGTTCCCTCCTCCTCAGGGGTCACGGATGGACGCAAGTCCATCCGCGATCCTAATGGGCCCCTTTGTTCCTATCTGTTTACTTCGTTCTTCCCTTCAGATCTATTAAATATCTACCCTTTTCTTCTAACTGTAAAGATCACATAAACATTCGATTAAAAACATAAGAACTATCTTTATCTAAAAACATTTTTTAAAAAGTCTTACATCAATAATATAGCATCACATTTTCACAGTTCTTCACCCTCAACATTCATTCACTTACTTTTCTTATTTGAAGAAATCTGAAAACAGGAATGAAAGTGCTTTTACTTTACTCAATAAAATGTGTGCAAAAAAAATCACATGTGCAAAGAGTAGTCGTCAATCTTACAAAATCTATACTGGTCCCTCCCTCTTAGCACTCTTGTGCTCCCTCATATTCCACTCTAGACATATCGGTATTTGCCATAATCTCATCATCTGGGCCAAATCCTGGTATTCCTGCATTTTATGTCCTAAGCAGGGTTCCATTGTACCTAAAATTTGAGATAGCACAAAGAGAGATGTTGCAGGCCTACACAGATAGGGACCGATTCACAGAACTAACATAAGACAAAATCCTAAACTTACTACTTTTGGTATTCACAGAAGTTAGGATTTTGTCTTAAATTTGTCTTAAAACAGACTTAAGACAAACTTAAGTTAGGATTTTGTCTTAAGTCTGTTTTAAGACAAATTTAAGGCAAAATCCTAACTTCTGTGAATACCAAAAGTAGTAAGTTTAGGATTTTGTCTTAAGTTCGTTCTGTGAATCAGGCCCATAGTCTTTAGCATCACTTAAAAAGGCCAACTCCCTCACCCTTCCTTTTATCAACCTAATACTGGAAAATCCACCCCTTCCCTCTTCCTCCATCCCTTCACAGTGCAGAACCTGCAGCAGATCCTAATTTCTATGCTGTACTTTAGACCACATCTTTTTATTCTGCCGCTAATTCATGTAATTTACCAAATTTTATCATTAGCAAAAATAGCTTTTTCATAGTTTTAGTGAAGGGTTAAAGACCTCTGAAACTGTAATGTCCCTAAATTTGGGCGGAGTCTCAGAGGTACAGTTGTACATTTCAGAGCATGGGGTTTCCAATCACAAATGTGTGGCTGCTTCTTGTTGGCCTGCAAGCCCTAATTCAAGAGGTATGGACCACAAATGCAGATCCTGTGTGCACCATTTCAATAGGCACTCTTTGTGCACTAGAGCGGCTTCAGTGAGCAGCTGCTCTAGTATGCATTGGTTACCAGGAGTCACCTGTGGGTGTCAGCAAACTCCTCACACTTCACCCATAGCATTTGTGTGAGCACCATCATCATGTTAGGGTTGTCAGGGACCCATACATGTCGGCTGATTGAATTCATGTCTACTCCTACATTATGAAACAGTATAGTAGAGGGAGGTTTTAATGCTCCTCAAAAGGAATCATTGCAATCCCTGAATATCTTTTTACATTCCCTGAACCAGCCCTGTCGTAAGCAGAACCGGCATAGGGCAGTAGGATATGCAGCAGTTTCAAATCCTGCCAACTTCATTGTGAATCTTTAATGTAACGATGCCTGTGATTGCCTTAGTCTCGGGCGTGATCCCAAGTGCACATTTTGCACCCCGGGTACTTACAGTGAATACAGTAAGACTGATGCAGGCCCTTTCACATGGGGCTTTCCCCATGTGAAAGGACGCATTGCTGGAGTTGCGTCACTTTTGTGCTTACAGATACGTCAGAAATACTGACGTATCTGTAACTCCTTGCAACATGATGGGTCATACATTAAATATGACGCATCAGGAATGTCGCAAGGAGTGCGCAATGAGAAGTGACGCATCACTGCTTTCACGCAGCGATGCGTCATTTCTCATAAATGAGGCCGATTGAATTTAATAAAACAGCTTAGTTAGTAAGTACTGAATAAGCTAAGCTAAGCGGGGCTAAGCCAACTGAGCTAACTTCTTGCCATTCCAATACCGTCAGTACTGAATACCGTGTAAAAACCAACGCTGTGTTTTTATTTTTTGCAGTCAGACTTGTGAGGGTCCGGTTGGTTGTTGTGAAATCACAGGCATGGGGGAAGCAGCTCCATAAGCCTGATTATTAGGAATAAAAAAGGATGCCGATGCAATAAAGCAAATGCTGCAATTCAGATTCACTAAAGGCCCACCGGACGGGCCCTAGCAGTATATTCGTGCTGGCGCCGCAGTACTGTACTTTTTTTCTCGGGTGTGCTGTGGCGTTGTAATATATACATATATATATATTACTATATATAATATATATTACTTTTTAAATTGATTCCCGTTCAGGGCTCATTGTTCTTGTTATATCTTGTTGTTGTGTTTATTTGTTCGTCGACATCTGAGTGCAGAGTGCACACACACAGCCTGTTGATAGTATGAATAGTACTTAAAGCGCTAAGGCCTTGAGTAGCAAACTTGTATAATCACAGATGCTAAAAAATAACTGGTAAATACTTAAAAAGACAATACATTGTTTCCTTGAATCATCATGTTTACATGTAGGTCTGAATGAAAGCGACTACTTCTTATGCACTGTAATGGAAAGTTAGTGTAAAGAGAAGTAGAAGTTCCATGTTTGTACATCCTGTATTAATTGCCTGTTCTACGATAGCTCTTCATCCACCCAAAAGCCAGGGTGTATCACTTCTGAGGAAGTCAGCTGTGCAGCAGTGCAGGGCCTAGTATGATGTCTTTTGGAAAGGGAGCACACAAGCATAGGTTTCACTGGCTAGCACCACATGTTTAGGGCCAGCCTGCTTTGCACATCACAGACTAGATATCCATCATGCAGTGAGCAGTGAAAGTAGTGCCCATCCCCTTTCCCGTCTGCATTGGACCTCTCTACTTTTTAATGTGCATTCTATACCAGTTTTCCTAAAATGCAGAAAGAATCTGGAAGGATGGCAGCTTATTTTGCAGAGATGGCGCGATACTTGCACAGTTGCAATAGTAACATTTCCATATGTGATTAGGCAACAACTTGCATACACGAATAAAGAGTGCCAGTATGGAGATAGCCATGTGTATTGGTGGAGAAGGTGTCATAGGGATGAGTTTGCAGGTGTAAAGACGGACAGAAGTTATAGAGAGCCTAGGAAAGGCAAAGGGGGGATAAAGCAAGGACGATTGCATGCGATTTCCAAATGAGAACAGCCATAGCTCAGGAAAAGCAGGGGTGAAAACATAGGCATCCATAACACTATTGCCCATCATCAAAGAGCCATTTATATAACAGCATGGATTCAGGATGTAGCAACATTTTCCATGCGTAGATGCTTCTTCCAGTGGGTTTTGAAGGATGTGAAGGAAAATCTTTGCCATCTATCACTCCGAATCTTGTTTCAAAACGTCAGTGTGAAACCAGAAAAGGAGTAAGAGAGTGTGGCGGTTCTGTTACAGTGCCAGGTTTCAGATTGGAGCTTATTAGGTCTGCAACCCCAGTTTGCACTGCCTCAAAACTCCAACCAGTATCTGTACGAAAATATTTTTTTAAAAATGGTAGAGGTTGGCCTGCAACCTTTGGGATGCCACAGGCTGTCCCGACTGGAGTGGAAAAAGTAGTCAGTCACTAGACTGGGTCATCTGTCTCTCCCACCCGGTGGAGCTAATAGAGGAAGTTGGTGGAGCCAATGGATGGTGGAGCCAGAGAAAAGTAGGTGTGGCCTCCGATAAAGATTTGAGCACCTGCACTTCATATTTTACAAATTAAGCACTGGCAAAATGCAAGTGGCTCATTAATATTCATGAGCCTTGCATTTTTCACCCCATTGGGAATCGCAAACCGTGTCTAAGACAATGTTGTACATGCCAAATAGCGAGTATCAAATTGCAAGTCGCAAAAGCAACGCAATTTGCGAGTTGCTATTTGGCAGGTCATACATCGGCCCCTATGGGAAGTGGAATGGATCCGCTTTTTGCATATTTCCACATAATTTTGCGTAATTGTTCCACAACTGTCATAAATTGTGCACGCACCTTGTAAACATACACCACCTGCCCTATGCAAGCTCTACAAACTCCGGTGTTGGGTGGCTACAGTTCATATCAGTTTTTATTAAGTATAAAAAAAAGTATCAGTTCCTTTGGTATTGTTTTTTAAAGAAGTACACAAAGTCCCATCGTTGTAAAATGTTTACATCCCGCCATCTCTCTCTGTGGACCATGAGAACACACGCAGTACAAGCTGCACTGTTTAAAACTGCGAAATTGCATATCAGTATTCTAAGCTATAGAAATATAACATCAGTGAATGGTATTATTTTATAAATAAACACATTTTGGAAAATATATGAATGCTATATTATGAAACTGGAGCTGGTTACTTAGCCTTGTATACTAAGGGAAACAGAAAACACCTCGTGTGGCTTTATTTTAGTTTTTATTTACCGTGCACTGTTTCTGAAAATATTGCTTAGCCAGATTGGAACTTTCAAATATACTGCTCCCTGCCTGATCTATTTCCTCTGAGCAATGTGTTATGTGATGTGTGAATCATATTCACGGTGCTGGTAACTTTCTCCCCTGAAGAGTCATTGTTCGAATCGACTGCTTCAGTGTAAAATAACTTACCGCAACTGCCGAATGGCCTTATGGTGCAATGTTTTATCATATTTCCTCCTGGCCGTAGTTCACTCTCCTGTTGTCTGAACGGCCTTCCCAGGTATAAATAATAATGAAAAAATATCAATATTTTTAATCAGGGAAGTCTTTTTTCCCCCAGAAATCTGTTTTATGTGATTGGTTGGATGCTTGAAATTCTACCACGGACGAATTTATCCTTTTTTTTTTCTCAAGAGACAGCTGCAATAGATTCTATAGCCAGCAACTAACTTTGTGGTCTTCCATTAACATGGCAACTGCTCCTAAACTAGAAGTATATTTTTAAAGATGTGTTGGTGTAGGTGCTTGATTCACACAACCTTCTGTTTTTTTTTCTATTTGCCCTGGTGCGTTTACATATTGCTGTGGGTGGTGGACAGTAGGAAGCCGTGCATTAACAGCTGAAATGTTTGAATGTAAATGAACAAAATACAAATTAAGGTTTGTGAATTTTGAAGTGTCACCTTAAGGGCGAAATCATCTGCACACCAGTATGGTTTTCCCCTGTATTTTTGCCTCTGCCTCCTGTATTTTTGCTGTGTGCTGATTTTCATTTTTGCTGGTCTAGATGCTTTGGGCACTTTGCCACTGCTGATCAGTGCCAGAGTGCAAGTGCTCCCTTTATACATTGTGAATATAGATTGGTGGTTCCATGATTGGCTTGTTTGACTTACTAATAATTCCCTAGTATAGTGCACTGTGTGTGCCAGGGGCTGTAAGTCAAATGCTGCTTGTGGGCTTGCAGCACAGATTGTGCTACCCACACAGGCAGCCTTTCTAAGGGTTCTCAGACCGGCCACTGCAGTGTCTGCTCACAGTCTCTACTGTCATGTCGAAGTGGCAAGTGCACTTGTCAGGCCCTAACCTTCCCTTTTCTTACATGTGAGTCACCCCTTAAGTATGCCCAAGGTGCCTCTGTGAGCTGGGTGCAGTGTATGTGAAAGGTCAGACATGCCCTGATGTGTGTAACATGCCCTGATATTGAACTACAGTGAATTATGATTTTCACTATTGAAAGACTATCGGTCCCATAAGATAAAATTTGAGTTTTTTTATAACTTATCATCGGGACAAGATAGGAAGGTAATGTTTAGTATGCCTGAACTCAGAATATAAAGATGCATCTTTTAGTAAGGATGATTTTTACATTCTGTGTTTGAAAATACCACTTTTAGCAAGTGGGTATTTTCTTGCTTAGCCATCCTGTGTGCCTCTGCTGGGTTGTGGATTTTTGTCTTGTTTGGTTCAGATAAAGACTACTTATTTTTCTAAACTGGTGTTGTGTCCACTTGTAGTGTTTTCACTGTATTTCTGTATGTGTGCACAAATGCTTTACACACTGCCTCTGAGAAAAGCAAGTCTGTCCATGTCAAGCTGCCAAGGGGGTGAGCATGGGTTATTTTACAAGTGTATCCCTCTTACCCTGACTAGGAAGAAGGGTCCCTACTTGGACAAATGTACACACTATTGCCAACTAGAGACACCGATTTATAACATGCATGGACCCAAAGACTTTCTTAGGAGCCTGCAACCTGTGTGACTGAATGTTGGTGTGACAAATACTAAGGATTGCTAGACATGATTCCACCCGCCTCTTTTTACCACCACCATACACTTCCTTTCTCTTCATCTCACAGTTTCCTTTTCACCACTGCTTTCTTACTTTTTGACAGTTTTCCTGTCTTTCTCTTTTCCTTCTTTCTCTCTTTTTTGACTCTCTGTTGCTATGAGTCAAAGTCTGATAATGAAAAATAAGCCATAGTCCCTCCAAAATGTATCTATGCCCATCAAAGGCACCCACTACTCAAAGTAAGCACTGCCAAGTAGAATACAAATATGGTAGTGTTAGACCTGGTATCTTTTGGCGTGATTTTCCCTGTATTTTTGGTTCAGACCTTCTGTTTTGACTGTGGGCTGCATTTAGATTTGCTGGTTTTAGGACTCCAGGCACTTTATCACTGCTAATCAGTGCTAACATGCAAGTGCTCCCTGTGTAAATTGTATTGGTGATTGGATTAGCCGTGAATGGCATATTTGGTTTACTAGTAAGTGCCTGGTAAAGTAAACCAGGTGTGCTCAGTGTCCGTAAATCAAAAACGGATTGTGCCACCTTCATGACTAGCCCTGCAAAGAAGTCTCAGTCCTGACACTGCAGTGTCTGAACGTGCAGTTTTAAACTGCCATTTGGACCTGGCAAGTGCACCAACTTGCCCGGCTCAAACCTTCCCTTTTATTCCATGTAAGGCACCCATAAGGAATGCCAAAGGTAGCCCCATGGGTAGGGTGCAATGTGTGTAAAAGGTAGGGCATTTACTGCTGTTTTGAACATGTTCTAATAGTAAAATACTGCTAATTTCGTTTTTAGGTCTCGCCCAGCAACGCAGCGCATGCGCTGTCGCCTTGGTGAGATGCATTGTTGGGGATTTTGCATCCGAAGGGGGACAGGAGATGTGCACTTGCCTGGGCAGCCGATGTGCACGCTCTAGGCGTGTCTTCTCTGGCGATCTCAGCTTGCACCCGGACAGCAGATGTGCACGCTCATGGCGTGTCGCGCACTCCCACCGCGCTTTCACTTTCGAGCTCAAACAATGCCCCCGCTGTACTCGTGACACAGAGTGCTGCCTGTGTAACCAAAGACACGAGGGCTTAAAGGGTGAAAGCCACTCGCACAATTATTTTATGTTCTGTAGGAACACGGACAGACTGGACGCTTCAAGCCTCCCATTAGAAGCCAAGGGTCTTCTGAACCGCCACAGCTGTGGTTCAGGAAATAGGAAAGACTTCTACAAAGTTTGCGTGAAGAGGGCTTTGTGACACCCGCAGCCTTCTGCAAAAAATCCCGGTCACTTTGCTCCACCCTGAGCCTGGCCGCCATCTTCACCCTCCTCTGCCCGACCCTTTAACCAACAGCACAATTGTGTGTAGCGCCCGCTTTATTATGTGAGTTTTGTGCTCATACAAAATACATGTTGCAAAGGAAAAAATTGACATCTTGCATCACTGCAGACTCTTATTGACTAATTTACATTTTTATTGTTGTTGCGCTCCATGAGAGTGCTTGTTTTTCTTACGGTGATCACTGGCTTACATGTCCGTTTGACCCAGCCTTTGAGTGTTTTCTGTGCAAACCAAGGGTGTAGTGCCGGGAACCCTAATATTTAACTTCCCTCCGAGCAGCAGGAGACGGGAGTCATTTGACACTCCCTCTCCCCCAAAAGCCTTATGCTCTCATGAGTGTAACCTTTGTTTTGAAAATCCTGATCAGGACAGTTTGAGCAGGCCCCCCTTGCATATGAATGTGTGGCCAGCTTTTCCCCAGTACCTCAAACTCCTCCCTTGCTTAAAAGTGTCCAGGTATCGATTGCTACAGCAGGCAATGGTAATTTTTTCCATATGTTTAAACCTTGCAGCATAATTTTGTTTCTGAAGTAGTGAGATTTCAGAATGCGCGGAAGCTTGAATGACACAGTACGGCATAGGTAAAACACGCATTTGCAATGCAATAGGTCTTGCATTTATGCAAGTTTGAGCTATTGACATTGCAAATAACAATGCCTTTTATTTTTGTTTTAGTTTAAAAAACATAAATGAAAGGCATTGTCATTTACAATGCCAATAGCTTAAACTTGTGTAACTGCGGGATCTATTGCATTGCAATTGCTTGTTCAGTATTGCAAGGCCTATCTCTCCCTGAGGGTAACATGGGAATTGCCTTGAAATATATTTTACGTGTAATTTCCCATTGGGAGCAGATCGAGATTTGGAGTTTGGGGTCTCTGAACTCACAATTTAAAAGTACATCTTTTGGTGAAGTTGTTTATTAAATTGCTTGTTTGAAAATACCACTTTTAGAAAGTTCCTTCGTGGGAGAAACAGGCATTTGTTTGGTGTTCTGAGTGCATGATTTTTAATGAGTTAGGAACAGGAGTTGTGGAATAATGAGGGTGGGCACATTGTGTGTGTCTTATTTGTTTTGTAGTGTGAAGGTCAGAAGCGAATGGTCAGCTAGTTGTTTCTTTTATTTTGTTGCATAGATGCCTGACGAAGAGTCATTCAGGCTCGAAATGTATTGGGCACAAGTAATGAGTCTTCTCTGTTGTACGTTTTACCATGACCTTTATTTTAACGTGTCACTGCAAAATGCCTTATGGGCACTCAGTAGACATATGAAAATATTGAATAAAGAAACAAGATGGAACCTCGCTGTTTCTGCAGTGATTCAATAAATTTTTGAAGAGTGATGGAATAAGGAATCGTATAATCACTGGTACTAAATGGTAGAAATGTATAGTTCTACAATGAGCGGTTTAATATGAGGGACGTTTCCCACATAGCAGTGCGACAGATGGGTGTGCAAGTTTGTTCCCGGAGCTATTGCTTTTGCATTAACTGTGACTGGAGGCGGTCCACAGGAACTGATCCCACACATTTACAGATGAAAGCTATTTTGAACAATGAAGTTTGTCAAGGGAAGGAGTGCGTTCCTACAACGTATTTTTCTTACTTTTAGAAAGTTGGCATTTTCCTGCTTAACCATTCTGTGCCTCTGCCTGTCAGTGGAATTCAGGTCTGATAAGGATGACAGTTGGGCTCTTGTTCATTCACTCTAGATAGTCATAAAAAGGGAGCTGAGGTGTGCCTGGCATATCCTGAGGGGCCATCACTAGGCTGATGGGCCTTCCTGAGCTAGAGTGGTGGAAGAAGTTGTCACTGACACCTGAATAGGGCTGTGCCTGTCCTCACAACAAAGCATTCTCCACCCCCTTGTAGTGTGTCTGGAGCCAAGTCAGGGAAAGGCAGGGCCTTGTGCACTACAAAACCTTCCCTTTGAAGTTTGCTCACTTCAAAGGCAGAAACTGGTATAAGTACTGGAGCTGTGACACCATAACATCAGAACACTTCTGAACTAAAGCACATTCTGCCAGGAAGAAGAGCCGTACACTGTAGGCGGGACTGACACTGCCTGTTGCTTTGTTGTGCTGACCTGCTGCTTTCTGCTTCTATCCTGGGAGTGAAAGGGCTGGACTTTGCTTTCTGTGTCCTGCTTCCAAGGAGTTGGAGTTGGAGTAGTGTGTCATGGACTTCGGTGATACTCTGCTTCCAAGGTTCTCTAAGGGCTTGTGTGTGCTTGCCTCCCGCTAAGAAATCTCAGGGCAATCCAAGTCTTCACCTATCAGTGCTTAGGCTCTTCTGATGAGAGTCTTGACTTGCCAAGTGGGGCCAAATCCAGTTTCTGGGCCTTTGAAAGGAGAATCTGGTGAACTGAAGGAGAAAATAAATGCATTGGCTCCCAGCGTCTGTTTTTATCAATGCATTGCAACAAACGTCGACTCATCGCCACTGCCAGCACCGGAGCATGGTTACAGATTGGCGCATCAATCACAGCTTTCACCGCAGGCCCCAGCTTTCCATCGCAGTGCATCAGAAGAACCACTGCAGAGGGAAGTTTGAGCACAGAATCACCGAAGTCCATGACACACTACTCCAACTTCAATGCAGCACCTGCTTCGTGTCTGTGGAATCATTGCAGTGCGTCTTGATTTTCAACACATCGCCCTTGGGCTCTGATTTCTTCATCGACGTTGCCCAGCAGTAAGGAATTAAGACTGCATGTCCGGAGATTGATACATCACCTCCCCTTTTAGTAAGGAACCAATGCATCACCTCCCCTGATAGTAAGGAACTGAAGCATCACATCCGCTACGTAGCAGTAAGGAATCAACACATTATCTCCCTTTACAGTAAGGAACCAACGTAACACCTCACCTGGGAGTAAGGAACCGACTCATCGATTTGCTTTTCGGGCGCCTCACCTCCCCTGCACATTGCACTGTTTTTGAATTTTGACGCATCACAGGTACTTTGTGCTAAAATGATGCATCCATAGATTCCTATGGACTACATTTGTTTGACCTTTGAAAAGTGATTTTGTAACTTCTGTATGTTGGCTTTTTGTCATTTCAGTCTTGTTTTATTCAGGTAAATGTGGGCTAATTTTCTAAAGAGGTTTGGGCTAATTAAGCAGTGTTTTCACTGTATTACTGTTCGTGTATGTACAAATGCTTTACACATTGCCTTTAAGATAAGCCTCACAGCTTGTGCCAAGCTACCACGGGGTGTGCAGGGGTTATCTTAACTGTGTTACTCCCTTACTCTGACTGGAGTGAGATCCCCTACTTGAACACGGTGCAAACCACTGCCAACTAGAGACACCATTTTTAACAGGTAGGATAACATTTCTCTTGCTCCCTCACCTGCATGACGGATTACTGATAGAATATTGGAAACAAAAATATTGTGTGGCCAGAATATCATGTCAAAAATATCTAGGACCAAAATATATATCGCCAACGAAGTGCAAATAAGTACGTATAGGATATATATATGTTGTCAAAGTACATAAGAGGAGGTATATATAACAAAACATTACTTACCTATAGAAACCTACCTTTATGATATTTTTGTCCTTGATATTCTTGACACAGTATTTTTGGTTCTGATATTCAGTGTAAACACCCTCATGACAAAGAGGTAATTTTGCTTGTTTTTGTATGTGATTTCAACCCTTTCCACCTCCACAGTATTTGTTATGTTCTGGGTAGTGTATTAGACATTGCTTGCCCCAAAATTGGGCTTACGGAACAGGCCTCCTGCAAAATATGTTAAGGCTAAAGATTGTATCATTTTGAGGGTTCCATTTAAAGAGCATGGGCTATATTTGCAGCACACTTGCTCCATGCACATTGTTACAACTTACCCAAATATTTCAGGAGCAGGTTCAAGGAAGTGACATCAAAGGTGAAATTGCAGGCATTACCCACTAACCAGGGCACTTTGTACATGGTCTGTGTGTAGGAAGGTGCTTCCCAATCCTCACTGACTGAGGTAACTTGTTTGAGCAGTCACAGTCCAGTTTCAAGAGGTGGTGTAAATGGAGGTTTATACAATTTTTAGTTTAACAGTCATCACAGCTGTAAACCATGTAATTGTAATTAAATATATATATATATATATATATATATATATATATATATATATATATATATATATATATATATATATATATATATATATATATATATATATATATATATATATTTCCACATGATCCACTCCAATCAGGCTAGAAGAATGACCAGCACACCGATATCGTAGATGATGATTTTTAATTCAAGCCCCTAACCCCCACAACAGACGCGTTTCGCCAGAAGGCTTCGTCAGTGTTAACCTGTGCAATATTACACGGCGCCATTTAAAGCCACTTTTCACATTTCCTTCAATAACATAGATGACGGTTAGCTTGTAATAGGAAAGCTAATGCAGCGGCCATCTTTTAGTGTGCAAATAAGCAAATAAATTCATATTACCAAAACGGCGCTATGTACAATAAAGTGCTCTAGTGCAAATTAAAAACAGATGTAGCAACAAGTTAGTATTTCATTATATATGCGTACATATTGAGACACGTTAATTGAGCATTTTCACAAAAGGCTAGGATATTGTCAGTAGTATGTTTGGAAAAATACCCGTTTTTCGCCATAATCCCGCCTTTCACACAGAGATACTGCCCTGAATGGGCCTGTCTGGATTCCCAGTTGGGACAATATTTGATTACGCCCTATATATACACACACACACACACACACATATATATATATGTATGTGTGTGTGTGTCTCTGCACATAAATATATACATGTATCAAGCTATCTATATGTATATTGTTGGACATAGCCCTCTCCACAGGCTCACCTCCAAATGTTTTGCCTTCCTCCTCCCCTTTATGCGGAATTCGTTTTTGTTAACCTTAGAACTCTGTGCACTTTAACACTTTTAACTAGTACTAAAGTGCTTGTGCTCTCTCATTAAAACATGGTAGAATTGGTGTATATCCTATTGGCATATTTAATTTGCTTACAAGTCCCTAGCATAGTGTATTACATGTGCCCAGGGCCTGTACATTAAATGCTACTAGTGGACCCATAGTACTTATTGTGGTAGCCCTTTAACATGTGTCAGGTCTACCATTGCAGAGCCTGTGTATGCAGTGTAGCCTGCCATTTTGAACTGGCAAAATAAACCTTGTGAGAGGCACTAACCTTCCGTTTAAATGCATACAAGTCACCCCTAAGTTAAACCCCGGACAGCCCACTGGCAGGGTGCAGTGTATTTAGAAAGTTAGACATGTTCCTTTAAGTTGTGCATGTCCGAGTAGTGAAAAACTCCTACATTTGTTTTTCATTATTGCAAGGCCTATATCTCCTATAGTGTAACATTGGGATTACCTTATTACATTTTATGTGTGTAATTCCCAAATAGGAAAATATAACTGGTGTAAGTTTGGTGTAGGTAGAATCCTAATTTAAAATCCTAGTTTATGGTAAAAGCCAGATATTAAGTTACAATTCTGAAAATGGCACTTTGGGAAAGTTCCCAGTTTTCTGTCTTACACATTTGGTGCCTGCAGCCTCTCCCAGGGCACATGACTGGGTGTAGTTGGCAGTTGGGCTTTGTGCATTCCTCCTAGGCACCCACACACAATGGGAGCTTAGGTGTGACTGAGTGGGCTATCACTGACAGTATGGGAGGGAGGAGCTGGACCCTGCCTGCATTTCTTGAGCCCCGAAACTAGAGTGACTCCAAGGGCTAATTGGCAGGGATATTACACGCTTCCAATCACCTTGCACCTGCACCTGGACTCTGCCATCGGTGAGTTTACCATACCAAATGGTACCATTCTTGTCCCATGTATCAAAAAGGAAGGTATGGGCCTGGCAAATGGTTTAATTTTCCATGTAAAAAATGTGGTTAAACTGCACACACAGGCTTCAATGGCAGACCTGAAACATGTTCAAAGGTGGCACAACCAGTACTGCAGACCGGCTAGTAACATTTAATTTGCCGGACCTGGGCACAGGTAGTACAACTTTACTAGTGATTTACAAGTAAAGTAAATATGGCAATTGGGATAAGCCAAGATTACCATGTTTTAAGGGGTGAGCACATGCACTTTAGCACTGGTTTATTATGCCAGTGAAGTCTCACATAGATACTCATTATTAAATTAAATGGTGTTTCCTGCTTTTTTGTAACAATATCCTACCATAGTTTTTGTCCACAAATTTACCATTTGCATTCTTTAGGGCTAGTTGCCACTGAAAACGATGTAATTTAACCTTTTCTCTAACTTAAAAATAGTTTTTTCACAACTTCGAAACTAGATGGATGTTGCCAACCTTTTTTTCCCAAAATAACTTAATGCATGAAAGACTCTTTTTTATCGTAAAACCCCACATATAGAAAACTTTGTAAAATATTGGTAGTAATAGCACCATTGGCATGTTCCTACAGTAGCAGCCTGATTCTTTCCTCGGCTCATCTTTGAGTTTCTGATACTTCTCTAAATTAGAGGTTGCTTAGACTATTTTATTGATTGTCTGCTGATTTAGAGCTGAGAAGTTTTTGAAGCTTGTTATTCAGATGCTTTATGCTTATGCACTGATTTCTCTCACCAGAACTCTTAAATGTATATCTGAACTGACACCTTGGGGCATATTTAGATGAAAAGGGAGCAGCGCAGTGCCGCAAGCAGTTTTTCTGCCCCAAGCTGCATCGTTTTCAAAACACAGGGATGCGCCGTACTAACAAGAATAAGGCACATCCCTGTGCTCACCTCTGCACCGGCACTAAAAAAGCTGCCTAGTGCCAATGCAGGCACCCTTAAACGATGGTGTAAGGGGGCCTGCGTTGCAGGGATAATTGTATTTGTGCTGGAAGGGAAACCTTCCTGCACAAAAATAATCATTAATGGTGTTTTGCTCTGTATTTGTGTGCTGCAGAAAGAAGCACACAAAGACAGAGCAAAAAACGAGGCAAAATAAAAGTATTTCGCAATTGTTGTTCCACATTACAGCCTCATTTTGAAAGGTGCTAGTTTTTACCGCCATCTCAGAATTTCAGATCCTTGTAAATCTGGAGCAGTGTCAATAAGCTATAGGTGTTGCTAGGAACACACAGCAACACCTATTGCATGCCCCTTTGCCGCAGAAAACTGAGTTGTTGAAGGCCATATCTACAAGGATGTGTTAAGCCATTCAAAGTAGTTTAGCACGGCCTTGTAAATATGAGCATTGAGCGCAACCAGAGCCTAAAAATAAGTTACACTCTGGTGGCGCTCGTAAATATGCCCCTTTATGTTCACCTTATTCCAATATATTTAGATTAGAGAACTTTCTTTATGGTATACACTTACTGCATTATAACAATAATTACCATTGTTTTGACTAATGTTCTATTTTAACTTATTATAAAATATCAAATATTGGACTGTCTATTTCTAATGCTGATTCTTAAAAGAATAATTCTTATTCAATAACATTGAAAAACTTGAGGCTTTGAAAAAATACCTCTTTAACCCATTCAAGCCTCTAATGATTGACTGTTCAAACTCATTAATGAACTTAATGTTATGTTATGTTATGTTAATAACATTTATTAGGCGCAACAGCTGCCCCAGCAAGGGGCGTCCTGGCGCCAGATCATGTACACAACACAACAGATCAGAGCTAAAAAGAGGGGAGATCAGATACAAGGGGAGAACAAATGGGTTTTAATGGCCCGTCTAAAAAGCGTCAGACTATTAAGGGCGCGAATGTGCACAGGAAGGGAGTTCCACAAATCCGCCGCCAGAACGCGGAAGGAACGTCCTCCCATCCTGCTCAGCCTGAACCTAGGCTTACTCACCAGATGGAGCGATTCGGATCTGAGGGACCGCGTGGGGACATACGCAGAAATGAGGCCCACCAAGGCGGGGGGGGAGGAGAGCTTCAGAATCTTAAATGTCAGACAGAGAGCCTTGAATTTGATTCTCTGTCTGACCGGAAGCCAGTGGAGAGAGGTCAAGACAGTCGAGACCGAACAGTGTCTTGGGAGGCCAACAATGGCCCGTGCAGCAGCATTCTGCACCCTCTGAAGCCTAGTGGCCTCCGCCTGGTTGACTCCTAGAAGCAAAGCGCTCCCGTAGTCAATCCGGGAAAGGATGGAGGCCTGCACCACCAGTTGCCGAGTGGGAGGGTCGAAGAATTTGAGGATTGGTCTCAGTCCTCGCAGAATACCATAACAGGTAGCTGCTGTCTTCTTCGTGTGGCTGGTAAAAGATAGATTAGAATCCAGCCAGACCCCCAGATTTTTAACTTCGGCCGCTGGGAGGGGAGTCACCCCTAGTTCGGGAGGCCACCACTGATCTCCCCAAAGGTCCGCCTGCTTCCCTACAATCAGGACCTCGGTCTTCTTGGCATTGAGCTGTAGGCAGTTATTACGCATCCAGCTAGCCACAGCTATAAGTCCTGCCCGGAATCTGAGCGCAGTCACCTCAGGGTCCCCACTGAGTGTCACCGCCAGCTGCGTGTCATCGGCATACGATGTCATAGTGAGGCCAAATTGCCTGACGACAGCAGCCAGCGGCTTCACATACAAGTTGAATAAGGTGGGGCTAAGGGCAGAGCCCTGAGGGACTCCCAGTTCCAGAGGATGAAGCGAGGACTGGCCAGGTGGAATGGCTACCTTGAAAGACCGGTCCGAGAGGAAGGAGCGGAACCACTGAAGAGCCTTCCCCACAATACCCACTTCCTCCAAACGTCGCAACAGGATATCGTGAGACACCGTGTCGAACGCGGCGCTCAGGTCTAACAATAGGAGCGCCGCAGTCTGCCCCGCGTCCAGCACCGACCGCAAATGCTCGATCATAAAGAGCAAAGCAGTTTCAGTGCTGTGTTGCGCGCGAAACCCATTTTGGCTCTCGTCAAGAATGTTATTACGAGAGAGGTGTGCAGACAGGATGGAATTCACATACGCCTCAGTGACCTTGGCAGTCCAAGGTAAGAGGGAGATGGGCCGATAGTTCTCCGGGAGCAAGGGGTCAGAGTTGGTTTTCTTCAGAATAGGGCTGACCACAGCTTGCTTCCAGGATAACGGAACCATGCCCTCACTGAGGGAAAGATTGATCAAATCCAAGATGGGCTCCCGACAAAGAGGCGGGAGACGGGCGAAGAGCTCCGGCTTCAGTGGGTCTAGGGGGGAGCCAGATTTAATTTTTAGGCTCAGAATGTCAAATACCCCGTTAGACATGGCCGGCAGGGTGGACAAAGTTTCGGACACAGAGACCTTCACATCATTAGGGGTATCCCCGGGAGCAGAAGGAATAAAACCACGGTAGATTTTCTGCACCTTCTCTACAAAAAAGGATGCCAGGTTTTCGCAGTGCGGGTCCGTGCATATTACTTGCGAGGTAGCCCGTTTCCCCATCAAATCTTTAAGTACCTTAAAGATTAATTTAGAGGGGTTAGGGCTGTTGGAGAACTCAGCAGCATAATATGCAGCCCGGGTTTGGCATATAGCTCTGTGATATGTCTTAAGCTGAGCAAAATACAGTGATTTTAACATGGGATCAAAAGATTTTCTCCACGCCCTCTCAGCTTGCCGGCAAGTTCTCTTGAGCTCGGCAAGAGTCTCATTATACCAAGGGCTCCGATTTTTAGTATGGCATTTTGCCCAACGCAAAGGTATAAGAGAGTCGAGGGCAGTAAGGACCCAATTGCAGAACTGTTCATATCCCTGTTCTGCATTCTGCAGTTTGCCTAGTGGTTGCATCTCCAAAATCCTGACAAACTCCTCTAGCTTCAGTTTGCGCCAATTGCGCTTTAAAATCTGTTTGTCAACAGGTTTAAGTTGAGGGTTGTCAAGGGGACATATCACTTTGACCAGCAGATGGTCAGTCCAGCCCACCACCATCGGGTCAGCTGATCTAGCCTGAGCTAAGGTGGTAAAAAAGGGGTCAAGTATATGTCCTCCTATATGGGTGGGAGAAGAGACCAGTTGGTTTAGCTGCATCGCTTCCAAGTCCGCCAGCAAGGAGCTGATGGAAGGGGAGGACGTCTGGTCAAGATGAATGTTTAAGTCACCCACTATATTGAAGTTGGCACAAGAGGGAGCATGCGAGCTAACCACGTCCGCAAGGGCGGCTTTAAAAGCAGTGTCATTCCCGGGTGGACGATAGATAAGTACGCCGCTGAGGGTAAATTGATGACTCACCTTTACCTTAAACGAGGCGCTTTCACACCTAGGCAGATCCAGAGCCTTCCACTCAGCCGGGAAACAAGATTTGATCGCCATGGCTATACCACCTCCCCTAGTCGAACGGTTCAGAACAAACACCGTATAGGTGGATGGGAAGGCCAGATTTATAATGGCAGTATCGGTGTCCTGTAGCCAAGTTTCGGTCAGGAAGATGATATCAGGAAGGTCCGTATCAATCATGTCCCGTAAGGCCTGATGGTGCTTGACCAGAGATCTAACATTCAAGCTCCATATGTTAAGTACTTGCCCAGTACGACCTATAGGTGTACTGTGGGCAGTCCTATCAACTGGGCGCACCCCAATGGGTGGGTCCAGAGAGAAGGAGCCACAGGCGCAATCAAAGGGTCCCGAAAGAGGAGATAGAGGGACATGGTTACACACCTGAGTACTGTCTTTTATAGACAGGAGGGTTGCGCGATCATACCTGAGCATCACCATATTCAAGCGGAAGATATTAAAAATAGTGGCCAGAGCCCATGGCCCGCACCCGCTACCTCGACGCGGACGAGCGCAGACGGGCAGGACTCTGGCACGACTCCGGCTAAGCGACGGCGTCCCACTGCGCGATCCCGCTGCGCGGGAGAGGGCGACTTTAAATAGGCGCCTCCCTGACCAACTCGAGCGTCGGGACGCTCCAAGATGGCGCCCGCGCTACAAACACTCACCCCAAACTAAGATGGCGCCCAAGAATCCAGGAAACCAGCCCCAGGGACCCGGACCCGCCGAATGGCGGTGCGTTTTCCAGAAATTAAATGTGAGTGAGGGGGCAGCCCAGTAGCAGAGATCGAATTAAAATCAGGGGATAAAATAAATTAGAAAAACCAAAATACTCAAAAGGTAGATTTAAAAAACTCAGCTCGCTGGCAGCGCGACCTGCGCTAGTGCAGCAATGATCAGGGCGAGGTAGAACACTAGTACGCCTTAAATAGGCGCCTCCCTGACCAACTCGAGCGTCGGGACGCTCCAAGATGGCGCCCGCGCTACAAACACTCACCCCAAACTAAGATGGCGCCCAAGAATCCAGGAAACCAGCCCCAGGGACCCGGACCCGCCGAATGGCGGTGCGTTTTCCAGAAATTAAATGTGAGTGAGGGGGCAGCCCAGTAGCAGAGATCGAATTAAAATCAGGGGATAAAATAAATTAGAAAAACCAAAATACTCAAAAGGTAGATTTAAAAAACTCAGCTCGCTGGCAGCGCGACCTGCGCTAGTGCAGCAATGATCAGGGCGAGGTAGAACACGAGTACGCCTTAAATAGGCGCCTCCCTGACCAACTCTAGCGTCGGGACGCTCCAAGATGGCGCCCGCGCTACAAACACTCACCCCAAACTAAGATGGCGCCCAAGAATCCAGGAAACCAGCCCCAGGGACCCGGACCCGCCGAATGGCGGTGCGTTTTCCAGAAATTAAATGTGAGTGAGGGGGCAGCCCAGTAGCAGAGATCGAATTAAAATCAGGGGATAAAATAAATTAGAAAAACCAAAATACTCAAAAGGTAGATTTAAAAAACTCAGCTCGCTGGCAGCGCGACCTGCGCTAGTGCAGCAATGATCAGGGCGAGGTAGAACACGAGTACGCCTTAAATAGGCGCCTCCCTGACCAACTCGAGCGTCGGGACGCTCCAAGATGGCGCCCGCGCTACAAACACTCACCCCAAACTAAGATGGCGCCCAAGAATCCAGGAAACCAGCCCCAGGGACCCGGACCCGCCGAATGGCGGTGCGTTTTCCAGAAATTAAATGTGAGTGAGGGGGCAGCCCAGTAGCAGAGATCGAATTAAAATCAGGGGATAAAATAAATTAGAAAAACCAAAATACTCAAAAGGTAGATTTAAAAAACTCAGCTCGCTGGCAGCGCGACCTGCGCTAGTGCAGCAATGATCAGCATTGTTGGATTGATCGCTCGTCCATACGACCGGTAGCACGGGTTGTTTAATGATTATACCGGAAGATTATGGTATACCGGAATATTATGGTATAGAAAACCCCGCTCACTCAGTCTTAGAATAGCTTCTGGGATGGACCTTCAACTATCCTTCTTGGCTAAAGACACTCTTATGCAGTAGTGAATTAGGCCTTGAAGTCAAGGTCACAAATATTATCCATCTCCTTAAATCACCCCACAGACTCACTAATTCACATCTGTGATGTGAGAGTATCTATTCACAGCAGTAAGGCTACATCAACCAGTTAGGAAACAGTGTGTATAAACCTCTGTCTTGGTAATTAATGTTCAATGTCTTTCTCTAATGTAGTTTTAGTTTTCGTGAAGCGCATAGAAGTCTGAATTAAAGCACCACGCTGAGTCTATGCAACAGAAATTCTTGACAGACGGAAGCGTGCACTTGTCACCAGAAATGAAACAATCACATGTGTTGTTCTGCCGTCTACAATTAGTCACAATTACGTCCACACTGCCCTCCCCCACCCCTCCAATCCTGCACATTTATCACTGTCATTAATGCGACCCTCATGGGACAACTGACACAGTTACACCAAATCTCTCTCCATTAAGGGAGGAAGGAGCCAGCGGAGGCAGAACAAACTCATGGCAATTAAAACACGACAAACTTTTCCAAAACAGGGAGCTAGACAATTTATCTTCGGGCCTTCCCAGTGTTCATCTTTGCTGGCACAGCCGCTGTGGGAACAAGTGGGGCACTGCCTGTCGCCCCTGATAAACTACACGGGCTGAGTAAAATATGGAACTGTTGCGGTGTGCACCAACACACATGTGTCTCCGCCCTCTGATAGATTGTTAGTAAACGCAGGAGAAAAACATCACAATGTGGGGCTTATTCGAAAGCCGATTGCACCGCTGGTGCGTCACTTTTCTTGACGCACCGACGGCGCAGTGTTCCTGCCCATATTTACAAGGCCGTATACAGCCACCCTGCGTGGCTTTTTGTGGGCTTGTAAATATGGCCCTCTGTCACGCATTACTCTGCGTGTAGGGGGAGTTCCATGGGTGTTGCTGTGGGTGGGCCTCATTTGCTATATTTTGACACACTGCAGCACAGCAAGCCTTCCTGCTGCTCCTGCTGTGCTGCTGTGTGTCAAAATTAAAGTGCAGGAATGCGCTGTAACTACAAGATACATCGCATTCCTGTCATTCTCCCCTACACCAGTGCAAAAAAAAGCAGCCATGTGCCAACGCACACACCCTTGCGCCATGGTGCAAGGGTGCCTCGGTTGCAGGGATGATTGTTGTTGTGCAGCAAGGGACACCTTCCTCTAAAGAAACAGTCATTAATGGTGTTTTGGTCCTTCTATGTGTGCTGCAGAAAGCATTAAACATAGACAGAGCAAAAAACAAGTGAAGATATAAGTATGACTCCTTATTGTGTCACTCCTTCACCTCCCCTGGGGAGGCGTAGGATTCTGACACATTTTCAGGTTTATGACACGTAAATCTGGAAATGTGTCAGGTTCTATGGATGTTTCGTGAGAACACCCACCGCAAAGCCCATTGAAAGCCCCTTTCACGCAGATGTATGCATGAAAGGGGTCCATATTTACAAAGTCATCAAAAGTCACACAGAGTGACTTTGCGTGGCCTTGTAAAAATTGGTAGGCCTGTGGGGAAACATGGCGGCCGCAGGCTAGGCGTGGCTCACACGCTCGCAGAGTCCTGAGCCCTTCGCTGCGCTTTCGAACTGTATGCCGTAACTGAACCCGGCATTTTGGAAAGATTCCTGTTGCGAAAAGCCTGCCAAAAAACATTTGGGAAGTTTCAATCAAATATTCGATCTACATTTTCAATTTCAACGAGAAGACGCTGGATGTGCCTGCCGCTCGTACCGCACATCTCCGCCTCCAACTCTCCCCTCTGCTGGGGGCGGGCAGCCGTGGAGATTAGGCGCGGCGGGGCGGCCGCTGCGAGGAGCACACACACGGCGGCTGTAATCGGAGGTGGAGGCAGAGGCAGGGGAGGAGGGAAAGAAACGCCGAGAATCGCTGCATTAACTACTCTGGAGCCAGAGAAGGTAGAGGAGACGGACGGCACGACTGAAGCCAAGAAGGCTGAGAAGGCTGGTTTGTCTAATCAAAGGGGGATTTTTCATCAAGACTCAAGTAAGCTTTTTTGTCTCTTTGGGGAGGTGCCCAGCGAAGTTCTGAGTAAAAAGGCATTGGACATACAAAGAGGGTTACTAGGAGTAAAACAAAAGGCAGAGACAGGGACAAGGAGACTGGGCTGGAGGAAGTACTACAACTCCCAGAGTGCATCATAGAGGGAGATGAAAAAAAAAGCCTAGGAACAAAAAAATAAGTATTAGAGCCAGTTAAAGACAGGCATGATACACTAAAACAGTCTAGGACTAAGAGTAAGAGCAAGAGACCCAAAGCTCCTGGGGACATAACTCCGTCGCTGCGCTCGTACTTTAGAGCTTTGCCGCAGGTTCTGCAGATCACACAAGATATGGCGGAAGCGCTGAAAATTCAGCAGGATAAAAAGTCTGAACATCGTGCAGCTGTTTTGAGATCAGATTTAACCGACGCTACCTTGCCAGAGGGGGGAGTATTAGAAGCCCCTTTTGATGATACTCAGATCACTCTGACTGAGTCACACACAAAATGCACTGTAGAGAGTCAGAAAATTGCAAAATCAAAGGATACATTAGAGAAAGAAAGCCTAACAACAACTAAATTGGGCAAGAATAAAAAGGCTACTCCTCAAAACTTAGATCCAGTGATTGGAAGTGCGTTGGAAGCAATCGTCTCTTCAATATCAGAAATGAGAGAGGAAATAAGGCAGGACTTTGTAATATCTAAAACGAATCAAGCAGAGATTAGAGCTACCTGCGAAGAGTTGGGACAAAAAGTTGAAGGCCTTTGTGAGAGAACGGAGGCATTGGAAAGCTCAGTAGGCCTACTGACCACAAATTTAGAAGCAGCTAGATCTAAAATTCACACTCTCCAAAGAGATGGGGATGACATGAGAGAAAGAATCGAAGTGTTAGAAAATTACTCTAGACGCAACAATATTCCACTATTTTCTAGACGCAACAATATTCGACTCCTTAAGATACCAGAGGGGAAAGAAGGAGGGGACCTTAAAAAATTCATTGTACATCTAATAAAAGACACATTGAATTTGGAAGAAACGGTTGAAGACCTGGAAAAAGATATCCAGCGAATACATAGGGACCCGTTTCGTATGAACCCTGCAAGGACTAAACCAAGAAAAATTCTAGTTAATTTTTTTACATACGCTCTTAACCACATGCGTGCGGGGGTTATTTTTGCGCTGTGCGGCTTTTTGCCAAAAGCCGCGTTACATGACAAGCTCAGCTCGTCATCCGCACATGACCACCGTGGCTGATGACGAGCTGAGCTCGTCATCAGCAGCGAAGGGGTTAAAGAAAAATTTTAAATCTTGCCCTAAAAGCAGGTTCCATAAAGGGTCCCGATTTCATGTTTGAGATACGATCAGATCTCTCAAAGACCACCCTAGAGAGGCAATGGGAGATGGGGCAACGTATGGATAAATTCAGGTCACTTGGCGCAACGGTACAGATGAGATTCCCTGCATTCCTCCGGATTATGTACACCAACAAGATGCACAATGTTCGCTCCACTCATGAAGCTGATGAGTTACTTGACTCTATTAGGGATCACACTCAAGCCCAGGCGCATAAGTCAAACTAAGTAAGAATATAAACAGTCATAAGTAATGACATAAAAAAAGAACAAAGAAAAATATTTTAAAAAAAATTAAAATGAGGGAAAAAAGGGAGGAAAAAAAGGAAAAAAAGGAAGGAAAAATAGAAAAAAAAACAAAAGAAAACCAAGAAGAGCACATGTATTTACTCCGAGTAAGGTAATCATAAACACGAAAATTTAGCACATCAATTCAAACCCATCCTCTTTTTATCTTTTAGGGTGATTTGTTTCTTATAAATAAGGATTAGATACGGCTATCTCTTTGTTATTTGTTTCACGAAAAACGGCAGCAGTGGAGGGGCAAAGGACAGGTTATTGGCGGGCGGCAACTGGTTCAACACCGAGCCAGAATAAGTAAGGGGGGGTTTCCCGGGGGGGGAGGGGGGAGGGGGGCAAGAAAATAAAAAATCCTCATTTGTCAGATCAACTTAAGGTTTTAGAAACCAACCTTTCTCAACAACTAAACAATCATATGCTAAAATTAGATAAACATCGAATTTTAAAGCTACAAATGATGGAGAAGGCAGGGGGTGAAGTTAAATTATGACAAATTTAAATTTCATGTCCTGGAATGTTAATGGTCTACGAGTGCAAGGAAGAAGAGACCGGATTTTACAATACCTGAGAGACTCGCAAGCGCAGATCATTGTGTTGCAGGAAACTCACCTTCATAAATCAGAGGCTACTATTATACTTAAGAAATAAAGATGGATAGATAAATTTTGTTCCACTGACCATAATGCGAATGTAAGAGGGGTCATATTTATCTTTAAAAAATCTGCAAGAGCACAAATTCTAGACTGTAAGGAAGATAAGACAGGAAGATGGCTGATAGTTGAAGTTTCTCTCGAGGGTCAGAACAAGATATTGGTCGGCTATTACGGTCCAAACTCCGATGACCCATCACATCTGGATGCCGTAAGAAACCAATTAATATCAACTCAGGAGCCAATAATCTGGATGGGAGACTTCAACATTGTGCTTGATCTAACATTAGACAAATCGACTAAATCCAGAGTCGCTAGCACTGTAAAATCAAGAGAAACTCTTAAATTAATTATGAAACATCTAGGTTTGGCGGATCTGTGGAGAGAAAAAGTGGGCAACAAGCCAGGAGTATCCTTTAGAAACAGTCGCTTTAAGCATAAATCCAGAACTGTCTAAAGGATACCCTAACATCAATAAACTATTTACCATCACACTTATCAGACCACTCTGCGATAGAATTTACCTTGAAAATAGGTAACCTAGTTAAACATCCTTCCTGGTCTTTTGATCGGACACTTTTGCTGGAGGAGGAAGAGGTCAAATTTTTATCAGATGAGACCCTATTCTTTTTTGACACTAAGAAATATTCTGCTACCCCTACAATGGTTTGGGAGACATTTAAGTCCTTCTTAAGAGGGCAGATTACTAACAGAGCCTCTTACAGATGGAAAACATATAATGAGAAAATTAGGACAATAGAAATGGACATGAAACTTCTAGAATTAAGATTGGATCAGACATCAGTAACATCTCTAGATCATGAAAAGCTGACCGAATTGAAAAATGAGATGGAAAATATTCTACAAGAAAGAATAAATAAAAGGTGGGAAGTGAGTAAATATTCCCACTTTGAGTTCGGAGAAGCTTCAGGAAAAATATTGGCATGGAAAATAAAAACTGATAAAGCCCTTAACTATATAGGAGAAATCAAGGTTGCAGGAGAGACTGAGACTAGATTAACTAATCAAGAAATAGGAAAGGGCATTTTATGAATTTTTTGAGAAGATCTATAAAGAAGATCTCCCTAATGATCAACAAGCAAGAGATAGGTGGTTAGATGCTATCACACTTCCAACCCTATCAACGAATCAAAATATATCATTAGAGAAAGAGATCTCTGTGGAAGAGGTAATAAAAGCAATTCGTCATTCAAAAAAGGGAAAAGCGGCAGGGCCGGAAGGCCTGCCAGGAGAAATATATAGATCTCTTGAACATATTATAGCTCCAGAACTCACAGTACTTTTTAATGGAATCCTATTAAATGGCGATAAACCACCTAAATCTTGGGGAGAAGCTATCATAGTGCTTATTCCTAAACCTGGAAAATCTCCATTAGAGTGTGGGTCATACAGACCAATATCACTTCTTAATAGTGATTATAAAATATTTACAAATATTATCTCCACAAGACTGGCAAGCGTCATTTGTAGTATTATCCTTCCTGATCAAAAGGGATTCATTAAAGGGAGACAGCTAGCGGAGTTAACTCACGAACTAGTGGGGGCCATAGATATCGCAACTGCCTTCTCCGTACCCCTAGCTACTCTGACCTTAGACACAACGAAAGCCTTTGATAGAGTCAATTGGCTCTATCTAAACGACGTATTAAAAAAATTAATTGTGGGGAAGGCTTTCGCAGAACAATTAAACTATTATATAACACACCTTCTGCTAGGATAATGATTAATGGGGGTTTAACTGATGCCTTCAACATAACTAGAGGCACAAGTCAGGGCTGCCCGCTTTCCCCGCTCCTTTTTAACTTATATATTAAACTGTTCGCTCAAATTTTAAGGAACGAGGCTAATATTCCATCTTTTAGCTATGGAGAGTATGGAAAATAGGGTAGCTTTATACGCGGATGATATCCTGGTCTGCACATCTGATCCAGTCAAGGCATTCCCAGTTATTATCGCATGTGCAAAGGATTTCGGTCAGATATCGGGATACGACATTAACTCCAGCAAAAAGGAGATTATGGTATGGAACCTTCCACATATTCAGTTAGAGGCAAACATCTCAACATCTATGCATTATTTAGGAATAAGAATAACCCAGGAAGTGGATAAGATTGGATCAAATAATCTAGAAAGAATACATATTGAAAGTAAAAAACTTTTAAAGTCTTGGTCACATCTACCACTCTCTATAACGAGCAGAATAAATCTAGTTAAAATGTGTATTCTCCCTTAGTTTACTTTTATTTTTAATACAATTCCAACTGCATTTGAACAGAAACAAATTGAAAAATCCCAAAGAGAAATTAACTCCTTCATATGGAATTATAAAACAACAAGAATAGCATGGAAAAAATTAAGAAGAAGAAGGGAAAAGGGGGGCCTTGCACTCCCAGACTTGTTGTACTACTCATGGGCTTCCCAGATGTCACACTCGAGAATGTTACTGAAAACACCATCCAATTTAACTTCTAATTCCATGTACAAAGCAATATTATTGGGGGCAAACTTAACACCAGAGGGATTTATGTTTAAATTTGGAAGTCACAAATTTTTCAAAAAAATTAAACTTAAAATGGCACAATCATGGGCTAAAAATTGGTATAACATAAGGAAAAAAACAGGCTTGTCATATTATTCTACGTACTCTCCAATTTGGGACTCACCCGGCCTACCACCATTCTTGAAAGACAGGCTATCAAATATCATAAAACAAGCAGGTATTACTAGGTGGGGTCAACTGCTTATAGACGGGAAATTAATAGCCTGGAACGAATTATAAGAACTTGTAGGAACAGAAATATCTAGATTTAAATATATCCAACTAGACAGCTGGGTGAGATCACAGAGCCGCATAGACACCAACATTGGGAAAATTAGCGCACTAGAACAAATGCTGGTAGAGCGACCCAGTGGAGGGAAAGAAGTAGCTACCTGGTACTGGCAGATGCTAGACGAAAATGATGGGGAGTTTAAATTACCAGATGAGTTATGGGGATCAGTGATCAACACTCCATGTGATGAGAAATGGCAACAATCTTGCGGCTTACTGTACAAAATGGTAAAACCCGCATGGTTAAGACGTAACCATCTATTTTCAATTCACCGCGCATACATAACACCATTAAAACTGTCTAAATTCCTACCAGACAAAAAATGTAATAAAGGTAACATGGTAGGTGCCAATGACATACATATGTTCCTAGAATGCCCAGATCTTTCGAATTTTTGGGAAGAGGTGAAGAATACTTTAAATTCTATTCTACATACATCTTTGTCAATTATTCTTCCACTTGTCATCTTTGGAATAGAAGACAATATTAAGGGCAAGGAGAAATCTTTCCTTTTTTATGCGATTTTATTGGCGAGAAGACAGATCTGTATCCAGTGGATAGAAAAAACTCCCCCTTTACACTCTCAGTGGCTTTCATCTTTATATGAAACATCTGAAATGGACCTCAAAAGAACTGCTAGTAAACGTAATTTGGCTTTCTGGGATCTTTTAATTAACTGGAGGTGAACCCGGGGTTTTTTTTTGTTTTTTTTTCACGGGTCTGATGATTATGCCATTAATGCTCCTGGACCAGGGCCAGCTTAGAATCGATTTGGTCCTACAGGTTGAAAAATACCTAGATGGAGCTAAATATACCCTCTCTCTGGTTTTGGGACACCTCTGCCATCGGAAAATCAAATCACGTCTCTAAGTCGTGCAAGGTGGTTGGTATGACCCTTGTCAGAAAGGGAAGGCAAATGAGGACTTTACAAAAAAAAATAAAAAATTGGTAGGCCCACTGGGCTGCTGAAGCGTCAAAAACAGTGACGCACCTGTGGTGCAATGGGCTTGTAAATAAGCCCTGGGTTTCCCACGCAACATCCATGGAACCTGACGCATTCCCAGATTTACAAGGTTTTCTATTCTTCTGCAGAAGTAGAAAGAGGAAAATACCTCTTAACAATCACCCCTACAATGCAGACACTATAGCACCATGGTGCAAGGGACCCTACGTTGACATTTGGTAGCCCATTGTGCACCTGTGCAGGGGAAAAAGACAAGAATGGCGTCATATCTTGTAGATATGGCACATTTCTTCCCTTTTCTTTTGATGCACAGCAGCACAGAAGAAAGGCTTACTGCACTGCAGTGCGTCAAAATATTGTAAATGATGCCCTGAATGTTTCTGAGTACACGTTACAAGCCATAAATGTATCATTTTTTAGCACCTTCTGTCTTATGATTCTTGTGTGTAGACTAACCCCTATCATTATATCTTTGGAGGCAACAACACATCTTAAATAACAACAAATATAAAAAAATCACAATGTTTACAGGCCTCATACCAAGCTCCAGATATTGACAAATGAGTTAAACTACAGGCCCTGTTTTACAAGGATCAAAAGATGTGTGTGTAGAATAAATGGACTATTGTAAGAGATGCAGAGAGAAGGAGGGGGTTTACCCAAATAAGTCACTAGGGACCTGGGTGCTATATGGTATATGAAATGAGGGTCCCAGTGAACTGTACTGACATTATTCACATGTATTTAAACCAACAATAACAAAAGAATTAGAGCAAACACACTGTAAATTAATCACAATGGGCAAGGTCTACAATATTATAATAACAGTGCCCCAAGAGAAAAGGAAAGGGTGAGGTAGCGTGATGCTGTGAAGAAGAAAAGGAATAGAAAAGGAATGATAATAATTGTGACAAGCGGATATATCAAATTCCTTATTATTTACACACTGAATTGGCTTCAGATCCCTGAGCCAAAGAAAGGAAATACGAATTTTCCAAATATTTATAAAAAAAACATCTATTTGACGCTGGTATGTTATATCCAAGGAAATAAGGGCGGCGTCAACTGAGAAGAAAGGAAGGTAGCCGCCCTTATTTCTTTGGAATGTTGAAACTGAGATGGGAATGGGCTACGAAGGGAGAATGCACTTTGTTGATGAATTACCTGTAACAATGCTGTCCGACTGTATATTGAAGATAGATACTGTACATCTGAGATTTTTTACATTGCTGTCCTGTGATTTCCTTGTTTAAAAATTAATAAACATAATTCCCCAAAAAAGTATCCCACCCCCACCTACAAATCCTTGATAGGGTGGGGTCATTCCACAAACTCCTTAAGCTTTGAGTTACGCCCCATATATCACAGATACCCATTGTAACATTTGTCCTCATTTGAAAAGTATCAGATGGAAACAAGAAGTCACCATCTTGAAACTATGGGCCAGATGTATGACCCATTTGCAACTTGCAAGTCTGTTGCAATCCAATGGGCCATACGCGATGTACAACAGGCATTTGCAAATCTGAAATAGCAATTGCAACTGATTATCAAGTCGCAAAACATTGTGAGCTGGAAATGCTACTTGCGATGCCATATTTGTGACTCGCAAATAGGGAGTCGCTATTTGCAAGCCGCAAAATTAGCATGTAAAACAAGTCACAAATTGCGATCTGTTGCAAAATAGCCCATTTGCACATGCAATTTACCATAAACTGAAAACAGGTGGTAACAGGGTCCGACCTATAAAAACAGGCATAGAATGCATCAGAGACATTCCAACAATGGCTGCCCTGTATGTGCTAGCAAGGAGGAGGCACATCTTGGCTGCTCAGCAGAGGGGGCGAAGACAAGAGAGGATCTTTAGAGTCAGGTTGGCTATGTTTGAAAAGACAGAGGAAGAAAAATATGAGCAATACAGGCTATATAGCAATGTGATCCTGGAGCTAATAGCCATTTAAAGCCACTCCTTGAGAGCAGTACGCTGCACAGCAATGCTATCCCCACCTATGTCCAGGTGTTGTGCTCCCTCCACCCACTGGCCAGTGGAAGCTACCAAAATGTCATTGCAGTGGCCGGAAGGATTCTCAGAGTGCACTATTGCAATTCTTTCGTAAGCTCCTTGACACCAAGATCCACCAACATATCTACCTGCCCAGGGATGATGGCAGAAATCTAAAATACAATAACCCAATTTTACAGGATAGCCAGATTTCCACAGGTAATTGGCTGCATAGACAGGAACCATGGGTCCGATTCACAGAACTAACTTAAGACAAAATCCTAAACTTACTACTTTTGGTATTCACAGAAGTTAGGATTTTGTCTTAAGTTTGTCTAAAGACAGACTTAAGACAGACTTAAGTTAGGATTTTGTCTTAAGTCTGTCTTAAGTCTGTCTTAAGACAAACTTAAGACAAAATCCTAACTTCTGTGAATACCAAAAGTAGTAAGTTTAGGATTTTGTCTTAAGTTAGTTCTATGAATCGGGCCCCATGTGCCCATATATCCCCCATCCTACCTGGAATGCATAGTCCATAACCACAAAATACGAAGGGCCTGATTCACAGAATGAACGTAAGACTCCATCCTAAACTTACTACTATTTTGGAATTCACAGAATGCACTTACTACTTTTGGTATTCACAGAAGTTAGGATTTTGTCTTAAGTTTGTCTTAAGACAAACTTAAGACAGACTTAAGACAGACTTAAGTTAGGATTTTGTCTTAAGTCTGTCTTAAGTCTTTCTTAAGTCTGTCTTAAGTTTGTCTTCAGTCTGTCTTAGGTCTGTCTTAAGTCTGTCTTAAGTTTGTCTTAAGACAAACTTAAGACAAAATCCTAACTTCTGTGAATACCAAAAGTAGTAAGTGCGTTCTGTGAATTCCAAAATAGTAGTAAGTTTAGGATTGAGTCTTAAGTTCATTCTGTGAATCGGGCCCATATTCATTAAACATTCTGGGTGTCTGCAATGCATAACACATCATCACGGACAGTGTAACAACATTTCCACAGAGCACCCATGACTCCTACATCTTTCACCATAGTGGCATTCACCTGCGACTAGAAAGGGGGGACTTTGATAAAGGATACCTACTAGGTCATGCAATGTGATGTACAAAGTTAATTGAATCAATGCAAACATTACTCTCCGTATGTTGTCTCACCCTCATATGTGTCTAATCAGGTGTGTATGCCCTGTGGCCATGGATCCTCATGCCCTACCTGTCTCTCAACAACCCACTTGAGAGACGGTACAGCGCTGCACATAGAAACACAAGCAGTGTGATATATGTGTAACAAAGTGACAATGAGACATAATTAAGAAAACGTAAGAAGCTTTTATTAAACAACCTCACCCATCGAGACAGCAGCTCCAACTACCAATGTTAGAACATTTGTGTACTAGGTTACATCTAAGAATACAAGGAATGGAACCTAGATACATCACACATCTTCCTTCATATATGAAACAAAATCATAAAACATAAGAAGACAGTTAGTATCATTACATGACATATTATCTAACAAAGTCCCGCAGATAACTGGGAACTTTACCGACCCTGAGACTCCTGCGAGTAGTATCATTACTTGTGCCAAGCTCAGATGTACCTTCACCAGAAGAATATAGATCTTCTTCAACAGAAACTTGTGTACCCACATGTGCCACACGATTGTGATTCCAAATACGTCCATCATCTGTTTTCACAGCATTTTTGAACAATTTGATTACCGTTTTAACACCAGTGAACTTCGACCATTTTTGGCAACCAACAGGAACTTTAATTTTAACTTTGTCCCCTATTTTGAAATTCAAAACTTTCGAAGATTTGCGAGAATCATAATAAACCTTTCTCCTTTCCTGAAGCAATAACTCTTTATCTCTCCACTGCCCAACTTCATTGTTTTTAAAACCTTTATCTAAGGTTATCCAACCCGGACACAAACTAGTATTAGAAGATCTCCCTCTAAATCATTCATAGGGAGTTCTACCTGTGGTTGAATGAGGGGTAAACCGGTAGGCTGAAATCCTATTTTGTAGCTCAGTTCTCCAATCAAGACTATTTACCCTCGCTAATTGAATACTATCTTTCAGCGTTTTGTTTAACTTCTCCAAAAAGCCATTAGACTCTGGAATATATAAAGATTTTTTTTGTGTACAATTCCACTTCCAGAAAGATATTTCTCCATCTCATCTGAGCAAAATTGGGGACCATTATCAGAAAGTAAGGATTTTGGAAAACTCTCTCTTTTAAAAATGGATTCTAAAAACTTGAATATGCACCAAGATGTTATCTCTCTCACTGAGCTAACTTCAACCCAACAAGAGTACAAATCCATCAATACAATCAAATAAGGCATTTGATGTTCTCCATGTAAAGGACCCACAATGTCAACAGCTACCTCATCCCATGGACACAACAGCAACTTCCTGCAAACCATCGGAGAACATTTTGGCTTAAGCACTTTATCACTCAACTGACAAGGAACACAATCACGAACAGCACGCTCAACCATTAAATCCAGACCAGGCCACCAAAAATTCTGTCTGAAACGTTCCTTTGTTTTAGAAATCCCCATGTGTCCTTCATGCGCCATCTTTATAATGGTATTCCTTAAACTCACCGGGGAATCAATCTTTTGCCTCTCGCAAGAACTCCTTCAACAATGGCCAACCCATGAAACACTAAGGACCATGGTTTAGAAAGACTGTTATTCAAGTTCTTAGACAGCAAATCCATCACATTCACCAGCTCAACATCCTTACCCAATTTCCCTTTCCATTCCTCTTCTTTTATGGCACCCAATGTAATGTCACACACCCTCACATCAAACTCAACACCACATTCTTTATCTTCACCAAAAGATTCCATAGTTTCAACATTACCTACCAAATGCGACAAACAATCGGCAGAGATATTACAACTGCCAGGAATATATTCAAATTTAAAATTAAACTCCTGTAAGGAAATGACCCACCTCCTAATCCTAGAAGAAACAGAATCAAGACCTTTTTTTCCAAAATCTCCCTAAGGGGCTTATGATCTGATCTCACAACAAAAGGGAGACCCCACACAAACTTTTTAAATGTATTAATTGCCCAATAAATAGCGAGCGCCTCCTTCTCAATAACCGAATAATTAAGCTCAGCTCCCTTCAAACATCTTGAAGCACAAGCTATTAAATCTTCTCTACTGAAAAAGCAATGCCCCCATACCTTTACTACTAGCATCCATGACTATAAACATAGGGTCACCAGGTTTGATAGCTTGTAAATTCAGTGCATTTTTTAGATATTCTTTGATCTGCACAAACTCCCTGTTACATTCATTAGTCCACACAAATTCATTTTTTTACACATATTCCTGAGTTTCGCTACCTTGTCTGCAACATTTTTGATACATTTGTTGTAAAATTGCGCCATGCCTAAAAATGACGAAAGTTCTTCTTTAGAACATGCTTCTTTGAGCTTTTCTATGGTTTTAACCAGTTCTTCTTTAGGTCTCACACCAAGACTTGAAATATGATGGCCCAAATAGTCAAGTTCAGTTACACCAAACTTACATTTTTCACGTCTAAGAGATAAACCTGCTTTTAACATTTTCCCTAGTACACATTTAGGTCTCAGATCATGTTCATCTTTAGTCCTGCCACAAATCAATACATCATCTTGGTAACACCTCACACCAGACACATCCTTGAATAGATAATTCATAATTCTCTGAAAAACAGAGGCGGCAGATATTAGACCAAATGACATCCTTAAAAATTTGAACGAGCCAAATGGAGTTATAAATGCCGTAAACTCTTGAGACTCTTTGCTGAGAGGAACTTGATGATAGGCTGAAGCCATATCCAATGTTGTGAAATAGCAAGCCCCATCTAATGTCAAAACTAATTCTTCAATGTTAGGTAAAGGAAATTTGTCTACCACAACCTCTTTGTTTAAAGCACAAAGGTCCACACATAAGCGGATCTCGTTATTGGGCTTGCTGGCTACGATGATGGGGGCCAACCATTCTGTTGCTTCTACCGGCTCTATCACCCCAGACTTCAACAACTTATCAATTTCTTTCTTAACAGCATCTTGCATACAAATCGGAATCCGTCTCACTTTCGCAGCAACTGGTGTAGCACCACTTTTTAACCTAATCTGGTGTCTGTACTCTTTCAAACAACCTAACGTTTCACTAAATAAATCCTTAAAGTTTGCTATAAGTTTCTCTTCTATATCTTCCACAGTTTGAACCTGAACAGGAGGTTTAGCATTAGGATTCAGTATAACTCCCAAGCCAGCTTGATGAGACCAACTTAACAAGCTGTCTCCTTTTTCCACTACATAAGTCATCGCTTTAACAAATCTCCCATTATATTCAATGCACTCCCTAAAATATCCAAACATCTTAATGGGTGTCCCCCCATAACCTGGAGGTCTAACATCCGATTTTTTTAAAGCAATCTTTGCCGAAAAATTCTCTATGAAATCTTGCTTAGAAATAAAAGTCAAATGAGAACAGGAATCAAATTTCATCTTGATTTTTACGTTACCTACTTTAACCCATTCTGATGGATGTTCAACACTACACTCATTTATTTGAAACGTTACTTCCTTAGTCTCAATCTTAACATCTTTTTTGTTTCTGAAACATCAATTTTTCCCATAATGACCTCTTCTGCCACACACATTGCAATTCACTTTCAAAGCCGGATATTCTTTTGCATTGGCCATATGCCCGAATCTGCCACATCTAAAGCAATTGCCCTGAAAAACACCAACACCCCTCCTCTCAACTTGCGTTTAATTTGCCAAGTTATCATTCGTATTACCTTTGTCATTACCCCAATCTTTTTTCTTTTTGTCATCAGGAAGCTTCACTTCTTGACACTGAATCTCTTCTATTTTCTCGCTAGTTGTACCTGCTTTACCAGCTTTACTCAACTCACCCATACATTTGACCATATGTTCAACCCGCTTAGCAATAACCTTTACCTCATCTAAAGGTGGTTCATCCTTGAGCCAAAGTTCCTCCCTTATTTTATCATTTGATCACCTTAAAACAAACTGATCTCGTATCCTTTCCTCCACTAAATCACCAAATTTGCAACTTGAAGCCAAGTTGCACAGAGAAGTAACATACTGCTCAACCGTTTCATCTTTCCCTTGTTCACGTAACCCAAAGTAATACCTCTCCATAATCGTACTTACTTTCGGAAAGTAATGTAAATCTAGCTGTTTTATACAAATCTCATATTCATTAAGACCTCTCTGGTCTGCCTGCCTTAGCTGGGGTAAGTTTTCTAAAACTTCCCACCCTTCACCTCCTAAGCAATGCAATAACAATGCATGTTTTCTCTCAGCGCTCAAATTCGTACCACAAACCCTTGCATAGTTCTAAAAAATGTTGACTATTTCTTCCATCTAACCGGTGGATCGCCAGGATCAGACAGAAAAAACGGAGGTGAAGTGACATTCTGCATTTTTACACAAAAGTCAGCTAATTATTAATACAAAAAAAAATTATATTAATGTTAAACTAAGCTTAATAAAATTTACCACAAGTGAAATATAATCATTAGTACAGTCAGAATAAAGTAATGGTGTCCCTGTGACCGTAAGCACAAGCACATTTATAATATCAACGAATACCAATTTTTAAACTATGGTGTGTTTGTCACCGTGTAGCAAACACACAAGACTCCAGGGTTGAACTAATGTAACAATTCAAAAATTTTAAAGCAATTATTTTCTTCTTTCCATTTAAAGATATCTAGAGTGTTACTCACCGTAGCTACCAGTAGAATTCCTTCTTTTAGGAAAGCGTCTCGTGCAAAACAAACACTTACTTCACCCAGTTCACATATCCTCCCGAAGTTATGACAAATTTTCCATGAAGTAGCTGTCAATAAGGCTTACCTCTGATGTGTTCCTCCTCCAAAGTGCTTCTACAACTTTCCGCTGCTATTTACACCCAGTTAAATTCCTTTGAACAAATCCTCCTCCCGTTTATACATACGTGCAGTTCATGTCGAGTTATAAAAAAACTTAGGGGCAGATTTATGACGGACTTGCGTCACGTTTACGCCGCCGTTGCGTGACGCAACGGCGCGGAAACGTGGCGCAACCCTGCGACCTATTTACAACGTGACGCATCTAGGCAGAAGCGTCACGTTGTAAAGCCCTGCGCCACATGAAACCTGCGTCAGGTTTCATATGGGCGTTCTGTCGCAGGGTGGGCGTTCCCTCGTAGGAAAGCCCCGTAAAACTGACGCAGTGAAATCTACAAGATTTCACTGAGTCAGTTTTACGAGGCTGCTGCGTCAAATCCTTACGCCTGCTTGAAGCAGGCGTAAGGAGTGACGCACCACGTTATGTATGAGTGGCCTCTGTACATTGCAGGAGTTGCGTTGCACTTGCGACGCTACTCCTGCAATGCGCCGCCCGTACACCACAAGATGCGTCACGCATCTGCCCTTCCTTGAACCATGGTGCGCCGCATTGTAAATGCGGCGCATCTGTGGTGCCTCAAGGAGGGAATTGCGTGACGCATCAGTTCTGGCGCATCCCTGCTGATTTGCAGAGATGCGCCAGAACTCATAAATCTGCCCCTTAAAATGGCCGCCGTCCACATCACGTCAGCAGAAGGATCTCTTTCTAAAGGAAGTAGAGCTTGCTTTCTTCCCATAAGCACTGCAACTACTGTACTCCAAACGAGGTGTGAAACGCAGGCGTGACACGCACCACAGGCCTTGCGTAAAACCGGAAATAATGCATGAAACGCATACAGGCCTTCCGATGACACGCACAAACAAGTCTCACTGAAACTGACAACCAGGCATGATATTCAAGTAGGCCTTGCGTTCCAATGAATCCAAATCCACCTATAAGCAGCCTTCAGTCCCGGAGAAACAGACAGCGAACAACAGGCAAGGTAAGCACTGTCCTCTGCCGTTTCCCATTCCTCAATCCTCCACAAGGGATTTGCTGGAGACGTGGCACAACGGATTCTTTCCTCACTACCTGTTACCTCCTCGACGTTGAGGTTGTTCCAAAGACACTTTCTTCAGTTGACCACTTAATGATTCACGCGATCGTCGCAAGTGTAACAAAGTGACACTGAGACATAATTAAGAAAACGTAGGAGGCTTTTATTAAACAACCTCACCCATCGAGACAGTAGCTCCAACTGCCAATTTTAGAACATTTGTGTACTAGGTTCCATGTAAGTATACAAGGAATGGAACCTAGATACATCACAATACGCACCTTCGGTATCCTGAATTGCATTTCTGGTGCCTTCAAAAAAGTGGATGGGCCTTGCAGTATGAGTCTGTAACGGCATGCAAAATTGAGGGGACATATGCAATACTACACAACATCTCCTGCAGGAGGGGCCTACCCATTGAACAGGACAGGGTGCCACAGCAAGGAGGGGTGTAATATCCATTGTGCCACACATCTTGGTATATATTTCTAATACATATTAAGTGTCACTGAGGCATGATCCGAAACAGCAATAGGAAAAATGTCTGACTGAGTGAATACAAAGATCAATGTACTACTTACCAATATGTAATTGATTCTTCATTACTCTGTATGAACGTGTGCAGAGAAAGAGTAATCTAATTGGGCTGCATGTTTTTCTCTCCAAACTACTAATCTTTGTACATCATGCTTTTCCTTACGGTGCCAGGATTGGCCCTAGTCACTTGCACAACCTCTCCAGCCAGACCAGTGTCCTGGTCAGAAATTGTACTGTTAGTGCTGTGTGGCCTACTTGCCTATATGAAGCCCACTAGAGTGCAGAGGTGAAAGAATATTGAATGAAAGCCAATACTGTAGCACCATGTCCATTGGGCAGTAAGAAGGGATCAAGATGGAGGACTCCCAAGCTCTGTGGACCCCCTGCAGCATTCTGCTCCTCTTTTTCTGCCTCCGGGGCATCTCCATCAAATCTTCCTCTCTGACATGGGCTCAATTCTGAGGTTCTGGTGAGCACTCCCATCTGAACTCGGATGGTTTCTTGTCTTTTGCTTTCACTGTCAAGTCAAGTCAAGTCAGTAAATTTATATAGCGCGCTACATACCCAGAGGATCTCAAGGCGCTTGAAGAAGGGTGGGGAATTACTTGTCAAATATCCACATTTTAAGTTGCTTTCTGAATGCTAGGTGGTTCTGAGTAAGGCGAAGGTGAGTGGGAAGTGAGTTCCAGGTTTTAGCTGCCAGGTAGGAGAAGGATCTACCTCCCATGGTGGTTTTGTTGATGCGAGGTACAGTGGCAAGGGCTTGGTTGGAGGATCGTAGCTGGCGGGAGGGGGTGTAGAAGGACAGTCGTGTGTTGAGGCATTCGGGTCCGATTTCGTAGAGTGCTTTGTGTGCGTGGGTTAGGAGGCGGAAAGTAATCCTCTTATTGACGGGGAGCCAGTGGAGGTTTTTCAGGTGACCAGAGATGTGTTCTTTACGCGGGATGTCTAATACGAGCCTGGCTGAAGCGTTCTGGATGCGTTGGAGTTTTTTCTGGAGTTTTGCGGTGGTACCGGCGTAAAGGGTGTTTCCGTAGTCCAGTCGGCTCGTGACCAGAGCGTGGGTGACCGTTTTTCTAGTTTCGGTGGGGATCCAGCGAAATGTTTTTTTGAGCATGCGAAGAATGTTGAAGCAAGATGAAGAAACTGCGTTGACTTGCCTGTTCATCGAGAGTGAGGAATCCAGGATGACGCCCAGGTTCTGTGCGTGGTCCGTCGGGATGGGTGCTTTACCAAGGGCCTCTGGCCACCAAGAGTCATCCCAGGCTCAGGGGGAGGTGCCTAGGATGAGGACTTCTGTTTTGTCTGAGTTCAGTTTCAGACGGCTGTGCTTCATCCATTCGGCTACTTCTTTCATTCCTTCATGCAGGTTGGTTTTGGCAGTGTTCGGGTCTTTGGTGAGTGAGAGGATCAGTTGAGTGTCGTCGGCGTAGGAGATGATGTTGAGGTTGTGTTGGCGTGCGATGACCGCGAGGGGGCTCATGTATACGTTGAAGAGGGTGGGGCTGAGTGAAGATCCTTGTGGTACGCCACAGATGACTTCAGTGGCCTCTGACTTGAATGGTGGAAGGCGGACTCTCTGGGTTCTTCCGGTGAGGAACGAGGTGATCCATTCCAGTGCTTTTCCTTGGATTCCGACGTTTCTGAGGCGTTGTAGAAGGGTGCTATGATAGACCGTGTCGAAGGCTGCGGAGAGGTCGAGGAGGATGAGGGCGACTGTGTCTCCATTGTCCAGTAGAGTTTGAATGTCGTCTGTTGCTGCGATGAGGGCGGTTTCAGTGCTGTGCTTGGCTCGGAAGCCTGATTGTGAGGAGTCGAGGGATTTGTTGGTTTCGAGGAATGCGGCGAGCTGGTTGTTGACCGCTTTCTCGATGACTTTGGCCGGGAATGGAAGGAGTGAGATAGGGCGGTAGTTTTTGAGTTCGGTGGGGTCAGCTGTGGGTTTCTTCAGGAGGGCGCTGAGTTCAGCATGTTTCCAGCTTTCCGGGAAGGTTGCGGAGTTGAGGGAGCAGTTGATGACGTCTCGGAGGTGCGGTGCTATAATGGAGTCTGCTTTGTTAAAGATGTGGTGAGGGCATGAGTCTGTGGGGGATCCTGAGTGGATAGAGTTCATCAGACGGATGGTGTCCTCAGTGGAGATTGGCTTCCAGTCATTGAGGATGTTCAGGGGGGGTGGGGGTCCTGCAGGGGGTTGTGTGGGTTGGTCTTCGGGTCGGTTGTCGAAGCTGTTGTGGATGTCTGCAATTTTGTTGTGGAAGAATGAGGCTAGGGAGTCGCAGAGGGCTTGAGAGGGGGTGATGTCGTTGGAGTTGGCTGAGGGGTTGGTAAATTCCGTGACGATGTTGAATAATTCCTTGCTGTTGTGGGCGTTGTTATCTAGTCGGTCCTTGAAAGTGGCTTTCTTGGCATTTCGGATCAGTTGGTGGTGTATGCGGGTGGCGTTTTTGAAGGCGTCCTTGGTGCTGGTGGTTGGGTCTTTTTTCCAGGCCTTCTCCAGGAAGCGACAGAGTTTCTTGGATTTCTTAAGATCATCGTTGAACCAGGAGGCCTTCTTGCTGCCTAGTTTGATTTGTCGTTTTTTCAGTGGTGCTAGGATGTCGGCGCTGTTGGATAACCATTGGGTGAGGTTGGTGGCTGCTTGGTCGGGGTTTGAGGAGTGGGCTGGGGGGTTTTGAAGAAGTGATGAGGAGATCTGGTCGATGGTGATTTTGTTCCAGTTGCTTTGCAGAGTGGGTTGGGGGTGGTTGTTGGATGTGGGCTTGTTGTAGGTAAAGTGAACGCAGCTGTCCAAAGGAGAGCTGTGGTGTGGGTTGATAGTTCTCCATTTCCCCCACTTTGGGATTGAGATTTCTTTACTTCCAGTTCTTAATTTTACATAATCAAATAACTTTTCATCTATCTATTTTCCAGGATCAGAGGAGCTGCAGCTCCATTTGATGTTTTATGAAGTTTCTTTTGGTATCGGAAATCAATGCCTAAGGGAAAAATCTATAGGTAGCTGACTTTGTCCCATCTCAATTGGTATGTGATAGGTCTGAGTGGCTACCTGCATGTGAAGATCTTGGTAAAGGGAGCATTAATAGTCTTTGTAATGTATTTGTTCTCTGTGCTGCACTGCCTTTAGTGCTCCCTCTCTAAAATTAAAAAATAAATAATTTACCTAATATATCTTTTGGCTCATTACCCTCTCCAATACACATTTGCCCTGCTTGGTGAACTCTATCTAGTTTTATATTTACCTGGTAATTGCCCAAGAACTTAGAAAAGAGGTAAGTTATGAATAGTTCCAGATCATTTCCTTCTGCACTTCTGTCTCTTTCATGCAGAGGTCAGCCTGATGCAGGTCTCCAGCCCATTTTCTATGTGACAGGGTAATGAGCACCCAAGGCCAGAAGTGGCATCACCAGGGTCAGTTTTTGGGTGCTGTTTTCTTAGAGCTTGCAGTTCTGATCCACGGGTCTTCCCGCTGCAGATTGTTTCCCCTTTCTGACCTCCATCTGCCCCTCTGTACCCGTAGCAGCAGTACCTCCAGAAACTAGAGCTTTCAGGGTGCCCTGTGCGGCCACCCCTTCCACCACTCCTGACACCGAGAGCTACTCCTTCCCCAGGATACACTGTATGGGCATCTGGGGTCTAACTATGACCCTTCTCTGGGTCACCTCTGAACCCCATTCCAGTGATACTAAGGCCGGGGATGGACAAGGACCTACCCCTGGACCTGAGTTATGCTGCACACCTTGCCGGTGTACTACTCGGGGGAACCAGCCTTTCCACTACTATAGTCTGAGTGGACTCGGTGCCCCTCAGGGAAGTGACAGGGACCCCATTTACCTTGACCTGGTGGAAGTGACAACTTCCAATCTCGGGGGATGCCCTCTGATGTTCACCTTCCAACTAAAGGAGATTGCAGCATTATCTACCTCCTGCCCCTGGGTAGTACTTACCCCTAGGGCTATATTGCCCACCCCTTTAGATGTCCAACCAGTGGATGGTTTCTCAGGACAGACAGAGTCTCCTTGCTTGTCTTCCAGCTCAGAATAATAAAAGCAGCAGGGTTGGAGTACCCTGGGCCATCGCACACCACAAACTCTTCCCTGTTTCTGAGAAGCGACATGGGAACCTTTTCTTCCCGCCTTAGTCTGTGTCTCCCTTGACCTCCCACTCGATCTGCTGTGCGGAATCTGAAGTATCTTTCTTGGGGTCACTCCCAGGTACCTTCTTGTGAACTCTGGTGCTGAGCCAGTGTCTGTCTCCTTAAGCTCCATGGGACCAGTGAGCCTACTATCCATCAGATGTTGGTGCAGCTCTGAAAAACAATTACTGAACATGTGCTCTGTGGCAAACAGACCATACAGCACCTTGTAATCATTCACCTCACTGCCCTTCACCCAACCATTCAGGGCCTTGCAAAAGGAATCCATGAAATTCACTAAGGACTGCTTGGCCAGCGTCTGGCTGTCCCTAAACATCTGCTTGTATTATTCAGGGTTGAGGCCATATTTCCTGACAAGAGGTTCCTTCATGTGGGATACCTCTTCCTGTCCCCCCTCTCAAGGGGGCATCCCTCCCCTAACTAGGGATATGCTTTTAGAGGCTAACCCCCCCCCCCAATCTTCCTCAGGGATTCTGTGCATCTGTAAAGCTACCTCAAAAGCTTCAAACCATTTCTCAGCATCATTCATCCCCCACAACAAAGTCAGGTACCAGACCCTTAGGGATGTGGGCCCTCTTGTCTAAAAAGGGCACTGTAGGTACACTGCCACCAATACTGCTGGACTCTGCTTGCCTACCTCCTATGTCCAGCTCTCTGTGGCTCCTCTTATGAGCCATTATCCTTTTCCCTGCCTCCATTGCAAGTTTATTCTCCTCCAAGACCCTTTCAGCCTTCTTTTACTTTGCCTCCATGGCCAGTTTCCTTTCCTCCATTTTGAACTGGGTCACCTGCAGCCTAATCTCTTTTCAGACTTCCTGTCCACCATCTCCTCTGGAGACAGGCTTTGAGAAGACTACTTGCTCTCTGCTCTTCAGGGAGCTCCAACTAAGGAGATGGGTCATTCCCCTCATCTGAGCATGGCATCTCTTGGCCCTCTATATCATCCTCTCCACCCTGATCATCTGTTGTGATAAGCAACTAGTGAGCCTCCCCCATGCCCCAGAGCCTTTTGGAGCTACACCTTCTTGGTGCTCCATTTGGGGTGCAGCCCTTTCTCCTTGCAAACTTTCTTGAGCTCAGCCAAGTTATAGCTCTTCAGAATGAGCAGCTCAAATTCCATTCCATTCTTGAAGGTGAGCTTACATGCACAAACAGTTAGGTAGAGTATGGGTACATTTTGGAAAAAAAGCAAAAAAAAGCCAATCAAAGAGAACCTAAAACTCATATTATTCTCAGATAATTTTCTGGGATTTTCAGTGTAACACAAAATCATTGTATGGCAGTGCACAAACACATGTCCTAATCCTCACCACTGATCACGAATGTGAGACATTGGATTACTGGTTGAGGGAGGTGAAACCATACTCATGCACCAACCACAATCCTTGTCAGGGTGAGGTACAAGCAAACCTTACATTAACCTGTGCTTAACCCTCAGGTAGCTTGGCACAGAGCAGCCAGGCTTAACTTAAAGGCAATGAATAAAGTGTTCATACGGCACTTCAAACAGTAATATAGTGAAAACACAACACAATAAGAATTCCACACCAACTTAGGGGCCAAGTCCAACACAACCTATCTCAAGAAAAGCTTATTATCAAGGCACAATTATCTGCCTACATCAAGTGGTGTGAGTTACTTCAAATTGATCAAAGTGTATTTCATGTATTTCCTAGAACTGAAGCAGTCTTGGTCCCAGTCCTCAATGATCTGTGGCTTATTCTGGGTGATAGGGGACTCAATACTTTTTTCATATTGGCGCTATCAGCAGCCTTTGACACAGTATCCACCTCATTTAGAAAGCTAGCCTGAGGAACAGTGCTCTCCATTGATTCTGATTATTTCTCTCTGACCATTATCAGGCAGTTTCCATTAAGACTTTCATCCTCATAATAAAATGTTCACCTGTCGGGTGCTGAAGGGTTTAGCGCTTAGTATGCCCATGTTTAATCTTTATGCCCCCTACCCAGCACAGCTAAAGAGATATTTTGGCATAACATTGTATGCATATTTAGGTGACACCTAGTTAGGCATTAGATGGGTTGGGGATGCCACAGTGCCTCAGGTTTGTTCGAAAGAATACTAACTCCATCTCCACGAATTTTAATAATAATGAAATCTTGATCTTAGGTAGGGAACCATCATACTGGTCTGATGCATGGAGGCAAGCAAATGTGGGTACTTCACCAACACCTGTGACCATTGCTAGGAATTTGTGAGCATGTAATCGACTACTCAGCATTCAAGACCAGGAACTGAAGCCAACGTATACTTTTAAAGATATTTGGAAAGGTTCCTTCTGTGCTTCCTTCAGATTCCAGGAAATAGATGCTTAAAACTGGCATTGTGTCTAGTTTGTCTATGTTGAACTATGTTAATTCCCTCTTTTAGGGATTGCCCTCTTAATCAGTACCTTCAGCAAATTCAAAATAGAGCTTCCAGGCTTGGCTAGGCCCTCAATAAAACATCTTATGTTTTCTTTCATTTAGGATCACTTTATTGGTTGCCTTTGGAGAAACAGATTGTTTCAAATCATTGTGTATTATTCTTGAGGCTATTAAATGATAAAGGCCTTCTCTCCAGTCATGCAATATTTAACCACCCTTTCACTTCCATGTATCTCAGATCATTTAAGCCAAGATTTTTCACATTTCATCAAATTCATGATGGGCGGTCGGCATTCTCATTACCAACTGCCACCACCTGGGATGATCTCCCTCTCGATATCAGAATACTGAAAACATTTTAAGTGTCCTCTGTAAACTGAAAAGTTGCTATTCACATAAAAAAATATTTGGAATATTATTGTTATTATTATTATTATTAGTAGTAGTAGTAGTAGTATTAGTATTTAAACAACTACAAAGCAACAGCAAAACAATAATGATAATATTATTAATAATAACAACAATAATAATAATGATATACTAAAAATAACAGCAACAATAATGATGATGATAATGATGTTTATGATTATGAGGATGATGATGATCATCATCAAATGCATAATTATTTCCACTTATAGAAATGTAAGACTTGCAAAAATCTGCATGGGAAAGTGTGATGCAGATGTGCGTTTGCAGACATTTTCCTTTTTTAGTCTATGTTGCGCATATTTTCTCTAAGAAACATTTTGCTTACACCATCAGCTTTGAACTTGAACATGCTCTCTACACATTTCTATTCTAAAAAGTCATTTAAGGTTGGGGTGAGTTTGGCAGTGTTTTTCTGTCCCCACCACTTTCGAGGAATGAACTATATTGGAGTGCAAAACATCACACTGCAGCGCCTCATACGTCAGTCATAGGCCTCCTCTCCCCCTCCATGCAACGTGCTCATTTTGTCTCCCACTACACTGCATTGAACAAATTCTACTCCATTGTATGCATTTTATCAAAGTTAAGGTGCTTTGCTTTGCTCCACAATACAAAAATAGCAAATGAAGAATTCATTAATTCCATTCCCTATAATGTCAGCCACCTCGAGCACATCCCATCTCCACTTCCATCACCGACACCAGCCTTCATTGTTTTCCTTTTTTTGGGGTATTTCTAGAATACTGCAGTGCTCTGGTGAGGCTGAGAAATGCAAAAACCACAGTTGATGGACAGAATGCAAAACAATGTCATGCATTCACCCCAGTACAGAGATCTGGGCCTAAATCCATCGTTTTTTTGCACTCCACACCACCCCAGTTCAGACATGGCCATATGCAAATCAGTCTGACCCTGTGCCTCATGGGAGCAGTCCAGCCCCAACTGCCAAGCCATGCCTTCCCTGGACCAGAAACAAGCTTCCGAGGACCGGTTTCTGGCATTCCAGCCGTCTTCAGCCCGGCTTGCTTGAATCCAGTGGTGTGGAGAGCATGGGACTCACGTCTGAGCATACCCATCCCACTCGGGGTGAAAAATGCAAAAACCACAGTTGATGGACAGAATGCAGAACAATGTCATACATTCACCCCAGTACAGAGATCTGGGCCTAAATCCATTGTTTTTTGCACTCCACACCACCCCAGCTCAGACATGGCCATATGCAAATCAGTCTGACCCTGTGCCTCATGGGAACAGTCCAGCCCGAACTGCCAAGCCATGCCTTCCCTGGACCGGAAACAAGCTTCCGAGGACCGGTTTCTGGCATTCCAGCCATCTTCAGCCCGGCTTGCTTGAATCCAGTGGTGTGGAGAGCATGGGACTCACGTCTGAGCATACCCATCCCACTCGGGGTGACAAATGCAAAAACCACAGTTGATGGACAGAATGCAGAACAATGTCATACATTCACCCCAGTACAGAGGTCTGGGCCTAAATCCATCGTTTTTTTGCACTCCACACCACCCCAGTTCAGACATGGCCATATGCAAATCAGTCTGACCCTGTGCCTCATGGGAACAGTCCAGCCCGAACTGCCAAGCCATGCCTTCCCTGGACCGGAAACAAGCTTCCGAGGACCGGTTTCTGGCATTCCAGCCGTCTTCAGCCCAGCTTGCTTGAATCCAGTGGTGTGGAGAGCATGGGACTCACGTCTGAGCATACCCATCCCACTCGGGGTGACCAATGCAAAAACCACAGTTGATGGACAGAATGCAGAACAATGTCATACATTCACCCCAGTACAGAGATCTGGGCCTAAATCCATCGTTTTTTTGCACTCCACACCACCACAGTTCAGGCATGGCCATATGCAAATCAGTCTGACCCTGTGCCTCATGGGAACAGTCCAGCCCGAACTGCCAAGCCATGCCTTCCCTGGACTGGAAACAAGCTTCCGAGGACCGGTTTCTGGCATTCCAGACGTCTTCAGCCCGGCTTGCTTGAATCCAGTGGTGTGGAGAGCATGGGACTCACGTCTGAGCATACCCATCCCACTCGGGGTGACAAATGCAAAAACCACAGTTGATGGACAGAATGCAGAACAATGTCATACATTCACCCCAGTACAGAGGTCTGGGCCTAAATCCATCGTTTTTTTGCACTCCACACCACCCCAGTTCAGACATGGCCATATGCAAATCAGTCTGACCCTGTGCCTCATGGGAACAGTCCAGCCCGAACTGCCAAGCCATGCCTTCCCTGGACCAAAAACAAGCTTCCGAGGACCGGTTTCTGGCATTCCAGCCGTCTTCAGCCCAGCTTGCTTGAATCCAGTGGTGTGGAGAGCATGGGACTCACGTCTGAGCATACCCATCCCACTCGGGGTGACCAATGCAAAAACCACAGTTGATGGACAGAATGCAGAACAATGTCATACATTCACCCCAGTACAGAGATCTGGGCCTAAATCCATCGTTTTTTTGCACTCCACACCACCCCAGTTCATGCATGGCCATATGCAAATCAGTCTGACCCTGTGCCTCATGGGAACAGTCCAGCCCGAACTGCCAAGCCATGCCTTCCCTGGACCGGGAACCAGCTTCCGAGGACCGGTTTCTGGCATTCCAGCCGTCTTCAGCCCGGCTTGCTTGAATCCAGTGGTGTGGAGAGGATGGGACTCACGTCCGAGCATATCCATCCCAGTCGGGGTGACAAATGCAAAAACCACAGTTGATGGACAGAATGCAGAACAATGTCATACATTTACCCCAGTACAGAGATCTGGGCCTAAATCCATAGTTTTTTTGCACTCCACACCACCCCAGTTCAGACATGGCCATATGCAAATCAGTCTGACCCTGTGCCTCATGGGAACAGTCCAGCCCGAACTGCCAAGCCATGCCTTCCCTGGACCGGAAACAAGCTTCCGAGGACCGGTTTCTGGCATTCCAGCCGTCTTCTGCCCGGCTTGCTTGAATCCAGTGGTGTGGAGAGCATGGGACTCACGTCTGAGCATACCCATCCCACTCGGGGTGACAAATGCAAAAAGCACAGTTGATGGACAGAATGCAGAACAATGTCATACATTCACCCCAGTACAGAGATCTGGGCCTAAATCCATCGTTTATTTGTACTCCACACTACCCCAGTTCAGACATGGCCATATGCTAATCAGTCTGACCCTGTGCCTCATGGGAACAGTCCAGCCCGAACTGCCAAGCCATGCCTTCCCTGGACCGGAAACAAGCTTCCGAGGACCCGTTTCTGGCATTCCAGCCGTCTTCAGCCCGGCTTGCTTGAATCCAGTGGTGTGGAGAGCATGGGACTCACGTCTGAGCATACCCATCCCACTCGGGGTGACAAATGCAAAAACCACAGTTGATGGACAGAATGCAGAACAATGTCATACATTCACCCCAGTACAGAGATCTGGGCCTAAATCCATCGTTTTTTTGCACTCCACACCACCCCCGTTCAGGCATGGCCATATGCGAATCAGTCTGACCCTGTGCCTCATGGGAACAGTCCAGCCCGAACTGCCAAGCCATGCCTTCCCTGGACCGGGAACAAGCTTCCGAGGACCGGTTTCTGGCATTCCAGCCATCTTCAGCTCGGCTTGCTTGAACCCAGTGGTGTGGAGAGCATGGGACTCACGTCTGAGCATACCCATCCCACTCGGGGTGACAAATGCAAAAACCACAGTTGATGGACAGAATGCAGAACAATGTCATACATTCACCCCAGTACAGAGATCTGGGCCTAAATCCATTGTTTTTTTGCACTCCACACCACCCCAGTTCAGACATGGCCATATGCAAATCAGTCTGACCCTGTGCCTCATGGGAACAGTCCAGCCCGAACTGCCAAGCCATGCCTACCCTGGACCGGAAACAAGCTTCCGAGGACCGGTTTCTGGCATTCCAGCCGTCTTCAGCCCGGCTTGCTTGAATCCAGTGGTGTGGAGAGCACCATCACCACCCCCTTTTGTACTGGTGAGGCTGAGAGGCAACTTTCTGGGTCTGACCACAACACAGGCTACAGATACATAGGGAAATGGACACATCACCAGGAGGTTCAAAAAGAGGAACTCTCTTTAACTAACCATACCTATCCAGTGGCTACTGCCACTAGGTAGTTATGGTTGGGGCCAATTTTCCATAAAACTGTTTTTTGTTTTCTTACACCTTTGATGCCATTTAACAAATCTTCACAACCTTTCCCGGAGAAAAGTCTCATTCCCTCCCTGCCCGCCATACCCAGCTCATTCATGGAAAGTTTCTGGGTGAGTCGTCAAGTGGGAGTTTAGAAAAAGAAAGGGGGGAGTCCCAAAACGTGTTTCCCTCATTCATTTTTCCATAGAAAATTTAGGCAATGCTACAGCCTAAACTGTTGCATAATACACACCACTGAGGTTCAGCAGAGCTGACGATCTGAACATGAGATCTGACTGGCTGTCACCACATCAACAACAATAAAGCAGCAGCCATCTTAAGACTTGGTATTCAGTTCCTTGCCCTCAAAAAAAGTAAAAAAAACAGCTATAAGGGGGCAGGGTCAGGGTACCCTACCTCCCCAGGTAATTATATCAGAAATTCACAGTGGATCAGCGAATCCGCTGTGAAATAAAAAAAGATGGGCCTGTCACTTGAAATAAACAATCCCATGCGGTGGGCACCAGTCCAGGGGGGTGGCCCAATGGTGAATCGGGGAGGGGGGTGCGTGCCACCCCCTTCCCAAGCCTCTTTGAGGCTTTAGGAGGACCCCATCTCCTGAGGTCATTTCTGAAATAAAAGAGTCAGGCCCTGCCACTCTCCCCTCTCTGAGGCCCCTTCACACAGGTTGATACTAAATTAAAAGGGAGGGTGGCCTCAGCCCTCCCCAAATTTACAAAGGCTCCAGGGACCCCATTTCCCCAGGCTGGCTCTACTACTGTGTCCCAGGTAGCCTTGTTCAGGGACACTGATTTACTGCCTGCAAGATCGTGGGCAGGTAAAACAATGTGTGCCTCGACGTGGCAGGAGCTGCAAAAATGCTCATGGGGCAGAGGCATACATTTTTTCTATGACCGGGCTTTTGCAAGCAAGCAAAAGAACTAGGACTGCTCTCACCTGGTGGGAGCAGTGACAAAAGCCTTTTTCCAGCTGGGCTGAAAACGTTATTTATTCATTACATTTAATGAAAATAATAAAGGTTATCGCTAAATTCTATTTAGGAAAACTGTATTTATCCTTTATATACAAACCCAACTTAAACTATACAAACTGGAGAAATTTTAAAGTTATAGTTATGACTTAAGTTTCTAATTTATGCTCCGCTAGTTAAAACTTACATTTATAATTCACAGACCACTTTCAATTTACTATACATGGTGCACCCCCACACGCATTCTTCTTGCATCATTCGCCACACTACTTTAAGTGATGTCACTTGTCAGCATCTTACGAATTGCAGCGACCTGTGTTCCTCCGTTTCAGCGAAAGCCTCGAACATTGATATAACCCAATCGGGTAAATGTTTGGTTTCCTTGCCTGTAGTAAAAGACTTCATTGTATCTTGTAAATAGTTCCTGTGGTCCAGTTAGTCAATTCCCCTATCCCACGTATCGGGAGTTCCAGTTAGTTAATTCTTGTATCACAAGTATCTGGTATCCCCTCCTAAGATGGCCGACGAGTTGGGCTGTCTCCCTACACTGTAGAAAGCTAGAAGTCTAGTTGACTTAGGAAGCGCGCGACCTCCGTGCTGCGCACTTCAACGGAGTTCGTTCTGGAAATCTGCCGCTTGTTCCCAGAGCTCCGCGTCTATTTTCCTGACGGGAGTTCAGAGGAGCAGGCTTTTCCAGGGCAACTATTCTTAGTTCAGAGCGAGGGTTAGTTTAGACTCAGAGACTGTAGGTCTCAATTCCATAGTCCGAGTGAGGTTAGTGTTCGACTTCGCACCTGAGGAGAAAGACCGGCAGCAGAGACATTGAGAAGTTCGGCGCTTCAGAGCACAGCGTCAAGACGAGTGAAAGCAGTCTGGAGTAAGCAGCAACTGGGACAAATACAGTAAGACTGCTGGCACGCATTTTGAGCTGCGTATTTATGGCCATGAGAACCCTACCCTTTGCGCTTGCCCCATCTTCACCTTTCCTATTTGCGCGCTAAAGGAATTCCTTTTGGCCAAGACATTGCATTTTGGTGACAAGCTGAACTTAAAGGCTCTGCCGAGAAAGAACCCCATTACAGCCGCAGTTGGAGGATTCTCAGGTACATAGTGAAGTGAACCTTAGACAGAGAGAGAGTTCCCAATTACAGAACAGTGTGTAATGTTAGTCTTCCTTGCCTTATAGTCAGAAAGTCTTCTGCTGAGTATTCCCACTACATGAAGAGTTGCAAATGCCTTGAGAACCACTAGTAGGATAAGCTTACTTTTATCTAATATAGAGTGGCATAAGAAGAGATGGGTTGTTGTTTATTCTCTCCCTCTTCTGTGTATTAGGCACTCCTTTGGGACAGACAGCAGATGTTACTAAGAGTCCAGCAGGCTGTGCCAGTGACTATCAAGTTCAAGGTGTCTCTTCTTTCTTCCACTTCCCCTTTTCCCTCTGGCTGGTGTATTCTGCTCTTAGTAGCGGAGACACTGGTGGGAGGGCGATTGGGTCTTGCTTCGGTACTGCCTCTGCGAAGTGTTCCTGAGCCTTCTGACATCACTGACCATGTCATGAATGATGTAATATGTGACGTCATCAGCAGTGCATTGCGGGGGTGCAAGTTATAGTTAGCTCAACTAACTATAACGGCTGAATTTCTCAAGTGAAATGTCCAACTAACTATAACGTCTCTGAAACCTACGTTTTTTCAGTGAATTTCAAAGGGTTTTTAAATGCTAATTTCTAACTATAACGTCCCTGAAAGATGTGGTTTTTTCAGTGAATATATGTATATACATACATATTACCTACTGGCCGTCGCCAGTAGGTAGTTATAGTTAGGACCTAGTTTCCACAGGAAATCCACAACATTCTATTTGGAATAACTTTAGCGCCTGTCAACGAATCTTCGCAAATTTCTCCAAGAAAACAGCCTGCTCGGTTCCGCTCCTTCCCTGAAAGTTTTGGGGTGATTCGTCAAGTGGGGGCCGAGAAAAAAGGGGGGTCCCAAAACGTGTTTTCCCCATGCAATTTTCCATAGGGACCTTTAGCCAGGGCTACAGCCCGAACTGCTGAACGGAATTACACCAAATTTGGCAGAGATGTAGAGTTTGGTTCGCAGATTGTGCTTTTTTTAAAATGGTGTAAATCCGTTCAGTAGTTCCTGAGAAAATCAAAAGTAAATTCATAGCGATATCTAGAGAGGAACTATAGCACACGTATGGAAATCCGTACAATTAAGAGCACGAGCTGCATGCTGATTGGATGTCAACTGTCTGTCAACACTCGAAACCAGGAAGTGTTGGCAGCCATTGTGTGCCTCGGTAGCACCGAGTCACAAGAAAACAGTAAAACAAAGTTGAAAAATAAGGAAAGGGGGTAGGGTAGAAACATGTTGACCCTCTAGGCCTGCTCAGGGGGTCTCACATTGATGTTTAGGCGCAAAAATTATTATTTTTTTTTAAATAAAAAAAACGCGTTGTACGCGTATTGTACTCGTACGCGGTGGAAAAGGAAAAAAAAAACTTGAAGTTCGTTTTATTCCTAATTAGCTCCCGGGGGGGCCAAATCCCGGGGGCAATTTTTTTCTATAATGGGGGGCTTGGAAGTGTCCAACAGGAAGAAAAGAATGAAAAAAAGTAATGTCGAGGACAGTGATGCTTCTGCTTCCTGCGTTTTATCAGGTCAATAGACTGTTTCCCATAACACAAAAGTTTATTGCAATAAATGTATAGAATTATAACTTGAGCAAAATCAGGATGAATTTGTGTGTGTCGACTGTTTGCTGAAAATGCTGGTGCAGCAGTTGAAGTGCTTGGTGCAGTAGCAGGTGGGTTGTTTTTCAATCTCTGTGTTGCAACCCGAGCAAAGTTGTTGGGGTGTAAGTTCTTCACGTGTCGCTCTATATTTGCTGTGATAAAGGAGTATATTTGAGATGGATCACTCCTTGAAAGAGTTTGGAAAATTTTACAGGTTACTTTTGGAGCATTAACCTTTTTTGCCCTTCTATAAAAGTAAAAAAGTGCCAAATTAGAGCTTCTTTCCTCTTCTTTGGAGGTTCTTTAGGAATGAAATATTCTTCTGAAGAATGGCTGGAAGATGAGTCATTGCTGTTATTATGGTAAACTTCGTTCTATATGACAAGATTCTTAGAAGAGATGCTTCTTTTTAGAAAGTCAAAGTAGAATTATTAAAATGGGACGGAAGTTTCAATAGTTGTAATAGGAAGTGTTATGAACCAATCAAATTTCTTCTTTTAAATTCACATGGCTTTGCGTACGGTTACGCTGTTATTACGGTGTTCTTAGGATGCGAGTTCCCATGACGTTTCACCACGATTGGTGTAATTGCTTTTAAAAGTAATGTAGGATTATTGGAACTTACATTTTTTTTTTCATAATTATCCTAGTGTTCTGTTAGTATGTTCAATAAATACATACATATATGTTTTTAAACAATTAAAAACATTTGCGTCTTTGCGTACGGGGTGCCGTATATGATGTCACACGGAAGCTTTCATGCAACGTGTAACGTGAAAGCGTTTTCGTAGCGTATGCTGAGAATGATTAGCAGTACAAACTATGGTGCGATCACTCTCTCACTGTCAAATCAGAGCACAGGGTGCGCTATGAGAATGGTTACAAGTGGTCACTCATTGGGAATCCGATTCAGCTGTGTGGCTTATCCAAGGTTTCATAACGTTACCTTTTAGCCTGTTTAAGTTTGAGGTTTGCATGTAATACTATGCTATAGACAGATATGAATGTTTAGGCAGAGCTTATCTCCATGAAGCTTGGTTATTATCATGTACATATAGGCGTCTGAGGGAGGGAAAAGAAGTCTATGTGAATGGTGAGGATTGCACTATAGCACCACATCACTCCTTCATTTGTAGACACATACAATTGCATGGCTCTTGTAATCAAGATGCGCCTAATTTGGTGTGAGTTTGAAAGGCACTGCGACGACTGCTATCATACCAACGTTCAGTTTACTGGAAACGTGAGTTATTTAATTTGAAATAATGCAGATTGTTGTGGAATGTTACCAGGCATCGGTTACATGATTACGGTGCCTGAGCGTGTGGTTTGCTATAAAAAAGTTGTGTTTACTCCTCTGCATGGGAAGCTGGATGTTTCCATCTGGCCGTCGATTCCGACCTTGAAAGACTATTGTCTCAAAAAGAGGTTGCTCTTACATCTGCTAGAGGAACAATTGTCCTTCATGTAGCAAACACCCGCACAGAAGTGTATGATTTATTAAATACAGACGTGCCTCTGTATTTTGGGGAGTTAATTCAGAGTATCTTTAATGCGTCCTTGACTACGGGGTTACCTTACTTTTTTAAAGTTAGAAGCAGTGGCCTTGTGACTTCTTTTCAAACTATATTTGGTATCTTCTGAGCATTTTTTCATTCAATTTTTTCCTTTCGTGGATTCCCCCTTAATACTCACATTAGTTGCATTAGTTGCCGGTGTGCTTCTATTAATTTGTTTACTTAAATATGGATGCACATCCTGCAGCACACAACAATATTTCTCGGCTGTTGCTGCTTCGCAACCGAATGCTTAGTTATTGCGGAGCGCTGCCTCTGGCTACATTGAGTTCAGCTTATGCTTTATCGTTTCGATTTTCCTTTTTCACAAGCGTTCAACCTGTCTTCCATTGCCTGAGCTGCTATTTCGACTGGGCCCTGGATTTGTGTCTCTGCAGGACGATGTCTCCCAACACGGATTATGACCAGCTGATGAGCCCCTTAGTGGTTCATGACTTGCTCTGTTCTGGCGGCGGGATTATGGTCTTAGCAGCGATACATGGAATAATGGGACGTTGGAATGTTTTTGCGGCGGCGCATGACTTCTTGGCACGCAGTTACATTGAAGATGACCCGAGTTTTCCTCCGATGGTGATAGAGGCTCCGGTCGTTGAGGAACATGTATGTTCATTCCCACTATTGAATTGGATGGCTGAAATGTTTTCAGATGAGAACAATGACTTCCTCTTGGAGGCTGTTGCTACATACTGTGCTTATAAGCTGTTGGATTAAGTCTCTTTGATTTTTCTACCTATTCTTTATTATTTAGTTACTGTTTTCTATCAAACAGCGAATTTTTTTTATGCAAATTTGAACTTGACTCTGCTTTTCAGGCTTGGACTCCGCGTTCCTAGTTCGCCCACGTTTATATCACGTGGTTCTATCGAAGGAGGGTGTCGTGGGCTGAGCCTTGCACTCACACCGTTTTAAGTTAGCATGGGTTTATTAGAAGCTTAAACCCCATTTTTGCTTTCCTGCTCTGCTTTGCACACGACACACAATTTTGATATTGCTTAGAGAAGGCTGAGTATTTTGTTTCACATGAGAATAATTTGTTATGCTACATCTCTAGACTGCCTCGCTTGTTTAGTGTGTATAGTGAGAGCATGGAACATCAAGGTTATCTTGGATACTGTGTCTGTTATTCAGAATGATCCTCGCACGCTCGACCCATAACACATATGCAGCTGTGGCCACGTCTGATACTGGCGCGTTTAATAATGTATTGTGGAGGCATAATTAGACACAGTTGGAGAACATTGGTATCCTGACAGTTTGTGCAGAACTCAATGTGATCCACTACTGCTGAGTACCAGAGGTATGGGTCCGTCCATGTAATCCTATCAGACCTACTGTAGTTATAAACTAACCTGGTAGGTAGGGAGGGTGAAATGTAGGTATATTTTAAACCTGTTTTCCATTAGCAATATAAGATGCGTTCTCCCTTTGTATTTTATGGAATAGTAACAATGCTGACAACCTTGTTTCTGATAATATGTTTGGTTGTATTATCTAAGGTACTGTACATGAGATTACGGCGTTAGAAATAAACATTTCAAACTTACATGTGTCTTTATTTACTCCCTGTTTTGGACTGGTGTAAGAATATAACTAAAGAGTTCTCTTTTTATCTACCTTACTTGAGGTAATCTAAGTCGCATGTTCAGGGTTGACTAGTCATTGGTGTTTTTGCTATAGGAAGAAGAACCAATGAGTCACTGATTGCTAGTCTAGTAGGGAGTTTGGGTACTAAGGTGGGGTTTGGTACACCGTAATTCATTGAGGTCCTAAGTCTTTATGCACAGTGCTGTGTAGGAGCAGAATTCCTGCAACAGTAGTTACAACAAAAAGGCTCGATAAAGGGAATTGAGTTTGAATCAGAATATGAAATTGAAGAATAATTGATAACGCCAGTCAAGAAAGGGAGCAAGTGTGCAAATTTACAATGTCTTCGGCTGGGGTACCTGTTACAATATAAATGTTCAATAAAGGCCTGCACTTTGAATAGGAATATGAAATAGAAGAATAGTTGATAATCACAGCTAAGGTATGCAGCAAGTACTTGTGCGTACGTGTGCATGATGTGTTGACTGAGTGGAAGATGAAAAAGGTGAAAAATAAGAAGGTTTGGAGACACACAAACTACCCACTGCCGTGTCAGTGAAGAGAATATTTGGATTTCCTGGTCATTACACAGATAGGGTGTTGGATTCCGCAGTGGGAGCAAGAGTAACGAGTAGCACATTTAAGGAAGCAAGCTAGTGCATAAAGTACACATGGTGTGCAGTAGTAAGGACGCAAGAAAGGACAGAAGTGTGGAAATTACCCACTGCTATTGATGGGTAGTAGTTACGAAGAAGGCTGAATAAAAGGCCTGCACTTTGAAATTGAATTAAAGAAGAATAATTGATAAGCCCGGCCAATGAAGGCAGTAAGTAGGTGTGTGTATTTGTGGATGATGTGTTGATTGAGTGGAAAATGAATAAGGTGAAAAATTAGAGAGGCTGCAGAGATGCAAACTTTCCATTTCTTTGTAAGGGAAGTGGGTGTTTAATATATATATATATATATATATATATATATAGATATATATATATATATATATATATATATATATATATATATATATATATATACATATTCACTGAAAAACACTTAGGATTTAGGCATTTCACTCATACAAAACCGTAATAGTTCGTTCAGCTAACTATAACTCGCGCGCCCACAATGAACTGCTGATGACGTCACATACTACATCACTCATGACATGGTCAGTGACATCACTCATGACATCACTGATGACATCTCAAATGACATCACTGATGACATCTCAAATGACATCACTGATGACATCACTGATGACATCATCCTTGTGAAAGAGTGGCAGACCTCCTCTCACCCTAATATAACCTTTGATAGAAACATTCAAAAATAGAAACTAAAATTTTCAAAAAAATTGAGATACCAATACCAGTTACAACAACCTATTTATTCAGTAATTCCAACATCTCTATTCACATCCACTCATTCACCAACAGTTTCTATATAGTCACTCATGCATGTACTCACTCATCATATCCACTCATACACCTATACATCCTGTTAGACACTGATACTCATCCATAGAGTTACTCACACACTTACTCACATTGAAACTCAAACATCCATTTACTTGCATATACAGCTATACAAACACCTCTACACTTACTTCTACAGAAACATACACATACTTACTCTCTTAAACAATCACTTATAGAAACACATGCTTATTTATACAGGACCTCTACCAATCTCTCACTCTCACATATACTCACTTGTATACATCAATACTCACATATACTAGTTTAACACAATATGTAGTTACTCATGAAGATACTATTGAGGCAGTCATTCACTCACTAACACACCCATACACACACTCATCCACCCATACAGTCCTGCACACATGCTGTCTTCAAAACACATACAAACAGTGAGTCAGTAAATCATGCATCTGTGCGCTAAGTAATACCCCCAACAAACCATACAGACACTCATTCTGATACTCAAAAAACCAACTAATAACCCATATAGACACTCATGTAGCTACTCACCAACCCATGCAGCCACTTATAGACAAAGTGAGACACTGATACAGATATTTACATATTTAAACATTACTCGCTAAGACATGTATTCACTAAGATACACTTAATAAGTCAGTTATACAATCAATTTTACAAAGAAAACCATCCATTTAGACACGTATTTACCCATTTATTCTTCCATCGACCTTTAGATATAAATATATAAAAAATATTTATTTTTCTGAAAGACACACATTTACTGGATGATGTCATCAGTGATGTCATTTGAGATGTCATCAGTGATGTCATGAGGGATGTCACTGACCATGTCATGAGTGATGTAGTATGTGACGTCATCAGCAGTGCATTGCGGGCGCGCAAGTTATAGTTAGCTGAACTAATTATAACTGGGGAATTTCAATGGTTTTGTATGAGTGAAATGTCCAGCTAACTTTAACATGTGTGAAACCTATGTTTTTTTCAGTGAATATATATATATATGTGTTTGTGTGTGTATGGGAAATGCCTTTTTTGTTTTGCGAATTTCCACAAAACTTTTTTAAAAATGCTCTTCTCTGCAAAGTTTGTTGAGAAAAGATTTGTGATAATCCATCAAGTGGTGGCCGGGAAAAAATGAGAGTCCCAAAATACAAAATCCCCATGCATATACCATAGACTTCTTTGGACAGCGCTATCATTAAATATTGTTGAAACCTATGCTTTTTCTGTGAATTTGAAAGGTTTTATATGCTAATTTCTAACTATAACGCCCCTGAAACCTGTGTTTTTTCCAGTGTATTTCAAAGGTTTTTGAAATGCTAATTTCTAACTATAACGTCCCTAAAACCTATAGTTTTTTTCAGTGAATTTCTAAGGTTTTTTAAATGCTAATTTCTAACTATGCCCTACAGAGTTAGAACATGTGCAGAAAGAGCAAGAAAGGTGTAGAAATAATAAAGAACAATGAAGAAAGAGGCAACAGAAGTCAAGAAAGGAGAAGAAAGGTGCAGAAAGAAGCTAGAGTTATGCAGAAAGAACCAACAGAGGTGCAGAAAGAGACCTTGTTGCAAAGTCATCCTGTGGCCCCAACTTTTTGCTGACTGGTACTGGTGGTAACTGACACTGACTAACCAGGCCTGGAGCCAATGCTATGCTGAAAGACACTTAGAATACAGTGAACACACCTACATACTTTAGGGTACACTCTGGGTTGGGGTATCCCTGTAATTGGCATGACCTCCCCTGTAAGGCCCTAGTACATAAGAGGGCAGGGGATTAAAACTACCTCTAACTCAGAGGTGCAGAAAGAGGCAACAGTGGTGCAGAAAGAGGGAAGAGGGGTACAGAAAGAGGCAAATGAGGTGTAGAAAGAGGCAACAGACGTGCATAAAGAGGGAAGAGAGGTGCAAAAAGTAGAAGAGATTTGCATAAAGAGGCAAGAGAAGTGTAGAAAAAGAAAGAAATGTGCAGAAATAAGAAACAGAAATGCAGAAAGAGGCTTTGTTGAGATCGACCGGGACGTGTGCTTCATCCAGAGTGACTCGTAAAATAGTACTCGAACGTGTGTGGCAGAAAAATGCCGTAGAAGTTACTTTATATGATCAGCTCTGTATTTTCACAACATGGAGTGTTTCAAGGTGTACATGTGTTGAGTAAACTCCACATATAACGTGAAGAATCAGAAAGGAATCTGCCAACAACGAATACAAAGCCCCCCACACCTTACACTGCTAAAACGTTGGGGAATTAAAGAAAGAAAAATTTCCGAGCATAACAAGAGAGTCTTCCACAGTCCACCGCCTAAATCTGACAAAAGAAAAAAGGCCCTGATGAGATTCCAGGAACTGGTTTTCTGTAATCGAAATGTGTCGGTATATTTGGAGGCACAGGCACACTTGGAGGCACATTTGAAGGAATAATTTACTCACAAGAACTATTTGCTAGCTTTAACACCATGAAAGAGTATCATTAATTTGACTCCATTCCTTACGCTCTCCTTCCTTCTTACCTTTCTTTTCCTCCTTTTGATTTTGTCTCTCGTTTATTGAGATTAAGTACACATCAATTTAATGTGTTTTTTGTTGTGATGATGTTTTTTTTAGTTTGTGTAGATACATTGTGATATGTTTTGTTTATAAATTGGTTTGTATAGTACTGTAAATATATATGTACAGTTTGTCCTATCTTTGCTGATGAATATATATGTGAAAAAACTTTGAAATCAAAAAAGGAAGTCAAAGGTATAAAATATAAGTTCCTGGTCAGAATTCAATAAAGCGTATTCTTGACCTTCATTAATTGTTCTTGTTTTTAAAAAAAAGAGTGGTCTAGGCATTTTTGGGTTTTTTTGCATTTATAAATGGTCCAGCCTTGTCAACGTCCAAAAAGGGCCTAACTCCTTTGGGTTATAAAAAAAAATGTTGGTAACGTTTGAGCCATTTGAGCTAGAAACAAGGCTTTTTTTGTTCAAATCTGCAGATTAGGGAGCAGATGATGAATTATGTGGCTATTGCAGAAAATGTATAACTATGCAAACATTTGTGCAGCTGAACAGTTGCATAATTCCAGTGGCACTGCTCATACCTCTAACTTGGTCCAGAATTTCTCCTCAGTGGAAACGAGGAAGACTAAACCTGAGGTTACCACCCCACAACACTGACTACCATACCACATAAATACTCTCCATAACACATAATACGACTGTACATAATTCCTATACAATAAATACCACATACTTTCTATCCACATAATTTCACTGCACAACATACCACATAATTCCACTACACACAACGTACATCCACTCCACTCCCAAAAACATTAGTAAAAATGTTTTACATTTACAGCGTCAATAGCTCAAACACTCGCAAATGGGAAACCTATCACATTCAAACACTTCTTTAGTAGTCACGTTTGCTGATTGGTGGAGAAAGGGTGCTGAGCCACCAACCAGCGCACAGGAATTCCACTGCGTAGGATTTACAGGAGGTACCAGAAGGGCTTCTTGGCCCCCAAATTCCCTCAGGAGTAAAGTGGACTTCATCCCCCATCCTGTAGTCTGCCAGGAGGCACATTTGCAGAGTGGCGGAGAAAGGTGGCATGGGCTCCGAAGATGTCTTAGCAATCCTACTCTGTGGGACTTACTGGCAGTAACAAGAGGGGTACTTGACCCCTAAAGACATCCTTCTGGGCCAACTACCCCTCCAATTACCTCCAGTAAGTACCACACAGCAGGATTGCTAAGTTCTCATAACAGGCCATGCCCTCTTTGACTACCACTCGTTGAACATGCTCCCTGGGGTGCTCTTGGATGGGGATTGAAGTCTGCTTCACTGCTGGGGGTCCTTTAGGGTCCAACTAGCCTACCTCTTAACCCAGTAAGCCCCACACAGTGGGATTGCTGCAGGGGTTTAGGGAGGGATATGCACTTACTCACATATGAGCAAGCATATTGATATTCACTTGCTGCTCTTCTAAAGTTATTACAGCCAAAAAGGGATACAAATCAGCAGTAAATTACTCCAGCTCAAAGCTGAAGGCACCTCGTTGCACTCTCAAGCTTTTTCTCTCTTTAAGCATCTGGGAATTGTTAATCCAGCTCCTGATGTGTGAATCCATCCTGTTCTGATTGGCTGTCGATCAGATTAACATTTCTGTTGCCACCGCCATTACCAAGCACTTGAGCACCATGTTGGAAAAAAGAAAAAGGACATAAGAGGGGATTGTGAACCAGTGGGAGTAGGCTGAAATGGAGAGCTGGGTGTAGAGGCTGGGCAGAGGCAAAGCCTTACGGCCAACACCATGTGAGACAGTGAAAGGGCTGAACGTTCGTAGAGGGTTGGGCTCAGGGTTTGGTAAGAAGCCAGGCCCAATGACTGCCCACCCAGCACAATACTGAAGGCTGTGTACTGTGGCTGTTTGTCACCCACAATGAGTTTGGTGCAGGGGATGACCGAAGCCCTGCCCCTGTGGCTAATGCTGCTGCACATGGCCAAAGGCTATGAGCAGCAGTTGTGGTCCACCTGCAAATTTGATTTGAGGCAGAGGACCTTAAGGCCAGGCCCTGTGACCAACCCAGCTGCTCATCAATGTCAGCCATGCACAGAGAACGTCAGTTTTCAATGCTGTGTTTAGACTGAATCCCAGGAACTGAAAGAAAGAAATTCTCATGTGAAAGAGACAAGGAAAGTCTTTGCAAAAATAAAGGCTTATAGTAATGTGCACAAAGTGGCACACTGTCTGCAGAGATCATGCTGACTTAGAGAAAATGACAATGTCCCTGTTACATTCCTGTATTTGATAAAGTATATATGCCTAGCTTATCTGTTTAACCCTGATAAAACATTACTCTGTTTTTAAGTAATGGTATGTTCCATCCCCCCTCTTCCTAAGTTATCCTTGGTACATTCCAAGGTGTTCTGGAGTCTACCTTAGAATGTTGTGTGATAACTGTACTGAACTGGTGGAGAGAGGATCAGTGGTAATAAAGACTTTTCTTACCTGCATTGGACTTCATCTCGTTGTATCACTGGTGACGATCTGTGTAAGGGGACAGATGTTTCCTGCTCCTCCCCTTCTGCATGAACTCCACCAGCCTGTTCTTCATAAAGCCACTCTTCAAATTCAGGACCTCCCCGCCTTGTCAAGCTACACTGGTGAGGTATTATTGTCTTCGTTCAGCACGTTTGCACAGTGATTCTTTTCTCATGGTGAGATCCCTCGCGTTCGTCAGCGACTTAAGCGGTGGGCGCTCTCCCATCTCATCCTCTGTTGTCCAGGTGTGTGGTGCTGTTACCGTTGGGGCATTTCTTATTTATTCAAGGGACCTCTGAGCAACGTTTGATGCCCACACCACAACCCATCAGTGGTCTTTGTGACACAACTTCTGGGGCGGGCAGTGTTCGACCCCACGCCACAACCCCTCTACGACCCTTGTGACACGTCTTCTGGGGCTTCCCCTGAACTCTCGTCACCATGCCTCACCTAGCCCTGGGCACGGTCTTGGACACGCTGTGCCTTCCTGGTTTGCGGCGCTTTCGGTGTCTGGGTGAGGTTGGCTGGCAGTCCAAAAATAGAGCACCTCACCTTCAGCTGTCCCGCTGCAATATCCCTGACATTTCTTTTGTGAACCTTCTTGTCCTGAGGATCACTACAGTCTTACCTCAGCCGGGCCTGTCAACGAGTGCCCCCCGACAACCTCCTCAGCCCGTCAATCGCTATCAGACTGTTCAGCCGGAGATCCGCCTTCTTCCTAAACTACTTCCGGAGCTCTGTGCGGGAACGCCCTAGTCTATCTATACCGGCCCAGCTCTGCATCCCGGCGCCTCAGCTACTCCTGGGCCGGTGTCTGTCGAGAGTGGAACACCCGGCGCTCGTCAGTTAGCTGCCTCAGTGCCTGTCAGCTGACTGCGCCATCAACGGCCAGCACACCTCTACAGGAAATTCTCTCTCTCTTCAGCAATTATTACTTCCCGGAGATACGCACTCCATGCGTGTCGGCGGTGACACGCACACCAGAGCTCCTTAAAGGTGGTTCCTTGTTATTGATATCTTCAGAGATACGCTCTCCTTAGCGTGTCATTACTAATCTCTCCTGCCTCAACCATGTAGCAGCGAGTAGGTTTGGGCAAAGAGCACCAAGAATTTACGAGAGAAAGAGATTGTATTATCTAGAGCAGCAGGCAGCTCAGCAGGAACGTGGCCTTTTCTTGAGTTCAAAGGTATTTGTGTCTAATTTAATGGTATTTCATCATTCCAAAAACTTCAAATTTTATTATTTTTTAACTGCTTCCAGGAACGTTATACAACTTAAGTGTCAAACACGTTTCACTTATACCTGCGTGTAGTACACAGTATGATTGTTTCTTCAATTCAAGCATAACTCATATCTTGCATAACCCCTGAAGTTTTAATATTATAACGGGTTCCAGTACTTTAACATTCCATAATAAGCTGCAGAACAATTGGTTTTGTGAATTATAGAAATACGACATATTTACAGTTGTTTTAGTCATAAGTATTGTCCCTTTACCTTTTGCAACTTATCACACAACGCCCTCATCACACAATTACCATTCTGTGATTTTCTGAACTATACTGTTGTGGTAGCTGATACAATGGCAGCTGCAAGCATGTCACAACCAGCCCCGTTTTTGAATGAGTTTGGGGAGCCCAGCGTTCCGTGGGAAGAGTGGGAGAAAGTATTTGAGTCTTATCTGGTAGCCATTGGGGGGGAAAAGTTCTCTGCTTTCAGAAAACAACATATTCTGCTGCACAATTTAGGTCCTACTGGAAGAAAGGTATTTCAGTCACTTCCAGAACCAGAGACAGAAGAAGACGATGAGGATGTGTACAATACTACATTAATAAAGTTACGTATTCACTTTGGGGACAAGGTTAATATAGTATTAGAAAGTCATAAATTCTTTAGTCGTTCACCAGGCAAACAAGAAAGTATATCTACGTATGTTGCAGTTCTTAGGGGACCCAGCAAGTTATGTGATTTCCAGGATTTAAATGATTCATTAATCAGGGACCAGTTAGTACGCTGTACTAACAACAAAGAGATTCAAAAGAAGTTGTTACAAAAACAACCAGATCTTCAAGAAGCAGTTAAAATAGCAAAATCTATTGAACACACGGATATTTGTGTAAAAGAGATAAACTCCTCTGATTATAAGGAAAGAGTAGCAGAAATATCTAACACAGAGGAAGAACATGAGATCTGCAAAATTAAAAATGAATCTCCTAAACAAAAAAAAGACAATTGGCATAATCAGTCAGGGGATTTAGAAATTTAAAATGTTATTGTTGTGGAAGCAACAATCATCTGGCTAACAATCTTAATTGTCAAGCAAGATCTGCGTGGTGTAGAAAGTGTAACAAGCGAGGTCACCTAGCTAGGATTTGTGGAAGCTTTCCGAGGAGAATGGGAAACAGCAAACCTAATGAGGATAAAACTCAAGTCAAAAAGATAATCCTACAAACTAATGAAGTGGGGGCTGATAATAAACAAAGGTATCCAGAATGCGAGGTCCACATTAATGGGAAAAATGTCAAAATGTTTGCTGACTCATGTTCTCCTGAGGAACTGAAGTCTAAATTGGGCTCAATGAGTGAGTCGGAGATCCACTGTCATGTTTAGAAATTAGCGTGATGTATCTACTTAATACAGTATAAACATCAATGCCCTGATGAGTATCAAATAATCCAATAGTTAACGGTTTCACTCACGTTATATATATATATATATATAAATTTCGCTTATTGTCGGGTAGTATAACTTAACACGATCAGCGACTATTTTTGGCCTAGTCTGACTGTAGTATTAACAAACCCAACACGCTTTAGTCAGCAAGGTTGGCTTTTTCACGCAACAGCATCGCAACTGTAACGAACTGCTGCTCCTGCATGTTAGGCCTGTCAAGGTTATAGGTGGGGGTAGGCTGGATAAGCACATTCCAGGAGGCGCTGTGCAAGCCCTCCTGAACGTTAGGCAGAAGGGAGTCACCCTCATCGACCTTACTATAATGAGCTGAGCTGAACTGAAACGTCTTTGTATGCCATATATGGTTCTTCCTTTTCAGCAACCTGTACCAACTTGTATTTTTACTTCTTAGGTAACGGTTTCGAAATGTAACAGTATATATGTGATTACTTGATAATGTGTCTTCAGTCTTCTCGGCAGACCTCGAGGGGTTAGGTCGCGAGAGGCTCCTCTGGCAGAGTCTTTGTATAATAAATGATTGAACCTTCTTCACTGTCAACTGACTGGTTATTGGTAATTGGTATTGGGGGCTATTAGTAAGTATAGCTCTATATGGTATTATTTATTTTTGGTACTTCACTCCGTTCACATTAATACATTTTTCTGATTTTATAACTATGCTAGGCCAAGATCAAAGTAAGCTCTATAAAGCAGACATAGCTCCCAGTGGTTACAATAAGGACCCCATACCCATGAAGGGAATGTTCAAATCCATCATTTCCTTTAAGGACCGTTCCACTGTAGGTAAAGTGTACGTGGTGGAAAATGGATCCAACTTGCTGGGGTGGCAACACCAAAGGGAGTTAGGAATTAAATTTGACCCCAACAATCCTGAACAAGTTTTGTTCACTAATGTTGCTAACAACTCTGAGCAAATCACCAATGAGTTTCCAGTAGTTTTCTTTGAGAACTTAGGGCTACTTAAAGACTTCCAGCACAAGATTCAGTTGAAACACAAGGCCTGACCTGTGGTCCACAAAACCAGACCCATTCCCCACCTTATGTGGGAACCACTAAAGAAAGAATTAACAAGTCTAGAGAAATTACACATCATTCATCCAGTTGATTGTTCAGAGTGGGTGGCCCCCATTGTTATTGCTAAAAAAAAGCCATAGCCAAGACATTAGGATGTGCATCAACCTACGAGACTTAAACAACAGCATTCTAGTAGAAAGACATCCTTTATCCCGCATTCAAGAAATGCTAAGCACGATGGGGCAGGCCACACATTTCAGTGTCCTAGATCTCTCCATGGCGTACCACCAGGTAGAGCTACACCCAGACTCGAGAAGGCTCACTGCGTTCACCACATCCTTAGGGACATTTATGTTCTGTCGCATGCCGCTCGTACTAGCATTGGCGGCAGCGGTATTTCAGAAAATAATGCAGCACGTCCTGAAGGGAGTGCCCAAAACTCTCTGCTTCCAGGATGACGTTCTGATTTATGGGGCCAACATCGAGGAACATGACAATATATTGAGACAAGTCCTTTCCAGATTCAAAGAAGCAGGACTCACACTGAAAAGAGAGAAATGTCAACTCGGGGTAGAATCAGTGGAGTATCTAGGCCATTGCATTTCCAGAGAAGGTTTCAAACCTAAACATTGTTTAATTGAAGCATTGAAAGAAGCCCCAGCACCCACCAATAAAAAAGAACTTAAGTCCTTCTTGGAGTTGGCAGAATATATGTCTAAATATGTCAATCATTTCGCGGAACTGTCTGCCAACCTCAGGGAACTCACTAAGAAGAACGTTCAGTTCCAGTGGTCAGAAGAACACCAGACACCCTTTGCTAAAATAAAAGAAGGCATAATTTCAGCCCCTTACTTGTGTAATTTCGAACATAACCGCAAAACAATTCTGACCACAGATGCTAGTGGAAAAGGCTTGGGGGCTACCCTCTCACAGGTTATTGATGGCAAGGAAAGGATTGTTGCCTTTGCCTCATGTTCTCTAACCAAAGCGGAGATGAACTATTCGGTTGTGGATAGAGATGCATTGGCTTGTTTTTGGGGGGTAAAACATTTCATGTTTTTTCTGTGGGGCATTCAGTTCTGTGTGCGGACAGATCACAAACCATTGGTTTTCCTGTTTAATCCCAAGAACAGTTCTTGTAACACCCCTCGCATAGCTAAGTGGATACTGGGACTGGAGGGTTTTGAGTCAAAATGGAGTATGTGCCAGGCGAGCAAAATTCAGCAGCAGATTTTCTGTCCAGAAGTCCACTCAACAGGGAAGAACAATATGACGCAGATGAACACCCTATTTTCCAAATTAGTCTCACCACTATCTCTTCCCAGGAATGGCTAAGAAGCATGGACTCAGATAGCACGATGTCACAGCTCATTTCATACACAATACAAGGTTGGCCTGACACTCAACATCAGGTAGCGACCAAGGTAAAGAAATTCTGGGAGGTACGCCACAAACTTAACATTAACCAAGGCGTTTTATTCAGAAATGATAAAATAATCCCGCCAGTGGCCATTAGAGATAAAGTAATTGGTCTAGTCCACGAGGGTCATTTAGGCCGGAGCATGACCAAAACCAAGTTACGTGAACACTATTGGTTCCCCAATATGGACTCATTAGTAGAAACTAAAGTCAAGAATTGCCAGACATGTGCTAACAGCGACAAAACTAAGGCACTTAGGAAAACTCCCATCTTCCCTGTACCGGTACCTGATAAACCATGGGAAAAGGTCGCTTTAGACATAATGGGACCATTTAATCTCAGAAGGGTAACTAAGCAAATCGCTTTGGTCATGTTGGATTATCATTCCCATTGGACAACTGTGAGAATGGTTAGTCAAATAACAACCATGACTGTCATTCAATTCCTTAAAGACAATTTTGCAACAGAGGCCATTCCAGCATCCATCGTCACCGACAATGGAATTCAATTCACTTCTCATGTCATGACAGAATTCCTCAGCAACCTTAACACAGCACACGTAAGATCCCCACTCTATTGTCCCAGGGCAAATGGTCTGGTTGAAAGATTGAACCGCATGGTCAAAGGTTGTATAAAATTAGCCAGTAGTAACAGCATCCCCGTTGAGCAAGCGTTACAAGACATGTTATGGGCTTATCGTACCACCCCTAATCATACCACAGGTTTTTCCCCTTTTTCGGCCTTAAGATGTAGGAAACCTTGCACCAAATTCTACCCTAACTGGTTAGGAGGAGGGTCTCACGTCACCCATGACATGCAAGAGTTCAGAGATAAAAATTCTCATTCACCAGGACAAGAACAAATCCCATTATGACACCAAACACGGAGTCAAGGATCCACGATGGTAGGTGGGGGACTGGGTTTGTATCAAGAATCCTAGGAAGAGCGATCCTGAGACTAAATTCTCTAAACCCATGCGCATAACAGATGTAAAGAACAACACTGTCATTTTGGACAACGATCAATTGTGGAGTATAGATAGGTTGGTTAAGTCACAACAGAAACCACCAGTAAACTAGAGTCTCCCCACAGTGCCACAGTCAACTAACCTTTACCCTACCCAGAGAACACGCAAAACTCCTGGTTGGCACAAAGACTTTATTAGGTACAAATAATCGGTTGCTTTGCAATTAAGGGGGGAAGATATGTTACATTCCTGTATTTTATAAAGTATATATGCCTAGCTTATCTGTTTAACCCTGATAAAACATTACTCTGTTTTTATGTAATGGTATGTTCCATCCCCCCTCTTCCTAAGTTATCTTTGGTACATTCCAAGGTGTTCTGGAGTCTACCTTAGAAGGTTGTGTGATAACTGTACTTAACTGGTGGAGAGAGGAGCAGTGGTAATAAAGACTTTTCTTACCTGCATTTGCCTTCATCTCGTTGTATCAGTCCCCTTGAGCCACAAAACACCCTCCTCTTGGTCAGGTCAGTAGTTCCGGGGCAAAACAGAAGTCAGAGGTATGCTGTGTTGGACATGTGGCTTGGTCATAGACCTGGCACTCTGTCTAATCTGCACTACTCACAACCAAAAGCCATGTGCTGTGGTTTTTGCCTGTCCGTAGATGACTGGGCACAGGACCTGGCTGGAGATCAGGCCCTGTTGTCAAACCTCCCATGCACACAGCTAAAGGCCATTCACAGCTAGTGGTTGCTCCCTATAAAGTGTTGAATGCAGAGAACTCTTGTATGTTGTATGTGACAAAAAAAGAACTGAAATAAATGTTACAGTGAAGTTATGATTAGCACTTCTTATAAAAACTCCATGCTCCATTGTTGTATGAAAAACATAGAAGGTCACCTAACAAATCACAGCTAAAATGCAGTTATGGGTGCAAATAAAATTGAAAAACCACTGAACTTTACAAGTTATGGATAGGAGCACAATCCATAACTTGTGCAGCAGTCATGCAAACCATAACTCGCATAGCAAATGTAATGCTCATGACCTCACAATATTGATACCAAAAAAGACCATCGAAAAGTAAACTGTAATTAAACAATAACACATGATCATAACAAGTAATCATACTAGATTTATAATCATCTCTGTAAAAGTAATAAGGGTAACGTTATATATAAGTTCATCTGTAAATTGATTTACATTTGTATTTGCAGCTGCTTTATTAAATTGGGATTTTGAGCATCATATTTAGGGCCTAATTACTGGTCTGGAAGTCCTCGGACGGCCAGAACCGTGGTGGGGTGGCAGTCTTACAACCGCCACATTACGACCACCGACACCACCAGGGACCCGCCGTTACCTGGCGGTGGCGCAGTGGTCCGGAGGCATCCATATGCTTGGCAGGACCACTGTCGTCCTGCCAAGCATATTACGAGTTTCCTCTCTGCCCCGGTTTTCATGGCGGTTCTTCCTCAATGAAAACCCTGGCGGAGAAGAACAAGGCCCCCTCGTGCCTCACGCCCTCTGAATGCAAACAGGGGGGCACCACATGTGCAGATGCCCTATCCAATTGCTGATACGTTTTTGGGGACATATTCTGAAACAACTGAGAGAGAAAAATCTGTGGATGGATTTCAGCTGCATCGTGAAACTGGTTATTCGTACATAATTGGGTTGTGGATTCCCTTGTGTCTTTCTGCTGAGGCTGTGTTAAGAAACACTATATGCGACAATTGGATCCACTAAAAAACATTTCTAACAGGTCCAGTAGAAATCCCAACAAGAAATAATATTTTTGCTTCGGAAGAAGTATGCATGTGACATACGGTATACGGGATACAAAGGATAACTACAAGCTGCAGACATGCCTGGGGATGAAAGATCGCATAAGAAACCATCTTACTCTCTAACCATGTGCACTGTCTCCTTCTACAATTCTCAATTTCAGGATGCTAGACTTTATTCTGAACATTTCGGTAGTAACTTGCATCCTCGCACTTCAGGCTCACTTTCCCAGGGTTCTACACAACTCCACAGCCCATCATTATGAGTCAAACAGTGCTGCATTTCACGGGGTTGGTATCACTGCACCATTATGAGGTAATTAGCTGAGAATGTGGGTTGATCTGTTGTAGCAGGATTTCAGGGCCCGATTCACAGAATGAACTTAAGACTCAATCCTAAACTTACTACTATTTTGGTATTCACAGAATGCACTTACTACTTTTGGTATTCACAGAATGAGCTTACTACTTTTGGTATTCACAGAAGTTAGGATTTTGTCTTAAGTTTGTCTTAAGACAAACTTAAGACAGACTTAAGACAAACTTAAGACAGACTTAAGACAGACTTAAGACAGACTTAAGACAGACTTAAGTTAGGATTTTGTCTTAAGTCTGTCTTAAGTCTGTCTTAAGTTTGTCTTAAGACAAACTTAAGACAAAATCCTAACTTTTGTGAATAACAAAAGTAGTAAGTTCATTCTGTGAATGCCAAAAGTAGTAAGTGTATTCTGTGAATACCAAAATAGTAGTAAGTTTAAGATTGAGTCTTAAGTTCATTCTGTGAATCGGGCCCTCAGAATCCAATAACTATAGCTTAAAAAGCTTTTTCATCATATATTTCTTGTGTAAAATTGTCCAGGTGTTACCTTTCCAGTATCAAATTACAAACAGGAGTCAACATGAGCCACTCATGATAAAGGCCTAAATATTTTATTACTTCTTATTGCATCTATTCTGGGTCTTAGGTAAAAGTAAACTCTGGGCATGGGACAGGTTTCAGTTGTAGTGGGTGATACATTGTGTGTCTTGAGTCAGGCATCAAGTGTCTTGGGATAGGATTAATGTACTTAGGGTCAGCCATGACGCCCCTTGGCGTGGCCATAACGTAGTTTGGGTCAAACGTCTTGCATCTTAGCTATTGTTTGTCATGCATCAAGCCCCATACCGGGTCTGGTGGCTCAATGGACTAATGCGTCCATTGCAGGGGCCTGTGTTTGACCTCATGGTCACAGGTTCAAATCCCAGCCGGTCTACTCAGCCTTTCATCCATCTGAGGTCAATAAAGTGAGAACCATTGAGTTGGGTAACAATGAACATATGTTATTCAGTGGCAAGAGACCTCTGGGTGAATGTGCGCTTTACAAATACACATGTTATGATATGGTATACGAGTTTGATTCGCTTTTCTACACCTGACAAGCAATCAAACCCTTTTACAGACTGCAAAATCTAGGTCAATATGTCACTTCTTGTTTATTAAAATATGCATTTCGCTATCACATAAAAAATGAGAGTGTTTATTTTACTTAACCCTCAATGTTTAACAACGATGTGAGTATCATGCTGTCCTGTGGTAATGTGCTTTCATCAAACGTCCTTTTTGTCCTTTGAAAGGTTACAAATATTCTGGTAGAAGTAGTCATACAATAGGCCAGGGGCCCTCTTACATATCGAGCGGCCAGTTGCAATCTCAACTATGTAACATCCTCAGTTAGATTAGGTATGCCCATCAATACTAATGGGGTGACCCAGTAACCCGCAGAACATGGGGAATTACTAGTATATGAGAACAATTGGTTCTGTAGGGAAGTGTATCATTTCTTTTAGATCATTTATATCCTGGTAAACCAGGAAATACCATGAACTAGAATGAAGAAAGATATTCAATAGTGACACAAAATGAATTTACTTAGTGCGATATATACATTTTTAGGTCTCGCCTACGCAGCACGCATGCGCTGCATAGGAGAGCTTTTGCCGTCGTTCAGCTCTTTTTATAAGCACATACTCATGCTTGTGGCGGCATACACCTTGAGGGAGCGCACAGGGGTGCGCCACAAGCACGAGTATGTGCTTCGAAAAAGAACATACTGCTCTTCCAAGCGCGCGCGCGCTTCTGTCCTCGCCCACACGTCCCTGCCACTCACTCACTCCACCCTCTCCGTTTCTTTTGTGCTCGCGCCCTCTTTTTTTCTTCTTGTTTGTTTTGGTTGGATTGCGGCGGCCGCTTCACGCCGGCCATGCTTGTTATTGTTTTCTGCTAGTTAGGCACCCATCGCTGCTCCCAGCTGCCCGTGCCCTCAGTAAGTTTTCATCTTCAGGTTCACCTTTGGCACACTGCGTTGCTCCGTGTTCAATTAATCTTCCTGTGTCATGAAGTTGTCTTATCACCTTCCCCCAATAATTTAGACAACCTACTCACAGACAAAAACAAGGTACATGATCACCAGTACTAAATCAGGAACAATGCTATGGTTCAGTCTAGCAATAAAATCGCACACTTGCATAGAACCCTACTTTGACTTAATCAAGCCTGAGCTAAAACAATCCTCATATCTAACACTCAGGCCCGGAACACCGCCTATTGGAGACTTGCAAAGTAATCAACCAATTAAGTAAATACTGGCCAGTGCACCTCTGCAATTGGAGGGCCAGAGACATTCAGATGTTTTTGGTCTTTCGCACAATAACTTTAGTCTTAGAAAGGCGAATACTCTTTCACAGGTTTAAACAACATGGAAAGAATATCAGCTGCGATGGAACTTCACTGTGGATTCTAACTGATTTGCTGCATATCTTTCTCGCCATTCCATTTATGTGTCAGCATGGCAGCTCATATAATCCAATTATGAGTAGTAAAATTAATGGTTCAATATTACGAATCAAAAGAGTTCAGTCTAACTTTTAGCTATGTACGCCTTTTAAACAAATGTTTTAACATATAAGCTATGCTAGACTATACTGCAATGATTGTATAGCATTTAGCTGAGTCGACATATACACTTAATTCAGTTTAGGTTTATTCACGAGTCTAAGCTTACCAATTTAAGAAATGGTGGCGTCCTCTCTTTCATAACCTATCTCTATCCAACCCTGTCATCAGCCCATGTATATGGTCGGACCATTATATCATCTATTTCACAGTAGAAATACAAGGAACTGTCAAGTCCAAGCCATGCAAGAGCAAAGAATTCCGCAAATGGAAATCTATGGACCTTCCGGGATTTATTGGTGTTTTAAGTAAAACCGTACCACCACCGCACGATGACCTGGACACTGGCGAGAGAGCACTGTCTAATTGGCTACGCAACGCAGCTGACCTCTCAGCTCCCCTGGTACTGGTCCCTAATATTAGAGGGAATGAAGCTCACAAATGGTTCTCCCAAGAACTGAAAGAACTTAAACTGGGGGTTCGACAGAAGGAACGGAAATGGAGACAAAGTTACTCCTCTCAAGCCAGGACAGTGTACTGTACCGCAAGAAAGGAGTTTCAAAAAACCCTGCTCCAACACAAATCCAACTATTTTTCCCAAAAAATTTTAACTTCTTCAAACAAAACCAAAGATGTTTTTAACATAGTTAATGAGCTCTGTGACGATGATAGGACAGCCCCTTCAATAGCTCCCACCCAGAAGTTGTGTAACTCTCTGAATGAATTTTTCAGAGAGAAAATTGTAACCATAAAACGCAACATAGCTAGCTCTCCTAAATCGTCTCCTTTGGATGATATTTTTAATAACCCTATTACATTAGATACCCTTCCTGCTATAGACCCTAAAACCTTTTCCACCCTCCTGGCACGGGTCAAGTCTGGCTCACCCGATGACATCTGTCCACCCCACATTTTTGCAGAGATTGGGCACTCCATCCCTCACGGGATCCTTTCTCTGCTTAATGACTCACTTGATCAGGGAAAGGTACCTACAAGGTTTAAACATGCTCTACTGATTCCCTTGATCAAAAAACCCGGTTTTGATCCTCACGATCCATCTAACTATCGCCTGATATCCTTGCTGCCATTCCTTTCTAAAATTCTGGAGGCACACGTTGCTAGCTGTCTCTCCAGCTTCGTCGAAACCACTGGCTACCTAGAGCCCAATCAAGCAGGGTTTCAACCAGGGCACTCGACTGAGATGGTGACACTGGCGGTCCAGAATGTACTGAGATGCAATGCAGATAAGGACATTCACCAAGCACTGGTACTTCTTGACCTATCGGCTGCATTCAACACGGTCGACCACACCATCTTGGTCGACCGTGTCGAACAGGCAGGACTGAGAGGCTCGGCACTTGGATGGCTCAAGTCATTTATCTCGGATTGCACCCAGGCAGTGAGATTAGGAACCTATACAGCCCCCAAAATCAAAAACGAATGTGGAGTCCCTCAGGGCTCGTCCCTGTCCCCACTTTTATTTAATTTATACTTACGACCCCTGCTATTTTCATTAAAAAAGTTTAGAGCCTTAATTTTTAATTATGCAGATGATCTGCAACTGATCTTCTGTTTGGACTCCCCTGGCGCGGCCACCGAATTCCGGGAGGCCATGGTCCACATTCAGAGATGGATGGGCCTAAATCACCTGAAACTCAACCCAGGCAAAACTGAATTGATTTTGCCTGGGAAGAGTGAACTGTCTTGGGGACCACATTTTTGGCCTCCAGAGATGGGAAACCCCCCGGCTAAGTCCCAAACAGTTAAAAGCCTAGGAATCACTTTCAACGAAGATCTTTCGCTCAAAAGTCAGGTAGGGACTGTGGTATCTGCAAGTTTTTTTCAACTTCGTAAGATTAAGAAGATCGTCCACCTTTTAACCCACCCTGCTCTGATTCAGGTCATTATCGCTCTTGTGCTGTCCCGTCTGGACTACTCTAACAGCTTGTACTTGGGTCTTCCAGCGGGGCAGCTCAAGAGACTTCAACTGGTCCAGAACCAAGCGGCCAGGTTGATTTGTAAGATTCCTAAGTGGCAGTCCATTAGACCGGGACTGGCTAGTCTTCACTGGCTGCCAGTAGCGCAGAGAGCAGCATTTAAAGCGGGATGCATTATCTTCAGGGCTCTACAAGGTAAGGGCCCTGGATTCATTAGCAGCCTGCTGGTCAGTTACACTCCCTCTCGTGCTCTCCGCTCAGGTCAAAAGAACCTGTTAGTGGTGCCTCGGATCAGGAAACAACGCCAGGGAGGTGGATCTTTCCACTTCCTGGCCTCCTCCCTGTGGAACTCTCTGCCACCGCCGCTAAGGCTTCATGAAGATCTGTTGGCCTTTAGACAGGCTTTTAAAACGTGGCTCTTTAAGCAAGCTTATCCTTAGTTAAATCCGTTTTTTTTCTGTTACATGTTATGTTTTGCTAGTCTTCCACAGCGCCATGAAGCCTACGGGCGTACGTGCGCTTAATAAATTTAATTTAACATAACATAACATAACATTGTCAATTAAATTGATATTGCAGATCTAGGTTTCGGGTTTCTGGTCCTTCACAAAACTGTTACAAATCTTGTTACCTAATAGCTTGCTTTAATACTGTTTTATTGTAATATGGCGTCCCAAATACTTCCTTCTGAAGTGTTATTCGACAAGTTTCAGCATTTAAGCTTTCTGGTGCCCAAAAAAAGAATCCAACATTTTCAAAACCTTTTGACTACTTACTCCGCATCGCCGTACATTCTACACTTTTTCTGAAACAGAAATATAAAGGTACAGTTCCCATGTGGTGATTCTCAAAAAAGAGTTTATAATAATACACCAGGGGTTTGTCTCAAATTCCTATAACGATCTTTCAAGGAAGAACTTGAACAGGGGTACAGGCATTTCTATCTTCAAAATGCTGCAGCTTTTCTCAAACTACTTTGGGCACATTTACTTGCCTCTATCACCTCCTAAGCAGACCATCGCATGTAGTGTTTGGGACTTCCACCATGCTTCACTATGCAAAACAATCAAATAAGGGCATCACAAACAGATACATTACATTAATTAAGTATCAAAATTCAGTAACATACTTTAAGAGTTCACTTCAGGTGTCATACGGTAAAGTGTGCTTTGTTATTAAAAGAGGAAGATATTGAGGTCAGAGCTGTAATCTCATCTGTCGAGGTACCGCTACTGATCAATACAAAAAAATACGATGGGCATAGGAATATTGATTTTATTAAATCGGTCTTTGGCCTTCAACTCTATTGACCGTATTAAACTAGTAAGTGGATGGGAAGCTCATAAACATCACGGGCATATTATCAAGACAGGCGGAAAAATTATCGCCATTTTAGCGGCAGAAAACTGCTGCTGAAACGCCGATAATGGGCTTGATAACGTGCTCTATGGAATTCCATTTGAAGCCCATGTTAAATGTGAAGGACATTTAACATGGGTTTCAATTGGAATTCCATATAGCATATTATCAAGCCCATTATCGCCGTTTTAGCGGCAGTTTTCTGCCGCTAAAAACGGCGATAATTTTATCGCCTGTCTTGATAATATGCCCCTACATTCCCAACAGTTCGCTGAACTCAACCATATATAGAAGAATCAATATGTAGCTCACTCACCATTGCTGTTCAACATATGCCTAAGACACCATACGATTTTAACAGGTAATCTTTCTGACATTACATGTATGCAGACAAGACACCAAGTTAGCTGCATATGAAGTACGATTTATGTAGTAGGTTATGGCAATTAACATTACAGTTTCATGATCCAGAATACGCTACAACTATTCCCTCTAAAACATTTCCAATTAACTGATGACTGATTTTAAGATGTAAGGCGATTGGCGCTAGGCCGATGAATTGCACGGGTCAAATTTAATTGACATTATTGAAATAATATTGGTATGATTGTCAATGCAATTTAATGCCAGGACAGAGATCAAGAGCTCTTTCTATCAACTCTACAGCAGTTGGAGGCTGCTATCATAAATGGTTTTAACAAACACAGGAACAATAGTAAATAGAATTGTATTGTCTAATTTAGACTCTTGGGTTTAAACTGCTATCCCAAGGTCCCGCATTTACGTGAGTTTAACGTATTGGCATTGTAAATGACAATGCCTTTTATTTTTGTTATAAAAACGGAAACGAAAATGAAAAGGCATGGATATTTGCAATGTCAATAGCTCAAACTCGCCTAAATGCGAGATCTATTGAATTGCAAATGCTTGTTCCTATATTGTGATGAAATGCAAATGTTACATATCAAAATACAACTACAAGACTGCTATGCGACATAAATAACATAAATCAGTGCCATACAAAAAGTGCTTCACATGTAACATAATACAAAACTCATGACAATATGCAGAAAAAAACAAAAATATTCAATGTTTATGTTTATGTTTATGTTTATGTTTGATGGTTTATATAGCGTTGAATCACCCATGAGGGTATTTCGGCGCTTAGGACTAAACATCATAACAGTACCAGTGAATGATTAAAAGAGATATGTTTTTAACATTTTTCTGAATAGGATCAAATTGGGGCAGGCACGTAGGTGTAAAGGCAGGTGGTTCCAAAACATAGGGGCCTGGTAGGAAAATGCTTTGGCTCCACTACGTGCTTTTTTGATCCTAGGAACGGTGATCATTAGCTCTGAGCTAGATCTAAGTGAGCGCATGGGAGAATAAGGGGTCAATTCACAGGTCAGATACATGGGCCCTTGCCCTCTGAGGGGCTTGTTGATAATGCATCCTATTTTGAACTTTATTCTTTTTATAATGGGGAGCCAGTGTAGGTGATTCAGGAGAGGAGCTGAAGGTGTTCTAGCCGGTGCATCAACCGTAAGGCGAGTAGCGGTGTTTTGTACAACCTGTAATCTCTTAATAGCAGCAGTGTTGGCTGAGAACAGAAGGGCATTACAGTAAACTATCCTGCTAAGTACCAAGGCCTGCATCAGGGTTTTCGTAGCGGAAGTGGGCAGAAGGGGGAATATCCTGCGTAGGAGGCCCAGAATGTAGTAGCAGGACCCCGCCGTGGTGTTGGCATGTGTCTCCAGAGTCAGTTTGCGATCAATTCTGACCCCCAGATTTTTAACCGCGTCCTTGGGGGTGGGGGCGGTACCTAGTTCATCTGGCCACCAGGTGGGTGTCCAGCATATTTCAGCTCCTCCGAACAGCATTATCTCTGACTTCCCTGCGTTGAGTTGCAGGAAGTTGGTCTGCATCCAAGCAGCAATGGCTTTCATGTCATCCAAAATCTAGGTTGGGTGTTGGGGTTGTTTTTGTCAAAGGTCAGGAGGAGCTGAGTATCGTCTGCGTACGAGATAGGGGTGAAGCCTAAATCTCTCATCAGTCTGGCTAAAGGAGAAACATAAATATTAAAAAGGGTCGAGCTCAGGCAGGAGCCCTGGGGAACCCCTTTGGTAACTTTAGTCATGGTTGATTTAAAGGTGCCCCTGGTAACGGTCTGTGTCCTATCTGTCAGGAAACTAGTGAGCCATTGTAGAGCCAATCCTCTAACGCCTATCCTCTCTAGTCTCTCCAATAGGATCTGATGGGAGACCGTATCAAATGCCGCTGAAAGATCAAGCAGCACAAGAAGTGCTGCCTGATCTTTGTCCAGGGCCATCCGAATATTGTCCGTGACTTTGATAAGGGCAGATTCGGTACTATGTTTGACTCTAAACCCGGATTGGGAGGCATCAAGCTGTTGTGTAGATTGTAAATACTCTGAAAGGTGTCTATTAATATGTTTTTCAATTAGTTTGGTCTGTAGGGGGAGCAAAGAGATGGGACGGTAATTGCTAAGGTCAGTGATTGGGGCCTGTGAGGCAGTCGTAAGAAATTGACGCATTTGTATCCTAGAAGTGGCGCAGTGAAATCTTATAGATTTCACTGCGTCACTTCCATGACCCTTTCTTGCGTCAAAACGCCCCCCTTGCATACATTATACCTGGCGCAGCTATAATGTGGCGCAGGGGTTTACAAAGTGACGCATCTACCTAGATGCGTCACTTTGTAAATATAGTGCAACAAGGCACATTTTTTACGCTGCTGGTGCGTCACAAAAAGTGACACACCGGCGCCGTAAAAGTGACGCACAGCCTCATAAATGAGGCCCCTGGTCATTAAGCTACTTCCAGGCTCCCCATAGGCCCCTTCACTCAAAACTTTTCACTGGCTTCACCGGCTCCTCGTTCAAACTTCATTGTCAAATTTATAAATCTCTGGATAACAAGGACCTGGTCTGCTGCCGGTCTGCTTGTCGGAGAAACTCACTCACTACTGCCCTGGTAGAAATCTCAGATCTAAAGATAAAATACTATTGTGCCCTCGCCATATCCGTACTTCTAGATTCGGCAGAAGGTATTTTTTCTTACCTCGCCCCTTCCCTTAGAATAAGCTCTCTTTTCATATTCGATATTGTATGACTTTAAAAGTTTTTAAAAACACTAGAAGACCTGGTTATTCTAACGGGAATCCATGTCTCGACTTTGCTAAGCGCCGAGATACTCCTTCAGCAGTGAGTCGTAGCGCTACATCTAGCGTCGCAATAAAAAGAAATTGGTGTCTACTGCAAGGGACGCTCTCTGAAGTGTTTAATGGCGTCGTGTAGCACTTTTAAGAACTACGAAATATGTAAATAAAGGCACTACATTTAAAATGTAGTAAAACATAGTTTTATTCGAACCATTTAAAGTGTTTCAGAGTGAGGTAACTTGACATTAAAATGAATAGTTCCCAAAATGAACATCAAACGAGCTAAAAAATGTGCAGAGATGTTTTTATGGCTTTTTGCCAGTACATCTTTTTTTATACTTGAAGCCTGTGGAAGGAAGAGTAAACCACAAGATAAAATACAGTGCATATTTCTATTTATACTTCTCTTCTAGAATGTTTTACACCTTCCCATCGCTTCCCTAAAGCACGGTAGCGCCGCGAAGCAGAGCGGAGGTGAGGTGTAAGAGGCTCGCCGCTCTGTTGTGTGTGACTTCGGGGTCACTTCCAATCATAGAGTTCGGCTTGCTTTTATCATCTCTTCCCTCCAGTGGGAATCAGCGGACATGCCCTCTGGAGAGACGTATTGTTGAGGGCCTATTTCTTTTCTTACTAAGAATAACTGATTCGGGTGAAAAAAGAATGAAAATTCCAAAGGACGCCGCCCTCTCATTGTGCGCCACTCTCTCTCACTGTATGAAGACGGACTGAGGGGCAGATTGCATCCCCCGGGGAGATCCTCGCGTTCTCCATTATAAAACCTCATTAACTCGCGCTGCCGATGTCATTACAAGGGGAATAATGTAAGGCGCCAAATAATGGCACTTCCAGAGAGATAAAATAAAAAAAAATGAGGCTCCTTAGACGTAACATCGCGCCGGAGGAGTCTGGCGGTTCCAAGAGCGTGACGCAGGTCAGCGATGAGCGTCTTCCAAGTTCTGGCCGGAGAAGAGAGGTTCGAGTCTCCGGAGGGCCGATGTCCGGTGCTCGGACCAAACAATAGGCGAGTGAAACGAAGGAGAATGTTCCCTTTGTAATAACTGGTTTAGTAAGACTGTCTTTCTTTAAATTAGGCCTTGTGGGCATTCCGACAATTCAAAATGTTGCATCGAATGTTCCAGAAGCAGTCTAATATTGCTTGACTATGCCTGTGCTCCTGCTGCCCCACTTCATTATTTACTTACATGACAAACAGGTCGTTTCTGAAAGAGTACATCATGGCTGTCTTAAGTGTTGGCCTGTCTTCTGTAGTAACTCTCTCCCACCAATATTGCTTAGCAGGAATGATCTTTTCTCTTTGTGTTCTTCCCTAGCTTTCCTTTTGTGTACTAGCACTCTAGCCATTTGGTGCCTGCCGCCTGTCTCTGATACACATCTGAGGAAGGTGACAGCAGGGCTTTGTGTATTCCCACTAGATAGCCACACACAATGAGAGCTTAGGTGTGACTTGATGGGCCATCCTGGGAGGGAAGAGCTGGGCACAGCCTCACACTTACACCCAAATATGCTGCGGCCTGTCCCCACAACCCCCTGTAGTGAGTCTGGAGCAAGGGCAGACCAGTCTTTGATGTCTCCTCAACTTGAAAGGCCCAACTGGTTATAAGTACTGGACCTCTGACACCACCACTTCAGAACACCTCTGGACCTGTGAAGCATCTGCCAGGAAGAAAGACTGCTGTGCTGCTGAAGGACTGCCACTCTGCTAGGCTGCTGCTTTGCTGGAATCCTGCCTTGCTTCCCTGCTGTTCCATGTCCGGGTGAGAAAGACTGGAATTGCATCACTTGAACCCAGAGCTCCTCCAGGAGCTTGCTAGGTTGCCTCCTGATCTGAAGTCTCAGGGACTTCCAGCTCTTCTGCTGCTGCACCTGGACTCTGTAATCTTTAAGGATGCCCTGCCAAGTGGTCCCAGCCCTTGGAAGTAAGGCCTTAGGTGTTTGCTCCAATGGAATCCACAAATCCTCTCTCAAACTGGCGCATTAGTGCCATTGCATGAATCGGAACTGGCGTATCGCCCTGTTGCTTGACCTGAACCAGCATATCGCCTCAGCTGCGTGAATCAACCGGATGCATCGGCTTCAGAACCAGCACTGCGTGACACTCTACTAGACATCTTTGTATCTTCATCAAGAACAGCCTCGATGATGATAAGAGCTCCGCATTGCAGCCCCTGAGCTCTTCAGCGCCAATGCCTCACTGCTGGTGAAAGGACCAGAACCAGTGCGTCACCACCTTTGCAAAGATTGTCACAGACGCATCACTTTGGCTGCACCACACATCTTCTTCGACGTGGATACAGCCAGAACAAGGTACTTTTTGTTTAGCAGGCCTAACTGGGTCTCTGTATACAGACCGCACTCCATGGCGATCAGCGTGAACCTATGACTTTGCACCGGTACGGCTCGACCTGATAGCCCAAATTTTTCTGGGTATTATTTTACAGTTTATTCCTTTAAAAATCATATCTCAAATTCTACTTATTGGATTTTTGTCATTTTGGTCTTGTTTTCATAATTTAATCATGTTATATCTTCATAACTTGGTGTGAAATCTGTTTGTGTAATTTTTGTCACTGTTTTACTGTTTGAAGTGTTGCACAAATACTTTGCACATTGCCCCCAAGTTAAGCCTGACTGCTCTTTGCCAAGCTACCAGAGGGTAAGCACAGTTTAATTTAGGGATTGCCTGTTTCTTACCCTGACTAGGATTGTGGTTGCTGCCTTACTTGGGCTAATACCCTAGCCAACTAACAACCCAATTTCTAACAACTAAGATGGCCACTGCACCAAAACACAGGTGCCATTTAGTGACACTCTTACTCCTAGTTTTTAGAAGTTTCTGATCCTGCCACCTTATATGGATCACTTTTGCTCCATCTATCCCCTTCTTTCCAGTAAAGCTGCTGTAGAACTACTGATGGACTTTTTATTAACTTTTTATTGGCCGGAGCAGGTTGCCTTGATACTCCTCGAAGCAATGGGGGCCTGTGTCTGCTCTCAACCTAGCTGTCTTAGACAGCTAGGTGGAGAGGTTTACCCTGCGCAAGTCAGGCTGGCCATCGCAAGACAGCTCGCCAAAATGATCTGTGCAGTGTTAACAGGTGGAGTGAGCAACATTCCCCTGCTGCCAGTGAGCAGCGGTGGCCCTGCCCCAAACAGGGCTCGGCTGTTGAAAGGGAAAAATAAAATGGTAATAAATGTATATTATTACCATTTTATTTTTCTCCTTTGTGGCACCGCTGGCAGCAGAGGGGATGATGCTCCTCTGCCCTAATTGAGGGGCAGCCGCTGTCGTTGGCTACCTCAACAACTGTTTACTATCTCTGCGATGCTTCCCTTTTCTTCTGCAGGATCTGAAATCTGTTCCACTCATTAAGTTTTAAATATCACAGCTGCCCCTGCACGTTTATGTAGAAAGGGTCTGAGCCCCAGCCTGACAGGAGGCCCAGTATCAAACCACAAACTGTGCTGCTCACATTCCACTCCAATATTACAATGAATACAATTAAATGCTTGCTTTATGGGTCCCTTGGTCTAATATAGAGAGGGAGCAGTACTGCTGCCTTCTCTTAAGCTACTTGCTCTTCATGACAGACAAGGCTGGCTGGAAGATGGACAGGGAAAGAGTTTTGATTCCAGGTTTCCTGTGAGCTTAAGGCAAGTGCTTGTGTTCATCCCCAATTTCATGATTGACCATCTGATAGTTTTTATTTCCAAGGAATGTCAGCTTGTAAATGTGTTGCTTTTCATCCCATTTGATTTCCTGATTCCTTACTTTTTAGGTCAAAGCATGCGTTGTCTGGTTTGCTAATGACTTCTTGTAAGCAGTCTGAAAACTTTCCTGGTAATACATTCTGCCCATTGGTGACCATTGGCTTTGTCAATTCAAATCAAATCAAATCTTTATTGTTTTTAGCCATGACAGGCCATAACATATGACAATGCAGTACAAAACACAATGGTTATAATTAAAATTCACAATCAAATCTTAGATTGCATACGACAAAAAATACAAGAAGTCCATTAGGTTTAGTCGTTTTTTATAACTGACCATATACCCAAACTACAGGTTCCTAGATTTTTGTACTGGGAGTCTTCAACTAAGCAGCTATTCATTTTAGGATTGTGAAGTGCAAGTGTGTAGTACACACCTAGTTTACTCCTCAATCCATCTTCCTGTTTTTTAGCTAGGCTGGAGCCAAGGGCAACTTCCTCCATTAAAATAACTCAAGGATGGCTGATTAGTATATTATTACGAGGGCCATCTTGGAGAGGATGTATTTAGTTCAACACGGTTATATGCCTGAATACAGTTTAGGGACTTAAAGTCATAAAGTGCAAATGCGTTGGCCTTACCCTCAAGAGTTAGTTAGGCCCCTAGGATATACCCCTCAAACGGTCCACCTCCCATAACACTTAGGGACAACAGTAAGGAGTGTTTTCAAGAAAGGACAACTTTGAATGTTCCAAACAGTGGCGGCTGGTAGGGAACAGTGGCGGGAAGCAGGGGCGGTGGGGGTGATGAGACATATTTTAAAAAGCAAGAATAAAACAAACTTACCAGTCGGTCTCATCCCAAATGCCGCCTCTCCTCCTTGCAGGAAACCTCTTGGCTCCCAGGCCCCCTAAGCTGATGAAGGGGCTGCAATGCAGTGTTGTGATTGGTTCTTCTAGGTTCCCCAAAGCCAATCGCAACGCTGCATTGCAGCATTGTTATTGGTCTGAGCGCCCGTGGTTCGGTGCTCAGACTGGGACTGGGACAGGGAATGTTCCCCACCAGGCTGTGTAAAGCAGCCTGGTGGAGAACATGCAAGGTGCACATGACTGTTTGGCCAGCCCAAGACGGGTGGTCAAGCATTCATACGCACTTTGAGAGTGCTCACCACTCATCCCCTGTCCAATGCTCTGGCCAGCCTCGCCCCTAGAAGGAAAAATAAAATGAAAACGCTTTGTTATTATCACTTTATTTTTGCTCTTAACTGCTCATAAAGCATTAGGGCGATGCTCCTCCGCCTTAGCAGCGGAGCCTAGAGTGCAAATATATTTTTGTTTCCCTCGATAGTGACTTTTCAGGCAGCTAACACCAAGTCACTAGGTTTAGCAAGTAAAAGGGCTTACTTTGTTAGAGTAATTCAAAAGGGACCACATAGGTTCATTTTGTAACATCGCTCTGGGGTAAAAGGTGCAAGTGTACAAAGTCGTACCCTGAGTGTTAACCCAGGGGAAATCAAAACGTTAATGCACTGAGTATCACTAAAAGAGTTGGCTTTCTCCAGTAAGGCTCAGGTACGTTTATACCTCCCTTGATGATGACCCCTCGAGTAATCAACACAGTTGCTCTAAGTAGAGGGAACTTTTCCCCGATAAGGATGGCATCTTCATTGGAGTTTCTCTATAGATACCTCTAAGAGGATATAGTGCAGATTGACCAGTCTGCTAGGGAGATAGCATTCTCCATTAAGGTGCAAGTGCTTTGGCAATTCCCTGAGTACTTCACCTTCGTTTGACTGTTGCAGTTGCCTTGTGGTAACAACAAGAAGACATTCTCTTTTAAAGGTGTCACAAAAAAGACTCCAGAGTTTACTGATACAACACGGGTCTAAAGGAGAGTTAAAAAGTATACAATATGGGTCTAGGAGGATACTGGATAGATTCAAAACAAACACTCAGTTATAAGATTGTATGAACCTCTCAGACATGAAATGTAGGGGTCCTGCTCCTGCCCTTGGTAATAGTTCCCATGCACACATGACATTATTACACAGAGTGGAAACGATAAAGCTTTTTACAGTGTTTTATCTCAATAGACCATAGAAGTGGGTGTATCAGTATTACTCATAAAAAGAAGTTTGTTAAGTTCCTCACAAGACCTTGTTTTGAGCTGTATAGAAGCATTAGACAGTGCTGATTCTGGACCAGTAGATGTCTCAGGAATCTTTCAAGTGGCAAGGGGGTTAGTGCCATTGGCTTTTAGAGGCACACAGCCTTTCCGTGGCTCATTCTCTCTCTTGACTCCTAGGCTGCATAGATCTAAGACGAAACAGCCAAGACTATATTATTATCATCTGATCTCATACAGAGATCTTCTGCTTCATTGCACTTCCTGGTGTTATGCTTGAGAAAAAGTGAACAGAAATAATACTTCTGGATACGTAGTGAATTTCAAAGCCGCAGTGTTGTTTAAATGACAAATAGCGTTTTAGCAAAGGACCTGCCACACTTATCTTCCCTTGATTTCGATTTTCCCAGCATGCTTTCATAACCAAATCGAGGCTAGCCTTTGTGATAGTTTCCGGGTAGAGTCAAAGGTCTTCTAAGCCTCTATTGCGGAGGACGTTTCATATATGGGAAATCCATGGTATTGAAAGTTATTTTTGATTCACCAAGGCTTTTTGGTTTGTAACTCACATTTTCTTGCTTTCTATTCCCTGGCTTTATTTGCTTTAGACTGTCCAGCCTGAGTTGGTCTTTCCAGTGGAACATTGCTGTATCCTTCTGACTGCTCGTTTTCTGCAAACAGGCCTCTATGAGAGCTTGGAGTTGAATTTAACATTTCTCACTTCAAAGTGAGAGAATTTATGTGACAATCTTGCTCTGAAACGAAAGGCATTTTACTAGGACACAACAAAAAAGAACTGGACTGATATTTCGAAATATGTCAGAATTAAGAAAGTACATACTAAGTTTATTGTTTTTGTAATTCTGAAATGCGATGGAAACAAATATTTGACTCAGAACAAAGCACATCAATATGGTAGGTGATATCATTTCCACTTATTATCATTTGTGTGAAGTAAAAGTGTACGTCTGTGCAAATGTAATGGTCACTTCAATTAAAAATGTGTTATCTGTAGTGGCAGTGTGCTACCCCGCCATACATGCACCACACTATCTATGCCAATCCACTCTACACCACTCCACTCTCCAACACTCTATGCCCCCCAACTCCACACCACGTCACTCCATTGTAGGTCACTGTACTCTAAGACATTATACTCCATTCTTTGACACTCCATTTAAAGACACTCTGGGACATGCCACTCCCCTCCGCTCCACTCTACCCCAGTCTCCCCCACTCCACTCCAATCTACCCCACTCCACTCCTATCTACCCCAATCCACTCCACTCTAACCTACCCCAATCTACCTCATTCCACTTCACTATAATCTACCCCACACCACTCCAATCTACCCCATTTCACTCCAGTCTACCTCAATCTATCCCACTCCACTCTAATGTACCCCACCCCACTCTGCCCCAATCTACCCCACTCCAATATACTCATCACCTCTCCAATCTACCTCATTTCACTCAATCTAACCCACTCCATTCCAATCTATCCCACTCCACTCTACCTTAATCTATCCCACTCAACTCCAATTTACATCAATTCACCCCAATCTATCCCACTCCAGTTCACTCAGCCTACCCCACTCCAATGTACACTATTCCATTCCAATCTACTGCAATCCACCCACACCAATCTACCCAACTCCACTCCAATCAAATCTACCACACCAGACTCCTGTCTATCCCACTGCACTCCAGTCTACCCCAATGTGTTCCAATCTACCCCAGTCCACTCCACTACACTCTAATCTACCCCAATCTATCTCACGCCACTTAACTCCAATCTACTCCAATCTACCAACCTCCACTCCATTCTACCGCACTCCAATCAGTCTAACCCACTCCACTCTAACCCAATGTACCCCACTCCACTCTACTACACTCCACTTAACTGCAATCTACCCTAGTCCACTCAATCTACCTCACTCCACTCAAATCTATTCCACTCTACTCTATCCCAATCTACCCCACTCAATTTCAAGCTACATTGCACCACTCCAGTCTGCCCCACTCTACCCTCTCCACTCCAATCCACTTGATTAACTACAATTTGCCCCACTAAAATCTACTTCACTCCAATCTACCCCACTTCACTCCAATCTACCCCACTACATCCCACTCCAACCTACCCCACTTCACCCATTCTTTCCCAATCTAACCCACTCCACTCGAATCTACCTGAATCCACTTCAATCTACCTCACTCAACTCCACACAACCCCAATCTAATCCACTCTAATCTTCCACAATCTCTTCCATTTCACTCAACTGCAATCGACCCCAATCTAACCTACTCCAATCTACCATAATCTACCCCACTCCAATCTACAAAAATCTTCCCCATTCTAATCTATTGCAATCTATCCCACTCCACTCCAATTTTCACTCCGATGAATCCCACACCACTACACTCTAATCTACCCCATTGCAATCCCACTCCTCTATAGCGCAGTCTACTTCACTCTACCCCAATCTACCCTGCTCCAATCCCCCAATCTACCCCACTCCACTACAATCCACCCCAATCTACCCCACTCCACTCAAATCCACTCCACTCCACTAACCCTTTCTAAGCAACTCCAGCCCAATCTACCCGTCTTCAATCTGCACCACCCTAATCTACCCCATCCCACCCCACTCCTACCTACACCACTCCAATCTGCCCCACTGCAATGTACCCTACACCAATCTTCCCCAGTATACCCGCCTCCACTCTAATTGCTACTCCACTCTGCTCCAACCCACCCCAGTCTACCCCAATCCACCACAGTCTGCTCCAATCTCACATAGGCAAGACCTATTGGCTTTGCCAATGCTTGGTGGTGAACGCATGTCTCTCTCTCTCTTGCACTTACATTATTCATTCTTTTTGTGTGTTTTTCTTTATTGCAGCTTTATGAATTTCATTTTTCACAGTGAGCCCACCTTTGGGCTCCTCTTCTACAATGGCAAAGCAAACAATTTTCCCTTTCACTGAAAATGGATGCCCAACATATTGGCTTTGCTAATGCTTATTTAAACTTCCTTTTAGCTTTATTTCTCTATTGCCATTCTTGTGTATGCCCTTAGACAGATATCTGGACAAATTACCGTACTGTTTTTACTGCCATTTCTTTTTAGTGTTCCATTTCCCATCTTGATCCGTCTCCCAGCATGTATGCCACATCACATGCCACTTTCCATGATGTCTTTAATATACAATCGTAAAACCAACAGTTCTGGCTTATAATTAAAAGTGCCTCTTTATTGATGGGTGAGTTAGTGTGTGTGGTATTGTGGATGAATGCAAGAATGTGCCAATGGGAGGATCAATGGATTCTTCACAGTTAGGTTATTTCCTCTGTGTAAGAGTGAGTATACTCATGAACAAGCAGAGTACAATTTACTTATGCTTCTGTGTTGTCTGTACAGTCTCTTGTGAATATTGGATATACATGTGAATATGTACTTGTTCTTGTGCTTCTTTTTAACAGGATTAAGACATAATGCATATCTCCTTGTGAACATTGGGGCTCCAAGTTCCTGGCAGATATAAGTATTCCTATATAATTTAAAAACAATTTTTGTTAATATTTTCTCACCTTCATGTTTATCATGTTGCAGTAGCTTACTACCTAGGTCCTGACGAAAGCCGGATAGATTTCCAATTTGGCTAAAACATGTTGACCGTCCTGCACAGCGCCACAGTGTAGATATATATTCACTCTACCAGGCGTGATTTTAACTGAAACTCAGACAATCTTTATTAAATACTTTTTTTGTCTGAGTCGTTAATTTTAGTTTTTCACGACAGCACTGCACCACACACCCTGAGCACTACCCTTTGAGCAACAGTCTGGCTAGAGTTTCTATTCCACATCCACATCCGCACCATCATTTGATGGCTTGGGCGGTTGGCTGGATGGATTAACAAATACCCCATATGATGAGACTTCGCCAGAAGGGTGGTCTGATGGGAATATCTCAGCCAACTGTAACTCTTTCACTATTTACGTGAGTCCTGTTTTCTCAGTCACTAGAACAGCAACACATAGAAGACCGGTCATTTCTATATTTTGTATGATATCTGGTCGCGCCAGACTGGACAAAGTCACAAGTTCAGGTCAGTGGTGGTGTCCGAGTTCCAGTATTTATACCCAGTGGTGCCTCTGAAATGGGGGAAACTTCAAAGGCAGGCCTTGGAAGTGCACAGAGATCCTCCTTTCCTGCCCTGGCTCCAGACTCACTACGGGGGTGGCATGCATCCCTTCGTTTGGGGACAGGACACAGCTTATTCTGGTATAAGTGAGGCTGGGTCCAGCTCTCCCCTCCCATCCTGCCAGCATGGCCCCTCAAGTCACATCTAAGCTCCCATTATGGATGGCTGTCTAGGGGAGTACACAAAGTCCAGCTGTCACACACCCCAGACATGGGATCAGAGACAGGCAGAAGGCACCATATGGCTAAAGTAAGCACATGTCAGCTTTCTAAAAGTAAGAACAAAGAAGGCTCAGGTCCCAAAACCTCCTGGACTGGACCACTGTAAATACAAGAGAAAAGAGTGAGTCCAGAAGGAATAGTTTGCACACTTTAAGGATAATACCCTAGACCATCAATTCTAGGGTTCTTATTGCTTTATTTAGCTTAATTTAAATTATTTAGAATTGCAAAGCAAATAAATATTGTTTCATGTCTTAGAAAAGAAACCTTCCTTTTACAGTACACCACATTTACAAAAACACATTAATACTCAATGTAATGTTCCACTTAAGAACCAAAAAATTCAAAGATAAAAATGATAAGTGAAACAAACTTAGACAATACAATACAAGATAAATAACAATCAATATCAACATATATATATACATTTATATATCCAATAACAACGGCGTTCCAAACGTGCACTCAGGCAGCACACAAAACAGGGCAACATCCAGGTTATCAAGTATACTACTTGGCAAGAGACAGAACACAAACCATGAAATGACATTACATACAAGTGAGACAGTAACAACAACAACAGAGGAACAACCAAGAATGATAATCAGGTACACAAAGGAGAGTTTCAAAATACGAAAAATCATGACGAAATACTGGCATATTCTAAAAAAAGATATTGATATTGGAAATGAGATAGGAGACAAACCATCAATCACATACAAAAGAGCTCCTAATCTGTCAGATCATCTGGTGCACAGCCATTTTGAATTGCGCAAAGAAAAAACATGGCTAGGAACGAAACAAACAGGATTCACCAAATGCCTAGTATGTAAGGCCTGCATAATTGGAAAAAACCTAAAAAGCTTGCTGGAACCCTCTGGAAAAAAATTCGAAATAAAACAACAAATAACGTTTGAAACTCCTTTTGTTGTATACTTACTCCAATGTCAGTGTGGTAAGAGATATATTGGGAGCACGCCATGCCCTTTAAAAAAACGCATCCTAGAGCACACAAGGGCAATACAGAAAAAGGACCCCTCGTATGCCATGGCAAAACACATGTCAACCCATCCTGGATATACGTGGACAAACATGACATACTCAGGTCTGGCTATTATATCCCCCAATGAACGTGGAGGGGATAGAAAACTGCAATTGAGAAGACTCGAGTCAAAATTAATCATGAAATTTAAAACTATACAACCGATGGGACTTAATACAGATGCGGAACTTCGAGTGCATCTTTAATAGAATGGACTGATGTTTGTAGAAATCGATGTATAAAACTGCCTTGTCAATGATTATGAATTGAAATTCACACAGCAACACACTTCCAGCTACCAGTGGTAATTACTAGCGGTGGAAAGGGCACTCAGCCGAGGAAACATGGAACAACACTCACTTTTACTAGATTGCAGTCGTTTCTTTATAAAGAGTGAAGTCATTCACTGTATAACACTGCAGACACAATTGAGCACATAGGGTGTACTCCTCACCGCTATACCACACCTAGCTGGGAATAATGACTCTCACTGACACACAATATGGGAACACCGACACCACATGCAGGGCAATAAAGGGCACTTAGTACGATAAATGATGACATAAATAAAAGCATGACGCACTAATGTCAACACAACCTACACGTAAAGATACACAATTTAGTACCTGGTTATAAATTGTATTCTAGTTGAATGATGTTAATTTAACTACAATGCCCATAATGCATTGCGTGTAAAATGTGTAAATAATGCAAAAGTGAAAAGGGACTCACTGTTTGAATATTTACCGTGAACAAGAACGAAACGTTGGAAACGCGTAGGTCATCGCAGCTGTGAAATAAAATGCTGTTGAAAAGCCCCCCCGAGTGGAGTGCCATCATTCTCGAACTTGTGTAAATATTTTAACGGGATACTGCCTTGATCCCGCTGATGGTACCAGCTTCTGTGTGCTCCCCCTGCGACGAGGCAAGTTGCGAAGTTATATATATATATATATATATATATATATATATACTAGCAGCCCGCCCCAGCGTTGCCTGGGGCAGAAAGGGGCTGGGGGCAGCATTTTAATCCTCTGTGCACTCCCCCCCCGCGACATTGCCCAGTCCGCTGCGTCACTGGAGAATGCGCAGTGTCCACTCTGCCCCTATTTCCCTGTCAGGCTCTCACTGGACAAAGGCAGCTTTTAGTCATCAGTGAGGTCAAGTGCGCAGCGACCCTCCTGCACTCTTAGTTGGTAATGGCGCCTCGAACGGTGAGAGGCCCGTCAGTGGCGCTACAGCCTCAGGCGGCACCTGCGCGTCGAAGGTGAAAGCCGTGCCCTGTGAGGTACTTGGCACTAAACAGAGAGGCGAATCCTTCAGACGCCGTTCCGAAGCTGCACGTCCCGGCTTCAGTCTGTCGTGCTGGGCGAGCCCAGCGTTTGGCATATTTACACACGCCAGCCTTGATGGAGGAATTCCTCTCACGCCCTCTCACCAGCGCGTGTAATCCCATGCACTTCAGCGCGCCGGCGGAGGCCCTTGTCACAAAGCTTTAGGTAATCCCTCCAGATGCACTGCGCAGTCGAGTGTGAGTGTGCCTCGCGCCTTGAGCCTCCCGCACCGGCTTTGTAAACCCCCCCCCGACTTGACTTACCTCATACGCTGCTCCTCCCCGCGCTGCCACTGCTCCTCCGCTTCTCACCGCTCCGCAGATCCTGCCGGCGCTCATGTTCTCCCCTCTTCCTGTTGCTGGTGAACTCCGCTCCTCCCCTCACGCAGATGCTCCTCCCGGCGCTCATGCTACTCCCCTCACGCATACGTCCCGGCCAGTGCTACTTGCAAGGGACTACTTTTTTTTTATTTGTAAATATTTTAAACAACGTTTTATTTTTATTTTTATTTTTATTTTTATGTAGCCTATGTCCTTCTGCTTGCCCTGAGGTTTTCTAAGATGTCTTGGGTGTTCAGATTGGTGGTGTAGTTTTCGAGTTTACCTGGCTCAAAGGTGCAAGTTCTCTCTTTATAATAGTAGTATAGATATAGATATGGTGTTGCTAGGAATCAACAAAGGATTTCCTGGTGAGCATAAATGCATCAACTACAGAGGATTTCTATGTCACAAGATTGGAGATATCCACAGTAGTAAATGCATATCAAGGGGTGAGAAGTAGCGAGTTTTGCCTTAGAAGTTTTGAAACACTCACAACAAACTATTTGTGGGCATTAAAAAACTCCTCTGCGACCGCTTTCCATCTTGGAAAGGGTCAGATTTGCACTCCCCTTCCGGAATGGGAAAAGGAATGGATCACACCCATATTTAGTTGAAGTACACAGGAAGCCATTTCTTCTTAGGGAAAATGTGAATTTTGCACAGGAGGCTTCACCTCCTGATGCGGAGTTGTACACTATGTAGCGTGGGGACAGGAGTATTTGGCACATAGCACATGGCATTCCCAGCAGTACACCAAAAAACGTGTGTCAGAGGCAGATTTCCAGGTGTACTTCTGAGAATGTTTGTAAATAGGAAACAAATGTAAAAGTACATAAATCTCCACCCATAATCTTATGTTGTCATTCCAGTTTGTGTATATTCAATTATTTTTTAAGCCCTACCGAAATATAGTTTTCCAAGCACTTCTGAGAAGATTATAACACAATGAACATTCAAATCTCGGCATATTCAGCTGGATTGGACAATTTGTTTATACAGTATATTAGGCGGCCATTTATAGTTTGTCACTTTTTGGAAATAAAGAATTCTGCAGCTGGAGCCTATTGGCCGAAGTTCCAAGTGTGTGTAAAAAGTTTGGCACATGCACTTGTTAAGAGAATCAGCCAGAGGCCAACTTGCAGCGTAGCCTCCGCAAAAATCTCAAGGCAGAAGGTATGGGTCCCATTATTTTCATCAACTCGCATCCTTTCACCCCCTTTCTTGAGACAGCTATAGAACAATGTGTAATTCATCTTCAGTGGCAGCTACTCAAGTTGTCAACAAACAATCAGTTAAGGACAATAATTGGAAAGAAGCGAACGTCCGTTTTAGGAAAGCAAACACATCTGTTAAGTTTTTTTTTTTGTTCAAATCTGTTTTTATTGTGAACACAGCGATAAGCCTACAACCCCTTTCTGGAGCCGGCCGCGCATAGAAAAGCCAGTGGGTAGAACTGGACAGGGGAGGTGGAGTCATTAACACAGCGCCCTGCCTACAACCCCCGGAGGGGGGGCCGGCTGCGTGGCTTAGGGGAGAGTAGAGCAGGAGGTGGCCATAAGCTGGCAATGCGTCGTTGTGTGAGGTAGGCGCGTATGTGGGGAAAAGCAATGGTGTCACATTTTCAAAAGGCCCAACAGGGACCAAACTACCCCAAAGAGGGGTGGAAGCCAGAGTGGCAAGCAGGAAGGAAGAAAAGTCGGGAAAGGAGCGAGCAGTGTCAAGGTGAAGAGGAGTCAGAGGGGTGTACCCGTGGCCACAAACAGGAAATGTGAAACACAGAGCGGCACTGGAGGAAGCGGTTAAAAGCCTAGTCTACTTGGGTCAGCAGGAATGAGGGCATCCTCGAACAATTGCAGAGCGCGAAGCCTGGGAGGCATGTGGCGGGCATAGCTGATGGAGCACAGGTGACGTACTAGGGGTTCCCACACTGCCTTGAAGCGCACCCCCCTGGACTGTATCCGTGCCGTGAGTAGTTCCATAGTCAGGACCTGCCAGAGGCGCACGAACCAGGATGCTATCGGCGGCGCCTCTGCTCGCTTCCAGTATAGGGCAATGAGCTGTTTGGCGGCACCTAACATGTGAAGGGTGAGGATCCAGTCGCTGCGCGTGAGGGCTCTAAGTGTGGGGGGTCGAACGCCCAGTAGGAGTGTGCAAACCTCTTCAGGGAGGGGGAAACCCAACACCTTCTTAATGTGACTGAGGACCTCCTTCCAAAAGACAGCTAGGGTAGGGCAGGACCACCAGATGTGTACGAAGTCACCAGTCGCAGTGCCACACCTCCAGCACAGCGGCGAGGAAGTGGGGAACATTTTGCTGAGTCGCAGGGGGGTGTAGTACCATTGCGTCAGCATCTTGTACGCGTTTTCCCTTTGCGGGATGCTGCGGTAGGTTTTGGGGATGTCGTTCCAGAGCCGAGTCCATTGAGAGGGTGTGATGTCAGTGCCTGTCGCCGATTGCCACTGCTTCTGATAGGGGTGCACAGGTGGGGCGGTGGGGTGTTGCAAGATGTTGTAGATCTGGGAGAGGAGCCGTTTCAGACCCCCGAGGGATCGTGCCAACTTCTCAAATGGGGTATATGCCCTAGTAGCAGCCTGGTACATGTCGTCTCCCGAGGTCCAGTGGCGCAGCTGCGCATACTGTAAGTGGGCGGTGAGAGGGAGCCTGAATTCCTCCTTGCAATCCAGCCATGATTTAGGCGACCCGCCAAGAAAAAGGTCTCCTGCAACTCTGCAGTCGCCTTGCGTCCAGTTCTCAAAAGCTCGGATCCGGGCAGCTGGGGGGAAGTGCGGGTTACCTGCAATGGGAGTGTGTGGAGAGGGAAATGTGGTGAGACCCTTGGCCACTGCCACCCTGTCCCACACTTCAAGAACCGTCCTCGTGGGGACTGCAAGATATGCACTTCTGGAACGTGCCACCCGCGGTAACCAAGGCAGGTCCCATATGGTGCGCCCCGTGACCGATCGGTCCATGTGGAGCCAGTGCTTGTCGCTTTCGCGTGCACCCCATTCGATCACGAACCGGAGGTGTGCCGCCCAATAGTAGTGGAGGAGATTCGGGCAGGCAAGGCCGCCCCTGTCTCTCGGTTCCATAAGGACTTTCTGCGAGAACCGGGGTCTTTTGCCCCCCCATATGAAGGCCGTGAGGTCGCGCTGGAGGTTTCTGATGCAGTGAATCGGGATCGGGGTGGGGAGGCACTGGAAAACATACAGAATGCGGGGGAGGATGGACATCTTGACCGCGTTGAGCCGCCCCAGCCAGGAAATCATCAAGGGTTTCCACTTTCGCAGATCAGCCAGAACTTCCTTGCGGCAAGAGGCCCAATTCCTCGAGGACCACGAGTCAAGATGGGGCGTGAGGTCCAGGCCCAGGTATTGAATATGGCTGTCCGCCCAGCGATAGGGCGTGACCCCCTGCAGGGAAGAGATCTCCTCGTCGGGGACGGTGAGGTTGAGCGCCCAAGACTTGGTGTGGTTGATTTTGAGGCCGGACGCCTGCTCAAACAGGGAAAGGGCTTCGTGCACCGCTGGGAAGGAGACCCGAGGGTTTGTAAGAGTAAGAATCAGGTCGTCAGCGAATAGCGCTACCTTATTAGTGCACCCTCCGTGGGAGATACCATGAATATCAGGGGTACGCCTAATCAGTTCCGCCAGCGGCTCAACCGCAAGGGCGAACAGGAGCGGCGACAGCGGGCATCCCTGCCTCGTGCCCCTGTGGACCGAAAGCGGCGATGTCAATTGGCCATTGACCCGAATTCGGGCTTGCGGTCCTAGGTAGGGGGCCATGCACCTGGATATCATGATAGGGCCAAGACCTAGTTTCTTGAGGACCGCCCGCAGGAAGGTCCAGTCGATCCGGTCGAAGGCTTTTTCTGCGTCCAGCGAGAGGAGGCAAGCCGGTATTTTCCAATGGTGCGCCTTTCCCACCAAGTGCGCCAGCCTGCGGACATTGTCGGCTCCCTGGCGGTCCCGAATAAATCCCACCTGGTCCGGGTTCACCAGGCCCGGCATGTGTGGGTCAAGACGTTTGGCCAGAACCTTGGTGTAAATCTTGAGATCAGTGTTAAGGAGGGCGATGGGGCGGTAGGAGGCACATTGGTCCGGGTCCTTCCCAGGCTTGGGAATCAGGGCTATTTCCGCCAGGCCCATGTCGGGGGAGGGGCCGACGGTGTCAGAAAAGGAGCTGTATAGTCGCAACAGATGCGGGCGGAGCTGGGTCAAGAACAGGCGATAGAAGGCCAATGGCAGGCCATCCGGCCCCGGGGTTTTCCCCACGGGGAGATCCTTAACAGCCTCCGTTATTTCCTCCTCCTGGAAGGGGCTCTCCAGCGAGGCCGCACATGCCGGGGACAGGGTAGACCCCCCGTAGTCCGCGAGGACGGCCTCCCGGGCCTCCGCAGAGGTGGGCTCCTCGGTATATAGGGAGGAGTAGTAAGCAACAAAGGCGGCCTGCTTGGCCTTCTCAGTGGTGGCGCAAGTGCCGTCCTGCTGCTTGATATTGGCGATGTGGGCCCTAGCGGTACGTGCCCGTAGCCTGCCGGCCAGTAGTCGGCCAACCTTGTCCCCTCCCTCGTAATACCGTTGCTTGAGCGCTAGCAGGGAGTGCTCCGCCTTGTTGGTGCGCAGGGTGCGGAGTTGCCCCCGAAGATTAGCGAGAGTTCTCTTTGACGCCCGCGAGGGAGAGGCCCGGTCCCGGGCCTCCGCAAGTTTGATCTCGCTAGCCAAGTCGGTTTCCAACTTGGACGCTTCTTTCCTCCGTGCCGCCGCCAGGGAGGTGATGTGGCCCCGAATGGTGGCCTTGAAGGCGTCCCAGACCGTGTGAAACGGCAGATCAGGGGTGTCGTTAACGGCGAAATACGAGTCTATGGCGTCACGGATGCTGGCGACGTCGTCCGGGTCCCGAAGGATCCTCGGGGGGAGCGTCCACCGGCGTTCACGAGTGGCGTGGGCCAGGGGGTCCTGTAGCAGGAGCTCCACGTGAGCATGGTCCGACAGGGAGATGTCGGAGATAGCAGCAGCTAAAGAGTCTCGGGCCACCTCAAGGGAGGTGAAAAGATAGTCGATTCGGGAGTACGTCCTATGGGAATGCGAGTAGAAGGAGTAGTCCCGGGCCCCCGGGTTGTGGTAGCGCCACACATCCACAAGCCCCAGGTCCCGAAGCTGTGTTCTAAGAGTAGAAGACATTGCCCCCGCTCCATTAAAGGGGGCTCCCGCCCGATCTAGCTCGGGGTCCCAGACGAGATTGAAGTCGCCGCCCAGGATCACATTATTGTCGCCCGATGGGAACTGTTCCCGCAGAAGTGTCTGGAGGTATTTGTCCTGCGACTGGTTGGGAGCATATACACACCCAAGAGTGAACTGCGCACGGCCCATCTGTACCGTGGCTCGGAGGAAGCGGCCGTCAGCACTTTTGAAAGGCTTCACGGAACCCCGCCTAATGCCAGCCCTGCAGAGGATTGCCACCCCCGCTGTCTTGGTGTCAGAGCATGCCCAGAACTGTGTAGGGTATCTAGGGTGGGCCATGCGTTTGGTGTCTCCCCTGAGAAGGTGCGTCTCCTGGAGGAGGATAATGTCAGGGGCGTGGTGTAGGAGGTAGCGCCATACCTGCTGTCGCTTGTTGGGGGAGTTGAGCCCTTTGACGTTGAGGGAGAGGACCTTCAAGGGTGTAGGGATGGTCGCCGTCATAGCACTAAGGGGGAGTGGAGTCGCGCAGAACCCAGTGTAGTAGGCCCTCCCGCAGACAATACAGCGGCAGCCACTTCTCGCCTCCAGCGTGTCAGCCCCCGCAGAACCCACCCCTCCACCCCACCGCAGGCGCGAGGAAAACGTGAGAGGAAAGGGCAGTATAAGAGCGAAGTAGGAAGAGAAAGGCGAGAAAAGAGAAAAAAGGCGCAAAGAAGAGATTGAACCAGAACAGGCCAACAGGGCCAGCATACAGTGTCCCAGGTACCGAACATCCTCTACCCGAGGGTTTGGATGAAGCCAGGAATGTCACTTCCTACAGGACAAAGGGAGGGAGCGGAGATCCGGGCAAGGAAAGTAGAATCAAATCGTCTCAGAGCCCATCCACCCCGCTGCCTAGGGGTAGTCCGGGGGTGTGTCAGGCTGCGGGGCCACATGGTCCGATCAGGCGCCAGTGGGGCGCTGGGGCTCCGCGGTGAAGTCCGTGACCTGAAGGAGGCAAAGGGTATCATCCTTTCCACGGACAGTGGGAGTAGATCACCATGGAGCAGGAAGACACGCTGAAGTGCCTAGTGGGCGAGCGTGTGCACAGGGTAGCTGGAGTCACAGTGGCAACGTTCAGTGGTCATCCGGAGTCGAGGGGCGATCCCCACCCTCAGATCCAGAAGCAGCGGGCTGGGAGGCTCGCTCCTCGCGGTCGCCCTCGAGGGAGCGGATGTGGGCAATGATGTCCTGCTTGGTCTGCGAGGTAGAGAGCGCGTCCACCGGGGTGGACCGCCGATGTCTGCGCACAGTGGACCATTCAGAGCGTGGAGGGGCCTTCTCCGAGTGGGGAGGACGTGTCGGACTGTGTTCTGTTGACTCCGGCATGTCTAGCAGTTGTGCCGCCTCTCGGTAGGACCTGAGTGTCCTGCGCTTGCCCTCCCACCTGAAGATGAGTGCAAAGGGATGTCCCCACTGGTAAGAGATGTTGAGGGACCGGAGCTTCTCTGTGATCGGGCGGAAGACTCGCCGTCTGTGGAGTGTGGTGGGGGCCAGGTCCTGGAAGATCTGGATCTTGTGGCCTTCGTACCGCAGGTCCGGGTTATCCCTAGCCGCCTTCAAGATGGCCTCCTTCTCGGTAAAGTAGTGGAGCCTGGTGACGATGTCGGGCAGGAGACCCGCTTTTCCTCCCGCTCCGAAGACACGGTGTGCGCGATCTAGGCGCGGTGGGGGGGCGTCCTCTTCGCCCCCCACACCGCCTGCAAGAGTAGGGCCACATAGGCCATGGTATTAGTCCCCTCTTCTCCGAGTGGCACACCCCGTATGCGGAGGTTGTTGCGGCGTCCCCTGTTTTCCAAGTCTTCCTGTTTGATCTGGAGCTGGATATGCTGGTCCTCGAGGGTCGCCACTCTCCGCCAGATTTGCTCTAGGTCCTCAGTGCGGGAGTCGACCGTTCTTTCCAGGCCGTCGACTCGGTCGCCGAGGTCGGTGACTTCCTTGCGCATTTCTTTGACGCAGGTGTGGACCTCCGTCCTGAGGGACCCAATCTCGGTCTTCAGATCAGCCATAAAGGAGGTCATGAAGGCCTGCGTCACCGGTGGAGAGTCGGTTGGCAGTGGGGGCTTCCCCCCTGACGATGATGAGGGTCCTCCGGAGGGCGATGGCGAGCCCGCCTTACCCCACATAGAGGCTACTGACGCCCCTCTGGTCGTCGTGGGTGTGGGGTCCGGTTTATTCCCCTTGCCGCGGGTCATGGTCCACGTGGGCCGCACTCAGAGAGAAGGATAGAAGAAGTCCAGGCCGTGGAGCTAGGGTGGGTAGCGCACCCGAGAAGATAAGGCAGCGCGGAGGCAGGGGAGGCGGTGGATAGGTGAGGACTGTAGGTGGGCCACAGCAGGCCGGGCCTGGGGTCCGCAGGTGGAGGGCCACTCGCAATCCCGTGGCGTGGCGCAGTCCCCCGGTGCCGCCCAGAGCAGGGCCTCCTCCCAGCGTAGCGCAGCGTCCAGCCGGTCCCACCGCAGCAGGCAAGGTGTGTCCAGGGGGTCCCGGCCTCCCAGCAGTGAGGAGCCCAGTGTCAGGGGGTAACAGGCGGCAAAGGCCCTTGGGGTCTCCGGGTGCTCACGGCAGGGTCACCCCGTCCGAGGTCCGCCAGGCGTGGCAGGGCCGGGTTGCGGCGGTGAGGCGGCCAGGGGTCGTTTTCTGCAAGGCTGGGGCCCACCGAGGCTCAGGGATCGCCAGTGCACAGCGGCTCAACAGCGCACCAGGCCGCAGTCCATGTGTCCAGGGCGGCTGGAGGCGCTCAGGTTGGGACTGTCGGCGTGCGGGGGCCAAAAGGGGGGAAGTGGCGGGAAAACCAACCGCCGGGCCCCGCAAGCGCCGGGCCCCTCCGGGAGATAGCAGGTGGGAGGGGGGGGCAGCGCGCTGCAGCTCACCGTCTGGGCCCAGCGACGGGCGATGGAGTCCCAACCAGGGCTCGCGTGCACGGGGGTCGCTGGCAATCCCGCAGATCCGGGCCTGGTTTTCCCGCCGAGGCCGGGGACTCAAGTAGATGCGGCGTCCGGGCCGCCGCTGTGTCACTCGCCGGTGGCAGCCCGACTCCAGCAGCTCCGGCGCGGTTCCGCCGGCGACAGGGTGGGTCCGCTGGTCCCGCACGGCCGAAGGTGAGGCCAGGGGTGCTCCGGCGTCTCCTCCGGGCCGCAGTGCCGGTCCTCTCCCCAGGAGCTCGTCGCGACTCCCCAACAGCGGACCCAGGGCAAGATGGCGGTCAGCGACCGTTGGCGGGGATCCCGAAGGCTGGCGGTGCGGCCGCTGGAACTGTCACAGCCGCGCCTCGTCGTCAAGGAGGGGCACCAGCAGGATCAGCGATGTGTAGGGGCCCCCAGGAGTGATTACCCCCCGAAAACTACGCTGAAGCAGGCTATGTAGAGCAGCGGGGCGACGGAGCTCAAGTGAGACACGTCCGCTCACATCGCCGTCTCAGCCACGCCCCCCTGTTAAGTTTTTTAAGGAGCCGAGATGAAAACACTCTCTGCTTTTTGCATAGAAGAAGGTTTGTCCAAGGTTCGCTTCGCCTTTCTGGTTTTGTTAGAGATATTATATTTTTTGTTGGTGCATTTCCACAACAAAGCATGTTGGCACGAGCAGCAAGTGTAAAACACATACATGTCAGCTACACATATCTCCACTTAGATATTCTGAGGCAGGCAATAAACATTTATTTGGAAAATACAAATAACAAATGAAATATTTCCAACAAAACAAGAGAAAAACTTCAGCAGTGAAGAGTTCTATAGTCGATTTCTTTAAACCAGGCACAAAAACGCGGCACGAGGGTCACCAAAACAACAACTTCACACGCCAGCCTTGATGGAGGAATTTCTCTCACGCCCTCCCACCAGCGCGTGTAATCCCACGCACTTCAGCACGCCGAGGGGGCTCTTGTCACAGAGCTTCAGGTAATCCCTCCAGATGCACTGCGCAGTCGAGTGTGAGTGTGCCTCGCCCCTTGAGCCTCCCGCCCCGGCTTTGTAAACGCACCCCCCCCACCTACCTCATCCACTGCTCCTCTGCTTCTCACCGCTCCGCAGATCCTCCTGTTGCTGGTGAACTCCGCTCCTCCCCTCACGCATACGTCCCGGCCGGCGCTACTTGCAAGGGACTACTTTATTTTTATTTGTAAATATTTTAAACAACGTTTTATTTTTATTTTTATGTAGCCTATGTCCTTCTGCTTGCCTTGAGGTTTTCTAAGATGTCTTGGGTGTTCAGATTGGTGGTGTAGTTTTCGAGTTTACCTGGCTCAAAGGTGCAAGTTCTCTCTTTATAATAGTAGTATAGATATATATATATATATATATATATATATATATATATATTCACTTAAAAAACCATAGGTTTCACACCAGTTATAGTTATCTGGAAATTTTACTCGCATAAAACCATTGAAATTCCCACGTTATAGTTAGTTGGACTCACTATAACTTGCGCGTGCAATGCACTGCTGATGACGTCACATATTACATCACTCATGACATGGTCAGTGACATCACTCATGACATCACTGATGACACCATCCAGTGAATGTGTGTCTTTCTGAAAAACAAATATTAGTGAGTAATGTTTAAATATTTAAATATATGTATTAGTGTTTCACTTTGTGTATAAGTGGCTGCATGGGTTGGTGAGTAACTACATGTGTATGTATATGAGTTATTAGATGTTTTTTTAGTATCAGTATGAGTGTCTGTATTGTTTAGTGTGGGTATTACTTACAACATTGATGCATGAGTGACTGACTCTCTGTTTGTATGTATTTTGAAGACTGCATTTGTGCAGGACTGTATGGTTGAATAGTGTGTATATGTGTATGTTAGTGAGTGAATGACTGTCTCACTAGTGTCTTTATCAGTAACTACATGTGTTTTAATCTAGAATATGTGAATATTGATGCATATAAGTGAGTATATGTGAGAGTAAGAGATTGTAAGAGTTCCTGTTTAAATAAGTTTATGTTTCTATAAGTGATTTTTTAAGAGAATAAATATGTGTACATTTCCATAGAAGTAAGGTGGTAGTGTGTGTACAGCTCTATATACAAATAAATGGATGTTCAATAGTTTAGTTGCATGTGTGAGTATGTGTGTGAGTAACTTATGGATGACTGTCGGTGTGTAACAGGATGTATATGTGTATCACTACATATGATGAGTGAGTATACGTATGAGTGATTATATAGAACTGTTGGTGAATGAGTGGATGTGTATATAGATGGTGGAATTACTGAATTGGTTGTTGTAACTGATATGGGTATGTCCATTTGTTTGAAAATTTAAGTTTCTATTTTTGAATATGTGTTTCAAGAGTTACATTACAGTGAAAGGAGGTCCGTCACTCTGTCACAAGGATGGTGTCATCAGTGATGTCATGAGTGATGTCACTGACCATGTCATGAGTGATGTAATATGTGACGTCATCAGCAGTGCATTGCAAGCGCAAGTTATAGTGAGTCCAACTAACTATAACGTGGGAATTTCAATGGTTTTATGCGAGTAAAATTTCGAGATAAATATAACTGGTGTGAAACCTATGGTTTTTTCAGTGAATTTCATAGGTTTTTTAAATGCTAATTCCTAACTATAACTGGTGTGAAACCTATGGTTTTTTCAGTGAATTTCAATGGTTTTTTAATAGCAAATCTCCTTAGGTATGAAAAGTAATATTTTTTATAACGAATTTTATATTGTATAATTATGTAATATTATTTTTTATATTTTTACTTTTTTATTTTTTTGCCCGGAGCGCTCCCGGGGCGTGTACAGGGGAGCTCCCCGGTCAGCGCAATTTCCCAGCGCGCCACGGGGCGCGTACCGGGGAGCGTCCCGTTAGCGCTATTGCCGCGAACGAAAACAACATTGTGACGTTTCGCGCAGTCGCGTGATGCGTCATATGACGAACTGCGTAAGCGCACCCGTCTCGACGCGCTTACGCCGCGCGCCCCGGGGCGCGTAGCGTAAGCGTGTCAGGTCATGTGATCTGAAAATAACACTTTTCATTGGTGCAGATCAGTTTTGGTTTCCAAATGATGAAAGCCTGGGTCATGTGACTTGAAAATAACACTTTTCATTGGTCCAGAACAGTTTTGTTTTCCAAATGATGAAAGCCCCCACCTTTTTTCCTTATTCTGACTTTGTCTTTTGACTGAGGAAGACCTTTTTGGAGTTCTATCTCTACTCTTTACTAGTTTGAAATGGCTACATTAGCAGCAGCAGCTGGAGGATCTGCCCCACCACCACCACCACCACCATCTAAAAGACCACCAGAAGATTACATTGGTGGTCAAGAGGATGAGGAGGAAAATGATGAAGAGGAGGAACAGAAAAGGGAATTCCTGCCTGAAAATAAACAGCCCTACCAACCAAAAGAGCACTTTATTTGGGAGTTCTACAAAATCCCAAGGGGTTTTAAAACAGTCAACGCTGCAAAGGTGACTTGTTTAATTTGTGGTGCTGAGTTGTCCAGGGGGAACCCTAACAAAAAGTATTCCTTCGGGAATCATACAATGATTCGCCACATGATGCGTTTGCATCCAAACAATTATTCGAATGCAGAGTTAAGGGACCTCTGCAGTAAGCTACCCCCATCAACGTCTATACCCTCAACATCAAAACAACCCACTCCATCGGGTCCGGGGGCAAGAGACACATTGGCTACTATTCAACCTAAGTTTGCCGATTACAAAATCGTGTGCAAATATTGTAACAAGACACTTTGCTATGGTGAGCAAAGTATCGAACTTATCATGGTTGCTGGGGATAACCATAAGTGTCCAAGAAAACCCTAAATGTTCCTGATTTTTTTTTTGCTCCAGTTGAGCCATTTACAATTCCCTGTTTTTTGTTTCTCCCCATAAAAAATACAAAAAAAATATAAAAGTGTTCGAAAGGCCAAAAAAAGTAAAAAAATGTCCCAAAAAACAATAAAAAAATATAAAACAAGAAAAAGAATAAAAAAACAGTTCTTTTTAGAACTTCCTCCAATTTATAAAAAAATGCTACATTTTATGAAAACTCTGTCATTCTTTTTTCCCTATGGTACGCTCCCCGGTACGCTCCCCGGTGCGCGTACCAGGCGCTCCCTCCGCGCAAATCGAAAAAAAAAATCTTTTTTTTTGCCCCGCGGGGCCATTTTATGGCCCCCCACATCAAACCTAGGGGGTCAGGGGGGCTCTACTCTGCCCCCTTATGGTCATTTCCCCCTTTGTTTTTGCCACCTCTTGTGTCTCGATTTTACCGAGACACAAGATGGCGGCCTCTCCGGACTGTTTGGAATGTTTACAGACACCCGAGAGCCAATCAGCTTTCCGTGCGCAAGTCGCGTGGCGCGCCCGGTGCCCTCCCGGTGCGCTCCCCGGTGCGCGTACCGGGGCGTGCTTATAGATATATATATATATTTTTTTGAACCTAAATTACTCAAAATCCACTGTAGCTACCAGTCCCTACAATTTTGCCAAGTTTGGTGAAAATCCATTCAGCCGTTCGGGCTAAAAGTGAGGCCAACCGCCCTATGGAAATTAACATGGGGAAAACACGTTTTGGGACCCCCCTTTTATCTCGGCCCCCGCTTGACGAATCCCCCCCACATTTTCACGGAAGGAGCGGAGCGGAGCGGGCCACGAACTTTGAGAAATTCGCAAAGATTCGTCCATCGGCGCCAAAGTTATTCCCAATAGAATGTTGCGGATTTCCTATGGAAAGTAGATCCTAACTATAACTTCCTACTGGCAACCGCCAGTAGGTAATATATATATATATTTATATACTGGTGGCCGCCAGTAGGTAGTTATAGTTGGGACCTATTATCCATAGGAAATCCGCAACATTCTATTTGGAATAACTTTGTCGCCGGTTGACGAATCTTCCTGAAATTTTCAAAACTGGTGGGGCGCTCCGAGCCGCTTCTATCCTGCAGTCTCGGGGTCATTCGTGAAGCGGGGGCCGAGAAAAAAGGGGGTCCGAAAGCGTGTTTTCCCCATTCAATTTCCCATAGAAACCGTTCACCGCGACTACAGCTCGATGAACGGAATTACACCAAATTTGGCAAAGAGGTAGTCCTTGGTTCAGACTCATGCCCTTTGCCTAAATGGTGTAAATCCATTCAGTAGTTCCTGAGAAAATCACAATTAAAAGTACAAATATGTCTATGGCCGCGCAGGATCAGCGCACCCTGCAGAGCTCGAGCTGTATGCTAATTGGCTGTCAACACTCCAAACCAGGAAGTGTTGGCAGCCATCTTGTGCCTCGGGTGAACCGAGGCACAAGAAACCTAAATAAAAAACATGCAAAATGCGAAAAGGGCGCAGGATAGAAGCACGCTGACCCCCTAGGCCTATTCAGGGGGTCCCACAGGGACTCCCACACAGCCCCCTTCCTAATATATATATATTTTAAACGGGATCGTGCTGGAACAAATGCCTCCTGAATACTGGGGGGCCCGGGGGGCCAACTAGCCCACCAGGAACCTCCAGTATGCGCCAGAGGGCTACGTTGCAGAGAGGTGTTCTGAGGCCACGCCCCTTTTCACACCTCTCTGCAACGCAGCTCCGTGGCGCTTACTTGAGGTGCCTGGTGGGCTAGTTGGCCCCCAGGGGACCTCAGGATTCAAGGGGACTTAATCTCCCAACTTAAAATGCACCACGGGACCGTTTCCACAGTGGTGAAGGTAGGGGGCGGGGCCTGAGGTCATATGTGTGCAAACACGCCCTGTGGCGCTTTTAAATTGGGGAATTAATTCCTCTTCAATCCTAGCCCAACTGGTGCTTCCAGTAAGCCCCACTGTGCTGTGTTGCAGAGAGGTGGCTCAGGCCGTGCCCCTTTTTACACCCCTCTGCAACGCAGCTCTGTAGTGCTTACTGGAGGTACCTAATGGGCTACTTGGACCCCAGGGACCCTCAGGATTCAAGGGGATTTATTCTCCCAAATTAAAATGGAAACAGGGCGCGTTTACACAGTGGTGAAGGGAGGGGATGGTGTAGGAAAGTGGCTCTATATATATTGGACCAAAGTAAAATCAGCCGAACTACGAATTCCGATTTACTTACCTGTTATCAGGAGAGAACCAAGTGCTGCATCTTTTAACCCAGCACTGACTCTGAAAAGTAATTCAAACCTACTTACCAGTAACTTGTACTTCCTTCCATAGGAATCCATTTTCTGGTTTTCACCAGAAAAGTTTCTAAGTGTCGATTTTCACAAACTACAAATATTCCTTAAAAATCGCCTGTATGACTTAAACGCATTCTTTCAACTGTTTAGAGGAGATGCACCAGTGCTTGACCCAGGATCCACCACTGAGTAAGAAAAAGTAACAAATAACACTACTTACCTGCTAAGTGAATTTCCTCCCATAGGATAACATTGGTGATTCTAGGTGAAAAAGTTTCTGTCAACTTTTAAAATACAATAATATTCCTTAAAAATCACTACTGTAACCAAAACTCAACTGTTTACCGGAGATGTCTCAGGACTGAATCTAGGATCGAGTCCTGTGGTTAGAAAAGTAATCCATAAAGTAACTAATTGCATTTAACTAGAAATCCCCATTGAGCTCAATGTTGCATTGTGTTTGAAATTGTGTTGCCCATTGCAACACCTGTAAATACTGTACTTAAAAGTCTATTGCCTATTTGCAAAGCATTTATTCTAAATAATTTCATTCTGCGAAATTATATTTTGTAATGTAATGTATAATGTAATTGTATGTAATGTAATAAATAAAATGAATTTCGTAGCGCAGGCTGAATCGCAAAATTCGATGCAGCCAGCGCTACGAATTTCATTTTGTTAATTAAATTGTTTACGTACCTCCAATTATCCATATTCCGGTGTTTAGCATCCCCCTCCCTACCCCTCCCTCGCCCCGCCTTTCAGCCCTACCGCAACTCCCTCCACAGACCGTGGCTGTTGGCAGCTCAGGTAACTTTTCCTTTTTATTAATAAACTCCCTCCCCCATGCTTCCCCATCCGCCCCCCGCCCTACCATTTTTTGCTTGTGGGGCCACCACTGACTCTGAATGCTCCTAGCAGGGTACAGGCCATCCTTAAATTACCATCCCAGGTTGGTTGATGTAAAAGAGATCCTCATGAATTGAGAGATCCATTCATTACCCATATGATGACCCAAACATATCAACAATTAGATGTTAGTCAAATCCAGACTTCTGGGTTTCATCCTCAGAAGGTTGGTTTGGTGGAATGATACATTCAAAGCAATAACACCCTTTCTGAAAAAATTCATACAGTGGGCTGGGAAACTCCAGTTGGTGTTGTACGCTATCCACTGCCATGTATTGGACTTACGATGGTACTACCCACTTGAGTTCTTACCTTTTGGGCATCAGTCCTATATTCTGATGGACATGGTTTGAAAACACTAGGGCAGCTAGATGGGGGTACATAACTATTTGAGCAGACTTTACTTTTTGAAGAATGTCTAAATTCATTATGGTCCCAGGTAGACAAACATACATCGTAGGCTACTCAATCACAAAATGGACTTAGAAGGGCATAGGAAATCAATATTCGGAAGGGGCTTGTTTCCAAATAGCTTTTTTGGTATGTATCATTGTTTTACAACAGAAGTCCGGTGACAAAACCTTGACATGTTACTGATTCCCAATATAAGGGGGTAAGTTATCCACAAAAGAGAAGTGTCCCCTGTCCCCTTTGAACTATTGCCCCTTTGTGAATGTAGATAAAAAGTCTGTTGGGGTTTAGGGAGTTGTCTAGAAGATGAAAACTTTTAGTGGATTTTTCTTTTTGCATGCATTGAAAATATATATATTGTGCTAGTCGAAATGTGAAATGCCTGTTACCACGTGGGATGCTGATTCAGGTGTCAACATGTCGTAGAATTCACCTGGAAAATGTGGATGTAATCAGTGCACAATCATAATAAACTGGAAACGAAATTAAACATTCATAAGACTAATGAAGAAATAAAGATTGTTCGAAAGAATCACCCTGAAGAATTTTGTTGTTCAAACAAATACATTGGTTGAGGCCAGTGGTCGAAGTGGGGGAAAAAAAGTAGGGGAACTGTGGGTGGAGACTCAGAGGGCGGGGATAACCCAAGGATTGGATCAGTGGGTGGAGTCGGAGGTGTGGCCAGAATGTGCCAAACATCCCAATGTTTAGTATTTGTTTGGCATTTCACCGACCAGTTCCAGCTTATTGTGTTATTGAATTCAACCAATAGATACACTTGATTATTTAAGGTTTAATAGGAGTTATTGGCATTTAAATACATTCAAAAAGTGGAATATATTTCCAATCACACAAGGTCCCAAATATGCTTAAATGTGGAATCACAAGCCATTTGTCTCCAAGCCATTCAGTTTCTCTCATTATCACTTCTCCGCCCTTCTTCCACAAGAGCAGTTTAAACATGAATGGCAAAATATCCTAGTTTGCAAATGTTTTCTATATAATCATGGCTCTGCCCTATTTGTCACATAATACATTATCCACTGCATAATCTTGCCGTTTTAACTAATCATTTTGTAGCTCAAACGGATAAAAAGCTACTAAAAACGTGACTTGAGTTGCTGCAAAGTGGACGACCCTTTGCAAAGGTTGACTGATCACCTTTCTCACTGCTGCATTTGCATGTTATACTGATACTAATGGGGCAGATTCTTTGCAGAGACTTAACATGTGTAAAATGTTTGAATAATAAAGTATAAGAAAATATATTGCATTACGCTGCAGCCTTTTTTTCTGTTGCATAATTTAGTCAACACTGCAGCATCATTTTGTCCCCCATTGCTGCATAATTCCAGTGGCTCCAGAGCCGGTAGCACATGTTAAAAGTGCTTGTGCATGAAGCAGAGAGTGTGAAGTTTGCAAACTTAGTTTGGTGTGTGTGCAAATCCTGCATTGCCGATTCTTGTTGAGTTGCAGCTACTACTGCTGAAACAAGGCCAATGGAGGTACCAATGGGTGTTGCAGACTGGCCTCAATGGCAGGGCTTTAGTGCTGGTGGCGCCCTGTGCAACAATGTTTGTTGGTGCCCCCAAAGGTCACCTATGCCTTGAACACTACACAGAGACAAACATGAATACGTGTGTAAATCACTGTATTGGAAATGTTACGTAAGACAAAGGACTACAAGGTGTAGAAGCCACATGACAACCATATTAGAAGGCAGTATAGTTTAATATATCACTGTTCTATGTTAGTATTTTCACTTACAAACTGCAAGTAACAAAAGGATCTCTCTGACACAAGCAGTAACCTACTAACCTAGTTAACATTATGTGCACTTTGTGACCTGCATGGTACATGTTCTTTGCAGCAGGCACAATAACCCTCTGTGCCACCTTTCCAAGAGTGAACCCTTCCACTAGACACAACTCTGATCTCTCTCTAGGAAGAACATTAATCAACAAAGTTTTCATGACATCTTTATTGTTGCTGAAAGTTCCTGGAGGCCAGGAAGGAGGCAGCAAGTTTTTTTAAAACCATAATATACTTGCAAACACTACGCACCCACCCGAAATAGGTACCCGTGACCACAGTGACAGAGTCACTGTGACTGGATCATTGTTGCTCTCGGGTGTGCTGCTTCGTAGGCCTGCCCGCAAGGCTGGAGGTGAACTTCAGTATGGATTGTGGTGGTCAGGCCTTCAAGGTTAACCCACAATTGCCACTGCAAAGGTCCACCTGCTGGTGCTGACACCTGGGCTTCTAAGGTCTAGTGGGGCTTTCTAAGTTCTAGCATGGGAATGTGCTCCCTCAGGAGAGTGGTATGGGGGACTGGTCATGAAGGCTGAACCCGGCTACCCAGTTCCAAATTCGACAGCTCTGGCCATTGTGCCACATCCTCTCCTCCACTGAACACCATACTGCCCCACTGAGAAAAACTCACACTGCCTTCAGCTACCACGCAATTGTGCCCCGCTATAAACACCAGGATGCAACTTAATTCAAATTATGCATTTGATAAGATTAATATGCTGCCTGAAAAAAAATGTAAAAGCAAACACTCATAGGGAGTGCAAGATTAAGTAAAGCATGTGAAATGTAAGGAGAAACAACAGGGTTACCTTAACGATCTCTCACTCACTATTTTGAAATCAGCGAGTGGGGCTTTCTAAGGTCTAGCATGGGAATATGCTCCTGCAGGAAAGTGGTCTGGTGGACTGGTCATGAAGGCTGAACCCGGCTCCCCGGTTCCAAATTCGACAGCTCTGGCCATAGTGCCACATCCTCTGCCCCACTAAACACCATACTGCCCCACTGAGAAAAACTCACACTGCCTTCAGCTGCAACCCAATTGTGCCCTGCTATAAACACCAGCATGCTGCCTAATTCAAAATATGCATTTGATAAGATTAATATGCTGCCTGAAAAAAAATGTAAAAGCAAACACTCATAGGGAGTGCAAGATTAAGTAAAGCATGTGAAATGTAAGGAGAAACAACAGGGTTACCTTAACGATCTCTCACTCACTATTTAGAAATCAGCGAGTGGGGCTTTCTAAGGTCTAGCATGGGAATATGCTCCTGCAGGAAAGTGGTCTGGTGGACTGGTCATGAAGGCTGAACCCGGCTCCCCGGTTCCAAATTCGACAGCTCTGGCCATAGTGCCACATCCTCTGCCCCACTAAACACCATACTGCCCCACTGAGAAAAACTCACACTGCCTTCAGCTACAACCCAATTGTGCCCTGCTATAAACACCAGGATGCGGCTTAATTCAAAATATGCATTTGATAAGAGTAATATGCTGCCTGAAAAACAAAAAAGTAAAAGCAAACACTCATAGGGAGGGCAAGATTAAGTAAAACATGTGAAATGTAAGCAGAAACAACATAGTTACCTTAACACCTTAGCTGCTTCGCAAATATCCCTCCCCCGTGCTGCGCTGTCCATTGGAACTAGTGCTGAATGGACGTCCAATGGTCGTGCGCAGCACTGGGGAGGTAGCGCTCGTGACGACCGTTGGCCGTCAGCAGCGCTTAAGAGGTTAACAATCTCTCACTCACTATTCAGAAATCAGTGAGTGGTTTTACCTAAAAAGTTAAGGACATGACTACAGGGCCCTGAAGGGAACCGTTTCAATGTCCATTGCTTATATCCTTAATAAAGGTAAATAGTATGGTTTAAAATGACTACATCCATAAACACAGAGGTACACATTTTGTTTTACAATCCACCCATTAACCAGGTATTGCAGTACCTCCAGGAATGGTACACTTCCCCACCTGGGGACAACTATGCTGTTCAAAGAAAGACGAGAAAACAAAAGTAGCGCTTCGCTGCAAAGTTTGTAAAGTGAGACTGATGTGTTTGGATGTGAATAAAACCAATCTGGCATCTTTGCAACCACTCTGTTTTGCTTTATTTAGTTATGTATTTCTTTTTCATATTTAAAACCTTGTATTTCTCTCCTTCCCGAGGCTGCACTTAGGGTTAGAAAAATGTCAGAAAAAGGGCATTTCCCGCAAGAGTGTTTTTCTTTTTTTTTTTATCCATCAGTGAAGTTTTACATTGGGTCTTAAACTGCCATGGTGCAACTCAGAAATGAAAACATAGGTGATAACTATCTGAACTAGTGCCCCCAGTGAAATCTGTGTGTTTCAAAGATCGTTTTTTCTGAATGAAACCTAAGCTTATAAGACCTCCTCTATCTAAGCAATAGGTCTGCTGCCCAGAGTCTGGGATACATGTGTAGCACGTGGGCCAGCTATGCTATGCGAAACCCGAGCCTGTGTATCTTTGTACGCTGACTGGCAACTCTAACCCCTATCTAACATCTCTAGTTTGGGGATCTGTTTGCTGAGTCTATTAGAGATTTGTGACCGGAGGGATAGCTTTGCCACCCTTTGAGGAATGTGGCATTTGAAGGATTCATCTCTGTGAAAGCTTAGCCTGTGTGAAGTATGTACCTTGAAGGATAGACTTGTTATACAAAGTCTGGGATGTGTAGGCCACTTGGAATAGCTCTTGTCGCTAGAGTAGGAGTCTCTTCAATCTCTGTAGCACCATGGAAAGCTAGGATTTCTAAACCTGAACCATCCTTGTAACCTTAGGGATAGCTGCCTTAGCCTGAAAAAAATACCATATGGAGTAGCTTTGATGTGCCAAAAAGGGACGGGAATAGCTGTCTAATCCGTTAGTTAGAACGCTGTCTGAGACTTTAGCCTCTACGATCTCTCCTTTAAGTGATAGGGATAGGTTTGTTCCCCAAAGCTTGAGACATATTTATAATGTTGGTTGGCTCTGCCATTTGAGGTTTGACTCTGAATATCTTCTCTTGTCCAGTTGGCAGTTCTGAAGCCTGAGCTTGTAACCTGAAGAATAATTGTGTGACTCTGTAAAACACGTATAACCCGCAGGCTAGCCTTGCTGCCTGAAAAGCTGAGCATCAGTTGGGATATCTGTTACCTAAGAGATTGCTGCTTATAAAGCGCACATCTGTAAGATGTTTGGTACCTGGACCAGTGCGCAGCACCCTAAAGTCATAGCCAATGGCATCTGTGTGCGCTGAATTGTTGTAAACACTATGAACAACTCCCCCCTTACCGACACGTGGGAACTGCGGATGGGCATTATGCAGGCCACTACTGCAGCTTGCACAGTTAAGGACTGCACAACTGTCTGTCCAACAACAAATGTTGTCAGTATATAAACACATCTTCTGTGTATTTATATGTGCATTAATGAACTGCAAACTCTGTCAATGCACTTTACAATAACAACACATCACTGTATCAAGATGGTGCTACAGCAATTGCGATCAGCCGGGCTCTATCTTAAAAGCGTTTATAGTACTCAGTATGTTTATATAATGTACAGTTAGCATAAAATGTACCCGACAGAGCTGAAGTATGTGCCAGATTTTGTTGAGATAAATTAAATTATATCCCAAAACTGAGACAAATTAAACCAAATGATATGCCTAAACAGCTGCCATTCTACCGTTTTCCTCAATCTATGTGGGTGACGATGTGCTCTATAGTTTATAAGGCTGTGCGAAATCTTACAAACTCACCAAGTTTAAAAAGAAGCAGGGGGCTTCAGGGGCTCTACATGGTAATGGTAGACATTCCCATGGCCACAAGGAGTCGCTCAGGGTAACGAGTGAGATGCTGCCTGGCCGCTGCCTCCCTCCCTTTGCCATGCACTCATCTCCCTCCATCTGTCGCTTCTCTACCCCTCACCCATGTAGTTTTGCAGCTTCCCTCAATACAGTCCCTGAATTGCGCCCCACTCCAACTCAGTGGCGTCTCTAGAAGTGAATCTTTTGGCGTGTCTCACACTCGGCCTCATAAAGGGCAGAGGAGTTCAAGGGGGGCCACCAAAGCATCCTGGTGTGACCATTGTATCGGTCACAGTGGGGGCTGGCAAGTAGCCTCGGCAGTGATGAGTTGTAAATCACTGCACAGCAGGGCCATCAGAGGCGTGCTAACCCAAGACTGATGGCCCGTTCAGTGTTGCTTTGGAGGCCCCTGTGCCCAGTTACAGAGGGGAAGCGGGAGGAGGCCGTGGGCACTGCAGAGGCCTTGCTCAGACACCACACAGGGGACACGACTGGCTGAATGCTAAAGCTGTAATTTTCAATTAGGAACATTCCTGCCGTCCCGGGACGCTTTTTAAAAATAAAGAAGTAGGGGAACGGACTGTAATAATTTTTCAAAGTAGGGGCACGCCGTGCCCTTCCGTCCCCGCCCACTTCTACCACTGGTTGAGGCTGTAACCATTTTTAATGGATATGGAACTTCTTTAGTTTGAGTGCACCGCCAAGCTTGCTATTCTAGATTCATCTGCCTTGCAGTAATATAATCTAGCAGCTGATGCTAAGGATTGTGTGAAGTGAATTCACCACTAGGGAACATTGTGGGAGGTGCAATCTAGTTTACCTGACTGCTGATCTTGGATAATTGCATGTATTAAAAAGGGATTACAGACACAATGGTCTGCTGACTCCAGCAGGATAAGATCATTCTGATGGCCCCCAATAATAGCAAGACACAATTTGTGACCTATGTCATGAATAAAGATGAGGTAGTACAGGTTGTGACCCACGAAGAAAAGGAATTTTGTGAATTGACTTATTACTACATAGGTTGGTCGTAATGCCATGTTAAGAGAATTTCAAACAAAATCGAAGGTCTTGGTACTCCTCCTTGGAGATTAAACCATTAGCCCAGTGGAAAGGACCAAATACCATACTTTGTAAAGTTACGTCCATAACCCACTGGTGTGGCCACATGTAACAAGGCAGCCACACACATATCCCATGTTAACTTATTAAAGAAATGGGAAGACCCACATTTCCTTAGTTCCCAATCCATCAGTTATAATATTGCTTCCAGATTGCACATTTTAGTCAGGATTTACCTCCTTATAATGTGATGACTTGCAAAACCTGTTAAAAGAGTGGCCTGGATTGTTTATTGATGTTTCAGGCCACACCATATTATGTGAAACTCCAAAGCATTGTGGTGAAGTAGAAGCCCCTCTGAATACTTGAGACAAAAAGGAGCAGAAATCAGATAAGAACTTGACAAAATAATAGGGCCTAGAAAATTGAACCCTCTTGAAATTGTTCTACCAGTGTAGGCACAACCATTAACCTGCTGATCTTGGGTAGATTTCTTGTGGGACCAACATGGATTCCTTCACTGCCTTTGGAAATGCATGGAATGAATTGTTACTCGTCAAGTTTGTTCTAGTGTCTACTGATTCTTTAGAGTCTGTATGATTTAAAACACAATTCCAAATTGTTCTTCTATTGTTCCATTTTGAGACTCCTAGTTAAATAAGGACTGTATTGCAAAAGCTACCCACACAATGCTGACCTAACTCTGCTCAACTCTCAAGAGTGGTTTTGACTTGTCAACAATTTATTGGTGTTGAAGTTAGTTTGTCCCTAATGTCCTACTGTATTAAATAGCAGAGATTGTTTGTCTCTATGTTTAACTATGGTTTTCTCCTTTACTATCACTTGAACTCAAAATCAGTACTCTGCTTCATCTCAGAGTTTAAACACAGGACCTTATTTAGTATTTGGCAAATGTGATGCTCCATCACAAACTTGGCCGATGTCCCATCCTCCATATTACAAGTGCATTACAGCCTATTGCACTTGTAATCTGGCAGAAAGGATGTCCTCCAGGTTTTGACAGAGTAACTAACCCACCAGACTGTAAATAAGGCCTAAAGTTGAGAGTGCAGTGGCTTGGAGTAGAGTGGCATAGAGTGGTGTAGAGTGGAGTGGATTATCATAGAGTGGAATGGCATAGAGTGGAGTGGTGTAGAATGGAGTAGAATAGAGCAGATTGCCTTAGAGAAGTACAGATATGAGTGTAAGTAACTAAAATGTCAATGGAGATGGCAGATAGGGTGAAAGCAACAGCTGTATGCCAGTGTTAAAAGTAGGACAGCGTATTGCACGTCCAGTAATAATACCAAAACACTAGTAAAAAAATTGTGCATTGGAAAAACACCTGGAAGAATAAAAGCGAGAAAGAATACGTACTTGGTCCATGCTCCAGGGAGTAACTAGCACAAGAAAGGAAGGGAAGCCCACAGGAGATAAGGAATTGAAAGACTGCAAGTGAGAGTGACAATAAAAAAAACACAATGGTATGCTGTGGGTGGATTGTATGCCCACTGAATAAAAACAACACATCTTTCAGCATAACCAATGCGATGTGTAAGCAATACTAAATAATGAGCATTTTAGTTTACATTTCTTGATGGAAGTCACAGATCAACGAGTCCGAACCCCCACCACTTATCTAAGCACGTGAAATCCACTATGGCACCAAAGAGATGCTTGTGAAGCACAGCATATCTCAGCAAGGCTGAAAGGCTTTTTTTTTTTTATTTGTTTTTATTTCACCCCCCCACTTTTTCTGTTAATTACAATACAGTATTTACAATACAGAATTTTGTTTTCACACAGTTATACATGTATAATACAGCCAGCTACATACCTAGAAAAGCAAACAAAAACAAAAAAAGGAAAACATAGAAATGGAGAAACAAGGCAAAACAGAATCCGAAATAACCCAACAGTAGCCAGAGACAAGCAAACAAAGAAGTATGTCAGCTCCCATAATTTTCAGTTCTTTCTGCTCCTCCACTGCTCGATGGGAAGCCAGATCTTGCCCCCCAATATTCTTGCCCTTCTGCCTTTTCTATCGTAAATAGCTTTCTCCAGATTATATATGTATAATATCTTTGCTATCCACATCTGAAACGTCAGTGCCAATTTATCTTTCCAGGCTTTCGCAATAATAAGCCTGAAAACTGCTGTGACCAGGAACAGAAATTCTGTATGTATATTATTATCTCCTATACTGATGCCTAATATTGTCAATTCATCCGTTAATTTAACTTTTAACCCCAGAGAATTCTCCAGAAATTCCTCTATTGCCAATTTTAGTGTATAAAGCTGTGGACACTGTGAAAACATATGAGTGATGTTAGCGCTCGTTGAGTTACACCGTGGGCAAGTTATTCCGGTGCTACCCCCCCATTGTGCAATTCTAGCTGGTGTATAGTATAAAGAATAAATAGTCTTGTAATGTTGAGTTTGTAATGTTGCTGAGCATAGAACGGTTCCACCTAGATCTAATGATGCTTGAAGAGCTTCAGGATGGGCCCTTACTTGTTCCACCCATTTCTTGCTATATTTCTCCCTATCATCTGTTTTGTATGCCTGTAATTCTACATACAGTTGTCTAATTGAGCACCGTAAACTGCTCCCCAAATAATCCATTATCCTGCAACTTGTCATTCCTGCTGATCCCCCCTGTTTTGTATGAAAGTAGCTTCTTACTTGTAAGTATTTAAAGAAATTATTCCCAGGTATTTTAAATTTATATTGGATATCTTGAAATAGCAAGAACCCACCTGTCACATCCAACATGTCGCCTAATTTCTTAATTCCTCTGCCATCCCACTCTTTCATAACAACATCCCTAAAAATCTCAGCCAGAAGGTCGCTATTCGTGTATAACCTCAAATATCTATTATGGTAGACAGTCAAAATATCGAGTTGTTAATGTCGAAGTACCATATTATCGAGTCCTAAAAGTCGATGGTAAGAAATATCGACAACCAAAATATCGTTGTTGAAAATATCGATTTATGTGTGTGTCAATATTATCGAAGACATGAATTTCGAAATCAGTAATATCGAAGCTTAATATATCGATAGGCAAAAATATCGATATGTAAAAGTGATGTTTTAAAGTATGTTAAGTAATGATATAGTCAAATGTTGTCTATATATAAGGTAATTTATACATATAATTTCAATAATTTTAGTTATAAGTGTAGGAGCGGGATGTAGAGTTTATAGGGGATAAGGGTGGGTAGTGTTTTAAAAAAGTATAGTGTAATTATGGAATAATAAATTTCGAATTTTAAGTCAATTTTTACTTTTTCGAATTTTGAATAAAATTTTTGTAAAAGGCGAATTTTTATATAAATTTATGGAGTATTGTCAAATTAATTGTAGTTTGCTTTTGTGTATGTAGTAAAAAATTGTGTAAATATATATTTATATTTAAATATTTACGAAATAATTGTATAATAATTTTAGGAGCGGGATGTAGAGTTTATAGGGGATAAGGGTGGGTAGTGTTTTAAAAAAGGAAAGTGTAATTATACAATTTAAATTTTCGAAATTTCATTGAAATGTCTAAATTTCGAAAATTCTATTAAATATTTTAAGTAGTCGAAATTTTGTTCCAAATTTAGGGAGTATATTAAAGATAAATATTTTTTTGTGTATGTACTAAAAAGTATTGTAAATATAAAATAATTATTATATAATTTAAAAATATTTGGGAAATATTTTAGGAGCGGGATGTAGAGTTTATAGGGGATAAGGGTGGGTAGTTTTTTTAAAAAATATTGTTTAATTATAGAAATAAAAATTTCGCTTTTTCTTTTTTATTTCGAAATTTCGAAAATTGAAATAAATATTTGAACAAGTCGAAAGTATATTGATTTTTATGGAATATAGTACAACATTTTTTAGTTTGCCTTTGTGTATGTACGAAAAAGATTTGTAAATATTACATATTTTTATATATTTTTTAAATATTTGTCAAATTATTTTAGGAGTGGGATGTAGAGTTTCAAGGGGATAAAGGTGGGTAGTGTATAAACAAAGTATACTGTAATCATAGAATAATAAATTTCGTTTTTTAATAAATTATTTCTACATTTCGAAATTTTAAGTACATATTTGTGAAATTCGAAATTTTATACACAATTACATTATTTGTTTTAAATTTTGGGATTTTGTGTATGTTGTAAAAAGTTTTATAAATATATTTTTTCGAAGATATTTAATTACAGAAATGCATCAAACTTTTAGGAGCGGGATGTCGAGTTTATAGTGGATAAGGGTGGGTAGTGTTTTAAAAGGAAAATTTTTAGGGTCAAGGGTCAGTTTATTGTTTGTGTGGAAAGGGGTATTTTAAGGGTTCAGGGTTAGTTTTTAGTTTTTGGGTAAAGGGGTATTTTTTGATTTCAGGGTCAGTTTTTAGTTTTTGGCTAAAGGGGTATTTTTAGTTTTCTGGGTCAGTTTTTAGTTTGTGGGTAAAGGGGTATTTTTAGGTTTCAGGGTCAGTTTTTAGTTTGTGGGTAAAGGGGTTTTGTAATGTTTCAGGGTCAGTTTTTAGTTTGTGGGTAAAGGGGTATTATTAGGTTTCAGGGTCAGTTTTTAGTTTGTGGGTAAAGGAGTTTTGTAAGGTTTCAGGGTCAGTTTTTAGTTTGTGGGTAAAGGATTTTTGTAAGGTTTCAGGGTCAGTTTTTAGTTTGTGGGTAAAGGGGTATTTTTAGGTTTCAGGGTCAGTTTTTAGTTTGTGGGTAAAGGGGTATTTTTAGGTTTCAGGGTCAGTTTTTAGTTTGTGGGTAAAGGAGTTTGGTAAGGTTTCAGGGTCAGTTTTTAGTTTGTGGGTAAAGGTGTTTTGTAATGTTTCAGGGTCAGTTTTTAGTTTGTGGGTAAAGGGGTATTTTTTGGTTTCAGGGTCAGTTTTTAGTTTGTGGGTAAAGGGGTTTTGTCATGTTTCAGAGTCAGTTTTTAGTTTGTGGGTAAAGGGGTATTTTTAGGTTTCAGGGTCAGTTTTTAGTTTGTGGGTAAAGGGGTTTTGTAAGGTTTCAGGGTCAGTTTTTAGTTTGTGGGTAAAGGGGTATTTTTAGGTTTCAGGGTCAGTTTTTAGTTTGTGAGTCAAGGGGTATTTTAGGTTTCAGGGTCAGTTTTTAGTTTGTGGGTAAAAAGTTTTTTTAAGAGTTCAGGGTCAGGTTTTAGTTTGTGGGTAAAGGGGTATTTTCAGGTTTCAGGGTAAGTTTTTAGTTTGTGGGTAAAGGGGTTTTTTTAGGGTTCAGGGTCAGTTTTTAGTTTGTGGGTAAAGGGATATTTTCAGGTTGCAGGGTCAGTTTTTAGTTTTTGGGTAAAGGGGTATTTTGGTGTTCGGGGTCAGTTTTTAGTTATGGGGGTACAGGGGTACAGGGAAAAAATTAATTAAGATTCAATTTAAATTAAATTAATTAAATGAAATTACATTAAATTATATTACATTAATTTTTTTTACATTTAATTTACGATAGTAATTTATTATGAATTAATGTCCTGCAGTTACTCAAATTAATTGGTGATTGGAGTTGGAATAGTAAATTAAATAGGTTCTGTGTCCTGCACTTACCCTAATTAAATGGTGATTGCAGTTGTAATAGTAAATTATTAAAGATTTTTGACAAGCAATTACCTAAAGTAAATGGTGATTGGAGTCGGAATATTAAAATTATTAATTCTGTGTCCTTTAAATATTGATCTTATATGTATATGGGTGTATGAATAATAATTGTTATAAGTTTAGTGTATAGTATGTACTGAAATTACATGTGGTATATAGAAATAGATAGAACATTACAGTTATAATACATTTGCAAAATGACTAAAAAATGATTTTGTAATAGGTAATAGAAAATAATGACACCATTTTTCTTTTAAATATTTTTTTTTTAGTCAACAATTGAAAAATAACATCACATATACTTTTTATTAAGCTATGTTTGGGATAAATATAACAAAAAAGAAGGACAATGTTCTTTTAATAATCACATTTTTGAGTAGTTTTCATGAAAATTACTTTTAATTTGTTGAGAAAAAATGGTTAGTTCACATAATGCAATGTATCATATTATACATACATAATAAAAATATGGTTTCTTAATAACAATTTAAACATGTGTAATGAAAAAATAAATCACAATAATTCAATAAATATAGTGAGATACAGATGATGATATTAACATATGAACACTTTTAAATATATAATATAATATACAGATCTTTATTAGAACATGTACATCATCATCATTGATTGTTTTAACAATACAATATTGTTATGTATAATTATTATTATTAATAAATACGTTTTCATAATAACAATTTTCACATATTAGTCATATTGTAAACAAGTAAATGAGAAAAACAAATACAATATTACACATTTAGTTATATAATAATTTTAATAAATATTACATTAAATATTTCAACATTTTCATACTTAATGTAATAAATATTAAAAGTATGTAAAATATAATTAATATACAGTAAATAAGATTTTCATTTCACAATGTACTATACAATTTTTTGTACATTACACATAATTTCGAACCATTTATATAACAATAATGGACATTTATTGTAGTACTTTTCACAGTTACATATAATTTCGTTCTTTTATTTTGTAACCACTCTTTGTCTTTTTGCGTTATTTTGGGAAAGGGAAAGTCGCGGTTGGAAGCAGGTTCACTTTTGAGTAGGTACGATTCTAATTTTATCTTTTTAAAGTATTGTAAATGAAAAATAAAGGTAGTCCTTTGTTATTTTGGGGTTGGTAATTAAACTATGACTATTTACATATAATGGACTGGACTCAATACGTATTTCCGTTCACGAGTTTTTGAGCCATTTAAAATAGTTGGAGTTAATGAGTATGTGGTATAATTTAATTAAATTTAAAAAAATAGGAAGGTTATGTTTATATATTATGGTATACTCGTTAGTGTTATGTCGGGGGGATTGTTTTGCATTTTTTTGTCTCGTATTTTGAAACAGCTATTTCCGTTTCCGATTACTCTTTTTTTTTGGGAAAGGAAGTGTGTTTCAGTTGTTACAACGGAGATGAATAACATTCTTCCTTTATATTTTGAGTTCTCTGAAATATTCAGCACAGTTTAAGATAACAGTCGTCATTTTCAATGGCATTTAAAGAGTCGTTTTATTTGGATGATGGATAGTTTTAGCACAGTTAATTGAAAAATAATTAATGATTTGTTGGATTCAGGGGGTCATTAGGATGGCGGGCGGGCTTTGGCCGCCCGCCACCCTACCGGGGATGTGGACCACCCGCCTACAGGGCGGGGGTCCCGAAATGGGCATTAGGATGCGCCCGCCACACAGGCGGGCGCATCCTGTATATTTACCATTGCGGCGGGCGGAGCTGAAATCTCCGCCCGCCGCAATGGTAAAAATGCACGTTGTGCATTTCAAAGCACAACATGACAGGCACCGCGCGGTGCCTGCCGTGTTGCACATTCAAATGCGGGGGGGTACCATAGGTACCCCCAATGTGCACCCCCCAAGCCCCGGACTCCCAGGGGGCCCGCAACGGGCCCCCGCAGGGAGTCTCCGCATGCCTTTCCGTGGCGGCATTGCCGCCACGGAAAGGCATTGACAAATGCCCATGGTAATATGGCGGGCGGTGTCTAACAGACACCGCCACCATGTTACTGGTTTTCCGCCCCGGCCGCAAGGCGACCGGGGCGGAAAACATGCGGGCGGTGTTTTGCACCGCCGCGGTCCCCCCCGCCATACTAATATGGCGGGGGGAATTGGGCTGTGGATGTCGGGCGGATTTGCTCCGCCAGGGTGGCGGTGGCCACCGCCACCCTGGCGGAGCAAATCCGCCCGACATCCTAATGACCCCCTAAGTCTTTGAGATTTACACATTGTATTTTCGGTAAAGGATTAATCTTTTTGATGTTCTATTTAAAGGTAAGTTATTCATGTTTATTATTTTCTTTGGATGGAAACAGTATTTAAAATTTTTTTTTTAATATAATGATATATTTATTTAGTCTTTTTATAATAGTGTAAAAATAAATATTAGACTAAATAAATATAGATTTATTATATTAGAATATGTGTGTTCTCATATTAAGGATATTGTTTGATGTTTAACCATTGATTTACTTATTGTAATTAGTTCAATGTTTTGGCTATCATTTTTAGATATTCCAGTCCTCTTGTTGTAGGATATAGTTGGACTTGCTGTTGAAGATATAAATACATTTGAGCAGTTTGTCTAGAGATTTTTGGTTTTAGTTGTATGACAGATTGCTCCATACGTAGTTCCTGAAAGTTTTGCTCTTTTTGTATAGCTGTGACTAGCTTGAGTAATGTGGGTGTTGTACGTCCAGTAGAAGAGAGGAAGGCATTGTGCCAACCTTCAACAGCATTGTTCGTTTTTGCCTCTTGGTTCAGCGTTGGTAGATATACATTCCACCAGGGAATTAAAAATTTAGGCTGGCGTCTGTGGCCTGACCTATGTAGTCTTCCTACCCAGTTGTCCTCAAAGTAATCTAAAAGTGGGGCGAGTCTTTGCTCATTTTGGGTGTAGAAAGGACTTTCAATTAACAGATTGTAATGTTCGGCCACATCAGTTACTGGTACATATGCCAGAGCAATGAGATGTTTGATTTGGTATGCAAAAGTTATATTTGTTGCATACTCAACACTAAGGGCAGATTTTTGTAAATGTCTCCAGAGACATTGATTGAAATGAAAATAACATCCTTGAATGGATGTGTGTGGGTAACATTTCAAAATAGAATTAATCATAGCTTGTTCGAAGTCTATGATGATTTTCATTGGGAAGTAGTCTGAAGTTTGTTGTTTTATTTTTTGCAAAATTTCTGAGTACGTTGTGGCTTGTTTGTTTGGTAATAAACAGTATATGAAGGGGATACAGGTATTATGATATTGCCCATGAATTGTGTATAATTGGTAGAAAGGTTTTGGGCATATAGAAAAAGTTCCATCCATCAGCCAAGTAGCACTTTCTGTTAATTTTTTAATATTGTTATTAGTTGCAAACATTATTATTCTTTTGTCCTTGCTATGATTATCATAAAAAATAAACGGCTCACTGGTTAGAGGCGGCAGACCCGAGAGCAGAGGACGGCCCGGGACCAGGGTTCGATTCCCGGCGCGGCAGGTTTCTGGACCAGGGTCAGCGGACTCGATAATTCTCTCGCCTCGGTGCCCACTCTGATCAGCGATCACCTCGGCAACTCTGGGCATTAGCTTGCCTCATCTTCACTAACGGCCCCACCAGACCGCCGGGGATGCCTGGTCTCACCCTGGAGATACCCATTAAGGGACCATCTCTCAGGGAAGCCAGGAAGGGTTTCGCAGCGGTCGAAGCGCCTTGGGACCCTACGGGTAAGTAGTGCGCTATATAAATGCCTATACATTTACATACATTTACATTATGAGTGATTACAAGCTCAGGCGGAATTATGACTTCATCAAAAGTTCTAGGAGTTTGTATATTGGGTCTACTTGCTTTCTTTGTCCTTGCTATTGTTCTTTTAATGGAAGCAATAGATGGTAGCTGACCTCTTGCTTCTCTGGGAACTTTAGGTAGTAATTCTTTCAGAATTACGTTGGTAGGTAGTTCTGATCTGCTACTTAATTCTTTGATATTCTCGAGAGTGGATCTCACTTCGATTTCCGAGATGTTTGGTGGGTGATTATGTTCAGTGGTATTAATAACACTAGTTTCCCTTGTTGTAGCACGGCCATAGCATTTATTGGAGTAATATTTCGTACACTTCCAATTCACTTTAAGGTCTTTTTGTTTCTCCTGAGTATAAATGTAGCCCATATAGCATAACAAAAATTTGCCTTTCTGAGATGTAATAAATCTTGCATCATCAGTCATTCTTGAGTTCTGGTATCTAGAAAAGTTAATATACAAATATTAACAAAATGTGAAATGTATAAAAGATTTTAAATAAAGCAAGTACTCTTCTAGTAATTTACTTACCAGCAGTAATGTTCTATGTATCGAAAGTAGGTGCTTGTTCAGTCCGATGTTGTGGTCCTATTGCCACGGTCTGTAGAAAAATAAGTTAAGTATGTTATAAGAAAAGTTACAATTTTTATTTTGGTTACATTTTTGGTCGTTTATAACGTCTCTAAAAAAACTTTAGTTTCTTTGGATTTTAAAAGAGAGTTTTCCAAGATAATACTAACAGAAGCATAAACAGAGTCATTTTTTGTTCGAGTATATTCTATAGAGTTTATAAAGACTTGTTATGTTTTATTTCTGAACTTACCAAGAGAATTACAGTAGTAGCAGAATGTTTGTTCTTTGATGTGATGTATCTGTTTTCTGTAGCTTTGAGGTCTGTTTAGAGAGAAAGTTTATGAAAATTACCAATGCGTTTATATGTTCATAAACAATACACACTTGTTATAAAGCATTGTTACTTATTTGCTGAAAAGAACCTGGGATGACACATGTATTATGAGTTAAAGCAAAAGAAACATATTTAAGAACAGGAATAAATAATTTTTAACACAGCATTGTAACGTTTTTTCCCCAAAACATTCTTGCTTCACAATATGTATTAAGAGTTACAGGCTAAGAAACAAAGTAGAGAGTTTGAAATTTGGACACTAATTGTCAAATAACGTTAAGTAAATACTAAACATATGTAGATACCTTTTTTAAATTTAAAGTGTCCAGTATCTTGAAGTTGAAGTATAACTTGATTTGTTTGTAGAGTCTGTTTAAAGGCAAAGTACATAAATAAATAACAATTTAGGTTAGAAATCTTGGTCTATAAGTAATAGCAAAAACACATTAGAATTTATTAACAGAGCTATATGATTACTTACTTGTAGTTTCAGGACGAATGTTCTTGCACAGAAGAATATAGATGGTGCTCCCAAAATTGGCAGTATGTGGTCATGAAGAATATTCCCTGCAAGTTGTATGGCTGTTTGTGACTGGTTTATATAGTGTATGTGTAATTAAGTTTGCTATCTGATTGGTCAGATATGTAAAGACGAGTTACTATTGGTTAGTTTGAATTTTTTTTAACTTAAACATTTAAGATATATCTTCTTATATTGTTTATGTAGAGTAACTGAAATGATATTTTTATGTAATAAAAAACTCTTGGAATAAATATAGAATATGTAAAATGAGTACTAAGTATAAAAAAAGTATGTTTACAAAGAGTTTATATCCAAATATCGTCAGTTTGCAAAAACACAATTTTTTACAGTAAATGTTACTTAATAATTTGAAAATAAATTAGGGAAGTCTTTTAAAATGTGTGTATTACTAAGAGCATAGATTTATTGGTGTTATATATTAAAATTAGAGTATTATTTAGCAATCGATATTTTTATATCGACGAAAATAGTGCTATCGAAATTTTAGTAATCGATATTATTGTAGTGTGCTATATGTAGTATTGAGTGTCGATATTATGGTAGTCGAAAATAATGTTAACGATATTTGTGTAGACAATATTTTTGTGCATCGATATAGTTTGCTCGATATTTTAGTCGTTTTCATGTTAAGTATAGGGTGTCGATATTAGTGATATCGATGTTTGAGACTCGATGTTATAGTAGGTCGATTTTTGTGAAATCGAAATTCTGTCAGTGATTCATCTATTATATCTTCCCAATCCTACCTTCTTCTTAATTGCACTCCATATTTTGTATACTGCACTCAAAGTCTTAAACCTTGTATGTTTGAAATAGGCGAAATCCACTGTGGTGACAAAGGCATTCTCTGCCATTTTTCCCAGCAGTGCTTCGTAGACATTCTCTGGGCATGCTCCCTCATCCTGATGATCACTCCCTCCTAAAAGCCCCTTGGAATATTGCAGAACTGCCGCCCAATAGTAAAATTTAAAATCTGGTGCCCCCCATCCACCCTTCTCCCTTGATAGTGTCAAAAATCTATACGCCCTACGTGTCTTACCCTGTGCCCAAATTAATCTATTCACTGTTGCTTCTATTCTATTGAACCATGTGCCATCAAAAAATAAGGGAATTGCTGTAAACAGGTATAAGAATTTTGGGAAGGTAACCATTTTAATATAATTAATACGACCCATTAATGTCAGATGTAAATTGTTAACCCTCTCCATATTTCTTTTAACCTTCCCTAACAGTGGTTCCATATTAATCTCTACCAGTTTCCCTAACTCCGCGGTCACCCTGACTCCCAAGTATGTTGCTTCCGGGACTACTCTTATGTCTACAAAGGTTGAAAATCTATTCTGTATTACTTGTGTCTTCCCTCTATTTATGAGATACCCTGAGAATGTGCCAAAATTTCTCGCCTCCTGTTCGATTTCAATCAGTGCTCCCTCCGGTGCTGATGTTGTGATAGCCACGTCATCTGCATAAGCAAATAGTTTGAAGTCTTTCTCATGCAATGTAACTGGGGGGATCCTGATATTATCTGTGAGACTTCTTAAAAACGGGTCCAGATATATGGCAAATAGTAGAGGCGAGGCTGGGCATCCCTGTCTGGTCCCACGCCCAATCTCTACCGTCTTTGAATAGGATTTATTAATTCTTATCCTAGCAGTGGGGTGTTTATAAAGAGCCTGAATTGCTGAGATAAATCCCTTACCTATACCTGCCCATTCCATGGCTTTCCATAAATAAGCCCAAGAGACCCTGTCAAAGGCCTTCTCGGCGTCCAGAAAAATCGCCGCGACAGGGTCCTTGGAGGCCTCTGCTGCATCTAAAATAGTGATCATCTGCCTGGTATGTTGAGTAGTCCCTTTACCAGGTATAAAACCATGTTGTGCCGGGGATACCACTCTCTCTATGACCTTGCTCAGCCTATTAGCTAATGCTTTGGAAAATATCTTAGCGTCAGCATTTAACAAAGTAATTGGCCTATATGAGCCTGGTTCTGTTGGCGGTTTATCTTTTTTTAGGATCACTATAATATCCGCATTGGCCCATGATTGTGGTACTATTCTACCCCCCTGTGCCAGACAACAGATTGCCCACAGATCCTTACCTACCACATCCCAAAAGGTTTTGTAGAACTCTGCAGGTATCTGATCTTGTCCTGTTGCTTTGCCCGGTGGTAAATTAGCTACTGCATCTCTTATCTCCTGGACCGTTAATGGCTCCTCTAACTTATCCCTCTCCTCTGTGCTTAAGCCAGTCTGTGGCCTTTGTAATAAATATTCCGTGCTTTCTTCTTCTATGTTTCCAATACTTGTGTCTTGTTCATATAAGACCTCATAAAACCTCCTAAACACCTCCTGTACCTCCTCCACCTTGTTTACAATTGTCCCATTACTATCCCTGACTTCTTTTATCTCCCCTGCTGCTAAGGTTTGTCTGGTTCGAATTGCCAGCAGGTGGCCAACCCTCTCATTAAATTCGTGGCACTTCTCTTTTTTTGCTAGGTAGTTCCTTGCTATCTTCTGCGCCAATGTAGTGCCTGTTTCTGCTTTCTGTATTTCCAAAGCCAGTAAGATCTGTTCGAAGGGTTCTTGCCTACTTACTGCATCGACTAGAGCTTCTTCTAGTGCCACCAAGGTTCTAATCTCCTCTTCCGTTTTCTCCTTTTCCCTTTTACTTCTTGCTATTTTGTAACTTAGTGTCTCCCCTCTTATACTTGCCTTAAAGCTATCCCATACCACATCTGCTGAGGCCGAGTACCTATTCATATCCCAGAATTGTGTTATCCAAGCATTCATTCTTGTAATGTACTCCTTCTCTTTCAGCAACCCTCGTTCGAATGTCCATGTAGATCTTGGCATTTCTTTATTTTGGGGGACTGATATACTCAAAACCAACGGATTGTAATCTGAGAGTATTCTGGGGAGCCGCTCTATTCTGCTACTACCTACAAGTGAGCTAGAAATAAAAAAGTAATCCAATCTCGCTATAGTTTTGTGTGGAGCTGAATAGAAGGTGCTGCCTGTACCCACTGGATTCGCTTCCGCCCACATATCCACCAGTGCATTATGACGACTAAGATTTTGTACAGATCTGCATATCTTTTTTTTTCTTCCAAGGTATCTACCCCCCTTTTTATCAGTAAGGCCATCCAAACCGTTGATGTTAAAGTCCCCACAGCATATCACAGGTTCTGACCATAATGCTAATTCCCTATCCAAAAATTCAAATAAATCAGGATCATCATCATTTGGACCGTACAATGAGATAAGTGTACATCTTCCTGCAGTAGTTTCCATATCAAGCAGTACCCATCTCCCCTCACAGTCCTCCTTTTTCTTTTTAACTTTCACAGTACCTTTTCTCGCCAAGTCTGCCACTCCCTTGCATCTCCCTTCCTGACCTGTATAAGCAAGAACCTCAAAACCCATTTGCTCCAACATAAACTTGTCCTTGACAGCTACATGTGTTTCCTGTAAACAGATTATATCAATTTTCCAGAAGCGTAGTAGAGCAGCCAACTTTTGTCTTTTCTCCCCTTTATTTAGGCCACAGATGTTAATCGTAATTATCCTAATTGCCATAACTCATAGTTTGCTTTTTCCATCACTTTATCTGTCCTCTCAAAGTTAATCACACATTTTCTCTCTTCATTATAGCTTTTGCAACTCTGTATTGTATTACCACTCCGACCATCACCCGTGCTCCAACCCCCCTCACCCCCCCCCTTTTGTAGCCCCCCTCCCAGACTGCTGCCCCACCCCCCCTACGACAGGCAAATAGGTCACTCCTGACCTATGCGTGTCCACTGAGCAATGTAGCGTTGCCCCCCTCTCCTCCCCACTACATAGCTTCTCCCCATGACAGTTCCTACCACCCAGGCAATTGATTATCTTTACTCTTTACCCTTTCTTCATTCTTATCTTTTCCCAACTTTCTATATAACTCTTGTTTACTCTTGTTTACTTCCTTCTAACTCTTTCTTGTTATTTTAGCTCTTCTAAAAATTCCCCTGCCTTAATCTCTGAGAAGAACATTCTAATTCTACCACCTGAAATGACTTTTAGCTTTGCTGGGAACATCAAGTATGCTTCTGCGCCATGACTCTGAAATGCTTCGATCAATTGTCTAAGTCTCCACCGCCTCTCCACAGTTACATGAAAAAAGTCCGGTCTAGCAAAGAATGTTATTCCTTCAACCGTCTTCCTAGAATCAGGTCTTGCTTTCTCCATCAGTTCTTGTCTCGCTAAAAAGTTTCCAAAGAAGACTAGAATAGCCCTCGGCAATATACCTGTACCCTCATCTCTTCTTTTCTTTACAGTTAGCGGGAACCTGTGGGCTCTCTGTACTTCTTGCTCCCAAAGCCATGGCACCTCCGGGAAGGCTCCTTTTAACAACTTAATGACGAAGCCTCTGGGGTCTTGCCCCTCCGCCCCTTCCTCAATTCCAAGGAGTCTAGCATTGTTGCGCCTCTGGCGGTTCTCCAAATCCTCCACCTTCCATTGTAGATCCTCCACAATCTTCGTCTGCTCTTCCCTAGTTGTCTGCCAATCCGTAACTTCATCCTCTAGTCTGCCCGTTCTCTCTTCAACACCTATTACTCTCTCCTCCACTTCCTCAAACTTTTTGTTTATTTTCCTGATTGATGCTTGAATTTTTTTGGTATTGTGCCTAGCCCTCCGGCTTTCAGCTCTAGCTTCTGTTTGCAATTGCTTTAATGTAGCAAACATTATATCCAACTTCCCACCTTCACTTTGAACATCTTGCCCATCTTCCTTGTACATACTGGAGGTAGCAGAATAGTCCCATAGCAGTTTTTTATGAGTATTCTTAAATGAGCTCAGAGGAGAGCCTGTTTTCCTAGAAGTCACCTTGCGCTTTTTTTGCGTACCTCTCCCCTTAGAGCCACCAGTATCGCCTGAGCTTGACCCTGAGTCTGACGATTCTCTTTCCTCTTCGCTGATTATTATCGTGGATTCCGACTCTTCGGGGACAGAGAAAAACCTATCCCCCTCTGCTCCCTCTGTAAATTCAGGGTCTGCCAGTTCATTTTGCTCTCTCTGTGGTCTGGGGCTCATAGCGCTGTCTCTCTGTATAACTCTTACAAGTTGGGCTTGCTCCTCTAAAATCTCAGCCTCCACTTCTTGCAGAGCTTCTAACATTTGCCCAGTGCTCAAAGCCTCAGTCAATCCGGCCCGCCAGCGCTCTCTCTCACCTCTTTTACTGCATCTGAATGCTCTTCGTGGCTCTCCTGGCTCCCCTGCTCCGAATCTCTCCCAGCAGCATTCGACCGGCTTGCCGCCGGGCGCTCCGCAGGAAGCGTTAGAACTGTTTGGCTTGGTTGCCTGGCAACTCCTCTGCTTGCATCCTCGAGGACGCTGCTGCCGGTTCCGTCGGGTGGAGGGGTTGCTGTATTTTTCAGGATTGCCATGCCAGCTCCTAAAGCCCCCGGGGATGCCTTAACGCTGAAGACTTCCGACATTGAGGGCTGACGGTAGGTGGTATCGTTTTTCTTTTTATCCGGGATATCTCTTTCCGCTTGCTTGTTGTTGCCGCTGCGAATGTCTTTACACAGCTTGAGGTCTTTGTCTCTCTTGCTGGCTTTCTCCATTTTCCGCTGCTGGGCTTTAGACGCCGTAGATATTGTAGGTGTCGATCTTTTACCGGGGAGTGGCATTTTTGTTTTCGGGATGGTGCCGGTCTTCCCCAAATCCTTCTGACATGTTTCTTTAGTGAAGCCGCTAGGCGTGGGCTGTTTATCCCTCCCGCGGGTTGCCATCTCCGCCTTAATAACCTTTAGGAATGTGGCGATCAGAGACTTTGTTTTTGTAAAGGCACGTTTAAGGATGTCAAAACCGCCGCTTTGCTTCTTAGATCTCAGTCTGTTATGACACTCAAGTTGGCTCCAAGAACTCAGCTGCATACTGTCTTCAAAAGCCCATCAAGTGCCTGGGACTAGCCATGGGTTGGAGAGGGGTCGAAATGCGACTAGCACCTACAATGCTTCAGCGGCCATCTTGCCCCCCAACGCAGTCATTTATTTTTCAAGGCTGAAAGGCTTTTAATGACATCATATTAGAAACTCGGTTACGGGTGGAATGCTTTAATAACACAATTTTACCCCAGCGGACCGTCCTATCTATGTTATAGGAGACTGTTAACATTTCTTAGCAAAGCTTTTACGCAGTACAGCTGCAGTATCTTCATTGACAAAACAGCATCACTTTTGGCAAATGCATCTGTGTTCAAGGACTAAGTGACCACAGTCTAAACTCTCTTCTCACTCAGCACATCAGTAGTGTTACACACTGGTGGGCAGAACCAACAGGTTCATTGCTATATAGGACCACTGGTGAAAGTATTGAAAAAATGATGCCTTTCTGATCACGGCGATGCCTTACAAGCATTTGACACTGCTCCAATAATCAGTTAAAGGCTTTGGTTAGTCAGAAATGTGGAGGACATCTCCAGAGTTCTGTACAATAGCGTTGAGCAACTTCAATCACAGGAGTTACATGAGTGACACTTTGGGTCCAAGACCTTTTCAGAAACACTAGCTAGAAGCTGCAACTAACCTTGTGAGTCAATGCACCTCCTGAAGATAGTTGTGTTCATCTGCAGGACCCAGTTCCAATCCTGGTAAGATAGTTTGCTAAGTTAGTGTACCTCCAACTCTGTGGTGCTTATATATCCTGCTTGCTTCAAGCTCGAATCCTTGCTGCCCTGACACAGCATTTCAATTTTTAGCTTTGCTACATTACTTTTCATGAATCATATAGGCAGTTCTCAGAATGCAGATACGCTCTTAATGTAACAGTGCCGACACTTCCCAGAAGTACTACTGTCCTTTAATAGAGACAGCCTTGGCCCTCAAAATAACCTACAATGCATTTAAAGAAAACAATAACAGCACTTCATAGCAGGATAACTGTGCAATGAATTAGTGCGAGCACATCCCAGGCAGGTACTTGTGATCAGAAAGAACAGGCATTTCTCATCATTGTCCTCATCCTGATAACAAAACCAATACAATATTTAATAATGGGGCTCTTATACTTTCAATGGAACGACCACAGTCTGTCTTAAGCAAGGCTGTTATTGTTTAGAGGGACATTCTTATATTTACCTGTAGCTAAAACTGTAAAGATATGTGAATTATATTGCATACACCTCAAAACATATAAAACCAGAAAAATGTTTTCCTACTCTCATATCAGACTCAGCTTCCTGCCGTTTTAGTTTTTTTTTTTTTGTAACAATTATTTATTTCAAACTGCATAGATAGTTGAGTAGAGGCACAAAAATGGTTTTTGAACGATACAGTAAATTGGTTTTGTTCAATTTCGGTACCAGTTTGACATAGCATACAATACAGTGGTACATACAATTCAGTTGAGCATGACTGGAGTGTATTGTGTGTGGGCAGTGTTATTATGTATGCAGGCATCGTCGTGGTTCAAAACCCGTTTATCCCCAGTATAATTTGCTTCATGGTTGTGCGCTAGGGGAATGGGGGTTTGCCTCGGCGTCTTCCATTTGGCGCAGGTACACTGTGAATGGGTCCCAGATGTTGTGTGGACGGCTAGCTTCGGACATAAGGTCCCAATATGCAGTCACATGTGTCTGGCAATGTATGGCGTTGGCCAACCACGCTTTGACCAACGGCGCCTGCCATTTTAAGATTGATAAATTCAATACCATTAAAATGGTAATAGAATTTCTTTTTGTAAATTATATAATACTTTTGAAAAATATATTTTTAATTGCAGTGCTTAGAAACTGCTGAAATATGATAGAAAGCCCTACATTAAAGACTGTAGGTTCAGTTGAAGTGTAAATACAGTTCTCAGCTGGATTGTTCTACTTCTCTATGGAGTGTGAATTTCTAAGTACGATCAAGCACATCACCATTTCTCTTCATGGGATGCCAATACTTTATTGGAAAACTACTGGCAATTTTACGCAGGACTTCTATGCTATTAATCGGACAGTACCACCACCTCTCAAGAGGGATGCTATAAATCCATAAGATACAAATCAAAGGGATGGTTGGCCCTGTCTCTATACTGAGAAAAATGTGGGTGGTTCACACAAAATCAGGACAAATCGATTCTAGATGCTGTTCCCTATATCGTGGTCCAAAACTGTGCAAAGAAATTCCACATGGCTGGATGTGTTTCTGCTTTGTACCCCTATTCATGATCAAGAGATGCTTCAGTGCTGGATCCGACACTGCACTGAGCACAGGTCCTGGATAACAAGAAACGCTATAGCTAGATCTGTGGTACTAGGAACATTATTGTGGTGTCTTGCAGATCTTTTTGGAAGGAGTGATATATGGTTCTTCCACTGAATCATCAGGGCCGGATTGGTTTCTTAGTCCACCAGGCATTCTCCTGGTGGATGGAGCCTTCAGAGGCCGGCTTTGAACACCCCAGGCCTGCTTTGTGTGCCAGCTCGCCATGGTTAATTGCAGTAGGCACAGGAGGGCTTCAAGAGAGAGAGAAAGAGAGGGGGCAAGGAGAAAGGGATCAGGGAGAGAGAGAGAAGAGAGAAGAGGAAGGGATGGATGGAATGGGAGAGATTGTACGAGGAGACAAAGACAGCAGGACTTTTTTGCCAGGGCTGCTTTTGGTTTCACAGTCCAGCCCTGCAACTGACCCCCCTGGAGGATTATCAGTACAGTCTGTTTTTCTCCTTTTAAACATGTTCTTGTAGTTTTAAAACAAACTATAAACGTACGGGTCTGCCTGAAAGCCATTTTCCTGGGATTATAGCTTAAGCTGGTGTTTGAGGTGTCACATTCTCCCAATAAATGCACTTGCAAGTTCCTGCTACACGTGATATGGTTTCTATAGCATGTGCCCTACTAAACACTGTTCTGCCAGATGTTATCAACGATCCTTTTATACAACACACAATAATGGCATAACCTGGAAGGGTTTTTAGAATGTCCATTATTTTAGGACTATCTCCATCCTTGTCTGTGACACTCTTAACACCCAAAGCCTCTCCCCTCCCTGTAAACCTTGCTCGATACACCATCCTTTTTTAGTCGGCCACACTGAGATGTGAAATTACAGATTTACGTCCTCTTATTTCATTGTCTAAACTAAGCCTTCCTTAGGAAAATCTAAAGGACTTTAAGGGCCCTGGGCCAAATGTGTTTTGGAGCCCTATTTTGGATCAGCTTTCATTTTATGATTCAATGTCAGTTCTTTCATGTCCTCTCTGGCCAGGTCACTGACACTGCAAGGCACACTCATACAAATTTTAAACATGTTTACATCTAATTTTCAGTGAGATTGACCTGTGTTTTCAATACTGTAACACACTTGTCAGCCACTAATATTACTGCAAATAATCTCAGTGTGATCCTCCCCCTTCTAGTATATCATGCTATGTTTGATCTAAAAAAAAACATTTTTTATGGATTTTGCAGGAAACAAACACAACATGTCTCTGCAAAATGTCTGGTATGGACTCTCACACCTCACCCACATTAAAACATAAATTAAGGGATAACGGTATTTAAAACAATCAGTTTAAAAATTATACAAGGTCATCTGGGCAAGACTGTCTGCAGAACCAAGCTGCCTCTATCAGGGATCCCCCTGAAAGGGGTGGGGTATGGGGTCCAAGCCCACTTTGCCCATGCCTTAAAACGTCTATGCCTTCATCCTCCATGAAACAAACTAGATTGACCCCCATAACTAATTGGGATGCGCTTTCCAGACATTTCCTCAATATTTTACTACACATTATCTGCTCTGGATCCTTAAAGCTAAAGCCTCCGTCAGGCAAGGGACGCCTTCCTGCTAATCCTAAAGTGAAGAGAGATGATCTTAGAGGCAGAAAGCAATACAGATTAAAGAGAGAGAGGAGAAGGAGAGCAATGCTATTTCATAATAAGTGTGAGATCTATTTTTATAATTTGTAGTGTTTAACATCTGAGAAATCTTGCTTATACTAACTTAGGGCGATTTATGCTTTCCATCCATCTTGGATGTGACATAGTGCACCACATGATCACTGTCTCTGCTGTTATTTTCATTATAGGAAATAATTGTAGGCTTTGCAATAGAAGATCAAGGGACATATTTATCATTTTTTTATGCAATGCAGCAAGACACAGGGAAAGAGAGAGTGCAGGAATGCCCTATATCTATCAAGATATGGCGCATTCCTGCTCTCTCCTTGAGCTGACCACTTTTGGCTGCCTAGCGCCAATGCAGGCCCCTTGTACCATGGTGCAAGGGTGCTTGCATCGCAGGCAGGATTGTGTTTGTGCAGAAAGGGACACATTCCTGCACAAAAACAATCCTTTTAGGTGTTTTCCTCTTACTATGTGTGTTGCAGAATCCAGCGCATGTAGAAAAAGGAAACAATGAGGAGAAATACAGATATTTTTGCTCGTTAAACCTGCCATGGGAAGGCACAGCATTTTGACGCATTCCCAAGTCTACCAATCATGGTAAGTCTGGAAGTGCACCAAAATCCATGGCTGGATGCATGGAAACACCCATGCTCCATCCATGGAATGCCTCCCTGGCGTAGAGTAACGCAAGGCAGTGAATTGCGCAGCCTTGAGTTACTTCAGATTTAAGAAGCACCTCAAGGCCATGCAATGAAACGTTGATCAATATCCCCCTGAGCTTTTCCCAGCTATATTGATTGTGATGTGCCTAATCAAGGACAGCCTAACTGTCTCAGACTGACTAACATACTTTGTAACAAGTCATGTCACATGAATAGTCTCTGGGAATACCCGAGTCTAATTTAGTAGAATTGCAAGAGAATCTTTAAACATATGCTGCAGTAAAATGTTTCTTCTTGCTTGTTTCTCACTGGCGCATACTCTGTGAAACATACATTTTTGTTATGAATATGAAATCCTTGGTCTAATGTCATATAAAAGGATGTATTTTCTCTATGATGGAAGCTCCAGGTCCCGATGGGGTCCCAGCCGACATTTTTTAAGACAATACTAAATTGTGGTCACATTCTGTAATCGTGCCAATTTTTATGGAGAGGTTCAGAGGGAGCCCTTACTGCTTTGGCCTATTTCCCTGATAAATTCTACATCAAAAATCATGGGCATAATAATTTTAGAGCAGCTGGAGATCTGGGCCCTGGACATTAACATCTTGTCAGGTTTGCAATTTGGCTTAAGGGCAGGTTTGGTGTCTAAACTTACAGCTAACGATCAATAAATATATTGTGGCGGATGTATGTCGTTACAACGCATGCTTTTTCCACGCATGCCTTTATAACGTAGGTTTTTAACAATGCAAGTCGTTACAACGACTTGCGTTTGGGGGGCGCTGGATAGTGAATAGTTTAATTTACTATTCCAACTCCAGTCCCCGTGGATAGTAGGGAAGGTTTTGGATAGTAAATTAAACTATTCCCTATCTTACAGCGCACTCCAGCGCAAGTCGTTGTAACTATTTGCGTTTTAATTCCTGCGTTGTAAAGGTACTGTGTGGAAAAAGTTTCGTTGTAAAGGATGTTTCCCGTATCATGGCAGAAATGGACCCTGACCCTGCCTTGGTAAATTGTCTTAGAGATTTACAGCAGAAATGGATCCTGAGCCTTCCTTGTTACAGTTTCTTAGAGATTTATATTTCTTAGAGATTTACAGTGCAAAGTGACAGCCTCAGTTAGATACAGCTCTAAGGGGGAACTTACTGATAGTTTTCTCCTATCCATGGGTGTACGGCAGGACTGCATTCTAGCACCCTTTTTAAGCTCACTTTATACTGATGGTCTTGAAGATAGTTAGTCAACCTAAATGCTGACGCTCGGCAAATTGGAACTTGTGTGTTTCCTGTACTTCTTTAGGCGGATGATGCCATTTTAATTGCTAGGACTAAACTTGGGGGGATATTTACAAGAAGCAGTCAGAGCAAGGAATTAAGCCAAAATTGCTAACACCTCACTGACAGTTTCAAAATACAGGGATGCACGGATTTACAAAATTGCGGTTTGCCCTTTCGTTTCCCCAAGCTCTGGCGCTAAATTTAGCTGCCTAGCGCTAATGCAGGTGCCTCTGCCTCATAGTGCAAGGGTGCCTGCATTGCACGGAATGAATGTTCATGTGCAGGAAGGTGCACCTTCCTGCACATAAACAATCACTAATGGTGATTTGTAACGTCTATAGAAGGTGCAAAATGTCATGTTTTTGGGGACACCTTTCTGCGCATGAACAATCACTAATGGCGATTTACAGAATGCAACACACTTAGAAACAGCAAAAATGTGGAGAAATTAATAATTTCTCCTCGTTGCACCAGGTTAAGTCTGGGTTTTCCTTGGTCTTATTTTTGCCAATGCCCCATGTTTATTGCACTCTTTTAAATAGGGTGCAACGTCAAATAACAATGGTTGCAGTGGAACGCGATAGCAACATCCATTGCCCGCCCCTTTGTCGCTGCGGACTGCTGCAGTAAGGGACATATTTACATGGTGGCCTTAAACCAAGTTAATTGGCTTAACGCCACCTTGTAAATATGGAGCAGGGCATTGCGACACAGGAATGTCATTAAAAGTGATGACTCCGTGGCATAACGCCCTTGTAAATATGCCCCCTAGTTTGCAGAAACTCCAGGATTGTTATGTGCAATATATGCATAAACTGGAATTGACTGTAAACCACCCTAAAACCCACATAGTGTCCTATGGCACAAGACACAAGAAAAGCCAACCTCTTTTATAAATGACAATAAACTTCAAACAGTCTCATCTGTTCCCTACCTGGGTATACGTTTCGTCAACCAATGCTCTTGGAACCAGTTAGGTATTGTTACTGCAGCCAGGTTTTCCTGCTCTGCACATAAAAGTCGGTAGCTGCCTATGGTTCGGGATTCTGGGACACCAAAGATTTTAAAGCTATTTAGTTCATTGAGAAGAACTGTTTAAAAACATTGCTGGGGGTCGCACATAGTTCTGCAAACTATCCTTGCCATGCAGAAGTTGGTCTTGATTATGTCTTCGACCTTATTTTAATATGTCCCCTCCTGTTGTGGCTGTCAATCTGGGCCAAGCTTGAAGTACACTTTAGTCGCAGTGTGATTCAGGATTATTTGAACTTGGACAATGAGGGTCATATCCCTTGGTTAAGTTATATTAAAAAGATGCGCACTATGGACCCGATTCACAGAATGCACTTACTACTTTTGGCATTCACAAAATGCACGTACTACTTTTGGTATTCACAGGATGAACTTACTACTTTTGGTATTCACAGAAGTTAGAAGTCTGTCTTAAGTCTGTCTTAAAGTTTGTCTTAAGTTCGTCTTAAGCCTGTCTTAAGTCTGTCTTAAGTCTGTCTTAAGTCTGTCTTAAGTTTGTCTTAAGACAAACTTAAGACAAAATCCTAACTTCTGTGAATACCAAAAGTAGTAAGTTCATTCTGTGAATGCTAAAAGTAGTAAGTGCATTCTGTGAATACCAAAATAGTAGTAAGTTTAAGATTGAGTCTTAAGTTCATTCTGTGAATCGGGCCCTATATTAGGCCTCCCTGATTTCTTTAACTATCCAGAGGCTCTCTTTAGCGACTCATCAAACGCTTAAAGACATGCTGCACTGCACTGATCCACTATTCCATAAATATGCCCCTGCCTGTATTGCTTTCTGGGAACCTACCATTGAGGATTCCTTGATCTAGTTCCCACAGGATCACAGAGGTGCTCTTTAGATTGTATCTACATTGTTAGCAGAGCAGAAAACAAAGGCTGAGGTTAGTCAAGGTGGCAAATAGGTGATGAATATTCTTTCAGTCAATGGCCCTGATTATGAATAGGTTAAAATTCTGAGTTGATTGAACACCTCATCTTTCATTACATTTTGAGTATTCAGAGCTGCAGGAATGTACAAAGAAAAACAGTACGGTATTTACCATAACATGTTGATTTGGGATTTTGGGCCATTTTAACATATTGCAAACACCGACTCAACTTTCAAGGCCGGTGTGTGCCCAGGGCTGATTGCCGCTTTCTTTTTTTGAATCCGGAGGTGTCCCACCCGTACACCTGTTCCCCTTACCAACCTGCTGACAGGCATTTCTCCTCCTACAACTGCAATGCTATTTAATTAAACACTACAGTGCAGGCGGCTAAATGTCCATCGGTAGGAACAATGCACACAAACCTCGCATACCTATATTTAGGTGCGGTAAGTTACTAAATCTGCATGTATTCCTCACAAACTCAGAATAGGTACTACTTATTGCACCTGATAAATTCCGAACTTCAGGCAGTCTGAATTTATTTGGTACTTGAATAGCCCCTACTCCTCCAAAACACTATCAGGGCCTAGTGTTGGGTGAACTCTGAAAATTATTTTTAATTATATCTATTTAATTTAACTTCATTGTAAACTTTGATTGCCAACTGTGATTCCTTACCATACTAAATTTCTTTTCAAGCAAATGTTTGTTCATTCATTAAGTTGCTTATTCACTCCTAAGATGGCTCTAACATGTGAGCACTCTATGAATGATAATGATTAAACCACCACTCACACTTGTACAACATTCTTATGCTTGAACCGTGTACAACTGACAGTGGCCACACCATCCACAGCTACTTCTTACACATTTACAGTTAATCCTACCATTTACATCCCTCATCATTCACTAGAAGCTACATCATCTTCAATACACCTCCTATTCTAATACCTACACTAACTGTATGCTCCCTACAACTTCTACCCTTTATATCACTCGCTCCTGAGCCGCCTGGAGTTCGTAGCTGCCTGGTGTCCACATTACTCCCATGGGCTGCCTGGTATCGTTGTGCTCATTGCTGCGCCTGCCATTGCATATAAGTATTTTTGATTTGCCCATTTCATTATTTAATATTGCTCCGCTTTGCTTGGTATCGCCGCTTTGGGTGTCTGTGCCAGATTGTGCCCCCCGATCCCGTCCTGCATTGTTTGCTTGCCATTTGTTGTGCCTCTCCTGCTCCCCCACGGCCCCTCCTCCGTAGCCCTCCGGCATCCCCAGACCTCGCAATCCCGCTCCCGCCTCCCAGCTGCTCCTCCCTCGCTCCGCCCACTCCACGATCCATTTATGACAGATGCACTTAAGCGCAGCGATCACGCGCAGCGGTCGTGCCCCTTGCGCGCCGAAGGTGCGCCAAAGGTAAGCCCGTCTACGCCCGTACGCGCCTGGACCACGCCCGGCGCCAGACCCCCTGGCCCCCGCCAAACCAACTCCACCCGCCTAACTTATGACGCCGCAACCCTCTCTGCACTCAACACCGGCCGACTCCCCTACTGCCACCAAGCCGCCCCAGGACGCACCCATGGACCCTTCACCTGTCAATCCTGCAAATTCTGCTGCATCAAGACCTACACTACGCCCACTAACGCCAAACAGAACTCCGGCAATAACCAACTGAAATGCATCCTGCTCAACACCTGCTCGGTCCAGAGACACGCCATTGAACTATAGAACCTACTAGACACCACAACGCCGGACGTCGCCTTTCTCACAGAAACCTGGATGAATACTGCATCAACGACCGACATCGCCATAGCCATCCCGGACGGCTTCAAGATCATCCGAAAGGACCGCATCAACCGAACAGAAGGAGGCATCGCCATCGTCCACAAGAACACCATACGCCTCACAACCAGCTTCGACAACACCTTCACCGCCGCCGAACACCTCCACTTCCAGATACACACCGACCCCAAGACCACACTAAGAGGCACCCTCATCTACAGACCACCAGGACCCCGCACACAATTTAGCGAAAAGATCACTGACTTTATCAGCCCACACGCCCTCTCCTCCGAGGACTACATTCTCCATGGGGACCTCAACTTCCACCTGGAAAAGAATAACGACAGCAACACCACCACCCTGCTGGACAACCTCGCCAATCTCGGACTCATACAACTAGTAAACACCCCCACCCACCACGCCGGGCACACGCTCGACCCAATCTTCTCCTCCAGCAAACACATCTCCTTCATTCACGCCACAGGACTCCACTGGACGGACCACAGCTGCATCCACTTCAGAAAGACCACAATCCACCACCACCCACAACAAGTCCCACGCAGAAACTGGAACAAAATTACCACCGACCAGCTCACCACATCGCTAAACAAAAACCTTCCCGCCAAACCATCGGACCCAAACCAAGCAGCCTTCAATCTCGCACAATGGATCCCCCACTGCGCCGACGAATTAGCACCCTTGAAAAACCATCATAACAAACTAGGTAGCAAAAAAGCCTCCTGGTTCAATGACGACCTCAAGAACTCCAAAAAGAACTGCCGCACCCTCGAGAAAGCCTGGCTAAAAAACACAACCACAGACAACATGACCGCCCTCAAGGACACCACCCGCAAACACCACCAGCTGATCCGATCCACCAAGAAGTTATCGTTCAAGGATCGACTCTACAACAACGCCCACAACAGCAAGGAGCTCTTCAGCATCGTCAAAGAGCTAACCCATCCCCTGCCGGCTCTAACGACATCACTCCCTCTCAAGACCTCTGCAACGCTCTAGCCTCATTCTTCCACAGCAAAATCGCTGACATACATAACAGCTTTGGCGACCAGTCCACCCCCCTCCCCACCACCAAATTGAAGCCCCCCACCACCACCCTTGGCGCCTGGGACCCAATCAGCACCGAAGACACCATCCGTTTGATGAACTCCATTCACTCCGGATCACCAACCGACCCATGCCCCCACCACATCTTCAACAAGGCTGACTCCATCATCGCACCCCATCTCCGGGATATCATCAACTGCTCCCTCAACACCGCTATCTTCCCAGAAAGCTGGAAACATGCCAAACTCAGTGCTCTACTGAAGAAACCCACAGCAGACCCGACTGAACTCAAGAACTACCGTCCCATCTCGCTCCTCCCTTTCCCTGCCAAGGTCATAGAGAAGACCTTCAACAATCAGCTCGCAGCCTTCCTCGAATCTAACGGCTCCCTCGACCCCTCACAGTTCGGCTTCCGAGCCAAACACAACAACGAGACCGCCCTCATCGCAGCCACAGATGACATCTGAACACTTCTCGACAACGGGAAACAGCTGCCCTCATCCTCCTGGACCTCTCCGCAGCGTTTGACACGGTCTGTCATAGTACCCTTGTACAACGCCTCAGAAACGTTGGGATACAAGGAAAGCACTGGACTGGATCATCTCGTTTCTCGCTGGAAGAACCCAGAGAGTCCGCCTCCCCCTTTCAGGTCAGAGGCCACCGATGTCATCTGCGGCGTACCACAAGGATCATCGCTCAGCCCCACCCTCTTCAACGTCTACATGAGCCCCCTCGCATTCATCGCACGCCAGCACAACCTCAACATCATCTCCTACGCCGACAGCACCCAGCTAATCCTTTCCCTCACCAAAGACCCAAACACCGCTAAAACTAACCTTCGCGAAGGAATGAAAGACGTTGCCGAGTGGATGAAGAACAGCCGCTTAAAACTGAATTCTGACAAGACGGAAGTCCTCATCCTAGGATCATTCCCCTTTGCATGGGACGAATCATGGTGGCCACCGGCCCTGGGCAGCGCACCCAAACCAACGGACCATGCTCGCAACCTGGGATTCATTCTAGACTCCTCCCTCTCGATGACCAGACAAGTCAACGCCGTCTCATCATCATGCTTTAACATCTTACGCATGCTCAGAAAGATCTTCTGCTGGATCCCCACCGAAACAAGAAAGACGGTCACCCAAGCACTTGTCACAAGCCGACTGGACTACGGAAACACCCTCTACGCCGGAACCACAGCCAAACTACAGAATAAACTCCAACGCATTCAGAACGCCTCCGCCCGACTCATCCTAGACATACCCCGCCACAATCACATTTCCGGTCACCTGAGAGACCGTCACTGGCTCCCAGTCAACAAGAGAATAACGTTCCGTCTCCTCACCCACGCACCCAAAGCCCTCCACGACCTGGGACCCAAATACCTCAACACGCGCCTGACCTTTTACACCCCCACCCGCCAACTACGATCGTCCAATCAAGCCCTCGCCGCAATTCCACGCATCCGAAGAGCCACCATGGGAGGAAGATCCTTTTCCTACTTAGCGGCCAAAACCTGGAACTCTCTCCCCACCCACCTCCGCCTTACACAGAACCACCTCTCCTTCAGAAAACAACTCAAAACCTGGCTATTTGATAAGTAACGAACACCCCCCCCCCCCTCAAGCGCCTTGAGACCCTCTGGGTGAGTAGTGCGCTATACAAAATTTTGACTTGACTTGACTTGAAAGAGCTACACTACCATGATGCTGTCTGTGAGATTGTGGATTATTAGTTGGGGTAGATGGTAGTCCACCACACGTAATAAATACACTATTCCTGTTAGGTCCTGTAAGTGTTTCAGTAATGTAACCCTGAGTGTAATCCCTGATAGCTATGGCACAGAACAGAGAGGCTCAACTTAAGAAAATGTGTAAAGTATTTTAAAGTACCAAAATAGGTAAAAAAAATCAAAAACACAATACAATAAAAATCCCACTCCAAATGATAAAAGTAGTGAATATTTTAATGAACAAAATGATACCAAATTGACAATAATCCAATAGGGGGATTAGGAGATATGAATTTTGAAAGTTTTAAATAAAAATAGCACCAAAAAGTGCAAAGCACCAACAGCAGGAAATTCGTAGCATTTGACTGGGTCAAAGTCAAAAGTTAAAGCCAACCGGGATGAATTGCCTCTCAGATACAGGGACCAATTTCATTGTGGAAAGATTACCTCCTGTCTTTGGAACTTTTATGGAGAAAAAGTGGTCATCAACGAGAGGTCGGTGAAGCAAACTGCAAGCTGGATGAGATGCTGACCTGACTATAGCGGGTTGCTGTCGAGCAGTGTCCAAGTGCAGTCGTCAACAAAGGGGGGAATGTTTTGAGTGCTTAAAGTCTGATTACTGGGCCCAGGAAGGCCTTGACGTCAATCAGAGGCTTCTTGGCTACTGTCCCTGCAAAACCCTTTACATTTGGACTTAGAAACTTTGAAACATTTCTAGAAGTCAGATTTCCATCAACAATGGGGGAAAAACTTTAAGTGGATAAAGTCTGGCACTTTGGCCCAGGAGGGCCTTGACATCAATTAGATGCTGCTCATCGTCAGTCCCTGCAAAGCCCTTAAGGCTTGGACCTAAAGACTTTTTTGGAAGCCTTATTTCCTTCAGCGGGGCAAACCAGCACGTTGAGGCCAACTGATGATTCAACATCGATATCTGGTCTCCATTGGATCACAAGTCAGAAAGTCATCAAAAAGTTTTTAAGTCCCAGCATTTGCGGTTTGGACAGGAAGAGTACAGTTTACAACCAGCCAAAGGTTCCAGGGCCTCTGGATCAGCTTTTGGGGTGAGGACTCAATCCAACAGAAGCCATCAGCAGAGTCCAAGGCCTAGCTGAAACTGGTCAGCTGGGCTCATTCAGGAAAGTCGGACTTCTTGCAGCTGTTGTGTCTCTAAAGGTTAGTAGGAAGTCTGTCAACTAATCCACTTCTTTTTCTCGGGTACAAATGGAAACAGGTGCAGCCTCTCAGGTCTCCTAATAGATCACAACAACAGGGACAGTCATTCTTCTGTGATCCACAGGCCCAGTAATTATGTTCGGAAGAGGGTGCCCAGGAGTGCCATGCTCATGCTTGGCACTAGCCTATGTGTGAAGGTGACTCATGCCCCCCCTTTAACCTGTAGGGAAAAAGTTCCTAGGGGTGACCCCACCCACATTTCCAGCAGTTGCTGTGTGCCTTACTGCAAACAATTTCACAGTGCTCCTCTCCACCTAGGCCCAACATGGCAGAACCTTTCCTCCCTTGTGCAGACCTCCTGTGACCACCCAGAGGTGTGGCCAGGGAAATGAACAAACCTTCCCATGTTGTTCCTCAAGGCTGGTTCTGGGGACAGCTCCTCGCCCACTGGGATTATCTAAGTAGACAAACCAGATACTTGTAAGATCCTGCTGGTTCAATATGTGGGCATCTGAGCAGCACACATTTTGAACCAGCAGAATCTTACAAGTATCTGGGTGTCTACTTAGATAAAGAAGGATCATTTACCTGCCAAGAAGAAGAGATCAAAAGAAAAGGGATGATCCTTGTCTTAACAATGAAAAGCTTATCAGCCAAACTATTGGGACCAACGCTGAGCCCTCTCTTAATGGTAACACAGGCTAAAATTCTACCTACAATCACCTATGGTAGTGAAGCTTTGTGAGGGAGAGATGCCAATCTTTTGTAAAAAACGCTTGTAAAAGCATACAGAACTATGTTAAGCCTCCCGAACCATACCTCTCCAGTGCAACTTAGACTGGAGTTTTGTCTGCTAAAACAAACTTGGGCCAGATATGGAACATACATTAACCGCTGGAATAAAATCAGAACAGCAACCCCTAATTCATTAAACCTCCTTCTGTGGCTAGATCTCCAACAGAGGTAGAATTCAACGCAAGAACGTATCTTCAGGAGGCACTGGCAAACACAGGCTTATCACCCTTATGGAATACACAGTGCCATCACTCAACTCTGAAGAAACTAGTCTGGAACTCGCTGAAAAAACGGTCATTAGTGAAGGATAAAGCAGACTTTTCATCTAGAGCGCAACAATATTTCAACCTGGGCTATCCAAAAGCACAGAAATTAAAATTCCTAAAGCTACAACTTGGAGTGATACCATGCACACAGCATCTTCCACCATGGAAAAGGGTGCAAACTTTCACTGCAGGCAGTTTGGGCAAAAATGGCCAGGGCGACATCATCCATACCGTTTGTTCCTGTACAGAGATGCTTCAGGAAAGGAGGCAATTGCTAAAAAAAACCTGTAATCAAAGGGGAATTCGGACAAGGAGGCAAGCAGTTCGGCTTTCTTCAACCCAGCATCACCACAATTGAACTCCAAACTAGTTAGATTTCTTGAAGCGGCCAGGGCAAAAATGCCAAACTGCCACTAAAGCATTTTTGGGGCAAGGAGCCATTGGATAATCAATTTTAATTTCCTATTGGGAGTAACACATCGCTGTATTGATTGGACCACCTATTGTGGCTGCTCTTGTATGTTTAATTGGTATTTCTTTTAACTTGCAAGTAACTGAAGTGTTTTACAGTTTAATCATGACATTTTTATTATTGTAAACTAATCTTTTATATATGGTTTTACTTCTTGCATGTATTGCAATGGATTTAAGTAACTCTGCAAAATAAAATAAACTGAAACTGAAAGACTGGGATTGGTGCCTAGCAGGCTGGAAGGATAAAGGAAGTAGCAGGCCTAGGTGTGAGTTACATTTGCCAGTACCAGGCTAGGCATCCATTGAAGTTATGCAAGGGGCTGAGCACAGTCACTCAGCCAGCATATAATGGGAAAGTCAACCTCTCCCCACACCCAAGGGCTATTGTCTCAACTTTGTGAGCAAATTCACACCTCATCAAGGAGCTATTCAATTCTGGGGTGCCATTTGGAAGCTCAGGAAAATGCACTTCTAGAGGCTTTAGACATGATACGGGTGATCTTTTCCTAGTACATTTTGTAAATTATGTGTTACAAATCTGACTAGACAATGAATTTGAATTGCAATAATTATGATAACAATTTCAAGAATTAACTGTTTATATGATTCCTAGGCGAGATAAAGTCCTTTCCTATGTACCGGCTAACCCTGCTACAGTGTAAATAACTTTTAGGATGCCATCACTATAAGGAAATGATTAACATTAAACCTTTGCATGCCCTACTTTTAAAGAACATGCACCCAGCCTTATGGACATTCAAGGCCTGCTGAGGGATGACATTAATATTTAAAAAGAAGGTTTACCCCTGTCAAACATGTTTCTTTTTGGCAGGTCAAATTTTAAGTTTAAACCTGCACAGCCAAAGTGCTCTTGGTAGGCCTGCAGCCAAGTTACTACTAGATTTTTCTCAGTTTAGTAAAGTTGAGAAAAATCCTAATTTTAAGACTTTCGGTATTCACAGAAGGCATTAAGGAGTCCTAAAGTTAGGAGTCCTAACTTTACTACTACTAAATTGAGAACAATCCTAATTGTAAGACTTTCGGTATTCACAGAAGGCATTTAGGAGTCCAAAAGTTAAGACTCCTAACTTCTGCGAATACCGAAATGAGGAAGTGCCTTCTGTGAATATCAAAATGATAGTAAGTTTAGGATTTTGTCTTAAGTTAGTTCTGTGAATCGGGCCCCCAGTGTATACTCTAAAGTGCAGAGCTGGATCGTGACAAATAATTTAATGGGTTAAATGAGGCCACAGTTTACAAGAGGAATGTGCAGTTCAAACATAAATAGAGTGCCTCATCAAGACCTAGCCTATGCTGAAACTGTTCAGTGTGCTATGACAGCTTCATCGAGTGCAGCTCGAATACTGTACACTGTCCCACTGTGTGTTGTGGTGCACACATACATCTCTGTTATAGGCACAGAGTGGGACAGTGTGCCATGTCACAACATAAAATGGCACCCTGGACTTCCTTTAAAAGGGAGGTAGAGATGTAAGTGAGTGAAATGAGTGAATGCACCTGCCTGCAGGGGAGGTGTCTTTGGAGGTCTGTGGGACCGTTTTTCCAGCACCTTTGATGGGCACTGTGGAATGCAAACTTGACTTACTGCCATCTCTCTAAGGCAGATAGTGAGTGAGCCTCCCAACAAGTACTTTGGCACTAATCCACATTAGTAATATGGAGCAGGCGCATAATTAAAGAGTTCTCCTCATATGTATGGTGCCACATCCAATTGCAAATGATGGAACACCTGCTTGAGATCACACCAGTGTAGGTGTAGCATCTGCACCATCTGTACTATAGAAGGGTCTGTGAAAGTATCTGTGGCCCATTCTGTAACCTCTAAGTACCCCGGGGGAGCAGAAAGCAGGTGCGTATGTCCATTGCCCCTGGGGCACTTGAGCACTCCATATAAGTTGACCAATATGTATTGATATGTGTGGTATCTCCTGTTACTGCACATATCAAACTAAGGGCCATATTATCAAGAAAGGGCGATACATTATCGCCGCTTTTATTGGCAGGAAACTGCTGCTAAAGTGGCGATAATGGGCTTGATAATATGCCCTTGATAATTCCCATAGAAGCCCAGGTTCTGGTGTTACCCTGGGCTTCCATGGGAATTCACAGGGGCATATTATCAAGCCCTTTCTTGATAATATGGCCCTATATGTTTTGCACAAAAAATAAAATGCCCCATTTTAAGGGATAAACTCATAATATGTGCAATTTATTGTATTTAATATATAACATCTCTCACAGTATCTATTTTTTATCCGTGGGATAAATATCACATCTAACACTGGGTCACTCCAATTGAGGGCCTTAATTAAATACTGCTTCTAGTGTTCCTAACTAGTGGCTATGCAATTCTTGTTATACTGAATATCACAAGACCATTTTGTGGTCGTGCTCTTCGCCAGCAGATATCTTCCGCCACACCTTGCCACAGTACACGACTCAGTCTTTAGAACAGAGGTCTTTTAAAAAAAACTTATGGCCATATTATCAAGAAAGGGTGATACATTATCACCGCTTTCATCAACAGGAAACGGACGCTAAAGCAGCAATAATGGGCTTGATAATATGCCCTTGTGAATTCCCATGGAAGCCCAGGGTAACACCAGAACCTGGGCTTCTTTGGGAATTCACAAGGGCATATTATCAAGCCCATTATCGCCGCTTTAGCATCAGTTTCCTGCCGATAAAAGCGGCGATAATGAATCGTCCTTTCTTGATAATATGGCCCTTGATATCAGACTCCACTAAAGACTCTTCTGAGGCTCCTGTTAAAGCTGGCACATATGCAGAAATCCGTGACCACATAAAATAGATTGACTATCAGTATTTATAGGAACAATTTCTAGTCTTATCGCAGTTTATGACACACTTGCATAAAATGAGGGCAGTGTGGCTGTTACATTTACGACCAATCTTCTAACACTGTTAACATCCATTTTCTCATCTCTGGGTGACAGTGTTCTCATTTAAAACATATATGAATGAGTTGCTGGTCAGCTGCCTGTGTATGCAGGAAAAGGACTCATGTTGAAATGTGTCACATCACTGTGCCTGTAGAGTGATGGCTGTTGTATGACACCTCTTCTTGAATTAATCCATTTGCAGTTCATGGTTAGAGAAGGGTGTCAGTTGAAGTGGTATTTACCAGTGAAGTGTTTTGGTGTTGTGTATGTGTGATGTAGAATATAGCTCAAACTGAGTCAGGAATGCACTGCTTAATGTTGGGATACATACTCCTTTACAATCTATTTTTAGCTCATCTGTGTAATGTAGTATATGATAAAGCAGGGTTTTCGCAAAATGAAACCTCCTCGGATTGAACTCCACAGTGTGAAATCACTAATCGAGTGGTGTGCAAACTAAAAGTGAAAAGGGCTAACATGAGAGAAAGTGAAACTGCGCAAATGCGAACTAAAATGCTTGAGTAGGCCACAAATGCTTATGATTAATGGAATATAAAAGGACTAATTCTGCCTGTTTATTCTATACCAAGGCGTTAGGAATATAAAGTTAAAACTGGAATGTGCAATGGTAAATGCATGAGTGTGATCTGTAGTAGAATGTTATTCCAGATTATAGGTTATTGATTCTAGGATTTTCAAAGGCTTCCTCGTGAAAATCGGGAGAGCTGACCTTACGGATGGAGTGGGATTTTGACTAGTTGTGTTTTTTTATGCCGCTTGTCAAGCAATTATGATTTTCAAGTCTACCAAAAACTACAGTGGGGGTTACAGAGTGGCCTGGTAGGACAGGGGAGCGCTCACTGGCAGCTTTCCCTTGGATGGCAAAGAGGCGCAAGAAACAACAGGGGTCAGCAGGGTCTGGTGCTTGTATAGCTACAGGGCTTTCAGAAGGCTGACACAGCAAAGGAGAGCTAGGACCTAGGATGGTCGTCCCCACAGGGCCAGCGGGCTGTGATGGGGGCCATCTTTTACTAAGGGCCACATTTATCAGAGTTCAAACAATCAAGCATTTGTGAGGCGTGGCAAATCACCTGTGAGGGACTCAAGGTGCTGCAGAATTATCTGCTGCATGGAGGAGTTAACATTCAAATAGCCTGGTCTTAAGTTCTTTCGTGACTGCTGGAGCGACGGTGCAGTCCTGAGGTGCAGGGCGAGGTTGTTCCATGCCTTGGCTGCCTGGTGCGAGAAGTGGTGTCCTCCACTGTTGGTTCAGTGGTTCCTTGCAGTATCTGCAAGGGAGATGAGAAGCGAAGGTGTTCGGTCGGTTAGGCATCTAATGATGTATGCTGGTCCTTTGTTGTGTAGTCCTTTGTAAGTGTGGGTTAGCATCCTGAACTGGCATCTCTTCTGGTTCAGGTACCAGTGGAGTTTCTTGAGATGGGGTTTGATTTGTATCCTGCTGTGGAGGTCAAGGATGCACCTTGCAGTGATTCCTACTCAGAGGGTATTTCTGTAATCTAATCAGCTGGTAATGAGTAACTGCGTGATGGTCCTCTGGTGTTGACTGGGATCCACCTGAAACTCTTGCGGAGCAAGAAAAGAGTGAGGAAGCAAGTGAATGAGACTGCTTTGACTTGTTTCTTCATGGATAGCTTGCTATCCACTATGATGCCGATGTTGCAGGTGTGATCTGTGGGGGCAGGAGTAAGTTGCGTCACACTTGTGCCATGCAATGGGGCACAAGAGTGAAACAACCCCTAAGTTAGATTTAGGAAGCCATGCAAGGCCACCTAATGTGGTTCTGTGTGGTTTGAAGAATCTAGAGTAACGCAAAGCAGTGCAAATAACTGCATTATGCTACTCTGCTCCAGGGAGGTGTTCCATGGATGGAGTGTGGGTGTTCCTTTGCATCCACGCTTAGATTTTGGTGCATCCCTAGAGTTACCATTAGTGGTAGAACTGGGAATGCGTCAATATGTTACGCATCCCCAGGGGAGGCGTAACAGGCAGAAATAGCTTTTTTTCTCTCCTAATTTTTTCCTCTTACTATGTGAAATGTGCCTTATAATGTTGAATATGGTGCATTCCTACCCATTCCCTATCACACAACGCAAGAAGGTGACTTGCTGTGCTGGCTACGTGTATTTTTTATAAACATGCACCGAATAGTATTGTACAAAATGGCAATAATTGCATGTTTGTGAGTGGACTTTTCCTCATTTTGTGGCGGCAGATAATGGTGTTCACAGATGTTGGGCAGCGGGTATACCCCCCCCTTCAGCACCACAGCCAGATCTAATAGCCATTTTAGCAAGTGCCTTGCCATCGCTGCCCAAAGTGGAGGGTTGTCCATGTTCCTCACAGGGGGATATGTTATTAGGGGTACATGAGAAGAATAGCTTGGCAAAGGCTAGGTGATTAATGGCTCTTTTCAGCAGCAGTAACCAGGACCAGGGAGAAGCAGCTCCGCAACCTACACCCCAACTTACCTGTACACCGGATATTGGGTCTACACCTGCAGCAGCAAGCCAACAGACCACTCAGGTTGTGATGGCAATTATGGATCCTGCTCTTAGTGACTATTTTTGGGTGCCATCTTGCTGCGGGTAGCAGACTAGTTCTTAGAGACCAGCTCCCAAGCCTCTACTTAAAAGCACCCATGCCATGGACGCACAAAGGAGGCGTGCCGAAGGTGCACAAAAGGCAAGCCCTTCTGCACCTGTCCGTGTCGCCTCCAGTGTCAGCCATGCTGCTCATTTTTCTAACCCGCAGGCTGGTACCTTCACAAGAGAAGCTCTCCTTGCCTTGAATTGCAGTCTTTGTCACTCTACCTGTTGTTATGACCCTGCAGCCAGGAACTCGGATTTAACTAAATCACTGAAAACCCCCTACGGAACTAAACTCACCAGATCCCCCTCCCTAACCTTTAGAGTGGAAATCTCCATCCCTATATTCAGGACAGGAACCTTACTTATACAAGCTACAGATCATAACCTCACCATCTTTGACCACCACCATCTGTCCCTTGTGGTAAATATATTTTACCGTATAGTTTTTCCATATAATTAAAAAGACATAAGGATAGCTCAATCAAATGAGAGGCAGAGTCCGTGGTATCTGAGTCATACGGGCTTTAATGGAATGCTTCGAAGCATGGGACATCGGGTTCCATCACCACTCAGGTTCAGGAAGGGACATTCAACGTTTTATTAACAGTACACATTATATATAGTAAAACAGTATGCTTGATTCCAATGTAGTAGGCGTAACAGGTGAAAAGAGAGAGATAAGAACACATGTGCGTAACAGGAGGCGTGTAAGAAGGCGTACACATGGGCGTGTACATGACATGTCAGAGAAAACGTAACATGAAACGTCATAAGTGGGTGGATGCATAGTGAAAGTTTGCAGGATCAGCAGAAACTCTTGACCTAGATGCGCGCGCAACTGAGCATAACGTGTAACTGGGAAGAACTGGGGGCTTTGACTTTTGCACGAGTAGAGGAGACTGATGTCTGGGGTGTCAGAACGACCTGTACCTATAGCATATCGGGTATCTCATGTTTGGAGGAAGTAGTATCTGAAGCAAAAGGTCTCTCGGGCAGAGGCCGTTCAATACTGAATGCTAATGCGTGCATATGAATCTTCATGTAGAGTGCGGGGGCCATGGGCCTACCATGGTAATGGGAGCAGTAAATTACTTTGCATGGAGACAGGAAGGCAGGGCCCTTTGCTCTGTAGCCGGAATATGTTTACCTATTTCACTAGACTGGAATGTGTTTTCGCGGAGGCTGAACAGATAACTATAGGCAAAATAACGTTTTGGCAGGCAAGCAGGCCGAGCCGGGCACCGCTCGTCTGTGCAGGATGTAAGGCAGAGGTCAGGGATGCATACCTAAACTGCAGCTTTCAGAGGCAGAAATGAACTTGGAGACTCATTAAGGGCCTAGCTCGACTGAGCCAGGAAACATGGAGAAAAACGTGTGCTTTATTCAAGAGTGTACCATGTAAAGACGTTGGCATCATAAGTATAGAAGCCTAATGAACTGGATTTTCATGCATGACTGGATAGCTGACATGTTAAGGATGGACGCAAATCCATATGCGTCTCTCTAGCATGAATGGAACAGAAGTTACACGACATACAAGGAACATGGGTGCATGGATAGGGTGCGAGTTGGGGGACACTTTGGCTACCTGAAAACTTCCATTACCTCATTCCCTCCTTGGCCCCTACTTCACCCTTTAGGATATATCTATACTCATTAAACCATCTATCTGTTCATATAACATCATCTGCTCATCTCTCTTCATTCGGGAACGGAAACGTATACTTGGACGGGGAATACAAGCTGTGGCGCACAAGCCGCAAATCGCTGGCCCACATTGCAGACATAAACAACAACTGAATAGAATAAGCAGTATTATTCCCAGAAATGATAGCAATTTCCATCCCCAGGCAGATATCACACTCCAGAGCCAACCGGACCAAGTCCAGGTGCCTGGATTCTGGTGTATCAGGTGAGCTATTTCGTGAAGCCTTGTTATGGCCTTATACGCGGATGGCGCGTTATTTGGAATGAAAACACAACAACTGGATCCGATGACTCTACAAGCCCCGCCACTATCGGCCAGTATGACGTCAAGAACAAGGCGATTTTGAAGAACTACGAGTCTCATGGCAGATTGTTCTTCAGTTATGTTACCTAAAGCAGAAGTAGTTTCGTTCACTACAGCTTCAAGAGTTCTTGTTAATCTACGTATCAATTTACTGTTCTGAATGGGGCCTATGAAGAAAAAGAATCCTTTATTGAAATCGGTATATTGTTCCAGTGTTGTCTCAGTTTGATCGACAATCGGTGACTTTATCTCCCTACTATGTCTTATATGTACAAGATGTGAATTTCGATGATAATCAGGCGGAGCTAGGAAAACAGGTGGCAATAGGAACGCAATATAACACGTCCCATCCCAATCAGGGGGCAGATGGACATAAGCTGTATGACCACATATAAAATAAGAATGGCGTGAGGCTTTGAAAGTAGACTTTCCTTCATCACTGAATTCGACCACAGTATTACAATCACTGTGTCCTAGATGTACTGAACCATTCTTTCTGACACATAATTCACCTTTCACTGGCAAAACTGTTATAAACGGCAAGTTCGACTTAGTCTCGGACTGGACGTTCAGAATCATGAGATTGAGGGAATAATTACCTAGTGTATACACTTCATTTTCTAGATCGGTCCCTATCCTTTGAGGGAGACCGTCTGCGTCTGATAAACATGCTTTATTCATAACTGTATTCAGGTTCCCCCATATCCAATTACCTTGGGAAACCTTGGACTTACTATCTAAGGAAGACATTAAAGCAAACCATGCACCACATGAACCATTATGTGTGAACGGGTAAGGAAAAAGGGGCAGAGCTCCCTTGTATTTCTGATAGGGCGGGAGTCGGCCACATATCCAGCAATTCGTGGCATTGCTGGTCTGGTGAGTATGATGTAACATACGAATGAATGTATTGTTGCGCATTGCTAATCGATATGATAATTCGTGTGGAGGCAGGTCACTGAAAGTATGCTCTGCAGAATCATTAGAGAAAGTATGTACATGTGAATTGAAAGGAGGAAAGAAATCATGTAATAAGAAGCTCACACATATTACCAAAATGCTCAGAATAAACATGAAAACTAATGTTACAACACAACGACTATGCAAGTTCTTACAGTACTGTTTTCTCTTCTTGATACGCCTATCTCTCTGACTACTTGGGTCTATCTCATACATGTCAGAAACCTGTCTAACCGCTTCACCCGAGGGGGACTTAAACAATTAAACGCTGTCTGACTTACTAGACCTTAGCTTTGAACGGTACTCCTGTTGAGGAGTTTTTTCTATCAGGGGAAGTTTAGAGTCAGCGTCCGAAAGGGGGCAGTCTTTGATCAGAGTGTCTGGACACAGTCCATGAAATTTCTTTATATGGCTGGAGTGCAACCACCCCTTCGGCCTTCTAGCTTGACCGCGGTCCTCGTCGTCATCAACACCAGTTTAGGCTGCTTCCATCTGGGCTCCAGTGGACTTGCTCGATCGAAATTCCGGACATACACCAGCTCTCCGGGGACAACTTCATGCGGTTTCACTTGGGTGTTATCCGGGAAGGCAGCCGCCACCTGTGAACGACATGATTGTAGTGCAGACATCAAGGAAGCTAGGTAATCTGTCAACATAGTACTATCAACATCGGTAATCTTTTTATGCATAGGCGTACCCCACATATTGGGAGGCCGCCCAAAAACTATTTAATAAGGTGACAGTCCTGTTCTGGAGTGAGCTACCATACGCATATAGAAGAGTGCAACTGGCAGTGCTACGATCCAATCTACACCTTTTTCTGCACATACTTTAGCTAATCGTGTTTTCAGGGTCTGGTTGTGTCTTTCGACCAAACCAGCTGCTTCGGGATGTCGTACACAGTGAAATTTCCACTGGTAACCTAACAGGAGTGATACCTGTTTCATAAGCTCGGACGAGAATGGCTGTCCGTTATCTGAGTATACGACACGGGGCAAGCAGTATCGCGGGAAAAATTCACAAACCAGTTGCTTGGCAGTGGTTGCGGCAGTGTAATCTGGGACTGGATATGCTTCTGTCCATCTGGAAAGGGCACATACAACTACAAGGACATATCTGAATCCTCTACATCGGTCCATCTGGATATAATCCATCTGAAGGACTTCAAAAGGATGATCAGGAGGGTGGAAACCACCCTGTTCCACAGGAACACCTTTGCCGGGATTGAACTGACAACAGATCATGCAGGTACGCACTTTCTGCTTTGCTGCTGCTCGTAAATGCTTGTTGAACCATAAATTCTGAATGCTGTCTAACATGGCTTTTTCTCCTAAGTGTGCTGGGCTATGTGCTGTGTTAATGATAGCTTGAACCATAGAGTCGGGGAGGAACCATGTGGCTCTTCCCTTCGTCATCCATCCCTGATCTGTTTGGATCCCTCCTTGTTCTGTCCATTTCTTGATTTCGTCGGTAGTAGCATGTGTCTGTATGTCAAGTACTTATAGTGTGGGATCCTTCACTGTCATACAAAATGTCTGTGTTGGTACTATAGTCTTTGTCGGGTTTGTCTGAGTCTGAGCTGTAAGTTTAGCTGTTCGGTCTGCCAGGTCGTTACCCTGGGAAATAGTATCAGTGACTTTCGTATGTGCTTTGCACTTCATGATAACAATGGATGCAGGTAGGTGTATTGCTTCTAACAAAGCTTGAATAAAGAGACCATGCTGTATCTTGGCTCCATGAGAAGTTAAAAAACCTCTTTCTTGCCATAGGATACCGAAGCCGTGAACAACTCCGAATGCATACTGTGAATCTGTGTATATGTTTACTTTCAGGTTTTTGGCTCGAATGCAGGCTTGGGTCAGAGCGATGAGCTCCGCGGCTTGGGCGGATAGTGTATCAATGCGATGTGTTTCTAAGACTTCAGTTTCAGTGGTCACTGCATAGGCGGCCACTAACTCTCCTGTGCTAGTTCTCATACATGAACCATCCAAGTGTCAGGTCTGGATCGGGCAATGCAATGTCTGTCAAGTCTTGTCTAGGCTTTGTTACAGTATTGATGACTTCTACGCAGTCATGTGGTGTCGGGTCATTTGTACTCGAGGGTAACAATGTGGCAGGATTCAATGTATTACAACGTCTGATCTCTATGTGTGGCTGAAGCAATGTCAATTCATATCCAGTCAGTCTTGCTATGGTCAGGTGTTGAGTCTGGGTTCGGTTCAGAAGAACTTCCACTGAGTGTGGAACTTGTACTGTCAGGGAATGTCCTAACACTATTGAGTCGCTTTGTCTAATTGCTAAAGCTGTTGCTGCAACTGATTTGAGGCACGCAGGCAGAGCCTGGGCCACTGGATCCAATGTACTAGAAAAATAAGCACAAGGCTTGTGTTTTCCTGCTTGTTCTTGGGTGAGCACAGATAATGCTGTGCCGTCGCGTTCAGTAACAAAAAGTGTAAAAGGTTTGCTATAACATGGTGTCGCTAAAACAGGTGCTTGACATAAGGCTTTCTTTAACTCGTCAAAAGCTTGTGTGTGTTCCTGAGTCCAAGGGAGGACAGTCGAAGTCGCTGCCTCCTGTGTTGTCAACTGTATTAGTGGTTTGGCAAGATATGCATACTGAGGGATCCATTGTCTGCAGTACGAGGTGAGGCCAATAAAGGCCCGTACCTCCTTTTGTGTCTTGGGTCTTGGCAGATGTGCAATTAATTGAATAAATTCTGGTGTCAGTTGTCTCCTCCATTTGGACAGCAAGTGCCCAAGGTATACCACTTGCTGGGCACAGAATTGTAGCTTCGAAGGGGACACTTTATGCCCCTTTTCGGCCAAGAAACATAGGCAGTCAGTGACGCGTGTTCGCAGTCACGTTCGGTCCGTGCAGTGATTAACAAATCATCTACATACTGGAGCAGAGCAGTGTCAGCAGGCATGTGAATACTGTCTAGTTGTCTTTTCAGGGCTTGACTGTAAATACTAGGACTTTCCGTGAACCCTTGAGGTGCACGTGCAAATTTAAAACTTCGGCCATTTAATGAGAATCCGAATAAAAATTGGCTTTCCGGATGGATGGGGACACTAAAGAAGGCGTTCTTGAGGTCAATTACAGTAAAGAACGCAGCTTCGGAATCAATGGCAGTCAACAAGGATGATATGTCTGGCACTACTGGATACTGGGGAACAATGCATTTATTCAGTTCTCGAAGATCGATCACCAATCTATAGACTGGTGGTGCATTTGGGTCAGTTCGTTTGAGAATCGGAATGATTGGAGAATTACATACATTAGAGTCAGTTTCTATAACTACTCCTTGGGCAATCAATTCGTCAATCATTTTTAATAAGGCTACTACAGCCTCGGGGGGTAATTTGTATTGTCGGATTCGGGGCAGTATAACACCTTGTTTGAGAGTGACATGATAAGGGGTAATGTGCATACAACCTACATCAGTTGGCCCTTGCGCCCATAAATGTGCTGGTACATTTTGTAATCTAGGATCAAAATCTCGTAACACATAGTGACCTTTAAAGTCACGTAGGAACAGTCTCACTCCTTCCGGGGAACAACATATCACAGCTCCTAAAGCTTTCAACGTTTTAATACCAAGCAGATTTTTAGGACATACTTTCGTAAGTAACAGGTCTGTGGTGCGTGATAATGGACCAATTTCAAGAGTAACTGGCTTTGATACTTCATTAACAATAGGCTTTCCTGAAAATCCCAGGGAAACATTCTGTGAGCCTGAGAGGGGTGCCCCTGGAACCTCGTCATGACTGATGGTCGTTCTACTTGCCCCTGTATCAATCAAGAATTTTCTGTCTTTCCCTAATACCTGACTATGTACATAGGGACCCTCTTGATCTACAGGAACCTCAATAAGAGGCAAGCCAACCTCCCTCTCTAGGCTGTTTCATGTGTACTGCTGGTAATCGGGGTAATCTGACTGTGCATACTGGTACATTTGTTGCGTTACATGTTGAGTGGCAGCAATAGGCTGTGGTTGAGTTTGGGGTACAGCTACTGTCTGTTGTGCTTGCTGTGGTGGTCGCATATTCTGTGAAATATGCTGTGGAACATGTTCCTGTCTGAGAGGACGCGGTCTTTCTTTCGTCCTACCGGTAGCAATATTGTGTTTCAGAACGGCACATTCGTTTATATAGTGACCTGGCTGTTTACAGTAATGGAATTCCCTTTAACGGGAGCTGCAGACTGACCTGGAGGTGCTGTACCCTTTCTTTGACAGTCTGCTGGGACAGTCTGAGCTACGAGTACTTTCATTTTCGTGTCTTTCATACGTCTCTGTTCATGATCATGTTCTTCTCTAATTCGGTTCTGATGGTACTGTAACATTTGTAACATTTGGGAAGGTGTATTTGCTTGCCATGTGCTCTCGACTTTCAGGACTCTATTCTTGACTTGGGGTAAGGAGTTCTCGACTAGTTTGGTTACAAAAAGATGTGGATATGATTCACTACTTGTTTTCAGGCCGCTATTAATGACAAAACATTTCTCAAATCTGGAATAGAAATCACTAGTGTCTTCATCCTGTTTCTGTTTGCAGGCTGAGATTGCATCCCAGTCTTCCTTTTTAGTTGCCAATAACCTCGGCAAAACCTGTACTAATAATCCTGGTAATGCTTTAGTTTTGACTCCAAGACCAGTACCTGGAATTCGTGTATTTTCTTCGTTTTCTAATTCAGTCCAATTAATCTTTTTATCTCCCACCTCCCATTCCTTTTCTTTGAGTTTCTCGTAAATACCGGCTGGTAACAGTACTTTCAACATTTTCATAATATCGGGATATGTGTAGTCTCCCATTAGTAACATGTCTTTTAATTCACGGTGAAACCCTGCTGGATCTTTATCATGGCAAGGCACTATTTTCTTCATTTCCAATAATTCTATTTTACTTAAGGGGGTATATACGAATACGCGTTGAAGCGCACCCCCTGGAGTCTGGACGGGATGAACTTCTCGTAAGGGATTTTGTCTGTCTATGTAAAAGGGTTTCCTTACTGGAGGTGGAACGGGAACAAAATGTGGAGTCAAAAACGTTCTGTATTTATGACGTTGTTCAAGAATCACATTAATTAAATCGATACCTAGGCCTCTCCATTTTTTCAGGAGTAAGTAATCTAATATATTGTATAGGGGACCTGGATCAGAATGCTGACTCTCATATAACACAATGAGATGCTGGATCATGTACATACCAGCTAAACGCTGTTCAGTTGAAGTAAGACTCAAAAATGTTTGCGCTACTGAATCATCTTTATATACACTGTTATTATCAGCCCACTGTACTGCGGACCGTGCTAATTCCTGTTCACGCATTGTACTAAGTTCGTTGTAACCTATTCTTTCTTTCAGGATTTTATCAGTGGCTTGGAATAAATGTTCAAGAGAACATTGTTCTGGTATGGGAGAAAGGAAACGTTTCTTGTTTTCTAGACGTATGGGTCTGTCAAAAGGTCTTGCTCTACCTACGTATGCTATCATCTCTTGGCGGTCAACTGACTCTTCTAACCCATCCACTTCCTCCTCGGTTTCACTCTCTTTTTCGGTTCCCCTAGCTTCTTTCTCTCTTTCGTGTATTATTACTATTTCTTTGCGGATCTTTCTGTACATGGTGTCTATGCAATTTTGTTTATCATGTTTACCATCAGATATGTTATTACTCCAATTTATCAACTTGGCCTTCTCTTCTTGGCTTGTACCTGGTCGGTCTCGTTCCCTTATCAAACAATTTATCAGAAATCGTAAAATCATACTTTGCCTCTCAACCTTCTGATGTGCCATGGCCTCTCGAATACATTCAGGTCTCTCCCCTGTTCTAATAAAATGATATATATTGTCTAGATGGTTAACCATTTCGGGAAAAAGCATCAAATAATCCGTAACACGTCGTAGACGTAGCGAAGATAATATCATGTCCCCCTTACCAGGTACTGGGTCATATCTACAATCTGTCAAGTATTGTCTAAGGGTTTCGAATGTAGCTGGTTTAGGTGTGCGCTGTAATGCTAGATCTCTAAGCGTTATTCGTTTTGTTTGTGGCGGGGTGTGGAGATGTCCTCCTACTGCGCCTCCTTTAGCGGAAGCGAGGGCGTGAATTGACTGAGCAGTAGCTGCTGATGTCATAGCGGGTATAGGTGGCATATGTAATGGAGGTGGATTTTGGGCCACATCTGTCGCGAAGGGATTATGGGGACCAATAGTAGTTGGGACGGGAACAGTAGCAGTAGCAGTAGGGGACATAGCAGGCGCAGGAAGCGTGACTTGAGAACGTGGAGGGGTCGTGGCTTGAACAGTGGGTTGAACAGACAGAGCAGGCTGCTGTGCATTATTAACGGGTGGTACGGGTACATGGGTATATGCTGGAGCAACATCATCTAAATAGCTAGAAAGGAAAATATCTGCTGCGGTTTGTTTGTGATGGAGTTTAGTCCGGACCAATGGTGATGGCAAGTTACGTGTTACTTCCGGGGTCGCCTTGGGCAAACCTTCGGCTAGAACTGGATACAGTCCTGTAATAAGGGCGTTTCTCTGTCTGTCTTGTTGTTCTATTCTTACTCGTTCTCCTTCTTCTAATAACTCTTTTTCTCTAGCTCTTTCGGATTCTTCTCTACTTCTCTCTGCTTTCCTGATTTCCTTTTCATTTCGTCTATGCGCTTCTTTACGCCATAATTCTATGGCATTTTTCTGGGATTGTCTGGCTTTCTTTTTCCATAATACTTCTTCTACTTTCATGATGCATTCAGCATCCCATGTCCCTGAGACAGGCCATCTATACTTTTCTTCCAGACCCTTGGTGTAGTCCACCCACAAATCTAGGTACAGTATGGCATCTAAACCATGTTTATTATACATGAAATGTCCAGGAGTGTCCCTAGGCGGGACGGGAACTGCTTCTTCGAGTATCCCTTTTCTAGTTCCTATCTGACGTAATTTCGAGAACAGCAGCATATTGGGACTGGTTTAAACGTGAACACAATAAACACAGTAATAAATTGCAGACATTCATTCATACCACGACATGAAACACATTAAAAACGTTTTCTGAACAGTTACTAGGTACATGAAAACACAATACTGGATGATTCTCGAGATTCTAGAACACTGGATTACTAGAACACTGGATGCACACTGGATGCACTGGATTACTAGATGCACTGCTAGAACAGCACAGACCGGTCCCAAAAAGAGACACGTGTTGTCGTATTTATCTAAGTAAACACGTCCGGACCAGGTCTGTGTACCCAGACCTGTCTTGACCGGGCACAAATTAATGAACCCGTCTAGATGCGTTCCCAATAACGGTACTCACCGGGAAGCAGAAACTGAAGGCCTCGGAAACTGGACTGGACTGGACTGCGTCAGGTGACGATTCTCCTACGCATGCGCTTCGGAACAGGTGGGCCTCTGGATACCTCGGACCTTGCTCTCTCGACTAGGGGCTCTGGTCGGGATCCTCCGCATTCCTCACCGCCTCGTCTGGATGCTGGGCCGCAGTCACCGTCTCCTCCGTAGGCTCGTGGGAGAATAGCAGAAAAACCCACAGAAGTGCACTGGTTCCGTCGCTGCCGCAAAAGGGGTCAAGGCCTGCGGGACATCTCCGGCGAGTGGGGAAGGGGGGGGGGGTCCCTATTCGGGCGCCAAATTATGTGGTAAATATATTTTACCGTATAGTTTTTCCATATAATTAAAAAGACATAAGGATAGCTCAATCAAATGAGAGGCAGAGTCCGTGGTATCTGAGTCATACGGGCTTTAATGGAATGCTTCGAAGCATGGGACATCGGGTTCCATCACCACTCAGGTTCAGGAAGGGACATTCAACGTTTTATTAACAGTACACATTATATATAGTAAAACAGTATGCTTGATTCCAATGTAGTAGGCGTAACAGGTGAAAAGAGAGAGATAAGAACACATGTGCGTAACAGGAGGCGTGTAAGAAGGCGTACACATGGGCGTGTACATGACATGTCAGAGAAAACGTAACATGAAACGTCATAAGTGGGTGGATGCATAGTGAAAGTTTGCAGGATCAGCAGAAACTCTTGACCTAGATGCGCGCGCAACTGAGCATAACGTGTAACTGGGAAGAACTGGGGGCTTTGACTTTTGCACGAGTAGAGGAGACTGATGTCTGGGGTGTCAGAACGACCTGTACCTATAGCATATCGGGTATCTCATGTTTGGAGGAAGTAGTATCTGAAGCAAAAGGTCTCTCGGGCAGAGGCCGTTCAATACTGAATGCTAATGCGTGCATATGAATCTTCATGTAGAGTGCGGGGGCCATGGGCCTACCATGGTAACGGGAGCAGTAAATTACTTTGCATGGGGACAGGAAGGCAGGGCCCTTTGCTCTGTAGCCGGAATATGTTTACCTATTTCACTAGACTGGAATGTGTTTTCGCGGAGGCTGAACAGATAACTATAGGCAAAATAACGTTTTGGCAGGCAAGCAGGCCGAGCCGGGCACCGCTCGTCTGTGCAGGATGTAAGGCAGATGTCAGGGATGCATACCTAAACTGCAGCTTTCAGAGGCAGAAATGAACTTGGAGACTCATTAAGGGCCTAGCTCGACTGAGCCAGGAAACATGGAGAAAAACGTGTGCTTTATTCAAGAGTGTACCATGTAAAGACGTTGGCATCATAAGTATAGAAGCCTAATGAACTGGATTTTCATGCATGACTGGATAGCTGACATGTTAAGGATGGACGCAAATCCATATGCGTCTCTCTAGCATGAATGGAACAGAAGTTACACGACATACAAGGAACATGAGTGCATGGATAGGGTGCGAGTTGGGGGACACTTTGGCTACCTGAAAACTTCTATTACCTCACCCTTCTTGCTACATTAACACATCCTGATCTTGTGCCCCAATCTCCCCTCTCCCTTCTAACTCCTACTGCCAAACTTGAAGCTTTGCGCCCCATTGACTCCACTGACTTGTTAAACACCTTTGTTGAACGCTCTGACACTCTAAGCAACCTTGCTGCCCCTTGAGACAAGCTTTAGCTAGGAAATTACCAGAATGACTTCAAGGTAACTCACCCTAACCAACAAACATACGGTAACAAAACCCAATGACCCACACCTAAACCACGATCAAGACCTCTGCAACTCAAGACCAATCATCATGGAGCCCCATACAGACTCTCCCCTCTCAACTAATGTAGACCCTTCTCAGCCCACACAAAATGTTTGCCTCGCCAACCTTTATGGCACCGGCCCTACCTATACTAAAGCTCACTCACCCCCCTTAACCATGACACATGATGCATTCACATCCTCCCTTAGAGCTGGAAATTTCACCCACAGACTGTCTCTGCTCCTGAATTGAATAGAACATTTTGATTCACTAACTAAAGGCATCTGACATGTAAAAAAGAACCTTCTGATCCAGGCTAAGCTAATCTGCTACCTCACTCCTGAACTCCTGATAGGGAGAAGCTGTCTCCACTTATAGGTTCCCCATCTCTCAGCCAGCAACCCTATTGGACCACTATTCCCTTGAATCGTGCGGCCCACAGACCCTACCGAGCTCACAGTCATGTATCCGATCTGGAAGCTGATAAGCTCATAGAATCTTACATCAACGTTACCCGGAATACAGTAGACCAAACCTTTGTCTACTATCCCAGTAATCGTGGGCTCTTATTGAATCCCTTGAATGTTCACCTCACCCAAACCGCCTGCTCAATACACAATGATTCAGACAATACATACCGCAAACAATAATGCTAGCCCGCTTACATACATGCTCATCAACTGCAGATCAGCAGTAAAACACACCACAGACATCGTAGAAGCTATACTGGATAATTAAATAGATATTGCATTCCTCATCGAAACCTGGCTCAATGAACACTCGACCCGCATTCTAGACCTGCTTATCAATCCTGGATACACCATCATGAGATAGGACAGAGCACAGAGAGCAGGTGGCGGTCTTGCAGTCATTCACAAAGAAGGTATCAATCTTGCTCCCTTAACAATCTCAAAATACTCTACTTTTACATACCTCGCAGTAGGAACCTTTTCTATCAAACTTCACAACATCTACCACCCTCCTGGTGATCACACCATCTTTTCAGAGTAACTATCTGATCTAGTAGCACAGTTCTCCATTATGGACTTGAATGACGTTTTCTTGGGCGACTTCAATATTCAATGGAATAACTCAGAAGACACCATGGTCCATTTTCTTACTAACCTTCTTAAAATAAATGACCCTCAAACAATTCTGCAATGAAACAACCCATTGTAAAGACTCCACTCTACATGCTATAATCAGCAAAAATTAGCTGGTCTCACTTCAATCCATCACACCTCTCGACTGGTCAGACCACCATCTCATACTGTTTATTTTCAAGACCCACCTCAGATCTCACACATCCCCATAGACAAACCTACGCATTGGGCTCAAAATATCAAACAAATCCCAATAACAGAATTGGAATCCAGGGTCTGGGCCTAATTACTGGATCAACCTCTCACTCTCACCGCGGAGGTCCTCACCGCCCACTATAATACAGCGATAAGTTATGTTCTTGACCAAGTGGCACCACTCAAACTAAAACTATCTAAAAAATTACGATCGAAATCCTGGTTCAACACCGACATAAGTAATAAAAGGAGACAACTAAGACAATCCGAAAGGACATGGAGACAGTACCCCTCTACAACACACCTCTCACTCCTACAATCCGCACGGCTTTCATATAAGAAACATATCTTTGGAGAAAAAGCCACCTTCTTTTGCAACCAACTTGACCACACTAAGAACAGGACTAGGAAGCTCTTTAACATCATCAAATGGCAAATCACCCTTACATCCCATCATGAAACAACAGCCACCAGTGAACGCTGTGAAGAAATTCCCAACTTCTTCAATGATAAAGTAGCAAAAATTGATCAACCCATCATCCTACTAGCTAATCCGTCTTCCATACCAACCCACCCCACTGACTCACATTCCCCCACGGTTGCTCCCACTCCAGATTTAACTATTGACCAAATGGCCCCAAGAAAAAATAATGTCAACTTTGATCTTCGTCAACTGAAAAATGATGCTAATTGGTCTGACTTCAAACCCATGACAGAAAGTGAAGTCTTCAATAAAATTGCAAACTTGAAGGCCACAATCCACGCCAATGATCTCCTCCCAATCACATTAGTACAAAACCTCAACCATATCCACCCGATCCTGGACAAAAATCATCAACACATCTTTCTCCTCAGGACATGTACCTGATTCCCTCAAACTAGGCCAAGTCACACGCATACTTAAAAAAACAGGGGCTGACCCTAATGACTTCAATAACCTCAGGCCTATCACCAACCTCCCGTTCCTAGCCAAAACAATAGAGAAATACGTGCTTCTACAACTCAACCAACATATAGAGCAATTCCATCTCCATGACCCCTTCCAGTCAGGATTCAGGAAAGGCTTCAGCACAGAAACTGCTATGCTCAATTTTGCGGATAACTTTCGCAGATCCTTAGAGGAAGGTGACGCATGCCTCCTAATCCTACTTTACTTATCTGCAGCTTTTGATAATCACCCAGCATTAATTGAGAGACTCAAAAACCAAAGTGGTATCAATAGCATAGTCCTTAGTTGGTTTACCTCATATCTGCAACATTGCTCGCCACAAATAAAAATCAACAACTGTTCCTCAAAACCAGCACTAGTTCCTCAAAGTGTTCCCCAAGGCTCAATTGTCTCCCCATCTCTTTTTAATCTCTTCATGGAACACCTCACTGTTATCTTGAACCAAGCAGGGGTCTATGCCGATGACACCCAACTTTACTGCAATATTAAATCACTGAGTGACATAATACATCTAAACAATACACTAATCAAGGTCCAAACTTGGCTTAACACCAACCACCTAAAGTTGGACCTCACCAAAACTGAAATACTACTTTTGTACCCAGACAACAACATCCTCCCAATCCATGATTGGCTAACTCACTTGAACACCCTTTGCTGTTCTCTTACACTATCCAACTCCGTAAAGTACTTGGGCATCACTATGGACAAAAACCTGTCAATGAATGACCACTTCAACAATTCAGCCAAATAAGCACTGTACACTCTTAAAAACATCAAGAAAATCAAACCTTTCATTCCGCCTGATGATTTTAAGATGGTAGTGCAATCTCTTGTTCTCTCAGAATTGGAATATGGCAACGCCATCCTCATAGGAACTCCGAAAACCCACCTTACCTCACTTACAACAGTTCTCAACATGGCTGCCTGGCAACTAACAGGTGTTAAACAATCTGTGCACATTTCACCAGCTTTCAAGGACCTCAATTGGCTTCCAATCGAAGGAAGATGTATCTACAATAGTGCTTGCATCACCAACAAAGCACTTCATACTCATAACCCAGACTACAGAGGTTCCAAACTTTCCAAAGCAGGAATCGCCAGGGCTCTGAGAAGCTCGTACTCACTTCTTCTCATACTACCCAACTGAAAAGAAATTCACAAAGACTTGCTCATTCTCTGGAAATGCACCCAGGATCTGGAACTCACTCTCTAGAGATCTCCACTGTAACCCATCATTTCCATGCTCCAAACGGGATCTCAAATACCTTCTGCTCAACAAATAATGTAATACCCAAACAAACTAAGCTACATTCCCAATGATCACACCCAATCATTTTAGAACTTTAAGGCGGGCATTTGATTGTTCAAGATTCTCTTTGTTATTCACGCCATTAACTTGTGCTGTTCTAATGTCCTCTTTTTGTAACCACCTTGACTGCACAACATTTTTCATGTATGTATATATGTATCTACTTCAATGGAACAGTCTGTATATATGTATGTACTTCTATGGAACGACCTTGCATTTTATGTAAATTGCACTGAGACCTTGGGGGTCTGGCTAGCTCTATATAAAACCTATAAATAATAAATATGAGTAATGCTTATGATTTCAGTTTGAGGGCTACATCCAGGCCGGGGGGTGGAGTCTTCTTGTCCCATGTTACATCAAATAGAGGGGTGAGTTTAGAGCCTGTATTATTAATTGAAGTTCCATTCCTAAACACTCCTCTGATATGTGGCTCTCCCTATCTGACAATACTTGGGATCTCATGTTTCTCACAGAAACACTACTCAAGGACAGATCCAATACTGACCTTACCTTGGCTATTCCCCAGGGTTATCAGATCTTGTATGCCAATCAGGGTGGAGATAAGTCTTCTACCTCACCAATTTATTTAAGGTATATGGCTTTAAGCATTCATTTGTAGTATCCACGTGACACCTGATTCGCACATTTAAGACGTCGCCTTAATTGCAACAGATAAGATTATCCATAACGGCCATAACGGCCGTGGGACGCCAGCATCTATTGTGTGCAGCGCCGCGGCTCGATTTGCTTGCAGTTTTTATCTTCTTTTCACTTGGTAAGGAATGTGATAAGAATCGTGTCAGCTCCTTTTACTTTATTTTATTCTGTAAGCCCGCTCCGTCTATGTGCTTAATCGCTTTAATTTCAATAGTATTAGATATACTAGCGATTACTGCGTATTATGTCTTTCTAGAATCACGCCATAGACACGAAGGGGAACTAAACGGAGGCAACTGGTGTTTTATTAAGGAAAGTTGCTCTCGGCGATTTTCCACCCGGGAACAAGGGAACGCAGTTCTCCGCGATACGAATATTTCTGATGCTTTGGCCCGCTGAGAAGTAATGACTATATAAAAATGTTAAAAGTAAGTCTAGCCTATCTTTCGGCCAAACGGTTATTTGCTAATCCGTGAGCACTACGCTAATATAGATACAGTTATGGATAGTAGAACCTCTGTAGCTCGTGTTTTATTTTTTACTCTTATCTTTGTTTTTCATGACTGAAACTTATCGTCAATGCAGAAAAGAAGACGTAATCCTGAATATGTTACATATTTAAGTCCATAACTATCCTTTTGCGGACTTCTTCACGTTATTAAACCGGTAAGCGTCTACACTAACTAAAGCTTCTATTAAGATGAGCGATAAAGGGGAACTTTAACCACATGAGATACATAATAGCCCCATAGGATTACCTATTTTCACTCGAGTATCCGGACAACAAATGAAAAGCTGTTTCCTTTTTGAAAACTAGGAATATAACAACTTATAATTAATCTAACAATCCTGGAATTCAGTTAGACTAACTGTATATAAGGAACACATGCAAGGCAAAAATTATTCTGTTAAATATTTAGATAAATAGGATCATTCCGTTACTTCGATCCTTTTGTCTAATATGTACCCTTTTTACCCACAGTCAATACATGGCACTCTCTATTCATCATTAGAGCGTGAAGTGTTAAAGAAAATACGATCCCTTTTTTTAGCCATTGTGCAGAGACTTTGAATAGTAAGTATTCACCCTCCACTTTAGTTAATCCTACCAGGTGACTGCTTAGATTAATGAAGCGTATATTAATAAGTAATGACTGAGTGATTTTGATTCTTGTCAATTGTTCATTATTATTAACGTCCTATTACGCTGGGGCTCTTCGACATTATCATCAGACACTATCTAGTACTGAGATAGGGATGGCCTTGTTGAGTCTCTTGTTGAGTCTCTCTTTCTCTTTTTCCTAGCTCATTCGAGCCATGTAGCAACTTCTTAAATACAGATAGGTTAGGTTTGTACCTTGTGTAGCAATTATTATATTGCTATAGCAAGCAGGGAAGGTGTAATTTATGAACTAATTTAGTCCAACAGTCTTTTTTATCTTACTTATTTTGAATGAATTAAACAATTCCTGTTTTTTTAAAATATGTTGCTAGTGAATGACAACCTTTTTTTAACCAATATGTTATTGAATGTAATTGAATAAATGTTTATTTCTTTTAACTGTGTATTTCAGATATAATCTGTGGCTCCTGAAGATGGCGTTTTTAGTAACGCGCGTCGAGAAAGTATTGATTGCCACTCGTTGTTTCTTTTAAATATTATGTGATTATATTTTCTATAAAAATTGTATAAATCATGTTTTTTTGACCCTTGTTATTTCTTGTGTAACATTAATGGATGTAATGTATGTGTTTTCTTATATGAATACATATTAAATGGAACAGAGTTTTTATATCTGACTAAATTTGTTAGTAATTCTTTTTTGCCAATAACCTTCCCTATTTCTTGTTAGAATTGTGCTATTATTTACACACATGATAAGTCAGGTGGGACCATAGCCCTTATCCTTAAGGAAACGTGGGAGGTTTCATCATCTAGGCTGGGTCAGATTGGGAATATTGAGGGCCTCATTTTTTGCATCAAACTTACCCCCTCTTTTTCCTTTGCCTGTTTGTTTGTATATAAATCCCTGGACTGCCCTACCACCTGCCTCCCGGAACTATATGACACCATATCCCATTTATGTTTACAATACGCCAACATTACAGTTTTGGGAGACTTTAACACAGATGTTGATGTCAAGAACTGCTCCCAGACTTCTCAGCTGATTCAGACCTTGACAGGCCTTAATGTAGCCCAGATGGTCACCACTCCTACCCATAGAGCAGGCCACATATTGGATTTATATTTCTCCACCAATACTGGTCTCCAAACCGATGTCCCTGTGAGCCTGATATGGACGTATCATTTTCTTGTCCCGTTCACCTTTTATGGTATAGGCAATCAGTCAGAGATAAGTACAGCACCTAAAACAAGGAGGATCTGGCAACATTTTATGAAGGAGTCCTTTGTGCCCTCACTTTAATCTAGCCTGCCCTTCTTTATAGGCAATCATGACAGTGATTCGATCCTTTTCCAACTAAGAATCTCTAAGGCACTGGACCCACTCTCTCCTTTAAAAACAGTAATGTCCAAAAGATCCAAATCATCTGCTCCCTGGTTTTCCTATGACCTTAGAGCACAGAAACGCCTTTGTAGAAGGCTGGAGTACAGTTGAAGAAGGTCCTATGACCCTGTAGCAAAACACTTCTACAAGACGCTCCTTAACATTTTCGCAATCTTAAGTAGCAAACAATGAGAGGGTATTTCCTGTTGCATATCAAGATGGCTTTTAACTCTTCCAGAGAAATCGTTAATATTCTGAAATATTTTATTCCACTGGAAGTGGTTAAAAGTGCTTTTCATCCATCTTTTGCTCACTGTACCAGCCTCTGTGATTACTTCAATGAAAACATTAAAAAACTTTATTCAACTTTTTCGTCAGAAGCCTGCTTAGCAAGCCTACTGATTCCACCAGCTTGTCTTTGTCTGAAATTTATCCTCCTCAGTTTCTGAAACTGGCTGCTATCATTATTAATCCTATTCTCAACAGGATCTGGAATGCCTCCTTGAAACCAGGTACTTTTCTTGCTCTGTGGAAACAGGCGTCCCTACTGCCACTGTTAAAGAAGCTTAATGCATACCCTGGGGTGCTCAGCAATTGTAGGCCCATCTCATTGCTACCTGCATCCGTGAAGATCTTTAAAAAGCTGGTTTATTGCCAAATGTCTTCTTTTGTTGAAGCCAAAGATCTGCTTCACGACACTCAATCTTGCTACCGTGCAGGGTGTAGCATGGAGACCCCCATATTTGAAGTGTCTGAGACCGTCAGAGAAGTTCTGGACAACTGCAAATTCACCATGGTGTTGATGCTAGACCTGTCAGGAGCATTCAACACCATAGCATACTCTACTTTGTTGAATAGATTAACTTTTTTGAATTTTCAGGGCACAGTACTGACATAGATGTGATCTTTTTTGGAAGATCGTTCTCAGCGAGTCTTTCTTTGCTCATTTGCATCATCGCCCAAACCTCTGGTCTGTGGTGTGCCTTAAGGTTCTTCCTTCAGTCTGCTGTTTTGCAAACTTTACCTGGCCCCTCTGGCCACCCTGATTGAGACCTGGGGAGTGAAAGTTGTTTTGTATGCAGATGACACAAAGCTGTGTTTTCGTTTAGAGAACATTCAGAAACAACCTTTCTCAACTTCAAAGAGTCTTTAAAAGGCACTGCCAATTGGATGGACAACAACTTTCTGAAACTGAACGCAGACAAAACTGACGTTCTCTGCTTCAGTCAGATGGCTCCTCCTCCATCTAACCTCTGGTGGCCCACAGAACGGAGTCATCCTCTAGTAGAAATTTAGGGATCATGTTTGACCCAGACCTTTCCTTTGCTAATCAAATTAGTTAGATTTCAGCATCCTGCTCCCTGAAGTTAAGATCAGCCATGAAGCTATTGGATCTACTTCCAGAAATTACATGAAAGATCATAATCCACGCTCTTGTGACATTGCATTTAGATTAGGCTAAGAGCTTATATTTGGATCTTCCTGCTTTCCTGACTCATAGACTTCAAATGATACAGAATGCGTCGGCCAGGTTGATTCAAAGGGTCCCCTTCAGAAATCATATCTCAACTCATTTGAAGCAGCTTCATTGGTTTACGGTTGCCAGGCGGGAGGGGTTCAAAGCCCTGACATTGGCATTCAGAGGTCCAGGACACCAGAGAAATAGGCTTAGTCAATACCATCAGGAGAGAGACTTGAGACCTAATCACCTGCAACTTTTGTGCATTCCGAGGTTTGCCAGCATTCGTTGAGCTGGTCGGTCTTTCTCAGTACTGATGGCCAGGCTTTGGAGCTCCTTGCCTATCCACCTGCGCACATCCGATTACGAACACTGTTTCAAGAAGATTTAAAAACCTGGCTCTTTAATCAAATATAGATATGTGTGGCCGGTTCTGTTCTTCAGTCTCTGCTTTTGAGTGCCAGGATGCCTCAATTTAGGTGGCTGGACGCTTTACAAATGACTTTGACTAATTGATTGATTAGTATGAAAGCTGCTCTGGGGCTGCTCCAGTTCAGAAGATTGTGGCCAACGAGGAAGGTTAAAAAAGTATGTAAACTCCCTTTGCCTAGTATGGGCCTTGGATTGGTGCAACCTCCTTTATTTTCCAGCTTTGCATGCATGCGGCACAGTGCAACACATACAAAGTAGGAAAAGCTTTGAAGTGTGTCTAGACATAGCATTTTGTACAATGTACCCTTCCTGTACAAAACTTATGCTAGACTCAGGCACACACCCTAGCACTATGGAGCTGAAATCAGCGCTGGCACTAGGGAGAGGGCAGATGAGTGCCATATGAATGTGACGCTCACAGGCTCTCTCCCTTTCATCCAATGCAGTGCAGCCTCTTTGGGGTCTATGCTGCGTTCCATGACAGTTTTCAGAATCTGGGCCACAGACTCCATCAATGCCGATGCAGCTCAGAAAACGGGATCATAAGACAGCCCCAGAAGTGAGGAGTTTTCACCGTATTTAATACCTCACACCACTGCCATTGGCGCCTTCATATTCCACAGGGGGCTGCACAGAATTCACTGCCCTTTCAGCTCCAGCCTACATTGAAAACATCTTTACAGCACAGTTGAACTGCTCACCCTTTCATCCACATAACTGGCGGACTAGCTGGTAAAAGCCGTGAAAGCACATTTCACTCAGGGAGATGGTTTTGCTTTATTGCTGAATGAGATTAACATGTTATTAGAACACAGCCTGCAACGCCTCTCTTGATATCCTTGATGCATTGTTCAATCTGCCGGGAGAGATAGAGCGCCATTTACAGGCCTCCAGAGTGTGGATGTCTGTTGTAAATAATGTTGATTGTGCTATTCATCATAAAATCTGATTTTATAACCTCTCAGAAATGTTGCTGGTTGCTTTGAAAGTAACATGAAAGGTTTTAAATCACAGATTATGGCATACACTATAAAACACACAGTTTGCAGCCACTGAAATTTATCAGTTCTAATCTCTTTAATTTTGGAAGTTCTGAATCTTTTTAGTGTTCTAATTCTCTCACCTTTTATTGAGCAATCCTGAAGATACTCCATTGAATGTGTAGATGACGTTCATTCTACATGATTCAATGCATTATCTTCTTTAGGGGCTGTATGTTAACAATGGAAAGCTTGGTGTCCTGCACTAGTTCTCATTCACATACTTCCATTGCTTTTGCAAAATCACTCTTGCAAGTCAGCACCATATATAATATAAACTCCCTAGGTGTTAAACAAGACCTCACAGAGCAGTCAGTAATATTCAGACACAGTACCACAAAGTGGGTGTGTGTGGAAGGGGGATTAGAATATGCTGCATAAAAAAATTGCTAAACTGTGTGATGCATAATTAACCCTGGGCGGAGAACTCTGCTCCGTTCGCTGAGTTTTATGCACTCCGCGGAGCACACTGCGTTTCACCAAGTCAAGTTGGTGAGCACGAGCGAGGAACATCTACCTCCCGCCAAGATTTTTTCCTGCTCAAGCTCATCAAGGTCTAGTTGGCGAGCACGAGAAAGGAAAATCAACCTCCTGGCGAGATTTCTCAATGCGGGCGTCGGATTTCTCAATGCATGTGGTCGCGGCAGGTCACGATCACTCATGTTGAGAAACCTGTTCACTATGGGAAAGCTCCACGTTGAGAAAGCTGCTGCTCGAGAAGAAAATCTACTCAAGCTACAGAAAGGAAGCTGCACCCCCTTGTGCATGGTTCAGTTCACATACAGCTTGCAGCAAACACCCCTCACTCAAATTCACCACGAGCGGCATGACCCTAACGCACTCCGCCGCTCGCAGAACTCTGCGTAACGCGGCAGAGTTTTTTTGTCACTTTGCAGAGCAGAACTCTGCCCAGGCCTATACATAATACAGGTCTCTGGGTGAGTGAGTTTGCAGAGTTATACTGAAACAACAGTATCATATAAGTATCATATATAATACAAACAACTGGGGATTCTGCAAGATCACAAAGTGCATTGCCAGGCTCACACATAACTGAAAGATACTGTGGTACAGAGAAAGCATTTAACACAGTATAGATTAATAAAAGTTTGTGAGCAGATGCAATGCAAGGCAAAGGTTTTCAAGACTTTATGCAAAATCATATTTTTCCATTTGGATGGTCCCTTTCCCAAGTAATAATGCACTTTTTAAGCCATTTCATGTAATCCATCTCTTGTTTGTGAGAGATCACACAGTGCAATCTCACTCATAATACTAGTCTCAGGGAGGCTCTGCTGGATCATACTATATAGAAAACTTCATCCATGTTGTGGATGTCGGTGGGTTTTGCAGGATCTCACATGTTTTACATATTACAATTCTCCTCAGATACTTCAGCATCTCTAAATGGACACACGTTATCAAATGCAATAGAAATATCCGAGATTTGTGCACAAAATTGACCATTCAGGGAATTTGTAGGATCTTTAATCAGAATCAGCTCATATACAGTGTAGCAAATGCAGAATTTGAGAGCTCCATGGTATTGTATGGTACATAGACAGTGTTTTTTGTCAGTCATCTATGAGATGATATAGGCAGTCTCATTGTTAGCAGGCACTCATACTGTAAAGATAACATCTGTCTTTGCGCTAAAGAATTTCCTTTTTCGGACTTCAATTTTTACCACCACTGAAAACGAAGAAATAAGGACCATGGGCCAGATGTACGACGAGAAATAGCATGCACAAACAGGTTTGCAACCTAATTCCGATAGGGCCATGTACAAACATTATTTTGCGGCTCGCAAATAATTAGCAACTTACAAAATAGTGTTTCGAGACTCGCTATTAGGAAGGGGCGTGCCCTTCCTAATAGCGAGTCACAAGCCATGTACCATTGTTTTGTGACTGCAATTGTGGTTGCAAAGCACTCACAAATTACCACCCTCTTCAAGAGGGTGGTTATGCAGTCATAAATGGGAAGGGGTCCCCACGGGTCCCCTTCCCCTTTGTGACTGGCTCTGAAATATTTTTTAAGGGCAGGCAGTGGTCCAGGGACCACTACCTGCCCTTAAAAAATTAAATAAAAACCTTTCATTTTTTTAAAAAATGCAGCCCATTTTCCATTAATGAAAAAGTGCTGCATTTAGAAAAAAACTGCTTTATTGAAAGCAGTTCCAGATATGGAGGTCTGCTGAACCCAGAAGGCTACCATCTCTGGGAGGGCCAGCCATTCCGAATGGAGTTGCAAATTGCGAGTGGCTCATTATTATTCATGAGCCTTGCATTTTGCGATCCCATACACTCTATTTAAGGCCCTCAGGAAGTTCTCCTAGTTCAATCACTGAGTCATCACACCCAGTTTTCATACAGTTGGGACAACCAGGTTCTGTTTTACTGGCTGGAGAATCTGGCAGTGAAATCACTTGAGGCTTTGGTTGAAACAGCAGCCGTGCCTTGTACCACATTTTTATTTATTTATTTATTTATGCCATTTTATATAGCGCGAACTTTACCCGAAGGTGTCAGAGCGCTTTACATAAGAACCAGTTGAGAAACATAAGGACTTAGGATTACATGCGTTACATAATGGATACAAACAGAAAAAAATTGCAAATGTACAAGATGTAAAGTCGCACACATCCCTTCCCAACCTTCTTTTATGGAAGGGGGCGCTGTGTCAAGGCATGTCTTTGCCCTCCTCTTCCCTTCTCTTCCCTTCCCTACCATACCCTCTTCCTTCCACCCCTACCCTGCACAAAACACCCTGTTCAAATGTATCACCTGGTTAGAGGTGGAGTTTCCTTCCGTTCCCAGTTGCTCAGATATTTGGCCTGCATCATTTTAGAAATATATAATAAAGAAAAATTATGCATCAACATTCAAGACTTATGGTTATCTATACTAAATGTGTTCACCTGTAATTATTTCTGTTGCCTCTCTTTTTGGTATATCAATGTGTGTAATGTATGGTCAAAGTACAGCTGACCATTGAAATGGGCAACTGTATTTCTGCTTGTTTTTTTTGTCTATTGTAGTGACTGTTTCAGACTGTATGGTGTTGAATCCCCTGGCTCCACCCCTATTTTAGTTTAGCATCCCCAGATTTCCAGGAACTTGTAAATCTGGGGATGCTCCAAAACCCTAAACCTTCCCAGAGGAGGCTTAACGAGGAGAAATAGCTCTATTTCTCCTTGTTTCTTCATCTTTCAATTTGTGCTGCATTGTGCAGCACACATAGAAAGAGGAATATACTTTCCAGTATATTTCCTGCACAAAAACAATCCTGCTTGCAACACAGGCACCCTTGCAGCATGGTCCATAGATGCCTGTGTTGGCACCAGGCTGCCAAAAGGGTATGCAGACAAAATATTGAAATTTAAATATCGATATACAATAATATCGAAGGGAAATAATATAGAAGGTAAGTTTCGATGTTACTAATAGAGATTTTAATATTAATGTTTTGTATATTATTATGTGTTTATTATGTTTTTAATTTATTTTTATGTAATTTAATTTAATTTTGTATTTTATTACTGTAGCGGGTTGTGGGTTTATAGGGGAATAGGGCGGGAAATAATGTAATTATATTATATTAATTATTAGTTATTAGGAATTATAAATTAATTTTAATTAATTGGTAATTAATTTTAAATAATTGATTAATTGATAATTATGTTCTTTAGCGGTTAGTGGGTTAATAGGGGAATAGGGTGGGAAGTAATTTAGTTATACTAAATTAATTATTAATTAGTAGGAATTATAAATTGATTTTAATTGATTGGTAATTAATTTTAATTAATTAGCCATTAATTGTTATTAATTGATTAATTGATAATTATGTTCTGTAGTGGGTTGTGGGTTTATAGGGGAATAGGGTGGGAAGTAATTTAATTATAGTAAATTAATTATTAATAATTAGGAAATATAAATAAATTTTAATTAATTGGTAATTAATTTTTATTAATTGATTAATTGATAAATATGTTCTGTAGCGGGTTGTGGGTTTATAGGAGAATAGCGTGGGAAGTAATTTAAATGTAATTAAGTAATATTGTTTTTTAATTAATTATGTTATTAATTATATAATTGTTAATTAATTATTAATTGGTAATTAAATATTATTAAATGGTATTTTTTATATTTATTATTTAAAAAAAATATATATTTACAAGTATTTTATTTTAACCTCTACGGCATAGTGGGAATAGCAATTGTTACCCCTACGCTATCCAACACTTACCCTACTGTTGCACTCTCTGGAGTTGGAATAGTAATTTTTACCCCTACGCTATCCAACACTTACCCTACTGTTGCACTCTCTGGAGTTGGACTAGTAATTTTTACCCCAACGCTATCCAACACTTTCCCTTCTGTTGCACTCTCTGGAGTGGGAATAGTAATGTTTACCCCTATGCTATCCAACACTTTCCCTACTGTTGCACTCTCTGGAGTTGGAATAGTAATTTCTACCCCTACTCTATCCAACACTTTCCCTACTGTTGTACTCTCTGGAGTGGGAATAGGAATGTTTACCCCTATGCTATCCAACACTTTCCCTACTGTTGCACTCTCTGGAGTTGGAATAGACATTTTTACCCCTACGCTATCCAACACTTTCCCTACTGTTGCACTCTCTGGAGTGGGAATAGTAATTGTTTCCCCTACGCTATCCAACACTTTCCCTACTGTTGCACTCTCTGGAGTTGGAATAGTACTTGTTATCCCTACGCTATCCAACACATTCCCTACTGCTGCACTCTCTGGAGTTGGAATGGTAATTGTTAGCCCTACGCTATCCAACACTTTCCCTACTGTTGCACTCTCTGGAGTTGGAATAGTAATTGTTACCCCTACGCTATCCAACACTTTCCCGACTGTTGCACTCTCTGGAGTGGGAATTGTAATTGGGGCATATTATCAAGGGGGTTTATCTACGCTTTTTTGGCTTTAAAAGCCAAGAAAGCGGAGATAAAATTATCTCTCTATTATCTAGCTGTCGCTAACACCAGTTAACAACAGCAAGTAGGAGATAGCGACCATCTTGGGCCCCACTTTGCATGTCAGTGATATTTATCACTAATGATATGCAAAGTGGGCGTGCCAAGATGTTAGCTACTGGAAACAGTCGCTAACATCGCTATCTCCTATTACCAACTTTTGTAGATATTCGCGCTAAGCGCGAATATCTCCAAAAGCTAACACCTGCCCTGAGCAGTTCTTAGCCATGTTATCCAATGGGAGGTGGATAACATGGCTAAGAGCATTAGCTCGGTAATGCATGAATATCGCTGACTTTTCAGCGATATTCATGCATTGCGGCGATTTTTATCGCATTTGCGATAAACCTTGGTAATACCAAGGTTTATTTGCGGTAAAAATCGCCGCAGCGCAGCTGTAAATTTTTGTCTCTAACCAAGCAAATAGCGATAATTATCGCTATTGCTTGGCAATATGCCCCTGTAATTGTTACCCCTACGCTATCCAACACTTTCCCTACTGTTGCACTCTCTGGAGTAGGAATAGTAATTTTTACCCCAACGCTATCCAACATTTACTTACTTTTTAAAATTTGTTTCACATTTTTAATAATTGTTATTTATATTATTATTTTATGTATATAAATTTATTTCTAATGTATTATATTTTCATTTATTTATAAGTTATCAAAATAATTTTTTAGAGTTATTATTAATGAAGTATATACTATGTATTATGTCTTTATTAATATTTGTTTTTATTACACAATGTATTAATTTTAAATAATATAATATATTTTTAACTATGTTTATTACATTTATAAGTATTATTTTATTAATATTATATTTTTTTATTAAAGAAAAACGATATTTATTTATTTGTAAACTATATTTTTGACATCTATATTTTTTTCTCTATATATTTGTACTTACCTTGTTAGAGATAGGATGTCGATATTGTTGTAATCGATATTTCTGTTGCGATATTTTTGTAGGTAGATATTTTTGTATTCAATATTTTGTCATACATTCGCCAAAAGGGTGCCAGTGCATGGGAAATGACAGGAATGCACCATATTGTCTTATATATGGTGCATTCCTGCCTTTTCCCTGTCACATAGTGCTACACAGCAAGGTGACTTGATGTGCTGTGCTGTGCTGTTCTGCACCGTGGCATAATCTCATGAATGTGCCTTCTGCCTATGGGCTCAGGTTGAAGAGTCACAACTATGTCTACCCCACAAAGACACATCAAGAATACCACTTATCTCAAATGTTATGGCTATTGTTCTGTCAGCAAACAGAGTTGAAGCTGGCTCTAGGCAGCTCTAGACGATGTCTGACTGGAATTGAAAGTAAACTGGACGTGATACCTGGGTAGCCCAAACTAAATCCTGTGGACTTGGTGATCAGACAACGTTTTACAATGAGGCAAAGGACAGCCTAAGTAAATAGTATGCTATCATTAATCCTGCAACAATATGAAGTGTTCCATCCCCATAAAATGAAAATATGGGTTCAAGATACTTGAAGAGCAGTTTGGACCAAGAAGATATATCGGTATTCTCTAAAACAAGAAGAGGAGAAGGGCTACTCTGGTGGACTGAACACACCTGTTGGAAAGGAGGAATGTTTACTTACAGGAGAAGAAAAGCCATGAATGTATGATGCTGAAGCTCCAAGTGACAAGAATTTGGTATGCTCTGGTAGTTCTGGAGTCCAGGGCGACTACTGGAGACGTTGAGTTGCAGGCAGTCCTCTCTGCTGCGTAGAACTTGCCTTGTCCATACCTCGAGTGTATAATTTCAATTATGTAACAACTGGAAAACTGGCCTCTACAGAGACCTTGCCATAAACACATGGAAAAAATGCATAAAGTTAAAAATGCTAAAAATACTCAAACAACCCTTCTTTAAGATCAGGAATGTATATTAATGTCTGTGTTTTCAGCAACAAAGGAGCAAATAAAGAGGAAGTACATCAAGTCCTGAGGAGACGTTTTGCAAAACTCAGATAGCCATTGAGATAGTAATATTCCTACCCATGCACTTGTATTCCCCTCACTTATGACTCAACGTAGACGCAAACTCAGAGCAGAGTGGAACAGGTTGGGCGTTCAGACTTGTAGACAGGCAATTATCACCTCCCTGTGCCCAGAAAACATAGCTCTGAACATTGCCTTTACAACATATATTCGGGATGCACACCGCATCTTTACAGCAAAGGGGGAAGGAGCAGTGACCCTCCAGTTTGTCCTGCTCAGAGGCCCAACCTAAGCTGCATCTTAGCACTTAGTTTTAAGACAAAGGGAAAAATAAAATGATGCGTTTTAGCTGTTGAATGTCAGTACATCAAAGTCTTCTGCTCTTTTACTAAGTGTTATCGCTGTCTATCACACAATTGTTTTAGTTTTTAAGGTGCTATTCGAGTAACAGGTGTTGATCAATTTTTACTGTTTAATTGTGGTGAAATATGTATTGAAATTTTTTAATTACAATGTACCGATTTGTGGATTCAATTTGTAATGCTTTTAAGGATATTTTTCTTTTATCAAAATAAAGATTTTTTTGTATTCCATAGAATTGGAATACGCCTTGTTTTAAAGTTAAAATAGACCATGTGCTCCAGACAAATGCTGATTAACTATATCTGATTTTGACGAAACCTATATATTCAAGTAGCAATATTGCATGACATTTTATTGCACCCACTGGTTAATGGGATCGAGGGAGATACAGAGGCACAGCAGTGATTAATTACCCTCTGATTTGGAATTGGAGTTCATCACTAGATGAGCTTCGATTGTGTAGTACTTGCACATCTTTCAGTTCAATGCCAAATTCTTAGGTGGGATTCGCAACAAAAAAACACAAGCCCATTTCTCTTATTTATTTGCTTTAGGTCTTGAGACATACAAAAACCTAAAGGTTCCAGAGGGCTGTAGTGTGGTTGATATTAACGACCAAACAGTTATAAGTGCTCTTTAGATCTTGGGCTTGCTAGCCATAAATCAATTCTAGGACCCACAATCTAAATGCTTGCTCACACTTCACTGACTTCCTCTCACCTTTGTTTAGGGTTGTTAGTAAACTAAAACAAAGACAATCAATTCCATATAACAATAGAAATTGAATTTTGGCTTCAGAGACAATGTGGGGGTGGAGAGGGTTCATAGTGAACGTAACATTTTATGTGTCCAGTCCCAAGTCCCTATCATGAGACTGCAGACTTGACATACTTAGCAACGAGGATAGGACTTCCTCTATAATCTGTGCACTTCTAGTGTAGTCAGTGGACTTAGAAAGACAGACTTAAGACAGACTAAAGACAAAATCCTAACTTAAGTCTGTCTTAAGTCAGTCTTAAGACGAACGTAAGACAAAATCGTAACTTCTGTGAATACAAAAAGTAGTAAGTTTAGGATTTTGTCTTAAGTTAGTTCTGTGAATCGGGCCCCAAGTGTGGAGACTGGGTACAAGCAGTAGTATTGGCATGAAATCTGTAACAAAACAGCAGTTGACATTTTATATACTATGTGTATTGTATGAGTAAAATATGGATCTATGCGTGTGAAGCCAATAGTCAGTGGAATTGTTTACATTGTAAAGAGCTTTCAGAGCGGATCAATGGCAGAGAGTTCGTGTAACCTTCTACTGTATGCAAATGTGTCTTTTCCTTGGGAAATGGAGGCAAATACTCATTTACAGAACATTTGAACATGTGATTCTTTTGCTCACCAGTACATTTCTTAACACTATGGTTCAAAGAGGTGCTTTAGAAATTCCTAGACCATCCTCTTCCGCTCCATGGGAGGAAGACACCCAATTGCTTGCCAAAGTAGAGAGGTGGGAAAACACTCCAATATGTCGGAGTTCTTAAAGAAATCCATTTGGGACACGAAGTGACAGATCTCTGTGTCACCTGAAAGCTACGTGACCAAATGTTTAGCAGCAGGCAGAGAGAACTTCACCCCTTTAGAATATCAAGTATGTGTCAACACTTCATGTCAAAAAACACAGTTGATGGACAGAATGTAGAACAATGTCATACATTCAACCCAGTACAAGGATCTGGGCTTAAATCCATCGTTTTTTTGCACTCCACACCACCCTGGGTTAGACACTGGCTATATGCAAATCAGCTCTGACCCTGTGCCTCATGGGAACAGTCCAGTCCGAACTACCAAGCCATGTCTTTCCCAGACCGGAATCAAGCATCCAAGGACCGGTTTCTGGCTATCAGCCTTCTTCAGCCTGGATAGCTTGATTCCAGTGGTGTGGAGAGCCTGGGACTCACGTCTGAGTATACCCAGCACACTCGGGGTGAAAATTGCAAAAAACACAGTTGATGGACAGAATGTAGAACAATGTCATACATTCTACCCAGTACAAGGATCTGGGCCTAAATCCATCGTTTTTTTGAACTCCACACCACCCTGGGTTAGACACTGGCTATATGCAAATCAGCTCTGACCCTGTGCCTCATGGGAACAGTCCAGTCCGAACTACCAAGCCATGTTTTTCCCAGACCGGAATCAAGCATCCAAGGACCGGTTTCTGGCAATCAGCCTTCTTCAGCCTGGATAGCTTGATTCCAGTGGTGTGGAGAGCCTGGGACTCATGCATTCTGGCAATCAGCCTTCTTCAGCCTGGATAGCTTGATTCCAGTGGTGTGGAGAGCCTGGGACTCACTGCTGTGGAGAGCCTGGGACTCACTGCACACTCGGGTGAAAATTGCAAAAAACACAGTTGATGGACAGAATGTAGAACAATGTCATACATTCAACCCAGTACAAGGATCTGGGCTTAAATCCATTGTTTTTTTGCACTCCACACCACCCAGGGTAAGACACTGGCATTATGCAAATCAGCTCTGACCCTGTGCCTCATGGGAACAGTCCAGTACGAACTACCAAACCATGTCTTTCCCAGACCAGAATCAAGCATCCAAGGACCGGTTTCTGGCTATTAGCCTTCTTCAGCCTGGATAGCTTGATTCCAGTGGTGTGGAGAGCCTGGGACTCACGTCTGAGTTTACCCAGCACACTCGGGTGAAAATTGCAAAAAACACAGTTGATGGACAGAATGTAGAACAATGTCATACATTCAACCCTGTACAAGGATCTGGGCCTAAATCCATCGTTTTATTGCACTCCACACCACCCTGGGTTAGACACTGGCTATATGCAAATCAGCTCTGACCCTGTGCCCCATGGGAACAGTCCAGTCCGAACTACCAAGCCATGTCTTTCCCAGACCGGAATCAAGCATCCAAGGACCGGTTTCTGGCTATCAGCCTTCATTCAGCCTGGATAGCTTGACTCCAGTGGTGTGGAGAGCCTGGGACTCACGTCTGAGTATACCCAGCCCACTCGGGTGAAAATTGCAAAAAACACAGTTGATGGACAGAATGCAGAACAAGGTCTTACATTCACCCCAGTACAAAGATCTGGGCCTAAATCCATCGTTTTTTTGCACTCCACACCACCCTAGGTCAGACACTGGCTATATGCAAATCAGCCTTGACCCTGTGCCTCATGGGAACAGTCCAGCCCGAACTACCAAGCCATGTCTTTCCTAGACCGGAATCAAGCATCCAAGGACCGGTTTCTGGCTATCAGCTTTCTTCAGCCTGGATAGCTTGACTCCTGTGATGTGGAGAGCCTGGGACTCACGTCTGAGCATACCCAGCCCACTCGGGTGAAAATTGCAAAAAACACAGTTGATGGACAGAATGCAGAACAATGTCTTACATTCACCCCAGTGCAAAGATCTGTGCCTAAATCCATCGTTTTTTTGCACTCCACACCACCCTAGGTCAGACACTGGCTATATGCAAATCAGCTTGACCCTGTGCCTCATGGGAACAGTCCAGCTCGAACTACCAAGCCATGTCTTTCCTAGACCGGAATCAAGCATCCAAGGACCGGTTTCTGGCTATCAGCCTTCTTCAGCCTGGATAGCTTGATTCCAGTGGTGTGGAGAACCTCAAGTCAAAGCATGGCAAAGATTATGAGAGGTTCCCACAAGAACAGAAAAGGAAAGAACCAGGGCAACAGGAATTGGACCCAGCAGAAGTGCCTCAGGAATCAAATGAAAATAATCTCCACCTGTGGACTCTTCATGGAGTGCAAAAGAAATATCACATCAGGATGAAGAATCCTATGATCGGGTATGAGAAAATAAATAAACATTATTATAAATGCCATCAATAAAGGGAAAAAAATGAGAAAAGCAAGCTGTGCCCTGCATGAGAGGATGTAAGAGTGTGTGATGGTACCTGGGATAAGGGACATCTAAACACATCCAAAATATAAGGCAGACACAATGACCACAACCAAAAAGTGGCAGGATGCGACAGGTGTTCCTCCGGAATTCCTGGAGCAGAGCACAAACAACACAACTTAACTGCATCTAATAAAGATTCTCCAAGATGCTTTTTTTTTTTTTAAGTTTGAAGTTTATTAAAGCATAAAGCTCCAAGATGCTTTTAACTGCATACTTTTAGGAGTTGAGGGATGCTGAAGAAACATACGGAAATACACGTTTCATAGCATTTATAGGAGCATTAGGGGGCTCCTGCAGCCAGATCTCAGGTTGTGTAAGACAATGCTCTCGATTCCATCGGCCTGGGTCGTCCTTGTGTTTCTCGGCAATCTCACAGCGTGCAGAAGGTAAACCCAACTTTTGTATAGTGGTGTTTGTGATAGGATTTTGTATTTCTGAATACATGGATTTCCATTGATTTTAATGTAGACACCGATTGGTGAGGTGGGCCTCGGGCTATATGGCCCATGAAGCGCACGCTACAAATTCCATACGTTTAATGCAATTGTATGCAGTGCACGACTTTGAGTTATTTTTTTAAAAACACTTGAGTGATGCACGCTTTTATCATTTGTATACACTTTGAGTGATGCACGCTTTTATCATTTGTATACACTTTGAGTGATGCACGCTTTTATCATTTCTAAACACTTTGATTGATGCATGCTTTTATTATGTATATACAGAGTTTGAAACTTGTTGCAGCTTTCACTTTGGCTGGCCTCTTAATCTCCGGGACTGCCTACAGATCCTTCTGCCAGGATGATGCCCCTAAGCTCCGTCTGCAACAGACAGACAAGATCTCCCCCTCTGTGCACTGGCTGCTAGGATCTCCGCGAGGGCCTCCTATCGACTGCCCGCCGCGCGCGCCTGACATCTCACGGCCAATGCACCAATGCTGGGGGGAGCCGATAAAGCCCTGGGATGCGAGATGATTGCTGAGAAGCAGAACAATGGCTGAAAGCGCGAGGGGACAGGTCAGCCGATGAGCGCGCGCTACCCGCGCTTAACGAGCATGTTTCACACAGTAAGCTTTATTCCCTGAAACAAACCGATAACATGGGGCACACCCCCACCACGCGCAACACATCCCGAGCCCGCGCACTCTTTGAACTGAAAAGTAGCTCCCGCATTCTTTCACGAAATGCTTCAATTTTGGTGATATCCGCCTGCAATGTTTCCTTGGTGACCTGTGGGAATGTGATTTGCGCGGTTCTTTCGAGTGCCCTCGCATCTCTTATCCCAGCATCAATTAAATTGCATTACAATTCACTGTCTTTTTGTCTCCCCATCACTCCAGTGTAAGGCATGTATGGACACTCAAGCTTATCCATTTGAGAAATGTTCGTGTAATTCTTTTATTTTCTTTACAGTTTTATGTAGAGCAAACTCGACTGGAAGGTATTGGAGCGCTTACGAATACCAGTTATATTACATAAAATCCATTTTTTTTAAAGCTGATAGAGATTATGAGCCCGAGTATGATGTCGGACAGATCACCACTGACAGGCTTTGGCGTTATGATGCGGTCGGTAGGAGGCAGCAGGCGGAGGGAGCGTCGTTTGAAGCATAATACAATACAATGGGGGCGGTGTCTCCCATGTGGATTAAAATGTCCCTTTTCCCTCTGCCGTTTGGTGGTCCGACTACCATGTAAAGGCAGATGCAATGGGACATGGGCAGCCCCTATCAGGGCCCCTGTCAATTGTGGGCCTCCGCTATGGGTCCAGGGCAGCATATGTGCCCCCCCCCAACCACCACCCCCAAACATCCATTTACGGCATGGAGCCTGTCACACGTTGCATGGATGTTTCAAAACATATTACTTACTTCTGTGGCTTGTGCTGGGACCCTTTCCTGGCCTGCAGCACAAGCCGCAATAGTAAAGGGTATGTTTCTGACCACCATGCTGGCGTTCGCATTGTAATTTGGGGGGGGGGGGCGGGACCTCCCATTTCTTGTCAAGCGGTCCGATTCCCGCTCTTATGTCGGTCAGACACTCATCCAACTGGCATTGTAATGAGGGCCTAAGTGGTTTTCCAAGAACCCCGAGATGTTGAGTCTTCACTGAGATTCGAACCTCATTCTCCAGGTCCAAGTCAGCAACTCTGGCTGTAATGCCACTCACTTTTCAATTAAATGGATAGTCTTTTTCTTACCCATCTCTATGGGGTATTTGTTCCCAACTCTTATTTACATTTTAGCTTCACCAGAACTGCATTAGAGCACTCCAATGTCTCTCTATAAAAATGCATCACAATTTCCCCAATATCCATAGCAAACTCATTTGCATTGTATACGTGCAGAATTAATTGTTACTCTTTGGCATTTCAAACAATACAGCGTTGTTAAATTTAGAACCACCCCCTCCTCCATCCCAGGACCCTTCATTGAATGAACAATAGTCTCATCAATCTTATGAGCACATAGCTTCCTGGAAGAAAAATTTCCCTCAGCATGTCTCATGACCACTTCATTTCAGCAGCAGAATCCCATGGGTTGCACTGTTTTTTGGTAAAAAGTTTGCATTAGAAGGGATTCCCACTGCTGGCCTCTTACAGGAAGCACTGAAAGCCTCAGAAGAGCTGAAAGTATGCCCCCTCTGATTCTGCGAGTATTGGATTGGATCTCTAAGATGCAGACTTCAGTTGTCTTTTGCCCCTACTTTCCTTTTGGAGCTTCTGACTTCTGGTGTGCTTACCATCATATACCCTATGAGCAGCAACATGGGACATGGTCACCATGTTAAGGTCAGGCAAGACATTCCAGAGTTTGTGGGCTACCAATAATCCAGTGAAGACATCTTCATTCATCTGGATCACAGCTCTTGCCATTTCAGTCTTCCAGTTAAGTTTTACCTCTGCCCACCTCAATCCAATCATTACAGAGAATGCCACTTGAAAGTACAGCTCTGGCTTATTGACCATTTACCTTTCATGGCTAAATGAATCCCAGTGTTGCTGAGTGCAAGGTCTCAGGTTGTATAAATGACAACTGGTTGCAGATATCTATGAAAATCAAGTATGCACTTAACTAAGGGGTCGATTATGATGGCGGACGGATTGCCTCCGCAGGGCTGGCGGGGGCAATCCGTCCGCCATTCTCCCTGCAATGACCCCCTGCCACATTAGGATGGCTGTGGGGTCCGCGGCAGACGGCAAGACCATCCGCGGCTTTTCCGCCAGTCATCTTCGCGACCGGTTGAAAAAGTTCTCACATATGGTGGCGGTGTCTGCGAGACACCACCAACCATGTTATGATGCTGGCGGTCCAATGCCTTTCCTCGGCGTCATTGCCGCTGTGGAAAGGCATACCGTCTTTTTTGGGGGGGCCCGTTGTGGGCCCCCAGGGTGAAGGGGGGTGGGGGCTGCACATGGGGGGTGCAGTTGCATGCACAATGCAGCAGGCACCGCTCGGTGCCTGCCGCTTTGGGCATGCAAATGCACAGCATGCCTTTTTAACTTTGCGGCGGGTGCTGCTTAAAGCAGCACCCGCCGCAATGTTCAATATACAGGATGTGACCGCCAGGGTGGCGGTCACATCCTAATTCCAACGGAGAGAACGCCGCTGCCCCTGCGGACGGTCCCTCCACCTCGGGGGTGGCGGACGGACGCAGGTCCGTCCGTCATCTTAATCAACCCCTAAGATCTCAGAGTAAGTTTCAACCCCTCCAAAAGAAAATGAAGGTGGGCCCGATTCACAGAACTAACTTGAGACAAAATCCTAAACTTACCACTTTTGGTATTCACAGAAGTTAGGATTTTATCTTAAGTTTGTCTTAATACAGACTTAAGACAGACTTAAGACAAAATCCGAACCTAAGTCTGTCTTAAGTCTATCTTAATTTGTCTTAAGACAAATCTAAGACAAAATCCTAACTTATGTGATTACCAAAAGTAGTAAGTTTAGGATTTTGTCTTAAGTTAGTTCTGTGAATCGGGCCTGGTGACTTTGAACTCCATGCTCCCACCACGCTACAATCTACCTGAAAACTAATGCCCGCCCCACATCATTACTGCTGGGGGATACAGCTCCTATGATTGTTAAAGCATTTTTCGAGATATGCAAAAAATGTGCAAATACTGCGTTGAAACTATTTTTGAAAATGTTTTCGTTTTAATGGTGCATAGAATCGTAACCAATAAACTGCTTAGATTGCACATAAAATGAACTACCGAGGTCATTTAGACGAGTAAATAATGCTATGAGTAGTTATACGACATTTTCATGTAGAATGCCATTATAATGAAATGGATGCAGTTTCTAATTTCCTGTTCAACTTCTCCTGCTCATTCCCCTTCCAATCAGTGTAAAGCCATCTCTCTCCTCATTTCTGCATCGCATCAAATGAATGATATCAATATAATGGTGATATACAACATTTGTTAGAAACCCTGTATTGTGAATGAGGTTTTCATGCAGTACACAGTGTATCATTTTAAAAGACTTCTGCTGGAAGTTCCGCTGGAATCGTGTTTGTGATGGTATTATGAGCGACTGTTTAAGAAATGTTTCATTAATATTTGTTAGACCTGGCATCTTTTAGTGGGGTTTCTCCTGTCTTTTTGCATCTGATCTCCTGGTTTTAACGGCATGCTGAACTTTTCTTTGCTGGTTTTAGGAATCTGGACACTTTACCACTGAAGTGCATGTGCTTGGGGTCTAAAATGCATCGCCATTTGGTTTCTCCATGATTGGCGTATTTAACTTACTAGTAAGTCACTAGTACAGCGCACCACATGTGCCCAGGGCTTGTAAATCAATTGCTACTAGTGAGCCTGCAGCACTGATTGCACCACCCACATGAGCAGCTCTTCAAACCTGTCTCAAGCCTGCCATTGCAAAGCCTGTGTGTACAGTTTTAAAACTGCAATTTTGGCCTGGCAGTTCCCCTACTTGCATGGCCCAAACCCTCCCTTGTATTACTTGTGAGGCACCCCTAAGGTAGACCTTAGGTAGCTCCGTGGGCAGGGTGCAGTGTAATTGGAAGGTAGGACATGTGCTTTTAAGTTTTACATGTCCTGATAGAGTAAAAGTGCTAAATTCGTTTTTCACTACAGCAAGGCCCATCTCTCCCATAGGTTAACATTGGAGCTGTCTTGTAACACTTAACAAGTGTAACTTCTAATTGGGAGCAAAAAGAAAATTGGAGTTTGGTGTCTCTGGAACTCACAATTTAAATACACATATTTAAGTAAAGTCACTTTTTAAATTGCAAATCTGAAAATGCAATTTTTAGATAGTTGGCATTTTCTTACTTGAACTATTCTCTGTTTGTCTGGCTCTAGAATACATGTGTTAGTCAGGCGACAGCTGGGATTTGTGAATTCACTCTAGACAGTCAAACACAAAGGGAGATGAGTTGTGCCCTGCATATCTTAATGGCCCATCACCAGGCTGATGAGTCTTCCTGAGATAGAGTTGTGGGAGAAGTTGACACTTGCTCCTGGAAAGGGCTATGCCTGTCCTCACACAAAGAGCTGACCACCATATTGATTGATTGATACTTTATTCGATATTCCATTGAGGATAATATGGGGGTTCCTTCCCTTTTTTGGGGGCGGTAATACCATCAGCTTTGTTTTGGTCGTGTTAATGGTAAGGCCACGCTCATCACAGAATAGACTAAATTTGTCCAAGAGTTTTTGCAGGCCCACTGGGGTTTTGGCCAACAAAAGGGTGTCGTCCGCGAACAGGAAGGTTGGTGTTTTCTCTCCTGCCAAGACCGGGGCATTGGTGCTGTCCTCCCTCAACCGCTCCACAACCCCGTTAACAAACAGAGAGAACAGCATCGGGGCCATGACACAGCCCTGGCGTACCCCCCTATTCACGGGCACCCTTCCCGTTGACTGCCCCTGGCTCCCCCATCTGATTCTGGCATAGCTATCCTCATGGAGCTTAGCAATCAATTCCAAAAGATAGCGTGGAAAGCCCATGTCCAATAAAACCCTCCAAAGTTTGTCGCGGGGTACCAGGTAACATGCACTTTTTAAATCTACAAAGGCCAGGTAGAGTTTTCCCCTCCTAACAGTGACTGTTTTCCAGTAGATTGCCCAAAACTTAAAGACCTGGTCCATAGTCCCCACATTTTTACGGAAGCCTGCCTGAAAGTGGGAGAGTATAGACCCCTCCTCCACCCAACTGTCAATTCTATTAACTATCGCCCGTCCAACTACTTTTTGCATAGCATCGATTAAACTAATCGGCCTGCAGTTGTCACCTTTCTTGTGGATTGTGACCACTTCTGCTCCCTTCCAGGAGTCGGGGACTGGGTGGCCAGCAAGTATTAGATTTATCAAGGGGGCAATAAAATTGGACCATAGCTTAGGATCATGTAAAAACAAATCACCTGGTATCCCATCCTGACCAGCTGCTTTCGTAGGAGTTATTCTTCTTATGGCTGCAGCTACTTCCTGCGCTGTAAAAGGCTCAATGGATGTTATCCTGTTATCACTGGGGTCTACTGGGTCCCAACATAGTGGAATCAATTCTTTCTCACAATGGTACAAGTTAAAAAAGTGTGTATACCATTGTTTATCCGTTATGTGGTTAGCAAGGGGGTCAGCACCTTTTCTATCCAGATTATTTATCATTTTCCAAAACAGTATTGTGTATTTGGAAAGTGCTGACACCCTTAGTTCCTGCCAGTACTCTTCCTCCCAGTCCCTCTTGGCCCTTTGTATGCAGCTTTTGTAGTCTTTTCTGGCCAGTCGTACTGCTACATTGTCCTTCCCCTTAATCGCTATTCCTATTTCCCTTCTTTTCTTCCTACATTGCGCCGTGTACCAGGGGGTGCTAGCTTGTTGTATGCATTTCTTTATAGAACCTCCACCACCCTTTACAGAAAAGAGGGATCCTATATTCCTTACCAAGGTGTTATAGGAGTCCTCAAGGCTTAACCTAGTACTGTCCTTGCTTGCAGCCGTGTTCACAAGAAGCAGTTCCCTAGTTTGTGATTCAACCATTCCTCTGATAGAGAGCAAACTGTCTTCTTGTCCTACAAGTCTGTTCCACTTAAGTTTGCAATTACCATCAGAAGGGATACATTCTTTGGTGGTCAAGAGTGGGATTTCTACCACCTCCCTTTCCCTCCCCCATTTTATTCCCATACATAGTGGATTATGGTCGCTGTCTTGTGACTGTACCACTTCCATATCCACTAGTCTACTCCAGGAGTTGATATCTCACATTCAAAGCACGTAAGTTATATTCAACTGTTAGGGCGTTCAGTTGTATCACTCTCGGGGTCCACTTTTTTATTGGAGTTAAACAGTTAAACTGCTAACAGCGCTCCACTCCCTGGAAACGCTGTGATTCACTCTTCGCTTTTGGGCTGAGTGGTCGCTCCCCAGCGTGGTATCGTTCTGCAGCGCTTTGCTTTGCTTTCAAAGAGCCTCGTATTTATTGATTACTGTTTGCCTTGGCTGCCGCTTTATTTATATGCACTTTGGACTTGCCTGTGTCAGTTTCACGCTGATTGCGCGTTTTCCCCCTGGCGCTCCGCTCTGCTCACCCCCGCCTCCATTTTGTGTGTTGTTGTGCTCCTTTGTAGCCCGCCCCGCCTCCCAGCTGAGACGCCCTCCCACTGACTGCTAACAGCGCTCCACTCCCTGGAAACGCTGTGATTCACTCTTCGCTTTTGGGCTGAGTGGTCGCTCCCCAGCGTGGTATCGTTCTGCAGCGCTTTGCTTTGCTTTCAAAGAGCCTCGTATTTATTGATTACTGTTTGCCTTGGCTGCCGCTTTATTTATATGCACTTTGGACTTGCCTGTGTCAGTTTCACGCTGATTGCGCGTTTTCCCCCTGGCGCTCCGCTCTGCTCACCCCCGCCTCCATTTTGTGTGTTGTTGTGCTCCTCTGTAGCCCGCCCCGCCTCCCAGCTGAGACGCCCTCCCACTGACTGCTAACAGCGCTCCACTCCCTGGAAACGCTGTGATTCACTCTTCGCTTTTGGGCTGAGTGGTCGCTCCCCAGCGTGGTATCGTTCTGCAGCGCTTTGCTTTGCTTTCAAAGAGCCTCGTATTTATTGATTACTGTTTGCCTTGGCTGCCGCTTTATTTATATGCACTTTGGACTTGCCTGTGTCAGTTTCACGCTGATTGCGCGTTTTCCCCCTGGCGCTCCGCTCTGCTCACCCCCGCCTCCATTTTGTGTGTTGTTGTGCTCCTCTGTAGCCCGCCCCGCCTCCCAGCTGAGACGCCCTCCCACTGACTGCTAACAGCGCTCCACTCCCTGGAAACGCTGTGATTCACTCTTCGCTTTTGGGCTGAGTGGTCGCTCCCCAGCGTGGTATCGTTCTGCAGCGCTTTGCTTTGCTTTCAAAGAGCCTCGTATTTATTGATTACTGTTTGCCTTGGCTGCCGCTTTATTTATATGCACTTTGGACTTGCCTGTGTCAGTTTCACGCTGATTGCGCGTTTTCCCCCTGGCGCTCCGCTCTGCTAACCCCCCGCCTCCATTTTGTGTGTTGTTGTGCTCCTCTGTAGCCCGCCCCGCCTCCCAGCTGAGACGCCCTCGCCCCTCCCCCTCCACCATCCACATATGACAGTAGTTCCCGCGTGCAGCGTTTACGCGCAGCGTTCGCGCCCCAGTCGCGCCGAAGGTGTGCCAAAGGTAAGCCCGTCTACGCCCGTCCGCGCCTGGACCGCGCCCAGCGCCAGACCCCCTGCCCCCCGTGCTGTCCAGCCCTCCCGCGATGCCGCCTCCCTCCTAGCCCTTAACCCCGGCCGCTCCCCCACCTGCGTCCAAGCCGCTCCTGGACACACCCATGGACCTTTCTCCTGCTACCCCTTCAAATTCAGCGGCACCAACATCATCTCCGCTACGACCACACCACAGACTCCCGACCCCAACCACCTACAATGCATCCTTCTCAACACCTGCTCGGTCCACAGACACGCCATCGACCTATGGAATCTACTAGACACCATTTCTCCAGACATCGCCTTCCTAACGGAAACATGGATGAACGCTTCCTCCGCACCAGACATCACCAGACATCACCATTGCCATCCCTGAAGACTATAAGATCACTCGCAAAGACCGTACCAGCCACACAGGAGGAGGAATCGCTATCGTCCATAAGAAATCAATCCGCATCTCAACCAGCTCTGACGCCAACCTCGCCAACTCCGAACACCTTCACTTCCAGATCCACATCGACCCCAAAACCACACTCAGAGGCACCCTCCTCTACAGACCACCAGGACCCCGCGCAAAATTCAGTGAAGACATCACGGACTTCATCACTCCACACGCGCTCCCCTCCAAAGACTACATCCTTCTGGGACACCTCAACTTTCACCTTGAAAAGATCAACGACCGCAACACCACCACCCTCTTGGACAACCTCGCCAACCTCGGACTTAAACAACTAGTCACTTCCCCCACCCACATCGCAGGTCACACACTCGACCCCATCTTCACCTCCAGCAATCATGTCTCCTTCAGCCACACTACGGAGCTCCTCTGGACTGACCACAGCTGCGTTCACTTCACCTACAACAAGCCAAAACCCACCAACCACCTCCAACCAACTCTGCAAAGAAACTGGAACAAAATCACCACCGACCAGATCCCCGCATCGCTCCTTCTAAACACCCCAGCCCACTCTTCTAACCCAAACCAAGCCGCCGCCAACCTCACCCTATGGTTATCCAACACCGCCGACTCCTTAGCACCACTGAAAAAACGTCAAAGCAAACCTGGCAGCAAGAAGGCCTCATGGTTCAACGATGATCTTAAGAAGTCCAAGAAACTCTGCCGCTCCCTTGAAAAGGCCTAGAAAAAAGACCCAACCACTAGCACCAAGGACGCCTTCAAAAACGCCACCCGCATACACCACCAACTAATCCGAAAGGCCAAGAAAACAGCATTCAAGGATCGACTTGACAACAACGCCCACAACAGCAAGGAACTTTTCAACATCGTCAAGGAATTTTCCAATCCCTCGGCTAACTCCAACGACATCACCCCCTCTCAAGCCCTCTGCGACTCCCTAGCCTCATTCTTCCACAACAAGATTGCAGACATCCACAACAGCTTCGACAACCAAGCCGGAGACCAACCCACCCAACCATTTGCTGAACATTCTCCCCCCGTGAACACCCTTAACGACTGGAACCCAATCTCCACTGAGGACACCATCCGCCTGATGAACTCCATCCACTCAGGATCCCCCACAGACCCATGCCCTCACCACATCTTCAACAAAGCAGACTCCGTCATAGCACCGCACCTCCGAGACGTCATCAACTGCTCCTTCAACTCCGCCACCTTCCCGGAAGACTGGAAACACGCTGAACTCACCGCCCTTCTGAAAAAACCCACAGCGGACCCCACCGAACTCAAAAATTACCGCCCCATTTCGCTCCTTCCATTCCCGGCCAAAGTCATCGAGAAAGCTGTCAACAACCAGCTCGCCGCTTTCCTCGAAGCCAACAAATCCCTCGACTCCTCACAATCTGGCTTCCGAGCAAAACACAGCACTGAGACCGCCCTCATCGCAGCAACAGACGACATTCGAACTCTACTGGACAATGGAGACACAGTCGCCCTCATCCTCCTCGACCTCTCTGCAGCATTCGACACAGTCTGCCACAGCACCCTTTTACAACGCCTCAATAACATCAGAATACAAGGAAAAGCACTTGAATGGATCACCTCGTTCCTAACCGGAAGAACCCAGAGAGTCCGCCTCCCACCATTCAAATCCGAGGCCACTGAAGTCATCTGTGGCGTACCACAAGGATCCTCACTCAGCCCCACCCTCTTCAACGTATACATGAGCCCCCTCGCGGCCATCGCCCGCCAACACAACCTCAACATCATCTCTTACGCGGATGACACTCAACTAATCCTTTCTCTCACCAATGACCCCAGCACCGCCAAAACCAACCTACACGAAGGAATGAAAGAAGTTGCCGAATGGATGAAACAAAGCCGTCTGAAACTGAACTCAGACAAAACAGAAGTCCTCATCTTAGGTACATCCCCCTCTGCATGGGACGACTCTTGGTGGCCGGAAGCCCTTGGAAAAGCACCCATCCCGACAGACCACGCACGGAACCTAGGCGTCATCCTGGATTCTTCACTCTCAATGAACAGACAAGTCAGCGCCGTATCCTCATCCTGCTTCAACATTCTTCGCATGCTCAAAAAAACATTCCGCTGGATCCCCACCGAAACAAGGAAAACAGTCACCCATGCTCTGGTCACGAGCCGACTGGACTACGGAAACACCCTCTACGCAGGTACTACCGCTAAACTCCAGAAGAAACTCCAACGAATCCAAAACACCTCAGCCAGGATCATATTAGACATCCCGCGCAACGAACACATCTCTGGTCACCTGAAAGACCTCCACTGGCTACCCGTCAATAAGAGAATCACTTTCCGACTGCTAACCCACGCACACAAATCACTCTACGACATCGGACCCGAATGCCTCAACTCACGACTGTCCTTCTACACCCCCTCCCGCCAACTACGTTCCTCCAGCCATGCCCTCGCCACTGTACCTCGCATCAATAAGACCACCATGGGAGGCAGATCCTTCTCATACCTGGCTGCTAAAACATGGAACTCACTCCCCGCTTACCTTCGCCTTACCCAGAACCATCTAGCATTCAGAAAGCAACTTAAAACGTGGATATTTCACAAGTAATCCTCCTCCCCTTTCTAAGCGCCTTGAGACCCTCCGGGTATGTAGTGCGCTATATAAATTCTCTGACTTGACCTAGCACAATCACCCTCATTCATTGACATACAGTCATCCTTATCCAAAGGTTCATAAGTACAATTAAAATCTCCACCAATAACAATACTAGATGGTGGGCGGATACCTGCTAGTGCAGCCTCTAGAAGTGCTATAGTGGGTGACGTTTGGCCTCCTGGAGTCCCACGTGCGTACACATTAAACAGATCAAAGGTTTTATGACCCTTAACAGAAAGATGAAGTATATCATGTGATGGCCACGAGTGGAAGGCAATAGACAGATTAAGCGATATTTTAGTCCAAATGTGTAAGCCCCCAGAGGGCCGTCCCCGTCCAATGCTGATAGCTGGTATAAAATGTGTTGTATACCCACATTTATGCTGGGGGGATATACTCCACGTTTCTTGGAACATACAGATGTCGTATTCATCTATGAATTCATTCCATTCCGGTTTTGACATGTTTTTTGTAGCCCTGCTATGTTCCAGGAGATTAACTTTATTGTACCTGAATTGGGAATTGTCTTATTTATATTTACTTCTAGTGTTTTTTGTCCTTTATCCTCAGCCTGATGGTTTTTGGTTGTCGGCACATTCCCAGATGCATCCTCCCTACTAGGTCTGGGGGTAACCTCATCCGTATCCTCCCTGCCATCTTTTCCTGAACATTTGTTTTTATGGCCGGCTGTATTAGCTTGGGTATCACTCAGAGCCCAACCACACAGTCAGTCAATTCCTTCCATCCCTTCGAACATGGAATAACGGTTAAATGTGGGGATGTTAAAGCCATAGGTGGAAAGGTCGCGGCCTCGGGTTGCTGGAGGATATATTGGCCTTTTCAGCAATGACTGTGGGTAGAAGTAGGTCAGGTCTCGGGTTGTGATTCCCTCCCTGTCTCTCCCATCATACCATTCCCCAATGTATTTGGAGCCTCTTTGATCTCTAAAATTTATGATGATCACGTCCCCTTTTTGATCCTTGGGTCTACGGCCTAACCATCCAACCCGTCTCACATTCAATATTTCCCCATTTAAATTAGGTGGCAATGGTCTATTATTTACCAACCAATGTATCACCTTATTTTTCAATGTGTGGAAATTTTCTCGTTTACCATCTTCTAATTCTGGCACTCCTGTCATGATTACTACGAAGGGTGCTGCCTGTGGTGGGAGATCTACGTTCCTCTTGGGCATTCTGAGTGGAATATAGTTAGAATGACTCATATTATCTTTTGGGATGGATGTATTAATATGATTACTGTTTGTTCCTTGTGCCGGGGCCAATCCTCCCCCTTTTCCACTTACAACATTTGTTTGTGGTTTAGTTGTGTTGTTAGTGGCCTTGGGGCCCTTTGTTGGTGGTATTTCTGCTTCCTTACAATTTTTTATTAACGCTCTTCGGGGGCCCTGTTGGAGCTGACACACCTTTGTGGCTTTTATAGGTACTAGAAAAAGTTCCCTGGTCTGGTCAGCATTCCTCTGTATCGATATTTCTATTTCCCCCATCTTTTCTGATATGATTTTGACCCTATGGATTAACGGGAGTATTAGGGACCTAACTAGGTGCTCTATATTTCCCAGTAAATCCTTTGCAACTTCACAAACTGTTGGCTGGGGATCACTCTTATTGCTATCTAATGCGGAACGATACGCCCCCTCGGTCCTTGGTGGGTTGTGGGCTGCTCCTAGTAATTTTGAGAATCGACCTTGTCGATTCCCCCCCTCACGTTTCCTCTTTTTAGGCCGATTTGTAGGTGCCAAATTCGTGCTTGTGGGTTTATCAACCTTGGGGTCAAGATAGGATCTCTCCTGGTCAGATGAGATTTCTAATAATGAATCTGCAGGATTTTGTCTTAAGTTTGTCTTAAGACAAACTTAAGACAGACTTAAGACAGACTTAAGTTAGGATTTTGTCTTAAGTCTGTCTTAAGTTTGTCTTAAGACAAACTTAAGACAAAATCCTAACTGTGAATACCAAAAGGAGTAAGTTTAGGATTTTGTCTTAAATTAGGTCTGTGAATCGGCCCCGTTGTTCTAGTTAGCACATTTCTGAAAGATGACACTAATGCTAAGCAGTTTTGTTAAACATCTCATTCATGTAACTGTGAGCAAGAGTCAAGTGAAAAGGTTTTTGGGCTGGTGCAAGAATTTCTTTTGAAATACTCATTAATTTACAAAACAATCCAAGGACGCTCTCAATCCTGCATATGATTAACTAAAGGTTTTTCACAGTGTATTTACTAGAATTCTATGCATTTACACTTTTCTCCACAAGTCATTTTCTAATGTAAACATTTCTACAGCATTTAAAGCATTTCTAAAGTGTAATCCTAACACAGTGAGTAATTCGGTTTTCTAAATCCATGCTCATTTCTCCCAATATCCAGGTTCTCACACTGAATTGAGTGCCGTATGTACATAGACGTCTGTTTGCGATTTAATAATAGCAAATGTTTTCTCTAGGAAATCGCAAACAGCTATGTACAACAGTGTGATTAACACTGTTTGCAATTCCCAGTGGGTCCTTAAAGGAAAACAGGATGTGTTTTTAAAAAAAAGAAACGTATTTTCGTTTTTTAAGAGGAGGCAGTGGTCGCTCTTAAAAAACGTTTTTGCAACCATTCACAAGCAGAGCTCTAATCCTCTATAGTATTGAAGCCCAATAACACTTAAGACTGTGGGGGAGACAAGGGTGCCCGTCCTCCCCGCTTCTGTTCGCAATATATATCGATGTTCTTCTCAACGAATTAAATTATGCAGAGGATATAACACCAGTGGTGGTGGTGGACAGACCGTATAGGGCACTGGCTTATGCGGATGACGTGGTGGTCATCACCACGGACATTGTAAAAGCAATTTTAAAGATAGAGGAACTGGCTACCCAGTTTGGTGCCTTCTCTGGTTACAAGCTGAACCTGTCAAAGACACAAATATTATTTACAGGCCAGAATCCTCCGGCATTGCCTAATATAGTACCTGTAGCAACTTATCTGGGTGTTAAGATCACATCCCCAGTTACACAGATTCTGGAATTAAACATCAATCCTATCATTAAAAAGTCTAACGCTACACCTGAGCGTCTTAATCACTTACATCTATCACTCTATGGTAGAAACAATTTGTTGAAAATGCTTACATTGCCGAAATTTTTATATCTATTCAGATCTATAACTCTAGAGTTTCTTCTTCTAATATTCAAACAACTGGAGAGAATGACAGGGAGATTTTTATGGGGTTATAAACGCCATTGCAGAGCCTATCAAAAAATGATACTTTCAAAGGCCAGGGGGGGATGGGGTATCTCACATTTTTTTTATTATTATCTCGCTTCGGTGTTGCATTTTATCACTCCTCTAATAATTGGTGATAAGGCATTGATTTTTGATGCACATGCCCCGTCTATCTACGAGATGGCTTTAGGGGTAGAGGCTAGGGGATGTCTGCTAAAAGTCATTGAGCCTAGTTACTACAAAAAAACAAAACGTAAGATCTTAAAAGCAGCATTCAGGGCTTGGAAATTTATTTGGGATATTGCTGGTATTCCTAAAATCGCGAGATATACTCCCCTGATGTCCCAACATACTCTCTCATCTGTTGGTAGTGACCATATCATGAAAAGATGGCGCAATCATGGTATTATATACTTTAGTGATCTTTGGTATAATAATCATATGATATCTTTTTCAGAGCTCCAAACTAAATTCAAGCTCACGAATGTTGACTATTTTAAATATTTTCAGTGGCATAATTTTCTTAATTCACTAACTGTTCAGGAACGCGCAGGATTACAGCGGATTCCTTTGATTGATTATTTGTATAACAAAAGAAAGATTGTTTTTTCTACAATTTATTGTTGTCCTTCTGCCCAGATGATTTATTATTCAGGCAACAGAGATGGATTGAGAAATTGGGAGTTGACTGTATTAAGATCGAGGAGTCTATTCATCTGGCTAACTCCATTTTATTGACGGGCAGAGGTCCGACACAGCATTATATGGTGTTGTTTGACCTATATTACACTCCAGCTAAAATCTCCAAATGGGGAACATCTGCTGGCACCACATGCAGTAGATGCAGGTTGCATGCTGCGGATGCAACACATATATTTTTTCTTTGCCCACAGTTATCTCCTCTAATATCTGAAATCCAAACTTTCCTTTCCATGTTACTTGGAAATTCAGTAGTATTGACTTCGGAGCTTGTATTGTTTGGAGTCTCTTCGGCAGTCCTCGCTGATGATAATAGGAAGTTGATATTTATCTCCATGGGAATTTTGCACTCATGTGTTACCCAAAACTGGATTAGTCCAGTGCCTCCATCTTTTTTCTCATGGAGGGCGCGCCTCCTGGCTACGTTTATCTTAGAACGCACTATTTATAGAACAAAAGGGCGTAAAAAAAGGGCATTAGGTATAAAAATCTGGGCGCCTGTTGACTGGTGGATGGAGGGGGAACTGGGGTAGAGGTCTTCATGCTTTATTTATCATGATTCTTTTCTTTTCTCTCGTTTATGTAATAATTTTCTTTTGGACTCTTCATGTATGTATGTATTAAGTTTCTCTGCTTTATCCATATTTGTTGGTAAAATGTATGTAACCTGATCTGCTTGCAATAAAAAGAAAAAAAAAAGACTGTGGAGGAGATCAAGCTAGTTTTGACTACACTACCTATCTTGATATCTGAAGCTAGTAAATTTCATTTGAAGACTGAACAATATCAGAGTGCATTAATAGACTGTGGGAGCTGAGTACATTAATTACAGTCACCAAAATAGGTCCAATAATTCCAGGCCTGAACTTACATTTTGTGACCCACACCCACAAAACCTGTGTTTCACACGATTTCCCCTAAATAAAACAACTGCTCACTATTAAGACTCACATTAGGTAGTTCAATATAGGATGAGCTTGGACCCCTCCAAAAATTATGTATTCAGTGAGTTTTACAGAATGCCTGAAATTGCAGAGTTAAGTGTCAAACAGCACAAAGGGACAGATGTACCAAAGGTTTGCGATTTCCGAATTGCAAACGTTAGTGATTCGCAATTGGAAATCGCAAACAAACCATGTAGGAATGTGTCTTAGACACATTTTGCGATTCCTCGTGGGTCACAAGGAAACCTACCTCATTATTGTTCATGAGGTAGGTTTTGCATTGCGACCCATTGGGAATGGCGTTCACTCACAGGAATGAAGTCCACCATGTCTGTGATTGCTTTATAAATAAAGCAATTTTATTCTTGTAATGCAGCCCATTTTCCTTAAAGGAAAACAGGCTACATTTAAAAAATGGAAAATTAAAAGCAAAAAGCTACCTTTTCATTTTTTAGGAGTAGTCAGTGGTCCGAGGGACCAATGCCTGTTCTTGAAAAATGTTGGCATCCACATTCACAAAGGGGAAGGGATCCATTGCTGTTTCCAAATGGGCTACCACCTCCTTGCAGTTGGTGGTAACTGCAAATGTTTTGCAACCGCATTTCCAGTAGCAGAACATTCCTACATGACAGTGTGAATTTCTATTGGGAAGGGATGCCCCTAACACACCCCTTCCAAATAGTGACTAGCAAACCCTATTTTGCGAGTCAGTAATAGGTTACCAACTCTAAAAAAGAGTTGGTACATATCAGAAAGCATGTCACCATTCGCAAATGGCCCAATGGGATGCGCACATCTGACCCAAAATGTTTTATTTGGCTCAGATGTGGAGGAATCATGTCATTACCAGAGCAGCATATGAAATGAAATGAAAGAGACATTTATAAAGCGCATGGCTACCTTTAGGCCTCCCAGCACTGAGAAAAGAGTGTACAGGTATGAACTGATTATCTGGCTGGGAATAGATGAGTCTTCAACATTTTTCGGAAGGAAAGATGATCTTTTACCAACCGAACGTGTTCCCGGAGGTCATTCCATTTCTTGGAGGCAACATAAGAGAAACGTTGTCCTCCACTTCTGGTCCTCTTGATTTTTGGTACTATGGCCATGCATTTACTTTCAGATCGGAGAGAGAGATCTTTTAGGACAGTATGGGGAAACCATCAGCTGAAGTATTGGTGGACCATTGGAAGTTAGATAGTAGATAGTAATACCCACTTTTCAAACTGATGCTGTCAAGTTGGCATGGGCATAAAACCATAAAGGGTGTGGTAGATTATGACCTGTAAAGTCTATGGTTTCTTGACAGTGTTGATTTACATTGGACACTGCCTGAAGATGCAACACAGCTGTCAGAGGGCAGGGCTAATGTGAGAACGGCGAGTTAAAATAGTGCTATGAGATACCATTTCTTGGCCACTAGAGCCACCTTCTAACGAAAGTAAAGCTTATTCGATAGAAACCATGATATTTCCAACAGAATGAAAGTGACAGCAAACCACCTCCATCCCCCTGTGTTTAAAATGTATTTGCCTTGCACTAAAGCACATATCTTGCATATCTAACAACTGTGCAGAGGGAACCTTGTAGGATTTTGTGCTGGAGGTTGTACACATCTTAGGCTAGCCATTGCTTGGTCACCTTTGCACTATAGCAAAAGGCTAATGGTCCTGCTGAACAGACATATTTATTGTGAGCACCACCAGTGACAGCATCTGTGGATGACTCTTGCTAAATCTGGTGCTGAGCTATTTTTGTCCTTTGTGCAATGCATCTTTGCAATTTATCCTGAAGTGCCTTATTGCTTGAAAGTTGTAAATCAGGGGGTAACACAGACCTCTACAGCCCCTGTTGTGCAGGGTGGTCCACCAACTCTTCTGGGGGATCCCTTTCATTCCAGTGGCAGCCAATAGAATATGCCAATATGAGATATTAGAGACTCAGGGCCCCACGTCATCAAATTCTACAGAGGAGTGGGGGCATCTCATGTACAGTTATGCCACTGCTGTTTATCTGAGCCTATGGGCTGGATGTATCAATATTGGAATAGAGATGACCTAATTGTGAATAGCAGCGAGTCGCAATTACATAATCGCTATGCCTAATGTATGAAACTCGTACAGTTTCATTTAGCGATTCCATGTAGGACCCAAATCAATCTCCCTCATGAATATTAATGAGGTGTGTCACAATTTGCGACCCATTAGGAATTGATAAAACCACAGGTATGGTTGTCTGCTGGGGTCAGAAGACCCCAATGTCTGTGATTGCTTTTAAATAAAGCAATCATTTTTATTAAATACAGCCTGATCTCTTTAAAGGGATCCTTTGGGGAACCCTTCCTATTTGCGAATGGGTTCCCACCCACTTGAAGTAGATAGTAAAATGCAAAAGTATAGCAACATCATTTCAGTTGCCAGCCATTCTTACATACCACTGCAATTTGGTATTTGGAAAAGATGTCCAAAACACACCCTTCCTAATACTGATTCGGTATGTATTCGCAATTCCAAACCGTGATTTGGGAACATATTTCTGAATTGCTACTTAGGAATGACACATAGAAATGCATTTTCCAGTCACAAAAACCACGATTCTGAGAATCAGGCCTTTTGCAACCTGAAAAATGTTTGAAACATCTGGCGTAGGGAGTAATTTGAAATATATAAACAGGATCACAGGTACTTCTTTGCTGTTCCATAACTGGCTACTCAGACTCTCTTAACTTGAGAATATACAAGCACTAAGAAATTAAAAAAATGAAGATGATAGACTATCCTCAAATGCCCTGCTAACAGCTACTACATTTTTTACAAACAAAATCATATTATAAAAACAATGTTGTCCTCGAAAGAGACTTCCTCTGCTTGTCTGAAGCATCCTACTGCAAAGATGGCACAGTTTATGCTCTTGAGGCTTATCCATAAACAGTTGAAATAGAAAAATCACTTAGATTTATAATTTGCAACGCGCATGGATTTCTAAGGGGAGGCGCAGCGTCTGCTTTTCAGAGCGGCTCATTGTCAGTCTGCAGCATTGCTGCCAACAGATTTTTGAGATAAGCATTATCACCTCTATGGAAAACAAAGACGAACGCCCGCAGGACATGGGCATGCTGGTTTTCTGTCTGACTCTCAGTAATGGAAATTCCCAGCTGGCGGTATGCTGCTTTCATAGCTTTTGTGTTGGAGCGGCCGTGCTTTGTGGTTACAGCTTAGTGCTTTGGAAATGAGGCGTCAGGAGGGACAGACAAAGAAGCAATGACTGAGCATAGCATGAAGAGCCTGCTGGCCTCTTGCCATTTGTGCAAAGACAGCCATTCCCAGGCATCCATTTCTTCTGACCAGTCATAATGACACATATAATTACACATGTCAGTCATTGCTGATTGGGTGGCGTTTGGCTATTGTACATTTCCCTCTAAAATATTTATTCTGCACACGTAGATACTGGTCTCCTTGGGAATGGGAAGCCCTTCAGCCATGATAACGAACAAACACCACAAAAGGAAAAAGTGTTTGTAAATTCTTAGGTGGCGGGAAATAATCTCACTTTTCCAGGATCTTGCAGGGAGTTATTCTGAAGCATTGACCCTGGATTGTTGTTGTGTGCGTGAATGCACCCCTTGTTGTGTACCTGGTGTTTCAATTCAGATCTCAGGAGGTTCACAAGCCTTCTTTTCAGCTCTGTGCTGTTCGCAAAGTGCACTGCGGCAAAGTGGCTCAAGTCATAGTTGCTGAATAAATGCCTTAATCTTCGCCATCAAACAACCAGACTAAGGGCCTGGTTTAGATCTTGATGGAATCAGTCCTGCTGTCTCTTTTTCGGTGGTCTTCCCACCCGCCGATTTGGCAGTCTGCCTGCCCTATTTAGATGTTGGCTATTGCATAGACAAAAGACTGCTGCTGTCCCACCATGACCTCCAGGAAACCTCAGCCGAATCGACGGGAGGAGAGGATAAAGCGGCTGTCAGAGGGAGGACCGCCAGTTGCTCCGCTGGGCCGATCACAATGTGCCTTCCCGCCGATGCAACTGTGGGGGGGATACCTTCACATCTGACTTGGCGAAATGGAATACATATAAGCCACAAACTCACATTCCCACTTCCTGTTTTTCCATGGACCCTATCCTACATGTCCTGCCTGTGCTGCTGCTGGCTGTTCATGATGCAAATCAACACTGTCATCGCCAGAATTGAAGGTAACCCCCCCATTGCCTGTTACCTGTTTTCACATGGATGTTCACATATGCTCAGGACCCGCACATCATAAAATTATTCACAGAAGATGTAGCGTACTAATGTGCAATGCATATGTCTCTAATGTTGATGTTTAAGAAATTTAAAGTAACACACCTCTATAACCACATTGTGTTCATAATTCAGGTGCCAACTGTCTTACAAGGGACACTTGCATAACAGGTGCAGAGCAGGAATATCGTGGGACATAAATATCGCTGCAAAAATATCGCGGGGAAGAAATATCGACAACAAAAATATAGTTGACAAGAATAACGACTGACAGGTAAGTAATATCGATTACAAAAATATTGTTGTAATAAATATTGTTTACAAAAATATAGTGTACAAAAACATCGATTTCTTAATACTGTATTTTAGTGTTTTTATTGAGAATCGTTTGTCATTTTATTATATGTTTTAGAATTTTACTAGTAATTAATTTGTTTTAAGTTTAATTCTGCGTTTTTAGTTCCTTAGCTGGTTGTGGGTTCATAGGGAAATAGGGTGGGAAGTAATGTAATTATATAAAATGTATTGAATCATTAATGTGTTAATTGATTAATTAATAATAGTGTAATAATTAAGTTGTTAATTAATTTCAATTAGTCAATTAATAATAATGATGTTAATTGTTTAATTAAGTATAGGTGTGTATTGCAGTGTTTATATGTGTAAATAGTGTTAAGGGTTGTAAGTAATTACATTTTAATTGATAAATAAGTAAATAATAGTACATTAATTTTAATTAATTAATTAGTAATTATTAAATTTAATTGTGCAATTAATTTTAGGTGTGCGTAGTAGATATTATAGTGCTAAATAATGTGTAAATAATTATTTTGTATTATCTTTGTTAATATTAATATTTATAAATGTATATATTAATTATGTTAATATTGGAAATTAAATTTAATTAAAATGTTGATGGTTTGTTTTTCATTGTTTTGGGATGCAGCGCTTTCCCTACTGTTGCACTCACTGGAGTGGGAATAGTAATTTTTAACCCTACGCTATCCAACGCTTTCCCTACTGCTGCACTCATTGGAGTGGGAATAGTACATTTTTACCCCACCTCTATCCAGCGCTTTCCCTACTGTTGCACTGACTGGAGTGGGAATAGTAATTTTTACCCCTACGCTATCCAACGCTTTCCCTACTGTTGCACTCACTGGAGTGGGAATAGTAATTTTTACCCCTCCAGTATCCAGCGCTTTCCCTACTGTTGCATTCATTGTAGTGGGAATAGTAATTTTTCCCCTACGCTATCCAGCGATTTCCCTACTGTTGCACTCACTGGAGTGGGAATAGTAATTTTTACCCCCTCGCTATCCAACGTTTTAACTACTAATGTTTTTCTTTTGTTATTAAATGTATGTATTTTTTTTAAATAGTTTAATGTGTTAATTAAATATATAATATTTTATTATATTTTTAATTATTTATATATGTGTTAATTTTATAATTATATAATTTAAAAAGTGTATAAATTAAATAAAGATAATAGTTATTAACATGTATTTAAGTAAATATATGTATATGTAAAAAAATGTGTGTTCATATTTATTCAATTAAGTGTATTTGTTATAATTAGTTAGGATATATATTAAATTTAATTTATTTAGTGAATGATTTCAATATATTTAATTAATTTAACTTAAGTTATGTTATCGATACTTTTTTACATCTATTTCTTAGATCGATATTCTTGAGGCAATATTATTGTACTTACCTGTTTAACTATAGGGAGTCGATATTTTTGTAATCAATATTTTTACATCGATATTTTTTATATCTATATTTTTCACATCGATATTTAAACATGGAACCACATAACAAGCATGGGATTAGGTTTAAGTTTCGCCTATTGGATTAATAATCAGTTAAGAGGTGTGGGAGCAGTGTATGATTGCAGGGAGAATGGTGTGAGTGCTCTCTGTGCAAGTTGGGTAGTGCATGAATGAATGTTGATAAGTGTCTGAGTGTAGGGTGAAAGTGCCTAAATGCATGGTGATTGATGTGTGTTCAGTGCAGAATGAGAATTGTGTGTATGATGTACATGGTGAGCGATGTTACCTGTACAAGGTAAGAGGTGTGCATGTATAGGGTGAGCGGTAAGTCAATAGTATAAGTGCAGAAGGAGTTCTTTGAGTTCTGGGTGAGAGATGTGAGAAGAATGTGTATGGTGAATGTGTGAGTGAGTGCAGTCAGCACTGTGTGTGTGGTGGGTGAGCACTATCTGATATCAATGAGATGAAGTTTGAACCCAAAGAAGTCTGTTCATTCTCACTCCACCTACATGTCCTTTAGTAGCAGGACAATGCCCAGAGGTGGGACCCAAGAGCGCTGTGCCATTGAACTAAACCTGCATCCCTCTGATGAGGCCCAATAAAGCTGAAACAAGGCTTGAGTGGTCTGTTTTCCTATTCAGTGGGGACTATCCTTTCTAGAGAAGAAGCATGACTGGCTTGCATGCAGCTGGTCTCTGTAATGGCACAGACAAAGAAACATCAGTCGAAAAGGATGTGTCTCAGAATGGCTACTAGCAGCTGAGATTAATTCAAGTAATCCATCCATCATTATTGTGCTGCCTAGCACTTGATATTATATCACTAGCCATTCACCTGTGGTCTGTAGTTTGTGAAAGGCTGTGGTAAGAACCAGTAATTCATTTAAAGCAGCACCTGGGGATGTGATTTTTCCTTCAAGCATTAAACCACCAGGATGGCCCACTATGGAAGGGGCTTGACACTACCAGAGTTGCCCATGAGATGGAAAGTTTTTAAGATTTACATTCATGACACTGGATGCTCTGGCCTCGAATATTGTTCATCTACAATGTAGTAAACTGCATGCTGATGTTTTGAAAAGGATAACCAACACATTTATTTATAAGCATTCAACCCCCAGAATGGCGCAATGGTGTAGGGTAGCATTCCTTTCAGATTTAATGATATTCTACCTGGTTACACTATTTTGTTTCATTTTTCTCCCTCTTACCTGTTACTATATTCCTTGGTGGAGGCTCCTCTCAACAACATGTTGCACGGCTAACACTATATAATTTGAAATATAAATGTAATATTTGTGAGTTGACTTGCTGGGCCATTAGAATAGACCAATTATTCTGTAACTGCACAGTACGAATATTCAAAAGAAGAAAAAAGTGTCTCTGAGGATCCCAACAGTGATTTCATACTTCAAACATCTATAGATTGCAGTGGTTGTGATAATCCAATGTAGGAAGCACTCTCACCACCACAGAATAAAGAATGCACTAATAAACTCAGCATCGGAAACTGGAGTTTTTTTGTCTGAGCAAGGAGAGATTTACATAAAAACAGTCAATGACAGCATAGTACACTGCTTCGTGACAGACCTTCCCCAAAATCACTCTGAGATATTCTCTCTTGACTATATTTTAGTTTTACCTGCATTATTTAAGCTGTATAGCCTTTCCAAACATTGGAGTTTTCAGTTGCATTGACCCCTCACACTAGGCAGACTTGCAACTCTTTCAAGAGTTAGCATTCTACCATCACCCTTCACCATGATACTGTGGTTACACTATATGAGATTGTGTTACTTTAAGTGGAGCACTGCTACCAAATAGAAGGAGAGGGAGAGGCAGTGGGAGAGAGAGAGAAGGAGAGAGTTAGACAGTGTGTGTGTGTGTGAGAGAGAGAGAGAAAGAGAGAGAGAGAGAGAAAGAGAGATGTTCCAATTTGTGTCAGGGAAAGCAAGACAGGAGAAAGATGATACATTTATAAACTGGAAAAATACGAGATTTTAATAGTGGAATTTGAGTAATGGACTGTTGAAAGCCCCAAACTAGGTGTTGGGTGGAATTGGCCTTTTAAACATTCTTTCCGGCCTTTACTGATAGCTAATGCCCATTCAAGAAAAAGTGTATGTTTCATCCACCACAGGAACAACGCTTGACATTTCATGGTAGGATGGTCGGGAGCGGTTTGGGGTTCGGAGGCAAAGGCAGTGGAAATATCTGTTGTGCATGTGTCTGTTGATGGTGCAGGGGTCTGAGGGCCTGGTCTATGTTGTGAATGTTTGGGTGTGTCTTGCTTTGTTGGTGTGTACTGTATGGGTGAGTGTTAGTGTTTCTTTTGTTTGTATGTGTGTGCTGTGGAGATGCTGGGTGTGATCATAGTGAATGTAGCTGTGGTGGTGGGTTCAGTGTATGTAGGTGTGATGATGGTAGATGTATCTGTGGTGGTGGATGCAGTGTATGTGGGTGTGCTGGAGTGGTGTATGTGTCTGTGGTGGTGGGTGAAGTGCATGGGTGTGTGGGGTGGTGGATCTGTCTGTGGTGGTGGGTGCAGTTTATGTTTTAGTGCTGGCGGTGGTGGGTGTGTCTGTGATGGTGAGAGCATTGTCTGTGGTTGTGCAGGGGGTTGGAGTGGAATCTGTGTTTTTGGATGTGTGTCTCTTTTCTTTGTGTGAGTGTGCTTTGGACAGGTCTGGGAATCAGAAATTTGGATGGGGATGGGATAGGAGGTGTGGCACAAGGTTGGGATGGTTGGGAGGCTGCAGTCAGTGAGGTGGCTAGACCTTAAAAAGACATAGCACTGTCAATGCCTTCCAGGTATGCTACCATTTGTCCCATTTGACTGCCAAGCCTCTGGATGGTAATCAGTAGTGCAGTCTGGCCTACAAAGATATTCCTGAGGTGGTCAATAGCCTCCTCACTCAAAGCAGCCAGTGTGACAGGTGCAGGTGGTGAGGTGCCTGGAGCAAATGACATCCCAGGCCTTTTAGTGTTCCTGGGTAGGCTAACTGGGGGGGAGCAAGAGGCAGAGTGATGATGGTACTTAAGGATGCATTTCGAATAGGAGCAGTAGGATCCACTACAACTAGAGAGTGGTCGCTTGAGGAGGCCTCAGAAGATGTAGAGTTACTGGTGGCCTCCATTGCTCACCACTCCAGGTGACTGTGTCCCTTGGTGTTGGTACCAAAGCCAATGTGGCCAGATGCGTCCCCACCTATGTTGGCAATTTCTCCTTCATCTGCCCCAGATGATGCTGAAATGATATATACGAGTGTTATTGTATTGTAACTTTGTCCACAAAACAGTTACCAAGTTGTCAGATTTTACCTGCTTAAAGCCTCTCAAACTTTGGTCCTACAGCAGCATGAGCACATGCATGTGGGCAACATTCTCTGAAGAGACACAGTCACAGTTGTGTCATTCGCATGATAGCTCCTCAATCATGTAGGATGTTGTTTCTTATCCATTATTTTGTCTCTTCAGGAACTGCTTCACACCTCAGAATGGTTGGCCTTTGTTGCACAGAATAGTGAACTGATGTTAACAGAAAGGATGTACACCAAAAATTCCTCTGTACTGTGTATCCACTAGGCCCTAAACTCTGCATAATTATCATTCTCAACAACTAAAATATGAATTAAGATCTGTCATCATATATTGCAATGTTGTACTAATATTATCATACACTGAAAGCAGGTTACCTTTGTTTAGATATTTCACAATGATAACACTCACTTCAAGTCACTAAAGTATATGTACAGTGTCAAAAAGTATGCATGAATCCCATACTGAAGTAGCATAGCAATGTATCACAGCTGTCTACATACCAATGCTGGTGAAGACAGTCTGAAACTAATATTTGTGGCTGTTGACAAATGACTACCACAACCTAATAAAATATATAGGTGATTATTAAGACTCGCAGTAGCCACCTGCAGTCCGACCACCCCATTACTACTTTGGCGTTTGGAACGCATTGGCACCAACGTGTTACGGCGGTCTTCAGGCCGCATTATGCTTGGCGGGACGCTGTGACCCCGACGAGCATATTCCGAGTTTCCTCTCCGCCATTGTTTTCATGGTGGGGAGCCCTCCATTAAAAGTGTAGCAGAGAGAAAATAAAGAGGGCCCTACAGGGATCCCCCTGTTGCCTCTGCACCAGGGGCTGCATGCAGGGGAGCTCATGGTGTGCCCCCTTGTCTGCATGTACCCAAGGTTCCAGCAGGGCCCTGCAGGAACCTGCAGTGGTGTTCCCATTGCAGTGCTGGTTACAGCTCTCCTATGAGACTTTAAACAGGCCCCACCGTGGGTTAGCCGCCGCAGGACCGCCCGACCTGGATTCCAGTGAGAATCCTGCAGGCGGTCTAATTATGGTATATTTACTGCAAAGATTGAAATGCGAATCAGAATATGCAAAATGTTACACTTTTATGCATTTCAAAATTTTCCTGATGAGTCATGAGTTTGCCCTGAGGCGAGAGCGAGCCTGCAGCAGGGTGGAACAACCATGAATTCTTTAGGCAGCGCACCCAGTCCAGAGTCACAACTTGATCCCATTCTCCTGACGCGTTTCAAAACCAGGCGGTTTCTTCTTCAGAGGAGCAACACTGGGAAGGAAAATGCAAACTCCAGCTCTCGCCTCAGGGCAAACTTTGTGTGACATAAATATGCGGCGTGTCCGGCCGCAGAGAGCTTGCCACCATGACGGCTGTTGTGGGGCCAAACGACGGAAAGAATTCACGTCGGTGAATGGCACTGCGGGGCAGAGAAATGAAAAGTGCAGCTTCCCCCGGACTGGAGGCCCACAGGGGTCTTTTAATTAACAAATGACTTTTAATCTGCACTTCGAAAGGAAACCCACACGGGTAATAAACGACAAGCACCAGCATGCAATGCAACAACTCACCTGAGATTAATTGATAGCACGCAAGCGTTTAAAGCTGGAGTTTGCATTTTCCTTCCCAGTGTTGCTCCTCTGAAGAAGAAACCGCCTGGTTTTGAAACGCGTCAGGAGAATGGGATCAAGTTGTGACTCTGGACTGGGTGCGCTGCCTAAAGAATTCATGGTTGTTCCACCCTGCTGCAGGCTCGCTCTCGCCTCAGGGCAAACTTTGTGAGATATATATATATATATATATATATATATATATATATATATATATATATATATATATATATATATATATATATATATATATATATATATATATATATATATATATATATATATATCTATATATATATATATATCTGTGTTGATCTTGGACTATTTACTGTGCAATTGTATGAACTTGACTCCTACTGCTTCCGACTTATTTAAATGATGACACTTGGCCGAATCGTACATTGGAATATTTCAATCAATTCTAATTTAATTTGTATTATGTTATATACGTTGAATTTGCTTACGTAAATATGAAATGTCTTTTTACTAGCAAGCATAAGTTCACAAAAGCAGTTGTACTACAGAGTCTTTTCTCTACCTCATTTGTAGTTTATCTCGGAATGTGGTCCTATGTCTATTTCCACTACTTCCTTTGTGCACTTTAAAATGGCGATTGTGAGTTTATGTGGCTGGCTAAGGAAGAAGACCGCCTGGTCAAAACGCGTCGCCAATAAACGAAATTTCACACGGACCCTGGAGTGCGAGTCTTTTGTGTTTCCTCTGATTTATCGAGTGGGGAACCCTTTCAGACGTCTGTTTCCGGGTTTCCGACACCCGGAGCTTGCACCTACCACGATTGGACAGGAGCGGACGAGTCGTAAACCTTTCCTAACAAACCAGCTTTTGCCACGTCCTGCTCCGTCCGCCGACTTCGACATCACTAGAACAAGTTTGCCGCTGGAGATCTACTGGCGGGTGCTGGTTGTGGAGACGCGCTTCGGAAGTTGTGCGCTACCGTGTCCAGTGCCTGCCGCCTTTTGACCCATGCAGCAAACGACGCGTAGAGGCAGAGAAAAAGATCGGATTTTCGGCAGAGGTACAGCGCTACCGATTTAAGGAAGAGTGCGGCAGGGCTTTCATTTCCGTGTTCCATAAAGACTTTGTGCAACCAAGGGTGGGAGGTAACTTCTCTGGAAAATTACATAGAAGTGGGCAGGGTCCAGAGAGGACTACGAATTATGATCACACCAACTTACCAGAAGCCCCATCCCAAGCTGATAGTTGAATGGTCCGAGCTCATGGCAGGGACATGTAAAAACATGCTTGGCCTACTGTCCAAATATGCAGCATGGAACTTGAACAGGTCATCAAAGACATTGGAAAACTGAAGGAGGAACTTGACAAACATGACGCAAAAGGTGAGATAACTAAAGCAATTGAACAAATGGAGAAAAGGCTTCATAAATATGAGGATGAAATCAAGCAGAAGAAGAAAAGCAAATTCCTGAGGGACAAGCAGGACTATGCCAGTGGGCGGATCTTAACGTTTGGCAAGAAGTACGATGGTGGCATAGGACAATTTAAACAGCTTGGAGCAAGTGCACAACAACGCAACATCACTATATCAGAATCAGGCTCAGAAACCTACTCGGATATGGAAGAACTGATGGATGCTAGCGGGAGGAATTTACTTTCTTTCAAACCACTGGAGGAGTATGATTTTTTACAATCAGCAATGACACTGCGGGCAAGACCACCGGAGCAGTCATACGGAAGAGGAAGAGGCGCAAACGCAAGAGGAAAACAACGAGGCGGGGAGGAAAGAAACACAAGAGGAGCAATGTCGCATCGAAAGACAACACGACAGACCAAGCAGCAATGATGGGTGAGCCCAATCTGACTATCATAAACATTTCTTCTCATATCTTGACTTTGGCTGAGAGATCGGTATTGGAATTGGGCTTGACTTTTTGCCCAATGGCCAATTTCGATGACAGCCGGACTAGAATCGATGTTTTTCTTTTTGTGCGCAAACTGAAATTAATGAAAATGTTTATGCTAAAGAAAAAACGGGCTCTAGAACAGAGGATTAACGAACCAGATTGGAGCACACAGGTGTCAAATGTTCTGAGTATACATGATGTTGAGAGTCTGGCATGCGCTATGGAATTGTGTGGTCAAGATGTAAGTGGTTTGAGTGACTCTTAAATACTTGATAGAATGGGATTGACACTGGGATGGCGTAATGCAACCAATCACAGACCCAAATCAACTTCAATCCCATCACACCACACGACCACTTAGAGACATTCCATGACATTGTAGTTAGAGATCTTTTATTTCTCTGGGAGAACAGCAATAACAAACATGCACATAACCTGACGCCAGACCAGAGAAGAGCCCTTAGCACACTCAATGCTGACCCCTGTTGTATAATAAAGCCATCTGACAAGGGAGGTAATGTTGTCCTGTGGGACGTGAATCTGTACAAACAGGAGGCCAATAGACAACTGGGGCTATCTGGCAACTATAGGAGATCTAACAAAGAGGAGTATGTCCCTAGTATCACCACCTACCATGAGAAACTACAGGGTTGGAGAGAAAGAAACTTGCTAGCGGAATCAGAATTCAGATTTCTATGTGTCAAGCAGCCAGTCTCCCCCTGTTTTTATATGTTGCCGAAGGTGCACAAAGACGAGACAAACCCACCTGGTAGGCCCATTGTTTCTGCCAATGGCAGCCTTCTCGAGAATACCTCTATTTTTCTAGATACATTTCTTTTTCCGTATGTCCTCAACCTCCCATCATACTGTAGGGACAGTACGGATTTCATTACCAAGATAGACGGGATCAGATGGCAGGACAGTTTCTGGCTAGTGACAATAGACGTGGTCTCCCTATATACGTGTATCAGACACGCTGACGGCTTGAAGGCATGCAAACACTTCCTGAGGGACAGATCTGTCTTCTTTCTCCAACAAACTGAAATGTTGCTTGAAATGTAATAATTTTGTTTACTAAACAGTTTTTTCTGTTTGAGGACAATTAGTTCAAACAAGAGGTGGGCACAGCGATTGGAAGCTGTTTTGCTCCAAGTTTTGCCTGTATGCTGATGGGATGGTGGGAGGAATAAGTATTATGGTCTGATGTAAATGCCAACCTCACACGCCACATTGCCTTTTACACCCATTATATCGATGATATTTTTCTGAATTGGGATGGTTACAAGTTAGAATTGAACAAATTCCTTGCCTCCCTTAATAGGAATGAGGTCAATCTGAAATTCACCAGCAAGACAGACCAGACAGAAATGGACTTCCTAGATGTAACAGTCAAAATTGAGGAGGGAGCCATACAAACCAGCCTATACAGGAAACCCACCTCAGGCAACAGCATCCTACATACTAGAATTCACCATCCCAATAGTCTTAAGGATAGCATTCCGTATGGGGAATTCCTGAGGGCAAAGCGTAATTGTAGCTCAGAGACAGCATTTGAGAAGGAACAGGCCACTATGACCAAAAGATTCAAGGCTAGGGGCTATTCCGACCAGGTACTGCTGGTGGCAAAAGAAAAGGCTAAAGCCAGGAATAGAGAGACACTCTTGACGAAGAGGATAGGGAGAACCACAGAGAACCTCAAATCCAACAATGTCAGGTTGATAACCACCTACAATGTAGAAGCAGGCAGAGTACGTGAGATACTAAAGAAACACTGGCACATTGTCAAGAGTGATCCTATCATAGGTAAAACGGTTAACAGACAACCCCAGATAACGTACAGGAAGGCACGATCTTTGAGAGACATGTTAGTGAGGAGCTATTTTGAGGCACCCAAGAAGAAAAAGACTTGGCTCAAGGAACAGAAAGGTTTTTACAAATGTGGCAAGTGCTTCCTAATTTTACGTTTACTGGTTTGCTAGTCTACCGTCCGCCTGGCTCTGTTCAATCCTGGCCGACACATTTTTCGGATTTCGTTGCTTCTTTTTTGGTAAATTCTAGCAACCTTTCTATCATAGGGGATCTAAATATTCATTGTGAGGATCCACAGAATAATACAGGCACTAATCTGATTGATGACTTGGCAGCTATGGACCTCATTTTGTGCAACTCAGGGGCCACACATAGAGGTGGGCACCTACTGGACCCAATTTTTTCCAGCCTCCCTCGACTTCAATGTTCACCTGCTCTGTCCCTACACTGGTCAGACCATTTTCTTATTAGGTTCAGCCTTTCGGCTCCTATGACTTTTGTTCCTCCCAATCCAATAGTCCAGCATGGTAAAAGAAATTGGAAGAAACTTGATATAAATCTTTTTAAATCCACATTAGACTCTGCGCCACCAGTGATGGTAGTCGATTCGGATGATATAGAAACAGTGGCTACTAAAATAGATGAATGGCTTAGGAATGCCATTGACATCAGTCTACCGGCTGTACATAAGAAAATAAAGGCCCATAACACCCCTGCGCTATGGTTTAATGACTCACTGAAAGTGACCAAATCCAAATGTAAACGTCTTGAGCGCCTCTGAAGAAAGGATTATTCACCAGAGGCGGGCCAGCTTTACAGGAGGGAACATAGGAGTTATCATAAAGACTGTATCGCAGCCAGAGTTGGTTTTGTGCCGAAGACCATTTCTGAAGCCACAAATAAATCCAAAACTTTATTCAACTTACTTAAAGAACTAGCGGGCTCGCAAACTACTGCCGAACCCCCCCCCCCCCCCCCCCCTTGAGCAATGTCCAATGTGAAGATTTGGCTTGCTTCTTTTCAAGCAAGATTGAAACCATCTACTCAGATATTTCTAATCAAAAGCTAGGGCTTGTTGAGAGGAATTCTGACACTAGTTCTGTGGATGTGGACTTGGCCTTTCAGTCCGATCTGCTTTATGAGCCACTTACTTCCTGGCCTGAGATGAATGTTCAAGGTCTGCAAGAGATAATAGGGAAACTGAAATCTGGATCTCCAGCTGATCCTCTTCCTACTTCAGTACTCAAACTCCTTGACATTGAGCAACTCTCCGTGATTTGTAAGGTACTTAATCAGTCCTTATTTACGGCCACGGTCCCCTCTATGTGGAAGCATGCCATGGTTTCACCTTTGTTGAAGACACCAACGGCCGACCCAAGAATTTTGGCTAACTTCCGTCCCATCTCCCTCCTGCCTGCTTCTCCAAGGTTCTGGAGAAGCATGTTCACAATCACCTCGCATATTATACAGAAGCCAATGACATATTCCATCCCACGCAGTCAGGTTTCCGTCCTGGTTTTTCGACAGAGACAACACTTCTGGGGGTGTCGGAATATTTGCGCCATCTAGTAGATAAAGGGGATTCAGCTGCACCGATTCTTCTTGACCTCAGCGCAGCATTTGACACCATTTCCCATAACATCCTGTTAAAATCTCTCTCTGCCATTGGTGTTAAGGGCAAGGCCTTGGATTGGATTGCTTCATTTTTGTCTCAAAGAACATTCCAAATCACCTCAAATTCTGGATCGTCTGACATCCACCAGTCTCCTTATGGAGTTCCCCAGGGCTCAGTCCTTAGTCCCCTGCTCTTTAACCTGTATGTAGCTCCACTCGCGCGGATTGCCGAAGCAGAAGGTTTGACCATGTTTACTTATGCGGATGATTCGCAAATTATTTTCTCTCTTTCTAACACAGAGCAGGATCCTTTGTCCCCTTTGCAGGTAGGTTTAAGCAAAATTGCACTATGGATGAGGGAAAACCTATTGAAGCTCAATGGCGAAAAAACAGAGGTTTTAATTTTTGGCCCAAATCCGGACCTTTGGAGTTCAGGGCACTGGCCTCTAGAAATGGGCTGTCTTCCCATTCCGTCAGACCAAGTGCAAAATTTAGGCATTATCATTGATAATGGCCTAACCATGCAACCTCAAGTCAAGAAGTTAGCAGCCATGTGCTTCACTATTTTAAGGTGGCTCAGAAAAATTATATGGATGCTGCCCGAAGACACGCAAAAGTCTGTAGTCAATGCCTTGATCACCTCGCGGCTTGACTACGGAAATGTTCTTTATTTGGGGTCTTCACAAGCTGTTATGAGACGTCTCCAGCTTGTGCAAAATGCCGCAGCTAGACTGTTGTGCAAGTGTCACAGGAGAGAACGCATGTCAGGGCATCTTAGGGCATTGCACTGGCTCAGAGTTGAGAACAGAGTAAAGTTTAAGACTCTGAGTTTTATGCATAGAAATAAATTTGGCTCTGCCCCTAGATATCTACAATCTCTGGTACACACTTACCATCCGGCTCGATGCCTGAGATCGGCATCTCAGGGCTTGTTCAGCGTGCCCAAAGTCAGCCGAGCCAGGATGGGTGGCAGGTCCTTCTCATTCTTGCGACCTAAGTTGTGAAATTCACTCCCCCTTAACCTACGTACAGAAGCAAATTATGTTCAGTTTCACAGAGCCCTAAAGACTTGGCTGTTTATTCAGTAATATAACCCTGCCTTGCATCCGAGCACTATGACCTGCTCAGCGGCTATCTTTTTCTTCAGCGCCGGGAAACTCTTTTTGGGTAGCTGTCACGCTTTAAAAACTAAAAAAATAAATAAACAATAAATAAAGCCTGTGGCACCAGCAAGAATGTCAAATCATATCCCCTTCCTATGGGCAAAAGTGAACAAATTGGGAAATTTATGAATTGTAACACTGATTTTTGTGTGTATGTCACTGTATGTCCATGTGCCAAGTTTTATATTGGGAGTACCATCTTCCCAATAAAAAAACGGATATTGGAACACATGAGGGCTATTAAGAATGCTGATATGAGTTATGCTACTGCATGCCACTGGATGCGTTTTCATGACAGTGATGTTAATCATTTTTCTTTCTTTGGTATTGACAGAATTCCTGCAAATCCGAGAGGGGGTAACAAACTAAAGCAGCTACGAGTCCTGGAATCCCAGGACATCATCCGTCTGGATTCAATAAACCCCTTTGGCATGAATGAGGATGAGGAATTACATGTGCATATTGGCTGAAGACCTTATGTTAGGCCATGAAACTACCTTACCTAACCTCTGCACCTAACCCTCTTCCTGCCTCCAATCCCAGCTGTTGTGTTTGCAACTTCCTATACCACACTATCCCATTGGAGAGGGCTCTCTCTGATGATAGCTGTGGAGCCAGGAGCTTCACAGTATAGCTTAGACAAGACGACCTCGGGACAACCCACCTGGTCCCGCGCGTGTGGTAGTACGGGCTCTGCGAGGAACCCACCACCATCTCACTTTTGGTTATATTCCCCCTTTCCTTTTTTGCATGTAACCTATACTCCACTTTTTCACTGCACAATCACACCCACAACTATACTCTTTGATGTAGGTCTGAATAGGCTGTCAACAGATAGTATAGGGTTCACTTTTTGCACAAATCACAGCGCTAAAAGATTTATTTTAGCACTGCTTGTTTTTATTAAGCTATATCTGCGGATCTGCTTTATTCCCCCTGTAACCCCTTCACCCCCCCTTAACGTAGCACCACCTGCCATGACCTATGAAGGTTAATAGTATGTCTCTTGGTAAGATTGAGAACTTGTACACAATAATCGTTGTAGTACTAGCGCCTTTGAGAGAAAAATCCCACTATTTAGGTCAATTGGCCACTTGGCCAGGACACACACCTTATCTTTTCTCTCTCTGAAAAATTGATTTTCTGAATCAAACCTGCAATATGGCATGCCTTTCCAAGAGGTGGAACAAGGCCACTTGGCCTACATCTGTGTTGATCTTTGACTATTTACTGTGCAGTTGTATGAACTTGACTCCTACTGCTTCCGACTTATTTAAATGAAGCCACTTGCCCGAATTGTAAATTGGAATATTTCAATCAATTCTAATTTAATTTGTATTATGTTATATACGTTGAATTTGCTTACGTAAATATGAAATGTCTTTTTACTAGTAAGCATAAGTTCACAACAGCAGTTGTACTACAGAGTCTTTTCTCTACCTCATTTGTAGTTTATCTCGGAATGTGGTCCTATGTCTATTTCCACTACTTCCTTTGTGCACTTTAAAATGGTGATTGTGAGTTTATGTGGCTGGCTAACGAAGAAGACTGCATGGTCGAAACGTGTCGCCAATAAACAAAATTTCACACGGACCCTGGAGTGCGAGTCTTTTGTGTTTCCTCTGATTTATCAAGTGTTGAACCCTTTCAGACATATATATATATATATATATATATATATTACCTACTGGCGGTCGCCAGTAGGTATATATAGTTAGGATTTTTTTGAATAGGGATTTCTGAAAATTCTATGTTGAATAACTTTGGCGTTGATGGACGGAATTGGCTGAAATTTTCAGGAAAATGGCACATTCTGTTTCTGAGCGTCCCCTGAAAGTTTGGGGGGGCTTCGTCAAGCGGGGGCCGAGAAAAAAGTCACTCACTTTTAGCTCGAACAGCTGAATGGATTTCCACAAAACTTGGCAAAATTGTAGGGACTGGTAGCCCGATGTGCCTTTGCTATGTCTCAAGATATATGCTCCAGTGGTTTTTACGAAAATTAACTTTGAAAAATATATTTTGGGCTACATTGGGCTATATATATGTTAGAGCCCAAATGTAGCCCAATGTAGCCCAATGTAGCCCAAAGATGGCCACCAGAGACAAAAAAAAACAAATGTAGCCCAAATATCAGCCAGATGTAGCCCAACTATAGCCCAGTGGCAGAATGTCCCAGAGTGTTCTAAAGAACAAATAGAGCGCTAACAGTCTTACTTATGACAAAAGTATGGCACACCTGAAGTCATCTTGATTGGAGTAAAGGGTTAACACTTAAAACATTTAATTTGCAAAGGAACAAAATGAGGGGGTTCATTTTGCCATAGAAATTATGATTAGTGCTGAAGAAATAAAAACTTAGGGCACATTTTGAGTGACTTCTCAAATCCTCTTATATTTCATTAAACAAAATTCTGATATGCAGTCTCCCAAGATGGCCACCAGAGACAAAAGAGCCCAAATGTAGCCCAAATATCAGCCAGATGTAGCCCAACTATAGCCCAATGACAGAATGTCCCAGAGTGTTCTAAAGAACAACTAGAATGCTAACAGTCTTACTTATGACAAAAGTATGGCACACCTGAAGTCATCTTGATTGGAATAAAGTGGTAACACTTAATACATTTAATTTGAAAAGGAACAAAATGAGGGGTTTCATTTTGCCATAGATATGCCATAGATATGTTATATATTACCTACTGGCAGTCGCCAGTAGGTATATATAGTTAGGATTTTTTTGAATAGGGATTTCTGAAAATTCTATGTTGAATAACTTTGGCGTTGATGGAGGAAAATGGCACATTTTGTTTCTGAGCGTCCCCTGAAAGTTTGGGGGGGTTTCGTCAAGCGGGGGCTGAGAAAAAAGGGGGGTCCCAAAACGTGTTTTTAACATTGAGTTTTCCATAGGGCGGTTGGACTCACTTTTAGCTCGAACAGCTGAATGGATTTCCACAAAACTTGGCAAAATTGTAGGGACTGGTAGCCCGATGTGCCTTTGCTATGTCTCAAGATATATGCTCAATCAATCAATCAATCGGTGACACTTATAAAGCGCGCTACATACCCGTGGGGTCTCAAGGCGCTGGGGGGGGGGGGGAGCCGCTACTGCTCGAACAGCCAGGTCTTCAGCTTCTTCCTGAAGGAGAGGTGGTCTTGGGTCAGGCGCAGGTCGGTCGGTCGGGAGTTCCAGGTCTTGGCGGCCAGGTGGGAGAAGGACCTTCCTCCTGTAGTCGCTCTTCGGATGCGGGGGACGGCGGCGAGGGCGTGGTTGGCTGATCGGAGGTGGCGTTTGGGAGCGTAGAAGTTGACTCGGCTGTTGAGGTAGCTCGGGCCTTGGTCGTGTAGGGCTTTGTGTGCGTGGGTGAGGAGGCGGAAGGTGATTCTTTTGTTGACGGGGAGCCAGTGAAGGTCTCGCAGATGTCCGGAGATGTGGCTGGTTCGTGGGATGTCGAGGATGAGTCTGGCTGAGGCGTTCTGGATCTGCTGGAGTCTCTTCTGGAGCTTGGCGGTGGTCCCGGCGTAGAGGGCGTTGCCGTAGTCCAGTCGGCTGGTGACGAGGGCCTGGGTGACGGTCTTCCTGGTCTCGGTGGGGATCCACCAGAAGATCTTCCGTAGCATGCGTAGGATGTTGAAGCATGCCGAGGAGACGTTGTTGACTTGCCTGGTCATGGAGAGGGAGGAGTCCAGGATGAAGCCCAGGTTGCGTGCATGGTCTGTCGGTTTGGGTGCGGTGCCCAGGGCGGGAGGCCACCAGGAGTCGTCCCAGGCGGAGGGAGAGGAGCCCAGGATGAGGACCTCCGTCTTGTCCGAGTTCAGTTTCAGGCGGCTGGTCGTCATCCACTCGGCTACCTCTTTCATCCCTTCGTGCAGGTTGGCTCTGGCGGCGGCGGGGTCGTTGGTCAGGGAGAGGATCAGCTGGGTGTCGTCAGCGTAGGAGATTATGCTGAGGTTGTGTTTGCGTACGATGGCCGCGAGGGGGCTCATGTAGACGTTGAAGAGGGTGGGGCTCAGAGATGATCCTTGGGGGACGCCGCAGATGACTTCGGTGGCCTCTGACTTGTACGGTGGTAGGCGGACTCTCTGTGTTCTCCCGTCGAGGAAGGAGGTGATCCACTCCAGCGCCTTGTCCTGGATTCCGACGTTGCTGAGGCGCCGTACTAGGGTGCGGTGGCAGACCGTGTCGAATGCCGCGGAGAGGTCTAGGAGGATGAGGGCCGCTGTTTCTCCATTGTCCATCAGGGCTCGGATGTCGTCGGTGGCGGCGATGAGGGCGGTCTCGGTGCTGTGGTTGGCTCGGAAGCCGGACTGTGAGGGGTCGAGGGATCCGTTCGTCTCGAGGAAAGCGGCCATCTGCTTGTTGACGGTCTTCTCGATGACTTTGGCTGGAAACGGGAGGAGCGAGATGGGGCGGTAATTCTTGAGGTCGGTGGGGTCCGCTGTTGGTTTCTTGAGTAGGGCGCTGAGTTCGGCGTGTTTCCAGCTCTCGGGGAAGATGGTGGTGTCGAGGGATGTGTTGATGATGTCTCGCAGGTGGGGTGCGATGACAGCGTCGGCTTTGTTGAAGACGTGGTGAGGGCAGGGGTCGGTCGGTGATCCGGAGTGGATGGAGTTCATCGTGCGGATGGTGTCTTCGGTGCTGATCGGGGTCCAGGCGTGGAGGGTGGTGGTGGGGGGTGGTTGTTCGGTCATGGTGTGCGTTGGTTGGTTGTTGAAGCTGTTGTGTATGTCCGCGATCTTGTTGTGGAAGTATGAAGCCAGGGAGTTGCAGAGGTCTTGCGATGGGGTGATGTCGTTGTTTCCTGCGCTGGGGTTGGAAAGCTCTTTGACGATGTTGAAGAGTTCCTTGCAGTTGTGTGCGTTGTTGTCCAACCGGTCCTTGAATGCTGTTTTCTTGGCGGCGCGGATCAGCTGGTGGTGTTTCCGGGTGGCAAGTTTGAAGGAGGTCCTGTTGTCCGGTGTCGGTTCCTTTCTCCAGACTTTCTCGAGGGCTCGGCAGTTCTTCTTGGAGCTCTTGAGTTCGTCGGTGAACCATGGGGCTTTCTTGCTGCCGGGTCTGCTGGGCGGGGTCCTCAGTGGGGCGAGTTCGTCCGCGCAGTTGCTGATCCACTTCGTGAGGTTGTCGGCGGCCTGGCTGGGGTTCGCTGAGCTGGCAGGAGGGTGCTGGCTCAGGGAGGTGGCGAGCTGGTCTGCTGTGATCTTGTTCCAGCTTCTGCGGGCGGTCTGTTGCTGGTGGTGGTGGGTCGTCGTTCTCTTGAAGGTGAAGTGGACGCAGCTGTGGTCCGTCCATTGAAGCTCTGTGGTGTGGCTGAAGTTGATGTCCTTGCTGGATGAGAAGACAGCGTCGAGTGTGTGTCCGGCGAGGTGGGTGGGGGTGGACACCAGTTGCTTGAGTCCCAGGTTGGTGAGGTTGTCGAGCAGGGTGCTGGTGTTGCGGTCGTTGTTGTTCTCCAGATGGAAGTTGAGGTCTCCCAGGAGGATGTAGTCAGCGGAGGGGAGGGCATGTGGGCTGACGAAGTCGGCGATGTCCTCGCTGAATTGTGTGCGTGGTCCAGGGGGTCGGTAGATCAGGGTGCCTCTGAGGGTGGTGTTCGGGTTGGTGTGGATCTGGAAATGCAGGTGTTCGGCGGTGGTCAGGGAGTTGTCGGTGCTGGTCGTGAGACGGATGGTGCTCCTGTGGATGATGGCGATGCCTCCTCCCATCTGGTTGGCGTTTCGGTCCCTCCGGACGATCTTGTAGCCCTCTGGGATGGCGATGGCGATGTCGGGAGCTGAAGAGGCGTTCATCCAGGTCTCCGTGAGGAAGGCAACGTCTGGAGCTGTGGTGTCGAGGAGGTTCCAGAGTTCGATGGCATGTCTGTGGATGGAGCGGGTGTTGAGCAGGATGCACTTGAGGTGGGTACTGCTGGTGTTCGGCTTGGTGGGTGCTGGTGCGAGGCAGGTCCGGATGCAGGTGAACTTGCAGGCGTGGCAGCTGAAGGGTCCGTGGGTACGTCGTGGAGAGGCTTGATGGCATTCTGGGAGTCGGCCGGTGTTGAGAGCGGTGAGGGTGGCGGCGGAGTACGTCAGGCGGGTCGGTCGGGGTCTTCGTGGGCCAGGGGTCCTGGCGCTGGTCGCGATCCGGTCGCGGACGGGCGTAGACGGGCTTACCTTTGGCGCGCCTTCGGCGCACAATCGGCGCGCCCGCTGCGCGTGACCGCTGCGCGTCCGCACGGTCGCCATTTAAGGCGAAGTGCGCGGGTGGGCGGAGCAGCTGGGAGGCGGGAACGGGGAGGGAACAGAAGAGAAAAAGGGGCGGGGCCAATGGCGGTGGCGGGAAGCGAGAGCGGAGGGCGGCGAGGTAGGCGGCCAATCAGGAAGGAAACTGGACACGGCACAGGGGATACAAAGAAATTAACAGGCACAAATTTAGGGCAAAACGAGGAAAAACAGCAAAATACGCGAGCAGACGACAGAAACAGACAAGCACAAATTTAGGGCAAAACAAGGAAAAACAGCAAAATACGCGAGCAGACGGCAGAAACAGACAAGCACAAATTTAGGGCAAAACAACTGGGAAACCAGAGGGGAGCGACCACGGCGTCAGCGAGGCCGGCGGCGAGGCAGAAGGCAGGCAGAGGGGGAACACACGCAGCAGCTGGTGGCCGTGCGGCGCGGGGGTGTCCCACAAGTGCTCCAGTGGTTTTTACGAAAATTAACGTTCAAAAAAATATATATATCTGTGACAGGGTCCCGGTTAGTGCCCCGGTTCGCGTCCCAGACGCGTAATGGAACTTCGCAAGGAGAACCGGATTGGATCTCCGGTGACTGTTAACCTTCTAAACAGTCCGGAGCGGCCGCCATCTTGTCTCTCGGTAGGATCGAGAGACAAGAGGTGGAAATAAACGAAGGGGGAAATGAATGAAAGGGGGCAAGGTAGACCCCTCCTGACCCCCTAGGATTGATGTGGGGGCTATTAAAGGGCCCCGCGGGGCAAAAAAATAAAATAATTTTTTTTCTCGATTTTTTGCGGCGGAAGCGCTACCCGGTATGCGAACCGGGTAGCTCACCGGTAGCGTAACGGGAGTCAGCCATCTTGTGTTTCGGATGAATTTAGTCACAAGATGGAGGATAAACAATGTTGGGAACGGGTATAAGGGGGCACGGGAGACATATCCTGACCCCCTAGGTTTTCTGAGGGTGGCTGAGGAGGCCCATATATGTAAAAAAAAAACAACCTTTTTTTTCCAATTTTCGCACGGTTAGCGCCCGGTCCGCGCACCGGGTAGCGTTCCGGAAAGCGTAACAAGGGGAAAACCAAGGGAAATAGTAAAATAATATTTTAGAGTGCTTTGAGGTAGGGTAGCTCTGAATAGAGCTGCTGTGTTGTGTGGGTGATGTAAGTACCAACATGTAGGTACCAATGAAGAGTCTAAAATTCAATGTACACTATCTCCTCTGTAGATATTTTGTATGTTCTAATATGGGTTATTTAAATGTAAATGTGTGGAAAAGCACTTCATGCTTTAAAGCAATTGTATTTTTGAACTGATTGTTCTTTCCTCTTAGTCCTCCTCTTTGGTTTTTTTCCCCACACTCTTCTTCAGCATGATAGTTGATAAATTCGTTCCCTCAAAAAATGTACATACATAAAAAAATTATATTAAATACATATAAAATATATTTTTCCTTTAAAAGAAGAATACATTTTACAGCTTTTGATATTTTCTATTAAAAAACCATTGAAATTCACTGAAAAAACCATAGGTTATAGACCATATATAGTTAGGAATTAGCATTTACAAAACCTTGAAAATTCACTGAAAAAACCATAGGTTATAGACCATATATAGTTAGGAATTAGCATTTACAAAACCTTATTTTACTCACACAAAACCATTGAAATTCGCATATATAGTTAGTTGCACTAACTATATATCGCGCACCCGCAATCCACTGCTGATCATGTCATATATTACATCATTCATGACATTATCAGTGACATCACTGATGACATCACTGATGACATCTCAAATGACATCACTGATGACATCACTGAAGACAACATCCAGTGACTGTATGGTTCTGTAAAGTTAAAATATGTCTTACATATTGAAGAATGAGTGGATGTATAAGTGTATGGATGAAGGATTTAGTAGGTGCATGACTGACTGTATGAGTGAGTGAATAAATGTGTCTCACTGAGTGCATGGGTTAGTGACTAAACTGTCTTAATTTGTGCATCATTATGTCTGTTGTTCTGTAAACTGCTGCATGTGTTGATCAGTAGCTATATGAGTAACTATATGGGTTATTGATTGGTTGCCCAAGTATTTGTATGGGAGACTGAGTGTGTGTGTGGGTGGCTGGGAGGTGTATGACTCTGTGCATAGATGTGTGAGCAGTTGATTCACTAGATGTATGGGTTCAAAAGTGCATGTGGAAACAGCTGTATGGGCGGTTGACTGTGTGCATGAGTGTATTGGTGAGTGAATGGATATCTCAGTGCTACATGTCAAAGTAAGTACATATGTAAAACACAGTACATGTGAGAGTTGACATATATAAATAACTGTGCATAAGAGCCAGTGAATGTGTGAGTGGCTGTATGGATCATTGTGAACTTGTATCAGGGATTGTATAAGAGAGTAAATATGTGTTAGTATATGTTTGAATAAGTAAGGTGTATATAACTGTATAGTTGAGGAAATGGAGGTGTGATTGATTCTTTGCATGACTGACTAGGTGTGTGAGTAACTCCATGGATGAGTGACAGTCTGTGAGTGTCTGTTTACACTGAGTGTATCTAAGGTTATATTAGAGTCTGAAGAGGTTCATCGTATATTCACATGAATGATGTCATCAGTGATGTGATCAGTAATGTCAAATGAGATGTCATCAGTGATGTCATCAGTGATGTCATTTGAGATGTCATCAGTGATGTCATCAGTGATGTAATTTGAGATGTCATCAGTGATGTCATCAGTGATGTCATTTGAGATGGTTTTGTGTGAGTAAAATAAGGTTTTGTAAATGCTAATTCCTAACTATATATGGTCTATAACCTATGGGTTTTTCAGTGAATATATATATTTATATACTAGCAGACCGCCCCAGCGTTGCCTGGGGCAGAAGGGGGCTGGGGGCTGCATTTTTATCCCGGGGCCAGAAGGTGGCTGGGGCAGCATGTTTTCGAGCGGTGCACCCGCCGACTCCCTCCCGCCCCCCCGCCTCCAGCCTCCCGCCCCCCGCCTCCAGCCTCCCGCCCCCTGCCTCTAGCCTCCCGCCCCCCACGCATCCAGCCTCCCGAGTACCGCCCGACTCCCTCCCGCCCCTGTCTATTTACGTTTCATACCTGACCCGCCGCTCCTCCTCTTCATGTCGCCACCACTGCACCGCTGCCTCTTCATGTCGTCGCCGCCGCTACTCACTGCACCACGGCCCACCGCTCCTCCATGACGCCGCCGCTCCTCCATGACGCCGCCGCTCCTCCTTCGTCATGACGCACGTCGCGTCGTGGCCAGCGCTAGGTCCCGGCCGGCGCTACTTTCAGGGGACTACTTTGTTTTGTAAATTAATTTTTTTATTTTGCCTTTTTTTAAAAATTTATATAGCCTATGTCCATCTACACACCCTGACATTTTCAAAGATGTATCGGGTGTGTAGATTGGCGCTGTGGTTCCCGAGATTACCTTGCCAAAAGGTGCAAGTTCTCTCTTTATAATAGTAGTATAGATATATATATATATATATATATTTACCACCAATTCTTCTCAAAGAAACACTCGCACTCAGAGTAGTATCAAAGATTTAATTTCACACTCTGAGTGCGAGTGTTTCTTTGAGAAGAATTTGTGGTAATTAAATTTACCGGGGGACCTGCCCGGTCTCACTCGCCACTCGTCTATGGGACACGGACCTCGGCAACAGGATTGAGTGTGGAATATATATAATTTCCGCCGTATTTGTAGTGATACAATAACAGCTAATGCTTGTTTGGACTCCTCAGTAGAGAGGTTTCTTAGAAGGGGTTATACTAAAAAAATACTAGAGCAGGCCCTTGTCAAAGCGAAGTACCTTGACCGCTGAAACCTAACCTGCTTTAGATTCCCAAACGAATTGCTCGATCAGACTAATTACCACCTTCAGTTCGCAAGAGAGAGCAATTCATCGCATTATTTGTTCCGAATGGCCAATTGTCCTTACTGACAATATTTTGAATCCAATTTTACCAAATCTGCCATCTGTCACATTTAGGCGAGCACCTTCAATGCGTGATGCCCTAGATAGACCAATGCCGGAAGGTCTACCAAAAAAATCATGGTTCTTTAAAACGTTTTTTTTAAAATGCACCTCTTGTCGCGCATGTACCTTTGCACGAAATTCAACATACTATACATCGGCTTTTAGCGACAAAAAAATTCCCATAAAAGAACACTTGACTTGCAGGTCGGACTTCGCAGTCTATATTTTAAAATGCACCTGCAATTTGGAATATATTGGGAGTACTAAACTCCCGGTGCATCAACGCATTTTACCGCATATACACGCTATTGTGAATAGCAACAGTGATTATCCTGTCGCAAGACATTTTAAGGCTGTTCACAACAACCAGTTAAAAGACCTAGAGTACACTGTCTTATGCTCAGTACCAGTCCCTGGCCGGGGCGGTAACCGTGAACGTTTGCTAAGACAAAAAGAAGCACATCTTATTCTTTTACTCGATACTAGAGCTCCCATTGGTCTTAATCTTACAGAAGATTTATATGTCTTTCTGTAAATCAGTCAAGAATATGAATTATGGGCATCCTAGTTGAACTCGTAAATAATTACATCTACTCAATACCACAACTTAGCTGTAGTATCCTATGAGGTATCCTGGATTTATATCTGTATTGTTCTCTTACGCACTGACTTGCATCTCAATTCTGCAATGTTCTGAATCTAAAATGTAACTTAGAGTTAACGCGAAAAATGGCATTATTATGGTTATTTTCTTTATGTCTCTCTGCTGCTGCTTTCTATAATTGATTTTATGGAGACACTGTTTATTAAGATTTAGCACGTTTTAGTTATGTTTTTTTACAAATATATTTTTTGTTTAAATTTTAGGCCATAAATTGCAACAAGATTTTCTACTGCCAACTAAACTTATCGATTCTAAAGAAAAATTACCTTTGGATTACATCTAAAATTATCCTCATGATATGAATCATTGATGATGGACTTTTTTCAATAAAGATATGACTTGGAATGTTTATTGTTTTTTTGCTCAGTTTGTGCACTATATTATAAAGATTGAGGCCCAGATGTAGGTAAAATAGATTTACCGAATTTTAATTACCGAATTCTACCGATTCGGTAATTAAAAATCGGTAAATCTTAGGGGTGGATATGTAGGAACATCCAGATGTTCCTTTTACCGAATCGGTAAATACCGATTTTGACAAGGGTGCAGGGGGTGTCACTTTGACACCCTCTAGCACCCCCAAAAAAGATTCGGGGGCCATGTGGCAGGCATACTGTCATATGGCACAGGTGTGCATGCACACATGTGCATGCACACCGGAATCGGTATTTTACCATGAAGTTGGATTTCATGGTAAAATACCGATTCTGTAAGGCTTGTGGGACTCAGAAGAGTCCCACCTACATCTCATTGTTACCGAATCGGTAGAAATACCGATTCGGTATTTTACAGATTCGGTAAATTTACCGATCGGTAAATTTACCGAATCTGTAAAATATGTGGCCCTACATACCATTTTGTGAATCTCGGTCGGTAACGGCCGAAAATACCGATTTTCGGCCGTTACCGACCGACCTACATCCGGCCCTTAGACACTTGTCGATTATTTTCAGACTTTCATCTCTTTTACTTATAAGAGTCATAAACCTATATTACAAAAAATGTATATATTGTATATATTTGTGGAGTTTTGGAAACCTACAACCGTAGATAAGATTTAAAAATATTTATGACACTTGTCGGTTATCTTTTTACCTTTTCATACAACATGAATTGTTTGATGTAAATTATGCACATAGTGATTGATTTTCATGAACTGAGCTAACCACTTTACTATGATTTCCATAAGGATAATACGATTGCTAAGGAATTGTTACATTTATACTTGCAATATGGCGAACATTATAGTCCTTTCTTTATTTTCACTACTGCACTTTTTTTGTGTTTGAATCAAATCACCTGTGCACTGATTATAAATTGAGGTTAATCTATGGGGGCGCGTCATGTGAACAAGCTCCTTTTAGGAGTGAAACGCGTCATGGACGACACCATGTCTTTTTATTTCATCGTTGTGAAATAAATACTTATACTTCAATGGAAAATATTGTTGCTGCTTCTTTTCATCTGATTGATTGAGGAAAAGTCAAGTAAAGAGGTCCTCACCTGATCTTCTTTTCACCACGGATTGGTGAAACAGGAACATTGTTATATATATATATATATATTCAACAAAACATCTCCCACGAGAGATAAATGAGTCGCACAAGAACTTGCCTTTAACAATTTATTTCGTGCAGGGCAATAGGACAAGGCATCTTCACCAACATGTTTCGTTTCGCCTGGAAACTTTTTCAAGGTTTTGCCTGCCCCAAACAGTCCGTTGGCTTGCCACAGGTAAGATTTTCAATGTTTTTTTGTCTCTGATGGCTCCGCCCATTTAGGAATCACTTCCCTTGGACCACTGCATTGTGGTACCTGTGGTATTACCAGCGTCCTTGGAGCATATTTGTCCCATTGAGGTCACAAACCCTTTTTAAATCCTCTGCTACGACGTTATGCTGCAGGTTCCCTCAATGTTAGCTACCTTTTGAGACTAACTGAGGGCAAAATACCGGAGTCCAGTCCCCGGGAGCACCGCAAACCCCTAATCCGTATGGCGATTTCTGCAAGTTGGTTCAGGTGCGGGGCTGCCTGGCGCTTCGTTTTGCTGTGCGTTTTCCTCCTCGGCGGAACCAGGCCGACATGTATTCAACAAAACATCTCCCACGAGAGATAAATGAGTCGCACAAGAACTTGCCTTTAACAATTTATTTCGTGCAGGGCAATAGGACAAGGCATCTTCACCAACATGTTTCGTTTCGCCTGGAAACTTTTTCAAGGTTTTGCCTGCCCCAAACAGTCCGTTGGCTTGCCACAGGTAAGATTTTCAATGTTTTTTTGTCTCTGATGGCTCCGCCCATTTAGGAATCACTTCCCTTGGACCACTGCATTGTGGTACCTGTGGTATTACCAGCGTCCTTGGAGCATATTTGTCCCATTGAGGTCACAAACCCTTTTTAAATCCTCTGCTACGACGTTATGCTGCAGGTTCCCTCAATGTTAGCTACCTTTTGAGACTAACTGAGGGCAAAATACCGGAGTCCAGTCCCCGGGAGCACCGCAAACCCCTAATCCGTATGGCGATTTCTGCAAGTTGGTTCAGGTGCGGGGCTGCCTGGCGCTTCGTTTTGCTGTGCGTTTTCCTCCTCGGCGGAACCAGGCCGACATGTATTCAACAAAACATCTCCCACGAGAGATAAATGAGTCGCACAAGAACTTGCCTTTAACAATTTATTTCGTGCAGGGCAATAGGACAAGGCATCTTCACCAACATGTTTCGTTTCGCCTGGAAACTTTTTCAAGGTTTTGCCTGCCCCAAACAGTCCGTTGGCTTGCCACAGGTAAGATTTTCAATGTTTTTTTGTCTCTGATGGCTCCGCCCATTTAGGAATCACTTCCCTTGGACCACTGCATTGTGGTACCTGTGGTATTACCAGCGTCCTTGGAGCATATTTGTCCCATTGAGGTCACAAACCCTTTTTAAATCCTCTGCTACGACGTTATGCTGCAGGTTCCCTCAATGTTAGCTACCTTTTGAGACTAACTGAGGGCAAAATACCGGAGTCCAGTCCCCGGGAGCACCGCAAACCCCTAATCCGTATGGCGATTTCTGCAAGTTGGTTCAGGTGCGGGGCTGCCTGGCGCTTCGTTTTGCTGTGCGTTTTCCTCCTCGGCGGAACCAGGCCGACATGTATTCAACAAAACATCTCCCACGAGAGATAAATGAGTCGCACAAGAACTTGCCTTTAACAATTTATTTCGTGCAGGGCAATAGGACAAGGCATCTTCACCAACATGTTTCGTTTCGCCTGGAAACTTTTTCAAGGTTTTGCCTGCCCCAAACAGTCCGTTGGCTTGCCACAGGTAAGATTTTCAATGTTTTTTTGTCTCTGATGGCTCCGCCCATTTAGGAATCACTTCCCTTGGACCACTGCATTGTGGTACCTGTGGTATTACCAGCGTCCTTGGAGCATATTTGTCCCATTGAGGTCACAAACCCTTTTTAAATCCTCTGCTACGACGTTATGCTGCAGGTTCCCTCAATGTTAGCTACCTTTTGAGACTAACTGAGGGCAAAATACCGGAGTCCAGTCCCCGGGAGCACCGCAAACCCCTAATCCGTATGGCGATTTCTGCAAGTTGGTTCAGGTGCGGGGCTGCCTGGCGCTTCGTTTTGCTGTGCGTTTTCCTCCTCGGCGGAACCAGGCCGACATGTATTCAACAAAACATCTCCCACGAGAGATAAATGAGTCGCACAAGAACTTGCCTTTAACAATTTATTTCGTGCAGGGCAATAGGACAAGGCATCTTCACCAACATGTTTCGTTTCGCCTGGAAACTTTTTCAAGGTTTTGCCTGCCCCAAACAGTCCGTTGGCTTGCCACAGGTAAGATTTTCAATGTTTTTTTGTCTCTGATGGCTCCGCCCATTTAGGAATCACTTCCCTTGGACCACTGCATTGTGGTACCTGTGGTATTACCAGCGTCCTTGGAGCATATTTGTCCCATTGAGGTCACAAACCCTTTTTAAATCCTCTGCTACGACGTTATGCTGCAGGTTCCCTCAATGTTAGCTACCTTTTGAGACTAACTGAGGGCAAAATACCGGAGTCCAGTCCCCGGGAGCACCGCAAACCCCTAATCCGTATGGCGATTTCTGCAAGTTGGTTCAGGTACGGGGCTGCCTGGCGCTTCGTTTTGCTGTGCGTTTTCCTCCTCGGCGGAACCAGGCCGACATGTATTCAACAAAACATCTCCCACGAGAGATAAATGAGTCGCACAAGAACTTGCCTTTAACAATTTATTTCGTGCAGGGCAATAGGACAAGGCATCTTCACCAACATGTTTCGTTTCGCCTGGAAACTTTTTCAAGGTTTTGCCTGCCCCAAACAGTCCGTTGGCTTGCCACAGGTAAGATTTTCAATGTTTTTTTGTCTCTGATGGCTCCGCCCATTTAGGAATCACTTCCCTTGGACCACTGCATTGTGGTACCTGTGGTATTACCAGCGTCCTTGGAGCATATTTGTCCCATTGAGGTCACAAACCCTTTTTAAATCCTCTGCTACGACGTTATGCTGCAGGTTCCCTCAATGTTAGCTACCTTTTGAGACTAACTGAGGGCAAAATACCGGAGTCCAGTCCCCGGGAGCACCGCAAACCCCTAATCCGTATGGCGATTTCTGCAAGTTGGTTCAGGTGCGGGGCTGCCTGGCGCTTCATTTTGCTGTGCGTTTTCCTCCTCGGCGGAACCAGGCCGACATGTATTCAACAAAACATCTCCCACGAGAGATAAATGAGTCGCACAAGAACTTGCCTTTAACAATTTATTTCGTGCAGGGCAATAGGACAAGGCATCTTCACCAACATGTTTCGTTTCGCCTGGAAACTTTTTCAAGGTTTTGCCTGCCCCAAACAGTCCGTTGGCTTGCCACAGGTAAGATTTTCAATGTTTTTTTGTCTCTGATGGCTCCGCCCATTTAGGAATCACTTCCCTTGGACCACTGCATTGTGGTACCTGTGGTATTACCAGCGTCCTTGGAGCATATTTGTCCCATTGAGGTCACAAACCCTTTTTAAATCCTCTGCTACGACGTTATGCTGCAGGTTCCCTCAATGTTAGCTACCTTTTGAGACTAACTGAGGGCAAAATACCGGAGTCCAGTCCCCGGGAGCACCGCAAACCCCTAATCCGTATGGCGATTTCTGCAAGTTGGTTCAGGTGCGGGGCTGCCTGGCGCTTCGTTTTGCTGTGCGTTTTCCTCCTCGGCGGAACCAGGCCGACATGTATTCAACAAAACATCTCCCACGAGAGATAAATGAGTCGCACAAGAACTTGCCTTTAACAATTTATTTCGTGCAGGGCAATAGGACAAGGCATCTTCACCAACATGTTTCGTTTCGCCTGGAAACTTTTTCAAGGTTTTGCCTGCCCCAAACAGTCCGTTGGCTTGCCACAGGTAAGATTTTCAATGTTTTTTTGTCTCTGATGGCTCCGCCCATTTAGGAATCACTTCCCTTGGACCACTGCATTGTGGTACCTGTGGTATTACCAGCGTCCTTGGAGCATATTTGTCCCATTGAGGTCACAAACCCTTTTTAAATCCTCTGCTACGACGTTATGCTGCAGGTTCCCTCAATGTTAGCTACCTTTTGAGACTAACTGAGGGCAAAATACCGGAGTCCAGTCCCCGGGAGCACCGCAAACCCCTAATCCGTATGGCGATTTCTGCAAGTTGGTTCAGGTGCGGGGCTGCCTGGCGCTTCGTTTTGCTGTGCGTTTTCCTCCTCGGCGGAACCAGGCCGACATGTATTCAACAAAACATCTCCCACGAGAGATAAATGAGTCGCACAAGAACTTGCCTTTAACAATTTATTTCGTGCAGGGCAATAGGACAAGGCATCTTCACCAACATGTTTCGTTTCGCCTGGAAACTTTTTCAAGGTTTTGCCTGCCCCAAACAGTCCGTTGGCTTGCCACAGGTAAGATTTTCAATGTTTTTTTGTCTCTGATGGCTCCGCCCATTTAGGAATCACTTCCCTTGGACCACTGCATTGTGGTACCTGTGGTATTACCAGCGTCCTTGGAGCATATTTGTCCCATTGAGGTCACAAACCCTTTTTAAATCCTCTGCTACGACGTTATGCTGCAGGTTCCCTCAATGTTAGCTACCTTTTGAGACTAACTGAGGGCAAAATACCGGAGTCCAGTCCCCGGGAGCACCGCAAACCCCTAATCCGTATGGCGATTTCTGCAAGTTGGTTCAGGTGCGGGGCTGCCTGGCGCTTCGTTTTGCTGTGCGTTTTCCTCCTCGGCGGAACCAGGCCGACATGTATTCAACAAAACATCTCCCACGAGAGATAAATGAGTCGCACAAGAACTTGCCTTTAACAATTTATTTCGTGCAGGGCAATAGGACAAGGCATCTTCACCAACATGTTTCGTTTCGCCTGGAAACTTTTTCAAGGTTTTGCCTGCCCCAAACAGTCCGTTGGCTTGCCACAGGTAAGATTTTCAATGTTTTTTTGTCTCTGATGGCTCCGCCCATTTAGGAATCACTTCCCTTGGACCACTGCATTGTGGTACCTGTGGTATTACCAGCGTCCTTGGAGCATATTTGTCCCATTGAGGTCACAAACCCTTTTTAAATCCTCTGCTACGACGTTATGCTGCAGGTTCCCTCAATGTTAGCTACCTTTTGAGACTAACTGAGGGCAAAATACCGGAGTCCAGTCCCCGGGAGCACCGCAAACCCCTAATCCGTATGGCGATTTCTGCAAGTTGGTTCAGGTGCGGGGCTGCCTGGCGCTTCGTTTTGCTGTGCGTTTTCCTCCTCGGCGGAACCAGGCCGACATGTATTCAACAAAACATCTCCCACGAGAGATAAATGAGTCGCACAAGAACTTGCCTTTAACAATTTATTTCGTGCAGGGCAATAGGACAAGGCATCTTCACCAACATGTTTCGTTTCGCCTGGAAACTTTTTCAAGGTTTTGCCTGCCCCAAACAGTCCGTTGGCTTGCCACAGGTAAGATTTTCAATGTTTTTTTGTCTCTGATGACTCCGCCCATTTAGGAATCACTTCCCTTGGACCACTGCATTGTGGTACCTGTGGTATTACCAGCGTCCTTGGAGCATATTTGTCCCATTGAGGTCACAAACCCTTTTTAAATCCTCTGCTACGACGTTATGCTGCAGGTTCCCTCAATGTTAGCTACCTTTTGAGACTAACTGAGGGCAAAATACCGGAGTCCAGTCCCCGGGAGCACCGCAAACCCCTAATCCGTATGGCGATTTCTGCAAGTTGGTTCAGGTGCGGGGCTGCCTGGCGCTTCGTTTTGCTGTGCGTTTTCCTCCTCGGCGGAACCAGGCCGACATGTATTCAACAAAACATCTCCCACGAGAGATAAATGAGTCGCACAAGAACTTGCCTTTAACAATTTATTTCGTGCAGGGCAATAGGACAAGGCATCTTCACCAACATGTTTCGTTTCGCCTGGAAACTTTTTCAAGGTTTTGCCTGCCCCAAACAGTCCGTTGGCTTGCCACAGGTAAGATTTTCAATGTTTTTTTGTCTCTGATGGCTCCGCCCATTTAGGAATCACTTCCCTTGGACCACTGCATTGTGGTACCTGTGGTATTACCAGCGTCCTTGGAGCATATTTGTCCCATTGAGGTCACAAACCCTTTTTAAATCCTCTGCTACGACGTTATGCTGCAGGTTCCCTCAATGTTAGCTACCTTTTGAGACTAACTGAGGGCAAAATACCGGAGTCCAGTCCCCGGGAGCACCGCAAACCCCTAATCCGTATGGCGATTTCTGCAAGTTGGTTCAGGTGCGGGGCTGCCTGGCGCTTCGTTTTGCTGTGCGTTTTCCTCCTCGGCGGAACCAGGCCGACATGTATTCAACAAAACATCTCCCCCGAGAGATAAATGAGTCGCACAAGAACTTGCCTTTAACAATTTATTTCGTGCAGGGCAATAGGACAAGGCATCTTCACCAACATGTTTCGTTTCGCCTGGAAACTTTTTCAAGGTTTTGCCTGCCCCAAACAGTCCGTTGGCTTGCCACAGGTAAGATTTTCAATGTTTTTTTGTCTCTGATGGCTCCGCCCATTTAGGAATCACTTCCCTTGGACCACTGCATTGTGGTACCTGTGGTATTACCAGCGTCCTTGGAGCATATTTGTCCCATTGAGGTCACAAACCCTTTTTAAATCCTCTGCTACGACGTTATGCTGCAGGTTCCCTCAATGTTAGCTACCTTTTGAGACTAACTGAGGGCAAAATACCGGAGTCCAGTCCCCGGGAGCACCGCAAACCCCTAATCCGTATGGCGATTTCTGCAAGTTGGTTCAGGTGCGGGGCTGCCTGGCGCTTCGTTTTGCTGTGCGTTTTCCTCCTCGGCGGAACCAGGCCGACATGTATTCAACAAAACATCTCCCACGAGAGATAAATGAGTCGCACAAGAACTTGCCTTTAACAATTTATTTCGTGCAGGGCAATAGGACAAGGCATCTTCACCAACATGTTTCGTTTCGCCTGGAAACTTTTTCAAGGTTTTGCCTGCCCCAAACAGTCCGTTGGCTTGCCACAGGTAAGATTTTCAATGTTTTTTTGTCTCTGATGGCTCCGCCCATTTAGGAATCACTTCCCTTGGACCACTGCATTGTGGTACCTGTGGTATTACCAGCGTCCTTGGAGCATATTTGTCCCATTGAGGTCACAAACCCTTTTTAAATCCTCTGCTACGACGTTATGCTGCAGGTTTCCTCAATGTTAGCTACCTTTTGAGACTAACTGAGGGCAAAATACCGGAGTCCAGTCCCCGGGAGCACCGCAAACCCCTAATCCGTATGGCGATTTCTGCAAGTTGGTTCAGGTGCGGGGCTGCCTGGCGCTTCGTTTTGCTGTGCGTTTTCCTCCTCGGCGGAACCAGGCCGACATGTATTCAACAAAACATCTCCCACGAGAGATAAATGAGTCGCACAAGAACTTGCCTTTAACAATTTATTTCGTGCAGGGCAATAGGACAAGGCATCTTCACCAACATGTTTCGTTTCGCCTGGAAACTTTTTCAAGGTTTTGCCTGCCCCAAACAGTCCGTTGGCTTGCCACAGGTAAGATTTTCAATGTTTTTTTGTCTCTGATGGCTCCGCCCATTTAGGAATCACTTCCCTTGGACCACTGCATTGTGGTACCTGTGGTATTACCAGCGTCCTTGGAGCATATTTGTCCCATTGAGGTCACAAACCCTTTTTAAATCCTCTGCTACGACGTTATGCTGCAGGTTCCCTCAATGTTAGCTACCTTTTGAGACTAACTGAGGGCAAAATACCGGAGTCCAGTCCCCGGGAGCACCGCAAACCCCTAATCCGTATGGCGATTTCTGCAAGTTGGTTCAGGTGCGGGGCTGCCTGGCGCTTCGTTTTGCTGTGCGTTTTCCTCCTCGGCGGAACCAGGCCGACATGTATTCAACAAAACATCTCCCACGAGAGATAAATGAGTCGCACAAGAACTTGCCTTTAACAATTTATTTCGTGCAGGGCAATAGGACAAGGCATCTTCACCAACATGTTTCGTTTCGCCTGGAAACTTTTTCAAGGTTTTGCCTGCCCCAAACAGTCCGTTGGCTTGCCACAGGTAAGATTTTCAATGTTTTTTTGTCTCTGATGGCTCCGCCCATTTAGGAATCACTTCCCTTGGACCACTGCATTGTGGTACCTGTGGTATTACCAGCGTCCTTGGAGCATATTTGTCCCATTGAGGTCACAAACCCTTTTTAAATCCTCTGCTACGACGTTATGCTGCAGGTTCCCTCAATGTTAGCTACCTTTTGAGACTAACTGAGGGCAAAATACCGGAGTCCAGTCCCCGGGAGCACCGCAAACCCCTAATCCGTATGGCGATTTCTGCAAGTTGGTTCAGGTGCGGGGCTGCCTGGCGCTTCGTTTTGCTGTGCGTTTTCCTCCTCGGCGGAACCAGGCCGACATGTATTCAACAAAACATCTCCCACGAGAGATAAATGAGTCGCACAAGAACTTGCCTTTAACAATTTATTTCGTGCAGGGCAATAGGACAAGGCATCTTCACCAACATGTTTCGTTTCGCCTGGAAACTTTTTCAAGGTTTTGCCTGCCCCAAACAGTCCGTTGGCTTGCCACAGGTAAGATTTTCAATGTTTTTTTGTCTCTGATGGCTCCGCCCATTTAGGAATCACTTCCCTTGGACCACTGCATTGTGGTACCTGTGGTATTACCAGCGTCCTTGGAGCATATTTGTCCCATTGAGGTCACAAACCCTTTTTAAATCCTCTGCTACGACGTTATGCTGCAGGTTCCCTCAATGTTAGCTACCTTTTGAGACTAACTGAGGGCAAAATACCGGAGTCCAGTCCCCGGGAGCACCGCAAACCCCTAATCCGTATGGCGATTTCTGCAAGTTGGTTCAGGTGCGGGGCTGCCTGGCGCTTCGTTTTGCTGTGCGTTTTCCTCCTCGGCGGAACCAGGCCGACATGTATTCAACAAAACATCTCCCACGAGAGATAAATGAGTCGCACAAGAACTTGCCTTTAACAATTTATTTCGTGCAGGGCAATAGGACAAGGCATCTTCACCAACATGTTTCGTTTCGCCTGGAAACTTTTTCAAGGTTTTGCCTGCCCCAAACAGTCCGTTGGCTTGCCACAGGTAAGATTTTCAATGTTTTTTTGTCTCTGATGGCTCCGCCCATTTAGGAATCACTTCCCTTGGACCACTGCATTGTGGTACCTGTGGTATTACCAGCGTCCTTGGAGCATATTTGTCCCATTGAGGTCACAAACCCTTTTTAAATCCTCTGCTACGACGTTATGCTGCAGGTTCCCTCAATGTTAGCTACCTTTTGAGACTAACTGAGGGCAAAATACCGGAGTCCAGTCCCCGGGAGCACCGCAAACCCCTAATCCGTATGGCGATTTCTGCAAGTTGGTTCAGGTGCGGGGCTGCCTGGCGCTTCGTTTTGCTGTGCGTTTTCCTCCTCGGCGGAACCAGGCCGACATGTATTCAACAAAACATCTCCCACGAGAGATAAATGAGTCGCACAAGAACTTGCCTTTAACAATTTATTTCGTGCAGGGCAATAGGACAAGGCATCTTCACCAACATGTTTCGTTTCGCCTGGAAACTTTTTCAAGGTTTTGCCTGCCCCAAACAGTCCGTTGGCTTGCCACAGGTAAGATTTTCAATGTTTTTTTGTCTCTGATGGCTCCGCCCATTTAGGAATCACTTCCCTTGGACCACTGCATTGTGGTACCTGTGGTATTACCAGCGTCCTTGGAGCATATTTGTCCCATTGAGGTCACAAACCCTTTTTAAATCCTCTGCTACGACGTTATGCTGCAGGTTCCCTCAATGTTAGCTACCTTTTGAGACTAACTGAGGGCAAAATACCGGAGTCCAGTCCCCGGGAGCACCGCAAACCCCTAATCCGTATGGCGATTTCTGCAAGTTGGTTCAGGTGCGGGGCTGCCTGGCGCTCCGTTTTGCTGTGCGTTTTCCTCCTCGGCGGAACCAGGCCGACATGTATTCAACAAAACATCTCCCACGAGAGATAAATGAGTCGCACAAGAACTTGCCTTTAACAATTTATTTCGTGCAGGGCAATAGGACAAGGCATCTTCACCAACATGTTTCGTTTCGCCTGGAAACTTTTTCAAGGTTTTGCCTGCCCCAAACAGTCCGTTGGCTTGCCACAGGTAAGATTTTCAATGTTTTTTTGTCTCTGATGGCTCCGCCCATTTAGGAATCACTTCCCTTGGACCACTGCATTGTGGTACCTGTGGTATTACCAGCGTCCTTGGAGCATATTTGTCCCATTGAGGTCACAAACCCTTTTTAAATCCTCTGCTACGACGTTATGCTGCAGGTTCCCTCAATGTTAGCTACCTTTTGAGACTAACTGAGGGCAAAATACCGGAGTCCAGTCCCCGGGAGCACCGCAAACCCCTAATCCGTATGGCGATTTCTGCAAGTTGGTTCAGGTGCGGGGCTGCCTGGCGCTTCGTTTTGCTGTGCGTTTTCCTCCTCGGCAGAACCAGGCCGACATGTATTCAACAAAACATCTCCCACGAGAGATAAATGAGTCGCACAAGAACTTGCCTTTAACAATTTATTTCGTGCAGGGCAATAGGACAAGGCATCTTCACCAACATGTTTCGTTTCGCCTGGAAACTTTTTCAAGGTTTTGCCTGCCCCAAACAGTCCGTTGGCTTGCCACAGGTAAGATTTTCAATGTTTTTTTGTCTCTGATGGCTCCGCCCATTTAGGAATCACTTCCCTTGGACCACTGCATTGTGGTACCTGTGGTATTACCAGCGTCCTTGGAGCATATTTGTCCCATTGAGGTCACAAACCCTTTTTAAATCCTCTGCTACGACGTTATGCTGCAGGTTCCCTCAATGTTAGCTACCTTTTGAGACTAACTGAGGGCAAAATACCGGAGTCCAGTCCCCGGGAGCACCGCAAACCCCTAATCCGTATGGCGATTTCTGCAAGTTGGTTCAGGTGCGGGGCTGCCTGGCGCTTCGTTTTGCTGTGCGTTTTCCTCCTCGGCGGAACCAGGCCGACATGTATTCAACAAAACATCTCCCACGAGAGATAAATGAGTCGCACAAGAACTTGCCTTTAACAATTTATTTCGTGCAGGGCAATAGGACAAGGCATCTTCACCAACATGTTTCGTTTCGCCTGGAAACTTTTTCAAGGTTTTGCCTGCCCCAAACAGTCCGTTGGCTTGCCACAGGTAAGATTTTCAATGTTTTTTTGTCTCTGATGGCTCCGCCCATTTAGGAATCACTTCCCTTGGACCACTGCATTGTGGTACCTGTGGTATTACCAGCGTCCTTGGAGCATATTTGTCCCATTGAGGTCACAAACCCTTTTTAAATCCTCTGCTACGACGTTATGCTGCAGGTTCCCTCAATGTTAGCTACCTTTTGAGACTAACTGAGGGCAAAATACCGGAGTCCAGTCCCCGGGAGCACCGCAAACCCCTAATCCGTATGGCGATTTCTGCAAGTTGGTTCAGGTGCGGGGCTGCCTGGCGCTTCGTTTTGCTGTGCATTTTCCTCCTCGGCGGAACCAGGCCGACATGTATTCAACAAAACATCTCCCACGAGAGATAAATGAGTCGCACAAGAACTTGCCTTTAACAATTTATTTCGTGCAGGGCAATAGGACAAGGCATCTTCACCAACATGTTTCGTTTCGCCTGGAAACTTTTTCAAGGTTTTGCCTGCCCCAAACAGTCCGTTGGCTTGCCACAGGTAAGATTTTCAATGTTTTTTTGTCTCTGATGGCTCCGCCCATTTAGGAATCACTTCCCTTGGACCACTGCATTGTGGTACCTGTGGTATTACCAGCGTCCTTGGAGCATATTTGTCCCATTGAGGTCACAAACCCTTTTTAAATCCTCTGCTACGACGTTATGCTGCAGGTTCCCTCAATGTTAGCTACCTTTTGAGACTAACTGAGGGCAAAATACCGGAGTCCAGTCCCCGGGAGCACCGCAAACCCCTAATCCGTATGGCGATTTCTGCAAGTTGGTTCAGGTGCGGGGCTGCCTGGCGCTTCGTTTTGCTGTGCGTTTTCCTCCTCGGCGGAACCAGGCCGACATGTATTCAACAAAACATCTCCCACGAGAGATAAATGAGTCGCACAAGAACTTGCCTTTAACAATTTATTTCGTGCAGGGCAATAGGACAAGGCATCTTCACCAACATGTTTCGTTTCGCCTGGAAACTTTTTCAAGGTTTTGCCTGCCCCAAACAGTCCGTTGGCTTGCCACAGGTAAGATTTTCAATGTTTTTTTGTCTCTGATGGCTCCGCCCATTTAGGAATCACTTCCCTTGGACCACTGCATTGTGGTACCTGTGGTATTACCAGCGTCCTTGGAGCATATTTGTCCCATTGAGGTCACAAACCCTTTTTAAATCCTCTGCTACGACGTTATGCTGCAGGTTCCCTCAATGTTAGCTACCTTTTGAGACTAACTGAGGGCAAAATACCGGAGTCCAGTCCCCGGGAGCACCGCAAACCCCTAATCCGTATGGCGATTTCTGCAAGTTGGTTCAGGTGCGGGGCTGCCTGGCGCTTCGTTTTGCTGTGCGTTTTCCTCCTCGGCGGAACCAGGCCGACATGTATTCAACAAAACATCTCCCACGAGAGATAAATGAGTCGCACAAGAACTTGCCTTTAACAATTTATTTCGTGCAGGGCAATAGGACAAGGCATCTTCACCAACATGTTTCGTTTCGCCTGGAAACTTTTTCAAGGTTTTGCCTGCCCCAAACAGTCCGTTGGTATGCGAACCGGGTAGCTCACCGGTAGCGTAACGGGAGTCAGCCATCTTGTGTTTCGGATGAATTTAGTCACAAGATGGAGGATAAACAATGTTGGGAACGGGTATAAGGGGGCACGGGAGACATATCCTGACCCCCTAGGTTTTCTGAGGGTGGCTGAGGAGGCCCATATATGTAAAAAAAAAACAACCTTTTTTTTCCAATTTTCGCACGGTTAGCGCCCGGTCCGCGCACCGGGTAGCGTTCCGGAAAGCGTAACAAGGGGAAAACCAAGGGAAATAGTAAAATAATATTTTAGAGTGCTTTGAGGTAGGGTAGCTCTGAATAGAGCTGCTGTGTTGTGTGGGTGATGTAAGTACCAACATGTAGGTACCAATGAAGAGTCTAAAATTCAATGTACACTATCTCCTCTGTAGATATTTTGTATGTTCTAATATGGGTTATTTAAATGTAAATGTGTGGAAAAGCACTTCATGCTTTAAAGCAATTGTATTTTTGAACTGATTGTTCTTTCCTCTTAGTCCTCCTCTTTGGTTTTTTTCCCCACACTCTTCTTCAGCATGATAGTTGATAAATTCGTTCCCTCAAAAAATGTACATACATAAAAAAATTATATTAAATACATATAAAATATATTTTTCCTTTAAAAGAAGAATACATTTTACAGCTTTTGATATTTTCTATTAAAAAACCATTGAAATTCACTGAAAAAACCATAGGTTATAGACCATATATAGTTAGGAATTAGCATTTACAAAACCTTGAAAATTCACTGAAAAAACCATAGGTTATAGACCATATATAGTTAGGAATTAGCATTTACAAAACTTTATTTTACTCACACAAAACCATTGAAATTCGCATATATAGTTAGTTGCACTAACTATATATCGCGCACCCGCAATCCACTGCTGATCATGTCATATATTACATCATTCATGACATTATCAGTGACATCACTGATGACATCACTGATGACATCTCAAATGACATCACTGATGACATCACTGAAGACAACATCCAGTGACTGTATGGTTCTGTAAAGTTAAAATATGTCTTACATATTGAAGAATGAGTGGATGTATAAGTGTATGGATGAAGGATTTAGTAGGTGCATGACTGACTGTATGAGTGAGTGAATAAATGTGTCTCACTGAGTGCATGGGTTAGTGACTAAACTGTCTTAATTTGTGCATCATTATGTCTGTTGTTCTGTAAACTGCTGCATGTGTTGATCAGTAGCTATATGAGTAACTATATGGGTTATTGATTGGTTGCCCAAGTATTTGTATGGGAGACTGAGTGTGTGTGTGGGTGGCTGGGAGGTGTATGACTGTGCATAGATGTGTGAGCAGTTGATTCACTAGATGTATGGGTTCAAAAGTGCATGTGGAAACAGCTGTATGGGCGGTTGACTGTGTGCATGAGTGTATTGGTGAGTGAATGGATATCTCAGTGCTACATGTCAAAGTAAGTACATATGTAAAACACAGTACATGTGAGAGTTGACATATATAAATAACTGTGCATAAGAGCCAGTGAATGTGTGAGTGGCTGTATGGATCATTGTGAACTTGTATCAGGGATTGTATAAGAGAGTAAATATGTGTTAGTATATGTTTGAATAAGTAAGGTGTATATAACTGTATAGTTGAGGAAATGGAGGTGTGATTGATTCTTTGCATGACTGACTAGGTGTGTGAGTAACTCCATGGATGAGTGACAGTCTGTGAGTGTCTGTTTACACTGAGTGTATCTAAGGTTATATTAGAGTCTGAAGAGGTTCATCGTATATTCACATGAATGATGTCATCAGTGATGTGATCAGTAATGTCAAATGAGATGTCATCAGTGATGTCATCAGTGATGTCATTTGAGATGTCATCAGTGATGTCATCAGTGATGTAATTTGAGATGTCATCAGTGATGTCATCAGTGATGTCATTTGAGATGGTTTTGTGTGAGTAAAATAAGGTTTTGTAAATGCTAATTCCTAACTATATATGGTCTATAACCTATGGGTTTTTCAGTGAATATATATATTTATATACTAGCAGACCGCCCCAGCGTTGCCTGGGGCAGAAGGGGGCTGGGGGCTGCATTTTTAACCCGGGGCCAGAAGGTGGCTGGGGCAGCATGTTTTCGAGCGGTGCACCCGCCGACTCCCTCCCGCCCCCCCGCCTCCAGCCTCCCGCCCCCCGCCTCCAGCCTCCCGCCCCCTGCCTCTAGCCTCCCGCCCCCCACGCATCCAGCCTCCCGAGTACCGCCCGACTCCCTCCCGCCCCTGTCTATTTACGTTTCATACCTGACCCGCCGCTCCTCCTCTTCATGTCGCCACCACTGCACCGCCGCCTCTTCATGTCGTCGCCGCCGCTACTCACTGCACCACGGCCCACCGCTCCTCCATGACGCCGCCGCTCCTCCATGACGCCGCCGCTCCTCCTTCGTCATGACGCACGTCGCGTCGTGGCCAGCGCTAGGTCCCGGCCGGCGCTACTTTCAGGGGACTACTTTGTTTTGTAAATTAATTTTTTTATTTTGCCTTTTTTTTTAAATTTATATAGCCTATGTCCATCTACACACCCTGACATTTTCAAAGATGTATCGGGTGTGTAGATTGGCGCTGTGGTTCCCGAGATTACCTTGCCAAAAGGTGCAAGTTCTCTCTTTATAATAGTAGTATAGATATATATATATATATATATATTTACCACCAATTCTTCTCAAAGAAACACTCGCACTCAGAGTAGTATCAAAAATTTAATTTCACACTCTGAGTGCGAGTGTTTCTTTGAGAAGAATTTGTGGTAATTAAATTTACCGGGGGACCTGCCCGGTCTCACTCGCCACTCGTCTATGGGACACGGACCTCGGCAACAGGATTGAGTGTGGAATATATATAATTTCCGCCGTATTTGTAGTGATACAATAACAGCTAATGCTTGTTTGGACTCCTCAGTAGAGAGGTTTCTTAGAAGGGGTTATACTAAAAAAATACTAGAGCAGGCCCTTGTCAAAGCGAAGTACCTTGACCGCTGAAACCTAACCTGCTTTAGATTCCCAAACGAATTGCTCGATCAGACTAATTACCACCTTCAGTTCGCAAGAGAGAGCAATTCATCGCATTATTTGTTCCGAATGGCCAATTGTCCTTACTGACAATATTTTGAATCCAATTTTACCAAATCTGCCATCTGTCACATTTAGGCGAGCACCTTCAATGCGTGATGCCCTAGATAGACCAATGCCGGAAGGTCTACCAAAAAAATCATGGTTCTTTAAAACGTTTTTTTTAAAATGCACCTCTTGTCGCGCATGTACCTTTGCACGAAATTCAACATACTATACATCGGCTTTTAGCGACAAAAAAATTCCCATAAAAGAACACTTGACTTGCAGGTCGGACTTCGCAGTCTATATTTTAAAATGCACCTGCAATTTGGAATATATTGGGAGTACTAAACTCCCGGTGCATCAACGCATTTTACCGCATATACACGCTATTGTGAATAGCAACAGTGATTATCCTGTCGCAAGACATTTTAAGGCTGTTCACAACAACCAGTTAAAAGACCTAGAGTACACTGTCTTATGCTCAGTACCAGTCCCTGGCCGGGGCGGTAACCGTGAACGTTTGCTAAGACAAAAAGAAGCACATCTTATTCTTTTACTCAATACTAGAGCTCCCATTGGTCTTAATCTTACAGAAGATTTATATGTCTTTCTGTAAATCAGTCAAGAATATGAATTATGGGCATCCTAGTTGAACTCGTAAATAATTACATCTACTCAATACCACAACTTAGCTGTAGTATCCTATGAGGTATCCTGGATTTATATCTGTATTGTTCTCTTACGCACTGACTTGCATCTCAATTCTGCAATGTTCTGAATCTAAAATGTAACTTAGAGTTAACGCGAAAAATGGCATTATTATGGTTATTTTCTTTATGTCTCTCTGCTGCTGCTTTCTATAATTGATTTTATGGAGACACTGTTTATTAAGATTTAGCACGTTTTAGTTATGTTTTTTTACAAATATATTTTTTGTTTAAATTTTAGGCCATAAATTGCAACAAGATTTTCTACTGCCAACTAAACTTATCGATTCTAAAGAAAAATTACCTTTGGATTACATCTAAAATTATCCTCATGATATGAATCATTGATGATGGACTTTTTTCAATAAAGATATGACTTGGAATGTTTATTGTTTTTTTGCTCAGTTTGTGCACTATATTATAAAGATTGAGGCCCAGATGTAGGTAAAATAGATTTACCGAATTTTAATTACCGAATTCTACCGATTCGGTAATTAAAAATCGGTAAATCTTAGGGGTGGATATGTAGGAACATCCAGATGTTCCTTTTACCGAATCGGTAAATATCTGTATTTACCGATTCGGTAAATACCGACCGGTAATGCCCCATTCATTCCTATGGGCTTTGAAGCCCATAGGAATGAATGGGGCATTACCGGTCGGTATTTACCGAATCGGTAAATACCGATTTTGACAAGGGTGCAGGGGGTGTCACTTTGACACCCTCTAGCACCCCCAAAAAAGATTCGGGGGCCATGTGGCAGGCATACTGTCATATGGCACAGGTGTGCATGCACACATGTGCATGCACATCCGAATCGGTATTTTACCATGAAGTTGGATTTCATGGTAAAATACCGATTCTGTAAGGCTTGTGGGACTCAGAAGAGTCCCACCTACATCTCATTGTTACCGAATCGGTAGAAATACCGATTCGGTATTTTACAGATTCGGTAAATTTACCGATCGGTAAATTTACCGAATCTGTAAAATATGTGGCCCTACATACCATTTTGTGAATCTCGGTCGGTAACGGCCGAAAATACCGATTTTCGGCCGTTACCGACCGACCTACATCCGGCCCTTAGACACTTGTCGATTATTTTCAGACTTTCATCTCTTTTACTTATAAGAGTCATAAACCTATATTACAAAAAATGTATATATTGTATATATTTGTGGAGTTTTGGAAACCTACAACCGTAGATAAGATTTAAAAATATTTATGACACTTGTCGGTTATCTTTTTACCTTTTCATACAACATGAATTGTTTGATGTAAATTATGCACATAGTGATTGATTTTCATGAACTGAGCTAACCACTTTACTATGATTTCCATAAGGATAATACGATTGCTAAGGAATTGCTACATTTATACTTGCAATATGGCGAACATTATAGTCCTTTCTTTATTTTCACTACTGCACTTTTTTTGTGTTTGAATCAAATCACCTGTGCACTGATTATAAATTGAGGTTAATCTATGGGGGCGCGTCATGTGAACAAGCTCCTTTTAGGAGTGAAACGCGTCATGGACGACACCATGTCTTTTTATTTCATCGTTGTGAAATAAATACTTATACTTCAATGGAAAATATTGTTGCTGCTTCTTTTCATCTGATTGATTGAGGAAAAGTCAAGTAAAGAGGTCCTCACCTGATCTTCTTTTCACCACGGATTGGTGAAACAGGAACATTGTTATATATATATATATATATATATATATATATATATATATATATATATATATATATATATATATATATATATATATATATATATATATATATATATATATATATATATATATATATATATATATATATATATATATATATATATATATATATATCAACTTGAACTCCGCATTACCACCTCCGATCCCCCAGGACCGGCGAAGCAGGAGACAGACCACAAGTTCTTTCCAGGTAAATTTATTTTCAGTTTTTCGTAGACCAACCAACCATGACGCGTTTCGGGTCTTGCAGCCCTTTTTCCCATGCATATATATATATATATATATATATATATGATGGAACATCCATCTTCTAAAGTACTTTCAAGTTTCTCATTTTACTCCATCATTTATATATCATCTGGACATGACAAAGAACATTGAGAAATGGTTTCAGATATTTAGTGCTCTGGCACCATTGTGTGTGCATTCTTGTCTGTGTGTCAATAAACATGTATGCCTATCTCAATTATTTGGTGAAAAGCGTTGAAGAAGCAGCCGCTCTAGTAGAACATCTACCTGAGTGGCAGAGAGAAGCAGCACCCTCTCGTGCTGTGCATAGTGTTGTTTGCGCTAATTTTACAGCATACGACAAACTCTTGGCCCTAAAAATCAGAGCAAGCAGCGTGACTTACCACACTCCACAGCTTACGGAACTCCACAGAGTGCGTCAGAGGTGTACAAGTGGCTCTGCATTTTTGGTTTGGACAATAGTCACAGGAGATCCTGACGCCAGCACGTCGGGTGGCTTATATGAACTCCGTCAATGTCACATCCGGTGGACAATGTCGCAACTGAGAGGCATGACACCTTCTACCGGCATCCAGAGGTGCTGCTGAAAACTTATAACAAGCCAGTCTAGCACCTGGGGAGAACTAAAAGGTAAGGAATCTGCAGCAAGAAGGTGTCTCTACCAGATAAGGATTAACAAAGATAAGTAACTTGTCTATTACTACCAACTGAACAATACTAACTAAAAACATTTTGTTTCAATATGTTAATAATGTGTAATAAATGTGTAGTAATTAAGTGTTTTACATACAAAAATAACATTTGCAACATAGAAATGAATAATATTATGTATTTAATATATGTAGCTACTTGATGAGACTTATCGCTGGCTTCCCTTCTCCTTTACTCTTTGAGTTTTTATATCACTACCAGTACCTGTAAGTTAAAAGTTAGTGATAATAACCAGTTCTTTATTGGAATGGAATTAAAAATAGTTTTGTTTTTATTTTTTTCACTATAAACTGTAGGTTAACAGTATTAACTATAAAATCATCAAAATAAAAACCCAACAGGGCACCAAGCCGTTTGACTAGAACTTGCAAGCCAGCTGGTGGAATGGTGGCTGGCGCAGAAGTACAAGATTGTGGTCATAATTCAGTTTTCAGAACTGGAAGGAACAACAGCAGGTGGAACATTCCCAGGTCCAGCAGAGGTTCCCTTCTCCAGTTGGGACAAATCCAACCCACACCTCATTTCTGCGCCAAATGACTTCAATGCATGGCGCACAGGGTGTTTCCACATCCTGGTTGTCCCTAAGGTGTACTGCTGTCCTGCAGTGGCGTAGCAAGGTCAGGTGGTACCTGATTTCTTGTCACCCCTGGCTTGACAAAATGGCAAAAATATGTGTTTTAAACACTTTTTTTGCCATTTTGTCACTCACCTCAGTGATGACACCCAGGGTGGCCTGCACCCACCGCCCCCCACTTCCTATACCACTGAATGAATGAAATGAATGAATGAATGAATGAAAATTGCACTTGTATAGCGCTAAACTACCCGGAGGCCTCGTAGCGCTTGTGACTGAATTTGCTTAACGCGGGCTCAGGGCAGGTCAGCAGAATTAGGCGTACAAGTGTGTTTTCAAGGCTTTCCTGAAGGACAGGTGGTTACTGTTGCCTCGAAGGGATAGAGGGAGGGTGTTCCAGAGTTTGGCCGCAGTACTGCAGTCCTGTTCCATATAAGGTTACTTTCTTGGACAAACAACACGTCACCTGCCTGGTTTTCACTTTTTTCTCCCCTGGTGGAATACTTAAGAATTGTCAAACCACTGACTCCTTAAGTTGTTTCCGGCGCTGCAGGTTTACTCCCTTCAGCCATGTTTGGAAAATAAATATCAGCAAAGCAGAAGCAGCAGATGACCTGTTTGACTTATGAAATGAGCCAAAATGGAAACCACATCAGAATCTTTATTACTATCGCTGAGTACCCCAGTACTACTGAGATAGCATTGTGGTACAGGAAACACTCAGGTTGAGTCTGCTACTGCCAAGAAACGGGGTCCACGCCAGATCCAAAATTTGAGAGACACTCACACGTGCTATTGGGGACCGACTTTGGATTTTTTCAGTCCTATACATATCCCTTTCTTTGGAATTATCTTTCCTTCTATCCCCGTATTGGCGTTTGGGCTTCACAATATATTCTGAAGTCACCACTATTCTATTGAGTTTGCTACTATACCTCGCCAAAGTGGATGCCGGTTTGTGACTTACACCGCCATCCCGAGTCCACATATTTCCACTAGCATCCATACACAGTTTTGGATATATTCTTGAATAATTATACTTGATTAGTGCCCTCTACTCCTCGAACCCAACTGGGTTGGAAATATCACTGTGCAGGGATTATACCAAGACTTTAGCCCTGAAGAGTCGGAGACCACTGTTTCTCTGATGAAACACGTGTCGGCTGGCTGTTCTCTGTACTAATATACATTAAAGGAACCAAGAAATCCACGGCGAATATTTTCTTGATGTTTTGGGTACAAACATACACTGTTAAGTTTTAATTTTTATGTGTGCACGGGACCATTGCAATTGTTGTATGTGGTTCGTATCCCATTTGCAGGCGGAACGGAAGTTGGCCGGCCTCCCGCTTCCCAAAAGGCTGCCTCCCGCCTCTCGCCTGCCTGCCTCCCGCCTCTCGCCCACCTCCCGCCCAGCTCCCGCCTGCCTTATTAAATTAAATTAAAAGGCTAAATGTAACTTTAAATCAAACTTACCTTATTGCGCCGCAAGCTTCCACATCGGGGCTTCATCTTTGGAAACTGCGCATGCGCGAGAGCCTGCACATGCGCAGTCCTGGCCAGGGGAAGATTGCGGCACAATAAGGTAAGTTTGATTTAAAGTTATATTTAGCCTTTTAATTTAATTTAATAAGGTGGACGGGAGGCGGGCGGGCGGCCTTGCGAAACGGAAATATCGCGGCAATCTCCGTGCCTCTCCGCTATAGTCCTTTCCGTGACTTCCGCCCACCCCTAATCACAGCCCCTCCTTTTATACACCATTTCCTTTGTCCCAACTGTAGGGCAAGGGGAGAACCAGATACAACTCGTTCAGGAGCACTTTGTTTTGCTCCACTCCTCTCTCACTTTCACAAGACAGGCCAGGGACATCAGACGCACCACAGGAGGTGGAGCCAGCAATGTGGAGGGAAGGCACAGCCAAATTCAGGTCCCGGGTTCAACTACTCTCTCCCATCTACATGCAGATCTCCCTATTCACCACTGGGCATACTCATCCTGGCTCCTGGAGCCAGCCACACCAGCCAGTCCCTGTCACTCACAAGCCAGACATGCAATTCACACATCACAGCCCACAGAAATGCCAACTTCTAAAAGTGGCACTTCTCCACTAGTCACAATAAATCTGCACACACCATTGTGCAGCATTTATTCTCACAAGTTTGCACATACCAAACTCGCCCCTGCACTCCTCCAATACCAGGAACTACCATGGACACACATATCCCCATGCCTTCCTATGGGAGGGCAGGCCAGTCTCACCACACATACACAGAGAGTGCACGCACTTCACACTGGACCACAGTGCTAAAGTGCACAGAGGCCTAAAATCACCAACACTAGGTTACAGAAAAAGGCTAGGAGAACGCAAAAAGTTTCGGGGTGAACCTGCCAAAAGGGCCATGTCCAACAGTGACAAATTAGATAAGACGCTTGTACCGCTTTGCGCAGATGGAGCATTACTGGTGCAAATCAGCACTAATACTTGTTGGTTTTGATGCAAAGCCTAATTTACTAAAATAGCCAGACTTCACTTTGCATCAAAAAAGTAATGATTTCTTGCACAAACAAGGGGAAATATTTTCTTTTTAAGTAGAAATGAAGCATGGCACACGTGCTACAGTGCACATAACATATTCAATGCATGGGAACCATGTGAGATTAACAGTATAACGATAAAATCATCATAATAAAAACCCAACAGGGCACCAAGCCGTTTGACTAGAACTTGCAAGCCAGATGGTGGAATGGTGGCTGTCGCAGAAGTACAAGATTGTGGTCACAATTCAGTTTTCAGAATTGGAAGGAACAACAGCAGGTGGAACATTCCCAGGTCCAGCAGAGGTGCCCTTCTCCAGTTGGGACAAATCCAACCCACACCTCATTTCTGCGCCAAAGGACTTCAATGCATGGCGCACAGGGTGTTTCCACATTCTGGTTGTCCCTAAGGTGTACTGCTGTCTTGCAGTGGCGTAGCAAGGTCAGGTGGTACCTGATTTCTTGTCACCCCCGGCTTGACAAAATGGCAAAAATATGTGTTTTAAACACATTTTTTGCCATTTTGTCACTCACCTCAGTGATGACACCCAGGGTGGCCTGCACCCACCGCCCCCCACTTCCTACACCACTGCAGTCCTGTTCCATATAAGGTTACTTTCTTGGACAAACAACACGTCACCTGCCTGGTTTTCACTTTTTTCTCCCCTGGTGGAATACTTAAGAATTGTCAAACCACTGACTCCTTAAGTTGTTTCCGGCGCTGCAGGTTTACTCCCTTCAGCCATGTTTGGAAAATAAATATCAGCAAAGCAGAAGCAGCAGATGACCTGTTTGACTTATGAAATGAGCCAAAATGGAAACCACATCAGAATCTTTATTACTATCGCTGAGTACCCCAGTACTACCGAGATAGCATTGTGGTACAGGAAACACTCAGGTTGAGTCTGCTACTGCCAAGAAACGGGGTCCACGCCAGATCCAAAATTTGAGAGACACTCACACGTGCTATTGGGGACCGACTTTGGATTTTTTCAGTCCTATACATATCCCTTTCTTTGGAATTATCTTTCCTTCTATCCCCGTATTGGCGTTTGGGCTTCACAATATATTCTGAAGTCACCACTATTCTATTTAGTTTGCTACTATACCTCGCCAAAGTGGATGCCGGTTTGTGACTTACACCGCCATCCCGAGTCCACATATTTCCACTAGCATCCATACACAGTTTTGGATATATTCTTGAATAATTATACTTGATTAGTGCCCTCTACTCCTCGAACCCAACTGGGTTGGAAATATCACTGGTGCAGGGATTATACCAAGACTTTAGCCCTGAAGAGTCGGAGACCACTGTTTCTCTGATGAAACACGTGTCGGCTGGCTGTTCTCTGTACTAATATACATTAAAGGAACCAAGAAATCCACGGCGAATATTTTCTTGATGTTTTGGGTACAAACATATACTGTTAAGTTTTAATTTTTATGTGTGCACGGGACCATTCCAATTGTTGTATGTGGTTCGTATCCCATTTGCAGGCGGAACGGAAGTTGGCCGGCCTCCCGCTTCCCAAAAGGCTGCCTCCCGCCTCTCGCCTGCCTGCCTCCCGCCTCTCGCCCACCTCCCGCCCAGCTCCCGCCTGCCTTATTAAATTAAATTAAAAGGCTAAATGTAACTTTAAATCAAACTTACCTTATTGCGCCGCAAGCTTCCACATCGGGGCTTCATCTTTGGAAACTGCGCATGCGCGAGAGCCTGCACATGCGCAGTCCTGGCCAGGGGAAGATTGCGGCACAATAAGGTAAGTTTGATTTAAAGTTATATTTAGCCTTTTAATTTAATTTAATAAGGTGGACGGGAGGCAGGCGGGCGGCCTCGCGAAACGGAAATATCGCGGCAATCTCCGTGCCTCTCCGCTATAGTCCTTTCCGTGACTTCCGCCCACCCCTAATCACAGCCCCTCCTTTTATACACCATTTCCTTTGTCCCAACTGTAGGGCAAGGGGAGAACCAGATACAACTCGTTCAGGAGCACTTTGTTTTGCTCCACTCCTCTCTCACTTTCAAAAGACAGGCCAGGGACATCAGACGCACCACAGGAGGTGGAGCCAGCAATGTGGAGGGAAGGCACAGCCAAATTCAGGTCCCGGGTTCAACTACTCTCTCCCATCTACATGCAGATCTCCCTATTCACCACTGGGCAGACTCATCCTGGCTCCTGGAGCCAGCCACACCTGCCAGTCCCTGTCACTCACAAGCCAGACATGCAATTCACACATCACAGCCCACAGAAATGCCAACTTCTAAAAGTGGCACTTCTCCACTAGTCACAATAAATCTGCGCACACCATTGCGCAGGATTTATTCTCACGAGTTTGCGCATACCAAACTCGCCCCTGCACTCTTCCAATACCAGGAACTACCATGGACACACATCTCCCCATACCTTCCTATTGGAGGGCAGGCCAGTCTCACCACACATACACAGAGAGCGCACGCACTTCACACTGGACCACAGTGACAAATTAGATAAGACGCTTGTACCGCTTGCACGAATGGAGCATTACTGGTGCAAATCAGCACTAATACTCGTTGGTTTTGATGCAAAGCCTAATTTACTAAAATAGCCAGACTTCACTTTGCATCAAAAAAGTAATGATTTCTTGCACAAACAAGGGGAAATATTTTCTTTTTAAGTAGAAATGAAGCATGGCACACGTGCTACAGTGCACATAACATATTCAATGCGTGGGAACCATGTGAGTTTGTCCATGTATAGGAATTTGTACTGGAAATGTATGACTCCAGGTTAAATCTTATGCTAGAGAGCTTACACTGCATCATTCAAAGCAGGTTTGATTGCACACCAGTACAGGGGATGACACCAGCTGTGCGCCAATCTTTGTTAATATAGTGGTGCTTTGTGTTTTCACCATTGTCAATAGCAGCTCAGTGAATTGAATTCTACTCTCTGTGAAAAGTGTGCACATCAGGGCCTTGGTTTCTCTCCAATCCAGAACAGCAGGAAAAAACAAGCATATACAAAAGCAATAGATCTGCCCTTGTCTGAACTCCTCTCCAAGCCCAGTAACTGGCAATGACAGAACGATCCTGGTTTGTGAAGAAAGGAGAAATTGTGTTCTCTGGGGTGCCTTGCACTGTATAAGGGGGAAAAAACTCCATTAAGGTCAAACCAAAAGAGAGCGCATGTATGTATTTGTATGGTATTTCTATAGCACAAACCTAGCAAAAAAGGCAACAGCACACTGTACATGGACACAGGCAAGCTTAAAGTCAACCAGTAGGAGGGAAAGCTAGGTTGTTGAATGTTAATGAATTGGGATTTGGTGTTCATTAAAAAGGTGAGTCTTCAACTCATTCCTAAATTGGAGCAGTGGTGAGGTGGACCTGATAGATAAAGGGATGTTGTTACAGATGCTTGGTGGATAGCTGGAAAATACCTTTTGTCTTGTTTTTTCATTTGCACACTTGTTAGCACGCAATCTGATGGTGTCCTAGCTGCTGTGTGCCAAACACCATCAGCAATTGTGTCCTTGTCTGCAAAATAAGTGTAGCTAAGCATAGTTGCTTGTTTAAATGATGCAGCTGGTTATGAAGATGGTGCGGGCCAGCAAGGGGTGTTAATGAAACATAAGATAGAGGAACAGGCATTCAAACCAGGGAGGAAAAGATGGCACAGCCAGTAAAAGTAAGAGTAAGAGAGGAGCTTGTGATAGTGCTTAATTTGAGGGATCAGGACATATTTTTAATGATCAGACTTTGACCCAGAAGAAGAAAGAAAAAGGCAGAAAAGCATAAAAGAGGGAGAAAGAGAGAAAAGAGTTACAATCGGAGAAAGCAGGGATGACAAAGGACATGGAAGAGTGGCATAAAGTGGCAAAGAGGGTATGTTGGTGAATTAAACCATTATGAGGTGAAATCAAGACAATGTAGCCTTGGTATTCAGCAACCCCAACATTCGTCAAAAGTGCTGCTGGGCTTCTGAGAAACATTCAAGATCTGGCACCAATTATTTTATAGATTAAGCTCTGGCAGGCAGGGAGCAACGCACACACATTACATTACAGTAGAAGAGAAAGTAGTGGAAGTATACAGGGGGTTGGGAATATAGAAAGTAAAAATGTGTACTAGATGACAAGAAAGGAAAGGGAAATTCTTCGAAAACAGAGAGCACGTGGGTGAGCGTACAAACATATGAGAGAGTGCTTTAGCAGGGACCACCAAAAGAGAATTAAGGAGTAGAAATAGGGATCTGGGATAATTGATGAGGATGGGTGCTCGAAATGAGAATGGGGTACTAAGTTTAAAGGATGAAATAGTTAGGCAGAGGAACCTGCAAAAGAAGAGGTGGTTTTTTGTCCTCATTTACCGCCAATCTTGTTCTGAATGCACACTCTTGCAGTCCATACCCTCACTTAGCGAGCTGAGATGCATAGGCAGCTGAGAAATGGAATCGCCCACCTACTGGCATTAGGCTTACCAGAGCGTACACCACGCACCCACTGAGATAACACCATTCTTGTGAGCCTCTGGGGCTAGATGACCTTGTCTTTTTTCCCCCGCCCATACTGGGGGTTCCAGACTTAGCCGTAAGAAAAAAAAAAAGAAAGAAAAAAAAACCCTATCCCCTCAACTCCGAGTCCCATCTTATTTTGAAAATATTCCAAAAAAATCTCTTCTTTTTGCTGCCTGATCTCGATAGGTCTAACTTGGGAGTTGCCAGAACAGAGGATTGCCAGTCAAAAAAGTATAGAGGGGTAGAGTTTGTTCATTTTATACAAATTTGTCTTCTAGCTAGGAACACAGCATAAAAAAGTAGTTATCTTGCAGGGCCTCTAACATTTTCTTGTAAGCCAAAAAAGACCAAGAGTAAACCCTTGATGATAGGGATTCCGATTGTTTCCGATAAAAAACTATCAACACTCTCCCAAAAAGGGATCAGAGCTGGGTACTCTTTAAACATATGGGTATCAGGGGCCGAGGCCAGCCCACATTTCTTGCAACATACAGGCAGTTCTTTATTGATTTTTGATTCCACGTGTTACTCTGAAATCTGTGGTGCAGTGCCCCGTTGTAACAAATTGGACTCCAGGGGAGAACATGGCAGCAACATGTTGATCTGCTGCTGCGCCTGAAGGTTCCAGCCGCTATCTCTGCGCTACGAGAAAGCGGATCACCGCGCATGAAGCCATACTGAGCGAAGGGGAGCGAGGATTCCCTACCTTTCTGCGGATCCCTTGGACTCTGCTGGATCTTCTCCGGGGGTTTCTTTCACGGCTCCGCTTGCCTGGGCAGTGGTGGCAGCGGTAGTGGTGGCGGCAGCGGTGGCGTGCCCGTTCTGGGTCCGGATCTGGTACCTGGCTCTGCCGGTGGATTCAGCCGCGGCGCTCTTTTTTCCCCTGGTAGTCTCGCACGGGGTCAATCTGCGGGGGTGCTTGCTTCTTTTCTTTTTTTCTCTTTCCCCATGGCCGCTGCAGGAATCCGATCCGGGTTTCATTTCGGGCTGTGCTGTCAGTCCGTGATTGATGTGTTTTGATCTCTACGGGCTTGACGAGCTGGGGAGCTGCGGCGCTGGAGCTAAGGAGAAGCCGGAGAGTCGCTGCCCGAGGTCTCCTTAAAGGCAGCACCAGGGGAGTAGCATTCAATTTGGAGCAGAAAAGAGAAGACGAGTGTTTGGAGGGCAGCTACAAGGGAAGCGCTTGTGAAAACGGATAGGCTGGCGTATCTCTGCAGGTTGATAAGGAGGATCTACTCCAGGTCTGTTGAGGTAATTGTCGAGGAGTTTCATCATTCCCAGGTAGGATCTACCTCAACTGGTGAGGATTCTCCTATCTTGGCTCCTGTTTTTGATTCACTCTCTAGCTCTACCTCCCCTATAGGTATTATTAAGTGTGCCCGGAAGGATAAAAGAAGTAGGGGAGGAGAAGGAGTGTATGCAAGGGAAAAGAAAGCCAATAAGGCTATTGAGCAGCTGCAGTTGAGCGGTTTGGAGGGCAGCTTGGCAACCAGTGCTGCAATCTCTGGTGATACCTTGAACAGTGACATTGGTGAAGACATTGGTGAAGACGTCGTTGGTAACAGCACTGACAGTAACATCAGCAGTAGCGGTGCTAAAAGGAAGGTGAAGCTGAAGTCAGGCAAGGACGGGACGATCCATAGGAAAAATACTTCTACTTTCCAGTCTGAGAAGTAAAAAAAAGAATTCTAAAATAACTAAGCCTAAGGGTCCCCCCCCCCCCAGACATTAAGCCCAGGATTACTCCTTCTCTAAGGTCCTTGTTCACAGTTTTGCCGGAAGTCTTGTATTTGGCGAGACAGGGAGAGGTTGGAAGGTTGGAGGGGAAGACTATAAGAGGACTAGAACCCCGATTGGATGGACCTGCTGATTCTGTCCTAAAGCTAGCGAAGTCTAAATACGGAGGCCACACATCTGGAGGGGATATAGATCTTTCTGATTCGGGAAGCTCTTGGCTGGTGTGTGGAGGTAACAGAATGGAGGTAGTGGAAGAAGGGAAAGAGGTTGTTGAACAGGTACCCCATTCTGCCTCCCCAGGAGATATTCAGGGTCCATTTATTGGTAAGAGCCAGGTCTCTATGAAAGGATGTTTGGACAGTAGAGATATAACTAGATTGACTGTAAGCAATTTCACTTTCCTGAGGCGGAAAGCTGGGAAAGTTAGGCGGAATACCCTATCCCCCAATAGTGTTTTTAAACTGTTTTTACTTTGTTTCTGCTTACCTGCTCATTTGCACATAACCAATCTGTTGCACTAACATCTGACCGCACAGCCGATTGAACGCTGTTGCGGGTTGAGCCAGGAGTGAGACGCCATCTTTAGGGAGGTGCAGGGATCGCAGTCTAGTTTTTTTGACCCTCCCGCCCTCTCTGGTATTTAAATCACGCTGGCCATGACGCTCATTGATTGACTGTAAGCAATTTCTCTTTCCTGAGGCGGAAAGCCGGGAAAGTTAGGCGGAATACCCTATTCTGTTCTTAATAGTGTTTTTAAACTGTTTTTACTTTGTTTCTGCTTACCTGCTCATTTGCACATACCCAATCAATTGCACTAACATCTGACCGCACAGCCGATTGAACGCTGTTGCGGGTTGAGCCAGGGGTGAGACGCCATCTTTAGGGAGGTGCAGGGATCGCAGTCTAGTTTTTTCGACCCTCCCGCCCTCTCTGGTATTTAAATCACGCTGGCCATGACGCTCATTGATTGACTGTAAGCAATTTCACTTTCCTGAGGCGGAAAGCCGGGAATGTTAGGCGGAATACCCTATCCTGTTCTTAATAGTGTTTTTAAACTGTTTTTACTTTGTTTCTGCTTACCTGCTCATTTGCGCATAACCAATCTGTTGCACTAACATCTGACCGCACAGCCGATTGAACGCTGTTGCGGGTTGAGCCGGAGGTGAGCTGCCATCTTTAGGGAGGTGCAGGGATCGCGGTCTAGTCTTTTCGAGCCTGCCGCCCTCTCTGGTATTTAAATCACGCTGGCCATGACGCTCATTGATTGACTGTATGCAATTTTACTTTCCTGAGGCGGAAAGCCGCGAAAGTTAGGCGGAATACCCTATTCTGTTCTTAATAGTGTTTTTAAACTGTTTTTACTTTGTTTCTGCTTACCTGCTCATTTGCACATAACCAATCTGTTGCACTAACATCTGACCGCACAGCCGATTGAACGCTGTTGCGGGTTGAGCCGGAGGTGAGCTGCCATCTTTAGGGAGGTGCAGAGATCGCGGTCTAGTCTTTTCGACCCTCCCGCCCTCTCTGGTATTTAAATCACGCTGGCCATGACGCTCATTGATTGACTGTAAGCAATTTTACTTTCCTGAGGTGGAAAGCCGGGAAAGTTAGGCGGAATACCCTATTCTGTTCTTAATAGTGTTTTTAAACTGCTTTTACTTTGTTTCTGCTTACCTGCTCATTTGCACATAACCAATCTGTTGCACTAACATCTGACGCACAGCCGATTGAACGCTGTTGCGGGTTTAGCTAGGGGTGAGCCGCCATCTTTAGGGAGGTGCAGGGATCGCGGTCTAGTCTTTTCGACCCTCCCACTTCCTGTATAAATGTGCGTCATTTCCCGTCCACGCAGCGGGCGGGCGCAGCGGGCGTGCCAAAGGCGTGCCCGTCTGCGCCCGTCCGCGCCCATATGGGCCCCGGGGCCATATCCCCTGGTCATTTTACAGGGACTCTCCTTTCTTATGATGCTAAACAACTACTTGATTTAAGACCTTCAAGGACTCATACAGTAGCCTCTTTTGACATGCTTGATCAGTTCCCTCAACATTGCCCTTATTGTTCCTTTCACTTAGACACCCCTCATCTTTGTAACAGCCTAAGATCACGGACGACCACTCCCTCTCTCCCAAGCTATGTGTTCTTGAGTCATAATTGCCGTTCACTGCCCAGGCACAAACGGGAAATTTTCGATCTGTTAACCGATGAAGCCCCGGACGCACTCTTTATTACTGAATCTTGGCTTCATGACAGTTCCGGCCCGGATATTGCCGAAGCTTTGCCTGTCGAGTATGCCATTGTTAGGAGTGACCGTCCTAAAAGAGCAGGGGGTGGTGTGGCAATTATATTTCAGAAAAAGTATCAATGCAAGTCCGATCCTGTTATTTTAGGTAGTTGCGAAGCATTGCATTTTAAGCTCGCCCTCAATCCTAAAAACACCTCACGGGACTTTTAGTGTATCGTCCTCCGGGCATTGTAAATTCCTGGCAATTACAATTTCTAGAATACATAGCATCCGTTCTAACTTCATCCAGTAATTTTGTAATTGTTGGTGATTTGAATTTGCATCTTGAAGACCCTACTGATAGCATGGCCGGTAACTTCATTGCAGATCTAGCTTCTATGAACCTAACCTTAAATAATAAGGGCCCCACTCATAAAGGCGGGCATCTTTTAGATCCTATTCTTTCAAATATCATTCAACTAGTCTGTCTTCTGGCACTGCCAGTTTCTTGGTCTGACCATTACCTCATTAAATTTACCATATCGAGTAATGAAGCACAGTCTAATCACAATCCTTCTGTGAATATCAGGAAGCGAGACTGGAAGAATCTTGATATTGTTGCTTTTAATAAAGCCTTGCTTGATCTTGCGCCTAATTATCCACCAGGCCTGGATGACATGGAAGCTGCGGCCAGCTCGTGAATTCCTGGCTTTTTGAAGCTATTAACATCTGTCTCCCCCTTACTCTAAAGAAAAAAACTATTCATAAATCACCTGCCCTTTGGTACAATGAGACACTTCGTCTTCAAAAATCCCAATGCAAAAAACTGGAACTGGCCTGGAGAAGGGATTACTCTATCTCAGCCGGTCTTATTTATAAAACGGAACTAAAGCAATATCACAAGGCTTGCGTCCATACTAGAGCCACTTATGCTAACAAAATGATCACTGAAGCAATAAACAAATCCAAAGTACTGTTTAATGTGGTCAGAGATCTTGCCAGCTCACAGACTACTGCCATACCCCCCCTCTTTCTAGCAGTAAATGTGATGAACTTGCCCAGTATTTTATCTCTAAAATCGAGAATTTTTACCAGGATATTGCAGCCCGAGATGACAACAATGCTTTGACGAATTCACCCTCCATTGTGAGGAATGGTGCAGACCCCTTGTCTCTTCCCACTGCTTTATGTTCACCTTCGGCCTCACTTTTGACCTGGCCTGATCTTTGTCCTTCTACTTTACTGGAGATCTTTAAGAACATTAAGTCAGGCTCTCCAATTGATCCTTTACCTATCCCGATTTTCGTAAATTGGAGCTCCCTCAACTTACCATGATTTGAACTTTACTTAATTTCTCACTTAGCTCGGCTACTGTCCCTAATTGTTGGAAGCACGCAGTGGTCACCCCGCTATTAAAAAAACGACCGCGGATCCTAATGTTGCTTCTGACTTTCACCCCATTTCATTACTGCCTGCATTCTCTAAAATCCTTGAGAGGCATATTCATTTGCATTTATCACATTTTGTGGCAACTAACAATCTTCTTCACCCCTCCCAGTCTGGTTTTTGTCCGGGTTTCTCTACAGAAACCACTCTCCTAGGAGTGACTGAGAATCTTCGCCTGCTACTAGATCGAGGTGAAACGGCTGCACTGATATTACTTGATCTCAGTGCAGCCTTCGATACTGTATCTCACAGTATCCTTCTTAATAACCTTGCTTCCTTTGGCATTGGCAAAAAAGCCTTGAATTGGCTTACGTCTTTTCTCATGGATCCGACTTTCCAAATTTTCCTTCACATGTCCACTTCCAATACCTATGTATCCCCACATGGTGTGCCCCAGGGTTCTATCCTTAGTCCCCTTCTTTTTAATCTTTACGTTATTCCTTTGGCCCATATTGCACATCGTTTTGGTTTAAATTTATTTACTTACGCTGATGACTCGCAAATTGAGTTTTCCCTATCCCAAGCTGATTCCACCTCCTCCTCTGCTCTGAAAACGGGTCTTAGTGAAATATCCTGCGGGATGAATCGAAACTTTCTTCAATTAAATAGCGGAAAGACTGAGGTAATAGTCTTCGGAAATAAACCTGATCTTTGGAGCCCGAGACACTGGCCATTGGCCATGGGTTTCTTGCCCACTCCATCAGAACGAGTACGTAATCTCTGGGTCATTATCGACAAGGGTCTATCTATGAAAGATCAGGCCAACAAAGTTGCAGCCACCTGCTTTACCATCTTACGGTGGCTGAGAAAAATCTTCAGGATATTAACTTCTAACACCCAGAGATCCGTGATGACGGCCTTGGTGACTGCCAGATTGGACTACGGTAACGTGCTCTATCTGGGGTCTACCAAGGCGGTCATACGCCGTCTCCAATTGGTTCAAAATGCTGCTGCACAGCTTCTCTGTGGTTGCCAAAAATGGGATCACATCACTGAGCGACTGAGGGAGCTTCACTGGCTCAATCTTGACAACTGTGTAAAATTCAAGGCACTGTGCTTCATGCACAAGATCAAGATTGGAGTTGCCCCCTCCTATTTTCAGTCCCTCGTTACACCTTATGTTCCTGCTCGTTCACTTCGTTCTTCTTCCCAACACCTATTTTGTATTCCTAAGTTCAGACTCTCGAGAATGGGCGGCCGCTCCTTCGCAACCTTGGGACCCAAACTCTGGAACTCTCTTCTCTTGGATTTGCGGATGGAGAACTGCCACATTCGCTTCCGTAGAGCCGTGAAGACCTGGCTTTTTGTTCAATAATTTTTCTCCTAGGATTGTATTTTTGCTACAATTGTCTTTCAGCGCCGGGAAACCCTTACGGGTAGCTGTTGCGCTAAATAAACTTAATAATAAATATAAATAAACTCTGAATTCCGAGTCTTCAGCCTCAGATGTACACTCGGTTTCCTCCCTAGAGCTACTTATGGCCTCATTGTCGGCAGACATAAAAAAGGGTTTTGAGGTCTTGGCTGCAAATTAAGGGGAGATCAGGAGCTTCTGTGAATCCCTGGACAAAAAAGTAGACCTCCTAAATACCAGGACGGAAGCATTAGAATTAAATGTGGGGGCACTATCGGAGCAGTTAGACGTTGTGAAAGCAGACCTTGTTGCCCTGACTAAAGAAGATGGGGCTTTCCGGGACAGGATGAAAATATTGGAGAATAATTCCCGAAGGAATAATCTGCGAATATTGAATGTTCCAGAGGGGAGCAAAGGCGATAACCTCAAGCTCTTTATGGTCAAGCTTTTAAAAGAATCACTTGAGCTAGAGATCTCAGATGAGGAATTGATCGGGACATCCAGAGAATCCATAGGGATCCCTTCAGAAGAAATCCGAATCATGCTAAGCCAAGGAAAATCCTTATTAATTTTCACACCTACTCGTGAAGGAGAAGATCCTTCATGTATCCCTTAAATTCAAATCTTTGAAGGGCAAGGACTTCCCTTTCCAGATTGGATCGGATCTGGCCCGAGTCACGTTAGACAGACAGTGGGAGCTGGGCAGGAAGTTGGAGGATTTTCGAAAGTTGGGAGTAGTGGCCCAGCTTAAATTTCCGGCTTTTCTGAAGGTCATGTTTAAAAACAAAATGCATAACGTGAGATTGGTACAGGAGGCTGAAGATCTTCTAGCAAATCTACAGTTGGGTTAGGTATATTTTACCCTTTAGCCTTCATCCTAAAGTTTCTCCTTCTGTTCCGTCGGCCCCATGGTTAGCTCATTTATTTAAACATAGCATTGAGAAATGCAATTATTTTTCAACCTATATCTTGTCTTATACCTATTATAGGAATAGACATTGTTAGGTTCCTCTTTATCCACTATTTTTTTCCCCTTCAGTACGTTAGGGTGTCTTTTTTTTGGAGAGGGGCGGGTAGGAAACTTCAGGAAGCAATTATCTGGATTTGTGTGGATGATTGGGGCAGGGTTCTCCATGGGTGGGGGGTGAATGGGCTTGGGAGCAGGGGTAAGGATTGGGGGGATTATAAAAATAAAAAAAGCCTAATTTCCGTCATTTTCAATATGTCCATTTTTAGAACTAGCGTTACAGTTGTGGGTTATGGGAAGAATAGTGCCCAGGTGTTGAGGGGGCGTGGAACTGACCCCCGACATTCCGATAGAGTTGAGAATTGGAAGCCGCCATGATTTCTTTTCAGATTCTTTCCTGGAATGTCAATGGCCTGCGCACTAGACCAAGGAGAGACAAGATCTTGCAGTATCTGCGGGATTGTTCTGCACAGGTCATTGTTCTCCAGGAGACACACTTATTGGAAGATGAAATAACCGCTATGTTAAAATCTCAAAGTTGAGTGGGCTCTCATGTTAGTACAAACCAGTCAGCAAATATCAGAGGGGTATCAATTATTTTTAAGAAATCAGCTAGGGCCCATATTTGCTCTTACATAAAAGATCCAAATGGGAGGTGGGTAATAGTTAGAGCTTCAATAATGGATACCTTGTTAACGTTAATTGGCTAATATGGTCCCAATCACGATGACCCTCCTAGTTTGAAGTCCATTTTTTCACATCTGTTGGACTTCCCAGAGCCAATGGTCCTGGCAGGAGATTTTAATATTGTTTTGAATACAGCATTAGATAAAACTCCAACTAACAGGGCTGTTATTTTTTCCAAATCTCTGGAATATTCGCTTGGGGCCATGAGGCAGTTCACTCTATCGGATATTTGGAGGGACAGATCAGGGACTCAGTTGGGGGTCTCATATCAAAATTTTAAATACAGGCATCAGTCAAGAATTGACTTTATTTTGGTCAGCTATTCATTAAGGAGCCTGGTTAAGAACGTAGCATATCTGGCTCCTAATCTTTCGGATCATTCTGGGATCCTTTTGGTTTTGCAGTGCCAAACACCTAGCCTTAGTAGGATGCGGTCCTTTAATCGAGCCATACTTTTGGAGGAGGAAGAAGCCCTCTTTGTCTCACAGGAAGCAACATGGTTCTTGGAGGTTAATGATGGCACAGCCACAATAACCTCCGTCTGGGATTCGTTAAAAGCTTTCTTGCGCGGACATATAACTAATAGGTCATGCTATAAGAATAAAAAGTATAAAGAAGAGATCCTAGACATTGAAACCAGACTGACAAGTGCAGAAGTGGACGTCTCAGTTCCAGTGTCTCCTGAAATTTTACAGGAAAAAACTAGACAAGATTACTGGGATAAAAGCTTAGCTTGAAAATATTTTAAATATCAGGCTTACTCGAAGGTGGGAGGCCAGTGAGATCTCCCATTTCGAATATGGAGAAGGATCAGGCAAACACCTTGCTTGGAAGAGTAAATCAGACCAAGCAAGGAGTTATAATAAGGAGATCAGAAATGAGAGGGGTACGTTAGTTACCGACGAGGATATCCAGGAAGCCTTTTGAGCCTTCGTCCAATCCATCTGTCATGAGGATGGTGGGATGAATAGCGGGGTGGCCCAGAGGTGGCTGGAAGATATATTGCTTACCTCTCTTAGCTTAGAACAGCAGCTAAATTTAGAAAGGGAATGCTCCTGTGAGGAAGTAAGGGAGGCTATTTCCAATAACAAGAACGGTAAGGCCGCAGGGCGGGATGGCTTACCTTCTGAGATCTATAGAGTTTTGGGTGTCCAGGTTATACCCTCTTTAATCAGATTTTGCAAGCAGGACTGCTGCCACCAGACTCATGGAACAATGCCACTATAGTATTGATCCTGAAACCAGGGAAGCCGGCATTCAATTGTGGGTCTTATAGATCCATTTCGTTATTGAATGCCGACTATAACATTTTCACTTCTATATTGGCAGCACGACTGGGTGCAGTGATTGGAGACATCTTACACTCAGACCATAAGGGTTTTGTGAAAGGTCGCCAGATATCGCATCTAACTTATGACCTAATCGGGGCCATAGATCTGGCCTCAACATATTCCATCCCTTTGGCAGCCATGACTTTAGATGCCACCAAGGCCTTCGAAAAGGTGAATTGGATATACCTGTCGGGGGTCTTGGGAAAATGTAATCTTGGTGAGAGGTTTTGCCGCACAGTGCAATCTAGCCTCTTGGCTAGACTTCTGGTAAACGGCAGTACTACGGCACCCTTCAATATATCTAGGGGTACTAGACAGGGCTGCCCCCTCTCCCCTCTCCTCTTTGACTTATACATCGAGCCATTTGCTCAACGACTCGGAGAGGACGTTAACATCAGCCGTTTAGATATGGAGGGCCCGATTCACAGAAAGAACTTAAGACTCAATCATAAACTTACTACTATTTTGGTATTCACAGAATGCACTTACTCATTTCGGTATTCACAGAAGGCACTTACTCATTTCGGTTTTCACAGAAGTTAGTAGTCCTAACTTTAGGACTCCTAAATGCCTTCTGTGAATACCGAAAGTCTTAAAATTAGGATTTTTCTCAGTTTAGTAGTAGTAAAGTTAGGACTCCTAACTTTAGGACTCCTAAATGCCTTCTGTGAATACCGAAAGTCTTAAAATTAGGATTTGTCTCAATTTAGTAGTAGTAAAGTTAGGACTCCTACCTTTAGGACTCCTAAATGCCTTCTGTGAATACCGAAAGTCTTAAAATTAGGATTTTTCTCAGTTTAGGAGTCCTAAAGTTAGGACTACTAACTTCTGTGAATACCGAAATGAGTAAGTGCCTTCTGTGAATACCGAAATGAGTAAGTGCATTCTGTGAATACCAAAATAGTAGTAAGTTTAGGATTGAGTCTTAAGTTCTTTCTGTGAATTACAGTCATTTTCATTTTTCACTATTGAAGGCTACCTGTTCAAATAGGCCAGAATGGGCAGTCAGATTATTAGATTTTTATAATCCTAACTGACTCAGGGAACATGGTAGAAATTCGAATTCAGTATGCTTCAACTCAGAATAATAAAACACATCTTTTAGGAAAGTTGGTTTTAATATCCTCTGTTTGAAAATACCACTTTTAGAAAGTAGGTATTTTCTTGCCTAACTATCCAAGCCTGCCTCTGCTGGGTTGTGTATTCCTTGTCTGGGTTTGTGAGTGACAGGGCTGGGGGATTCCAGGAGACAGGCTGGGGCAGCCCTGTGGTGAATAGAGAAATCTGCATCTAGATGGTAGGGAGGCGTTGCACCTGGGACCTGAATAGGGCTCCACCTCCTGTGGCTTGTCTGATGTCTCTGCCCTGCACTGTGAAAGGAGAGGAGGAATCATATCAACAGAGTGCTCCAGAGCTGTATCTTCCCTTCCCTGTGCTGGCTCCACCTCCTGTGGGGCGGCTGATGTCTCTGCCCGGCACAGTGAAAGGAAGAAGAGGGTCATGTTAAGAAAGTGCTCAGGAACGGGTTTGGACTAGGCAGAGGCCTCTCTACCTTCAGAGAACAAAGGATTTTCGGGTATAATTATTGGGACCTTGATCCCAAGAAATTAGATCACTTCTGGAAAAGAAACCTTTCTGCCAAGGAGAAGAACCAAGGAAGCTGCAGGAGTTGTACTGCCCCTCTGCCAGCGTGCTGTTTGCTGGGTTGGCCTGCAGTGGTTGCTTCATTGCCGAGGGAAAGGAGAAGGAACTTTGTAAGGACTTTCATCTACAGAATATTCTCCAAGGGCTGGAACTGTGCTTGCCTCCTGCTGGAGTCTCAGGGACAAAAAGCTCCAGCTCCCCACTGAATTTCCTTGCCGGGAATTCTGACTACAGACACTTGCATGCCGCTAGTAGCGCCGTGCGTCGAGAAGAAGCGTGTCGCAGCCGCAGCTGAAATCGTCGCATCGCCGGAGAAGAGAGCCTTCGCCGCCTCTTTCTTGAAGCGTGTGTTCATCGAAGCTGCCTGCTGTCACATCACCGGAGAAGCGTGACGCCATCTTGAGAGTCGCCATCGCATCACCGGAGAACCATGTCGCAGGGCCTGTCGCGGCTCCAAAGTACAGAGTCATCGCAAGGCTGCCAGGGTGTAATCGCATCGCGGCATCAAGGGCGCCATCTTCTCGCATCGCAACCGGATCCCTGCATCGCATTAAAGGCACCATCTTGTGCACCGCAACGGGCCCGCAGGCCGAGAATCTACGCATCGCCCCAGTAAGGATCATGACGCATGCATTGAGGCACGACGCATCATCTCCCCCGGATCATGGAACCGACGCATCTCCCCTTTTGCAAGCCTTTTGTTTAATTTGTATGACGCATCCAGGTACTTTGTTGAGAACTTTGTTGCATTTACCATCAACTTGAACTAAGCAACTTTAATCATCTTTTAAGTAATCTTAAATGTAGTATTCTGGATTTTTGTCGTTAGTAGTCTTGTGTTTAAGTCTATATAAAGAATACTTATTTTTATAAAACCTGTGTTGTGTCCATCTGTAGTATTTTCACTGTATTACTGTGTATATTCACAAATGCTTAAAACACTGCCGCTGAGATAAGCCTATCTGCTCGTGCCATGCTACCAAGGGGGTGAGCAGGGGTTATTAAGGAGTGTAATCCCCTTATCCTGACTTAGAAGTAAGAGTCCCTATCTGGACAAAGGTGAATACTATTGCCAACTAGAGACCCCAGATCTAACAAATAAAAACCACACCAACCAACCCTGAGGCAGGACAGAAATCAGATTTAGCTGCAACGCTACACACCAAAGGCCTAAATTGGACGCTGCTGCTTTGAGGTCCACAACACATACAACCAACAGACTAAAGATCTCCTCCTGGAATGAGTCATTTATTCTCACCAGCATTGTCTGAGGCAGGGGCAGTAGCCAGGGGAGACTGCGGGCCCCAGAGAAGCCCACAGCAGCCACCGCATTCGTTACAGGCCACACCCAGAGTTGCCTACTTTGCTGCTTAAGGATCCCGCTGTGTCGGAAGCCCACATTGTTGGAGGATGGGGCAGTGGCCAGGAGAGACTGTAGGTCCAAGAGACGCCCACAGCAGCCACCACATTCTTCAGGGCCCGCACCCTGAGATGCCCTCATCAGCTGCTTGGGGCTCCTGCTGTGCGGGATGCGCCAGGGCAAGCGCCAGGGTGAAGACCTGACTAAGAGCGGGCCCATCTGTTCCCATCAGTGCCTGGACGAGGGGGGCCACCCCATTTGGTTTGAGCTTTGGTGAGCGGAGTGGAGGTTATTTGCTACCTTCAATTGAGGGAGTCTACCACCTAGAACAGGGCCAAGGAGTAAGGTATTGTGTCCTTTGGATGTATTAATTATTATTCTGTCTGTCTGCCCTGTTGGCCCTCTTTTGTACCCCTGCTTGGAATCATAGTGTTGGCATCCAGTGTGACTAGGGGCTAAATGGTATTATCGGCCACCTCCAAAATGGTTAAAAAGAAAGGTCCCCCTCTCAAAGCAACGCCTCACTCTGCTGCCACCTGTGTATCATCTATAGAAGGTTTTCTCCATCTGGCTGTGGGAGTATCCAAGGAAATTGAACTCGTAGAAAGGAGGCTTTCGCTGGATAGAGATATTTCCCACCCCTCCCTCGCAGGTCACATGTTGACGCAAGTGGAAAGGGGCTCACCAGCTATAGGAGACCATTGGGGGATTTTGAGGACCTTGGAGGGACAACACCAAGAGTGGACAGACTCGCAACTCAAACTACCCCAGTTATCAGCCCAAGGCATAAGCGGAAGTCTTGCGTATTGACCCAGTAACCCACAGAGGATTTGCCAGGGGTTCAACCTTCTTCAATTTCAGTGTGAGATGAAGTGGGCTTTCCCCTCAGGATTGCTTTGATGAGGGATTTGGAAACATTATTAAATAACACGTTGGACCCAATCCTGTCGAGAATTTCAAACATTCAGGATAGGGTTTTAGAATTAATTTCCCTGGTGACCAAGGAGAGGGTGGGGTGCGGGGTGGACAGGATCAGGTTTTATTAGAATATCCACGGAGTCGAGTTGATTTACTGGGCTCCAGGAGGGACTCTGCGTCAACCCATGACCCCAGGAACACAGGTCCTATCCAAGCTGTATTCAAACCAGGGCTTCTGGGGTTTACTCGTAATTCTGGTAAAGTTGATGCCCCTCCCCGCCATCTGGGGGGGAGTTAGCACTCAGTGCCTCAAAGCAAGAGTGGAATAGTATTAAATTTGCCCCTGAAGCAACCCCTTATGTCATGGTTCTGCTATGTGGGCCCCCCTGCTCTGGCTTCACTGGGAAATCATTTTAGGAGCTTAAGAATAAGGTGATACATTCGTTTAGCTTACATCTCTCTTTTAGAGAGAGTTTGCAGATTATATTGTTGTGGCATGCAGGGTAGACAGGATTGTAAAGGATAGGAAACCTTGAGCGGGAGATTGCATGGTGGTTAACTATAATAATCCCTGGTTAGCTGGGAATCTATTTGCTGCCGCCCCAACATCAGGCTCACCAGGGATAGTTGCCTTGCCATTGGGTTTCTTTTACAGACCAGGTAGCCTAGCCTATCCTGCAGACTCTCATCTCTTAGGGGGAGGGGCCTTGCCCTGCTATCGATTAATCGTTTTTTAGGCCCACCCCCTTAGTGCTCGCTACCAATAGAGTTCTGCCTTTGAGCTTTCTGGAGACCTGCAACTTATTGGGACCATGTGATTTTCCCCAGGCGGGTAGGGTCTGCAGTGTGTCCTGGGTAGTTCCTTCACAGCAGTTGAGGGGCCTCACAATGCTGGCCTGGGACATTGCAGGTCTTTCCTCAAGGTTTAGTGGCCCTAGGTGGTGTGTTATGTTAAATCCTTCCACATAATCTGTCTCTAAGAAACTTGGGCAATTAATAACATCTTTTTCTTTGTGGGCTTGAGGTAATATGAATTTTTGGTCAATTGTGTCCCCTAACGTGAACCCCACCGTCTCCATGTACGAGCTTAAAGTGCATGTAACTTCCCTCCTCGACCTGCTATGAAGACACAAATACATTTGCGTCAAACGTTAACATGTCCTCTTTCAGATCCGCCATGAATGGATCGATAATTCAGTTCCTAAGTATGCCGTGCCAACGTCTTTTCATGGTGCACTTCCACGTTTTCCTAGCCCTGCAGAGCTAGGCCCTGATTTCTGCCATCGAGCCCTTTCTGTTCTCTACCTGAAAGCTGCAACGTGGGATGCATTCCTGACCTCTGTTCTACTCCCTGGGTGGCGAGCGGTGCCCGGCTCGGCCTGCTTGCCTGCCAAAGACAGTGTTTTGCCTTCAAGTTATCAGTATAGCCGAGTTCAGCTCCTCGAAAACACATTCCAGTCTAGCAGAATAGATAAACATTTCCCGGCTGCAGAGCAAAGGGCCCGGCCTCTCTGTCTCCATGCAAGTAATTCATTGCTCCTGTTACCATGGTAGACCCATGGCCCCTCGCATTACACGTAGACACGTAGTCACATATGCACGCATTAATAGTCAGTATAGAGTAACCTCTGCCCAAGAGACCTTTCCTTCTAGATAGTATAGTTCCCCAAACACAAGATATCAGATATGGTTTAGGAACGAGTTGATCTGACATGCCAGACTTCTGTCTCTTTCCTCTAGTGTTAAATGTCAAGTCCCCTGACCCCTCCAGCCTTACGTCAGTTACACGTCATGCTGCTGCGCGCGCATCCTTGCTACAGATTTCTGCTGACACTACAAGATTCCGCTATGTTTCCACCACTTGTGACGCTTTCATGTGACGTTTCTAGCACACACCTCTGTGTACGCCCTCGTGCACGCCTTTCTGTTACGCACATGTGTTCTTATCTCGTTTCTCTCAGCTGTTACGCCTTCTGTATCCGTCACCATCATATGGAATTACTATAAATGATGTACGCTGTCAATAAAATATGTGCTATCCCTTCCTGATCCTTGATGGTGAAAGGAATATGATATACCTGGTTCGAACCATTCCATTTTATGGAATAAAACCCCTTTTAAAACTCAGATACCACGGATTTTGCCTCTTACTTAAGACTGAGTTATTTTATTGTACTTACTGCATAGAAATTCCGACGGTAAATAACTATTTACCACATTAATTTGGCGCCCGAATAGGGACTCCTCCCCCACCTTACGCGCCGGAGGTGCGTTGCAAGACTAGCCCCCTGCCACAGTCCAGACGGACAATTACGCATACCCGCAGGATTTCCTGTATCTCCCTCTGGCCAAAGGAGGTGACTGAGCCTGCGATCGACACCCAGACGAGGCGGTAAGGAGTGCGGAGGATCCCGACCAGAGCCCAGCCAAGAGCGCAAGATCCGAGGTGTTTCGAGGCCCACCAGTATCGGCGTGCCAGTGACGTCACGAGTCCCGAGTCAAGTCGAGTCCAGTCCGGTCCAGTCCAGTCGAGTTTTCCGAGGCCTTCCGTTCCGTGCTTCCCGGTGAGTACCGTTGCTGGGGACGCATCTAGACGGGTGCATTACTATGTATCCGGTAAAGACGGGTTTGGGTACGCAGACCCGGTCTGCACTGTTTTAGCAGTGTATCTGTACTGTTTAGCAGTATATCTAGTATTCAGTTCAAGAGTCCGATTTTAGGTTTTCGTTTTAGAATTCCAGTATGGTTAATATGTGTACAAAATGTTTCTGTTTTGATTAATGTTGTGGTGTGAGTGACTGTTTGATATTCATTACCGTGATTTCTGTGTCAAAAGTGTGTTCAGGTTCAAGTAAGTATCAAGTATCAAGTATCAAGTATCAAGATGCCATTGTTCTCTAAATTAAGACAGATAGGAACTAGAAAAGGGATACTAGAGGAATCGATCCCTGTCCCACCTAGGGACACTCCCGGAAATTTTATGTACCATAAACATGGCTTAGATGCCATATTATATCTAGATTTATGGACCGATTATACCAAGAACCTAGACGAAAGATATAGATGGCCCGTTACAGGGACATGGGATGCAGATTGCATCATGAGAGTAGAAGAAGCGCTATGGAAAAAGAAAGCCAGACAATCTCAGAAAGACGCCATAGAATTGTGGCGCAAAGACGTACAGAGAAAGAACTCAGAAAAGCAGAGAAACATAGAGAAGATTCAGACAAAGCCCGAGAAAATGCACTAGTTGAGGAAGGTATACGAGTTAAAGCAGAACGAGTAGACAGACAACGAAACACCCTTATGAATGGTATGTATCCTCTTCTGGCCGAGGGTTTACCTAAGGCCACCCCGGAAGTGCCAAAAGATCTGCCCGCCCCATTGGTTCCGACTAAATTACGTCACAAGACCGCAACAGACATTTTTATTTCTTCCTATTTAGACAACGTAGCTCCCGCATATACTACTGCACCTGCCCATGTACCCGTACTACCTCCACCCCAAGATCATCTGCCCCCACTTCCGCAACCACAAACTCCACCTCCTCCCGTTCCAGCACTTCCGGCACCTATTATCACTTCCCCACACGCTCTTCCTGACATTAATCCACTAAATCCTTTTGGTCCTGGCACCTCAGGGGGTGCGACAGGAGGTTTTCAGACACCGCCACAAGCACACCGTCTAACGTATAGGGATTTAGCAAAGCAACGTACACCTCAAACAGCGAGTTACGACATACTTAAAGAGCCCCTCACAGACTGTAGATATGATCCGGTACCCGGTAAAGACGACAGAATGATGCTCGCATCAGTACGTCTACGACGAGTTGCAAACTACTTAATGTTACTACCAGGAATGATTGAGCATCTAGACAGAATATATCATTTTGTCCAAACGGGGGAAGGTCCTGAAAGTATTGGCGAGGCCATGGCATATCAGAAAGTTGACACTCAAAGTATGATATTACGTTTTTTCATAAACTGTTTGATAAGAGATCAAGATAGGCCTGGTGTAGACAAGGAAGAGATGAATGCACTTAACAAATGGGGTCAGAATATAGCAGAGGGAAAGCATGATAAACAGAATAGTATAGAGAACATGTACAAAAGGATCCGAAAAGCAGTAGTACAAATACATGAAAGAAAAAAGCCTGAAAGAGTAATAGAGTCAGACAAGAATGAATCCTCGGAGGAGGACGAACAACCAGAGACCACAAGAGAAACAGTGCAATTACCAGCTAGAGACATGATAGCATATGTAGGAAATGGTAGACCCTTCAATACTACAACACGTCCGATACGTCCAGAAAGCAAGAGACTTTTTCAGGCTGCCATGTCCAATCCAAAGACTCCTGAACATATGTTTCAGGCTACCGATAAAATACTGCAAAATCGAGTGGGGCACCATGTACTAAATTCCATGGATGAACAAGAACTGGCCCGGTCCGCAGTGCAATGGGCTGACAATTCTAGTACGTATAGTGACGATGCAGTAGCTCAGACGTTTTTGAACCTTTCCCCTGATGAACAGAAATTAGCTAGTGTATACATGATTCAGCACCTCATTACGTTGTTTAAAAGCCAACATTCTGATCCAGGTCCCTTACTGGATATATTAGTAGAATTGCTCTCTAATAGATGGAGAGGCCTAGGTACTGATTTAATTAAAGAAATTCTAGAACATAGACACAAGTATAATGTTTTCCTGAAACCACAGTATATGTCTGCTCCACCACCCCCAGAAAGAAAAATGTATTATTTTGACAGACAGAATCCCTTACGAGAAGTACATCCGGTCAGAAAAGACGATAACTCACTAGAACGTGTATTTGTATATACACCAATCACTAAAATGGAATTGTTAGAAATGAAGAAAATAGTGCCCTGTCATGATAAAGACCCTGCAGGTTTTCACCGAGAAATTAAAGATATGTTACTCATGGGCGATTACACGTATACAGATATTATGAAAATGTTAAAAGTACTGTTGCCTGCTGGAATTTACGAGAAATTAAAGGAAAAAGAATGGGAGGTGGGAGAGACAAAGATTGATTGGGCTGCATTAGAAGTTGAAGAAAATGGACGTACCGCAGGTTTAGGCCTTGGGGACAAAGCTAAAGCATTACCAGGTTTATTAGTACAGGTTCTGCCTAGACTGTTAGCGACCAAAAAGGAAGACTGGGACGCAATCTCAGCCTGTAAACAGAAACACGATGAAGACACTAGTGATTTTTATTCTAGATTCGAGAAATGTTTTATTATTAACAGTGGCCTGAAAACAAGTAGCGAGTCATACCCACATCTTTTTGTATCAAAATTAGTCGAGAATTCCCTGCCTCAAGTTAAGAACCGTGTTTTGAAAGTAGAAAGTACATGGCAAGCAAATACGCCGTCCCAAATGTTACAAATGTTACAGTACCACCAGAATAGAATTAGGGAAGAACAAGACCACGAACAGAGACGTATGAAAGATACGAAAATGAAAATGTTAGTTGCTCAGTCAGTTCCAGCTGACGGTCAGAAAAGGGGAATGACACAGTCAAATAATACGGCAGCTCCCGTTAAAGGGACATGCAACTATTGCAAACAGCCAGGTCACTATGTGAATGAATGTACGGTTCTGAAACACAACATAGCCACAGGAAAAACTAAAGAAAGACCACGTCAGCCTAGACAAGACCAGGTCCAACACCAAGTTCAGCAACATATTCCACAGAACACACAGTCACAGCTCGCTCCACAACAGACAGGACAGACAGTAGCGGTACCACATGCACAGCCCATTGCCGCGACACAGCAAGTGTCACAACAGATGTATCAGTATGCACAATCCGATTACCCCGATTATCAGCGATACTCATGAAACAGCCTAGAGAGGGAGGTTGGCTTGCCTCTCATTGAGATCCCGGTAGATCAAGAGGGTCCATGTGTACATAGTCAAGTATTAGGAAAGGATAGAAAGTTTTTGATTGACACAGGGGCAAGTCGAACAACGATAAGTCATGACGAGGTTCCAGGGGCACCCCTCTCAGGCTCACAAAATGTTTCCCTTGGATTTTCAGGACAGCCTATTGTTAATGAAGTATCGAAACCTGTTCCCCTAGCAGTTGGTCCATTGTCACGCACTACAGACTTATTACTCACGAAGTCATGTCCAGAAAACTTATTAGGTATCAAGACACTGAAAGCTCTAGGAGCAGTGATATGTTGTTCTCCGGAAGGAGTTAGATTATTTTTACGTGACTTTAAAGGTCACTATGTGTTACGAGATTTTGATGTCAGATTGAAAAATGTACCAGAACATTTGTGGGCAAAAGGCCCAACTGATGTAGGTTGTATGCACATTACACCATACCGAGTCACACTCAAGCCAGGAGTTGTACTGCCCCGAGTCCGACAATACAAGCTACCACCCGATGCTGTAGTGGCTTTGCTGAAAATAATTGAAGAGCTGATCGCACAGGGAGTGGTTGTAGAAACCGACTCCAATCTATGTAATTCCCCTATCATTCCGATTCTTAAACGTACTGACCCGAATGCACCACCAGTTTATCGGTTGGTGATTGATTTGCGAGAATTGAATAAATGCATTGTACCACAGTATCCTGTGGTCCCCGACATCTCATCATTATTAACTGCTATTGATTCGGAGGCGACGTTCTTTACTGTAATTGACCTCAAGAACGCCTTCTTCAGTGTCCCCATTGATCCGGAAAGCCAATATCTCTTCGGATTCTGTTTAAATGGCTGTAGCTTCAAATTTGCACGCGCACCTCAAGGATTCACAGAAAGCCCCAGCATCTACAGCCAAGCATTGAAAAGACAACTTGACAGTATTCACATGCCAGTTAACACAGCCCTACTGCAGTATGTCGATGATTTGTTGATCACCGCCCGAACCGAACCTGAGTGTGAACATGCATCACTGACAGTTTTACATTTCTTGGCTGACAAAGGTCACAAGGTGTCCCCTTCAAAGTTACAATTCTGTGTTCAGCAAGTGGTGTACCTTGGGCACTTGCTGTCCAAGAGGGGGAGACAGCTAACGCCTGACCGCATTGAGTTAATTGCACACTTACCGCAACCCAAGACACAAAAGGAAGTGCGGGCTTTCATTGGTCTCACCTCTTACTGCAGACAATGGATTCCCCAGTACGCATTTCTAGCCAAGCCACTGATACAGTTGACAACACAGGAGGCAGCGTCTTCGATTGTCCTCCCTTGGACTCAGGAACACACACAGGCTTTTGATGAATTAAAGAAAGCATTATGTCAAGCACCAGTTTTAGCAACGCCATGTTACAGCAAACCTTTTACACTTTTTGTTACAGAACGTGATGGCACAGCATTATCTGTCCTCACGCAAGACCAAGCAGGTTCACATAAGCCGTGTGCTTATTTTTCGAGTACATTAGACCCAGTAGCCCAGGCCCTGCCTGCGTGCTTAAAATCAGTTGCAGCAACAGCCTTAGCAATCCGACAAAGTGATTCTATAGTGTTAGGACATCCCCTGACAGTACAAGTTCCACACTCTGTGGAAGTTCTTTTAAACCGAACACAGACTCAACACTTGACTATAGCACGACTGACAGGTTATGAATTGACATTGTTCCAGCCACACATAGAAATCAGACGCTGTAGTATACTCAATCCTGCCACATTGTTACCTTCGAACATTGCAAATTCAGCTCCACATGATTGTATAGAGATCATTAATGCAGTGACAAAGCCCCGACGAGACTTGACAGATGTTGCACTGACTAACCCAGACCTGACACTTTACGTGGATGGTTCATGTATGAGAACAAGCACAGGAGAATTAGTGGCCGCATATGCAGTGACCACTGAAACTGAAGTCAAAGAGACACACCGTATTGATACACTGTCTGCTCAAGCTGCAGAGCTCATTGCTCTGACCCGAGCCTGTATAATAGCCAAGAACAGGAATGTTAACATATACACAGATTCACGTTACGCATTTGGAGTCGTGCACGACTTCGGTGTACTCTGGCAGGAAAGAGGTTTCTTGACCTCTCATGGATCCAAAATCCAACATGGTCCTCTCATTCAAGAATTATTGGAAGCAATACATTTGCCATCAGCCATAGCTATCATGAAGTGCAAGGCACATACGAAAGTTACAGATACCATTTCCCAGGGTAACGACCTGGCTGATCGAACCGCGAAACACACAGCTCTGACTCATACACATGCAGCTAATATGACAAAGACAATAGTTCTGACACCGACACATTGCATGACAGTTAAGGATCCCGCACTAGATGTAATTGACATACAGACACATGCTACTCCAGACGAAATAAAGAAATGGACTGAACTAGGAGGGATCCAGACAGATCAGGGATGGATGACGAAGGGAAAAGCCACATGGTTTCTCCCCGACTCTATGGTTCAAGTTATGATCAACACGGTACACAGTCCAGCACACTTAGGAGAAAAAGCCATGTTAGACAGTTTACAGAATCTCTGGTACAATAAACATTTACGAGCAGCAGCAAAACAGAAAGTACGTACTTGCATGATCTGTTGTCAGTTCAACCCAGGTAAAAGCATTCCTGTGGAGCAAGGTGGATTCAATCCTCCCGATCACCCTTTTGAAGTCCTCCAGATGGATTATATCCAGATGGAACGATGTCGAGGATTCAAATACGTCCTCGTAGTTGTATGTGCACTTTCCCGTTGGACAGAAGCATATCCAGTCCCAGATTACACTGCTCCGACCACTGCCAAACAGTTGGTTCGTGAATACTTCCCACGATACGGTTTGCCTCGTGTCGTGTATTCAGATAACGGCCAGCCATTCTCGTCCGAGCTAATGAAGCAGGTATCCCTCCTGCTAGGGTATCAGTGGAAGTTCCACTGCGTCCGACATCCCGAGGCAGCAGGTCTCGTGGAACGCCACAATCAGACACTGAAAACACGTCTTGCCAAGATTTGTGCCGAGAAAGGGGTAGACTGGATAGTCGCCCTGCCAGTTGCATTATTCTATATGAGGATGGTTGCACACTCTAGAACAGGGCTATCCCCGTACGAGGTGGTCTTTGGTAGGCCACCGAATATGTGGGGGACGCCTCTGCCCCGTAAAATAACCGATGTTGACTGTACTATGCTGACAGATTACCTTGCCTCCTTGATGTCTGCACTACAATCTTGTCGTTCACAGGTGGCTGCAGCCTTTCCCGACAACACCGAGGTGAAGCCACACCAGATTGTACCCGGGGATTACATTCTTATAAGGAACTTTGACAGGAGAAGTCAGCTGGAGCCCCGCTGGCAGGAGCCGAAGCTCGTCTTATTGACGACGAGGACAGAAGTGAAGCTGGAGGGCCGCAAGGGATGGGTCCACATGAGTCATGTTAAAAAACTTTACGGATCGCCGCCAGAGACTGACTCTTCCTCCCCCTCTAAGGACTGCCCAGATTCTAGTGACTCTAAACTTCCCCTGGCAGAGAAAACTCCTTCGCAAGAATATCGTTTAAAGCTGAGGTCTAGCAAGTCAGACAGTTTAATTGTTTAAGTCCTCCCCTAGGTGAATCGGTTAGACAGATTCTGACATGTACCCGCTAGACCCCAATAGAGAGAGAGATAGACAGAAACAGCTCAAGAAACGAGAATATTGTAAATCTCTTCGTAGTCACTGTATTGTGACATTATTGATTATGTTTTTTCTGAGTCTTACGATTATTGCTGCAAGTGTACTGTTACATATGTTTTTCCCTCTCTCCATACATGCACATCTCTTTCCAAATAGCACTGTCGAGCATACTTTCAGTGAACTACCCCCGCACGAGTTATCCTACAGACTTGCGCTGCGCAACAATACTTTTATCAGCATGTTACACCATTCCCATCAGTCCAGTAATGCTACCAATTGTTGGATATGTGGCCGACTTCCTCCCTATCAGAAATACAAGGGAGTCTTGCCCCTCTTCCCGTATCCGTTCACACATAATGGTTCCTGTGGTGCCTGGTTTAGTTTAATTAATTCCTTAGACTCTAATTCAGTAATCTACAAAGGCAATTGGATATGGGGAAATCTGAACACAGTTTTGCATAAAGTATGTCATCCTGACAAGGAGGGTCTTCCACAAAGGACAGGAACTGATCTAGAAAATGAAGTATATGGATTAGGTAATTATACACTCAACCTCATGATTCTGAATGTGCAATCCGATACAAGTCCAGACTTACCCTCTATGTCCGTGTTACCAGTTAAAGGCGAATTATGTGTCAGAAAGAATGGTTCAGTACCCCTAGGTCATAGTAAATGTACTACTGTGATCGATTTTAGTGATAAAGGCCAGTCTACATTCAAAGCAACACGTCATTCCTATTTCGTCTGTGGCCATACAGCCTATATACGGTTGCCACTAGATTGGGATGGCACATGTTATATTGCATTCCTTCTGCCACCTGTTTTTCTAGCTCCATCTGACTATCACAAGAACTCCCGACTCGTACCTAATAGACCCAAAAGAGAACTCCCGATTGTCGATTATACTGAAACAGCATGGGAACGATATACAGATTTCAATAAAGGTTTCTTTCCCTATTTAGGAGCTGTCTTCAATAGTAAATCAATACGTCACCTGACCAGAACCCTTGAAGCAGTGGTAAATGAAACTACTTCCGCCCTAGGCAACTTAACAGAGGAACAGTCTGCTATGAGACTTGTTGTCCTTCAAAATCGTCTTGTTCTTGACGTCATCCTGGCCGATAGGGGCGGAGCCTGTAGAGTCATCGGATCGAGTTGCTGTGTTTTCATTCCAGAAAATGCACCGTCAGTATATAAAGCCATAACGCGTCTCCATAAGATTGCAAGTCAGATACACCAGAATCCAGGAACCTGGACTTGGTCCGGTTGGTTCTGGAGCGTGTTATCAGCCTGGGGATGGAAAGTCCTATCCTTCCTCGGAATAGCCCTTCTCATAGTATTCAGTTGTTGCCTATGTATGCAATGTGGGCCAGCGATTTGCGGTCTGTGCGCCACATCATGTATTCCTCATCCAAGTCCACGTTCTAAATCCCGCCTGAGAAAGGAAGAGCAAATGATGTTATATGAACAAATAGATGGACTAATGAAGATTGATATATCATGAAGGGTCCGTAGGGGACAAGGAGGGAATGAGGTAATATGAATTTTTGGTCAATTGTGTCCCCTAACGTGAACCCCACCGTCTCCATGTACGAGCTTAAAGTGCATGTAACTTCCCTCCTCGACCTGCTATGAAGACGCAAATACATTTGCGTCAAACGTTAACATGTCCTCTTTCAGATCCGCCATGAATGGATCGATAATTCAGTTCCTAAGTATGCCGTGCCAACGTCTTTTCATGGTGCACTTCCACGTTTTCCTAGCCCTGCAGAGCTAGGCCCTGATTTCTGCCATCGAGCCCTTTCTGTTCTCTACCTGAAAGCTGCAACGTGGGATGCATTCCTGACCTCTGTTCTACTCCCTGCGTGGCGAGCGGTGCCCGGCTCGGCCTGCTTGCCTGCCAAAGACAGTGTTTTGCCTTCAAGTTATCAGTATAGCCGAGTTCAGCTCCTCGAAAACACATTCCAGTCTAGCAGAATAGATAAACATTTCCCGGCTGCAGAGCAAAGGGCCCGGCCTCTCTGTCTCCATGCAAGTAATTCATTGCTCCTGTTACCATGGTAGACCCATGGCCTCTCGCATTACACGTAGACACGTAGTCACATATGCACGCATTAATAGTCAGTATAGAGTAGCCTCTGCCCAAGAGACCTTTCCTTCTAGATAGTATAGTTCCCCAAACACAAGATATCAGATATGGTTTAGGAACGAGTCGATCTGACATGCCAGACTTCTGTCTCTTTCCTCTAGTGTTAAATGTCAAGTCCCCTGACCCCTCCAGCCTTACGTCAGTTACACGTCATGCTGCTGCGCGCGCATCCTTGCTACAGATTTCTGCTGACACTACAAGATTCCGCTATGTTTCCACCACTTGTGACGCTTTCATGTGATGTTTCTAGCACACACCTCTGTGTACGCCCTCGTGCACGCCTTTCTGTTACGCACATGTGTTCTTATCTCGTTTCTCTCAGCTGTTACGCCTTCTGTATCCGTCACCATCATATGGAATTACTATAAATGATGTACGCTGTCAATAAAATATGTGCTATCCCTTCCTGATCCTTGATGGTGAAAGGAATATGATATACCTGGTTCGAACCATTCCATTTTATGGAATAAAACCCCTTTTAAAACTCAGATACCACGGATTTTGCCTCTTACTTAAGACTGAGTTATTTTATTGTACTTACTGCATAGAAATTCCGACGGTAAATAACTATTTACCACAGGCTACATGGCTTATTTTGTACCAGCTCCTCCCTCAATGGCAGGAAGGGCAAAAGGGGTTTAGTGATATTTGTCAAAGTTGAGCTGAGTGGTTACATTGTGGACATCAACTGGCATGGTGGTACAATGCAGGGACTATGGTTCTCAATCTCTGGGTCCTGTTTGTTGGTGGTAGTTAGTTTTTACAATAACTAGTGGGGTAATTTAGAGCCTTTCAGACCTACTCAAGAAACCCAAGGGGGGCCCAAAGGATCTCAAGAACTTCCAACCCATCTCCCTGCTCCCGTTCCCAGCGAAAGTCATTGTGAAGACCACTAACAGACAAATGACTGACTACACCCTATCTGGCTTCCGAAGCAATCACAGCACTGAAACCACCCTCATTGCCGCCACCGATGACATAGGGGCCATGCTAGACAATGGCAAAACCATTGCCCTCATCCTCCTGGACCTCTTGGTGGCCTTTGACACCGTCTGCCACCATACCCTGCGCACACACCTCCACGATGCAGGTATCCGTGACAAGAGTCTGAACTGGATCACCTCCTTCCTTACCGACAGAATCCAGAGAGTCTGGCTCCCCTTTCGGGTCCAAAGCCACCACGATCACCTGCTGCATACCCCAAGGATCCTCCCTCAGTCCGACCCATTTCAGCATCTACATGGCACCTCTCGCAAACATCGTCCGAGCGCACCACCTGAACATCATCTTGTACGCCGACGACACCCAGCTGATCCTCCCCCTCACCAAGGACCCGGTTACTGCCAAATCCAACCTCCATGAGGGAATGAAGGGCGTCACAGAGTGGATGAAGACCAGCCACCTGAAGCTGAACTCTGACAAGACAGAGGTCCACATCCTCGGCTCGACCTCCTCCGCATGGAACGACTCTTGGTGGCCTACTGCCCTGGGAGCTGCACCCACACCCAACAACCATGCATGTAACCTGGGGTTCATCCTGGACTCATCGTTCTCAATGACCCAGCAAGTCAACGCAGTCTCCTCCTCCTGCTTCAACACCCTCTGCATTCTCCGCAAGATCTACAGAAGGATCCCCATCAAAACCAGAAAGACGGTCACCCCAGCCTTCGTCAGCTTCCGGCTGGGCTATGGCAACGCCCTCTACGCAGGAACCACAGCCAAACTCCAGAAAAGACTTCAACTCATACAAAACGCCACTGCATGCCTCATCCTTGGAATCCCCCGCTACAAGCACATCACCGCCCACCTGAGAGATCTGCACGGGCTTCCAGTCAACAAGAGGATCACCTTCAAGCTCCTCACCCACGTGCACAAAGCACTCCACCAGCATAACTCAATGCACAACTCACCTTCTACACCCCGAACCGATATCTTCGCTCCACCTACTTCACCCTCTCCCCCGTCCCAAACAACCGCCGAACTACCGCTGGTGGCAGATCATTCTCCCACCTCGCCGCCAAGACATGGAACACCCTCTGCACCCACTTGCAACATACCCAGGACCTGCTGACCTTCAGAAGACTTCTCAAGACCTGGCTGTTTGATCAGTAGCTACTTCTTCTTCCCCCTCCCCTCTAGCGCCTTGAGACTCTCAAGGGTGAGTAGCGCGCTCTACAAATGCTTTGATTGATTGATTGAATGATTCTGATTTGGACCATCTCTTGAGTTCCTTTTCAGCTAATGGGGATGGTCAAGCCCAAATTGTGTAGGCTGGTGATTTTAATTGTCACTTATGCAATCCTCCCCTTGATGTCAGTTCCACTTATGGCAGTTGTTGGCTGAATAAAGGTCTTCACTTTCTTCCCTCGCAAGACGGTAGGGAGTTAAATGAGCTCTTAGGCTCCCATAATATGGTTTTTAGCCTCTAGAAACAAGTGAATTCTTTGAGCCCAGTAATTCACCCGTCTTACAAAGGGAGGGGCCGGGGATTACTTATTGATTTTAAATTTGTTTCAGCACCTTTATATTTGTTCATTTCCCATTTTAATATCCTTGTTAGTCCTTTTAGTGACCACAATCCCTCATCCCTAACTCTGGATATTGCCTTGAGCCCCAAACATCAGTCAAGGTGGGCTCTGAAGAGACTTGCGGCCGTTGACCCTGGGAGAAGGTTGAAACGGTCCCAGGTGGACCCCCAGCGCCTCCAATCCGCACTCTTTGCAACTTGCCAACAGGAGTTTAACATTTGTTTGGATCGTAAGGCTGGTGGGGGGAGGTATTGGAAGCTTTTAAAGGCATAGCTCGGGGGGTTGGCAAACTTTTGACTATGAAGGCTCCTACCAATCGGAGGGTACAAAACCCTAAATGGTTTGAAAGGGATTGCTCGCGATTCCCGCGACTCTTGAAGGTGGCGTTGAACGAACTAGAAATTGTAAGCAATTGTACCAAAAAGGTGCAAAAGGTGTGTAAATATAAGTTACAGGAATTAGCCTGGGCGAAGCTTTGTCAAGCCAATGAAACGGAGGAGAGTGCATTTATAATCAAGGGGCTGATGGGAGTGTTAATATCCATGCTGCATCTGTGTCTGCTGGTTACAAAGTGGTCTTCACGTTAGATGAAGTCACAAAAGGCATCCTAGCCCGGTCTAGCAACAAGGCCCCGGGTACTGACAACATACCACCTGACCTTTTTAAAAGAAATATGGAAGTCTGGGCTCCTTTATTAACGCAGGTCTTGAATGCGGCTGTCCAGGAGGTGCTGCTACTCTCTTGGTCAACCGCAGTGATTGTCCTTATTTTTAAGAAAGGAGATAAAGAGAACCCACAATTTATTTACTGGATTCTACAGTTAAGGTCTTGGGGAGGGTTGTGTGATTGGGCAGATGAAAAAAAGATTTTGAGTGATGTCCAGTATGGCTTTAGGGTGGGGAGGTTGACTTCAGACTAATGTTTGAACCTCCACTGAATTATTAATAAGTATAAAGGGGCTGGGCCTGAATCATTACACCTGGCTTTCATGAACTTGATGTCCACTTTTGATAGGGTGAACCTAGCAAAACTCTGGGTTTTGCTCAGCTAGATAGGAATCAATCCCAGTATTATGGTTCTTTTAGCTGATCTCCACCTAAAGCCCTCAGCCTCGCTGTGCTTTTCTCAAGTTGCTAATTGCACTGGAATATTTTGGAGTGAGTTGTGGGGTTCGGCAGGGGTGCTTACTGCCACTTTTCTGTTCACCTTGTATGTTAATGAATTGGAGTTTCGAACGATTGTCCTAAGATTGGTGACAGATCTCTCCCTGTGCGATTATGTGCAGCCAATGCAGTCTTGATGGCCCGGACTGCACAGGGTTGGACCTGTTGTTGGCCAAGTAAATGTCTTTTATGGGGCTCCTGTACTTGTTGGTTAACGTTTTGAACTCCTACATCATGTTAGTAGGCCTCAAAGCAACAAGGAGCAAGACCTTCAAGGTTTCAAATTTTACCCCGAGTAAAGTCAAGCCCTTCCTCTATTTGGGTGTTTTATTTGATGTTAATAATTATTAGAAACCTCTGATTGAAGCCACAAGATCAGAGTCTGTAAAAACTATGGGGGAGGTATACAGTTTTGCACATAGTCTTGGGTCTAGGGCACCAAGTGATCTCCTAACAATTTATCAGGCCAAGCGTATTGCACAGCTCTGGTATCGAAGTGAAATATGGGGGTATGTTAAGTTGGATGCGATTCAAATAATGGAGAAAAATTTCTTGCATAAGTTGATCCAGGTCCGCCACTCAGCTCCAAAATATCCTGTACATGAGGAACTGGGTCTTGATTATGTCTTGGATTTGATATCTCTAAGCCCACTTGTGTGCTGGATCAAGATTTGGAGCAGGGCGGAGCTGAAGTTAAGACGTTGATTATTGAGGACTGCCTGGCATTGGATCGGGTATCTAGCATATCGTGGATTGTACATGTTAAGGCAGCCTTGTTTTCCATAGGTAGGCCAGACATTTTTTACCAACCCAACCCCACTCTCTGTCCAGGAATCAGGCAGTGTTAAAAGGTTGTTCTTGGAATGCTCCAGTTTGGAGAGAGAAGGTTTAGAACTCCAGAAGCCTTCTGTTAGGGGGCACATGCTTTTGAAAACTGTGCAGGGGTTGGAAACCATATTTGCGTTTGATTTGATCACAGCATGACAGGTTTTTATTGGCCAGGTTTAGGTTTAATCAATTGCATTACATGTTGGCATCCACAAGTAGGTGGGTTCGGATAGAGGGAAGGGGACTTGCAGCTGTGACAGTTTCAATTCAGTTCATCAGTTTCTAACCCTTAAAACTGCCATCTAAATACATTAAAATTAAGGAATATCAATTTAACCCTCTGCCACCTGCTATGGAGAAGACGATAAGGCCTAAGCAGAATCATACGGGGCCCACAATACTCACAGTTCCTTATGAATCTCCAGACTATCACTCCTCCCTCTGATATCTGGCATAACAGGTGGGGATTGGAAATGCAGAACAGAGGGCGCATACTGCCTAATTGCCAATCTCACCTTTTATTCCCAGTACTGTGCGCCACTTGCTTTTGGAGGGGCTAACTGGTCATCCCTCACTATTTAATGTCATGTCCCAACTAATACCATCAATTTCCCCAATGCTGGCAGAGGAGTCTATTGTTTTGTCACTTCCCCTGCATGCCACTGGTGCTTCATTTTACATGATGCAACTTGGAATAATTTTCACATTTGAAGAGTGGATGATAAATCCCCTCTATTTTTATTACATAAAAACAGGCAGAAATAGAAATGAATGTCTGCATTTATGTATTTTTATTTTTCTAAATTGTGAACCTAGAGGGCTAGCAGAGGAGCCATGTACAGAGGCCAAGGTGGGGGAAAGAGAGAGGAATGAGGGGTAAGAGTTAATGTTCCTTGAAGCAGTGAGTTTCCAGTTCCTTCCTGAAGCCGAAGAGAGTTAGGGCTGTTCTAAGGATGTTTTTCCAGGTCCTGGGGGTATAGGTTGAGAAAGATTGTTTTTTTGGTTTTTTCTTTTCTGGAGTATTTAATGTCTAATCTGGTGATGTCGGAGCTCCTGTCTGAAGTTGACCTCCACATATTGTTAGTGTGTTTGCTAGATAAACAGAGGTCTTGGTGTAAAGGGACTTGTAAGCCATGGGGCTGATCTTGGAGATGATTACGGCTTTCAAGGGAGCCAGTTAAGATTGGTTAGTGCAAGGACTATGTGGTCAGATATATATCTTCGGCCCTTGTTGAGCCATGCTGCTGCATGAAGGATATATTTCATGAGACTCCATACGCGACAGGGAGTCCAGAATTTGGTAATTCAAATCTGAATTAGTTGTTGTCAGTTGGTGAGATACGATGTGTATGATTGTGCAAGTGATGCCACAGTAAGTTTTCCATTGTAGAGTGATCTGAAACCTGCATTGATACTCCTGTAGAAGGTTATTCCTGCTGCTATGCACCTGTAGCTTTGTTGCATCTACCTTTTTTCAGATTTCCAGACAAATGGAAGATAGAGTATAGGACAGAAGTTGGCTCATGGCAGAATTTATCGAACCAGCCGGGAGAGAAGGCACGCTGCATTTGAACGTGCTACTAGTCAGGGGAGAACAGGGAACAGGAGGTCTGCTGTGTTTGGGGCAGTGCTGGAACTGCTTAATGGGAGGGGCTGTATTATTCCCTAAACACTGCAAAGTATGATTGTTGTGGTTAATATACTTTTCAGAAGGGAAGAAAACTGGTGGGGGTGATTAGTAACAGGATTTTAGGAGGGGTGTTGTAAACAAAAACCCACCCCATGGTCGACATAATGTTAACAGCTATGATTGGACATAATGCTTGATAAGTAGTGGCATGGGATATTAATGTATGAGTCAAACTTGACTGCACGATTGCATATATATTTTTTGCCTTACGGAAGGGTGCTGGTACTGTGTTTAGCACACCTGGGTAGACAGCTACATTGGGGCATTTGCCCAATTGTAATAGGCTTGGGACAGGAATGTGCGTGTTTATTTCTATCGCACATATAGACATATATATTTATTGTTTTGTAGAAAACATCCACATTAATGGAATGGATGAAACAGAAAATTCGGAGCATAATATCAATACATCATTTGTAGGTATGTTTTAAGTATCAGTAATTGTAAGGGTATTGGTTACTGTTGCTTGGGAGGTGGATTAGTGAATTAGATCAGACAGGACCATTGACATTGAAGGAGGAGAGTGATAGAAGACTATTAATATATTCAACTTTGGGAGATGGATTGAACGGTTCCGACTAAATGCAATTATAATACATTTGTATTAAGATTTTTAAGACATATTAGAATGTGTTCTGATCAACTGTGATTATAATGAATTGTATTAAGATGAGATATGAAAGCATGATATGTTCTCACAAGGCAGTCATGGGCACCAGGTGCACTTAACAGAATTATTGTTATGTTGGTACAATGCAATTGTATACCTTTGGACCCAGGGAGGATTCAAAGATTGGATGTAGGCATGCAATTGAGTTAATGTAATTATTGTGGGGACACTGATGAAATCTTGTTTTTTTTTTTTAAAAAGAGGAACACCAGTTAATTTTTAAAGATGTATTGTGTTTTCTTTTAATTTGCAGCACTGATGATGTCCAAGTGTGGACGAAACGCGTTGGCTGATTTATTTGTTTCTATATTGTGTGGATCTAACAATTTGAAAGGTTTTTGAAATAAACCACAGAGTTTGAAATTCATCAAAGGTTGCCTATGAACCTCTTTTTTGCACAAAACCATTCCTTGAATAATAGATTTGTGAACATTGTGAACCGAGGCGCACCTTTCCGGATAGGTTATTAATTCTTGTTGATTAGTGACCTAGTGGCGGTGGGACCATTGAAAGTTGAGCGTAGATAAACTACCTAATCGACTAACCGGTATTACACACCAGTGTGCACACCTCCTAGCCCTCACCGCCTATCAAGTTGGATGAAGATGGAAGATAGTGATGTGTGTATTCTTGTGAGACGTAGGCAGAAGAGTCTATTGGTATTGCATGTGTGTATGGTGGGCATGTTTGCGCGGCCTTGTGTGAGGATGAGGATGTTGTCTGTAGTGGTATTTGAAAGAAATGATTATGGGTAACCTATCTTGTCAGCAGACATTCTCAAGCTAGGGGTCATATTTACAAGGCCCTAGCACCACCGGAGTGTCCATTTTTTGTTTACGCTCCAATGGCGATGTTTGCTGACCCATATTTACACGGCCACACACTGCCTTGTAAATATGGCCTTCTATCACGTAGTATTCTGAGTTAAAGAGGTGTGTCATGGGTGTTGTTGTGAGTCTTCCCACGCAACACCAATGGCTTTTTTGACACTGCCCCAGTTTTACAAGGATTGGTAAATCTGAGGCAGTGCCAAAAAGTAATGCCTTTCAAGGAGAGGCGTTAAAGTGACGCAACAAGGAGAAATACTTTTATTTCTCCTCGTTTTTATATGTGTGCTCCATTCTGCAGCACACATAGAAGATGCAAAACACCCTTAATGATTGCTTTTGTGCAGGAAAGTGTCCCTGCACAAACACAATCATCCCTGCAGTGCAGACAACCTTGCAACAAGGTGCAAGGGTGCCTGCATTAGTGCACAGCTTCTGTTTTAGCACTGGCGCTGGGGAGAGCACAAGAATGTGCTGTATTCCAGTAAATATGATGCATCTCTGCATTTTTTTAAATGACACAGGTCGGCCCAGCAAAATCGCTTGCCATGCTGTGCTGCGCCATTTCATCGTAAATGCCCCTCCTCCCCTGCCCAGGTGCTTCAAATTGCAACATGTCCAAACTGTTCACCTTTTCTTGCCTGTCCTTAGCTTGGCTTGCCTGGATGATAAACAGCCCAGTGACAGGACTGTGAAGGTTATGTGGCAAAATGCAGTGATGCCAATTTCTATTGAGATGGATGCTAGGAAATTCAAGTATGCCTTCTTGTTGATATACATTTTGAGAAATTAAGTCTGCTTGCCTGATTTCTTCTTTCAAAGATTGTTTTGGTGGAAAACCAGTGCTGTCACTTCCGGTACAGACTGAATTTTACAAAAATACAGTTATGTCACTTCTTTTTGAGATGGATGCATCAGCAGTACGCATTCCATCATTTATGTGGCCACACTAGCTCAGTTAGTCAAGTCCTGCAGGTTCTAAATACTTCCTTATGCAGATGACACTCAACTAGTCATCTTGCTTGGGCAGGACATTGAGAACATCAAACAGCAATTGCTGTATGAGAAAAATGGCCATCTGGATGTCCCTCAACTGCCTCCAGTTAAATGGGGACACAACAGAGATCCTTCTGTTTGACAGAGCCCAGCTCTATTGGACTGCTGATTAATGGTGAGCTTAGCTCTGCCCTATTGACCAGCAGAACAGCCAGGATTCTGGGTATACTTTTCGATGACCAACTATCTATGAAAGACCAGGTTACCTACACCTGTGGTATTTGCTTCGGCATATCACCCCTTTCTTTGGAGAATCCTTTGGTGGTTTTCTTTGAGCTCCCAGAAGGCACTCACCCAGGCATTAATCATAGGGATTATCAATCAATCAATCAGGGAATTGTGAAGTGCGCTACTCACCTATGAGGGTCTCAAGGCGCTGGGGGGTGGAGCTCTGAGTAAGCCGAAGAGCTAGGTCTTGAGGCTCTTCCTGAAGGTGTGCAGAGTGGGGAGTGTCTGATATTGACCGGGAGCTCATTCCAGGCCTTTGTCATGACGTAGGAGAAGTATTTTCACCCACTCTGGTTCTGTGGAGGTGCGGGGTTTCTGCTAGGGCGAGGTCGGAAGAGTGGAGGTTTCTCTTCGATATGTGGAAGGAGACTCTTTCATAGGAGTATTTGAGTCCCTTGTTGTGGAGGGATTTGCAGGCATGGGTGAGTAGCTTGAAAGTTACTCTCTTCTTGATGGGGAGCCAGTGTAGGCCTCACAGGTGTTGGGTGATGTGATCATGTCAAGGGATGCCGAGGACGAGTCTGGCTGCTGTGATATGGATGGTTTAGAGTATGCATAGCAGGGATTTGTTGATTCCAGCATAGAGTGTGTTTCCGTAGTCCATTCTGCTTGTTATGAATGAGTGGGTGACGGTCTTTCTGGATTCAGGGGGCATCCAATCGTGGGCGGTACCCTGTATGCCGGTGTCGTGGAGTCTGGCTTCTGGAGTACTTCTTGAAAGTATTCATTCACTGCACATCAATTAAGAAAACTTATTTTTTTCACAAAGTTATAATTCGTTACTTTCAGTCCTCATGTGCATCAATATTCCAAAACCAGCCATTCCACAAAAAGCAAACACATGTTTCAATGAGAATCCTCATTGCCAAGCCTCGAGTTACACTCTCAGAACATTTTCAATTTTTGGGATATAGAAAAGATGGCGATATCTTGTTTCTGTTCATATTTAACATTCATTAACTTGTATTTGGTTTTCTTTGTTTGGAAACTAAGTCAAACCCACAGTTGATCAACCTCCTCCTACCTCTTATTGGGGGAGAAACCCATCAATAATAAATTCCATGGTATGAGAGTTCAGGGGAACTGCACAATATCACAATAAAACAAATGCAAATACCTGAATTTAAAGGAGAACACAAACAAGAAATTGGCATCCTTAATTTTTTTGCAGTTTTATATAGTGCGTACTCAACCTGAATGTATCAGAGCGTTTTTACATGAGCACCGGTTGCATTACGGATAGACACATTCATTTCAGGTAAGAACAACAGGATGCTTGAGCCTCTCGCCAGACTGAAATCTGGCTCCCCAGCTTCAAAGTAAGCCGCTCTAGCCATTAAGCCATTTCCTCTTGCCTGTCTAGATAGCAAACGGAAAAGTTTTATTTAGAGTAAAATGAAAGCCTGGTAAAGAAAATTCTCTTCGAAACATGACTTGATTTTTAAAGAATGGCTGTTTTTGGAATGTGATGCATATTAACCATGAAAAAGTAGGAGAACAGACATTGCTATGTTGATGTACTCAAATGGCGTTATCATTTTGGTGCAAACCCCTTGTCTACTATGAGTAGGAGATAGGGTCTTGCAAATGGCCATGGGTGGCGGCATGGGAGCAATCATCTACCACCCGAGGAACACCCCCTGGACTCAGTTTTGTGAGAAAAACCCATTACAAAAGATTTGTAAATTTGACTCACAGTGCTTTACAAAACTCCCATATTATTCAATATTGTCGCAAGCAGTCTAAGTTATAGGGACCCTGCATACTCACAAGGGTTCAATCAACGCGGTCTTAAGTAGCCCTTTGTTTTGCACTCAATAAAGCAATAAATATAAAAGTGGATGAACAGTTCTGTCCCATGACCAAGCTGTGGTGGAAACATCAGACATATAAGAATATTGCAAAATATATCTATGTCACCCAATGAGATCAGGTACATAAAACCAGCTACTGCTCATTTAACACAGAGAAGAAATTGCACTGTAGACCTGGTCATTAATTTGTTATTTCTCTATAACCAATGTATTACTTTGGCAATATCTGCTTCGCTTGTCATGCTGGTAAGTGCTTTGCAATCTATAATTGTATTACTATTGAGTGACCTGAAACAGAGAAATGTGCCACTGCTTTTCAGAAAGGTGACTAAGAAGAGCAGATTCTTGGAAAATTGCCTTTTCTGTTTCATGGGCCTTGTTCCGCTCTAGAAGCCGCTATTTTAAGGCTGAGGGTGGTAACTTCTAGATGCTACTCCCCAGCTTCCGGGTCCTCCTTCATACAATAAACTTATTTGCTACTGCGCGAAACTTTTTTTCTTGCAGCAGTTGGGTGCATATTTTTTTCTCTTTTGTTTAATCACTTTATCTAAAATGTTATCTTTAAGCCTTTCATTTTGTTTGAAAATGATATTAAGTATCTTAAATGTGTATTAATCAAATTATTTGAATACTGGTAGTCTAGTTAACATATTTTGGTGCATATCTCCCACATACTTATTAAATATGTTCTCTTGTAATATGCCTGCTCCAAATCTGCTCAAGCTAAAAAGCACTTTTAGCATCACATGCCTCCTCCATATTCAGTGCATTACCCTATTGACACATCTGCTTCACCAACACATTTTTCTCCATCTCAAGACCTACTATCGGCAATTTACTACATGAGGGTAAATGAACAGGTGCCATTCAACTACAATACTCTGTCTCAATGTTTGCCCGGTTTCTCTTGCTATCCCAGCAGCTTGCAGCAAGACCAACACTCCGCGGGCACTTAGGAACACCTTCAGTACACATTTCTCCGACCCTTGCTTCTCCACCTGGGCTGATTTCCAACTTCGTGATCATGTCACCTTACAGTCCTCCGTGATTATCCATCAAAACACATCGTAAGTTCCAGTTGCTTTTGCCTCACACTTTATACATCAGCATCTGGGTCCTCCACTTGTAACAGGACATATTATCTCACTCCATATCCCACTCAGTTGGACACATTCTTTATCTGGGCAAACGTAATATAAATAGAGTACCCCTACTAAACTTATCAGAGTTATCCAATTGGGTAAAACCTATTCACCTGTCTATATGCCACCTGCACCTGTTGGCATAGCATCCATTTTAAATATAGCTCTCACTCTCATAAGAGTGGGGTGAGTTACATATGGAGTTCGTAAGCAGGAAGGGGGCCCATGGAGGATGTGGGGAGGCTTAGCTGTGGAGTCTCTAAGTTATCACTAAAGATAGCTAGAGTAGGTGTATGAGGGAGTGTGTGAGTGCTTGAATGGGTGAATAAGTGGTTGTGTTGAGAGGCTGTATGGGTGAGTGAGTGGATGTGTGAGTGGGTGTATAGGTAAATAAGTGGGTGTGTGAGTAGCTGGATCGGTGAGTGTGTGACTGTGAGTGGCTGTATAGGTAAGTGGCCTGTTGTGAGAGTAGCTTTATGGATGAGTGAATGGTTGTGCGAGTACCTGTATGAGTGAGTGAGTGGGTGTCTGAGTAGCTCTATGAATGAATGAGTGGTTGTGTGAGTACTTGTATGGGTCTGTGAATGGGAATGTGAGGGGTAGTGTGGGCGCGTGAGTGGTTTTGAGAGGTTGTATAGAGGTGTGAGTGGGTGTGTGAGTGCTTCTGTGGATGATGGCATCAGTGATGACTGACCATGTCATGAGTGATGTAATATGTGAGGTAATAAGCAATTGCAGGGAATAAGTTATAATTAGCTTAGGTAACTGTAACTGCTGAATTTCACTGGTTTTGTACAAGTGAAATGTGAGCCTAACTATAACAGCTCAATAACATTAGGTTTTTTCATTGGGTTGTATATATATAATTATACACAATAATATGTGTTATTATTGTAACATTTAACAGTTAAGACGATAAATCAAATGATATTTTTATATATATAAGCTTTCATTGAAAAGTAAACCAAGGTTAGGAATAATGAAATAACTTTTACTTAAATGTAATAAAATGTCATTAAAAATAGTATTGGTACAGAGTGTGTGATTTTTGTTTAAAAATGATTATGTTTTCAAAAATAACATATTTTCATTATCTAATTATTTAATAAACATGTGCTTTGAAGACTTAAGACCTGATTACAAATTTGGTGGCTGTGTTGGTGATACCTGGAGAGCCAGATCCACCCGCTGTTTACAAATACAGGACCACAGCAACTGCTGCGAATCATGGATCCCGCAGTGGTGGTGAGGTGGTTCAAGGCCCTAAAATTCTGGCAGAACTGTAGTCATTTCCTTACTGTCACACTTTTCATGGAGGTGAGGCTGCCATGAAACCTGTAGAGGTGAGGAAACAAAGGCTACAGGGCTCCCTGTTGCCTCATGGCCATAGGGTGCCTGCAGCGGAGCACATCTGGTGCACCCTATGTGCAGTCAACCCCTTTCTTGCACAGTCCATGCCATGCAGAAATAGCCCTTGGAATTCCTATTGCGTTACCTTTTTAATAGGCACTGCATTGTGAATGTCAAAGGACCGCCAGCCAGAGTACAAGATAACTCGTAATTTAGCTGGCGGCTGGCAGTCGAGTTTGGCGGTCTTGGAGCTGGGTGTTCGTATGGCGGCTCACTCCAAGACCACCAAATCATTAATCAGGCCCTCAATCCACTGCAACATTTTTTGTCATTAATTCTAAGTTCAAAATAATTATTCAAAATTATTTTATGATAATATTTTAGCCAACTATATTTAAAAATGTTTTATTAATTTATAAACGTACCTATTTTTCCATTTACTTTACTTCAAGAGATCTCCACCACGGTGGTGGATATTTCAACCTGCATGTGAAAAGCTACTAGTAGTAACCCTGCAAATTCAGTCTTAGATGTCTCCAGCCCCTAAACTGAAGATTAAAGAAAAGTAAGTCTACAGTTAGATGTAAAGCCACCCTTGGAAAAGGTGATTAACAAAAAGGTGTAGAGTTAGTTACACCTAGGTATAATAATACATGTACATGTTAGTAAATATTTATCCAGTCACATCCCTTGAGACCAATGCAGGACCCAGGGGGTGCATGGCTTTAGCCGGTCTCCCCCAGGGATACTTTGGCAAATGGAACAGGCCACGGGGCAGGATAGGCAGGTTGGTCCATAGGGGCGGGTCTTAGCGGTAGGTTATAAAAGGGGTCGCAGTGCTGAGGGTATTTTAGCTGTGAAGGGAAAAGTTTGTGCCCATCTCCCACTCAAATATGTTAATGCATTTTTTTTGCTTCAAGTGTTATAAGAATTACATTATGCCATTAGGTCTTCATTTACAGTTAAGAAGTTATTTATTCCTGTTTTCTGACGAAAGTTTGTCTTGCCACAACAAGGCAGATTGTAGCTATTTTTTGTTTTTTCTAGTCAGGCGGCTTTTGGGGGGATTCAACAGTCTGGAGCTGGCGTAATCATCCCTCGGGGGAGGACAGATCACAGAGGAGCTGAAGAGGAAGCGATGGGGGGTTTTGAACAGCACTTTAGCACGTCGCTAGGGGATGTTTGATGGGGGAGAGCGTGAGATTGGGGTATGCAAGGCAAGGTGGTGCTTTTGGGGAATTGAAGGGCGGGGGAATGTTTCAGACTTTTTTGTATTACTGAAATAGAATTCACTGGTATTGCTTGGTATTCTATACTATTATGTTGCAAACCTGCCTTAATAAAGTGGCCTTTTTTGTTAACCAAGCAATAGTGATATGTGATTTCTTGTGTGACATGCCTCTTCCTTCTCAACCTCATTTGATTCATCCCTTATTCCTCTTCCTCTCAGTTTTGCCCCTAGTGTCTTCATCTTCCTGCTCTGCTTACTCCTGCCCAGACTAGGGGCAGCTAGTTTAGGAATTTGCCACCTACCTTTGTGACAGGCAACATCCATATATGAGTAGATATAGAAAGGACACGTTCTATTTAACTGTTACCAAGACAAGCGACCCCTGTCTAAAAGGGCCACATATGTCCACTTCCTGTTGAGGAAGGTGCTGAAGACGTGTTTGTTCACAGACCAATTTTTTATGTTAAATGGTGAGCAAATGGTCGATTGTAATATCTTGAAGTAATGTGTGTATTTATTGTATTGATATTTGTATAGCACTTTCTGAGTGGTCCAATTGAATTTTTCTTTATGACTACAGGCCCTGTTGAAGTTGGGATGTTATTCGATTTGCATTTATTTCCTTTGTACCCTTCGGAATGCAAAGTTAAAAATAGGGTGGTATGTAGTTTGGTGTGATCTAATAAATGAATGAGTGAATGAAATTTGATAAAAAACACTATCAAATGAATGTTGACGGAACCTGCAGTGTCCCAGAGCGGTGAGGAAATGAAACAAGATGGCGGCCGCTGCTCTATGGGAGCCCCTCACCTGAAGAGAGTTTCCTAGCCGGTTTTAAGGGTGAAGGCTGTGCATTAACTGACACCCTTCTCAGTCTGTGTTCTGCCACTGTTGAATAATGGAGTGGCTGCTATCCTGTCGCTATTTCCGAGTACAGCTCTCATCATCTATGCAGGCTACAGTCCATAATTACAGCATATGATGGAACAGTGCTCTCATGAAAACCTGTCAAGGCCTCCAGTATAACAAGGCTCAGTAATGAGAACAAAAATAGCATCCATTTAAATGTAATCTGTTTAAGTTGCCTAGAGGTAGGGTCCTGAGCGCGTTGCCTCTGATTCTGGAAATCACAGCAAACCAGAGAGCCCACAAACAGCTCATTTCATTTCATTAATATCATTCACTGTGACATTGTCATCCTGAAATGTCGGCTGTCGGTGCCAGTGAGGATCAGCGGGTGTGACGCGGACAACCGCTGCACAGAGCTGCAGTTCAGTCTAATGACAGTCCTGGCTGCTGTTGCAGGTGAGAGCTGCAGGGAAACTCCAGTGAGGAAGTCAGCTCTCTGGTAGCAACACTGACTGCCAGGATTATCTGTCTGGCTAATTGCCTGATACATGTTTTTTGTCTGATAATTGGTGCATCACCAAATCCCCTTATTCTTTCTTGCATATGAACAGTCGCTTTCTGATTTTATATGTGTTCTTGCCCAAAAACAACTTGGAGAATACAAAGCAAGCAAACGTTAGCCAACATCATGAAAATTAGTCCTGTTCCTAAATCCCAGGCCATTTTTTAAAAATCTTTTTTTAAACAGAAAAGCAACCGACTTACCACTGTGTCCTAGAAAGTATTAATATAGTAATGGAAAGGATATATATAGTAATGGAAATCCGTTCTATATTACAAAAACAGAAAAAGCAAAAAACGAACTAAATAAATAAATAAACAAACAAATACATACATAAATAAATTATGGTGGTAGCATGTCTTCCATATGTTTCACAGTCCTAGGTGCTAGGACAAAGGCAACAACAATGGGGGGAAGGGCGAGAAGGTGTGTCATGCACACCAGAGACTCTATGGAGGAATGAGAATAGCCCAAGTGGGGTGAAGAATGACACGCATAAGTCTGTGAGGGGTAAGAGAGAATTGGGAGCAAGTACAGTGTAAGGACAAATATCCCTGACCACCAGTGCAGCTGTACTTTCCTCATCATTTGTTCCTTTGTCCCTGCAAATTCAAATGTCTTTTTGACAGCAGTTTTTGTGACCCCAACCACACTGGACTGAACAAGTTGCAAATCTGGTGTTCGTTTGGAATATACTTCATTGTGCCTATTGTAGTACCCTTGTTAGAAAGTCACCCCTTTGACCTTTTCACCCCCAATTTTTTGTGCTGACTGGTACTGATGGTAGCTGACTCTGGCTGTGCCCTGAGCCCTGCTATTCAGGGCCAGGGCCGGTGCTGTATTAAACACATGCATTGAGTTACACCTCTAATTGGTATGGCATGTCTTATTAAGTCCCAAGTAGATAATTGGGTGAGCGGAGGAAAACTACATACAGGTCCCTAGTATGTAATAGGTTCTGGCAGGTTAGAGGCCAGCTTTAAAAGTAAATTCCCTGCAATCTCGACTTTGGTGGCAGGGAACTGTAAAGGGGATAATCTACATTATTTCTACATATCAGGTACCCTCAAGCACTCCCCTCGGTGTTCCATTGGTGGGGGAGGGGAGACCGGGGGGGAGGGGGTAACAATAGGCAGGGTCCCTGTAAAACATGTTTTATAAACCCCTGTGAGAGAAAACTGCCCATTTTATTTTTCCCCAGTTTAGGAAATCCCCTGCAAAGTCGACTTTGGTGCTGTGGTCCCTGTGAAGTATTAATCTACATAATTTGTACATATTAGGCAACCCCCAGGTCTTTCCTTGTTGACCCAGGAGGTGAAGGGGGCCTGTATGAGCAGTCTTCTTATAAAAGATGTTTCATAAACCCTGGGGAGGGAAATCCTCTCCCATTTATTGGGCCATAGGCTAACACTGCAATAGTTTATGCACACAAAATTATTGCTAGGAAAGGAATATCATTCAAAGACTTAACAGAATGGTATTGGCAAATCCAATTGATTGCTCTTGTTAAATTTATCATAACTTGTACATATAATAAGTTATAACACTTTCTTGTCTGTGAGCAAAATCCAGCATTCCTGCAGTCTTCCCCGATTGGTTAGTGCTAACAGATTTAGGGCCCGATTCACAGAACTAACTTAAGGCAAAATCCTAAACTTACTACTTTTGGTATTCACAGAAGTTAGGATTTTGTCTTAAGTTTGTCTTAAGACAGACTTAAGACAGACTTAAGTTAGGATTTTGTCTTAAGTCTGTCTTAAGACAAACTTAAGACAAAATCCTAACTTCTGTGAATACCAAAAGTAGTAAGTTTAGGATTTTGTCTTAAGTTAGTTCTGTGAATCAGGACCTTAGCAAGGCTGTCTTGATTAGGTGATAAGTGGCTCTCCAGGGGAGAGCCTATCTGCTCGATATAGTTCTGCAGCTACCCAGGAATGCCAGGGTAGGAGATGGGGTCATAAAGCATGCGACTTAAAAAGAGAAAAGGACAGCCAGGAATGCCAGGCCTACCTACCCCAGTCAGTGCCGCATCCAGATAGCAGGTTTAAGGAAGGAATTTGCAGATGATAGGGGGAGGAGAGCTATGGAAATCAGCCACAGTGAGAGTTGGTTTTGTTAGCTCCTACTGCTCTGCTGAAATTTCAGCCATCATGAAGTTTGAAAGAATAATGCTTTCTGGGACAAGAAGATGGAGGAGGGGGTCATGCAACTGGGTAGAAACTGGGTGGCAACTCGCACCTCATTGGTCAGGGGTGTCAAGTTTTGATGCACAGAAGATGAGAAGAAATATGTGAGAGGTGCATAGCCTCTCAGTTATGCTTCCAGAAACTACAAGAATAAAGAGGACTAGCCTTCTGGAACCCGAATCTGCACTCAAGGGCCTGCCTGGTGAAGACTGTGCCTGACGCACTATCTGTTACTACAGCTCTGAGGCCATTGCCGTACTTCACGAAGGATTTTGGAGTGGACTCCCTGCGGCTACTGGTTAACAGAGTTTAATTGATCCTTCTCCAACAGGAGTCCCTTCCTGGAGTGTGCCAGTGGACTTTTAAGGGGATGACAAAGTGCATTGTGGGAAGTTTAGTCCAGGCCTGCTAAGGACCATCTAGGATATTCCAAATCCTTAGATGTGTGTTTTGGACTGTTGGAAACTACAAGGATACCTTCTGGAAGGACTTCCAGAAGTCTGGGAAAGTTTTGGGTACTTTAGGAAAAAAACTCCATAAAGTGACCTACGCAACTGCGAGGGCCAAGCCGACCACCTTATACCGTGACCTGGCCCAGATTCTAGATTTCATACCGCTGAAGAGCCCGGGAGGTCCATCTACCAGGATTTGACCAGGAGCTCCCTGAAAGTCAAACTGGCGAACCCTCACCTCATTCTGCAGCACACCTAGAAAGGATTATTTTTCTGAGGGAAGCTGCACCTTCCTGCACAAAAATCAATTGTGCCAACAAAGCAGGCACCCTGGCACCATAGTGCAAGGGTACCTGCATTGGCACTTGGCTGCAAAATGTGTGCGGGTGCTGGCTGAACGTACAGGAATGCAGCGTATCTTGTATCTACAATGCATTACTGCGCTTTGCATTTGGTATAGGTCAGCGCAGCAAAAAGCCTTGCAACACTGCCCTATACCAATTTCTTGTAAATGAGGCCCTGTATATTCTGAAAACAATACTCCAAAACCAACTTTACTAACATTGTTTTAACTGTTCCATTCATTTAGATTATGGAATGGTCCAATGTTAGTAAATGTACTGCTGGTGACAGCGAATTGAGTGATTGCTTAATGTGCACCTTTAATTGGAGGATTGCAACCTCAAATTACAATTAAATTACTTAAACTGTTTCTTTTCAGAGAAAAGCACTATGAAAACAAAGAGAAGCAAAGTGTTAATCAAAATTCAAAACAATGAGAAGTATGTTGCAGTTTCTGAAAGTGAGTAATAGTTTCCAGAATGATAATCATAATAAGAATAATAATAATAATCATGACGCTTGTGGAGAGCAAGGATATTTCAACGAAGTGTCCCAGAGCTGTGGCAGCTGACTGCGGAAAAAAGGACGCACACCAACTGGGAAGAACTTAGGGGCATATTACCAACAACTAGCGATAATTATCGCTATGTTGGTTTAGCGGCGATATTTTTATCGCTGAGCCGCGGCGATTTTTATCGCTTAGGAACCTTGCTATTATCAAGGTTTATCTCCTAAGCGATAAAAATCGGCCGAAATGCATGAATATCGCTTAAAAGTCAGCGATATTCATGCATTAATGCATTACTGAGCTAATGGTCTTAGCCATGTTATCCACCTCCCATTGGATAACATGGCTAAGAACTGCTCTGGGGCAGGTGTTAGCTTTTGGAGATATTCGCGCTTAGCGCGAATATCTCCAAAAGTTGGTAATAGGAGATAGCGATGTTAGCGACTGTTTCCAGTCGCTAACATCTTGGCACGCCCACTTTGCATGTCATTAGTGATAACTATCACTGACATGCAAAGCGGGGCGCAAGATGGTCGCTATCTCCTACTAGCTGTCGCTAACTGGTGTTAGCGACAGCTAGGTAATAGGGAGATAATTTTATCTCCGCTTTCTTGGCTTTTAAAGCCAAAAAAGCAGAGATAAACCCCCTTGATAATATTCCCCTTAGATAGATGTGAAAAGCCAGGTTTTCAGCTTTTTTTCCTGAAGATCATTTCAGAGGGGGCTTGTTGAAGATCCAAGGGTAACGAGTTGCAGATTTGTGTCAGCTGATTGAAAGCACAACCACCAATTCTGGCTCTTTTTAATTTTGGAACAGAAGCCTGTTTAATAGCAGTAGACCTAAGATTTCTGGTTGGAAGACAGAGAGTGGTCAGAGACCAGAGGTAAACAGGACTCTGAAAAGAGATTATTAGTAATAACAAAGGGCCTTAACAGTAATTCTTTTTTTCACCTGCTGAAAAAGGAAATTTCTTCAATGCAGGTTTAATGGAGGCGCGCCAAGGAAGTCTAAGCAATAGCCTAGCTGCCCCGTTTACCACCCGTTGAAGCCTGTTTAGCCACGATTTCACGTGATGAGTTAATGATAAGCTCCTGGTGGTGCTTTAGAGGTATCAGTGACTGAAAATTGGGTTGCGGTGAAAACTAGGGGTGACTTTATAAACCACAGCACTGATATACAGACATGATTGTCATTGAATCTGCATGCCCCTTTCTACCCAGCTAGCACACAATCCTACACAGAGCTGGATATCCATCCAAAAGGCAGGGTAAATGAAGAGCAATATTGTGTACAGTGATAAAGGGATGGAGTGTGATCATCTGGAGAGTCAATACTCTGGTCAACTCAGGTTGCAGAAGCAGTTTTAAGAGACAATACTCCTCTGGTTAATGGTTTAGTGTAGGTTTCAGGAGCTGAGACAAAACTATGAATTGTTTGGTGTGACTACAAAATGTCAGGGTAAGCAGCAGAAACAGGCCAGGCCAGCAAATATTCAGCAAGCCCATCAGGCCTTTTCATCTAGGAGGAAACTGGCAGCACTCCATCCCGCATTCTGGAATCTCCAACAGTGTACAAGGAGATATGAGGTACAAGATGCGGGATAAGATGGGTGAATGCTTTAGCCTACATTTCTAAGTCCAGGGTGCTGGGAAGCAGACTACTGTAAGAAAGTGGGTGTTGGCTGAGTGGCGTGTGAGCCCTGGTCAAGAAGCAACTACAGTCCTTATGAGAGTAAGGCACAAACCAACCCTAAATTAACTTGTGCTCAATCCTCTGATAGCTTGCACACCGTAATCAGGCTCAACTCAGAGGTTACACGCAAAGTATTTCCGGAACACTTTAAACAGCAATAAAGTGAAAACACCACACGAAAAGGATCCCACAACAAACTTACGTTAATAAATAAGACAAGATCACAAATCCAATCAGTATACCCAGAGATATGCAGTTTCACTGATGTTAGTAAAAATAGTGCCACAAAAAGTCAACTGTGGAGTCTTATTGCACAAGAGCGGGACAAAGTCACAAGTTTGGGCCGAATGCAATGGAGCAAGGGACGGCTACAGGGACCCAGTTAGGCTATCTAAATAAGTACATTAATCCCTGGTTGTGGAGCCCTGTGGGGTATGCACGTAGATAATGAGTCGCACAGCCAAAGAGATGTGTCAATTCTGGGATGTGGCAAGGCTGAGATTCGAGGGTCTATGTCATCATCAAGGATCGTGCTGATGGGGCTTATGATGCAAAGAAGTTGTAGTGTGCAGTCGGGGCGATGCTTTGGTTCCGGGGAGCTGTGAGGCTGCGATACATAGTCCGTTATCATCATCGAGGCTAAGTGATATGAGGGCCTGCTCCAAGTATGTATCATGCAGCGGTAGTTCCAAGGGGGCCGCTAAGACAATGCAACAGGTTCAATCCATGCAGCAGCAGCAGTGCCTTAGTTCTGTTTGAGTTCACACTGCACCGTAGAGGATAAGTGTTGGTTCCGCTGGATCCACAGAGACTGGCAGAGCACATGGGGTCTGGGGTGGTACCACTCGGCAGGGTAGATCCACAGATGGCAGACTCCAGGTGCAGGTACAAGGTTGTTGGAAGTCTTTTGTGTCCCTGAGGCTTCAGATCAGGAGGCCAATCAACTAACCCTTGGACTCACTATGGGTTCTGGGTTCAGGTCAAGTCCTTCTCACCCAGACAAGGGGACAGCAAGCTGCAGATCGGCACATCAGGGCAGCAGTGATTCAAATTTGTAGTACTTCTTCCTGGCAGAGTATCCACAGGTCTAAAAGTGTACTGAAGAGGTGGTGTTTGAGGTCCAGTATGTATACCCAGTTGTGTCTTTGAAGTAGGAAGAAGCTTTAAGTGGCATGCCTTTGAAGTGCACAGGTGCCCTACCTTAATGGCCCTAGCTCCATACTAACTGCAAGGGGACTTCAACCCTTTATGTTGAGGCAGGACACAGCATATTCAAGTCTAAGTAGAGTTGGACTGAGCTCCTCCCTCCCATCCTGCCAGTGATGACCCATCCAATCACACCTAAGCTCCCCATTGTGTGTGGCTGTATACGAGGAATGCACAAAGCCCAACTGGAAACTACCCTGCCATGTGGCTCAACAGGAGCGAAGGTTGGACTTCTCTCCTTTAAAAATTTCAGCTTTGGTTTCAAATCTCGATATTCTGCTGTAGAGTCAGGCTATGTGCCAAAAATGTTAACCTGGAATGTTGTAAGTTTAATGATTGTCACTCTTTATACAGTCACCTGTCTGATAAATCCAAGCACTATATCAAGCCCCTTCCGGGTTCCCAACCTATAACCTTATACTTATGTCCATACACATGACTTTCCCTCACCCAAGATGGCCGCCTCTTCTGCCAACTACCTTTAGCAAGGCCCCAAACCTGCATCTCCGTACTTCGGTTCGCACATATTCACTTCCCCTGACCCAAGATGGCCGCCACTTTTGCGGACTACCTTAAGCCGTGCCCCTTTAATGTTGCTTCTGCCGTTGCCCCTACGCCCGGCAGCTCGTAGGTACTCGTCTACTGGATATTGAGGTAAGCAGACATATTCCCCTGTCCCCCCCCCCCCGGCATATGTTGGCACTGCGATCGCTAGGTCTCCAGACCGCTGCCACCCACTGATGCCGTAATCGTTTCATTTCAGGCATCACCCCCCGTCAAAGCAGACCGACCGGGACAATGTTCCCGCGGACCGCCCCCCCTGCCGTAACTATATCAATTCTGGCATCCTCCCTCTCCATAGCAGACCGATCTGGACTAACCCCCCTTGCAACTTCAATAAACCAGTTTCCTATCAAGGAATTTTGCACCCCCATTGGTTGGTCTTGACCAGTCTGGTTCCCAGGTACTTCCTCACTTTGTTATTTCCCCACCAGAATTACCCTGACGCTAATCCAGCCTCCCACTGAAAAGGATTTTTGGCAGCGATCAGGTAAATCCCTAATCTTCTCATGGCCATAGCCACGCCAATAGCAATGTTTTGCACAACTGGCTTAACCAGCCCGTTCTTCCATTTAGGTTTTCGGAAGACCCTTCTGGCCCGTGCCCGCAATTTAAGTCGGCCAACCCATCCGTGGCAATAACCCCGTAAACTACACCGTTCTAGTCTTAGCCGCCCAGGTGAGAATGGTCCCAACTCCCTTCGACACTTGCGGGTAGCCCCCACGAGACGCCCTCGTCTTCACGCCCTGAAGATCACTTCCAATACACGCCCAACCTATTCTACTGGTAAACGCAGCAAAGTAACAATCAAGCTGTATGTCTTTGCATCCCTTTTGTCTTTTAAACAAGTTCTTCTTGCCTTTTCTCCCTTAATTATTCAACAGGCTTGCTATTATTATTCAGGTATTCATTTTCTAGTCCTGATGATGATCCTTGTATCTATGTGTTAAGGATCAAAACGCCGTCGACATGTGAAATAGTTACACACAGGTTTTCCATTGTGTTGCTAATCGTGTGTTTACTATATAAGGGCAGCTTTGTTTAGTTTTACCTGAATATGCGCGTCCTATTTCTTCTTCTTTGCCTGAAAGTAACCCCCCTTCTTTCATTTTTGTTTTTGTCTTTTATGTATTGGATACAGGAGTGTATCCCACTGTATATTTGTGCTCACAGAAATCTTTTTATTCCTTATATTGATTAAATATAGTGTCCGGCTGGACACCTTTTTTGCTTATAGTACACATTGTTGACTATAATTCATTTGATTGTGTTTACTTGATACGTTAAGGACCAGTGTTGTCTTACAAAAAATGTGTCTCCGAGACACCCTGCAGGCACCAACCATCTCAGGAAGGAAAATGGCAACTTTCTAAACGTGACATTTTTGAAATTGTAATTTAAAATCCAACTTTCCATAGGTTAGGATTTTTCATTACAATTCCAGTAACACCAAACATGAACTGGTTTGTTGTTCCCATTTGGAAATTACACGTATAAAATGTAATAAGATAACTCCTATGTTATCCTATGGGAGAGGTAGGCCTTGTAGTAGTGAAAAAGGAATGTAAGGGTTTTTCACTACTAGAACATGTAAATCTTAAAAGTACATGTCCTACTTTTTATATACATTGCACCCAGTCCTCTGGGAGCACCAGGACATACCCAAGGGGGGACATATGTGTTTAAAAGGAAAGATTGGGACTTGCAAAAGGTGTACTTTGCCAGATCAAAATGACAATTCAAAACTGTACATACACCGGCTGAAATGGAAGGTCTGAGATATGTGTAAAGTGCTACTTAACCGCATCGCTGCGGGCGATATTTTCCTCCTGTGCTGGGCCCCTATGATAATGGGTGTGGTTGTGACGGAACCATTCCGTCATCAGCACAGCCCAACGGTGACTGATGACGGAATGGTTCCGCCTCCAGCATCGAAGGGGTTAAGTACGTGGCCGAATAAGTGCTGCAAGCTCACTAGTAGCATTTAAGCACAGGCCATGGGCACAGGTTGTGCCTCTTTACTAGGGACTTACAAGTAAATTAAATATGTCAGTTGTGTATAATTCAATTCAACCATGTTTTAAGGAGTGAGCACATGCACTTTAGCACTGGTTAGCAGTGGCAAAGTGTGCTGAGTCCTAAGGCCAGCATTAAAGTCAGGAAAAAAAGGAGGCCTGAACGCAAAACGTTTTGGGGAAAACTACGCCAAGGATGCCTAAAGTAGCAGCTACACTTTTCCCATTCCTGAATTCCTAGGGAAGCGGGTCAGCAGAAAGTTGTTCTCAGCAGTATGTCTCTTGATCACTATCTCATATGTTTTGATGTTGAGACTATGGTGGCTACCTCTACAGCTTTGTGAGACAACGGTTGTACTCAATTTGTACATTTGTTTTATCCTTTCTCAATCATAGGGAGGAGTGATTATATCATATGGCGATGAAGAATGCCACACACTGTACTCAAAGGGTCTTAGTTCAGCAGAAACATGTAGACCCTTGCTCAGTGATTGAGTTGAAGGTCTTTATCCCCTCTCAGTTTTATCTTTATCCTTAAGGACAAAGAATAAAGTTACCTTTTCATACACCATTAGGTAGTTTTATTTTCATATCTGCTCTCTGGACCTTCCGCCCACATGTTCAGTTCAAGGAAGCTTAGCAAGCCAACTACACTTCACAAGTCAACCACTCTGAACACTGGTTAGTGGAAAATAACAGCATTCTCATACTGAATGCATGGTATATGGCTGTGTTTCACTACATGCTGTCAATATGAGAATACTGCTCTTGTCCACTAACCATACAGTAAGGGTGAGGCATGGCCAGCCATACGTTTGAAGCATTGACACACAACACTCTACCTACATCTGTATCAGGGCACTGTGCAGCAGAGCTTTGAACAGTACAAATGTTCATGTCTGGTTGGCTGGACAGAGGTCATCATCCCATCAGGTGTGTAATTTGTTTTAGTCCAAGGCACTCAGAGGGACTGGAGCTGCTTCTCAAGGAAACTAAATACCTTTAGACTGATGGGTGAAGGTATTTGTGGTGACTTCACAAATACTCCTGTGTAAAAGGCTCCTTTATCACATCTGTTAATAGGAGAAGGAAATATTCATTACATTGCCATAATGACAGATAACGCCTTTCAATGGCAGTTTTTGGATCAATTTGTTTTTAGTAATCTTTTATATTGTAATGTAGCAGGGTTTCCGTTCTCCCACAGAACTGTGCACAGAGATTGGAAAGGGGCGACCAATCGGTCCCCCCGAACGTATGGCAGAGTACCACGATCCCCCCGGGAAGCCATTTTGGGCGGGAGGCGAGTCTCGGCTGGTATGCCCGAAGCGGCGTAGCCGGGGCGCGCCTTTTCCCGCCCTTGAGTGGGTTGGCCTAGACACTAACGCGGCTGGCCACGCCCTTGGGGCAGGCAGGGGCGGGTTTACGCCCGCCCTGAAGACGGATAAAAGGAGAAACAAGACCGGAAGGCATCCTCTTGTTCCTGTGCTCTGAAGCTGCACCTCCTCGCTGCACGTGAGCTCGAGACGGAACGAAGAGCCAATTTTGAGCGTTGTAATCGTTCTTGTTTGTTTTTCAGATACTTTGTTGGAGAATGCCGAGGAAGGCGGGAAAGCGAATGACTACCGACCAGATGCTGCGTGTTCTCATGAAAGAGGTGTCCGACCTAAAGAGGCGAATGGATAAAGACGAGGGAGGGGGCCCGAAACGTCCTTTGGCGGGAACAGCCCCGGAAGGAAAAGGCAAGAGGCCCAGGAGGGGAGCAGCTGGGGGAGACATCCCGAGTCCCAGTGTCCCGCTCGAAGCACCCACTCCCGTGCCGGAGGAAGGGAATCCGATTCCCGTTGTGGTCACCCCCGTGCCCGGGGAAGATATGCCGCCCGAGCTGGCGGCACAATTAGCAGCGTGGTTGGGAAAAGGTAGCGAGGGCGCCACGGCTGTCGACGCGCAGGTGTTGATGAAGCAACTGCGTGAAACTCGGGAAGCAGCGACGGTATCCACGCCGGCTGCGGCCGCAGAGAAGCCACGAGGGACGGTTTTAGTCGCAGAGACAGCGTCCGGTGCAGGTAAGCGACCATTGCCGATTGCGAGGGAGGAGTCGGCACCCTCTCGAAGGGAGAAGTTGGGCCAGCACGTCCCGTTAGCTATTAAGGAAAAGATATGGGCAGGGGAGTATGTAAACATCTTCTCGTTGCTTACTGATCATTATGATATGGAGCATGTTAAGGGTCAGAAGGACCTCATGCATCCGAGTGTTTGGCGCGCGAAGATGGCCACCTTTAAGGTAAATGAGAACATTGGCAATTGGGGCAAGGCGTGGGGGGTTTTCACATCGATCTTGGGAGAACGAAGGCCCGAATTGCTACCCGAATTGCCGATTTATCAGTCACGAATCATGGGGTACTCTGTATCACACGAGGGTAATCATTGGTTCTGCTATGATAATATTTTCAGAAAAGCAAAAGAACATGATAAAAACTTAACTTGGGATTGTTATGATTCTGTGTCCTGGTCCAAAATGAAGGATACTGGTATGTTGAAATTGCCATTGGTGGGGAGTAACGTGGGCGAATCCTCCCGTCAGTATGCGGGGACGCCCTTTCGCTCAGGTACGGGTACCGACAATCACTCGAGGCCTACCGTCAATGCAGGTAAAAAGGGGGTTTGTTGGAACTTTAACAGGGGCAAATGTACTAGGCCCCAGGGGTCGTGCAAATTTAGACACGAATGTAGTGGGTGTGGGCAATCATCCCATCCTGAGTCCACGTGCAGAGCCAAAACGGGTGATAACGGGGGTAGAGGAGGTGCCAAACAGGTCTAACATAGTCCGAGGGGCGCCTTTACCTACCCCGATTGATACCTTGGCAATGATTCCCTGGCTCAGCGAATACCCGGATCGTGCTTCCGCTGGGGTGGTGCGGAACGGGTTTTCATATGGTTTCCGCATCCCAGTGGGGGACTTTCAGGGTGTGGAAAAATGCAAAAATCAGATATCGGTCTTGCAGCATACGCCTGTGGTACAGGAAAAGATCCGGAAGGAGGTTGCTCGAGGTCGAGTCGCCGGTCCGTTTAGTGTACCCCCGGTTGCTAACTTTGTTTGTTCTCCTTTAGGGGTGGTTCCCAAGAAGGACCCGGGTGAGTTTCGGCTGATACATAATTTATCAGCCCCACGTGGTCTTTCCGTGAACGAGGCGATAGACCCGGAAATGTGTTCGGTGCGGTACGCATCCTTCGATGAGGCCGTAGCCATTTTGAATCGCCTGGGGCCCGGTGCGCTGATGGCAAAATCTGATATCGAGTCAGCGTTCCGGTTGCTCCCGGTACATCCAGACGATCAGCGTCTCCTGGGATTCATGTTTCAGGGTCAATATTACATGGATAAGTGTATGCCGATGGGATGCTCGATATCTTGTGCCTATTTCGAGAAATTCAGTAGTTTCCTACAATGGGTCTTCACAAAGAAGACGGGTTTCCAACATGTAATGCATTATCTAGATGATTTTTTGTTCCTGGGGGCAGCCGGGGATCCGGAATGTGGGCAGGCTTTAGCCGCATTCTGTGTTTTGATGAATCAGTTTGGCGTGCCAATGGCACCAGGTAAAACTGTGGGTCCTTCGACTTGCCTCGAGTTTCTGGGGATCGAGTTAGACTCCAGAGAAGGTTGTTTTCGTTTACCAGGTGATAAAGTGTTAAAGTTCAGGGCATCCCTGCAAATGTGTATGAGCGAATCTAAGGTTAAGCTGCATCAATTACAGCAGTTAGTGGGACAATTGAATTTCGCCCTAAGAGTCATACCAATGGCCCGCCCTTTTTCCCGTTCGATCGCTCAAGCCATGGTCGGACTGAAGGAGGGCCATCATCGCACAAGGCTCTCGGCAGAGGTCCGCCAGGACATGCGCATTTGGTTGGCATTTTTGGCGGATTTCAATGGTCGAGTCGTCTGGAACAAACCGGCCGTGTCCTCTGAGGAGCTGGGGCTGTGGACAGACTCGGCAGGGAGCATAGGTTTTGGTGCCATTTTCGGCACCCGATGGTCTGCACAAGAATGGCCGGCATGGTGGCATGACAGTGGACTGACAAGTAACATTGCTTTCCTGGAACTTTTCCCCATTTTGGTGGCCCTAAGAACGTGGCCCGAAGGATTCAAAGATCACTCTGTGGTATTTTGGTCTGACAATATGACCGTGGTTGAGTGTATCAATAGCCAGGCAGCACGATGCAAATGGATTTTGAGGCTGCTTAAAGAAATCGTATTACTGTGTATGCAATTGAATGTGCTATTCAAAGCAAGACATGTCCCGGGGGTAATGAACCAGGCGGCTGATGCCCTTTCTCGTTTTCGTATGCAGGCCTTCTGGGGTTTTCTTCCCACAGCGGACCCGGAGCCGGCACCCTTTCCCGAAGCTCTCTGGTCTCTCGGTGCCCCGAACTTCGTAACCTCGTGGGAGAGAGTTTAGCACCCAGGACGAGGAAGGCATATGAAGGGGCGTTCCGGTCCTATTTAGCCTTTTTGGGGACTGCGAGTGAGGAGCTTTGGGGCCAGGAGGAATGGGTAGTGAACTTTCTGATGTCTTTACATCTGGCAGGGAAATCGGTGGCCACGGCCCAGAGGCATCGGGCTGCCATTTCCTTTGTTGCTAGGGCTCATGGGATCCAGGACCCGACAGCGTCTTTCGTTGTGCAAAAAGCGCTACGTGGGTGGCAACGCCTTGAGGGTCGTAGAGTAGACGAGAGGCGCCCGATAGGTTTGGATAGGTTGGCCCAGTTATTATCCAGACTCCCTACAACATGTTCGTCTCACTTTGAGACAGTGTTATTCTGAGCCGCTTTTACGCTGGCATTTCATGGAGCTATGCGGGTAAGCGAATTAGTGGCGAGGAACAAGCAGGATGTTACGGGAGGGCTGTGCGCAGAGCACGTTCAAATCAGAGGGGAGACAATGACTGTCTCGTTTGTAAGGTCCAAGACCGATCAGAGCGGGATGGGTGACTGCATAATTATACGCAGGATTCCCGGGTCGTCCATGTGCCCAGTAAAGTGTTTAGAGGATTATTTAACACAAAGGGTGGCATCATGGGGGGGGACCTTGTTGAGACACGCGGACGCCACCCCACTGACAAGGTTTCAGTTTCAGCGGGTGCTTGCGATGTCAATTACAGCTGCGGGCTTGAACCCGGGCGAGTTTGGGACCCATTCCTTTCGGATAGGGGCTGCTACAGAGGCTACAGCCAGGGGTCTGAATGTAGAACAAGTTAAACGTGTGGGGCGTTGGTCCTCCAATTGTTATAAAAGGTATGTGCGTTTGCACATGTTGTGAAGCTGTAATGATGTACTCACGCTTCTTGTTTTGTTTGGTTTTCAGTTACGCAAGCCTACGAGGCGGGGCGGACTATGCAGTCGACCCAACACCGGGACAGCGGTCAGACATCACCGGCTGTGAAAAAGGAGGTGTGGGTCGTGGGCCACTCATACGTGAGGTGTGCCGCGGACGTATTCAAGGCAGGTGACATGGTACACGTGGCTGGGGAATGCGGGTACAGTGTGTCCTTCTACGGAAAGGGCGGTCTCTGTATTGACCAGTTTCAATCATTTTTCGAGGGTTTGCTAGGGCGGACGAGGTCACCGCCGTCTGTAGTCATAGTACATCTTGGGGGCAATGATTTGGTCACCACTGGTAGACGACTTCTTCTGGAGGCGATGCTTTCCACTGTAAGTTGGTTAGCGAGGAGAGTTCCAGGGTGCACAATTGCGTGGTCCCATATGATCCCACGAAAAGTGTGGCGGGGGGCTATTTCTGTTTCTGCTTTAAATCACTCGGTGAGAAAAATTAATAACAAAGTGAGTAGGTTGTTCCGGTCCAATACACTGCATTCTATTTCGCATGGGTGTATTAATAATGACAGTATGTATTTGGGGGACGGTGTTCATTTGTCTCGGGTGGGGAATGAGTTACTCATAGGAGACTTCATAGCTTGGCTAAAGATGTTAAAACATGACCTTTAGATAGGAGTTTGGTGGGGGGTCCGGATAGCCGGTCAACTATCCGGACCTGTGGCGGTAAGGTCATGATCGGTGAGCACTAATTGGAAGATCCCTATGAGTGGGCGTTACCCATTACGGATGGGGGCGCTCGGGGGAGGTGGCCATTGGCCCCTCAACGGGGAGGCGGTCCCTTCTAAGGATGGGTCGCCGAAAGGAAAGGGAAGGCGGTCAAGGCCCCTTCATGGGTAGGAGGGGTTACAGCCCCCTCCTGGTGAATTTCCCGGGGCCAGGACGTCTGCGACGGCAGATGTGGTAAGTTGTGTGGGGTGTGGGGGGGGGTCTACGCTACCTTCTAGATACCTCACACGAGCCTCGTACGACCTTTAAGTGGCGTCGAGTTTTACTGGGGCCCCCGTCAAGTCAAGGGAAATTGGTAGTTGCACTTGAGGTATGCCTCCGTGCCGCCCCTCACAAGGGAGGGGGATATGTCTGGGTTAGGGATCTTGACACCGGTTACGACCTTGCCGTTGGCCCTTAAACGTTAGGATGTACAATTTCAAAATTTCAAGTAAATGTTTTGTAGGATGTTAGTTCGGCTAGGAGAACCTTTGTATTAGAGGATATGTTAAGGTTAGCCAAACATCGCAATGTGTTGATGAAATTGTACATAATATGAAACTGTTAATTTTAATGTTTTATTTTGTTTCATATTTTAATAAATACGGCCGGGAAGGGTAACTCCCTTCCCGACTTCCAAAAAGTTCAAGAACGGTTTCCGGTTTCCCATCCTTGGGGAGTGTGTTGAGAGGGGATGGCGGGTATCTCAGCCATACTAGAACCTGGGTGAGTTAGGGTGACCCAAAACTCACCTTTGTTTCAGAAATCCCCTTACCAAGCTAGCTACAGTGTCTCATCGGTAGTAATAACTTACCAATGACTTAGACAATCCAGAACATGAACTTAGAATACCTCAGGTATCGTGGAACACATGAACACTCTTTCGTTATATAATCATTACAAACCGAAACTGGGAGGCAAAGAACACACGTGCAAGTTTGAAATGTTTATTTTTCAATGCAACATTCTCAAACGCAGTATCTTGTATAATATCAACATACATATTATAAAAGTTATCAGCATAGTCACTAATCCATAGTAAGCAAAAGGTGATAGCATGTTATGATGCAAAAATCTATAGAATTCTGTATCACCTATATTTCGCGCACCCTAATTAGCATATTATATTATATCTAAGAAGGTCTCATCTGGGTTCTATCAGGGCGGACCCATACCTCTAATTCTCAGTAGGAGGAGATCACATCAACAGCTACCAGCTCTCTGCATGCGAAGCATCAAGTGTGTTGATTCATTCCCTGTAACTGTATCTTAAACCCGCGTAGAGCCCAATGTTGGCAGCAACATTATTTGTGTTATGTCTAACGTGGTGCGAGGATCAGGCCTTCAGCAACCTTGTGTTAGGTTATTCTTAGAGTGTGCAGTTCTCGGTGTACAGACAGTTGTACCAAGTGTACCAAGCACAACTGATACTAGAGCAATAACATATTATTCTCAAATAAATCACATCTTTCGTCTAGGTTGAAAGCTACAAAAACAATTAGGTGTCGTGTGCAAACTCAAGCTGAAAGAAAATATTGCGGTTAAACATTTAATAAGCTCATGCTAACTTAACACAATATATAGAAACGTAGTAACCATATGACAGTAATACATATCCTCACCTTCAACCAGTGTCCAATGAGAAAATGAACCAATTGTATGTGTAGCCCTCACATCATGATGCCAAATCATTACACTGCTCTTCTATATATGCATACATGGGCTTCGTCACATATGCTCCTCAGGGTAAGTAGACTTCTGTGTCACTGTTGGCTAATTGAGCAGGGATATTGGAAGTTGTTTTCCTTGGGGGGATATAGCTGAAAGATTGAGAGGCAATATGACATAGAATATTGTCACTTACGTCTAAGGGCCTGATTATGAGTCAGTCCTTTTTTTTCAGTCTGTGTGTAATCCTCTGTTTATGTATGAGTTTGAATTATCAGTTGAGTGTTATTTAACACATCAGATGATTATCGGATGCATTAAATACCTCAACCTTTGTTACATTTCAACACCTCAAACCTGCCGGAATTAACAGGAGAAAAACGTATTGTAATTACTGTATAATGCAGATTTCATTGTATTAAGCACCAAAATCTGCATGTTATTCCCCAGAAACTCGTAATAGATGCCCTTTATTGAACTAGATTAATATCGAACCCTGAGGTATTCTTCTTTTCCACGTGTGAAAAATGGCACCTATACTCCTAATCAGGCCCTAAGAGTACTTTACAGTTTTTATGTAATTTTGGGCTATGACAAAGTGAATGAACTGGAGTTCCCATGGCGTCACAACCCCTCCAGTACTTGTCTTCAATTGTCAAGCTCTTTCATGCTGATTCTTAGTCTTAGTATGGTATGAGTATAGTTCTAGTTTGAAGAGTGTTTGACTCCCACAAACGAACTGCTGTATGTCCTCATTTGTAAATCTTATTCAATTATTTTCCAGTCATTTCCTGACCAAGTGCCTTCTCCCACCTCTTATACTATGGTGGCTTTATATCTGGGTTTTCTGTTCAGAGAGTCCTACAGATGCCATTGTCTGGTTTCACCTTTCATTACCCAGCACTCACAGCCTAAGGCTTCTGGTGGCATTTTGTTTATTCAAAGGTCCTTTAAAAAGGAGGGAGTACAGCATAAGGCACTTGTGATCTTTTCAGGCTCTAAAGTGGCTTCTGTAGAGTAACCCTGGGCGTAGTTCGTGTAGTAGTGCTACGCGTAGCTACGCTAAGTCCCATTTTCTGGTCGAACCACCATCTCATTCACTTCTGCCTAACACTACCAGCACTCCCTCAAACTAACATGGCCTGGCCTGCTACCTCCATGAGAAATTGGAAGCTACTTGATGCTGAAAAACTAAACCAAACCCTGGCCAATAAACCCCCTACCCAAGCCCTGGATATGGAAAGTATAGCAGATGCAACACATTCATGGCTGGAAAATGCAGAAGATGGATGTCTTCCTCCATCTCAGGCAAAAAGGAATGTCCACCGTCCCCCAGCCCCCTGGTTCAACAAACTTTTAAAAATGGAAAAATCAAAGTGTAAAGTCCTTGAAAGACAGTGGCGGAAGGACTATACTCAAGAAAAAAAATTGATATATCATAAAGCCAGAAATGTATATCACTCTGCCTGCATTAAGGCCCGAGCCCTTTATGTAGCAAATACTATAAACACAGCCCCCAACAAGGCAAGAACGCTCCTTAACACGGTTAAAGACCTTGCAGGTGCACAAAACACCGCAATGACCCGCCGTCTAAACAAAAAACAATGCCAAGACCTTGCCTCTTTCTTCACTGAAAAAATTGACAGGATCATCCTTGACATCAATTCAAGCTCCTCCGCGAACGGCTCACAAGAGGACATCCCCTCGAGGTTGTCCGAAATAAACATCTTAAAACACTGGCCTCCCATAACCGTGGATTCACTTAAGTCCTCCCTCAAGACCATTACATCGGGCTCCCCTCGTGATCCATTACCCGTTAGTGTCTTGAAACAGATTGATACCCCATCCCTGACCATCATACTTTAAATTCTTCCCTTCAACTTTCCACAGTCCCTTCAATCTGGAAACACGCTATGGTCAATCCACTTTAAAAAAAACCCTCAGCCAACCCTGAAATACTAGCAAATTACCGACCCATATCTCTGCTCCCAGTCTTTTCCAAACTCTTGGAAAGACACATTCATTCTGCCCTCACTCTTTTCAGCGAGGAAAATGCCCTCCTTCACCCATCACAGTCTGGTTTTAGAGCGGGATTTTCCACCAAAACCGCCCTGCTGGGTGTAACCGAAAACGTCAGGAAACTCCTAGATGAGGGTCAAACAGTCGCACTCATCCTATTAGACTTGAGTGCAGCTTTTGACACCATCTCACACAACAAACTCCTGGCCACACTTGGGAGAAATGGTATTCGTGGTGACGCACTAAAATGGATTGAGTCCTTCCTGACACACAGGACATTCCAGATCACCTCTGCTCTCGCCTGTTCTGATACATTCAGTGCCCCACATGGAGTACCTCAGGGCTCCATCCTGAGCCCGCTGTTTTTCAACCTCTACCTCAGACCCTTAGCTGACTAGCTGACAGCGTAGGACTCACCCTCATGACCTCTGCTGATGACTCTCAGATCATCTTTTCACTGTCAGACTCTAACCCTCTAGCTCCATCCCTTCTCAAACAGGGGCTCCAAAAAATCTTCAGCTGGATGTCCACCAACCAGCTGAAGTTGAACGGTGACAAAACCGAGATTCTCCTTTTAGGGAAAAATAAAGATCTATGGAACTCTTCCCACTGGCCCCCCGAGTTAGGAAACCTCCCCAACCCTGCAGCCCAGGTAAGAAACCTAGGGGTTATCATTGACAACGCCCTATCCATGAAACAACAGGCCAACAAAGTAGCAGGCATTTGTTTCACCATCATGAAGTGGCTGAAAAAAATCCTATGGATGCTGCCCCTTGCTACCCAAAAGACCGTAGTCAACGTACTTAAAACATCTCGTCTTGACTACGGCAAAATTCTTTATCTGGGCTCAAACCAGGCAGTCATTAAACGGTTACAACTTGTCCAAAATTCAGCTGCGAGACTCTTGTGCAGAATTCCAAAAATGGCCTGTGTGTCGAAGCACCTGAACGACCTGCATTGGCTCAGGGTGGAAAACCGCATCAGGTTCAAAGCCCTGAGCTATATGTTTAGGATTAAATCAGGAACGGCACCGGAATACCTGCAATCACTAGCTACTCCCTACTTACCGGGAAGGAATTTGCGCTCCCAAACAGCAGCAAACTTTGTGGTCCCCAGGTTCAGACTGGCAAGAATGGGAGGAAGATCCAATCTGTCCGAGGGCCTATTCTCTGGAATACACTCCCCCCTCACATCCGCAAAGAAGAAAACTATGCCAGGTTTAGGAAGAACATAAAGACTTGGCTCTTCCAGAAATAACAATACTGATCATGCTCATCTCATACCTCTGCTCAACTATATGTCGCCGGCGCCGGGAAACCCTTTTTGGGTAGCTGCGCGCCATACAAGTGTAAAAAATAAATAAATAAGTGCACTTCGCACTACTCGAGCTACGCGAACTGTGTAGTGCACAGTGCAAAATGCTGTTCGCACTGATTGCAAAGTGCCAGATGCTTGTCCGCACTGTGCAATCAGTGCAAACCGCATCTTGCACAGTGCAAGCAGTCATTTTCTGCCGTTCAAGTAAATTTCTACTGGAGCTGCAGCTTTCTCAACGTGGACTGGTAGCTTCCCACCGCGAGTAGTCGTGAGAATACATGACCACTCACAATGAGAAACCTGACCTCCCCGCGTTGAGAATCTCGCCGGGAGGTTTATTTTCCACGCTTGCTTGCACTTGATGTTGCTGATGGTGAACAAGGAAAAAGTCTCACCAGGATTTCATTTTACTCGCTCGCGTTGCCAACTTGACGTTGAGGACCGCGAGCTAGCAAAAAATGACCACCACGCAATGCGTGTATGCACTGTGCTACGTGCAAGTCGCGTAGTGTGAAGTAGGGCAAACTTCGCAAACTAAGTGAGCGTAGCATAGTACTTCGCCCAGGGTTACTGTAGAGCCCTCCTGAGAACTCTGGGTTAACGAAAGGGGGATGAAGGGTGAGGGAAAAGTGGTAGGTTCAATGATCCCACAGACAGTGTCCCATATGCTTTCCATAGCTGCGGAGAAACACTGCCTCCATCCTCAGAGCTCTTTGGCAAGCAAAGCGACCATCTATAGGAAGGTTCCTGCTATCATTCTGAATAAATGCACCACTGCTTGTCTGTCTCTTCCCCCCACTCCCACACACACCTCCATATGTTGCAACAGCAAATCCTAACAGTAGCACAATAGGCTTGGGACAGTCTTTCACCTTGTGGTGATGTGGAAATACATTCATTTACGATCAAAGCTAGGTACTTTAAAACTCCACAAGAGGTTTTTTCCTTTGACCTGAAATGATTTAATCATTGTGGTTGCTAGTAGAATTGGAAGTATCTGGAATAAATATATTATCTTAGAGAGGGCTGACATAGACGCTGCTATGAGTTGCTGTGTGTCCGTGATGTAGCTCGGATGTTAAATCTTGCAGAAGAGGAGAAAGTTCAGTGAGACTTTCTCGGAAATGGATGGGGCAATCTACACTCTAAAATGTGTCACCTTGTCTGCCCAACAGAAAAGAAATTGTGTATGGAATGATGCGGACTGCTATTTTAGGTAATTAGGAGCATTACTTCAGATTTCTGAAAATTCATTTTGAAATTGTTGATGGTGACACATCTGCTTAACACCTCCATTAGTGCTTGGATCAATGCCTTCAAAGTTGGTTATCATTATCAGTAAGTGGTTGGCAACTACAGTAAGTATAAATTCATCTTTGTCAATGGACATTCCTTTCATATCCACATTGTGTCGAACATGGTTAGCCCAAGGCTCCATGCATAATGCTTACAATATTGGCAGCAGAGGGCAGCCTTAACTGCCCCTCTACTCTATTACCACTGATTCAGAGGCCAAACCATTTACCCTGAAATGAGCCCTGTGTCTGTTGTAGCTGACTTAGAACCTTACAACTAAGCCATGAACCTCAGACCAACTGCTATATATTGTAGTATTTGTGAGATAACAGACTAGCAGGAGAAACAGCACATTTTTACCAGTGTGTTGGATGTTTTAAATACATCTATTAACTTTTTGGTGTTATCCACACATTGCCTCCCCCAACACAAAGCCAGATTGATACAACTAGCCCAGGCCTGGCAGGAGTGGCCTAATCTAATTGCCAGGATGCCTGTGAAGAGACTCTTGACTATTTTCAAAAGGGAGATAGGCCTAGCGGCACTGCAATATTGGGGCACTTTGACTGGTTTGTAAAGGACCAAGATTGAGGTTTCAAACAAGGATTCAGTCAGAACCCCAATATCACCAAAGGACTCTAAAGCCTTATAAGGGTAAACCACCTTTACAACAAAACTTTTACAACGCACTACCATTACGATGCAACTTTTACAACACAAACCATTACAACGCATTGCGCTGGGGGGCGCTCTAGGATAGGGAATAGGTTTAATTTACTATCCAACACCTTCCCTACTATCCACGAGGCCTGTACTGCCCTTATTTCATGTGGGATATGATTGTTTGTAATCAGTGGCCTGCTGTGAAATTTATGGAGTAGGTGACACCCAGTCATACCTATCCTCCAAAACCTATCCCCCAAAACAAAACTTAGATCCCAAACAATTATAGAACACCTGCTGCCTCTATCCTCATAGAAAAGCATTGTACCAGATTACCAGGGAAAGTACCATATATGGTAGTAAGAGTTCAGGATTCATCTTCTAGAGCTTCCACATCTACACCCTCCACATTGCTGATACACCTCATCTGCTGGAATGCCTTTAAGTCCATGTTACAGGGGTGTCTAGCTTCACCGTAGGCATCTCGGTTTACTAGGACCTATTAGTGTTGGTGATATACCCACCAACAACCTTGCTCCTTCTCTCTATCATTAAACTCAGATATATTATAATACTATATAGATTGATTATGTCTGTTTGCTCCCACAGAATACTGTGTTTTTACTGTATAGAGCCAGTTATTACATATTTATGGTGACAGATGGCTCCTTACCTCTGAACGAAAGTACCAATTCAGCGCCCTGATGAAGGATGGTTTAAAGTATATGGTACCCCTGAAACGCGCGTTGGAGCAATTTCGTTGTAGATGTATTAAATATTATATTGTCTGTAATTTGTAATCTGTCCTTTTTGTTTAATGTAATATTGGGCTGTTTTTTAGGTCTCGCGACCTATCAATGCGCGCAAGCGCATTGAGCGGAGCGAGAATTCAAGTGCTCGAAATCCTTGTCAAACCAAGGGCTTCTTGCGCTGCGGTTTTCATTAAGTTCACGTGAATCACGTGACCAAACAAGCACTCGCATCAGCCTCCCTCCCTCCTAATTGCATTTTTCCCCAGCCAGCTTCCCCCAGGCCGTAGCAGCACTCCTCCCACACCTTTGAAGTGAAGCTTAGCTTCACTTCATAGGTCCCTGCTGCTTCACACCCTCATCCCGCTCTCCCCGCTCGGCCCCCTCCCCACCGTGTCGCATTTCTCCTCCCCCTCCCCTTCTCTGCCTTCTCACCTTCTTGTCTTCCTTTGCTGAAAGAGCGGGCTTTGATACTACACTTACAGCTGGGCTGGCGTAGAGTGGGATTGTACCATTGTATGTTATTTGTTCACAGCTTTTGTTAGAGCGGAAGGCGTCAATGGAGGGAAGCGGCTTCTAGTCTTTCAACGCTCTCTGATTAGTGACTTACTTCTAGGGATTTCAGTCTTTCTTTGACCTTTGTTCTCTACATCCTGAGCAGGAGCTGGTCTGTCTGCCTCTGTTAATGCATGCATTCCTTCTATAGTTGGCAGCAGGCTTCCTTCTGCTCTGTTGCTCACACACTGCTCCAGCTGAGCGAGCGTCCTCTGGCCATTCTTCCCCTGATTGAAGCACATGTTTGTGGCTCCTCGCATGAGTTTGCACTAGTCCCAGCGCACTGCACACTGGGCTGTGCGCTCTGGACACATTAGTAGGCGAAGCGCAGCTGCAGCACTTGACATTCCACGGTAGCTGAGTAGCAACTGAGCTCCAGGAAGTGAAAAGATCCGATGTCCTCGTTCTCCGAGGCACTGAGGCACAAGGCGCCTGTGGCTCTCTCAGCGTCGAGCAGCTCTGGGCTCTGATGATGTGAGTACGTTCACCCTCTGCTTCGGTTTCTAACTTGTGCTTAGTTTGCTTCTGTGATCCGCGCTGCCCCCTTGGTGATGTCTGATCTTGCTCGTGTTGTGTGTGTTTTACTTGTGTGTCTGGCTCGGGGGTCTGCATTCATCTCTGGCAGTGACTGCCCGTGTGACTGGGCCACCCTGGCAATGCCCCTTGAGGTGAACCGACCCCCAGGCTTGCAGGCTCTGGTCCCGCTCTTTGCTCCTCGTGCATCTGCCCCAGCCCCTCCCGTGCATCCTTTGCATAACTGGCCCTTCTGCTCATTAACCGTTATCTTCGTGCGCATTGATTGGTTTCTCTGCTCCTCGTGGAGTGCATTGATAAGCAAAGCTGCCGCCGAACGCTCGCAACATGTGTCTGTGCTGCGGCTCAAAGGGCGGGTCGAACCATTCACTGTGAAATCTACAGAAACGATGAACTCCTCAGGACAGACGCGCATCAGTCTCCCTCCCTCCTAAGTGCATCGGCCGTACTTTCAGTTTCCCGGCCGCTCATCTTCACAGCACAACAAAGGGCTTCGCCCAGCGTGTGCTCTGCGGCTTCTTGGCTTCTCCTCCCCTAATTATTCTTGGATGGCCGGCCGGCCGTACTTTCAGTTTCCCGGTGCTTCAAGTCTGGATTTCTCCTCCCCCTCCCCAGCCAGCTTCACCCAGGCCATCTGTTCCCCAGCTCCAGCACCTCCCCTCTTTCCCCGCACACAGCATTCCTTGGATTTCTCCTCTCCCTCCCCAGCCAGCTTCCCCCAGGCCGTGTTCCCTCCCCTGCTACCCCATCCTCACTCATCCCTCGCACCCCCTCCTCGCTCTTTTTAGTTTGTTGTTAAAAGCCACCGACAACCAATCAGTTAGTTAAAATAATCAAGTTACTGCTTTAGTTTTTTCCAAGTTTTAAAAAAAGACGGACCATTTTCATAATTATTAAAGGAAACTAGGCATGTAGTGTAAAATGTAACATGTTACCGAAAAAGGGCATTTTTGTTCAACGAAGCCATCGCAGTGTTCTGGTGACATCTGCAAGCCAATTACCCTCCCTTTGAGCTAGTGTGCACCTTGGCACGCTATCCCTTGCTTTATATCCATTTAAACATGTATTTGTGTACTTACCTTCGAGCACGCGGCTCACTGTCTCGCTGTCTGCTCCGACGTTCCTCTGACAGTCCCTTAATCACACTCATTTTCGGAAAGCTGAGTACATTAGTGTGAGTTTATTCCCTAGCCCGCGTGCCATGCACGGTGGCAATGCTTACCTAATTACCAGACTCCTGGGTGGGCAGGCCCAGGGCCGCCCCATTGGACGAAGCCTGTGCCAGCCGTGTTAATAGCTCTGAGCTCCCCAGGGCCCGGCTCGAGAGCCTCCGAAAGTGTCTGGGGATATATCTCAGGGCCTGTGGCATGGCGACTTCCTACCACAATACACAGCTTTTAATAATGGCGCCCAAAATATTGTGGCAAAAGTGCTGACTGCCAGAATGCTGTGAAGGGAATTATATATCGGTAATTAAAGGGTTACTAAACTTACCTCCGCATATAGGAACCTTGACATTACATCTCCTAGTTAGACAGTTAAGAATAATACATCTATACTAACCCTCACAATACTCTGGATGAGTAGAAGGGTTTCTGGGTCAGTGCCAATATAATGCCAGTGGCTACTCTGGGTGGTAGATCAGAATAAGTCTGCGGCCCCATAATGTTGAGAGGTAGGGTGCAGAGGGTACTCTGGTACCTCATGACTGCTTGATAGTCTGCTTTCCACTGCACTGCAGCACCACCTCATTCTGGGTGCTTCCGAGGTGTCTCAGAAGTACAGCAACTAAACACCGTCTGTCTTGGATGCTTTGTTCCTCGCCAGAGGAAAAGTGAACTTGTAATTACCAGACTTTTTTTCCTAGTTCAGGAGGAAAGTGCAAGCTCTCAGCATAAACGGCCCACCAACAAGGTTTTTTTTTTAAACTTTGAAATGAAGTAAATTTTTCTTTGCAGACCATAAATATGGAACACCTAAGACCAATCCTATAATTAGTTGAACAATCAGAACACGCAATTACAGATTGGGACAGCACTGAACCTTGTCACTTAGACAACAACAATGACAAGCATTTGCAATGCAACAGGTCTCGCAGTAGGAAAGTTGGAGCTATTGGTTTTGTAAATGACAAACCCCTTTATGCACTACCTCCCCAGTGCTGCGCACGACCAGTGGACGTCCATTCAGCACTGGTTCCAATGGACAGCGCAGCACTGGGGGGGAATGTTTAATAGCATCTATGAGGTTATGTTTTTAAAATGAAAACAAAAATAAAAGGCATTGTTATTTGCAATTGTAATAGCTCCAACTTTCCTACTGCGAGACCTATTGGCAACGCCAATGCTTGTTCTTAATATATGGTTGTGCTTTTGTATGTTATGTTTTGGAGACATGTACAGACAGTGTATATTTCTACATGTTTGGGGCTCTTATGTTACGTATGTATTTTGTCCATTTGTTCTGTAATATACTTACTGTATATATAAGTATGATGTGACTTTAAAAAAAATGAATAATATATTTTTGATAATAAATTAAGTAAACTCTATTTCTGTGGGACAATGCTTATTCCTGATATCTTAACGAATTGTGTAAATAATTAGATAAGGGGTAGTTTTTGTTCTTTGTTGGCATTTCTCTTTACTCCACCTAAAACACTTTTGGAGTGGGAGGATAGGGGGAGCTGGGGTTATTGGCCTTTTTGTTTTCTTCCTCTACACCTAGAATGTCCCTTTCCTCTATTCTTCGGTGTCCTCCGTTTCAAGGTCCAGCCGGAAGAGGCACTTCAACTGAAAGGAGGTGCTCCAGTTCCTCGGGTGATCAGTAATGGGTTTGTGGTCTGTTTGCCTCTTAAATGTGTGCTCCATCGAGTCTTGCAACAACTTCATTTCATGTTCCAAGAAGCACATTTTGTCTTTAATTCTCGCTATTGCCATTATTTCCTTCTTTGTGCCCAAAAAGAGTATTCTTGTCAGAATGTCTGAGGAAGTCTGGGTTCCTGCCTCCATTCAATGGGTGTGATCGAATTGGAGGAGGGTTCATATTGGAGTCCACTGTTACTGAGTGAAGAATGTTTCGGACATATTTCTGTATATCTCAATGTTTCTCTAAATGATCAAGTCTATCGCGAAATGCAATAGAGGTTTTCTGGAGATTTTGGATACAGGAATTTGGGTCTGAATGAATGGAGCTCACTTCAGATCATACCTCTTTCAGAATGAACAGAGGAAGGTGTATGTGACTGATCTCTGACCTGTCAGACAGGGTTGCATGGATGGTTTGTCTTGGCAAGCTGCTTTTGCCATCAGTATATCTTTCACATTGGCTTGTTTTTTGCCACTTCTGGTGAAATTCATCTATCCAGAAAATTCCAACCCACTGCAGGACCAGGAGGTTCACACAGAGGTGAACAGTTCATATGCCTTGTAGGCCAATTAGCACTATTGCCTAACTACAAATGCCTCTAAAGGGGCATTTTGGGCATACCCCCCCCTCAAGGGTATCTGACTTTCCTACTCTTTAGCTGCCCCAGTGTGACAAAGTGCACTGATGTGTGCCTTATGCAAATCAGGGCCTCAAAGCCCACATGACAAGTCTCACATTTTTATAGGTTCAGTCATTTGCTGTCCATCCAAAGAGGCACCACAATCTTCACTAAAGACGTCATTACCATATCCACTCTCTGCTGTCCTGCCCAGAGTTAGACAAGTGGAATTTGAGGCTCTCCCTGCAGGGACAGCTGATGTACATGGGTTTGGATGGGCGTCACCTGCCCCTTTTGGGGATAAAAAAAATAAAAGATGGCACACTGAGCAGCTAGCAATAAACTCTGCTGACTTCTCTGAACAAGCATGTGCAAATCTGCCTTTTTCTTAGGGGGTGTGGAGGGTGGCCCTTGGCTCTGGCTTTCTTTGCCTGGGTGAAGATTTCTTCGACCTAGAGACAGAAAGCAGGACAGTGATGACACACTGGTGGGCGTGGTCTGTGTCTCACTGCCAGAGTACAGTTTGGGTTTGGGCGTCATTCCCATGGCCCAGGGAGGCGTCGGCAGCCCTCCATTCATTTCAATGGCTTTTGGCAGGACAGTCCGGTTTAGAGAATGTTGGAGTGGGAGTGACGAGGTGTGCCATTGATGTTACAGTGGATGTTCTAACTTAACACCCATGGCATTTGACACATTCCCAGATTTACATTATGTCTGTCAAAAGCCTATGCCTCCCCAGGGGAAATACAACAAGGAGAAATAATGACATTTCTCCTTGTCTTTTCCTCTTTCCATGAGTGCTGCATTCAGCAGCAAACATAGAAAGAGGATTGATTGTGAGCAGGAAGACATTCCTTTCTGCAAAAAAACAATCATATCTACAACGCAGACAACCTTACACCATAGTGCAAGGGTGTCTACTGCACTGGCACATGGCAGCCAATTGAGCGCCAGCTCAGGGAAAGTCAACAAGAATGTGTCCTACCTGATGGATACAGTCCCTTCTGGCCCTTTTCTTTTGCGTAGGGCAGCACAGCCATGAGGTTTGCGGCTCTGCCCCACAGCTAAATATAGCAAATAAGGCCCTGGGTCACCAGTTTGCTGAGGTATGCACCCTGTCAAAGTAGGGACCACAGTCCTAGTCAGGGTAAGTCAGATATACCCCTTAAATTCACCTGTACTCACCCTCTGGTAGCTCGGCACAGAGCTGTCAGGCTTAACTTAAGAGTCAATGTGTAAAGTATTTGTGCAACCCTTAAAATAGTAAAACAGTGAAAACCCCACGCAAAAAAATCCACACCAGGTTAGAAAACTAGAGACAAAAGAGAGCGTAATTTAACGAACAAAACAAGACTAAAACAGCAAAAATCCAATAAAGAGAACCAGAGTTATGAATTGTTAAAGATTGCATTGAAATATGGTGCCAGATGTACAATCGAATTTTGCTTGGGCACAAATGGGTTTTAGAACCTTTTGCGCATGCATAAAACCTGTGGGCCATGTACTAACCCTATTTTTCAAATCGCAAATAATTTGTGACTCGCAAAATAGTGTTTAGCGACTCGCTATTAGTAAGGGGCGTTTCCTTCCTAATAGGGACCCCACAAGCCAAGTAGGATTGTTATACAACCGCAGTTGCGGTCACAAAACACTGGCAGTTTACCACCCTCTTCAAGAGGGTGGTAAAGCACTCGCAATAGGGAAGGGGTCCCCAGGGGACCCCATACTCTTTGCGAATGCATGCACAAACATTTTTTAAGAGCAGGCAGTTTTCCGAGGGACCACTTCCTGCCCTTAAAAAATGAAAAGTTAAATTTTGTTTTTGAATGCATCTCGTTTTCCTTTATGGAAAACGTCTGCATTAAAAAAACTGGTCTATTTGAAAGCAGTCCCAGACATGGAGGTCTGCTGACCCCAGCAGGCCACCATCCCTGGGAGTGTTCGCCATTCCCAAAGGGGTTGCAAATTGCGACAGCCTCATTAATATTTATGAGGCATGCAATTTTCGACCCCATTGGGAATCGCAAACAATGTCTCAGACACTGTTGTACATTGGAAATTGTGACTAGCAAATTGTGACTCGCAATTTGGTGCAATTTGCGAGTAGCAGTTTCCAATGGTCTTACATCTGGCTCATAGTGCTTAAAAGCATTAAGCATCAACCTGGGGCATTTGATTGAGCTTGACCGAGGTAAATCCAAAAGTTCAGGCTGACCACGATGGAGCATGGGTTGGATACAGGGACCAACCTTGTCCCACTGAAAAAGTACTTTTGGATGGAGATTGAGTCATTATCAAAGACCCGATGCAAGGAGCAGAGGAGGCCATGTGTCATCGTTGTACGAGCTGGAAGTAGGATATGAGTCGCTTCCGATCTGTGCAGTTGGAGATGCCTCGATGGTGAACCCCTCTGAATGAACGGGATGCATCACCATCAACTCACACAGCCGGCGATGCAATGTCTTTGTCCTCATCAGCAGCAGTGATGCTTCGGCGTCCAGGGGAGATGTGTCAGCTATGACCAGCACAATGATGACGATGCATGGATTTTAAAGGAAAACAGCCAGAGAAACAAGGGCACAGGACTAGATTGGCACCACTTGGCAGGGCTGAAAGTTGGCAAGTTCTAGAGGCTGTATTTGGGTTGTTGTAAGTCTTTGATGTCCCTGAAACTTCAGAACAGGAGACAAGTCAGCAAGCCCTTGGAGTCACTTTGGTTATGGGGATGTAAAGGTGCCGGCTCATTCCTTCTTACTCCCAGGCAAGGCGGGCAGCATGCAGCAGGGCAGGCACAGCAAACAGGAGTCCAGTAAAGACCAGCAGAGTGACAGTCCTTTCAGCAGCACAGCAGTCCTTCTTCCTAGCAGAATGTCCTCAGTTGCAGAAGTTACTGAGTTGGAGGTATCAGGTGTCCAGTACTTATAAACAGAAGTGCCTTTGAAGTAGGGGATACTTCAAAGAGAGGCCTTCAAAGTGCACAAAGCTCCTACCCTTCCTGCCCTGTCTCCGGGCTTGCTACAGACATGTATGCAGCTCTTTGTGTGGGAACAGGCACAGTACAATTCAGGAGCAAGTATCAGCTCCTCCCTCCCATCCTGCCAAGGATGGCCCATCACCCAGTGATGGCACATCTGGATGTGAATAGCCCATCAGGCACACCTTAGCCCTATTTGTGTGCGGCTGTCTAGAGGAAATGCACAAAGCCCTGCTGTCACCCACCTCAGATGTATACATTTAGGGACAGGCAGAGGCACAGAATGGTTATTGTAAGATAATGGAAATTTCTAAAAGTGACATTTTTAGATTTGAAAATTAAAATATAACTTTACCATAAGTTGTGATTTTATATTGTGAGTTCAGAGACACCAAAATGCAATAGCCATCTTTTCCTAATTGAAAATAACACTTATAACATGTAATAAGGTAATCATAATGTTACCCTATGTGTGAGATAGGCCTTGAAGTCTTGAAAAACGTTTTTCACTACCTGGGCATGTAAAACTTAAAAGTACATGTTCAACTTTTTAAATACACTACACTCTGTCCTTGGGGCCTTCCAGGGTCTACCTTAATGGTGACTTATATGTATTACTAGCTTACCCGTCGCGCGTTGCTGCGATCTCAGAAGAAAGGAAATTTAAGGAACTTGTTATGATAACATTCAATTTACATTGTGTCATTTTTATTGAAACTTATTAATTTTAATATGGAAAACATTTTAAAGTGTTGTTTTAATTCTGTTTATTTATTCGAGTGCTTGTGGATACACTGCATGTTTTATTTTTCCATCTGGTGCGTACACAAATAAATCAGAAGTTTTTCCGACGCGTGAGCTGGCCACATACAGTTGTCCATGTGAGAAGCACGGATTCTCCAAAGCTAGTCCACACACTTGCAGCGATTGTCCTTGTGCTTTTTTGATGGTCATTGCAAAAGCGAGTCGCACCAGAAACTGTAAACGTTCAGTATTGGAAATATTATTAGGGCCCTGGGGGGCCGGGGCCGATATTTAACACATTTGTCTTTCTTTTTTTTTCCCAGAAACCTTCGCGGGAGTGTACTCAACAACTTTTAACAAATTCTTTTTTTTTTTGCCAGAAACCTTAGCGGGAGTGTACTCAACAACTTCCCAAAGTTTCATGCTGATCGAATGAATGGTGTAGTAATGCTTAAAGGACAAACAGACAGACATACTTTCGTTTTTATATATATATATAAAGGAATGCTTGGGCCAAGAACGAAGGTTAACTTACCACATTGAAATGGCAGTTTAAAACTGCACAAACAGGCTCTGTAATGGGAGTCCTGGGACATGTTGAAAGGGTTACTTGAGTGGGTGCCACAAACAGTGCTGCAGGCCCACAAGTAGTGTTTCATTTACAGGCCCTGGTCACATGTAACACACTTAACTAGAGACCTATAAGTAAGTTAAATATGCCAATTGTGGATATGCCAATGTAACCATGTTTTAGGGAAAGGGCACATGCATTTTAGCACTGGTTTGCAGTGCCCAGAATGCTAAGGTCAGTAAATATGAAGTAAGCAAAACAGGAGGTCAGAACATTAAAAAGTCAGGGGAAACCACACCAAGGATGCCAGGTCTAACAGCTCCTTTGTCTTCTCAAAAGCATTTGGTGTCTGCAGCCTGTATTCTTGGTCACATGTCTAGGTGTAGTTGGCAGTTGGCCTTTGTGTATACCTCCCATACAGTGACACAAAAAGGGACTAGTTGTTGGCAGGATAAGCCATCCTGCCAGTACAGAAGGGGCAGAGTTGTTCACTGTCCCAATTACATTTTAAAGGAGCTGCCTCAGCATAATCACAAACCACTTCAGACTAGACTTTGTCACTCAAGACATCCTGGGACCTAGACAGGGTGGACGGAAATTCCAGAAACATCTGTGAGGGAAAATCTCCAGAAGTTTCTTCCACTTCAAAACTGGCACCAGGCATAACAATGGGACCACCAGACCCACTCTTCAGTAAACTCCTGAACTTTGGACAATACAGAAGAATGACTTCCCTGCTGCCAGAGGCCTGCCCTGCTCTCTTAGAAGGCAGCCTGGATGTGCTCTCTTCATCCCAGGCTGCTTGGGTGACTCCAAGGGTCAGCTAGCTGACCTCCTGTTCTGAGCTACAGGAACACAACGAGGTCCAGAGGCTCCCTGCAACTGCCCCGCTGTTCTGCTGCACTCGACCCAGTTGACCTCCTGCAACTGGACCTGCTGAGGCCTACTGGCCGCAGCTGGAGTTAGTCCCTGACACCCAAGAGGTCTCTGCCCTGGTCCTGGACCCTCAGCTTGCATCAGAGAGAATTCCTCCAGGCCTAACTAAACATTCCATCATGTGCGGCATGAAGTAATGCGAAGCCCAGCAAAGCCTGGCCAAATAGCTGCAGGCTTCATCGGAACCAATGCCAAGTGAAGCAAAGAACTGTGAAGCCTTCACAGTTATAAGCTTAATCAGAACTGAATCCAAGCGACGCAAAGCCCTGCAAAGCGTCGGTGCTGCGCTGACAGTTTCATCGGAACAGATGCAGAGGGACACAAAGCCCCGCAAAGCTTTGCATAGAGCTTCATCGGTACCAACACCAGACAAAGTGAAGCCTTGCAGACTGCGCACGAAAACATAAAGTACAATTCTCAGTGGGCTAAACTTGTTCCTGTGCCTGGCCTGTGCTCCATCATGATCATACTGTACTTGAGACTTTGTCCCGGTCCAGCGTGACCAGATACCCTCAGTTAGTGCTTCACTCCTTTTGGCACTACCTTTATCTAAACTTGTAAAATTCAAGATTTTTCTTGTGTTGTGTTTTAACTTTATTACTGTTTGTGTGCTGCATTAATTTTTAACACAGGGCCTCTAAATTATGCTTGACTGCATTTGAACCAAGCTTCCAGAGGGTTAAGCATAGTTTGATTCAGTGACTTTTGTGGTTCACCCTGACAAGGATTGTGGTTGTTGCCTGAGAAGGGTTTCCACCTCCCTCAATCAAAAACCCAATTTCTCACAAGACTTAATATTGCATCTGGTAATCTTCCCACCTCATATAATCTCAGGCACCATACATAATTACCACTTCTGTCTTTGCTTCTGGTAAGTTAAAGCTAAAAGTGTGTACTCTGTGTTCAAATCTTTTTTGTATGTGTATTGATGATCTACACACATGTATATAGCCAATATATTTGAGTCAAACAAATGGGCCACTAGGCCCACCTATTTCACCCATTTCTCTACCTGTTATGTTATGTTATGCTATGTTATATTATTTTATATTATGTTATGCAATGTTATATTATGTTATGTTATGTTATACAGATCTCTCGGTGCACTTATGACCCTGGAGGGTTTTGTAGCACTTAGACGGAGAAAGATCTGGATCTATCGGAGGATGGCCTATTGGAATAGCCAAGTTTTAAACTTTTTTTTCATAAGTCAAGGACAGACCTGGTGGCCCTGATGTCATAGGGGAGCTTGTTCAAGGTTTTGTGGGTAATGTAGGAGAAGGTGCACCCTCTGGCTTTGGCTCACTGTACACAAGGACATAAGTGAGGAGTAGGATAGCTGACCAGAGGTGTCTAGAAAGGGTGTAAAACAGGATGTGATTGTTAAGGTAGGCTGGTACTTGATTGTGCAGAGCTTTGTAGGTGTGTTTGTGAGGAGTTTGAATGGAGAGCACTTGTGGATTCAGAGCAAGTGGAAGCGTTTAAGGTGTTTAGATATGTGAGTGGGGTTTGGCAGGTTGAGTGTGAGATTACGGGCTGTGTCTGTACTACTTGAAGTCTTTTTCTGAGTTGGGCTGTGAAGGGTGCATAGAGGCTGTTGCTGTAATCGAGCCTGCGGGTGTCAATGACTTGCTTAAGGGATCTGTGGGTGTCAAAAGGGAGCATATTTAGATTTTCTGAGCAGTTTTCGTGTGTGGAAGCAGCTAAGTGTGACTATGTTGACCTGATTGGACTTAGAGATGTGGCTGCTAATCATGATGCCCAAGTTACTGGTGGCATTTGAGGTGCTGTGCGTCTGTTCTAGCTTGGAGGGACACCAGGATGAAACCAGACAGATGTGTATTTGCCCAATAGAACCACTTCAGTTTGGTCACTTTCTTGCTTGAGGCAGTTCTTGCTTATCCAGTCTGCTACCAAGAGCATGCAACTGGGGAGGTTTGCTGGGGTGGTGAGATTGTGTTCAGTATGTCGTCAGCATAGGAGATGATGCTGAATCCCTGGGAGTGGACGGTGCTAATGACCATGTAGATGATGAACAGCGTGGGGCTCACAGAGGAGACTTGGGAGAGGTTGCAGCTCTGATTGGTTGTGTCAGACAGGTAAGGAGCTAGACTAATTGATTGGGTATGCCTAGAAAGGAAGGAGGTGAAACAATATAGCCCAAGGCCACAAATTACGGCCTTGTGGAGACATTGAATGAAGATGGGAGACAGGGTTGAATGCAGCTGTGAAGGCCAGTAGAGTGGGATGCTGTGTACCCTTTGTCCATGATGAGGGGAATGTTGTCTGTGGCTGCGATGAGTGTTCTCTTGGTGCTTTGATAAGGTCAGAAGCTCAACTGTGATGGGTCTGGCTTCTGCAGGACTCTGAGTACAGTGGATAGAGATTGACCTGTAGTTTGCCATGGTCAGGGGTCAGCTAAATGTTTTTTGAGGAGTTGTAGGATGGTGTTGTGTTTCCAGGAGAAAGGTAGGTGGTGGTAGAGAGGTAGGTTGAGTATGAGTGTGAGAGCTTAGCAGATGGGTTTGAACCCTTTGGGGAATATGTTGTTCGAAGAAGGGTCAGAGGGGCTCATGGTGTTAGCAGTGTCTGTGGTTGTGACATGTGGTCAGCAGTTCAGCATGATTTCTGGGGTGTTGCTATCTTTGGAGTGAAGGACGTCAGGAGTGGAGAGGTCTAGTTGGAGGGGCAAAGGTGTTGCAGATAGTCTTTTTTCAGAAAAGTAGTTGCATAATTGATTGCAGTAATGACGGTTGTGGAGCTGGCCAAGAGGATTCTTTCACAATAGGGAAGATTTCGTTGGTGGAGGTGGAGCTGTTGTGAATGGGCTCACTTTATGCTAGGGGTTTGATGGTTTTAAAAGCACTGGTGGTATGTCTGGAAGGCTGATTTCGGGAGTTTTTGTCGGTTTCATTCTGTGAGTGGGACCACCATTGCTGCAACTGTTTGCAGTGATTTTTTGTGAGTCCTTGGTGTACCAGCTGGCTAGTGGCTTGGAGCGAGGTGTAGGGGAGGTTCTCAGGGGAGCTTGGGTATCAACGCAGGAGGTGATCCACATGTTGAGGTTACCAATAGCGTCCATTATGGTGGCATGGGAAAGGGAGCATCAAGATCAGACCTGCTATAACTTCATAGACTTTACTTAGTCTCCATCTCTGTCTTGGCCCTGTTGGAGTTAATCTCCTCATTAAATAGACATAACATAATTTATATAGATAGTGCAAAAAGTCTATGCAAAATAGCACACGTATGATAAATGCAAATTTTGTAGTGGGTAATTAAATGTAGGAACTGCAGGCATACAATTGAAGTAATGTAATGTACGGACTTAAGTTAGTCTAACTACTGATGTCACATTAACAGTGATTTATACATTAGCGTTGAAATGCTTGTTTTCATGATAAACTTTTGTTTTACACAATATGGTTTTCTCTGACTCTAAATATGACCCATGGGAAGAACTGTCTGGACCACAAGATGTTGACGAAGTATCTTTTCAAGGACATGTTTCTATGGCCTATTGTGAAGATATGAGAAACTATGGAGTTTACCTGCTCCCTGGGGTTTGTTGAAATCCGATTGGATGCCGAGAAAGGAGAATGTGTTAATATGCTCAACCTGTGCTTCGTTAAATTTATATGAGTGTGTGCAGGGAGTTATTTACGTCTGTCTTTCTTTTTTCAGGTCTCTATTTATGAGATTCTGTGTTACCTCTCTTCATGAGAGATCCTCATTCAAGCCCATCCTTCTCCAGATGATGTCTGTTGATTTATAGCTGAGAATACCTTCCAGTGCAAGAGTTTCCTTCTAGCTTAAGTTCAAAGATTTCATGCTTGTGCATTTTATTCCCTCATCAGAACTATTTATTGGGTTTCATAACTGATACCTTTTCCTTGACTTAATTATGAAGTTGCTACTCTAATCCTTAATCTAGATTAGGAAAATTCCTTTATGGAACAAGCTTGCTTTATCATCTCCACATTATTTGTAATCTTCACTAATTTTATATTTTACCTTGTTTTGAAATACCCACTAATAGATTATTTGAATTTGTAAACATGATGACTGAAAATAAATAATTACTGAATAAAACAAATTACATTTTATTAGAATTGTTAATGAATCTCTTTAATTTACACAAACACCCACCAACTCTCTTAGTTGATTATCGTGGAGCCCCAAATAAACTTCAGGGTTGATGGTGTTTGATGTTAGTGATTGCTTCTTCTGAATTTTCCTTGTCGAAGAACAAACGTACATACGACCAGTGGTGGGTCTTATTTAATGATTACATTCAAAGATTGAGATAGAAAGGCCCCGTGCCGTCAGCCCGACACTATAATTTTTCTTTATATGCAAAGTAGTATGTGCTTGCATGTGATGTAGCCAGCTATACTGTCCATTCTTTTGCCTTCTAAAACACTATCCGCCACCTCCCTCAGTCTTTGCTCCTGTACTATGCCTATATTGGATAACGATAAATGGCTAAATAGGTGTTCAATGTTCAGATAAGGCCGGATACACCCAACTGGATTCCTACCTGCTGTGATCTTATACCGTTTCCACCCCTGATTTGCTCCTGGTGTTTCACAACTGTCAGTCTGCAGAGTGTGTGTGTATATAGTGCCTCGTCAGTCTGCAGAGTGTGTATATAGTGCCCCATCAGTCTTCTGAGTGTGTGTGTATATAGTGCCTAAAATTACAATAGATTATGTGATCAACAGCAGGCTGGAAATAGGTGAAAGGATTCAGATTGAGTCCAGAGGGAGAGAAACAGGGCCGCGCCCCCTAGACCCGTGAATTGTAAAAACCACACGGTATTTGGAGGCTAGGGGAATTGAAAACAGAGGTAGGATTGACAATGCCTGTCCTGAAATATACGAATGAAAGTGAGTGAGCCAAACTCTTTCTAGAAGTGGTATGTGGGGCTTTCCCTTGTAACCATTTTTACAAATAGACAACAAAACGGTAAATTTTACAAAACATATTGGGCCAGATTTACAAGCCCCTTGCGCCATTTTTGCGTCACTTTTACCATGGAAAAGTGATCAAAAATTGGTGCAAGGGGCTTGTAAATCTGCCCCTTTGTTCAGTAAAGCAGGCCAAAACCTGTTGAAGTGAAAGGCAGTTATCAAAGCCATCTTGAATTATCAGATACTTAAAGAGCGTTATGAAATCACAATCCTACTTCACTTATATTAATACGGGCCCCTGCAGTCCCTGCTGTGCAGTGGGGCACCCAACATTCCACGGAGCCCCCGCCCTTCAAGGGGGCACCATTAAGCCTGTCCTTGAATATCTTTGCGATATAGGAGACTCGGGCCCCTTATTACGTTCTACAGGAGGCCCGCCATTTTGCGTCATGCCACTGCTCGTCGCCATAATCACAACCACTTCTACTTTTCAGTTTCAAGGTCATATATTTTTCACAAAATAAATCAAGTAGCCAGTTGGCAAAGCAGGCTGACAAGTATTGGCCACTGCCACGCTGAGGTGAAAGTTGAAGATGGAAAATGTAATCTCTTTGTATCAAACTCAAACAATATATACAGACTGCAAAAAAAATGCACCGTGCGTTTGACTAAAAATTATGATAGAAATGTGCACCTCACAAGTCATATATTTCTTTGGAATGATTCCATCTCAAGCATCTAATTCCGACGAGACGTCAGAGTTCTGGGAGTGTTTGTTTCTACTTCATAATACGAACAGATAAAAGTGTTGAGAAGGGGGAGGGAGTGAAACAAGGAAAGAGGAAGGGCTGATCATGACTGCTCCCCTCTCCACAGCAGAACCAAGGAATTCATTTACATCCAGGGACAATGAAAATTGTTAAAATGCAGATGCTTCCCAATTAATAACAGAGTTAGACATCTGAAGTTGTGTTCTTGTTGATGAGGACTTCCCTTCATTTGACTTCCATCCAACGTTAGTGCTTCTCCAGGTCTGAATCACTTTGAGATGCTGTGTTATTTCACAGGGTCAGGCTTCCAGTAATAGCCTGAGCTCGTCACCCTTATCTTAGCTTCCACGGCCAAGGAGGGAGAGATTAAACCTAAATAATTCAGGTTATTTCCTGTCTGCTGAGCTCCTGAATAAACACTTTGTATTGAATCAATAGGAAACATTGAATTAACAGTGGCTGGGATTTACTCCAGTCCTCTGCTAAAAACCTTATCCTCGCCAACAGCCTGGAACACATTTGCGCATGTAAGATGGCCTTTATGCTGCATCGCAATGGATCGAGATGGCTTCACCGCGGTAGATGGCGGCGGGCGGGTGTATTATTCTCAAGGGAGCGGCGCATTCACCTCTTCACTGGATACGCAGCAGGGCTTTGCTTGCACCTTGCTTTGGAAGTCATACTGGTAGACGGAAAAAGCAGAAGGTGTAGCTAAGGCAGATTGCTCAACCAATGCTCGGAATGGACCACTAGTAAGTTAAATTTGTAAGTAAAATGTATTAGCCGTACGATTACTTAAATCTTTACAGTATAAAAAACTTGAGCAACACCCCTCCACCCATCCGCCCTCCCCATGAAGTTTTCCAGCTCTCAAGGTTAAAATGCGCCATGCCTGCATGTGCCCTGCTTACTAGCTGCAAAATCGGCCCTGTACCAAAATCGGCCGAAAACCGGCCCCGGCAAAGAGCTCGGCGGCACTCCCAACCCGACTCCCCCCCCCCCCCGAGTGGGGAGGGGGGCCGGCCAAGCACTTTTCCGGGCCGATTTTGTTTCCCAGTCCTGCTCTGGGCCCCACGACTGCCCTTCTGCTCTAATTTTGCCAGTGTAGAAGACTCTGGGTTGAGTGACGTCAATCGGAGCTAGGGTGCCGGATGACTCAGTTAATAAATGATGTCTACCCTACTTTCTGCTACTTGTTGCTTGATGTTAAGTGCAATTTTTATTTGATGGATAAACTTGCCTGCTCTGGCAAGTAAGCAGGTTGTAGTTTCTGAAAAGCACCAATCTAAAGCGTCCCAAAGCTCTTGGCTCCTGAGAAGGTTGTTTTACATTGGGACTCCGTGTTTAGTGGGCATTTCCCAGGTTCTTCCGTAAGTGTGCTATCAGCATTGCCCAATGACTTGTGATGTTCATTGTCTGCTGTGTCTGAGGAACCTCCTCCTTTGCAGCTACATATTTCAGCAATATGTTACTAAAGTTGGCGGTCCATTTCAATCTTTTATGGGCTATGTATCGTTCATAGCCCAAGGTTGTGCCAATTGTTTCCTGGGATTCCGCTCGCTCCAGGGCCAGATTAAAGGTGGCACAGAGTGGCCTATGATTGCTTTCCTCTCTGTCATCCACTGTAAAATCACTCAGCTTATGTGCCTGCACTTCATTGATTAACCCCATCGACGCTCATGACGAGCTCAGCTCAGCTCGTCATGATGTACACCTCTCGTACACTCATGACGAGCTGAGCTCGTCATGAACAATGGCAATCAAGAAATGTCAGCACAGGAGCAAAATAACATCAGCATCGATGGTGTTAAAATGTAGTCTATGGTGGGTATGTTCCTAAAAGTCGGCTTGGGAGTCCATGAGCAGCAGCTGATTTTTTTTATGCCATGGGTGGATTGTAACTTAACATTTTTATGAAGGGCGATCAGCGGTCCCGGCCTTTTCCTGGTACCGGGTGCAGCTGGGACGTTGTGTTGGAAGTCTCCAGCAATAATTACGTTATGATGCTCACATTTAAAGAGAACATCTTGCAGACTACTGATACAGGTTTCCATAGCGGATGGTTTTGACATTTTGTTGGATTGATATAACAGTTTATTAGCAACAGGCAATGGGGCTGTTGCCCCTTGCCCAGACCCTTGATGGTTATGATTTAGAGGTCAGGAGTTTCCACATTTATGGCTGTGGTTTTAAGTTTGCAGGTGTATCTTAGGAAAATGGCTAAACCTCCTGACGGACGTCCCAAAGATGGTCTTTTTCATTGCGGGTATGTGGTTATCATAAAAGCCACTAATTGGGTTGTTGACTTGGCTCAGGTCTCCTGGAAACACAATATATCCCCCTTCACGAGGTAATCTTGAGTTGCCTTGTCCCTAAAGATGTTGCTTATCCCTGCGATGTTCCATGAAATGAGGGTTAATTTGCATTGTTGAACACAAATTGTAGTTGAGCATCCTCTACTGTTGTTGCTATATCTTTGGTTATGGACACTGTTGCCATGGATCCTTCTCATGGGCTTGCTCTTGCTAGTGCATCTGCACTCTGCGCTGAGTGTCACTGTATGAGATGCTGTTTTTTTTTGGAGTTCTTGGTCATTCTGATTTACATCTCCCTTCTGAACTTTTTTCATCGTGCCTTTAAGAATTGATGTGGGCTCCACTACATTGGCTTCACGCAGGCCTTTGTAGGCGCACAGAGCAGGGGGCTGCATTAAATGCAGTACTCTGAGTATCAGTAGTAGTAATAAAGTGTATTGTATTAATCAATGATTATAATAAAAATATTAATCATCACATATAGTATAAAAAACTTCTAAAAGATAAAAAATGCTGCAATTAAAATGTCCAAATTTCGCTTACAATGTACAAGTTCAATGGATACATTACGAGCATGAACAATATTTGTATTCTGACTTCAAATGTCGTTTACATAATATTAATCCATATATTTTAATTGATCTATTAAAAATTATGAGAATACAGAAGTACATTTTCCCAATTTTCTCCATTAGCTGCACTGGCCACATTGTTAAACCATTGACCGCATCATTTACAACCTTCTTCAGTCTTGCATGGTCTACTGCATTTTGCCAATATGATAAGGTGCAGATGTGCCAAAATGTGCAAAGTGCTGAACAGTTCATGAAATAAAAATTATGTGTCTTCCCTTCAAATGCACAAACAAGGGTTAATAATCAAGCTGATAATATCAGTAAGATATTGCAGTCTGAGGGGCACCTTGCCACATTCTGCAGTGGAAGGTAGAGGGTAATAATGTTTTGCTATGCCAACGGATCCCCAAGCTACAAGAGGGAAGGTCCAAGCATCCATTCACAGCTTGCTCGAATCAATGGAGAGGATGTGATGGAGAGATTAAATATCAAGGGGGCAAAATTACTAACATTTCACACAATGCACCAAAGCAAGTGAAGTTCCTGTGCTGCGTTGAGATAAAGGGAGAGGGCATGATATTTTCAAAGATATGATGCAGTTCTGCTCTCAGCCATCCCTGGAGCACTTGTTTTTGCCTAGTGCCAATGCAGACCCCCTTGCAGCAATCAGGTTATATTTTGACCAGGTGGGGTGCCTTGCTGCTCAAAAATCTAGCATTTGAGACTATATCCTCTGTGTATGTGTGATGCAGAATGCAACATCTTAGTACATATGGGCGCAGTGTGTAAGAGGAAATAGCTTTCTAGTACACCCAATGACTAGATAACCACATTTACACATAGAGATGCTAAATTTGATTTCAGGTAATGAAAGCAATGCTCATCTGGCCCACCCACATCTACACCAGCCCTTAATAGGTGCAACACATCTCATGGAGAGTTTCACAATAATGATCAAGAAAGAAAAAAATAGGAGGAAATCAGGCATATTCCTTGTTCTAAATATTGTATACATTTCCATAATTTACCAGGATTGGCAGCACTACCTGAAAATCTCACCATAATCCCGAACACATATCAAACATGACTATAAAAGCATTTTGTTGGCAGCGAATATCTGCTAGTTAATTTATAAAATGTCTGCACAAATGGTTGATGATAATGCAAGCATTAGATTAGCAATTTTCACAACATTTTCCAGATAAATTCTACAAAGGGATAATAGTCTCAGCTGTGCATTTCCTCTCACAACTGAATCATTTTTGTGACTATCTCATTTACATATTTTGAATTTACTACTCCAGAATGGTTGTTGCGTTGTTAAATGATATTTGAATGTGACATAGCTAGGGCTAACTGTAAGAGATAGGCTTCACAGTACATAGTTTCACTAAACTATGTTTGAACATTTTTTGTTTCTGAAACTTCACCTCTTCCCCAATCTCAAATTCCAACCTCTAGTTTAAGCTGCTGCTGTAAACAATGCCTGAAAAAATGTTATAACTTGATATAAATTATAGGCTATACAATTGGGTAATCCATGATGTAAACCTATTCACAGACATTTGTGCTTGTAAGCCATGAATGCATGCTTATCCTATTAAATGTGGATATAAACATTCGGAAGTGTGTGGACCTGGCCCACTCTGCAAGGTTTTAAAACTGTTATTGTTGTCTTTTAGGACTCAGCGCACTTAACCACTGCTATGAAGTGCTAAACTACTTGTGCTCTCTACCCTAAACCTAATAACACCCAATTGGCAAATTTAATTTACTTGTAAATCCCTAGTAAAGTGGTATACAATATACACAGGGCTGGGCAATGTACTGCTACTGTAGGCCAGCAGCACTTATTGTGCCACCCACTCAATCAACCCATTAGAGTCTGTAGTATTTAAACCGGCAAAAACCTCCTGAGGGCCAGTGATACGAAGCCACTAAGCAGGAGTTTGAGTTCTTGTTTCTATCTCTGGAAGAAATTGGTGAACCTTGATTTTTGAAACTTCCATGAGACTGCCATCACAGATTTACCAGATTTCCCAGCTCCAAAGAATATTGCTGCATCAGATTGAAAATGGAGATGTTTGCTAGACCTGGAATTCTTGGTGTGGATCTTTCCTAAATTCTCCAGACCTCCTATTTATCTGGCTTCATTCTTCGCTGGCTTTAGGACTCTGCAAACCTTACCACTGCTAACCAGTGCTAACGTGCCTGTGCTATCTCCTGAAAGCATGGTAGAATTGGCTTAGAGCCAATTGGCATACTTAATTTACTTGAAAGTAAAGTGGTACTGCCTGTACCCAGGGACTGTAAATGTAATGCTACTAGCTGGCCTGCAGCCCTGATTATGCCACCCACTTTAAAAATTTCACAGGCCTGCCTGAAGGGCAAAAGAAAGAGCCCCTTAAACATTTACCCTCTGTTGAAATCAGGTGGTAAATGTTTACAGAATTAAGCCTATTGTTTCTCCTGAAAGAGGAAAAAAACATGCGGAATTGGTCCACGTATTCCAAATTTTACATGTTATTCTCCACTTCAGGGTAAATTACTTGTAATTCCTGTTATCCCATGGAAGATACCATCTAGTATGACTAATTCATATCGAAGTATCTCCCTGTAGAGATAACAGGGAATTTGTGATGAAGCCCTACATGTCTGCAAATTTGCAAAGCCTTACAACATGCAACTCAATATATTTGTTTACAAAAAACGTATAAGTAGTTACCTAATATAAACAAAATATATAATGGCTGCTAGTGGCATTGGGATGACTGGTGCTGCTCTACAAATGCCCATCCAATCTCCTGCTCTTTACCTTGAGCCTGCCTACTCCATTGAAATAATGTATGACCCTGGACCAGTATTTACAGTTTTCCCTGGCCTGGCCTGGCCAGGCCGAGTGACACCCTGAAACACTCAATCTGACGGACCATTCATGCCCCTTCTTTGACTTAGAATTTCCGTCCCCTGCACTAATCAGTGTACATAGAAAGAGTCACCCATCTGCAGTGCCATCTCCTGAGCCAGGATGTAACACGCTGTGGACACCATAGACCAACACATTGTAATGAGGGCAGGGCATGCATAGTTGTTTGGAAAACTCTTACTACTACTCATTGGCATAACTTTCCCATTTTGCCAACTGCATTTGTGCAATTGTTACATATATTCCTCATTTACACTGATTTTTATAACTATTCTTTTGTGTAAATCCCATAGTTTATAATTTATTTGTGTGACACATTCACAAACGTTTCTTTTATGTCTCTAATATTCTTTTTTTCTCCCTCTACAACACTTTCTTTATGTATGTCTGCCGATCTGACTCATAAACCATGATTTGTATATTGTTTGGTGCACTTAATTCCACCTCACCCAGTTGATACATAATCCATTTCGGTGTAATAGGTATACCTACGAGTTTAGTAAGTACATTTCAAAACCTATGACCAATTTTGTAACATACCGCCTTATCTCATGGTTATGCCTATTGGGTCTTCATCCCATTCATGCTTGCTTACATCCTACTCACATCCTACTTGTAGGTAAATTGTAAATCAAAAATTGAGTTTGCACGAACACAAATTATGGCTGTTATGTACGACAGGTCAGGTTGCAAAAAGTGGGTGGAAATGGCACACCAATTTTTTTTCAATGCAACAGATGTTCTAATCAGCTGGATCACAAACTGGTTATTCGCACAGGGTCACATGCCTCCTGCTTAATGAATATTAATTAGACTGAAAGACTTCTGCTAGCCCAAGCAAGTGCAAGGCTGAAAGTCTACATTGGACAACAAAGCTCCATTCCTATGTTTGCCTTCCTAGCCACATGTACAACCGTCATATTTAGCGACTTGCAATTTGTGATTTTTACCAACTCACACATTGCGAGTTGCTAAATATCATGTACATGCAAAAATTGGGGCCAAAATGCGACTAACAAGTCACATCATAATGAACAAACTTGATCATTGAGAATTGGTAAACTGATTACGACAGTAGCCACAATTAGTGATTGCGGTTGCAAGTAGCGACCACACATTTCAAAATTGCCTTTTCACATCCTGAACAAGTGAAGGACCCTAAAAACATGAAGTAGTGGCCATGTAGATGCCTGGACAGCAGCCAAAGTGTAGTGGATAGTCCTGCAGCACACACCTACAGTGCCCCCAGCCTCCAAACAAAACTCCGCAATGGCCAGCCATTAGTCTGAGAATGAGACATGCGTGAAATTGAGGTTGTCAGAGAGGGAACTGGAAATCCTCAAAGAGGAATGCTGCAATCACTACAAGCTGCTATTTGGTAGAGCTTCCCGGACATTCCCTGAGTCGGAGAATTGCAAAATGTGGAGGGAAATGCAGCAGCGCATCAATGTCCTGGGAGTGGCTGACCGGTCAACTAAAGAGATAAAAAAGAACTGGTATGACCTGCGCTCTTAGGCCAACGAAAGGCTGGTAGGATGCCTGCGGGACTCCAAAGGAACTGGAGGTGGTCCATCAAATGTACCCGTACCAGCTGCAGAGGCAATGGTGGAAACAACCCTTGAGCCAGAGGCAGTGGCTGGATTTGGGTCCCTCAACATGTCTGCCCCTCCAGCAACACCATTTAAGTGCAATACTACTACTATGCCAACATCCATGCCAAACACCTGCTACCTAAATGCATACAACACATCCTTACCCAGATATACCTCATTGGTCCAAGTAGATTATACAAATGTCACATCTGGTGTATTATGGGAAATGTAGTCATGTACATAAAGAGTGCAGTTACTGTGAGACATAACCTGAATAAGTTAGTATGACCAATAAGATAGTGTTTCACTTGTCCATTTTATTCATCTCCCCATTTGTCACATAGATACACCTGTGGAAGTACAGGAAAGGGCTTATGATGAAGGTAAAGACCAGAATGAGGCCAGATGGAGGAAGAGCAGGATGAGGTGCCTGTGAGTATGCTGAGTACTTCACATAGCCAGGCCAGTGCTGCATCCAGCTCCCCACAGCCACCTGCAATTGAAGTCCTGGGTATCCACTAGCCTGCTACTCCTCAACGCATTCCTGGCGCCCAACACCACAGGCATGTGGGCACCAACACGCAAGGCAGGCCTCTCACTCCCAGGCAGGATCCAGTAACCAAGCGGTGTATGGGGGCCCAGAGGAGACCATGCTGCAGGTTCATCTCCTGCAGCAGAAAAAGATCAGGTTAATAAACTATAAACTATAAGCTGACACAGGGATTTACCACCATTACCCAGCGATGGTCCGACAGCCAGGCCCGCCTGGATGCTATCCTTGCTGCACAACATGGGCAATTGTGCAACTCTGCACAGAGCTGGCAGAGGACAAAAGACAACAAAGATGCCGGGAGCAGAGCAGAGGAACCAGGTTGGAGACAATGACTAGGGCAATTTGGAGGCTAGTGCAGGCACTCAGCACTCCAGATGCTGCAGATAGAGATGGGCCACTACAGTGGTGAAGTGTCACGAGGCCTGCAACAGATCACTGCAGCCGTGGAGGCAAATCAGACAGCCAGCATTGCCAGTTGGGTTACTGGTGATGCACTGGGCAGTGTCAATAATCAGTAGCGTGTCTGCCGTAGATGCATGTCTGCTGCTTAGGAGGAGCAGCCTCCAACCAGTGCCTTTGACTGGCAGCACCCACCTGGACGTACATCAAAGAAATAACTGCACACTGCCAGTGTGTCATTGTGGTGTTTACATTATTGTGTGTGTTTGCGGTAGAGTAACCACACAACATGTGCACCTATTTGTGTTATGTTTATTTTGATAGACAGGTTGTCCATCAATGGCTTTGTGAACCATGACATTAAAGCATTGCGTATTTTGAGAAATCAAATAGTTATTTTGTCATTTATGGCAAGCATTGTGTAAAAGGAGATTACTTAACGTGCAAACAAATGTCTGCCTGTGTGGTTCCAGTGCCTTCTCCCCTCTGCTGCACTACTTTCCTCACTTGGATGTTGGGCAGGTGGGCCAGAATCATCATCCTCCAAGTCTGATCGGAACACCTCTATGGGTAAGCCTTTCCTGAAGGCAATGTTGTGGAGTATGGCACAGGTTGCCACAATCTTGCACACAGTCTCATGCACACACTACAAGTCTCTTAATCATGGACCTGGTGCACCTATGTACTATATTGTAGCGCCTTTTATGGGGGCTGTTGAGACATGTAGGGTGTGAGGATTCATGGCCATAAGGCATACACACTGTCACCTGGTGAGACACATAGAAAGTTAAGACAACATACAGAGCGTAATGATTGTGCTTATACATTTTGCTTTGGAAAATACATTGCCGTACCTAGTAAGTATCCTTCATCAAAATCCCCTCTTTCTAGTCGCTTGTATATGCCACTGTGCCTGAACATGTAGGAGTCATGTGTGTTCCCTGAATATTTGGCCACATTGTCTGTGATGATATTGTGTGCATCGCAGGCAACTTGGATGCTCAGGGAACGGGTGCCGTTACTGCTCGAACAGCCAGGTCTTCAGCTTCTTCCTGAAGGAGAGGTGATCTTGGGTCTAGGGTCAGGCGCAGGTCGGTCGGGAGGGAGTTCCAGGTCTTGGCGGGCAGGTACAAAAACGAAGACAATCACAAGCAAAACCAACAGGCGAGCGCGGACCACGCCGCTCGAAGGAGGGGGCGTGGTCACGAGGCGGCAGCGAGGCAGGCAAGGCAAGGGGGCACACGCAGCAGCTGGTGGCCGTGCGGCGCGGGGGTGTCCTACAACTAGGAAGACAAGCATTTGCAAAACCAAAAATAGCGATGCAAGTAAATTGTGACTTGCAAAAAATAGCGACCAAATTTTCCATTTGCAAATTGCATGTACAAGCGAGTTGCAAATTATGAGTATTCGCAAAATGGCCTGTTTGCACATACAATTTACCACCAACTTAAAAAGGTGGTAACAGGTAACGGCACCCCCCTCCCCCCAGCGCCTTGAGACCCTACGGGTAAGTAGTGCGCTCTAGAAATGTCTTTGATTGATTGATTGATTATGTACAGCCTTTTTTAAATTCACAAAAAAACCGATTGTGACAGATTTACGACTCATAAAACTGTCCTACATATGGCCCCATGTTCCTCAAAGTTACGGTGCTATAACAAACACAACTGCAGGAGAGCACTTGTCACACTTCCCAAAGGCACAGCTGGCAATCAATAACTATCCAAAATATGGCATTGGTACATTTTCAGTGGTTTGCAAACACAAATGCATTCACATCCCTTCATGACTGGAAAAGAGGAAGGACCTCTTTCGTGCACACTTCTATTTGTGATTCGTAATGGGCCCGAAAACCTTTACCAGTTGGAAAGAACTTGTGCAAATATCCAAAGGGCTTTAGTCCATTGTGAAAATAAGATTTAATTTGCTAACCCAATGTTTTTACGAGTGCAATACCTTTGCATATCAGGTCCTTAAACTTTTCTGCATCGGTGAACCCTACAGACGTGTGAATTTGAACTTTCTCTAAGAGTAAATCAGACTCAGGCATCCTAAAGGATTTGTGACTCGGCTCTCTAATGTTTAACCCCTTCGCTGCGGGGGTTAATCCCACGCTGTGCTGGGGGGGAGGGGGGCGAGCACAGCGACCCCATGCTCATAACGAGCTGAGCTCGTCATGAGGCACGGTGCTCCTGTGCTCATGACGAGCTCAGCTCGTCACGGCCACACCCGTTCTCGTGGAACGCTCAGCACAACGGGGGAATTATCCCCGCATGCGAGCATTCCACGGCTCATGACGAGCTGAGCTTGTCATGAGCACCGGAGCGCCGTGGCTCATGACGAGCTCAGCTCGTCATGAGCCTCGAAGAGGTTAAGTATCATTACAGCATAGTGGTCTGAAACTGATCAATGTTTGACCATATAAAAGATATAATCAAATATAAATAAATGCATCTTATGCCTAATATTCTACATTTCTTAATTCTCATCTCTGTCTTCAGCTCCGTCTGGGATTTAGGTGTCATCTGAGAATAAGGGCTATATCTAATGACATCAATGCCTACATATTCACGTTGTAAAACAAAAATGTTTTTAGACGATGCTTCTATTTTATATCACAAAAGATGTAGCACGTTGGGATGCAAAACAACTCCTCCATCCTACAGATTCCTACCCCTGTTGCTCATTTTTAGGTCGAGCATTCGAGACCTCTTGTATATACTTTAGTATATATACTTTAATATATACTTATATGTGTATGTACTTTATGGGCTCTGCGGATCATCCCTAGGACTTGTCTGCTTCTGCTTAGGGACATTTTTTCTGTTCAACTGCCTTTATTGAACTGTCTTGATGGAAACGACCAGCAGAGGTCATTAAAATACCAGAATTGCTTTCTGCTGAAGGACTTTTTTTTTCTGGCAACTGCCTCTATTTAATTTTCTTGATAGAAAACGACCAGCAGAGGTCAGTAAAATACCAGAATCACTTTAACATTCTCCTGATTCCAGTCCACAGAAATTGTCTTCCACAATCACCCATAGACAATATTTTTTTCAAATCTTGTATTTTCAGTGATATGACCACCAAAGGCCCTGCTTTTATATTAAAAACAGAGATTTGGACTACACCATTTCCCGCTGAAAGGCAATATTTCTCTCCATGCACCCATGCCAATGTGCTGCATAGCTAAATACATATAAGGTCCCAAAGCCGAGGCCGATTGTATTGCAAATGCTTGTTTGCACAGGTTTTCCGTCTGTAAACTCCCTTGTCACACTTTGTCCTCATTTTTGTAGTCTTCGCTTTTGTATGTCTGTGCTTCATTCACACACAAACTCCCTCTTCCTTTTTCTAATTAGCTCCTTAGAGTCCATTTCTTTACTGCCCCTCGGCCCTTCATGCACACTTTGGCATGAAAAACAAAAAGCAAAAAAATATAGCTTTGCATTCCAAAATTGCCCAGTCTTCATGTTGCAGTACATCATCAGGCAAAAAAAAATGATCAATACACTGCTGACGGTAAGAAGACATAACGTACCTTCCTGTTCCTCTGCAGTTTTAATTATGAATGAGTTTTGGAGCACCTTACTCACTCAGAAATAGCAGTGCTCTCCTTCACAGAAAGACGAGGTGCATTTTTACAAGTGACCATGGTCATCAAGGGAAGTCATTACTGGCATCTCGATTTGAGCTCAGTGTCACTTCTCTGGGGCTAAAACATGTGCGTTGCAATTGCAAACTCTTAGAGACAAAATGGAATTGTCCAACCATTTGAAAGCCAGTGTGCACCACAGAATAAAAAAAACACAGGGCCTCATTTATGAAAAGTGACGCATCGCTGCGTGAAAACAGCGATGCTTCACTTTTCACTGCGCCCTCCTTGCGACACCAATGATGCGTCATATTTACAGTATGACGCATCATGGCGCAAGGAGTTACAGATACGTCAGTATTTCGGACGTATCTGTATGGCGCAAAAATGACGCATTGCTGGAGTGTGTCACAAAAGTGACGCAACTCCGGCAATGTGTCCTTTCACATGGGGCAAGCCCCATGTGAAAGTGCCTGCGTCAGTCTTACGCCTGCTGTGAGGCAGGCGTAAGAAATTGATGCATTTGTGTCCTAGAAGTGGCGCAGTGAAATCTTATAGATTTCACTGCGTCACTTCTATGACCCTTTCTTGCATCAGAACGCCCCCCCTGCATACATTATACCTAGCGTAGGTATAATGTAGCGCAGGGGTTTACAAAGTGACGCATCTACCTAGATGCGTCACTTTGTAAATATGGTGCAACAAGGCACGTTTTTTACGCTGCTGGTGCGTCACAAAAAGTGACGCACCAGCTGCGTAAAAGTGACGCACGGCCTCATAAATGAGGCCCACAGTATTCTAGTAGGTGTAAGTCATTAGGGGGCAGACCTGCCACTCACATGGCACTGCCGGATGTCACATGACATCATCTCCCTTCACACAGTCTTCCATGAAGGGCCCATAGTGGACAGCTTGAACACAGTGAGCTGGACTCCCCTGCAGAGAGTATAGTGTCCAGCTTATTGTATCGAGACCTTGTGGGTCTGACCCCCATTGGCGGGAGGGGTATCCCCTAGGATGTGTGCAGCCTTAGTAGCCATTGCAAATTGTATTTTGGGAGGGGGTGTCTCCTCTGGCAGTGCCCAGACCCCTTCCTTTGTCCTCTCTCCAATCTAGGCCCGGGTGATGGGCTAGGAGTCCCTTTTCCACCAAAATAGACCCCGGCCCCTCAAAGGTCACACCTCCTCCTTATATGGAACACGTAATTTTTAAGTTAGCAGGTAGTGCTCCATTATCCCACTATGGTCTGCCAAGAGTTTTTGTTTTGAGAGTGATGTGTCTACACCATAAGGACTCACTTTTGAATGCCAGATAGAGACATACTATTTTCTGTTACAATTCTGTAAATTACCATGTTAATCTACGATTTAAAAATTCGATTTTACCCGTGCTCATTGGTATTATTTTGTCTGTAATTGTTCCAAATTGAGCGAAATACTTTTGAACTTTGTTTTTAGCTGGGTATTGCGTTTGTCCCATGACTGAAAAAGGCAGCGGGTTATACTGTCCTTCCTCTGCACAATACCTTGTTACCTTGCACTTTCAAACAGCTACTTTACAAACGATGCTTACTTATTTTACCTGGTAATTGTTTTAAATGTGGATAAATACTTTAGAATTTTACTCTTTTTGGGGTTGTTTTGCTTGTACCTTGACTGTATTGGCAGTATCCTTTTCCAAAGCTTTTGTGTTTCTCTGCATTTTATTGTGTCTCATTGTTTATTTAAATCCGTTTGCAGTTTGTTTCCCTTCATTAGGGGCTGATCACTTTAGAGAAAACGGATCATGTTTCGATAGGTTTGCTACCCACTTTTTTCATAGGTCTCACTGTTTATCAGCCATATTGCTGTGTATGTATTCTTTAGTTATTGATCTAATATGTGAGGTCATAAGCAGTGCATTGCTGGGCGCGAATTATAGTTAGCCCAGCTACCTATACCTGCTGAATTTCATTGGTTTTGTAACTACAACTGCTGAATTTCATTGGTTTTGTACAAGTGAAATCTGACCAGAACTGTAATGTCCCTATAACCTTTGTTTCATTCAGTGAACTTCAATGTTTTTTAAAATTTTATTTCCTAACTATTTCGTCCCTGTAACCTTTGTTTTTTCAGTGAATTTCTAAGGGTTTTTAAATGCTATTTACTAACTATAATGTCATGTAACCTTTGGTGTTTTCAGTGAATTTCTATGGTTTTCTTTTACTAGTAATCGCGTTCGCCTAGTGGTAGCGAAAGGGCATCCACCCAGCTCTCAGGAATAACGCTGAGTAGGACATACAGGAGGTACCAGGAACCCGTGTTCGCCCCCAAAGTACCTCAGGAGTAAAGCGGACTTCATTCCCCAATCAATAGTGCACCACAAGCCACATACACAGAGCGGTGGAGAGAGGGGACGTGGCCTCCGAACACCTCTTAGCAATCCTGGTGTGTGGGATTTCCTGGAGGTAACAGGAGGGATAGTTGGCCCCCAAGGATGTCATTGGGGCCCACCTACCCCTGCTGTTATTTCCAGGAAGTCCTGCACAGTTGGATTGCTGAGATATCGTAGGATGCCATGCCCCCTTTCTCCACCAGTCTGCAAATGCGCCTCCTGGCATACTACTTGTAGAGGGGGTGGAGCCCCCTTGGCTATGGAGGATCTGTGGGTGTCAACTACCCCTCCTATTACCTCCAGCAAGTCCAACACAGTGGGTTTGTTGAGGGGATTTTTGGTTATAACACCAGCTTTGTCCACCACTCGGCCAATGCACCTCCTGGCGCACTACTAGTTGAGAGATGACGTCCCCTTGGCTCTTGGGGGCCAACTAGCCCACCTGTTACCGCCAGTTAGGCCCACACAGTAAGATTGCTGAGAGGTGGTCAGAGAGTATGTTTTTTGTGTATGAGATGCAGAAGTGGAGGAAAAATTGAGAAAAAGTACGTGATAATTGAACATTTCACAGCATAACAATTGAACATCGTCTGATGCACTCTTGGCAAGTACAGACTGCACTTTTCAATTCGTAACACAGAAATGAGGAGGCAAAAAGTGCACTCACTGGTGTACATTATACACTCCCTATAACAGTTTTTTCCAAGCATTATTTCATATGAAAAATATCTTACCTGAAGACTCATATTGTGCTTTGGCTGGGTTGGTGGCACCCACATGTTTCAAAAATTTGGGAGCATTCATTCATACATGCTTCTTTATGCTTTGTTTAACCTTTCATTGATGGATGCAGCAGTTCTCTATTGTTGTGGTATATCCCATCGGGATATAAGCAGACCCAAATGCAACACTGCTTTGCGTATAGGCTAGCATCACTGTCTTTGAAAAAGTTCAACAGGGTTGGTCTTAGGGTATTTGGTATTGGCCTGTTTGGGCACTTGTGTTACTGTCTGTAAGACTTCTCCTCAGAATATCTAGATGACCAGGTACTTCAGACAGCGTTGGTGAATGTGGTGTGTGGCGTAATGCACCTGACCATGAAGAAGATAAGTTGTGCTCATTTTGAAGAGTCAAACCTTTGCATAATGGACTATGTGGACACATGTTAAATTGAATTGATCACTAGCTGTAAGAAATAGTCACTGTACATTGTATCATTACCACTTTTCTGCAGTCTTCCTCCACCAGGATTCCTGCATCTCCATCTCAGGATTCCCGCAGCATGTGAAATGAGTTGGCAGTTAATTGATATAATTTGGTCTTTTGTTCTTATCATCCAATGCCCCAATCGTGAACTTGACCTCCAGGAGACTAAAGTGTGCTATTTATTCAACATCTTCTAGGTGTGCCATAACGGTTGGGCACAGCTTAACATAATAAAAATAAATGGGATTTGTGAAGGCAAATTCATTCTGTAGGTCTGTGAAATAAAGTAAGCTCTAGTGGGTGAGCACGTACTCCAGCCACGAGATAGCAATCACGCCCCATTCTGAGGAACCCCAGAGGGAAGTCAACTGAAATAGGGGAGTTCCCATCCTGGGAGGGCCTCCCTGGTCAGCCAATCATCCCATTCGCCACATTCTATCACAAACAACAAAGCTCCCAAATTGTCAAGTCAAGGTAACTTTATTTAGTTTCAAACGAAGACCATAAAAGTTCATAAAATCATCATAATAAATTATTATTTCAAAAATCTATATACAAAGCAGCTTAATGGACAGTTCATACCAATCTCATCAGTCAAGTTAAGTTAACCTTATTCGGTTTCAAGCAAAGAACATAAAAGTTCATAAAATCATCATAGCAGATTATTGTTTCAAAAATCCATATACAAAGCAGCAGAATAAACAGTTCATACACGTCAGTTCATTATATAAAAAGCGGGAGAAGTATACACCTTAAAAGATTCGTCCAATAAAAATGACAGTCTATATTACAAGGCACTTATCACAATTTCAACATGCGGCTCCCTCCATAAAGGTACATCAGTGGTTAGAGTTATGTGTTAGAAAGTTACTCTAATTGGGTTCAGTAGCAAGGCCTAATACCATATCCTAATCGCCAAAGCTACTTTGATATAGTTGGAAACCCTAATACATATATCATAAGTGGCCAAAGAAGATCGATAATAAAACCCTTCTATATAAGAATATGGCCTAATTTCTTTTAAAATCGGGACTAAAAAAAATCGTCCTCTTGGTTCTTTTTAGAGGGTGCAAAATAGCATAAAGTGCAGAGTGCTCTGAGCTGCCAGGTTATTTCATGGGCAAGGCACCAGTTTATCCTCCCACCCGATTGGTTTGGGAAAGCCACCAAAAAATGCAAGGTAGGTAAATGTAATCTAGTTAGGTAAAATTGAGTCTGTACATTTGTTGTAAAAGCTAGATAAAATTGCTGTTCATTCTGAGATGAGTAAAGGTGCCCTGTTATGTCAAGGTGAGAAAGTGATATCTTCGCCCCTGTAGAGTGTACCTCTTTTATGATATTTTTAGCATTTTCAGGGATGCGGTCTGGACAATCAAAATAATGACCCAAACCTAACTTACAGAAGCTGTCCTTTACGAATCGAAGCCAGGGGATAGAAAGTGCTCCATCAAGATTAATACATCCATAATAACCTCTCTGGAGAATACTAGTTCTTCAGACAACCACATTTTGACAGAATAACAGAGTGGCAATTTCAATATGATCCTCTATGAAACAAGCCCCAGCTCATGGGGTCACTGTCAGGGGTCATCAATAATCTTTTAATACATTTGTTTTCCATAACTTGAAGCAGTCGGTTGTTATAGTATCTCCTCACTCCTGTCCCATATGTTACAACGGGCACACATTTGATTTATACAGACTAACCAACTCAGACACCGGATTATGGCCCAGCTTTCTGGCAAACAGAACTACCCTGCCTGCCTGCTGAACCCTTGCCATAACTGATGGATCCCAACTCAACCTATTATTAAAAACATTCCCTAGATAGTTAGAAGTATTCAGTTTATCAATTTTCTTGTTTCCCACCGTGTATTTTCTTTGTTTTTGTCATTTTAGGGCCACACACCATAATATACGATTTTATCAAATTCCCTTTTAAGTCAAGAGCCAGCATCAAATCTGTAAATGCATGAAGGAATTTTTGGAGGCCAAGTGCTGTTAGTGCCATTATCACAGTGTCATCCTGATAAGACAGTAGGGGGACCCGTGTGCCTCCAATACGCAGACAATCAGTTTCTTTGTATTAAGGGTGGGCGTAGTTTGCGAAGTAGTGCTACGCGAAGCTACGCGAAGTGCACTTCGCACTATGCGAACTTCACGTAGCACTACGCGAGCTGCGTAGTAGCATGTTCGCACTGTGTAATATGCATTTTCAATGATTGCACAGTGCGGACAAGCATCCGGCACTGTGCAATCATTGAAAATGGCATCTTGCACAGTGCGAGCTGTAGTTTTCTGCTGCTCGAGTAGATTTTTACTCGAGCGGCAGCTTTCTCAACGCGAACTGGTAGTTTCTCATCGCGAGCGGTTGCGAGCATGCGCACCCACTCGCAATGAGAAACCTGACCTCCCCGCGTTGAGAATCTCGCCGGGATGTCATTTTGCTTGCTCGCGGTTGTGAGCATGATGTTGAGGACCGCGAACAAGCAAAAAATGACCGCTGCACTACGCTATGCTGCACTGCGCGTGTTCGCACTGTGCTACGTGCAGCTCGCGCAGTGCAAAGTTGCGCAAACTACGCGAGCGTAGCGTAGTGCTTCGCCCAGAATTACTTTGTATAGTGTATAGTAAAAGGGCCTCCAAACCATTGGAGTAAAGTAAAAAAAGAAAGGGGCCAAAATACACCCCTGCTGTACACCTTCTGTGGAGGCTATGGGCCTAGTTTTCTCTCTTTGGGGGCCATATCTTATAACAACAGAGGTCGATGAATGGAGCCTAAAAAGAAGGGTAATCAAAGCTTCCTCCACACCCATGCTCACCATCATTACCCACAACTTCTTCCGGTTTACAGTGTCAAAGGCACTGGACAAATTGTCAAATTAAAACGTGGTGTCAGTGGGGAGGTCGATCGGATTATCGGCTCTCATAAATAGTGTTGATTTGCAGTGTCACCCATTATCCACTCCAGTCTGATAAGCTGGATTATGCCGTGGAACAAAGAGTCATGAACCTATTGCCTGAAGATATGAGGCTAAGTAATACAAAACTCTGTTGATCATTCCCAGCCCACCTTCCCATGTAGATTTGCATCATTTAGCCATAGAGACTCTGCGAGTGCTGCCTTCCCACAAGAAACCATGAAACAGGGCATTAAGAGTTTGAAAAAAGGTTAAAGCATGCAGGGTTGGTAGTTTTTAAGGTAAACAGCAACTTCCGCAGCGATACCATCTTTGTTATGAAAACTTTACCTTCCAAGTTTAAGGGAAGGCCGGTACTCCAAGTCCATGAAGGGAAACATTTCAAGACCGGCTGCTCAAGGCAGATACAGGATCAAGTACCCCTAGTTATGTAAAGCAAGTAATTTTCAATTGAGTCTTTAGTGCCAAAGCTGTATGTCAGACTGGGAATAGAATGGATTTCACTCAGCTTCAAGCCAGAAGCACATTACAAGAGGTCCATGAGCTCCATCACTCAGAGTCCCAATATCAGTGGTTTACTTATGTATTAAAAATAATTGGTATGTATAAAGTAAGACCAAATCGCCAATCCCATCCTCCAAATGGTATCCATCAATTATCCCATCTGCTTGCATGGCATGAGCCAGTCGCTCAATGGCCCGGGTAAAAAAGAAGAAGAGAATGAAGACACCCCTCCTGGTGCCCCATTCAGGGAGGATAAAACCGTGCTAGTGAAAATTATGGCTACGAGTTTCCTAAGGTTAATTTTACAGGTAAAATATATTGTGAGACAAAAACCCACTGTTATGGGAACAGGAAACGAGCATTCAAATCTTTTGAAATGGAAGCTTTTTAAAAATCACCCATTGGCAATGGTTGAGATTCCGGGGAGGGAGAGACTTAAAGCATTGCGGAGGTGCTGAGTTTTATGTTGGGTGGATCAGCTTGGCATAAAGCCAACCTCATCAGCATGAACCAATGATTAAATAGTGGGGAGTAATCTGGTTGCAAGTATTTTGGTGAACACTTTGGCTTTAATGTTTATTAACAATATAAGTCTGTAAGATCTGTAGAATTCAGGTGGCCTGCTGGGTTGAGCAGGACAGTGAAAACTGATTCCCTCAGATCAGATGGTAGAGTATAGTCCTTAGTGGTCCGCTTCAACATATCACCTAAGTGGGAATATCGGAAGCTGGCTTTTTATGCAGTGATGCCAATGAAAGGTCACACTATGCAAAAAGTCTAGAGGACCCTTATTGGTTGAAAGGGCTTACTTTAGTAATACAGCGTGCACTATATTAAGCATGTGTTGCACACACGTAGTCAATAAATGGTTCACACAATCAACGAGAAATCTGAGACCAGTTTATAAAAATACAGTAGAATTGCATGACAATTTAGCCACCAAAGGGCACGATTCATAAAGGAATGTTTAAACTTTTGTGTAAGTTTATTAATGTTTGGTATTCACAAAGGTAAACTTAGACCAAACGTCTAACTTTACTACTTTTCAGTTTCACAAAGGTAAGTTACTACTAGTAAATAAGACTTTTGGTCTAAGTTTACCTTTATGAAAACCAAAAAGTACAAAAAAGTAGTAAACTTACACAAAAGTGTAAGTCTACCTTTGTAAAGGTGCCCAAAGACCTTTAGTACAAGCTGAGACATCAATTGTAAAGCAAAACAGAGAAATAGCTTGAATTACCGTATTGAGGCATGAGCCTCAAAGGCTACAATGTCATCCTATGGAAGAAAAACACAGATAGCATAGACGTATTTTGCAAGTGGTGTTCATAGGTGTCCTTTGGGACTTAAGGTGCTAGGAGGCTAAGGTCCAAAGTACCACCAGCAGTTTTTTTTTACTTGCCCTGAGGTACTGGTAGGGATGATAGACTGGACTGCTACACTGTTGAAGTCAAGGGTACTTAAATGAAGGCTCGCAAGGAGGGACTTCGGGACAAGTCTGGCTGACCCAAATGGGGCTCATGTTGTGGGGACCCTTAGGCAAAGTAGACACCATCAGAAGTCATGGACCCGGGCTGTGGAGCTCGGGTGTAGAGGTGCTCGGCTGGCTGGCTGGCTGGCCACTTGAGTTTGTGGCTGTCACCTCAGAGGGGAGAAGAATATGATAGCAGGGCCACTCTGCTTGTGGGTCCCATCTGTCCTGATGTCCTTCAACATGAAGGAAGGCTTCCAAGGTGGTCTTGTCTGGGCTGGACGTGAAACAATCCTTAGCTGGTGCAAGTGCCTTGGATGGGGCTGTCCTACAAGAGCAAAAAAGACCTCCTCCTGATGCTCCCTCGGTGGGTATGTTGACCAGCATTATGGTGAACTGGACAAATACGGTTGGTGCGTGAGGATGCAAGGGGATGGCTCCTCCACCCCAAGGGAGGTGATAGAGGTTGTCTAAGTCCTTGATAGCTTTCCATGTGTTGGGGAGGATGCACAGCTGCAGGACGCATCAGGTCTTTGCAATTGTTAAGGACATATTAGCAAGGCAGGATTTGGCACCAGTTTCTAAGCAGTTTCTTGGTTCTTGCAATGTCTTCTCTTCTTTGTCCTTCTTCAGTTCCCAGGAAGCCAAATCTGGGGATCTGGTGTTAGGGCCACCCCTAATAATCAATTTAGGGTCGTTTAGGGGAATACAAAGTAGTAGTCAATGAGCTACCTACCCTAAGGGTGACTACACTCCCAAATGACTACTTACTGTGACGAGTGGGAATGATCCTGACCCAAGCCACTATTTCACCAGACCATTACAAACAGGAGCTCAGAGGGTAAAAACGCAGGTTCCCCTCCACTCACACCTATTTCTCACAAAAAACCTGCTCTATATCTGTTAGATAAAGTGTCCTGAACATCAACTGCCTCCCTTCCTCGTGAGGATACTTATACTACACGCGATACTTCTGCTGTACTCCCAGTGTGTTCCTATCTATTTCATAAAAACACACAATACTGTCTGTGACTGTAGTGCCACCACCAATTACTAACACCTTTTCAACAAAAATAGTGTGTAAAAAAAGTGTTTGGGAAGTGGGAAGGTTCCTCACTGAAACACCCCCCAGGGAACTACTGATAGGTACACATCAGTGTGTTCCCTATTCCTCATTGGTACCAATCCACTTAAAAAACAAATGTGCGGATAATGTGCCCAACTCAATTAGTGCAACAATCTAGAAAAAACTGAAAATCTCAACCCCTATGAATAGAACTCCCTACATGAATTGTTTGGTTCTAACCTGCTATAAACAAGCTAGACCAAATCCTCGCACTACAATCAGTTTTATTCACTGCTGGGTGTCTGCTCACATTAAAAACAAATAACTACTATTGATCTCCTTTGATCTCACTGGCTGAAGAGCTGGGGGCCAAAATTATGGCCTATGCTGACGACACCCAGCTTTTATTTACCTGGAACAGCCCCGATCTGCGCATAGATGTTGCGCAGAACTGCCTCTCCGCCGTGTTCACATGGCTTGCGCAGTCCAAGCTAAAATGCAATGAGGGGAAATCAGAAGTCCTCCCATATGGCCAATTCCTCCTAACTTTGTGGAGGCCCTGTGGCCCTCGGATTTTCCCCGGCCACTGTCGGAGGGAGGCCCGGTTAAAAATGTGGGGGTTTGGTTCGGGAAAGATCTCCGATTATCTGATCACATCATGAGACTTACTGGTGTCTGTTTTGGCACACTTAAGTCACTCAGTCAATTTTTCCCTCTGCTCCCTCAGCCAGCCAAGGAAATGGTGGCCCGGGCACTTATCCTGTCTCGCTTAGATTACGCTAATGCGCGTTTTTGAGCATTCCAGGCTACTTAATGAACAAACTCCAACTGATTCAAAATGCGGCGGGCAGACTCTTATTTAACATCTCCAAGAGAAACAGCATAAGGGCACGCCTCCGTGACCTCCACTGGCTACCTGTGGCCCAGAGGGTGCAGTTTTAGGCCCTCACCTTAGCACACAGAGCCCTGCACGATTCAAGACCCTCCTATATTAGGAAACGAGTGTCCTTTTATACTCCCCATCTCTCTTTGCGCTGTGCCTCACACGTCTGATGGCCACCCCCTGCTTTCGACGTTCCAGACTGGGGGGGTCAGTCACTCTTGGTCAAGGTAGCAGTGCTTTGGAACAGTCTCCCAGTTGCCTTACGCAGTATCTCGGTGTTTTTAAGAAACTTCTAAAAACCCACCTTTTCAAACAAGTTTTCCTTTAATTTTCCCTCTCACACGCACAAGTCCGTATCACGCCAGGATACTCTTGAGTAGTTGTGCGCGTTATAAGTCTCTTATAACATAACATAACATAACATAACTATTGCACTCTTTAACAGCAACTTCTTCAGGGCTCGGAGTCAGTCTGCACCACACTGTGACTTCACAGCTTAATACCTGTGAAACACAGACAACACAAACATAAACACACACAAAGTGACATCTATCAATAATTGCTCTATGAACAGCCGTTCATTCCTTATGTAACTACTCATTGTACATTCTCATTTACCTGGTGGTTGCCAATTACTGGCATACCTACAGCCATCAGTGCTGAGAATGTGTCTGCATCCACGTTTCCCAGGTCTTCAAATCTCAATTGCTCTACATCAACCTGCAAGCAAAAATACACCTTTATTCATCCATCAGCAACAAATCATGTTTCTCTCATCATCGGTTTAACTACCACCTGCCACAGTAAATGTATGGCCACTTCACTACCCTTAAATTTCTCTCTAAGTATGCCAGAAGAAACCCATATCACCTTTGGTATGTGTGAAATCAGCCATTCTAGGTCTGCCGCATTGCTTCACTATGCACTTGAGGATTTTTCTCTACCCTGTTCTCCGCATTAGTCTGCTTCCCTCTGCTACTCAATTGCTGTACGGGAGGGTTTAAAAAAAAAAAGACAGGTACCTCTATCTTTCCACAGCCGCCCTGATACTCATGCAGCTGCTTACCAGACCTCTGACGCTGGGGTTAGATGTGAACGCTCACCGCTACCTCTCCTCCTTCTCCATGGGATATTTGAAACTATGCCGGGGGAGGCTGGGAACGCCCTCCCAGTAAGCGGAACCTCCAGTTACGAGGTCCGCTACTGTGGCGGCCATCTTAGACTGGTCTAACATGTATACCTCGACCCTGGATATGCTGATGTTCTCCCTTTACATACTGTTTTTAACGACAACACATCTATATAACATCGATGGCTATCTGTACATAGCCCTCTACAGTTCTGTGCTTTATTATTGCAAAGCTTCACCACATTTAGTTTCTACAGGATTATCACTGGCAATACGTCCTTGTGTATAAGTTCTCTAACATTAGCTGGAGTCACATTTCCAGAGCTTAATGGACACATAATATTTCAAAACTAAGAGGCACTACAGGGCAGATCCTTAAACCCTTTACCCATCCCCATCTAAATGCTGATATAGTGCTACACGGACCTACGGGGATCAGGCATTCTTGACATCAATTTTATATGTACACGGCCACCGGGGAACATATTTCCCTCAATGATTGTGCCATCTCACCCACCGTGCTGTAGGGTGGTGATCAAATACATTAACACCACCTCCACCATACGGGTTCAACAAGATCCACACAACCAGGTCCCGGGCACGCCATTCATGCCAGTCTCGGATGTCAATTTATGTGACTATGTGGCTATGTATGTGCAACCACCTTATGCCAATCAATAACATCATTCAGCCCCTCTCGGTCGGCCCTTTCCTGGTAAATCCAACAGGCCTCCTTAGTGATCAGTCTATTCTCAATATTTAGAGGGTCCCCTGACACTTTGTCCAAGACAACCCATTTGATGGCTCTGTGATGGTGTTTCTGTTCGCGGTAATGCACTACCAAGCGGGTGGTCAATTTACTGGCTTTAATAGTGCTCAGGTGTTCCTGGATGCGGATTTTAATCTCCCAGGTTGTGAGACCAATATAGTAAAGACCACATGGGCATGATGTCAACCGGTAGATAATGTTAGTAGTGTTCCAGTTGGTAAATTTGTTCATATACCACGTTTTCCCATCAACCAATTACACACTGCTCACCCTGTCCGTCAAATCACAAACTGAGCACCCACCACACAGGTGATGCCCTGCAGGGAGATCCGTTGTTTTCACCTCTTGCCTCGGGCGAGAATGTACCAATTGGTCTCGCAACTTTTTATACCTTTTAAAGGCAAATCTAGGGGACGGCATTGTGAAGCCCCTGGTATTCAACGGGTACCAATGCCTCTTAATGATTTGGCGGACCGCTGTCAAGAGTGGATCAAATGTAGTGCCCACTGGGAGGCATTCTCCTTTCTCCTTGGCATTCCTCTTCCAGCAACGCTGCTCTAGGTGTGTTTAGTGCTCTTTTCCACGCCCTGTTAAGAATTCTCCTGGGATATGCATGGTTCTCTAGCTTATCTGTAAGTTCAGCAGCTTGCTTCACAAACTTCTCCTTTGTACTAAAATTCCTCCTATACTGGAGGAATTGTCCCCTAGGTAGCGGGGTGAAAAGATCTATAGTGCAGTAGAGAGTTCTTATCAGTCGGTTTTTGATGTACATTAGTACACAACCGGTTCTTTACTGCATAGATGTCCAAATCCAAGTAGGTCACCATATCCCTACTGATCTTCCAGGTAAACTTAAGGCACTCGTCCAATCCATTCAGCCAGGTGAGAAACTCTTGGAGGTTGGCATAACAAGATGAAATATCTTTATTTCTCCTCGTTACTTCCTCTTTCTATGTGTGCTCCATTCTGCAGCACACATAGAAAGAGGAAAATTCCTCTAAGGCTAGTTTAATGGGTTACAATACAGTTAAGGGGTAACGCATCACTATCCCCTCAGTTTGCAGGATGCTATGGCTCATCGCTGCAACCACTTTAAGACAACCAGGCAACGCTGCAGCCACAGGATTAAGTGTAGCTGAGAAATAGCCATTGGGGTTCTTAGTCTCACCATGTGATTAGGTTAATACAGACAAAGCACACCCTTCTCTTTCGTTTAAAAAAAGCACACATTTTTTCTTATAGGCTAACATTCCAAGAGTGGGTGCACCACAAAGCAGATTTTTGAGCTCTTTGAAGGCTTCCATCATTTAATCATCCTTTGGTACCAAGTTATTGAAATCAGTGTGCATTACCCTTATCAAAGGCTTCGCCACAAAGAAAACGTTTGGGATCTGCTGTCAGCAGTGGTTAATTATGCCCAGAAACATCTTCACATTGCTGTGGGTAGTGGTGGACTTAATCTTAAGGACTTTCTCCATGTGCTCATGGGACACTTAATTTAATCCCTTTTCTAGCTGATGTCCCAAGTACATGACTTCTCTCTGACAGTATTGTCATTTCTCAGGTGAGAAATCGTATGGCCATTTTCAGCCAAATGGTTGAGTAGAGCAATTGTGTCTTGTTTGCAGGTTACCATGGTCATCAAAGCGAGTAGGTGATCATCAATGTAGTGAACTAATGTTGAACTGCATGGTAACATCAGATACTTTAAGTTGCTTTTAAGTATCTGATTGAAATAAGATGGACTTTCAGTATACCCTTGTGGGGCACAACACCACATGAGGGTCTTCTCTTGGAACATGAACGTGAAAAGAAACTGTCTCTCTTCATGGAACTGGACTGAGAAACAAACTTGACAAAGTTCAATGACTGTGAACCACTCAGCCTCCGGAGGAGTTTGGAACAGGATAACGGCAGGGTTTGGTAACACAGGATAGCATGGAACGACAATTTGTTTAATCTTTCTGAGCTCTTATAGTAGCTCTACTTTTATTTGCTTTCTGTAAGGCCATGATTGGGGAGTTACATGTACTTCCAATACCTTCCTTCAAAAGGTCTTCTTTGTCTATCATGCTCTCACTAACATGGGTGATCCCTGCAATGGACTCCAGGGTAATTATTTAAGAGTGAGACTGTGGGAAAACAGCATTAAATTAGAGGGTGATCTCAAGGGGCTTGGTACCTTGAATCAGCCCAATTTCTCTTCCTGTAAAATCCCTGACTTCCTCCTTAACTATGTCTCTCAGATACACTAGCAAATCCCATGTTGTACTGACCAGAAACAATCTGACAACTGGTTCCAGGAACTGCAACTTAAACTCAGAATCAGCTCCCTGTGTCTAAAATACAACCCCATCCTGTGTGCAATGGATGACACACAAGAGTTTACAGAGAGGATCTTGTCTTAACAAGTTTACAGGACTGGCACCACAAATTACAACCTAATGCTGTACCCGTCTCCTATTTTAACCAGTACACAGGCTCTGATTGGGTTGGTGCACTGTTAGTTCATAATGTCTTCAACTTAGGCTACTGTTCCAGAGTTAGGTAGGTTAGGGATCTCAACTATTCTAAATGTTGAACGAGTGGCTCCTCTGTCTATTAGGAAAGAGATGGGAGGTCAGTTGACCTCTCCATCCATATATGGTCCACTCTGGTCCACTACCAGGACTGCGCCAGGTATGCACTCCTCCTCCCGCCTCAGGCATCTTCATTTGACTCCTTTAATTTGCATCGTGCTGAAGGAGTTTGGCAGACCTCCCACTTATGCAGCTTAAGGGGGCTAGGGGAACGGGAAAGCTCCCCTTGACCTGTCAGACTCATCCCCTAGGAATCTGTCCCAACTGGGTCTGCATTGTAACAGCATTCACACTTCCACTGCCCTACATTATTGCATCTGTGACATTGTGTAACCTTCTTTAGGGCACTAATACTTGTTCCTGACATATTTCCACAGCCTATCCATATTCCATGGAAATTCCCACTGGGGTTCAAGGAGACTCTCTGCATCACTGCTCCCTGGACAAGTGTCTAGCTCAGTCCCTGAAAAGGAACCTTACTTCCCGTAACTCCTTCATTCTGAGTTGCTGTGTGGGCTATCATAACCTTCTCTTTTTTTTTTAACAAAAAGATCTTTATTGTTAGCAAAGCCATTGACATCATCACACTTAGCATACAAGCATAGCGTACATCCGCATACAGTACCAAAATCACGTAGGCAGCAAATTATTAGTTCGTACACAGCCTTTTTGCCGGCATCCCGTAGGCCCGGCGGCGAGGTAATGCATTAACAGTATAACTGTGTCCTTTAGGAGGTTAAATCGCAAGCTACGTGCAGGTGCGGTGTGTCAACTGGCAATCAACTTCTGCAATCGCGGTTAATCGATCTAACAACGAGGCGAAGTCAAGAAAAACAGTTCCCGCCAAACTCCCACCCCACCCTCTAGAGTGTGACTGTGTGTCCGCCAACAGTGTCCCAACTAACATGTCCCCGTGTGTGCCTACTCTGTGTCCTGTGCCCATCCCCCCGTAGTGGACAGTCCTCCCTCAGCAGCCCCCCACCATCACAGCCCTGGGTTCTACACAGCCGTCCCTACTTAACTCGGAGCACTCCCACCCCTTCCCTCTCCCGTATCACAGTGAACATTGTCTGGGCCTAACTCCTCCAGTCTATCTTGCAGTTCCACCGCCTCGGAGGTGTCAGATTTGTCCTCCTCACCTTTCCGTAAGTGCTCTTTGTAAAGATCCCAGAAATTCTTGGGCCTACTTCTGGGCGGGAGCAGGTCGCTGTACAGTTCTGTCTGGTTGCAGCAGTACTGTAGATCCCTCATCCATCTAGTTTTTGTGGGAAGGGGCCCCCGCATCCAGGAAGCCGCAACCACCCTTCTTGCCAACAGCAGAGCCATGTCGACCAGGCGACGCAGACCTGGGGCTAGAGGCTTAGAGTAACCGATAAGCGCGAGGGCAGGAGTGCGGGGCAGGGGTTCCCCCAGAATCTGATCAAGTTCTGCAAATATGTCCCCCCAGAATGCGTGCACCCCAGGACATAACCATGCTAAGTGGAAAAAGTCTGCCACCATTGTTCGGCAGCGCTCGCACTCAGCTGTGGGACGGAGGCCATAGCGGTGAAGACGTTCAGGGGTGTAGTACACCCGCTGTAGATATTTGAAATGCACCAGGTGGTGCCTACCGTTCAAGGAAATCTTACGCGTGCTGGAGCAGCAGTATCGCCACATCCCGTCGTCAATGGGGGATTGAAAGTCAGCCTGCCAAGCCTCTCTGGCTTTAGACGGCTGCAGGCGCTGCTGCGTCACACCCAGCTTGTTAAGCTGCGAAATGAGCTTTGCCGGCGAGGTGGATTTAAGTACGTAGGTCAGTTCCGGGATCTCCTCCGGTTCCTCCAGGTCTGAGCCCAGTATTTCACGGAACGCCGAGCGGAGCCTGTGATATTGGAATTTTTGTAGCAGGGTGTGGCCTGCCTCAGTGGCAGTCAACTGGTCCCAGGTTTTAAGCATGCCATCCGTGAACAGGTCTTCCATTCTTACTACGGCTAGAGACCGCAAGGCTTTAATTACTCCTTTTTCCCCCAGAGGATCAAGCCAGAGGGCCCACTCCACAGGTAGCAATGGGGAGTATAGTAATGTACAGCTACGAGAACTCACCAAGCAGTTCCAGGCATGGTTGGTCGCTTTCAGCGAGTCCATCTGGCCAACCGTGCGGTCTGTGGGCAGGCAGACAGTGGCGGGCAGAGGAAGCGGGTCCGCAAACAACCGCTCCAATATGAGGTGCGGGGTCCGAGCATCACCATGTACCCACGAGTGTAGATGCGATGCCTGTGCGACCCTATAATAACGTTCCAGGTCCGGTGCTCCCAGTCCCCCCATCTCGCAGGGGAGAATCAGAGTCGTCCATCGGACCCTAGGCTGCTTGCCTCCCCAAGCCAGCCGCACCATTACTTTGGTAAGTTGCTGAAAGAAGACCTTCGATAACACCACAGGCAAATTCAGGAAGAGAAACAGGAAACGGGGAAGTACCACCATTTTCATTAAGGCGATTCTGCCCGAAAGGGAGAGCGGGAGCCTGATCCAATTATCTACGTCATCAACCAATTTGCTATAAGCCACCCCGTAATTGTCCCGGATGAGGATCTCAGGGTCCGTATGAAGCCGAATGCCCAGGTAGCGAACCGAGTCGGAGGACCACTGCAGTGGGTACTCCATAGCGAACGGTCGTGTCACCGGGTTGAGCGGAAATACGATCGACTTATCCCAGTTTACTTTCAGGCCCGACAATGAGCCGAAGCGGACCACCTCGCGTAGCACCGCGGCCAAATTGACTTCTGGGTCTCTAACGTACAGTAGCGTATCGTCTGCATAAGTCGATATCCCTATTTTATAGGTGGGGAAACTAATACCCTCCAGGCTGTGGTACTCTCGTATGGCACACGCCAGAGGCTCCGCCACCAGTGCATAAAGCAACGGCGACAGGGGGCAACCCTGTCGCGTGCCCCTCCCAATGTATATCGGCTCCGTCACCCTATCTCCCAGTCGCAGCCTGGCTGAGGGTCGATGGTACAGCGCCCCAATCTGCTGCAGGAACGGCTCACCTAGACCCAGTTTCCGCAGCACACGTACCATGAAAGGCCACTCCACCGAGTCGAACGCCTTTTCCATGTCAAGGAAGATTGCTAGCGCGCTATTCTCCTGCCTGACATGCTGCATTGCGCCTAGCACGGTGCGTATGTTGTAAGTTAGGTTCCTGCACGGGACAAATCCGGATTGCTCCGGAGCGACCAGTCCAGGCACCAGTAAGGCCAGTCGAGTGGCAATGACCTTAGCATAAATCTTGGCATCGACATTGAGCAGGCTGAGTGGTCTGTACGAGCCGCAAAGATCAGGCGGTTTTCCCGGTTTGGGTATAGTAATGAGCAGCGCTTCACGCATAGTAGTCGGCATTTCGCCATTCTCACAGATGGCATCAAATAGAGCGACCAAGTGTGGCAGCAGCAAGTCCTTAAAGGCTTTATAAAAACTAACCGTGAGGCCATCCGAGCCCGGCGCACCTCCCGATCGCATACTCGCTAGCGCCTCTAGTATTTCGTCCTGGTGGAAGGGGGCCATCAGGAATTCTCTATCCGAGTTCTTGAGGAACGGCATGGCAATATGTTCTAAGTAGTCTTCCATCTCGCCCTCCACTCCCTGCGTCTTGGACTGGTATAAATCTGCATAGTATCTCCTGAAGGTCTCTAGTATTTGATCCTCATCCGTCGCTGTGTCTCCCTCCGGGGTCCTCAGCTCCTCAACGACCAGTGGGCGTCTAGTGCTGCGGACCATGCGTGCAAGCAGCGCGCCGGGCCTTTCCCCCTCCCCGTACTGCCTAGCTGTGGCATATTTGCCCATATAGAGGACCTCCCTGTCTGCCAGTGCCTGAAACTCGGACAAAAGTTGGGTGATCGCCGGCCCCTCCGCGTCACCGCCTGACTGCAGTCGCCTAGCCTCAAGCTCCGCTATCCTATTCTCCAGTGTAGTGAGATCCCGCCGAATGGTGCGTAACACACTCGAGTGCTTTGACATTGCCACCCCCCTGATGTAGACCTTAAAGGCCTCCCAGACCGTAAAGAAGTCGTCCACTGTGCCTATGTTTGTCGCAAAGTATTGTTCTATGTCTTCAGCGAGCTCCCCCCTGAATGCCTCATCCAGCAACGCAAAAGGCGGGAACCTCCATGTGAAGGCCGGGATCCCCTTCCTGGCTGTTACGAGGTGTAGAAGAATAGGGGAGTGGTCCGAGAGTGTGCGTGGAAGGACCTCGCATGCGCTAATGTTACCAAGTACCAGGGGGGCGCCAACCAGTAGTCTATCCTAGTATGGACATCGTGGAATGCCGAGTAATGTGTGAAACCACCCTTCGTTGGATGTCTCTCCCTCCAAACATCTACCAAGTCAGATTTGATCATTTCAGCCGCCATATACGAGGCCGAGGCCACAGGGCGCCGAATAGCGCCCGCAGAGCGGTCCATAGTTGGGTCGAACACAAAGTTAAAGTCCCCGCCCCACAACATCCAAGGCTGTGCATATGTTCTGGCAAGAGCGGACAGTGTCGCGTAGAATTCAGGGTGGTCATAATTAGGGCCATAAACATTCACTACCAACAGGTCCAGACCCTTACCCACACATCTCGCCAGGACATACCCGCCTTCCGGGTCAGAGTGTACAGGGATGAGCCGCAGCTGTGACGAGGGATTGGCCCAAATTAACACCCCCCGGGCATGTGTCGTGAACCCCGCGGCAACTATGTTCCCAGCCAGACCCCTAGAGTTTAGCATTCTGCTGGAGAGTGGCAAGTGCGTTTCCTGCAGCAGGGCGATGTCTACATGATGTCTACTAAGATAGCTAAGGACCTTCCTTACTTTACGGAAATCGTTCAGGCCCCGCACATTCCATGTCATCAGGTTCAGCTTATTTGGGGCACGTGTATGCAAATTCGGCGTGACATTAGCCATTACCAAGGTTCACTTGTGCATAATCATCGAGGATAAGCAAATCAGGACACAGCAGTTCACATAATCTCAAAGCCGCCAGCCGGCACTTCTGAACAGGTACAGCACTACACTGCAATTCACACTCCGCGCTGTCAAACCCCACAAACAACCCCAAGCAACAACTCTCCCCAACAGACCAAATCCCAATTCCCGCCCCTAGAGCACCAACCCACCCACAGCCGTCCTCCCCCAACCTGGTCAGACAGGCCCCGAGGACCCCCCCCATGTACCCTCAACAGGTGTAGTGTCCAATAGTCCAACACTAACCCCTCGAAAAGTAAGACAACCAAAGGCACCGGGGCAGAGCGCGCCAATATAGTACACCACGAACTGTTCCGAAGGAATGTCTGAACAGCGCCCCCTTCCAGCCCCTCTTGTATTTCAGTGCCCGTCGTTTATCAAGAGTTATAGCTCACTCCCACCCAGACTGGCACCCCCAAGCCTGCCTCGTTTATCCAGGGTACTCTCCCCCGTTACTTCCAACACCTTACCATTAGTGCACTAGGCCAGTGTTCAATCAATGTCTGCACCCCCTACCAATAAGCTCTAGCGATGCGAACGTAGTCCCTCCGCGCCTCTGCAAACTTGGAGTCCTCGTGCAGCCAGGGACCATAGACTACCTTCGGTGAAGAGTGTCAAGTCACACTATAGCCGCCCCTAGTCCTGGTCTTCCAGGTTCGATGTCGAGCCAGCTTCGTCTTCTTGGCCTCGCCGGGTCTCCTTCCGCTCCTGCGTCCAAGTCTTCAGGGACTTATGAAGTTCCTTAGGGTCCGTGAAGTAATATGACCTCCCACCGGTATTGATTCGGAGCTTGGCGGGATACATCATCGCATAGTCCAGGCCCAGAGTTCGGAGTTGTTTGTTATATGGCGCAAACTGTCGCCTGCACCCTGGCTGTAAAGTCCGGATAGAGGGAGATATCCATACCCTCATGTTGTAGTTTGCCTTTCTCCCTCGCCACTCGCAAAGCAGTGTCCCTGTCGCGATAGTTAAGCAGTTTCGCAATAATGGGGCGAGGAGGTGCGCCAGGCTGAGGTTGTGGGCCCAACGTGCGATGCGCGCTTTCCACAATGAACATGGGGGAAAAAACCTCTTCACCCAGTAGCAGTTTCAGCAGTTTCTCCATGTACAACTCCATCTTCCCCGTTTGTGTGGTTTCCGCCACTCCTGTGATACGGAGATTGGATCTGCGTGATCGCGCCTCCAAGTCCTCTGTCTTGTCCCTGATAACAGTCAGGAGTCTATCAAACTGCTTTCTTTCTTTGTCTCACTCCGTTTGGGCCTCCTCAGCTTCAGTGAGTCGGCGCTCCGCCATGTCTAGGCGCTCCGCATGCTTGTCCACGCGCTCCGCCATTCGATCCATGCGGTAGGACAAAGCGTCTATCTTGGTGCCCACCGAGGCAATGCTGTCCTGAATGCCCTTCTCCATTGCCGCCAACATGTCCCGGAGCTCCGTGGTTGCCGGGGCCGACGCCGCAGCCCCCTTCGGCGATGTGTCCGGCGCCGCCACTTCCGACCCTTTCGGCCGACGCCGTTCAAAGGAGATCTTCCCCTGGGTCGCGTCGTTCTTCCCCATCGTAGTCTCCAACGTGTGACAATGCAGTACAAGGGAGCAGACCGATCATGCAGCGTCAGGATCTTTGCAGGCGGTCGAAGTACTGCCACCAGTTTCTGAGTGTCCGATGCGCCCAAGATGGCGTCTGCAATGGTGGGCGGAACCCTTCCGTTCACTTCTGCGAGTTTCGAAGCCTCCCAACCCAGGAGGTAGCCAAATCCACAATTCCAACCCCAGTCAACCTCGCCTTTTCTTGGATAGTAGAGGTCGGTAGAGCAGTACGTCGCTGCGGGGAATCGGACAGGTTATGGCACCGAGCCAATGGCCACCCCACCTCGTGGCGCAGGGCTCCGGTGTTGTTCGCTTCTCCCCTCCGCCGAGCCTCCAGGCCCCTATCTCATGGGGTCGTCGCCGACTAGTAAGCAGAGGATGATTCGATCAGTGACAAAACCCAATTGCGAGGCAGCCCACGCTCAGCCCGACCGCTGCCAGTGCTGAGGCTGCACGTCCGATGACGTCGCCCGGCCTCCTCTCCAGGATAGTGCGCTGCTGTCGGCCTAGTTCTTCACTGCCGTGCCGCTGGGGACAACACCCCCGAATGGTCGGGAAGGCTCGCCCGGAGTCGGCCCAAAAGTTCCTCAAAGGCAGCCGGGGGTGCCAGCAGATGTTCAAGAGCCCGCTATGACTTGTTCGGCACAGTTAAGGATAGTTTAGCAGGATTATTCTGGGGCTAGGCAAGGAGCCGAAGGCTCACGCGTCCGCCATCGACGCCGGCTAGCTCCGCCATCATAACCTTCTCTTTAAGCCCTTTTTGGTTTGCTGCTAAGGTGTCACTGCAATATTTTGCCTATTGTAAGTTCTTGTGAACAGGCTTGCCAACAAAGCATGCCCTGGGTGATTGTGTTGCTAGTCTCTGGCCTTAGTCCATACACAAAGGATGCCATAAAACCTTGCATGTTGTCTCCCAGTCGGTCATTCTTGACACTGTGCTCCCTATACACTTGCATCAGTCTCTCGAAAAAAGCATATACTGAGTCTTTCTGAACTTGGGAGTTTTGGAAAATCTTAGGCAAATTCATCTTTTTTTGATGAAGCTTTGTCTTCAGGTGTATTATGACTTAATTGTACTTGGTTCTGACAATGGGCTAAGGAGCATTCATCCCTGCCACCCAAGCCGGTTCTTGTGCAGGCCAGTCAACTTCCCTTTTGCAGTCATTATACAGGTCTTTTGGGCAAGCCACATCTAATAGCACATCTAGATCTTCCCACAAAATCTTGGAGATGATCACAATCTGTTCCACTTGAAGAACCAATTATCGAGATTCTGAAATTCCTTTGTCATTTTCCCTTTATTTCCCTCCTCTCCCTCCTTTGACCCTCCTCCATTTTGTTTTATGTTAACCTTCTTTTTCTTCATCCACAACTCTCTAAATTGCTCAATATCGCTCCAACTCATAGGTTTTTGATCAATCAGTTGCATCAAGTGTCCTCAACCCTTTCAACTTCAGCAGTAGGAGCTCCTTCTCAATCATTAACATCCTAGAATTCTTTTGTAGCTTCTTTCACTGAGTTATATTAATTCTATATCCATCCAACACCGTCCCTGCATGCGCCTCTTTCGCCACTCTCGCAGCTTCCTTGGACAGGTAAAGCAGCTCATTCTCCTGTAATATCCTAGGAAATCAATTCCCACATTTCCCTATAGACTTCTTCTAACTCTGTTTTCAGCTGTGCAAAATTTATGTGCTGTGGGTCTGCCTTACAACTGACAAATTACCTGATACGTCTGTTCAAGTAGTTTGGCCTCCAATTCCACCACTGACTGAGTTTCTTTCCTGTAGGGGAACGAACAGAACCCCTCCAGTTCTCGGTGCTGAGCCCCTTGTTATAGGTTGACTTGGCATGCTGACGCTTCTGCTGGGGAATGATCAGGGCACCTGACAAAGCATTGTACTTATTTTAACAGCATGGGGTGTGAGCAAGGAATGGCACCGTGGCTTCTGCATAACTTGGTGGTGCTTGGACCTCTGTAGGCGATTCTGCAACCTTTTACATCCCAAATAGTACCGGATAAGTGACACTTGGTGCCTCAGCATCCACATTATATGGGGTAGTCTTGTGCTAAGGAGCTCATCTATGAAGGCGTCTTCCTCCTCACTCTCTGCTTTTATCTCACTCTTTGGTTCTTTCTTTGCCTTCTCTTCACTTTCTAGCAGGGGATAGGTCCTACTGGTCTCTATAACTTTCTCTCACCACTTTCTATGCCTTTCCTCGCCCTGCACATTTGTCCAGAAATTGTTATTTCTAAGGGTGGGCGTAGTTCGCGAAGTAGCGCTATGCAAAGCTACGCAAAGTGCACTTCGCACTACGCGAACTTCACGTAGCACTACTATGTAGTAGCATGTTCGCACTGTGCAAGATGTGTTTTCAATGATTGCACAGTGCAGACATGCATCCGGCAGTGTGCAATCATTGAAAACGGCATCTTGCACAGTGCGACCTGTAGTTTTCTGCTGCTCGAGTAGATTATTACTCGAGCTGCAGCTTTCTCAACGCGAACTGGTAGTTTTTCATTGAGAGCGGTCGCGAGCATGCGCAACCACTCACAATGAGAAACCTTACCTCCCCGCGTTGAGAATCTCGCCGGGATGTCATTTTGCCTGCTCGCGGTCGCGAACATGACGTTCAGGACCGCGAACATGCAAAAAATTTGCGCTGCACTACGCGTGTTCGCACTGTGCTACGTGCAGCTCGCGTAGTGCGAAGTTGCGCAAACTTCGCAAACGCCGCGAGCGTAGCGTAGTGCTTCGCCCAGGGTTAGTTATTTCAAGCTTATTTCATTTCTTTTCACTTGCCATCTGTTCCCAAAGATTTAAGGTTTCAAATTGCATGGGCCTAAACTGTGGTTTTAAATCGCACATTCTTCTCCTCAAATTCTCTATCCTAGGGGAGTGAAAGGTAGCATTCAATGGGAATAAGAGCTCCCCATCTTTTGATGTATTTTCGAGCCTTTGGTGAAGCCACATCCACGTATGCAACCTTTTTCCCCCAGCATTTCCCTGGATAGAGTGCCTTTGGGAGGGGACTTTTCCTCCTTATTTATGTCTCTTTGTTTGACAAGGGAATCCTCATTCTAGCAATGTCTTGTTCACAACTCACTTCAACCTCTCACTATGTCCATACTGAAAAAAGTCACAGTATGTCCACTAATACTAGCGCACATCAATTAAAGGTCACCCTATTGCTGCATGGTTGCGGCATTCGCTAGCTAATTCCTGCGTGTACCCTAGTGACGCAAAACTCTGATCCCACTAGACTGCTTCTGAACCACTTTAACAATGCTTGCCTGCTTTTACTGCACAAATGCTTCTATAGTGCTAATACTGCCCCCAACTCACATACCACAGTGAGCCCTCAACCTGCAAAAGTCCCTATTTTCAGTATGTCCACTTCCCTTGCACTAAAGAGTGAATCCACTGAACTCAGTTAGTATACTCGTACAAGAATGTTTTAGTTCTATCTTGGTGTAGCTGATAGCACCTCACAGTGCACCCCATCTAGCATGCAAGTTCAACAATCCAATCTTCTAGCTTGAGGTAGCTCTCTTTACTCTATGATATATATATATATATATATATATATATATATATATATATATATATATATATATATATATATATATATATATATATATATATATATATATATATATATATATATATATATTCAGCTCACGGTTTCCACCAGACTTCCACAGAGGAAAGAAAACCACGCACTCCGGGGGTCGTTTTCGGTTAGTTTATTTTACGTTTGCAACAGACGCGTTTCGGCGCTCCGCCTTCCTCAATGTTACAGACATTGATGGCGGGCGCCATGTTTTTAACAGCGTTCACTCTTGATCGGTTGGCGAAACAAACAAGGGACTACAGATCCTTACACCATATTGGAAGTTGTTGACAGTGTACGTCACATAGTGAGTTGGTATACAATGTAAGGGCTATCCTGCTTCATTAAGCCCCAGTAAATGCTGGCATAGATTTCAAGCATATTATTGACATTCGTGATTTAAATAAACAGTAGTTGCGCAAAATTCGTTTTTGTGTTTCACAGTATCTCGCCGTGTATCGGCATAGTGATTACATTTTACTGGCAACCCATCAGCCATATTGAAGTGGCATCACATCACACTATTAAATCACTTTGTCAGTAAATTACGAACCATTGTACCCATACACAACAAGTGACGATTAAGAGACATTCCGCCGTGGATCGGCAAGTCACCCTTGATTCATTTTTTGTTCCGTCCCATTACCAGACCATAATTATCAATATCATTTCATACTTTCAAAATTCACACTTTGGAAGTTCCACAAAAGAGCAAAGTTTAAACGAAAACATAATACTAATGCATGAAATTAAAGTTGACCGCATCACGCACCCGTCTGTGAGTGCTCCTGGAAACCTGCAGGGACTCGAGCTGAATATATATATATATATATATATATATATATATATATATATATATATATATATATATATATATATATCACAACTCCTACATTCGTCCCTTTCAAAAGTTCAAAATTATAATAAAAAAACAAAATTACTATTGCTCCCACAAATCCAACGATCAAAGCCACAAAATAGTTGCTCTCAAAATCTGTTGACTGCATTCCAAGAACAGCGTCTATTACAACTCCTGAAATGCACCTACTTTGAGTAATTCCAGATTTTGCATGCAATATCTCTATTGATACTCAGGTTGTTGTCTCTTCTCCAGCCACCTCTTCTCTCTGGCTACGAAATCGGGTTGAGACTGGGACAATTTAGAATTCAGGGGAAAGTGTCTGGACCATGAAGATTCAGTAATCGGTTCTTCAGCTAAATAGTTTATCAATTATGAATTAGCTCCAATCAGAACCATCACATCAGCTACCAGAACTGTCAGCGCCTTAACTTATAATAAGACTGCCTCATGAGGCAGCCAATATTGCCGTAGTCCTGAGAAAGACTTTGGTGTTTCCTGACTCGAATCGTCAGTGGTAATTGAATGATTAAGCCCGGTAGAAGGAGATCAACATTCCTGCAAAAATGATAGACAAGGATTGTCATTTTAAAGTTTTATATGAAGATTTAATAGGCATTTACACAGAACATGCCATAAACAACTCTGGAAATTTCTAAGTGAAATCCTGCATAGATTGGATGTCTAAATGGAGGGAAATGAGTTTGCCTGTACATAGAAATCTATGCGTCACTTTATAGGACTTTATACACAGACATTCATACAATACATGGTTCTCAGGAGTTACACCAATGGGGAACAGGCAAGAAGAAACATTTTACAAACAAATACTTAGAAGTTTCTCTCATGATAGTAGTGCATTAGATCTACAGTCATTCTCACAATTAACTTATGTAATTCAATTGATAGAATGTATGACATTAGCCTGGAATAGTTAAATTGTCCTGGCAAGGTACTGTGGGACAAAGTTTCTTGGAATGCTCTCTGTTTATTGGTGTGAATCTCGTAATTCTTTATTTAGAACATGAAGAACAGCAACAGTTAAAATGTGGCAGTTGATGATGCTGAAGCAAGATGGAGAACAGAGTAAACACAACCTAGGTTTGCATAAAATCATTTTATGATGCATTTTAAAGATTATCGGATATGTGTTGTCAAATGTATAATGTATTTAAGCTACCAAGGTATTTTTCAAATCAAATTGATGCATATGTATTTAATTTTTGTTTATTATGTCTGTTGCTATATGTTGTATTTCTACATACCGAATAAAGCATCTTTGACTTGACTTGAATTTATGATGCATTTAATAGACAAAAAAAGGACAACTTCCACACATGTAATATTGCCAAGACCATGTCCATTGTCAACATTTTACACTTTCCCGGGCATTACAGTTAACATTAAAATGGGGGGCATTGGCTATGATTAACAATTGGATCGTTGAATGGGTCTAAATGAATGAACCAGCTATAACACCCCTGGCAGCCATTTTCTTGCCACAGCAATTCTCGAGTTTCTGCAGGTGATAAGGAGCAGAAAAAATGTCTGGTTACGTCCTTACCATGCCTTAATTTTTCTTCTCATAATTACTGTCAGGTGTAAAATCAAGGCTATAATCAAAAGACCTTTTCACCACACATGGGGTAAATTACACTCTCTTAATAATGTAATGATATTACAAATCACCGAGGAGCTCTGTAACCATATAGAGGCCAAAGGCTGAGTTCCTTATGAGATCATGGATCTCCAAGGTGACTATATGCTTCTAATGTGCAGCAGACTATACTTTACTCATTATAATAATTAGTCACACTATCGTTGTCCCCTCAAACTGCTTATATCCTTAGTGTCATGATCTTTTATAATAACAATATAGTATAGTTGCAGGTTTGAAGAATAAAACTGCACTCTGCAGTGCAAACTTATACTCACCTAGGCCCAGATGTAGGTCGCCAATTACCGGTCGGTAACGGCCGATTTCGGCCGTTACCGACCGGTATTTGGGAATTGGCATGTAGGGGGCATTTTATTTACAGAATCTGTAAAATACCGAATCGGTAAATATACCGATTCTGTGAATCCATATGTAGGTGGCACTGTAATCAGTGTCACAGGCCCTTACCGATTCGTTATTTACCATGGAATACTATTCCGTGGTAAATAACGAATTCTAGTGTACATGCACATCTGTGCATGTACACCTGTGCCATGTGGCACACAGACATGCCCTAAGGGCATGTATGTGTGTCACAATGCACACAAGCCAGAAACAGGGGTGCAACAGGGTGTCAAAGTGACACCCTGTCCCCCTTGTAAATTCAGTAATTTTACCGATCCAGTAATTACAGAATCGGTATTTGCTATTGAATCCTATGGGCTTCAAGGCCCATAGGAATCAATGGCAAATGCCGATTCTGTAATTACAGAATCGGAAATTACCGAATCTTACAGATTCGGTATTTTTACCGATTTACCTACATAGCAATTACCGAATAGTGAATACCGAATCAGTAAAATTCGGTATTTACCATTCGGTAATTGGCTATTACCTACATCTAGGCCCAAAAACCAGTTAGTAATTGGTTGCAAAAAGATATTAGAAATTGTTTGTCAGATTTTAAAACATGCTCTAAATCACAGTATGTAAAAACATGCAGACTTAGGGGCCCATTAGGATGTCGGGCGGATTGCCCATTACAATGGTGGGGGACCGCAGTGGAGTAAAACACCGCCCGCCACTTTTCCGCCCCAGTCGCCTTGCGGCCGGGCGGAAAAGGATAATATGGCGGCGGTGTCTATCAGACACCGCCAGCCATATTATGAAGTGCTTTAGGCAATGCCTTTCCGTGGCGGCAATGCTGCCACGGAAAGGCAGGCGGACTTCAGAGTGAAGGAGAGTAGGGGGGTGCACACGGGGGGTACCTGTGGTACCCCCCTGCATTTGCATAATCAAAGCGGCAGGCACTACGCGGTGCCTACCGCTTTGATTATGCAAATGTAAAAGTGTTTTTTAAGCATTGTGGCGGGCGGTGCTGAGAGCACCGCCCGCCACAATGCTTTACATGCAGGATGTGCCCGCCACTGTGGCGGGCACATCCTAATACCACCCCCGGGACCCCCGCCCTTATGGCGGGCCGTCCCACATACCGGCAGGAAGGCGGGCGGACAAAGTCCGCCCGTCATCATAATGACCCCCTTAGTCTGTCTTTCCTGTAATTCCTTACAGCCTGAAAATGTTTTTGCTATAAATATCTCCGATCTGCTGATCATTGTTCATGTCACAAAAATAGATTAGGAAATTGACAACCCACTGTTCGATTTCATTGTTTAAACTGCAGTGGTGATGCTCTATAACCTCCTTTTCACCTTGGCTACTTGCTCTAGCATCAAGCATTGTGACATTGCAACTCAACTGTAATAAGATATTAATTAGGGTTGAGCAGATAGGGCATTTTATTACAGGCGACTAGAGGCGTCACAGCTCGCCAGTAATAAATTAGGGAGAGGCATTTATATATGGATTGCCTGTTCCCATGTATTATGAGGCTTTATCACTTGATCTGAGAGTGTCCTTAATGCCTGATTATTTATGCGCAGTGTGCATTGAAGGTGTGCCACCGCGCACAACAACTGCATCGTTTATTATGGAAATTACCTGTCCTTGTAATTGCTGCATAAAGATGAAAGTCGCGCACAGCAAGCCGCACTTGACTGCCTCCCTAGGTGTAGCCCAGGAGTTTTTGCCCTGAAGTATCTGCTTAATACCTTCCAGATGGCGACACTACAAGCACGCAGCGCATCAGCACGAACACGTCGTGTGTTTTCTTCCCGCGTTTGATGCCACCGATGTGTTATGAGCAAGGACTCGGGACAGCGCTACACATGCAAACGTATTCAATGCGAAATCAAAGTGGAATAAACGAGTCCTTCCCAGGCGGAGGCGCTTCTCCCTCAAGTGCTAATGGAAAATGTATTTGAAAATGCACAAAACAAATTGAGCTTATTCAGAGATTCACACCGTGATTGCTGACTCTGTTCGCAGAGCTCCGGAGGAAAATACATACGTTTCAAAATCCTGCAATTATTAGCACAAACAAAGCGGCTATTTCCACGCTTGCCGAGTACCGCGGCCCGACATAAAACCTTAATACAGTGTAATCAGGACACTTTGTGCAGCAGTCCGGTAATTTTACCAATAAAGCATGTGCGCGAGGGCTCTCGACGGACTGTGGCTCCAGGCGAAGATTTCAGAGCATGCTTGTTAAAAATACAATACAGATGGCGGGGCCCAGGCCTCATCTGGGTACCAGAGGAGCTTGTAGCTCCGACTGCACTTCGAGCAACTGGTAAATGGACACCGAGGCCCAAATGTATCAATGTTTTGCATCGTCCTTGCCCCACGCAAAAAGGTGAGAGGGCGACGCAAACCCTAAGTAAGATTTCTCAACCACCTCCGTAGCCCTGTGTGGTTGGATTAATCGCTGCCTTGCGTTACTCTGCCCCAGAAAGACGTTCCATGGGTGGAACGTGGACAGGGCCGGCTTTAGCGCTGGTGGCGCCCTGTGCGACATTGTTTGTTGGCACCCCTCAATGACCACCTCCACCACGGATTCCCTCACCACCGCCCTTTAACAGTGCTCAAGTCTCCATAACTACTCTTTCTCAGATGCACATATAGCGCCACTCATACTAATGTAGGATGTCAGAGCACTTTGCATCACACACACATTACACACACAATACACAGAGACAATCAATCATACTTGTGTAACTCAGCGTATAGGAAATGTTAAATAAGACAGAGGCCTACTAGGTGTAGGAGTCACATGTCATCCCTAATGGTAGGCAGTATAGTTTAACCCCTTCGCTGTTCCGCCGCAGTGCTAAGGGGGTGGGGCGGCCGCGAGGCGGTTCCGTGCTTGTGATGGAACCGCTCCGTCACGGCTCGCTGGTGAGCTGTGCTTGTGACGGAACGGTTCCGTCACGAACCCGCCCATTAAATCGGCCGCGCAGGCGCGGCGACCGGGCCGTGACGGAACCGTTCCGTCACAAGCACAGCTCACCCGAGGCTTGTGACGGAACGGTTCCGTCACAAGCATGCAAGGGGTTAATAGAGCTTTGTCAAGAGAAACACAAACTCGGAATTTAAAAAAGAACACCATAGTTAGGGGTTCTCTTTAATAATGAGAATAGATTTCTGCCCAAATTAATCCTTTTTGCAACATTAATCTTCGCTCAAATCTATACTTTGCAGAGTGGATGCAGTACTTTGATAAAAGTTAATAGTTCAGTGTAATCACAAAGGGCCTGATTATAAAAATGTTGCAAATAAAATATGAATGCGTGTGTGAACTAAAATTAAGAATACAAATTAAGGGGATGGGCAGGCGAACAATGGTTTAACTGAATTTATTAACATGTAATCATGGTGTGATGGAGCTTCCCCCTTGCCTGACCAATCAGATTTTGTATTTTTGCGATATTGAAACTTTAGTGGATGGAATATTCAGAACGAAAGGTATGGTTAAGATAGGCTTAGTTAGTTAGTTAGCTTTTTTGTGGGAGATGCTGTTGCTGGGGGAGATGCTGTGAGATGCTGATGAAGAATGGAATGCAGAGCCTGAAGCAGAACTTTCTATCCTAATTTAATTGGGTTAGATCAGAAGATTTGCGGAAGAATCTCGACGAGGAAGAGATTGTCAGACAGGGTTGCGACACAACCCTCGGTATTCTAGAGAGGTCATATATCCTGTCCTGAAGTCTTTGTCTCCTGCCGGGGGACCCTCACCAGCCCTTCGTCCAGTGGGTTGATCTTTCACACCATCCTTGGTAATTATATTTTTCTTGTTATTTGTTGATAATCTTTTCTCTCTATCCTCTCCCTTTCTGAGCATTGATCATTGTTTGAGTCCGAAGTCTATGCTTGGTGTTTATGAATTGAATTGTTTCTCCTATGAAGGAAGGTGACTGCGCTGTATTTTGGAATAGATAAAGATTTAAAACTTTCCTGAGCCTGTGGTTATTTACATTGAACAAAAGAATAGTTTGTTCTTATGCTAATTTTCACCATCAACTAGTTCAACTACTGGTCCATTGACAAGACGAAATAATTTTTTGATCAGTGAAAGGTTAGTTAGGAGTATTAAATAACACTGTGGAAAATTAAAAACTTGACCCCCAGCGGTTTCAACCACTTGTGAGTTTATGGGTTCAGGTGAGTATATAGTAGTGGAGTATCTGTTGTTGTTGGACCACTGGATCACCTGCATTACAAATAGTATTGTTTTGTGCAGCTAAGGATACCATCCTGCTCAAAAACAACCTCTCAAGGCATTTTCCTCTTATTATGTATGCTGCATATTGCAGCACACAGAGAATGAGGAAATAACAAGGAGAAAGAAAGCATTTTCTCCTTGTTAGGATAAACTAGGAGGTGTATCAATTTTATGCAATTCAAGGCTTGCAAACCTTTGTAAATCTGGGATTGTGTGAAATCCATTTGAATGCATAAGAACTGCCATGTTCCACCAATTGAACACCTCTCACAATGAAATGTAACAGAATGCAGTGAAAGCAGCTGTGTTGCGTTATATTATTTTTATTATGCCCCGCAAAGTGGCTTTAATCACACTTTTTGTGGCTATGATAATATCCACTACCATTTTGCATCATGGATGCACCACAAATGTGGTGCAACCATGACACAAAATGTTAGTAAATCTGGCTCTAAATGCCTGCTTTTTATTTGCATAATTACCCAAAATGTCAATTCCTTTTTCCAAAATTGTCTGCAGCTACCCAAACTGAAATTACACATCCTTATAAAGTGCTTTTCTCCATTGACATGTTACAGATTAATATGGGGAAAGGTGTTGCCCTGAGATCAAGAAGCCATCGGTAATGGGGTGTCTTGGAAGAAGATAAATATATCATTAAAAAAGAATGACAGAGTGCACACCTGTTTATCCAATAGTTGATCCATAGTTCATCATTCATCTGTTTGCGTGCAAATCCCGAATTGTGCACTGCCCAAGCACGTACTTGTGAAACACTAGAATTAATGGCGCGAATTGACGCCCCAATCTGGGTGCACAGCATTGATTCACGTGTTGCGTTGACGCCAAAGTTCATCCATTCAATCAAAAGTTTTATTCCAATTTTATTAATTCTTTCTGCAGTTCAATCCTATTATCCAGTCCCATGTTAGACTCTTATGAACACAATATATCCTTAATGCTGTAGGCATGCACATATCGCCTTATCCTAGAGCACGGAATGTAGCATAAGTGTTTTTCCAAAGATAATATTTTTTCACCCACTGCATTTCGGGCCCCTGCCGGCCCTTCGTCAGGGATTTATCTACTTGTTTAAAACATTACTGATAGACTGGGTTTTCAATCATTTTTACCAGTTAGTCATTACGCACAGATGCAACAAATGTAAGGAATGCATACATTCGATTTCCATTCGCCCCACACCCAACGTTTTGCCTGCTGACATTCACTGATTAAACGCCTGCTCCAAATTGTCCACCTCCTAATTTTGATTCATTTCACAGTTTAAATTCACATTGTAAAGTACACTTGGCTATGTATATACCGCCCCTTCTAACCCCAAAACGAACCCGTACCTTAGACAAACATTCTGGTTACTGCTCACCATCCTGTTGAGAACCATTCTACATCCCCAACTACCTCACTCGATTTTAAACACCTGGGGCCTCATTTATGAGAAATGACGCATCGCTGCTTTCACGCAGCGATGCGTCACTTCTCAGTGCGCACTCCTTGCGACATTCCTGATGCGTCATATTTAATATATGACGCATCATGTCGCAAGCAGTTACAGATACGTCAGTATTTCTGACATATCTGTAAGCGCCAAAGTGACTCATTGCTGGAGTGTGTCACAAAAGGGACGCAACTCCAGCAATGCGTCCTTTCACATGGGGCAAGCCCCATGTGAAAGGGCCTGTGTCAGTCTTACGCCTGCTGTGAGGCAGGGGCAGGATTTTGACGCAACGGTGAACTAAAAGTGACGCAGTGAAATCTCATAGATTTCACTGCGTCAGTTCTACGACCCTTCCTTGCGTCAATACGCCCCCCCTTGCATACATTATACCTGGCGCAGGTATAATGTGGCGCAGGGGTTTACGAAGTGACGCATCTACCTAGATGCGTCACTTTGTAAATATGACACAACAAGGTGCATTTTTTACGCCACTGGTGCGTCACAAAAAGTGACGCACCGGCGGCGTAAAAGTGACGCAAGGGCTCATAAATGAGGCCCCCGTGTCACAGTCCCATCCCTTTTGTGTACTTCGAATTCACACCCACTGATACATTGAACTACAAGGTCCAGAGTACACTGCCAAAACTCTTCAGCTACTCTTTTCTTGATAGTAATTATCTGTTTGTGATCCTCGCTGTGACTCGCTATATTCCCTATGCCATTGTTCTGAGCTTTAACCTTACGCTGTTCGCATAACCTTCCCAAACATTTAAACCATTTAAACATTGAATCCCCCACCCACCTAAGTTGTTATTTTAAACGTAGATAGAGCAGCATGTCATTTATTTATTAACCATGTTACCATTTTGTGCAAATCCATGATGCGCGTCCTAAGTGTGCATAAAGTTAACCGGTAGTCCAACCAATGGTAATCCATTTCGCTTTAAAGAAGTAGGGGCATATTATCAAGGGCTTTAATTCATGTGTTAGCGACTTTTTCCGGTTGCTAACGCATTAATTAATTATCGCCCTATTATGAAAGTGTCGCTAACTCCGGTTAGCGACGCATTTCATGCGTTATTCATCCCCCCCCACGCTGGGGGCGATGAATAACGCTAATGAGATGCAGGGTGGGCGTTCCCACATCCAACCACATGTAAAATGTGATTGGAGGTGGGATTGCCTTATTCACAAGGTAGGCATTGGGAGAAGGAGACCTGCGATAAACGTGTCTATCGCAGGTCTCCAAACGCCTGCTTTTAGTACGTGTTAGGCATTGCTAACATGAGAGGGTGGATCCACCCCCCCCATATTATCAAGGCACACATTAGCGTGTGAAAAAGCACTTGTGTTCACGCGCTAATGCGACCTATCGACGATTTCACATTGGCTATTGGCTTTAGCGTTGAGAATACGCTGCTAACAGGCGATGTGAAATTGGCGATAGATTTTTCCATGTTATCAACGCTGTGCGATATTTTTTGCACAGCGTTGATAATATGCCCCGTAGTCCATGAAATTCACTTTCGAGAAACGATATTTCAAGGGTCTGCCATGTCGGGGAGGGGGGGCAGAGTAGTAATGATGATATATTACTACTCTGCCCACCCGACGAGTTGCACCCATGGATTACCGACAAATAAATTCACAAATATTATATTGTCACATGGCAGACCCTTGAAATATCGTTTCTTGAAAGTGAATTCGGTGCCAAAGCTACGCGTGAATCAATGCTGTGCATCCGGATTGGGGCGTCACTTCGCCCCATTGTTTCTAGTGTATCCTGGAAGGAACCATTTTACTTCCTTTACCCTAGAACATCATTGGTACGTTGAGGCTTGAAGATATGATTCTGCAGTTTTTGGAAGCTGGGGAATGGTATGCGTCAGTTTTTGTGAGTGCAGATTTTTGGCTAGAAAAGCAGGAGATTGGTGTATCCACATTTTTCTCGGAAGTAAAGTAATAGGGGTAGATTGTATTCGTTGCCCATCCGATAGCAGTTCTTGGCCATCAAGCTGCAGAATAGTGGGGTAAAAAGAGTTTCCTACCATCATTTGGTTCCATTACTGGAGCTATATGGCCTTTTGGGAATATGTGAAACCTTTGAGATGTCTGATGTAAAAGCACAGCAGTAAATGCTGCAGGGCACTGGCCAGGGATGTAAAGCGGCCAGTGATCTGCTGATATCAGCACTAACAAAGTTAATCTTTTTTTATATACTATAATTAACTAAATCATATGTGGAGTTTTCCTGTTCGTTTTCTGTTTCTTTGGAATTGTGTATGATGGAATTTAGTATCTACCTAGAGCTACTGACATGCTGTCCTTTGCCATTCTTATAAAAGGCCCAAATAAATAAAATAAAATGTTAGAAAGCAATAGTTCATAAAGTTACAACCATTAAACAAAAGCTGTACAGAGAAGATGTGTTTTGCGTTGTTTTTTTCATGGAGCACAGATTGCTGGGAATCCTGGGAGATCAGCTGCACATGTGCTCGAGAGAGATGGTGCTGCTATTCGTAGAAGATCAGCTGCTACGGTGCTCCAGCGAGACACCACTGCTATTCCTGGACCACTGTCCTAGAGAGACAGTGATGCTCTGAGCGCAGCTGTCTTATGTGTTCTGGTGCTACAGAAATGAGGTCGGTGTACAATCATCTAGCTCACTTGTTTAAATGGCTTATCCTCAATGACCAAAGTAATTGTCTTGCAAACTCTTCTATCGGCATTAAAGGGTAAAAAACAAGTCAGCTGGCCTTTTCCATCTATGCTACCAGGATCCGTATCCGTCAGGGCCGTCCTAACATTGACACCTCAATAGAGAGTTGAAGACGCAACTCTTTAATGAACACTGCAGCAGTGGCGTCACTAGGGCTGGTGTCACCTGTGGCGGGTAACTCATGTTGTCACCCCCTCACAACTTATCGGGTGGACCATCTCACCCTCTGCCTGCACCATGTTCCCTCTGCCTGCATCATCTCCCCCCCGCCTGCACCATTTCACCCTCTGCCTGCTCCATCTCACCCCCTGCCTGCTCCATCCCACCCTCTGCCTGCAACATCTCCCCTCTGCCTGCACCATCTCCCCTCTGCCTGCACCATCTCCCCTCTGCCTGCACCATCTCTCCCTTTGTCCACACCATCTCCCCTCCACCTGCACCATCTCTCCCTCTGCCTGCACCATCTCTCCCTCTGCCTGACCATCTCCCCTCCACCTGCACCATCTCTCCCTCAGCCTCCACCATCCCTCCCTCTGAAAGAGTCTGATGAAATCTCTTATACTTTACAGAGTTTACACATTACTCATATATAGATCAAATGACAGCTGTTTCATTTTTGGAATTGTCTTCCTTTTTTATCACGAAATGTGCAAAATTAAAGAATAAAGAGGATAAAAAGCAATCAGATTGTGAACTTAACTTTTGTAATATATGACTACTAAAAGTCACATGCTGTCCTTTGATCTATAAATGAGTAATGTGTAAGATTGGAGCACGCGTCCCCTGTGCTGAGATCTCTTTCCACCCATACAAGGTCCAGTTCAAAGCTCTTACAACTGAGCATGAAGCACTATACCTCGAGGCGCTGAACTCCTGGCCTCCAGGGTTCAGCGATGAGTGCGAATTAAACCGTACGCTTCTCAACCTAGTTCCTCCGGGTGGTCCCTAAGACCTCTTAGGAAGACACTTTTCCAATTGTTTCTACAACAAATTGGTGCTTTCTGTCTTTCATTGTACGATCCAAATTTAACCTAATGAGCTTTAGAAAGCTTTTGAAGCCTTCATTCAGATGTATAGAGTTCCTTCCCCTACCACTGTTATTCTTGCCAGTGTGATGATGATGAGCAGTTCCAGGCTCTAACTATCATTTTGCAACAACTGCAGTAAGTCATGTATATGGACATTATATAAAATAAAATAACATAGCATTTACCGAAAGCCTCCGGCCTTGCTTAGGGGCCTGAAGGGAATATTCTTTTTTTCGGGGGGGGGGTAGTGCAATTGGAAATGTTACTGCACCCATTATCTTGCACAGCACAAGGCCAGGATAATCCATGACCCTCATGATCCTGGCAACTGAGTACAAAAGTGCGGAGCGGGCCACCACTGGCCTTTACATGGGCAGCAGTGTACCGGCTGGCAGGGTACAGCAGGGGGCACATCACATGAAGTGTGGTGGGGGGCCCGGGCACAGGCCTATCTATCGTGACTGTCACTGCCCAACTGGAACTTGCCTGGTGCTGAAGAGGGCCGTGTTTTCGTTTGCGCCAGTAAAAACTGAAAGAATGTACTGAATCGGAGTTAATTTGTGTGCCACTGCACTGCCACATTTTTAACTTAATACTTACTTTAGTTAATGCAGTACTATTGAGTATCAGTATTCATATATATATTAATAAATACATGAATATTTCTCTCTCTCTCTCACCGTTCCGTTCCAAATTTGAAGGGGTTGGGGAGACTGGTGAGAGACCACGACGGCGCTCGCAAATCGCGATCTCATCAAAAGATATTGCCGCGCGGTGGTCTCTGATGATGTCGTCGTCCGGTATAAATTCTTTATTTCTCATGACGCTGCAGCAACACCACGCACGCTCTCTCCCTGGCGGGCACGTGACCGCCGTGACGCGTCAGAGCAGCAGGTGCGCACTGCGCACAGCGCGCGGGGGCTGTCCCAGGGCCGTCATTGGTAGCACCACTAAGATTGACGGCCCTGGGACCCAAACTGCTGGGTACTACTGACGATGTGCAGTCATTCTCGTCTCTGCACTCACTCAATTCAGTGCGAGCTTGTGGGTACGCCACGCCGCGTGCATCCGCATCGCACCATCAGTGACGATCATTCACATACATGATCTCTGGTCAGGTGAGGTGCAGTGCACTGTGCGTGGCGCGGGGTGGCGTGCGCTTCAACAGCTAGTGGCCATACTAACTAACTAGATTGGTGTCACCCCCAGTGCGGTCCGCACCCCCCACACCCCCCTAATGACGCCACTGCACTACATCACAATTCCTAAAGTGTCCACTTCTCAGATCCCTCTCCTATCACTTGTTGACTTTATGTCTGTCTTTGACCCTGTACACCTCTTTGATGCCTTGTAGCTAGGTTCGCACTATAGAAATGACACATATGTGCATATATAGATACATATACACATAAAGAAACCCAGATTTTACACTGAAGGCAGCTCAAATTTTCAGAGGCATCAACAGAAGGCCTAAACAAAACAGGTATTGGAGGGTCCAGGGGAATTTTTAACGACCACACACTGCTATAGTCCCCAGGGATACAATAACAACAAATGAATAGCGGTGGGTCAAAGCGAAGAAAAAGGGAAATGACTGACTCTGCAACTGAAAAACTTGATTACCAGGGGTACTTCATTCAGGTTTGAAGAATATACCCATCAGGCACTCTGCACTTTCAGTGGCGGCTGGCAGAGAACGTGGGTGGCGAGGCTTTGAAAAAATAAAATACCATTCACCTTTAAAACAGCAGCAGTCTCTTGGTCGCATTGCCCCTCTTCTTGAGATCTTAACCAGGAAGCACCCAGGCTCTCTATAGCCAATCACAATGCTGCAATCCAGCGTTGTGATTGTTCTGAGCATCGTGGTTCATCCCTCAGGCAGGGACAGGGAGCCTGTGCATGTTCCTCACCGAGCTATGCATTGCAGTCTAGTGGGGAAGGTGTAAAGTAAGCATGACAGATTGGCTGGCCCGAGACAGCCGGTCAAGCACAAGCAGTCATGCTCACTTGGAGTTGGCAAACCACTCCTTCCCATGAGACCCTAGGCCTGCCTTTCCTAACCAAGCAGCAAAGAAAAATAAAATGATAATAACAAGGCTAATATCGTTTTTGTTTCTGTTTTGCCAGCAGTGGGGCGATGCTCCTCTGCCTTAGCGGAGATGTCGCTCCTGGCCTACTTTATCTCCCAAACATTCCTTCCCAGATCTCAACGTGCTGGTTACAAATGAGAGTATCTTATGTGCACCTGGCAAAGAGTCTTGTTGAGATGTGCACACTATTTCACGTTTTTGGTTGTTTGCGGTGTTAAGGGTGCGTAGACATGACCAAGCATCTGTGAATTAACTAGTCACACACACCCCGGTACCCAACCCTTTTTAGATATACCGACCCTTGCCCTGAACCCTAAAACTAGTCTCCAGAGTGACCTCCCTTTGCCGCCAGCTCTTTTTAAAAATACCCAACCTCTGCCCTAAACCCTAAAATTAGACCCCAGCTTGACCTGCCCTGGCCCCTGCACTTTTTTATAAAAATACCCGACCTCTGCCCTGGGCCCTAAAACTGGACCCGCCCCAAAGGAATTTAAAAAAAGAATACTCGAAGTCTAAAGCCCAAAATCTGTACCCCCCACATCAGGCCCAGTTCCTCTTATGTCTACAGGAGGACAAGCAGCTCCTCTGAGGTGAGGTGTGGCACAGGTCATCGAGAGGAAGCAAAAGGGTCTCTCAGTTACCTCTAACCACCCGACAGCCGGGACCCCACTGGTGGCTTTACCTCTGTTACTAAAGTGCATGTCTTTAACATTCATACCTTCACAATGTTCATTCGTTATAAAGGCATGCATGGTAAAGGCATATGCATTGTTAGAAAAAACGTGGTAAGGGCTATGAATGGTAACAGAGCATGAGTTGTAAGGCATGCGTGGTAAAGGTACTGCGTGGTGACAGTCGCGTTGTAATGGCTGTTTCCCGTTAGTCTTGGCAGTTTTTGGAAGGGAAAAAAGATTTCTAGGAAAACCATAAACATTCACAGCAGGACCGAATATGGATTTTACTTTTTGAAATAAATATTATTACCTTTGATAGAGCTCAGTGTTGCATTTACTGGAGAAGGAAGGCATACCCAGCTCTCTAAGAAAGCCTCTACCACAACAATTGCAACAACATAACTCTCCACTTGCCTCTCAGAATTGCAAAATGGTCTGCCAACATCCCAAACTGAGAAAGCTAGTGCTCTCTGAGAAACAAGAATGTATCTGCAGAGTACCACTACAAATGGTTACACATGCCAAGACAACTACTACACTCTGCTGGACCTGACCCTTTCTGCACGTCACGCTAGATTTTTGCCTTCCTTCACTTTCTTTTGCTGAACTTATTTGCGTTAACCACTGGTAAAGTTCCTGTGATGTCCTTTGAAAGCATGGTAAAAATGGTTTACACCTCATTGGTATATTTAATTTGGATCACTGAAATAATATCGAGGGACAAAATATCGACTTGCAAAAATATCGTGGACAAAATATCGACAGACAGAATATCGAGTTTGTATCTACAAACAGGTAAGTACAAAAATATCGAGTACAAAATATCGTTTACAAAAATATAGTTTTAAAAAATATCGACTTTATTAAAAACAGTGTTAAATTAAATTAATATTAAAATTAAATTACTAAAATATACTTAAAAATACTTAAATTAACTTATAATAATTAAATAATAAATGAAATTAATAAAAATACATTTTTACAATCATATTTGGTAAAACATATATATATAGTAACATACTATAATTAAATAAGATACTATTATATTACTGTACGATAGCAGAAGTGTAAAAAATACTATTCCTACTCCAAAGAGTGCAAGCGTAGGGAAAGCATTGGATAGCGTAGGGGTTAAAATTACTATTCCCACTGCAGTGGGTGCAACAGTAGGGAAAGCGTTGGATAGCGTAGTGGTTAAAATTACTATTCCCACTCCAGTGAGTGCAACAGTAGGGAAAGTGTTGGATAGAGTAGGGGTTTAAATTACTATTCCCACTCCAGTGGGTGCAACAGTAGGGAAAGCGTTGGATAGCGTAGGGGTTAAATTTCTATTCCCACTCCAGTGAGTGCAACAGTAGGGAAAGGGTTGGATAGTGTAGGGGTTTAAATTACTATTCCCACTCCAGTGGGTGCAACAGTAGGGAAAGCGTTGGATAGCGTAGGGGTTAAAATTACTATTCCCACTCCAAAGAGTGCAACAGTAGGGAAAGCGTTGGATAGCGTAGGGGTAAAAATTACTATTCCCACTCCAGTGGGTGCAACAGTAGGGAAAGCGTTGGATAGCGTAGGGGTTTAAATTACTATTCCCACTCCAGTGGGTGCAACAGTAGGGAAAGTGTTGGATAGCGTAGGGGTTAACATTACTATTCCCACTCCCGTGGGTGCAACAGTAGGGAAAAAGTTGGATAGCGTAGGGGTTAAAATTACTATTCCCACTCCAGAGAATACAACATTAGGGAAAGTAAATACTTCATAAATAATTGAAAAATGTATTATTGAATATGTATTAATAATTAATTAAAAATAAATAATATTTGTATACAATATAATAATTAATATATTAAATTTACTAATTAACAGTAATTATTTAAATTGATCACCTATTAATACTAATTAATAAAAACTATTTACAATTAATTATTTAATAATGAAAAAGTATTTAACAATTATTTGTAATTAAAGAAATATAAATAAATGTAATTAATTAATTATTTATAATTTAATCACTTCCCACCCAATTCCCCTATAAACTCACAACCCGCTACAAAAATAATTTCATAAAATTTACATAATTACCCATTAATCAATTAATTAAAATTAATTACCAATTAAAATTTAATTAATTAACTATTATAAATTAATTAACTATTATTTTAAATTTACTATCAATAAATACATTTAAATATTTAATTAATTATAATTAAAATACTTCCCACCCTATTCCCCTATAAACCCACAACCCGCTACAGAATTAAATTACGCAATAATTATAAAAACAAAAATCATTAATAAAAATTAATTATAACATAAATACACACTTTTCACACATATTATACCATAAAAATACACTATAAAAAATTAGATATTATTAAAAACTCAATATTTTTTACTATCTATATTTTTAACAGTCGATATTATATCACTTACCTTAAAATCGATATTTTGGTCATCTATATTCTGTCCTGTCGATATTTTGTCCAGTCTATATTTAAAAGTCGATATTATGTCCAGTCGATATTTTGGAGTCGATATTATGTCTGTGCACCATTTAATTTGCATGTAAGTCTCTAGTCCCTAGTATGTGGTACTGCATGTACCCAGGGCCTGTGAATTTAAATGCTACTACTGAGATGCAGCACAAGGTATAAAATTGGGACCATCAGAGCATCTCTTCAGAACACTCTTGGACCTATTCGAGATTTTGAAGAAGGGTTCCTCTGCTGCTAGAAGGACTGTCCTGCTGCTGAAAGGTTTGTCTTGCTGTCTGACGAAGTAAGATTGGACCTGATTGCCTTGATCTCAGGTTACACAAAGTGACTCCAAAGGTCAGATGACCAAACTCCTATGCGATCTACAGGAAAACAAGAAGCTTCCAGCGGCCTCCCTGCACCTGCTCTTTGTGCCAACAGCAACTGTCGGCAATGACTGGCAACATGAGTCCTGCACTTCTCATCAACTGCAACCACCTGCAACGATCATCAACCAATGCAAAGCTTCAGCAAAGACTCACTTTTCACACCGAAATTCTCCTCCTTGCAGCCTCTTCCAACGTGAATGGAACTTTTCATGTCACACTTAAGAAAGAAACGCCTCAGCTGGACTAAACTGGTCCCTGTATCCAACCTGCACTCCATCATGGTAGAACTGAACCTGTGGCACAATATGCGAGGGGCACTATAAAGAACGAATAAAAATTAATGTGGGTGCACAAAAAAGCAATGGGCGTGCACTTAGCCCACAACAGTAGATACAGCCTGTCTCAATTCGAGACAGCTCATTGTGCGCCACTTTGAGCGGAGACCAATAAACAAGGCATGTTATCACAGATGATTGGGTCAAGCAACTTAAATAATTATTTTACACATCCTTTGCATCTTTCAGGTGGGAATTACTAATAGTATCTTGACCCTCTCCTACAACTGTATTATTAGCTGGATTGTAGCAGGGTTTTCATAAAAATAGTGTTGTATTTCTCACAAAACAATGAAAACAGAAGAAGAATTTGAAGGCAGATGGCTCATTGCCAAACTCCTAAAAAACTGATCCTATAGTTGTGCATATCTACGCCCCCAATAAGGAAAAGTTAACTTTTGGTCAAACTTCAGCAACAAACTTTGACTCCTGCCCCCTCAATGCAGACTCTTTGTGTGTGAGGACTTTAACCTCCCTTGGGACAGTACTCTAGATAGAAACTCTGCTTTTTCTTCTAAATCCAACAAGTCTCAGAAAGATGTTAAACCTAGGGAAAAACCTGCAAACTGAAAGATGTTATGAGACTGTTCAATCCCACAGGCAATGACTACTCATTCTTCTCCCATCCCAACAATTCCTTCTCTCATACTAACTATATTTTAGTAGATGAAGTGCACGTCCCAGCTACATCAAACTTCACCATTGAACCAATTAGTATCTGAACATGCCTGAATTTTTCTGCTCTATGACATTACAAGCACTGCACCTAAATCTAAAACATGGAGAATTAATGAACTCCTCACAGAAGACCCTACTTTTAGAGAAACAAGCAGGAAAGATACTTAGCAACACATTACACTCAACAGAAACTCAGGGGCCCATTAGGATGACGGGCGGACTTTGTCCGATCGCCATCCCGTCGTATATATGAACCGCCCACCATAAGGGCGTGGCTTCCGTGGGTGGTATTAGGATGCGCCCACCACAGCGGGCACCAAACCAGTCGCTATCGCCTGGAAGCTGTCGCTAACTGCTGTTAGCGACAGCTTGGTAATTGGGCGATAAAAAAATTGTTGCTTTATCAGCAAAACTTGCAGATAAAGTGGCAATCTGGCCCTTGCTAATATGCCTCTACATCTTTTAGCATCCCTGGTAATGTTAGGGAGGCATGTTGTGCACTTCCATGCACAACATGGCAGGCACTGCACGGTGCCTGCCATGTTGTGCTTGGAACTGTACCCCCCATGTGCACCCCCCACCCCCCGGAGTACCTGGGGGCCTGCCATGGGCCCCGCTAGCAGACTCTGCATGCTTTGCCGGCACAGAAAGGCATTCCGAAATGCGCATTGTAATATGGCTGGCGGTGTCAAACAGACACTGCCACCATATTGCAGCCTTTTCCGCCCGGTCGGAAGTCGACGGGGCGGAAATGTGGCGGACACTCTTTCCCGTCCGCCGCGGACTCCCCAGCCATACTAATATGGCAGGGGTCTTTCCTACAGGGATGATGGGCGGATTGCCCTCGACAGGCAGGCAGTGACCACCGCCGGCCCGGCGGGCGCAATCCGCCCGCCATCCTAATGGGGCCCTATGTTCTTAATCTCCAAATTGTGTGGGATACTCAGAAAATCACCATTCGGGGACACACCATCAAACTAATGTCAAGCAAGGCAGCCTAGCCCTAGACCAAATGGAACTCCAAGTAAAATTGTTGGAAAAAATCCCTAAGCTCTCCAGAGATAAGTCAGAACTAAACCAACTGACCAAACTCAAATACGAATACAACAAAATATTAAGTAACAAAGCCCAACTACTGGCCTTCCCGATATATCACATGGTGGGGAATGATAGAATCCATCAAAATGATGATTACCCTGCTTATTTATTTCCTGTCAGCATGTCACTTGCATGCTTCTCAGACACATTCTTTGCCAAAATAGCTGTAATTCTCACTGAATTCTTATAGAAATCCAAAAAAACAGAATTGCCCTAAAGAAACTAAGGCTGGCCAAAATACTGGTTGATGTCAACATATCCTACTATAGGAGATATCGGCAAGCCTTACTAGCTAAGCAAGGAAGTCTCTGGCTCTCCCCCCCAACTCCACTTTACCTTCATGGTTCCAGATTGAAAAGCACTGGCGAGGCCACTCTTCCTTACTTCTTTTATTCCAGCTAAGAAAATAATAACAGAACTTTCAGCAGGCATCCTCACATGCTCAGCGCACCTCGCATTAGCAATGGCCCCTTGCTCCGGCAGAACCAGAGCCGAGGGACGAGTCTTCTCCCACGTAGCAGCCAAAGCCTGGAACAAGCTCCCATTCAACATCAGGTGCACCTCAACCTTGGACACCTTCAGGAAGAGACTCAAGACCTGGCTTTTCAGCTAATCTGCACCTCCCCATCCCCAGTGCCTTGAGACCCTCACGGGTGAGTAGCGCACTTCATAATCCTCTGATTTATTTATTGATTGATTGATTGATTGAAAATGCGATACTCACCTCTTGCCTCCCTTTGGCATAGTGAACACCTGAAATTAGACTCCATCACGTTGGCAGCCCTTCTCACCGATGCACAAGCTATGCAAAGCAAAGAGGACGGCCTTTAATGGGACATCCTTGTCTCAAACGGCCTTAAAACCTGTCTGAATGGAAAGACCTGTCCAAACATTCACCTCACACTTGGTCGGAATAGGTACAATTCAACAGAGGGGCAGATAACTCCCTAAACACATACCTAAAGAATACCTCAAGGAAAAAAGAAAAAATGTAGATGTCACTTCCTCCCTCTCCCGACTCCACCCCTAGCCCCAACCCACCTCCCCCCTTGCATACCTTTTATGCATATACTTAGGGGGTCATTAGGATGGTGGACGGACCTGCGTCCGTCCGCCACCCCCGAGGAAGAGGGACCGTCTGCATGGGCAGCGGCTGTCCCTCCATGCATATTAGGTTGTGACCGCCACCCTGGCGGTCACATTCTGTTCCATTAACCTTGCGCAGCACCCGCCGCAAGGTTAAAAATGCATGTTTAACATTTACATGCACAAAGCGGCAGGCACCGCTTGGTGCCTGCCACTTTGTGCATGTAAATGCTGGGGGGTACCATAGGTACCCTCCATGTGCACCCCCCACCCCGACACCCTGGGGGCCCGCAACAGGCCCCCAAACACCAAAGACCACATGCTTTTCCACGGCGGAAAACCCGCTGTGGAAAAGCATGTTTCCGCATGAATCCTAATATGGCTGGCGGTGTCTGCCACCATATTAGAGGTTTTCCGCCGCAGGACCGCGTTGGAAAAGCGGCGGACGGTTTTCACGTCCGAAGATGACCCCCCTGCCATCCTAATCTGGTGGGGGGTCTTTGCAATCACCGCAGCGGGGAATCCGCATCCTCCGGGCCGACGTTGGCTTCCGCCCGGCCCGGAGGATGCGGATTCACCGCAATCCTAATCGGCCCCTTAGTTCGACTCAGTTCTCACTCTTCTCTTTTCTGTGCTATCTCCTCTATATCCTTTGCACTTTTTCTCCATCGGCAGTACGAGAGCAGCGGGGGTAATCCATACAGAGTTCCACCAATCATTTCCTTGCTTCCCTCCATACAAACACCAGAAGAACCTTCACCATCAGCGCACACACTTACGGCTACACACACCGACTGTTTTACTTGTTGTTTCTCTCACTAAAGCCTACAATATTGCACTGTTTCTTCCTTACATTTCTACTATATCTGCCCTGTTTTGCTCATATAAATTTTTGATAAAACGACGTTGAAGAAACAAAAAATCTATATCTTTTCCATACAAATGTATCCAGAATTTTGTAGCACTTTTAAGATGTCTATTCTGCATGCCATTTGGCACATAAACATTACCCTGTCTCAGTTACCCTCTGTTTAGTCTTTTTAAGGTGGCACGGCTAAAGTGCTATATTTGCACGTCACTCAACATGCTATTGTTTTAACAGGTTATTTTTTTTTACACCCAAGGCCTCGTTATCTTTTACATTTTACAAAGGGACATTTTTTTTTGCACTTTTCTATGCAGTATTTTGTTCAAATTTGCCAGTTGGCTAGTTGTCACTGTGTTGCGATGCATCCACCTGTGACAGATGAGGTTTTAGGAATTGAAGTTGAATGAAATAATATGTCTCCGAAAGGCATCAGTAAAAAAAAAAAATCCTACTAGTTAAAAAAAACATCAAATGAAAAGGATCGATACAATTCGCCTCGAATAACCACTACCTGAATGTACAGTTCCCTACATGTCTAACACTCTGTGTACTTATACATGAGGATGTATAAAAAATTAATAATTGCTCAGCAGAAGAAGCACACACATTTGACCTGCCTTATCGGCTAAGAATGCTTTCGCACCAACCATATTTTTTTATCCTAAAAACCTTGTTTATGTAACACTTTGTAATACAGACAAAAACCGTGAACAACTGTCATTTTGCTTTACATATTATGCTAAAGAAGCAGAGTTATTTACTATCTTCAAAAAGTTACACTTTTAAGGAATTTTGGTTGAACAGAAATAAGGGCTGATTTCAGTTTTTTGCAGAGAAAATTACTTCTGAGCTCTCAGCCTCTAGGCATGTTCTGATTGGTTGACAGGATTGCGCAGATAGAGAAGGCAGTGTTGTCTGACATGGCTTCCAAAGTTGATGTTGACCCATGACCAAAAGCATGTGCAGAAGGCATCATTTGGAGCTAGTTATAGCTGTCTATGTCAACGCAAACAGACAGATTTCCCGGCTGCCATGGACGCTCTTATCCAAACCCTGGAGCTCTTAAGTATGCAAAACCTTTGCAGCTCTGCTAAAGGCTTAATGGACTCTACTGACTTGTTCTGTATACGCAGCATTGTGCTTTAACATGCATTTGCTTTTGGTTTTGCAGAGTAATGAAGAAATCCTTATCTATCCATTCTATCCTTGCAATAAATGAGTTTTGCTAATATTGAGTATCATAACGTATGTGTGGGTGTTTAATAAAAAAAATGTAGGACTGTGAATGTGAGAGGCTAAAAATACATTGCTTCTTGTCATAATTTATGTAAGAGCAGGGTCATCTGCAGGATTTAGGGGACGGGCCAAACATAGGGGGCGATTATGATGGCGGAAGGACCTGAGTCCTTCCGCCACCCCGGAGTAGGAGGGACCGTCTGCAGGGGCAGCGGCGGTCCCTCCGTGCAAATTAGGATGTGACCGCCACCCTGGCGGTCACATCCTGTATTTTTAACATTGCGGCAGGTGCTGCTTGAAGCAGCACCCACCGCAATGTTAAAAATGTAAGCTGTGCATTTACATGCACAAAGCGGCAGGCACCGTGCGGTGCCTGCCGCTTTGTGCACGCAAATGCAGGGGGGTACCATAGGTACCCCCCATGGGCACCCCACACCCCCCCTTCACCCCTGGAGGCCCGCAACGGGCCCCAAAACACAAATCCGTATGCCTTTGCACGGCGGAAATTTCGCCGTGTAAGGGCATAGTACTCCAGACATCCTAATATGGCTGGCGGTGTCTGATAGACTCCCCCAGCCATGTTAGTGCTTTTCCGCCACGGTCGGAAGGCGATCGCGGCGGAAAAGCTGCGGACGGATTGCCAGACCCACCAGCCATCCAAATATGGCGGTGGGTCTTTTGAGGCTCCGCAGCGGTTTTCCCGCATCCACCGGCCGGCGGTGGCTTCTGCCAGCCCGGATGATGCGGGAAAACCGCAATCATGATAGGCCCATTAATTTGGGGGCCCCTGCTCAGCACAACTGAATTTATTATCCAATTTCAGATCATTTACAGACTCAACTACTTTGATTGTATCATTGACAACTCTCTTATTTGGCCGACCTACATGTGGGCCCAACATTAGAGCAAACAGTTTCTCTTTGGCTGGCCAGCACCAGCAACACAGAAAGATTATCAGTCTGAACCAACCTGTTGCATGTGGTGATGTGTACTGTTGTCACACCTTTTGGCCTGTGCATATGATGAGTATTTATTTGTTTACTGCACTCCAGTTCCTGCTATGTGAGGATAGGGACTCTGTGTCAGGTGGCACAAGGCTATAATCTCACCAGCCCAGCAGCAGCTCCATGTTGATGGTGCAATCATGGAGGGAGCATATAATGCTGCACAGCACATTGACACATGGCCTACCTGCCACATAAATAGAAAGACTAATGGTCTTTTCAGTAGGCTACTAGCATTGGTAGTTTCAACTGGGTCAAAGTTCAACATGAGAATTACACTTCATATTGGATTTGTGAGAAATTAGAGTATGAGTTGAAGGAGAACCCACCCCAAATAATAAGCACAATCATTTCTGGGGTGAACCACAAAAGTCACTAGACAAGCCTATGCTTAACCTGTTGTCGATTACGATGTTGGCCCCTAAAGTTGGAAGCTTTTCTCACCGCAGTCAGAGGCTTTCCGATCAACACGGTTGGGTTGCGGACTGATTTCCCGTTTACGATGTCAGCAGTCGGAACATAACCCGGCTGGTCATACCGACTCGGTTCTGACCGGCTCTTGGAGTCTTCCAGCCATTCGGAGCTGCACCAAAATCCTCTATGGACAGCGTTTCTGCCATTGGATTACAATGTCTCTCACAGCTCTTCTGTGCTGGCCTTTCTGACATGGAAAGGCTGTCAGGAAATGACTTTAGGGCCCCCAGCAGGGCCCCATTGCCTCAGCGATCTACGGTTGGTGGTCGAGGGGGTACCTAGTGTACCCCTCTATAAAACCCTGCACTGTGTGGCAGGCACCATTGCCACTTAAGCATTTTACAAAAAGAACAATGGATGGACAGAATGTAGAACAATGTCATACATTCACCCCATTGTTTATTTGCCCACAATGCCATTCCAGGTTGAACCCAGCTATATGAAAATCAGTCTTGACCCTGTGCCCAATGAGAACAGTCCAGCCCAAACTGCCGGGCCAGATCCTCCCTGGGCTGGAAACATGCATATTAGGACCGGTTTCGGGGTTCCACCCTTCATTAGCCAGGATATCTTGACTCCAGTGGCATGGAGAGCACATGACCCATGTCTGGGCATACCAGTCCATCTCGGGGTGACAAATGCAAAAAGAACAATTGTTGGACAGAATGCAGAACAATTAGGCAAGGTGTTGGACACAAAAGTCCTGACATTTACAATTCCAGGACTGTAATCTAAAGCATTATTGGCAAGGTGTTAGACACTAAAAGTGTATCTTCACATTCAATACTCCATAGTCACACATACCTTTTGATGTATAAAATAGAAATAACATAATAATTAATCGTACATGGTTAAAATTAAACATTAACATGTAGAATAGTATATTAATGATTAGGAGCATGAATACATTTTCATTAATATGTAATAATATTTCTAAACTGAACAAATCATAATCCTCAATTGAAAATATTAACATTTAAAAAATATGCAATAAATTAAAATGTCATTGTTAAATATTGTTAACACATTTTTAATTAATACATGTCTAAGATATAAATATACAAAATCTTAATTTACTCATCAGTACTAATACTAACCCTGATCACTTGAAGGAAGCAGTAATCAGGCCTATTCTAAAGAAACCTACGGCTGACCCGGATCAACTTGTAAACTAGTCAAGTCAAGTCAAGTCAATTAATTTGTATAGCGCGCTACATACCCTGAGGGTCTCAAGGCGCTTGAGGAGGGAGGGGAATTACTTGTCGAATATCCAGGTTTTAAGTTGCTTTCTGAATGCTAGGTGGTTTTGAGTGAGGCGGAGGTGAATGGGGAGTGAATTCCAGGTTTTAGCCGCCAGGTAGGAGAAGGATCTTCCTCCCATGGTGGTTTTGTTGATGCGTGGAACAGCAGCAAGGGCTTGGTTGGAAGAGCGTAGCTGGCGTGAGGGGGTGTAGAAGGAGACTCGCGTGTTGAGGCATTCTGGTCCAAGTTCGTAAAGTGCTTTGTGTGCGTGGTTGAGGAGGCGGAATGTTATCCTCTTATTGACATGGAGGCAATGGAGGTCTTTCAGGTGATTAGAAATGTGATCTTTACGCGGGATGTCTAGTATGAGTCTGGCTGATGCATTCTGGATGCGTTGGAGTTTTTTCTGAAGTTTTGCGGTGGTACCGGCGTATAGGGTGTTTCCGTAGTCCAGGCGGCTTGTAACCAGTGCATGGGTGACCGTTTTTCTAGTTTCGGTGGGGATCCAGCGAAATGTTTTTTTGAGCATGCGAAGAATGTTGAAGCAAGATGATGAAACGGCGTTGACTTGTCTGGTCATCGAGAGTGAGGAGTCCAGGATGACGCCCAGGTTCCGTGCGTGGTCCGTCGGGATGGGTGCTTTTCCAAGGGCCGCTGGCCACCAAGAGTCGTCCCATGCGGTGGGGGAGGCACCTAAGATAAGGACTTCTGTTTTGTCTGAGTTCAGTTTCAGACGGCTGAGCTTCATCCACTCGGCTACTTCTTTCATTCCTTGATGTAGGTTGGTTTTGGCGGTGTTAGGGTCATTGGTGAGTGAGAGGATCAGTTGAGTGTCGTCAGCGTAGGAGATGATGTTGAGGTTGGGTTGGCGTGCGATGGTCGCGAGGGGGCTCATGTAGACCTGTCTGCGGCCTTCGACACCATCTCGCATCGCGTTCTGTTAGAGCGTCTTGCTGAGGTTGGTGTCGAAGGCGCCGCACTCCAATGGCTATCAAGCTACCTTGGCAACAGACGGTCCAGGGTCCAATTAGGCTCCCACGCTTCCATTTTCTACGAAAATGATAAAGGTGTCCCACAGGGATCCATTCTGAGCCCGACCCTTTTTAACGTTTTTGGCAAAGATCATCAGAGAACATGGTTTTGGAACCGTATCCTATGCTGACGATCCCCAAATCCTCATCACTATCAACCAAAACCCTGATGACATAAAAAGTAGGTTCAAAAACTGTATGATCAGTGTAGTCATTAGGTTCGAAGGCGAGGTCAGCTTCCAAGGTAGTATTTATTCAGGAAGAGAACAACTTAACATCCACAGCAGGAGGCCAGCAATAACGATCCTCCACGAACAGGGGCTCATCAACAACAGAGCATTCTGCAGACATCAGAAGTGACCTCACAGATTCCATTCTATGACACAGCATAGAATACCACACACCTCCCCTCTTTTAAAAAAAAAAAAAAAAAAAAAAAGAACAGTTAAAAACGAACAAAATCCTTGAACTTCATAGGAGGATACTTAGCACGTGAACTCCTACGAGAAATAACAAGGTCCTGATTGCAGACCATGAAAGAACAAGTACAAGGATCATTAAGTACAGAATTCTCAGAAATATTATCATTGGCTACATTTTCATGAAGAACAGAATCATTGTACACATCAACATTATTAGCATCAACAGAAATGTTGTCTTTACATGAAGAAAGATGATCAAAGGCTTCATGAGTACCAGAAAGTTCTGAATCATCATTAACAATTCGCAGACTGCTAGTAGGTGTTGAATGAGGTTGTGATTGGGAAGATCTACAATTATCAGATTTACAAATAGAAATGCGTCTAAAATTCCAGATTTTGCCATCCTCAACTCTAACAGCCTTGCTGAAAACCTCAATAACCTTGACAGGATTGGACCATCTGGGAGATCCCTTGCGAATTTGCCCACCAAACTTCACTCTCACAAAATCCCCAACATTTAACCTTGAAGAACTAGGATAAGTTTTCCGAACAGAATTGTGAGACATTCTATCTTGGTACTTACTTACCCTATCTCTAACAGTTTTCAAATCCAATTCCAAATAATCATCATTCTTAGATTTTAACCACCAAGGCATGAGTTTAGAGCCAGGTTCTCTACAACGTAACATCTCGAAAGGAGAAAGACCAGTCACAGAATTGGGAGACAAACGATAAGTCAAAAGAGTAGCTTGCAAAGCTTTTTTCCATTTCAAACCACTACGCAAAGCTAACTGACAAGATTCCTTAATGACCCTGTTGAAACGTTCCACTTGACCATTAGATTGAGGAAAATAATTGGAAACTCTCTTATGAACAATACCACAACTGGAGAGAAAAGATGTAAAAACTTCACTGACAAATTGTGGACCATTGTCAGAGATGATTTCTTCAGGTAAACCTTCTCTAGAAAAAACTTCATTCAAAAATTCGACAATAACATCCGAATTGACCTTCTCACCAATTTTCAATTCCGGCCACTTCGAGAAGTAATCAACAAGAACAATGGCGAACATATCTTTACCAGACTGGTAATTAAAGGGGCCAATAATGTCTATACCTAACTTACGCCATGGATTTTGGACAAACTCAATGGGAGTAAGACCCTCGGAAATTTGTGTCACGGATTTGTCGCTCAAGGAACAAGGAGAACAATTTCTGACCCATCTGTCAATCATACCATCCATACTAGGCCACCAATAATACTCTCTAATTCTTCTCTTAGTCATGGACATTCCCATATGGCCTTCATGCGCAAGGTTACAAATAGACTCTCTCATATCCTTGGGAGGAACAATTTTATCAGCTCTGAAAACCATTCCAGAATTTGCCATTAATTCATCCTTAACCTTAAAGAAAGAGGCCAATTCACCACTAAGTTTCCTCTCTTCAGGCCAACCATTACTCAGAAAAACCTTCACAACCCTCAAAACTTCGTCATGTTCCATAGCTTTTCCCAAACAGACTGAGAAATCAATTTAGATTGTTCATTACTAATGATGACATTTACATCAGATATACCAAAAGCCACATCGCATTCATCAGTGTGTTCAATAATAGGGCAATCTTTTATGGGAAAACGAGACATGCAATCTGCATGAACATTGGAGCGACCTGGAACATAAACAACCACACAGCGATATTCTTGTAACTTAGCAGCGAGCCTCGCTAGACGAGCAGTGAGAGTTCTACCACCCCCAGCAGATAACATACTAACAAGGGGTTTGTGATCGGTTCTTAATGAAAATTTCATACCCCACAGGAATAGGCGGAAATGTTGAGTGGCCCAAGTGCAAGCAAGTAACTCCTTCTCTATTGTGGAATAATTAAATTCCACATCACAAAGAGACCTGGAAGCGTATGAGACTACATATTCCCCCAGTTTGTCCTTTTGCATTAACACAGCTCCTAAGCCAACATTACTATCATCCACACAAACTATGCATTCTTTACCTACTGAAAATGGTTTGAGAAATGGAGCATCAATAATTTTACTTTTGAGAACATCAAAAGACTCTTGTTGGTCTTTACCCCATACAAATTTTGCTTGTTTTTTCAATAAAGAACGTAGAGGATGTACCAGAGTAGAATAATTTTGTACAAATTTCCCATAAAATTCAGTAAGACCTAGAAAAGACAATAATTGTTCTTTAGAAGTGGGAATGGGAGCTGCAGTAATACTTTTAACATGGTTGAGTTTAGGTTTAATACCATTTTTTGAAATTTCATGACCTAGGTACTCAACTTTGGATTGCCTAAACTTACATTTGGAGAACTTTAGGGTTAGGCCTTTCTCTTGGACACTGCCTAAAACAGAATGCAAATTAGTGTCATGTTCACTACAATCTTTACCAAAGATCAGAATGTCGTCTTGAAAAGCTAATGCACCACTACAGTTCTTGAGTACATCTTTCATCAGCCTTTAAAAAACAGAAGCAGCACTAGCTAGTCCAAAAGGCATTCTCAAGTATTGGAACATACCTTCCGGAGTAACAAAAGCAGTTAACTTTTTTGAATCTTCATGTAACTCTACTTGGTGATATGCACTGGCCTAGTCAATAGTGGAAAATACAGTGGCACCAGCTAATGAGGAGATTAATTCATGGATATTCGGTAAGGGATGCTTGTTAGTCCAAATTTCTTGGTTCAAACTGTGGAGATCCACACATAGACGGAGATCTCCAGAGCTCTTAAGTGATAAAACAATGGGAGATACCCATGGGGAAGATTCAATTGGCTCAATAATTTGTTTCGAGACAAGATCATCCAAAATTTCTTTAAGTTTACTCCTGTAAGCTAATGGAACATTTCTTACTCTGTGTCTAACAGAAACAGCATTCTCATTGAGAATTATTTTATGTTTGAAATCAGAATATTTGCCAAGGGTATCTCTGAAGACATCAGGAAAATTCCTCTTAAGATTTTCAACAAAATGGGGATCATCACAAATCACATTGGTAGTAGGTTCAATCACAGTATTTACATCTGAATCTTCAAAACATACAGGAGTGTTGAAATTGGGATCTAGTTTAATACCTAATTGGCGCTGATGTGGCCACCCCAGAATAGCTACTCCGTTAGTAGCTACATAGACCTTCCCATTGGTGATTCGATTTCTAACTTGAAGGGTAGCCCAAAAATATCCCTCCAATTTTTTTTTTCCAGTGTAACCTCCAGGATATATATCGGGAAGAAAGAGTTCTCTGTTGCCCCATAAACTTCTAAAAAGATTTAATCCAATGATAGAGTACCATGAACAGGAATCTATCATTAGGTCAATTGAAATATTGTCTACTAAAATGGGACAAGAGGGAAATTCTTTAAGTTCATTTTCATCTACAGAAAGAATGCAATTGAAACTATGGAGAACTTCTTCTTCCTCTTGTGAAATGTAGTTGACCCTTTGAATAGAACGACATACATTACCGAAATGTCCTTTTCTTTTGCATTTGACACACACTCTGTCCCAAGCAGGACAACCTTTGTAATTGCCAACATGGTTGGGACTTCCACAACGATAACAGGAAATGTTTTTTTTCTGAGAAAACTTGTTGTCAGGATAATTCTTGTTTTCACCAAGTTTCTTATCACAATTCTTTCTAAACTAACCTTTGGAGGGAAAATTAGGATTAGTTTGGTTTTTAATTAAAGAAACTTCAGGTTCAAGAACTTGAGGTTTAACACTAGCACCTCTAATTTCAGACACAAACAATTCTGATTGTTCTATGCCCTTGGCAATGTTAATAACAGCACTAAGGGAAGATTCTGTGCCAAGCCAGAGTCTTTCTTGAATTTTCGTGCTCTTTGTTCGCATCATAATCTGATCTCTTAGGACTTGTTCATAAGAAATTGTTTCGAAAGAACAGTAACAAGCTAAAGAGCGAAGAGCTGAAACGTAATCTTCAATGGATTCGTCTTGTTTTTGAACACGATAATAAAACTTGAACCTTTCCATGACTGTATTTATTTTCCTTCCAAAACGAATTTTCATTTGTCTAGTAGCTTTCTCAAAGACATCAATGTCTCCAGCATCTTCAATAGGAGGAAGATTGTCAAATTCCTTAATTCCTGCGCCTCCTAAGCAGTGTCTTAAAAGAGCAAGTTTGCGTTTGGCAGAGCACCCATCTTTTTCAAGTACTTCAACATATGCTATAAACATTGGGAACCACAAGTCCCATTCAATGTTAGGATCACCAGCTGTTTGCAAAAAATGAGGAGGAGCAGAAATGTTCGACATTGTACACAAAGAATACTTTTACTTAAGGATATTAAAAATGGAAAAAATAATAATAATAAATACCTTAAGTAACTTCTTTTTTTTTTTTTTGAAAGGTTGACTTCGAGTGAATATTTGCGATGTAAAATTATTTTCCAAAACAAAACACGAAGAGAATGAAAATTTTAAAGATGGCGGCACGTAAATGACGTCAGCGCGTCATGAAGGTGGAAGGTAAAGCCCATGGTGCTTTGCGGCTGACTCCTAGAATTCTCTGAAGACGCGAGCGTCACTGACGATGCTGCTGAAGAACAGAGGAAAATGTTGCATGCAGCGCTAGAACGCACGGAGCGTTTGAAACATGCGAGCTCCAACGGCGTGCAGAGAAAAGCAGGTAAGGAACGTATAAACAGGAAAGTAAGGGTGCGCCAACGGGGAAAGTCGTTAAAAAAAAAAAAGATAAACAGTACTTTACCCCGACAGAAACGGAGGTAGAATCAAACTCCAGGTGAAATGAAGCGTTGAACGAAACGTGAACGTTGTCCTGTAAGTCCTGAAATCTTAACTCTTGAAATCCTCAATCCCATTCTCGTCGCCAGTAATTATGTAGTAATTAGGTTCGGAGGCGAGGTCAGCTTCCAAGGTAGTATTTATTCAGGAAGAGAACAACTTAACATCCACAGCAAGAGGCCAGCAATAACGATCCTCCACGAACAGGGGCCCATCAACAACAGAGCATTCTACAGACATCAGGAGTGACCTCACAGATTCCATTCTATGACACAGCATAGAATACCACAATCAGTATACAAGAATGGATGACCAGAAACTACCTTATGATGAACGCTGGAAAGACTGAGGTCATGCTTTTCGGCAAAGCCGACCAAATTTGGGCATCAGACTGGTGGCCAGACTCCCTCGGTCCCTGCCCATCCCCCAAGCCCTTTGTCAGAAATCTTGGAGTAACATTAGACGACAAGTTGACCATGTCTGAACATATCAGGAAAACAGTGGGAAATAGCTATGGCCAGATGCGAAGTCTGAGGAAGATCTTTAAATGGATCCCACTCTCAGCACGCATGCCCCTGGTCCAGGGACTCATTGTTAACAGGATGGACTATGGAAATGCCCTTTTTTCAGCCATCAACCTAACACTACTGAATCGACTGCAGGTCCTCCAAAACACTGCTGCTAGGCTAATACTAGATCTACCCCCTCGTACCCCCTCAGCAGCCTGCCTCAGGACTCTGCACTGGCTCCCCATACAAACACGCATAAAGTTCAAACTCTGCTGCCTAGTCCATAAGGCTGTAAATGGCCATGGACCTGTCTATCTCGAACATAAGCTCAAGGCCCACGTCCCAAGCAGGACGTTACGCTCTTCTAGCAAATCCCTTCTCTCCGTTCCCAGAGTTCGAACAGTTAGAAACGGAGATAGAGCTTTCAGTAAAACTGCCCCAGAAGCATGGAACTCCCTCCCCATTCAGTTGAGGTTAGAGCCCGATCACATGAAATTCCGAAAACAACTAAAAACCTGGCTCTTCTAGCCAGCTGAGCCCTCCCACTTCCTGGATCAGTTGGTCATAAGGATCCTTGCTACATGCTAGCACTCTGAGACCTTCGGGTGATTTATGCACCATTCAAATGAAATAAAATGGAAATAATACATCTTCATTCTATTTTTATAATTCTATTACACCCATTTTCAAAGATTGGTAAATAAATTAAACACATTTAAATTAAAACATTTTTCAAACAATTTATTAACAATGACATTATAATCCTAAACACTGAAAAAAAACCTATTAATGAATTGTAAAAGTTCATAAAATGGACAAATAAAAACAAATATTAAATTAAATTTTTTAATAAAAACTACATTTACTAACCCCCAGATGCATGAAGCACCCACTCTGGGAATCCTAAATATCGAAAAATACCGAATCTATCCAGAATTCGCAGAATGGGATGCATCATCAAAATCGCTAAAAAAATGCGATTCGCAACCGGCCGCACTCGCAGTATGCAAATTTCCCAAAATCGCTATAAAATCGCAGAATCAGCTGTTTCCCAACCCCAAATTGCGATTTCGCAAATACCGAAATTGCAAATAGCGATCTCGCAGATTGCTAGATCGCAAAAACGGGTAGTCGCATTTTGAGCACAATGATGACATCACAACCAGGAAGTAGGCTGCTCCATGCTTCATTTGGATCACAGAGCTGGATAGAGGAGGAGGCACAGCACTGAGCTCCAAGAGACACACACTGCAGTCCTAATACAGCCAGGAAGCACAAAATCAAGTTATCTGAACAAGAGCTGGAGTTATTGATAGAGGGAGTCAGCAGGGACCATGACCAGCTGTTTGGGAAGCTGTCCCGGAAGGTGCCCGAGTCTACGAAAAGTCGCATCTGGCTGCGCATCAGGGCCAAGGTCAATGCTGTTGGAGTGACACACCGGTCAATCGATGACCTCAAAAAGAGGTGGTAAGACGTCAGAGGCCTTGCCAAGGAGCGCAATGCGGAGAGACTGGGGGAGAGAGTGGCCACGGGAGGAGGAGACTCCACAGTTCCTGTGTACACACCACTGGAGGACTTAGTGGAGGACACCATCAACCCTGCAGCCTGAGTGGGGGTCACTCAGCTGGACACCCCCAGGCCACACACAAATCACAAGGTAAGAGCCACGCAACTGCGACCCCGTCCCCTAACAATGCCCATGCCCCCAGAGCAAGCCATATTGGTAACCCCAGTAATGCAGTCCCTGCCCCTCCCAAATGTCCAATTGCATTGTGGGACCTTTAGTGTGACAATGTGCCCTGATAGCCACACACAGCCAGAATAGTCAAGTAAAACATACCCCTAAAGCCAGTCAGGGAATGCTAGCCTGCATGCATGTTGCTACATCCCAGGTGCATGAATCATATCGTTAATCATGCACTCATTCACATCACAGGTACTTCAGATGCTGAGACGTCTGATAGCGAGGCACTCCACAGTGTGGGGACTCCTGCTGAGAAGGAGGGAGAGAGCCAACCAGCAACAGCACCTTCACCACCACACGCACCAGCACCTGCAACAGTACCTGGAACAGGACATGCACCAGCACCCGCACCAGCACCTGCACCAGCACCTACACCAGCACCTGGTCCAGCACCTTCTCAAACACACAGGGCCACCCCTGCAGCCATAGGAGGAGCACAACCTCACCAGTCCTCACGCATGGCAGTGGAGCAGACCCCACCACCACCCAGGAGGCAGACACGCCGCACAGCCACTGTGCGGTCCCAGGCAAGCAGCAGGTTGAGGCAGCAGCGCTCTGTGGCCACAGCAGCAGACATGGAGCAACAGGCACATAATCTAGGCCTTGGAATTGAATCTCGGATGCTTGCTGTGCACCGCAAGCAGGCACAGCACATGGCAGCTATGCAGCTGCAGCTGTACAAAACTGCACACAACAAAAACCAACTAACTGAGAGTGTGCAGGAGCTAACCGCAGCTGTCAAAGAGAGTAACCAACTGATGGTGGTGCAGCAGGACATCACACTCAGACGTTGGGAACGCCACTTCCCAGGTGTCGCGCAGGTCACTGGCCATGCAGATTCAGATGGTACAATGCTGCCAAGATGTTGCAAGGGCCCTGGAGCAGGTTGCCACCGCTGTGGATAACTAACAGGCATCCGGCCATGGCCATGCAAGGGGGGGGGGGTGATGATGCCAGTGAGGCTACATCTAGCCTGAGCAGCCTGTCTGTGCCGGTGGTACCTGAAAGGTGCCGCAGTTCCCGGCCCAATGCTGCATCACAGCAGGAACCTCCCAACGTGGAGGTGGAGAGACGACAGGATGCGACCGGCAGGAGACGCCAGTGACTGACTGTACATTAACGGCAGTGCCATGGTGGGGTAACCACGCACGCCTGCTCTGGACACAAGAGCCTGTATGACTCAATAAAATTGCACAAATTTAATTTTGATTTAAAGCACTTCCAGAGCTTGTTCACCCAAAAATAAGAATTTATTTTGAACACAAATCTTCCTCATGTCATTCATTTATGTGGCATGCATGAGAGCAGTGTTGTGTGAGGGGTATGGGTGCACTAGAAATAGTTCAGTGTGATGTTGTTGCAGCGCCTGTGTCCTTCAGCAGGATTCTCCCCGCGTGCATGATGCACATGTTCAGGTCGCAGGTTGTCCCCCTCCGACTCAGTACCAGACACCTCCACAGGTATCCTCCGCTTGGTGGCAATATTGTGGAGTATGGCACACACGGCCATGATGCGGCAGCAGACCTCAGGCCGATATTTGAGGGCCCCGCCAGTCTTGTGGAGGATGCAGAATCAACTCTTTAACATGCCAAATGTCCGCTCTATCACATTTCTGGTGTGTATGTGCACAGCATTTTACCGCCGTTCCTGTGGTGTAGCAGGGTTGAGGTATGGTGTGAGGAGGTATTCACTGAGGCCGTAGGCGCTGTCACCTGAAGGTAGGAGCAGAGGGTCAGTGCCTGCTATGCGCAGCAACAAGGTCTTAACATACTGTATGTAGGCATGTGTACTTGTGGACTTATCATTAGGAGTTGGAAAGAGCCACAAGTTAACGTTAAAATCCAAATGACCACTGAAATATGCCAGTTATAGTTCAGTGAACTAACTACAACTTGAGCCCCCATCAAGCACAGCTTATGACTATACATATTACATAAATGATGGCATTTTTAGTGACATAATTGATGACATCACTTCTGCCATCTCTATCATAGCATCAAGCCAAAAAAACATGGTATTTTGGGCGCATTTTAAATATGCATAGCTTTCCTTCATACTCATTTTCCATTCATAGATTTCACCCTAGAAATTGCAGCATAATCTCTACACAATAAAAAAGTATTATACTGTGCAGCTGGGTTGTTAGCTCTGGATATCCCAGGTAATTAGAGAACCAACAAACACTACAGGACTGTTATGTTATGTTATGTTAAAAATAATTTCTATAGTGCAACATACACCTGATAGGTTTCTTGGCGCTTAGAAACAGGGCTCTACACAGAAGTGAGTTAGATGGGATACGCTGACGTAAATAGTCAGGTTTTGAGCTGCTTCCTAAATTGAAGGTGGTTGTCAGTTAGTCGTAGGAAGATAGGGAGAGAGTTCCAGAACTGGGGAGCCAGCGTTGAGAAGCACAGCCCGCCATGTTTATTTCGTTTGTATCAAGGGGTGCTCAGAAGGCAGTGGCAGGATGATTGAAGGGTGCGGGGGGGACTGTATTTCTTGATCTTACTGGATATGAAAGCCGGGCCGGTGTCCGTCAGAGCTTTATGGACGATACAGCCTAATTTAAATGCACAACGTTGGCTCACAGGGAGCCAATGCAATTGTTGCAGCAGGGGTTTGACATGGTGGCGAGAGGAAAGTTGGAAGATAAGCCTAGCTGCATGGTTCTGTATCAGTTGTAGGCGTTGCAGTTGATATGCTGGAATGCTGGCATACAGTGAGTTTGCATAATCCAGTCTGGAAATATTTAGCGCCTGGACTACCAAAGTGGCTGCTTCTTTCGAGAAAGAAGCAAGCTGAAACCACTGAGTTGATTTGAGGGTTCATAGATAGATCCTTGCCTATCGTGTTCCTCAGGCTCTTCGCCGTTACTGCCGGGGCGGGGGGAGGTCCCAATTGGATAGGCCAAAAGTTGGAGTAACAAGGGCTGTTGTTACCGCCAGTCAGGATCAACTCAGTTTTGTTCGGGTTTAACTTGAGTTGGTTCAGGTTCATCCAGTTGCTAATATAAGCCATAGTATCCCGCAAGTGGGATTCCGATGAACTGGAGGAATGAAGATTAAAAATTAGTTGCAGATCATCTGCATAGTTGTAAACCAGCACATTCCTCTCCCTCAAGGCAGTGATCAGAGGTTGCATATAGAGGTTAAACAACAGGGGAGATAAAGAGGAGCCCTGCGGGACTCCACAAGGGAGTCTGCCTTTCGTGGAGCAGTAATGACCCAAGCGGACAGATTGAATCCTGTCTGACAGAAACGATTGGAGCCATTTCAGTGCTTGACCTCTGACCCCTGCACTTCGGACACGCTCGACCAAGATGTTGTGGTCGACTGTGTCAAATGCTGCCGAGAGATCAAGAAGAATTAAGGCCTGTGAGATGTTTTGATCTGCTCCTCTGCGAAGATCGTCCATGACCGACTGGATGACTGTTTCGGTCGAATGGGCGGGACGAAATCCGGCCTGGTTGGAATCTAGGAGAGAGGATGCTTCTACAAAGGAGCTCATGCAACCTGTTACATGGGATTCCAAGATTTTGCCAAGATAGGGTAGGAGGGAGATCGGGCGGTAGTTGCTCATGACCAGGGGGTTGCACTCGGTTTCTTCAAGATAGCAATGATCTCTGCCACTTTAAAGGACTCCCGGACCTGTCCACTGCTAAGAGAAGAATTGAGGAGAGAAATAGGGGGTTCAGGGCAGGCCATGAAAGCTTCCCGCAAGATGTGGGGAGGGCCGCTGTCGAGAGGGGAGCCTGACTTGACTTTAATCATTAATTCAGAAAAAGAATCAAAAGTAATAGGTAAAAACTGATTAAAAGCAACAGGGTTTGGCAGCTGGGGCTGAGAGTGGGGAATGTTAGAATGGGGAATACTTGATTTTATTACAGTAATTTTATCGAAGAAATAATGGTTCAATGAGTCACAGAGCTGCTGAGATTGCTCGGGCTGTGTCATTACTGTAATCGGGCTAGTTAATTCCTCTACAATAGCGAAGATTTCCTTTGCCTTATTAGCTGAGTTCGCTATTTTTACAGAGAAATACTCTGTTTTGCACACAAGAATAGAGGATTTATATGCTCTGAGGAGGAGTAAATAAGTTAGTTTAAGTTCGGGGTTGTAGTGGCGTCTCCACTTCCGTTCAGCTTGTCAAAGTTTTAATTTTGCTTCTTTAAGCTCAAGGGAAAACCACTTTTGGGCGTCATGAGGTCTTCGTGATTTAATAATTTTACAAGGGGCAACTGTGTTGCAAGCATTCTCTAGCCAGATGGAAAGATTGGTAGCCTGACTGGAAGTTGAACAGTCTTGAGTCAGAGGGGCTGTGTTGACTAGTATTGTGTGGAATTGCTCCATATTTGCTCGATTCCAATTCCTGGCTGTCATACTGCCTGGCTTAATGGAGGTAACTGAGCTGATAATTGAAGTCGTGAACATGATCAGGTAGTGATCGGACCATACGCAGGAAATAATGTTTATAGGAGAAATGGCTAGGTTCTGGGTCCACACTTGGTCTAAAATTTGGCCCTTGTTGTGCGTGGCTTTATGTATGTGCTGGGTACAGGTTAAGCTGACCAGGGTGTCTGTGAAGTCACGAGATAAGGAATCTTCCTTACTGTTCTTGGGCCAGTAATTGAAATCGCCAACTATCAGCACCCTTGTGTGATTGATCACAAGTTGTGCAATCAAATCCCCAAATGCATGGGGGAAATTTGGCATTGAGTGAGGTGGGCGATAAACAACCATGCATGCTAGGGAAAACTGGTATGATTCCAGTTTGATAGTTAAGATTTCAGTGTGTGGGACTTGGGTGGTGGACAATGAAGTAAACTGATACGGTTTATTGATAATAGCCGCTACCCCCCCTCCTCTTCTGCCCGCTGCTCTATCCGACTGCAAGATGTAATAAGGATCGGGATAGCCGCTAGTGTATCTGGAGTGGACTCAGGCGTGAGCCATGTTTCAGTTAAAAATAAGATATCCGGTCTGTTAGTGTCTACCAACGAAAATAGCTCTAGCTGATGTTTGCACAGGGAGCAGGTATTAAATAGACAGGTTGCTGCTACTAGATTGCTGGACTGATTACAAGTTTGGCGGTCTGACTGCCCGATCACTGTGGCTGCGGCCCTCGGGAGCCCACAGCACCAGCGGTCTTCCTGCAGAGATTTTGCAACTGTGGTGAATATCTTTCCATATATGTTTGATCATTTTGACTGCACATGTGTCGGATGCACACATATGCATGATACGTGTGGAAAAATTCCACCTACCCATTGCTGGAGTCTGGTCTAAATATGGGCAGCCCAGGCAATATGTGTATGGTACAAAAAGACTCACCTGTACATCACCACAAACAGGGTTGTAATCCTCGGGGTGAAGAGGCTGCTGAAGGGGGAACTGAAGAAAGTAATACACGTCAAACTCTGAGGGGAAGAACAAGAAAGGGGTAAGTTTGCTCCACACCGCTGCGGTCAGCTCATGGAAAAGTTAACTCGAAATACGGACGGTGGCAAAACTCCCCTGTACCACCCTATGACAGCTGCTTTTCCCTGGCCACAACGTTCTGTGGTGTGCTGGGAGTGTCAGCGGTTCAGCCGCAGTCTTTGCAATAGAAATCTGCCTATGTCATAATAAGCCGGTCGGACTGCAGAGCACGCAGCGTTCACAACGCGGGTACGGTGGTTCACGGACGGCCAAACACATACGAATGCTCTAGGTATGCGTATTACCAGACTGATCTGACAGATGTACTGGTATATTACTTTTATGAATATCAACCATCAGGGCAAATAAATTGCATATGAAAACTTTGTCACCCATTTCTATTTGATTCCATTTATTTTCAGGATTTTTTATTTCACCAATTAGTTTTTTTGAGAAAAGAACGAGTGAGATGCAAGTGACCCATCGCTAAATTTGTATTTTTTCTAGCTTTCTGATATGTTGCACTTGTTTCCCAATTTTCCCAAGAAAATCCCCAAATATTTCTATTGTTTGGCTATTTTTCCAGTTCCATCCAGGAAATTTAGACTCCCCATCATGTGGGGAAAAAACACAAATTTGGCCCGAATGAGTTTTGTGGGAAAAGTTATAAAAGTTTAAGCACAAAATGGCTCAAACATCAAAATAGTCTCTGCAGCTAAAGGGGTTAAGTAGCAGCATGTAGGATTGAGAAGCGAGTCATGGGTACCTTTTCGTTATTTACAGAGAAACCAGAACCCTGAACTGCAATGCCACACATGTCCGTTTAAAAAATAATTACGTACAGATTATTACTGAAGCAATACATGTATGAAGAAGATCCTTTATATAATCTAGATAAGGTGTTTTGCATTATTGTATTTTTTATATCTAATCTTGTACTTTTTAGACAAATTTCCTTGTCTCTGATAGAAGGTGCTAATGATGCGCTATTTGTGGATAAAAGGGGGTTAGTGAATGTGTGGAAAAGAATAAAAATGTTGGTTATTGCTAATTTATTCTCATGAACTATTCTAGTGCCTTCATTCCTATCAACAGCAAATATAAATATATAAACATTTTTTCTGACTCAAGATGAGGGCTCCATTTTCTTTTTTTTCTTTTATGCATTTTTTATTGAGCAGAGCAGATGGGCAATTAATACAATAATCAATAATCAGGATTTGAAATGTTTTTTTTTTAAAAAAGACAAGCAAAATCTAATAAGATCCCTTGGTCAAAAAGATTATCAGGAGACAACAGGGGAGAACAGAGTTCCTACTACCATGATTTCTAAAGTGCTAATAGTGCTAGATGTTGAAATACAGCACGGTTGATCAATAGCATATATTATTGTTAATATTGGCCCTTATCCCCCAATACCGGTCATATTCAATGAATGCATAAACATTCCATCTAATCGAGGAACGCTGCTACATTAAAATACCATTTTGTCTTCCCTTAAAAATATAACAAGAAAGTGCCAAGAGCTAACAATCCGATTGTCCTAATTTCAAAAGTGCTAGCAATGTTCAATACTAAAATATTGCAGGGTTAAACAACATTCTTGTTGTTGTTCCTTTACCTCCCAATATAGATCGTATTCATTCATTGAGTAAACATTCTACCTTGGCAAGGAGCCCTGAAGCCTTAAAGTGCTATTGTGACTATCCTTAAGTATATAACAATAAAGTGCTGAGTGCTAAAGTGCTAAATATCAGTCATAGACTCCCAGATGTCGGAGAATTTCCAAACATTAGTAAACTTTTTTGTTGCCACGACTCAATTGGCGTAAGCCTCTTCAAACCTGCTTGTCCTTTGCATTTTGTTCACCCATTTTAGGTAAGATGGTACATCCTCGGACCTCCAATTTTGGAGTATCTGGGAGTGAGCTACTAGGGAACAGATCGCCATGTATGTCTCTTCGGCTTTGGTCAGGTCAGACCTTTTTTGGGAGATGCCAAAGAGAGCCACCTCGTCCTCAGGGTCAAGCGACTCATTAATGGCCTGCCTTATTGATGAAAAGATCTTACGCCAAAATATTTCAAGTTTCGGACATACAAAAAATATATGGAGCCAATCGCCCCCGTCCTGAGCCTGACAACAAAAGCTTTTATTTGCCACTCCTGGAAAGCGTTTATTAAGAGCTTTTGGGGTGAAATGGGCCAGCCAGTGAGATAAAAAAGCCATCCTTTTAAAATTGACTGCTCTAAGGGACTTTGGCCCACATGCATCATTGTAGGAATTTGCGATTCCTAAATTGCGAAAATTAAAGAATCGCAATTTAGGAATCGCAAATTCCTATGCATTAAAAATTCGCAAAAGTTTTTGCGATTTCTTAATTTCCTTATTTGCGATTCCTTAATTGCGAATCACAAATAAGGAATCGCTTTACATTGATTCCTATGGGCCTAGAGGCCCATATGAATCCATGGCATAGGAATCAATGGGAAGGCATTCTCATTTTGTGAATTCGCAATTAAGGAATCGCAAAATGAGAATGCAATTTCAAGGGTGCAGGGGGGGTCCAAAGGACCCCCCCTGCACCCCTGGAATGTCACGTAAGTACATTTTACTCACAAACATGTCCCAAGGGCATGTGTGTGTGTAACATGTAAGTTTTAAAAATGCATTTTTTTGCATTTTTGAAACTTTTCGCAAATTACCATGAAGGTTTACTTCATGGTAGTTTTCCCCTTCCTAATTGCGAATTCGCAAATTCAATAAAATCATGCATAGCATTTAAGAAATTGCAAACTTTGCGTTTTCCTAAATGCTATCGCAATTTGAGAAATCGCAAAAAATTGCGATTTCTTAAATTGTGATAAATGAAAAAAAAATGATGCATCCCAAAAAAGGTTTTTGCATTCGCAAACGGACGATTTTTGCGATTCGCGCCGTTTGCGAATGCAAAAACGCTTGATGCATGTGGGCCTTTCTTCATAGTTGAGCTGTCTCCTCCCACTCCTGCACCGAGAAGGAATAATTAGTTTCATGGGTTATTTTGGCCAGAACTTCGTCAACCAGGGGAGACTCTGCACCCTTTCTTAGTAAGGTATACTAATTTCCCACACCTTCAATTTGGCTTTATATAAGGCGTTTGCCTGGAGTAATGGTATCACGCATGAAAACAGATTATATTTATTTATAAAGTTTACAATCGGGAGATACTCCAAAATCCGGTATTAGTTGATTATCAGATCTGTCTAAGACCTCTTGCCATGAGATAAGTTTCTGTGAAGTAAGGAAGAGACCCAATTCTCCTAGACCACAGTCCTTCCATCTTTTGAGCATGGTGGAATGGATTTGGAACCTGAAGATTTTAAACTCCTCGAATTTCAAATAATAAAAGCCCCCAAACCCAGCTTGTTTAAAAAAGGACTGTAGTCTGTTGGAGAAATCCCAGACAATCTTGTATCGGATCTTTTTTGGTAATTGAGCTGTTTTTAAAAAAGTAGGAACTTAAGATCTAGACTCCTGTATCTTTCTGTCATAAACAAATATATCTAACAAACCATTAGGTTCCAATAAACGTGCTGAGAAATCCAAAATTGCTGCCATATATTAAGTACAAATATTTGGTAGCGCTAAACCCCCTGGAGCGGTTCCCATCTGTAGTATATGCAGCTTGACCCTAGAAGCTTTCCTTTTCCATACAACATCCCTAATCATTGACTCAATCTCTTTAAAGTAAAGGGAGTTAATCTTAAGTGGTACATTTATAAAAAGAAAAACCAATAAGGGAAGAATAGACATTTTGATGAGTGCTACACAGCCAATCAGAGTTGACGGTTGAAGAGTCCACCTGTTGCGTGAAATTGTAATATTATTGCTCATTGCTACATAGTTCAAAGTAAATAATTGTTCAAATTGATTGGAGACATAAATACCCAAATATCTAATAGGTTCTGCCTTCAAGGCTTGGGATTTTAAATCTAAGGGTAAAAAATTACAGTCTACATTCAGTGTTAAAACCTCAGTTTTGTTTTGGTTTATTTTATGCCCACCTATCAATTCAAATCAACTGAATTTGTGAAGAGCTTGATCAAGATTTTGTTTGTCAGGTCGCAGATATAGGATTATATCATCTGCAAATAATTTTAATGTTGCCATTTCTTCTATTGGGGTTTTAATTTCAGGGTTTCCACTAATTCCTAAAGCTAGAGGCTCAATAAAAAAGGTGAACAGGATGGGGGACATCGGACAGCCTTGTCTGGTCCCCCGGTTTATATTTATTGCCCCTATGGTATTGGCATTTACTACCACCTGGGCTTGGGCACCTTGATAGATGTTGTTCTGCATATTAACTATCTGGACAGGAAAACTAAATTTTTGCATACCAAAAAAAGGTGCATCACAATTTACTAGGTCGAGCGCCTTTTCAGCGTGGACTTTCGTAACTAAAGTTGGAGTTTTGTTATTCGTAGAAAAATCAAGGGCCTGGATTAAAAACCCAGTATTAGAGGACATTGACCTTCCTGCCTCGAACCCGGACTGATCGGGATGGATTAAACCCAGGGCCATCAGATTAACAATACCACCCAGTCTAACTGCATTAAATAGTTTTGCCAAAAAGGGAGTCAGTTCTTTGGAGAAGATTTTATAAAATTCAATTGGGATCCCATCTGATCCACAGGCCTTCACCACTGCAATTGATTTCACTTTATCTATGATTTTTGCAACCGAAATATTGAGCACAAGTTGTTCAGCCGGGCAAGATTTACTTCATCAAAATATTTGTGAATTTGGCCCAACCCTTCCTCATATTTTGTGGAGTAAAGCTGTAAATATTGTTCCATAAAAACTAGAGCTATACCGTCTTTATCTTTTATTATATCTTGGGTCTTTGGGTCAATGATTTCTGATAACAAGGCATTCTCCTGTTTGGTTTTTTTTTGCCCTGCAAGCATCTTTCCTACCATTTGACTCTCCTCGTAGACTTGTTGTTGGAAGGTTCTTGAGCTATTAATTTCTTCAATTAAAAGAAATTATTTTAATGCAAGCTTTGCCCTTACTAGCTGAGTCACAACATCTCCAAACCCCTGGGGCCGAGTATCTCTGGAGCTCATTGCATTGTGTACTGCCTGTTGGAGTTGGTTAATCTTTCTCTGGAATGAGCGGCTGAGCACGCAATCATCGGGCCGAATGGCTGCCTTAAACACGTCCCAGACTGAAAAAAATTCTGCTGTACCCTAATTTACTCTAAAAAACGCCAATATCCACTTTTTGATTTTGGCTATCCATTGAGGGTCTTGCAGGAGGAGACGATCCATCTGCCACCTGGATTGAATCCTCCCGCCCCCTTCAATTTCCACCTCCATTGTCACAATGAAGTGATCCGTAAAAGGGTTGGCCCCTATTGCTATGCCTATAGCCCTTAAAGATTGTGATATTAGGAAGAAATCGATCTGAGAGACTGTGTGAAATTGATTGGAATAATAGGTATATTTGGCAAAAGGAAAGTTAGATTGACACCAGGGGACTACCAACAGATGCTCCTGCCTTAAGGCCACCAGCACTTTCTTTGTTTGCGGTTTCAGTTCTTTTTTATTTTTATTCAAGGTGTCTTTTTTAAGATCCTGAATAAAGTTGAAGTCTCCACGCAAAATTATTTTTCCCGGGACCCCATAAGGAACTCGCTGATCTTTAATAGCGCTGTGGTGTCATTCACTGTCGGGCCATAGTAGTTTACAACATTTTAAATCATCCAGTTTAATTTGGCCTCGATCCATAACCACCGCCCCAAGGGATCTCTCCGAACCTGCCCAAATTCCCAAGGAAGTCTACGGCAGAAATACATAGCAACTCCTCTTTTGGCCAGTCCGGCCAAAGCAAAAATAGCAGGCAAAAAAATCTAGGAAGATATAGCATAGGGAGATTAGTTTTTAAATTAGTTTCTTGGAAGAATACTTCCTGGGGCGAGAAAGACACTAACCACCTAATTAAAGCTCCATATTTTGATTTGTTTAATATCCCATTAACATTGATTGAGATGATGCGGCACGCACTAATAATTTTTTCCATATTTCCAATTGAATCAAAATCAACAGAAAGGCACACAAAAAGAAATACTTAAACCCTCCCATTATCTTAAAAGCCTTTACGCTAATGCTCCTGCTCTTTTTACTACTATACTCTTTTGAAACCCCTCCCCAACCCACCGCTCTGGAGAGGTGAACCACCACACTAACCACCTCTCGCCCCCCCTGCTAATTTTGAGGGTGCCATGGATCTGCACCCTGAGTGACCCCCCTCAAAGAGATACTATGAACAGCCGGCTAAAAGAGGAAAAAAAATAAAAAGTAAAACATCAATAAGTCCATTGGTTAATTATGGAACCGAAATGTCCTTGAGAAGATCCTGTGCCTCTTCTAGGTTAGAAAACATGTGGAATTTCCCCCTTACAAGAACACACAGTTTCGACTGTTGGGCTATTGACGCCTGCGTGCCTTGGGCTTTAAACAAAAATAAGCAGCTAAACAAACTCTTTGCGCTTACGGGCCACTGTTGCAGACATGTCAGGGAAGATTCCACAGCTGGAAGTCTCATTGACCTGGAAATGCCTTTGTTGTATGGGTTTAGCCAGGATCTTCTCCTTAATGTGATAATCTGCGAAGTTGACTAAAATGGTGCAAGGACCGCTCGAGTTTGGTAGAAGATGGAAAGGGACTCTGTGGGCCCTGTTAATTGTGAGATCCCCGCTGAACTCGGGGAGGACTTTTTGAACTCAGGGAGGACTTTTTGCTTGATGGAGGATTCCATCCATTGCAGTGCCTGGGCACCTTCACTTGTCTTGGGAACTCCCAATATGCGCAAGTTCCAACGGCCTGAGTGATTTTCCAACTCCTTGAGCTTGTTCTCTAGCGTACTCCTGTCTTTACTAACTTTGCATACTTTCGTAAGCAATCCGCTCATGTGGTCCTCCTGCTGAGAGATCCTTGACTTTGCTTCCTGGATTTTAAATGGGAGACAGGCCACTACTTCTTCATTCTTCCCTAAGCAGAGATAAAGGGAAGCAATTTGGTTTTCCTGAGACCTCTTCATCTCTCTTATTTCGTCAAGGATGAGATTAAGCAGGGTATTGATATCCATCTGTTTGGTGGAGACTGCTTCAGATAGATCATCTGTTGGAGTTTCTGTAAATTCTAAGGCTGATTTAATAGCTGGGAATTGTGAAGTATTTGGCTCCTTCTGATCCTTCTGCCTATGACCCAGTTGTATGACATTTAAGGCATTTGGCTTCTGAGTTGGGATCTTTTGGTGGTCTTGCTATTCCCGGTGTCCTAGGGAAAGTACTGGGGTGTTAGCAGACGCAGTCTGGGTCAGAATCAGCTGAGTGAGTAATAGCAGCAAGGAGTCTATAGAGGGTGAAGGGTTAAAATTCAGAGAATTAAGACTCAATTCTTTGCCGTTAAAGTTGGCGCTAAAGTATTCTGGAAGTGTGGAGGTGCTGCAGAGGCTGGAGGCGAGGATGATGAAATAGGATGGAGTGGGGATTGGCGTGGGCTGGCAAGGTCTTCTACCCTCCTATCCACCGTTTGAGGGAGAGGTGTATTAGCCTGAGGAGGGACTGTCTGTAATGACTTTTTCAAAAAGAGGGGAAGTGGTGTGGCTCACTGGTTAGAGGCGGCGGACCCGGAAGCAGAGAACGGCCCGGGACCAGGGTTCAATTCCCGACGCGGCAGGGTCGTGGACCAGGGTCAGCGGACTCGATAATTCTCGCCTCGGTGCCTACTCTAACCAGGGATCACACTCGGCAACTCTGGGCATTAGCTTGCCCCATCTCTACAACGGCCCCCCACATTTGCCGGGGATGCCTGGTTTCACCTTGGAGATACCCAGTAGGGACCATCTCACAGGGATAGCCAGGACGGGTACCCAAGCGGTCTACAGCGCCACGATGCCTCAGGGCAGCAGTGCGCTTTACAAGACGCATACATCATCACCTTAACACTCTTCCCCTCCTCCTTACTACTTTCAGCGGTTGACAAATTATCCACCTTTGTCTTGCCCATATTACCAATCTCCAGTACAGGTGCAGTTGGGGAAGTTCTGGCAATAGGTTTGGGCTCAGGGCAATTTCCCAAAAGTCCCGCTCTGCCAACCCCTGAAGACAACGCCTTTCCCTGTGTCTGTGCCAGGCGGGTTGTAGCCTTTAGGCCAGTCGCTCAGTTGACTTTAGCAACCGGATTGTTCTGCTTGTTGTGTCTCCCAGTATTCATTCAATACGTGCAGAGGAGTGCAAGGCGGTGTCACAGTAGCACCACTTGGGCCACTTAGCGCTTCTCACCCTCCTTTTGTTAGTTGCTAGTTGATAGTTGGGGACAGAGTCTAACTCCTACTTCTACTCTGATTTGACTATCAACTAGCGCAGTTCTCAATAAAGTCTCCTTTTAAATCCTTTAAATCCTTTACAATCTGATTGAGTTGCTTTTCATCCTGGTGTCACTGACCCTCGCCTCCTCACCTCCCAGCCCCCTCACCTCTCTTTTTCTTTGTCCGCCGTCTTCTTGTCCAGCCCAGTCAGAGGTCCCGACCAGGTCTTACCTGGCTCCTGTTTACAGAACACTTATCCCCTGTAAAATTGCCACTGGTGAGATTTATCAGCATTTGCCTCATCCTCACTCACCGCAGCCGCCCAAAAAATGCTCCAAATCCAGAGCCAGTTCAAAGTCTGGTAAGCCTGTCGCTGCCGTTTACCGTTTACCACAGTTTTACTACGAATCGGCTTATACCAGGGTTTTTTTTCCCGGCACTTGTCCCTGCCAGGAAGATTCAATATCCTGATTCTTTCTGTCCTTTTTGCCGCGTAATGCTGCCTAATGTTTGTGCAGCGATATGTTCAGCTGTGCTGAGGACGCCAACAACTGCTGTATTGCGCAGCCATTGCCGATGAGGGAGGTGTGGTCACCTACGGCTACACGGAGACGTGGTTCTCCGCCCTAGCCTTCCTAGGAATCATGAGCGCTATATTTTCGATGAGGATGTTCGCAGTTTGAGCTTTGGCTTTATGTATGGAATTTATAGTGAAAAAGCTAGGGCATGTTAAATTAATACATACAACACCCACATCAATATCATTTTTTTTTTATTAAAAACAATTTAAAACAGAGATGTTCAAGTGGATGACTGATCCACCAAACCTGCAGTTCTACCACCATGTTTAGAAATGGGAGGAACTGATTTGTTCCTGATAGTAGTGGTTGAGCTGGTTCCATCATCTGGCCCAATAGTGGGTAACCCATCCATCACAGTTCCACCACCTTAATAGAATCTGAAGGCCTGCCCTTTGTGGGTGGGCCTTCCGGTGCTCTTTTTTTTGTTTGTGAGCACCATGTAAGGCATGTGGGTCACAAACAGCACAAATGAAGAAATATCTTTGATGAGCAGGCAAAAAGCTCCATATTTTTCAATAAAAAATAATAACTTTTGAATTTGTGTCTGCAGTACAAAAGGGTACATTCTGCCTATCACCGTCAGATTGTGATCATACATCACTAAATTTTTGCCAAAAATGCTTCCATTACTGCAGTCAGAGCTGTTTCAGAGAAAAGATACCTATCAAGTCAGCGTGGAGCTGTAAATATATGGTCGTGGGTCTTGGATGGTGTGTTCGGGGGTAGGGCGTCAAACTCTCATATGGTCTGGTGGGCGCCTGCCAAACTCTAATGTCCTAAGTCGACAATTAAAGAACAGTGGGGCATATTACCAAGGGCCATTATCGCCGCTTTAGCAGGAATTTTTCCTGCTACAGCGGCGATAACTTTATCGCCCTATTACCTAGCTGTTGCTAACACCAGTTAGCGACAGCTAGTAGGAGATAGCGATCATCTTGGGCCCGATTTACATGTCAGTGATAATTATCGCTAATGACATGCAAAGTGGGCGTGCCAAGATGTTAGCGACTGGAAACAGTCGCTAATATCGCTATCTCCTATTACCAACAACGTCTTAGTTTTGGAAATATTCGCGCTAAGCGCGAATATCTCCAAAAGCTAACACCTGCCCTGACCAGTTCTTAGCCATGTTATCAAATGAGAGGTGGATAACATGGCTAAGAGCATTGTCACGGTAATGCCTGAATATCGCTGTATTGACAGCGATATTCCAGCATTTCGCGCGTTTTTTATCGCTTCTGAGATAAACCTTGATAATAGCAAGGTATCTCAGCGATAAAAACAGGTGAAGGGCGGCGATAGGAATATTCCCGCTAAGCCAACATAGCGATAATTATCACTAGTTGTTAGTAATATGCTCCAATATCTGTAATTATTTTTTTTTTACTTACTTTACAAATATCCATTAGACGTCATGGCTTCGTCAGCAAGATCCTAAAGAGTAATATCTTTTTCTCTTTCATCTTAAGAAATAGTTAGCAAATCCACAATCTTTCAAAAACAGTTAACCTTGTATAAAGAAAACAAACATAATTAGTGTGCAATATCTATTTTAAAAATCTTGTAAAATATTTGTGTAACATTAAACTTTCTTTGAGAAGACCGTGCGAGGAGTATGCATCTGTTGCAACAGGAAGGCCTATTTCTTCAGAGGGGCTCAAATACACTTGATAATAACCTATTTATAGATGTGAACATGTATATAGTTGATTGAGTTGTGGTTGATTCTGCTGATGAGGCTGTGGTCGATAGAAGTGATGTTGATGCAGGGGTGATTGATTGCACATTGTCACAAGTGCCTGTGTTTGTTTCCCTGTATCTCCATTGCCTCACTGGTATTCAAACTTTCCTGTTTTCTCTTGTTTCTTTATTGCTCTAAGCACTTTCAGAAGTGTCACAAATGGTTGCCTTTGTGTGTCTACTGACAGCCTTGATTAATGATATCATGTTGTTGTGGGCAGCAGCTTGTTATGCCTTGCAAGGTTCATGTGAATTTCCAACAGAATTTCAAATTGCTTTTTAGATTGCTGAATAAGAACTTTTCATGATATTTATTTTAGCTTATTATTCAGTAATTGACTTTCTTCCAATGCCTTCTATTGTCAAGACTGTGACAACTCCTTTTATAAAGGATTTAACTTGGATAATGCCTTATTTGTGAAGCCAATGAATAACCTGCTTGGCTTTCGTATTTGATTATTTTGCCCTTTGCAATTTGCATTACAATCTTCTTTTGTGTTTCTTCGCCAGTCAGAGGTTCTGTTTTTTCAGGTATTAGAATGATAAAAATGTTTAGAAATGACTTCAGTATCACATTTCAACCGAAACCCCTTTCATCTTCAACCCACAAACTGTACAACGATTACAAACGAAGTCAAATGTACATTTTCATATTTGTACATTCAGTTTTGCGATGTACCTGAGGGATCTCACCCTAGCTCGGAGGTCCCTATAACAAACGGTGTCGCAAGTTTTTTTTTTTTTTTGTGGAGAATGAACTGGGATATTTTTTTACTGAGATAACGGGGTCGCTTGCTTCTATGATGGCCATGGCCCCATCAGATGGCCTATGAATTGTCACAGATCTTTTTTTCTTAAAGGACTCAAGGACTGTAGTTCATTAAAAAAAAATCAATTTTCTTCATTTTCAGAAATGTTACACGTTTTCTTAAATCTAAGAATCCCAAATATAAAGATTTTGTAGGCACCTATCACTATTATACATATGATAATCACTAGATATTGAAAATAGGCAAATAATCATATTGTTTAATATATATACTATTTGAAAGTTACCTTTTTAAAACCAGTGATATATAGTTCAGTACAAGGAAAACACCAGGGGCCTCATTTATGAGAAATGACGCATCGCTGCGTGAAAGCAGCGATGCGTCACTTCTCAGTGCGCACTCCTTGCGACATTCCTGATGCGTCATATTTAATGTATGACGCATCATGTCGCAAGGAGTTACAAATACGTCAGTATTTCTGACGTATCTGTAAGCGCAAAAGTGACGCTTTGCTGGAGTCCTTTCACATGGGGAAAGCCCCATGTGAAAGGGCCTGCGTCAGTCTTACGCCTGCTGTGAGGCAGGCGCAAGATTTTGACGCAACGGTGTCCTAAAAGTGACGCAGTGAAATCTCATAGATTTCACTGTGTCACTTCTACGACCCTTTCTTGCGTCAATACGCTCCCCTTGAATACAATATACCTGGCGCAGGTATAATGTGGCGCAGGGGTTTACAAAGTGACGCATCTACATAGATGCGTCACTTTGTAAATATGGCACAACAAGGCGCATTTTTTACGCCACTGGTGCGTCACAAAAGTGACGCACCGGTGGCGTAAAAGTGACGCACGGCCTCATAAATGAGGCCCCAGGTCAGTGACGAGCGCCATCCCTTTGATTGTGGAGCTGAAGGCATTTGGTGAAAATGTTGGTTCCAGCGCATACATTCCAATGTAGTACATTGGGCCATTGGTCAGTAAACCACAAGCAAGTTAGGAAGGGCTTTTCTGAAAGGGCACAAAGAGCGAGTATGCTCATAGACATGAACATGATCATCTAACCTTGCCGCTTCCGTAAAAGTTCTGCAAAGAGCACAGGCCTCTGAATCATCAAAACATTCCTCGATGCCTGGCCTCCCAGTGCCGAAGTCCTCGTGCTAGTCTTCCTTCATACATGTGACAGAAACATATGTATTTCTTATTAGTACGCATACCACCACGCACAAAAAAACACAGAACATAAACCGCATATTGGTCAATGTAGCACAGTCATTAGAACACTGTAGGCAACCCTTACTGTCATTCATCCAGGCTTTTCACCCTCTTGCGGAATGCTTGCGGAATGTATGGATTTCATCAGGTAGGTGTAATGTCTACTCCTGAGATTTTATAGGCCCTTATTGTCAGTTTGGCCAGTAGGAGCAGGACCGTCACGCTCCCGCAACGTCAAACCCATGTTTGAACCCCTGTCAGATTAGGTATGTTCTCCTGTCTTGTGAGCTGTTTTTTTGGCGTTCCCACAGTTGTGCCTATGAAATAGGAACCCCAATTGGAATGTCAAAATCAGTACCTGTATGGCATGGACGGCTGCAGCCCATGCCGTGCGGTACTGGGGTGCATGCACAACATTTGTCCCCAGTGTGCATCCACTCTATATGGCGTGAGGCCCCCTTTGTTTCCTCACCGCCACACTTTTCATGGCAGTCACATTGCCATGAAAAGTGTGGCTGTGAGGAAACTCGTAATATGGCAGTACCGACAAGGGATGTATGACGTTACAACGCATACATTTACATCGTGGTACATTACATCGCGGTTTTTATTTTTCAGACACTCACCCCCAGTCACAAACCTGCGTTGAATCCATCATCATTCTTTAGCTCACTTCGCCACCTCAGTTCAGACCCAGCCATATGCAAATCAATTTTGAACCTGTGCCTCATGGGAACAGTCCAGCTCAAACCGCCAAGCCAGGTCTTCCCTGAACCGGAAACAAGCATCCTGGGACCAGTTTCTAGGTAACACCCTTCATCAGCCAGACTAGCTTGAATCAAGTGGCAAAGTGAGCCAATTTTTTTATAGAGATCCATTCAAATTTCACAAATTCATCCATATATCACAGTGTCAATATCAAGTAATGCACTTACGCTCAATAAATACAGCACATATATTCAAGAGCAAAGAGAAATACACAGTCAGAATAAAAGACAGGGTAACTTTGGAATAAAATCATAAGAGACCCGATACAGTACCAACTCTCATTTTAAGAATATTTAATGTGTCTATGATGTACTAAAGTGAAAATCGGAATAGGGTATACAGAAATATCAGCGGATAGAGCTTCTGATAGTATTGCATCATAAAAAAACAAGTACAGAGACAACTTTCTTTTTAAGAGTGACTAAAGTGACTAAAGTGTCTGTAGTGCATTAAAGTGCAATAAAGCATACAAATATATCAACATATGAAGCTTCTGTTAGTATTTCATCATATTAACAGAACGTTAAGATTTTTACCTCTCTTTAGTATTTAGTAGAAATTTGATTCCCATATTTTTTCAAATTTCCTAATCCCCCCGTTTCGTATTGCGAACAACCGTTCACTCTTTCTGACCTGCTTCATTTTCCGGACCCACTCACCCTTTGTTGGTAACCGGCATGATCGCCATCTTTGAAGCAGCAGCGACCAGGTAACCGCCATTGCGATATATATTAAATGAATTCATTTATCAGATAGACACAGAGAAAGATCGTAACCCAAAACTTTCAGTCACCTGTTAGAGTCTAGTTTAATTAGACATTGGGCCTCCAAATGTTAGAAAATATCATTCCAAAACCCCTGAATTAAAGGGCACTGTGGAATGATATGCGTCCAGTTGGCTGTAATCTGATTTGACAGCAGTCTTAAAAATTAATCCCTTTGGGAAATGATCATACCCCACATGTAGATACTTCTTTCCACTGAGTCTCACACCACAACACAAGCACACTTAGGCCAATCAATCAAAAATATAAATGTTTATTTTATTAAATCTCAGTAATTAATAAAACATTAACATGAATCAAGCTGGAGCTGTTTGCTCTGATAAAAACACAGTATACTAAATGCAATATCTTGTAATGTTACTCTCAAACTTTTTACAAATGCTATCTACTGAAGGCAGTTCATAAGGTAATAAATTGCAATAAGAACAGTTCATCATTTTTTAACATTGAATAAGAGATATTTCTATTATGCAAAGACATACACATAAAATCAAATCATTCTTATTAATGAAAAGCAACGCATTTCGGTGGCATTAAAGGTCCAACCACCTTCTTCAGGCACAATAATAACAGTTAAAAAGTCCCAGCACTTTGAATCTTTTCATAGTGCGTGGGAGGATGCTAGGGAAACAGTCAACGATTCAGAAAAGGGGTTGGTGATGAACAGAGTGTCTGAATTAAGCAGACCACTCTTACCCAGTCCAAAGATCAGGGCTTGATCCATCACCGTTATTTAGCTCACTGCACCATCCCAGCTCAGAACCTGGCTATATGCAAATCAGTCTGTCCCTGGCCCAGTGCATCATGGGAACAGGGCAGACTAAACTACCAAGCCAATTCTTCACCAGAAAGGAGACAAGCTACCGGGGACCGGTTTCTGGCATTTCAGCCGTCGTCGGCCCGGCTTGCTTGAATCCTGATGGTGCAGTGAGCAAGGGACTCATGTCTGAGTATACCCTGCCACACCTATAGTGGCCAAAAACGATTCAGAAAAGGGGTTGGTGATGAACAGAGTGTCTGAATTAAGCAGACCACTCTTACCCAGTCCAAAGATCAGGGAAACAGTCAAGGCCTCACTTTCATATCATTGTTCATCTAGAGCAATTCAAAGGGTTATTCCCTGTGTAAAGACTCACAAATCGGTCAGTACCTTCCTAAATCCGTCCACTGGGCGAACTGGGATTTCAAATAAAAAAAAATTCTGTTCATGTAAAATTAATGCTATTAAATGTGATCCTAGTCAAAGATATTTTGTTTAATATTTCTCTTATTTCGAGATGCTCACATCAGAGGTCCTCCCTATTTCGAAGACTTAAAAATGGCCTTTTGTAGTTTCAGACGCTTACGTGCCCGGATATAATAATCTCCTTGGATGGAAATAGGTCCGTGTCATCTGATTTGAACAGCAAAAACTCTGACAAGGATGATTAGGATAAACCTGGGATAGGAACATTGGGGTTCTATAGAGAAGCCATTTGCCAATTGGCCTCCCGTAACTTACTAAAATTAAGCTTATTCGCTTGTCCACATGATCGCTGTTACCAACAGCCCTTCATGTTTTTCCCATTTTATTGTTGCTTTCTGAACGAGATCTGGATTTTTACACTCATTAACATGATTAAGATTCAGATAACTACAACATTTGTAGTGTATTCTGTAGGACCCTAAGAAGAAGGAAATCATTTTGAATTAAAATCATGCATTTTGGAAATATTGAGCCACCTATCAATCGCAATAAAGTCTGAGATTTTCCCAAAAAAGGCCTTGGCCCTTTTTTAAATAATTTCGGGTGATTCTCGAACCCGAATACCAAAGTGAGTTTGGATAAGGGGGTTGAAGTATTGGTAAGTAGGATTGTATAAGAAATTGAACAGCGGGAGAACAGACACCTTAATCAGCTAAACCCTCCACATAATAGTTAACAGGAGTGAGTTCCAACGAAAAAAAAATCCTGTACCTTTAAAAGCAGCGGAGAAAAATTTAAATCATACGAGTCAGCGATTCGTGTTGAAAAATTAACTCCCAAGTATATTTTTGGTTGAGAATTTACGCATGAAACGTCTGGCTTGCATCCTCACTGAATTATTTCCATTTTCTTTTTAATGATTTTATACCCGCTGAAAGATTCAAATTGTGCAAAGGTCTCAAAGATTTTTGCTTGAAGCTCCTTATCACAGTGAAGAATGAGCATATTATCGTTTCCCATAGTTGGTAGAGGGTGCGAATATCTGCGTTATCTTGAATGGCAATAACCAGAGGCTCAATGGAAAAAGCAAATGAAACAGTAGACAGCGGACATCCTTGTCTAATCCCTCATTTAACGCTAACTTGTCCTACCTCGGAGGTATTAACAATGATGCTGGCTTCTGCATTGTGATACAATCTCTTAATCAACCCTGTGATCTGGGGGGGAATACCGAACCTGGACAAGATACAGACTAGAGTCTCCCAGACCATGAGGTCGAACGGCTTCTCTGCGTTCAACAGGCGGACCAGGGTGGTATTTTCTTGTTCTCAGAGTAATGTCTCCCTGCAATAAAACCACTTTAATCAGAGTGGATCAGATTTGATGCTATTATATTAAATCTATGGGCTAAAAGTTTTATAATAATTTTGTAGTCAGAGTTCAAATTTGTGATTGGGCGATAAGAGTTAGGATCTTTGCCGTCCTTCCCCTTTTTTTAAAAAGCTGACTACATTCCCTTTTCGAAATGATGCTGGTATTGGGCCTCCCTCAAGCATTATATTTGCAACCAATAAAAAATATTCTGACAAAATCCCGGAGAATGCTTTGAAAAATTCCATCTGGTCCGCAGGCTTAACCATTCGGGAGGTTCCTTATATCTTGAATGAATGAATGAAGGAGTATTTACAAAGCGCATATCTACCCGTAGGCATCCCAGCGCTAGAGAATAACTGAAGCTCCAGGAATCATTTAACCCTTTCCATGCTCATGACGAGCTCAGCTCGTCATGAGGCACAGTGGAGCTGTGCTGATGACGAGCTGAGCTCGTCATGAAACGATGTAAATCTGAAACCTTCAGCACCGGAGGGGAAAATGTGCAGCAGCGATGTGGTTAAGAAAAAGCCATGTTTTCAGTAGCATTCAAAAGGCCAGGTGATGGGCTTCCCTTCGTAGCTGAAGAGGAAGGGAGTTACAAAATTTGGCAGCATTTTATGAGACTAGCCGACCACCACTTTCAACTCTCTTAACTCTGGGGACGACTAGCAGGTGTTGCTCATCTGAGAGTAGTCACCTGTTAGCACGATAGGGCTTGACCAGAGAGGAGATAATATCTGGTCCTTTCCCTCCTATCAGCTTGTGGGTAATGCATAAGGCCTTAAAGTGGACTTTCTCCCGGACGGGGAGCCAATGGAGAGCTTTCATGGCAGGATTTGCAGTCTGCCTATTCTGGGTCCCCGTGAGGATTCCTGCGACGCAGTTCTGTACTGTTTGAAGTTTGGCGAGGACTGAACTCGGGGCTCCAAGGTATAAGGCATTGCCGTAGTCCAGGCGTAAAAAATAGGCGCCTGGATCATGAGCTTTCTTGCCTGAAAGGGGAGCAGAGGAAGCAATTTATGAAGCATCCTTATGATGCCAAAGTAAGAGGCCACCACCTTTCTGGCCTGGACTTTAAAGCTGATGTCTTCTTTGGAAAAGGGGCACATCATATTAACTTTTTCGGTCTTGGAGAGTACCGGGATGTTCTGTTCTTGAAGGAACATATCCAGGGACGCATTATTGATTGATTGTTTTTGGCCATAGATGCGCCTATAATATTCCAGCATTATATGCCCTTTGTAAGATGGATCTTCACTTCGGGTACCGGTAACATGGCATTTCAAAGTGCTTATCTGATTAGTTGCGGCCTGCACCCGAGCCTGCCATGCAAGAAATCTCCCTGAAAATGTACTTTCTTCATATACTTTTTGTATATAGTTTTGGTTTGAGGTTTCACATTTTGAAATATTATACCTCGCTTAGTGCCCGTTTAGCCTGATCGAGCTTTCGTTGATTATGAGCTGAAGGACTTCTGAGTAAGATATCATAGCACCGATGAACATTCTGTTCTAGGATTTGAATTTGTTCTTTCATCTTTTTTTAAACTTTCCTCATCCTTATCTATAACCAACCCACGAATATATGCCTTAAGGGAACCCCAGACAATATCAGGAGGCAACGTCCCATGGTTAATTGCAAGAAATTCCTTTATCTATGTTTTACATAATAGCACCCAGCTTTCTTCCAGTAAATGCTGTCTACTAAGAGTCCATCTCTTGTGGTGTTTGGAAATTTTACCTAACTCAACCTCTAAAATAATCATTGCATGATCTGAAAATCCATTAGGCAAGGTTCTCTGATTACTAAAATTCAGGGTCTTGGAAGGTTCCTTAGAAACAAATCTATATGTGAAGAAGTGCAGAATCTGCCAGAAAAACAGGTATATGAGATTTTAGTAGGAAATACTTCCCTCCAGGGGTCACTTAACTCCAGAGTTTTACTATAATTTTGAATAATTTTAAAGGTTTTGTGTTTTAATTGCCTTTTTAATATGACTGAGGAATCAATCTTTAGGTTTGACAAAAAATTGAAGTCACTACCTCTCTTATTTCACCAGGAATTTGTATTAGTGATTGAAATTATTCTTTGTATGGCTCAGCATTATCTTCAACTGGGGTGTAAATACTAGCAAAGGGAAGATATCTGCTCCCCAGCTTGCAAGCTGCCCAGCACCACCTTCCATTCTTATCACTTGCAAAGTTCACCACCTCTGCTTGAGATTTTTTTACCCAGAAAGATCACAGTACCCAGATGTGTTGCCTGAGAAGAGGAGAAACCCTGACATGCTGCCCAAGATCTAAACATGGGGAATTCCTCTAACTTCTCCACCAGTATATGAGTATCTTGAATTAAAATAACAGATGGATTTTCCATCCCAATCAAAGATTAAATGGCCCGCTTATGGAGAAAAAGGAAAATGACACACCACACACACCAGCACACATCTGTGTTGCACATACACTGCAGGGGTGTATCCTGGGCCTACCATAGGTGTGTCCTATGTAAAACTGCCACAGGCACTGCGGTGGCAGGCCTGAGGCATCTTTTCTGGGCTACCCATGTGGGTGGCACAATCAGTGCTGCAAGCATCCTAGTAGCTTTTATTTACCAGCTCTGGCACAATCAGTGCACTTAATTAGGGATCTACTAATAAAACCACTATGAAAATCAGGGAGAACCAAGCACAATATCAATTTACACAGAAAGCACTTGCACTGTGACACTGATCAGCAGTGGCAAATTTCCTAAAGCATACGAACCAGCAAAAACGAAATCCAGCACAGCTTTAAAAACATAGGGGGTAAAGGCAAAAAATCTGGTAAAACCACGTCAAGGATGCCATCTCTAACACTATTTAACTGTGCTGTCCCTACAACTTTGCTGTGTATCTGAAACGATGAGCAAGTAACTACCCTTTTTTTTTTAAACCTGTTTATGTATGCTCTGTCCTTCATAGTTCTAAGAAGTGCAACAGAACCTATGACTCCTACCAGTCTATGTGAAATCCGGTCAAATACCTAATATTGAAATAAGCAGTACCGCTGAAGAATGTATTGTACATCAGTGATAGAAAAACATTGAGCAGCAGAATGAACCATTAGCAAAGGCATAGCAATGGTTAGAATGGCAGGATGTAGGAAAACCACCTTTTCATGAACTTCACACCAACCAATCACAGAATTGTAAACACAATCAAAAGAATGGGACTATTATTATCTACCAACTGTCTCTTCACCAACACCTTTCTCAACCAAATCCTGTATCATACCCAACAAGGCTAGTGAAATTTATAGAAATCCCAGCTTTACATCGCTTCTTGCCCACAAAGTGGATGGCACATTCGCGAAACTCAGGGGTGGCAAACACTATTCAATACTTAAATTAAGGCCCGTCATCACACATTCACCTGCCTGAGAGCAGTAATAGTAAGATGCCAAACCCATCACATGCTCACCCCAATAAAACATTACCTAAAACAGAAATCCACAGTAAAAAGGACCAATAATCAGAGTAAGAGAGCACAAAACATATGCTACAACTAATGTGTCTGAAACACCCATCAGAACATTCATAACACTGTGCTATGTTAAATACGTAGCAGAAAAAGGCAATCCATTCCTTTTAATTTGCAAAACAAATATTTTCCCATCAGGCCTGGGTCTCAAACAATTGTTGCTGCAACCCTTTCTAAAACCTATTTTGTAATTTCTCCTTTTAAAACCCCAACAACTTTGATAATTCACCTTGTATTTCTGCTTGTGAAACAACACATTGCAATTCTCTTTCACTCCCTCTAAACACCTTTTCTAAGCAAACCCTTCTAAATTTTCTGCCTTTCAAACTCATTTCATTCGTGATTCATGGCTCTGTCTGTTGCTCTGCATATCCCGCTGAAAACAGCCCAAACCAGCTGAGGCTGTATATTCCTGCCAGCTAGAGAAATTCCATTCATATCTTCAAGGCCAAACAGCAAACCTTACACTAAAAAATCATGAGCATGTATTTCATTTCTCTAGCACAAACATACACTAGCTTAACTTTTCATAACACATTCTTCTTCAAATTGATGGAACATTCTATAAGGATGTCAATTCCACCTCCAACATACACAAATCGATCAAGAATTATTAAAATTAATTGAGCTCATCAGACTGAAACATCCCAACAAGTCCACATTCCTTTGCATCATATTTCACCTCTGTGAACCTTCTTCAGCCACATTCAAAAAACAGAAATCTAACATAAATAAATAAAAAATCAGGTGTTTGTTAAGCGCCACTCCTCACAGGCGCTGGGCGTGTGGGGGTGGTTCGCAGGTTCCAGTCCATCAAGAAAGGGGTCTGTCGAAGAGCCAGGTTTTGAGATTTCTTGCGAAGATGGGGAGCAATGTTATCTGTCTGAGGTGGAGCCGAAGGTCGTTCCAGGCACTGGCTGCACGGAAGGAGAAGGAGCTGCCTCCCGATCTGGTCTTTCTGGTGCGGGGGACCACGGCATAGGAGAGCTGGGCTGATCGTAGGGTCCTTTGAGTCGGCTGTTCAGGTATGCTGGTCCGGTGTCCTGGAGGGCCTTGTGAGCGTGGTTAGCATCTTGGCTGCATAGACTGCCTCTCCCATCTTTCTACATCTCCATCTGCTTCTTTGCGGTTTCCTGCATACTGAGCCCCCCTCCTTGGGAATTCCTTTCTTATCCCACCGAAGGCCATATCAAGCCTACTACACACTGAATTCACAAGCTCTGTGTTTCAACTTTGAAAATCCTTTTTATTCAGCTAAAGACACACTGCTTGGAGTGCTTGAAACACTTTTTCCAAATTAAATACACGTTCTATTGTGGACTAATCCGAACAAAACACACCCACTAAAATCAATCATAAGTTACCTTCTGAGCATTGCACCGAATTCCGACTTGCCAATTTTTAGAATGCAGTTTGTGTCTGAAGCTGGAAAGCTCTAAATTCCAAACCGCTGACACCTCTCTCCCTTTCCAGAACTCCGGCCTGCCTTCGTGTCTGTTCAGCATAGATATACATTACCTTGAATCATCACAACACTGCTTTCAATTTAAATGCACATTCCTTCCTTACATTTTCTCACGTTGTACTCTTCTTATGTCAAAACAAATGTACATTCTTACTAATATTTCTGATCAACCATATTTTCATTTATTTATTTTCATTCTTCAAAATTTAGAGTGTCATCAGAGGCGCCAGATAACCTCCTTCCAATGGGCATCTGCAGAACAATAACTACAACAGGAGACCAAATTAAGCTAATTCCAGAGATTTTCAAGAAGGGGCCACGCTCATCATATTGCCTGGCAAATGAAGTGCAATTACTTTTCCCAAAGACGGTGCTCAGACCATGTCAAACAAAAAAAAAGTACACAACACAGCTTGCTGAGGCAAGGCATCCTTACTTCCACATGAAGAGCACAGTCGCTACTCACTCAAACAAGCATTTCAAAAGCACCACCACCGACGTCGGTCCATAAACCTCATAGCACGCAAACACAGCAATCAAACCACAAGTGAGCCCAGAGACTGCATCAGAACAAAACAGTCCAAACACTGTACCAAGTTCAAGAAGACAGGCTCTAGCCCCAGACCTTTTCAAGAGTAGAACAAAATTCAACTTGGCCTCGTAGACTGTTCACAAACACTCTGTGTCTTTAAAAGGGTTCGCAAACCCACCAAGTTCAAACTGTGACAAGCCGAAGACTACTACCAAGACACAGCCCATCGGCTTGTGCCAGTCAAGCAAGGCAGTCCGAAAACTGCAACAGGTTAGTCCAGAGACTGTACCAAGGCGCAGCCATAGGCTCGTGCCGTAGAAGAATGGTGCAATTTTTCCAACAATCAAATCACTCACCTGGTGCACTCAGGTTGAGTCAAATTATTCTCGACTGTCGACTCTTTGGAACAAACGGGCAGCTCCAAGGTTTTGCCTTCTCAGGACCCCAGCCCGTGACCACTAGACGAGGAGTCACCCAATCAGACAGGTGGGGCAGCTGCAAGAACCTAGCTCGATCATGTGGGGTACCCTGATCCGCCCGACCATCCGGACACAACCCCGACCCTGCAACCCGCTTGCGGGTGAGTCGGGTCACTTTGCCGGGTCCCGGTTCGGGTGCCAACTGAAGGAAGTGGCCCTTAGGGGCCACCCATGTTATTTACAACCACCTGCTATGCCTTCCCAATGGGAAAAATCCTTTACAACGCAACTTTTACCATGCAGTGCTATTACAACGCAGGTTTTACAATGAAACCATTACAACGCATTGCGCTGGGGGCGCTCTAGGATAGGGAATAGATTTAATTTACTATCCAACACCTTCCCTAGTGTCCACGGGGACTGGAGTTGGAATAGTAAATTAAACTATTCACTATCCAGCACCCCAAAGCGCTATGCGTTGTAATGGTATGCGTAGTAAAACCTGCGTTTTAACAGCATGCGTGGTAAAAGCATGCATTGTAACGTCATACATCCCTTCCCAATACTCTGCAGAGGAGTCCAAACTGACCTGCATCCTAAGATGAATGCCGAGGGACTGCCCCCCAAAAGTCAGCAACCCATCATGATTCTTCTCAAGAGACTCCAACCACGCCCACAGTGGAAAGTTACCGGTTCAGGCTGAACATGAACAAAAGAGGCACAGGTGGATGGGCTACCATCTGCTAGATGGGTATGTGTTATTCATTTCAAGGTTGCCTTGCTGGGGCTCGGCGTCTCCGAACGTGGGAGCAGAGTTACACAGGACGATAGGTATGCAAGTGCAAAATGGCCTATTCATTAGTAAGACAGAATCTAACCTTGAGCAGGAATGGCAAAATAATGACTAAACACCGGGTTCTGCTGAGGCAAGCAATACTAATCATGAGGCCTAGTTCAGACACAGCCTAATAGGGATTACAAAATACAAAATGGAGCCACACTAGCTAACTGAAGCTTGCACATTACATGGATAATACATGAAATGTAATTTTGCCGCAAACTGCTAACCTACTAAGGAACGAAATATGCATATAATAAGAATGGGGTTTTTCAAACCTAACATATGCATGCCTTTCACTGAGAGCCAGTATTCTCAATATCAGATTCTAAATCAGGTAATGACATAGCAACAGTAGAAACAAAAGACAGTCCACTTGTTCTATGTCACAAATAAATTCTAGGCTGCTCTGAGAGGGATTTCTTAGTGTAGACAGTACACAATATTTTTATATTTGGAACAGTGATGAGAGGCTATGTTATGTATTGTCCTAATTACCCCTCAGCCCCTGCATAGAATCTGAAAAAAGGAGGTACATGATTTTAGTGCCCATATGTAAAATAAAATTAGAGATGGGTAAAAAATTAATAACAGGGATGTTTTAAACTTGGGATCTGAGTGACATCACAGACCACTCGAGGTTCACTCTCATTGTCTATTTGGTATCACTCAGAATACATTAGTGAAAAATATCCCCATTATTCACTGCTGACAATCTATATTTCTATATATTTCCTACCAGTTTTTATTTTCTGACTCACAGCCCACATTGCTCAAGATTCTTAAAGATTCTGCTCAATATTAGAATCAAAAGCACTAAGTGTATTTCCAAAGATTTATGCAATGTCTACTCTGCAAATTCCTTAAAGTGCTTCTTTGGGTCTTGAACAACTGCATTCACCCTCACAGACCATGAGGCGTAGCTTCAATTGGGGTGTTTGAGGTGTTACACCCCCATAATTAATCTGTTCTCTAGTAAGGAGTTGAGTACAGATGTTTTCAGTCGGGTATGATGCGGAGTCTGTTGGATTTCCCCTAGGATTTTTTACATTCACACACAGACAAACACATACACTCTGTCTCTTGTCTTAAAATGTTTTGATTATTTTACAAAATATGTGTTTTAAGACCCCGCACAACCTGCACTTTACTGCCTTTCCATCTCCTCTTAAACTGTCTTCTGCACTGGTTCTCTTAGAATGTATCTTAACATGATATGTCAGCATGGTTGTTGAAAAACCTGAAGCTCACTCCCACATAATCTTACTGACCAAGCTACGCCCCTGCACGGACCAAATATATAATTAAAACAAAAGATAGTTTTGTCTAAAGCATTCTTAACTCTTACAACCCTGCCATCTTCTTACCATGAATGTCCTGTTAGAAATGGGGGTCTCTAGTTGGCAGAGATAGGTACCTTTGTCCAAATAGGGGCCCTTGATTCTAGTCAGGGTAAGAGGGATACACTCCTAAAATAATCCCTGCTCACCCCCTTGGTAGCTTGGCATGAACAGACAGGCGTATCTCATAGGCAGTGTGTAAAGCATTTCTGAACACACACAGTAATACAGTGAAAACACTACAAATGGACATCACACCAGTATAGAAAAATAAGTAATCCTTATCTAAGCGAAAACAAGACCAAAGGACAGGAATCCACAATACAGTTACAAGATATCCTTAAAAATAGGTTAGTCACTCAAATAAAGCTTGTAGCAAAACATACCTACACTTGGAGTTATAACGACGTTTTGACAGATGAAAATCCTAAAGTACGGTGCTAACTATGAAGTGCACGGCGTCGGGCCCACAAAGAACAGTCTCTTGGAAAGATGAAAGCACAGATGGAGCACGGCGTCAGGGAGGTGATGCTTCGTTGGCACCGAGCGGTGTCGGTTCCTTATGACCCAAGGGGAGGTTAAACCTCTGTTCCTTACTGTAGCACAGGGGAGGTGAGGCATCTGTTCCTTACTGTGTCAGGGAGGTGATGTCATAACGGCGGCAAGGCGGCTGTTCTTTACGACGGTGGGAGGTCAGTGGGTTCGGGAATCAGCCACACCGAGAATAGGCTCCGCGATGATGAAGCACCGGCATCAATGAGGTCATGGCTACGGTGCAGGTCGGGACGTTATGAGCAGTGTCCTCTGTCCACTGGCTCTGGTGTAGACAGCGGCCTCAATGTCGGCTTCAGAGTCGATGCTGCATGGCATCAGCAGGCATCGGGCCGACCATGCAAGTTCGGACAAAGCGTTGCGCTCTTCACGAGTGGCGCCCACGGCTTCAGTGCAGGTTACGGCATCACTCGCCGGTGTCGGTGTTGCAATTTCCCTCTGTGGCAGCTGAAACAGCAGTTCCAGATGCAGAGAGACAGAAGCGGGTGAAGTATTTGTGTCCCTGAGACTTCAGAACAGGAGTCAAGTTCAGGTTCAAGCCCATGGAGATCTTCCTCAAGATAACAAAGCAAACAGCAAAGTCCTTTTCTCCTTTCCTAGGCAGCAAGCAGCCACTGCAGGTCAACTCCAGACAGCAAACAGCAAACAGCACAGGTGCAGTATTCCTCCTCAGCTTCTCCGACTCTTCTCCTTGGCAAAGGTTTCTCTTGACTCCCAGAAGTGACCTAAAAGTCTTGGGTCTTGGCCTCTCTTTTTATACACCAAAATCCTTTGTTCTCTAAAGGCAGAGAGTGTCTTTACCTGGGCAAAACTAGCTCTGTCCTCGCTGTTGCAGCTTCCTGGCAGGAGGTGGAGACAGCATTGTTGAAGGCAGACCAGGCCCATTCAGGTGAAAGGAAATCACCTCCCCCTACTCTAAATGCAGCCCAGGTCTATTCAGCCCAGCCCTAACTCATCAGACCTCTGGAGCCACTGCCCCTCTCCAACCCCCGTCATCCAAAAGCCAGACATGCAATACACAAACCTAGCAGAGGCACACTGGATGGTTAGGCAAACAAATACCTACTTTCTAAAATGGCATTTCAAAACACAGAATGAAAAAGCCACCCTCACTAAAAGGTGCACTTTAACATTCTGAGTTCAGACCTACTAAACTTTATTTTTCTACCTTGTTCCCAGGGCCAGTTAAGTTTTAAAGATGTTATTAACAAACTCCCTATTCTGTCCTATGAGAACAGGTAGCCTTGAACTAGAGAAAAACGAAATTGGCAGTAATTCACTAAAAGGACATGCCACACATTTCCGGACATGTCCTACTTTTCACATACAATGCACCCTGCCCACAGGGGTACCCTAGGCCTACCTTAGGGGTCACTAACATGTAGAAAAGGGAAGGTTTAGGGACTGGCTAGTGTGTGCACTTGCCAAGTCGACATGGCCGTGCCCGACTGCCCAGAGGCTCTGCAATGGTAGACCAGAGTTACGTTTTACAGGCTGCTTCTGTGGGTGGCACAATCAGTGCTGCAGCCCACTAGCAGCGTTTGATTTTCAGGCCCTGGACACACACAGTACAATATACTAGGGTCTGACAAGTAAATCAAATATGCCAATCATGGAACCACTATTCCATAACAGCAATTTACAAAAGGAGCACTTGCACTTTTGCACTTAACACTAGTGGCAAAGTGCCTAAAGCATCTAGACTAGCAAAATGGAGTCCAACACACAGCAAAAAATGGAAAGGAGACCCACACCAATTGTGAAAAGGTCTAACAAGCCCCAGCTGTGATTTTCCTGTACATGAAAATGCTACACCAAAATGGTACACCAGCAAAAATAATGGTGGGTAGGGTTTCACATTGCCCCAAAGTCTTAACTTTTCAGTGAGTTCCACAGACAAAAAGGAAATATTCTTCATCTTCTTCGCACATTATAACAATAGGTTTGTAATTTATTTCCAATTACACTAAAGATTGAACTCTCTTGTTAACCTCAGCTGCAAATAAGATTTTAAAAAAATGCAAAAGAACCAAAAAATAACAATAATAAATATGAAAATAAAAAGGTTGAGGCTCCCTTGTTATCTTTATGGATGGTCCATGGTTGCAAGTGATTGTTAATAAGTATTTTGGTTTCAGAGGTTTCACTTTTGTTTAATCGCACAACTGAAATGTATGCTCAAAGAGATTGAGAACAAATTGATTGTGCCTGCCTGCAAGTGTAAAACAAATGCTTGCTAATAAGCACAGACTCGAGGCAGGGCAAACTAAAACAATGAGTAATACTGGAGATATTTTGCAACATTTCCTGGATTTAAGCATCTGTACTATTCAAGGGCCATTACTCTGACTTTTTCATTATTTTTCCTTTCAAGTTCAGGAGATAACTGTGGCCAAGTACTATAGGAAAAAACTTCCTTGGTCGTTTTTAATTAATGTCAAAAATATAATCTCAACTGTGTTCTCTCAACTTATTTTGGGACTAATTTAAATTATGTATTTTTTTCACTGTAGATTATTATGCATGCATCTGGCATATATTATATGAGCCTGTTCAGAAATTTTGTTCCAGCAGCTGTCTCTTAGTTGAGAAAATGTGATCATATTATTAAAATCCTTGTATTAGTCATTAAGTTGATTGTAAGGAGAAAGCTCTCTGAAAATCTGTGCAGCTCTTTTAGCCTGGAAATCCGCCTTGAGACCCTTACAGGTGAATAGTGCGCTCTATAAACCCCTGATTGTTTGACTGATTGATTGGAAATGTCCCTTTTGTTCCTGAAGTTCCCAATGTATTTCTGATTCCACAACAGTTTTTCCTAGGGACCACGAAATTAGTGGTTGATTATCCTCGGGCTCACTTTTTAGATGACCCTGAAGGGAGAAACCTTTATTAATCTCCATACCTTTAGTTGGTAGACTTTTAGGGCCTCCTTATGACTTTACTGGTGTGGCGGAGGACCGCCCTGCCGCCGCACTGTCAAACCCATGGTCGAGGAGCGCGCCAGATTAAACTCGTTCTGGTGGGCTTTTTTTGACGTTGCGATGGTGGTGCCTTTAAAAAAAGGCACCGCATTGGGGACTCCCAAAAAAGTTCCTGCAAGGCATGTACTCCACTGTCCATGCTGTGCAGGAACTTGTGTGCATACTCACAGGAGGCACATGATGTGCCCCCATGTGTGCATACATAAGGCGTGAGGCACAAGGGGGCACTATATGGCCCCCTTTGTTTCTTCTCCTTCCAGGTTTTCATGCAGCAGGAACCACCATGAAAATCCTGCTAGAGAGGAAACGCATCATATACATGGTGAGACCATGGCTGTCCTGCCAAGTATATTACAGCCTCTGGACCACCACGCTACCCTTAGGGTATGGGGGTTTCCTGCCAGCAGTCCCATGGTGGTCCCACTGCTCGAGTCGTAATAGGGTAGTCGGGAGACTGCCACCACCTTGCCACCCGGAGTTTTTCAGTCCTTGGACTGCTAGTCTCGTATTCAGGCCCTTAGTTGCAAGAGTCAGACCACCTTAATCCCCTCAAATTGAGCGCTGTCTTCAGGCAGTATGATGCAAAGTTTCTGAAACCCAGTGGCACCCTGCTGAGCAGTGTACTGACCTCCCCAAGTAAACAAAAGATCATGGGATCAGGCCAAAAAGGTGCCATATCTATTACGTTTATGAATTTGGAGTCTTTTGTAGGTTTGGGGAGTTTTGGGGATAACCCCAAAAATTAAGCTGTTCAATATGCAAGTGGCAATTATAAATACATTAATTAGTCTGCTTTGCAGCACTGGGAAAGAAAGAGTGCCAACTGGATAGCTTTTCTTCATGTTCCAAATGGAACTGCATCTTATTGGCTGGATTCCTTCTAAGAATATTGAGGGACAGCCTTCTTGTTTCCTTCACATTTGACCACAAACAATAAAATATTCACAGATCAAAGTGGGGAAAACAATATAACTGGGCGGTTCAACATTTAAAAAAATGCTGCATCAATCGCAAATGTTGTACTCAGACTTTTTGTTATGAGACAGAAACACCCCATTCGTCAAGGTAAACCCTCCAGAAGTTTGCAAATATCTGGAGAAACAAAAAAAATTGCAGCAGAGTTGGACAGTGACTGTATAATGCTGTGTCAGCGGATGGCCCACCCTAGTTGTTGGAAAGTGGGTTATTACTAGTGGTAAATATGCATGTACCACTGGCAATAAGGCCACTAACTCAGTCTAGGGCTCAGTAAATTATTCCCATGCTCAACTCTGGGTAGCTTGGCTGCGTGCAGGCAGGCTTAACTTAGGAGATAAGTATGTTAAGCTTTTAAAGACATCAATTCATTAAATGATGAAGACAAAACACACAATAAAAATCCAACACCAATTTATAAAAAATAGGAAACTTTTTATTTTAGAATTACCACAAAATGACAAAAATCTAATGCAGGGAACCGGAGATATGAATTTTCAAATAATAACCACTTTCTATCACTTAGAAACTTATAGCCCCACTCTGGGACATCTGGTTGTGATTGAAGGTAGCTGGCTTTGCTCTCGCAGTTGAGTCGGGCACCTTATAGAGCTTTTTTCCAAAGTTCCTCCAAACGTCAGGAACTTCTGCCTGAAGTTCCTCTTGAGGTTTCAAAAGGTCCAAAACACAGTCCTAGGGCCTGCAAGCTCCAAGATGATCCTTGAAAGTTTGGGACCACAATTCCCACAATGCACCTTGCCAGAACGCTTAACTGTCCACTGGATGCACTCCAGGCAATTGACTCCTGGTGGTGATGATGAAGGTGGGTTCTGTAAAGCTGCAGCTTGCAGGGAGTCCACTAGAGGTGGCTGGTCAATTTATAAACCAGTGGGGCTATCAATCAAATTAAATGTCATAAAACATTAGTAAGGACACATACAAACAAACACTCAAACACACGCTCACATAAACAAACACTTTGGTGCACGCTTGCAGAGAGGCACAGCTACAACATAAACACATTCTCACTCATATACACAATGTGGAAACTTACCTGGGGCAGTCCTCATCACAGTTTCCTCCGCAAATTGATTCCCGACTTTCAGAAAGCACAAACAAGGCGCCAGAACGAGGCTCCCACTCTTATGCCCAATCAGAAGCTCAGATAGGATGGAAGGCTGTCTTTTTTCATTTAGCATGGCTTCTGATAGGGCATACTGACGCATGACATACAGGCTCCAATTTGCCATTATCTGACATGCTGCACTGCTTGAGGCATGTCAGATATGTATTACATCTGTGAAAGGATGGGATGTAACAGCCCAAACTTGACACGTGCAATACAGCCTTGGGAGCCCTCTTCTGATGGAGGGTGATATTGCAGCTTTTACATGTAAGGAAATGATTGGTGAGATAATTTTGTTACATATAAAAACTGTAAATATTTTGACAAATATAATGCCAGTGTCAGATGGTCGCCGTCCTTTTGACCCCCATGTAGAATTCACCACTGGAGTCCACTCTTTAATCATTTAGAAGTAAGGTACATCCGCCGGGCTGTAGTTCCAGGGAGTGCAGCAGATGCAGTCAGTCAGAATGCAGGGCCTGGTGGTGCACATCAAGTTTCCAGTATGGCAATCCTTCTACTTCCCTTAATTTCAAGCCGCAGATCTGAGAGCCTCTGGACCTCTCACATATTGATTAAGTGTTCTCTGGGGTCAAGCAGGAGAGCACTCCTGTTTATGAGGTGCAAGGCAACACCCCAGAGAATGACCACTTTCTCCAAAGTGTAGCATAATCTTTTCACTGAAAGTACTATTCCTGCAAAATTCAGCATGGCTGAAATCTCAATAAGACCTAGTTAAACCAACTTCCAGTATGGCTCACTTTCATTGCTCTCCTCCTCCTAACAAATTCATATTCCTTTCTTAAGCCTGCTATCTGGCTGGGTCGGAGGGGATGGGGTAGGCAGACCTGGCATTCCTTGCCTGTCCTGTTCCTGCTTTATGACCCCTCTGCTCTTGCATTCCTATGCAACACAGCTCTCTCCAACAGATAGCCTCTCCAGTGGTGAGCCACTTATCACTTCATCAAAGCATCCTGGCTAAGCCTGTTGAATCTGATCCATCAGGGAAGTCTGCTGGAAGGATGAATTTTGGCTTACAGACAAGAAAGTCTAATAACTTATTTTCTGCACATTTTAGAATACACCCAACAATTACATATTGTTGGATTTATCAATGTAATTCTCCTGAGTCTTTGAATGATATCTATTTAATTTTTAGCAATATTTATGAGTTCATAAACTATTGTCATGTTATCCTATGTGGCTAAGGATCTACAATGGGGAAATTGAAATGTGCAATTTATTCAACACCAGGGCATATAAAAGATCCTTTATAAGGGCTGTGATTATAGTTGCATGACCTCCCACTGCCTTGCTTATAGCTACATGACTCCCCACCCTTGGGACACCTAGGGGAGACATTTGGGGATTCAGAATATGCCAATATAATGTAGATGCATACTCCACAGCGCTATAAGCACCAAAGTCAATTTTGGGAGGCACTTTACTACAATTGGGGAAATTGAAATGTACAATTTTTCTATCCCCAGGGCATATAAAACACCCTTTATAAGGTCCCTATGTATAATTACATTCCCCACCCCACCCCTGAGACACCTAGGGGAGACCCTGTGGTTACATATTATGCAAAGATATTGTAGATTATATCTTTTTACGTGCCCCACCACCAACGTCAAGTTTGCAGTAAATTTGCTTTTAAAAGCAGTGCTGCATCACAGGCCTATTGTAAGTGTACCCTATTATATAGTGTACCCTAAAGCATGTGTGCATTTTCACTTGTGTTTTCAACATAACACCTGCCCTGGGCCGGGTTAGACAGGTGGGCCACTCCAGGGAGAGTCAGAGTCAGTTACCACCAGCACCATTCAGCAGGGGCGGCGGCTCTTCCTTCTGCTGGAGGAGCGTTGCCCCCGTGCCAGCAAATCAGAAAAAAAATACGATAATAACCCCAGGTTTATTATTGTTTTATTTTGTTTACAGGAGTCTTGGGAGCAGGGCCAGGGGGATCACAGGCAATCATGGGGAGATGTATGCTCTGTTATCAATGCGCATGACAGTTTATCCAGCTGTTTCAGGACAGCCAAACTGTCAGAAACATTGATGCTCTCTCCAGCCCAGCTGCATTGCTGGGTTAGAGCCTACAAAGCACAAGCTCCCAGTCTCCCAGGGAACGCACATCATTGGTGCTCAGGCCATTCCTGAAGCTGCTCTCATGCATGAGAGCAGCTTCAGGATTGCCAGCAGGGGAGTCCTTGCCTGCTGTTGAGCCATGAGAGGAGCAGAAGACGGCGATGCAGTGGGCTGCAGGAGGCAGGTATGTTTGCTTGTTTTTAATCCTTTTTTCCATTGTTCCTTTGTCTTCATCTCCTTATTTCTCCCCTCTCCTCTGATACCAGCCATTAATGCCAGTCAGCAAATAGGACACATATGATGACCTTGCAACACTAATTATGCATTTTTTTTCCTGGCTGATGATGAGGACTGAGGTAAGATATGAATTAAAAGGGCCATCTCTCCCACCACAGAGGCCTAACCTAGATGTGCTCTTAAATATACACCACAATCATGACAAATGGCAAGGGTGCTATAATTAATCATGCTTTGCCAGTTGGCTTGGAAAGTTTGTTTTTCCCATCATCTTTCAATAGCACTACCCCACCTTGCCAAAGTGAGGAGTTCTCAAGAGCTCTTGATCTCCCTGTAGTCAACAGCGGTTTATCACCCTGTGCTTATCACACAATATGCTTCTTGCTGCAGGGGAAAATGTGTGACTTGGTCTGTGTGCGTTGATTCCTGCATGTTTGTCACCTGTGTTGCTGCATAACTGATAGACTTGGTTGAAATGGTTGGCTGCAGTTGTGCTAGACTGTGTGAATGTTATGTGTGTGTGCCCAGAAAGTTGTTGCCTGATGTGAATTGGACAGTTGTCCAACAATGAAATGTAACACTTGGAATATTTGCTAAAAAGCCTTTTTCCTGCAGTTGTTTTATATGGCACGAACTTGACCAGAAGATGTTGGAGCACTTCACATGAGCATCAGTTACGTTACACAAGGACACGCAAATTTTTCGGTAGGCACTGGGAGGTTAATTGATTTACCCAGAATCACAGAATATTGAACCAATACCAAGGGCATCATTAGGCCGCCCACCATCCTCACGGTTAAAGGGACCACCCTCCATAAGGGCGGGGATCCCATCGGGGCAATTAGGATGCGCCTGCCACAGTGGCGGGCGCATCCTGTATTTTTAACATTGCGGCGGGCGGTGCTGAAAGTACCGCCTTCCGCAATGCTAAAAATACATGTTGTGCTTTCCAAAGCACAACGTGACAGGCACCGCTTGGTGCCTGCCACGTTGTTCTTTGAAAGGCAGGGGGGTACCACAGGTACCCCCCATCTGCACCCCCCACCCCACCCGGAGTCCATGGGGGCCCGCAACGGGCCCCCCAAGCGGACTCCGCATGCCTTTGCATTCACAAATGAACATACTAATATGGCTGGTGGTGTCTGAAAGACACCGCCACCATATTGAACCCTTTTCCACCCGGTCGACATGTCGACCGGGCGGAAAAGTGGCCTTTCCGTCCGCTGCGGACCCCCAGCCATTATAATATGGCGGGGGTCTTTTCTACAGAGATGGTGGGCGGATTGCCCCCGCCGGGCCGGGGGTGGCAACCGCCGGCCCGGCCCTAATGGGTCCAAAGTCCAAAGTGGCAGCTCCAGCCATTACGCCATGTCGTCACCCCTCACCTTTTATCTTCCCTCTTGCTATAACGAAAACCGACATCCTTCTAATTCAACATGTCACTTGTTTACTTCAGTTTCTGCAAGCAAATGTAGCAGCAGCACTTAATCTTCTCAGCAACTGTAACTGGGAAAGAGTCAGGAAGCAGTGCACCTCATCTAACCACATAGGTTTCTTTCTGCTTGACGGTTGTTTGCAAATCACTGTCTGACCTAATCAACCAAGACAGCAACATCTTAATTGTCGGTTGTTGAAATATGTGGCTCTGTGCTTTGCACCCTTAAGTGGCCATTTTTAATCTTGTGCTGGTCAGTCACTGAATTGTGGGGCATATTACCAAGCGATAATTATCGCTATTGCTTGGTTAGCGTGAAAAAATTATTGCCGATCTGCGGCGATTTTTATCGCAGATAAACCTTGGTATTACCAAGGTTTATTGCAAATGCGATAAAAATCGGCCGCAATGCATGAATATCGCTGAAAAGTCAGCGATATTCATGCATTAGCGAGCTAATGCTCTTAGCCATGTTATCCACCTCCCATTGGATAATATGGCTAAGAACTGCTCAGGGCAGGTGTTAGCTTTTGGAGATATTCACACTTAGCGCAAATATCTCCAAAACTTGGTAATTGGAGATATCGATGTTAGCGACTGTTTTCAGTCGCTAACATCTTGGCACGCCCACTTTGCATGTCATTAGTGATAAATATCACTGACATGCAAAGTGGGGCCCAAGATGGTCGCTATCTCCTACTAGCTGTCGCTAACTGGTGTTAGCGACAGCTAGGTAATAGGGAGATCATTTTATCTCCGCTTTCTTGGCTTTTAAAGCCAAAAAAGCGGAGATACACCCCCTTGATAATATGCCTCACAGTTTGTTATGGTCTTTCATTGTGTTTTATGCCAATGTGAAAAAAGCTGGTTGTCATTGAATTGGATCGATCAGGCATGGTACTCTAGGACAGGTGCCAACTTTAAAACTCACAGCATCATTATTGATATTAAAGTGGTCATCCAGTGTACAGAAAAAACAGGTTTCTTACCAACTGTCGTCTCAAAAGCAATCACCGCTTTAAATGTTTCTTTCTTTGATGAGTCCTGCTGGGACTTTAGACCATAGTGTGTTATCATGCACTGTATGTCTTCTTTATTTTATCATCAAACTGTCTCAGTAGAGAGGCCTACAAATGACTTATGATTTCTTAATCGGGTGTGTTCTTAATAATACTGAATTCACATTGTAAACAAGATGTTGCACTGATTGTTTCCTTTCCCATTACTTTTAAAATCCCACTACCCCATCCGCCTCATCTGACCAATTATCGTTTATCACAACATAATTACCTCGTCAATACCATTGCCTTACCTGAATTACATTATGGCGACCAGAGTAGATTTAATGTATGTGAAAGAGTAAGTGTCAGGGAAGAGGAGTGGGTGAAGGGGGACAAAACGTTATTTAAAGGTTAGGGTAAATATAAGGGATGGAATGGGACCAGGGTTTGGGCCAGTGTAAGGGATAGGTTTTGAGATAATGCTAGGGTATGGAATTAATAATGTGTTAGTAAGTTTCCCGATAAGGGCAATGCTATGGTTGGAGTAATGGTAAAGACTATTATTAGGGATAAGAAATGTTCAGCGTTAGGGGGCTCATTGACACCCCAGCAGATGATTCACTAATCTGTGCAATGATCTCCAGGTATGACCTGAAGGAAATTGTGGACGAAAAAAGGCCTGGGAATCACTGCAATTGAACTGTACCCCAGACTGGACACACGGGCCAGTTGCACCCAATTTTAAAGTTATCCCAGCAATCAGAATAAAACTGGTCATTTTGCCCATGTGTCCATTTGCAAATATATTCATGGCCCTCTAAATGTCCGCTAGTGCATTGCAACTGAAAACTGTCTTCCCAACTGTTCATATTTTCTAACTTTAAAATCCTGGTTGGATGATAACAGAGAAAATTATGTTATGAGAATACAGCCGTAGAAAAGTATATCAGATATTCAAACGGTTAAACAAATATCATGATGCCCACAAATCCAATAATCAAGAATAGGGTTCTAGAGTGCATGTGTTCGCAGAGGGCCATATATACAAAGCGCATGCTTCTATGATTAGGGGTTAGTGTAACTGTAAATCCATGAGGCATAATCGCACGGAATTACCCAATAATTCACCAAGATTTCACAGAATTACGTTAGAAGAGTAATTCTGCATTTATCTCTATCTTATTAGTCCAAAAATGCCCCCTTGCCGCCAAACTGGATGTGAGAATGCATTTTGCCCTCCGATATAGTGCTACATGCCTCAAAATATGACTAGCGAGTGTGAGAATATTTATTTTGCATTATGTGCACAAATGAAGTGAAAACTAGTACATTTCCACATTTATTTCTACCAATAAATGAGCTCTCATGCTTGAATGCCTGACAGTTTTCAATTATATGAACTTCCACAGAGGAAAATACAATGCACTTATATGAAAACATGCAATTAGTATTAACCTCGTGCATTTCTACTGCTGTTTAAGCCTCTTTACCAATATTCATTTCTTTTTTAACCCCCTTGCCAGTCAGTGTGCACAGTAATTGGCTTGGCAGTCATAACTGACAGCATTTAGAATCCCTAAAACAAAAACTCAATTTCACTTTTATCCACATCTAAAAATAAGCACAGACAGGAATCGAAATGGGTTTCTGGTGTATTTATCTGAAAAAATCTGTAAAAACAAAAAACAGGGGGGCATATTCACGAGGAAGTTGCATTGAGAGGTGTTAGCCTCCAAGGCTTAATGCCTCTCACCGTTTCTTTAGAAACGCCAGGCTGCACCCTATTCTCATGAATGTGGTGCAACCTGGCGTTTCCCCCTGCGACTGCGCTGTCTCACGACTTAACACCAGCGCAGGCACCCTTGCACCAGAGTGCAAATGTGTCTGCGAGCAGGGAGGCTTGTTTATGTACAGGAAGGTGTCCCTTCCTGCACATAAACAAACCTAAAATGCCGTTTAGTAACTTACATGTATGCTGTTTCATGCAGCACACATGTAAGTTACAAAACAGCATTTTTTTAAAGGTTTATTTATGTACAGGAAGGGACACCTTCCTGTAAATAAACAAACCATGGGGTCTTGCTATTTCCATGTGTGCTGCACAAGGCAGCACACATGGAAATAGCAAAAAACTATGAGAAATTAAACATTTCTCCTTGTTTCGCCACCTTAAGACCAGGATTTTTCTGGTTTTAGGTTCGGGCTTCCACCTATCATCGCCGCAACTTGATAATAGGCGATAATAGTTGGCAGTATCGAATTCAATGGGTGTTGTGGTGGTACTCCCACCGCAACACCCACTGCACGCCCCCTTTCACCCTAACTTTAGCATGAAATGGGCCCTATTCTCAAGACAGCGTTAAACCACATAACGTGGCTTTAAGCCACGTTAAGTGGGTTAACGCTGCCTTGAGAATAGGGTGCTGGCCCAATCGCCACGGGAACGTAAAAAAAAGTGACATTCCTGTGGCGATAAGGGCTTGAGAATATGCCCCAGAGAGGCTTAATTATTACTTTGGGGTGATTGAAATTTCGCACAGCCCTACTTACCATGGGATCCTAAAGACTTCCCAAGCCAATCCTCCTTTATGGAAACCCCCGCTCTATGGATCCGTCTTCAAGTACTGTTCAGTGGCTATGGTGAGCTATAAAATAATGTGCAAATACATGGATTACAAACTGAGAAATGGTGGAGATTAACTCTGCACAGACCTAAAGTAGTTTAAAGTCGAGAGCATGGGGAGGGTCGTGGAGGGTGGATGCCCTAGAGATCAGTCCTGTTGCTTTAGGCGCAGTGTTTTGTAATAAAAAAAACAGTTTACGCTGACATGCAATAGACCTGCACTGCAGTCCCTGAAGAGGAGGAAAGCTCAAAAGCAATTGCGTTGACATGCAAAGTGCCTTCCGCTCCGCACTTTAATGTTCTCTCAAAATTAGCAATTATTTGATATTATCAACTACTTGAAGAGCATCAAGTGAATTTTCAGTCTTGATGTTATTTTTTGAAGAGATTAATTAAATCCAAGCACTTCTGCTTTCAGTTCTTTTCAGCGCAGGCTGGTGGACTCTGTGTGATTCTGTCGCAAAACGGTTCCCTTTCTTTATGTAATGTCACGTAGCTCTCATCTGAAAGCAGAGCAGACGACTCCCGAGAGGATCACTCTTCTGAGACCAGAAAGATGAAATTCAGCAAGAAAATAAAAATGTTCATGTGACGCTTTCATCCAGGGAAAGGTTTCTTTTAAAAGCGTGGCTCCTGGAGAGAACAGATGTGTCCTGAAATTAGGCATGCGCTACTTCAGAGCGAGAAACTCGCACGGCGGTCTCGTTGCAAACCGCGAAGACAAAAAATATATATATTTAGCAAACAGCTGGCCTAGTCTGCCTTCAAAATCCTTTAATGTTCGGCATTGTAGGACGTTCTGACCTTGCGAAGCAAAGAAATGCCAAGGGAGCGCATGATAGCTTTCCCGCTCGATACGTGCCAGTCCCGGCCTGACGTATGGAAACTGCAGAACAGCAGCTCTCTGCAACTTGATGTCGGGGACAACGGTATAGCTTGCACTGACATGTCACAAAAATAGAAAGTTGCCACCAGGGCTTTAGGTGGGATGAAAAAACAGGGGGTTTTACAAAGGGGCGTGGCCAATGTAATTAAGGGCGTAGCTTAAAAACACCTAAACTAACAATTTGTGGTTAGCATAGTGTGCCGCCCGACTTGTATTTTGCTGTTTCTGTCATTGCATCTAGATATATGATACAAGTGACAACATACCGACAACAAGTCAGGACTATTGGCTTTGTCAATGGTTGTTAGTCGCATAAGATAAATAAGCTGGGCATGGCGTATAAGAACTGCAAGAAAGCTATTGATCCAGTAATGCGTTTTTTTGTGACCTGCTTTAGATACTAGTGTAAATATCTGTAAGGATATCTTAAATGTGTAACTTGTGTATCACTGTTTTTATTATGATTCCCTACGGTATTTTTACTATGCATCTCTGTAATGTTTTTATTTATGTTTTGTACTGCTTTTATGATATGTACCGTATCGAAATAAAGCTATACTACTACTACTACTAAATAAGCATCAACTATGGCTTGTTATACATATAATGTTGAAAAATCTTCCACTTAAAGCCCTTGTGACAGACACCACAACAATGTTGTTGCTCCTGACTTTTAAAAAGAGAAGGGAAACCCCAAGAGAAAATGACCCTCTTTAAAGGATTTCCCTTCCCCTACAACTCTCACCTGGCATGACGTCATGCCGTAACTTCTCCACTAGTGAGAAGTAAGCAGTGTGACCACCTGCACATCGATGTGCATGCTGTCACTGCAGTCCAGAAAAAGCCGGACCGCAAAGGTAGGGCACAAAACAGAGCCTGATAGAGACCAGTTTTGAGGCCCGCTTAAAAAAACTGCTGTTGCTCAGCACCGATGAGACCCGGCCCACTTAAAGCCCTGGTTGCCACATTGTCTTCTGAACTTCTACACTTTTTTTCATTCAGCTCATGAAATGAACAGGGCAGCGGCAAGGGTTGGGCAGGCCAATTTAGGGCAATCTGGCAGTGCAGAAAGGGCTGGCTTGACACATCAGTGTGAGTGCCTGTTTTGGGCTGTGTGAGGGCCTGTTTATGTATTGCATTGAATTGCTACATTTATATATTGCTTTCTCTCCCCGTGTGGGGCACAAAAGCGCTTGCTAACATGGGTAGCATGCTTCGCCGTGTAGGATGCGTGGTTGGAAGGATGCTTCCTGTTTTTTAATCTTATGTGGGCTGTGTTTCCATGTTGTGTGTGAGGACCACCAAGGGGCAGTTTTTGTGTTATGAAACACAGCTCTTCGTAGGGTGATGCATTAAGAAGTGTGAGAGAGAAGCAAACAGTCTATGGTTGTCAGTAAGCTGACAGCTTTGAGCGGCTTTTAGGATTCCTTATTGGTATTTTTTATGTCCATAGTCCATCTGGGTGGTTATTTCACTGGGTTGTGCCTTCCGAGATATTTTGTTTAACCCCTCCCCTGCTGATGAGGGAACCGCTCCGTCATCAGTTGCGGTGGCGCTGTGCTGATGACGGAGCGGTTCCGTCATGGCCCGGCCGCCGCGCCTGCGCGACGCTGATTTCGCACATGCGCGGCGTGTTCTATTGAGCGGGGTGGGCCATGACGGAAGCGCTCCGTCACGAGCACAGCTCAACTGCGGCTGGTGACGGAGCGGTTCTGTCACCAGCATGCAGCCGCCCCGCCCTGTTAGCGCTGCGGCGGATTAGCCGCCGCAGCGTAAGGGTTAATGATGATGGTCCTGAGCAGGCATAGGTTAGAGGGAGAGGTGATGGAGAGATCTGCTGGGACGGACTTTGCTAATATCATCCCAGATCTGACTGTCATTGTGAGATGCCAAGAAGTGGGCTTGTTTTTATTGTTGAATTCCCCAATATTAGCAGCAGCACAAAGTATGCATTCTCCCATACCCAGCAAAACCAAGGGGGTAGCTTTCATTAGGACAACAGGCACAGTGGCACTGGGCCCCGAGTCCTGAGTAGCCCATTGATCCCTAATTATTGTTAATATTTTAGATTCCAAATAGCAGCCAAGGGTCCAATTTCCTTCCCTGCACTAGGGCCCATGAAACACTGCTACACAACTGTTCAAAACACATGTAAAGCATTCTTTTATGAGTTCCAATCTACCCTGATTTGCAAAGGTGGGACACTTTTTTGTTAGCAACAGGGCTGGACAGTTCTTTCATTGAACCGGCCATTTTTGGTGATCTGTGGTCCTTGGGGGCTAGTTTTTAAACCCAAGGGCTGCTCTTTGGTGCCTCTCTAACTTTCACTAGATCCTTGAAATTTATTGCAGAATGTGCATGGAGGCCTGGAGAGAGAGAGAATTTGAGGGAAGGAGGAGGAAGCCAACGAGAAAGTGATCAGGTAGGGGAAAGAGATTGTGGAGAAAGAGAGAGAGAATGAATGGAAATATAGAGACTGCACGAGTAGACAAATAGAGCTGACTTTCTTGGACATTTTTGCCATGGCTGTTTTTGTTCTCCAGTCCAGCCCTATTTAGGTAGATACTTCCCTAATAGGGTTTCTGGACCTATCATCCTTAGGGTAGTCTTCTTCCATCTTTTTGCCAAATTCTGTCTATTTTTGTTGTATTTTTTTTTGGGCCTTAGGACCCTGAACACTTTCCAACTGCAAACTAGTGCTAACATGCATGTGCTTATCCCCTAAACATGGTAACACTTGTGTACACCTGATTGGCATATTTAGTTTCATTGTAAGTCCCTTGTAAAGCGGTATACTATATACCCAGGGCTTGTATTCTAAATGCTACTAGTGGGCCTGCAGCACTGGTTTTACACAATCTCAGGTAGCCTTTCAAACATACCTCAGGCCTGCCCTTGCAGGGCCAATATGTGCAGTTTACTACCACCAGAACCTGGCCTTAAGCTCCCCTTTTATTACACCTAAGCCACCCCCAAGGTAGGCCTTAAGTGACTCTAAGAGCATGGTGCTGTGTAACTAAAAGGCAGGGCATGTACTGTTAAGATTTACCTGTCTTTGCAGTGACAAACAGATAAATTAGTTTTTCACTGCTGTGAGGCTTATTCCTTCCAAAGGCTAGTATTGAGGATTCCTTAAAACACATTTTAAGCTGTAATTCCTAATTGGAAAGGAGTAGCTCCTTCATATTTAATATATGTGTAATGGTGATGATAAATCCTCTTTAGTGGTAAAGTAGGATTTAACATTACCTTATTAGAAATGCCACTTTTAGACAGTGGACATATATCTGTTCTTAACTTCGATCTGTGTGCTTGCTGCCTGTCTCCAGTATACATCTGGGCTGGGTGACTGCAACACTTTTTTGTAGTCCAGATTTAACACAACTGTTATGTTACAGTTACAAATGCCAATAAACCTGACTACAAAAAAGTGTTCCTCTATTTGGCTGGCTAATCTTTTTCCTATGTATTAACTGCTGTGTTATTACAACATGTGGGCTCTTCCCCTCCCTCACCACTCGAGGGAAAATAAAGGTTACTTATACAATACAGTACCCAGCATCCATCTGGTAGTTCAACCGCACCCGAGAAGGAGCAGAAAACAACAATTCTATGATGATAATTTGGGGAACCCTATTTCCAATGTCGCTATGGAGGTGCATGCGCAGGAGAGCCAGGGCTTTGATGAAGGAGCAAGAGGTGAATGGGTCCCATATATCTTTAGGCCGGGACCTAATTGGCATAATAAGTGACATCCTGCAGCCAAGTCTCAGTATCGGGGGCAGGCCGCCTTCCGCAATATACAGCCACTCGGTGCTCAGCTAGTTGGAGCAAAATGACGATTAGTCACCGATTAGCAGGTGGGGCGTCTTTATATATACAAATAGGGCCACTAACAGGAAGCAGCTCAACTCCTGACCTGTTATATCTGCAATGTGTTGAAACACCTCTGCCCAGACTCCAGCGATCTGCAGGCATGTCTAGGCCAGAAACAGGAATGAAGCCTGTGGGTGTCTACAGCACCAGCATGCATCATCAGGGAGTGGCCCCATCTGTCACAGCAGCACCGGTGTGCAGTAAAAATTTTAAGCGTATCATTCTCAGGCGATAGTTCAGGGACCAGTGTTCAAGATGGCGGCAGCATAAACGACTACTCAAACTCTGTGAAAGGAGGGCTCAATTCAGCTGTCCATGCATCTAGGGATCTAGAAGTGGCCGCTGGGGAGGTGCATTGAGTAGAGGTGTAAAGACCCAATATTAGCTTGCTAGCAGAAGAGTCTGTAACCATGTGCTTTAGAGCAGGTAGGGGCGGGGTTGCCAATGGCAATATGTCATGTTGAGCGCAACTGGTAATACATTAGTGTGTCCAGGAACGTTATTTGGGAGAACTCCACAACTTGCAATGGGGGGAGGAATTGGCTGTTTGGGTATAAGTCAGAGAACATGTTGATGCAAAGTTGGCGCGCATGTCCAGCTGCACCCTTGTCCAATAGGGGGGGGACTTGGGGGTTGTTGGCCAGTGGAATTGACAGTGCATGTAGAGTAAGTTTCACTCTTGTTTGCAGCCACACTCATCTGAGAGTCTCGACTGTGTCAGTCTTACATCTGATGCTCTGGTAGCTATGATAAAGAAGTGGTTAAAGGGTAAGGGTCAGCCCAGTCCTACTCAATTGTCACGTGGACTTGGGATGGTGTTGAGTATAGCCATAAATGCAGAAATTGGGCTTGTGCACAGTATTTCTAAAGTGTGAGGTTCGGGGCCCCCAGTCCGTCCTGCAGCAATTGGAAGGGTGAGGAGTTCCCAGGATACTCTGGGTTGTTTGCCCACCCAACCAGACTAATCATGGCTGATTTTAGATGCTTGAAGAATTGTGAGGTGAGCGCCATAAGGATTTTAGCGAAAAGGTACAGCAGTTTGGGCAGGATTATCATTTTTGTGATTGCTATTCAGCCTGTAAGAGTTAGAGGCAGTTTGGACCAGATGTGTATTTTCTCCTCAATAAAAGTAATCACCCTGCCGTAATTTGCATTCCACAGTTCTTGTGTATCCCTACTGATCCAAATGCCCAGGTAGGGCACTGGGCTGTCCGCACACTGTATTGGATATTCTGTATCAAATTTGTGGGTGCCATCAGTGGAATATGATGGATTTAGCCCACATACATCCTAAGTGCAGCAGTTCACGAGTCACTTGAGCAAAATTCACCTCCGGTTCGTGAACATATAGTGTAATATCAGACTATCAAGCCTTAGGTGGTGATTCCTATCCCCATATCAGCATGATGTTGGAGCAGGCAGGCTGCCAAGGGTTCCATCATGATAGCAATTAAGATGGGTGACAAAGGACACCCTTGGCGCGTGCCCCAGGAGATAGGGATAGGGTCAGAAATCAACTTGTTGTTCCGAACCCGAGCAGTCGGGGAGGCATCTAGAAGTCATATCTTGCATATGAAAGTGGGTTTGACACCCTGCCAGGTTAGTGAATAGGAATTTCCACTCCAGGGATACTAATGCCTTTGTGGCATCTAATAAATCTGCCACTGCTGGGACATGAGCAATGAGATGGTGCATTGTGCAAATATGCTGCTCAGGTTCTGTGACGTAGAATGACCAGGTACGAATCCTGACTGTTCGGGTCTTAAGATAAGTAGGAGAAGCGGCTGCAGTCTATTTGCCAGCAGTTTGGTGAATATTTTAGTCCGGGTCCGAGTTGCATATGGTAGTTGGTTTACCTGGTTTCAGCAATGTTATAATGGCAGCTTTGAGCATTGAGTGTGGTAGGGTCCCAGATTCTAGAGATTCTTGATATACAGGCCGGAAATGAGGGGCGGGTGTGGTAGCATACTCTTTGTAGAAGGACAAGGTTAGCCCATCCAGTCCTGGAACTTTATCTCCTGATAGGCTTTGTATACCCTAAATGATCTCTTCAGTGTAAATGGTTTGTCTAGATAGGCTCAGGGTACTCAGTCTAGCCAAAATAATTGAAGTGTATGTAAATATTCTAATAACTCCGTTTCCGCAGGCTGTGTTGAAGAGGAGTACAGCTGGGCGTAGAATGCGGGCTTGGTGCCAGTAGGGCGGTCGGGGAATGCACCAGTGTGGTATCTGCACCCTGAAGTTCAGTAATGTATGAGGATGTCGTAGGGGGTTGAATCCGGTTAGCCAGAGTTTTGCTAGGGCTATCGCCCTTTGTTGTATCATCGGGCTTGGGCATGACGGTGGAGGAATCTCGTCTCCTGAGCTGCCTCCTCCTGGAACTCAGAGAGTTTCTCTCTGATGCGAGCTAATAGAGTAGGGCTCTGAGATTGAAAATACATGCGTTCCAGACTAATGGTCCCTCTCCTGGCCCTCAAGGGAATGCCTATAGCCTTAAGCACTCCAGACTGGTTAGAAATGCATATGCCTCTAATCACCACTTTAAAAACCTCTCACAGTGTTTTGGGTGACTGCACTGAATCAAAGTATTCGAGTATACTCCTGCTAACCTCTGTCCTGAATGCAGCATCTAAAAATTCTGCCAGCGGGAGATACCAGGCGAAGGAGCGAGGAATTTTAATGTAATCATGTCTGGTGCGTGTTCTGAAAGAGTGCGTGGTAGGTTTTTTAGGGGTGTATCTGCCTCAATGCGTCTACTAAATAGTTATCTTGTGTAAGGGCTTGGATCTTGGCCATTGCTAAGGGATGACTGCTGCGGGAGGGACCCACCCGGACCCACCCTGTCCATGTGTTCTTCCAAAATTGCATTGAAGACTCCCACCCAGAGTATTGTGGAGTTGGCCAAAGATTCTATTTTTGATCAAATGTGGAGAAAAAAATCAGAATCAATGGTGTTGGGACTGTAAATAGCAGCAATAGTAATCTGTCTCCCATATATCGTCCCTCTGGATCCGACAGGGCTTGAGATGTCTTCCATGGGAGTCCCCTTCAAAATAGTACTACCATCCCCCTAGAGTAGTTAGAGTAAGCGGATGTGTAGATGTCTCCCAATCAGCGCGCCCTCATGCTGGATGGGGAGGAACCTTTAGGTGCATCTCCTGTAGGAGGCAGATGTCTACCTTGTGTCTGACCAAATATAAATGAACCAGGCACGTTTTTCTGCAATCATTAAGTCTGCGAATGTTCCAAATTAACCCCTTCGACACTTATGATGAGCTTGGCTCATCACAAGCACTGCGGGGCCGCGCGCGGCGTCTCCCCCCGCTCCGCGGGGGAATTAGCCCCATCGTGGAAGGGGTTAAGCATGTCACAGTGGCCATATTATGTATCAGGGATGGGCTGAGCGTGAAGCCAAGGGATATGAGGAACGCGGATCCATGCTGTACTAGTCAGATAGTGCAAGAGGAGCTGCATACAGTGGCGACGTGTCATCAGCGTGTGTTGTGACCTATCCCAGTTTGTAACATATGAGGCAGGTGCTGCAAGCTTTATCTCAACATTTTAGGACTCATTAAACATCACATGTGTGCTCACTCTTTCCCCCATGTAAGCATTTATCTGTCAAGAGGCCATCTTAACATTGACTCTTGAGACGGGCTATGCCAAAACAGCCAATACACAATTTGCTAACTCTGGCCTATGACATAGCTTTCCATGCCAATACTGGTGCACGTTTAGATTGCAATTCTCTGGGACAGCTTCTGCAACATATGAGCTGAACTGGGCGCACATGCCCTCAGTTATTGAAGCAGTCAAAAATGAAGCAGTACTTTTCAAAGTCCGGAGAAAATTACCCTATATGGAAGGGATCTAGTCCTTGTGCAGAGTACCTCAGTGAGGCTTCATTGACTTCAAATTCCATGGTTGATAAAGCTATTTCTCATGCACTGTAAAATAAAATGTCCTAAATTGCTCCTCAACATTTCTTTGCTTACCAAGTTGCAAGAATTCTAAAATGGAACATGTTGCATTGCCAAAGTCAGTAAAAGTGTCAACCAGCCTACTCTCAAGGAGATGTTTCACACCTACACCAATTACTCTGAACACTTGGTAAACAAGGATGTTTTGTTTGCAGTCATGTTTGTCTGTAAAAATCTAAGAATGCAGTAGAGTGTACATTTTTTTCACATCACTATCAATATGCAACCAAAGATCCTCACATTTCTTCCCTTTGGCATCATCACTAAGCAAAAATTATGTAAACGGACGCCACATGGATTATATAGCTTTCGCGCTCTCTCGGACTGAGAACCACCGGCTGACCGACAGGGTTTGGATGACTCTTTCTTTGATGCCACACAAGCACAAAACTTCAACTCATGTCTAGAACACAGTTTTCCCTGAACAACAGAGTTTCTTCTCTGCGCATTCACTGCCACTGCTCATTTTTGGTGTGTGGGGATCAGATGCAAACTTGTCTTTTGGCAGTCTTATAAAGTCTGAGATTGTCTCCACCCACCAAGTTGATTGCTAGGTACACGTGCATTCTCTTCAAATGTTATTTATCATCTACCGCTCAAATAAATGAAGATCAAGTATGTCAAAATACAGCACTCCATATTTTGAAAAATATCTTGCCTGATTATAGCCAGCCTTACAGTAATTACATTGGCTCCTCATTGACACACAGATCAAGAACAAAATCATGTGTACAACGTAATCATCTAGCATAAAATCCTGTGCATTCTGCAGGTCGAATCAAATGTCAATGATTTCTACATAACCTGAAACCATCTACATGTCAACTAGGGTTCTATGACCACAACTTCAATTGTGATCAATCATGCAACCTCAAAATGGAATTTGATCCCTGAGAGTCCCAGATATCAAAAGGTCCATGTTCCCAGAAAATGCTATGTAACGTAACATGGATTTGTGGAGCACTGAACCCTGCATGTACATAGTTGAGAAAACTTCACACCTCAAAACATTTCAAACTCTCTTTAGACTGCAGTAAAGAGTCTCACTAAACAATGTGAGTCTGAAGTCTAAAGTCACATTTGAGCGGTCTCCATCCTTCTGTCAATCAGAATGATTCAGTTCACTTAAAGTGTGTTTCACAAAAAATAGAATAAATAAATTGAGACCTTAAAAAAAAGATAAAAAAATGAATGAATCATTTACATCCATAATGTCTCTTTGAGACGTCCAGGTGATACATAGCAATTTCAAACACCACGTATCTCATTAACTCATTCAGTATCTTTCGTTGGTTTAAGTAAATTAACCCTAAAAGCAGCACATCACATATAATAATTACTATAACCACATAAAACAAGAAAAAATGCAAAATCATCCGCCCTTCGTATTCTAGGGCTATTCTTGTATAAAAAAAGCTTACACTAAATCAGATCTATTCCTTCATGGTTCTATGTTTTATAATCAAGAGTACTTTTGAAAAGAACATAGCAACCCTATAGGAAATAGATACATCACTAAGATCATGTAAGTATTTAAAAGCAGCCAAATAACAGACTATTCTTTCTTCACCATCTATCTAATTTTCTACATCCTTTACTTGCATGACAAGCACCCTAATTGCTAACAATGGCTATATAATTTATATCTTGGATTTCTTTTGTCCTGAGAGTGTCAGTCTGGTGTAGGTCCCCTAACATGTTTGCATCGTTACTTTTGACCATTCTTCATTGTGATATCTCAGCTACAGATAGCTGTAACTATCTGTTTCACAGACCTATGTTTTCCAATGTACATAGAGGCGATTCAGTATCAGTCCCATGCTCAAACTGGATAGCTTGTGTTGTCTATCTCCGTAGTTTGCACTTGATTCAATGGCTTTCCTTCCTATTGTTAGGTTTATCACACCCAGGAGCATTTTGGTCACACAGGGGCAGATTTACGTTTCCTGGCGCATCCCTGCAAATCAGCAGGGATGCGCTAGGAAAGATGCGTGACCCAATTACCCTTGCACCACCACAGATGCACCGCATTTACAATGCGGCGCATCATGGGGCATGGATAAACAGATGCGTATTGCATCTGCCAGAGTAAGGTTGGCGCAGTGCTGGAGTTTTGTCGCGGGCGCGACGCAACTCCAGCACTGTTCCAACCTGCCATATCCACAACATGATGCAGCGCTTCAAGCAGGCCCAGGGTTTTGACGCAACCTGGCCGTAAAAGTGACTCCGTGAAATCTTGTAGATTTCACTGGGTCACTTTTACGTGGTGTTCGGCGACGGAACGCCCACCGTGCTCCAGAACGCCCACATGAAACCAGATGCAGGTTTCATGTGGTGCAGGGTTTTACAACGTGACGCATCTCCCTAGATACGTCGCGCTGTAAATAAGGCACAACGTGGCGCATGGTTTACGCCACCGTGCGTCACAAAAGTGATGCAACAGCGGCAAAAAGGTGTTGAAAGGGGCTTGTAAATCTGCCCCACAGTGCTCTGAATGGCTGACTTGTATTCATCCACAGCTGACATTTCTTGCCTTCGGTGAACTACTTGTTTCTGTTACTTTAAGCACTCTGTCTGCTGCTTTACTCTTCACTCTTCTTCACCCCTCACTCTCTGTGTTGCTTCCCACTCTCCGTTCCCCCTTCACATCCAGCTTGTTTCATTTTTAGTATGTCCACTGCCATTGGTCCTTCATTGCCTTTTGCTGTTGGGTGGCCTAGATGTTGTTTTACCCATTTAAAGATAGCTGCTCTTGAGTGTGCTTGAGTACAATTGTGAGATGGGCATCTAGAAATGGATTGAATCAGATATGTATTATTTTAACAAGCGCAGTAATTATTAATGCCGAAGTTATTTAAAAAGTGCATGAAATACTTATTAGGAGATGCGTAAGAATGGTTGACTTGCATGGAAGTAATGTTCCTGGTGTAGAAAAAAAAGGGGGGAAAATGTGTGTTTCACTACACCTGGCTATTTTCCTCACTATGGACAATCAATAAGCATAAGATTATCAAACGCATGCACATGACAGCAAAAGGCATACCATTCACAACTTTACATAAGGATGTTGTGAATCAGGTTAGAAGTTCAGGTAATCAGCATAAGCTTAGATATGCTGATATTGATAATATTTTGGGATTGCCTCCAGGATCTTTATGCTTCTCCTTAAGTGATCTTCCTTTTGAAATTGTTTTTGCGCACTGTGGTAATTGTAAGTACTTCTTTAATTTTTGCGCAGCATTTTTGATTATCAAAGAAGACTTTGGGGCCGATTACAATGGAGCTCGGAAGGCTCCGATTTAGGGTTGGAGCCTTCTGAATCACATCGTAATGGGCTCCTCGGTTTACTTTCCGAATGCCTAAGATATAGCTGGACAGAAAGTAAACTAGCTGGTCATTCTGGTTGGCCAGTCAAAATACAGCCAGTAATCTCTATGGCAGGCCTCCCCCCCCTGAGTTTACAATGAATGGTTTTGGGCAAGGTTTCCATGCCGGCCTGTCCTACATGGAAACCATGCCAGAAAGGGTGTTTGAGTGGGCACAGCCCCCAGTTGGAAGCCCAGAGGGCACCTATGGTGCCCCCTGTTGATCCCTGCACCTTGTGGAAGGCACCATGGGATTAACAATACCTCCCATTTCACTATGGGAACATGCATTAGGGCTGGGTCATGGCTGTAATGAGTGTTCCCATAGTGTAATGTAGGAATATGACCGAACAGTGCTCGGTTGCATTCTAATGAGGCAGTCAGGACCGGCAACTGGGTGTCAGTCTGTCCCAGGACCGAGTTGGTGTTGGGCAGAAGCAATTCCGCCCGACATCGAAATAGGCCTCTAATTGTAAATAAGCAATGAACCTATGAGTTTATTTTATTCCACTACCTACATTAAAACATCAGTCCCTAGTGGAAAATTGTCCATATAAGTTCCTTTGAGGAATTTCAGTTACCATTTCAAAGCCATCGTTTTCTAGACCTTGATTTCTTAATACATCATGCGATCTTCCTTGGACTTCACTTAGGAATAGCAGCTGGTAGCCTGGCTTGTATACCTTCAGTACCTATTGGATATGCTTAGTGCATCTAGCTCAAAAGAAGCATCAGGGGTGAAAAGCAAGGAGGACATTCTAAAAAAAGCAAGCATTTTCTATAGATCCCACCCGTTGTCTCACTCACCTTTCAGCTAGTTTTAAAGGGACTACGGCAAAACCATGGTGGAGGCCCTTCAGAGGTTAACGTAGGCATAAAGGACGGGTATTTGCATTCTGCTGACAATGGCAAGAGGATGTGCAAAGAAGTCTGGCTTGCTGTGGCTCTTGAGTTTCCCTCTGGCACCCAAACATCACGTTGTGCTGGACGTATGTTGCCTCCTAAGGTAAGTTAAATGATTTCTTTCCAGTGCAATCTAACATCTGTACAGTCTTGACTCCTGGTGGAAAGAGGTGTCTTCATGCTGATGTTGTCTGCGATGCCTGAGGGCTGTCTGCTGGTAGCTCACTGAATAAGGAGATATGAAGAACTCCTGACTTACACTGAGCTAAGATAGCCATTCAAAAGCTGAGAAAACGTTGATGTGACTCTAAAAGCATCTCTCTAGTGTCTCTGACTCTACTGAAGGACTGGGTTCTTTAAGACCCAGCGGTGCCAGGGCACAACACCTGAAACCTTCGTGGGTAACCTGCTCCGGCGTACGAATCACAGAGACACGGGACACTTCCTTCGGCGTCAAAGATTCAAGGTTTATTTACTGCAGGGAACACAGTAGTCACGACAAGCAACACACGTGCAACTTGGGGAGACTGCTTCAAATTGGTTCTGTGGATCGCTCCTTTTATACAGTTTTTACCCATAGGACAACATGGTACACAAAAGTTTACAACCCGATTCCCATCATTATCCCCCAGAGGGGTCGCTTTGGTCACTTTGAAACACATGAGGTCCGGATCATAATTGCGGAAACATTTGGCGGTTCCCAACTGTAAAAACCCATCTTCCCAACATTAGTGCATTCCAATCGGTAGTAAACAGATCGAAATAGGAACAAAGACAGGTGCAGAGGAAGACGGAGACAGTGGGGAGATCGGAAAGGGTGTAAAAGGGGAGGTATCGGGAAACACGAAATACAGGCATCAAAGGGACGTGCCTAATGAGATGCACGGCTGAGACAATAAGTCCGTGCGGCAAGATGAGCCTTGAGCGGCGCCATCCGCCTTACAGTAACATCCCCCTCGTCATAAAGACACTCACAAAGAACATGTGTCTTCCGCAAATATCTTGGGAGTCCCAGGGTCGCGAAGCGGACAGCGTCCGTTCGCTGACTACTTGAGGGCAAGAGACAAAATGGATGCCGTATCTAAGATGGAACCCGTGGGTACAGATAGGAATACCCACGTAACAGACGAACGGTGTAAGTTAGCACAGCGAAACTGCGCACACTTACTAAACTCGTCATTTGCGGTTCATAGATACCAGACTCGACCATATTCGTGCGAGTCGACAGCACCACTAACAATTGTCACGGAACCTCAGACGCTCCTTTTGCCCTCATGTAGGCAAGCACTAGTCGGAATCATATTCGATATTCATCAAACCATCGAGATGTTGCTGTAGCATAGCTCTGCCCAATCGAGTCCCCTTGGTAACAGGTGGTTGTCTCATACACGTTGTAGCACAAAGGCCACATAAGGCAGGACCACACTGCACACAAAGGCAACACGTGAACAGGAACACTACAACGACTCCGATGATCATCAGAATTTTCCAACCCCAAGTCGACATCAGGCCCCAAAACCATCCTAGTAGCGTCCAATCCCCTACATCCACGTGTATGGATTCGGAGATCTTATGCAACCTCGAGATGGCTTGATAGACAGTCGGAGCATTATCTGGAATAAAAATGCAGCAACTCGAATGGATCACCTTACATACCCCACCTCGATCTGCTAAGATGACATCTAAAACCATACGGTTTTGTAACGTCATAAGTCTCTCCGCCTGAAGTTCAGTGGTGATATTACCAAGGGCACTGGCTGTAATATTAGCTGTCGATTCTACCACTCGAGTCAACTGTCTCAGGTTGCTACTATTAGCCATAGGTCCCCAAAACGGGAGGAAACCCTTGAAAAAGTCTCCTGCCTCTTGACCGGCAGTATCCTCTTCGCTAATTACGCCTCGTACAACTCTAGTCTTATGATAATCGGCATCTACAGTGAACGTCGGAGGCAACAGATTTGCAATGAAACATGAGCCCATGAAGTCAGCGGGCAACCATGCATATGCACGATCATAGCAGATAAAGTATGTACCCTTGGCAGCCAGAAACACAGGGGACGAGAACATCGGCAGAATGTAATTTTCAGTGCAAGCACTTGCTCCAAGTCGGGCTTGTGATCTTCGGCCACGACCCATAAGACAGAAATTACCAGTGTGGGGTACGACCCATATTGGAGGCGAGCTTTTAAGCTGCTTTTCACTAGTGAACACACTATATTCACCTCTACTTAGGACCCTATAGGCTTGTATCTCTTCTTCGGGAATAAGCGAAGGATCATAGATATCACTATCTAAATCCTCTATTGCTATCGACAAAGGTTTTTGATACGAGGTAGGACCAGAGTAGGGGGAACGTGGTTCTCGAATGGGGTGGAAACCCAGTGCACTTCGAAACATTGTTTGGAATGCTCGAGCTGACCCTTGGGAACTATACGGTAACACCAGATATGGAATTCCCTTATCCGTAGTATGTGGCATCAACCCACACACCCAACAATTAGTAGTGTTAACCACTAACTGATGCTGATGAAGGAGCTGAATAAAGGAATTGTTGCGGAATTCTACACGTCTAGCCTGCTCGTGTTCCGGTAACATGTGAAAGGAATGAGGAGAAGCAGTAGAGGTAAGATTAGGGTAAGGAGTAGGAGTAGGGATAGCAGAAGGTAAGAAGTAAGACATCGTGTAATACACCCCACCCGCCAATAATGCAGAAGCAGTCAAAAACAATACAAACAGTTGAAATATAAAACATTTGGTACGGCTGAGTTGCTGCAGCTTGAATCGATGAACCTGAGCTCTCTCCAAATCATTCAGCTTCGAGAATGCCATTCCCTACGACCGTCCGCAACGTTTCTTGACGCACTTCGTTCTGTGTAGCAATAGTCAATCCCTAGGAGTTCCCAGGAACCGACGGCCTTTAACCTAGCGTCAAGACCTACTATCCAGAAGGAAGTACGCGCGCGGCCCTACGGCCTTCAATACACAATATGTATGTATACAAAAACAAAGTCTCTCAGCTGTGGAAGCAAAAAGATACAATGAAGGAAGCTCAATATGTGTACAAAAATCAATTACAATAATACGAATGTTCAAAACTGATCACGGAAAACGGGGATACTGCAGTCGTCAATTCAGCAAAGCAAAATATTTTATTTGTCCTTAGTGCGAGACCGCAAAGAGTATCGGTGTTTCCCAGGACGTGTCTGCTCGTCGAACAAAGGATCCGTTGAAGAGACAGCGTCCTGCTGATCAGTGGATTGTTCTGGTCTTGAGTCTTTTGATGACAATTGTTCAACAGTGCCTTTCTGCTGCGCTGAGGATTCTCCAACAGGCTGTGCGTCGCTGAAAGGTACAAACGCCGGCAATGTTTCTGTTTCTGTAGACGCAATGCCTCTCCTTACCCACGGGTCTGCCGGCAAAGGAATGGGGACTCGTTTAGTGTGGGTGGCGTGCACCCAATTTTTACGCCCCTCAAGACGAACGGCAGTCCTCGTGGCCAGGAGCACTTGGTAAGGTCCGGTGAACCTCAGGTCCAGATTGTTTTTACGTGAAAAGTTTCTTGTCACCACCCAGTCTCCGGGCTGGAGCTGGTGGCCGGGACCCTCCGTCTGCGTCGGCAATGCGTCGTAAACCTGTTGGTGAATTAACCTCAGTTTAGCAGTCAAGTCATGTAAATAGTCAATCAACATTGGGTACTCAAGATCAGAAAACATTCCTGGCCTAGGAACCCCCCACACATTCGCAGGACGGCCGAACACTATTTCATAGGGACTAAGCCCTACTCGGGAGTGTACAGTCGCCCTAGTCGACAGCAATGCTAAAGGTAAAGCGTCAGGCCACGAAAGACCAGTCGTAGCCTGAATCTTTGCTAGCTTTAGTTTAAGGGTGCCATTATACCCCTCAACTAATCCAGCTGACTGGGGATGATTGGCGCTGTGGAATTTCTGATTAATTCCAAGGCCCTTGCACACACTCTTCATCACATTTCCAACAAACTCACTTCCGTTATCTGACCACACGACTCTAGGCATTCCATACCGAGGAAAATATTCCTTCAGCAGGATTTTCGCAGTAGACAACGCAGTATTGTCTTTGAGAGGATAGGCCTCGATCCATCGGGAGAATGCACAAACCACAACTAAAACGTATTTCAGGTTATTGCATCGCTCCATATGGATGAAGTCCAATTGAATCACCTCAAAGTGATACGAAGGGGGAGCAAAACTGCCAGGAGGAGTTGGGGTTCCTTTGCCAGGATTGTACATCATGCACACCATACAATTCTTCACCAGACGTTCAGCACACTTCGTAATGCCATCATTCTTCCACACAGGAGACAGCAACTTACAAATACCTTTCACGCTGATATGTGCTAACCCATGTGCCATGGTCACAACGGCCAGCACATACGCATCAGGCAACAACCATCTTTTCTGATCCGATAAATCAATCCAACAACCATTCGCATCCAACTTTCCCGTACTTTCTTTCCACTTCGCTTTTTCAGTCTCAGTGGCCTCATTCTGAATTGCTTTCACACTCTCGATAGTGTCCTCACACATACTTGATTCTGTAGGCCACCTAACCGAACTCGTCACATACATTCGAGTGCTAAGGTTCCGGGCAGTCTCCTTAGCAATCTCATCTGCAAACGCATTACCACGACCAACATCATCCGTCACCTTACGATGTGCACTACATTTAACAATCGCAACTTGCATAGGCAAAGTCAATGCATCCAAAAGATCATTCACCAACTGGCCATGTTGAATCTTCGTACCGTGCGACGTCAAGAAACCTCTCTCTCGCCACAATCGTCCAAAACTGTGCGCGACGCCAAAAGCGTATTGGCTGTCGGTGAACACATTCACACGTTTCCCTTTCGCTAAAACACATGCTCTAGTAAGAGCAATCAATTCTGCAGCTTGGGCAGAATTTTGATTCAACCTTGCAGTCTCAACAACAGTATTCAACGTTACGACAGCATAAGCAGTAGTCACATCACCATTCGGCAACTTAAAACATGACCCATCCACATACAAAGTACCATCCGGGTCTTCCAATGGGGTGTTTTTAAGGTCCACTCGACCTTTCGTTTCCTCTTCAGTCCTCAAGTAGCAGTCATGTTCTGCTACTTCATCTGACTCTGTGCTAATTGGTAACAAAGTTGCCGGGTTCAGAACGTTACAATGTTTTATCTGAATGTGGCTTGCCAACAGTATCAACTCGTACCCAGACAACCTCGCACTCGTCAAGTGCTGAGTTTTCGTACGATTCAAAAGAGTATTGACTGCATGCGGAACCATCACCGTAAGCATATTATCCATGACCAATCCTGCTGATTGTCGGATGGAGACCGCAGCTGCCGCAGTTGCTCTCAAACAACTCGGCAATGCTCTAGCTACTGGGTCCAGGGTCGAGGAAAAATATGCGCATGGACGCTGCTTACCACCAAAAGGTTGCGTCAAGACACTCAAAGCACAACCTTCCCTCTCGTGAACATATAATGTAAACGGCTTACTGTAGTCAGGGGTACCCAACACAGGTGCCGAACACAATGAATCACGCAATTCAGAAAAACTTTTCTGACATTCTTCCGTCCATGGTAAAGGAGTTGAAACATCCTTGCACGTAAGAGCCACCAATGGTTTCGCTAGCAATGAAAAATTAGGAATCCATTGCCTGCAGTACGACGTGATACCTAGAAAGGCACGCACATCTCTTTGGGTTGTTGGCACAGCCATTCGTGCAATCGCTGCAATTCTCTCTGGGGTCAACCTCCTTCCCTCCTTTGACAATAAGTGACCTAGATAGGTTACTTCTTGACAACAATATTGGAGTTTCGTAGGTGACACCTTGTGATTCAACTCACAGAGATGTTGCAGCAACGACACCGTAGCAATTTTGCAAATGTCCTGAGTGTCGGCAGCCACCAATAAGTCGTCGACGTATTGGATCAAGGCCACACCGACCGGCAACCTAAACGCATCCAGTTGACCCTTCGAGGCTTGACTGTAAATCGATGGACTTTCACAGTAGCCCTGAGGAGCGCGTTTGAACCGGAAGCTACGTCCACCGAGAGAGAAACCGAAAAGGTCCCTGCTCTCTTCGGCAATCGGGATGCTGAAAAACGCATTTTTCAAGTCAATCACCGAAAACCAGGATGCAGAAGCTGGAATCAGAGTCAGTAGCGCCGTGATGTCAGGCACGACGGGAAATTGAGGAACAACAATTTTATTCACCTCCCGTAAATCGATAACAAAACGATAAACAGGTGGTTTTGAAGGATCAGTACGTTTAAGAATGGGCAGCACAGGGCTGTTGCACACGTTTCCCCGAGTCTCTTCAATAACATCTTTCTCGATTAGATCATAAATGATCGCTAACAATGCTCGTTCACCATCAAGGGAGATACGATACTGGGGAATACGTGGCAAACGCACATTAGATTTCAACTGAACAACATAGGGCGAGATATCAAGTAGGCCCACGTCATTTGGACCTGTCGCCCACAAAGACGCAGGAAGAGAACTCAATTCCGGTGGGAGCTTATCGAGAGACAAATACATAGGAGAGACAATCCTCTCTCCTAACGTAAGCTTTACACCCGCAGGAGAACAATACAAAGTTGCATACAAACGTTTAAGCAAATCCAGACCCAAAAGATTTTCACCACAACCAGTAGTCAAAATCAACGGAGCTTGGAGCTCACGTGGCCCTATTGTAAGAGGCAAAGGGCGCGAAACTGGATTGCTAACGGGGGCGCCAGAGAATCCAATGGAAACATTTGTTAAGCCAGACAAAGGTGCGCCAGGGAGTTTCGAATGCATAATGGAACTTTTCGCTGCACCAGTGTCCAACAGAAAAGGCTCAACGACGCCCGATGTAGCAACTGCGACGTAAGGCCCTCTCTGATCAACCGGAACTGATACCACTCCCTCTCCTTGTCTTAGGCTGTCCTAGTAATTACTGTCGTCAGTTCCCTGATCGACGTAGTAATCGTCCACATTGTACTGCGCAGATCGTCCTTGCGACGATCCACGTTGATCGAAACAATTATTAGAATTAGACGAGTTGTCTGAGCGATCGTTCTGAGCACCACGACCCCTACCACGTGATGCCTGCTGCGAACCACCACGGCCTCCTCTAGACGGATTACCACTATTACGTTCGTTCAAAACAGGGCAATTGAATTTAATGTGTCCCTCCTGTCTACAATAAGCACATTGATTGTACCCTAACGATGATCTTTGGGAAGAGGAATCGTTTCGCGGCTGTGACCGATTCGATTGCGACTGCGATCTATTCTGTTGGGGCGCATTCTGATTAGAACGCGGCGGATACGCTTGTTGCAACAACACTTTAGTTTTCAGCTCTTTCGTCTTTTTGTCAGCACGGTCATTCTCCTCTTTCTCCCTGTTTTCATAATATTGTGCCGTAGCCAATATCTGAGCTGAGGTAGAAACGGCCCATGCACTTTCCGAATTCTTTAATTTGTTGCTCAAATCGGGCAATAAGTTCGCAACAAATTTATCCACAAACAACCTTTGTCCACCCTCGGTACCCATATCCTGTCCACTATGGTCTATGAATGCTTCCTCAAACCTCGTAAAGAAGTCGGAAACACTCTCATCTTTCTTTTGTTTGCAAGCTGACAATTTGTCCCAATTTACCCTCATAGCTGGCATAAGAGTCTTCATTAACGTAATTATTCGCTGGGGAAGAGCAGTAATCAGTTGGTCGGGTTTAGCACCCCCAATTTGTCCGGCGTCTGCCGCTACAATGGCATTCCAATCACCACCCAATTCATTCTGATGATCTTCTTGCCGGATCTTAGCCCATACCGGTTGTGGTACGACATTACCGAACAACATATCGATATCGGAAAGATTCATTACTGTAGCATCTACGAGCTGCGATAATTCCTTGTAATACCCTGTAGGATTTTTGCGCGGATCAGGCAAAGATTGCTTCACCTGTAACACTTCCGAGCGTTTCCATGGGAGATGTATCCATACTCTCTGGAAATGTCCCACTGTTGTCGGAGGTTGAGCATTAGGATTAGGTGGTATCCAAACCGGTGGAACTTCTCGCATGGGGTATTGGCCAGACTCATCTGGTTGTTTCTCAATATCCTCGACAAACAATGCATGAGGTATTGGAGCGGGACGAAGAGATAGCAACCGCTCAATAGCACGTCGAACATTAGTATCCACTATCAGTCCATTCGAGAACTGGAGCTGAAGATCAGACAAAGCGGCCAGCACCTCGTCAGGCGCATCAGCCGATATCTGATCGCGAAGGAACTTACACATTTCGTCAAACACATATCTCTGTGTTGGTATATTAAATTGACAAAATGTCTCGAGGACAACACGGGGTGGATTTCTAAGGGGGTTTACCATCCAACCCATCGCCATATTATAGAGTGCAACGCGTTCTCTGTTTCCAGGAAGCTGACTACGTCTCTGGGGACCATCAGAAACAGCGGACCCATGCACAGGTCCGAGTGAATGAAAGAAACTAGCAGCAAGGGGAGAGTTACGACTACGAGTAGAAGGAGAAAGATACGACACAGGACTAACAAGAGAAGGAGTAGAAACAGTAGCAACAGCAGGAGTTAACAAAACAGGAGCAGCAGCGGGAGCAGGAGTATGTGGAAGTGGAGGAGCAGTAGGGATAGAAACAGGCAAAGGAGCAGGAACAGCCGGAAGAACGGGTGCAGGTTGAGGAGCAGGCGGAGGAACAGGCACAGGAAGAATAGGCGGAAGAATAGGTGCGGCGGGAACCACAGAAGCTGCGGTACCCTGCACGTAGGGAGGTGGCGACTTCATAAGATAAGACATTAAAGGATCCTCAACTGGCTCTTCCTTCTTTTCCGACTCCGTAGGCAAAGCGGGATAACATTTATCTACGGTCATACGCTGTAGTCTGTCAAACACTTCCTTATCCTTAACCTCCTTATCTCGCTGAAATTGCTCTGCTTTCTTCACTATGGTAGCAACATTATCTCGCTGACTACGTTTATTCTGTCTGATCTCTTTCTGTCGGGCTTCTTTGCGCCACAACCGAAAGGCATCAAACATGGCCGGCCTTGACTTTCGTTCGAACAACTTAATCTCTAGATTATCTAAAATCGGCGCCTCGAAGCTACCATGAGGTGGCCAACGAAGGTCGCCGTCCTTCTTCGTGTATTTAATCCAGTAATCGTTAAAGGTAATTGGGCCTAGTCCATGCTTACTGTACAGGTCATAAGTGGGAGTTCCAACCGGAGGTATCGGACACGAGTCCTCCAGTCGGGAATCCATACCACAAGGTCTGAAACAACTAAACAAAGTACTGCGACCAGGCATCTTGCACACTAGCCGAGTTTCACAAACTTCAAGGGTTACGGGATTTACCAAGTCCCAGCAAAGAACAAAACCCTCGGTTTTTGGCGGCTGCAGTCGTCAAATAACACAACAACAAAACGCTAGCAAAGTGTCACCGACAAAAACACTCACACAGCGTTAACAACAAAAACACTCGCTAAAGTGTCAACAACCAAGAACTATGGGAGCGACCCACAAATACTTAACTCAAAGATCGATGGCGTCACCAGGAAGGCCCGTCTATCGTCTCGCTATACCAAGGTCTACGCCAGGCGCCAAAACAGGTCTACAGTCAGGGCAGCAGTCCGTCGCAGCCGTCCGGAGGCGGGAATCTTCGCGGGAAAAGTCTTCGGGCCACTTATTTCGACAACAGGATCGATGAAGCGGAGTGCACCTTCCCTCGGAGATTTCACACGAAGTTCCTCACAATAGTCGGGCTTGGACCGGTACCACTGATGCAGCCCCACGTTGGGCGCCAACTGAAGGACTGGGTTCTTTAAGACCCAGCGGTGCCAGGGCACAACACCTGAAACCTTCGTGGGTAACCTGCTCCGGCGTACGAATCACAGAGACACGGGACACTTCCTTCGGCGTCAAAGATTCAAGGTTTATTTACTGCAGGGAACACAGTAGTCACGACAAGCAAAACACGTGCAACTTGGGGAGACTGCTTCAAATTGGTTCTGTGGATCGCTCCTTTTATACAGTTTTTACCCATAGGACAACATGGTACACAAAAGTTTACAACCCGATTCCCATCATTATCCCCCAGAGGGGTCGCTTTGGTCACTTTGAAACACATGAGGTCCGGATCATAATTGCGGAAACATTTGGCGGTTCCCAACTGTAAAAACCCATCTTCCCAACATTAGTGCATTCCAATCGGTAGTAAACAGATCGAAATAGGAACAAAGACAGGTGCAGAGGAAGACGGAGACAGTGGGGAGATCGGAAAGGGTGTAAAAGGGGAGGTATCGGGAAACACGAAATACAGGCATCAAAGGGACGTGCCTAATGAGATGCACGGCTGAGACAATAAGTCCGTGCGGCAAGATGAGCCTTGAGCGGCGCCATCCGCCTTACAGTAACATCCCCCTCGTCATAAAGACACTCACAAAGAACATGTGTCTTCCGCAAATATCTTGGGAGTCCCAGGGTCGCGAAGCGGACAGCGTCCGTTCGCTGACTACTTGAGGGCAAGAGACAAAATGGATGCCGTATCTAAGATGGAACCCGTGGGTACAGATAGGAATACCCACGTAACAGACGAACGGTGTAAGTTAGCACAGCGAAACTGCGCACACTTACTAAACTCGTCATTTGCGGTTCATAGATACCAGACTCGACCATATTCGTGCGAGTCGACAGCACCACTAACAATTGTCACGGAACCTCACTACCTTGCAAATAGAAATCTACTACTGTTTAGTTGTAAGAAAAAATGACAGCAGAGGCCCATAGCTTTTCGAAGACACCCACCACTGGCGCTGCAAGAATGCTTGGACTACTAAAGGCTTCTGCCAGATTTAATTTCACCTCATGTTCCTTTATTCCACCACTCTACAATTTTTTCCTCCTAATTTGACTCTTAAAGGTTCTTTCTCCATGCTTTTACTTTTTCCATATCGTTCTCTTTTCTCCTATTCTCTGCCTATTTTCTATTGCTTTGGTCCAAAGTCTGTTGATGCAAAACCAGCCCTGATCCCCAAACATGAGTGTTGATGCTCACCCCCAGCAACCACTTGCACAAATTAAGCACTGACAATCACTGTCTGCATGAAGCTCATAGTTAACAATACGGTTAATATGTCAGGCATGTGTGCAACCGACCTCGTGTGTTATGAACTGTAGTCTGATTCTGGGTCTTTAATTAGTCGGAAGGTGCGTCTCCTAGTACTATGCCAAATATTAAAATTCAGCAATGCAGCCAAATGGGTTGTTGTATGCCAGATTATCATTATCATTTTTGACTGACTGATATATTTTGCCTTAAACATTGTTTAAAAAATATATGTTGTCTCATTGGGTGAAGATTTTCTATAATTAAATTCTAAACCAAGCGTATCCAGAACATCATTTCCAAAATAATTTTTACCAGAAGTGTCCTGTGTCAAGTATAATGTAAAATATATCAGTCCATTGAGTGCAGGTTTCCTGTTATTAACTCCAATGTACCGATTTTGTATGAATGCATTAAGGAAAGCAGGTCTAGTCTTCCTTAGTATTAGATAACATTTCCTTCACATTAGATAATATTTCAGCTAGATGATATTTTTGTTGTGATATTCTGGTACCATACCATGCAAATTTACATACTAATAAATGACAGTCCAGGTGAGATACAAAATATATGCACAACTACACCTAAAACAAACACACGTTTCCGAACATATGAGCATACTAAAATGTATCTAAGTGCATTTTATCTCTTACCACTGTTTAAAATATTAGTATTTGTGCTCCAACTTTAAAAAGCAATATAAAAAAAGGTTATTTCAGTATGATACTTTTGCGTGGTCTTGATCCAAACTAGGTTCAAATAATATCCCTGGAACAGAATGTTATATAGCTGAGCCGGTGCTCCGACAAAACCTGTAGCAAATTTATACAATATATATTTGCTGTGCTTTGTTCATTTTTTAGAGCATTATTAAAAACACCTTCAAGGCCACACTTAAAGTGCAAGGCACGAAAGAAAATGTTCCCTTTATTGATCTATTTCATGAAACAAAGACACACTTCTTTGCATTATTTGTTACGTACTGCTCAGTTGTGTTGCTTGTCACCTAGAAAAGCACTAGAGTCTCCATGTTGTTCAAAATGTAATGGAATATGTTTCCTATGTGTTAATGTTAAATCAAACAGTACTTATTCTAGACTCAACAATATTTATAGTATGTGAAACTGTGATTGATGCAAACATGCTTACTATATGCCCCTCAGAGAGTACAGGAAGCTTATCAACATTGTTTATGAGGGATGGCCATCATGATTCAAAATGTGACAAAAAATGTGGATCTCCAAAAGATCACATTTCTTTCACTTCAGCCCATTTAATGATTTTTATAAAGCTTGTTGTGAATGTCTGGAAGTTAGCAAGGTTTGAAAAATGCATAAAGAAATAGGTTTGCGTGGAAAAAAATGCAAACCCACTCTTAGAAAGAAAATGTTATGGGCGTGGCCATTGGAAGATGGCTGCTCCATAGAGTAGCTTCAAAGTGGTCAGGGAGAGGAGTGAACACCTACACTTTCGAGAATTCAATACTATGCAGGGGAATGAGAAAGAATGGAGCCCATTTTAAGACCTTTCTCTGTGAAGCTTTGTTAGTTAGTATTTCATGGCAGCAGTAGCACGTCAAGGGAAAGTTGCGCCCACCATTTTCATATTTTCTCACTGAGATTTCTTTTACGCAATGTTCTACACATGACTAGCAACATATTGAGACTTCTATTTCTGCTTTGACTTTTCTTCAATACTGGCACTTCACAAATTCTCTTTGCACTATTCCTATACTGTTTTTTTAATGTTTCTATTCATTAAGGAAAAGAGCTGTTAATCTCACAACAGGCCAATAGCTCTATCTTCTCAATATTATTTATTTAGCTCTCCCTTTGCTTCTTCTCATATGGGCAAACTTCGGCATCAACACTCTCTAACTCTCCTTCTTTATCAAATCCCAGATCTAATATGTAGGATACCTAACATTTTTTGCAGGATTCAGCTATGTTGAACACCTCTTCCCTAACTAATATATTCCCCAAACCAGGGATGAACAGCAGTACATCTTCTATCCAAAAAAGAGTGTAAAAGATTCACCTTTTGCAGTGAAGTTTCCTTCTCTGATCTCCATGGAATTCATTCTGGAGGAACTCAGAGCTCCCAGGCACTACATGGAGGAAACATATAAAAAAACTTAGAATCTCGATGATAAATGGAACTTGATTGATAAGGTTATAGAGGTGGAAAGTAGAGTTTTGGAGTTACACGATGTTACTCATCATATTCATCACCTTGAAGTCGAAGTTGCTCACCGCGAAAGACACGCTGAGGACCTTGAAAATTGTCATAGTATAAACAACTTGGCTATCTGTAGTTTGTCAGAGAGTTTGGAAGGATCTGACCTCATTGCTTTCTTTTTACAGACTTTTGCATCCAAGATTTTAGACATTCCAATAGACTACCCTAAATATTCAATAGGGTCATTGACTAGGTCACAGTTGTACTTCTTCGCAAAGACCTTGCGGTGTCATTTCTTGGGGGGAATATACAAACCTATTTAAAGTCATCAGAGCTATTAATAGTAAACGGCATGTTTCCTGGTCTGACAACATTTTATATTTCTCTAATTATGTAGCCAAATGTACTGCATACCAAAATAAAAGATTCCTATTGATTAGTCCTGCGTTATGTTCTTTAAATGCTAGATTTGGTCTATATCATCCTTGTCTGGTTAATGTAACATATACAAATAAAACTATACCTATTAGGATATCGATCTATTACAGAAACTCTTAGATACATGCAGAGAAAATCATATGGATACTTTAAGACTTTCTTCCTCATGAACTATGATGATATTTGGGCCTACTCATAAGCACATTACCATGGGGATATTTGGGCTGACTCATAGGCACATGACTAAGGGGCTATTTGGGATGATTCATTGGCACATGACTATGGTTATATTTGGGCTAACTTATCAGGATTTGGGAAAGGCATTTATTCAGCACTCAAAGCACCAGGTAGTGCTTGGCTTACTCAGTGGTTGAAGAGGACGGATCCTCTTCAGCATTCCTGCTCACCTGGACATCTCCACGACCCAGCTGAACTTCTTCTGCATTATGGCTCTCCTGAAAATGGCTGACAATGAGGACATCTTCTAGCCTGAAAATCCAGTGATGCAGTGAACACCATCGCTGCAACTCCGCACCTAAAAGGTTAAAACATGGTTAAGTACCATCCTTGAGCTTAGTGAACTAACGGAAGACGTAACAACTAAAGACTTGTTTTTATGATGCTGAAAATCTGAAAACAGGACAATTCTTGAACATTGAGAAGGGTGGAACAGTGGAGAAGTGTGGCTCACTGGTTAGAAGCGGCAGACCCTGAAGCAAAGGTCAGGTCTGGGACCAGGGTTCAATTCCCGACGTGGCAGGGTCTTGGGCTCAATGTCCGCGGACTCGATAATTCTCGCCTTGGTGCCTACTCTAATCATGGGTCCAACTCTGCAACTCTGGGCAATTGCTTGCTTAAACTCCACAACGGCCCCAACAGCGCTGGGATGCCTGGCTTCACCTTGGGGGTGCCCAGGAGGGGGCATCTCACAGGGACAGCCAGGAAGGGTTCCACAGCGGTATACAGCACCAGGATGCCCCGAGATGGGGCTGCAGTGCACTTTACAAGTATACACACATTTACATTCACATTTACATTGAGACATTGTGAGTATTATTTAACATGCATACCCAGACCTTGGAATTAGAGAGCAGTTACATTCTTATGAGCCATCCATTATTGTGCAGGAGTCTGTGAATTCAAAAGAACAGCCTTGTGCCTAATGTTGAACTAACAAGGTGTACCTTAGTGTGTGATGTGAAAACACTTTATAGTTTCTGCTGGGATTGCCGCAATTCACAACGAAGTCTCTGCAGCAATAGATTCATTATCATGTTAGTGACTGTTAGTACACATTTCAAAGGTGGAAGGGAATATTTCATGATTCACGATTTCATAATGATTTGTTGAAAATCGTCACTACTTTTATTTGCAGTACAGATAACTGCATACTACACATTACACATGTACCACAATGACTCTCTCCTGGAAAGAGAAAAGACGTATCTGTGACTTCAAGAAGACGGTGGCTGAGCTCGAAGGAATCTGTTTGTTATTTTTCCCCAACCACCCTTCGCTTCAGGGGTGGCAGTTGATTCATGGTTACAATTCCCTGATCACACGCCACCCTAGGAGAAATAGGAGGTCCAGCAGTGTCTCTGTGGAAAAGAGCCTGGTGCGTGCCATGACAGATGGAATCCACTATTCTTATCGGGGTGGGGAAGATTGTATTTATTTAAAATGATGCTTATATCTATGATTCTTTTTACTTTAGCCAACTTTCCTGTACATAGTCCAAGTCATTATTTTGTATCCATATCTGCAATCTTAACTACATTCTTATAGCATAATAAGAAGATTTGGATGTCTCTTTCTCGACTACAAAAATCTAGAGAGTTGGGTAGAGTCAGTTTTCCCAATTTTATCACATTGGTTTTATTTTTTAAATGAAATCCAAATATTTGAATACAGAAGATATTACTGATCTTCCTCCTTTATGGACAGAACTTGAACTTTCATTTATTTCATTTTCATGCAATTAATTATTGACATTTACTTAAAAACTTCATTGCCTTGCCCATCTTACTCTTAAATATTTTTTATAGAACACTCTATCCAATCTTAGACATACATTTAACTGAAAAAGAAAACATTCTTAGAATCATTACTGTCATACAAAACATTGATTAGAAGTAAAGTTAGACATTTTTAGGGGAAAGATTCAAGAGAAAAGGACTCCTATGTGTTAAACAACTTATTAATGATGACTACATATCCTTATAATGGGTTCAACCTCTCTTTCATTTTCCAGACTCCTTTGCTCTGAAATATGAATTCCTTAAACAAATCCATTTCACAAGTATTGTGGACACTGCCTTCCACAAATTGGTCTGCAGATCCTCAGATGCACATTTAATACCTCATATCATCCTCGTCTTCCGCATCCACAATTTATTGAGCCCTCTATGTATCTAATGGTTCAGGAGATAAAGCTAAAAATGAACTCCAACGGGAAAAAGATTGTAATATTTCATGGCCAATACAATTATTGAATACAATGTGGACCAACATTTGTAAATCCTCTAGGGTAGCAAATATTTTGAAACCTTGTTTTTTCATATATAATAGAGTTGTTTAGACCCCTTTATTACACAAAATTAATCCCACCATTTTTTTCTCTTGCCCTCATACACATAAGTTTGGATTTAAAGTATGGCACCAAATTAATGATATTTGTCATAAAAAATTTGCCTTTCTCATACTCAAATATATGTTTAGGCAGTTTATGTGAAGAGGGTACTATATCTGCTAGTATGGTCAATATAATTGATCTTTTATTGGCAAGTGCTATACATTAAAATAACAAAAAAACGGAGTTGTCACCTATTTCCTTTCAAGCATGGATGGGTGGTATTTGCTACAGTCATTGACTAGATAGAACATATGTTCATGCTTTGGCTTTGGCTATTTGAAGAGAAACTCGATTGTCACAAGTTTGACATTTATTAGACATCTGCAGAAACCTTTATTACTCATCAGCCATTCATTGAAAACGTTGATACACCTACTTGAAAGTCTCTATATATATTGTTCAATTCTTCAGATTCATGTACATGCTAAATTTGTGGTTTATGCTATGCAGAAATTCTCATTTTTTACAGATAGCATATTTTGGCTGTAATTATGCGGTTCACTTTACATATATATTTCTTATTTTCCTCCAGTATCTTTAAAGGTTTATTAATATTATATTGTCATCATTTTATATTCTAATGATAATCATATAACTGTTTACTGTGAGGAATTGTTATGGATTATTTGTTATTCTTTAATACATCTTTTAAACTAAACAAAAAAGGATAGGCAATTTCAAACAAAACTGTGCATCAGAATAGGTTTTCTAGAAAAAATGGATGGATAAAACATTTTAATTTGTTGGCAAATTAGCCTTTCAGTGAATGAGTTGGTTACAAATCTACAAACTCTGCCACCTGTATATGGATGAAAAATCTTCACAACCTTATTCATATTGCTTTTTGAAGTGTTTTTATGGCTATCAGGCTGCACCGAACATGTTTTCAAAACAGTGAAGATGTGACAGATATAATTTTGAGATAGAGTTAACAATATTCTTCCCATCAACTAGCCTTGTAGAGTAATATTCTAACTAAGCAATGACGTGTTTGTTTTTCTTTGGCTTTGGCTTATGCTTCTCTTTCTCGCTATCTCGAATCTCGAATCTTCATATGACCTTCATTACTCCAAACTTTAATGCAAATACCATTAGCATACTGATATTCTTTGATAATTTTTGTTATGCTTTGTCATTATATGTGCATTTATAAACCGCACTATTACCTGTGAGAATATGCTGGAACTGAGCAGGTGTGCGTGCCTAGCCCTGCCTATGATAGGTTGCTTAATTGAAAAGTCAGTTCTTCAGCTTCTTGCAGAATTCAAAAAGAGAGGAGGAGGCTCTGATGTGGAGTTGGAGGCTACTCGACACTTCAAGAGCAATTTATGAGAATGCTTGTCCTCCTTGTCTGATTCTGTGTATGCATGGGATGTGTGCCCTTATTAGTCCTGTGGAGCTCAGGTGTCTGGGTGGTTATTGGGAGGAGATACGGCTGTTCAAGTAGGATGGGCATGAGTTATATAGTTCCTTGAATATGTGTGTGAGGAATTTAAATTGAGTATGTTTGTATATCCGGAGCCAATGTAGTTCCCCCAGGTATAGTGTGATATGAGTTCTGTGGGGGGTTTGAGGATGAGTCTGGCTGCCTATTTCTAGATGGTTTGTAGCCTTCTAGTGAACTTCTTGGTGATCCTGGTGTTTAGTGTGTTACCATAATCCAACTAGCTGTTGACTACAGCGTGAGCAACAGTTTTTTTAGTGTTGCTTGGGAACCATTTGAAAGTCTTTCTCAGCATCTTCAGGATGTGGAGCAGGCTGCAGTGAATGCATTGACTTCCGCACCCATGTCTGCTTTGCTGTCAATGATTATTCTGAGGTTCCTGGTGTGGTATCAGTATGCGGGTGTGGGTCCGAGTTTGGCTGGCCAAGGGTTGGAGCCCCATGATGAGATGTTCTGGCTGAAGATCACTAATTCTCTATTGTTGGTGTTGAGCTTGAGACAGTTGGCTTCCATCCCGTTAGTGACTTTGGTAATGCAGGTGGTAAAATAGTTTCTCGTGGTGGGGGTCTTGTCTGAGAGGGAGAGCGTGAGTGGTGTGTCAGCAGCATAGGAGAGGATGTTGATGTGTACACAGATGACATTGGCCAGAGGAATCCTCTACGTGTTAAAGAGGGCAGGGCTGAGCAATGAACCTTAAGGCACTCCGCAGATGAGTTTGTGGACTTCAAGTAGTAAGGTGCTTGTCTGCAAGCTTGTGTTCTATCAGTTTAGTGGGAGCAAATCCTGTGGAGAGCTTGTCCATGGAGGTCAATGAAAATAACATAGGTATGAGCATTCATTTAGGAGTATCTTGATTATAGACAAAAACATGGGCAAGAGTATGTTTAAAAAACTATGCTTTTCCTCAAAGACAGCAACTCCTGGAGCATAGGACCAGTAATCTACAAAGAGTTGACAACATTTTCGATGCTTAAAGTGGTGGAAATATGTTCCCTCAAAAAGAAAAACAATAATATGACTATATATGGAAGGACACAGAGAGTCCGCCTCCCTCCGTTCAGATCTGAAGCCACCGAAGTCATATGCGGCGTCCCTCAAGGCTTCTCGCTCAGTCCAACCCTCTTCAACGTCTACATGAGGCCCCTCGCAGACATCGCACGCCAGCACAACCTTAACATCATCTCCTATGCCGACGACACCCAGCTGATCCTCTCCCTTACCAACGACCCCGCCACCGCCAGAGCCAACCTTCACGAAGGGATGAAAGAGGTAGCCGAATGGATGAAGAACAGCCGCCTGAAACTGAACTCAGACAAGACGGAAGTCCTCATCCTGGGATCCACACCCGCCGCTTGGGATGACTCCTGGTGGCCCCCCGCCCTAGGCAGCGCACCCAAACCAACAGACCACGCACGCAACCTGGGCTTCATCCTGGACTCCTCCCTCTCCATGCCCAGACAAGTCAACGCCGTCTCCTCGTCGTGCTTCAACATCCTGCGCATGCTACGTAAGATCTTCCGGTGGATCCCCACCGAGACCAGGAAGACGGTCCCCCAGGCCCTCGTCACCAGCCGTCTGGACTACGGCAACTCCCTCTACGCCGGAACCACCGCCAAACTCCAGAAGAGACTCCAGCGGATCCAGAACGCCTCAGCACGACTCATCCTGGACATCCCCCGTCGCAGCCACATCTCCGGACACCTGAGAGACCTGCACTGGCTCCCGGTCAACAAGAGAATCACCTTCCGTCTCCTCACCCACGCACACAAAGCCCTACACACCCAAGGCCCAGGATACCTCAACAGCCGCCTCAACTTCTACGCTCCCAAACGCCAGCTTCGATCGACCAGCCACGCCCTCGCCGCCGTCCCCTGCATCCGAAGAGCCACCACAGGGGGACGGTCCTTCTCCTACCTCGCCGCCAAGACATGGAACTCCCTCCCCACCCACCTCCGCCTGACCCAAGACCACCTCGCCTTCAGGAAGCAACTCAAGACCAGGCTGTTCGAGCAGTAGCGGACCCCCTCCCCCAGCGCCTTGAGACCCTCTGGGTGAGTAGTGCGCTATATAAATGCGATGATTGATTGATTGATTGATATGTGAGGCTGCAGTGGTTATGTTATTGTTCTGACTGGTCATATAATGTTTATGACTGCAACTATTGTGGTTGAACCTGGGCATTTCACGATTTAAATTGGGATATGGTACCCCGGCTTGGCATATGATGGTTGGTAAATTGATCCTTGTAGTAGAGCATATGATGGATGTGACTCTGCAATATCTTCACTGCACAACTGAAATATAATTGGGAGCAACTACTTCATGGCAAAAATAGTTATTAATCTGCTTCAGTAACTTCCACTTTAGCTAAGGAGATGTTACTCCCTGTGATATAATAAAATGCAGAGAAACACCTCTTCTCACCAAGCTAGAATTTCGTGATATTGATGGATGGTTCTCAGGATACTGATTAGATTAAGGAAGTGTGTCAATTAATCTCAAGGTCGGATATTTCAGCCTAGGCCCGTAACCGATTATGAAATGTCCTAAAAAGGACTGCTTCAGAAAATATGTCGTGTTGTAAATGATCTGTGAGAGTATGGACAACTGACAGAGTGCAAATACTTGCAAAGCAGTACGGGCGTCTGTTTATGCGTTTACGTGTGGAACTGTGAATTCTTAACATCCTTTTATAGTTTTGTTTAAAATAAGAATAGTATTATCTCTAACAGTTCAGGACTGGCGTGCATAAATAACGATTATCTCTAAACACACAAACACTGGTTCAGAAAGCAAGACCCCAGTTTCCGGGTCCTATAGAGCATACTCAAGGTGAACCAGGATGTTAAAAATGCGTTTCTTTTCAATTGGAAATAGACCAAGCCATTTAACAAAGTTTAGCCACTTATACTCAAGCGGGAGATATGAAATGCCACAGGTAACCTGCACTCCTCTGATTTCACCTAGCAACAGCTTGAGCACTGGCAGAACAATGACTTTCATAAATATAAGAGCGGATCTGACAGATCTACAAGCCATAGGTGCACTAACGGGGTTAACATTATAAAAACAATTCTTTCGTTTAACCTTAACATCGCAATAAATCCAATCTTTTAGCGCTACCATTACTGTCCCCCTCCTTGGCCACTGCTTCATTGTAAATCATAGCAGTGCTGTAGTCAATCAAAATTCAGCATCACACACAAGCAGCGAGTATTCCTGGAGGATCCCCTCATGATTGATGGCATCACACAATCAAACACGCTGACTGCACAGGGATGGGGGCACGAGTAAACAAAACTGCCAGGTTGCATTGGTTTCAACAAAACCATTATAGTCAATTCAATTCATACAGAATAATATATTTATATTTTTCATAAAACAGGCAGAGTAAATCCATTAAAGGAAAGAAACAATTGAAAGAACAGTGAAGAAAAATGAGGGTGTGGGAAAGACAGGAAGAACAAAAGTGGAAGTGTAATGATCGACATATATAGTTAACTGTTTTTTTTGTTTATCCTACGTAGCAATGCACTTACTATCACGAACATAAAAAATATTCTGAAAAGTAAGCAAAGCTAACTTTTATCTCTGATCTCTCTTAATGAATTCCAAATGCCTACTTTTATATGATTGTTGGAAATAATCCTATCTATTGCATTGCTCCAAGAGGGTTTTTCTTAGCTAATCACAAGATTCACCCCTGGGCCAGTCTCCACTGTCCATTCCTCCCTCAATTTGCAATTCAATGAAGGGATCGCCAATAAGAACACAGCGTGTGTTGACCTAGTAAAAAAAGTCGGGGTGGTTAAAATTACGTTTATGATGCCACTACATAATATGACGGTAGGGCCGACGGCTTCAGTTGCCCATGTTTTTAACGTGAAACATTAGCCCTGAAGAAGAATTGATTTAAATCTTTGTTGAGGTTTCTTGTTTGCCTTCCAATTATAAATCATATTGATTATGTTGATGCAAGTTTTTATGAACTAATGAAACTGCAATATTTTTTTAAAAATAATATGAATTGCATTATCAATGAAGTCATTCGAAGGTAAATTCTATTCAACTCGAATAAAAAATCAAGAATCATTCAACTTCAATAGAGTATAAATAGAGCAATTATCTGTTCAGTTCTCAATAACTCAATTAATTTCTCAATCACTTTACAGGGAGCACCATAGTAGCCCCCAGGCCACCAACTGGAGGCTGCAGAGTCATGGGGGCCCCAAAGTCACTTTCTGACAGGCTTTTCATGTTGGAAACATGAAAACCAACAGCATAATCCAGATGGCGGAAACACCGGGATTATTTCCGGCTTCCAACTGGCGGGTTTAAACTCTGATCGCCTACATTGTAATTAGACGGTCGTACTTCAAACCATGGATGGCGGGCATCCTAATCAGACCCTAAATAGACTTTTGTGGTCCGATTTATTTTCCACAAATTGCTCCTAATTATGTGGGCAGGAGTATTTGTGTCATTATTGGTAATTCTGCATCAAAGAGTGACACTGAATTACTAAAACTACGCTGATTACTCCAGTTGAATATAAATTCTGCCCAGGCCTAATAAGGACCGATACTTCCAATGGCAGGAAATGTTCTTACTGGAAATGTTTGTATTATTCGCACTTTCCAGTAAGGTTCATTAATCACAGTCATAGTCTTCATCCTCCCAGACCTTATAGAATTGAGGTGGCAAGCCTCTTAGAGAGAATTAATCCTTAAACTAAAAGTTGGGAAGAAGGCATCTTAATGATAATTTCTTACAAGTAAAATGAATATTGTCTCTAAGTTCGTCTTCCTCAGAGTAGGGGTTCACAGTGTTGAGACTTTACAGAAGCTTCTATATACAAGAACATACCAGGACTCAGACGCAGTGAAACAAAAGAAGTATTTATCAGCATGAACACCTTGCACTACCCCAGTATTGAAATTACTTTACCAGAACCCAAAACATTCAGGCACTACTGAAAAACAAAGGTATTGACAGGAGCACAAGATGGAACTCTAAGGATTTCAACTACTGAAAACTGCTGGAAATGACCATCTTTGTGTGGTATTTCCCCAAATGTTTGTATTCTTTTCCTGAACCGGTTTTTGCAGGCCTAGTACTGCACACTTTACTCCTGCTTATCAGTGATAAAGTACTTGTGCTCTCCTCTCCAAACAAGTTACAGTTAACATAACCCAAATTAGCACATTTTATGTATTTGTTAGTCCCTCCTTTATGGTACCACATGCACCCAGGCAATGTGAATTAAATGCTACTAGTGGGTTGCAACACTCCTTGTGCCACCCCCTATTATAGTAGGGTGGAACCTGTCTCCCGGCCTATCCCTGCAGCCTGGGTGTTTAATTTTAAAGTGCCATTTTGATCCAGCAAAATATGCCTTTTGTTAGGATTAAACCTTCCTTTTTATCACTTATAAGTTACCCCAAAGTTAGGCCTTTAAACCCATAGGGCAGGGTGCATTGGATTTAAAAGGTTGGGCATGCATGTTTAATGTTTTACTTTCCTTTTAAACCTCCTAAGTATTTTTAAACTATGGCAAGGCTGGACATCCCATGGGTTTATGCTGGTTTACACTATTACCTTTAATAAATGATAAATTCAGTTTGGGAATAGCTAGAAAAATAGTTCAAGGACTCATTTTAAAATCCAACTTAATGACCAGGTCAGATTTTATATTATTATTTTTTAAATTATATGTTTGGAAAGTTGTCATTTACCTGACTAAACCTAAAATGCTTTCATGCCAGTGTTCAGCTGTCACCTGACATTTGATAGCTTTCCAGTGATGAGCGGTGTATGACTTCTAGACAGCAGACAAAGGGCTCTGGGTGTGTGGAGTGGGACTCCTTCCTTGACAGGATGTACTCCGAGGCTGTGCCCTACCGATTCCTGAGCTCAGTTGATAACAATCTTGCCACTGGCAGATGAAGCACACATCGAGACCTGCCTCCCCTTTGTCTTTCCAGTCAGGCTGGTTCCAAACCCAGTGGAAGTGCACAAAGTGAGGAGAACTGTGTTAGATGTTGGACAAAGGCTTGCCCCCCTCACTGACATGCTGGCTCTGGGAATAAAGGTGGAACCCACAGACCTCTCCTCAGAACACTCCCAAACCTGTGAGGAATCAGAAGAAGCACTGCCCTGCTGTCTGACAAACCTGAATGATGACTGGGTCTGCTTACCTTTAGCCAGGACCTCCAGAAGTGACGCCAAGGGTCAGTTGGTTGATTCCTGTTTGAGCCACAGGGACACAATAAGCTTCTAGTGGCTCCTCTCTCTGCAACTCCAGCTAGCTGTTTCAATTTGGATCTGCCCTGGACTGTACTGTTGGCCTGTGCTGGAGTAAGTCCTAAGCCCCAAGTGGTGCCCTTAGGTCCTGATCTCATGGCTAAAGTTAAAGTGTACTTCTCCTGTCCCCCAAACTGCAAGAAGTGAGACTTTTCCAACTTTCTGCCTGAAGAAATGTCAGAGAATAGGACTGCAGTGGTTGACGTTGAATCACCAGTCAGCTTCAGCTTGCTGGTTTGCCCCACTGAAGGAGGTCTCAACAGTCTCTAAGTCTAAATGTGAAGGGCTTCATTGGGACCGATGCAAAGCAACAACCGTCAAGGCCTTTCCGGTCAAGGACATCAGACTTTGCCCAGTCAGATCTTTCCCACCGTCATCAATGACAGCCTCAGAACTCCACTCTTCAGCAACCCACCTTCATTGAGCTCTGTTTCGGATCCTGCTTGCAACTTTCCCTGCTGACAGCTCGTCGACTATCAGGCTTGTGCCATAAATGTTCCTAAGTCAGAAGGTAATCTTTCCACTAAGATTAACCTGCCTTTGTATCCAACCTGCTGTCCATCACGGTGAGCCTTAACTTTTGACCCGGTCTTGCAAGACCTAGTAACAGTGGTTGGCAATTTGTGCTTTTTGGCACTATTTTTCATTAAAAAAAATTATATCTTTTGTTCTACTTTTTGAGTTGTTTGTAATTTAGTGTCACTTTATTAACTGGATCTTGTGTTGGGATTTCACTTTATTAATGTTTGGGTACTGCATACGTTATTTGCATATTACTTCTAAGTTATGCTTGACTGCTTTGTGCCAAGCTGCCAGAGAGTTAAGCACAGGTTTATTTAGTGACTTGAATGTTTCACCCTGAAAAGGAATTTAATTATTTTTGAAGTGGGTTCTCATCCCCCTCAATTAATACAGAAACCAACCAGCCTCAACTCAAAAAGCTACTCCTGATGGCCAAACTACCCCAAAGACCTAAAGTCACAGTAGAGGGTTTTACTTGCTAGAACACAGAAAACAAACCAGAGTCAGAAGAACGGAATCTTTTGTTCTCTGTGAATAAATTAGTGAAGCTCAATGAATATGTCAGAGTTATAAATGGCTCACATTTCCATGCCCCTAAGGATTTTAAAATGGCAAAATACGTTTTTGAAAAACTGAGAAGAACTTTTAGGAGAAAACCCAGGGCCATATTTGTAAAAACAATTAATGATGGAAATCTTGATATAAACATGAAAGAATACTAGGCAGAATCGGTGAATGAATGGATGACTGTTACTCAGTGGTGGCTACTGCTAATCTAACTTTGGGTGGCAACACAAAGAAAAAAATGACACTTACCTTTTGCTGCTGGCTGCTGCGATCTTCTGCTCCTGTGCTGCGCCTCATTGCTCCTTGCACTTCAATCCCCAGGAGCACAAGCTCCCAGACTTCCATCAAAATCCAGATGCTGCTCTCATGTTAGTACTCCCAGCATGAGAGCAGCACTGGGAATAGGTGGAGCGAGCCGGTCTCATGCTCCAGGAGAGGATGGTGGCCTCTGTTAGCTGGAATAGTGTGATCCTCTGCCTGTACACCTGCTCCTCCCTCCTCCAGACCCTCTCTCCTTCTGCCTGGAGCCGTAGCCGCCTCGCAATGACATAGAATGCCGCCATTCTGGTGAAAGTGGTGCATTTTGGGGCCTTTTTTATAGCCTGCACCTGGTTACCACCTGATTTCAATCCATGGTAAGTACCAATTCTTAAATACCGAATTTCATGCAAATTTGGTATTTAAAAGGGGACCTACATCTCGAAATTCATTTTTACCATTTCTTATTTACCGAATCGGTACATTTACCGAATCGGTAACTTTACCGATTCGGAAACTTTACCGAATCGGTACATATACAGAATCGGTAAAGTTTACGAATCGGAAACTTTACCGATTCAGTAAATTTACCGATTCGTTAAAGTTTCCAATTCAGAAACTTTACCGATTCGGTATATTTACCGATTTGGCTACTTTTTGGTCCACTACATCCCAAATGCCCAATACCCGTCGGTAACGGCCGAAATTACCGAATTTCAGCCTTTACCGACCGGTATTGGCCCACCTACATCTGGCCCTTGGTAATTTACAGAATCGGTATGTTAAGAATTCGGTAATTTACCGATTGCTTAAGTTACCGACTTGGTAAATTTCCGAATCCTACAATTTGGCCACCTACATCTGAAAAGCCTAATTCCGGTCGGTAACGGCCGAAATTCGGTAATTTCGGCCGTTACCGACCGGAATTAGGCTTCCTAGAGCTTGCCCCAAGTGTGCATGTTGGTTTATCTGGCCATGTCCGGACAGCCAATCAAACATGAAACTTTTAGTGCCGGCCACCACTCCCACTCCTGCTGCTGACGTGACATGGCCCCTCCCCACCCTAGACTCGCAGATTGGAAGTCAAAAATAAAATGACAATAACATAGTTTGATTGCCATTTTATTTTTCTTCTGCGTGCTGCGTTTCAGCAGTGGGGCGATGCTCCTCCATCATAATCCCTGCTGGTTAGGAACCTTTTAAGAAGCTTCATTGCTAAATAATTCACCTCTTCACAAAACTTCAAGCATTCATGAACAGCAGCACACTGAGGGCCCGATTCACAGAATGAATTTAAGACTCAATCCTAAACTTACTACTATTTTGGTATTCATAGAATGCACTTACTAATGTTGGCATTCACAGAATGAATTTACTACTTTTGGTATTCACAGAATGAACTTACTACTTTTGGTATTCACAGAAGTTAGGATTGTGTCTTAAATTTGTCTTAAGACAAACTTAAGACAGACTTAAGACAGACTTAAGACAAACTTAATACAGACTTAAGACAGACTTAAGACAAAATGCTAACTTCTGTGAATACCAAAAGTAGTAAGTTCATTCTGTGAATACCAAAAGTAGTAAGTGCATTCTGAACCGGTGTCTTATAACCCATGACTTCTAAGTGGAAACCATCAACCCCCTCTAGAGTGACACACTCAATCAGTGTCATGCAGGGTCTGACTTTTGAGGATCTTCTGTCCTTTGTCCCTGTGAGAGAACGTATAACACCTCCAGGTCAGAAGTTGTCTCACAAGGGTCAGCCATGTGGTGCTCTACTCTCAGAGCTGATAACCTCTAATCCAAAAACCCCAGAAACTGGAGCTTTCAGGGCAACCTAGGAGGCTGCTATTCTACGCACTTCCAACACCAGTAGTAACTCATTATGCAGGATGCAGTCAATGAACATCTGGGGACTGATTATGATTCTCATCTGGGCCCCATTCCCTCACTTTCCCAGGGATACCAGAGACAAAGAGTGGGAAAATTCTAACACGGGCCTTGGATACCTCAGACACCTGTCCTGGAAGGCGCTGAACTGGGGTAACCAGCCTTTCCTCCACAATGTTGCAGCTGGCACCATTATTTCATAGAGCCATAACAAGTATACCATTCACTGTGATCTGCTGGAAGTGGTGAATCCTACTCTCAGGGATCACAAGCTTTCCCTCTGAGTCTAACTCCTAACTAAGGGACACTAGGGCATGATCTATCCTCTGCTCTTGGGGACTACCTTCCCCATTGGCCGTACAGACCACCTCTATTGGGTTCCCACTAGTAAATGGCCACTTAGTACGTAAAGGGACCCCCTGCTTCTGGAAATAGGGTGCTGTGGTGGTCAGAGTACATCGCGCGAGGGTCGCGCGATGTCATTCATTTAATGTTTCACGTGCATGTTGCGCGTATGTTTTATTGTGTTTTAAATGTACATTCACGCGTGGTGGGTCCATTCAATGGAGGTTCCAACGACATTTGCCAGTCACCGTTTGGTTTTCCATTGAAAAGACGCTTCGCGCTTGGGTGGAGTTATTTACTAATAAAATCCTACTCGAAAGATACTACGATTTCTTGGATTTATTCTTGCTACATTTGGTGACGATCTGGAAAACTCCACCCACACCCATGCAGAAAGAATGAGTATTTCTCACTGATTTCATGAACCCTTACCAACGTCGAAGATTCATAAATCCGGCTCCACCAAGGGATTCCTTCAGGAGTATGCCGGTCGGATTTTAACTCGACAAGTAAAGGGTTTGCTTTGGAAAAGGTAGGTGGGAATTGACTTTAAAAAAGCTCCCATTGGCTAGCACTTACATTTCGAGTGCGTATTGGAAGCCGCTTTTGACTAATTTTGAGAGACGAGTTCCTATTGGCCAGCATTAATCTCGTCCCTACGTGCATGTGACTCGTACTGTGGTAGTTCAGCCCCTGTCTCCAGCAGATACATTATTGCCTGTGGGTGTAATTTGGATGACAGCGTGCACAGTATCTTGGTTAGACGCGCATGCTTTATAACCTCTGTGTGCATCGTTCACCAGCGATTCACACGCTTTTTCACATTTTACAAACCACAGTGCGTCTCGTTGCTGATCAGCAATACGCACGCTTGAAATTTACTTAAATCATCTGCCGGTGCATCCCGCTTACAGAACAGGGATACGCACGCTTGTTCATAACTGGGTGGATCGTCATTATTTAAATAATCTGTCAGTGCGCATCACTTTTCTCCAGCGATATGCACGCTTGAAGCCAAGTTTAATTACCTGCCTGTGCGTTTCGCTTTCACAGCAGCGATTCGCAAGCTTAATCTTATCCGGTTGAGGCATGATTTAAAGAAACGATCACAGCATATAGCAGCGATACACTTATTACTAACCCTGGGCGAAGGACTTCGCTACGCCCGTAGAGTTGCCTCCTTCGCCCTTTGCAAAGTAGGCGTAGCATGCAACACTACGCCCACCCCTTGGGTGTAGTGAAGTTGCCTGCCACCCTCCTCCCTCTCGCCCTCCCCACCAAATTTTTGAAAATAATGAAAGAAAAGTAAATAAAAAGTCACTTACCTTGAGCGCTGCGTCCCGGGGCTCCCTCTGCTCGTTCGCGCCGGCATCGCCGATACCAATGCGCATGCGCGGCATTTCTCGCACAAAATGCACATGCGCGGGCGGCCGCGCATGCGCATTGGTATTCAAGATGTCGGCGGCGACGGCGGCGCGAACGAGCAGAGGCAGCCCCGGGACCCAGCGCACAAGGTAAGTGCCTTTTTATTTACTTTTCTTTCAATATTCTCAAAACTTAGGTATAGAGGGGAGGGGGCAGGCGGCGCGTAGTGGGGCTAGGCAAAGTGCTTAGGTGGGCGTAGTTTCTCGCCCACTTTGTGTAGCTCCGCTTAGCCCCACTACGCATACTACGCCCAGGGTTACTTATTACCAATTTTATCTTGACTTTGTTTGTACTTATTCTTGATTGTTGTCTTTATTTTAATGGCTAACACCCAAGTGCAACAGATTACTCAACCCCCACCTTTCCTCAGTAAACCTGGTAGCCCCCAAATTATTTGGTCTGAATGGTTCAGGTTATTTGAGAACCATCTAGTTGCTATTGACGCTGTAAATGATCCTGCTGCTGGAAAGTTTGCATTACTTTTTGGATGCCTAGGCCAAGCTGCACAAAGAATTTTCCATAGTATTATTCCAATTCCCTCCTGCTGTTTCACATGCTGGTGATGGACAATGGAATGTCTATTTGGAAGCAGTTGCGTGGTTAAAAAAACAATTCTGTGAAGAACCAAATATTATGTTAGAGCGACATCATTTTTATTCAAGGAAACAAAAGGAAGAAGAGAAAGTTGAGGAATACATATCTGCGCTCAGGGTCATGGCAATCACGTGTGACTTTGGCCCCTTATCTGATAATTACATCAGGGACCAATTTGTTTTCAATTGTGCCTCACGCAAAATTAAACAGAGGAATTTAGAATGCAAAAACCTTTCTCTGTCTGAGGTGATTGACTTGGCTTTGAGCATTGAGCGGTCCATTTTGTCAAGCAAAGTGATGCTAGATACATCTAAAAGTGGAGTTAACATTGACTCTTCTTGAGCCACACTTCTCGTGGAGAAGTGTGGCTCAATGATTAGAGCGGCAGACCCTGATGCAGAGGTCTAGCCCGGGACCAGGGTTCAATTCCCCGCCTCAGCGGGTCTTGGGCTCAAAAATTCCACGGACCTGATAATTCTCACCTCAGTGCCTATTCCAATCATGGAGTCCCACTCCTCAACTCCGGGCAATAGCTTGCTTAATCTCCACAACGGCCCCCACAACACTAAGGATGCCTGGCCTCCACCTTGGGGGTGCCCCGGAGTGGACGCCTCACAGGGAAAGCCAGGATGGGTTCCACAGCGGTATTCGTACAAGTGCCTTGAGACCCTTGCGGGTGAGTAGTGCGCTATACAAGTATCAATTTACATTTACATTTTTCTTCCGAGATTGATAATGAAGGTTCTATATGCGCAGTAAATGCTAAAAGCAAAAATTTTAAATTTAGCCAAAATAAACAGTTATTTGTGTGTTATAGATGCGGTTCTAAAAACCATACAGGGAATTCTCCTAATTGTCCAGCTATTAACAAAAGGTGTGTCATTTGTAAGAAAATGGGGCATTTTCAAGGGGTATGCAGAAATGCTAAAAGATCAGTTAATGTGAACTGTATTGACCCAGATGTGGATTCCTGTAGTAACTATTTTAACAACATTGTAGTTGCAGTTGATTGTATTGATGAAAAGGATTCCATAAAAGGGCCTTTATGTTCTACTATTATTAACAACATTCCTTTACAGGTGATGGCTGACTCTGGCTCCCCTTTTACTATCTTTAGAGATACTACTTTCTATGAGCTTTGGACCAGGAAAGTTGATCTCATCCAATCTGACGTAAACCCAAAGGCATTTGGGGAAAAATATATTATTATGATTGGCTATTTCACTGGTCTGGTGCAATGTCTTTGAAGAGGAACCATAACAAAAATGTATGTTGCAGAGAAAGGGAAAAACATTATTGGCTGGAAGGATCTTGCTCCCATGGACCTATATTTAGTTCCTGAGGATGAGAATCCAATTAAAGTTGGGGATCTTCCGGTATGCAACATTGAGTGTAGCATGTCTGATTCAGATTCTAAGGTATCAAAAGAAGTTATTTCCAGTTTTCTGTAACACTGTGGGATCAGTTAAGGGTTTTGAACATCGTATCAGACGAGTTCCTTGAGCTCAACCCATTACACACAAAGTTTGCTCGGTAGCCTTGAGTGTAAGAAATTAATTGAAAACTACATTTGAGAATTTATGTGAGAAAGGTATCATAGAACCTACTAATTCTTCACACTGGGTCGCACACATCGTAGTCGCATGCAAAAAGTCGGGTGAAATTAGGCTGTGTGTGGACTTGCGTGCTTTGAATAAAAACATTATCGTAGACTCTCACCCGCTCCCTAAGATTCATGAATTATTGGCAAATTTAAGGGGGGTTAAATGGTTCTCTCTAATCGATTTGAGATCGGCTTATCATCAGGTCCCCCTTTCTAAGGATTCACAAGAATTAACGACTTTTGTTGCACCTTTTGGGGCGTACACATTTTTGTTTCTCCCTTTCGGTTTAGCATCGGCTGGGAGTGTTTTCCAGAAACTTATGGATTCACTTTTTCGGGAAGTTAAAGGTGTGCAGGCCTATTTAGATGATATTTTGATGCATGCAAAATCATTCGAGGAGCATAACACGATCTTGAAACAAGTATAAACAATTTTATTAAGGAATTAAGGCAAAGTTTTCAGTCATTAGAGCAATTGAAGATGCCAAACATCCTACGGATAAAGATTTGTTACGGTCTTTCTTAGGATTGGCTGAATATTACGCCAAGTTTGTTCCTTTATATGCTCAAGTGTTTGAACCTTTACGCATGCTATTAAGGAAGGGTAAGAGTTTTAGTTGGTCTTCTGATCTCAAAAATGTTTTCTGCCAAGTTAAAAAATTGATTGTTTCTGCTCAAGCCTTGCATGTTTTCAGAGATGATTTTACTTTCATTATAACGGTTGATGCTAGTATCTCTAGTCTTGGGGCAGTCCTGACTCAAAGGGTAGGTGGTTGCGGACAAACAGTGGCGTTGGCGTCCAGATCACTCAAGTGTTTTGGACAACGGTATAGTACCATCGAAGGAGAAGCATTGGCATGCGTATGGGCTGTCCAAAAATGTTAAATGTACATTTGGGGTCAGAAGTTCGAACTTGTCACTGATCATAAACCTCTGATATATTTTTGATAAGGTTGGCACTTCTTGTTTATCAGCCAGACTAATGAGACTGGTATCTAAACTCCAAGAGTTTCATTTTACAGTAAAGCATATCCAAGGTGGAAAGATTTTTCGGGTCAGTTGTCTATGATGAAAGATGAGGATATTGCACCTGATGATGTTGAATGCATTACAGTGGTGGATGCTGTTTGTGAGCATGATTCCTTTTTGTCAGAAGGAATGGAATTTAGCTTGTGAGAAAGATGCTGTTTTTCAGAAGGTAACTGATTACTCTACGAATTGTTAGCCTAGCTGGGGATTTATGTGTTTTTTCGCAGATTTCTGAAGAACTTTCAGTTGAGAACGGTATTGTTCGTAGAGGTGATAAATTTGTGCCACCAGTTGGTTTGAGTTCTATAATTAATAATGAAGCACATGGGGGTCATTTGGGGGTTCCGAAAACGATCATGAGAATAAAACAACACTACTGGTGGCCTTATTTAGATACTCAAGTGAGGAAGGTCATTAATGATTGTCCGGAGTGTCTCTTTTTGGATAAGCACTGGCAGACCTTAAAGTTTCCGTTACATTCCACTGAATTTCCTCATACTCCTTGGGAAAAAGTTGTGGTAGATTTTTCCGGTCCATATTCTGTGTTAGACCAAGATAAGAAATATGTTATCTTGTTGATTGATTATTATTCTAAATGGATGTATCATGATTTTTGAAAAAAAAACCTAATCTGAAGGTTTGGCTGAGTGAGGAAGCAAGATGGCGGCCGCTACTGCAGCAGTGTGAGGAGCTGCGCTTGTTTCCGCCCGGTGACCGACCCAACCTGGCTTAATCAGCGGTGTTTGTTACATCGACGTCGGCGATTTCTGGGACTCACCGAGGCGTGGTGCTTCTGAGAGGGAGACCGGCTTGTTCTCGTTAGAGCCGTTGAACTTTACCAAGACCGCTCGCTTTCTCCCGCTCTGACCGAGGCGGGACCCAAGTGTTTCTTTGTTGCAACGTTTAAGCTTCGCTACACCTGTGCTTATGGGCTTGAACTGGCTGCTGCGTGGTGCGCAAAGACGCGATTCAAGGCGTCTGTGCTGACGAAATCTGCTACAGTGTATCGAAGCGGGAAAGCTCTTACGTTGCTGCTACTGCTTTTGCTGCAACAGTGTTACAGTTTGGCCGATTTTCCGCGGTGTATCGACTGATTGCTGACTTGGGCGCGAGGACGTGATTCGAGGCATCTCTGCTGAGGAAGGTCAGAGTAGGCGGTGGGGGCTACGAGATCAAGACCATAGCGACTCAGCTGAGTGTACTCTTCGTACCTGTGGTGCTCGGACGCTGTGTGGAGCGCGAGGACGCGATTCAAGGCGTCTTGGCTGGTAAGTCCTTTGAAGTCCTTTGAAGCTATTATTTCAACATTGTAGCAGTTTCCTGAGCTTTTTTTCTTCACGTTCGGAGTTGCAGAAGAATTAGCCAGTGAGCGGATACATTTTTGCTGAGTTTGCTACATCGTGGTGTGTGAATATCTTTCCAACAGCAGGTAATAACTGCCAAGACATAATTGATTTAATTGAAAGAACAACTTATTTTTTTCAATTTTGATATATTAATTGAGAATTTAACTATGGCTCCTAAAGGCAGAGTAACAAAAAAAAACACCACTAATTTGGCTAATTCTGCAAATTCTGCAAATACCACCCCGGGTGTGGCTGAGAAATCAACTACAGCAACAGTAATAGATCCAGAAAATCGCAATTCACAACCAAATGGCACTACTAAAGAGCCCATTATACCTGATGTATTAAAAAAAAGGCTATAACTAATCCTAACAAAAGTATCACAAATGAGCCAACCCCCTCTAAGGTTCTACCACGTCTTAACTCTAAAAAACTGATATAAGTCAACCAGCTAAATCCCCTGCTGTTTTAGCTCTAGATGACGAAGGAGCCGGAGTAAGAGGGGGAGCGAATGATGACGTACTATCTGAACTTTGCCTCGCTGTAGAGGGAGTTAGAGTCTCACCCAGGCTGACTGAACAACAAGATGCAGAGTCTATAGAATCAGGGGGCCAATTTTTCTCAATGTCTGATCTATCAATAGCATCGGAAGGAGATCTTGAAGAAGAACTTTTAAGCGAGGGGCATCTTCATGAAAAAGAATGGGCGGATGATTGTAATCAAATCTCAGAAGAAGATATGCTTGGTTCTGATTTTTTAACAAATGAAGGAGTCTCAAATACTGTTCGCAAGGTCATAGAGGAGAAATCTAATGAGAATATAAGTGCCATGAGTCAACCTCAATGGGATGGGGCCGGTGCGAGTAATGAAATTGATCCAGAATCTCCAGAGTTATTAGAGGAAGCTGAGGAGGTTACACTAAAATCCATATATAAGCTACAGGCTTCAATGTATCGAATGATTATGACTCACAGAGAGGAAACCAAGGCTGAGGGTCTCCGGACTCAGGGAGCTGTACGTAAACTCCAGAATGTTGTTCGACGATTGGCTAAGTCTAGTACGGATACTAATTTGAGAGTGCAAGAGACTGAAACGCGCATATCTGCGGTAGAGGATGAGCTAACGCTACAAAAAAACTCAATCAAAGACTTGGATAGTACTAGGCAAGATGTTGACTGGAAATTAACTGATTTAGAGAATCGCGCACGTCGTAACAATTTACGTATTTTGGGAGTTGCGGAAAAATCAGAAGGGAAGGATGTTCGCTGGTTTGTAGTAGAGATGTTTTCAGATGCCTTTCAGGATCTTAATGGATGGGACTGGGACAAAGAAATTATAAGAGCCCATCGTTTTCCTTTCAACCAAAAACCTGACCAGGAGGGGAGGAATAAACATCCAAGAGCTATTCTCATCTGTTTGCAGAATTATCTTCTCCGGGAGATCCTATATGATCTGGCTAGGCCATCCAAACCCAGAAAAGGTTTGGGGCATGAATTCTTTGTCAGACCAGACTTTTGCTCCGCAACGGTTCAACAACGCTGGAGACTTAAACAGCTAATAGCACCTATGCAAGCTAAGGGGGGGGCAAACCTTCTTATTGAACCCAGCTAAGCTTAAAGTTGTGCATAAGGGAAGAACTTTATTTTTTGTCTCGGAGATCAAAGCATAACAATTCCTAGAAATCATGTAATAATGTTTTATAGGATAGAGGCTAGGGATAACATTGTATTTAGTTTGAATGGGCCGACCCCCTAGCAGTGTCTTATGCTATTTTCTCTTTTTTTTGTCCCAGATGCATTCTATTCTCTTTTTTTTTTTTTTTCCAGGTTGGTCTGGCCCGGGCGGTACTCACAGCCCATACTCACATACCATCAATGAGGGCAATAGCCCTTACGCTTCTGGTGGGGGGGTGCTGGGGAAAGGGAGGGGTGGGGGGAAGAGTGGGGGTAGTGGGTGGGAAGAGGTTTTTTTTTTGGGGTGCAAGGTCATACAGCTGGAAGATGTATTTGTTCTGTGTTCAAGATCCACTTACGGCAGGTGCCGAGTTTTGGAAATTGTTGTTTATGTATCTTTGATTAGGCGAGTTTACCTTAAAAATGATATACAATGGCTAAATTGTCGATATGTTCCATCAATGTATGTGGTTTGAATGATAAAAGAAAAAGGGGTATAATGGCTCAGATGTTAAAAACTATGCGGGTGGATGTAGTCTGCATAGAGGAGACTCATATTGCCTGGTCTGACAGAGGGACCTTAAGAGATCTCGGATTGGATGTGGTAGGGTGCTCTCGTCAGAATTCTACAATAAGAGGGGTTGCAATCCTTAAGAGATATGGAATGGGGGAAGTAAAAAAGGTTAAAGAAGACTCATCTGGACGATGGGTGATTGCTGAACTTAAATATGGAGGACTAATTATTACTATATGCTCAGTATATGCATCTATAATGGATGATTCTGCTGCGCTTAATCATCTAAGTGTAGAATTGGCACAATGGTCGTCCAATATTATATTTTGTGGAGATTTTAATTTACATTTGTAGGAAACATTCGACATTCATAGTAGCACTCCATATAAGGGTAGGAAGAAGAAGGTATTTGCAGCACTTAAAGGGATCATCCAAGAATATAGACTAACTGATGTAGGGCATGAGAAAAGGGCAGGGATGTTTGGGTATACTTTTTTTTCTGCTCCGCATCAAAGATTTTTTAGATTAGATTATTTCTTTGTATTTAAGGGATTATATAATGACCTAGCTCAAGTGGAATATGAGGTTCTTCCAAAAATTATCTCAGATCATAATCCTTTAATGTTCAAGTTTGAATTGAATATTTCTAATACCACTCGTTCATGGTCTTTTGATCGTAAATTATTGTATGACTTATCTTATATTGACCACATGAACACTTGGATCCCAGAATTTTTTTCTAATAACAAAGGTACTGCTTCTCCTGAAATAGTCTGGGATGCTTTCAAATGTGGGGTTCGGGGTGAAACATTGAGTTATTCAATAAGTAAACAAAAGGAAGCTAGACTGCAAGAAAGCTCTGAAATTAAAAATCTTAGATCCCTAGAGGTTCAACTTATGCAAGCATGTAATCAAGGATTACCTACTGAAAGTGTTATAAAGAAATTAACAACTATGAAAGTCAAGATACATCAACGATTCGCTACAAAGTTTGCGCAACAAGTCTCTGTCTTCAGGACAGAGGTCTATGAAGTTGGAGAAAACTCTGGCAAACTACTGGTAAAGAGGGCGAGACAAAAAGCGGCATTTGCTAGCATCAATAATATAAAAAATCACACAGGGATGACTGTTAGTAAATTGGAGGATATTCTTAGAGTATTTAGTGATTTTTTTTCCAAGCTGTATGCTGATGATGATCGCCCTGATTGCTCAGATCAGATTAATCAGTTTGTTGACTCAGTTTTGAATCCTACCCTATCTAATGAAGAGAAGGAGAAACTAGACTCACCATTCACCTGGGAGGAGATTGAACTCTCCCTAATGTCGCTAGCTTCAGGAAAAGCTGCAGGACCCGATGCCATTCCTTTAGAATTTTACAAATTCTTCAGGAATGCTCTAAAACTAGAATTATTGGATTTATGTTTGAATGCACAGCAAGGTAACGCCCCTCAATCATGGCATGACTCTATAATTACGGTGTTTCTTAAAAAAGGCAAGCCTCCGTTATTACCCTCATCTTTTCGTCCTATATCACTTATAAATACTGACAGTAAAATCTTTTCTAAAATTTTAGCGTTAAGACTATCTAATATCATCTCCCCTTTAGTTTCCAAGTACCAACATGGCTTTATTCCAGCTAGAGACACTGCCGATCACATTCTGCGTGTGATTTCTTTCTTGGATTGGTCTCAAGCAACTCGGTCTAATATTGCACTCGTATTTCTAGATGCTGAGAAAGCTTTCGACCGGGTTGCTTGGGGCTACCTTTGGGAAATCTTGTCCAGGAAGGGACTAGGACAAGGTATCATAAATGCTTTAAAAACTTTGTATAATTCCTCTAGAGCGTACATCCGTATTAATGGGCAATTATCTTCACCTTTATTAATTACTAGGTACCCGTCAGGGATGCCCCTATTCTCCCCTACTTTTTGCTTTTTATATTGACCCTCTAATTAATCGTTTCTTCTTAGAACCTAACATTAAACCCATACACTTAGCTAATATTAATTAAGGAGTCCTTGCCTACGCCGATGATATTGTGATCACTACTACGGACGTTCAAACAGCTTTACCTATTATTGATGAGATAGCTAAACAGTTTGGGTTTTTTTCTGGCTATAAACTCAATCTGGAAAAGACACAAATTCTTTGTTCAGGAGAAAACCCACCTGCAAACATCTCTATCACTTCAGAAGTTACATACTTAGGAATCAAAATCTCTTTACCCATAGAAAAGATACCAGAACGCAACCTAAACCCTATAGTAACCCAAATTAATACTTCATTGCAGCGCCTCGATCATTTACACTTATCTCTCTTTGGCAGACTTAACATTTTAAAAATGTTGATTCTACCAAAAGTTTTATATTTGTTTCGCACAATACCATTAGATTTTCAACTGCTTTCCTTTAGAAATTTAGAGAGAACTATGGGGCATATTACCAAGCAATAGCGATAATTATCGCTATTGCTTGGTTAGAGAAAAAAAGTTACCGCTGCGCTGCAGCGATTGTTACCGCAAATAAACCTTGGTATTACCAAGGTTTCTCGCAAATGTGATAAAAATCACCGCAATGCATGAATATCGCTGAAAAGTCAGCGATATTCATGCATTACCGAGCTAATGCTCCTAGCCATGTTATCCACCTCCCATTGGATAACATGGCTAAGAATTGCTCAGGGCAGGTTTTAGCTTTTGGAGATATTCGCGCTTAGCGCAAATATCTCCAAAAGTTGGTAATAGTAGATAGCAATGTTAGCGACTGTTTCCAGTCGCTAACATCTTGGCATGCCTACTTTGCATATCATTAATGATAAATATCACTGACATGCAAAGTGGGGCCCAAGATGGTCGCTATCTCCTACTAGCTGTCGCTAACTGGTGTTAGCGACAGCTTGGTAATAGGGAGATAATTTTATCTCCGCCTTCTTGGCTTTTAAAGTAAAAAAAAGCGGAGATAAACCCCCTTGATAATATGCCCCTATATTCCGATTTCTATGGGGTTATAAACGCCATAGGAAAGCTGCTAAGAAAATGATTCTTAGCAATGAATGTGGCGGATGGAATGTCCCTTACTTTCTTTTTTATTATTTTTCTGCCGCTTTGCAATACATTGGCCCCCTAATTATAGGAGATAGAGTGGAACTGTTGGATTGTCAGACTCCATCAATTTATCAAATGATTATGGGTGAGAAAGTTAAGGGCAGCTTTTTGAGAATGGTTGAACCCAGTTATCATAAGAAAACTAAGTATAAGACGTTGAAGTCAGCTTTTGGAGTCTGGCAAAAAATCCGAAAACATATAAAATTAATGAAACTAAATTTTTATACTCCTCTTACATCAAAGGATCTATTTCCAGAAATGTTTTATGATTTAACCATGTACAGATGGCAGCAGAAAGGAATAAGGCGTTTGGGTGATTTATTTTATAATGGTCAAATGGTTTCATTTCAGGATCTAATGATTAATTTTTCTGTGGGAAGAAATGATTTTTTTAAATATCTTCAACTCCGTAGCTTTCTGCAGAATCATCCTTTAATTCCTCCAGTTAAAACTCCATTGTTAGAGCTTTTGCAAAAAAAACCCTGTATAGGAGCTATTTATTTAAGTTTAATGCAGGAATATGGGGATGACTTAGGTCAATGCCAGTTGAAATGGGCTAATAGTTTAGGTATACCAGATGTTGATATTTTATTGTCGATTAAAATGGCTGCAGAGTGTCTTATAATCGGGATGATGAAATCCCAACATTTTATGTGCATCCATAATCTTTATTACACTCCCAGTAAAATTGTTAAGTGGAGCACGACGGCAGGTACGACTTGCAGTCGGTGTGGGTTATATGCAGCCGATGAATTACACATGTTTTTCTTTTGCTCTAAACTTTCATTGCTGTACCAACATATTGAAACCTTTCTATCTATTATTTTGAAAGGTGAGATTAAGATAACTCCCGAATTATTATTACTTGGTATAGACCATACTGTTACTAGGCCCAGACCAATCTCTTACTTTCTTTTTCTTTGTATGGCTGCAGTCAGATCTTGTATTACTAAGGAATGGATTAGCCCGGATCCCCCCACGTTTTTCATGTGGCGGGAAAAATTATTATTTATGTACAACATAGAATCTGCTATATATAAGTTGAAGGGGGTTAAAAAAAGAATCATGGGGGAAAAAATGTGGGCACCAATTGCCGAGTGGATTTAACCTAATTTGCTTTATTGTTTGCCCTATTCTTCTTTCTTTCGTGTATTCTGTCAAAAACTGTTACATATTTTTTGAACATATTGTGTTATTTCGTCTATTATGCTTTGCTGTATTTCCTTGCAATAAAACAATAAAACTTTAAAAAAAAAAAAAAAAAAAGGATGTATCATGATTTTGTGGAAAATCCTGATACTGAGTCTACTATTGCATTTTTGTGTAGAATTCTCCATTTAGAAAGGTCTCCAAAGGTTATCGTTACCGATAATGGTACTTATTTTGTATCTAGGAAGATGTGAAAAATTTTGAGTGAACTAGACATTAAACAGTTCAAAGTTGCGTTATATTCTCCTTCATCGAACGGTTTGGTGGAGAGAGGAAATAAAATGATAAAAGAAGGAATTCAAACAGCACTATCTTCCAACTTAAATGTTCAAGAGTTTGTCAAACAAAAGGTTTGGAGTTATAACAATGCACCTCACTGCACCACTGGGGTCTCCCCTTTTTCTTTATTAAGAGGCAGGGAAGCTCATTCTGTTTTGTTTCCATCCTGGTTACAAAGTATTGCTGGTGAGAAAATAGTTAACTTGAAAACGGTCCAGGAAAACGTCAGCGAGAAACAAAGACAAATGAAAGTAAACTTTGATCAAAAATGCAATTAATTTTGTACTGACATAATAGTAGGTGTTTGGGTACTGATTAAGAAACCATGCAAAGTCAAGAAAGGTGAATCAACATTTTTGAATCCAGCACAAGTGGTGAAGGTTAGCAGGGGTGCAGTTTTTATTGACAAGAAAGGTTGGTGGAACAAGAGGCAATTGGTTATGGTATCTTACGACCAGGTGAAGATAATGCAGTACAGATGTAGGAGGGGGAAAGAGGACTTAGATTGGAGACATTGGCTAGATTCATCATGTAAGAACAACATCATCCCTTCTCAGTCATGTTCGACTTTAATAGCTTCAACTTCTGGTCTCTCCTCTTCTCGTTCAAATGTTCAAAAAACTTATGCATGTTCTTCACATGGCCTTTCAATTAAAGTGCCTAAAAGATTTGATGGGTTTGTTAGATATTAGATGACGGGCATTTATATAGAATTTCAAAGTTGGGTTAGATATTAGAAAATGTACATTTATATTATTTGTTCATTTTTTTTCTTTTTTGTGTTGTTTTGGTTTGTTTTTTTATAAGGGGGAAGGTGGTGTGGTGGTCAGAGTACATCGCACAATGTTATTCATTCAATATCTCATGTGCATGTTGCGCGTGTGTTTCATTGTTGTGTTTTAAATGTACACTCACGCGTGGTGGGTCCGTTCAATGGAGGTTCCAACGGCGTTTGCCTGTCAACGTTTGGTTTTCCGTTGAAGAGACGCTTCGCGCTTGGGTGGAGTTATTTATTAATAAACTCCTACTCGAAATATACTACGATTTCTTGGATTTATTCTTGCTACAGGTTCCCTGGGCCAAAATCATCCTTAACCTGTACCTCTCAAGAATGAGACCATATTTCCTGAGACATGTTTCCTTCTTGAGGTGGTACATCATGACATCATCCTTCCCTAGGGCCAACAAAGAATCCGTCCCCACAGTGGGTGTATGCCTCCAGAGGCTGGCAGGCTGACTCGGGGACCCAATATATCTCCAGAGTTACCTCATATGCCTCAAACTACTTGCATATGTCATCCCTCACCACAAAGTTAAGCACCGGGGAGACGATTTATGAAAACTTCTCAAATTCAGCGCTGCAAGAAAACTTGCTGTGCTGCATTGCATGAGAGGGAGAGGGATCAGGCAAGAATAATCCATATTTAACCTTCTATGGTACATTCCTGTCCTCTCCTTGTGCTGTCAACGTAGGCACCCTTGCACCATGGTACAGGGGTGGCTGTGTTGCAGGCAGTATTGTTTTTGTGCTGAAAGGAACACCTTCCTGCACAAAAGCCCTTTTGTCTCTTTCTAAGTGTACTGCAGAAAAAGGGAAATTAAGTGGAGAAATAAAGATATATCTCCTCGTTAAGCCTGCCTAGGGAAGGTGTAGCATTCTGACGCATTCCCAGGTATACCATTCATGGTATATCTGAGACTGCAACAAAATCCATGGGTGGATGAGTGGGTACACCCAAACTCAACCCATGGTATGCCTCCCTAGGTCATGGTAGTGCAAGGTAGTGACTTGCATTACCCTGTGTTACTCCAGACTTACCAAGGGATGCAGGGCTATGCAAGGTGGCCTTGCAGGGCTTCGTAAATCTAACTCTACGTTTTGCATCACCATGCACCCTGTTGCATGGCACATGGACAACACAAAGCCTTGATAAATTTGCCCCTTAGTCCATAAAGCCAAATAAATATAAATAGCCACTAAATAAAAAAAGGTTACTGAGTGTCGCAATCAGGTATGTACAGCAGAGCTGTGCACACAAGCACTCACATAGGCCCACACACCCAGGCTATTTTCGAAAGAACTTTATGCTATAGGCATGCCAATGCATAGATTACATGGTCAAAATTCCGTCCATATGTTCTGATACACTGTTAATTATCTCTTCCACAAAACAAGCTTGTACTGGTCTCTGACATATTCACATTATAAATGTCTAGTATATGTTTGTTACATGGTGTATTCCCACAGGACCTTAATTGTATCCTATAGCAGTGGTCCTTGCTTTACAATGCCATTGTATCTGCAAGTAGTGGCCTATTTCTGTGTTGCAGTGTATATTGTCTCCCACCTAACTTCACAAACTCTATTTATCACCACACTCTGCAATTTGAATAATTGCATGGTATTCACTTTACCTTATCCATGTTTCAAACTTCACCTCCTGTGAATTACTCCCTTGTAAGACTAGATTTCACTGGGTCTTCACCTTCCTCTTGCTACTTTCATTTCTGGATGCCGGTGCAGACACCAACATCCACACCCTGTTGTGTATTAGGACAGTGGCGTCACTAGGGGGGTGCGGGGGTGCGGACTGCACCAGGTGACACCATCACCTGGGGTGACACCAATCACGCACCAGGTGATTGGTGTCACCCCAGATGATCGCGGTCAGTGGGGCAACGCGGCTGCGGCTCACTAATGCTGGGAGCCCGGACGAAGCTAAGGTGATGGGTGGGTGGCTCTGCGGCAGCAGTCTAGAGTTGACTGACAGCCTGCAGGCAGGCCCAGGGAAGTGCAGCAGCAAATAGTGTGCATGTTCCGTTTTCTGGGCTGAGACCGAGGGTTGCTTCATGCAGCAACCCCCGGTCTCCTATGAGCAGGTAGTAGTATCCCTGCTCTAGGCAATCACATCGCTGCCATTGCAGCGTTGTGATTGGCGCAGAGGAGGGGGGAGGGAGGCTGCTTGAAGCCTGCTCCGCAAAAACACGGCAGCCCAGGACCGGACAAGAGGGTTTAGGCGGCGCGGAGCTGGACCAGGCGGTAAGCAAAGTTTTTTTTAATTACAACAAGTGTGGCAGTGACACCTTTATCCGCACTGGGTGACACCAACCCTAGTGACAACACTGTATTAGGATTCTTTTAACTGACAGGCATTGGTCACATTTGTTCTTGAACTGTGGCATCACATGTCTGAGATTCGACATACAGTCGCCTGAATGTGACCTCGAATTTCTGCACACTGGAATCTAGCAAAATGACCAAGCTACATAAATAAAAAGGCATTTTAGGTTGTTAGAAAGTAAGCACTTTCCCATGTCACAGTTGACTCTTTCTAATAGCTTTCTGAGCTAACAAATACCAGAGCTACTGTCAGTGTTCATACTCACTTTGGTACTTTTTGTGTGTCGTGCACAGCAATTAGTGATGCCTTTCTGTGTTCTTATGTGTCTTTTCACTTTGTATTGGTGAATTTGGTGTTACTCTCATTTATGTTTATTAGTCCATGGGCCATGTATGCGGCCGTGGTCAGTAGTATCACTGTTTGTATCTGTTCATGTTACTCTCCTGTCATACCCTGTTGTAGTTGGAGTTTTTATAGGGAGCAGATCAGGTTTGCTGCATGAGGGGATTATCCATGCTTGCAGGTGGCTGATGGAGCGCTCTCACTGTACTGGGATACCTTTTCCAAGTGCCTGCCTGGTGTTATGCGCTGCTTTCATCTTCCATTAAACATTGCATGCTTCTCTCTCCAGTCTGAAAAGTTATGTTTACAGGCATTGCATTATAATCATGGTGAATTTTGAGAGATGTTTTGACTTGAGTGCTGATTTTTCCATGTGGAATGGACCCGGAGAAACTAAAATCCTGGTGTGTTGTTGTCACCTCTTTCAAGATGCACATATTTTGGGCTGAATCGTGTTCGTTTTGGTGGTGCCGGGCATTCTGGATTCCATTGATATGTTGATTCCTCTGCCCATGATGTGAGTGTCACCGAGACCCTGGTGATGGGCTTTGTTAGGTGGTAGAAGACCCTCCTTGCACAACAGGGATGAATATGAGGACAAGAAGCTGTGTGAAAGGGGTATAAAAGAACATGGCGAGTCACAATCAGAAGGATGGGTTGTACAGGAGTTACTGTTTTCCTTCATGTCATTTCTTCCTGTTATTCCCAAAGGGTCGCTGGGTTCATGGTTCCCTTTGTTTAGATATCTCTTGTTTTTATCTGGTGTTTATTTTTCTTCTTGGTAAGTGGGTGTCCTGTCCACGTGCGCTCCTTCTCTCTCCCGAATCTAGAGCTTGGTGGTGGATTGTCCTATACGTTCTATGTTTCTGTGGAAGAAGGTGCTGAGTTCTGATTTATTGTACTTGAAGTGAAGGGCAGCAGACCAAAGGTAGAGATAAAAGGTGGTATTTATTCAAGTTAGGTATAACAGGTGAGAGCCAGGGAAGCGACGTCCTTCTTCAAGCAGCTCAGTCACATCAATGTTCCACATGGAACTTATTACTACAACACTCTATATTCTATACACGTGCATTTAAAGGAATAAGAACACAACACATCCCCCCCCCCCATACATTAAAGAAAGAAACAGGGGAAGGTAGAACAAGAGAAGAAGGGATGGTAAGGAAAGAAAGGAATGAATATAAACAGGAATACAATATTACAAAGCATAGTCTTTCAGCCATCTAGGCACAACTCTTGTTCTTTTATCAAGTAACGTATTGGTCCTATTCTGTGTAACACTTGCACCGAAACCTGTAGAAGCAGAAGCATTGACATTAGTTTGAACTTCAAGCTCACGACTACAACCTTCACCCACTCCCCCCTCAATACACAAGGGAGGGTAGGATTGCCTGGGTTCACCAGAAACAGCCGTCAAATCCTTACCAAGTTGAGACTGAATCTGGCTATTATCAAAATGATCTTCTACCCAATCAAAATTGTTGATACATGAATCTGGAAGTACCTCTACACAATTTTGATCAGGGTTAAAGGCAATATTTTTAAGATTCCATACTCTACCATCATCCAGTCTTACAGAATTCCTTAAAACCTCAGCAATTTTACAAGGTGGTTCAAAACGGCTCATACCCTTAGGAACCTTAAAAGGTTTCTTAACCCTCACCCAGTCTCCGACCTTGACAGAAACATCTTTAGTATTATGGTGAGAGTCATAGAAATCTCTGCTCTTCTCGTGACTGGACATTAATCTATCCTTGACGTCTACAGGAGACCAACATGCAATTTTTCCATCAAATAGCCAACCAGGATTAAACTTACATCTAGCTGTTCTGCCCCTCATCATGGTGAACGGGGACATGCCAGTGCTGTTCTGCACAGTAACTCTATATGACCAAACCGCCTTCTGTACCTGTACCTTCCAATCAAGTCCACTATGCACAGAGGCCTGAATAATACCTTTGATCACTCTGTTAAACCTTTCAACAGTGCCGTTGCCACTAGGGTTATATAATGCAGTAGTTTTGTGTTTGACACCACACCTGTCGAAATACTCCTTAGCTAGTCTAGACGTAAATTGGACACCATTGTCCGATAGCACGCAAGCCGGCAAGCCCTCCACCATGAATATTTTATCCAAAAATTTAAGTACTGTCTGAGTGTCAACCCTCTCCACAATTTTGACAATAGGCCACTTGGAAAAGAGGTCAATCGCCACCAAACCATATTCTTTAGAGTCCCCAACAGGTCCGAAAATATCCATCGCAATGGTGTCCCAAGGAAAGTTGGGAATTAAGCCATCACTCATCTTGGGTTTAAAAGTCCTAAGAGTCTTGTCAGCAGACATGCAAACTGTACACTTTTTGACAAACTCCTCAACCTCCCCGTCAACTCCAGGCCACCAGAACATACCTTTGACAACAGACTTGGTTCTCATAATCCCAAAATGCCCCTCATGGCACAACAGAAGAATTTTCTTTCTTAAAGACATAGGTGGGACGATTCTATCACCTCTAAACAACATATCGTTCTCAGAGGACAACTCCGTACGGACTTGCCAAAAGGCATCCAAACCAGGAATACACTTCACCTTGGGCCAGCCCTTACAAATATACTCTAAAACATTTTTCAAAACAGGATCTTTCTCCTGTTCAGTCAACCACTCTGTTTTACTTATGGCAGGCTCACCACAATCATGTACCAAAGCTACGCAGTATTCGCTCCAGGGATCATCTTCACACTCCTCCAGAGGAGGTGGAAGTCTTGACAAACAATCAGCAATGCGGTTGTCCCTACCCGGCAGATAAACCATTTTATAGATATATTCCTTCATCCGCATAGATAATCTAGCTAACCTTGCGGATGCACCTGAGATACCATCACATGATAAAATGCGGATCAATGGTTTATGGTCTGTACGAATGGTCACAGGTTTGCCCCAAACGAATGCTCGGAAATGTTCCAGCGCCCATGCACACGCTAGGGCCTCTCTCTCGATGATAGGATACCTACTTTCAGCAGGGGAAAGGGCCCTTGAGGCAAATAAAATTACCTTTTCTTTACCATGCCCATCGTACTGTGACAACACATCCCCCCCCCCCATACATTAATGTAAAACTGATTGGGCAAACATCTGATGGGTATAATTGCTCACCAATCTTATTTACAAACTTCTTTTGCCAAACCTCCTCATTTATGATCGTGTATGGGGAACCAGAGTCCGCGTACACACTTATGACTACCCCACCTAGGGATATGTCACAAATAGGTTTTCCTTTTAATGAATCTTCCGAAATGTTGATTACGTAGTTTCCTCTAACACTTTTTATGCAACATTCCTCCTCAGTTTCTAATTCATCCACACTCTCACTTTCATCTTCATACACATATTTTACATTAGTGCGTCTACGACACATTTTGCTAAAGTGACCTAAAAGTCCACAAATGCCACACTTCTTTTTTAACGCAGGACATAGTCTACTAAATGCTAGATGTTCTTTACTGTCACATCTATAGCATCTCCTATCCTCCATGTTCTTATTCTGAGCTCTTGCAGGCTGACTAGCCCATCTCCCTTGCTGCTGCTGCTGTTGACGAAAATTTCTACTGGAAGCCTGAATCTTGCACACAGTTCCCGAAGACTTGGACAAGTCTTTCTCAGTCTCCTTTACCACCGTGGCACACCTCCCTGACATTTCCGATTTTCTCATGATGGCCACAACGTCATCAAGAGGTGCATCACCATTCACCCAAAGCCGATCTTGTAGGGCAGAGTTGTTGTTGTGCATTACCAACTGATCACGGATGAGATCATCATGCAAATTGTCGAATTTGCAATCTATTGCCAGTTTTTTTAGATCATCCATCCACTCATCCACAGTTTCTTCTTTAGTCTGCTTTCTTTGGAAAAATTTGTGTCTTATGACCCCAATGCACACCTTGGGTGCAAAGTATTTGTCCATGTTCTTTATTGCGTTTTCAAATTCATCTAGGCTGGAGTCATCCAATTTGCTCATTCTTGAAAAGGTTTTTAATCCTACAGGACCTAAAGAATGTAACAAAAGCCTCTTTTTTTGTTCAGGTTTCATTTTTTTGGTTTCGTCAACAGCTTCCAAGTAATTAATGAAATATTCTTTCCATTCTATCCACTTAATATTGGGTTGGGTACCTTTGACCCAAAAAGGCTCAGGAGGACTAATAGAAAAATTTTGTTGTGCCATGTCTTTTTCCTTAACCACAGTACTTACACTGGAGTCACCTTCCTCCATACACTGTGAAGTACAATTTAAATTAATCAAACGACCTTCTCCCGGTCTTCTCACCTGTTACAAAATATCTCTTCTATAACAATAAACTTCCTTTTTATAATAAAATAATATATATATATTTTTTTTAAATGTTCCACCTTACTTTGTTGTCCGGAATCAGCTCCTTTAAAAAAAAATGTGAAAGATTTCCCTCGCGTTGCACCAACTGACCTTCAACACTTAAATCGGAAGGTGTCCGCTTTTTCTTTCATATCGGGAAGTGCTGCTCGATATAAACACACTATCTCAAAATGGCCGCCACGTTGGGGTCACGTTGCGTGACCTGCGTCTGACGTCAGGGTAGCTTAGTCATCCACGTCAGGGTTTAGAGGTCGCATTACGCGTGTTGCGCGCAGTTCCTCTCGCGGTGGGCGCACGCAGCAGAATGGCAGGCACAGATTGAATGATGCAGGTAGGCACTGTGGATCAACGGTTCTTTTACAGAAGCGCTGCGTAGTGCGATACAGATGTCGGAAATGTCCCGAAAATAAAAATACAATCAGCGAGTGGTGCCAACGCCGAGGTAGTAGTTAGACAATGAAAAAAAAAATTACTCACATTAGTTTTTTCCGTTCCGGTTAAGTCCGCTTTCCTTTTTATCCTTCTTTTTTTTTTTTTGAAAGTTCGTTAAGAATAGTCCAAATAATAACCAAACTCCAGTTTCCCTCGTCGCCAATTTGAAGTGAAGGGCAGCAGACCAAAGGTAGAGATAAAAGGTGGTATTTATTCAAGTTAGGTATAACAGGTGAGAGCCAGGGAAGCGACGTCCTTCTTCAAGCAGCTCAGTCACATCAATGTTCCACATGGAACTTATTACTACAACACTCTATATTCTATACACGTGCATTTAAAGGAATAAGAACACAACAGTACTCTGTTGTATATTATTCCTACCTTTGTTTCCATGCTTTCCTTTTGTTTAGCCCTATGTCATATATTCTAGAATGTAGGTGGCTCTGACTCTTCCTGGGATTCTAGGTTGAGACAGTTTGCGCCTGGCCAGCTTGTGTGAAGAGGCCTGCTGCTTTGCTGTTACAATAAACCTGCTGTTATGCACAGGAAGTCTTCGAGTAATTTACCACATACCCGTGTTCTGATTTGTTGCTATGATGCCATTTGTGTAATGTTCCATTCAGCTTCTGTCTGCTTTAGTTGCATTGGGAGACGTTCCATGCCACGGCGGAAATATTCATTTTGAGCAGGATTTGCCCCATTGATAATCCCTGTTTAGGCAATGATTTTAATTTTGGAACATTCAGGGCCTCATTTATGAAAAGTGACCCATCGCTGCATGAAAACAGCAATGCGTCACTTTTCATTGCACCCTCCTTGCGACATGCTGGATGCGTCATATTTACAAGATGACGCATCATGTCGCAAGGAGTTACAGATACATCATTATTTCTGACGTATCTGTACGTGCAAAAATGATGCATTGCTAGAGTGTGTCACAAAAGTGACCCAACTTCAGCAATGGGTCATTTAACTTGGGCAAGTCCCATTTCATTGTGCCTGTGTCAGTCTAACGCCTACTGTGAGGCAGATGTACGATATTGACGCATTCGCGTCCTAGAGGTGGCGCAGTGAAATCTCATAGATTTCATTGCGTCACTTCTACGAGGTTTACTTGCGTCAGAATGCCCCCACCCCTGCATATATTACACCCAGCACAGGTATAATGTGGCGCAGGGGTTTACAAAGTGACTCATCTACCTAGATGTGTAACTTTGTAAATATGACATACCATGGTGCATTTTTTACGCCGCTGGTGCGCCACAAAAAATGACATACCGGCGGCACAAAAGTGACACAAGGGCTCATAAATAAGCCCCCCCAGTTTCAAGGATATCTGTTCAAGAAGGCCTGTGCACCTGTTTCATCACCCCCATTTTATGTCCCAGAAGTTTCCTACAAGTTCGTTTTTTTCACTATGTTTGAGGGGTAATTCAAATGTGCCTTCCAAGCTGCATAGGTAGTGCTCCTTTTGTTCCCTAAGAGAGGAAGGACCGTGTGTCCCGAGGAGGTACACACTACCCTCTGTCACCCAGATCCTGGCTGGTGGCATAATTTACATTTTAGAGGTGCAGTTTCTGCCTTCATAGGGGATGCATTTTTCCTCTTTACTTAATAGAAGTAAACTCACCTCAGAAAAATAGGCTCCCCTGATGTTCACTTCTTTCAATAAGGTTAATGTTTACAGGCACTATGGGGTTCATTTACTATTATTATAGCGACCTTGCTGTGATGCATTGTGTGAGAGGGAGAGAGCAGAAATGTTCCATATTTATAAAGATATGGAACATTTCTGCTCTTTCTTTACGCTGACCCACAGTGTGCTGCCTAACGCCTATGCAGGCACCATTGCACCATGGGGCAAGGGTGCCTTCATTACGTGCAGGGTTGTTTTTGTGTAGGAAGGGACATCTTCCTGCTCAAAAACATTCCTGAAAGCCATATTCATCTTTCTATGTGTGCTGCAGAATGCAGTCTACATGGAAAGAGAATATAATGAGGAGAAATAGAGATATTTATTTCTCCTCCTTACGCCTCTGCCGGGTAGGCTCAACATTTTGGTGCAAATTCAGATCTACAAATCATTGTAAATCTGGATTTTCAACAAAATACATGGGTGGATGAATGGGAATACTCATACTCCACCTAACTCAAAGTAACGTAAGGCAGAGCTATGCCCTAATGCGTTGCACCATAGGCCACTCCCCCTTTCTCCACCACTCTGCAAACACGCCTACTGCACACACTGCTATATAAACGTTATATGATTATTACCAGGGCTAAATTGCCCTCCACCGTTGTACAGTGGGTGAAAAAAGACCTAGAGAAAATATTTGACAAAGGGGGCATAAATTCAATAATAATCTAATCCCTTCCATATATATTTTTTTTAACCCACCTTGAGCATTTTGTTCCAGTGTTCCAGTTAATGTCCCTGTACTAATGGGCAAATAGTAAGTTCAGGAAAATACAAGAAACCTAAACGAAACAAAATTCATGTCTCCATTACGAAATTAATAAATGAATTGATCATGCACTAGCCTCTACATGATATCAATATAACATACCTATGTCACAAAGTCATAGTCCTACTTCCAGGACCCTAGCTCAAGTTCAGTTAATCCAGTGGGCTAAGAGCTCATTCTTTGACAATGACTGACTGACTTATGGATGAAGGAGATGTATTTGTTCAAAACATTTGATCAATGCAAAGTATAATTTTCCTCGTTTCTCATTTTCACTTTCTCTTTCTTCCGGTCTTTATTATTTGACACCTTTTGGCTGAGGTATGGTGGTTGGGTGTATAACCTAAAATATATCTATCATTTAGAAGATAAAAATTAGAGAGCTCAACAAATTGTGATTAGAATACATTTATGGGCTAACCCTTCTCAGGGCATCTCTATACTCTTTACTGAACACTTCACAGTACAACGAATGGGAAGGGTAAATATTGGTCTACATAAGTTTCTTACTCATGCAAGCGAAATTAGAAAGAATTAGGGGGGCTCAGGGTGAAGAGTTAATAACATTCTTGTGGGTGTTTCAGTGGAAAAGTTGTGGATTGGACTAAGATGTCAAAAGGGGTAAAAGAGAGAAACTGGGCATTGAGTTAATGATGGGGTTAACGCCTGTAACAAAAGTACACAGTCTATCATATATTCCATTGAGTAGCTTGGCTGGACAGGAGATTGGAATCATCTCTTGAATTGTCAGTAGTTTATGTGCCCCAGGTAAAGCTGTCAGCATCAGGTCTTATTGTAGCATTATAAAATAGACATTTTCTGTTGAAAAGAAAATCATTCATTGAAAATTATGTTTGACACGCCACAAACCCTGGGGTTGCATATCATTTGTTCACAGATGCATGATAATTCCACTTGGGGAGGGCCTATCCTGACATACAGTAGAGCATGGATGTGTGTGAAATCCTGCAGTGATAGGATGAGGAGATGGGCAATTGCAATAATTTGTAGAGGCACTTTTATTTTACATTTCGCATGGTTTATGGCTTTAATTCTGATTACCCATTCTCCCTTCAACATCTTCTCTTAGAGTAAACTGGCTGGCTGAGTCTGTTATTTCTTTGTGGACATTTCCATGTAACTATTCTCCCAAGGATGGATTCACATTAATTGTGGTCAGAGGATGATTTCTTCATGCAAGGCATTTTTGATTTTACTGAAGTTACATGGTTTATTTGATAGTTGGTGGCATATTATAAATCATTCTCCAGGATTCACATACAACTCTGCTTCACAAAAGCTGTATTCTAGTATTGTTCTAATTTGTTTTGCTCAGGTAATAGCCCTTGACATTATAGTCACTCAACTTTTTTAATCATAGTCCTGTTGCTCAATATATATCTCTGGAACATGCATCCAGGTTACTAATCATCTTAGGTGGACATTTGGCAGATCCATTCCACATGCTGCTGGTGCTGTGCTCATCTTTGGGGAAAATAAAGTGACCAGCAGCAATTAAAGTGACTACGCCTGCTGTCTTCATTTGGGACAAGGTTGAACATTTCAGTATGTTGCTCGACGCTCAGCTATATCATATGATGTGTTATAAAAACCTGCTATCAAATTAACTTGGTACAAAACACACTTTGAGCCCTGGAAACTCAATATGCTGCCCTTTAAAAACCTTTTTCAATTGAAAAATAAATGTACCTTCAAAAAAAAGAAATTACATTATTTAGAATTAATTCTATACGTAACCTCTTGTAACCTGTAACACAAAATAAATAGCTATAAACATTTTAATTTAGGTGGGTGTTTTTTTAAATAAATCTTTAAAAAATATATTTTATGTAATAGACTAAAACTCATTCAATTCCTAATTTACAATTTAGTTAATAGTGCAGTAGCACATTTAAATATATTCTGTTTTATAGCCATATATAAAATGAGTATACATAAGTATTCAACATAAAAAAATTAAATAGTTTTTAAAAATATTAATTATATCGAAAAATGTCCCATGCTTTACCATAGAAAGCTCTCCACCCCGACTGCTGAGGTCTCTGCTAAAAGTGATGAACATACAATTTGTAGTAATTTACAAATCATATATGACACTCTTACTGACTCCACTCCCAGTTTCAGGGGCTGGGGTCATGTAAATCTACAATGTTGAGGAACTTTACACTCGTAAAATGTGCATAGCCAAAAGTAGTATAGTTTTTCAAAAATGTAAGTGTAAATTTACATGCGTAGATATACTCACATATAAGTTTACCTTTGTGAATATCCGCAAGCTATACATTTGCTACAAATGATTCTGAATGGTATTTTGTAATGCACAGTAGAACTATTGTAGTACTACTAAATGTACTACAAAATGCAGTTTGTTAAGTGGCCCCTGCAGTGTGCAAACCAGTACAGTATTATGATTTGTGTTTTTTTTGCAGTGTTATCTGCAAAATTAAATACTTCAAACCACTTTTTAAGCAATATAGGCTATACCACTGAGTCCCTCAAACCAGAGCTGAAGTCTTCTTTCTGAGTTGCCGCACAGGCCAAAATGCAAGTGCCTCTTTTGTGAAACATATTGGTTTATATACCAACTACAGTTGTTTACACACCCAAGGTATTACTTTACATAAGAAAGAAACTGGATATGTTCTTGTGTTTACCTTGACAGTCCATTAAAGGAAAACCACTTTTACAATTTCTGCGTCAAGATGAATACCGCACTATTTATTTCTAGACATTTCACCACTCTTAAAGTGTGTGTCCTTTAATCAAAAAATTCGACCTAATGTCCCCTAAATCAAACGAATGTGTTCAACAATAACAAGAGCCTCCCTGTAAAATGAAGATAACTGGCAAAATTAAGAAGAGGCATTAGCAGGATAGGAATTGTTTTTTTTTTTTAAATATCTTCATTTTGAATGAGTGAGGTTTGTGAAGCTCTTTTAATCAATATCTTTCTACCTGGATTCAGTGTGGCTGAAAATGATAACAGACAGCATTAATTAAACTGATCTTCAAATATTATTTTGCAACCTGCTAAATTGTACTTTCAATGAATAAATCAAATTAGTTTAAAATTCGAAACAATACTTTTAAACACAATCATGCATTTCTCATAACATAAGTAAAAGATCCAATGAAAATAACCTATGATGGATGTATAGCTAATGCTTCACATATGGTGGATTTTTCTAGGCCCTTAGAGAACTGAGCCTCCAGATTCCTGAGAACTAATGACTGCTGCTGTTGCCTTTTCCACCACCACAAACCTGGTTAGTCAAATCATAGTGTAACACAATGAAGTATGGCAGGCACACAATTTATAGAAGCAGTACATTAATAGGAAAATCAGCATGTATTGTTTTCCAGCCTATAAATTGCACTTTTATGTACATGTCAACAATATATCAAGTAAAACGAATCACTAGATTACAAGAGTGAGCCAATGTAATATGTATTGAGAGTAGTACTTTCAATATTTGCACCCTCGGGTTACTCTTTCAAAGCAGAATGAAATACATCACAATTTGTGAACCAGTACAATAGGAGGGAAAATGTATATTTCATTTAATAAGTTACAAATGAGGATCACTTTATAATATATGCACAGTAGGAGGGTATGCCTGCACACCGAAATGTTATGTGTGTATGTATGGATGCATGTATATATGTTATTTCTAAAGCGCAAACCTAGCCAGAAGGCAGTGGAGCACTTTACATGGTCAAAGGCAAGCTTAAAGTCAGAAAATAATAGGAGGGTAGGCTGAGTTGTGGAGGGTTAATGCATTGTGATGTAGTGTTCTTTAAAGAGGTGAGTTTTGAACTATTTCCTAATTTGGAGTAGCGTTGGCGCAGTCCTCATGAATATGGGATGTTGTTCAAAACCTGGGTACATAGTTGGAAAATGCTTTTGTTATGCATATAAAAATACAGATTAAGAAGAGAAACCATTCAAGCGCTTCCTTCAAACAAATCCTCTGTATGCACACATCATTGGGTTACACATACACCTGTAATTATTATACATACACCAGAGCAGAAAACTACTGTGTGCTGTTGATAAAATCCAGTGCAATTGAGACATAAACTGATATGTTGTTTTAATATCTAAACATTTCAAACTGTATGCCTTCTCACTGTTGCAAGAGTTAGAAACCAATAGTTTAGTAGTTTATTACCACTCTACACAAATCCCCATGTGTGTGAGCCAATGCATCAGTCCAGTATCCACAGAGCCATATCCAATACGTTTTCTATACAAACCAATGTAGTTGCTTTGTGAACCACTGTGGGTGATACAGGTGGGTTAAAGTACCCCCTGCTGTATATTATAGGAATATTTCAAGTCACTGTGAGCTTCGTGACCATATAGATTATTAAGGCCAAAAGACGAGTTTCGTAATAAGGTCATGAAAGTCTGAAGTGACCTGCAATATCCTTATAAAGAACATCAAGTGCTTTTAATTCCTTACAGTACATAGGGCCTCATTAGGAGTTAGGCAGTCTTCCTTCAGTAGCGCCACTGCGGCGGTCCCAGTTAGACCGCCATGCCTGTGATGAACCCACCCACCAGATTACGAGTTTAATCCAGGACGGGCTGGGGGTGCGGCGGTAGTGTCATGGCAGTGGGCATGTTAGGGTCATTGGAGAGGCTGTTGTGTCAGCACCTACAGTACATTCCTGCATAGTGTGACGAGCACCCTGTTGTGCATGCCATGCCACACAGTACATGAACAAAGGTGCAAATCTTGGGGGACACAACATATGTCAATTCTTTTCATCCGGCAAACTAGTTTTTATCTTCGGCGGAATTATTCTCGCTCAAGCTGTGTGGTAAGGAGGCACAAAGAGTTTTCAATGATTTTTCTCCCTATTCTTATGGCAATTTCATTAAAGACTATAAAATCATAAATTACCTTCTGTAAGGATGCACGTATGTTCTAGGTGCACGGAGGGGCCACCGAGGAATAATATCAACACCTGGATACATAAGAACCAATCCATGTTTTAGTTTTTTACACTTTTAGGAAGCTCATTTCTTACTGTACGTATCATCACATATTTATACTAACCTGATATTTACTCAGGCTATCACTGATAGTTGTACGACTCTTGTGGATTGTCGCTTCTGAGGATTCTTCGTAAATTTAGAAACCCCAATTTATGGCTCTAGAAAAAATGTAACGAAAGAGGACCTTGTTTTAAAAACCGGGTACTTTTCGGGAAATGATTGCTGATGCACTTCTATATCGTTAACGTTGTTTTAATTAAGGGTATGCTCTAACTATCCCGGAGTAAATGAAAATTTTCTCTCGGGCGGTCAAAGAAATCCTTCTGTGTGTAGGGATAGACAGTTTCCGTATTGTAATTGGAGACGTCTTTATTGAATTTATTGGTTTTCTTCCCGAATAAATAATCCCTATAGCCAGAGACATCTCTTTGAATGTCCTCTAATTTTTTCTTTGCGTCTTCTAGTGCAGAGGTGTCAAGTTTTGCTTCTAGGTCAGCAATTTCTTTTCTTTCGATTAGTAGGATGGAGTTGGCAGTTTCTATTATAAGCAACATCCAATCCCTGCTGCATCTATTAGCAATTAGGGTCCAGTTTTCTATAAAGCCAGTGTGTCTGATGAACACCCCCGGTTCGTTCTTAACCTGCAGACCATTAGGGATAATGCCCTTTTTCAAATAATCTATTAGAAAGTCTGCATGGAGTTCAGTGCGAACTAGTTTCTTTTTGTTGTTCCATAGCTCGCGCCATTTTTCTATGGCTGAGATACCCGCCACCCCCTCTCAACACAAATCCCCAAGGATGGGAAGACGGAAACAGTTCTGAACTTTTGGAAGGCGGGAGGGAGTTACCCTCCCGGCCGTATTTATTAAAATATGAAACAAAATTAAAACATTAAAATAACAGTTTCATATCATGTACTATTTAATTTACACATTACGATGTTCTTGGCTGACCTTAACACATCTCTAATACAAAGGTTCTCCTAGCCGATACTAAACATCCTGCAAATGCATTTCTGAACATTGAAATTGTACATCCTAACGTTACGATGGGACAATGCCCTAGACACATATATTAAGGAAAAGAATCCTCCCAGCTGAAGAGCTGTACAACTGTAAGTTACAAAAAATTGGAGGTACCCCTGTTACATATGACAAGGTGGGGGAACTTGAGCACTCAAAGAGAAACACCCTGTCTTAGTTGTTTTAGGTACGATATCCTACCGTATAGACACAGAAAATTGAATACTTTAGAAGTCTATAGAACTGTAAACTCCCAAAATCAAATAAAATAGAAACTAAAGCAGGGCAGTGCTAAGTAGACAAGTAGACAGAATTAATAAAACAAGATAATAACACCAAGTGAGAAAATATGTCAGAATATAAACAATAAAATGTATTACCTCCCGAACGGGTTACAATCTAAAAGAATGATTAAAAACCACTATAGGCCACCCAAAGGTGGACAGTTCATAAAAACAATCATGTACAAGCAAGTGAACACAGTCGACGCAGCGTTTCGGTGCTTAAAATAATCTTCACACCTTCCTCAGGACGTTCACAACAACGAATCTATAAACACAGGTACGAATATACTCTGCCCCCTTATCCAAGAATAGAATTGGTCGAAGCATCGACCCATGGCAAATTTTTCTAATGGGTAGTATATTTTTTCAATAGGCAGTGTTCTCATGGGTTCGTGCATATACCGCAATTGCCGACATAGATTTAAATGCCCCATCCACTTGTGCTTAACGTCATTGTAACACATAGACACAGCGTGGAAAAGTTTGGGTCCACTCCTAGATAGTTATTATTTATAAGTTAACTGTCTACTTAGAAAGTGTCCGTTATCTACATCTTAAGACAGACTGTGTCATTTGGTCCCATATACATATGGTCCCTGTACCGTCCTTTTAGTGAGAGACAATATATTTTTTCTAATGGTAACACCGTTACAATATGGTATATAACTTCTTCATTTAAGCTTCCCAAATGGGACTTTGGAGAAAGGGAAATACTTTCTTAAGTATGCTCCATAGAATATGATAGATGAACTGCGGAGTACCACAATGCAGAATGCAAACATCACTCGGGACTAGGCACTGTCTGCTCATTTACTCCGGGATAGTTAGAGCATACCCTTAATTAAAACAACGTTAACGATATAGAAGTGCATCAGCAATCATTTCCCGAAAAGTACCCGGTTTTTAAACAAGGGCCTCTTTCGTTACATTTTTTCTAGAGCCAATAAATTGGGGTTTCTAAATTTACGAAGAATCCTCAGAAGCGACAATCCACAAGAGTCGTAAAACTATCAGTGATAGCCTGAGTAAATATCAGGTTAGTATAAATATGTGATGATACGTACAATAAGAAATGAGCTTCCTAAAAGTGTAAAAAACTAAAACATGGATTGATTCTTATGTATCCAGGTGTTGATATTATTCCTCGGTGGCCCCTCCGTGCACCTAGAACATACGTGCATCCTTACAGAAGGTAATTTATGATTTTATAGTCTTTAATGAAATTGCCATAGGAATAGGGAGAAAAATCATTGAAAACTCTTTGTGCCTCCTTACCACACAGCTTGAGCGAGAATAATTCCGCCGAAGATAAAAACTAGTTTGCCGGATGAAAAGAATTGACATATTCATCCCACATTTTCAACAGGTACTTATAAACCATTTATGTATAAATCTCTGGAGCCCCAGACAGAACATTAAGACTTAATGCACCCGGGACATAAAAGGTCTGAGGGGTGTATAACGACTATATATATAGATAAAAAAGAGTGGCCATGTGAGCATTTTGACCGGGCACAAGATTAGAATATCAGGCCACATAGGAGCTATAAACGCAGATATTTTAGTAATTATACATGTTGAAATGGAGAATATATTGAAATTGGCAAGAAAAATGCAGGAGCTAGAACTATTCTTAAGGGTAGACAAATGGCATAATGTTTTGTTTGTTAATTAATTAATTTTTTATCTGACTGTAAAAAAACTTTTCTTTGATTGCTTTAGATATCAAATTGTTGTGAAAGTCCTGAGGAAGGTGTGAAGATTATTTTAAGCACCGAAACGCTGCGTCGACTGTGTTCACTTGCTTGTACATGATTGTTTTTATGAACTGTCCACCTTTGGGTGGCCTATAGTGGTTTTTAATCATTCTTTTAGATTGTAACCCGTTCGGGAGGTAATAAATTTTATTGTTTATATTCTGACATATTTTCTCACTTGGTGTTATTATCTTGTTTTATTCATTCTGTCTACTTGTCTACTTAGCACTGCCCTGCTTTAGTTTCTATTTTATTTGATTTTGGGAGTTTACAGTTCTATAGACTTCTAAAGTATTCAATTTTCTGTGTCTATACGGTAGGATATCGTACCTAAAACAACTAAGACAGGGTGTTTCTCTTTGAGTGCTCAAGTTCCCCCACCTTGTCATATGTAACAGGGGTACCTCCAATTTTTTGTAACTTACAGTTGTACAGCTCTTCAGCTGGGAGGATTCTTTTCCTTAATATATGTGTCTAGGGCATTGTCCCATTGAGTGTTCCTAATTATTAATGGATACACTAAAAACTAAAGGATTTTCAGAAGAAGAGTTTAATAGAATAGTGAATGGCACTTCCAAAAACTATACCTCCATCTCTAATGTTAACAACGATGAAGAAAAATGGCGCGAGCTATGGAACAACAAAAAGAAACTAGTTCGCACTGAACTCCATGCAGACTTTCTAATAGATTATTTGAAAAGGGCATTATCCCTAATGGTCTGCAGGTTAAGAACGAACCGGGGGTGTTTATCAGACACACTGGCTTTATAGAAAACTGGACCCTAATTGCTAATAGATGCAGCAGGGATTGGATGTTGCTTATAATAGAAACTGCCAACTCCATCCTACTAATCGAAAGAAAAGAAATTGCTGACCTAGAAGCAAAACTTGACACCTCTGCACTAGAAGACGCAAAGAAAAAATTAGAGGACATTCAAAGAGATGTCTCTGGCTATAGGGATTATTTATTCGGGAAGAAAACCAATAAATTCAATAAAGACGTCTCCAATTACAATACGGAAACTGTCTATCCCTATACACAGAAGGATTTCTTTGACCGCCCGAGAGAAAATTTTCCCAACCGCAACCAATGGCAACAACCCTGGCGCACTTATCCCAAAAAAAGAGTGACTTTCTCTGACTCCTCTTATACTAGCAACGATTCAGATCAGGACAAAACAGGGGACTCAAATAGAACAGTTGAATCAACATCTACTCCAAACAGAGAATCTTTACCTTTTTTAGGCCATCGGGGAAGGGGGAACAATTACAACAAACCTAGAGGCAACGGGAGAGGGAAGTTTTACCCTCAACCTCAACAGCAGAAGAGGTATTACACCAGGAGTCAACAAAAATGGGATTAGAAGATAAAGCAGCCATCATTAACCTCTCAGAAATCATACTTACCACAATAGAAAAACAAGTCTTAGAAAAAAGGTTTAGGTTACGCGATCAGCTCCCGGGTCAATAGATACAACTTAGAAAGAGATCTTCAGGGATTTTTTAGAAAAATTAGGCTCCATGAATTTTTCAGGGACAAACCACCGAAAATAGGACCTCTAAATAAATCTGGTCTAAAGCCTAAATCAACTTGGACACCCACCATAGGGATGGTCAATAAACAAATTGACCTATTTGAGAAAGTGGTGGAGAGTAATATCTCTTCACTTCTGACTCACCCTCTGAGGGGCATGAATAATCTAAATGCAGAACAACGAAGTGCCCTTAAAAATCTAGAAAATAATGAGTCCCTAACCATAAAACCTGGTGATAAGGGTGGCAGTATAGTGCTTATGAATACCAAAGACTATGAGAATAAGATGATGTCTTTACTGAACAATGAGGAACATTATTGCCCCTCAAGTAGACAAGAATGGAATATTTTAACCCAGAGAGTAAAGCACCTGTTAAATTTTGCACTAGAGGATGAGATCATTTGTTTAGATGAGTATAATTTTTTAAATAATGAGGCACCAATCATTCCTGCCCTTTATGGACTGCCCAAAGTCCATAAAAATTTACAGGATCCCCCAATGCGGCCCATTGTGTCGTCAATTGATTCCATCACTGAGCCGCTGAGTAAATATGTAGACAAGTTCCTTCAGCCTATTGTAGTAACACAAAAAGCATACATCAAAGATACATCCAGTATGATAGATAAAATTGAGGGTCTATCCTATGATGTCAACTCACAATGGCTAGTGACGTTAGATATAGAGGCCCTCTATACTAATATTCCGCAAGACGACACAATCAAGATGATAGAGGGTCTCCTTAAAAAAGGAACAGATGATCTAGACCATCATGCAACATTTATCCTAGATTGCATAAAAATTATTTTGAAAAATAATATTTTTTTATTTAAAAATAATTTTTTCAAACAAATAAAGGGCACCAGTATGGGGGCGACCTGCGCCCCCAGTCTAGCGTGTCTATATGTAGCGGCATTTGAAGAAAGACACATTTTTAACACTATGGCACCCTTCAGTGAGAATGTTTCGTGTTGGTCGAGATACATCGATGACATTTTTTTTTATTTGGACAGGCTGTTTGGAAACATTAAATGAGTTTATTCTTTGGCTGAACCTGGGAGATCAAAACCTCAAGTTTACCTCCAATTACAACAAAATAGATATTGAATTTTTGGATATTAAAATCAGAGTGGAAAATGAAGTATTGGGTGTGGACTTATATACCAAACCTACCGACCGCAATACTCTTCTCCACTATAAAAGCAACCATCCTAACAGTCAGAAAGATAACATACCATTCGGTCAGTTTTTAAGAATCAGAAGAAACTGCACCAATATATCAGATTATAATAAACATGCAGACTTCTTATCTAAGAAACTTAGAGACCGAGGTTATCCAAATAACTTGATCAGAAGAGCATACAAACGTGCGAAATATTATAATAGGGAATCTCTTCTCAAAAAGAACACTGAAGGTGAGGACAACAAAAAAACCAACGAGAGACTGATTTTTCTTACAAATTATAGCACAGCAAGTAACAAAATAAAAAATATTATCAATCGAAATTGGTCACTATTAAATGATAGACAGGGTATAAACATCCCCAAACCAATGTTCAGTTTCCGTCGCAACAAAACCATCAGGAATTGCTTAGTTCATACCTTCAAAGAAAAGAATCATAAAACCCCAAATACCATTTGGCACCACCACCATATTCATTCCCTTTTCACACCGCCACTGCTGTGAGATCCTAGATCCCGGCAGAGGTGGCGGTCCCACTGCCACTATCATAATTCGGCAGTCCAACCCGCAGAGGTGGTGGTGGGACGGCCACCACGAGTACGGCTGTCCCAGGACTGTTGTACTTGTAGGAAGGCCCATAGTCAATGCATCACCTTTCTCAAATACCTCTGAAAGCCTTGGTGTGTTGTTCTTTCATATGAAAGAGATTGGATGTTTTTAAACATGAAGAATTAAACTAGAATCTCTAGTGCAACATTAAAAACAAAAAATCGGTTGGATATTTGTTGCACAAAGACAAGTCAGATCTAAAAAAACGCTGTAGAACAGAATGTGTGGAAACACACAAATATTATATTCTTCCTATAATTAACACGCCGGGTTGTATTTTTCTTTTCTTAAAACTGCAGCTTTAATCATACTTGCTATCCTCATTTTCAACTAGGCTGACAGCAGGCATTGTGATGTTAGAATTCAACTGAAATACATTATTACAGTTGAGCTGCAACTCATTTCTTTATTACAGGCGACTCGAGACATTACAAATTGCCTATAATAAGGAAATTAGGTACTGGTTTTTAAACACGGATTGCAGGTCCTCATGAATTATAAAACAATATCTGTTACGTATGAGACAAATTCATTTTGACCTGTTTCGCACCTCAAAGTTCATTTCACTCAGAATACTTAGAAGACTAACTAATACCCTATCACTTAAAAGAGCATGCGCAGTGAGCAGCTGCTGTGTCAAAACTCGCAACATTCTGACCACTACATTGAGACATTCAAAGAACGAACAAATATCAGGTTGTCTCAATGCATGCACGAGAAGGAGGAAGTGCAGTAATTTGGAGAAAGTGCACAGGAAATTGAGATATATTTGCTGTCATTCTGGGACTTCAAACTACCCACCAGCAAAGAAACAGAACCGTACAGAGCTACAAAGGGCACGTTATTATGTGTACACAACCCTTTTTGAGATACCTGGATATTTGTTTTCAATACATTTCACAAAATGATTTCTACTATGAATGTTATCTTTTTTCTCTTTTCATTCGCCTCTCGGTTTCTTTGCTTGTTTATTTTTAGCTGTAGATGCATTTTACAGCTTTCCTACTTCAGTGCTTTATATTGTACCATATTATGTTTTGAACTAATAAAAAAATGTCTAATCGGTAGATTTCAAAACAGATCCCGGAAGCCTTAAGGTGCCATGCTCCTTTGAAAGTTTTACTGCTAAAGAATGTTCAAATTAAATGCATTAGAATGTGTTACTGAGAAATATTTTCCCCTCAACATTCTTCTATTATTCCATCACACTCATTGGTAACACAACCATACTGTTGATCTCGAATAACTTCATGAATTATGCCTATTAATTCAACATGCAAAAGAGTTGACAACTCTGGTCACATTGCAGACACTTAGCAATGGTGCAAAAGTAGATCAGATACATTTGCACCATTGTTACTGCCTGTGTAATATTGATTGAGGTAACAGATTTAGCTTTTTTACAGACACGAGAGAGAGTAAAGCCAATTAGAACACACATTTTTCTTATGAATGATTTAAAATGAGCAATTAAAATTGCAATGACAAAATAAAAGTCCAAAAATGTTTTTGGAAATTGGAGCAGAATTGGCATTATGTAGATACTTGTGCATTGCACCATGATTCTTATCGATGTTGCCTTAAACTTTATGTTATCTGGTGTGTAGGGGGGCTAGAGAGCCCACTGCACTGGGTACATCGATATCTGGTAATTATCTGACATATAGACCTCCATTCGCAGCTATAGGGAAAAGCATGTCATAAAAATAGGACTGGGCTGGGCGATAACTCTGGGCTGAAATCATCTCCCTAAGAGAATAGGGGGCATATTCACAAGGAGCTATTGCCGAATTAACGACAATTTATCGCAGCCAAAGTTGTGATAAATTTACCCCCATTCACAGCACCAGTTTTCCCGCAATAGCAGCCGCAAAAAACAACGCCACCAAGGACCCTGCAACTATCGCTAATGAGATGCAAAGTAGGCGTTCTCGCGCAAAAAAGACGCAACAACACGACACCTCAACATTGACAACGATCAGCCAGATCTGCGATAAGAACACATAACACGCGATGAGGCGCGTTAGCAGCAGGAAATTAACACCTGCTCTGACCTGGTGTAAAGTCGGACGGCAGCCAGCACCACAAAAGGGAGGCCAGCCCAGGGTGTCATCGGAAGGGCAACAGATGCCATGGAGCCACTCATCATGCAGCCCGGACACCCAAGAGGGCCACATCACCCACCCAGCACACCACCCCCCGGACCACCAGAGAGGCAGCGTAGATAAAGACAGCGGCCCCCCAGGAAACACACTTCCCTCACAGGCACGACAACTGACAATGTCACTGTCCACTACAGGCTGAAAGGGACAACCATCCTAGGCATCCTGGCCATCAGCACCAACACAGTGGACAACCAACATCCAACCCCACACCAAGCTGCTGGCTGTGCCCCTGGCACACCACAACCAACACCCGCCAGAGGCTGCGAAGTCTCATAACCAGGCACATCCAAGTACCCCACACCTGTCCCCATACACCCAACACAATGCGCAGGAACCACTGGAGACCAAGCAAGGACCATACGCCATAGCCGGATGCATGCACATGTTAGGAGCAATCCACTGCACACATGTCCCACCTATGCCCCCTGGTGACACAGCAAACAATCAGCGCAACAGGAAGCACACGTCACACATCGCTGTGCAGGCAACAGCAGAACACCGTGGGACCTTCACCAATGTCGCCTCCAAATACACAGCCAGTGTGCATGATCCCTTCACTCTCCAACAGTCCACCAGCAACCAGCATTCCCAGGATGGCACCAAGGGACATTCACAGCCCCTTGGCAAATGCAAAATTAACAGCCCACTCACCTCAACTCCACAACCATGCAGTCCACAACTCTGGCAATGCACACTTTACAAACTCACAACTAACATGTACAACAACATACCCACCCACCATACACGACAGAACAACTTACAATGGTGACCTGGGCAAGCTGTGAACATGTCCAATCAATGGCATGGCAACTCAGCCACACAAGAGCCAAATGTGGGGAAAAGGTGGCAACCAGGCCTGTGTGAAGGATGCAGTAGAACCATGATTGAGAAAGTGCACAATGCCAAGAGTGGCGGTGATGTGCTGGACGGACCGCATTATGCAGAACCCACCCATATCCACGGTGACATACACCTCTGGTGTAAGGAGTGTAGTGGACAGTGGATGCAACCATGTCACCCCAGCCAGTGGTGGTCCTTGCGAAAATGTTGCCTGTTATGCCCCCCGTAAGCGTGAGCAGAGTGGGATGGCCCAGCGTATGCAAGACAAGCGGAGGGGTGTGAATAAAAAGCATGTAGACCTGGGTGCATTCCTCTTCCAGAAAGCCCAACGTCTCTGCCAGGGTGGGGCATCCCCACCCGCCATGAGGCCGACGCCGTCCTCATTAGAGGAGTTGCCTGCGATCCTGTGCTCCTGCCGTACCCCGTTCCGCCGGACCACGAACCCATCAGGCCCGCCCCTGCGCAGCCAGGCCACAATGATCAGCAGCCGACACTGGCGTGTGTCAAGGAGGGCCCACCACGTGCCTGTGTAAGCTCCAAGCCCGAGGCCCGTGACCCTGCCAGCCTCTCAGACCATCGCTAGATCCCCAATGCTGGCCCACATCACTCCTTCCTCATTTACATATTCCACAAGCATCCTCTGCGGCCCAGTAGGTCCCATATGAGAATCTGTGTCCTGGCTCCTGAATAGCTTTGACCCCAAATCCGGACCACTTGGGCATCTTGAGACACATGGTGCCACAAACCCTGTTCAATGCCAGCCGGCGACACATGGTGCCACAAACCCTGTTAAACGCCAGCTGGCGACACGTGCTGCCGTAAGCCCTGTTCAATGCCAGCCGGCGACATGTGGATGAGGGACAAGGTCTACCCTGCAGACCAATAGGACTCACATCCAGCACCTATTTGTGAATCACAAATGGCAGGGTCCACACCACTGGTTGCATGGAAAGGAGTAAGAGGAAGATGCGGTTCAGTCTGGACAAAAAGCCGGGTCACAGTCACGGAGGTGACCAAACACGTGGTGCCACTGAACCCGAACAATGCAGGCCAGTGGGGCCACCAACCCATGCCAGACGACACTCGGTGAATGGCCCGAGCTGACTGCTGCCTCCGGCCTACACTGCTCTCGGCCTAGGCTGTGCTAGAGTAGGTCACTGATTTGGGACTGAACATTGAGTATGCAAAGGCAAATTACATATCATTGCAAGCCAAGAGAGGCGAAAGAGGATGGTGCCTTGCATCTTGGCAGAGAGAAAAGGATCATCGTTATGGAGGTGTTCGTACACTACCGACAACTGCTCTGGTGTCACTAGCTGTGCATCGTGAGCCAACGACACATGGCTGTGGGCCACTGCTGACCTCTGCCTCCACCTACATTGCGGTCTAGTAGGTCACAGAGTCATGATTTAGCAATGGTGGAGTTCATATCAGGGTACCGGCATCATCGCAGACTGCATCCCTTCTCAGCCCCGGTGTCACTAAGTCTGTTCCCCGACATTCATGGACACTCTCTGGTCGAACTTTGGTGGCGTCTGAGTCTGTGGACTAGGTGGCAGTTTTCATCCTCATGTAGCTGATACCGAATTGATGGTGGCAACGAGGCTGTTGCATTCCACTCCTCCATTTGCTGCATCCAAATAAAATCAAACCTTTCAGAGTCATGGCCTGGAGAACACCTTCCACTGTCCCCCACAACCATCCACAACATACACCTCGGACATTAATGGAGACCCACTCAGGTTGCATGGCCCATCTGACTGCACCGCAAGTCACCATCGTTTGTAACTCTGTGCTGGTCAGGTCCCGAACCCATTCTCCGGAGTCATTGGATGGCCCCTGAAGCGTAGACCTTGGGGTCATCACCACCATTTCTCTGTGGCCTTGCCCTGTACGCAGCCTCTGGGCCCAAATGCGTCCCAGCAGGGCTCACACACCAAAGCGAGTCCAGACCGGCCCGGACATCGCATCCCAGCAGGAGGCACACACCACCACCGCAAGAACAACCTCCAACAGCCATCTGCCAGAGTTGAAACAGTGGTCCTGACAGACTTACGAAGTTGCTCAGACCTGTCGTTGATGCAATCATTGGCCTGATACCTTGCTCTGCACTCCAGGTGCCAGTGACTCATGCACCACAGGCCATTGTCTGTTGCTGATTGTGTTTTGTGCTGTGGAGCGGTTGCACAGCTATGTCACCTCAAACAGTGTGGGGGCCCTGAAACATTCATGGGGCAGATGATGCAGGTCTAACACACCCCACTGCACCTGCATCAGGGTTATATTGAAGGGACACAAGCCTAGACTTTTTCTTCACATGAGCGAGCTCATCTCTAGTGTCCGAACCCCAGTGCACTGCAACTCACGGACACTTTTGTTTACATGTTGGCTGTCCTCTGGTCTTTTTCCGACTCACTCCATGTTGCTCAGCATCAGACATCCTGTGCGGAATGGCTTACACTCACCCCACACACATCCAGCACAGGTGTCACTGTACATGTGGCCCTGCCAATAAAGTGGCCGGGTGCATGTGCCCGTAGCCAGTTCATGATATCTGCGTGTGTCCCTGTGGTCTTGTATGCATGAGGGCCCTGGGTCCTACGACATTAAATTGTGCTGTGCACATCGGATGCAGACATGTCACCGCAGGCAGCAGGTTGGAGCTTGGACATGTAGCTTTGTTGTCACCCACTCAATTCGTAAGGGAAGTGGCCATGGTCATCGTATGTGGAGCCAAAATGGGTGTGAGACAGCTATTTGAGAACTCCTGGGTGTGGTTTTGTACTGTGAATGTGTATCTGCATGTGTCTCAATGGCAGTGTGGTCTCCTTAATGGGATGTGGGTGGGCCCTGAAGGGTGATAGACACCTGTGTCTGTGTCCTGGTCCGCATTCCATGGGTTCGCCCCCCACCAACACCAGTTGGGCCACCTCCTTGTGGCGTGCTGACACATGGCATTGGGGTGCGATGTGTGGGTATGTGAAGTGTCGTGAGCCAGCTGTGCTTGCGGGTGCTTCCTGCTGTGTGGTCTGTTGCTGGCTCTGTGTGTTCTCCTCTGAGTAGCTTGGCTGGCCGGGTCCTGGTGGGGGGTTGCGTGGGATATCCATGGGCTGTTGTAGGGCATCGGTGTCAATGGTGTGGTGGTCCTCTCCGGCATCACTGATGGGTTGTATTTTGTGCTTCTGTGCTCTGCTGAAGGTGTTGTGTGCCCCTATGCGATGTGAAGGGGAGGTGCGTGTTGACTTTGTGTTGACATATATGTTGGTGCATTGTGGTTTGCATGCAGACTGCATGGCAATGTACTTTGTGACTATTTGGGGGGTGCAGGATTCTTCTGCAGGACAGTGTACATTTGGACTACATGACGGATGTGAGTTTGTATGCGTACATTTCCATTTCACAGTTTCTGGCTCTGTCAGATGTAGGAGGCATGTTTCTGTGCAAGTGCGGAGCCAGTTGTGTCCTCTGTTCTACAGTGTCGGCTATGCGAGTTGTACCACGTTGTCGTCTATGTGGGTGTGCTGTTCGTGCTATGTGTGTGTGCTGCAGTGTGCCAAGGGGATCTGGGACATGATCCTGGGTGATTGCGGGTGTGCAGTGTGCTACACCTCGTTGTGCATGTATGCCATTGTGCCCATCTTCCCCCATCCCCCAGTCCCTGTTCGTTGCATTCCCTGTTGAGGTTGTGTCAGGTCCTCTCAAGCTGTGTCCGTACTCCCTACTCCTTGCACCGTCTGCACACTGATGACTGTGGCCTGGGTTTCATCCAGCTCCTCGAATGGGACTTGGACTGCCACCTCCTGTCGCCGTTGCTGCCTTCCTGTTGGCAGCGGGTTGGTGCCTGGTTTAGGTTGTCACGTATTGGCGCTTATTGGCCTCCTGCATTGGCCTCCTCGGCACTCCAACTGCAATCCAGGTGGTCTGCTAGTGGGTCAGTTGCTGGTAGTCTTCTGTTACCTTCGTGACGCTGGTCTTGTTTTCCTGTGGTCTGCACCCTGTCTTCTTCTCCCTCTTCTCCTTGGCCTTCCCCGATGTTACTTGCTGGTAGTCTGTGGGGGTTGTGGGGTTCGAGTTTGCCTCTGCGCTGGGTAAGGGTGCCTCCATGTTGCTACGTGCTTTGGCTTGTTTCTGGTGTATTTTTTCTGTGGTCTTTATAGTGCATTGTCCCACCAGACGCGTGGGATTTGCAGGCCTGTGGCTGTTTTTCACTACTTTTTACTGCGGTGTGCCTCATTGCATATTTTAGGTTTGTGTATCACAGTTTTGCGGCTTGTAGTTGGTTTTCACGATTACATTTTCTGCGTTATCTGGTGTCTATTGCTTGCTACCACCTTGTTGTGAATTCCACGTTGACAGGGGCTTATTTTCCAGTGATAGGCTGCGATGTTGAAAGTTGCGTTACGCTACTCTTGCGGTAGTTATCACACGTTCTTGTGACTATCCCCCTAGGTGGTTAAAGAAGGTGGCGGGCCTTACGCAGCAATGCGGGCCTGGGAGAGAAAATGGCAGAGCTGAGCTAATCGGGAGCCGGGAGCCTGAGAAGGCCAGAGCGACAGTCTGATGCTTGCTCTGCATACTGCCGCTGGGTAACCAGGTGCTGCAGTCGGACCCGGAGGAACCACTGTAGGTGAGTGTGCGACATCCACGAGATCGGGGTGGCCTAGGGTACCTGCATTGCTGGTCTGGTGGGGGGAATCTAAGGCTACTGGAACGCTGTGGCAGGTGGCTCCAGGTGACTTGAGGCCAGATAAGAAACTGGGAATTCAAACTGCGGCTGAGGCACAAGGGTTGTGACTACAGAACAATGAGCACAGTAGGGAACGCGTGGTTGGCATGCTGCAGTGCCGGATGCCAGCTGCATAGATGTCATCCTTGGACAGTGAATGCTAAACAGTCCTCTAGAATGGGCCCACGCTGAGACTGACCTTTCTATAGAACTGACACAGGCCTCATGTAAATGTTTCTTGGCTAGTGCAGCAAGCACGTTCTGTGGCAGCTGTAGGCTGCTGGGGCAAAGCAATCTGTGAAGTGGAAGTACGAGTGCATAACCAACAGAATGCTAGGATCAGTGGAAAGACACTGGGTCTGCATGACTGACATAGTGGCAGTGCACTGAACAGCCTCATATGCCTGTATTAGCCCCCAAAATGGTCAGATCCATAAGCGGCACATCGTGAACTGTGCCGCCATACACTGGGCCCCTTAGTAGGCAATATGGAGGAAGCTGGCACTGGTAGTGGTGGTCGGACTACGCAGAGGAGCTAAGAAGCATAATAAAATGAAACTCCTTTGGTCCAGAAAGTCCCAGAGCTGGACTGTGGCCAGTCCTGGAGATATTGAACAATATTGCAACCCGTCATGACTATGCCAAGTGTCCCGCTGGAGCTGGAGGCCATGGGTATGGTCTCCTGACATGGAGGAGCCTACAAGACAACACTGCGCACTAAGCACACGCGTGTTCACGAGACTCAGTGGATGCCCAAAGGCTATTGACCTATGCCCGCTTATATGTCAGTTAGGAAAGAGAAACCTGCCAAGATGGGGAAAACTGATGAGCATCGATCCTGGCTCCCATTGGAGAGTCGACTTGTCCCTCCCTCACAACAAAATTCGCTCTTGGACTCTGAGCAGGAGATTCTTCCTACAGGTGCCAAATCTCTAGAAACTACACTACTGGCAATGCAACAAAGTCTTCAATCAATTGACGGCAAGATTAATATTAAGCATGGGCGGAAAATCCGCTACGCTCGCGGATTTTGCGGATTTTCGGGAAATCCGCAATCCGCGAGATTTGCGAATTTCCCGCAAAATCCGCAAATCCGCGAGCAGCGGATTTTGCTCGCGCTGCTCGCACTGTTCGCGTGAGTTCGCGCCCCGCGAATAAGTGCAAAATTGCAGAAATACGATCTTAGCAAAACTGAAAGTAACTACTTATCAGGTTCAAAAGTTCAGGCACATCATTAGTAGCCATTTCCTGTAGTGCTTCCTGAGGGGCCCCTCCAGAGTTCAGTTGCCAGTTGAAACTATTATGTGACCCTGCTCTGAACCTCAGAATAGTTACACATATGCCACAAAGGTCCTGAATTACAGCTAAGGGAGACAAGCAGGAGCCAGGCTGGAAGTTAAAATCCATTAATCAGCCCCTAATTCATTATTGTCAGTTGGGGCAGGGCAGGTGTTGTAACTAATTTTGCAACAATGAAAGCACTTAGCAAGTGCAAAAGATCACTAATCAGGGCGCACTAAGGAAGCAGGTGCCAGCTAAAAAAATATTCTGTGACACATTAATCAGCCCCAAATTAATTCAGGTCACTTGAGGCAGGGAAGGTGTGCTTTGCTTTGCCGAAAATAATGTACACTGGACAACCAGAGGGTGTGGTGATGAAACAGAGGGTGGCATGGGTGGGCCAGAGGGTGGCATGAGTAGTCAGAGAGTGGCAGTGGTGACAGAGAGTGGCAGTGATGAAGAAGAGTGTCCCAAACAGGCTGGACACGTAGAAACAACAAGTTCGCAAAACTTGCGACCCGACAGGTAAGTTCGCAAATTGCGAAATTGTAAAAACCCTCGCGAACTGGCAGAAACACGGGCGAACACAAAAAAAAAAAAAATCCGCAAATTCGCGGGAATTCGCGGATTTTGCGGATTGCGAATCCGCAAATCCGCAAAATTCGCGGATTGCCAATCCGCAAAATCCGCTCATGCTTAATTAATATGCTAAATCAAAAAATGGATCATATGGCTATGAAGCTGGACAAACAGGCATTGTGAATTACAGATGCGGAGCAGCGCCTCTTGACCATTTAGGATGATACACAGTTACCACTAAGTGCCTAAATATGAAGAAGGTATTGGAGGTGATCCAAACTCAAAATTAAAATCTCAAAACGGGCTTGAGGCACAGTAGATTTTGATAATTATTGGAGTACCGGAATCCACAAATAATGGCCAGCTACAGGATTATGTAGAAATCATGCTGAAAGAAATATTTGAGACAGACAGCTGTCGACAGTCCTGATCATGGAGCGTGTACACAGGTCACTAATCTCCTGGGACCACCATGAGTTCCAAAATTGTCAAAATATTAAACTATCAAGGCCAGGACACAATACTTTCACTGTCCAGGGGAAAGCAGACTATACAATACACGGGTTCCGATGTGGCTTTTTTTCCGGACTTTACAGTAGTGGTGCAGGCCACACGTAGAGAATTCTTCTAAGTGAAAAAGACTGAAAGACGCAAATATACCATATGAAATGTTATATCCAGCTCAACTTCCAGCTGACCACGGTGGGAGCCAGAAGCTCTTCACCAGTCCAAGAGCAGTATTGGATTTTCTTAAATCAATGCAACACCGGTGCAAGAGTCATCAAAATCTCCCTCCACATCCCCTGTTGCTTAACAACGGAAGGCAACGAATATTGCAAACTGGGAGTATGGGGTGGTTTCAGATATGCGCAACTGTACATTTGGACTGGTAGGCAGGAGGTCCCAGGGGAGTGATTCAGGGCTGATGCTGCTTGCTGACTGCTGCACCACCAGACTGGATTTGGACTGCTTGAAGCCGGCAAGTACAGCGCACATACAAATGATCCATCACTGCACAGATGTGCCCCTACCTATGACAGCCATAAGTGGTGATGAACTAGACTGAAAAGGTATCCATTGTTCCCAGCCACCCCTGTACATCGAGTGGGATACTTGGCATCTAGTCACCCCACAAGGGTATACCCCACATTATATCACATAGTGAATGTATGAATATTCTTACTATGTTTGACTATTGGAATTTCCTTCCTGAATTTGTATGACATGGCTTAAGCATCTTATTTGGGGTGCTGAAGTGAGTAGAGGGAGAGTTTATATTTGTTAGTTGCCGCAGTTGCAGTACATCACACTAGTGTAGAGTACGTCATCCTATATTACAAAATGATCAATATGTCACAGATGGTACACAGTCAAAATATCGAGTTTATAATGTCAACTTGCAGTAATATCGAGTAAAAGAAATCGATGGTAAGAAATATCGAAGTTGTAAATATTGTTGTACAAAATATTGTTTATTGAGTGTTGTAAATAATATTGAGTCAAGTAATGTCTAGATAAGAAATATTGATGTTTAAAATATCGAAAAGTCAAAATATCGACATGTAAAAAAGTGTTAGTTAAATGTTTGTAAAATAATAATTGTGTAAAATTTTACCCATAATAGTTTATAGTAATAATAAATAGATTTATAATGTATTATATATTTTTAGGAGCGGGATGTTGGGTTTATAGGGGATATGGTTGGGGAGTGTTTTTAAAAGATATATTTATAATGTAAAAATTAATTAAAAATGTAAATCACAATTTGATTTAGTATTTAGAAATTTAAAAAAATAATAATTTTAGGAGCGGGATGTAGGGTTGATAGGAGATAAGGGTGGGGAGTGTTTTAAAAATATATAGTGACATTTTTACATTTTAAAAAACAATTAAATTCAAATTAGAAATTAAGATTAGAAATTAGAAAATATTTTGAAATTTGAAATTTGAATTAAATTGAAAATATACATTAATTATAATTTTTAGTAGCAGGATGTAGGGTTTATAGGGGATAAGGGTGGGGAGTGTTTTCAAAATATATAGTGATATTTTAAAATTTTAAAAAACAATTAAATTCAAATTAGAAATTAAAATTAGAAATTAGAAAATATTTCGAAATTTGAAATTTGAATTAAATTGAAAATATACATTAATTATAATTTTAGTAGCGGGATGTAGGGTTTATAGGGGATAAGGGTGGGGAGTGTTTTAAAAATATACATTGATATTTTTGAATTAAAAAAAACAATTGAAATTTGAAATTAAATTTAGAAATTTGTAAATAATTTGAAATTTGAAATTAAATAGAAAATTTACATTCATTATAATTTTTAGTAGCGGGATGTAGGGTTTATAGGGGATAAGGGTGGGGAGTGTTTTAATAATATATATAGAGTAGTTGTATTTTTTCTAAAAATATTAAATAGAAATAGGAAATTATTTAAAAGCGAAATTTAAAAATATTTAGAAATTAGAAATTTGTAAATATTTAGAAAAATTAAATTATTGTGAATGTTTAAAATAATTATAAATGTCACAAGTGGGATGTAGGGTTTATAGGGGATAAGTGTGGGGAGTGTATAAAATGTATATAATATTTTCAATTTGTAATTAAAAAAATAGAAATTTGGAAATAAATTTAGAAATTAGAAAATATTTAAAAATGACTAATTTCAAAATAATTTTAAAATTTTAAATAATTAGGTAAATAAAAAATAATTATTATTTTTATGAGTGGGATGTAGGGTTTATAGTGGATAAGCGTGGGGAGTGTTAAAAAAATAAATATAGAATATTTTATAATTTAAAAAAACATTTTGAAATAGGAAATACAATTTAGAAGTGTAAAAATATGTAGAAATTTCAAATTTGTAAATAAATTAATGATTAAAAATATTTATAATTTTTTAAATACGTATAATTTTTACCAGCACCTACACTAATTAAATGTAGATTGGAGTTGGAATAGTAAATTAAATAGGTTCAGTGTCCAGCACCTACCCTAATTGAATGTACATTGGAGTTGGAATAGTAAATTAAATAGGTTTAGTGCCCAGCACCTACCCTAATTAAATGTAGATTGGAGTTGGAATAGTAAATTAAATAGGTTCAATGTCCAGCACCTACCCTAATTAAATGTAGATTGGAGTGGGAATAGTAAATTAGATTGGTTCAGTGTCCAGCACCTACCCTAATTAAATGTAGATTGGAGTTGGAATAGTAAATTAAATAGGTTCAGTGTCCAGCACCTACCATAATTAAATGTCAATTGGAGTTAGAATAGTAAATTAAATAGGTTCAGTGTCCAGCACCTACCCTATTTAAATGTAGATTGGAGTTGGAATAGTAAATCATATATGTTAAGTGTCCAGCACTTCCCATAATTAAATTTTTATTGGAGTTGGAATAGTAAATTAAATAGGTTCAGTGTCCAGCACCTACCCTAACTAAATGTAAATTAGAGTTGAAATAGTACATTAATTAGGTTTAGTGTCCAGCACTCAACATAATTAAATGTAGATTGGAGTTGGAATAGTAAATAAAATAGGTTCAGTGTCCAGCACCTACCATAATTAAATGTAGATTTGAGTTGGAATAGCAATTTATATAGGTTCAGTGTCCAGCACCTACCCTAATTAAATGTAGATTTGAGTTGGAATAGTAAATAAATAGGTTCAGTGTCCAGCACCTACCCTAAATAAATGTAGATTGGAGTTGGAATAGTAAATTAAATAGGTTCTGTGTCCAGCACCTACCCTAATTAAATGTAGATTGGAGTTGGAATAGTACATTAATTAAGTTCAGTGTCCAGCATGTACCCTAATTAAATGTAGTTTGGAGTTGGAATAGTAAATTAAATAGGTTCAGTGTCCAGCACCTACCCTAAATAAATGTAAATTGGAGTTAGAATAGTAAAATAAATAGTTTCAGTGTCGAGCACCTACCCTATTTAAATGTAGATCGGAGTTGGAATAGTAAATTATATAGGTTAAGTGTCCAGCACTTGCCATAATTAAATGTTAATTGGAGTTGGAATAGTAAATTAAATAGGTTCAGTGTCCAGCACCTACCCTAATTAAATGTAAATTGGAGTTGGAATAGTAAATTAATTAGGTTTAGTGTCCAGCACTTAACCCCATTAAATGTAGATTGGAGTTGGAATAGTAAATAAAATAGGTTCAGTGTCCAGCACCTACCCTAATTAAATGTAGATTTGAGTTGGAATAACAATTTATATAGGTTCAGTGTCCAGTACCTACCCTATTTAAATGTAGATTGGAGTTGGAATAGCAATTTATATACGTTCAGTGTCCAGTACCTACCCTATTTAAATGTAGATTGGAGTTGGAATAGCAATTTATATTGGTTCAGTGTCCAGTACCTACCCTATTTAAATGTAGATTGGAGTTGGAATAGTAAATTATATAGGTTAAGTGTCCAGCACTTACCATAATTAAATGTTAATTGGAGTTGGAAAGTAATTTATATAGGTTCTGTGTCCTGCACCTACCCTAATTAAATGTAGATTGGAGTTGGAATAGAAAATTAAATAGGTTCAGTGTCCAGCACTTACCATAATTAAATGTTAATTGGAGTTGGAAAAGTAATTTATATAGTTTAAGTGTCCAGTACCTACCCTAATAAATGTAGATTGGAGTTGGAATAATTAATTAAATAGGTTCAGTGTCCAGCATCTACCCTAATTAAATGTAGATTGGAGTTGGAATAGTAAATAAAATAGGTTGAGTATCCAGCACCTACTCTAATAAATGTAAATTGGAGTTGGAATAGTAAATTCATTAGGTTTAGTGTCCAGCACTTAACCAAATTAAATGTAGATTGGAGTTGGAATAGTAAATATAATAGGTTCAGTGTCCAGCACCTACCCTAATTAAATGTAGATTTGAGTTGGAATAGCAATTTATATAGGTTCAGTGTCCAGCCCCTACCCTAATTAAATGTAGGTTGGAGTTGGAATAGTAAATTAAATAGGTTCAGTGTCCAGCACCTACCCTAATTAAATGTAGATTGGAGTAGGAATAGTAAATTAAATAGGTTCAATGTCCAGCAGTTACCAAAATTAAATGTTAATTGGAGTTGGAATAGTAATTTATATAGTTTAAGTGTCTAGCATCTACCCTAATTAAATGTAGGTTGGAGTTCGAATAGTAAATAAAATAGGTTCAGTGTCCAGCACCTACCCTAATTAGATGTAAATTGGAGTTGGAATAGTATATTAAATAGGTTCAGTTTACAGCATCTACTTTAATTAAAAGTAGATTGGTGTTGGAATAGTAAATAAAAAATTTTAAGTGTCCAGTACATACCTTAATTAAATGTAAATTGGAGTTGGAATAGTAAGTTAAATAGGTTCAGTGTTCAGCCCCTACTCTAATTAAATGTAAATTGGAGTTGGAATAGTAAATTAAATAGGTTAAGTGTCTAGTATCTACCCAAATTAAATTTAGATTTATGTGTGAATATTTAAAGGAAGAAAATATTTTACTTTATTTATTTGAATATTTAATATTTATATATATAAAGTATATAATAAATCATTTTTATATATAGTTAGTCATGATTTTATAATAGGTAGTACACAAAAATCACACAGTTTTTCAAAAACAATTCTTTATTTGTTAATATAGTACATAAATTAAATTATAAATGTTTTACAAATGCATGTATAATATTTAAACAAATAAACACAAGTACAATGTAAAATAAAATATTACATGTTTTGATACTTGGTCAGTAAAGTACATTTTAGGTATATAAAAATAATATAGTAAATGAAAATAGATTGAAGATTATAATACATAGAGTACATAGATTTGTAGAAGAAATAAAATATTTATGCATTTTCATGAAATGAACATTTATAAAATTTTTAACATATGAATGTACTGTACAAATTATGTTATACAGGTTTATATATTTTTACATTGCAACATTCATAATAAATATTTTTAATATCATACAATAAACATATTTTCAATAACATTTTAAATGAGAATATTAGTTAAAACATTGTAATATATTATTATTGATGTTATATTATTATTAATAATAAATTAAAATATATTTGTACCAAAGGTAAAATAAATACAGAAAAGTTATATATTTAGTTTCACAATTTTTAACAGAACATGTTTTTATTATTATAACATTTGATATTAAACAGTAATAATATGTAATGTTATAAATATTAAAAATAGGAATAGAATAATATAGTTATGGAACAAACATAAATAAATTGTATAAATGTTGCTAAACAATTTATAACAGTTATACAAATTTGTTACTAGCAAAATACATTTATTTGACATTTATTTCACTATTTCCTTTATTATACTAGTATTTGGGTCTTTTATTTTGTAACCGCTCATTGGGGTCCATTAGGATGACAGGCGGACTTTGCCCGCCCATCATCCTATCGTAAATCGGGACCGCCTGCCATAAGGGCGGTGGTCCCGGGGGTGCCATTAGACTGTGCCTGCCACAGTGGCGGGCACATCCTGTATTTTCAGCATTGTGGCGGGCGGTGCAGAGAGCACCGCCCGCCACAATGCTGAAAATGCACTTTCACATTTTCATTTGCAAAGTGGCAGGCACCGTGCGGTGCCTGCCGCTTTGCAAATGATAATGAAGGGGGGTACCACAGGCACCCCTCATGTGCACCCCCCCACCTGTACTTCACTCTGGGGGCCCGCAGGGTGCCCCCAGAGTGAAGACCGCATTCCTTTTTCATGGCGGCAGCGCCGCCGCGGAAAGGCATCTAACAATGCCCATGGTAATATTGCGGGCGGTGTCTAACAGACACCGCCTCCATGTTACTCGTTTTCCGCCCCGGCTGCTAGGCGACCAGGGCGGAAAACAGGCGGGTGGTATTTTGCACCGCCACCTTCCCCTCCGCCATCCTAATATGGCGGGGGGATTTTGGGCTTGCAATGTCGGGCGGTTTGCCTCCGCCAGGCTGGCGGTGGCCACCGCCAGCCTGGCTGAGGCAAACTGCCCGACATCAGAATGGACCCCATAGTCTTTTTGGGTCATTTTAGAAGATTGAAGCTCGCGGTTGGAAGATACTTCAAGTCTGAGCAGGTAAGAGTGCTTTTCGATATATTATAACTATTTTAAGTACGTTTTGAAGGTAGTACTTTGTTATGTAGGGTTTGTGGACTACTATATTAGGATTTAGGTACTTTGTAGCTGTTTATGTACGTTGTTCCGTTTTCTTAGAGATTTCTCGTTTCATGACCTTGGAGTTATTGTGTTTGTGGCTGTTTATTTAGTTTTGGTAAAAAATATGTATGTTATGGTTATTATTAATGTGTCGTTCTAAGTTTTTTGTGGGTGGGAATGTTTCTTTTTCTATTCTAGGTTTTTGGATACAGCCTTTTCTGTTTCCGAGCTGTTACATTTTTCGGGTTTCCTGGAGTGTTTATTATATTTTTTTAACATTTTCGGGTTTTTGATGGATTTGGAATTATCGATTTATTTGGATGTTGGATGGATTTAGCACAGTTGTATTTTTTCATTGTATTGGACTACTTTTTTTTGATGCTGTGGATTTCTTACTACATGGATTGTTATGGATAATTGGATTTGCCTATTACGTTGCTGTGCAAGGTAAGTAATTTAATATTAATATTTTTGTGGCTTGGGAAATATGCTGTTATTAAACAATTTTTGGTTAGTTAGATATTTATTTTGTTAACATATTATAAATGTTTTAAATATATTAGACACAATAAATGTGCTATAATTTGTTATGGAGATGTGTGGTGTTATATTTCAAGCTTTTTTAGGAGTTTGATTATTTTATATGGTTAGTGTTTTTAGTTTAGTGTTTTGGCTATCATTTTCAAGTATTCTAGTCCTCTTGTTGTAGGATAAAGTTGTACTTGTTGTTCTAAATATTGGTACATTTGGGCAGTTTGTCGTGATAGTTTGGGTTTTAATTGTAAGACAGATTGCTCCATTCTTAATTCTTGAAAACGTTGTTCTTTTTGGATTGCTGTTAGGAGTTTGTGTAGTGTGGGAGTTGTTCGGCCAGTTGAAGATAGGAAGGCATTATGCCAGCCCTCAACTGCGTTGTTTGTCTTGGCTTCTTGGTTAAGGGTTGGTACATTCCATCAAGGTATTAGGAATTTAGGTTGGCGTCTGTGGCCTGAACTGTGTAGTCTTCCCACCCAGGTGTCCTCAAAATAATCCAAAAGTGGAGCTAGTTTTTGTTCATTTTGTGTATAGAAAGGACTTTCTATTAAAAGGTTATAGTGTTCAGCCACATCGGTGATTGGCACGTATGCTAGGGCAATTAGGTGTTTAATTTGGAATGCAAAGGTAATAATGGTTGCATACTCAACACTAAGGGCTCCATTAGGATGGCGGGCGGATTGCCCCCGCCATCCTTCCCTGTATCCCCCCTGCCATATTAGAATGGTGGGGGGACTACGGCGGAGCAAAACACCGCCTCCACTTTTCTGCCCCGGTCGCATTGCGGACGGGGCGGAAAATGATTAATATGGTGGCGGTGTCTATGAGACACCACCAGCCATATTACAATGGCAAGTGTGAAATGCCTTTCCGCGGCGGCAATGCTGCCACGGAAAGGCAGGCGGTGTTCACTCTCGGGGCCCCCTGTGGGCCCCCGGAGTGAAGGCCAAAGGGGGGTGGCACACGGGGGGGTACCTGTGGTACCCCCCTTCATTTGCATAATCAAAGCGGCAGGCACCGCGCGGTGCCTGCCGCTTTGAATACGTAAATGCTGCTGAGCATTTTTAGTATTGTGGCGGGCGGAGCAGAGAGCTCAATACTATAAATACAGGATGTGCCCGCCACTGTGGTGGGCACATCCTAATGGTGTGTGCGGTACCCCCGCCCTTAGGGCGGGCGGTCCCGATTTCCGACAGGATGGCGGCCGGGAAAAGCCCGCCCGCCATCCTAATGGGGCCCTCAGTGTTGATTTTTGCAAATGTCTCCTTAGACATTGGTTAAAATGGAAGTAACATCCTTGTATGGATGTGTGTGGATATGTTTTAAGAATGGCATACACTTTGGAATCAGCACCCATCAACAAAGTTGTTCTTGTGAAATACAAGTAATGTCCTTTACAATAATAGGAAACATCCGTGTCAAATGAACAGGACCGAGCTGAATAAACGTATATTTTGAATCCTTTATTTTTTTCGTAGACAAATGTTCTCAAATCACAATGAATTTTTCTTTTTTTCTTTTCTAGCCAACGCGTTTCGTCTCTTTTGATGAGACTTCTTCAGGGCTGTCGAACACGACTTCGAATCCACGCTGTTTGTGTAGCAGGTCACCATGCCGGTCTCGAGTCATTCCTGAATACCCATAGGATATGACAGCCCTGAAGAAGTCTCATCAAAAGAGACGAAACGCGTTGGCTAGAAAAGAAAAAAAGAAAAATTCATTGTGATTTGAGAACATTTGTCTACGAAAAAAATAAAGGATTCAAAATATACGTTTATTCAGCTCGGTCCTGTTCATTTGACACGGATGTTTCCTATTATTGTAAAGGACATTACTTGTATTTCACAAGAACAACTTTGTTGATGGGTGCTGATTCCAAAGTGTATGCTGTTTTGTTTAGGACTTTTGTCCTTGATAGGAACCTATAGGGTTGTGTTCCTAGGTCTCTCAAGCACCATCATATTACTCTAAGTCACGGACTACGACAGGTGCAGGTACTTTGCTCCAACCCTTCCTTTGTCAGTTTGATGTTTTAAGAATGGAATTAATCATTGCTTGTTCGAAGTCTATTATAATTTTTAGGGGAAAGAAGTCTGATGTTTCTTCTTTTATTTTGTTTAATATTTCTGTGTAAGTAGATGTTTGTTTGTTTGGTAACAAACAATAGATGAATGGAATACAGGTATTATGCTATTGCCCATGTATGGAATATAATTGATAGAATGGTTTAGGGCATATGGTAAAAGTGCCATCCATCATCCATGTTTGACTTTCTTTTCATTTTTTTAGGTTGTTGTTTGTAGAAAACATTATTATCCTTTTTTCTTTGTTGTTGTTATCGTAGAAGATAAAAGGTTCATCCTTATGTGTTATGGTAAGCTCAGGTGGAATTATGATCTCTTCAAAAGTTTTAGGTATTGGTATTGTTGCTCTAGTGGATTTTTTTTGGTCCTAGCTATGGTTCTTTTTATAGCAGCTATTGATGGTAACTGACCTCTTGCCTCTCTAGGTACTCTAGGTAGTAATTCCTTAAGTATTACACTGGTTGGTGGGTCAGAGGTGCTGCTTAATTCTTCAGTATTTTCTAGAGTAGATCTAACCTCTATTTCTGAGATATTAGGTGGATGGCTATGTTCAGTAGTATTAATCACACTTGTTTCTCGGGTTGTTGCACGCCCATAGCATTTGTTAGAGTAATACTTAGTACATTTCCAATTAACTTTAAGGTCTTTTTGTTTTTCCTGAGTATAAGTATACCCCATATAGCACAACAAAAATTTTCCTTTCTGAGATGTTACAAATCTTGCTTCTTCTGTCATTGTTGTTTTCTTAAATCTAGAAAGGGTGTATTAAATATTATTAGGAAAAGTATTTACTTTAAGAGAGTAAATAATTATTTATGTACAGCTTTTCAGTACTTACCAATAGTAAAATTGTAGATTGTGTAAGTAGATGGCTTTTTGGCTTGATGCTTTTATAGATTTTACTGGTCTGTTGAAAGAAAGTGCAGAATATTTTAGGGAATGTTTATATGTATATTTTGGTTACACATTTGGTAGGGTGTTATCTTTTAATATGAAAAAGTTCAGTTTATTTAATTAAAAATAGAAAACATTTTGTTAAAATACATTTATAAATTTTATTAAAGTCAAGTTCTAACATAGTGGATTTTTTAAAGCTAAATAATAGTACATGTGTATGTATTATACACTTACCAAGTGTTAATTCTTAGTTGAATGTAGATTCTTTGTTGGTATTTTGCAGCTTTTCGTTTTTCAGTTATCTGTAGACTAAAATAAATGTATGAATAATAATTTGTTCAGTATTTATAAATGATGTTGCATTTTAAAAAAAAAAAATCACTTTTTGTGTCTTTTAAACCTGTGTTTTCTAATTTAAAAAAATTTGAAATTCAAGTAGGATTTTATTACATGCTTATATCATTTTAGATATTTAGTTAGCTTTTCTTTAGTGTTTATAAAGGATATTATATATACTTACGTTATACGTAGGTTGTAGTCGTTTTGTAGAAAATGTTCATCTGTTTTTTAAAGTTGAATCTGTAGATGAAAAATGTAGAGATAGAAAGTTATAAACATTAGACTATAAAAAGTAGGTTACAGTTGATGTAACATTTTATTCTGACCCATAAGATTACTTACTTTTTGTAGTTTGTAGTATTTTCCTTAATAGAAGAATCTTTAAGGTAGTCGAAAATGTTGAAGTGTATCTTGAAGCTGAATATTTTCTGCTGGTTTTAGAGTATTATTTTCCACTTCTTTATATAGGGTATGTTTAATTAGTGTTTGGTTGTGATTGGTTACATTCCTTGAAATGTGTTTGTATTGGTTAGTTTGAATTTTTTTAAGTTGATTTATTAAGTTAGTTGTATGTTAAAAGTTTATCCAGTGAAGTAGTGTATTTGTAAGTATTTTACGAATACTTTATTTAAATTGTATAGCTTGTAAAAAAGTATAATATTTAATTAAAAAATTGTATATATTAAATGTGTGTGAATACATTTTATTTATTGATGTAGTAATTTGTAATTATTGTTTAGGAGAGATATATTTATATAAATGTGTTTTGTATTTAAAAACATATTTATATGGGTGTCTTTATAATAGTTTTAATGTGTAGTGTGTTTAAAAAATGTTTTAATCATTTAGAGCGGTCGATATTTATATAAAGTCAAAATATTTGCAGTCAACATTTGTGTAATCGATATTATTTTAATGTGCTATATTTAAATATATATGTCGATATTTTATATTTCGATTAAAGTGTCGAAGTAATAGTAATCGATGTTTGAGACGCTATTAGTGTAGGTCGCTTTTAGTAAAATCGATAATTTGTTAGCGATTCGTCACAGATCACACATGCACATGCTGCTGAAGTAACACATCCTGTGGGCTACATAGATTTCTAAAATGGAATGTGAGACGGCTCAATAACCCACACAAATGATGCAAGTATTGGCATACCTCGACTGCCATTACGTACAGGTAGCACTGCTGCAAGAAACGCATCTCATGCATCCTACTCCTCTTATTCCAGGGGTGTGCTACTGTTGGTAAAAAAAAGGGATCCCTTTCACACTCACATACTATGAAACGGATGACAGAGGATCGGTATCTCATAGTGCAGGGGTGCCTCAGTGGCACACATATAGCCTTAATGTAAACAATCCCAAGTTCTATCCTAGAGTTTGGGAATGCCTGTTTGCACTTCACCCTACAGTAGTAATCTAGGGTGGGGACCTTAACACATGTACCAACCCCAATTTATATCAGCCGGCGCATACAATGGCCTCCAAAATAAAATAAGTAAGGGCACAAACACACATTGTTGACTTAGGGATCCAAGATGGGAATAAATGCCATGATACCCCAGCAATTATGACACAGTTTATGGATGTCTACTCCCGTCTATATTGGTTGCATGAGGCTGTCGCTGCGGCAGACAGACCTGCAGATCTTGATGATTTGACTTTAGCATGGCTTTTAGCTAAACAGATGGAGTTTCTGGTGCCACCAAACACGATGGATGAGGTGAAAAAAGCCATACCCACTCTGCCTAGTGGAAAAGCATCAGGTGGGGATAGAATTCCCAGTGAATTTTACAAGACATAAGCAGGCTTCTTAGCACCATACCGACATGCATTGTATACAGAAGGATATTAAAAATAAATGCTGCTCCAACACTCCATGATTAAACAACAGGGGGTGGTGATGGACAGATTTTCTGAATTAAGCAGAATACTCCATGAAGCATTAATAATAATGCTAATAAAACGGCATAAGGCCGCAGAGCAATGAAAATCCTAAAGAACGTTATCCCTCATCAACATAGACAACAAAATGTTGACAAAAATAATAGCTGCCCGGCTACAGCCTCTTTCCCAAGCTTAGTATTGCCAGATCAATCAGGATTTGTACGCGTGTGCTCGACCTGACAGAATCTGCGAACAATAGTCACAGTTTTGCATCAACTGGACCCGATAATTAAGGCAGCGACTGTGTTATCAGATGCCGCAAAGGCTTTTGATTCTATACAGTGAGACTATATGTTCATGGTGCTCCACCTCATGGGAATTCCACTGGCACTTTTGAGGTTGATATGCCTATACAGACCCAGTAGCAAGGCCAAGCATTAATGGCAATGTCTTGGTCAGCCGCGGCCCGTGGAGGGAGCTGCGGTGGGGCAAGAGGTGGGACAGGGGAGGGGCGGGGTGGGGGGTGCTAAAAACTGGAATATGGATAATTGGAGGTAAGTAAACAATTTAATTAATAAAACAAATTTCGTAGCGCATCGCATTTTGCGATGAGGAAGGTCCTTCTCCTACCTTGCTGCCAAAACCTGGAACACCCTGCCTCTTCACCTTAGACTATTCCACGTTGCTAACCCAATTTAGGAAGGACCACAAGACCTGGCTCTTCAACTGAACCTCAGTGCCCTATTGGATCTGTAGCCCCCTCCTGGCACCTTGCGTCCCACAAGAGTGAGTAGTAACACTTAACAAGTACTGATTGATTGATGACATCTCAAATATCATGAGTGATGTAATATGCGAGGTCATAAGCAGTGCATTGCTGGAGCGTAAGTTATAGTTAGCTTAGGGAACTATAGCTGGTGAATTTCTTTGGTTTTGGTTTCTTTGGTTTTGTAGGAGTGAACTCTGAGACTATAACATCCCTGCAAACTTTGTTTTTTTCAGTACATTTCTAAAGATTTGTAAATTATATATCCTAACTATAATGTTCCTGTAAAAATGGGTGTATGAGTGGGTGCTTGAGTGGGTGTGTGAATGTCTGAGTGGTTCTGTTGGCAGATGCATATGTGTCTGAATGGGTTTGCGAGTGCCTCAATAAGTGTGTCAGTGAGTCTGCATGAGTGACTGAGGAGGTCTGTGAGTGCATGTGTGAGTCTCTGAGTGGGTCTGTGGGTGGGTGAGAGAGTATGAGTGATTCATTTAGTGGGTGTTTGAATGTCTGGCTGGGTCTGTGAGTAGGTATACATGTCTGTGTTTGTTTGTGAGTGGGTGCATGAGCTTCTGAATGAAAGGGTCTGTGAGTGGCTGTGAAGTGTCTGAGTTGCTCTTTGAGTGGGTGCATGAGTACCTGACTGGGTTCTGTTCATTTTTTGCCTTTTCTGCTCACTTCTGACCTTTATTTTGCCTCTTTCTGCTTGTTGCTGCCCTTAATTTTTCCTCTTTCTGCTCGTTGCTGACATCTATTTTGCCTCTTTCTGTTCTTTTCTGACCTTAATTTTGCATCTTTCTGCTCATTCCTGACCTTTATTTTGTCTCTTGTGCTCATTTCTGATCTCTATTTGGTCTCTTTCTGCTCGTTACTGAACTTTATTCTGTCCTTTTAAGCTAATTTCTTATAGCTATTTTGCCTTTTCTACATGTTTCTGACCTTTAGTTTGACACTTTCTCCTCATTTCTGAGCTTTATTTTCCATTTTCTGCTTGTTTCTGATCTCTATTTCGTCTCCTTCTGCTTATTTCTGAGCTTTAATTTGCTTCTAGCTGCTCATTTCTGATCTCTGTTTTACCTCTTTCTGCTCATTTTTGCCCATTATTTTGCCTCCTTCTTTTTGTTTCTGACCTTTATTTTACTTCTTTCTGTTCATTTCTGATCTCTAGTTTGCATCTTGCTGCTCATTTCTGACCTTTATTTTTCCATCTTACTGCTAATTTCGTATCTTGATTTTGCATCTTTCTGCTCATTTCTAACCTTAATTTTGCCTCTTTCTGCTCATTTCTGAGCTTTACTTTGCCTCTTTCTGCTACTTTCTGACCTTTTTTCTGGCTTTTTCTGCTTGTTGCTGACCTTTATTCTGCCTCTTTCTACTTGTTTCTGAGCATTATTATGCTTCTTTCTGCTAGTTTCTGGTCTCTTTTTTCCTCTTTCTGCTTCTGTCCAACCTTTATTTTGACTCTTTCTGCTTGTTTCTGACCTCTATGTTGCTGCTTTCTGCTCATTTCAGACCTTTATTTTGCCTCTTGCTGCCCCTTCCTTACCTTTACTCTGCCTCTTTCTGCTTGTTGCTGACCTTTATTCTGCCTCTCCATGCTCATTTTTTACCTTTTACTTGCCTCTTTCAGCTCGTGGCTGACCTTCATTTTGCCTCTTTCTGCTCATTTCTGGCCATTATTATGCCTCTTGCTGCTTGTTTCTCACCTCTAGTTTGCCTCTTGCTGCTCATTTATGTCCTTTATTTTTCCATCTTTCTACTAATTTCTTATCTTGATTTTGCATCTTTCTGCTCATTTCTAACCTTTATTTTGCCTCTTTCTGCTCATTTCTGAGCTTTATTTTCCTCTTTCTGCTACTTTCTACCCTTTTTTCTGGCTTTTTCTGCTCGTTGCTGACCTTTATTCTGCCTCTTTCTACTTGTTTCTGAGCATTATTATGCTTCTTTCTGCTAGTTTCTGGTCTCTTTTTTCCTTTCTGCTTCTGTCCAACCTTTATTTTGACTCTTTCTGCTTGTTTCTGACCTCTATGTTGCTGCTTTCTGCTCATTTCAGACCTTTATTTTGCCTCTTGCTGCCCCTTCCTTACCTTTACTCTGCCTTTTTCTGCTTGTTGCTGACCTTTATTCTGCCTCTCCATGCTCATTTTTTACCTTTTACTTGCCTCTTTCAGCTCATGGCTGACCTTTATTTTGCTGCTTGTTTTTCACCTCTATTTTGCCTCTTTCTGCTCATTTCTGACATTTATTCTGCCTCTTTCTGCTCATTTCTCACAATTTTTTGCCTCTTTCTACTCGATGCTGACCTTTATTTTACCTCTTTCCACTAATTTCTCACTGTTATATTGCCTCTTTCTTTCGACTGACCTGCAGCATTGGTCACACGTAGGAGGTCTTGCACAGAAAGTATCATAAGTACAGAGCTTCAAAATAAAGAACAGACTTCAGATAATCTCATTTGTAAATAACAACATTTCGGCCCATCTTATAGTGGTTGGGCTAATGATTGAGTATTGCCACAGATGCAAACATACGAGTCAAAAGTTACATAGACATCATAATAAATAACTGAAGGATGCGTATAGTTTCTCCATACGACACGATTACAATTGTAGAAACATGTAAACAATTGCCAATGTAAAGAAATGCATGTTCACGTAGTTCACATCAATAAAGCATTAACATTTGATGGTTTCACGATGTGCATGTTCCCAAAAATTGGGACTATAAAGTTTGAACAAAAAGGAAATTAAGTCAATGAACACAAAGGGGGGGGGTTAGTTAAGGCTCACAGTGCCTGTACAGAACGGAGCTCAAAATTCCCAGAATGTGTAAGTACTAAAAATATAGATCTAGCCTCTCCAAGGGTTTGTACCCTATAAGTGTAGAGTTTACACATGAGAACCCTGATAGATGTATCCTGTCCACCAGTGTGGAAACAGTACACGTATCAAAAGCTAAGGTAAATATGGGAGAGTCAACAGAACATTTGTATCAACATAATATGCATATAATATACATGCATGTATGTGAGCCCTGCTAGAAATACACAAAAGATAAAATGGAATAAAAAGAGAACATTTGTAACAGTGTACTCTCGGACAAGTGCCTAGTATACCCCAGAATAAGAAATCAAATCCTCAAATAGGGCGGGGCTGAACTCCCCTGATATGATGGAAATCCAATGTATGTCCTGTCTCTAGGTATGACCCCAAAGTGGGACAACCGGGGTAAGGACAGAAGAGTAGAGAACATAGTGCACAGCTTAGTAAATATGCTCTGACTCACAGGTGGACCAGAGGCACACACACAAAAAATGTATAGTACGTCTTGGCATACACGAGTTGCAAATTTCGCCAGCCTGCATCTTATCTGTGAATACATGCCACCCTGTAGTGCCTCGGATGAAGAGGGTATGGATCGTGTGACTGTGTTTCATACAATTAAAAACCAACATGAACATCACATAGGTAACATTTTGCAAAACATTCTCTCCCTAGAAGCATAATGTTAAGAGAGGACTTTGAAGAATGAACAGAAGTAATTAAGCTTCATGTACATGGGCTCCTACTTCCTCATCCATGTTGAGACCCCCTGGGAACTCTGCAATGTATTCCGACTCAATTTATCTTGGTTTGAGGGTTCTATTGCCCCACCTTTATGGGTTTAGAATAGGCTCAATCACCAGAAAACTCAAAAGTGAACTGTCTGAGTAGTGGTGTCTATGGAAATGGCAGGCTACTGGGTAATGTAAATCTGATATGCGTCTAAAAAAGTTGCCGGTTTATTGCCAAGCTCACTTACTGACAAGTTACTGTTAGAGGCACATGAGGTATCTATCTCACTACCACTCATTGTGGTGTTTTCCGAAGTGGAACTTTCAGATGTTCTCATTTGTGGCACCGTCCCCGAGGTCTGTGATTTAAACATAAAGTCGTATTTCATGCTGACGGTTAATATCCAACCATTCTCGTAATCCTCATAGTCTCTGTGTAGTTTCAACTGTTTCCTCGTATTGATATCTTCTTCATAGTTTTTAAGGCAGCCTTTTCTTGTTTCCATTTCTTTATTCAGCGCCTCCTGTTCCAAAGATTTTCCCAGCTCTTCTTTCAATACTTTGTTCTCTTGGAGTAGTGTTTCCCTATCGACCCAAGTATATTTAACTAGGATTTTTAGCATCCTTCTTGAGCTCGTGGCCAAATTTGCAGCCCACTCCTTCAACATTTTTGGTTTGGGTGACTTGTATGTGGGTATTGTACATATCTGTAGTCCCCTAGGAACCATGCCTTTATCTATATAAACCTGTAACAATATGGCTTCCCACCACTTAGAAATTTCAGATTTGTGCAGTTTTCTGAGTTTATCTTCATTGCTTTTATTTACGTTGATGTTTTCTGGTGTTTTATAGTTTATGCCAGGAGCCCTGGAAAGTAGTGACAGTGCTGCTGCCCTTCTTTCCGTGCCCTCTTCCAGCTTCGGATGGTGTTAACAGTGTCTTTATGGTAATTACTTCTCGAGCCTCAGTAGTGATAATCTGTCTCAGTGTGTGTCCACCCGTAAAATACCATATACATTCATGACATTTTTCTAAAATAGTGTGCCAGTGATTCTTGCAGTCTATGGAGCGTTTGGGGTGATATGTCAGACAGGGGCTGAGAAAAAGTGGGGGAAAAAAATGTGTTTCCCATGTGAATTTCCATAGGAGCTCCAACTACAGACCAAAAGCTGGATGTACTTACATCACCTTTGGCAGAAAGATAGCTATTTGTCTGCAGATTGTGCTTTTTGTAATTTGGTGAGAATCCGTTCAGTAGTTTTCAAGAAATTAAAAAAAATCCAAAATTGTTTATCTGAGATCGCGACAACTTTGTGAATAATAATGAGCTCGTGCAGGGAAATGCAGAGCTCTGATAAGCTGTCAATATTTCAACAAGGAAGTGCTGGTAGCCACCTTGGGACGTGGCTTAAGCTTGTTTTCAAAAGGGCATTTTGGTGGGCCAGGTTCTGGGGACATTTTATAAAAAAGAGGGGCACACACGGCTCTTAGTGTGCCGGGGGACCAACATCTCCCCAGGGCTTTTAAAAAAAATAATGGAGAGGGGCCACGTGGACCATCTCACCCTCCTGTACTTCTAGAAGTCCAATGAACACCAACTCACATGGGCTTCTTGTGTATTAAAAGAGAGAGACTGTGCGGACTCCCCTTCCTGGGCTTCTAGAAGTCCCGGATGCACCACCTCCCCAGGGGCTATTAAAACAATTGGCAGAGGGCTGCATGAACCCCAGTTCCCTGGGGACAACCACCTCCACAGGGTTTTCTTTTTCATTAAAGAAGGAGGTGGCCACGGGGCCCTCCCTCCAGAGACGTTATTGGCCCCAGGGACCAACACCTCTCGGGCGGCCCATACAAACAGAAGGAGGGGGGCTACGCTGCACCTTCTTGGAGCCATAAATGGTCCTGGGGACTGCCTCCTGCTATAGCTGTTTGCTTTTGCTTGGCGGGGGCTTTGACATCCCCTGCCAAGCAAAACCAAACACTCTGGTTCAAGCGGGCGGGAGCAGTCAAAGTACTCCTGCCCGCTAGAAGCGAACGTTTCATCACTTTCCCTGCCTGCAGATATGCAGATAGGGATAGAGATTAATCAGATGAACATGCATGCAGGAAGCTGTATTTCTAGCAGCTCTTTTTGTGCAATGGCAGTGCTGGCTCTTACAGGAGGTGGGAAGCCAGCTGGGACAGCGGTGGCCTTGAGGATCCCTGCGGTCCAGGGGGAACTAGGAAAGAAAGGCAAAAAAATTATCCGAAATGAGCAGGCAGAGGCAAAATAAAGGTGAGATAATGGCAGAAAGAGGCAGAATAAAGGTCAATGACGAACAGCAAGAGGCAAAACAAAGGTGACAAACGAGCAGAAAAAGGCAAAATAAAGGTGTGAAACTAGCAGAGAGAAGCAAAATAGAGGTCAGAAACCAGCACCCAGAGGCAAAATAAAGGTGACAAATGAGCAGAAAGAGCCAAGATAAAGGTGAGAAATTGCAAAAAGAGGCAGAATAAATGTCAGCACAAGCAGAAAGATGCAAGATAAAGGAGACAAACCAGCAGAAAGAGGCAAAATAAAGGTCAGAAACAAGAAGAAAGGTAAAATAAAAGTAATAATGACTCGTTGTTGAACTTTATTTGCCTCTTTCATTGGCCTCTTTCTGCTCAGTTCTCACCTTTATTTTGCCTCTTTCTGCTCATGGCTTAGTATATATATTATATATTTAAATATATATCAAAGAAATGTTTGACACTTAACTCATCATTACGAGTCTCAAAACATAATCTCAACCATACAAGTCAGTCATGCGTCTCACACACCCTGTAAAACTCATACACAGTCCAGGAACCGCTTTTTGTGAACCAATCCGGACAGTACATATATATTTTCTCTTACAAACACTTTATCTTGGTCCTTGGAGTACATTAAAACCAGCGGTCGGTGCACGGTTTGGATTGCCATAATTGCTGTATACCACCTTCCTCTGGGTCAGCAGCTATTAAAAATATGTCTTCTACGTAGGCTTGTCTTATCTAAAATATATCTGTAAATAAGATTTCAATACTTTTCATGCAACATTATTAATTTAGTTCAATGGTATATATATTTGGTACATCCAAAAATTGATGGCTTAGCCAGTCCAGTGGAGTATACGTTGTATAGTAAATCCACATTCCATAAAATATTGGGCCAACATTTCTGAGTCATCAGTGTTATCCATCTAATCTGGTTCTATATTAACACTGTATCCAGTGTACTTCTCATTATCTTTTGTGTATAACAAACAATAACTTGCACTTGCACTGCATGGGGCCCTTTTTCATGTACACATCTTGTTACAATGTAAAGCACCTTACAAGTAGTCTGACAGTACCTACCGGTAAAGTATTTGCTTCCATCACAAAAGTATTTAGGGGTATGTGAATTAATACTATCGGAATACTTTATGTACTGTTACATGTGTTTGCGAATCAGCTCCAAAACCTCAAACTCCTTACTAGTAAAAATACAAAAAGAAAAGAGTCCAATTCCGTTTGCACTAATTGTATATGGATTTTGTGTGAATATTCCAATTTTATCCAGTTTTAGTTTTTGGGATTAATTCACTGAGCCATGTAAGGTACGTAAATGTATACTTCTGGACTACTACTTTATGCAACCCACAGGGCCTTTGCTTAGCCCTCCAAAGCATTCATCTGAGAAAAAAAAATGTTGGCTGCTTGCTTCTTAGAAATCCACGAGAATTTCAACATCTGCAGGTGGGAAGCGAGGTCTCGCTACAAGACGTCTCCCACCACACAGTAACAAAGATGACTCATTGAGCAGCACGAGGGCTGTTTGTACCATTTACCCTTTTTTGCTAAACTTCATATGTGCAGCCAAATGAACCAATCCGTGCGCATCTGTTCCCTCTCTTTCAGTCGGCCTCTTTGTCTGCGTTATAGCTGGAAGGGGAGAGCTGAGCGGGGACACAGAATGGAGAACAAGTGCAGGCGATTGAAGAAATTGATTGAGTAATCTGTTGAAAAACTCATCTCTAGGGAGTTGGCAAGAGCTTCTGTGCCTCGGGAGTGGAAGAGAGATGAGGTGGGAGGAGAGGGAGCGCAGGTCAGGGATACACTCTTGAGAGGAATCCGAACAAACAATGGGGCATATTACCAAGCAATAGCGATAATTATCGCTATTGCTTGCTTAGAGACAAACATTTACCGCTGAGCTGCGGCGATTTTTATCGCAAATAAACCTTGGTAATACCAAGGTTTATCGCAAATGCGATAAAAATCGGCCGCAATGCATGAATATCGCTGAAAAGTCAGCGTTATTCATACATTACCGAGCTAATGCTCTTAGCCATGTTATCCACATCCCATTGGATAACATGGCTAAGAACTGCTCAGGGCAGGTGTTAGCTTTTGGAGATATTCGAGCTTAGCGCGAATATCTCCATAAGTTGGTAATAGGAGATAGCGATGTTAGCAACTGTTTCCAGTCGCTAACATCTTGGCACGCCCACTTTGCATGTCATTAGTGATAAATATCACTGACATGCAAAGTGGGGCCCAAGATGGTCGCTATCTCCTACTAGCTGTCGCTAACTGGTGTTAGCGACAGCTAGGTAATAGGGAGATCATTTTGCCTCCGCTTTCTTGGCTTTTAAAGCCAAAAAAACGGAGATAACCCCCCTTGATAATATGCCCCATAGTTTCAATCTGCGGGGAATGGGATTTTGATATCTATTTATAGTTATGATAAATTTAATAAAGAATCCCATTCATCTGTTTTGGACCGCTCGTATCTGTCATTGAGGAAAGGACCACCCCCGCCTTGGTTAGACAAACCCCATTAACTGACGCCACTCTGAAGAACCACTTACAACTGATAAAGTTTTAAGTGTTTATATAAAGATTAATTTGAATGCGATACAATCCACTCAGGATAAAATCTCAAAGTATACAATAATACAAAATCAGTTTCAATATCAGCCTCTTAAGCTTCGGTGTGAAGTGGTTCCTTCTGCGTCATCTGCAGTAAGATAAAAACAATCATCAAGTTAATCTGTCCCTACTCTATACTATGTGTCAACCCTACTTCGCAAGTTTCTTCCCTAAAAAGGTGTCAGCAGTTTGACTTCCAAAGAAGTTCAAACTCTCTTTAGCCTCTAAAGGAAATCTCAAGTTTCAGAAGCAGTACCCTATCTGCCTACCCATCCGTTCTCTCTAAGGGTCCTCGGCCTACTGCTCCCTTGCGCTCTGATGTCCTAGCGCATCTGCTCAAGGCATCTACCCTTCGCCCTCGCTCTGAGCAATTCGTCTCGCTGTTCTTAATCTCCCAATTGCTACCTCCTCACATTGCTCTTCCCTGATTGCTCTTTCCTCCCCGGGGTGCTGTCCCTAAAATACACAATCACCGTGTGGGTGGAACGCCCCTTGACGCCCACCACGGACTTCCCCCGATGATGTCAACTTCCTGCTTCTTCCATTGGTCCATTCCTTGCGTCGTTCGTTAAGTTGACCCTTCTCCTTTCGATGTCATCTTCATCATCTCATCGTCGACTTTTATTGACTCTTTCAGCTCAAGTGTCATAGAAACTTAGACAAGGTCTTAACTTATCTGTACACTTCTTAACCTTCTAGATTATGTGAATGGTCTTGTCAAAACATAGTCCACCTCAACAAGTGCCTCTCCTCACGTTCGAGCAATAAGTTCCGTCCGGCATTGTCACCTTAAATCTAACAAGTGCTAGACTTCTCGGCTCTCACGTCCACATCAAGCTATTTACGACTTTTACAAACCCTCTAAATTACATTCTTGTGACTATGCTCCTTCGAACTCTTGACCAGTTAGGTTACAAACACAAATGACCTAAACTCTTCCAACATTCCTACAGAAACCCTCTATACAGTATAACCTTTGGCATACATTTATATATTCGTACTTTTAGAAAAAGCCCTAGTTATACTTAAATACATTCTATATCAAATATATAATACATAGAATACGACTACATAGAATATAACTTATGCATTCTCCTTGGTTACATTATCATGTACGTTCCCTACATTTCTCCACGTTACATTTCTCTACGTTTATGCTTTTCCACATTACAATTTCTCGCCGCTTCTCCATTTTAAAGTTACACACGTACACGAATTCTACTGTACACGTTCTATATTGCATAAGCATCTTTACATTACCCATCATATATACAGGCCTTCTAAATCTAATGCATTTTAACATGTGAATACATTTACGTTTCCTATAACATGTTATCACATTCGTTGGCTTTTATGTTATAATTGTCAACTTTACATTACGATATACGTTTCATTCCTACGTTTATAACATATACGTCTAAATATGGTTACGATGTACTTTGCATTCAAATTGCGCTCTCTCAGTTCCCCCCTTTGATGACTTTTAGGAGTCATCACTAAAAGCAATTTGAATACATCATTTATACCGAACTAGTTACATCAGTTCCTCTTTTTATCGATTCAAGTGTTCTCAGACTTTTATACTGTTGATCTTGTAGAGCAGCTAGTCTCCTTTCTTGGTCTCTCATCGATCTTTGTAACTGGTTCGACCTATACCACTTATACAATTTTACTAATCCTAATAATGTAATTATGCAAATTAATACTATTAATACAGGTTTTAAAATATACCAAACTATACCTTTGCCTAGATTAGCAAACCAATTTCCAACCTTTCCCACTCCATTTCCTACTTTTTCCCAAACATTTACTTTTGATAAATCTTCAATTTCTTGATGAATCTGTGTAATGTTCTGTATGACTTTCTCAAGTGGTTTTGAATTATCAGGAATATAAGTACAACATTCCTGAACTTTCAAAGCTTTACAAACTCCGCCTTCCTTTGCTAATATCACATCTAAAGCAAGTCTGTTCTGTAAAACCATTGCTCTAATCGACTGCATCTCACCTTCTACTAACATTAATGATCTCGCAGTACTAGCAGACAATCTATCCACGACTGTCGCTAACCTTCTAATCTTAACATCGTTAAGAATCAAACCTAACAATGGAAACATCGCTCCAAATACATCTCCTACTACTTCTGCATCTCCTACTTCCCTTTTCGTCCTCCTCGAAGCCTTTCCTTCTATAATCGCTAAATCCTTTGCATGATATATTTTGGGGAAGACAATTGCCAAGTAACACGAACCATACCAATTGTCAGGCAGTTTTACATAGGCATTTCTCCCACATACAAAATACACATTCGGAATAGCTTGCATTCCCTTCATAAAATCTTTCGTATAGTACTCTAATTTAAAAGAGTGCTCGCAACTAACCTCACCTACAAATTCACTCTCGTAATACGTTTTGCTTCGAGCTAAACATAACTTTCCTTTCTGCGTTCTATCCAATGCTATTGGACCATTGCTACCTTTCTTTTTATGTGCCTTCTCTTCTTCTGTCCAGTCTATTTTCCATTGTCCTGACATTTTTAGAATCTTCTGCCGTCTGCATCGATCATCTACTTGTGCTATAAATCTTTTCTCCACTTCTGATACTTTGCAAGTCAGATTATTTCTACGTGCATATGATGTATCTAATGTGTCCCAAGGAAGAAAGAATTTGGCTAATCTATCCTCCTTTTTGTAGTAGTCCCACTTATTCATTTGTTTATAATTCGGAACTTCAGGCAGTACCGAATCATAATTTGAAAAGTAGTACTCAAATCCTTCTCTACCATAAAATATACTAAGCAGTAAACTACATGTTGTCCCATAAGTCAATGGGAGATGATGATATCTAATGCCTTCGTCAACAGAAGCCGGCAATTGCATACAAACGTAGCAATCTTTGGCCTCCATGGCATCGATATATTCGTACAATAATTTTGCATACGCATTTGACCTAAAGTTTCCCTGTGACTCGTCTATGTGTAATCTACGAGCTTCATCTGCAAGTAACGCCTTTTCACGTATAACAGTGCTCTCCTCCTTCTTTCCCACAAGAGCAGGTTTCAAGGTCGTTACAATTTTTACATTTGCTATTCTTTTATCATTCTCATGTCCTGTCAGGTAAGATATCGTTACTACTAAAATTATAAGGAATATCACTAATGCTATAAGTGTACCTACTATCCATCTAGCTTTTCTGTTTGGGTTGCCGTTCTCCATGTCATCCAACAGCGTACCTCGTTTCTTTAGCAAAAGGTTTCCTGTTGCAGTCTTTGGTTGCTTATGTACTTTCACAGTCTTTAAAGTGCTTTTTATCAACAGGTATCTTTTTTCATCACAATGTCTTTTTCTCTTCTTAGCAGCAGACAACCCTAGCCCTTCTCCGTCCTCTAAATGTAATCCCTAATTTTATTCTTCTTTCCACTCGGCGCTAGGTTATCTTCTTCTTTATAACATCCGTACAAAAGTCTTTTATGCATCAACAATTATTTTCGGACCTGCAGCTTTCACAACAATTATTAATAGTTCAAAGCGAATAACTTTTTCTTCTTCTTCTGTCATTGGTTGACCAGCTGTTGGAAACTGTAATCTTTTTAGCACTAGATCTTGAATTTTACTCAAACGTGGGGGTATGGGAAGTGTGAAAGTCAGTAACCCCTCAGTCTCGAGTCCAGGTGCCAACATCCATATCTCCACTGCCACAAATGGATCGAGATCGATTACTTTCACGCTCTTCACTCTCCCAGATTTCTGTCCCCAATACATCTGCTAGATAAGTCCACTCTGGGGTGGCGTACCTTCTGCAGGGCACACGTACCCTTCTTGATCTTCGTGGACTCTCAGTTCCTGAATCTGTCGTTTCTTCCTCCTGATCCGATTCTTCAGCGATAGGAGCAAGAGTTCTTTCGTTCTTTCCTTCCGAACTTGGCCTTTTCCTTCTCTCCGGCCAAATGGCTTCGTCGCTTTCCGTCTTTCCGCTCCTTGTTCCAGGACCCGTCTCTTGGTCACTCTCAGTTTGCTCGATATCTGTGTCGGATTCCCAATTACTTTCTTCTCCTGAGGCGACTTCAGTCCCACTCGTGTCCTGACCTTCGTCGTCCTGTTCCAACACAGTTTCAGCTTCTTCGATCACCTCTACAGCTTGGCTTTTCCCCTTTATGGCTTCTCCGCTTCCCGCAGGATTCCCATCCGAGAGAGGAGCTGTGTCTTCTGGAGGTGTTGGCACTCTTCGGGTGTGTGAGGCATGTATCCAGTTCGGCAGACCTCCACACTTCACTGCGGTATTCGTTACAAGTATGACTTGAAACGGTCCTCGCCAACGCACGTCTAAGCAGTTCTTCCTGACATGCTTCTTCACCAGGACCCAGTCTCCTGGTCTCAGGTCATGGCACAAGTCCTGTACTGACGGAACCTCTGCAGCCTGGACCTGGAGGGACACAGAATTAACGGCATCAGATAGTCCCTTGCAGTAGTCCAAGATCAAATCGTTTGTGATGTTCACTAGCGCTGCAGTCGGAACCGATGGCAATCTCATGGCTCTCCCCATTAGCACTTCATGTGGAGAGAGGCCTGTTCTTCTATCAGGTGTGCTACGTATGCTCATAAGAACTACTGGAAGTGCGTCTGGCCAACTCAGGGATGTCGACGAACAAACTTTAGCCAGTCTGGACTTGATAGTACTGTTAATTTGCTCTACGATCCCTGAAGCTTCTGGTCGATAGCTGCAGTGTAACTTCTGATCAATATTCAAAGCTGAACACAGCATCTTCACCACTTCGCTATTGAAATGAGTTCCTCTGTCCGATTCCAAAGAGGATGGCACCCCAAACCTCGGTATCAACTCTCTAAGTAACAATTTTGCTACTGTAAGTGTATCGCACCTACGTGTAGGGTAAGCCTCAACCCATCTAGAAAATATGCAGACAATCACTAAAACGTATCTGAGTCTGTTGCATGGAGGCATTTCTATGAAGTCAATCTGCATCCTATTGAAAGGCCCCCCAGACCTTCCTATATGACTCAAGGTAACTGGTGTTCTCTTTCCCACATTTAGTTGCTGACAGATCGTACATCGCTGACACACTGCTTCTGCCGCTATTCTAAACTTAGGATTGAACCACGTTTGTCTGAATACTCTCACCATAGCATCTCTTCCTATGTGTGCTGATCCATGCAATTTCCTTGCCATTGGACTAATGAGTTCATTTGGTAAAACTGCCCTTCCGTCGGCAGAAACCCAAAAGTTCATCTCACTTTTCCCGCAACCTGCTGTTTCCCAGCTCTTTTTCTCCTCATCTGGTGCATTTTCCTGCACTGCTCTCAATTCATCCCATGTATCTACAGTATCTAGTAACATAGTCAATTCAGTTCTTTCCTGGATTCCCCCCACTTTCACATCAGTGTGAGAATATCCCTGCTCTGCGCAGTAACGCGCTACTTCATCTGCGTATCTGTTTCCTAGCGATACAAAATCAACATTTTTGGTATGTGCTACACATTTGACCACGGCTATGGCCATAGGTTTTTGCAAAGCTCCTAACAGAAGTTTCACGAATTCTCCATTCCTAATCGGAGAACCCGAGGAGGTCATGTAACCTCTTTGAGACCATAACTGCCCGTAATCATGAACTACGCCGAAACCATACTGGCTATCGGTGTATATAGTGACTCGAAGTCTGTCGCCTGCTAGGCAAGCACGAGTCAAAGCCACAATTTCAGCTACCTGTGCGGAGTGGACTCCTTCCAGGCAAGCGGCTTCTATAACTCTGGTAATCGTGCATACTGCATAAGCTGCTCTCAGCTGACCGACATCGTTTCTTACGCATGAACCATCAACGAAGAAAATTTCGTCTGGGTCTGTCAATGGCTCATCTACGATATCAGGTCTCGGTTTGGTACATAGTTCAGTCACATCGAGGCAGTCATGCTCTGTACAATTTTCATCGTCCACTTCGTTCGGAAGTGGCATCAAGGTTGCGGGATTCAAGACAGAGCATCTCTTTAGGGTCACATTCTCGGCAGCCAGTATGACCTGCTCGTAGCGTGTGAGCCTGCTATTCGTCAGATGCTGAGTCTTCGTCCTGGTCATTAACAGTTCTACAGAATGTGGTACATACACCTCTAACTGATGACCCATAACTACGCTTTCAGATCGTTCAATGCTGACACCCGTTGCAGCTACGGATTTGAGACATCCGGGCAACGCTGCGGCTACTGGATCTAATGTAGCCGAAAAGTACGCCACTGGCCTATGCGCATCTCCATGGATCTGTGCTAATACCGCTAAAGCGCATCCCTCTCTTTCGCAGCAGTAAAGCAAAAATGGTTTTGTGTAATCAGGCATTCCTAAAGCCGGGGCACGACATAAGTCCTCCCTCAGCTGCAAAAATGCCATCAAACAGTCTTTGTCCCATGGTACCGGATCACTCACTCCTTTGTGCGTCAGTTGCAATAACGGTTTTGCCTTCAGCGAAAAGTTAGCTATCCACTGTCGACAATAACCGACCATGCCTAGAAACATCCTGACCTCTCTTTGTGTTGTAGGCGCATTCATTTTCATAATCGCCTCTATTCTGTCTGGAGACACCTTCCGCTTTCCCTTTTCAATCCTTTGGCCCAAGTATTGCACCTCAGTCTTACAATATTGCAATTTACCCTGGGGACACCTTGTGTCCGTTCTCGGCCAAGTGATTTAACAAGGTGATGGTGTCTTCTCTGCAAGCTTCCTCGGTTTCTGACGCAACCAGGAGGTCGTCTATGTACTGAACCAGAACTGAATTCTTGGGCAGTACTAGACTCTCAAGATTTCGTTTCAATAACTGGTTAAAGATCGACGGGCTTTCTGTATACCCCTGAGGGATACGACACCATGTTAAGACGCGATCTTCCAGTTTGAAAGCGAAAAGATATTGGCTCTCTTCATCCAACGGTATCGAAAAGAAAGCCTGGCACAAATCTATCACGGTAAACCATTCGGCTTGGAACGGTATCTGAAATAATATCACTGAAGGATTCAGTACCACTGGACAACATGAAACAACAATGTTATTAATCTTTCGGAGATCCTGCACTATCCTGTATTTTCCACTAGGTTTCTGCAAACCCATGATCGGGGAGTTACATGGACTACCCACGATCTCCTTCAGTATTCCCTGCTTAATCATGGATTCGATCACAGGCTTGATCCCTGCAATCGTCTCTGGCGTTAGCTTATACTGTGGTGTTCTTGGATACTCAGCATGGGGTCTTACCAAGATTTTTACCGGTTCTACTCCTTTAATCAATCCTATTTCTTCCCCAGTAAAATCCCATACCTCAGCTGAGACCTTCTCCCTCAAGTCTTGTGGAAGCTCCTCCACTGTCAAGGTAGGATAAAGTTCCACACACTCCTTTGAGTTTACGACTTTAAAATCAGCGTCCTCATCATTGGTCTGCACTTCTACTCCTTCTGGTGTGCAATGTATCGTGCAATTTAGTTTGCACAGCAAATCTCTCCCTAGTAAGCACACAGGACTAGAATCGCAGATCACGAACTGATGTTCGTCACTGTAATTCCCTATTCTTACTGACACTGGTTCGGTCAAGGGATTTGTCATCCTTTTGTTCGCGACTCCTACCACCTGTACCGTTTCTCCTGATATTGGCAGACCCGGGACTACCACAGATCTTAACGTGGATCGAGTGGCCCCTGTATCCACCAAAAAGGTTGTAGGACATCCCGCTATTTCCGCCTCTACGTATGGTCCTCTCTGATCTACTTCCAAGGCGGCTCCTAGAGTGCAGTCTTCTTCCCTACTCGCCCGCTGCCCTGTAAGAGGATCAACGTAGTAGCATTCCTCTCCTCCTACAAACAATGGCATCTGTCTGTAGGTTTTCCCTCCGTTTGAGATGCGAGGTGGTTGAGGAAACGGGGCTCGAGGAGTCTGAGTCCCCCCTTTGACAAACTTGCCCTTCGGGACTGTGGCTCCCTTAACCACGTTGTGCTGAACCTCCTCCTCCTCCCGCTCTAATTCTCCTGACTCAACATTGTAAGGACACTCGCGTCTCCAATGTCCCACTTCGTTACACTGATGACATCTCGTCGTCTTTTTCAGTGTCGCGATATCCATTCTCGGTCTTGGTCTTTCTTCCTCATCTCTGCTCTGATTATTCTGTTTCTTTGCCGGCGTTCCTGTTCCCTGCTGCCGCTGTTTATCCTTCCCAGCAGCTTGCATTTGCACTAGCATTAACTTTTCTTTAAGCTTCTTTGCCTTAGAGTCTATCTCGTCACTACAATACCTTGCGTATCTCAGAATCTCGTCTAAAGGTTTGTTCTGCCAACAGATCAGATGCTGCTGGATCATTAGGCATATTTCTGGTCTCAATCCGAGGACAAACTTTGAAACAAACTGTCCAATGTCCTTGGGATCCATTACGTCTAATCCGCTATACTGCTTGAATGCTTTCAGTAATCTCTCATAAAACTCATGAACTGTCTCTTTCGGCTCCTGAGTAGTTCGGTCTATCTTTACCCAGTCTATGTCTTGCACCGGCACTTTCTCTTTTAGCCATGTTATTACCCTTTCGTATTTCTCCATGACTCTAAGTGATGGACCATTTGTCCGAGTATCTCTCGGTGGCTCACAGGTAGGCCATTCAACACTGAGCTTGCACGCCGTCCACAAGTCTCCGGGTACTACGATATCGAACCGTGTGTTCAAATCGATCCACAGTACCTTCGAGATCTTCACGAATCTTTCTACCTGCTTATACCATTCAACAGGATTATCCCTAAGCTTTGGGAAGGAATTGGTAAATGCCGCCAAATCCCCCCTACTCCAGGGCACATGAACGTAGCTTCCATTCGCGATTTCTCGCAACGGGAAGGCTTCCATTCGCATCAAGTCTGCGTCCTGGGACTTCTCAAGCACACTCCGTCTAACGGAGCCCTTCTTGGACCATCTTTCTTCCCATCTATCCAGATCCCTCCATATCCTGATACTTATGATCAATTCCCTTATGTGTGCCTTCAGCGCGATCGTTCTACGGTCATCCAAATCCTGATCTGTGCATGTTAGCCTATGGTTGCTCTGTAAAGCCTTAGTTCGTGACAAGTCTACCATGTACCTGTTGGCCAAATTAGATAAGTTCTCATGAGCTGACCTCGCTCTTCGAGTAATATCTTTGGATAGGAACAGTATCTCATCTGGTGTATACGAGGCTAATCTCTCTAATGACACTGTACCATCAATCAATTCATCCAGATCTGCCTTCAAACTCATTACGTCAAGTCGTTTTGCTTTTATTTCCGCTTTCAGCATCTCAGTTCTGTGTTCTTCTCTCCTATCTCTCTCACCTCCACTATGCGCCCTACGCCTGAGCACAGGTGAGTTATGAGGAGCTCTGCTTCCTTCTCTTCGTTCCCACCCCTCGAGATCCCAAGCCTTTCCGTCTTCACGTGGGGTATGGTGGAATAATGCTCCATCCTCCAACCCTACATTCCGTCTTCTAGGCTCGGTTTCTCCAGCTATGAGATAGGATCCACCGTTCTGTTCTAACCCATTATAACTTGGTTGTTGTCTGGTGTCGCTTAATAATATGAAAGGCCCTCGCCGGTCTTCCGTGTTCCCGTGATCTCTTCCGTGATCACCGGATGGATGGCGAGACGTTTCGCGACTCCCTATGTTTTCATGACTCCGACCGCTATCACCAGATGCATGTCGAGACGCTTCGCGACTCTCCATGTTTCCGTGACTCCAATGTCTCACTTCCTCACCCGGGGCATGGTGTGTGCACCTAAAGGTATTCCGGTACTCCTGTGTCCTACGTTCCCCTTCACTGAAGGTGACGCGAGGCACTTCGCCACACCCTGTACTTCTATCTTCGCACATTAGCCTATTGCTGTTATCAGTAGGACAAATGTCTCTTCTGCTTTCTTGACTTCCTCTCTCCCACTCGGGGCTGCTTTCGCCAGCTCCACAATGAGAGAGAATCTTGTTATCCTGCTCTCTCCACTCGGATCCCGTTTCTAAACTTCTATTCCGCGCTTCTTCGGCAGTGTCCCATTCTCTCAGGTATTCCCTTAATTCCTTATGGGTTTTCGGTTTAGGACCTCTCAAATCCATTGGCCCTCTCCGACCTCCCTGTTCTACCCTGGGACCCGTTGCGGAATCTAATGGGGTACTCCGACTTATTGGTGCTCGTATTTGCCTGTGGGTATTCATTGTGGCATTCCTATTCCCTTCTTCTGCTCTTTCATTGTCCCATCGTGCCTGTTCCTCCTGCTGGACCCCTTCCGGGTTGTAGATTGACACAATAGGGCCTATGGTGACCGGGACCTGCAAAGCGTCCGGCATTTGGTACGACCTAGCGCATTGCGTCTCTGGAGCCTTCTGGACCACAAATCTTCCCACTACTCTCTGTTCCGAACTAATTTGGGGTATCTCCTCAGCTTTGGTAGCGTCCCACTCTGTTACTGGGATCGACTTATATTCCCCCCACCTAGTTCCGTCTGTTTGCGGTAATATGGGGCTCGCAAGTTCACCACTGTATGGAGGTGGTCTGTCTGTTAATAGCCTATCTATCAGATCCTCCTCCGACTCGCTTTCCTCATCTTCCTGTTCTCGAGGCTTCCTTTCTCCCGTCACTTCCAACATCGGGTACAGTTTATCTGCTTCTATCTTCTGCACCCTCCATTTCTTAGCTTCATCGTCCCATTTAGCTTCCTGCACCGCCTTTACCGATCTTCTCACTCTTTCTTGGCGCCTCTTTACGCCCCTTTCGTGTGCTGTTCTAAACCACACACCAAGAGCTTCAAATTGTGTTGGCCTCGGTAGAGGTCTCATTGAAAGCATCGTTGCCTTCAGTTGGTTCAACACTTCTAATTTAAACGTTCCGAATCTTGGGAACGCCAGTTCTTTTTGCCCTTCAGTTAGCCTGTGCCACTCGGAAATCCATAATATCGAGTGTAAGCCTACATTAACTGCCATATGATATGCTGGTGTGCCTTCTGGTGGAGCTTCTTCTCCAATATATAAATTTCTCCTTTTTCTTCTAAAGATTTTTCCTAAACCCTTAAAACACTTCATTTTGATCACGTATGATATTTCTTACTTATTTGCGTTTTGATAACAACCACCAATCCCTGTACGACTCTCGCTAATCCGCCTATCCCAGCACAGTTCTATGTTAACCGACCAATCTCAGCGCAGCTTTACGCTGACGTCACTTGTCCCTTCTGCAGCTTCCCTCGTTTCTCAGCTCGTTTCACGATCTCACATGCGTTTTCATTCATACATCGAAAAATGACTACTTCCGTCCAAGCGATCACTTTTCTCTGACTGTACGGCCACAGTCTAACTGTAATTGCTACCTCAACTGGCACAGCGTCTTCCCTCTTACGGTCGGACACTTGCCTCAACTGATAGGTTACTTACACACAGTAAACGTACGACCAGCGTCCGTTACTCATTCACTCACACATACGCTCCCCCTATCATCGGTCTGTCGGGAAATCAATGGTACCTCATGACCCCCTTTCAATGGTAGACAAATTACTCTGGGTGTTCGATACACCCGAACCACTTAAGTCCTCTGGACATAAGATTTCATCCGGTTGCGCGCGCTCACAACCTTCCCTCAATCACACTACAGGCATTCAACTCCGCTTGACATTACAACACAGGAACAACATAAACACCGCAATCTTACAACGCATGACCCTTATACTCACTCTCGACCGATTCTGCTGCTTTTCTCTCGACGCACCATCAGCACCGTCTTCGGCTGCGATTCTTCTTCTGGTCAACGATGACTAGGGACCTTGGGGTAAACTAACCTGGCCTAGGTCGTCTTCCTCAAGAAGATAACCATCATACTCTGCTACCAACTGCGGGGAATGGGATTTTGATATCTATTTATAGTTATGATAAATTTAATAAAGAATCCCATTCATCTGTTTTGGACCGCTCGTATCTGTCATTGAGGAAAGGACCACCCCCGCCTTGGTTAGACAAACCCCATTAACTGACGCCACTCTGAAGAACCACTTACAACTGATAAAGTTTTAAGTGTTTATATAAAGATTAATTTGAATGCGATACAATCCACTCAGGATAAAATCTCAAAGTATACAATAATACAAAATCAGTTTCAATATCAGCCTCTTAAGCTTCGGTGTGAAGTGGTTCCTTCTGCGTCATCTGCAGTAAGATAAAAACAATCATCAAGTTAATCTGTCCCTACTCTATACTATGTGTCAACCCTACTTCGCAAGTTTCTTCCCTAAAAAGGTGTCAGCAGTTTGACTTCCAAAGAAGTTCAAACTCTCTTTAGCCTCTAAAGGAAATCTCAAGTTTCAGAAGCAGTACCCTATCTGCCTACCCATCCGTTCTCTCTAAGGGTCCTCGGCCTACTGCTCCCTTGCGCTCTGATGTCCTAGCGCATCTGCTCAAGGCATCTACCCTTCGCCCTCGCTCTGAGCAATTCGTCTCGCTGTTCTTAATCTCCCAATTGCTACCTCCTCACATTGCTCTTCCCTGATTGCTCTTTCCTCCCCGGGGTGCTGTCCCTAAAATACACAATCACCGTGTGGGTGGAACGCCCCTTGACGCCCACCACGGACTTCCCCCGATGATGTCAACTTCCTGCTTCTTCCATTGGTCCATTCCTTGCGTCGTTCGTTAAGTTGACCCTTCTCCTTTCGATGTCATCTTCATCATCTCATCGTCGACTTTTATTGACTCTTTCAGCTCAAGTGTCATAGAAACTTAGACAAGGTCTTAACTTATCTGTACACTTCTTAACCTTCTAGATTATGTGAATGGTCTTGTCAAAACATAGTCCACCTCAACAAGTGCCTCTCCTCACGTTCGAGCAATAAGTTCCGTCCGGCATTGTCACCTTAAATCTAACAAGTGCTAGACTTCTCGGCTCTCACGTCCACATCAAGCTATTTACGACTTTTACAAACCCTCTAAATTACATTCTTGTGACTATGCTCCTTCGAACTCTTGACCAGTTAGGTTACAAACACAAATGACCTAAACTCTTCCAACATTCCTACAGAAACCCTCTATACAGTATAACCTTTGGCATACATTTATATATTCGTACTTTTAGAAAAAGCCCTAGTTATACTTAAATACATTCTATATCAAATATATAATACATAGAATACGACTACATAGAATATAACTTATGCATTCTCCTTGGTTACATTATCTCTACGTTTATGCTTTTCCACATTACAATTTCTCGCCGCTTCTCCATTTTAAAGTTACACACGTACACGAATTCTACTGTACACGTTCTATATTGCATAAGCATCTTTACATTACCCATCATATATACAGGCCTTCTAAATCTAATGCATTTTAACATGTGAATACATTTACGTTTCCTATAACATGTTATCACATTCGTTGGCTTTTATGTTATAATTGTCAACTTTACATTACGATATACGTTTCATTCCTACGTTTATAACATATACGTCTAAATATGGTTACGATGTACTTTGCATTCAAATTGCGCTCTCTCAAATCCAATGTATGAATACGACATTGATAACGTTAATTGTACTTGGAACAAATGAGCTTTTTTCAGATCACAGTATCTAATTTTTCCTGTAAATGTATGATTTTAAGAGGAAGAGTTCAGAAGAGCTGACGGACCCCATGTCACCAGCAGCTCCTCTTCCCATGTATGACGTTTTAGCGAGAGGTGGAAGAAGATTTTAGCCATTACTTTGTCGTTGGTCTTACTTTCGATTTTTTTCGGTTTATCTTTGCAAAGTAAGTTTCTTGAGTCTGTTCGATTATGCCTGGGCATAACTGCAAGCGGTGCCTAATGTTGGAGCTGGGGCTGTCGGTAGAAGCCACCAGCACATATTTTGGGGGATCGACTCTTATTTTTCCACATAGGATATTTACTGAGAGAAAAAGAGAGAAAAACACACAGATCGCTTAAACAGAGGAATGAAAACATGTTATAGAGAGAGAAAGCAGGGAGGAGCAGAGAATGAGATAAAGGAGTGGGGAGTGTCTCCTAGTGGATGTAAGAGGCATGGGGGGATTCGGGGGATGTAGCGTTGGCATCCAGTGCACTGACATTTAATTGCACCTGTAGGCATCTGAGCAGAGCTTCCTGAATTGGCACTCATTCCTTCACAAATTAGGCATTAGCTGAAACCCCCTCAGTTCCACTGATGCTGAATTTGCAGCAGACAGCTTATCTGTTGGATGGGAAGGTCCCGATTCACAGAACTAACTTAAGACAAAATCCCAAACTTACTATCATTTTGGTATTCACAGAAGGCACTTACTCATTTCGGTATTCATAGAAGTTAGGAGTCCTAACTTTAGGACTCCTAAATGCCTTCTGTGAATATCGAAAGTCTTAAAGTTAGGATTTTTCTCGGTTTATGAGTAGTAAAGTTAGGACTCCTAACTTTACTACTCCTAAACTGAGAAAAATCCTAACTTTAAGACTTCTGGTATTCACAGAAGGCATTTAGGAGTCCTAAAGTTAGAAGTCCTAACTTTACTACTCCTAAACTGAGAAAAATCCTAACATTAACACTTTCAGTATTCACAGAAGGCATTTAGGAGTCCTAAAGTTAGAAGTCCTAACTTTACTACTCCTAAACTGAGAAAAATCCTAACATTAAGACTTTCAGTATTCACAGAAGGCATTTAGGAATCCTAAAGTTAGGAGTCCTAACTTTACTACTCCTAAACTGAGAAAAATCCTAACTTTAAGACTTTCGGTATTCACAGAAGGCATTTAGGAATCCTAAAGTTAGGACTCCTAACTTCTGTGAATACCGAAATGAGTAAGTGCCTTCTGTGAATACCAAAATGGAGAAGATTGTTTACGTGCAGGAAGGTCCCCCTTACTGCATATAAACAATCTTTAAATGCTCTTTGTAACTTCTATGTGTGCTGCTTAGTTCAGCACACATAGAAGTTGCAAAATTTCCTTTAAAAAAATATATTGTTTATGTGCAGGAGGGAGGACCTTCCTGTACAAAACCAATCATTGTCCATTTGCTGTTTTCATGTGTGCTGAACAACGGAGCACACATGAAAACAGCAAAAATAAGGAGAAATAAAACATTTCTACTCATTGCGCCAGGTTAAGACCAAGGTATCCCTTGTCTTAATTCTGGTGCAGCATCCTATGTATGCCACCCTTGTCAATAGGGGGCAGCGTCAGAATCTGTGGTGTTGCAGTTGACTGCCCAGACCAACACTCATTGCGCACCCCTTTCAAGCTAAGCATTGCATGAAAGAAGGCCTTATTCACAAGGCAGTGTTAAGTTACTTCAAGTGGCTTAACACTGCTTTGTAAATAAGGCAAAGCCCCTTTTGCAACAGGAGAGTCATAAAAAGTGACGTTCCAGTGGCGATAGGGGCTTGTAAATATGCGCCTTAGACTCCTACTAAGACGAGAGCAGGGGTCTTCAACCTTTTCTCAAATGAGAGCTACTTCTGATCAGTGAAAATAGTTGTGAGCTATTGAAGACCAAGTTACAAGTGCATTGTTACCTGACACCCCCTTGCACATCTTCAGTGACTTTAGATCTAATGTCCATGGACCCTGATACTATGGTTTAAGAAAATACTGTGACTCGTGGTACTATGAAAGCTGCCATGTGGGTCGGTGAATGCATTGTCTGTGGAGATGTATCAACATGGCTGTGAATGAATTGGATATATGTTAATGAGCGACTGAGAGCCTGTGTCATATGTACTTGTGGCACAGGACATACGTTCTCCATATGTGGCACAGTTACATGCACTTTTAAGATCAAAGGAGAATGAATCACTTGTGTTAGTAAACCAGAGTCTCAGAGGAGTTGTAATGGAGACCCTCAACCACAGAACTACTTTGAGCGGTATATCTTGATTCTCCGCTCATGTGGTTAAGTGGATAGTATCAATATAGGACCTATTACTTGAGTGTTCTGTTCTCCAAAGGATCTACTGTCCTCCACCTGGATGCAGAGTGGATGCATAGCGACATTCGTGAACAGAATTTAGAAGTATCTATTATCCTGTATATAGTGATTTGTTGAACTGGGAAAGGATAAGGTTAAAAAAGATGGCGGTGTCGAAGTGGGTGAGTTAGTGATCCACAACACCGAATGAACATTTGACATGTTACCATACTGTGTGGTTACGCTGAGTCATATGGAAGGAAAGTCGGTACATCGAATATATGTATGGATAAAACACTTTGGTTGTCTCCTTGGCTGTGATCTTATCCCTGTTTTTATGTGCATGAAAACAAGAAAATAAAAGATTAAACTTAAAAAAAAAATACTAATTCGGGGATGTTTGTTTTTTGATGTCATGTTGGTATAGCGTCCTGGTTTAATTTAAAGTAGAGAAAAAACAGGAAGACAATGTTTGATAGAAAAATTTTCTTCACTTTACATTTTTCCTATTTTGAAGAAAGGGACTATATTTTTCAGGTATAAATATAGTACTGTGTCTACTAGCCTCTGGGATCAAGATGTCTGCTATTTGTAAATGTTACTCTTTGAAAAGTGAGAGCATTTAAAAAAAAGAATTAACTTAATCATTAGGTTAGCTCTTCATTTTAATGTTCTCTCATTTGAAAGCTTTCAAAAATATAAATTGTTATCATGCTCCAATACTGAATTGAGAAGAACTTTTATTTAAGAGTTAAATACCTCAGTGCTTCAGTTCTGGACTTCCATGACCCACCTGGGTCATACATTTGAGTAAAGCACTGCTCATTATCATTCTCTGTTTTCTGCAGCTTGATGATAATGAAAAATTAAGTAGCCTTTCCTTAACTTTAAAAGGAAAACTCAACAATTAGTTAAAAGTGCACGCAAGGCTGAGTACTACTCTGAGGTGGACTGGTTGAAGACACCTGGGGTAGAGTCATTCATGCAGGCACAGGAAAATGCAGAAAAGATTTATGAAGAGAAGGAGCAATGTACAGCAGATTCTCCATTAATAATGTCCACCTTTTATTGTCAGTGTATTTGCACTTGCATTGAGCTAAATTCAGAAAAAGCACCTTTCCACTTTGACAGTTGTTCCTGCCATATTCCTTATTGAAACAGGGAGAACCCCATCACACATCTATCAAAAGAGCTTTAAACCGTGTGCCCTTTCTAAAATCTGTAAACAGGCATCCACTACTGTTTAACCCTGAATATGATTCTGAGCCAGGCATTGTGGTTATTACCACATGACAGGGCATATAGCCCATATATCTATCGACTCATCTGATCATGAGTTAAAAAAACACATATGTGAACTTTATTGCATGTTAAAACCATGCTTGTAATCCATGTGTGCTATTTATCACATGTGATATATACCACGTGTAGTAAATAACATCCAATTGCAAAAATGGTAGGCCATTGAAAACCCTTTGCAAATACCACCTTAAAATACCTAAAATCAAAAGCATGTGGTTTACATTCCTGAAAGTGTAGGGAATAAAAAAAACTTTAAAACACTTCAAAAACTAAGACCAATAATGCAAGAAATAAAACTCAGTACATGCACTGTTTACGCTGAAAAAACAAAATCACACACACGCCTATCCATACCTGCATGCAGGGCCAGGCCTATATAAACAATCATGAACAAGTGAAGCTCTCTCTAGATGATTGCTTCAGCTCACACTTCCATTTGGCAGTACACCACCATGGATGCAGCAATGCTAGGCCTCTATATCATGCTCTGCTCAAGCCATGTTCTGCTACAATAAACCATGCCAAATCAGAATGGAAACCAGGCCACCAATCAATGACCTCAAATGACACATCAGCACAGGAGGAGAGCCAGGATTGACGGAGTGAGGCTGAACCCGGTAAACATGAATCAGCTCGAAATCCAGAGGATATAGAGGTCTTTGACTGGCACCATACAAAACATATTTACATCAGTTCAGACACTGCCAACCCCCTTTCTGAAAATACTGGAAGTGCTAGAATCCTTTGCATCATGCAAGAAAGTAGGATTGGTGCATGGCATTTCTCAGCAAAACTAACATATATGCTACAACAGGATTTTCTGACATCCTAGTGTCAATTGACTGCACTCATGCGCACCTGGTGTCCTCACGTAAATGTGAATAAGTGTGCTGCACCTGTAAAATGAGGCATGCTATTCATGTACAAATACTATGTGATGTGGACCTCTGTATACTGAACTGCCCTGGATCACACCACAATGCCATGATCCTGCAGAGAAGCAACATTAGTCATTCTGGGGTGAAATAGTACCCTCAACATATTGGACAGGCAAATCAACCCTTCATCATCAAGGTTACTCTGAATTATGATGAAGTTCATTCTCAATACATATCAGTAGTACAGTACCCTTAGACAAGTTCTTAGCTCCTCTGATAGCACATAAATTGAGCAATGTGAATATGTATAACAAATCTAATTGTTCATTCTTCAAAATCATGATGATTCTTAGCTAAGAACTGATTTTAACACCCACATGTACTTCCATTACACCTCTCATGTCTCTTACATTAAATTACTCCAACCTAATAGCCTTCGTTCATGTCTTCCACTTGAGATATGTTGAGGATAGTCATAGTTATTTCATTCTATAGCTTCAAGTGGAGCTGAAGTGGAAAGCTACTACTAGTTACCATGCTTTAATGCTTTTACTATTTTAAAACTCACTGTAGTACCTATAATTTCAAGGTTGGGAACCTGTTTTCAAATTTCTAAACATCACATAGATTTAATGATACCGTATTGATTTTTTGTCTGTTATCCTCTTCCACAGAAATGTTCGTAATTGTATTTTGTGGCATCTTCTGCATGAGAAGGCATCCTAGACATCATTTGAAAAGTATGTTCTTTGAGATAAAAGTAAAGGATGGGGAGGGAAAGGGAAGAGCGAGATGAGTATAAAGTTCATATAAAACACTGTCTGATCAAAAGGACAATGTAAATCCTAAAATGAGCATAATATAATGCATAGCAATAAAGTAATATAACACAATAAGAAGTCAAGAAGGTTTGTAGAACTTCTTGAAAGTGAGTGGAAGGAGCAAAAATGCTTTTGCGCAGTGTCATCAAGGAACTGTGTAACCATTGTTAATAAGTCCTTCAGCTCTAGAACAAGAGATAAAGGAAGCATATATGTAGTATTGAAGCAGTGGTTGTGACATAGTGCATACCACCATGCTCTGGCTGATAACTGTTTAGAATATTTCCTATTTCAGGTGATTTGATGAAGGGACAAGTGAATAATAAGTGTTTCAAATCAGATGATTGTGCAGGACAAGTCGAACAAGTATCTGAAATATCTGTGTTAATCCCATATAGGAATTTAGGTGTCATGAAAAGTCTATTATATATGAAGAAAAGTGATTGTGTTGTGGTAGTTGCATGGGAGGACTTCCTCATTTTAATGCAAATCTGTGTCCAAGTGGATATAGGTAGAGTGATGTAGAGATCTGTTTCCCATGCTAATTCCGTACTGTACTTAGGTCTATCACTGGAAATATCCAATAAGTGTGTACATATATTAGAAGCCTTAGGATGTGTATGTAGAAGGTCAGCTAGAGGCTTAAGCGATAAACCTATAGGTGAAAAATTTGATTTCAGATGGGTATATGCACTGATACTGAATCGTGTACAAGTGTAAATTATAGATCCCTGTTGAAATAATAGGTTAATCCAAATGAATCCTTTAATTCTCCAAGCATGTCAGAAGATCAATCTGTTCTTCAGTCTAATAAAATTATTATAGCAAATAGTAGAAGTAAGGAAAGAAAGTATGTTTGTGGGTGAGTGCAAAATAACAGAAGCTAATAACTTACAAGTTTTTTTCAATATGGGAGTGGAATATTTTGTAGGTTTTTGTGTAAAGTTTAAGAATGCCTGAAATGAAAAAGTGGATAAAAATGCACACTTAAAATCAACCTTGAGTGGAGTACGTGATAATGAGGGCTCAATACAATGTGCAGATTGCATTACCAAGAAGGATAGTGGTATTTAGCAAATCTGGACAGTTTAATCCACATTTGGTGTTGGAGTGTTTAAATTGAGTAAAGTCATACAATGTTTTATTCCAGAGAAGGGAAGATAATATTGAGTACATTTTTGCATAAGATTTAACAGGACTATTTGAGAGGGTAAAACAAATAATGGGAACAAGCATCATCTTGATAGTGTCAAGCCGACCCCACTACGATAAATAAAGAGGATGCCATCTGCTAGTCAAGGAAATTAGTTTATGGATACACACATCCATATTAATACAGATGGAAGAGGAGAGGGGTTGAGTGAATTGAAGACCAATATATTTAAGTTGTTTAGATTGCCATTTAAAATTAGACAAAGAGAAATCATGCTTAAAAGTGGATTTATTAAGAGGTAACATTTTGCATATATTATTGTTCAATTTATATCCTAAACAAAAGCAAAAGAGGAAATGTCTAAAGTAAAAGCAGGAAGAAAGGAATGAGGTTTGGACATAAAAAATAAAATATCATCTGCATACACTACTAATTTAACTTGTTAAAATTATAGGTGAAACCGTGAATATGTCAGTTTTGTTCGATATTAGACATGAAACATTCTAGTTCTAAATTAAAAAGAAATCGGGATAGAGGATATCCTTGACGAACCCCTCTGTGAAGGGTGAAATAAAAGGATGTCATCACATTAGCAGATATGCCTGCATGAGGAGAAGTTTATAAAAGAGAGATGTGATTTTGGGGCCAAACCAGAGTAGAGTATGAAACGAGAAGGACCAATTTGCAGGGTCAGAAAGCCTTTACTGCATCCAAGGCAATAGCCGCCATAGATTCAGACATGATTGATGGTTTGGAGATAATATGAAAAAATAAGCAAGTTTTATTTGACCAAACCTGGCTGATCTTCTCCTAAAAGGTAAGGGAGAAATGGTGCTAGGCTGGAGGTCAATGCTTAGGATGGAATCTTGTAATCCAAGTTAATTAAGGAAATGGGGCTATAATTTTTGCAATATTGAACAATTTTTGTTCCTTTGGAAAAAGGCATATGAGATCATTTAAAAATGAGCCAGAAGAGATGGAGGATTGAGGAAGGAATTGGATGGGAGTCCACAATTTAGGACAAAGTAAGCTGGAGAAAGGAATACACAATTTGGCTATGAAGCCATCTAAGCCTCAAGCTATATCTTTCTTGAGGGAAAGCATTGCAAGATGAAGTTCTATTTGTCTATTTGTGGAACAGCTGCTTCTAGAGATAACAAAATCTAGCTGGGAAAAGACCCGTTTTTGAACAGAAGACAAATGTTATAAAATATCCTGATCTGTAGGGCGACAGTTTGGTGTATATAGGTTAGTATAACATTTCAGCTACAATTTCAGGGTCCTTATGATGGGCTAAGCCACTACCGTCTGTAATTGATTCAATGATTGGTTGATTCTGCTTAATTTTAAGGTAGTATGCTAATAACTTTCCAGCTTTCTTTTGGCCTCCATAATAATATTTAACACTGGACTTAAGTGAATAATATGCCGCATTTTCTGTATAAATCTTGTTGAACTGAAGCTTGGCATTAATTAATTGCTGTAGTGATTGTTGTGTATGAGAGTTGTAATATGAATGTCCCTGGTGTTTAATTTCATTGACAAATCATTTAGAATTGGTTTCTTCGCAATAAAATTGATTATGAAATCTCCTGCTGAAGCCTTAAACAATTCACAAACAATGTGCAAAACAATCCCCTCCGTCTGATTGAAGAGAAATAAAGTATTCTTGGAAAACAGCAGTGAAAGAGGAGGTAATGGTATCATCCAATAGTAAGTTATTACATCTCCATCTTGTAGGTGAGATGAACTTGTGCAGAATATCTAAATGTATGGAAACTGGTGAATGATCAGTGACTAAAATGTATCCAATTTCAGCTGAATTTAAGAATTGAGTGAGCTGATGTGAGATGATATAATGTCATCAATTCGGGATTGCATACAGTGTGCTCAGAAGAAATATGTATACAATTGTAAAGTGGGACTGCATAATTGCCAGGCATCTGTTAAACGTCACTGATGAAGAGCATGTGTGAATGCTTTTTGAGATTTATTTGGGATGTAAGGAGACAAAGAATGTCTGTTGAAAAATGGGTCTGTGGGTAAGTTGCTGTCCCCTGCGAGAACCAGGTTATTATCAGGATATTGCAAGAGAGTCTGGGAAATCAAGGACCAGAATTGACAATCAGAAGCATTAGGGCCATTAACATTAAAGAGAGCAATTGGAATTGTTGGCAATGTACAGTCTGAACAACAGCCATCTTCCTTCATCATCTTTTTTCTGAGTCACCAACTGAACATTCAAAGACTTATGACATAAAATGATAACACTATGCTTTTTCCCAGTCCAAGGAGAAAAGTCCCCTGACTAACCCACCTCTTTCGTAACTTCATAGACTCATTTTCAGAAAGGTGAGAGTCTTGCAAGAAAGCTATTTGGGCATTAAGTTTAGATAAATCAGATAACACCTGTTGTCTTCTGATTTGAGAGTTCACACCTTTGATATTCCATAAGATCATTGTACAATCAGACATGAATCCGATCCACAAAAAAAGAAAACCATATTCATGATGAAGAAACTGTGACCATGAAAAAGAAGAAACAGAGTGGGAATCAAAAACAAAAAGAGTGCAGCAGAAAGAAATTAAGGTCGGACAGAGAAGAAGAGACAGGAAAACGAACAAGGAGTAAAACTGATGCATAGAGAAAGAATCAGATACACGACTAAAATGGGGAACATAACTACCAATAATTTGAGGTTGGTGAGTAGGGGAGACCACATAGAGAAGACAGCACGTCCAATCCGGAGGGAGGAGACACAGCACAGTACCATTGCTAGGAAATGGAGCGGGACATAAAAGCAATCCACCACAACAAAAATCCAACTCTTGCAATAAAATAGGAAACATTGTGTAAGTTAGCTTTTAATAGGCACATCACATGATGATTACAACAATGCAACAAGTAGATATGATTATAAGTGGAGATATGTAAGTGCAAAGAGATATAATAACAACATAACAATTTCTAAAGCAGAGCATGCAAAATTGCCAATAGCACTTTATCACACTGACTCAGTAACCTACATAGTCTCTGCTTTACAGACTTCAAGGAAAACCCACAAATGAGATGGATCTTCGTATGATGTTGAGACCCGAGAGCAGAGGACGGCCCGGGACCAGGGTTCGATTCCCGGCGCGGCAGGTTTCTGGACTAGGGTCAGCGGACTCGATAATTCTCTCGCCTCGGTGCCCACTCTGATCAGCGATCACACTCGGCAACTCTGGGCATTAGCTTGCCTCATCCTCACTAACGGCCCCACCAGACCGCCGGGGATGCCTGGTCTCACCCTGGAGATACCCATTAAGGGACCATCTCTCAGGGAAGCCAGGAAGGGTTTCGCAGCGGTCGAAGCGCCTTGGGACCCTCCGGGTAAGTAGTGCGCTATATAAATGCCTATACATACATACATACATACATACACAAGAGACATGGGTGGTAAAGTCCAAAACAAGGTCCAATAGAACTAAATTTGGGTCTCATACTCAAAAATTCTCTTTGTCGATCTGCTGTATTTTTAGCTTAGTTTTGGGAGAAGCATATATTATGACCTGACCACCCAATGTGTGAGTAGGTCAGCCTCGGAGATGACCTGCATTAATTCCATAAACTCCCAAAAATACAGAATGACACCTCTAGACTTTATAAAGGTTGCAGAGACTGAGGGAAGCTGACCTAGTCTATGTGCTCGTTGAATATTGAGTGGTGACCCCTCAGGTAAATTCAGACAATGTAAATGCTTAGATTATTCTGTCTGTTGTGGTTATGGAGGTCTTTAACCTATTTCTGTAGGGAAGCGACCTGTGTTTGAAGGGTATTCACTGTGGTGCAAGTTGCAGTAACATTGGTGATTTGCTGTTCTGTGTTAGTTAAAAGCTCTTCCATAAGTGACCATCTGTCACTAAGTGTCTGTAGCGTGGAGGTAGTCTCCTCCATAAGTGGGCACATAGCCCTAATTTTTACCAATAATAGATCCAATTAGACCATATGAAGAGACTTTTTAGGGTTGATGATGGGTCTATTGAGCTTCTTAATCATCGCTTTACCTGTGTTAGGTTGCTTTGTCATGACTGCCACAATAAAGGAAGAGGCATAGGTAGAGGGTTTCTGTGAGGAATTTTTATTAATTGCAGTAAGTGTCAATAGCATAGGAGAACTTTTAAAGGGGTTTACCTGAAGAAACCCTCAGGGTTTTTTTTAAGTTCACACAATTTGCCCATAAAACTGCTGATTTGAGTACAAAAATAAAATGATGCAAATAGGTAGCGTTAAGCAGGCTCTAGGTCACAAGAATCAAAGAAAGCATCCAAAAATATGCATGAACCAGGAGGAGCTGTTCACAAAAGCCTCAAATGCTTGGTAATACCAAGGTTTATCTGCGATAAAAATTGCCGCAGCTCAGCTGTAAATTTTTGTCTCTAACCAAGCAATAGCGATAATTATCGCTATTGCTTGGTAATAGGGCCCACAGTTTTTCAAGGTCCTTTGTCCAAACAAAATGAATACCTACACACTCCTACAATGGAAGACATACTTTGGTAGTGTCCTTCGTGTATTTTATTCATTTATATAAAGTTTTATATCGTGCAGACATGACCCAGGCGGGTGTCAGAGCGATACGTCACAATCATGTTTTTGTTCGCGACATTGGCGCTAACGGGACGCTTCCCGGTTCGCGCACCGGGGCACTTCAAAATACTATGCTCTCCAGGGCAAAAAAAAAAAAAAACAATATACAAAAAAAAATTTGGAAATTGTAGGGACTCGTAGCCCGATGTGCCTTTGCTATGTCTCAAGATATATGCTCCAGTGGTTTTTAAGAAAATTAACTTTGAAAAAATATATATTGGGCTACATTGGGCTATATATATGTTAGAGCCCAAATGTAGCCCAAATGTAGCCCAATGTAGCCCAATGTAGCCCAAAGAAGGCCACCAGAGACAAAAAAATACAAATGTAGCCCAAATATCAGCCAGATGTAGCGCAACTATAGCCCAATGACAGAATGTACCAGAGTGTTCTAAAGAACAACTAGAGCGCTAACAGTCTTACTTATAAAGTGAGACTTATAGTTAGGAATTAGCAATAAAACAACCTAAGAAATTCACTGAAAAAACCATAGGTTGCACACCAGTTATAGTTAGGAATTAGCATTTAAAAAACCTAACAAATTCACTGAAAAAACCATAGGTTTCACACCAGTTATAGTTAGGAATTAGCATTTAAAAAACCTATTAAATTCACTGAAAAAACCATAGGTTTCACACCAGTTATAGTTAACTGGAAATTTTACTGTCATAAAACCATTTAAATTCCACGTTATAGTTAGTTGGACTCACTATAACTTGCACGTGCAATGCACTGCTGATGACGTCACATATTACATCACTCATGACATGGTCAGTGACATCACTCATATGGTCAACTGGTGTGAAACCTATGGTTTTTTCAGTGAATTTCTTAGGTTTTTTAAATGCTAATTCCTAACTATAATTGGTGTGAAACCTATGTTTTTTTCAGTGAATATATATATATATATATATATATATATATATATATATATATATATATATATATCCAACTCGAAAAGTTGCCTGTAATAGAGGAGCCCACGAGCAAGGTGAAATTCAGCTTCTGGTCTTTATTGGGAGCAGCCGCGAAATAGATGCAAATACAGCAACAGCAGCATATTAGTCCAGCCTTACGCGTTTCGTGATGAACACTTTTACTTCAGTGAGTTGCGTGTCCTTGAAGACAGTGAAATGAAAGTATTACCCCAGTGGGATGTGCTGCAGAACACCTCAATGTCGTAGCTGTCTCTTATCTCCCAATAACTGCTCCTTGCTCCCCAAATCGGTGTCGTATTAAGCGTCTCCGTGGGTGGCTGAACCCAGCCCCAGGGCTAGCTCCGCGGCTCAGGCAGGCCGCTTCAACTACCAACTCGAAAAGCTGCCTGTAATAGAGGAGCCCACGAGCAAGATGAAATTCATCTTCTGGTCTTTATTGGGAGCAGCCGCGAAATGGATGCAAATACAGAAACAGCAGCATATTAGTCCAGCCTTACGCGTTTCGTGATGAGCAGTTCCTCAGAGGCTCGGACATCTTCAAAGACAAAGTATTTTGATGGCTTCCACATGGTAAGTCTATTATACCCCGCCTGAGTGGGCGTGGCCACCCCAGTGGCCTGATGGTCTCTGTAGTGCCGTCTTTTACTTCAGTGAGTTGCGTGTCCTTAAAGACAGTGAAAGGAAAGTATTACCCCAGTGGGATGTGCGTCAGAACACCTCAATGTCGTAGCTGTCTCTTATCTCCCATTAACAGCTGTCAGTGGACACCACCCTTGTGGCACATGTGCGTCCAGTCAGTACACACAAAAAAGCCTTAACATCACTTTTTCAAACCAGTACTCTTGGGAGCAACGCTCTTTCATGAATTGTAACAGTTGCAACATGGTCTATCTGATCACCTGCCCTTGCCTGAAAGAATACGAGGGCATGACCACCAGGCCAGTAAAAGTCCGGATTAGTGAACACCGCAGCAATGTGCGCTGTAAGAAAACCACAACTAGAATAGCGACACATTATGTAACTATGGGTCACAGCATCCATGATTTGAAATGGACTGTAATAGAGGCGTACAACAATGACAAAGACCTCTTATCTAAAGAACAACGCTGGGTGTTTCGTCTATTTACAAAAGGGGGTGGTGATGAACAGAGTGTCTGAATTGAGCAGACCACTCTTACCCAGTCCAAAGATCAGGGCTTGATCCATCACCGTTATTTATCTCACTGCCCCATCCCAGCTCAGAACCTGGCTATATGCAAATCAGTCTGTCCCTGGCCCAGTGCATCATGGGAACAGGGCAGACTAAACTACCAAGCCAATTCTTTACCAGAAAGGAACCAAGCTACCGGGGACCGGTTTCTGGCATTTCAGCCTCTTTGGCACTCATCTGACAGGCCTCATTGACGAAATACCATGGTCCAAGTTGAGAATCTAATAGAACCCCTGCCCATTGGAAAAACTGTCTGTTAGTGTTTTCAAAAAACCATTGTTTAAGACCAGAATGTATTATTTTCCACAAGCACTTTTTGATTCTTGATGCAATGGGGAAATATCATAATGTCCTAATAACTAATCCATTGCCAGCTGTTTCTTCATAACTTTATAGAGCACTGTCCCCACCCCTTAAATACCAACAGGGGTCTTCCTTTTTTTGCACGTTAACTCTTAATTTCAATGTAAGAGTGCCTTCAGAACTCGAACTGTAAACAGTGACTCGTCACACGCGCAGGCTCGTAAAATCTCCAATGCGCCCACGTGTGTCTATTAATAGTAGAAAACCGATTTAAAAACAGTGACCTTTCACACGCACAGGTGCGTTAAACTCTAACGCGCACGTGTGTGTCTACTATGATTAGAATACTTTCACCGCGCATGCGCACAGGAAAGGAAAACCCAGCCCACAGCGGATGATCTCTTGGATCCGCACCGAACTGAGAATGAATGTACAAACAAAATTCATTAGTGGTACATCCAGTCTTTTATGTCGGCCAAACAGAGATGAATTTCGACAGTTTAGCGGTACCTCAATAACAAACTAGACTGTTGTCAGTAATGGCCGCCGCAGAACAAAGTTTTTTTAACTCGATCTCTCAGGCTCACCTGTCCCTAGACAGAGCCATAATTCAATTAACTCCCAATTACTCAATCAACCCCACCACATAAAAGGCACCTCTCCCGAGCTTCACAGTATCACGGAAGCCACAGACAAAGGAGGAAGCACCGATGTGCTGGGGGTTAAGTGAGTACGGCACAGCCGAATGGAATAGCGGACTACAGCTCTACCTTTAATCTAGTGTAGATAGATTTAGAAAACATTCTTTTCTTTTGTTCCCTTTCTCTCTCTATTTACAGTTTGGACCCTCATTGTACCCTTCACTCCAGAGTTGGCTCATGGGGCACTGACTCCAAACATCCTAAGTATGTATCCCAGCTAGAATGAATGCTTGATTTTTTTTTTGTGTGTAGTTCCTATGATATGTGTTGTAGTTATACTGTTTTGTCCTTTAGCACTTCACTTACAGGGTACTTTCCAGCACAGTCTTGGATACTATGTACCATATTCCATATATGTGTGTTCTTTCGTTTTTTTTCCCTTACAGGTGACTATTAGTCCTGCTCTCTGGGATGGGCGCAATTATAATTGTGTGTTCTTATCTTTTCAGGCTTATTACATCAGCATTACTGATATAGCCAGGAACACGTATATATATTTATTTATACATGTGATCAAGCCTCGGCTGAGGCGAAACGCGTCATGGTGACTGGTGGGCTGTTTATTCTCCACGAATAAATGCACTAACAACAAGAGCACGGAGTTTGTGGCTTTACTCAATCTTTCCAAATTGGCTGTGGGGCGTGGCTGCGCTTTGCTGCGTTGCATCGGACTCGACGAAATATTTATATATCTATACACATTGATTATTATTAAGTACATACACCCTAATTTTTTGTGGCAAAACATTAGTGAGTGACAGGGGGATCAGTCCCTGGTCCTGACGAAGGGGCGTGAGGCCCCGAAACATGTTGACCCGCACAGGAGAGTAAGTTCATTAATTCACTTTACCTCTCCGCATCACTTTTTTAACAATACCAGCCAGTGTTTATTAAAAAGTTTTTTCTACCACTAGGCCAGGTATTTTTTAACATCACTTATTTATTATCACCCCTGACCCTACTGACACTCACTCCGATTCACTCAAATAGCACCCTCAAAATAAAAGATGCTCCAGCGTAGTCGCTTGTCGCAGCACTGCCCCGTCCCGCAGCGGGGCGGGAAGACCCCAATGATGAAGCATGACACCAAGGGCCCTTTTGGTGTGTGAGGGGTATTTTAACACATACTGTGTATTCCATCAACACCTGGTTATACACTAACTCTACGTAAGGTGGACCATGTTGATTATCTGTACTTTCAGGAGAGGAGGACGCGCCCACCTTGGTGTAGTTCAGCACCACCTCTTCAGTCCCCCTTTTTGATATTTTTTATTTTTATTTTTTTTTAAATATTTGTGCAACACTTCAAACAGTAACACAGAGTAAACACCACAAAAAGACTCCACACCAGTCCCGAAACATATTTTATGATTGTGTAAATAAAACAAGGCCAACACAATAAAAATCCAAAAAGTAGAAATTGAGATCTGAATTTTTAAAGATAAAAAAAACAATAGCGCTTAGAAGCAATGGGGGTTATCTGGTTTGGCTGGCCTGGGGCAAAGTCAAGAGCCCAGGCCGATTGCAATGGAATCTGAGCTAGGTACAGCAGCCATGCAATGCCCGCTGAGCAAAGTACCTTAATCTTGGTTGCAACAGTGTGATGCACGGTGCTGCCAAGTGATGTGCCAGTGTCGATCCAGCAGTTGAGGGGATGCACCGATTTTCTCCATGCAACTATATCTACGCGCTGGTTCTGAAGATGAAGTGCTGTAACCCAGATGAAGTTGTTCCGTAGCCGATACACTGGGCTTCTCCACACAGTTGAGGGGATTTGTCAATCGTCTCTCACTGCAGTGGGTGTCATGCATCAGTTTAGATGTGTTGGTTCTGGAGACAATGAGCTGGTTCCGAGTGTGATGCACTGGTTCTGTTCCTGCATCAGTGGTGATGCATTGAATCTGCTTCATGCAGCAGGCGTTGCATCAACTCCACTGGAGCAATGTTGGACTTGGCCCTTTTTTCAGGGTCATCCCTGAACTTTTTGCCTTCCTCCTATATTTTTTCCGACCTGTTGTTGGCTATTTTAAGACTGGGCACTTTACCACTGCTGACCAGTGCTAAAGTGCATATGCTCTCCCTATTATAAATTGGTGTATGGATTAGTGATTCCATGATTGGCTGATTTGGATTACTTGTCAGACCCTAGTACAGTGCACTAAGTGTGTCCAGGGCTTCTGAACCAAATGCTGCTAGTGGGCTTGCAGCACAGGTTGTGCCACCCACAGCAGACGCCTGTAAAAGTGAGTCTACGGCCTGCCATTGCAGAGCCTGTGTGGAGTCTGGTACTGCCATTCTGACTGGGCAAGTGCACCCACTTACCAGTCCCTAAACCTTCCCTTTTCTGCATATTAGTCACCTTATGGTAGACCCAAGGGCAGGGTGCATTGTAAGGAAAAGGCAGGACAAGCCCTGATGTGTGTGGAATGTCCTAATAGTGAATTACAGCCATTTTCGTTTTTCACTATTACCTGTTCTTTATAGGCCAGAATGGGCAGTTAGAATATTACATTGTATAATCCTAACTGACTCAGGAAACATGGTAGAAATTTGAGTATAGTGTACCTGAACTCAGAATGATTAAATACATCTTTTAGTGAAGTTGGTTTTAACATTCTGTGTTTGAAAATACCACTTTTAGAAAGTAGGAATTTTCTTGCCTTATTAGCCAAGCCTGCCTCTGCTAGGTTGTGTATTCCTTGTCTGGAGTTTGAGTGACATGGCTGGGGGATTCCAGGAGACAGGGTGAGTCCACCCAGTGATGAAAAGAGAGATCTGCATCTAGCAGGGAGGGAGGAGTTGCAACTGGGACCTGAATAGGACTGTGCCTGCCACCCACAGTGCTGCCTCTGCCTCCTGTGGTGCGTCTGGTGTCTCTGCTCTGCACTGTGAAAGGAAATAAGGAGTCATGTAAACAGCGTGCTCCAGGACTGGTTTGGACTAGGCAAAGGCCCCTCTGCCTTCAGAAGACAAAGGATTTTGGGGTATAAATATTGGGACCCTGATCCCAAGAAATTATATCACTTTTAGACTACAAGAAGAAACCTTTGCTGAGGAGAGGAACCTGAAGAAACTGAGAAGAGAGTATCCCTAAGCTGAAGTTCTGCTTGGGGGATTGGCCAGCAGTGGTTGCGGGACTGCTAAAGAAAGCAGAAAGAACTTTGTGTACTTTATTGACAACTTGTGAAGGATCTTCAAGGGCTTGGAAGAGAGCTTGCCCCCTTACTGAAGTCTCAGGAACAGTAGACTTCACCATCCTTTGAGGATTGCTGCTGGAAACGCTGTTTCAGTGGCTACAGAGGCAGGGAGCTGTGACCGACTCTCACGACCGGCCCGGTGTCCTGGAGGCACCGCATTGAACAACTTCCGCATCTTGCAACTTAAGCTCCTAGCTCACCGACTCCATCCTGACGCCATCACTGAGACGTTGCCTGCACCGTAACCTGTGGACACCGCGACGTGCAACGCCTCGCTACACCGACTCGTATTTGTCTGACCGACGCGGTCACTGCTACTGACTTCGAGTCCTGTGAATGCATCGGAGTTGGGCACCACCTCGCACGCTTCACGACGCACCCCCGACTCGTACCGCTGTCCGGACTGATCGACGCCAGCTCCCGAACTCCGGCTCTGTCGCCAAGCTGCAAGCTGCAAGCACCGCAACGAAGCACCGTCTCGCCCTGCAACGTACGCCTTGGACACACCGTCAGCGGGCCACTGCCTGTAACGCATTGAGGGCCAACTTGTTCTGCAACGCTTTATTTTCTACACCGCGACAAATGCCTCAAGTAAAGGTACAGTGACTGAGTCTGTCGACATTTAAGTGGGCAGGACCAAAGCGGTTCGCTGGATTTGTTAGACTCTGTGTTATTTCAGCAATGCTGTAGCCGGACAGGGCTACTGACTCATATAGAACTCTGATTTAAGCATTTTTAACATGAACTCTTGATTTTTAATAGTACTGTGGATTATTCCTATCATTTTTGGTCTTGTGGTAAATCTATATAAAATATACTTATTTTTATAAATATACAACCTGTGTGGTGTCCATTTGTAGTGTTGTCACTTGATTACTATATGTGTTCACAAATGCTTTGCACACTGCCTCTGAGATAGCCTGTCTGCTCGTGCCAAGCTACCAAGGGGGTGAGCAGGGGTTATTTTAGGAGTGTACCTCCTTACCCTGACTGGAGGAGAGGGTCCCTATTTGTCACAAGTACCTACCTGTTCCAACCAGAGACCCCCAATTCTAACAAGCAAGGACCTGGATCAACGTCCAGTGGACCAGGCACAAGAGCAGGGGGTGAAACTTTGATATCCCAGAGTCTCAACATAGGATGCAAGTCAGCATGCCCTTGAAGATCGCTTTGGGTTCAAGCAAGAGTCCAGTTCTTTCTCAGCCAGGGCAGAGGGTAACAGGCAGAAGGGTAGCACAGCTGAAATGCAGTTCTTCCAGAGCAGCAGTCCAACAGATTGGCAGTCCTTGTAGCACCACTGCAGTTCTTCTTACTGACAGAGTTTCTTTACAGGTCCAGAACTGTCTTATTTGGTGAGGTCAGAGACCCAGTACTTATAGCCTGTTGTGCCTTTGAAGTGGATGTGAATTGAAAGTGGAGCTTTGAAATACACAGAGGTCCTCCTTTCCCAGCCCAGTCTCCGGACTCACAACAGCAGGGTATGTAACCCTTGGCGTGTGGACAGGACATCGCCCAATCAGGTGTATCAGCTCCTCCTTCCCATCCTGCCTAGGATGACCCATCAGGATGCAAATGGCCAATTAGTTTACTCACCCTACACATGCTATATAGGATCTTCAAGTGGCTACCCCTCCACATGAGCCACACCGTTACTCAGGCCCTCATCACCAGCTGACTGGACTACAGCAATCGTCTCTACATAGAAATCACTGCACACCTCCTACAGAGACTTCAGTCCATACAGAACACGTCACCAGACTCATCTAAAACCTTTCCTGATGAACCCACATCCCTCCCAACCTCCGGCAACTTCATTGGCTCTCCGTACAGCAGAGATGCAAATTCAAGTTGCGGACCCACACACACAATGCTCTATACAACAAAGGACACACCTACATTAACCACCACCTGAATTTCCATCAACCATCGAAAAGACTATGCCCCACCTCCTTATCACTTGCTCATACTCCCTGCATCTCCCAAAACAGAAGTGGAGGATGCTCCTTCTCCTGCATCACAGAAAAGACCTAGAACAGCCTCTCCACATAGCTCTAGACCATCACCTCACTTCAGGAACTCAGAAGGGTCCTCAAGACCTGGCAGTTTTAATGAGCCTCTGGGACCTGCAAGCACCTGGATACCTATTTGGGGATTAGCTGAGATTTATAAATCTAGATTGATTGATTGATTGATTGATTGAGTTATACCGAACATTCCTGTGTGTGCAGTTGTCTGGAAGGAATGCACAAAGTCCAGATGTCCCCCACCACAAATCTGCATTCGAGACATGCTCTAGTCACACAGAGCTAAGAGCAGAGAAATGCCTTCTTTCTAAAAGTGAAATCTCTAAAATAGTAGTTTTAAATACAACTTGGCCAGCAAAGAGGCTTTATTATTACCATTCCAATGATATTAAACATGACAGAGCTACTCCTTCTTATTCATAAATTACAGCTTAAAATTGTAATAAGGAATTTCCGATGTTAACCTATGAAAGGGTAGGCCTTCAGTAGTGAAAAACCAATTTAGGTGCTCATTACCGGACATGCAGGACTCAAAAGTACATGCCCTACTTTTTACTTGCACAGATCCTTGTCCTATAGACTGCCTAGGGCCTACTTTAGAGTGGTTTATATGTAATAAAAGGGGAGTTTAAGGATTGGCAAGTGGTTTTAAATGCCAAGTCGACTTGGCTTATGAAATATGGCTCTAGAGAGGAAGTATGTTTGACTGCTTCTATTTGTATAAGGTTCAATAGCTTGATTATTTAGGTATTAGTCTTCATCGTCTTATTCTTCTCCTCTCTTTAAGTCATCTGGAAGTCCCTGTCAGCTGGCACCATTGACAGAAAGGAGAGAGCTCAGGTAAGTTCTTTTACCCAGGTAAGTATTTTACGATATTGTGGGGTTTAATGAAGATAGATAATGAAGACGGTGCCCACAGATTCAAGAATAGAAAAAAAAGGAAACCCAGATGTTCTTCCGTCCACTGGCCTGTGGTATTCATAATAAGAGTCAAAAAAGAAAACGAGTTGTATCACTTAGAGCTTCTCCATAACATTCAAGGCACCACTGATGAGTAAAAGAAAGCCGGATAAGCTCACTCCCACTATGTCATTGGGCCAGACCCCCTCCCTCCGAGATCCCCTTCCAGCTTGCCTGCTCTAGACAGAAGCCGGTACACACCTAGCCAAGCCACGTCCCTCCAGTGAGAGTTGCGGGGAGATACATCCTGCTGGCGGTTCTGAGGCCGCTGAGGGCTTCTGTTTTCCCAACTCTACATCTTCAGGTCTTTTCTTGTCCACTCTTCTGGTACGGCATTCTCTTCCAGGAGGCTGCTCTCCTCTTTCGTCGGTAGGCCGCAAATTTGAGACACAGCTGGCTCCTCCCCGTCCCAGGGGCTGCACATGTCCCCTGATTCCTGACTTCTGGTATATCCTCCTTCTGAGTCAAAGGCTTGGAACAACAAAATGACACATCTGTTGGTACCGCTGACCCAAGGGAAATAGTCAGATAGGTCCTCCTTCTCCCCCATGCTGTGACAAATGGCTACCTGGGTGGCACAATGAGTGCTACTGGCCCACTTGTGGCATTACATCTACAGACCCTGGGCACTGTACTAGAGGCTTACAGATAGAATAAATATGCCATTTGTGGATAAGTTGATGAAATCATGTTTAGGGGAGAAGCACATGCACTTTAGCACTGGTTAGCACTGGCAAAGTGCTCAGATTTTGAAGGCCAACAAAACAAATACAGAGAAAATGAGGCAGGCAGGCAAAATGTTTGGGGAAGATCTCCCTGAGGCTGTCAGGTCTAACACAAGCATTATAAACTTGACTTGTTTTAGGCACATGTCCATTACTGTGTGATATGTCTGGATGCCTCAATAGAAAGCACTAATATACTAGTAGGTTAAATGCTTTGGAACGCTTTGGATGTTAAGTTACATGTATAGAGCCATGCCCTTCATAATATATGTCCCCTCGTTTTTTAGGTCTCGTCCTATTCCATTCCGCAAGGAATGAATAGGACGAGACTATTGGGGCAAAACTAAGAGCTAAACTAAGCTCTCAAAAATGAGGATTTCTAGAAGTGCATGTGTCCCATGCATGCGCTTCTATCCGCCTGCCTGCCTGCTTGCCCATCTGTTGCCTCCCAAGCGTGGTGCCGCACGCAGCTTCACTTGAAAGAGATCCGCTCTGCCCCCTGCTGCCTCAAAGGCTTTCATTTCGCGGCCGCGTTTATTAACTTTCCTTTCGCGGCCGCGTTTTCTTCTTCCCCTGTTAGGCTCGTTTTTTATGCCTTTCTGCCCCTTTTAGACTCGTTTTTTCCCGTTTTTCTGCCCTTCTGCCCTCCGTTAGACTCGCTTTTTTGTGCATTTCTGCCCCTGTTAGACACGTTTTTTGTGCCCTTCTGCCCCTGTGAGGCTCGTTTTTTGTGCCTTTCTGCCCCAATTAGACTCGTTTTTTCCCGTTTTTCTGCCCTTTTGCCCTCTGTTAGACTTGCTTTTTTGTGCCCTTCTGCCCCTGTTAGGCTCGTTTTTTGTGCCTTTCTGCCCCTTTTAGACTCGTTTTTCCCCGTTTTTCTGCCCTTCTGCCCTCTGTTAGACTCGCTTTTTTGTGCATTTCTGCTCCTGTTAGACCCGTTTTATTGCCCTTCTGCCCCTATTAGACTCGTTTTTGTGCCTTTCTGCCCCTATTAGACTCTTTTTTTTCCCGTTTTTCTGCCCTTTTGCCCTCTGTTAGACTCGCTTTTTTGTGCCCTTCTGCCCCTGTTAGGATCGTTTTTTGTGCCTTTCTGCCCCTATTAGACTCGTTTTTCCCTTATTTTTCTGCCCTTCTGCCCCTATTAGACTCGATTTTTGTGCCCTTCTGCCCCTGTTAGACCCGTTTTTTGTGCCCTTCTGCCCCTATTAGACTAGTTTTTTCCCTTGTTTTTCTGCCCTTCTGCCCTCTGTTAGACTCACTTTTTGTGCCTTTCTGCCCCTGTTAGGCTCGTTTTTCCCCCCTTGCAACCCCAGCATCACTCAGCGCAACCCCAGCATCACTCAGCGCAACCCCAGCATCACTCAGCGCAACCCTTGCATCACTCAGCGCAACCCCTATATCACTCAGCGCAACCCCTGCATTACTCAGCGCAAACCCTGCATCACTCAGCGCAACCCCAGCATCACTCAGCGCAACCCCAGCATCACTCGGCACAATCTCAGCATCAATCAGCACCACCACATTATCAATCAGCACCACCACATTATCACTCAGTACCACCAGAGCACCACTCAGCACAACCACAGCACCACTCAGCATCACCACATCATCACACAGCGCTACCCAAGCAACACTCAGCACCACCACATTATCAATCAGCACCACCACATTATCATTCATCACCACCACAGCACCACTCAGCACCACCACAGCACCACTCTGTACCACCACAGCACCACTCCGCACCACCACAGCATCTCTCATCACCACCACAGCGCCACTCAGCACCACCACATTATCACTCTGCAACACCACAGCACCACTCAGCACAAGCCCAGCACCACTCAACACCACCCAGAACCACCACAACACCACCACTGCATCACTCATAACCACCACAGCTTCACTCTAAACCACCACAGCACCACTCAGCACCACCACAACATCACTCAGGACCAACACAGCACCACTCAAAATCACCACAGCTTCACTCAAAACCACCACAGCACCACTCAGCACCACCACAGCATCACTCAGGACCCACACAGCACCACGCACAACCACCACAAATTCAATCAGCACCACTCACCACCACCACATTATCACTCAGAACCACCACAGTATCACTCAGCACCACCACAGCACCACTAAGAACCACACAGCATCAGTCAGCACCACCACAGCACAACTCAGAACCACCACAAAGCTACTCAGCACCACCACAGCGACACTCAGCACTCCACCCTCCAACGCCACCCTACAAATCCACCCACCAACACCAACTACACCCTCCACCCTCCAAATCCACCATCAAATAACAGACTCAAAAAACAAAACCACAATCAAACTCCACCCTCCAAATACAAGTCCACCAAGTTATTTGCAAAATTTTTACCAATTACCATTATACATTACAATAACTTTTATTAAAAAATTAATTCATACATTTAATTAGAAGACATTGGTATTTGTAATATCAATACATATAAGTCACATACAAACAACACATATTGTATTACAATTGCAAAAGGTGTCACATTTAAAAAATTAAAACTATTGGCATTGTAAAATACAAAACTATTAATTCCTATATTTTCACTATTAAAAAACCATAAATAAAAATAAATATAATTTACAATACCAAAACATCAAACTTTCCTAATGCGAGACCTATTGCATTTCAAATGCTAGCTCCTCCTACTTAACGCTCTGATCCTGCCCGGCACACACACACATGCACACACACGCACATACGCACACACCACACGCACACACACACACGAATGTATAGATGTGTACCTAATCATTGGATAGCTTAATGTCAGAGAGGAAGTTGAGTTTGATATTTATCTAAGTCATTTTACTTGGCTGACCTTTCAGACACACTTCTGGACTGAACAGACGGGACTAAACGCATTTTCAGTTCAATTATTTCCTACCCTTGTTGTGGTCCGCCATTAAATGCCAAGAGCTAATTCTCCCAGTCACTGAAATTCAACTTTGCTCCAACACACAGTACGGTGCATCTCTGGACTGCATCTTCCCTCCAACTAAATAGAGGTTAAGTGGCCGGACTGAATACATTTATCTCAGAAATGTCACTGCAAAGCAATAATACAATCTCCTAAAATAAATCTAGCCAGTCCCCAAGGAATGTCACCGAGTTCAAAGTCTCACGGGAAGCTGCACGCTCCAATTGTTACAGTATCAAAATTCAATAATAATGGCCTCCCTTGGACAGATTCTGCTGCGATGCCTATTCCTCCACTGTCCATGGCCCTGGGCTCTGCCCCATTGGGGGTTAGTCCATCTCAAATCGTACGCCGTCGATAAACATGTGTGCCACCGGAGACGATACTTATCTATCATAATATTATTACAAAATAGGAAATTAAACGTAAATCAAGTTCCTATAAGACTGTATGCTGTTTGCATTTTGTTGTGCAGAAAAATAGAGCCATTAACACGCGCTATGTCCTAAAAAAGAAAATGATAACAAATGCCACAGCCAATTATATATTTATTTTTGTAGAGTGCTCTCAAGTTTGGCGCCACCCGCTTGAATGACGACTTCCCACTCCAAGTTAACTGTCACATATAGTTTATTTTAGCAGTGGAAACCTACCACGTGCAGCCAGACCCCACAGCATGAACCTCCAATCGACCTGGAAACCTCTGTCACCGACTCCTACATTCCACGAGGCAAGGGAATATATGACTTTACCACGAACACAAATACCCCGCATGGCATTACCACGCGAATTTTTCTTCGCAAGTGGCTGTACCACGCAGCTTTTTAGAACGCAAGTTCTTACCTCGCATTTCAAAAACGTTACGTTCACCAGCTCTTACACGTCCACAAAAACTAAAAAAGGACTTCAATTATGACGTACTCGCCACGTCTTTGGTGCGGCTCTTTTTTTTTTTTTTTTATTGACACTTTAGTGCGTTTTTTGACTGTATGTAGCCTGCTCGGTTTTTTTTTTAAATGGGGGGGAGACCCCCCCAACCCCCCAAGGCCACGCAGAACTTACATGCTGGACGACCAAAAGGAATACCACTTGCGTGGTGAAGACGGTCGTTGAAGGCTCCCTCGTTGAAGAGACGTTTGCGGGGTAAGTGGATCGTTAAAAACGTCAAGCGTGGAAAAGACATCGTTGTAAATGATGTTTCCCGAGGCAAGGCACATAAAGGAGAGACCAAAGCACCATGCACACTAACAGTGCCCTTAGCTGCAACACGGGCAGCAGCAGCCCTTTCCCCCATAGCACCGGAAGAGATTATTGGAGGGGGCTGGCCGGTGACATCATTGAAGGGCGGAAGCTCTCCAAAGAACAATATAAGGTGCAAGTTGGCAGAGGGTCCCCCTCTTTGTCCCCTCCGGTGTCTCCAGGACCGTGCGTGTCTTGATGGTTGCTGCAATGTATATGATGTAAATATAGCCTTTTGCCTAATTTAACCTTCTGACTCTAGTTTGGATCTGATTGTCCTTTATCTGAATTGTTTTAATTCCATGCTTGAGTGAATGTTCAAAGTTAAAGTGAATAAAGGAATACTCCGTGGCTGATCCACAAACTGTGTTGTTACTCCTTCAGACATGAATCTGGGTAGGGTTGAGTAGTGGGCGAATCGCACGTTGTATGCATACTATAACAGTGATGCTTCTGGGAGGTATCCTGTTGTTGCATGACACTCTTCCCCCTTGTCACTAATATTATGAGGAGTTGATCCATTGTAAATTGTTATTGTTGTGTCTTATAAAGCGCACTGCTACCCGGAGGCCTCGTAGCGCTATAGACCGCTGGGGAACCCGTCCTGGCTTTCCCTGTGAGATAGTCCCTCCTGGGGGTCTCCAAGGTGAAACCAGGCATCCCCGGCGTTTGTGTGGGGCCGTTGTGGAGATGAGGCAAGCTAATGCCCAGAGTTGCCGAGTGTGCTCCCTGGTCGGAGTAGGCACCGATGCGAGAATTATCAGTCCGCTGATCCTGATCCAAGACCCATTGTGATCTGGTGCTGTATCATGATTCCACACAGGGTCCTGCGTTCTTATTTCTGTGCACAGCGCATATAAAAACACAAAAAAAATGTAATTAGAGAATATGCGACTGACATCAGAGCACAGAAACATAGAGACAATTGCTGTAAGGTGTTCTGTTTGGTGCCTACCAGTGCCAGCCTTAGCGCTGGTGGCGCCCGGTGCAATAATGTTTGTTCAGTGGCAGCTAACTTAAAAGTAACACAGTGGGGTGCGAAGGGGCACAACTCACCATTCATTTGGGATCTGCACCAGTGAAACACTGTCCACAAGCAGGAAAAGGAAGACTCCCTTCCTGCTCGTGGAACGCAACTGTGAAAGCAGCTCCAGCATTTGTGGGAGCAGGCTCGATTCACTGATAGAATATCGATTCCCAAAATATCCCCGTACACAAATATCGATGTAAAAAATATCGACATCCTGTATCTAAAATTGTTTTTTTTAATTTCAAATCGTTTTTATTGAGTTACAAGAAATAACAAATAATAATAATAATAATAATAATAATAAGTAAATCAATCAAACAGGGGAAAACAGATACAAAGACAAAGTAAATAATAAATAAAAGAAACTATAAATTGCTCAAGTGCCCAACCAAGGTATTCGCAGTTCATTCGTAAAAGACCTAGAGGCAAATCGACCAGCATAGTTCACCAAGGGAGTTCAAGGAAGTATACAGTACAGTATATAGCACAAGTTACATACTACGCAGTTGTGAAGGCAAGAATTACAATACAGTACCTTCATAACTGTATCTAAAATTGTAAGTACAAAAATATCCAAACAAAAATATCGATATAAAAAATATAGAGGTACAAAATATAGATTTTTTAAATTTAAATACAAATTAATGCTAAATACATTAAATGATTAAATTTACTTTAGAAAAATTCTTTAGATTTAATATACATTTTAACAAGTATAAAAAAATTAATTTCATGTAAAACGTATTTAAACATACATATATAACATGTAATATATATGTATGTATATATATACACACATATATATATATATATATATATATATATATATATATATATATATATATATACATATGTATATATATATATATATATATATATATATATGTATTTTTCCTTTCAAACTAATAATAAACTAATAATTTTAATTTACTTTATAATTGTATAAATATATACACATGAAAATATATATATGTATATATATCTACATACACTTATAACATAAAATCTAATAAAAAACATTACATTATAAATTAAAACATTAAAATACTTAATGGTCTTTAAAATTACATTTTGCACTCCATTGAGTGCAACAGTAGAGAAAGTGTTGGATAGTGGAGGGTTAAAAATTACTATTCCCAATCCAGTGAGAGCAACAGTAGGGAAAGTGTTGGATAGCGGAGGGGTAAAAATTACTATTCCCACTCCAGTGGGTGCAACAGTAGGGAAAGTGTTGGCTAGAGGAGAGGAACAAGTTAATATTCTTACTCCAGTATGTACAATAGTAAGGAAATTGTTGGATAGCACAGGGTAAAATTACTATTCCCATTCCAGTGTGTCCAAAAGTAGGGCAAGTGTTGGATAGCGGAGGGGTAACACTTAATATTCCCACTCCAATGGGTGCAACAGTAGGGGAAATGTTACATAGTGCAGGGGTAAAAATTAGTATTCCCACTCCAGTGAGTGCAACAGTAGGAAAAGTGTTAGATAGCAGAGGGGTCAAATATATTATTTCCACTCCAGTGAGTGCAATAGTAGGAAAAGTGTTGGATAGTGGAGGGGTAAAAATTACTATTCCCACTCCAGTGAGTGCAACAGTAGGGAAAGTGTTGGATAGCAGATGAGTAAAAATGACTATTCCCACTTCTGTGAGTGCAGCAACAGGAAAAGTGTTGGATAGCAGAAGAATAAAAATGACTATTCCCACTCCAGTGAGTGCAACAGGAGGGAAAGTGTTGGATAGTGGAATGGTAAACATTACTATTTCCACTCCAGTGAGTGCAACAGTAGGGAAAGTGTTGGATAGCAGAGGGGTAGAAAATACTATTCCCACTCAGTTAGTGCAACACTGGGAAAGTGTGGGATAGCGGAGGGGTAAAAAATACTATTCCCACTCCAGTTTGTTCACTAATAGGGAAAGTGTTGGATAGCGGAGGGGTAAAAATGAATATTCCACTTCAGTCAGTTCAAAATAAAAATAAAAATATATATCACTAACAATCAGGGCAGATTTAAGGCGAGGTAAGATGGCGGCTGGGGGAGCGCTAGTAACCTGACCTCCGTGATTCTCCCCGATGTGAGACGGATCAGCATGCGAAATGAATAAAAATACGAGCGCATTACGAGCAAATTGCGAATTGCTACTGGAATGCTGTGGGATTTGTTTACTCTGAAGCACCACTCTGTTGCAGGCTGCCTACGACTGTATCAGCTCTGTGGCTGTCGTGGAGTCTTCTGGCGGGTGTGGGAGCAGAGAGATCAGACTGCCAACCGAGTCAGGATGCCGCCAAAGAATGCAAGAAGTGGAAAGACCCCCAGCGTAGGAGGGAATGCGGTACTAGCAAGCAAACCCCCGGAGAGCGACAAGAACAAACAACGACATGGAGCGGCTGAAACTGATTGTAGTAGCAGCCTGGCTTGCAATGCTGATAGCTGGAAGAAAGTGACTCCCGCAATTTTCCTGTCATCAAAGAAGGGCAGCAAGCAGAGGCAGGACACTTCTGAGGAAGTCAAGGAAGTCGAGGCGCTAGAAAACTCTACCAAGGTGAGCGAGGTAGAAGCTGGAGCCACAGGACGCAGTTTGGCAGATACAGATACAGTGATAGGGAGTGGGGGGACTCCGAGGTATACTCCAGTGATATAGTACAAGGGAAGATTGTAAATCCGGATGCAAAGAGGGAGACTTTGACATCAGTGGGGATTCCTGAAATACCTATAAATCCGGAAACAGAAATGGCGTCACCACTTGGCAGTAGGTTATCCCCTAAAAAAAGAAATCGTTTTAAGGATGGATTTAAGGATAAATCAGATATTGAGGCTGTAAATATGCTGGAGATAGACACAGAGGGACCCTTTTACTCACTGTTGGATACCTCTAGCTCATCTGGAGATGAGTCCTTACAGATATCAGAAGATCCTCTTAACTTAACAAGTGGCCGTTGGAGTGAAACCAGTAGCATATGCCAGGAGGAGGAGAACCCGGGGAAATATAACAGAGTATCCAGTACCAGAACGATACATAAGAAACCTGCTTCACATGCATCAGAGTGGGTCGATTGACAGGCAGCTCCAGGCCAACACCCTAAGGGAAAGTCAGGCAATGGTCATAATAGTGGGCCTGTAGTGACAAGATCAACAGATCGCAATAGAACATTCAGGGGATATTTCACTAACAGTCATATATGAGACAATGATGGCACACAGAGAAGAAAGTAATGTGGAAAGCCAAAAACCTCAAGGTGAGTGCAGGAAATTGCAGATCTCGATTCCGCAGATGGCTAAAACCTGTTCAGAAATCGCAGAAAGGATATCTGAGCAAAGAATCGAATCTCTACCCTAGAGGATGAGATGGTAGCACAGAAAACGGCTACTGAGGCGCTGACAAAACATACCGATGATCTATCCTGGAAGGTTGAGGACATGGAAAATTGCCTACGGGGGAATATTTAAGAATTCTTGGTATACCCGAATGGATTGAAGGGTCAGACCCCTGGAAATTTGTTGTGAAACTTTTTACCGAGGCTTTTCCTGAACTGGTCCAATCGACATGGGACATACAGATACAACGAGCCCACAGATTCCCCTCCCAAGTGAAACAAAATCAAACTAATACGAGGCCTAGAGCCAAATTGATATGTCTATCTAATTTTCTGTCTAGGCAGGCGCTATATGATCTAGCTAGATATACAGCTAAAGCGGCTGGAGTAGAATTCTTTGTATGCCCCGATTTTTGTCCCACTACTGTGGAAAAAAGATAGCAAGTTCGACAGCTAATAAAGCCTTTTCAGGATAAGGGTGCTCAAGCATTTTTCTTAGGCCCAGCTAAATTGAAAATTATACACGAAGGGAAAACAAGATTTTTTTTTCTGAATTGAAGGCGAAAGAGCACCTACAAGAGATTAAGCCCTAGGGAAATAATACATAAGTGAGGGAGACTCTAGTTAACACAAGTAATAATAATGTTCATATTTTTCCGAAGGATTTGAGAGTGTGAAATTCGTTTTGATTTGCATGCTGGTGAAATTCTTTCTCTTGCTTAAAATGGTTGGCTCTTAGTATTTGCTATTCATGGGTGAGACAAGGGTATTTGGCACTCAAGGAGACGCGGGGGTTCAGGGGTGGGTATGAGGCTCTCCATCACTGTAGACCGTTGGGTTTATTAGCCTCCTTGTTGGGAAGGAAGAGGGGGGACCTCCATTGGTAGGGGAGACAGGAATGTGGAGGAGGGAGGTTGTTGTGCTGTGGGGAGGAGGGAGGCTACCAAGAGGGGAGGGGTTGGTGGGATAAAAATCACAAAAAAGCTAGAAGATATTTCAGGACCTATGAAAGAAAGAGAGATGAAGTTAAGAGAGATAGGAAATGCTACTTACTGTTTTAAAGCAGGATACATGGCATTTTAACTGTGTGTACATTTAATGTGCAGGGACTCAATGAGAAGGGGAAGCGGCAAAGAGTGGCACGAGAAATAAGAAATATGTCACCCGATGTAGTCTGTATCCAAGAGACACATGTCCCTTGGAACAAACATAATTATTTGAAGGAGCTAGGATTTGAGTTGCGGGTCTGTACTACTCCAGGGACTACCAACCGAGGGGTTGCTAAATTTACTAAAAAAGGCCTTTTAAAAAGTATGAAAAGCTCAGCAGATAAACACGGGCGATGGGCCATGATTGAAGCATTGTAGCAAATGAAAAGTGCACAATATGCTCTGTATATGGCTTTAATCATGATGAAAATCAAGTCATTGAATATTTAAATACAGAATTAGCTAACTGGTCAACCTCTCTAATATTTATGGGAGATTTTAATATCCAATTGGGAGAAGTCACTAATGGGCCTATGGAGATAAGTACGCTGGTAATAAACATAAGGTATATAAAGTGTTACACCAACTCCTTCATGAACATGGTCTAGTTGATGAATGGCCCAGGTTAAAATACCCAGAACCAGGGTATACACACTATTCGTGCCCCATCAAAAATTGACTAGATTAGATTAATTTTTTGTAACTAAAACTTATCTAAAAGATGCACATATACGGATCTCTCCCCGAATAACATCGGACCACAACCCAGTTTTGTTGAGAATTGTAATGCATGGCTTAATGCGACCTAGAAGAACATTTTCCTTGGATAGGAAACTATTAGTAAATGAGGAGTTTGTTAGTCATATACATAAATGAGTGACACAATTTTTAGCCATAATTTGCAGCTCTACCAAGTACGGTACAGTCTGGGATGCAATGAAAGCAGACTCAGGGGGGTATATTAAGCTTTGGATTACATGCGCAGAAGCAGCTTAGATAGCGCCAAACGGTGCTATATGAGGAGTTAGGCCACACTGAATGCAATTTGATAGATGCAGTCCAGGAAAAGTTAGATATTACACAGGCACAAACAGAGGTGGCATGGTGTAAAGCTAGAATTAATGAGGAATGGGCGAAAGATATTGCAAAAAATGTTTTAAAAAATTTAAAAAGAGTGTTACGAGTTTGTGGAGGCAACAGGTAGATGCCTTGCGAAAAAGATTAGATGCAAGGAGGTGAGGAACTCTATTGCAGACATTGAGGATTCGGCAGGGAACATAATGGAAACACCGCAGGGTATTTCAGAAGTGTTCTGGGCATTTTATGAGTGACTGTATTCTGAGGATAGTGAGACTCACAGAGGAGAGGAGGAGTTATATAGGGATCCTCATAGGAAAATAATGAATGAAGAAGACAAGACAATACTAGAGGAACCTATTTCAATGCAGGAGCTGATAGACGCCGTAGGCTTACTGGCTACAGGGAAAGCTGCTGGCCCTGATAGGCTTCCATTAGAATTATATAAGCTTTTGTTACCAGAAATCCAGGCAGATATGCTTGTTTGCTTTTCCTGGGATGAAGCCAGTATCATAATTTTTCTAAAAAAATATAAACCTCCCACACTCCCAGGGTCATTTAGACCAATATCGCTCATAAACTGCGATGGTAAAATTTACGCGAAAATATTAGCTGTACGACTTTCTCACGCTATTACGGCCTTAGTTTCGGTCCATCAACATGGATTTATACAAGGTAGAGGCACAGTCATCCATATAAGCAGAGTAACAACAATGCTGGATATTGCCAATACACGCAAACTGCCATGAGGGGTGATATTATTGGACGTAGAAAAGGCCTTTGACTGTGTCTCCTGGGAATTCTTATGGGCCACAATGAGGTGGCAAGGAGTTGGTGCTGGGTTTATTCAGGCAATCAAGACAATGTATAGATCCCCAAAAGTACGAGTATGTGCATTAGGGCTAGAATCAAACCCTGTAACCATATCAAGAGGCACCAACAGGGATGTCTCTGCTCTCCACTGCTATTCACACTATATATCAACCCTTTCCTAAATCTACTGGAACAAAGACTGAATGAACAACTATTAGGTCCTAAGCTGGAACGGGTTGATATATTTGCATATGCAGAATATATAGAATAGTTTCACCGGATCTTGCCACCACACTCATACAGACTGAACAACTGGGATCAATATATGGGAGGAGCTCAGGGTACAAATTAAACCTAGTGAAAATATGTACTGATCAAACTCAATTTAATGACCCGAGAGTTATGAAAGAGGCAACATATTTGGGGATACGCCTGAATGCGTGCCTGGATTCAATGGTTAAGTCTAACTGGAAGCCTCTTCTTTGTACGATTAAAAAATATCTGGACAGGATGGAAGGTCTTCACTTATCAATGCTGGGAAGATGCAATGTTCTTAAAATGAACATTCTGCCAAAGGTTCTCTATTTGTTTAGGGCAGCTCCACTCAAGATTACAAGGAAACAGATGCAGAGACTGCAATCAATCTGCAATAGTTTTCTGTGGGCAAAGGGGAAGCCGTGGAGAGCATGGAAATGTATGACCCTTCCGTATGAAAGAGGGGACTGGGATGTTCCTAATTTCCACTTCTACTACTGGGCATGTTTACTGCAGCATATTGGAATTTTACTGGTTGGGACTAATGATGAAAATGTAGGGGATGTGCCTCATATTTTCTAGTTGTTATTAGGCCCAACGGCAGAGAGAACTTTCTTTAAAATCCTCGAGCCCAGCTACTATAAAAAAATCAGTTTTAAGGTGCTTCATTCTGCCCATTCGGCTTGTCTTCAGATAAGGCTACCTTTGAATATAGATTGGATTAACTACTATACCCCCATGGATGCTGCAGACTTACTTCCAGCTATCTTCTTAGATGGTATCACGAACAGATGGAGAAGTAAAGGAAATATAACTTTGGGTCATTTAGTAGATAGTAATGGTATTAAGACATATACCTTATTGATGGCTAACTATGATCTTCCCAAAACAGATTTATTATTATTATTATTATTATTATTATTATTATTATTATTATTATTATTATTATTATTATTATTATTTATTTTTATAAAGCGCGTAGTCACCCGGAAGTATCCCAGCGCTGAGGAACCTTAGAGACAAAACTGAGGACTGAGTTTACGGGAAGGGCATAAGGTCTAGGGGAAAAGATGTGTCTTTAATCGTTTCCTAAAACGAAGGTATTGGGGTTCCAGACGAAGATCACGTGGGAGGGAGTTCCAAAGACGGGCCGCATGGACCGAGAACCGTCTTCCTCCTGACCGTGCTTTCCTAAACCTTGGGGCATTGATAAGGTTTTCTGCATTAGAGCGAAGGGATCTTGTGGCTCTGTAAGGGGTAATGAAGTTTCGGAGAATTGGAGGGCCTTGGTTGTTCAGGGTTTTGTGCACCAAGCACAAGGCTTTGAATTTAATTCTCTCCCTTATGGGGAGCCAATGCAGGAGTTTGAGGGCAGGCTTGGCCGATGATCTGGCCGGGGTGTTGGTGATGATCCGAGCAGCGGTATTCTGGATCCTCTGCAATTTGGTCAGTGTTGCTTCCGGTGTACCCAAATAAATCGCATTACTATAGTCCAGTCTTGATATGATAAGACCCTGGACTAAAAGTTTTTGCGATTTCGGAGGAAGAAGGGGCAGAACCTTCCTCAGGGATTTTAGCAGACCGAAACAGGTCCCTACGACCTTTTTTGCTTGTGGGGCGAAGGAGAGTTCCGAGTCGATCCAGACACCGAGACTTTTCACCTCTGTCTTTGGGTCTGGGGGAGGGCCTAGACATGTTGGCCACATGTCCAAAGGAAGTGAGGTTCCTTTTGGGCCGAGTACAAGGACCTCGGTTTTTGCCCCATTTAATTTCAGCGCTGATGTATTCATCCAGTGATGGACCTGCGTGAGGCAGTTAAGAAGGTCGGCTTTCTGATGTTGAGGATGGGACAAAGACACCACTAATTGTGTGTCATCAGCGTAGTTGATGACACTCACTCCGAAAGGGGTGATGACTTCCTCCAATGTGGACATATATATGTTAAATAATGTAGGGCTCAGGGAGGAGCCCTGAGGCACACCACATTGGAGGGGCATTTCGGAGGAACGGGCGTCTTTCTCCCAGATCTGATAAGATCGTTGTGTCAAGAAGGATGAGAGCCAGGCTATGGCTGTGCCTTCTAGACCGACTTTTGCCAGCCTTTCGATGAGGAGCTGATGGTCCACAGTGTCGAACGCTGCACTAAGGTCAAGGAGGATCACTGCTACTGATCCTCCACCATCTAGCAGCGTTCTAGCTTCCTCTACCGCCGCCAGGAGGGCGATGTCCGTGCCCTGTCCTGGACGAAAGCCCGTCTGGGAGTTTTTTAGCTTGTTGTTAGTTTCTAGGTACTCGGAGAGTTTCTTATTGATGAGTTTTTCAGCGATTTTACTTACTCCTGGGAGTAAGGAAATGGGCCGATAATTCGCCAGGTTATCAGGGTCCAGAGTGGGTTTCTTTAATAAGGCCTTTACCACTGCCTTCTTCCAACTCTGGGGCACAACTCCCTGTTGAAGTGATGTATTAATCAGCTGAGTGAGGGCGGGGATGATGGAAGGGGCTACCTCTTTGAGAATCCGAAGAGGTGCAGGATCTCTGGGGGAACCACTTTTCATAGAGTTAAGCGTTGTTCGCACTTCATCCGTGGTGAATTGGCCCCATGTGGATAGGCCGGTGGGAGAAGTCGAATGTGGAGAAACGGTTTCATTCCTCGGGTGCAAGGGAGGAATTGAATCCAGGATTAATCGAATTTTGTCCTGAAAAAAGTTGGCCAGTTGTTGGCATTTCTCTTGATCGGCTATAGGGTCAGAGGGGGGTCCATGATCTTGTACTGGTGGTTTTGAAAGTTCTTTCAGGATAGCGAATGATTCCTTTCCGGAGCCACCTGCTCTCTCTATTCTCTCCTGGAAGAACCTGCTTTTGGTGATCCGGATAGCGGATTTATACTTGAGAAGAGAGATGGAGTAGATTTTTTTGTTCGTTCCTGTTTTCTCACGTCTCCATGACCGTTCGGTCTTTTTACATTCTTGCCGTAAGGTTTTAAGCTCTGGAGTATACCACGGAGCAGGGGATATCTTTTTTGGTTGCTTAAAGGTGGTAATTTTTGGAAGCAGAGTGTCCAGAGACGACGTAATCCAGTCACTGAATTGTGTATCGGCCAGATTTGGGTCCGAGGAAAGCTTAGGAGTGGACTCGGTCAGAGAACGGGACCAAATGTCCAAAGGCAATTTATGCCATTGGCGATCAGTAACCTGGGTTTTAGGGATAGAGTGATTAGACCTGGGAGTTTCCCAGAAAAAGGGGACCAGGAAATGGTCAGTCCATGGGAGGGTCACCGGGGGAACGGTGATCATCGTTGGAATATTGGAAAAGATGGGATCCAATAGATGGCCCTTCTCATGGGTGGGCTCGTTGTTCATCAGACCTACCTCTAAGGCTGTAAGGTCATGTCTAATGTCCACGGCCACACGATCCGTTGGGTCAAGGAAGTGGAGATTAAGATCACCTAATAATAGGAAGTTGGAGGTGGAGGAGGCTAGTTGAGAGATAGCTTCAACTAAAGAGTTGGGGAAGTTGCCAGGGGCCCCGGGGGGGCGATAGGTCAGAAGCCCCGCTACAGTGAGGGCTGGAGTGATTTGGATGGAAAACTGGCCGCACTCACAGTCCTCAATGTCAGCGTTCGTCATCCTACAGACGTACCGTTGCCTGTGGATTATGGCTATCCCGCCTCCCCTCCCTTTAGGTCTATTTAACGTTTGGCAGAGATAGCCTGTGGGGAGAGCTGCGACGACATCCGGATCAGTGTAATCCGAGAGCCATGTCTCTGTAAGGAACATTAGGTCGTAATCGTGATCATGGATTAGGAGGTTTATTTCGGTGGCGTGTTTCGGAAGGGAACGGCAATTGAGGAGCCCGGCTTTCAGAGTCGGTGCAGTGTTTTTAGGGGGAGGGACCGGATTGCAGTGTGGACAGGTTGAAAAGATCTTGCCTTCCGTAACCGTTTGGTGACAGGGCAAGGTGGTTTTAGGACGCAGGGCTCGTAATGTGTCAACTGTATACATCACTCGCTCCTGAGGGACACCTGGCAGAGTAACGGGGCCAAGGGCCGTCCGGGCCCGGACGGGCCCAGACGGGCTTGCCTTTGGCGCGCCTTCGGCGCGCTGACGGCGCGCCCGCTGCGCCCGTCCGCTGCGCGTCCGGTGATTGCACATTGTTTTATGGGGTTAAGAAGGGGGGTGGGCGTGGCCTCAGGTAGGCGTGGCCTTGCTTCCTCGCCGTAAATGGCGGCGGGAAATAGTTTGTCAGGGGTTTGCTCGTTGCAGCGAGGGAGTCGCTGTTTCAGCGTGTCTCTAGCCCGCTAAGCCTGTTTGCCGGGTGAGTGCGCTTTTTAAAAGGTACAATTTATAAACGTGACAGAAAATACAAGGTGATAATTTTAAAATCAATTTCAGCGTGCTCCCGGCTTCCGCCTCAGGAGTGTATCAGGTTCTGCCAATTACACGCATTTGATCGCGTATATATGCTGAGGGGGGTGGGCGTGGCCTCAGGTAGGCGTGGCCTTGCTTCCTCGCCGTAAATGGCGGCGGGAAATAGTTTGTCAGGGGTTTGCTCGTTGCAGCGATGGAGTCGCTGTTTCAGCGTGTCTCTAGCCCGCTAAGCCTGTTTGCCGGGTGAGTGCGCTTTTTAAAAGGTACAATTTATAAACGTGACAGAAAATACAAGGTGATAATTTTAAAATCAATTTCAGCGTGCTCCCGGCTTCCGCCTCAGGAGTGTATCAGGTTCTGCCAATTACACGCATTTGATCGATTTCTTCAAATACTTACAGATTCGGGACTTTCTGTACAAAAGGAGGGATACCTCGTGCTTAGCCCAGAAAAACAAGCTATTAGAAATTGTGAAGGGCCGGGGAAAAATTGGTAGCATATACCAGGCACTTATGGAAGTACAAAAGGATGATGTTGAGACACAAAATGCTAAATGGAATACCAGACTGTTGGTAGAGGGTAATATTTTACAGGAATCTATTTTTTTAGCCAACAAACTTCTAATATCCTCGAATTTAAAAACACAACAGTACAAAACAATGTTTAATTTGTATTACACACTGGCGAAAATTGCACGGTGGGCTGGAATAAATGAGGATAAATGTACTTGATGCAGAGAGGACCAGGCAGATATAGTCCACATGTTTGCTACAAGTCCAGATTTGAAATTATTGATAACTAGGTTACAGATCTTTTTAACAGAAGTAACAGGGGTACAGATTGAGATAACTCCAATAGCTATGTTGTTGGGGGTCGTAGAGGATGAAGTGTCTACACACGGAATGTATACATTTAGATATTTAATATTGCCGCCGCAGTTGCTAGATTATTTATAACCTCACTGTGGCACCAGAAAGAACCCCCTACTTTAGAGATGTGGAGAGGAAGGCTATTTGCTATATGCAAACTCAAAACTAACCTTTATGCTATCAAAGGGCCACAGAAACGAAGATTGGGTGGCAAAATCTGGGGGGCTTTAACTGAATTTATGACACCGGCAATATAGGATCATACTTAGACCATGCTGATTTGGGAAAGATCTTTCTATTTTATTTACTATCTATTGTCCCAATTCAAATTTTTGGTTTATGTTCGTGGGTAGTGCGAATCAGGATTTAAGTAATGCGTAGGGGGCTTAATCTCCCAGATTGGACCCTACATATATGTATTTATCAGATTATACAAAAGTGAATTTTCTACGATGCTGCTTAAATTCTTTTTTTTTTTTGGGCTTATGTTGGATATATTATGTTGTTCTCTGTAATTGTCTACTGGCTTAAAAAAAACAAAAATAACAATCAGGGCAGTCACTGGAAGGCTGAAGAAAACCTTATAACTTCTTGTCTGGAAATTTCAGAATAAATTCAACAATAAATATCATATTGTTGGATTTATCAGCACCATTCTAGGGAGTCCTTAAATGACATGTGTTGGGTTTTCCTGGCGGGAACTATTAATTAATAACTTCTTGCCATGTTAATCTATGTGGCTGGAGATCTGCACGTGTGAAACTGACCTGGCCAATTTCTCCATCACCAGAGCTCATAAAACATTTTTTTTATAAGGACCCTGCCTATATCTACAGGATCCCTCCCCCTTGTTAAGTTAGGGTTGGCTTTTGGCTCATCATGAGAAGAATTGTGGTAGCTGCTTGAGTAAGGTTTCAACCCCGGCAACAGTAACACAATTTCTTACATGCTGCATTAATACTTTATACATTGCTTCTAAATTACGTCTCAGTGCATTTGTGCCAAGCTACCAGAGTGTTAAGCACAGGTTAATGTATTGACTTTTGTGATTTGCCCTGACAAGGATTGCGGTTGTTGCTTGATAAGGGTTCTTACCTCCTCATTCAATAACTAATATTTCCCACAGGTGGTATTCACTACACCCATTAATTACAGGGTTCATTAAACTCCTCACCCATCTTTAAATTTTGGCTGGTCAAATCTGCTGGACTTTAACAGGAAAACAGTGTACATCATATGGATTTTGGTGTAATAAGCACCAACATATGAATGCTATTTCCCATAGACTCCTAATAATGCTATTGCAACCAATAAATAACGTCCCCCCCCAGGGTAATATTATTCATCAGGTATGATAAATAGCACCTGTTATTCGGACCAACTCGGAATCAGAGCCAAAAAAAGAAAGGGTTATAAATACTGCACAAAAACCTCACTAAATAGTATACACACTTGGTGCATCTTCATATATTTCATGAGACTTATTTACGGGGGCATGCACAGTGTCCCGGTGCTCATGACGAGGTCAGCTCATCATGAGCCACTGCGCTCCCGTGCTCATGACGAGCTGAGCTTGTCATGACCACGCCCGTTCCAATGGAACGCTCAGCACAGCAGGGGAATTAGCCCAGCGTGCGAGCGTTCCATTTAACAGGCGCGGGCATGACAAGTTCAGCTCGTCATGAGCACGGGAGCGCCGTGGCTCATGACGAGCTGACCTCGTCATGAGCACTCAAGGTGATAAGTGCTGCATTCTGCAAAACACTTAGAAAGAGGAAAAAGCCTCTTCTGATTGTTTTTGTGCAGGAAGGTTTCTCTTCCTCAACAAAAACAATTGTACTGGCAACATAGGCATCCTTTGCACCAGTGCAGGGGAAAGCACATATTGCTGTAAATACCTGCTTTACAAATGAGGCAGCAAAATGGCTTGCGGTGCCGCGCTGCGTCATTTAGTTGTAAATAAGGCCCCATATATACATATATGCATTGGCCTACCGCAGTGTTTTTCCCTTTGCATTTCACCTTCTTTTTCCATCTGGCCTCCTCTGCTGCTTTAGTATATTTCCATGTAATATCCGTCTCGCTTTCTCTTCCGCGCGCTCTCCCTTCCACCCGAGCAGGTCACTCCTGGCCTCAGAGATTTGATTTGAATTTGTCTTTTATTAGTTCTGTGCCGACATGACCCTACTCCTGCTTCATTTTGTTCTCCCTCTGCTGAGATGAAACCACGACAATAAAGTGCAGGGCGTGAATGGTGGAATCTCCGAGTCTGACTCAGTAGATTGATCGCCTCCAACGCTTCGAAAACAAACCAGGTAAGTGGGCAATTTATGAGCTCCTGCAGCAATGTGTGTGTTTTTTTTGTTCTACAGCCCTGTGAGGCTGACTTACAGCATCAGCACTTGCCTTGCTACAGACGACAGCTGGCGACAAGACAAATACTTAGGATAAAACACTTGCATTTAAAACTCCAATGTCTCTTAATTCAGAAAACAGCCATATGGCACCAAAGCGAAGCAGGTGAAATTGGTCTCTCAGTTAATCTTTATTTTGTTTTTCTTTTATGTACTTTACAATCTGGTTCTTGTGTTTTATTTTGAGTTATTGGTATTCAGTGAGAAACAGGATATGAGATGTATTGTTTGACAAAACGATTGTGGGCTTTTTATCAGTCAGTGGGTGTTTTCTGCCACTAACTAGTGGAATATATCAGGGAAAACACCTGTAAAACAAAAACATTTAGATCAAGAACAATAGTTCCTACCCTTATTTGACGAGAACTGTATTTAAATGAGTTCGGGGGCAGACATATAGGGATGGAATTGGAGTTTATTTTCAGACCCCAAAGTACCTAGAAGGTACTGCAAGTAATTGGCAAATATCTCTAAATAAACTCCAATAAAATCTTAAACGGTTTGGCAGGACCGCAGCATCTTTTTCGTTCTCTCTTCGTGTTTTAATTGCAAATTAGTCAAGTAAATCAGGAAATATAGGGGCATATTACCAAGCAATAGCGATAATTATCGCTATTGCTTGGTTAGAGACAAAAATTTACAGCTGAGCTGCGGCGATTTTTACTGCAAATAAACCTTGGTATTACCAAGGTTTATCGCAAATGCGATAAAAATCGCTGCAATGCATGAATATCGCTGAAAAGTCAGCGACATTCATGCATTACCGAGCTAATGCTCTTAGCCATGTTATCCACCTCCCATTGGATAACATTGCTAAGAACTGCTCAGGGCAGGTGTTAGTTTTTGGAGATATTCGCGCTCAGCGCGAATATCTCCAAAAGTTGGTAATAGGAGATAGCGATGTTAGCGACTGTTTTCAGTCGCTAACATCTTGGCACGCCCACTTTGCATGTCATTAGTGATAAATATCACTGACATGCAAAGTGTGGCCCAAGATGGTCGCTATCTCCTACTAGCTGTCGCTAACTGGTGTTAGCGACAGCAAGGTAATAGGGAGATAATTTTATCTCCGCTTTCTTGGCTTTTAAAGCCAAAAAAGCGGAGATAAACCCCCTTGATAATATGCCCCATAATTCTCAAAATGATAAGTGAAGTGAAGACCCAATTGAAGTAATGAAAATCACAAACGTTGGCATAGCTATTAGTTTTGGATTTTGTATGTTAAAATTAAGCTTATGAACTTCAATAACACACCTAGAGAGTAACACATGTTACATAACTGTTTTATACTTGAATTTCCCATTGAGATATTGCTCTGATTACTTACCTGTAATCCTCATTACTCTTAGTACTACTTAAGATATGACCTCTTGTGCTAGGATCGCCCGGTCCTAGCACAAGAGGTAGTATCCAATCAGAGTCAGGAAACAAAACAGGATAAGTATTTTGACCCCAACCACCCTCTGGCTATAGGTTATAATTAAGTAGCCTTACCTCATCACTAACTGAAATACCAGGCAACACAAAGGCCTGATATTGGGATGGTGGGGAGTATGACTGGGCCGAGGACAAGTAGGACTAATAGTAATGAATATTACCAATAAGTAATCAGGGAATTACCTTTACGTCCCTCATCCTAGACCCAGTCCTAACACATGGGGTACACCAAAGCATACACCCCAAAAGATGAAGTCCTTTGGAATACAGACACCCGTAATAAAATATAACACAGGATATAAAACACACAAGTGAATTTAATGCCATATTCAAAATAATTGAAAAACAACCAAGCAGGAGCCTCCAAAGCCTGCAACAAACCACGCTCAAAATTCAAGTAGCTGGTTTACATACAATTCGAACAATAATGTTTAATAAAAGTATGTTCAGATGCCCAAATCCAAGCCCGACAGATCTCATCCAAGGACACTCCTTTAAAAGTGGCCCACACAGCAGACACTCCTCTAGTGGATCTCGCATGAATATTAGAAAGACAAGGCAAAACAAACCCTGATATGCCAAGCAGATGGTGTCCTTAACCCCTTCCACGCTGACGACGAGCTGGGCTCCTCATGGCGTAGCCTCCTCGCACGCTGATGACGAGCCCAGCTCGTCACGTAAAGTGCGGTTTTGAAAATCTCAGCGTGCGAGCGGAATTCCGCTAGCGCGCATGAGGTTAAGCCAACTACTGAGAGTCAGCTTAGATACTGCTTATCAACATCCTATAGGACCAAAAGTCATAAAGAGACTATCAGAAGTACATAATGCAGCAGTTCTGTCAACATTCACAGATAATGCACGTTTAAAATCCAAAGTGTGCAACATTCACTCCTCTGGAGAAGAGAAAGAAGGACAGCGATAGGGTAAAACAATTTCCTGGAAAGAATGAAACTTAGAATTAATCTTTGGAATAAACCCAGAATCGAATGTCAAAAACACTGCATCTTCCATGAACCTCAAAAATAGATGAGCTCACCTTAAAGAAGACAGCTCACCTAAGAGCCTGGTTAATGTGATGGCCATCGGAAATTTCACATCCACAGATGGTGAAGGTTCAAAAGGTGGAGATTGAAGACAGTGAAGAAACACAGAAGAATTCGACGGTGGAACAGAAAGAAGGTTTGACAGCAGGTGATGTTACAGAAAAAACAACCTGGAAACTAAAGACCCAGCATTCAGGGAAAAGGAAGCTCTGATGCCACCCACTGACCTTCCAAAGGAGACAGTGCATAACCTCTATCAAACCTATCCAGAAAAAATTGGAGAATAGAAGAAGTTTTAGAAGGTGCGGGAGAAAGATCAAGTGTCAAAATTAAGAAGGCAGTGTAAAGTTCCTATAAGAGCCTTGGACCACCGAAATAATGGGAGCTGGCAAACCTTGCCTCTTATAAATCTGCCCTTCAACCTCCAAACCGCTAAGGTCAGAGGAACCAGAAGTTGCAGATTGAGAGAATACAGAGGAGATGGGATCTGAGGAAGGATCCACGGAGGAACAATAGCCCTGCTCTTCACTTTGCCACTGGATTTTAGCAAGCCTGGCTGAAGACGGCTGTAATGCCAGAAACATGTCCTAAGAAGCTTGAATCCAGTCCAGGGAAGGCATGTTTGATTGGTTCAGATGCTTCGTCCATCACCACCCCCTTTTGTACCACTTTGTTTGCCATAAGTTGGCATGGTATGCTCAGATGTGAGTCCCTTGCTCACTTTGCCACTGGATTCAAGCAAGCCTGGCTGAAGACGGCTGTAATTCCAGAAACCGGTCCTAGGAAGCTTCAATCCGTTCCAGGGAAGGCATGGCTTGGCAGTTCGGGCTGGAATGTTCACATGAGGCACAGAGTCAGACTGATTTGCATATGGCCATGTCTGAACTACGGTGGCAGAGTGGGCTAAAGAACGGTGATGGATTAAACCCAGATCTGTTGACTGGGTGTGAGTGTTTGATTGGTTCAGATGCTCCGTCCATCACCACCCCCTTTTGTACTTCAACAAAGGGAGCCACGTCCTCCATGGCCTGTAGAACATTATCACCATGACCTGTGCCCTTTCTTTCTGGTTCTTCATCAGAAATGACTGAATGATGGGAAAGGGGGGAAAGGCATACAGCTACATTGGAGGTCGCAGAATTGATAAGTCATCCACTTCCCAGGCCCCCACTTGCAGGGTCCTGGAGCAGAAGGTTGATAGAAGTGGATTGACTTTGGAAGCAAATAGATTCATGGCTGGAAATCTGAACCTTCCACAGATGTGGCGGCTCATCCTGCTGGAGAGGCGCAAATCCTGAGAGGATGGAAACTTGCATCTCAAGGCATATGTGACAACATTTTCCTTAGCTCTAATGGGCTGAAAAGATATGGATTTGAGGTGAAGTTCTGCCCAACTCACCTCAGCACAAGCCACTTGATTGAGTGACTGGCTGTGAGTGCTGCCTTGATGGTTAATATACACCACTGTCAATGTGTTGTCTGATCCTATTGTGACATTGCAATCGGACAAGTGGGACTCAAAATATCAGAGGGACATCTCAACCACCGACAGTTCCTTCCAATTGAATGACTGCATTGCTTCCAATCTGGGCTTGGACTGACAACTGCCCCATTTTGGAACCACAACCCATCAGTTGTCATTACTGTTGGAGGAGAAGGATGCATCCTCATCCCCTTGGTGAGGTTTGTCATGCTCAACCACCACTGCAGGATGTAAACAGTGTCTAGAGATACTGGAATCTCCATGGTCATTACTGAAATGGGAAATATCACAAATCAGTGAAGCTGTCACAGTAACGGCCATAGATGCAGTGTGGCCCACTGCACTGTGAAGACAGAGGCTGCCATGTGATATTTACCTCCCTCCACTGAAACAAGGTGGACGTCTTCTGAGATAACAAAGATACCAGCAGAGAATACAGATGCTGTATCCTGGACTGAGGAAGGAACTCCTGCACAGAACAGTTGAATTCTGCCCCTATGAATGTTCTTTGTGTCGAGGGCTGGAGATTGCACGTTGGAAGGCTCAAAAGAACCCCAAGGATCTTTAGCATAACTATGGTCAGCTCCAGATGATGTTGCATCACTTGCATAGATGGGGCTTGGAGCAGCCAATCATCCTGATGAGGAAAGACTGAAATCCACTGAAAATGCTCAACCACCTTTGTGAAAACCCTGCGTGATGACAGTAGGCCAAAAGGCAGGACACAATACTGCCAATGATGTCCCATCAAAGAGGAATTTTGGTGCAATGGGAACATGGAGCTATGCATCCATGAGATACAAAATAGTCATTATAGATCCTGATTGAATCAAGGAAATGATCTGCTGCAAGGTCGCCATCTTGAACGGAATCTCAGAGACATGAGGTTGATCACAATCCTCAGCTTCGGGCCTATGAACAAAATCGATTAAAAACTCCATGTCCCATTTGCCCTTTTATTACTGGAACAATTGCTTGCTTCAGGAAAAGGGAATGAATGCCTTCCTTCAAAGCTCTCCTTTTGAGTAAATCAATTTGGAAGAAGCATCTGAACATTCCCTATTGATGGGGAAGGGACAGAAACACCATCTAATAGGGCCTTTCAAGAAGGGTTGGCATCCACTTGACGGTTGTCGTGCAATGGCAACTTTCCAGGAAATGACGAAGTCTCCCCCCAACCTTTGTTATTTCAGCAACTGGAACCACTGTGGCTGTATAGTTAGAATGCTGATTGGTATTTCCTGGGTCATGTTGGTTTTTCTTACTGAACTTTACTTGGAAACCTTTGCCATGGAATTTCTGACCTCCCATAGAATTCATTTTCCTACGAAATGGTTGACAAAATGACTTCAAAGAAGAGAATAATGATTGTTTGTTCTGCTGTTGTTTCTGAAAGGAAAATAATGTTTTCTTTACTTGAAAACGTTATGAAGCTTGTGCTCCAGATCCTTACCAAACAGTCAGGTCTCTATAAATGGCAATCTCAAAGCCATAGATCATGTAGCTGAATTAGTGTTTCAACCATTTAGTAATAGGTTTCATCTGGGGGCAATAGATGCTCCACGTGACAGAGCCTTTACCCTGATGAAATCAAATGCTGCATAAGAAAGGAATTCAATTTGTCTTCACGTTGACTCTAACAGCTGAGGACACTGTCCACCTTCTTGCATAGTCATGGAGAAATTCTTAAAGTGGGACAGTAATGATTGCGCTACGTATGCCTCATATATTCCAGAAAGAATGGCTAGGTTGGAGCCAGCATAAGTGTCTTTCAATGAAGTGTGAATCTTTTTTCAGTCCCGTCCTTACTGATATTCTCTTCCGCTGTTGACTGGTGCTCCACAGGACTGGTCACAATAGAATCCACATGGACTGTCTCTGGGAGTTTATCCGCCATGTCTTTCAATCACTAACGTTTCGTCATGAATTGAGGCAAATTAATGTGTTCGGGATTGTTCTATTTATTCAACAGAACGTCCATAACAAATGAATGAATGGGCAGAGTTTTACTCACCTGCTTTCTAAATTGTGGCAACACAGCTTCTGTAGATGTACTTGCCTCTTTCTGCTTTGAAAATTCCACATTTTCACTAACATGGCAAGAATGTCTGGTAACATGACTTTTGACACATATTTCCCTCTATGCTCCCTCATTGAGCCCAGGGACGACTCATCTGATGAATCAGAACTTGAAATATCCAAAATCAGATCATATACTTCCCCAGACTGTGATATTGTTTTTTTTTTTTCAAAGCAGACAAAGTATCCAGAATTAGTCTCTTAAGTCTTTCCTCCTCACCCAATTTCGTTATCTTAGGTGGAGGTGATTGCACAGGACTGCCCATTGAAGAGGATAAAGATGAGGGAGAACACAGTCTCCGTTTTCCTGCATGTTCCCCATAATTGCAGCCAACAGCAAGAGCTCAGTACTCCACACTAGATCTGTAACAAGTAAATGCAAAAAAATCAGGCAGCCATGTATACATCTTTGTAAATGCAGCTTCAACTGCATTAAACCATAGTTTGTGTGCAACTGACAGCTCATTCCTCATAATTACTAAGCCTGGGCTGAGTTTGCGTAGTTCCGCAAAGCGGAACACCGGGAAGTGCAAAAAAAAGTCTGCCACACTACGCAGAGCTCCACAGGCGGTGGAGTGAGTTAGAAAAAATGCAATTTGCTGCAATTTTCAGCGCTGGGTGTTTGTCTGCACTGTGAAATTATCGCAGACGGTACCAATTAGATTTTCAACTTGTGCGGCAGTTTTGTCAATGCCAATGGACCTGTTTCTCAATGCGAGCAGTCGTAGGCATACGCGGCCACTCGCATTGAGAAATCTGACAGCCCACGTTGAGAAATCTCGCCAGGAGGTTGATTTCCCTCACTTGTGCTCACCAACTGGACAATGGCGAGTGCGAATGAGGAAAAATCTGGCCAGGAGGTGGATTTTCCTTGCTGCCGCTTGCCAACTTGATGTTGACGAGCGAGAGTGAGGAAATAACTTTCAGAACTCCGTGAGCTCCGAGTAATGTGGAGTGCATAAAACGCTGCAAACTCCACGAGCAGAACGGAGTTCCGCACCCAGACTTAATAATTACCACTGTCAATCGCCGCAGAGTATGTCAACAATGCAGAAGTGAAGCCGGGTCTCGGAACGTGTCTATGCACAATGTTTCAATCTAGCTCAGTCACTCCCCCAGTATTGCCGATTATTTAGACCGCAAGAAGACACCCATAATCTGACATCGCCATCTAAAATAAGCAGGACTCTGAAGTCCTGCTTGGTGTCCAATGTCGCAAAAGAGAGACATCAGGGAATATGTTATAGAAAGCAGGCAGATCGCACCCATGGGTATCCCAACAGTTGCAGCTCCTTTGTTGGCCACAGGTCTACCCAAAGCCCAGCAGGAGAAGATAAGTCTGTGTCATAATTGTTGGAGGTGTCAGTATTCATCTCTGCGTCCACGTATCCAGTTGGAGGCAGGAAACAAAACAGGAAGTGCTGAGGTACGGCTAGTTAATTTTAGCCCTTAGCCGGAGGGTAGGTTGGCTCATCATGCAATTCCTATTTTGTTTCCTGTCACTGATTGGAGACTACGTCATGTGTTAGGAGTGGGTCGGCCAATGTTAATGAAAGCAAGAGAAATCTACTGAGGGACACATCAGTTCCTCGATTAATTGCTATAACAGAGAAACAAGAAGTCCTGGAATTAAGAAATATCCAGCCAGCAGTTCTAGGCGACCATCAGTCACAGGTAGTGGGTGGTGCAGGATATGTGCTAACTGCTAGCGGTAGAACACTGAGACCCTCTATAACCCCAAGAGAAGTAAAAATGACTTTGATTTTAAAATCCTGAGCTGGAATGTTGCAGGCCTTGAGTCAAGGTTAGCTGACACAGATTGACTGCGTACAGTAACCGGTCAAGATATAATAATTTCAGGAAACATGGGCAACACATGATTTGTATATAGAAGGGTTCCACTGTTTTAGTTTAACCACATGGCTGCTGGGCGTTTCCCCCCCCCTGTGCTGGAAAATGCCATTTTAGTGGCACCATGACGAGCTCAGCTCGTCATCAGCACACGACACCCGTGGGTGATGACGAGCTGAGCTCGTCATCGAAAGGGTTAACAGCACCTAAGCCCGAATTTGACCGTGCATATGGGGGGTTTATTTATTGGGATTAGTATAGCATCTGGAGGGAGTATCAAGGTGATACCCACCAACAGTCCCAATATACAAATACTGGAGAACAAACGACGGGTCCCTTTTTATTTAATAATTTTTTACAATAATGATTTCTATTCTGTCCCAAATAGAAACTTTATTGAGCTTTTTAAAACTATTTCAAAATTAGACAAACACCGAGGTTCAGACGAGTGTATGGGGATTTGTCTGGGGGGGTATTTTAATGCTAAAGTCCCAATTGACTCCCAGGGTATGGACACACCATATGTAGATCCAGCTGTGTGAAGGGGCTTGGAGTCAGACACCTTCCTTAGTGAACATATCCTTATTAATGTAATGGATTCGCGTTTATCTTGCACAAAACTGCAGGCACCAACATTTAGAGGAAGGGATAGTTTTTCAACTATTGATTTTATTTTTGTTTACCCTTGCCTCGCAGATCGCCTACTGGCCGCCGAGGTTTATATAACAGATTTTGGGGATCCTAATACACTGACAGTGGTACTAAGACTAGCATCCAGCCCCGTGTACGCTATATTTCAAGGGGCAAGGGATGTAACCCTATCGACAGATAAACTAAGATTGAAGTGTGTATGTAAATGTAATGTAAATGTATTGGCATTTATATAGCGCACTACTTACCCGTAGGGTCCCAAGGCACTTCGACCGCTGCGAAACCCTTCCTGGCTTCCCTGAGAGATGGTCCCTTAATGGGTATCTCCAGGGTGAGACCAGGCATCCCCGGCGGTCTGGTGGGCCGTTAGTGAAGATGAGGCAAGCTAATGCCCAGAGTTGCCGAGTGTGATCGCTGATCAGAGTGGGCACAGAGGCGAGAGAATTATCAAGTCCGCTGACCCTGGTCCAGAAACCTGCCGCGCCGGGAATCGAACCCTGGTCCCGGGCCATCCTCTGCTCTCGGGTCTGCCGCCTCTAACCAGTGAGCCACACTACTTCACTGTGGAGGGGGGTTGATAGCGGTAAAATAGTTGAGACTCTGTTAGGGCATTCAAACCTAATTTCCTTATTTCTATAAACCAGAGGCCCCCATCAAGGGTAATTGAAGATTTCACTAATCTCTGCTCCGTGATTAGATCTCTCCTGTTGCTGCCACTTCGTCAGGACGACAAAGAACCAAGATGGTTCGATCACTACTGTTCGGAGGCCTATAGGAATCTACGCAAGGCTTTAACCTCTAAACCTAGGTGTAGGGCAGACGTAAGGGCAGCCAGGAAGATGTACAAAATTGCAATAAGCGAATGGAAGGGCATTCTTTTGGGTGAACGCTGGGAAGCATTATCGGAGTCAGCTGGGGGAAAGAATGGCAACTTATTCTGGTCCGCAGTTAGGGACTTGCGCAATATGGGCCAACAATTAACACCAGTCAGCTGTACCATTTCCAGTAATTCATGGGAGAATCACTTTACTAAAATGGATGCCACGCCGCTACATGGCTCAGATCACTATGTGCAGGGTCACTTATGCTGCCTACAGATAACGCTGTCGGAGGTAGAAGAGGCGATTGCACAGAGCCTTGGTAACAAGGCTACTGGCCCAGATGGGCTTCCCATAGATATAATAAAGTGGAAACCAGAATTTAGGGCCCCAGTTCTTTTGAATGTTTTTAATAGTTTACCACAAGCCCCCATGCCCCCATGCCTGATACCTGGGCTACGAGCTTTATTGTCCCAATTTGTAAAAAGGGGGATAGATCAGAACCTATTAACTATAGGCCAATTTCTTTGCTTGACAATACACTAAAGATCTTGGGCCGAGTTATATATAATAGGATTTTAGATTTTACGAAGGAAAGCGGTATATTAGACCCATATCAATTGGTCTCTAGAAGCAGGGTCGGCACAATAGAACAGTGTTTCAACCTTAATTTGGTCATCAGTAAATATAATACCGCCCGATCTTCCCATGTTTATTACGGTTTATGGATCTATCGTCCGCTTTTGATTTAGTCAATAGGTCTAAACTCTGGTCTATTCTGCTGGTTTATGGACTGGATGAATCCCTGGTACACTTCTGCGCTGGGAGACCCCTTGTGGGTAGCTTCGCGCTCTATAAATTTAACTACAATACAATACAATACTTCTTGGCATTTTTACATTTGTATCTTAAGGCACCAGTCAGGATTGGCATGGGCGGGAAGGTGTCGGGTGCAATTAGGGTAGGAAGGGGAGTCAGACAGGGGTGGGTTTTAGCACCCCTGCTTTTTATTATTTACATTAATGGGCTGAGCAATTCCCTGAAACAGTCAACCCCAGACGTCCCGATAATTAACGGTAAACCGTTACCTGTACTTCTTTACGCAGACGAGGCGGTCCTTATGGGCCGCACCCCAAATTCTCTGTGTATCTTGGTTAAAAGTTTTGTAGAGTACATGGACGGAGTGGACCTACATGTGAATTTAAAAAAATCGTTTATTATGTCATGCGGTCCAGGGAAACGCCAGCTCAACTCTATACTGGTAGGGAATTACAGATTAATTTCCACCCGCACTTTCCCATATCTTGGGATGGTCTTTGACGCAAACGGCTGATGGACTGGGCATTTGGCCCACTCCATGAGCACGTTCTCAAAGGCCATCAACTCAATTTTAAGCCTCCCCCGCCCGAAGAAAACAGGTGCTATTGAAGCAATTTTAAGGATTTTCAAATTGCAATGCGTCCCAGTAGCCACGTATGGGGCAGAGATATGGGGTTTGTCGGAGAATCGGTGCATCCAGCAGGAAGAAAATCAGTTTTGTAGAAAGCTGCTGGGCACACCGATTTCTACTTCTCAGTATATTTGCCAGAAGGAACTTAATTTGCATTTTATCTGTGATTTTATCAACGCCCGACCTGCGTTATTTTGGCATTCAGTTTGGAGGAATAAATCTGCTACCCTAACGCAAGAAATTATAACTGATTGCCTCAAGTGTGAGAGAGGAATGGATATTCCCTGGCTCTCTGGGGTCTACCAGAGTCTATGTAGAATTCATAAAGGTAGCCTTTTTGTAGACCCAATCAGAGCCGATTCATTCCATAAGAACAACTTGAAAAAAGCACTTTATAACTCAGAAAGGGTCTGGGAAGAATCTAGGAAATCCACTGTTTCTAGTTACATGGGTAGGGAATTGTATAGGTACCCTTTATTAATATATCTTACCCTGACAATGGTGAACTGGGAAAGAAACCTTTTACTTCGATTAAGGGCGGTAACTGTAAGATTTCTGTTAAGTTTTCCTCTAGGCAACATACGATGCCCCTGCGATGGAGTGAGCGCACAAACTGATGTGCACTTTTTCTTCTTTTGTAAATATTATTTAAAATATGTAAAATGGTTTTTAACTTCCTTTTTTAAAAAACACAGACCTCCTTCCCTGGGGGAATCTTATCAGATGCTGCTCTCTTTGGACAATAAAGAAATCATTTTTCACACTAGCACTTACTTGAGAATCGCCACCCGAGCCCGCAAAATGATGGACAATCCTTAACTTTCCTTTAGTTTAGTAATGTGTAAAATTTGTCAGATGTCTATTATGATTAATCAAGTTTTAATAAGGATTTGATACTACTATTGTAAATTTGTGGATGTGTTTTATAAATTCTTAGAATTCGAATAAAGATTTATGAAACGAAATGAGTGGGTCGAGGACGAGGGACCTAGAGGTAATTCACTGCTGCAGCTCTTGTCTCCTCTGCTTCCTTTTCACATTCCACTGCCACGTGACACATAACCATTTATTGTACAATGAAAGGTGTTTAGGAAGTGCAAGGCAGATGACGGTGGAATTGTAGGTTGAGGTTGGGTTACAAATGCAGGGACTACATGATCTTATGTTATTCTCACTTATCTTGAAAAGTCCAGTGGTTGATGTTTAGGATTAAGAGCGCCTATCAAATGCCAGAGGACATTTATGATCATGTTATATTTCTATTAGTGCCCTGAAGCACATAATCATTGCTTAGGCACTATATGAAAACAACAAACATAAGATCTTTCCTCACAGCTACAAAGCAGAAAGAACATTTTGATGTCATTATCGTCTACTGCAAATCACATTTTTCTTTCTGAAATAAGAAATAAAAATGTAACATTAAAATATCTGACAGTAAAATCATTTTGAAACAACACGAAGGTTGAAGGTTGGAGTGTAAGGTACTGGGGGAAGGGCAAAGCGAGCGGAGAGAGTGCCGCATCCATGCAGGCAGCTCAAGGGGAGGGAAAGCATGGGGCCATGGTGAATGAAGGATATATGGTTGTTCTCAGGTTAAAATTGAAGGACAGAGGTTGCACGTAGAAAAGCAAGGAGCATGCGAAAGTTTAAGGTTACTTGTGGAATAGGGGGGTGCAAGGGGATTGCAAGGTGCTTGGATGACGCAGGGATCAAGATGTGAAACAAAACAACAAAGGCAATCAAACTTTCCAATAGGAACCGGGGTAACATGCACATCACTAGTGCACTATGCTCTCATTTGAAAGTAATGTTAGACATTTGTCAGTAAAATATATTTTTCTGCACAATTAGTAACAATTATCACAATTGAACAAGAGACCACCCTACGTCAAAAGGTCCTTATTGAGCCACGTGATCGCCCCAGGTGAAGGGACAAAATGGAGTCAATTAACCTGTGTATGTACACTAACAGATGGCTGATGCTATGGAATTTAGGCTAGATACAGTGTCATAGACCACATAGCTACATTTCCTGTCAAGAAATCACAGACCCAGTCTTTCTGTCAAACTGTTTCTAATGTTTTGACCATGTTATTCATTCATAAGGCCATTATCAAGAGAATCTGTGATCACTGTGAGACACTGAGCACTATTGAATGTCATACTTTGTTTTTTTTCTTATAAACATCTGTTAACATAGGTTGGTATCTTAAGTTATTTTAACAACATCAACTGTGCTGAATAAAAAAAAAAGCTACATAGCTCATAAATGTCTTATTTTTTTGCCAAATGAGACAGTAGAGAGCCAAGTCTGTGCATATATGCAAGCAAGATGGGAGCCAGCTTCCCTTGCACATTTGGAGCAGGGAATGCACAGGTAGACGTAGTGTATGTTTTCTATTAGTGACACCTGACAACAATAAAGATGCAGAAAATTCGCAGTACAATCATCAGCAGGTGTGAGTCTAGTTCTTGTTGGTTTGGATCGCTTAAAATGGCTTTAACAGACATCCTGACAAAGTGGTGGTTACTTAAAATGTAGACTCTTTAATCGTACAGCTCTTTTTAAAATCTGGGTGCTTTGTGAAACTAAACTTGAGACTAATTATGCCTCTTTATTTTGTCAAATTATGAGACATAACAAGCTGATTCACACATGAATGAGGACAGAGTCGATTTTCCAAAGGCAGACCTAGAGAGGTTTCTCTTTTAAATCAAACAAAAACGGTATTTCTCTAGAAGATGGGAATGCCCTACTTATAAAAATAAAATGCCAACTAGGTGTTTGGGTACTTCACTGAGTCCAGGCTGAGGCATATGATCTTGTGTTCAGGACAGTTTTATTAAAGACATTGGTAAATATGATTCTGCATTCTCATTATTCAACAAAAACCAGTATCCTTGAAAAATTATTGCCAAAACCAAGAAGGGTCAGTGCTCCTATCTGAATGCTCCCTTTAAGCAATGGATTGAATTCCTTTGCTAACTACTACATGTTCATATAACAGTATAGTGTATCAAATTTATTTCCCAAAAAAGACAGAGCATTTTACAACTGCAGAGAAAAAAGGAAATAAGACTTTTCTGTACCAACATTACGAGCTTTCCTTGCTCCATGCGTGTTAAGGGCAGATTGAAAAATGAAGAGTTGTAAAACAGAGTGTCACACTGGGATTTTCCTTTTCCGCTTTGAGTAATAACCACATCTTGTTCACAATAGATGGATTCATAGAAATCATCCAATTTCCATCAATTAAAGTGTTCAGTTCATCTTTACTATTAAAAAACAAACAAAAAAAACCTGAAATGTAGATTCTGTCATAAGTATCAGGAATCCTAATCCCATAACAATTACCATGTATCTAAAATGAAAACAATATCCAGTACACATTATTTTCAGGGTGTGAGATGCCAAGGCTGGACCTCAAGAATCCATATTTATTAGCATTCTTTTCTTTTTCTCACAGGAGCTTCCTTCATCTGCTGCGAAAGGTTTGTACACGTCACTTCACATGTCTTCCTATTCGGCTATTTGTTGGAATCATGGGGGCATATTTGTGAGTTCTGGCGCATCTCTGCAAATCAACAGGGATGCGCCTGTAAAAATGCGACCTGCAATTCCCACCCTGTGCCACCACGAATGCATTTACAGTGCGGCGCACCGTGGCGCAAGGATCGGGCGATGCGTGTCGCATCCTGTGGCATAAGGGTGGAGTATTGCTGGAGTCGTGTCCCAAGCGCCAAGTGGCTCCAGCAATGCTCAGGGGCGCCCTATGCCTAACATGCTGTGTCACAACTTACACCTGCTTCAAGCAAAGGTTTTGACGTAGCATGGACGTGAAAGTGACTCAGTAAAATCTTTTAGATTTCACTGCGTCACTTTTATGAGGCGCTACTGGGACAGAACGCCCACCCTGCGCCGGAACGCCCACATGAAACCTAACGTGAAAGTGATGCAACGGAGGCGTAAATGTGGCACATGGGGCTTGTAAATCTACCCCTTGGTGCTTTACAGAACACCTGAGAAGGTTTACATCACTCTTCAGGACTTGGGGAGACTAGAAGCTGTTTTGGCGAAACAATTGCGATTCTCCTATTAACATGCCTTGAGAATCTAGATTTCATTAAAGACACGGAAGCTCACATTATGCAATGACTTTTAATTGCAGATCCAAGCCAGTCGCATCACAATACAAAGGTTCCAATGAGAACACTGAGATAAAGTAAGACATAAGACATAGCAACCATCAGCCTCTTTTAACCCCTTCCATGCTCATGACGGAACGGTTCCGTCATGAGCATCGGTTGAGCTGTGCTCATGACGGAACCGTTCCGTCATGAGCCGATAGGCTCATTAGAACCTTCAGCACAGCGCGAAAAGTCGCGCCGCGCTGAAGGGGTTAAATCAGGCACAAAAAAGATCCAGTAGAATGTAGAGAATTGAAACAAAACTGAAGACAAAATTCAACACGGCACAGTCAGTGATGGAACATCCGATGTAGTTCAATTAGAAGGGTTATCTGAAAAGAAAGGAGACAATGAAAAATGTACCTACATGAACGGAATAATCTCAGAAACATTTAAAGAGAAACAAATTGAACTACGTCGGATGTTTCCCCAATATCAAATCCATATTAAAGTAAAATGACAATAATGATAAAATAAGAGAGAAATAAGCGAGCTACTTATCTGCTTGGAGCCGCATTTAAAAGAGGCTGATGGTTGCTATGTATTATGTCTTACTTTATCCCAGTGTTCTCATTGGAACCTTTGTATTGTGATGTGACTGGCTTGGATCTGCAATTAAAAGTCATTGCATAATGTAGCCTCCGATCTAGTAATGAAATCTGCTGTCCATGGCCCAGGACTCTTCTGTGTTTCAAAATCACATTCAGCTGGAGACATCTCTTCTTCAGGGTTTTAAATTGGGCAACACTTGGGAGCAATCATCCACAATGACCACAAGGCAAACAGAGCTTTTATGTTACCTTATAAATTCAGAATGTTCTGTTGTTCCGGGAACCAGAAAGTGATTTTGAACATTTCTATCATGCCCCTTTATATTTTGGCAAGAATAGCACCCATGATGTCACAAATGGGCCTCATAAAGCCTAGCTGGCCTATTCACAAAGGTAAATGTGTTTGTATACCTTAGTATACCTTAGTATACCTTAGTTTACAACCAACTGTAACTTGTTTTATGCCTGCCAGGGCTGCACCAAACGATTCCTGGTAGATGTAACCCTTTTAGGGGTGTGGGTGGCAGTCTCTGCTGAAAGTGTGGCGATCTCAGTACCCACAAATCCCACTCAAGTTAAGGAAAAGTGTGCATTCAATTGCTTATTTAGTTTTGAAAGTTTGGGAATTTTAGGAATGCCCACAAACTTATATATTTATGGAAATTCCCAAACTCCTATCATTATCCCCACCCCGGAAACAGTTGGAATGTCCCCAGTCCAGGGCTAGCCATTTCCAAGGCGGGTTGGGGAATAGATCCCGCACATATTTGCTGGGGTACAGTGATAGATAAAAAATACGTTCCCTGCAGAGGAAAAAGGGTGGAGATTTACTAGTTCCCAAAGGGAATGCCAAATGACCTTGTCAAGAGTACCCTTGGAAACTTGCACATAGTACAGCTTTCCTCGGACAGTTCTTGGAATGTTTTTGAATTGCAATAAGTAGGAAAAAATACATCCATGCACACATCTCTATACGTATTTCTATGGCATTTTTCTACAGTTCTACAATTTATACATTTTAGAAAGGGTTTGCTCTGTAATCTGAGTATGCAATTGCTTAAAAATAGCCTTAAAAGCACCCCAGACCTCTTTTGAATATGGATTCAAGGTTTCTAAACATAGTCTCGGGAAGCAATAATTCTGGACCTCAAAGGTACATGCTACCAAAAAGCTGGGCTTCTCTAAAAAGTTTGATTAAAGAAACTAAGGGGCATATTACCAACACCTAGCGATATGTTTCGCTAAATGGGCTTAGCGAGTTTTTTTTTATCGCCAAGCATCGCCGGATATTTTCGCAGAGATAACGTTCTATTAGCAATGTTTATCTCTAAAGCGATAAAATATCCGGCGATATCAGCGAAATGCGTGAATTTCGCTGAGAATACAGCGATCTTCACGCATTAACGCCAATAGGGTCTTAGGCATAACATCCACCTCCCATTGGATATAATGGCTAAGAACTGGTCCGAGCAGGCGTTAGCTTTTGGAGATATTCGCACTTAGCGCAAATATTTCCATCGCTACGCCTGCGTTAATAATAGGCGATAGCGTTGTTAGCGACTGTTTTTAGTCGCTAACAGGTTAGGTATGCCCACTTTGCATGTCATTAGCGATAAATATCACTGACATGCAAAGTGGGCCCCAAACCGCTCGCTATCGCCTATAAGCTGTCGCTAACTGCGGTTAGCGACAGCTTGCTAGTAGGGCGAATAGAATTATAGCCGCTTAGCGGCCAAAAACGTCCGCTAAAGCGGCGAAAATCTCTTATCGCCCTCCTTGATAATATGCCCCCTAATGTCTGTCCCCAAAACCATTACCTAGATAACTGTGGCCCATATGTACGAAATTCTAAAAGTGCGGTTCCCTAAGAGCAAATCCATAGAAAGTGCTATTTGGGAATAGCAAAACACAGTGTTGGTAACCTGCAATTTCCTAATAGCGAATCCTACTGATTCACATTCACTATTAGGAAATCACAAATTAGGAAATCACAAAAGTCTGATTTTCTAATAGGAACTCGGGAAAGTAACGCATATGGGCCTAAATGGGGTTGAAACATCCAAACACCTAGGCCCACATGCATCATTGTTTCATTTTGCACTTCCTAATTTGCGATTTTTAGGGAATCGCAAATTAGGAAATGCAAAATGGGATGCATGTACATTTTCGCAAAATATTTGAGAATCGGTAAAAATCGCAATTTTTACCGATTCTCAAATATTATGCGATTAGCAAAGTGCGAATTCGCAATTCCCATTCATTCCTATGGGCTAAAATGCCCATAGGAATGAATGGGAATTGCGAATTCGCACTTTGCTAATCGCAAATCCTGATTGCATTTCAAGGGTGGAGAGGGGGGTTCAAATGACCCCCCCCTGCACCCATGAAATGTTGTTTTCGCATCATGTTGCACACACACATGTCCTAAGGACATGTGTGTCCGTAACATGAATGTGTAAAAAATGCTTTTGCAGCGTTTTTAACACTTTTTGCAAATTTACCGAGTGGTTCAACCACTCGGTAAATTTGACACCCTAATTGCGAATTCGCAATTATAAAAGTAATCATGCATTGCTTTTAAGAAATCGCAAATTTGCGATTTCTTAAAAGCAATCGCATTTTTAGAAATCGCAAAAATGTTGTGATTTCTAAAAATGCTTGATGCATTCCAAAAAGCATTTTTGGAATCGCAAACGGACGATTTTAAGGAATCGCACCGTTTGCGACTCCAAAAATGCTTGATGCATGTGCCCCATAGCTTCAAGTAGTATTTGGTGATCAGCCTTTCTGGATATTTGAGTTTACCATTGGATAACATCTGTAAATGGCAAAATTATCCCATTGGTGTTTCTGTGCACCAATCATACATCTGACATTCCACCCCTTACTGATAGACTTATTTGAGTGGTTCCTGGGTAATTTTGTCTAATGTTTTCATATATTTCATAGATGCACTGCAGAATTGGACTGTCAGAGATTCTGAAGCAGACTCTGACAACGGTGCTTATCATGGGCACCCGTTATCATGAAAAAAGACACATAGAACCAGCCGGATTCCCATCATTCACCGAAGTGATCAGTATCATCATCATGAATGGGATGTATGACGTTACAACGCATACTTTTACTCCGCATACCATTACAACGCGGTATTCACAACGCATACCGTTACAACGCATAGCGCTTTGGGGTGCTGGATAGTGGTAAGTATAATTTACTATTCTAACTCCAGTCCCCGTGGACCCTAGGGAAGGTGTTGGATAGTAAATTAAACTTACCTCCTATCCTAGAGCGCCCCCCAGCGCAATGCGTTGTAATGGTATGCGTTGTAATGCCTGCGTTGTAGTGGTAGTGCGTTGTAAAAAATGCGTTGTAACAGGTGCATACCTTAAAAACTGCTTTTTGCACTGTTTTAAATCAAGTATTACAAGGAATATCCCAATAAAAGTATTTTCTTTATTGCAAATCTCTTTTTATCCTTCACTTGCACACCACTGCACTGCACCCATCATTGCCACACATCATTCATGATCCCTACCTGTGCATTGAGAACTTTGCTTCTTCTTGGTTCTTTGCTCCTCCTACTGGACCCATTTAAGTTCATCCACGGTAAATCCCTCTATGATCAGGAGCTCAAGTGGATGGTAGGAAGGATACCCAGATGATGATACTGATCATGATGGGAATCCGACTGGTTATATGGGTCTCTCTTCTTTTGTAGAACCGATCGCTGTAGTTCTCCTGGAGTCACAAATTTTCAGATAGGGCCAACTTTTAGGAGACCCCTGGATTATTATTTTGTGTTGTTGTGAAGGATTCTATTGGGGAGTAAATCCGAGGCTGGTCTATAAATATCCCTCAGACCCTTCTTCAAATGATGTTATTATTTATTTATTTTCACTTGTGATCATGGTCAGATGCCTTATCCTTGTGTTGAGAGTATTTCAGGTAGCAAGTAGAGATGTGTAAAATCTACCCAAAAAACTGATCAAATACCCATAATGTTCACAGATCTATTCTTGTTACACAAATGTCATTGTGCCGTTATCTGAGCAATATTTTTTTTCTCATAGAAAGCTTAAATGTTATGCAAAATGGTGAAAATGCGGCATGTGTTGAATAATATGAAAGGTGGAATTTTATGCAAGATTAAACCGAGGAACCAAAATATTCAGACAAGCCTAGGGGTAAGTTGAATGTAGCACAGTATGTGGTGGGATAGTGGTGTGTTTTCCCTGGCAGTTAGTAACTTGTGATTAGCTAATCTGACGTTTGCTTTGTGTGTTTAGGGAGAGATTTCGTCCTTTACGTACCTGTGACTTACAGGCATGTGTATGTGAGGCACAATATTTTAAAGGGGACTCTGAGGGTCATTTGGAATTTGGCCGATTGGGATTTCTACAGTAATTTATACTACACCAAATCCTCAGTTCAAGTATCTCATCTAGTGTTGATGGAAATGCCACATTTCCAATATCAGAGCCCTTCAATCATGCAGGAAGTAACTCCTTCCATGTGAGGGACACTTTTGTTTTTATATTGAGATACAAAACTCCTACTTATGGGGTTTGTTTCTGAAAGCTGATTGGAAAGCATCAACAAGGTGGCCCATTTGGCACGATTGTGGGCTCAGAATTGAAAAGGGGGTCTTTAAAAAGTGTTTGTCAGGCTTGATAACGATGTTCCCTCGGTCCATCCACCCATTAAAAGCCTCCTGGGCCTCATCTTTTAGGCAGTTTTCTCTGTGTCCCAAATGGTCTATTCAGCCTTGGTTCAAAACTCCAACTGTGCCAAAAGTGGGTAGTCTTTTACTTGCGTTACAGAGGGAAAGGTTTCATATAAACTGGCAGGCTTGTGACCCCACCTGTCTGGTAATAAGTTACCTATTTTTTTCTTTTTTTATGTGAGTCAGCATAGAGATAGTTGCAAGTTTTCAACAAATTCATTTTTTTGGGCCTTGCTTCAATTTCTACTTGGAGTTTGTTTGTGCAGGCTGACGCAGAGAACATTTCCATAACCTAGTAAGTAAGAAGTAGACTAGTGGGCCTGGGGCATGAAGGACAAAGGAATCGCCAAGTGGTTTGCGATCATTGAAATGGCATACTGTGATGTTCTGTGTTGCTAAACATAGGTACAGTAAAATTATGTAGCATACTGAATACTAATATCCTAATTCGCAATTTCTATTTGCAGTTTCGGAATTTGCTACTTTAAATGAGCAATTCATCATTTGTATATACTAAACTATTGCAAATTATGAATAGACGCAAAAATAGCAAACACAGTATGTGCAATTTAGCATCATGGCTAATCCATGTGCAAAGTGCAAAAGCTCACTCTAAATGCAATACAATATTTCATTACCGTAGCATTCCATGCTAAGTTGAGGAGGATGCACATTCTAGGACTCCAGCAGTGGAGAAGGAAGAGGATGTTTAGACAGAGGGTGACCATATTTGATGCATTTTGGGTGTCTTTCTAAAGTTTCCACCTGGTCACCACCTGATCAGATTCAATGGCAATTGCATTTCCTAAATGGCCATTTTGCAACTAGTAGCAATTAGGAAACCCTTTGTACATGTGGTAACCAAATTGTAAATAGGAAATCCCTATTTGCAATATTCTATTTTGTGATTCCCAAAATTTGATATCTACTGGGTGGAAATCATATATTGCTATGCTGGATATGCCTTTCGAAAAAACAAAAAGGCTACTTTGCATTTCATGACATTCTAAAATAGCGATTTGCACCATTAAGAAATGCAAAATGGGTTCCTAAATATCGGCCTGTGTATCCTTTAAGTGAAAACATCTTGGGGCATATCCTCAAGAATGTGTGATAACCATCATCAAATTACCTTAACACAACTCTTCACATCGCAGTCTATTGCAACAAAATAACACTGTTAACGTTGTATTTGCAACCCAGAGGCACCATGCGATAGTAGCAGGATAACATACCAAATGACCGCCTACAAATTAATGCAACCCTGAAAAAATGCGAAACACAAACGTGAAAAAAGATGCGATGCCCCAAATCACGATACAAAAATCAGCAACAACCAGTGACAGGCCTGCAAGTCCCATGCGTCAGGTGGGAAAATGCACTATAAAAGCAACGAAAAAACCACACCAAAGCAAACTGCGTAGCACCATGGATGCACTTGGACCGAGTGCAGAGGACGAGCCGAACCCCACAAGCCCCACGGAGTACCAGCCAGGAACCCCATGTACAGGGAAGAGCAAGGAGAAGAGGAAGAGGAAGATGGGGTTCAGTCCACAGGAAGGCTGGATCATCATCACGGAAGTGATAAAACACTACCAACAACTTTTCGTCCCCTCCACTGTGTCATTGGCAACACAAACGGAAATATGGCAGTCCATCATGAACAAAATGAATGCAGGCTGAGTGTTGAGGAGGTCAATGGAGGAGGTCAAGAGGTGCGGGCATGATGAGCAAAGCCAAAGCAAACAGAAACTCGCTGCCAACAGGAAGTCAGCAAAGGCGACTGGAGGTGGGAGCCCTGTGCCACAGTAAGAGCTAGATGACATGGAGGAAATGGTGGCCACAGTCATCAGTGTGGAGAGGGTACAAGGATTAGGGGGTCTGGACACAGCCCAATAGGAACTGACCCAATAGCAACAGGGTGAGTAACCACCAGGGACTGGAGGGTCGGAGGGAGATGGGCACAATGGCACATATGCAGAACCATGTGTAGCACACTGCATACGCACAATGATAATGGAACATGTCCCTGATACCTTTGGAACACTGCAGCACACATAGAAACACCAAGTAGGCCCCCATCCACAATGTGCAAAAATGGGCCCCCTCCATATCACCAATGTCACATCCTACCCATGCACATGTGCAGCATCCAGAAAAGCAGCGGCTCTGTGAGCCACACTGACAATGCAAGTTACACTGCATGACCGATAGCATGGCTGTAGTCAAAATACATGACCTGGTGCACGAGACAACATTGAGGTGTTCCAGTGTGGATCTCATCCGTAAAGGAGCAGGTTAAACTCTGACACGTCCTTGTGAATCTACAACCCATTATGTCAATAACACATCTGCAGACAAAAAATGCACAAGAGCACAAAACCTGTCCAAGAGCACAAATGAACCAGGTCGCAAACATCCTAGCACTCAAAAAGCTCACAAGTCAAAAGTACACTGCCTCAAAGGGATAGGGGACCGCTACATCAGAGCTGCAGGGGCGACTCGCCCACAATGCAGCACACACACATAGCAATCACAGCACATCAACATTGACGGCAATATGGTACAAAGTGCAACACTTACACCACAGGACAGAGGACACAACTGGTGCAGCTTGTGGGTAGAAACTGGCCAATCACATCTGGCATTGCATGACACTGTGAGATGATTATGTGCGAGTACAGCCACACATCCGTCATGTAGTCTAAATGTCCACTGTCACCCATCAAATAGCCAGCTCCACCAAAACAGTCACAATGTACATTGTCATGCAGTCTGTATGTAAACATCTACAAAGCGTCAACATACATGGGACACTCTGTTAACCTCCATCTCCCCTTTACATTGCAGAGGGACAATCAACACCTCCTGGAGAGCAGAGCACACATCTCTTCAGTGATGATGAAGAGGACACCGTGCACATTTACACAGACACCCTCCAATGGCTAATGAACAGCCTCCGCACCCCACCCCCTGTACCCCACCCCCAGGAGCAGGGCAGCCCAGCTGCCTGGATGTGACCCCACTCCCTGCACAGACCACACAGCAGGAAGCACACACCACCACAGCTGTCTCCAAGGACCCCCATGACCAACACATGGAATTCCAACGCCATGTGTTGGGTTGCCAGGAGGAGATGGCTGATCAGTTGCAGGTGGGGTTCGACCTCGTGGCAGCCAAACTTGATGCCATACATGGTGTCTGAGTCCCACCAGGAGCCAATTACAGTCCCTAATGGACACCCACTGTCTGCACCATGCTCTCCGATAATCCTTGGCTGATATTGTTGGGGCCATTACTTGATACAAGAACTGTCTAGTCAGACAGGCTCCAGCGATGACAGCACAGAGTTGGAACAGATGCGCAAGACAATGGAGATCATGGAGCAGATGCAGGCTGGAAGTATGGCTGCCACGGTTGAACACCAGCGGGAAGTAGCTGGGATCTTCCATGCCTTGCAGTTCCTCATCTTGCCATTGCTGCCAAAGAGCCTGTCCCAGATAACTGCTGTGTGAACTTCGACACACACATCTCCGACCCATGATGTGTCAGTGGCACACAATGATGCAGCCCTATCACCTTGGCACCCTGATGTGTAAGTGTCACACAGTGATGCAGCCGTATCACCTTCGCCCCTGATGTGTCAGTGGCACACATGCAGCCATAACACCACCAGACACACCTGGCACACTGGACACAGAAGACGTGTCAGAGGAGTAAGATGTGGATGTAATGACTGTGTGAGGAAGGAGGTAATAGCATCCATCCCTGCCATATGGCCTGTCCCTGCCTGATTCAGCCCTATGCATCATGCCCTGGGACAACACCTCCCACTGTCCCCCGGAACACTCTGCGACATTCACCTGGACACCAACATGGACTGCCATATCTGCACTGGTTACCAATGACACAGCAATCCGGCAGCAGACTGAACTCTTCCTCCTTAGATTACCTTTTCATTCCCCAAGGACTCTGGTTGGCCCCCCTCTGGGCAACCATGTATTGTGGGCTTCGCTTGGCCATATACTGCTCCAGCTCTGGTACACCCTGGTAAATGACATCTATGCACATGTTTGATCCTGGCCCACATGGCCAATTAGATGACTGTGAAGGTGTGAACTAGCTGTGGCCTCATTGCACATGAACAACAATCTTGCTACCATCCAAAGTAGGCACACCTCCATGTATTAAATAGGGCTGTGTATAGAAATGACTAAATCAGTAGCAGGCCAGAATTGGTGTCCCTCATCACATGTGACAACAGAATGTCTCTTCACATACCTACTCACACACATTGGTGTGGACATAGTCTGTTTTGATGGATGACATTGCTCAACATGGCCAGAAGTTGGACACCATACTCACATTGCTGTAGATACGTAAGTGCACTGGTCTGCCAGCAACCATCCCAAACAAAATGTCTGACTCACAGAGGTGGAGCAGTCAATAGGGACCACCCCCATTGTACAGGCATCAGTCAGTCCCTCCCTGTGTACGGACAATGCTCATTGAGACACACTACTTGTCATTCTAATCAACACTCATCACAGTTGAACACTAGTGAAGTTGCATAGACTTTTCTGGCATGTGCATGTCAGTACGAGCAAGGCAAGGGGCACAGCATGCAGAGAAATGCTTAAGACACTTACAGGCAGGGAGGAGCTTCGCGGGCGACCAAGATGACCGCGTAAGCTCGGAGCTCCGCGGACCCTCCGACCCTCCGCAAATATCCTGCTGAGAATCCTGCTCCACGTTAGTGGATTCCGACTGGTGAGAGGTCGCGGACGCAGGAACTGCTTTCCGCTTTCAAATCCGTTGCTCCTAGACGAAGTTACGTCGAGCTGAACTTCGTGCCAGTGATGCGCCATTGTCTCATGGGTAGCTGCTGTTCGTACCGACGCTCCGCATGATTGGAATGCGAAGTGGACATCTTCGGTCCCTGCTGGCGAAGTGCGTGTAGCTGGGGAGTCGCCTGTTATCGGCCTAGTTTATTTGCTGGCTTCGCCTCTGTTCTGAACATCTGCTTCCTTGTCCGGGCAGCGTAGCCCTTTGTTCTCCTTGGGTCCATCATGGCCGGCAGGGGGGACCCCGACAAGACGTCGAACAGAGGCGTTCGGAGGACGACTCAGACGCAGTTGAACAAGATAGACCGGTATGCCCAGCAGCGGACCTCGCCCACTGTGGTGGCCTCCTCCAAAGACTCGCAACGTGCGGGCTCGCCTGATGGTTCTGAGCCTACTTTGAGTGATGTTATGGGGGCCATCGCGGGCATTCGGACTGGAATGCAGAAGCAACATGAGGTCCTGACTCATAAGGTGGACACTCTGGCCGTGGATCTTAACCTGATTAGGGCCGACTTGGGAAAGACCAACGATCGGGTGAAATCCCTTGATATCAAGACCTCCAGTTTGACTACCGATGTTTCGGACCTGCAAGCAGAGATCCGGACCCTAAGATCGGTCAACGACCAATTCTCCAGAAGGCTGGAGGATTTTGAAGGGCGTGCAAGGCGGCAGAATGTTCGCATTATTGGTATTCCGGAGGGAGCGGAGGAGGCGGCAGCGGACCTTTTTGTGGAAGATTTGATACAGGCTCATCTCGCACCATCTGGCCTGAGTAACTTCTTTTCTGTGGAACGGGCCCATCGGATACCTGGCGGCCCTCCGAGGTCGGGTGTTGCACCTCGACCCATCATTGCCCGGCTCTTCAACTTTAGAGACCGGGATGTGATCCTTCAAGCCTCCAGGAGACATGGGCCGCTCAAATTCCAGAACTCTGAGGTGCACTTTTACCCAGACTTCACCAGGGCCGTTCAGAGACAACGTCAGAGGTTTGCAGGGGTGAAACAGTGCCTAAGAGACATGGGTTTTAAGTACTCTATGCTATTCCCTGCTAAACTACGGATTGAATACGAGGGCCGAGCTCTGTTCTTCGATGTGCCAGAGAATGTGAGTGATTGGCTGGACACTTTGCCGCAACGCCGGGAAGAACACGACGAACACTCCGGTGGCGCAACTGGTGGCTCTGATCTCTAGGACTGGGTTCTGCTGTGCCGATTATGGCGGTTGGTGTCCCTGATGTCTGTGACTGCTAGTACCAATGCTTTTTCGATTTTGATATTTCTCCTGTTTTTACATGGAGGGTGGCGGGAGGGGATTGCAGAGATTCCTTACTCTAGGGTCTTTTTGTAGTTAGTTTATGGGGCGACAGGCACACTGCTGGTTGGGGGGGCTTTTTAGTCTGCTGCAGAGGTGCAGGGTGGGGGGTGGTGGTGGGGAAGTTTGTTTGTTTACTCTTTCTTTTCTCTTTCTATCTCTTAGGCAATGGGTTGTATATATCGGTCAGTTTCACCTGTTGTTTAGGCTTGCTGGGGTTGGGTGGGGCCAGGGTCACGATGATGGGGGGTAGGAAGCTACGAGTTCTCAGTTGGAATGTTAACGGGTTGGGTGACCGTATTAAGAGAGGAGTTGTGATTCAACTGATTAAACGTCATATGCCAGATGTTGTTCTCCTGCAGGAGACACATCTAGTTGGAAATACGTGTAAAGCGCTTAATCGTAAGGGGTACAAAATGGTGGCTCACTCGGGGTTCTCCTCGGGGTCTCGGGGGGCGGGTGTTCTTGTCCGTGCGTCCCTTTCGCTTGAGGTTGACACCACTGTGATCGATGAGAGGGGGCGGTACGCCGCAGTGGCGGGTCGATGGGAAGGGCGTGCCCTGACATTACTTTCAGTTTACGTTCCCCCGGGCCTACAGTCTAGCACTTTCCAGGACCTCGGTGGCGCCATTTTGGATTTGCCTGCTGGATTGCTGATAGTGGGGGGTGATTTCAACTCGGTTTGCTCCGGCTCCTTGGACCGCCATCCGCCGAGAGACCTCCGCAGCTCCCAATTGGGGCTGCCATCTTTTCTCGATACGTTGGGACTGGTGGATAGTTGGCGGCTTTTGCATCCCACGCTAAGTCATTACTCCTTCCACTCTGGCGCCCATGGTAGTCTTTCTAGGATCGACTACGTCCTTACGTTGGCTGCTCGTTTTCTGGCGCGGGGTGTTTCTGATCATTCCCCGCTGTGGGTCTCTTTTGACTTTGACGTTGTCGTATCGGAACGACCGGCGGTTGTTAACCCGTGGTATTTCCGTAATCCCAAGACTCGTAATCTCCTAGCCAAGGCCATTGATCTCTATTTTACTGAAAACGAGGGATCGGTTGCGTTGGCCGCAACTTTATGGGAGGCGTTTAAGACGGTTTTGAGGGGCGAGGCTCTTGCTCTTATAGCGGCAGCCCATAGAGTTAGGGATGCTGATTTACTACGCATTGAGGAGGAGATCTTGGAGATTGACTCCCGATTGGGGGCTGATCCCGATTCCGCTCTCCTACATGACCTCTCCCTCAAACAGTCAGAGTACCGTGACCTTGCTACAAACGCTGCCCTCGCTTTAGCTAAAGAACAGCAGGGTCGGATATACAACGTTGGCGACAAGGCCGGGAAGTTGCTGACCTGGCTGGGTAGGAGAGAGGTGGCTAGCCGCTTTGTACCCGAGATATTGGGGGAGGACGGAGTTGTCGTCACTGATCCAAGTGCCATAGCCGAGTCTTTCGCTGACTGCTTTCGAGGCGTCTACACCTCTGCCTCGGACCGGTCTGAGACCGATTCGACAGTGTTTCTTTCGACTGTCGACCTTCCGTGCCTGTCGGACGAGGAGCGCGTCGACCTGGACAGGGACGTCTCAGTGGATGAGGTCGCACTTGCGATCCGATCACTGCGATCGGGCAAGGCGCCTGGTCCCAATGGTATCCCAGTTGAGTTATACAAGATCAGGCCGGATGTGGTTTCCCCACACCTGCGTAAAATGTTCCTGGAAGCGCGGGAGACTGGCCTACTTCCCCTTGACCAGAGGTTGGCCACTATTATGGTCATCCACAAGGAAGGGAAGCCGAGAGATCTGTGTCGGTCATACCGTCCCATTTCTCTCCTGAACGCTGAGCCTAAGATTCTCGCCAAGATACTCGCTAATCGCCTGGTTGGTGTTATCGGCGACTTAGTGCATCCGGACCAGTCGGGCTTTATTCCACACCGCAACACTGCCCTTAACTTGCGTAGACTCCACGGCGCCCTGGCCAGGGCCCACGCCCTTGAGGAGCCGGCAGTCCTTGCGTCCTTGGACGCCACGATGGCTTTCGACTCTCTCGAATGGAGTTACCTTTGGGCGGTGTTGGCGAAGCTCGGTTTTGGCCCGGTGTTTGTGGGATGGGTGAAGCTTTTGTACGCTGACCCACTAGCTAACGTTGCCGTCAATGGCCGTATCTCGGCGACTTTTGCCCTTCACAGGGGCACCAGGCAGGGTTGCCCCTTGTCGCCTCTTTTGTTTGCGCTCGCTCTTGAGCCACTTGCGGCCTTGTTACGGACACACCCGGATCTACATGGTATCAGCTGGGCCCCTGGCTTCGAGGACAGAGTCTCCCTTTACGCGGATGATATTCTGCTTTACCTCACTTCCCCCTGCAAGTCACTTATTGTGGCATGTGATGTACTTAGACTTTTTGGCCAGTATTCTGGCCTCGTTCTTAACTGGGCCAAGTCTTCCCTCTATGTACTGAAAGGGGATACACCGCGCCTCCCTAGAGGCTGCGGCATCCAGGTGGCCAGCCAGGGCTTTAAATACTTGGGGATTTATATCTCTGGTAATGCGAAGGCGCGCTATGAACACAATCTGCTTCCCCCTCTTCTCAGCCTCCGGCGAGACGTGGAGGGTTGGCGCAAACTTCCGCTTTCCTTACTCGGGCGCGCGGCATTATTTAAGATGATGTCTTTGCCCAGGTTCCTGTACGCCCTGCAGAACACCCAAGATCCGGTTCCCGCCAGATACTTCTGGGAGATCGAGGGCCTTCAACGTGCCCTGCTCTGGGATGGCCGACCCCGCATCGCTATCACGAAGCTAACGCTTCTGTGGTACGACGGGGGTATAGCGCTACCGGATGTGCGTAGATACTACTGGGCCCCCCAATTGGCGGCCATTAATCATGGTTTCTATGGTCCAAAAAATAACCCTGGATACTCGATGGATAAGTGGCTTATGAGTGGCGGCAATTATTACAGGGCGCTTTATTCGAGGTCTCTGGACAGGTGGATGTCGGGCCCAACGAGAATGGCGGTCCGTATTTGGAGGGCAATCACCAAGGCCCAGGGCTGGCAAGGCAGGCTGACTAGATTCACCCCGTTGTACGATTCGGACATTTTGGGCAAGTTATGGCACACCAAAGGGTTTGATAAGTGGGACCTTATAGGTATTTCCAGGGTGGATGATATGGTATCGAAAGGTGAGATCAAGACCTTTCTCCCAGCTGCAGGCTGAATACCAGCTGGGTACCTCAGAGTCTTTCCGGTATGCCCAGTTGCGACATGCATTGCTTTCTGCTAAACCAGATGAGGGGGCGATTCCAGAAAGCTCCCCATTGGAAGACAGGGTGCTGGACGGCCATATGCTTGACAGTGCCATCTCACTGTCTTATAAGAAACTTATTAATGTTCGCACTGACCTCCTCCTGGGTGTGCGAGATCAGTGGGTGCGTGACGGATTGGAAATCGACGATGAGGACTGGCAGAGTGCAGTTTCTTCCCCTAAGGAGGTCGCCATCTCTTCCCGTCTCAGGCTGGTGCAGCTCAAAATCCTGTATAGAGTGTACGTGACTGGCCCCCGGCTTGTGCATATGGGCTACTCGGTCGATGGGCTTTGTCGCCGCGGCTGCGGTGCTCTTGCCACCTTTATGCACATTCTCTGGGAATGCCCCGCCATAGCCTCCTACTGGAGGCGAGTGCACCGAATTATGGATGAAGTGACTGGGGTGGTAGCGAATGTGGAAGCTAGGAGATGCCTCCTCAACATTTGGGGTCCGACGGACCACAATGTGGCTCAGACGCAGTGGGTGACCCTTGGCAACATGGTGGCTAAACGCGATATCGCTCAGAAGTGGGGGGCTTCGGCAGCTCCCATGGTGGTGCAATGGAAAGCCAACATGGATTGGTGTATGTTCAGGGAAAAGACGGTTTATGTTGCCAGGGGTAAGCCCAGAGGGTGGTTGAAGGTGTGGGGAGCCTGGAATGCCTATAGGGGAGACATTTGTGTACCCCTGGAACCTGTCTCACTGGAGGAACATTTGTCGCCGTAGCCTGTGACACCAACTGTGATACGTTCAAAATGTTATCCTGTTTTCTCTTCTCCCCCCCCCCTTTTATCCTGATCTATTCTCCTGTTTCTTTGCTTGTGTTCCCACTGCTCCCCCCCTGCCCCGCTGCCAACGCTTCACTGGTTTTTCTACCCCATTGCCACTCTTTCTGCGCCTTTTTGGCGCTTTTTCTCCTTTCTCTCTATGTTCCTTTTCAAAACAAAATAATAAAATCAATCTTCATTGTACTGTGACATTGATTCTTGCACTATCGCGCTCCTGTTTACATGTGCTGCCTTGCCTCCGGGATGTCAGGCTGAATAGCTGTGTGCACTTTTCGAATAAAGGTTTTAAAAATTTAAAAAAAAAAAAGACACTTACAGGCAGCATAGGAACATGTCGAGGTGCAAGAAATGGGGAGGCAAAAATGAACACAAATCATTACGGATGGCAACGCGCTTAGCCCACCTTGACTTGCTGGACGAGTCATGTGATGTTTGACGTATGCTCATTACCTCATGTCAGGGGACACGACTCAAAGCCCATGATATCTGCATAGTACTGTTCCTACGGACTGCACAGACTGTTTGCTCTGCTGACAGTGTGCAGGTGAAAGGGTCCTACAAGGTCACATGTCATAATACATTGCTATGTGTGTACTCTCCCCCAGCAGTATCTCCGAATTGGGAACATTGCCAAACAATGCTGTGCTTCTCTGCACATGGGACTGCCTCACCTAGCACAGGTAGGTGAACACACACGTAGTTCCATGCACATGCATTCTGAGTCCAGCCGAAGGCAGACATGTCCACTGTTGTGGTGGGATATGTGACCATTCCCCAAGATGCAACAAGGTGTGGGGACCTGTGCTGTGGGTGACAATCAGATGTGGCTGCAGGAACGTATTTACTCGTCCATGAATGCGAGTGCAGCTTCATGGACAAAATGTTCCAAGAGTACGTCATTGTTGAGTTCAAGGAAAACGAGGGAGAGACAATCCATTAACTGGTCTGGGCAGCTGTGCTCCACCCATGCCGTTTCACCAATCTGCAACACAGACCAATAGGGGAGCGCCTCAATGAGGTCACTGCACACAAGGAATTGTGAAATCTCCCATGCACAACTACCAGCACATACGCCAAAGATCAAAGCATCCCATGCACAGGTATCCCGGTGAAACTCCTGAAACCCCCTGTGTGGCCCAACAATGGACGCACAGACAAGTCATAATCCAATTCAGCTACCGTTGAGTTGGATAGGCAGACTTCCCTGGGCCACTCGAATGTGCAGGATCGACAGTGGAACCAGGGCTGGACGCAGGTGGGCAAGATGGAAACTCAGACTGAAACTGATTCGCAACACTGTCATTGACAGTGATCCCAACAGATGCAGCATTCGTGCATGGTACAGTTCCACGTGACCGGGGTTGTGCATGTCCCGGGATGGCCTGCCATTGCGTTTGTTGGTCTTGTAGCACAGATAATCCTCAGACCAGCACCAGTTCAGTGGACGTTATGCCCCAGCTCTGTGCATTGAGTCGTATGTGTTTGCAATGTTTGGACATATGGGTTGCTTTTCACGAATGTGTCAAGGGCATCCCTTGCAGGTGTATCTCGAGCAGGGACAAGTGTGTGTGGGGTCTGGACAAGTTGGTCTTTCATTAGCACAGTGTGTGGTGTGGGAGTTGTCGGAGTCTGGTATCGTATCTTACACAGGGTGTGCCAGCCGCATTCAAGACCAAGGTTGGAGGTTCGGTTGTCCTTCCGCCTTGTGTATTGAGACAAAGGAGCCTTCATACCTAATTTTAAATGTGATATGGCCTTCGTGCTTACATTGATGCCAGGCTTCAGATTTGGGGAGAACCAATTGCAAAACACACGCAGCAGTTGGCATGTATGAATGAGCCAAGGGCCAGATTGGCCTTGGCTCAATTTTCAGTCTCTCTCTCTCTTTCTTTCTCTCTCTCTTCCTCTCTCTCTTTCTCTCTCTCTCTCTCTCCCTCTCTCTCACTCTCTCTCTCTCTCTCTCTGTCCTTTTTTGAGTGCCTGACACACTTTCTATCTTGGATATTGTCTTGCAGGCTGTGACTTACAGATTGTACAGGGATGGCCCACCATGACTCTTCTAAATAGTTGTTTGGAGACAAATTTGATTGTAATACATTGTTTGGACTTTCACTTGTGAATTAATGATTCTGATTTTCTGTACTCACATGAATGGTAATTGTTGTAAAAGTGTGACATCATGCGAATGCTTTTGTTCATGAATTTGTGACGCTGATGTGCAATATTTTGGTCCGGGTGAGGTGGGGTGTGCCCAGTGTAGGGCCCGGGTGATGGTCCTGGGTGTGGTGGCGGTGGGTGTTGTGACCTTTAAGGGTGTCCACGCTGCATGATCTGTGGGTCAATAGCATCTGTTGTTCTTCCGGTGTGGCTCTGAACTGGGCTCCCTTTTCTAATGCAGGTTGTCTTCCGATTTTGCACCAGGTCAGAGCAGGTGTTAATTTCCTGCTGCTAACATGCCTTATGGCCTGTTTTGTGATCTTATTGCCAATCTGGCTGGTCGTTGAGAATGTTGTAACATGTTGTTGTTGCAGCTTTTTGCACGGAAACGCCTACTCTGCATCTCATTAGCGATAGTTGCCGGTGTCATCTGTGGTGATGTTTTTTGCAGCTGCTATTGCAGGTAAACTGGTGATATGGGCTGTTAGCACCAGCTTGTGAATGGGGAGATACATTTATCACGACATTGGCTGCGATAAAGTGCTGATAACTCAGCTATAGATCCTTGAGAATATGCCCCCTTGTTTCATATCACCCAAGACTGGTTGGTGAACTTGACATCCAAAACTATTACCTCAAAAAGAATAGTTATTTTTTTATAAGAAGAGGAGCAAATGCATTTTTGTTACCAGATTTAGATATCTTTCTTTTATGAGGCTTTTTTACAAATCCTGCATTGAAAATGATGTTGTAATCCTCCATTGTAATTATCATAGTGTAGTACTCTCCACTGCAGTATTACCCCTTCAATAAAAGTTGGGAGATTGGATTAAAGTGCCTCTTTTCCCATCTATTTACTCTAAGTAATATATCCTTTCGGCTGTTCCCCCTCCCAAATTTCGACACAGTAAGGGTATTTCTGGTGTAATGTGTGTGGTGAAAACAGTTCAAGAATGCAGTAAATCTACAACAGTTGTAATCCAAATTCACTCACAAATTGGTTCAATGTGTTGTTGGAATGAGCCTGAATATGTTTTTAAACATAATAGTTTTATTTCTGCGGCTGCACTTCTAATAACTGAAGAGAGGATTTTTAGTATTTATTGCCTCACAATTTCTCAAAATTGAAAATAAGAATTGAACTCAACACTCTCCCCTTTAATCCTTACATTATGCCAAAGTACCTTAACATTCAAGAACATGCTTTATGAAGTAGTAATTAAATGTTTGTAAACCTTACTTCAGAAAACTGTAAATATGAATATAACATGTAGATGTTGGCTGAAAATTGTTTTCCTAAACAATGTTGCCATAAAAAATTATACATTTGACCATTAAAGCCACAGTAAAGGTGGTAAATGTGGCACTCACAATCTATATATATATATATATATATATAGTGAACCTCGTTGCCCGGACAGCAAGTCTCCAATCTTTCAGCAACAAAGAGCCGACCCAAAAAGTGCTGGTGAAGCAGTGTTTATTTTCTGATAGCCAGCGCTGCCGCCATGACGCGTTTCGCCTCCAGGGAGGCTTGATCACATATATATATATATATATATATATATATATATATATATATATTCATTTTTTTCTCATGGAGGGTCCTTGTGGGACCACCAGAATATGGACCCGGGGTAAGGGTGGCTTGATCCTTCCCCATTCTCTGTTCTTTTTCAATTTTATCAGGATTTTGAGACCAAGTACTGTAATGGCAGGTGCAACATTTCTCTCATGCTGTGGCCATCCAATCATGTAGTCCTAGCCAGATCTTCTGCACCAAAATGTCCAGCATGGAAAGAAGTCTTCTTTGGGCAATCACAAGGAAGTCATTCTATAATTTTGGGTCCTGAGGAGTACTTGATTACTCTTGCAGTACCCAATGGTCCAGCCAACATTTTCTGATGGTTAGCTCATTCAAGCCCAGACCGAGATCCTCTGTAAGTAATAAAGTCTCAAAATTGGCTAAACGGATGCACACCAACTAACACAAAGCTTGCTTTTTGACTAACGTTCTAACTTGATGCCTAATTTGATGCAATTCTATTCAGCCATCTTTCCTCTATCAGAGGGCAAACTTTCTTATTGGAACTAAAAAGGGAAATAACACTTATGGCACTCTGTCTTTTTCTTGTGCTACGGTTGGCAGATCAGGACAAAACTTTCCATGAATGAACCAAAGTATATAAACTTCTGTTTTTCGAAAAGAGTTGTCCAGATTAGTAAAATCATGCCAAAGTTATTTCGAAAACAAACTACATTGCTGCTAGCACCACCAGTGTGATATATATAAAATATACTTAATTATAGGGGCTTTTTCATACTTAGCTTATTCCTTCCCCCCTTTTCTGTACTTACCATATTTTCTTTTTGTCCTCCAACTTTGATCAGCATTGTTTAAACTTTATTTTCTTCCTCTAATTTGGTTTTCTCTTCCAGGTTGTGGTGGGCATAAAAATAGAGTACCGCAAACCTTATTTTCAATTAATTTCTTTTTCTTGAAATATTTATTCATATAGGGCCATATGTAGGAGGCCAAATACCGGTCGGTAAAATCAAAAATCGGTACATTTTGGCTATACCGACCGGTATTTGGCTCTGTGCGATGTGCTTATTACCGAATGGCATCGGTAATAACGAATCGGTAAATATTTACCGATTCCTTATTTACCTATTGGAGAACACCGAAACAAACAAAACCGAAACTGTAAATAACGAATCATTAAAAATCCCAAAATGCGATGCGGTGTTTAATCAGCACACCACCAGGATTGGAAGCAGTGTCCATAAGGACATGGGTTACATCACCCATCTAATGATTGCCAAATAGCAGTTGGCCCTATTTTCTGCGCCCAAGCGCTGCATGTGCAAGTTCCCTGGCCACACTGTCTGTAGTGTCAGATTGATCCTGGGCAGCGCTGTGGCGTTCACTGCGCCTCCTGCCCTCGGTGGGAGAGGGCGTAATGCTACCACGGCTGGTAGCCTCCTCACTGTCCCCCCTTCCATTGTGGCCGCCTACACGTTCTGCAGCAGTTCTAATGCAGAGGTCATCAAGACCATGCCCCTGGCCACATCCCTGCTACAATGCGTCATCTCCTCCTGCATGGCGATAGACCTGCGACACATGAGGGAGGTAGCAGTGGCTAGCCGGTTCACTGCCTTGGTATAGGCCTGGGGTCTCTGTCTCTTCCTGCGCCTACAATTACGGTCCTGCTCCAACTGGCTGCATAGGTTGTCTACAGAGGTTGCAATTCCCATCATTCCCTCACACATGTTGTCGCCCATTAAACTAATGCCCTTTTTGATCCTGCACATGTGTTTGTTCATGTGGGCCACCTCTCTGTTCAATGTACGCATCTCCCTCCATTGCAGGCGCTGGACCTTGTGCATGTTGCCTTCCAGTCCAGCGAAGACACTTTCATCATGTGCGGCACCTTGATGAAGTGTGGGCGCCCTCAGATGGAGTACCAGCCCTCACTATGTTGCCCTCCTCATGGACTGGAGACTGTTGGCCCCCTGTGCTCTCCTCCTCCGACTTCTCCATTTGCTGGAGGGTGGCCACGGCAAGCCTCCTGCCTGACTCTGGTGGTGGTGGTGATTGTTGCAGTGCTGATTGCGCATGAGGAGATGGCGGCGTGCCCTGGCGCTGTGGTGATGTCGGTGATGGAGTAGTTGGTGGTGGTGGTGGTTATGCGGAGCTTGTGTGCCCTGCAGGCATTCTCCCTTCATCATGTTGCCTCCCCTCTGGCCTGGCAGTCTTTGTTGTGCTCCCCTCTGGAGCACTGCGAGATGTCTCGCCTGTAATGACAGAATGTAGATGTACTCACTTATCTGGCTGCATTTGCATTGCATTAAACATCATGCCTAATGATTACAGTGACTGTCTTGAGCTTGCCAATTACTTTCACATGCTATTGTTTTCTCCTAGGACTACATCTCCCACAATGAATAGCAGGTAATGAGTAAGACATGAAGTGGAGTGGGAGCCCCTATGCCACTATGGGCATTGAGGTTGGGGAGGGGGTAGCACAGCATGCTGGGCATGCATCTTACCTTGTTTCCGTGCTGCTCTGGCAGAGCTGTCTGCGTATCCCACGCCACTCACACTCCACGGCTGGAGGGTGGACTCTACCATCAGTTCCAGTGGTGTTGGTGCAGGTGCTTTGTTCTTCCCTCCGCCAGTTTTACCAGCCTGCCTCTGCCTCTCAGCCATCCTTTCCTTCGCTATCTTCCTGAGGTCACACCACCTCTTCTTTATGTCCTCAATGGACCACTGGGTGACACCAATTGCATTTATCTTGCTCTTTATCCCAATCCAGATCTGTCTCTTCTGAGACTCGGGCACATGGAGGGACTGCTTCCCAAACAGCTTGTCGTGGTCCTGACTCACATCCTGTATCAGCACCTCCAGCTGCTTCTCACTGAACTTCATCTTCCTTTTCCTTTCAGTTGCCTCCTTCTGTCCCTCCTGGCTTGCCTTTTCAGAAGTTATTTTTTGTTTTTTTCTGTAGCTATGAGGAAATGTAGCTGTTGGCTCCTCAGCTCACCTGCCTGCCTCCCAGTCAGCTCCAGGTTCAGTTCAGCTGCCTGGGTGTGGCCACTTCCTGTTTGGGAGGTAATTGGATGACACAGGATTGGCTGATTTATCAAATTACGAATTTTTGAATTACAGAATCGGTATTTACCGATTTGGTAATGGATTGGGTAATTCAGAATCGGTATTGCTGTTTCGGTTTATTTTTTTTTTACTGATTCGTCCCGAATTGGTATTTTTTACCGATTTTTAGTGAATTGGTCAATTTTAATGATTTTTTACCTACATAGGTTTTTCCGATTCCTTAATACCGAATCGGTAATATTCGGTATTAAGGAATCGGTATTTATGGTTTACCTACATAAGGCCCATAGTTCCTAATATATTAGGAAATATCAGACATTTTTGATTTTGTTTGTTCTCACCAGACCCAGGATTCAAAACTGCAACTGAGGATTCAAACATTCGTATGATATATGTAGTCAATAGAAATCTGTTTCTGGAAATATATTTTGTTGTTTTGACTTTTCCCCAGAATGAACTTGTATACCTCTGATTTAATCAGGCTGGTATTATTGTGCAATCTCGTCATGACGGGATACCTCCTAATTTTCTCTCTTCTCATTCCCTTTTCCTCTTCTTCCCTCTGGTTTTCATAACCCATTGTATTGCTATGTATACATAAATATCAGTGATGTTTTAAAATTATTATGATAAAAATTGTGCGTTTGCTTTTCATCCAAGACTGATTTATATTTTGATGGTTGGCTTCTCATTCCACCATGGGGAAGGAGAACATTTATCTGTCGCCATGACGGAGGGGCCACCTGCCAAATTTGTAAATGACTGCCAAGAAGGCAGTCATTCATAATGCATTGACAGAAACCTCCGTCATGGCTGTTCCTGCCAATGCATTTTGGTGTTTGGTGCAGGGTTGCCCTAGCATGACACAGCCCTGCAGCAAACTGTTTTCTTTTTTTATTTTCAAAAAAGGAAATCCCGAATCAGGATTTTTGTTGTGAAAATAAAAAAAGGAACCCCCCCCCACTCATCTCCCATGGCGGGGGATCATTGTTTGCATTTTATTGACCTTCGCTACCAGGGTTTGCCTGGCAGTGAAGGGCAGTAAGAAAAATTGATATGCAACCTCCCATCCTGATTGGGTAGGCGGACATATAGCCATTTCTTCAGCGGCTCTTACTCCGTTGGGCCGTCAAAGAGGTTTGGCTATGGTCGTGATAGAATAGTCACACCATAACAAAACTTATAGACTGCCTGCATTTAAATCGGACGGCCATACCATTATATTGGCAGTATGTATATTCCATCGCGACAGAGCATACCATCAATATACAATCAGGCCTTGAGTCTGAATGAAACAAAAGATCTACCAAATCAGTACAAATAACATTTTAAATATTTTCAAAAAAACTAATATTTTGCCATTGCTGTCAGAAGGCCTGATTTAGCTTTCTGGCATAATTGAGGATTATTATTATGTTTCTTATATAGCGCCTGAATCGACCCCCGAAGGGGTATCTCCGCGCTTGCCTTGGGAACCCGTCCTGGCTTTTCCCTGTGAGATAGCCCCTACAGGGCATCCCCAAGGTGAAAGCCAGGCATCCTGCCGCAGGGGGGCTGTTGTGTAGATTAAGCAAGCTTAATGCCCAGAGTTGCAGAGTGTGAACCCATGATTAGGTCAGGCACCGAAGCGAGAATTATCGAGTCCATGGACATTTGAGCTCAAGACCCTGCCGCGTCGGGAATTGAACCCTGGTCCCAGGTCTGACCTCTGCTTCAGGGTCTGCCTGCTCTAACCAGTGAGCCACACTTCTGATGCATTAAGCTGTTAAAACTTACGGGTTACTTAAGAGCTGGCCCCCACCATTCAATATAGTGGAGTGGGAGACACCCCCTCCAAGCCCTGATTTTCAGGCACTTTGAAATTGAAAAAACAACGTTGCAAGATATTAAAACGTAAATGGAGGAGGGATTATAATTTAGGGAACAAAGAGATCTTTAAAAAAGCACAAAATAACTATTATGACACCATTCTAATTGCTAAACATCTGTATTATGAGGAATATTGCATTGTGAGCTCTAGAAATAACTCAAAGGAGATTTGTATGATAGTGAAGAACTTTTTGACTCCAGCGGCCTATACCCACTCCACTTTAGCTTCCATGGAGTGGTGTGAAGAATTGGAGGGCTTTTTTGCCTCCAAGTACCAACTTATTTAGGCAAGCCTAGGAGCTGGTAGAAGGATAGCTACTGAGGAGGAAACTTCTAACATGAAGAATTCTGCAATTAACTCAAAACTGGACTCCTTTGAAGCCATCTCTCTGGAGGGCTCCCTCACCTTTCTAAAAATGCTAAAATCAGCCTCCCCAACCGACCCATGTCCCCTTCCAAATTGTTAGCTGCAGTGGCGGAGATGATTAACCCACTAGTTAATAAATTGCTTAATTTATCCCTAGTAACAGCTATGAAGCCTAGAGGCTGGTTGCATGCTATGGTTCTTCCCCTGCTTTTAAAACCTACAGCAGATCCAACCACCACTGCTAATTACAGACCCATCTCCTTACTACAAGCTTTTTCTAAGATTCTTGAGAAGCAGGTGAACAGACAACTATTGAAGTATGTGGAGTTCAATGGGCTTATTCATTCTAGTCAATCAGGTTTTAGGGCCTTGTATAGCACAGAAACAGCTCTAGTAGAGGTAGCACAAGCTATTAGGTTGAACCTGGATACAGGGGGTAGGACAGCACTGGTATTATTGGATTTATCTGCAGCGTTCGAAACGGTGCACCATGCCCTTCTATTAGAGCGTATGCAGGAGACTGGAGTGACAGGGTCAGCATGGAGCTAGCTAAAATCCTTCCTGGAAGGCAGAAGCCAACAAATCTGGATCCCCCTATTCAGCAGTTTCACAGAAATTGGACACAGGGGTCCCTCAGCATTAAGCCTTACTCTGTCTAATATTTATTTTACCCCTTTAATCCAGTTAGCAGACAAATTAGGAGCATAAGTGATCTCCCAAGTGGACGAAACACAGTTGCTCTTCTCCTGGAATAAGGGAAAGGAGGTGGATAGCTCTCATGTAAAAACCTGTCTTACCTCAGTCTTACACTGGATAGCAAAAGTGCAACTGAAATGGAATGAGGACAAAAAGGAAATTCTCCTCTTTGGGGAACTCCCCCATAGTTCTGGCTCGTCTTTTGGCCAGATGATGCACCCCGCTGGATCCCCAAGGAGAGTCAGTAAACAAATTAGAGATCTGGTTTGGTAATAGGCTGTCATTTGGGCCCCAAATAAAAAGGCTGTTTGGAACCTGCTTTGGGATCATGAGATCGCTGAAAACATTTCTGCCGCTCTTACCATTCCATGCTAAGAAAACAGTCATTCAAGCATTAATCACGTCCAGTATTGACTAAGGCAATGTGTTGTATGTATGCCATCCAGAGTATCTCCTGGACAAACTTCAGTTGATCCAGAATGCAGCTGCTCGACTTCTGCTCAACCTTCTAAGGAGGGTGAGCACTAGGCTGTATCTTCGGGATCTCCACGGGCTTCCAATTAGTGACAGAGTGAAGTTCAAGTCTTTGGTGCTGGTCCATGCCACCCTTTACAACAATGGTCCTACCTACTTGAGTTACAGATTCAGCTTCAACAACCTGTTGAGGCAACTGCAAACTTTGAATAAATTCCTGGTATGCACTCCAGGATTCGTAGACAGAGAGCTGGCGGCAGATCACTTAAGCTGCTGGGCTTTAGTTTGGAATCAGCTTCCCCTGGAATTACGCACTGTAATCCATTCATGGCTATTTAAAAAGAAGCTGAAAATCATTTTTTTTTTCAATAAAATGTGCGTGCTGTCTTCCTATCCAACCAGCTGGTACTGCACTGGGACACTCCTTGGAGTAGCTGTGTGCAATATAAGTGCTGAATCATATCATAACGTATCATATCAGAGTGTTGGTAGACAGGTTACTCTTTTGCTAATGTGATGGAAATCCTGCCCATTAAACCCTTGATCTGCCTCATTTAGAGATGAGCTAACTGTAAGTATTCAGCCGGCAGAGACCTTCTAGCTCTGTCAAGGGAATTCTTCCTCCAACAGCAAGGCAGATTAGGGGCCATCAGAGGAAGATTCATGCTAAAAGCATTTTTTTTTCTAAATAACCTGGCCCTGAGGACCAGACGAAAATTTAAATTAAGCCCCATGCCCGAGCAACATTTCCCATAGTGTGGGGTCTTCAGTTTTATGTTTTTCAAAAGTAAACTCCCACTTTGAAAGGTTTGACGGCCAGATGTCAAATGCTTCCTGAACTGTCAGGAACCGTCATAATGGTCCTTAGAACATCTCAAAATTTGGTGGATAGGATGTTCCTCAGGGCAGCTCTGACGGATATTTATACATCCCTCAATCTCGACATCAGGCCCAAAAATATCTACAGCCATCAGGAAAATGCTCAACCTCTTGTTACATACACATTCATTCATTTGGTGACACCCTTGCTTCTCAGAAATAATTAACCCTTTCAATATTTCCCCTCTACGTAAAATCCCTATCATTTTAAAATTAGATAATTACTGGGATCTCCACTGATTCAATATTGCATCAGTGTTAATGTGTTTCCTCTCCACAACAACTGAATGTGCAGTAGCTGTCTATTTTCTCTATTCTCTTCTAAACTCCTGAGACGCAGAATAAACACAGTGGTACACATAGTCATTTTCTGTTCAAAGTGAGCAACTCATTTCTAGCAGGATGGAGTAGTGCTATACACTGTGAATTCTTAAACTAAGATGAAAGAGGAGCTTTGCTGCTCGTTTGCATTGAAACCTGTTAGCATTTGTCTCATGTATACTTCAGATATCACAGTAGTGTTGTCACTGAGTTCTCACTAGCACCTGAATAGGCTTGGTCTGCAAGCAGAGTGGTGGGAGGAGATTTCCCTTGCACCTGAATAAGGCCTGTCTGCTTTACACAATGTTGTCTCCACCTCCTGTCGGGAAGCTGCATAAGATAGGACAGAACTGGTTTGGGCTGGGCTAAGAGACCCTTGAACAAAGAGAACAAAGACGTTTTGGGGTATAAGTATTAGAACTAAACCCCTGAACTTTAGACTACTTCTGGAATCAAGAGGAACCTTTGCTGAGGAGAAGAGCTGGAGAAACTGATGAGAAGTACTGCCCTTGCTGTGTGTCTGGGGTTGGCCTGCAGTTTCTTTTTCTGCCACAAAAATGGAGAAGGACTTTGCTGTGTGCTGTGTCCCCTGTTTGAGGAAAGTTTCCAATGGCTTGAGTAGAGCTTTCCTCCTGTTTTGAAGTCTCAGGAACACAAAGGGGCATATTATCAAGCCTGGGCGATAACATTATCGCCGCTTTATCAACAGGAAACTGCAGATAAAGTGGCGATAATGGGCTTGATAATATGCTCTATGGAATACCAATCGAAGCTCATGTTAGAAGTCCTTCACATTTAACATGAGCTTTGATTGGAATTCCATAGACTATATTATCAAGCCCATTATCGCCACTTTATCGGCAGTTTCCTGCCGATCAAGCGGCGATAATTTTATCGCGCAGGCTTGATAATATGCACCAAAGACCTCACCTCCAGCTCCCCTGGATCACCTTGTTGGGAGTTCTGACCTGCCAAGAGGTGCCTGTGACTGTCTTGAGCCTCTGCAGGTTGTTTCTGCTGTTGCGAGCTGGAAAAGCAATGCAGCGACAAGAAAATCGATGCATCTCTCTTCTTGCATCAGTTTTTCGGATGCAACGCCCTGGTGCAAGAAGAATCTACCTGCATCGCCGTGCCACTACCTAAACCTACAGAGCGCATGTCGCCACAGCAAGAATCGATGCATCGAGAGATCGTGGCTGAAAAGGTCGACGCATCGCTGCTCGCCGCCGCCGCATTGTTCACCGCCGCATCCCGAATTTCCCCCTATCATCGCTGCGTGGCATGTTTTCCCTCACGCATCACCCACAGTTTGGAGTCATCTCAGAATCGACGCATTGTTCCCCCTACAGACCGGACCCAACTCATTGCTCTCCTGTGTACAGTGGAACTGTCGCATCGCATCCACAAAGGTCTCAGGAACAGCCACGGTCCGTATAAGGCATGCCACCAGGTGGTGATGTGGGGTGGGGGGTTGTAAAATGCGGCAAATGGACGATTTCAGGTAAGTAACAAAAAAAATGAATTTCGTTGTGCTCGCTGCATCGCCAAATGCGATGCAGCACGCGCAACAAAAGTTTTTTTTCTGTTACTTACCTGAAATAGTCAGTTTGCTGCATTTAACAACCCCCCACCCTGTCCCTCCCCCACCCCATATCACCACCTGGTGGCACACCCTATACGGGCCGTGGATGCTCAGGAACAACACATTTCTGTTTTTCGACGCTCCTCTTGGCTGCAGTTGTTTGGCTTGGTGAATTTGCCGCAACAACAGGTACTTAGCAAAAAATCAAGCATCCATAGTTTTCTATGGACTCAGTTGCTAAAACCTGTTTGAAAGTAACTTTTCTTAATACTTGTATGTTTGATTTTTGTCGTTTTGGTCTTGTTAAGCTTAGATAAATATACTTTATTTTTCCAAACCAGTGTGGTGTCTATTTGTGATGTTATCACTATGTTACTGTGAGTGTTTGGTGTAAGCCTGTCTGCTCGTGCCAAGCTACCAGGGGGGTGAGCAGCTATTATCTAAAGTGTGTACCCCCCTTACCCTGACTAGAAGCAAGGGTCCCTATTTGTACAAAGGTACCTATCTCTGCCAACTAGAGACTCCCATTTCTAACACACCACTACCTTAACGAGAGACATATTGCCATGCTTTGAAATCCCTGCACCATGCAATAAAGAGAGCAAATGTTCTCAGGGAGGAGAGAGGTGACATTCTACAAAGTATACACAGTATATGATACTGAGAGAGAGCTGCGTCAGTTTCACACGAAGAGTGAGCTATGAGTCACATAATACTTAATGTTTCTGGTTTGCATTTAGAAGGCTATGGTACATTTAGTGTACACCAAGGCTGTAGGAAGTCGTCGATTGCCCCATGGTGTGTGACATTAAACCTCTGCAGTATGCAATGCACACCTTTCTTCTTGATCACATTATTTTATAGTATTTTGTGCAGTTGGCAAACGTGAGGGAAGTGGCCACCGCAGGGCAGGTGTAAGGGATTAAAGGATACAAGATGTTATAATAGGCGCAAGAGAGGGGCATGGCTAACCATGCATGGAGTGGGATACAGTACTCCGAGCAGAAACTGAAAATATGCTGGCAGTGGCCAGGCAATGACACAATGGACTGCATTGTGCAAGGGAAGCATTGCAGCATGTGTGTATGTGATTTAACAAGTAGCCATCAATTAAGAGAAGCTGATCAAGAATGTTAGCTGAAGGACTTGAAACCGCCCTGCTAAAATAAAATGGCACCATCCACGTTGCATACTTTGAATGCATAAGGGGTTAGCAGCAATTTTTTTATCGCCGCGCATCACCGGATATTATCGTTGAGATAACGTGCTATTAGCAACGTTTATCTCAAAAGCGATAATATTTCCGGCGATAGAGGCAAAATCCGTGAATATCGCAGAGAATACAGCGAAATTCACGCATTATCGCTAACAGGGTCTTAGCCATTATAGCTACCTCCCATTGGATATAATGGCTAAGAACTGGTATGAGCAGGAGATATTCGCGCTTAGCTTGAATATTTCCATCGCTGCGCCTGCCTTGCTAATAGGCGATAGCGAAGTTAGCGACTGCTTTCAGTCACTAACAGGTTGGGTACGCCCACTTTGCATGTTATTAGCGGTAAATATCACTGACATGCAAAGCGGGCCCCAACCGCTCGCTATCGCCTACAAGCTGTTGCTAATTGCTGTTAGCAACAGCTTGCTAATAGGGCGATAGAATTATCGCCGCTTAGCGGCCGAAACCGGCAGCTAAAGCGGCGATAATCACATATCGCCAGCCTTGGTAATATGCCCCATGGTTTTTACTTTGTAAGAGTAGCATGGACACAGTCCCAAATGAGTATCACGAACTACTAGAAATCAGCAGAGGACCCTGGGATATAACAGAACTTGATGACTAAATCCACAGTGCCAGAGGGAAGACAGAGAAGTTGTATGTACCCTAAACCATGCAACAGTGGTGTGCAATGGAAGCAAACAACTTGGACAAAGTCCTTGATGCTAGTGTGACTGCTGAGTAGCCCTGGAAACAAAAATTGATGGTCATCAGCATGGTCCTTTTACGTGATGATCAACAAAAACTGGCAGAAACAGTGATGGCCAATGGAACAAGATACAGTGGCATCACCCGTTGAAGGACTAGATACAAAAATGTCAAACTTGATGTGAACAAATGCCTGTTGGAAAGTAGAGGTGAATATGCTTGAAGCTGCAATAGGTGAAACAAAGTTTGTATCATTGTGAAGAGGGAATGGGCATAATATGCATTTTTAGGTCAAGGAATTGGTTTGATCACTGACAATAATTATTGTTAGTAACGCGAAAGGGGGATGCTGTTCCTCCAAGAGAAAGAAGAAATAAAAGTAAAGCTGTCAGTCGGGACTAAGAGACTGACCAGAAGGATCCAGGGGATCCAAGTGATCCGACTTCGGATCGTAGTTTCTCCCTTGACTTACAATAATTATTCATAGTCACATGGATGAAACACGCCAACATACTTCGGGGGTATGGTTATGAGATAGACCAAGGTCAGCAACTTCGTAATGAGGGCGGATGATACTAGGCCAGAGGATGGAACATGTTACTGATGGGAAAATATACTGTCCTAATGTGGACTATCAAAGGCACCCAGTCTGCTGCTAAGTGCTATAAAATACATGCATATTTGCGGAGGAGGGGTGTTCACATGTCAATTGTACAGGAAACTCACTTAATTTGTAAACAGGTGATTATTACAAAGGCAGCGGAGGGGTCAGATATATACAACAGAGTACCTACATTTGCTACTGGTGTTTCATTATGGGTTTACTTGTGTCATCTGATGTAGAAACATACAGTGAGGATAGGTATGTGCTAGTTATGGGCAGACTGGATAGGAAAGATGTCACATTGGGTGGAGTCTATGCACCAATCGTGGGCCAAATGGGGTCCTCTAATAGGCTTTTATCAACATTAATTGCTAAAATTAATATGCCAATGATACAGTGGGGAGATACAAATTGTGTACTGGATACTGTACTTGATCGGGCTCAACCACCTATACCGACTGCTTCTATCATTCCAATAGCTCTGACACTCGGTAAATGGTTGTGTGACTAGCACCTCATGGATGTATCATTTATAGTCCACCCTGGGGAAAGGGAGTTTGCTCTTCATTTTATACCACATGATTTGTATATCCACCAACATTGTTTAATGGTGTCCCTTGATATGGTTCATAAATCAGTAAGCTCAGAGTACTCAGGTTCTACTCTATCTGAAGACAACCAATTGTTGCACGAGATAAAATTGGCACACCAAACACTACTAATACCCACTTGCAGACTTCAGAGTGGGATGTTGGAAGATTAAATATTTATGTATGAGGGAAGTTATTAGCCATTATTTTACAGACAATCAAGGTACAGCATCTTAGAGGTTGATTGAACGAGACAGTAGTTAGAGGACACAGTATCAGAGAAATGACAGGAAGCCACATGCCTTTGGTGAGGGAATTGGATAGGTTGGACAAAACCCTGGGAGAGATTCAAAAACATGCAGTGAATGACCCAACTCAGGCAGCCACACTACAAATACACAGAGAATGGTATGTAACTCTAGCTGAAAGATTTATGGGGTTTAAATAATACAAATACCTTACTAGACAACATGGGTAAAGAAGCAAAGCAGGGATGCTCCTGCCAGGGCTCACAAAGCCCAGTCACAGAGACAACACGAAAATGCAGATTACAGATACTCGTGGTAAATTACAATGCTCCCAAGCCAAAATAAATTAGTGTTTTATTGTTCATCATGTGGGCAATGGGAAGAAGTCTTGGAATCTGAAATAGAAGCATATTTACAGAGGTATTCTTTGAAATGTGGTCCCAGAAGAGGCTGGAGAGCATTTGGGTGACTCCTTGTTGAATAGTAATTTAAGAACATGGCTCTGATGAGCTTCCTGCATAGTTCCATCTAACTCATTCAGACCTACTCACTACACATTTGGAAAAATGATATAGTCTGTTAAAGATAAGGGCACACTACCTACAACAATGTAGGAGGTGCTAAATGTATCACTATGCAAGTCTCATAGGGATTTTTTAGATAGGCCTTCTTATTGACCTCTGTCCCTACTTAGTCTGGACTACAGTAAGGCTTTGGCCAATTGAACATTACTACTGATGAGGTATTTGATCCATCTAGAACAATAATATTAACGCTATGTTCCATATACTTGAAGAAACTGTTGAGGAAATTAGGTAGCATGCCTTAATTCTGTTGATTGACCTATAGAAGGCATTTGACAATCTTATTTGAAGGTTTTAACAATTAACATGAATGAGGACAGGACAAAATGAAATCTGCTAATATATACTAGACCCTTGGCACAGGTGAGAACAGACAAACTAATATTGACAGCTTATGGAGTATTCTGGGGAACAAGATAGGGGTGCTCTTTTTCCCCAATGCAATTTGGACTGGTAGTGAAATCTTTTACCAACAAGGGATATTGCTAATGGATGGTGTATACTCAATGTAATTCTATGCAGATGATATGTTGATGGAAGGTAAATTAGGGGTGGGGTTGTGAGACTTGAAAATCTGGCTTATACATCCGACCTGAGTAATGGGGCGAAGAGCACTCTTGAAAATCATAAGCTTGCCTGGGCTATTTAAATATTTGATAATTTAAGTATTTGGATCAAGCCATACTGGTTCAAGGACCTAGATACAATTTGGTGTGAGTTTGTTTGAGAGCAAGGGAGACATAGAGTTACATTGGCAACATTGAAGATACTAATTACAGAGGGTGGACTAAGGACACTTGATTACGAGGCAAAGTATTTGCCCTCTCAAGTTCAATGGATAGCAAGATGGTTGTAGGACCGAACCCTGAAGGATTTGGCAGGAATGAAGAGCAGTCATATGTTTAGGGACTTACTCCCACTTTTACTGAAACAGACAACAAAAGGCTCACAATTGTCTTGATTGACAAAGATAGAGCTTTAATCTGGTACAGGTGTACCTTCAAAACTGAAAGAGTACCTGCCTGTTCTCCAGCTATCCCGTTAGATATTTATATGAGCTTGGTCCACAGAGGTAAACAACCATTATGACGCGTTCATAACACCGCAGTACCCTTGCAACACGGATTTTAGAACGCAAGTCGTTACCACGACTTGCGCTGGAGGGCGTTCTAGACTAAGGAATAGTGTGATTTACTAATCCAACACCTTCCCTACTGTATGTAGGCTGTAGTTGGAATAGTAAATCATACTATTCCTAAGTCCAGCACCCTACAGTGCAAGTCGTGGTAACAACTTGTGCTGTAAAAGCGACGTTGTGATGGTACTGCAGTGTTATGTACAGCATTGTACCATCATACATCCTCCACAGAGCAAGTGGACTATCATTATGGATAGAGGATGCGAGGTAGCTAACAATAGGAGACTGTTTTAAATACTGGAAATTGCTCACTTCTGTCATTTATGCAGAGGTTCCATTCACAAAATTGGGTTCAAGTAAACCTAGACAGAATTGGTACGCTTTAAGACCAAACTCACATTGAAAATGGGCTGCGTCAGGGATGCGTCTTAGCCCTGCTTCTTTTTAGTCTTTTTTTCTGAACTCCAGAGCATATTATCTGATTAAATTATCTTTCTCCACGCTCCATGCCTATGTCAATGATCTCGTCCTGAGGAACTGAAAAATCTTCATTCTCAGGGGTCTTACTAATATCAATAAAGAACTTGGCACAGAAGCTGAAATATGAAAAAGACATCTTTATTAAATGAGGCCACGTCCCCCAGCTGCCTTAGCAACTGAATGAGGCAGTCTGAGGAATACAGAGGACAGAGGCCTTTTATATGTTTTAGGGTTACATGACTCAGCACAAAAGTAAGGGGCAGTCCTAGCTTTTGCAAGCATGCAAAAAACCCAACATTCCTTCCTACCCAAGCTGAACAAACCCATATTAAAAGACCACAACCCATATCGTAAACAGGTCATAAAAAGAAGGAACAGAAACAGATGAGAGGTAGGATAAGGGGTGTGTATGTGCATACCAAACTTTACAATCTCCTGTGCTCTGATCCTTAATCTTGATCAGCTACTGGGCAAGGAACTGGTCTAACAAGGTCAGCTTCAGGCAACAGGGTCAGTTCACTCAGGTCATTCAAAAGTCAGCTAAAGTCATCAGCCTATGTGAAGGCAACTACAAAATGGCGGCCATGCACAAAATGGAAACCAAGGATTCAGAACGATATCTTCAAATACACAGTGAATCCATCGGTGTAACATGATGAAAACACTCATACTTGCTGAGCTCACTGTTTACGGTTCGCTATTACCAAAATCGTAACAGAACCACGACCTTTATGACCCAGGTTCAGAATTCACGGAACCTCAGACCCTCCTTTTGCCCTTACAAAGGCAATAACCTAATTGTGTGGTTTGTAATGCGCTAGAATTGACTCCTGAAGGAGTATCTCTGCGTAGTAGACCGCTGGGGAACCCGTCCTGGCTTTCCCTGTGAGATGGTCCCTACCGGGTATCTCCAAGGTGAAACCAGGCATCCCCGGCGTATGTGGGGGGCTGTTGTGGAGATGAGGCAAGCTAATGCCCAGAGTTGCCGAGTGTGATCCCTGGTTAGAGTAGGCACCGAGATGAGAATTATCAAGTCCGCTGACCCTGGTCCACGGCCCTCCCCCGTCGGGAATTGAACCCTGGTCCCGGGCCGTCCTCTGCTCTCGGGTCTGCCGCCTCTAACCAGTGAGCCACACCACTCACGTCAATCTGGATCCAGGTCTATATTCATCAGATCATCAAGATGTTGCTGGAGCATAATCCTATTACTTAGTAACTCTCTAGGGACAGGTCTCCTTACACAAGTAGTAGCACAAAGGCCACATATGGCAGGACCAAATAGGGAATACCTCTATCTGTAGTATGTGGCATAGGACCAAGCACCCAACAATTAGTGATGTTCACTACTAACTGGTGTTGATGCAGAAGCTGTACAAAAGGAATTATTAGTAAACTCTGATCTCCTAACCAGTTCATGTTCAGGTAAAATATGGAAAGAATGCAAAGGAGTAATAGTAGGAAGAGACACAGGTTGGAAGGTGGGTACAGATGTCAATTGAGTAGAAAAAACGATCCCACCCATAAAAGACAACGTCATTTTTCTTTTAAAAAACACTAGAAAGCACGTTATAAAGCACATATAGACAACAGGAGAAAGTAGTGACCACTATTACAAATGAAATTATAATTTTTCACAACCCTAAGCAAAAAGCAAATCCTAAAATTATCTAGTAACATTTTTAGGGCTCCTATGTATTTCAGTAATCCATCACATGTTCAAGTGAAACAGTGGTGATCCTCATTAATGCTCTGAGGTGAAATGGGATATTTTTCCACAGAAAATTGACTTTATTCTGCTTTTACTAAACAGAATAGTACTTTAAAACAATGCCAGCAAAACAATGGGAATTAGTCTCCTAACACCTAGTCTATACAATCACACAGAAACCTCTTGTGAAACCAACTATGCCCAGAGTCCGTTCAAAAAGCCTCTCTGGCAGGCTTCTATTGTCCATCAAATCTGTTCCTGTTGTTGCACGGGCCTCTTGATTCAGGCCTCCCATGAAAAAAATGCTTCTCAGTATCCGTTGGAGTGCCCTCCTGGCAAACACTCATAGCTCACTTAAAAGTCTCAATGTCTCAATGCAGTGCACCAGTATCTCTCCTCTGCGGCAGACACTACAGATATTTTGCTCTTCATTGGTCATGGGCACAGATCATCTCGTGCAGACCCGGGACCATTCTCAGGCTCCAACACTCATCATTCAGTGTCAGAGGACGCTCAGGCTGCTCTTTCATGGGCACCAGAATGTAGTGCCTTTTGCCAATCTTGGATCCTCCGGTGCACTGCACTTCCGTTGGAGCAAAGGAAAAAGGGGGGTGTGTGTGGCCAAAACTCAGGCCAAGGGGCTCAAGGGACTGCACACTGTCAGAGGTTACCAGTACATGACAGGTGCTCTTTGGCACTGAAATTCTGGTTCTGTGGCAAAACCAGCTCCTCCTTCTTTTCTGATGTTGAACGCCTTCTGATGAAGCAAGTGCGATGCTTTAAACAGTTCATTGTATAACAAGGGGACTGCAAACAGGTGGCCTGCGATCTTCAAAGGAGTGGCCACACGCCATGGGACAATTTTGGTCTAGAATACACTGTCATTCTCTAAAAGCAATACAAATATAAAGGCAGTAGGCAAAACAGTGCCTCTAGGCTTTTCAATTGGGTTTCCTTGTGAGAGCATATCCTCCATCATCTAAGGGTAGATAACTACACGAGAATTCTATCTAAATGGATGTCTTCACACATAGTGGCATCGTCTAAAGGGGTAAACACATTTTTTTTCTCAATGATTACATATAGGTGTTCCTAAATTCCTTATCTAGAACACCTCAAAAGAGAGATCACATAATACATATTATCAGGGACATGTAGATACCTCCCTTTAATAATTGTGCATCAGGTGGACTATGCAATACAAAAGCTAATGATCAAGATGTGGAAACAAAAGACAATAACTAGAGAGTCCTTGTATTTCCATTATTTAAAATACATGTGGTCCGTCAAAAATTAAAGCAGCAGAAAAAAGGAACTAATGCCCAGATGCATCAAAGGAAATTGCATTCGCAAACGGTGCGAATCTCAAAAATCGGCCGTTTGCGAATGCAATTCATGTTTTTGGAATGCATCAATTTTTTATTTTTTTCGCATATTTAGGGATCGCAATATCATTTGCGATTTCTTTAAAAAATCGCTAAAATTGCGAATCTTTGTGAAATTGCGAAAAAATGCAATGCATCAAAAATCGCAATTTGCGATTTTTAAAAAAATCGCAATTAGGAATTCTTAAAATTAGAAGAACTTGAACCTGGTGCTAATTTGACTAACTGGTTCAACTGCATCTGTCAATCATCTGTGCAGCATATAAGGACCTCATAGACCTTGACCCAGCCTTTCAAGATGGCTGCACTTTACTTTTTGGCACGCAGGCAGAGGCTGAGAGCAGCTGCAGGTTGGAGGAGAAGGCTCATACAGGAGAGAATCTTCAGAGTGCGCATAACCTTATTGGGGCAGACTGAGGCAGAGATATTTAAGAAATATAGGCTGAATGGCACTTTAATATTAGATTTAATCCATGAATTGGACCCAATTCTGCAGAGGCAAACACGCAGGACACAAGCCATACCTACCCATGTGCAGGCATTGTGTTCATTGCACCTCCTTGCATCTGGGTCATTTCAGGGGGTAGTGGCCATTGCTGGTGGTGTGTCCCAGAGTTCCCTCTCCAGATTTTTTAATGCCTTTTTAAATGCCATGTTACAAAGAATAAGGTTTCATATTAAATTCCCTAGCACACAACAGGATTTAATGAAGACCAAACTGGATTTCTACAACATGGCTTAATTTCCTCATGTAATTGGCTGTGTAGATGGCACACATGTCCCCATCTGCCCTCCCTCAGAAAATGAATATATTTATCGCAACAGGAAATGCTTCTATTCACTTAATATTCAAGCTGTCTGTAATTCTAAAACCATAATTACAGACCTAGTTGCTAGTTACCCAGGAAGTGCCCTGACTCCTTTATTTTTAGACATTGTGCCATTCATGCTAGACTGCTTGCTGGTGAATTTGGAGATGGATACCTGCTAGGTAAATGTTTCATTCCACTCAACTAACTTATAATTGAACTGCACACATTTTTGCTTACATTACATTTACATTGCTTTCCATTGCAGTAGATAGTGCCTATGCAGTGAGGTCTTACATCTTAACTCCATACCTAAACCCAAGTACAAGGAAAGAGCAGCACTACAACCAGGTGCACATATCAACCAGGAATGTCATAGAGCGGACCTTTGGAGTGATGAAATCACGCTTCAGAATACTTCATAAAACTGGAGGAGCATTGCAGTACCAACCAGACATTTGCGGTAAAATTGTAGCAGCATGTGCAATGCTACATAATCTAGCAACTGAGAGAGGCATAGAACTTGATGAGGACGATGTTTTACCTCCAAATGTAAATCAGCCTCCACAACCACAACCAAGTGCACATGGACCAGAGGCAGCAGAGGGGAGAAGGAGAAGGGCAGACATCACACAGCATTACTTCTAAATGAGGTAAGAAAAACTCTGAAAAAGTAATTTTGTTGCAAGCAATGTGAAATTTAATTGTAAATGAAATTGAAAAGCTATAGTTTTTGGACTTAAACTGAATTCAAAACTTAATTGTGGCCTTTTAAATCAGGCATGTACAAATGAAAAGCAGTGAATCTCAAACAAATTAGACCTCATGAATACCACTCAAGAGGCATTGCAATGTCATTTCTTATGGCCACGCACTCCTAATGCCTTCCCTGGACTTTTCCCAGTGTGTATGTTGACATTAGTGGCATCATTCTGCTTCCTATTACTTCGCCGTGTGCCACTCAAGCAATGCTCAGATGTGCAACTCACAGCACTGCCGGTACAACTCTCCCCCATTGGTATTTGCTTTTATGGGGATGCCTTGGACTGTGAATTTGCTGATGGCTCAAAGGTAGCCCCCACTCCTTTTTGAATATGTTTAAAAGTTTTCATCAGGAGTACCTGGGTTGAAAGGGTCTGCTTGCAGAGGGCACGTGTACAATTTGAAAGGCAAGTAATTTCCCTGTTATGGACCTGCATGCTGCAGTTGAACCTGCCTTTTACCACTGATCTTTTGATGTTTCTGCATCATTGTGCACATGGTCTCCAAAGAGTTTGCAATACGGTCAAGCTTCATTGCAGATGTTTCATGGCCTGTTTTCATTACATTGATCATTTTATTCATACTGCTTGCCAATGTACCCATTTGTTTGCTGATATGTCCCATTTTTCCTTTAATAATCCTAATGTCTTTGCCTTGCAGACGCTGTACCTTTAATATTTTGTCCTCAACAAGATTGCCAGTGAAGGGACCCTTTCCAACCTGACCACTTTCACGCACAGTACCTCGACGCATAGTAAACTGCTGAAGTCTCCTTCGCCTACTCATCCTTGACTTTGTGACTGTAGGAGTGCTTTGAGGCTGGCTTTCTGTAACATTGACATTCTGCTCAGTTTCTGAATCTGTCTGGAGCAGTTGTCGCACTCTCTGTCTTTCACATGGCTGTGAATTGGCTGATGAAGTACTGGGAGCATTTTCCATCTGTTTTTCTTGAACATCTTGGTTGTGGAAATCCCTTAAATCCTGCTCAATTAGGTCTTGCAGTGCCTCTATGATTTAAAAAAATGCAAACATGTTGTTAATTTTAGTTTGCACTTCCCTTACAATATGTAATAAAGTCTAAAAATGTTGTCACTGAAATGAATCTAGTCTCATTCTTGATATTTGTTGGTAACAATGTTTTGGGATCATGAAAATGTTATCTTTGTGTACAAAACGGAATCTTATTAACTACAATTCCCATAAATGCACTGCTTTCAGTTCACTAACATTACTTGGAGGTTGGTGGTGACACAGTCAGATCATTTCATACCCAACTTAATTACAATGTTGAACACACATCAGCAGTCAAAAATTAATGGTCTCCATTCAGACTTTGAAAACCACATGCAATTCACTTACCTTCAGTAGGAGTTGGAATCTCAGATGTATCAATGTTTGTTACTCCAACTACAGCCTCAGTCAACAGTGTGGCTTCCACCATTTCTTCCAGGGGAGTGTTGGGTCTATCCCTGGGTGTTCCGCCTCCAGTAAGCTTAGCAGATTTCATTCTCTTTGCAAGCTTCTCTTTTGCACGGCTGCGCAGGTCATACCATCTTTTTTGGAGATTATTAATATCGCGATGTGCCACTCCTACTGCATTGACCTTTGATTGTATGGCAATCCATAGGTTCCTTTTAACAGCCTCAGGGACCTTAAGAGACAGCTTACCAAAAAGCTGCTCCTGTCTTGCAGTCACCTCCTCAATGAGTATTTCCAATTCTTGATCAGAAAACTTAATTTTCCTTTTTCTGGCTGGCCCCTCTCCAACTGGATTCTCATTTTCCATTTTCAAATACAAAGTGAGGCACAGACTGCAGCAGCAACCTCCAGGGAAAGCTCACACAGCAAACTGCCAAACCACACCTTCAAACTAGGGAGCAGCTGCGCCTGATTGCTGTACTGGCTTTCAGGCAGTTGAGTCAATGAGATGCATCATGTGTGTAAATTCGCAATTTGCGATATCGCAAATTGCGAATTCGCAATTAAGAAATCGCAAATTTAATGTGATTCGGTTAAAATTGCGATTTTTACCGAATCGCATTAAATTTGCGAAAAAAATGATGCATTGCCATTTGCGATTCCTTATTTGCGATTCCTTATTTTTCGCAAATAAGAAATCGCAAATTTAAACGTTGATGCATCTACCCATAAAAACCAAATTAGAATAGGCATTGAATTTGTCATATTCAAAAAAACGTAAGGTGTCTCCTATTGAGGTGGAAAACCTATCTTACTATAGTATTGAGTCAGGTAATCAGTCCATCACTACCCTAAAAGTCAGACTGGAAAACATCAGAGTAGGCCTAAAGAACATTTTTGAAAACCAGACTGGTCATACAAAAGGGAATTATACATAATATGGGGTCTCTGGTACATTACTGCAGTCTGGAAGCATGAACCTGAGCAATACACCAACTGGTGAAAGAAATTTGGAAAAGGGAAATGGGACTAGGTAAAGATGAAGCCTTGTTTCCTTTATGGTACAAAAGCCATACACTACTTAGGAAGCAGAACAAAACTGACTAATGTAATATAGAAATTAGGTCACCATGTACAAGAGTCACAAATCTATAATGTATCCTTACATCCAATCAGGATACATAAATTTAGGGCTGCCTGTTCCTTAAGGGGAGGGGCAGTACGTGACTAACAGCATGTGACATACTTTGATCCTGTATATTTATTTAATTTTACTTCAAATACCATTAAAGCCAAATTTGACATACACTGATGTCTGTCTTTCTGTGAAATTTAGAGTCAAAGCAAATCTACCCAACTGGTTGCAGGATACACATCGTCATGTATATCCCTTCACAACACAGGTAAACTTGTAATAGTATCAGAAGCAGCAACATAAAACAAGAAAAACATGCAAAAAACGTACAGAACGCACATGTCAAGCCATCAGATATACTAGCTGTATATCAAGCAAGTCCTGTACTTTATGCACTGTGAAACTGCAGCCCAAAACAGAATATTCAGGCCTGCCTAATTTGTCAGGCTTAAAATCCTCACCCTCCTTTTGACAGTAGATCACCAGTTAGTGGATATCTGCTGTCAAATACAACTTTCTAACATACAGGACCAGCAAGAACAATTCATGATAGGACCAAATACACAAACATAACACATGAACATTTCTTTCCAAAGAAGTTACGCAAAAACACATCTCCTTTCAACCAACCAAACTCATGTGTCTTGACTTCCTTAAATTACCCAGAACAATCCATGAATGATCTGTAGGCAGAAGCAAAAAAAACATACACAACACACAAAAGAGAGACATTTCTCATAACAAACAAATATCAATTATAACTTTTAATCAGAAGACAAAACCTGATACACATTAACAAACACAAAAATACATTTCCATTACTTAACTGTTACCATCTTGTCAGTCAGCTTGCAACATTAAGCCATTTTAATTTTCCAAAAGTAAAATTCTTTCACTGACACTCCATGTTATCTTTGCGCCACAATTCGTTCTCACTTAGGCATGAAGCCTTCAAAATTTTAGTAAAGGGCTTTGTCTTATTTTTTTGTCTAAGACTTAATGCACCACTTCGTTTTCTGTCAAATAAAAGCAACTAGCAGACATTATTTTTTTAGAGCAGAGACACAAATGTATCAGTTCTGCAGAACATTTAACATGATGTTGGGACTTTCAAAGAAACCTTTTTTATATTTCCCTTTGGAATTAAGTTATTACATTTTATTGATGTTCTTATGGAGAAACCAGAAATCCCACCTTTCAGAGGCCTGTTTAGCAAGGTCATTCTGCATTCCACAGAGACAAGGCCCTAATTTAAAAGGTCACAAATGTCAACATGACAGCCTCTTCCATTGTTTACAGAGAAACTAAAGATAGCATCTCAGTGCAACTTGAGCCTCTGCATCTTTCCCAGCCCCCAGCTTCTGCTCACTGTGAATTATCTCTATTCCCAGATTATTAAACTACATTTACTGTGAATAATTCACAAAACCTAATAACACACATACCAGTTTATAGAACAAATGCTTGTTGCACTACATGTATGCATTTACTGAAGCCTAAAGCACTTTAAAGCTATTATAAATGGCAAGAATGCTGTTTTAAATGGTCTATTTTACCCAAATTCGACTTTAATATTAGGGGCACTTAAAAATAAATATCCTATAATTGTTTTACATATTAATCATCCTCAGAATGTTCTTTACAAATTGCAGAGATTTTTAATCAGACATATCCCATGTAAATCTTTAGAAAAATGAGTTTTGTACGCCTGCTCTAAGTGAAATTCCATATGCTAATGTTCTCATTATGCAGTGTAACACAACTTAAATTAAATTATAATGCTAGGAGGTCACAGTATGAGCTTAAGCTTCATGAATAGTAAAAAACGAATTTTGTAGCACTTATTTTCAATAATTATTTTTCAAAATGTATTAATTATTTTTAATAAACCTAATCATTTTTGATAATTCCACATATAAAAGCGAGCTGCATCCCTTGCCTATCATTTTAGACGCATTCATTTATAAGCCTAAGCACAGAAGCCTTAACTTATAACATGACAAAATGTTTGCGCCACTTTTTATCTTTGTTTTTAAAAGGACAATTTAATTAGCAACAGACCCAGGAAAATGCTTACAAAATTTTGTTTAATAGACTGAAAACATAAAAAACCACAAACACACATTTGAGCTAATTTCAGACATAAACAGAGAAGGGGTCAAACATGCAGGACACATAATACGGCGCGCCATGCATTTCGTGAATAGCGCCATCGCTATTCACTTACAAAAGTTGCACTAATGAGAAAACCACATAGACATTTAAACACACATTTAACCCACATATCAATACTCAGGACAGAAATAAAGGACAGCCCACAGACTGTACTTAAACCAAACCATTTGCAAATACTAGTTGTAAGTCATATTCACAAGAAACACTTCTCAATAGTGTTCCAAAAGACTGCAAAAACAGCCCAACAGATTGATGTATGTCCAAGAAGCAAAAATACACTCACTCCACTAGCTCTGGCTAGCAGAGCACCAAACAAAATCGTTCTGCACATCTTCATTCATAAAACTGCGCAGAACAAAGGATCCTTGTTTTGTATTATGTCATATTTTAATTCCCTGGGGATACAAAATCACAAAGGAAGAAATATGTTTGTAAATCTAAACATATTTAGATATTCCCTTTAGGGGGGCTGGCAAATTTACTTCACATCACACTATGGTGCCTTCCAAAAAAGCAACACATTTTTCCATGTGAGCTTACAAACAGGCATTCCAAAAATACTGCGGAAAACGCAAGTATTATAATCAAAGTGGTGCTTAATGTACTTTTCGTACATGCACCATTCAACTAAACCAAATGGAGAAATATCTCCTCATTACCTGCCTACACAAATTGCAATTCGCATATCCAAACCTATACAAATCCAAAGTTGGCCAACACAAATTCCAAAGTTCCAAAGCTACATTTCCAAATTTGCTAAGATCAGGCATCTTATAGTTCACTAATCTAGCTTCAAACTTCAAGGGGTTATCTCTACCAATACACGCGCAAATATACAAGACCCTCGGCAATGGTAATTGCAATGACCAAATCAAAAACCAAGAAACCAACCCCTCGGCTTTGGTAATTGCGATAACCAAATCAAAGACCCAAAGAACCAAAGGACTGGGAGGGACCCACTTATACTTAACTCTTACTTTTACTAATCAAAAGGTTATCCAAATTCTAACTGTCAAGTTCTACATGACCTAACGGTCTTTTTAGAATACTCACGCCAAAAAGGTTCTCAGTCAGGAGTGACATCATGTGGAGGATCAAAATTGGGAAGATCAGAAATATACTGGGCTGCAGAAAAAGAATCTCCAGAATCCCTGTGCACAGAGTACCTTCTTAGTAGAATCCTGTTCTGTCCTCCTCAGTAGATTTCAGTCTCCTGACAAGATCACTCCCACAGAAAGTCACTTCTCTGATGAGCCCCGCGTTGGCTGCGCCATTTGAGGAACTGAAAAATCTTCATTCTCAGGGGTCTTACTAATATCAATAAAGAACTTGGCACAGAAGCTGAAATATGAAAAAGACATCTTTATTAAATGAGGCCACGTCACCCAGCTGCCTTAGCAACTGAATGAGGCAGTCTGAGGAATACAGAGGACAGAGGCCTTTTATATTGTTTAGGGTTACATGACTCAGCAGAAAAGTAAGGGGCAGTTCTAGCTTTTGCAAGCATTAAAAAAAACAACATTCCTTCTTACACAAGCTGAACAAACCCATAATAAAAGACCACAACTCATATCGTAAACAGGTCATAATAAGAAGGAACAGAAACAGATGAGAGGTAGGATAAGGGGTGTGTATGTGCATACCAAACTTTACAATCTCCTGTGCTCTGATCCTTAATCTTGATCAGCTACTGGGAAAGGAACTGGTCTAACAAGGTCAGCTTCAGGCAACAGGGTCAGTTCACTCAGGTCATTCAAAAGTCAGCTAAAGTCATCAGCCTATGTGAGGGCAACTACAAAATGGCTGCCATGCACAAAATGGAAACCAAGGATTCAGAACGAAATCTTCAAATACACAGTGAATCCATCGGTGTAACATGATGAAAACACTCATACTTGCTGAGCTCACTGTTTAAGGTTCGCTGTTACCAAAATCGTAACAGAACCACAACCTTTATGACCCAGGTTCAGAATTCACGGAACCTCAGTCCTCATGGACTAAACACCAATAAGATTGCAACTAAAGCTCAATACTCTCTGGACATATTGTAAAAGTAACAAGTTTGCAATTAATATACATAAAACCAATGGCTTGGTCTATTTAAAATTATCAAAGGAATGTTCTTTGCTCCTTAAATACACTCATTTGGAGCACGTAAATAATTACACATATTTGAGTTTCTATTTTTCTGATAATCTGCAATAGGATAAGCACATACGCATGTTAAAACCTCTTTAATTGCAACTGTAAATGCTTTAAATCGGTTTGATGTCTAATATGGTGGATTATCTACGGAGACATTGAAAAAGGTGATTTTCGGCAAGGTAGTCCCCCGTGTTTTATACAGCATACAATTGTTACACCTTAAAAACCGTGTAAGTTGGGGTAATATGGAAAGAGTACGTTTGAAAATGTTTTTTCTGTCCCCCAAAATGCTATGTTAGGTGCAATCTCTTCTCTGAGAGTTTTATTTCGTCTTCTCAAGAATGAGGCGAATTCCAAATTTTCAGCACAAATAGTGCGAAGATACCAATGTCCCTAAGATAAACTCTCTTGTCAAATTATACAGTTTTTATTTAAAATATGATGTGTTTAACAATGATAAATTAATGAAAATGGGAAGCGCAAAATCCATGCTCACTGAAGTCACAAGAGCTCTCAGTTGATTGGCTGGTTGGGAATATCTGCTGTCCCAAAGATATGTAATGCATTCCATTAAAAATTTGGAAGACCCCACGTTTTTCCCTTATTTAGCTAAAAATTCTAGATCAGAGACTGAGACGCCAAATTTAACTAATTTGCATTGGGTTCGACACAATATGGAGAATCCCTCCTTACTGGATTAGAATTAATCAAAATCAGGAGTTTTGCCCATGTGCTACTGGTGTGAAAAACTCAATATCTCACTTATTGCTTGATTGTTTAAACTTTAAAGAACTAAGAAAATTGTTTCTAATCCCTATTTTTTTTAAAAGGTCCAACATTACTCAAGGATGGAACACTGAGCACTTGATTAGACATGAGGAGGTTTGATGTCAATGTGGCACTTTAAAGGTTTATTGATGTCACCCAGAAAACACAGAACTAGAAGTAAAATAATATATTGTGGCATTTATTGTCCCAAGTTGAATCATTATTTCTTGCTGGTATGGGGACTGTTCTATGATGCTCTTATCCTTGGAGTTTGCAATTGGAGGCCAGCCCTGGTTCCTTATATCAACGTAAAATAAGATTTGATTTGTTTGGTTTTCATACTTAGTCATGAGCAGTGAAAAAAGAACAATTGATGGGCAGAATGGAGAAAAACGTCATACATTCAACCCAGTACAGAGATCTGGACCTAAATCCATCGTTTTTCTGCTCACCTTGCCATTCCAGTTTGGGCCCAGCCATATGCAAATCAGTCTTGACCCTGCGCCCAATGGGAACAGCCCAGCTCGAACTGCCAGGGCAGATCCTCCCTGGACTGGAAACAAGCATCCTAGGACCAGTTTCAGGCTTTCAGCCCTCATCAGCCAGGATAGCTTGACTCGAGTGGCATGGAGAGCACGGGACCCAGGTCTGGGCATACCCATTCCACTCAGGGTATTATAGACACAGGCACAGAGTTGAAGAAGCCCTCAGGAGGCACACTGACAGTGCACCATTCAAAAGATTGCACACTGTCAGTGCACCTCCTGATAGCACCCCTCTGCAGAGGGTAAATGGGGTCCCATGGACCGCCAGTAATTCCCTTGCAGGTGGGTGCGGTCACTGACTGCATCTGCCTGCAAGGGGATTTCTAAATCTCTAAACCCCTTTGAAAGAGCAAGCGGTTGCCGCCTGCACTGTGAAAACACAGAGCATTTGCTCCGTGTTTTCATATGATTGCGCTGCCCCCAGGGCAGCTCAAGTTCGCAGCTACCCTGGGGGCAGAGAGTACACAATAATGGGGAGCATTATCCATGTTTGCGACCGGCGCACCTTTTGAAAAGTGTGCCAGGCACAAACAGTGATAATGTGTTATACGGCCCCAGGTGTTTCTGCACCCAGTAATCCTGGTTGCAAACAAACTGGGCCACATGAAATTGACCAAGTCAGTCCCATAGAGTTGGTATCTCCCAGCAAAACTTGCATAAAAAGGGAGCCCTCAGAATATCAGCACATGAAATGTAAATATGTTTAATATGTTTCTTTCTCTGCTGTACAACACACAGGATCTCCAACCTCTTAGAACACGACTAAAACAGTCATCATTTCTGACTCATGACAGCTGCACACCTGGAAGATTCTGCGATTTGAAAAGATCGTAGAGGTAATTTGAGCCATAGTTTTGCTAGTGTATTATGAATCACAATTCAGTTTTCACAAACGAGCCTCAGGATAACTAGCGTGACAGATCACTCATAGCCACGTGAGATGTGAGGTCAGGAATGAGGCGTTCACAGTTGCAAAGCGTTTTCCTCCTCCTGGTCTTGATGTTATTTTTAAACTTTGCGGGGCATATTACCAAGCAATAGCGATAATTATCACTATTGCTTGGTTAGAGACAATAATTTACCGCAGCGCTGCGGCGATTTTTACCGCAAATAAACCTTGGTATTACCAAGGTTTAACGCAAATGCTGTAAAATTCGCCGCAAAGCATGAATATCGCTGAAAAGTCAGCGATATTCATGCATTAGCGAGCTAATGCTCTTAGCCATGTTATCCACCTCCCATTGGATAACATGGCTAAGAACTGCTCAGGGCAGGTGTTAGCTTTTGGAGATATTCCCGCTTAGCGCGAATATCTCCAAAAGTTGGTAATAGGAGATAGCGATGTTAGCGACTGTTTTCAGTCTCTAACATCTTGGCACGCCCACTTTGCATCTCATTAGTGATAAATATCACTGACATGCAAAGTGGGGCCCAAGATGGTCGCTATCTCCTACTAGCTGTCGCTAACTGGTGTTAGCGACAGCTAGGTAATAGGGTGTTAATTTTATCTCTGCTTTCTTGGCTTTTAAAGCCAAAAAAGCGGAGATAAACACCCTTGATAATATGCCCCTGCATTCCTTGTGCTTCTTCAATGGTTAAATGGGTTTAAACATATAAATAGTACAAGAAAATCTCCACTAAAAGTAGGGCTGCTCTAGTAAATAAATATGCATTTTATTCTTCATTTATTTCACAGTGGGTTTACAACAATCATAATAACAGAAACATGTAGGCATGTTGACTAGAAAATATCAAGCACAGAGCTGCATCAAAAACGCAGGAATGCACAGTATTTACCCTGTGTTTTCCCTAGCACTGGGGCTAATTTTATCCTACTAGCACCAATTCAGGTACTCTGGCACCATAGTGCAAGGGTGCCTGCATTGCAGGAATGATTGTTTATGTGCAGGAAATTGTTTCTTCCTGTACATAAACTGCATTCTGCAGCAAACTTAGAAAAAAATAAAACAAGGAGAAATAAAAGCATTTCTACTTACCCGCCATTTTAACGCCTGCTCTTGCATGGGGTTAGTTTATGGCACTGCCCCATATTTGCACCTCATTGTAAGTCTGTGGCAGAATCAAAAAGCAATGTGTGTTGGGGGAAGCACACAGCAACACCCATTGCAAGCACCTTTGCTGTAGAGAACTGTGGTGAAAGGGTGGCGTTAAGCCAGGCTAAGTGGCTTAGCACCACATTGCAAATATTGAAAATGATGCTACACTACCAGAGCATCAGAAAAGTGACACTCCGGTGGTGATAGAGACTTGTAAATATGCTCCATGGTTTCCACCTCAATTACATATTTCAGATCTCTGTTTGCTCAGAAAAAGGCAGGTCCTATCAGTTATTTAGTGTGCTAGATTTAATTTTCATATCAGGACTTCCAAACAGAAGTGGCAGCACCAGTGAAGGATTGCTTCTGGGCAGGAGCTGTTCTGTTATGTTTTAGGAAATTAAATGCAAAGAATGTTCTTTTCATAAATGTTTTTCCACAATCATAACTAGGTGAAGTTGAGGAAACTAGTCACACTTTACAGACTAGCAATTCTGCCAGCCTTGTTGAACCACGGATAGAAACTAAATGAAAATGTAAGGTGTTTTGGAGTCTAAGTGGGGGCTCCATATTTTAGAGCATATAGTAAATGTGTAGGCCACGAAAGGATGAATGGCCTAACATATTGCCACCTCACAGGGTCATCCTCTGCTAGACCTGGATCTATTATTTGCCACTGAGACCTGGGCAGATGCCGGGTCAGGTCCGGACTTTTGCGACGCTACCCCGGATGGATACAGCGTCGCTAGACACGGTAGGCCTATAGGAAGTGGTGGTGGCCTTGCAATTATTTACAAGGACAAATATCGTACCACACTCGACCCTATAAACTCTGCCAATTGTGAATCAGCTGCCTTTGCTATTAGTATTAACCACAAGCAAGCACTAAAGGGTATAATACTATACCGACCCCCTGGCCCCCGTAACTCTTTTCTCTCCACTTTCTCTGACCTGAATGATAACGTCATAGGTTCAGATAAATATACGATACTGGGAGATTTTAACTTCCATTTGGAAGAGCAGGACAACTCTGATACTATTCAACTCATTACTGATCTTTCTAACCTAGGACTGCACCAATTAATTAAGGGCATCACACATCAAGCTGGACATACCCTTGATGGTCCGTTCACTAATGATCCTGACATTTCTGTGCTGGACATTATTCCCATCACGTGGTCAGACCACAGGGCTATTATATTTCAGCTAGATATACGGACCACGTACCCTTCATTTCCCAGGCCCCGAACTATGGTGGGGACTCGCGCTTGGAAAAACGCAGACATCCCTCAGATGCTAGATTCCCTGTCCTCCTCCTGTCCACAGGGAGGAAATAATCCTGCACTATTAGCCTCAGATTTCCAGGATTGGATCCGAAGTGCCGCCGATCTAGTGGCCCCAGAGAAACTCACGAGACCTAACAGAGCATCTCCTTCGGCCTCCTGGTATAATGAAGATCTCAGACTTCATCGCCAACACTGTAGGAATCTAGAAAGGCGCTGGAGGAAAGCCTACTGCCCCATAGCCAGACAAATTTATAAAGACGCCCTTATGATTTATAAAAGGGCGATTTTGGCTCGAAAAACGGTTTTTTTCTCGGCGCAAATTGAGACCGCTGCTAACTCTGCCAGAGAGCTGTTCTCTGTTGTCACGACTCTGTCCACCCCCCCCTCTGGCCCTGGAGTTGAGCCCTCACAGACCTTCTGTAATGAATTATCCACTTTCTTTACCACAAAGGTGGCAGATATATATGCTTCATTTGAAGATGATATCAAAACTGAACACAGAGGCGGTACTGTGAAAGAAGTACTTTCCCACCACAATCATGATTCCTTTCCATGTTTTTCACCTGCCTCACATGATGATGTTATTAAACTCATTTCCACCATCAAATCGGGCTCCCCTCTGCACCCTTGCCCTCCTTCTGTGATGCTAAAACTCACAGAAGTGATCTCACGCCCCCTCATGGAGATCTGCAATACTGCATTTCAGACAGGCCAATTTCCCAGTATATGGAAGAAGGCTGTTATAAAACCCCTTTTAAAAAAACCTTCCCTAGACCCTACAGCTGTCGCCAGTTATAGACCCATTGCGTGCCTGCCCTTTCCTGCCAAAGTATGCGAATCCCTGATGAATAGACAGCTCTCAGAGTACGTCGAGACCCACCAACTTCTCGACGAAACGCAGTTTGGTTTTAGGAAAGGGCATGGAACAGAGACCGCCTTGATAAAAGCCTCTGATGAGATCAGGGCGATCTTGGATCAGGGAGGGGCGGCTGTCCTCATCCTTTTGGATTTGTCAGCGGCCTTTGACACGGTCTTCCATGTCACTCTAGTCGACCGTGTCACAGCCCTGGGGATAAACGGTTTGGCCAAGGATCTCATTTCATCTTTCCTGGCAAACCGTACCCAGACAGTAAGGCTGGGAGATTTCTACTCTCCTATCTCTGCACTCCCTTGTGGAGTCCCACAAGGCTCCTCGCTAAGTCCTATGCTATTCAACATTTATGTAGCGGACTTAGTGAGGGTAATAAAGGCCCATGGGGTACGGCTTACATCTTATGCAGATGATACCCAGCTGGTTCTGGGTATCCACAAGGACGGCCTCACTGTGGCAGCCAACTTCCAGAGAGCTATGCTTGAGGTCAGTACCTGGATGGCCTCGAATTGTCTTAGGCTCAACTCGGACAAGACCGAGGTTATGACGTTCGGAAAACTCTCCCCTGAATGGTCCCCTAGTTGGTGGCCGGAAAAGCTCGGCCATCCACCTGTCCCAGTGGAAAAAGCCAGAAATCTGGGAGTGATTTTTGACAGCAAGCTGGCTTTTGACCTCCACACTAACAAGGTCGTGTCGTCATCATTCTTTATCTTGAAAAAATCAAGAAGCTGCTACCTTATCTCCCCCCCTCAGCTGGGAAGACTCTGGTCTCTACCTTAGTCTTCTCTAAAATAGATTATGGGAACGCTCTCTTTCTTCACACCCAGAAGCGTGTCATAACGAAGCTGCAATCCATCCAGAATGCGGCTGCCAGGATCCTCCTAAACATTCCTCGCTGCAAATCCACCACTCTTGGCATTCGTCAGCTCCACTGGCTGAGAGTTGAGAGCCGTATTAAATTCAAGGCCCTCTGCATTGCATATAAGGCAGTACATGGCATAGGACCCAGGTTCCTGACCGAAGCTTTTCAGCTGTATACTCCCAGAAGGCAATTAAGATCGGCCAACACCAGTCTCCTCCCTGTGCCACGTACAAGAACGGCCACCTGGGGAGACAGGCGCTTCCTTGTGGCCACTCCAAAACTTTGGAATCTTTTGCCACTTGCCATCAAAATTGCCCCGAACCTGATGAGCTTCCGCAGGCTCTTAAAAACATGGTTGTTTAACCAGTAAGAGGATCGCTGACTCCAGTAGCTCCACAGCGCCGAGACACCCCAGGGTATTTGTTGCGCTTTAAAAATTACGTAAATAAATACAAAATAAATAAGTTCATGCTGTGTGAGGATCATGATTTAATTGGCTACATGTTGCATGCTTTTTCTGCATACCCTATGTGCATTAATGAGCGTAGTTAATTTTCAGGTTTAGTGGTCAGTAAGAAGCAATCTATAGAAGATGGTTTCACAACGGGCATGCTCTAAAGAGTTCGGGAGCCATATTACAGAACCATATCAAATTGCAGAGCAAAACGGTTTGACAGAATGGTTTTCCTTGTTTAATATGAAATAGTGTAAATAAACGATATCTAGTCTGAATTAAAAGAATCACATTCCCTCTGGAGCAAAAGGGGACAAAATAAATTTTGAAACATTTATATATGTTTTTAGAGTGTGTATGAATTCAGGCAGCTGAACACTTAACTGAGTGGCAAATACTTTTGCAGGGATCATGTGATTCAATGTACGAAACAGGTCAGCAATTGCAAAATATTCGAAAACATCCAAACCTTGCTTTCGTTAATTTCACATAGCGAACTGAAGCCGAAACAATTCTTAAACTGAGATGTGTAAATTACCTAATAGACGTTCTCAAATAATATGTACATAGCATTCACATTTTGAAAATAGTTAATGAGAGAGCAAATTTGCAGATGCAATTAACTACAAAGTAGTAGAAGAGCAAGTAGGTGCAAAGTTTAAATGGACACCCAGAAAGCAATGTAACCTTTTAAAATTAGCTACATTTTTATTCCAATAGTGTGGAAAAGAAGGAAGAGGAAGGAAATAATACACAGGCATTGTATCATGCTCTTTGAGCAAAATAAAGTAGACATGTATGTTAAATAGAGATTGGGCAGGTGAGTCATATCAGAACAGGTAGATGTCTGAACCCAATTTTGAGCAAAGCACCAGCCAAGCCAGGCAATACCTAGACATGCCAAATTCATATGGTCCTTACACATAGTTGCATCAGGGAGATTAGAAGATGTTACTGGAGCAGCAGAAGGTGTACAATCACAGAGTACCCTTTTACATTTCTTCTGAGCATTCATTGATGTTTTGTTGAGTAGAATATAGCCTACATTTTTCCCTTCTAAGCACCCAGCTAGAGATGCAGGACACAATGCTGTAATTATATTGTGCAGCACAATTTCCTGACTTCCTTGAATGTGTGGATGATACACCCATCTTAATGCCCTCTGTCAGTCACAGAGTATGTGTGACAAAACAAAAATCCATTATTAGCTGAATATACATGTGCTGTGAAATTTAGTATGCCTGACCATAATCAACCCGGGAGGAGTTCCACTTGCATGCAGAGTTTGCCATCATGACCATTGACGTTGTGATGGGAATGCAGAGTGCATTCTCAAGTTCCAAATTGTGAACGAGCAGCACCATGTGGGGCTCGCGGTCTTGTTGGTCTGTTTTCTGTCATGGTGCTTGTCATATCGTTGTGCCTGACCATAGTTGGACAGAGCAGGCTGCACAGGAAAGGGCAGAGACACAGACAGGAAAGGGAAAGTTAGTTTTAGTTTTAGGAGCAACACGAGTGAATAAAGACGTGTTGAGAACTGCTCCTGGCTCCTGTGTTTCTTTGGGGGAAGGCGACACTGGTGACGAGGGTGGGATTACCACTAGAACCCCACATGCCTTAAAGCCCCCGCCGTCCGTGAACGGCCGGAAACAGCGAGCCTGCAGCCCGTGTCAGCGCGGCGTGCAGGAGCGCGGAAAAAGGAAGGAATACGCTCTGCACGTTGCGCTTGAATGCTGCCCCAGAGAGCGACGATTGGCACCAGCCCACAGAGTGCCCGCGCTGCCTGAACGTTGCCTCAAGCATACCTTACTCGGCAACCTCCCAGAGACTGCCCGCCTGGAAGTAAAATCGGCGCGAAGCGGCAAGGACATCGGAGAGCGTCCCAGAAGCGGCTGGCTGAGGTCGAGAGTGTGAGGGTGAGTCCCGAGCGCCAGAAAGCCTGCCTGGAACCAATTTGAATGTGGCCAAGCTGAATGAGAGACTTTTAAAAGTGGCAATTGCAAAATAAAAGGAAACCATGTGTCCCGAACGGCGGCCATCTTAGAATTAGGCGCCAGCCATAGGCACCTATTGGATTTTTAGTGTCGGCCATTTTGAAGTCAGGCAACATTGCATCTAACAGTCAAAAAACTGCTGAAAAGTCATCGGAACCAAGCAATACTGATCCACACGCTCACTTGTGGTGGAATAAACCGAACAATAGCCCGCTGAGTGACCTGATCAAGCCACGATGTCCGTCACAAACCCAAAAGGCGCATCTCTGGCCACGCCACCACCACCACTTGCACCGTCTCCACACACACTCATGGGAGTACCCTACCTGCGGCCACCAGACCCTTTAGAGTTGACGTCCGGAAATAGTATGGGGCCCAAGTGGAAGAGCTGGGCTGAGGAGTTCGAGGACTATATGACCGGGTCTCAGGTGCAAGATCCTGAGCAAAAACTAATAGCTTTGCGGAATTTGGTAGGAAAAGACATTGCGCAAATCATTAAAGAACTACCTGCCGAAAAATCCACTTCCTACGATGACGTAAAAGGAGCTCTTGATCGGAGGTTTCTACATAAGCGCAACTTAGACTACGAGCGTTACACCTTTAATCTAGCTACCCAGGAAAAGGATGAACACATGTGCGACTTCATCGTGCGCATCCGGCGGTTAGCTCGACATTGCGAGTTTGACGCCTTTAACACTAAAGACGCGCTGCCACTGCGCATAATTGAAGGTTGCCAGTCTGAATCACTGCGTCGGCGACTACTAAAGAAATACTACACTCTTGAGGAAATCGAGGAAATGACACGAATCAACGACCAAGCAGAGGACCATGCAAAGAAAATGGAAGTCAACAAGACTGGAAGGAAGGAACAAGCCTTCAGACTGCAAGAACACAAGGAAAAAAAACACTGGACGGACCGTCGCAAGTCAAGCAAACCTACCCATGCCACGACCTCCCGAAGGACGTCGTCACATCACGAGTCGCGACACTCCAAGTCTCACAAGACGGCACCAACATGCTACAGGTGCGGCCAAGACTACCCCCACTCAGGACAGTGTCCAGCCATTGGTCAGCGATGTCACCGCTGTAGAAGAGAGAACCACTTCGAAATAGCCTGCCAAACTCGACAGTCGGGATGAAGATCGTCCACATCACGGTCAAACACGCACCACCACGCTAGTGCAGTGAAAGGGAGAGAAGGTCGCTCCTCAACCTCATCTCGGTCAAGCGTCCGTTCCGCTAGCTCATATCGATCACGAAGATCGACATCTAGTGAATCATCACTGCCCACACCTGTGTCACAAGACAGTGACGAATAAATCTGTATGGTCTCGGATCCGGACCGACTGAAACGATACCCAAAACTAGACATCAAGATTGGAGACCATCCTGCAAAAGTCGTATTGGACTCAAGAGCTTCTTTGATCTACATCTGTGCTCTTGAATATCAAAGCATGAAGCCACGACCGAAGCTAGAACCTGCGGCTGTACGGGTATATACCTGGATGTCCAGGAAACCATTACCCTGCCGATGTCGTTTCAGCACGACTCTGTCTTACAAGGACCGACAGATTCCTGCCTACGTGCACGTTGTGGAAGGCCCGGTTCTGGCCGACTGTTTACTCAGTTTGCAGACGACGGAACGCCTGAAACTTGTGTGCCTCCTTTACATGACTGAAGATGCCCCAGACATCGTCTCAAAATTTCCAAACCTCTTCAAGGGTTTGGGAAAACTCAATCAATTTAAAGTGAAACTACACATTGACGAACGAGTGACCCCAGTGGCACAACACCACAGGTAGGTGCCCTTCCACCTACAACAAGCAGTAGATGATGAACTCCAAGATCTCCTAAAAACAGACATCATCAAGCGCACATCAGGACCAACCCCATGGGTGTCACCAGTGGTGGTGGTGTCCAAGAAAGGACAGGACAATAAAGTGCGCCTGTGTGTGGACATGCGCGCACCCAATACAGCTATCGAGAGGGAATGTCATCCCGGACCATACATTAGCGACATGATCGCCCGCCTCAGTGGGGCCACGGTGTTCTCAAAACTCGATCTCAATAAAGGTTACCATCAATTGGAACTACACGAGAAGTCACGGTACATCACGACTTTTACAACCCACCAAGGACTCTTCCCTACAAACGCATAAACTTCGGCATATCCTCGGCTGCCGAGATCTTCCAAGAGGCAATCCGGTGAGTGATTCAAGGGATCCCAAATGCTTTCAATTATAGCGATGATCTCCTAGTATTCGGAAAGGATCAAACTGAGCATGACACCGCTCTGGACTGAGTGTGCAACGCGCTACTAAACACCAACTTGACCCTGAACTCAGACAGGTGCGAGTTCCACAGAGTGACCCTAAAATTCTATGGTCACATCTTCTCCAAAGATGGCATGAAACCTGACCCAGAAAAGGTGTCTGCCCTTGGAGACACCCCAACACCACGTGATGTCAGTGACCTTCAATCGTTCTTAGGGATGGCAAGCTACGGTGCACGTTACATTAGGGACTACGATACCATCAGCTACCTCCTTAGGGAGCTCACCCGTCAAGGCCAGCAATTCCTATGGACAGATGCCTGTGAGCACTCCTTCAACAAAATAAAAAAACTGTCAGCGCTGCCATCAACCTAGCCTACTTTGACACCAAGAAAAAGACTGAAATCACTGTCGATGCCAGTCCAGTGGGTCTGGGTGCCATCTTGGCGCAATATCAGGAAGACTCGGATCATCGCCACATCATCGCTTACGCCAGCCGCAGCCTCACCGACACCGAGAAGGCATATTCCCAACCTGAAAAGGAGAGTCTTGCGGTGGTATGAGCCTGTGAGCATTTCCACCTCTTCATATATGGTAAACATTTCACCATCATCACAGACCACCAGGCTCTCATCACCATTTTTGGCAATCCAAAAGCCAAAATGCCCCCGTGCATTGAACGGTGGGGACTACGGCTCCAAGACTATGTGTACACAATCATCCACAAGCCAGGAAAGTCAGAAAATCCAGCGGACTACATGTCCTGACACCCTCAGATACACACCAGCGAGAAGTGCTCGTTAGCAGAGGAGTACATCCATTTCGTCATACGCAACAGATCATGGAGACATGTGAAAGACGCAGCCCAGACCTCGGCTCAGAGCGTCCAGGAACTTGCAGCATTCAAGCACATCCAGGAAGAACTATCTATCAGTGAGAATGGTTTGCTGCTAAGAGGGGGGGGCACCAAAAAGGCCCTACGAGAATGCGTCTGGTTTCCGTCACTGGATCAGATGGTGGAGGCCACTCTCAAGGATTGCATCTCTTGTCAACTAGTGAGCTGTGATGAACCGCCAGCCCCTCTGCAAATGTCAGAGTTACCAGATGGAGTCTGGCAACTAATCGCCATGGACTTCTTTGGGCCATTGAAATCAGGCCAGTATATCGTCGTCATTATGGACGAATATTCTCGATTCCCGATTGCACACCTAGTGTCATCCACCAAAGCAACAGCAGTAATACCAGTTCTTGATGAGACCTTTGCAGCATGGGGAATTGCGCTGGGAGTCAAATCCGACAATGGGCCACCGTTCAATGGTCATGAATTCGCTGAATTCGCAAAACACCTCAATTTCAAACACAAGAAGATCACACCCCTATGGCCCCAAGCTAACGGCATGGTGGAGCGCTTTATGGGAACTCTGAAGAAAGCGGTCCAGCAAGCAGAACTGGCCCGCCGAGACATCCAGCAAGCTTTAAATGAAGTACTGCGAGCTTATCGCACCACACCGCATAACACCACAAACCAATGTCCAGACACCCTGATGCTGGGGAGGATCCCTCGCACCCAGCTGCCCACACTAGACAATGCACTACAATCTCGAACTGTGACCATCGATCACGACACTCTGGTTAAAATAAACCACGAAAAAAACCTAAAAATGAAGACCTATGCCGACCACCGCAGACATGCGAAACACACAGACATCCAAGAAGGAGATTGGGTGATGGTTAGGCGTGACCGAAGAACGAAAGCAGACAGTCGTTATCTCGCTCATCCGTTGAGAGTTTGCAGCCGGAAAGGGACCATGATTACAGCAGAGGCTGATCCCAAGCGGATAACCCGAAATATCTCACACTTCAAGAAATGTAACACTAGCGGCCACGATGAGATCCGGAGACATAAATCATCCACCGACTCGGTGAGCCAGAGTGAGAACAGTGACAGAGAGCATCCCAGGCCAGCAAGGCATGAAGAATCTGCGAGGACCCGAAGCAGGACTCCAGAACAGTTCAGTCGCCCCGACAACATGCCAAGCAACCAGCGCGCCTGATTGAAGAAATCTGAGAGACAGTAAGACTCTTGTACAAAGGAGGGAGGTGTCATATCGTTGTGCCTGACCATAGTTAGGGATGGAGCAGGCTGCACAGGAAAGGGCGGAGACACAGACAGGAAAGGGAAAGTTATTTTTAGTTTTAGGAGCAACACGAGTGAATAAAGACATGTTGAGAGCTGTTCCTGGTTCCTGTGGTTCTTTGGGGGAAGGCGACAGTGCTAAATCTTATTCCCTCTTTAATCTCTTTAATCCTCCCCCTTTAAAACTTATCTACGCCTAATTTGTATTTCTTATAATAGTGTGTGTGTTTGTGTAGTTTACTGGAAAATGTTTTGGTGTTTTTTGCAACTTTTTGTATTTTGTCTATTTTTCCCCTTACTTCCTAATTTCTCTCTTCTTTCCTTTCCCTTTCCTTTTACACCACATACAACGCCCTGGCAGAGGGGTGCCTTTCTTGCAGGTGGTACTGCCGCCCAGGTGTGCAGCCCCAGGCGATCCTTAATGAGGATAAGGTTTAAGTGCCGTGAAAAATATCGTGCTCACGACGATCCTACAATTAAAAAGGAATCAGGGTAAATAATTGTCATTTACGATTGGTGAACGATACCAGTGAGTATGTGGCCGTCAAACAATTCGAGGGTGCGTTGATTGCTTGTGATATACTACATGCGTAAAATTGTTAAGACTGTAAGCCTCCGAAGAAGCATACCTGGTGGAAAGACCCACAAGTCAGTAGGTCGACAATGGAAGACACTAGGATTAGTTTAATAATATACTTCAGAATAATTTACAAGGATTGTATTGGTCCTCACAGTTCGTAATCCACAGATGGATCGAACGTCAACTATTTTCTAGCACCTCAAATTGGATCCCCTCCCGGTACAGCTGGATACACACACGTGTCTGGGTATGTTTCTTTTCTTGTTCATAAAACAAGCGATAATACCAGAGCAAAAATAGCTCTATATAACGTCCTTCAATTCCAATACAATCCTTGTAATACTTGGATTTCTCCTGTTATACAGTTTATTTTGATGCTCGTCGGCCGCACTTGGCCTTGAAGAACTTTTAGAGAAACTACCTTTTGCTTTAAACTCGGAGCGGTGATTCCGCATGTACAATCCAACGCATAGTAACTATACACCCGGGTAAGCTGTACTTCCAGACAATTCTCTATAGTACCCCACCATACTTAACTGCTTGCTCTCTTCTTATGCCTCTCCTGCAAATCTTTTTATTATACAGAACCATCCACCCATAATTCTAGTGTCTTCCATTGTCGACCTACTGACTTGTGGGTCTTTCCACCAGGTATGCTTCTTCGGAGGCTTACAGACTTAACAATTTTACGCATGTAGTATATCACACGCAATCAACGCACCCTCAAATTGTTTGACGGCCACGTACTCACTGGTATCGTTCACCAATCGTAAATGACACTTATTTACCCTGATTCCTTTTTAATTGTAGGATCGTCGTGAGCACGATATTTTTCACGGCACTTAAACCTTAGACCTATATCCTGGAATGCTTTGTCACAAATATATCACGTGCCACCATCAATCTATCGGAGTGTTTGAAGAAGCATGTCTCAACTGTCACAAGAACTGACGCTAGACACATAAATAATCCATGGGCTAAGTTAAGCTTCACATCCATGCACTTCGAAACCTTTCTCCGTCATGCACAACAATGTTTAAGATGAGATACATGTGAGATAAACTATACACATTTTGTTTTCTGTTTTATCAGCCCTGAAGAGTCGTGTTGACTCAACTTTGAACACGACGAAACATGTGTCGGCTGAATGTGGATCTAATAAACAACCTTCGTAAAGGAAAAAGATACAGAGATTTGCTTTTGCTTACTACTGAAGAACTGTCATAAACTCCATAGAGATACAATTTTATTCATTACATTGTAAATGTGGTTGCGAGAGCGTTGCTGCTTTTCAAGTTGTGAAAGTCTGAGGGATTTTCTTATGAACGGTTAAGGGCTTCTCCTTTCGCTCTTCACGCACCACGCTCTAATTCTGTCCAAAAAACCTTTTAACGTTTACTCTAGGCAGAGCGCCCTAACTTTCTGAATTTCTAAAAAACCCCTCACAGCTATTCTTAACGATCCTTAATGAGGATTTTTGTTAGTATATTGCCACCTCCCCTACATGCTGGTTGCAGTGTCAGGCCCGCCAGCGGATACCCCCTGCAGCAGTCAGGTTCGGCACACTGTGCAGCAGCTGACGCACAGCTGGGCAGATATCTTGGATCGAGAACAGGACCTTCTCGATCTGTTAGGCGTCGAGATTCCGGGGCTTAATGAGTATCAGTTATTTATTGTGTTTGTGTTCTACAATGCTATCATTTTTTTCTGAATAGCATGTTGCTCAAACTCAGAGGTATTTTTCATTTAGTTTATGTTGGAATATTATTATGGGATCCAGTTTCTAGTTTCTGCTAGTGAGGTAATCTAAATTTTATGGTCAAGTTGTGTTCCCTAGCGAGTACCCCACCGTCTCCATGTACGAGTTAAAGTGCATGTAACTTCCCTCCCGTGTCAGCTATGAAGACGCAAATACATTTGCGTCCAACGTTAACATGTCCTCTTTCAGACCCACCATGAATGGGTTGAATGGTCCGTTCCTAAGTATGCTATGCCAACGTCTTTTTGTAGTGTACTCCTACGTTTTTCAGCTCTGGCTGAAGTAGGCCCTGAATCTCTGCCACCGAGCCTCTTTTCTGGCTTCTGACTCCGAGAAATCTCTGCCCAGGCAGCCCCCGTACTCGTGAACTCTGACTTACTTTCAGCGCGGCCCCTCGCGCTCGGCTCAGCCTGCTGCCTGCCAAGATTGACTATAACCTTCGAGTTATCTGTTTCCCTCCCCGAAAATACATTCCTGCCTGCTAGCTTCAGTAAACATCCTTCCTCAGCTACAGGGCTAAAGGGCCGACCTGTCTCTGTGCAAGTAATTCATAGCTTCGTTGCCATGCTTCCATGGAAGGCCCCATGCCCCACACTTCTCATACAGACACCCAGGCGCTTATACACGCACTCACAGCAAGTATAGAATAGCTTCTGCCCCAGAGACCTTTCCGCCCAGATAGCTTAGTTCCTAAACACCAGATATCAGATATGATAGAAGCACAAGTTGATCTGACATGCCAGACTTTTGTCTCTTTCCGTCAGTGTAAATGTCAAGTCCCCTGCACCCCTCCAATTACACGTCATGCAGCTGCGCGCGCATCCAAGCTTCCGATTTCTGCTGACATTGCCACATTTTCTGTTAGTGCCACCCCTTTGTGACACCTATCAGTGACGTTTCCAGAACACACCTCTAGTTCAAGCCTCTTGATTACGCACATGTACCACGTGTATATTGTTATCTTGTCTTCTCTCAGCTGTTACGCCTTCTATACTGTTTTCAATGGTGTACAATAAGTATATAAGCTATGTACTGTAAATAAAATATCAGCGCGCTCATCTATCCCTTCTGACACCCTGTGTGGTGGTCAGAACATGATATCTTGGCCATGACCATTCCTTTTTAAGGAATAAAACCCTTAGAACTCTAACACCACGGACTCTGTCTTTTTTCACCCGATCTGAGTTATTATTGATTAAGTACTTACCTGCATAGAAATTAAGAGAGTAAATTATTTATTTACGTCATTTTGGCGCCCGAACAGGGACCCCTCCCACACCTCACGCGCCGGTTGGCGCATTGCAAGCTCTGTCCCCTGCCATCAGTTAGATGGAACATACGCGTACTGGCAGGATTTCCTGCATCTCCCTCTGACCCACGGAGGTGACGAAGACTGCGATCAGTGCCCAGACGAGGCGGTGAGGAGTGCGGAGGATCCCGACCAGAGCCTAGCCGAAAGAAGCAAGGTCCGAGGTGTCAAGAGGCCCACCAGTTTTCCGAAGTTTTCCGAAAATTCCCGAAGTTTTCCGAAGTATCGAGTCGAGTCCAGTCGAGTTTTCCGAGGCCTTCTGTTTTCCGTGCTTCCCGGTGAGTACCATTGCTGGGTCGTATCTAGACGGGTTTGGGTATACAAGTCCGGTCTGCACTGTTTTTAGGCAGTGTATCTGTACTGTTTAGCAGTATATCTAGTATTCCGAATTTCTGAGTTTTTGCACTGTTACAACAGTGTATCTGTACTGTTGAGCAGTACATCTAGTATAGTGGGGTAGTCATCTATGTTTTAAATGTTTTTGTGATTTATGTCGTGGTATGAATGTGATTGTTTTTCTTGTGCATTAGTGTGTTTTCTTGTATAAATAGTTACATTCAGAATTAAGTATCAAGGATCGAGCATTTCAGTATCAAGTAGGCACAATGCCGTTTTTCAACAAGTTAAAGCAGATAGGAACTAGGAAAGGGATGTTAGAGGAAGAAATTCCGATCCCCCCTAGGGACACTCCAGGTAATTTCATGTATAACAAACATGGCATAGACGCCATATTGTATCTAGAGTTATGGACCGATTATACAAAGCACCTAGAGGAAAGATACCGATGGCCAGTTAACGGAACATGGGATGCCGAGTGCATCATAAAGGTAGAAGAAGCATTACGGAAAAAGAAAGCCAGACAATCTCAGAAAGACGCCATAGAATTTTGGCGTAAGGAATCACATAAACGTGCTGAAAGAGCACTTCGTAGAGAAGACAGACTTAAAGAATCAGAAAAGGCCCAAGAAAACGAATTAGTTATTGAAGGAATTCGAGTAAAATCAGAACAAATAGATCGCATCCGAAATAGCCAAGTGAACAACATGTATCTTTTGGCCGAGGGTACATCTGACGCCATTTCAGAAATACCGAAAAATTTGCCGTCACCATTAGTTCCAACTAAAGTAATGCACAAGACTACTAAAGACATATTCCTAAATTCATACTTAGAAGATGTAGCACCAGCTTACACCAATCTGCCTGTTCGTGCCCTGCCTACTGACAGGGACGGGGGTGGCACTCCACCCCCAGGTCACGTTCCGCCGGTACCACAACAGACTTCTCCCGTTCCGCCAGCCCCGCCGCTTCCTGTACTCAAAATGGACCTACCGAAACCACGTTTGCCTGATCCACCTAAACGACAAGTTCAAGTTCAGATACAGACTCCGCAGGGAGGTAATGCACAAGCTTCCGCTTCAGGAGGTGCGACCGCGGGTCCTCAGACCCCGCCACCAACTCACAGATTCAATATCAAAGGTATGCAGAGTCCTCTTACGTACAGATCCCCCCATTCCTCTAATTCATCCCGCCTTGACGCATTAAAAGAAAACATGTCAGTTTGCAGATATGATCCAGTACCCGGAAAGGACGATTTAATGATATTGGCATCATTACGGTTAAGATCTGCTACTGATAACTTGTTATGCTATGTAGGAATGAAGGAGCGTCTAGACAGAATATATGAGTTTGTGCAGACAGGGAAAGACCCTGACAGTATTAAGGATGCCATGGAGAAACAGAAAGTTGGCATGCAAGCGCTGATACTACGATTTTTCATAAATTGTCTAATAAGAGAACGAGACAGGCCCGGAACAGATCAGAGTGAATTAGATGCATTGAACAAGTGGGGTCAAAATATAGCTGATGGAAAACATGACAGACAGAATTGCATAGTCTCTATGTACAAGAAAATTAGGAAAGCAGTGATAGCAGCACACCAGAATGAGAAGGAAGAGGCTTCCTCCGAGGAGGAAGAAGAACAGGAAGAATCCGAAAGAAATGTAGGGACAATAGCATATGTAGGTAAGGGAACTTACCTTAGGAAGGGTATCCGTCCAGAGAGCAAGAGAGTTTTCTTCTCTGCCTTAACAAATCCGAATTCTGCTGAGCATCAGTTCCAGGAAACTGATAAAAGGCTTCGAGATCGAGTTGGGTACCATGTACTCAATTCTATGGATGAACAAGAACTAGCCCGATCAGCTGTATCATGGGCCGAAAATGCAGACATATATAATGATGACACAGTAGCACAGACATTTCTGAACCTCTCCCCCGACGAACAGAAATTAGCAGGTGTATACATGATTCAGCACCTTCTTATCAAATACAGGAAACATTATTCTGATCCAGGTCCCTTACACGAGACACTAGAAGCACTACTGATGGATAGATGGAGAGGCCTAAGCACTAAACTAATTCAAATAATTCTAGAACAGCGACACAGATATAATACCTTTGTAAGCTCTGAATATGTTCCCGCCCCACCTCCAGAAAGAAAAATGTACCACATGCAATGCGGGGGTGGTATTGAAAGTCAGAACCCCTTACGAGAAGTGCACCCTGTTATGGGTGAGGATAAAACCTTGAAACGCGTGTATGTACACACGCCTCTGACTAAATTAGAACTGTTAGAAATGAAGAAACTAGTACCATGCCATGATAAAGACCCTGCAGGTTTTCATAGAGAGCTTAAAGACATGTTACTAATGGGGGATTACACATATGATGATATCAAGAAAATGTTGAAAGTATTATTGCCTACGGGTATCTTCGAGAAATTAAAGGAAAAGGAATGGTAGGTGGGAGACACAAAGATTGCCTGGGCAGAAATAGAAGATGAAGAAAAGAAACGGGTCCCAGGGTTAGGCCTTGGGGACAAAACTAAAGCATTACCAGGTTTGATAGTACAGGTCCTGCCCAGATTATTGACAACTAGAAAGGAGGATTGGGATGCAATATCGTCCTGTAAACAGAAACATGATGAAGATACTAGTGACTTCTATTCAAGATTCGAGAAATGTTTCATTATTAATAGTGGCCTCCAGCCAAGTAGCGAGTCGTACCCGCATCTTTTTGTATCAAAGTTAGTCGAGAATTCCTTACCGTTAGTTAAAAATCGAGTGTACAAGGTCGAGAGTACATGGCAAGCAAATACGCCATCACAGATGTTACAGATGTTACAATATCATCAGAACAGAATCAGAGAAGAACAAGATCAGGAACAAAAACGCATGAAAGACACAAAGATGAAAATGTTAGTAGCTCAGACGGTCCCATCCGATGGTCACAGAAAGGGTGCGACCCAGACAAGTCACACTGCAGCTCCCGTTAAAGGGACATGCAATTATTGCAAGCAGCCAGGTCACTACGTACATGAATGCCCAGTTCTGAAACATAACATAGCGACAGGTAAAACTAAAGAAAGACCGCATCCGCCTAGACAAGACCATAACCAACATCAGTCTTCACAGAATACACAGGGTACACAGCCTATGCATGCTTCCTCGACTCCAGCACAGACCGTAGCAGTACCACAGCCACAGCCCATTGCCGCAACTCAGCAAGTTTCACAGCAGATGTACCAGTATGCCCAGTCCGCTTACCCCGAATATTCCCGATATACATGAAACAGCCTAGAGAGGGAAGGTGGCTTGCCTCTTATTGAGATTCCTGTAGATCAAGTAGGTCCTTATGTACACAGTCAAGTATTGGGAAAAGACAGAAAGTTTTTAATTGACACAGGGGCAAGTCGCACTACAATCAGTCATGATGAAGTTCCAGGGGCACCCCTCTCAGGCTCACAGAATGTTTCCCTTGGTTTTTCAGGACAGCCTATTGTAAATGAAGTATCAGAACCAGTTCCCCTGGCTGTGGGTCCATTATCACGTGTTACAGACCTGTTACTCACGAAATCATGTCCAGAAAATCTGTTAGGAATTAAAACATTGAAGGCTCTAGGAGCTATAATATGCTGTTCCCCGGAGGGAGTTAGACTCTTTCTGCGGGATTTCAAGGGTCATTACGTTCTGCGTGAATTTGATGTCAGATTGAAAAATGTACCAGATTACTTGTGGGCAAAAGGCCCAACTGATGTAGGCTGTATGCACATTACACCATACCGCGTTACACTCAAGGCAGGTGTTGTATTACCCAGAATCAGACAATACAAGTTACCACCCGATGCTGTAGTGGCTTTACTGAAAATCATTGAAGAGCTCATTGCCCAAGGAGTGGTCGTCGAGACCGACTCCAATATCTGTAATTCACCCATCATTCCAATTCTTAAACGTACTGATCCCAATGCACCGCCAGTATATCGGCTGGTGATTGATCTTCGAGAACTAAATAAATGCATTATTCCACAGTATCCTGTGGTCCCCGATATCTCCTCTCTATTGACTGCTATTGATTCAGAAGCAACGTTCTTTACTGTAATTGATCTCAAGAACGCCTTCTTCAGCGTGCCTATTGATCCAGAGAGCCAATATCTCTTCGGATTCAGTTTAAATGGACGCAGCTTCAAATTTTCGCGCGCACCTCAAGGATTCACAGAAAGCCCCAGCATCTATAGTCAAGCACTGAAAAGACAACTAGATTGTATTCAAATGCCAGTTAACACCGCTTTACTGCAATACGTCGATGATCTGCTGATCACCGCACGAAGTGAGCCCGAATGTGAAAAAGCATCACTGACAGTTTTACACTTCCTGGCCGACAAGGGACACAAGGTGTCTCCTTCGAAGCTACAATTCTGTGTTCAGCAAGTTGTGTACTTGGGTCACTTGCTGTCCAAAGTGGGGAGACAGCTCACTCCCGATCGCATTCAGTTAATTGCAAATATGCCACAACCCCAGACACAAAAGGAAGTGCGGGCCTTCATAGGCCTCACCTCGTACTGCAGACAATGGATTCCCCAGTATGCATTTCTAGCCAAGCCACTCATCCAGTTAACGACACAGGAGGCAGCGACTTCGACTGCCCTCCCTTGGACTCAGGAACATACACAAGCTTTTGAAGACTTAAAGAAAGCCTTATGTCAAGCACCAGTTTTAGCGACACCATGTTACAGCAAACCGTTTACACTTTTTGTTACAGAACGTGATGGTACAGCGTTGTCTGTCCTCACCCAAGATCAAGCAGGTTCACATAAGCCTTGTGCTTATTTTTCTAGTACATTGGATTCAGTAGCCCAAGCACTCCCTGCGTGCTTAAAGTCAGTAGCAGCAACAGCGTTAGCAATAAGACAAAGTGACTCAATTGTTTTAGGTCATCAGTTAACAGTTCAAGTACCACATTCTGTAGAGGTTTTGTTAAACAGAACCCAGACTCAACACTTGACTATAGCACGACTGACAGGTTATGAATTAACACTATTCCAGCCACACATAGAAATCAGACGCTGCAGTATCCTGAACCCCGCAACACTGTTACCAACAGTTATGACAGATCCAGCCCCACATGATTGTATAGAAATCATTAATGCAGTAACAAAGCCTAGACGAGATTTAACAGATGTTCCATTGACAAATCCAGACCTGACACTTTATGTGGACGGTTCATGCATGAGAACAAGTACAGGAGAATTAGTGGCCGCATATGCCGTGACCACTGAAACCGAAGTTAAAGAAACACATCGTATTGACACACTGTCTGCTCAAGCAGCAGAGCTCATCGCTCTGACCCGAGCTTGTATTCTAGCCAAGAACAGAAATGTTAACATATACACTGATTCCCGTTATGCCTTCGGGGTTGTACACGACTTCGGAGTCCTCTGGCAAGAACGAGGTTTCCTGACCTCTCATGGGGCCAAGATTCAACACGGTCCCCTCATTCAAGCACTGTTAGAAGCAATACATTTGCCCTCGGGCATATCAGTCATGAAGTGTAAGGCACATACTAAAGTTACAGATTCTGTTTCCCAGGGTAACGACCTGGCAGACCAGACAGCAAAACATACAGCACTGACTCACATCCAGATTACTGATGTGACAAAGACAATAGTACCGATAAAGTGTATGGCAGTTAGAGATCCCGCCCTAGACGTAATTGACATTCAGACACATGCTACGCCAGATGAAATAAAGAAATGGACTGAACTAGGAGGGATTCAGACAGATCAAGGTTGGATAACGAAGGAAAAATCTATATGGTTTCTCCCTGACTCAATGGTTCAAGTCATGATAAACACAGCACATAGCCCAACACATCTAGGAGAGAAGGCGATGTTAGACAGTTTACAGAATCTCTGGTACAACAAACACTTACGAGCAGCAGCAAAACAGAAAGTGCGTACTTGCATGATCTGTTGTCAGTTCAATCCAGGTAAAAGCGTCCCTGTAGAACAAGGTGGATTTCATCCTCCCGATCACCCGTTTGAAGTCCTCCAGATGGATTATATCCAGATGAACAGTTGTCGAGGTTTTAAATATGTCCTTGTAGTTGTTTGTGCTCTGTCCCGCTGGACCGAAGCATACCCAGTTCCAGACTACACTGCTCCGACCACTGCCCGACAGTTGGTTCGTGAATTCTTCCCACGGTACGGTTTGCCCCGTGTCGTGTATTCAGATAACGGACAGCCATTCTCGTCCGAGTTGATGAAACAGGTTTCCCTTTTGCTAGGATATCAGTGGAGGTTCCACTGTGTCCGACATCCCGAAGCAGCAGGCCTTGTAGAAAGGCATAATCAGACACTAAAAATTCGCCTTGCAAAGATCTGTCAGGAAAAGGGGGTCGACTGGATAGTCGCCCTGCCCGTGGCACTATTCTACATGAGAATGGTCGCCCATTCAAGATCAGGGCTATCCCCGTACGAAGTGGTCTTTGGCAGACCACCGAATATGTGGGGGACGCCCATTCCGAAGAAAATAACTGATGTTGATTGCAATATGTTGACAGATTACCTTGCCTCCTTGATGTCTGCACTCCAATCATGTCGTTCACAGGTTGCCGCAGCTTTTCCTGACAACACTGATGTAAAGCAGCACGAGGTCCGTCCTGGGGACCTGGTACTCGTCCGGAATTTCGACCGGAAAAGTCCGCTGGAGCCCCGCTGGAAGTCCCCGAAGACCGTTCTCCTTACCACCAGGACCGCCGTAAAGATAGAGGGGAGAAAGGGGTGGGTCCACACGAGTCACATCAAACTTTGCAATGAACTAAAAAACGGACTAAAACAGGACTCTGACTCGTCCACCCCCACCAAAGACTGTGTTGAAAGAAAAGACGTTACAGTGTCTGAACGAGAAAAGACTCCCCAAGAACTATATCGTATGAAACTCCGATCTAGCAAGTCAGACAGTTTAATTGTTTAAGTCCTCCCCTAGGTGAATCGGTTAAATAGTTTCTGACATGTATCCCCTAGATCGAGATAGAGAGAGAGAGAGAGAAGCAAAGAAACGTACATACTGTAAATCACTACGTAGTCACTGTATAGTGACGTTGTTAATAATGTTTTTTCTAAGTATTCTAATTATTATTGCCAGCATTCTGCTACCTATATATTGGCCTATTTTCAGGCGTGAACAATCTGTTTACAATGTCTCTGCTGAACACACTTTTAGTGAACTTCCTGCACATGAACTCTCTTACAGACTTGCGCTGCGCATTATCAAAACAGAATCCGGAAGGAAGGAGGCGCTGCTAAGCCTCAGAGACTTATTTTAAAACTTGTAATTTTTAAAAACTTGTAATTGCACTGAAACTTACTCGCAGTAATTGATTTTATTGTTTTCCACCACTGAGTGCATTTGACGAACGACGACAGCGTCGCAACGAAATCCGCCAGGGAAACTTGTCAGAATGTACATAGCATTGGGGGCAGAATACTGAAGAGAAGCCTAACAGTATCCTTGCTTGCCTGTACACTTCCGGCTACCACCGGTTAGCGGTCTAGCCTGATCGGCGCGAGGTCCCGCCCACCACACTTGAAAAGTGAGTGCGCAGAGCGGACCCGCCGAGACATTATCAAAACAGAATCCGGAAGGAAGGAGGCGCTGCTAAGCCTCAGAGACTTATTTTAAAACTTGTAATTTTTAAAAACTTGTAATTGCACTGAAACTTACTCGCAGTAATTGATTTTATTGTTTTCCACCACTGAGTGCATTTGACGAACGACGACAGCGTCGCAACGAAATCCGCCAGGGAAACTTGTCAGAATGTACATAGCATTGGGGGCAGAATACTGAAGAGAAGCCTAACAGTATCCTTGCTTGCCTGTACACTTCCGGCTACCACCGGTTAGCGGTCTAGCCTGATCGGCGCGAGGTCCCGCCCACCACACTTGAAAAGTGAGTGCGCAGAGCGGACCCGCCGAGACATTATCAAAACAGAATCCGGAAGGAAGGAGGCGCTGCTAAGCCTCAGAGACTTATTTTAAAACTTGTAATTTTTAAAAACTTGTAATTGCACTGAAACTTACTCGCAGTAATTGATTTTATTGTTTTCCACCACTGAGTGCATTTGACGAACGACGACAGCGTCGCAACGAAATCCGCCAGGGAAACTTGTCAGAATGTACATAGCATTGGGGGCAGAATACTGAAGAGAAGCCTAACAGTATCCTTGCTTGCCTGTACACTTCCGGCTACCACCGGTTAGCGGTCTAGCCTGATCGGCGCGAGGTCCCGCCCACCACACTTGAAAAGTGAGTGCGCAGAGCGGACCCGCCGAGACATTATCAAAACAGAATCCGGAAGGAAGGAGGCGCTGCTAAGCCTCAGAGACTTATTTTAAAACTTGTAATTTTTAAAAACTTGTAATTGCACTGAAACTTACTCGCAGTAATTGATTTTATTGTTTTCCACCACTGAGTGCATTTGACGAACGACGACAGCGTCGCAACGAAATCCGCCAGGGAAACTTGTCAGAATGTACATAGCATTGGGGGCAGAATACTGAAGAGAAGCCTAACAGTATCCTTGCTTGCCTGTACACTTCCGGCTACCACCGGTTAGCGGTCTAGCCTGATCGGCGCAAGGTCCCGCCCACCACACTTGAAAAGTGAGTGCGCAGAGCGGACCCGCCGAGACATTATCAAAACAGAATCCGGAAGGAAGGAGGCGCTGCTAAGCCTCAGAGACTTATTTTAAAACTTGTAATTTTTAAAAACTTGTAATTGCACTGAAACTTACTCGCAGTAATTGATTTTATTGTTTTCCACCACTGAGTGCATTTGACGAACGACGACAGCGTCGCAACGAAATCCGCCAGGGAAACTTGTCAGAATGTACATAGCATTGGGGGCAGAATACTGAAGAGAAGCCTAACAGTATCCTTGCTTGCCTGTACACTTCCGGCTACCACCGGTTAGCGGTCTAGCCTGATCGGCGCGAGGTCCCGCCCACCACACTTGAAAAGTGAGTGCGCAGAGCGGACCCGCCGAGACATTATCAAAACAGAATCCGGAAGGAAGGAGGCGCTGCTAAGCCTCAGAGACTTATTTTAAAACTTGTAATTTTTAAAAACTTGTAATTGCACTGAAACTTACTCGCAGTAATTGATTTTATTGTTTTCCACCACTGAGTGCATTTGACGAACGACGACAGCGTCGCAACGAAATCCGCCAGGGAAACTTGTCAGAATGTACATAGCATTGGGGGCAGAATACTGAAGAGAAGCCTAACAGTATCCTTGCTTGCCTGTACACTTCCGGCTACCACCGGTTAGCGGTCTAGCCTGATCGGCGCGAGGTCCCGCCCACCACACTTCAAAAGTGAGTGCGCAGAGCGGACACGCGCAGCGGCGCGCGTGCGGCGCGTCTAAGTCAAGGCCTGTCCTCGCCTGTCACCGCCTGGAAACCGACGCACGACGCTACGCTCGCCCATTCCCCAGGTACTATTGCCATTACTATAGAATGATTACTTATTCGAAAGACCAGCTACTAGCCTTAAACACCAGCCCCACAAAATCCCCCCAAACAACCACATCTCCTGTTCTAACATGCATCTATGGTAACGTGCGCTCCCTCCCAAAGCACGCCATACAAATTTGGGCAGTGCTCGATCAAGAGGCTCCCGATCTATTCTTCATGACAGAGACATGGATTCAAGACCACTCCACCCCAGATATAGCTATAGCCTTACCCGAGGGCTATAAGATCATTAGATTGGATAGGAAATCCAAAAGAGGAGGTGGCACTGCCATCATATTTAAAGAGCACATAAAAATTACTATTATAGAGACTCATCTGGCGCCTTGGGGCGAATTTTTATTTTTCTCTTTGCTACTTAATAACGTGGAGTCCTGGAAGGGGGCCTTAGTTTATAGACCTCCCATCACGAAAACGAACTTCGCCACCCAAATGTTAGACATTCTCACACCCCACGTCCTTGCATGTAAAAATTTCCTATTATTAGAAGACATAAACTACCATTTAGAATGCCAAACGGATCACCATACTGCTGAACTGTGCAACAGTATACATGCACTAGACCTGAGAATACTAGAGACAGGCCCGACGCATATTGCAGGACACTGCCTCGATATTGTCTGCTCCAACTCGCAACAACTATCCATCAATGATCTCACCCCTGTATTATGGACCGATCACTCACTTATAAAATTCTCTATCAAACTAAATTCCAAGAACCCCAGACCCCCCAAACAATCGAGTCTGTCCAGATCATGGTCAAAAATACAAAATGATACTTTCCAGAGGCATTTTATTCCTCCTCCTGCCTCCCAATCGGCTACTCAGATGGCAATAGACTTAGACAAAGCCATTGTAAAAACTCTCGACACAATAGCCCCCAAACGCCCTACTAAACGCCCCATAAAAAGCAGTCCCTGGTTCACCCCTGAACTGAAGAGATTAAAAGTTGCCACAAGAGCTCTAGAAAGACGCTGGAGAAAAACTAAAGACACAGACGATAAAGCCAAATATAAAACTTCCCATCATGAATATATGGCGCATATTGCAACAGCAAAAAAAAACTATCTTGCCGACAAAATAGATCAAGCAGGGAGCTGCCAAAAAACACTATATAAAATAGTGAAAGACTTTACGAATCCCTTACCTTGCCAAGCAAATGCACTGGAATCCCAGGAATGGGCAAACCAGCTATCAGTGTATTTCAAGGATAAAATAAATAATATATATATGACCTTCCCTAATCCCCCCCCCAATACTGATGTTCCACATCCCCTGCACCCTTCAAATATGGAGAACACGACTCACACCATGCAACTATTAGAATTCAGCCCCTTTACCACAGATATGGTAATAAAGAATTTAGGGAAGATTAAATCAGGATCCCCAAACGACTCAGCATCCTCCCAAATTCTAGCCAAAATAGGACCAGCTATAGCAACCGAACTCACCAATATCTTTAATACGTCCCTTGCACAAAGCACTTTCCCAAGCAGCTGGAAGGAAGCAACAATCAGACCTATCATCAAAAAAACCAATGCTGACCACACAACTCCTTCTAATTATCGCCCAATAGCCCTCCTCCCCCTGTTTGGCAAAATGATGGAGACTACTATAAATTCCCAACTAATGAAACACCTAGAAGACAACAAGATACTAGACGCCACCCAATCAGGCTTTAGAGCCCACCACAGTACGGAAACGGCTCTACTCGAAATAGTGGATAATATCCGCCTTGCCATTGATTCAAAGAAATCAGCAATCCTGATTCTGTTGGATCTCTCTGCAGCGTTTGACACCATCTCCCACACAGTACTAATAAAGAGACTGGTGGGGGTTGGTGTCAGGGGCAAGGCGTTGGGCTGGCTGCAAAGCTACCTGACAGACAGGAAATCCAGAGTCAAAACCGGTCCCTTCCTGTCTGAAACCACTGACAACAATATTGGCGTCCCCCAGGGCTCAATTTTGAGCCCAACGTTGTTTAACGTTTATATGTCCCCCCTGGCCAAAATAATCAAAGATCATGGCTTCCAAACAGTCTCATACGCTGACGACACACAGATCCTGGTCACCATGGGTCCTGAGCCAGGCGACACTAAAATCAGATTTCAATCCTGCATGGTGGCCATCAAAAAATGGATGACTGAGAACTTTTTGATGCTTAATGCGGAAAAGTCCGAAATTATGCTGTTCGGAAAGGCACATCAAATATGGGAACAGGACTGGTGGCCCATTGAACTTGGTCAATGCCCCCCACCCAAAAGTACAGTCCGAAATCTAGGAATTTTAATGGATGACCAACTTACAATGCAACCACACGTTAACAAAGTGGTACACACCTGTATAGGTCTTATGAAAAGCCTTAGAAAAATATTCAAATGGCTTCCTCTAACCAGCAGAAGACCACTAATCCAAAGCTTAATAACCAGCCGGCTGGATTATGGCAATGCATTGTTTGCAGACATAAATGCCTCTAACATAGCCAAACTACAGACCATCCAGAACAGTGCAGCTAGGCTAGCATTGGGTCTCCCACCAAGAACCCCGTCTGCCCCCTGTTTGAATCAATTGCACTGGCTACCAGTCAACAGACGCATAAAATTCAAGGTCTGCTGCTTAGTCCACAAATCCTTAAACGGACATGGACCAGCATACATCAGAGACAAACTGCACCGACACAGCCCAATGAGAAATCTTCGCTCCTCCAACCAATTACTGCTAAAGACGCCTAGAGTCCGCACAGTGAGGAACGGAGACAGATGCTTCTCAAAAATCGGTCCCTCTTTCTGGAACTCACTTCCCTTAGATCTGAGAGCAGAACCTAATCTGATCATTTTTCGTAAGAACCTAAAAACTCTGCTCTTCAAACCTTAGTCATCCACTTCCATACATACTGGTTCTGTTTTGTCTTTACCCATCTGTCAGCGCTACGAGACCTAACGGGTGAACTATGCGCGATACAAAAAATAAAACAAATACAAATACAAATACAAATACAATACATTCATTAGTATGTTACACCACTCCCATCAGACAAATAATGCTACCGACTGCTGGATATGCGGCCGACTCCCTCCCTACCAGAATTACAAGGGAGCTCTGCCCCTCTTTCCGTACCCGTTCACTCACAATGGCTCCTGTGGGGCATGGTTTAAAATAATTAATTCCTTAGATCCTGATATTGCTGTTTTCGATGGGGGCTGGGTTTGGGGAAACTTGAACTTAGTCCTGCTCAACGTCTGTTATCCTGATAAAGAGGGACTTCCCACTCGAATAGGAACTGATCTAGAAAATGAAGTATATGGATTAGGTAATTACACAATTAGCCTTATGATCCTTACTGTTGAATCCGAGGCTGCTCCAGTTCTGCCCCATATGTTAGTATTACCAGTCACAGGTGAATTATGTGTTAGCACGGAAAGGTTCAGTACACGTAGGTCATAGTAAATGCACTACTGTGGTCAAATTCAGTGATCATGGTAAATCGTCTTTCAAAGCTATCAGTCACTCCTATTTTGTTTGTGGTCATACCGCATACATACGTTTGCCTCCAGATTGGGATGGTACCTGTTACATTGCATTCCTTCTGCCACCTGTTTTTCTAGCTCCCCCAGATTACCATAGAAATACGAATCTAGTACCGAATAGACCCAAAAGAGATATTCCACTTGTCGACTACACAGAAACGGCATGGGAACAGTACACTGATTTCAATAAAGGATTCTTTTTCTTTCTAGGACCTGTCCAAAACAGTAAATTAATACGCAGATTAACTAGAACACTTGAAGCAGTAGTACATGAAACTGCCTCCGCCTTAGGTAACTTAACAGAGGAGCAATCTGCTATGCGGGTTGTTGTCCTTCAAAATCGTCTTGTTATTGACGTCATGTTGGCAGATAGAGGTGGAGCCTGTAAGGTCATCGGGTCAAGTTGCTGCGTTTTCATCCCACAAAATGCACCATCTGTCTATCAAGCTATTATCCGTCTGCATAAAATTGCGAATCAGATACATCAGAATCCAGGCACCTGGACTTGGTCCGGTTGGTTCTGGACAACGTTAACAGCTTGGGGATGGAAGATCTTATCCTTCCTAGGCATTGGCCTTGTTATAGTATTCAGCTGCTGCCTGTGCCTACAGTGTGGGCCAGCAATATGTGGACTGTGTGCCACTTCCTGTATTGAACATTCCAGTTTTCTCTCAAATCGTCAAAGAAAGAAAGATGAACATATAATGTTACAAGAACAAACCGATCGATTTATGATGATCGATATATCATGAAGGGTCCGTAGGGAACAAGGAGGGAATGAGGTAATCTAAATTTTATGGTCAAGTTGTGTTCCCTAGCGAGTACCCCACCGTCTCCATGTACGAGTTAAAGTGCATGTAACTTCCCTCCCGTGTCAGCTATGAAGACGCAAATACATTTGCGTCCAACGTTAACATGTCCTCTTTCAGACCCACCATGAATGGGTTGAATGGTCCGTTCCTAAGTATGCTATGCCAACGTCTTTTTGTAGTGTACTCCTACGTTTTTCAGCTCTGGCTGAAGTAGGCCCTGAATCTCTGCCACCGAGCCTCTTTTCTGGCTTCTGACTCCGAGAAATCTCTGCCCAGGCAGCCCCCGTACTCGTGAACTCTGACTTACTTTCAGCGCGGCCCCTCGCGCTCGGCTCAGCCTGCTGCCTGCCAAGATTGACTATAACCTTCGAGTTATCTGTTTCCCTCCCCGAAAATACATTCCTGCCTGCTAGCTTCAGTAAACATCCTTCCTCAGCTACAGGGCTAAAGGGCCGACCTGTCTCTGTGCAAGTAATTCATAGCTTCGTTGCCATGCTTCCATGGAAGGCCCCATGCCCCACACTTCTCATACAGACACCCAGGCGCTTATACACACACTCACAGCAAGTATAGAATAGCTTCTGCCCCAGAGACCTTTCCGCCCAGATAGCTTAGTTCCTAAACACCAGATATCAGATATGATAGAAGCACAAGTTGATCTGACATGCCAGACTTTTGTCTCTTTCCGTCAGTGTAAATGTCAAGTCCCCTGCACCCCTCCAATTACACGTCATGCAGCTGCGCGCGCATCCAAGCTTCCGAGTTCTGCTGACATTGCCACATTTTCTGTTAGTGCCACCCCTTTGTGACACCTATCAGTGACGTTTCCAGAACACACCTCTAGTTCACGCCTCTTGATTACGCACATGTACCACGTGTATATTGTTATCTTGTCTTCTCTCAGCTGTTACGCCTTCTATACTGTTTTCAATGGTGTACAATAAGTATATAAGCTATGTACTGTAAATAAAATATCAGCGCGCTCATCTATCCCTTCTGACACCCTGTGTGGTGGTCAGAACATGATATCTTGGCCATGACCATTCCTTTTTAAGGAATAAAACCCTTAGAACTCTAACACCACGGACTCTGTCTTTTTTCACCCGATCTGAGTTATTATTGATTAAGTACTTACCTGCATAGAAATTAAGAGAGTAAATTATTTATTTACGTCACTAGGCAGGTACTACCTAACCTAACTCATCATTGGTGCTTGCTTTGGCTGAATAATTTAATTAAGCCATTTCAAACTGTCCTCTTGTTACCATAGTGAATTAGTGATAGCAGTGAGTTAGTGTTCTGACTTTGTTTAGGAAGCTCATACAGTCCAAAGCTAACATCGATGTGTAGTGTGCATCTCTCCATTGCAAAGAAGGGAGACTGTGTGGGTCTGTCAAGGGGGCTGAATATGGGATTGAGAAATTAGAACAGAATCAAAGATAATTGACTGCAATGCATTACTTCCAACTGTAGTTTTGTTAAGGAAATTTGCAATAGAGATTTAAAGATTAGAGTGGGCAACTCAATGATATTCGACAGACTGGAAATTAGTACTATAGGTGACCTGTTTTAGAGAAGTACAGTTATGTGACTGCCTTTGGCTGTCATAATAATATTGTGGAGGTTAACTGAATCACTAATCTGTTTATTTTTTATCTTATTCATTTATTACATCAACACCCAAGGGCAAGATGAGAGGTGTTGTCGAGGGTCTGGCAGAATTGGGTCAGGAGGTGCTGAGGGCTCTGCTAACCCCAGTAAGTCCTATTATTTATTTATTATTTCCCTAACGTTGGGTTTTGTTATGATTGTTAAGGGTTTAGGGTAGAATCTTGGGGTATATTGAAATCTAGGCGCTGGGTTCCAGAATGAGAGTTGCTGTCTGGAATTTGGTGTTGCTGGTGAGAAAAAACGTTTCTCTGACACCCTTACCTGCCTTCTTCCTTTAATGGTGACGAGGACAGGATGTAAAAAAAACACTTTTGTTTCATTCCTGTTATTCCTGCATTATCTTTTGTCTTTCCTTATATTCTATGGGTTTTTTTTGGCAGTTGACTTTTTCCAGGCTCTAGTCTCTAGTTACTGAGTTAACTTTTGTATATATATCTTGTGGTACTGTAGGAGTAAGACTAAGAATGTCACATTTTGCAGATCCAAGTAAGCTAGTCTTATAAATTATATTCACGATGCATGTTTGTTGAGAAGGCTTTCTGTTTCCTCCTCTCCTCTAACAGTTGAGTTCACGAGAGAGTGGCCATGGTCTGATGAACCACCCCCCAATGTTGTGTGATGTCTCATTCATTTTATGCAGTATACCAGCAGTTTCTAATGACAGTGCAGCATGGCTAGAAAAAAGTTAAGGTCTCACTCCCATTGTTTTTGCCAGCCAACAGCATATGTCTTTAGTTGAGCATTATTTCACCCCTGACTTGTCTAACATTGTGTCAATCAACCAAATACCCAGAGTAATATTCTTGTCTGAAGATACTGCAGTGCTAACTGAACTGAAAGGGTAGCATATCAGGTATCTACAATATGCATGTTTTATTACTGTGCTCCATTATTTTAGCACAACACACTACTTGTACTCCATAGTGCATAATGCCGTACTACTTAATGAGAGGTCATTTATTTTCCCACATTTAAGGGGTCATTAGGTTGGCAGGCAGACTTTGTCCGCCCGCCATCTTATCGGGAAATGGGACCACCTGCCATAAGGGTGGGGGTCCCGTGGGGGCCATTCAGATGTGCCCGCCACAGTGACGGGTGAATCCTGCATTCCTGTTAATGTGGGGGCGGTGCACTCAGCACCTCCCGCCACAATGCCATGAAGGCATGTTGTGCACTTCCATGCACAACATGACAGGCACCGAGCGGTGCCTACAATGTTGTGCATGGGACTGCAGGGGGTACCATAGGTACCCCCCCATGTGCCCCTCACCCCCAGAGTCCCTGGGGGCATGCAACGGGACTCTGCACACATTTACCACATGCCTTTCCGTGGCGGTAATGACGCCACGGAAAGGCATGTTTCCGCCCCCATGATAATATGGCTGGCGGTGTCTGACAGACACCGCCACCATATTAAACTCTTTTCCGCCCTGTCAACCTGTTGAACGGGCAGAAAAGCGGCGGACGGTCTTTCCGTCTGCCGCTGTCCGGCCGCCATAGTAATATGGCGGGGGGAAATGGGTGGCCGGCGGGGACGATCTCGGGCAGATCATCACCGCCATGTGGGCGGTGGCGATCCGCCAGAGATCCTAATGGGCCCCAAAGTGTCTGTTTATAGTTACTTGCAAAGCCTGTAGAATAAGAAAGAAAATCACAGTATTTTAATCCGGTGTTATTCTGCCTTAATACTTATCTGCAATACAGTCAGTGCTTTTTATGAAAGGAATGTGTGGGTAAAACAAACCCAGCCTTGTGACTCTCCTAACCATAATTAAGGCTCCCGGCTTTCTGTTTAAACTGATTTTTCCATATAAATACAGATGGAAAACTTGTTTTCCTTTCTCTATATTTATTAACTAGAAATGGAAAAATACTGGTAGAAGAAATGGCCAAGTGAAATCTGAAATCTCTGCCGTCAAAATGCTACTCTGGAGAGGGATGAACAAGTGCAGCCAGGAGCGCTGTGTCTTTCCACCCAAAGCAGAAGGAATCACAGGGAAATATTCTAGCTACAAACCTGCAGACCGAGAGGGTTATACGGCGCATTAGCACCTCATTTCCCCCTGAACAGAAAGAGGGTGCAGACCTGAGATAACAAAATGTTCTCCAGTAATAGAGCAAGCAGGAGAGAAAATGTAGTCTGTGCCCAACAACCTTAACAAATCTCAAATTGGACCATGATGGGCAGAGGGTGTACTAAAAGCTTCAATGCAAGCAACCACAATACAAAATGTGGAAACAGCAGACCACAAGGCAGGTAACAATAGTCAATGGAATGCAGCCCACTCAGACTTAGCTGCTCCATACAGAGAGCTCTCCCTTAGGAGGCTCATGGAAAACTAGACTACAGGCAGTAGTCACCCTTTCACAAAGGCAAGCTTAAAAAAAAGAGGTGTGAAAACACAGACAACGGCAATATAAGTATGGTTGTTTTATTAACTTAGGTAACACTTTAAAGTCAAACCACACCACCATACCGTAATTCCCCATCAGAATATAACACACAATGTACAGAATGCTATGGGTCTTTCCTTTATGTTCAATATATTCTAAAGGAGACACCTGGAGTAACTTACAACTTTATTCTTCAGTACATTTTAAAACTGTTAGTGCCGGACGGCTTTTTGGATGCAGCGCGTGCGCTTTATAAATTCTATTGTGTTCTGACACTCAGGGACCTAAATGGGTGAATGAAATAGTAATCTTTAAAAAAAAATAGATTAGTGTGCGCCTATGGCAGGCAATGTGGTTGGGGGGATCAGAATAATAATCATTAAACAAATTAATGATGCTAATGTCTACTCTAAAGTGCACAGCTGAGTGTCCAGTATGAAATGGAATAATATGTACCTAATAAACGGACTGCACGGCTCATCCCCTATGTTGGATGAATGGATGGATGATTGATCAACCGAGGCAAAACTGAAAAAAGATAATTTAAAATGAAAAAATATTATAACAAATTAAAATATTAAACTCTTTCTTTAGTTAACAAAAAAATCAAAAAAGAATTAAGCAAATTGAAATAAAAACATTAAAATAAAAAATATATAAAATTGGCTTAAAAAGATAACAAGTCAAATTATTCTGAAGTATATTATTAAACTAATATCTCATTCTTCCATGCAGACCTATGGCACACTGACTGGACGAGCAAAAGGGTTGCCAGCCAGTGCAACATTGTCAACAACTGAGTAAGAAGGCTTGGGAGAAGACATGGCAAAGCTCAGTGACTGGCTGGCTATAATACATGTCCACCAGCCACATGGTCACAACAACAACCAGCAAAGAGGCATGGCCACAACAAAGAACTCATGCAAGCTTATGGCAAAAGCCCATTGGCTGCCTACACAAAATGCCCGCCAACCACATGGTCACAACCAGCAGGAGTCATGAGGAACAAAGAAGGCATGCAGGCTTATGGCAAAGCACACTGGCTGGCTACACAAAATAGCCACCTGCCACATGGTTGCAACAACAGCCAGCAAGTAGGCATGGCAGCAACAAAGAACACATGCAGGCTTATGGCAAATGCACACTGGCTACCTACACAAGATGACCATCAGCCACATGGTCAAACAGCAAGCAGGGAGCAGGGAAAACAAAGAACAGATACAGGACTATGTGGACACTGACTATAAACGGATGCGGGGGACTGTGGCAAGGGCGAGGCCGGCGGAGCTTGCCGGTACCAGGCGATCAGGCAGCTGGTGATCGCGGGGGTGGAGGTCTCGGTGGTTGGCAGGGGAGTCGTGGCATTGAAGCTGTCGTGGATGTCGGCGATCTTGCGGTGGAAGAAGGTGGCAAGTGAGTTGCACAGGTGCTGCGAAGGGGGGATGTTGCTGGTGTTGGAGCTGGGGTTGGAGAGTTTCCTTCACGATGCTGAAGAGCTCTTTGCTGTTGTGTGCGTTTTTATCCAGGCGGTCCTTGAAAGCGGTCCTCTTGGCTTTTCTGATGAGGTGATGGTGTCTGTGGGTGGCATTCTTGAGGGCTGTGTATTTGTCTGGTGATCGTTCGCGGAGCCAGTTTTTCTCCAATTTCTGGCATGTACGCTTGGAGGCCTGGAGGTCTTCAGTAAACCAGGTGGCTTTCTTGCCAGTGTGGCTGTTGGGGGATGTCTTGAGCGGAGCGAGAGTGTTGGCACAGTCGTCAATCCACTGTCGGAGGTTGAGGGCGGCGGTGTTGGGTTCGGTGGGATCAGCTGGTGGGCTCTGTGCGAGGGTGGTGACTAGCTGCTCTTGCAGGTTGGGCTATCTTGCAACACAGAGAGGCCTTTCCATACCCAAACAAACACAACTCAAATTATAAAGGCCCCCAACTATTTCCGTAAAGTCCCAAATGTCAGGATGTTACAAGAGCTGATGAACAAAGGCAATATAGAACTGACATAGCTAACAATCACTTCTAAGGTGTATATGTGTATGTGGTATTTGTGTACCACAAATCTGGGAAAAAGGTGCCAGAGTGCAAATGCAAAATGCATTATATATAAGTGGTAGGAAAAAGAACTAGGTTTTGGCAGCACAAGTGTGATGTAATTTGCTTTACAATTGTGTGTCTGCAACACATTCTTATGTTGGAGTAGCATTGGGTTGACCCTGATAGATGCAGGAATGTTGTTCTAATTATTGCTAGTAACCCAAAAGGGTGATGCCGTTCCTCCAAGAGAAATAATAAATAAAAGTTAAGTGTCAGTCTGGACTAGATACTGATCTGGGGGTTCCCAGCCATCCGATTTCAGATCACTTGGATCCCACCTTATCCCTCTGGCCAGTCCCTTAGACATGACTGACAGCTTTACTTCTATTTTTTCTTTCTCTGCTGGACTTAATAATCTTCTCTTAGTCCCTCCCTTGAATTACAATAATTTTTGCTAGCCACATAGATGAAACACGCCAATATATTTCAGGGGTTTGTTCAAATTAGACAAAATACATCGCTAGACAACATGAGACTGCCTGTTGTTTGGCTGTTGGGTGGCTCCTCCCCCAGATTGCTCCCTGTCTGCCTGTGCCCAGCCTTCCTTTCTGTATCCCCGCTGTCTGTGTATGCCCGTTTTGCCTCATGGCTGCCGTTTCCTTTGGTAACCCCAGCTGCCTGCTGTGCTTCTCCCGTCACCGTTGCCCGTCCCATAGGCTTCCCGCTGCTGCTCCCCTGTGGCTCCACCCCCCGCTCCCCATTCGTCGCCCGTTCCCTCTCCCCTGCCTCCCAGCTGAGCCTCCCTCCCCCCCTCGAAATAAATGACGGCAGCTGCGAGGTGGAGGAGCGACCCTTAGCCCTCCGATAGGTCACTCCCCCTCCTCTGCAGCTCCGCCGCAGTCCTCCTGGTGACTTCTGCGTGACTTCTGCTCCTGCCTTCTCTGCTGCTGCTGCCCGCTTGGTGACCCTCAGTCTGCCTGTTGTTTGGCTGTTGGGTGGCTCCTCCGCCGGATTGCTCCCTGCCTGCCTGTGCCCAGCCTTCCTTTCTGTATTCCCGCTGTCTGTGTGTGCCCGTTTTGCCTCGTGCCCGCCGTTTCCTTTGGTATCCCCCGCTGCCTGCTGTGCTTCTCCCCCCACCGTTGCCCGCCCCCCCAGGCTTCCCGCTGCTGCTCCCCTGCGGCCCCGCTCCCCCGCTCCCCATTCGTCGCCCATTACCTCTCCCCCGCCTCCCAGCTGAGCCTCCCTCCCCACGCTACATAAATGACGGCCCCTGCGAGGTAAAGGAACGACCCTTGACCCTTCGGTAGGTCGCTCCCCCTCCTCTGCAGCTCCGCCGCAGTCCTCCTGGTGACTTCTGCGTGACTTCTGCTCCTGCCTTCTCTGCCGCTTGATGTTGGTGGTAATTTGTAACTCCTTAAAGCCAAATTGCACTTTTTTGGTGCTTCTTACATTGCATTTAAGGAATCGCAAAATTTACGATTCCTTTAATGCAATCGCAAAATAAGGAAAAGCACATTTTGCGATTCCCTATTTTGCACGCAGATTTGCCTCATACATACCACTAAGCAAAATTGCGATTGCAAACACCGAAATTCTGCGAATTTTGGGATTTGCGATCGCAATTTTACTTGATACATATGGCCCTAAGTCCCATTTTTAGCACACTTTTTCGTTCTTCTTGCATCACACAGGGTGAATCAAGGACAACAAGAAGGCAAAAGTAATATTTACAAAGCCACACAGGGGACGTTTGTGCTGCATGGGGTGGCTTTGTAAAAAAAAATGTAACACAGCGCAGCTGCTTGCACTGTTTTACATTAACCCCTTCTGTGCTCATGACGAGCTCAGCTCGTCATGAGGCACAGTGCTCCTGTGCTCATGACGAGCTAAGCTCGTCATGACCACACCCATTTCTATTACTGTCCAGCACATCTGGCAAATATCTCAAGGGGGAACAGCGTTTACAACTCAACTTTTACCACGCAGTACCTTTACCACACAACTTTTACAACGCAAGTTGTTACAGCGACTTGCGCTGGGGGGCGCTGTAGGATAGGGAATAGTTTAATTTACTATCCAAAACCTTCCCTAATATCCACGGGGACTGGAGTTGGAATTGTACATTAAACTATTCACTATCCAGCGCCCCCCAACGCAAGTCATTGTAACGACTTGCGTTGTAAAACCTGCGTGGTAAAGGCATGCGTTGTAAAAGCATCTGTAGTAACGACATACATCCATCTCAAGCAGCCAAGGGGTTAAATTGCAAACTCGAAGATGTTCCTTGTGTGGCGCATGGGAATTCCCATGCATCCACCCATGGAATTTGGCTCTTTCCCAGATGTACTAAAGCTAGCGAACCTGGAAATGCATCAAAAGGTACCTCTTCCCCAGCGAGGTGTAATCAGTAAAATATATTTATGTCTCATTGTTTTTCCTATTTATAGGTTTGCTGTATTTTGGGTTACATTCTAACACTAAGGGGGCAAGGGGGCGATTCCGATTTGGTAAACTAATTCGTACGACGAATTGAATCCGTAGCCCTTTCCGTACGAATTGTACAATTCCGTCCGAATCGCGTAGTACGATTCGTATGAAAAATATACGACCAAATCATTGCGAACTGTACGAAAAGCAAGGGAAAATCCATACAATACGGTCCCTCAAAGTGAACCGCACGAATAGTAGACATGCTGTACGACCCGACAAGTACGATCTGGACTGGGGAATGAGAACTGGATTCGTACTGAAAAGGTCGCATATGAGCAATTCGCACAGAGAGCCACACAATCACATACGCACCGTACCCCTGCAATCATGGGGTGTACGCAACGTACCCCTGCAATCATGGGGTGTATGCACCGTACCCCTGCAATCAAGGGGTTATGCACCGTACCCCTACGCACCGTAACCCTAAGCACCGCACCCCTACGCACCGTACCCCTATGCACAGTACCCATACGCACCGTACCACTGCAATCATGGGGTATACACACCATACCCAGGGGGTCCGTTTCATACGCGGTTCGAGTCGAAATCTGCTTTTACGGACGTTTTGAGCTTCGGTAGTAAAAGAGTCGTACGCAGTGTTGACAAGACAATTCGTACTTGCTGGGTCAGAAAATGCTACTTCGATCCGTACAGACGTCGCATACTGCATGTTCCGAATGCGATTTGTACGGATTTTTAAGTTGTATGGTCTGTCGTACGTTTCGTATGGAGGTCGGCTTTGGGTCCGAATCGTACTTCATCGTACGTACAGGGACGTTTAAGGGTACTATTCGTACGGGAAATATGCTCCGTATGGCTATTTGAAAGGGATTTTACTGAATCGGAATCGGCCCCTAATAGTAAGTATTTGAATGTTAATAATGAAAATTACAATGAATTCTTATGGAGAAGATAAAAACCTACAATTTTACAAGTGATGCTTATGTTTGATGTGTGTTAGGAGGTTGATGTTGGGGTCCTTCTTCCTTGAATATCATTGTCAAACTATATGACTTAAAAATGTAATCCTAAAAATCATCCAAAATATCACTTTTTTAGAGATAGTGATAGAATTTATGGATCCAATGCAATGTTTTTTCCCAAAATATATTTATGTCAGTTGATGTTTTTGTATACAATATCTTGGCATACAACCACCTGCACAAAATTATCAACATGTTACAAGCCAGTGCCCGAGACAAACTGCCACCAAGGCAAAACACCTTTGCTCGACAGCCGGTAGTTTACCAGTTGTGTTTTTACACCCGGTGCTACTGGTCCTGGGGCAGTATTACAATCAATCAATCAATCATCAAATTTATATAGCGCACTACTTACCCAGAGGGTCTCAAGGTGCTGGGGGGGGGTCTGTTACTGCTCGAACAGCCAGGTCTTTAGTTGCTTCCTGAAGGCGAGGTGGTCCTGGGTCAGGCGAAGGTGGGTGGGGAGGGAGTTCCAAGATGTTGCCTCGGGGGTGCAGCAGGCCTTTGCACCTGCTTAACGTGCCCCCAGAGCACTTTGGTATTACAGAATGGGACGCAGACGCTTGTACGTCCCGTTCTATGATACCGACAGCGCTGACGTCCTTAAAGCAGCAGCGCTATCAACAGAGGATGTTCCCTCATTTGCATAGAAGCATGTCTAAGCAAATGAGAGAATTCCTTTGAACCTGTGTCCGCGCCATATTACAGACACGGGCGCAGAGTTAAAGAAGCCATCAGAAGGCACACTGACAGTGCGCCATTTAAAAGATGGCATACTGTCAGTGTGCCTTCTGACAGCAGCCCTCTGTAGAGGGTAAATGGGGTCCCATGGACCCCCCAGACATCCCCTTGCAGGCGCGTGCTTTCACCGCCTGCACCCGCCTGCAAGGGGCGCTCTAAATCAATAAACCCCTTAGAAGGTGCAGGTGGTTGCTGCCTGCACTGTGAAAACACAGAGCAGTTGCTCCATGTTTTCACATGATTGCGCTGGCCCGAGGGCAGCGCAGGTTCGCAGCTGCCCTGGGGGCAGCGCATACACCATAATGAGGCACATTATCAATGTTTGCGCCCGGCGAACTTTTTGAAAAGTGTGCCGGGCACAAATAGTGATAATTTGTAATGAGGCTCCAGTAATCCTGGTTGCAGCTAAACTAGGCCACATGAATTGACTGAGTCAGTCCCATAAAATTGGTATCCCCCAGCCAAACTTGCATAAAAAAGGAGCCCTCAGAATATCTGCATATGAAATGTAAACATGTTCAATATTTTTCTTTCTCCGAAGTACAATACACAGAATCTCCGCCCTCTTACAACACGACTAAAACAGTCATCATGTCTAACTCATGACAGCTGCACATCTGGAAGATTCTGCAATTTGAAAATATCTTAGTGGTAATATGAGCCATAGCTCTGCTAGTTTATTGTGATTCACAATTCACCTTTCACAATCCAGCCTCGAGATAACTAGTGTGACAGATCACTCATAGCCACGTGAGATGCGAGGTCAGGAATGAGGCGTTCACAGTTGCAAAGCTTTTTCCTCCTCCTCGTCCTGATGTTATTTTTAAACTTTGCATTCCTTGTGCTTCTTTGATGATTAAATGGGCTTAAACATATACATAGTACAAGAAAACTTCCAATAAAAGCAGGGCTGCTCTAGTAAATAAATATGCATTTTATTCTTCATTTATTTAACAGTGGGGTTACAGCATTCTGTTAACAGTTGGTGGTACAGCCCTTTGTATAAAACTCCGATTCACCAAAACATTAACCACATCGATGCTGATGACGGAACCGCTCCGTCATCAGCCGCGGTGGCGCTGTGCTGATGACGGAGCAGTTCCGTCATGGCCCGCCCGAAGCGCTTGCGTGGCGCTGATTTCACGCCTGCGCACCGCGTTCTATTGAGCGCATTCATTTGAGAGGGCTGGCCATGACGGAACCGCTTCGTCATCAGCACAGCTCACCCGAGGCTGGTGACAGACCGGTTCCATCACCAGCATGTGAGGGCCGCGCGGCCCCCCCCGCCCCCTTAGCGCTGCAGCGGAATAGCCGCTGCAGCGAAGGAGTTAAACAGTACCAAACAAAATATAACCTTAGAGGTAAATATTGCATTATGGAATGCGTTGAGGAATTAACTTAAAACAAGAATGATAATAACAGAAACATGTGGGCATGTTAACTACAAAATATTGGAGCACCGAACTGCAACAAAAACGCAAGAATGCAGAATATTGACTACAATACAGAGCAGCCCTGTGTTTTCCCTAGCACTGGTGATAATATTATCTTACTAGCACCAATTCAGGCACCCTGGCACCATAGTGCAAGGGGGACTGCATTTCAAGGAATGATTGTTTATGCGCAGGAAATTGTTCCTTCCTGTACATAAACTGAATTCTGTAGCACATAGAAAAAACTAAAACGAGGAGAAATGAAAGCATTTCTACTTGAGCGCCATTCTAACGCTTGCTCTTGAATGGGGTTAGGTTATGGCACTGCCCCATATTAGTACCTCATTGTAAATCTGTGGCAGCATCAAAAAGCAATGTGTGTTGCAGGGGAACGCTCACAGCAACACCCATTGCACGCACCTTTGCTGTAGAGGACTACGGTGGAAAGGGCATATTCACAAGGTGGAGTTAAGCCACGCTAAATGACTTAACACCACCTTGTAAATATTGAAAATGATGCTACACCACTGGAGCGTCAAAAAAGTGACGCTCCTGTGGCGATAGACGCCTGTAAATATGCTCCATGGTTTCCACCTCAATTACTTCTTTAAGACTTCCAAACAGAAGTGGCAGAATCAGTGAAGGATTGCTTCTGGGCAAGAGCTGTTCTGTTCTAGGACATTGAAGGCAAAGAACTTTCTTTTCATAAATGTTCTCCCACAAGCATAACTAGGTGAAGTTGAGGAAACTAGTCACACTTTACAGACTAGCAATTCCACCAGCTTTGTTGAACCACAGATAGAAAGTAAATGTAAACATAAGGTTTATTAGAGTCTAAGGGGTCATTATGATAGCGGGCGGATGGACCCCCCCAGGCTGGCGGTAGCCACCGCCGACCTGGCCGGGGCAATCCGCCCGCCATCCTCAGCTAAATGCCCCCGCCATATTAGGGTGACCGCGGCAGAGGGAAAGACCATCCTCCGCTTTTCTGTCCCGGTTGCCCTGCGACCGTGGCGGAAAAGGTCTAACATGGTGGCGGTGTCTATTAGACACCGCCAGCCAAATTAGGATGGCCCAGGATAGATGCCTTTCCGTGGCGGCATCGGCACGCGGCATCGGCATGCGGTCTTCACTTCAGGGGCCCCCAGCGAGCTCCCAGAGTGAAGGAGAGGTGGGGAGTGCACAGGGGGGGTACCTGTGGTACCCCCCTGCATTTGCATTAACAAAGCGGCAGGCACTGCGCAATGCCTACCGCTTTGTTAATGCAAATGCATTTGTGCATGTTTAGCATCGTGGCGGGCGGTGCTGAGAGCCCCACCCACCACAATGCTAAACATGCAGGATGCGCCCGCCACAGTGGCGGGCACATCCTATTGTCCCCCACGGGACCCCCGCCCTTATGGCGTGCGGTCCCAAAGACCGATAGGATGGCGGGCGGACTAAGTCCACCCGCCATCCTAATGACCCCCTAAGTGTGATCTCCAGATTTTAGAGCATATAGTAAATGTGTAGGCCACGAAAGCATGAATGGCCTAACATATTCCCACCTCACAGGGTCATCCCCTGCTAAATTCATGCTGTGTGAGGATCATGATTTAATTGGCTACTTGTTGCGTGCTATTTCTGCATACCCTATGTGCATTAATGAGCATTGTTAATTTTCAGGTTAAGTGCTCAGTAAGAATCACTCTGTACAAGATGGTTTCACAAGGGGCATGCTCTGAAGAGCCACATTATAGAACCACATCAAATTGCAGAGCAAAACAGTTTCACAGATTGGTTCACCTTGTTTAACATGAAATAGTGTAAATACATTATATCCAGTCTGAATTAAAAGAATAACATTCTCTCTGGAGCAAAAGTGGAGAAAATAAATTGTGAAACATTTACATCTGTTTTAAAGTGTGTATGAATTCAGGCAGCTGAGCACTTAACTGAGCGGCAAATACTTTTGCCAGGATCATGGGACTCAATCAATATACGAAACAGGTCAAAAATTTCAAAATATTCAAAAACATAGCTTTAGTTATAATTCACAATACGAACTGAAGCCAAAACAATTCTTAAACTGAGAATTTTAAATTACCTAATAGACGTTCTCAAATAATATGTACATAGGATTCATATTTTGGAAATAGTTACTGAGAGCGAAAATTTGCAGAGGCAATATACTACCAAGTAGAAGAAGAGTTAGTAGGTGCAAAGTTTAAACGGACACCCAGAATGTAATGCACCCTTTTGAAATTACCTTCATTTTTCTTCCAATAGTATGAAAAAGAAGAAAGAGGAAGGAAATAATACACAGGCAGTGTATCACGCTATTTGAGCAACACAGTAAATAGAGATTGCGCAGGTGAGTCATTTCAGAACAGGTAGATGTCTAAACCCAGTTTTGAGCAAGCAAAGCACCAGCAAAGCCAAGCGATACCTAGACATGCCAACTACATATGGTCCTTACACGTAGTGGCACCAGGGAGTTAACACGATATTACTAGAGCAGTAGCCAGTGTAGTATCTCAGAGTATCATTTCACATTTATTCTCGGCATTCATTGATTGTTGAGGACAATACAACCTACATTTTGGCCTTTTAAGCACCCAACTAGATCTGCAGGACACAATGCTGTAATTTTATTGTTCAGCACAACTTTATGGCTTCTTTGAGTGTGTAGATGATACACCCATCCTAATGACCTCTGTAAGTCAGAGAGTATTTCTGACAACACAAAAATGCATTATTCGCTGAACATACGTGTGGTGTGTAATCTTAATCCCTCTTTAATCTATTTAATCCTCCCCCTTTAAAGCTTATCTACACCTAATTTGTATTTCTTATATTAGAGTGTGTGTTTGTGTAGTTTATGTTTTTGGGAAAATGTTTTGGTGTTTTTGCGACTTTTTGTATTTTGTCTATTTTCCCCTTACCTCTTTATTTCTTTTGTCTTTCCTTTCATTCCAATTCTTTTCCTTTTACCCCACAACCAGCGCCCTGCCAGAGGGACCCCTACCTTATAGGTGGTGCTGCTGCCCAGGTGTGCAGCCCCAGACGATCTTTAATGAGGAGGCTGGTAGCAGCGTCAGGCCCGCCAGCAGTAGCCAGGCTCGGTGCACTGTGCAGCAGCTGACGCACTGCTGGGTGAATATCTTGGATCAAGAATAGGACCTTCTCGACCTGGTAGGCATCAAGATTCCGGGGCTCGATGAGTATTAATTATTTGTTGTATTTGTGCTCTACAATGCTATAATTTGTTTTCTGAATAGCATGTTGCTCACACTCAGAGCTAAGTTTTGTTTAGTTTATGTTGAAATATTATGTGATCCAGTTTCTAGTTTCTGCTAGGCAGGTGCTCAGCAGTGCTACCTAACCATACTCATCAATGGTGCTTGCTTTGGCTGAATAATTAAGAAGCCATTTCAAACTGTCCTCTTATCACCATAGTGAATTTGTGATAGCAGTGAGTTTGTGATCTTTCTGTTGTGACTTTGTTTATGTTGCTCATGCAGTCCCAAGCTAACAGCGATGTGTAGTATGCATCCCTGCAAAGAAGGGAGACTTAGTGGGTCTGTAAGGGGGCTGAACATGGGATTGAGAAATGAGAACAGAATCAAAGATAATTGACTGCAATGCATTACTTGAAAATGTAGTTTTGTTAAGGCCACTTGCAATAGGGATTGAAAGATTAGAGTGGGCATCTCAATGATAGTCGACACTAGTACTATAGGAGAACCTGTTTTAGAGAAGTACAGTTATGTGACTGCCTTTGGCTGTCATAATAATATTGTGGAGGTTAACTGAATCACTAATCTGTTTTTTTATCTCATTCATTTATTACATCAGCACCCATGGGGCAAGATGAGAGGTGTTTTGGAGGGTCTGGAAGAATCTTGTCAGGAGGCGCTGAGGGCTCTGCTAACCCCAGCAAGTCCAATTATTTATTAATTATTTCCCTAATGTTGGCTTTTGTTATGATTGTTATGGGCTTAGGGTAGAATCTTGGGGTATATTGAAATGTAGGCGCTGTTTTCCAGGAAGAGAGTTGTTATCTAGAGGCCAGTGTTGCTGGTGAGAAACAAACGTTTCTCTGACACACTTACCTGCCTTCTTCCTTCAATGGTGATGAGGACGGGATACAAAAACACTTGTGTAAAACACAATGGATTACATTTTTGTTTCCTTTCTTTTATTCCTGCACTATCTTTTTTCTTTCCTTATATTCTATGGTTTTATTTTTTGGTAGCTGATTTTTTCCAGGCTCTAGTCTCTAGTTACTAAGTTAACCTTCCTATATATATCTTGTGGTACTGTAAGAGTAAGACTAAGAATATCCATTATTTTTGGTACTCTACTGTCTACTGTAAAGATTGCAGTCCCAAGTAAGCTAGTATTATAAATAATATTCACCATTTGTGTTTGTTAAAAAGTCTTTCTGTTTCCTCCTCATGCTGTTGACAGTTGAGTTTACGGGAGAGTGGCCATGGTCTCGTGGACCACCCCCCAATGTTGTGTGATGTCTCATTAATTTTATGCAGTATACCAGCAATTTCTAATGACAGTGCAGCATGGCTAGAAACAAGTATAAGGTCCCACTCCCATTGTTTTTGCCAGCCAACAGCATATGTCTTTATTTGAGCATTATACCACGCCTGGTTTGTCTAACCTTGTGTCAATTCACCAAATACCCAGAGTGATATTTTTGTCAGAAGATACTGCAGTGCTAACTCAACTGTAGTGCTGTATTTCAGTTGTATTAGTTGATTGAAAAAATAAAAGGGCGGCATATCTGGCATCTACAATGTGTATCATGTTTTTTTCGAGCCACAAAGACTGGGCTCCAATATTTTAGCACCACACACTACTTGTACTCCATAGTGCATAATGCCGTATTCATTAATGAGAGGTCATTTATTTTTCCACTAAAAGTGTCTGTTTATAGTTACTTGAAAAGCCTGTGGAATAAGAAAGAAAATCCCAGTTTTTTAATCCAGTGTTATTCTGCCTTAATACTTTTCTGCCACATAGACAGTGCTTTTTAAGAAAGGCATGTTTGGGTAAAACAAACATGGCCCTGTGACTCTCCTAACCATAATTAAGGCTCCTAGTTTTCCGTTTAAACTGATGTTTCCATATAAATACAGATGGAAAACTTGTTTTCCTTTGTCTATATTTATAAGTAGAAACAGAAAAATGCAGGTAGAAGAAATGGGCAGGTGAAATCTGAAAATGCTGCCGTCAAACTGCCACTCTGGAGAGGGATGAACAAGTGCAGCCAGGAGCGCTGTGTCTTTCCACCCCACGCAGAAGGAATCACAGGGAAATATTCTAACTACAAACCTGCAGACTGAGAGGGATATACATCTCATTAGCTGCTCACTACAAACCTGCAGACTGGGAGAGATATACATCTGATTAGCTGCTCATTTAACCCTGCACAAAAAGGCAGTACAAACCCGAGATAGCAGAATGTTCCCCAGTAATAGAGCAAGCAGGAGAGAAAATAAAGTCTGTGCCCATCAACCTTAACAAATCTCGAATAAGACCACGATGGGCAGAGGGTGTACTAAAAGCTTCAATGGAAGCAACCACAATCCAAAACATGGAAACAGACCACAAGGCAGGTAACAATAATCAGTGGAATTCAGCCCGCTCAGACCTAGCTGCTCCATACTGAGAGCTCTCCCTTAAGACGCTCTTGGAAAAACTAGACTACAGGCAGTAGTCACCCTTTCACAAAGACAAGCTTTAAAAAAAGAGGTGTGAAAACACAGACAAAGGCAATATAAGTGTGGTTGTTTTATTAACTTATTAACTCTTGGCCCCTCCCAAGAGTTTTAAGAACCAGCTAGAAGTGATAATTGATCATATCAGTTACTGGCTCCTCTTTCCTTTCAGGAATGCCATGTGCTGGATGAATGGAAAAGGGTGCAGGTTATTCCTCTTAAAAAGAAAGACAACCTTCATATATCCCAGCTGGGGAATCTACGGCCCATTTCCCTTCTCCCGTTTTGTATGAAGGTAGTGGAAAAAATTGCCAACACTCAGCTCATGGAGTTTCTGGAAGAAGGTCATCATCTTCATCCATCTCAGTCTGGGTTTAGGGCCAGGTACTCAGCTGAAACAGCCCTCCTCTTTTCTACGGAGATGCTTAGGCAGAAAGTGGATGAGGGGCAGAGGGCGGTATTGGTATTACTGGACCTGAGTGCGTGTCACACACTACTCTACTAACCCGCCTTATGGAAATGGGAGTTGAGGGTTCGGCCCATGAGTGGGTAGGCTCTTTTCTAATCTAAACTACATTGGCGCCGTTGGAAGCGGTAAAAATGATCGGGAAAAATCCTGAAAGCTTGCTAGTGGGCCGAGATTATTGTGGTGTGGGCAAGTGGCAAAACAAATCTCAGCACACAAATGGAAAAAACTCTGCTTCGCACCTAGGAAGGCGGAATTCAGGAACTCCGCTCTCGACATGGAGTGGCCAAATACTGCAAACTCTGCGAGGGGAGCAGAGTTTACCGCCCGTCCTAAAAATTTTGTACCGCAACATAATATTGGCAACCTGTGATTGACTTATGTTCAGCTACTGTGGTCTGTATTAACGTTTCATACAGCTGTATCTAGTCCTGCTTGATGATCATTGCATGTTGGACCATCTTTCAACACAGAGAGGCCTCTCCATACCCAAACAAACACAACTCTTTGTTTTATTTTTTTTTTATTATTGAATTTCAGGAAAGTTACACTGTTTCCAAAGAAATATCTGCTCCTAGTCCCTCCCTTGAATTACAATAATTATTGCTAGCCACACGGATGAAACATGGCAATATATTTCTGGGGTCTGTTCACATTATACAAATACATCGCTAGACAACATGAGTAAAGAAATAAAGCAGGAACGGTCCTGCCATGGCTCACAAAGCCTCATCACAGAAACAACACAATATTGCGGATTACAGATACTCATGGAAAATTATGATGCTCCCAAGCAAAAATAAATCAGTGTGTTCCTCAACAATTATTGTTTATTATGTGTGCAATGTAAAGAATCCTTGGAGCCCGAAATAGAAGCATACTTACAGAGGTGTTCTTTGAACCGTGTTCCCAGAAGAGGCTAGAGAGCATTTCGGTGACCCCTTGTTGGATAGCAAATTAAGAACATGGCAGTGGAAAATATACCAGCCACTACTGGGCTTCCTGGTACCATCTCACTCTTTAAGACCTATTCACCACACATTTAGAAATATTATATTGTCTGTTAAACATGTGGGCATACTACCTACAACAATGTGTGAGGTGCTAAATAAGTCATTCTTGAAGTCCAATTTGGATTTATTGGATTTATCTTCCTATTGATATCTGTCCCTACTTAATCTGGACTACAAAACACTCATTGGTTTAAAGTCTTTACAATTTACTCTGAGAGTTATGGGCATGGATGAGGATGGGATACAATTAGTTCAGCTATTATATATTACACCTCCAGCCCAGGTAAAAACAGACAAACTAATATTGACAGTTTACTAAGTATTGGGGGGGGGGCAAAATAGGGATGCTTAATCCCCAAAGCAGTTTGCACTGGTAGTGACATCTTTCACCAACAAGAGAAATTGCTTGTTGATGGTGTACACTCAATATCAATCTATGTAGATGATATGTTGATGGAAGGTAACTTAGGGGTAGGGTAGCCAGACTTGAAAAGTAACACTGAAATCTAGCTTATACTTCTGATCTTTGTAATGGGGAGAATAGCACTCTTGAAAACAACAAGCTTGCGTAGGCTATTTTAATATTTTGATTATTTAAGTATTTGTCTCAAGCCCTATTGGTTTAAGGAACTAGATACAATTTTGTGTGAGTTTATTTGAGGGCAATGGAAACATAGAATTAAATTGACAACACTGAAGAAACCAATGAGGGAGGGTCGACTGAGGACACTTGATTACGAGGCATATTATTTGACCTAAAAGTACAGTGGACAGAAAAGTGGTTGTAGGGCCAAAACCTGAAGTACTAGGTAGAAATGAAGAGCGCTAATGTATTTAGGGACTTACTCACACTATCACTGAAACAGGCAAAGAATGGGCCACAGAAGCCTAGATTGACAAAGATAAAGCTTAATGTTGGTAGAGTTGTCCTTCAAACCTAAAAGAGTACCTACCGATGCGCCTGCTATCCCACTAGATAGCTTTATATGAGCTTGGGCAACAGAGCAGGTGAACTATCTTCATGAATAGGGATTGTGAGGTAGCAAACAATAAGAAACTGTAAATTTACAATGTACCAGATGGTAGAAGAAATGTGGCTAACTCTGGCTCCAAGCCTAACTAAATTAGTAGTATAGTGAAATAGGTGTTAAGAAATCTGAGCCACCATCACATGAAAGAAAACCATAACTATTCCCTGTGGTTAATGGAAGTAAGATGATTTACTGGTTCTATAAATCATGGTATCTGTGATCAAAAGTAAGCTGACAACTGTGAAAACCAAATGGGAGTTATGACCTGGTCGACCGTTGAATTTTGTGGCAGAAATTGAAAGACATCAATATTCCCTTAGATCTTCTGTCATCTATGCAGAGGCTATATTGACACAATTGGGTTTAAGCAGACCTAGATGGTATGGGAATGGTACAGTTTCAGACCGAATTCACATTGATAATGGGCTGCGTCAGGGTTGCGTCCTAGCCCCGCTACTTTTTCGTCTTTTTATTTCTGATCTACCGAGCAAATTATCTGAATACATTATTTTCTCCACAAATTGGAGGCCAGCACGTTCCATGCCTAATGTATGCTGATGATCTTGTCCTTCTGGACTATACACCAATCAGCTTGCAACGAAAGCTCAATACACTCTCCACTTATTGTAAAAGTATCCAGCTTACGATTAACATAGATAAAACCAAGACCATGATCCTTTCGAAACGATCAAAGGATTTTGCTTGGGTCCTTAGTAACACTCATACGACGCAGGTCATGATTATTAGTATTTGGGTCTCTATTTTTCTTATAATATGCAATAGGATAAGCACATCAGCATGTTAAAAACCTCATTCATTGCATCTGTAAATGCTTTAAAGAGGTTTCATGCCTGATATAGTGGATTGTCTACGGAGGCATTGAAAAACATGATTCAGGGCAAGTTTGTCCCTCATGTTCCATACGGACAGTGGTATTATGCCTTGATAACAATGTGAGTTGGGGTATTGTGGAAAGCGTATGTTGAAAGAAGTTATTTTCTATCCCACAAAATGCTATGTTTGGTATGATCTCTTCTCAAACAGTTTTATTTCCTTTTCTCAAGAATGAAGTGAATCCCAGATTTTCATTACAAATAGTGAGAGGATACCAATGTCCCCAGGATAAACTCTCTTTTCAAATTGCAAAATTTGTTGACAACTCTTTTTTTCGAAAATGATGTGAGTCACAATGATAATTTAATGAATATGGAAAAGTAAACTCTGTGCTTACTGAAACCACAAGAGCTCTCAGTTGATCAGCAGGTTGGAAATACCTGTTGTCCAAAGATATGAAATGCAGTCCATTAAACATTTAGGAGACCTCAAGTTTTTCCCTTATTTATCTAAAAATTCCAGATAAGACATTGACCCGCCAAATTATATTGATTCACATTGGTGTCTACCCAATATAGAGATTCCCTCATTACTTAATTAGAATTCATCATAATCAGGGTTTTTGCCCATGTGCTCCTGGTGGGAAGCACTCAATACCTCACTTATTGCTTCATTGCTTACATTGTAAAGAACGAAGAAAATTGTTTTTGCGCCCTATTTTGAAAAAGCACTAAGTTTACTCAAGGATGGAAACACTGAGCACTTTATTCGAAATAAGGAGTTTTGAGGTCACTGTTGCACTATTAAGGTTTATTAATGTCATCCAGAAAACATAGAACTAAAAGTAAAAGAATATATTGTGGCATTTCTTGCCCCAAGTCGAATCATTATTTCTTGAACCGATACAGTACTTGGATATTTACTTTCTCAACTGTTGTATGGTGCTCTCATATTTGAATTTGCTTTTCTAGCCCAGGCAGAAGGATCTTTCTCCATGGTTACTTATTGCAATTTTTAATCAGACTTTATTATTTGGTTTTATACTTAGTTATATATTATTTAACAATAGTCAAATGGGTATTGTTGCACAGTGCACTTTTATGGGGTTTTCGGAATCAGCAAAGATGTTTTAAAGGGAATGAGAGCTAGTCTTGAACTTACAACATGAATACTTAAGAAAATATAACTGGGTATTGCGGCACAATACACCTTTTGGGAGTGGGTGGGATTGTTAAAGATGTTCTGAAGTATAGTGAAGTAGAGTATGATATTATTATGACTATAAACTGTAGTAATGAGATGTTTCTTAGGATTTTCTTCTAGCTTTTATGAAGATGAACTCTAGGTAATAAATACATTTGAACTCAGATTTTAAATGGGTAGAGTGAATTTGCAAGGCATTCACCGATGAAGAATGGGACAGATTGAGAGGATACACACATGCAATTTCCAGAAATGCAAGACTGAAAGAAATCCAATGTAATTACAATTTTATTCCGAGGTGTGCCGATTGGGTATAGTTCCCAAGCCAAAGGGTAACAGAGCTAGTAACTGGTTTCTAAATGTTGCTTTTTATATTGGCCAAATGTTGTTTAGCCATGCATTGGGAGGTAATGGGTTAAAGAGTAAATGTATTTTTAAATAGAAAAGAATCTGGAAATGTCCCACAGAGGGGACATAGCACAATTGAATAACAGCCGTGCAACTGCCTGACTCTGAACTGAATTTAGCATTAACACATGGTAATGACAGTTAAACATGTGAGGACAACAGCTTTAACAAGATAGTAATCGACTGCTGTTTAATTTTAAGTTGAAGTGTTACATGATTAAAAATACAGATCTGACATGGACATCTTGCCAACCCCAGTTCACATACAAAAACCTTCTTAGGAAGAAGGTGAGTTAAATTGTTATGATATTGTATCATAATAACTAAAATAAGAACTTCATGTTAAAAATGCAATATGATGGAAACAACGGATACGATTCACTGAATGGAAAATGTCAATGCATAAAATGAAATAAACAGGTGTTTAACACCTTAGCTGCTTTGGAACGTCCAGCTCCAGTGCTGAACGTTCCATTGCGCAGGTGCAGCTGGAACGTCCAACGGCCGACGGCAGCACTCCCGAGGTAGTGATGCCGCCGGCCGTTGGTATAGGCGCAGCACTTAAGAGGCTATAAAAGATAAATGTTAGGCTCACACGTATGCTGTTGAAGGGGGTTCTTGGTGGGTCCAGATATTATTGAGCCTGATTTAGATCTCAGAGGAGGGGTTACTCAATCACAATGGTGAGGGATATCCCGAAATATAAATCCCATTGAATATAATGGGATTTATATTTCGGTGGACGGGAAACCTGCCAAAATTGTGACAGAGTAACCCATCCGCCAAGATCTAAGTCAGGCCCTTTATGTTTCGCTGGGCTACAGATGGTCATGCCAGGAAACTCCCTCCAACTCCCACTTCCATTGCACTTAGAAAATGCCACCTAGCCTTACTGGAAGAGTGGCAGGGCATCAGTGCACAGAAAGTAGGACTCAGCACCCTGACAGAGTGTATGCGCTACAGATGTGCTAAACAATAAGGCCCAGACGTGTCAAGTTGTTTTGTGTTGTCCTTGCATCACACAAGGTGACTCAAGGACAACACAAAGGCATAAGTAATATTTATAAAGCCGCGCATGGGGTAATTTGTGCTGCCTTTCATAGTTTTAAAAAAAAGAATTACGCTATTGTAGTGTTATCTGTTCCTCATGAAGCTCTACTGGCCTTCACGAGGAACGGGAAGATTGTTAGAATGTTGTTTATGGAACTAGTCCAGCGTGCGCTTAGGCATGCGAGTAGTGCTATGTTTCAAGAAATGTACGGTTGCATCCATTGACGGTTAGCAGTCTTACCGGTGAGATGATCCTGGATCTGTACCTGGAAGCTTCCTTGTCTTCGTCTGGAGTTGACTTTCAATAAAATTAAGGGGCCTCATTTATGAAAAGTGACGCATCGCTGCGTGAAAACAGCGATGCATCACTTTTCACTGCGCACTCCTTGCAACACCAATGATGCGTCATATTTAATGTATGACGCATCATGTCGCAAGGACTTACAGATACGTCAGTATTTCTGACGTATCTGTTTATTATTATTTTGAGTATTTGTAAAGCGCGGCTGATACCTTGCAGGCTTCCTGGCGCTGGAGAATACTCTGCTGACGGGTAACCGGAATAACTGTCGAACGGGCACTTATTAGGGGAAAAGCCAGGTCTTGATGCGTTTCCTAAATGGAAGAAGGTGTGAGATCTGGCGTATGTCAATGGGCAGGCTATTCCATAACTTGGCTGCTGCAACCCTGAAGGATCTGCCCCCAGTTCTGTAAGCGCAAAAGTGACGCATTGTTGGAGTGTGTCACAAAAGTGATGCAACTCCAGCAATGCGTCCTTTCACATGGGGAAAGCCCCATGTGAAAGGGCTTGCGCCAGTCTTACGCCTGCTGTGAGGCAGGCGCAAGATTTTGACGCAAAAGCATCCTAAAAGTGATGCAGTGAAATATCATAGATTTCACTGCATCACTATTACCAGGCTTTTTACGGGGGAACGCCCCCTCTGCATACATTATACCTGACGCAGGTATAATGTGGCGCAGGGGTTTAAAAAGTGACGCTTCTACCTAGATGCGTCACTTTTTAAATATGGCGCAACAAGGCGCATATTTTACGCCGCTGGTGCGTCACAAAAAGTGACGCACCGGCGGCGCAAAACTGACGCAAGACCTCATAAATAAGGGCCAAGGTTTATAAGTACTCTACGTGTTAGTTTTCACTACAGCAATGCAGTTGCTTGCACTGTGTTACATTTTTTTAACAAACTAGGAAGTGTTTCTTGTGTGGAGCATGGGCCTTCCCATGCATCAACTCAGCGATTTTGACTTATTCACAGATGTACTAAAGCAAATGGACCTGGAAATGCTTCAAAATGCTTCCTCTTCCCCAGTGAGGTGTAATCAGTAAAAATATATTAATTTTTTATCATTAGTTCTTCTTTCCACTTGTTTTGCTTTCTGGGTTTCATTTGTGAAATTTGGTGAGAACTACGGTACTGTGTATGGATATTTGGTGCATGCTTAAATACCTACATACCTAAACAGCTCAAATGCATTAAAAACTGTGTACAATACTTAGTTAAAAAACATGAATCAAAGAAGAAGCAAAGACAAACATCAGTCATGGTGATTTTATAATAGTATATGTTTGAATGTTAATAAAAACAGTGAATACTTATGGAGAAATAAAAAACCTACAATTTCACAAGTGATGCTTATATGCGCTGTATGTTAGGAGGTGGATGTTGGGGTCCTTCCTCCCTGAGTATCCGGATTCTGTGGTGCAGTGCCAGAATATCAGTGTCAAACTATATCACATAAATATTTAATCCTAAAAATTATTTCAAAATATCACCTCTTTTGAGAAGGTGATAGAATATATGCATCCAATGGGATGATTTTTTCTAAAATATATTTATGTCCGTTGATGTTTTTGTATAGAATATCTTGGCATACAACCACCTGCATACAACTATCAACATTTGACAAGCCAGGGGCCCAGAAAAAGGGCCACCAAGACAAAAAACACCTGTGCTCGACGGCCGGTAGTTTGCCAGTTGTGTTTTTACACCCAGTGATACTGGACTTGGTGTCCCACTCCCCCAGTAATCCTGGTTGCAGACAAACTGGACTACATGAAATTCACTGAGTCAGTACCATAGATTTGGTATCTCACAGTCGAACTTGCATAAAAAGTGTTGCAAATTCATCCTGTGGGCCCTGTGCACCCCCTTTCCTGCTGATTGGTACTAGTGGTAGTTGATTCTGAATGCCCCTGGGCTCTTTCTAAGCAGGCCCAGGGCAGTGCTATGTTGAAAACACAGTGAAAACACACACATACATGAGGGTACACTATATATTAGGATACACATACAATTGGCTGGACCTACCTAATAAGTCTCTAGTAGATAATAGGGCAAGGGGATTCAAACTACCGATAAATCCCTAGTATATAATAGGGCATAGTGGTTTAGAGGCCAGCTCCCCTTTCTGCACTTACATGTGTGCACTGCTGAGAGCATGATCTCATTTTAAAAGCAGCCCTGTGTTGCAGCTCTGCATTTAAATGTAAATTGTGCTTAAACTCGACTTTGGTGGCAGGGACAGCCAGGGTCTCTCCTAGGTGTCCTAGAATTGGGCGTCATGTCATAATAGGGAGGGCCATATTAAAAGAGGTGTTATTTGCCCTGGGTTTGAGAAATTGCACATAATTGTCCCCATTGTAGATGCCTAGCCCCATGGGATAACATGGCAATAGTTTATGAATGCATAGATATTGCTTGGAATTCATAAAAGTTCAATTCAATGACTTAGGAGAAGGGTATTGGTAAATCCAACACTATGCCATTGCTGAATTTATCCTAAAGTAAACAGAAAAGAAGTTATAAGACATTCTTGTCTGTAAGCCAGCAGTCTGCCTTTTTGTGGTCTTCCCTGATTGGTCAGGTTTGACAGGATTAACCAGGCTGTCTTGATGAAGTGATATGTGACCCACCCATAGAAAGCTGTGCTATACAGGAATGCCAGGAATGCCAGAGCAGGGTGGGGGGGGGGGGGGGGTCAAAAAGCATGAAGCTTCAAAGGGGGAACAGGACAGGCAGGGAATGCCAGGTCCATCTACCCACCAGTCCCTCTGACCCAGCCAGATGGCAGGCTTACGGCAGGAATTTGCAGATGGTAGGGGGAGGGGAGCTACGGAATTTAACCGTACTGGAGGTTGGTTAAACCAGTTCTTGCTCCTCTTCTGATATGTCAGCCATACTGAATTTTGAAGGAATAGTGCTTTCTGGGAGAAAATAATGCCACATTTTGGAGGAAGTAGTCATGCTCTGGGGTTTACCCTGCACTCATTGGACAGTAGTGCTCTCCTGCTTGACTCCAGAAAATACTGAATAAAAATGTTCTGCTGCTTGAAACTAAGAGGACATGAAAGGTAGCCAAGCTGGAGACTTGATTTGCACCATCAGGCCTGGCATGACTGAATGTGCCTGCTGCCTTATGTGGAACTACAGTCCTTTGGACACACTTTGCTTCAAGACAGTATGGACTCCCTGCAAGCTACCGGTTAGCAGAGCTCACCTCGGAATTCACCACCAAGAATACCCTGCCTGGAGTGTGTCTAGTGATTTTGTATGGGTTTTGCCGGGTGTAGTATGGGAATTGTGGTCCAAACCTTTCCAGGACCATCATGTAGATTCCAGACCCTTGTTTTGTGTTATGGACACTTTGTACCCTCAAGAGAAACTTCAGGAAGAAATTTCTGAAGTTTGGAGAAACTTTGGAAAACTGTTCCAAAAAGGGACCATCTTAACCATGAGAGCCAAGCCAGCTATCTTTAACCCCGAGCAAGTCTGGCCTGTAGGTTCGACTTCCAGGGTTTGACCAGGAGCACCCTGAAAATTAAGCCGGTGAACCCTCACCAAATCCTGGCTAGTGAAGATCATCGAGGGACCCTGTCAGAAAAAGCCCCAGAAAGTTTGTTAGCCAGAAGGTAACATTTTGACTGAGAATTACCATGAGAGGTATCCAAGCTGGGTTTCCGTGCAGTCGGCCTTAAACTTTGACGTTGCCCTGGTCAAGCGCAACCAGATAACCCAGAGTGGTGCTACAGGTTTCAAGTGCTATATAGTGTTAAATCTTAAAAAAATCATATCTCTGTTTCCCTACATTGTATTTTTGTCATTTTAGTGTCTTTTTAAAAATAAAAATATTTCCTATTTTTATACATTGGTGTTGGATTTTGATTGCGGTTGTGTCTAAAATATATGGGGCCCGATTCACAGAACTAACTTAAGACAAAATCCTAAACTTACTACTTTTGGTATTCACAGAAGTTAGGATTTTGTCTTAAGTTTGTCTTAAGACAGACTTAAGTTAGGATTTTGGCTTAAGTCTGTCTTAAGACAAACTTAAGACAAAATCCTAACTTCTGTGAAAACCAAAAGTAGTAAGTTTAGGAGTTTGTCCTGTTAGTTCTGTGAATCGGGCCCTTAGTGAATTGTTGTTTTTAAATGCTTTACATACCTATCTCCTAAGTTTAGCCTGCCTGCCTGCTTGCAGCCAAGCTACCAAGGGCTGAGCAAGGGAATGCTTTTCAGAGACCTATACTGAGCCCTAGACCATGTTAGTGACCTTATTACCAGTGGTAAATGCCTAATTACCACTACTAATTACACACTTTCCAACAATAAGAGAGCCCTCAGATCAGCTTATGAAATGTATATATGTTTAATATTTCTCCGTGGTACAACGCTCAGGATCTCTGCCCTCTTACAAAATGACTAAAACAGTCATCACATCTGACTCATAACAGCTGCACATCTGGCAGTTTCTGTAATTTGAAAAGATGTTACAGATATTATTATGAGCCGTAGCTATGCTAATTTATTATGATTCACAATTCGGTTTTCAGAATCCAGCCTCGGGATAACTAGTGTGACAGATCACTCATAGCCATGTGAGATGTGAGGTCAGAAGGAGGAGTTCACAGTTGCAAAGCTTTTTCCTCCTGCACATCTCGATGTTATTTTTAAACTTTGCAGTCCTCGTGTGTCTTCAGGGATTAAATGTGTTTAAACATATAAACAGTACAAGAAAACTTCCAATAAAAGTAGGGTTGCTCTAGTAAATAAATATGCATTTTATTATAGCCTTATAGCCCGCCGTAGCGGGCTATACCGGCTATTAATGGCCTGCTGAATCGAAACAGCAGGACTTTAATAGCCGGTATAGCCCTGCTACGAAGGGCTATAAGGCTATTAGAACATTCTGCCACTAGAGGGCACAATGTTCTAACAAATTAAACAAATGGTTCTCGAAGCTCGAGTGGATATAAATCCCATCGAACTTCGAGAAGCCTTTGTAGAACAGTGGAATGTTGCTCTGCGGGCCTTTACCGGCCCGTAGAAGCAGGGAGCACTCCATTGTCTGCAATGGAGCTCCCAGCATTCCAATGTTCTAATATTAATTTATTTAACATTTTTATACAGCACTCTGTCAACAGTTAGTAGTACAGACTTTCGCATACAACTCAGATTCACCAAACCAAACAGTACCAAACAAAATATACCCATGGAGGTAAATATTGCATGATGGAATGTTTTAAGGAATTAACTTAAAATGAGCATGATCATAATAGAAACATGGGGACATATTATCAAGACAAGCAATAAAATTATTGCCGCTTTAGCGGCAGAAAACTGCTGCTAAAACGGCGATAAATGGGCTTGATAATATGCTCTATGGAATTCCAATTGAAGCCCATGTTAGATGTGAAGGACCTGAGCTTCAATTGGAATACCATAGAGAATATTATACACTAAAGTGGCGATAATATTCCCCATGGTTTCTACCTCAGTTACATATTTAAGACTACTGTTGGCTCAGGAAATGGCAGATGCTATCAGTTATTTAGTGTGCAAGGTTTTCTTATCATATCAGGAGGTAGTGTTCCAAACAGATGTGGCGATTGAACTGTGAACCCCATGGTCCCGGGGCAGGCACGCTGGCCACTGCGCCACACCTCTTCTACATTGTAAAGTGATGTATGAAATGACCGCTTCAATTCGTTATGCTGAAATAGAAACTCTCAGAGAGTTTGCCTCTCCATCCAGGGAGGAGGTAGTGGCACATATTAAATCCACTAAAGGATCACTGACATAATATTGATAACAATAATATAGAATTACACAAATATCAAAGTTAAAATATCGAATACAAAAATATCGAATGCCTATCTACAAACAGGTAAGTACAAAAATATTGAATAAAAAATATTGTTTAAAAAAATATAGGGGCTCATTAGGATAGCAGATTTTCCGCATCCTCTGGGCCGGCGGAAGCCACCGCCGGCCCGGAGGATGCGAAAAATCCACTGCGGACCCACCAAAGACCCAGCCCCACATTAGGATGGTGGTTGGGTCCTGGATTCAGTCCGCTGCTTTTCCGCAGCGGTTGGCTTACAACCGCGGCGGAAAAGCTCTAATATGGTGGCAGTGTTTCCCAGACACCGCCAGCCATATTAGGATGGGTTTTAAAAAATGCCTTTTCGCGGCAGGTTTTCCGCTGTGGAAAAGCATGTGGAACTTCACTGCAGGGGCCCGTTGGGGCCCCCTGGGTGAAGGGGGTTGGGGGGTGCACATGGGGGGTACCTATGGTACCCCCCTGCATTTGTATGCAGAAATCGGCAGGCACCGCACAGTGCCTGCCGCTTTCTGCATACAAATGCAATGTATGCATTTTTACCATTGCGGCGGGTGCAGCTTGAAGCCGCACCCGCCGCAATGGTAAAAATAGAGGATGTGACCGCCAGGGTGGTGGTCACATCCTAATTTCACAGGATGGAACTCCGCAGGCCATGCGGAGGTTCCCTCCTACTCTGGGGTCGCTGACGGACGCAAGTCCGTACGCGATCCTAATGGGCCCCTTAGTCAGTCAAAATATCGAATTTATTTAAATATCTTTAAAATAATTTAAAATTAATAAAATATTAAAAATAATTAACTAAAATATACTTAAAAATACTTAAGTAACCTTAAAAATATTAAATAATTAATTTAAGTTATAAAAAAATATATATATTTTGTTAAACATATGTATATATATTATCATAATATTAAGAAAAAAATATACAATATCTTTACCGTAGGATAGCGTAAGGGTAAAAATTACTATTCCCACTCCAGTGAGTTCAACAGAAGGGAAAGCGTTGCATAGCGTAGGGGTAAAAATTACTATTTCCACTCCAGAGACTGCAACAGTAGGGAAAGCGTTGGATAACGTAGGGGTAAAAATTACTATTCCCACTCCAGAGAGTGCAACAGTAGAGAAAGCGTTAGATAGCCTAAGGGTAAAAATTACTATTCCCACTCCAGTGAGTGCAACAGTAGGGAAAGCGTTGGATAGCATAGGGATAAAGATTACTAATCCCACTCCAGAGAGTGCAACAGTAGGGAAAGCGTTGGATAGCGTAGAGGTAAAAATTACTATTCCCACTCCAGAGAGTGCAACAGTAGGGAAAGCGTTGGATAGCGTAGGGATAAACATTACTAATCCCACTCCAGAGAGTGCAACAGTAGGGAAAGCGTTGGATAGCGTAGAGGTAAAAATTACTATTCCCACTCCAGTGAGTGCAACAGTAGGGAAAGTAAATACTTCATATAATAAAAATAAATTAAATATTAATACCAATGACAAATTAATTAAACGTAATTACCAATTTAATATAATATAATTATTAATCAATTAAAAATACAAATAAAAATTAATTAAAAATCATTACCTCTTAATACAAATGAATTACCAACAATTAATTACTTAGCAATTGAAAAATAATTAACAATTAATTCAACATAAATACCAATAAATAAATAAAAAAAATTAATTACAATTAAATTACTTCCCACCCTATTCCCCTATAAACCCAAAACCCACTACAGAAAATACATTATTACAATTAACATAATTAAAAATGTATCAATTAATAAAATTAATTACCAATTATAATGTAAATAATTACCAATAAAAAAATTAATTAACAATTAATTCAAGATAAATTCCAATAAATAAATTAAAACATTTAATTAATTATAATTAAATTGCTTTCCACCCTATTTCCCTATAAACCGACAACCCGCTGCAGAAAATAAATTAATAAAAATTAACATAATTATAAATTAATCAATAAAAATAAATTACCAATTATAATTTATGTAATTAACAATTAAAAATTAATTAACAATTAATTCAAAATAAATACCAATAAATGCATTAAAATATTTAATTAATTATAATTAAATTACTTCCCACCCTATTCCCTTATAACCCCACAACCCACTACAGAATTAAATTACGCAAAAATTAAATACCATAAAATTCATTACTTAAAATGAATTATAAAATAAATATACACTTTTCACACATATACTAACATAAAAAACACTTTAAATAATTCAATATTAATAAAAAATCGATATATTTAATACCTATATTATATACTTCGATATTTTGACTTTCTATATTTATGTAAATCGATATCAACTTACTTACCTCAAATTCGATTGTCCATTCGATATTTTGCCCATTCTATATTTTGAATTCGATATTACTGCAATTCTATATCTTTTTACTCAATATTTTGACTGTATACCCCACTAAGTCTGGTTGCCAAACAATCATTGTCCTCCTAGGGTGGCCAAATTAGCGTACAAAACTATTTCCTCCAAGCTAAATTATATTACCAAACATATGTTCAGGACAGACTTCTTTCCCACTCAATGTAAGAAAGCCTCAGTGTTTCCTTTAATTAAAATAACCCACTCTCAATCCCTTGGATCTAATCAGATATTGCCCCATTTCTTGTTTACCCTTGCAAGACAAGATAGTAGAAAAGATTAGGATTATACAGCTAGTTAACCATATTTAACTCAATCATCTACTTGATCCAACTCCCTTTGGATTCTGAAGTGGCCACAGTACAGAGACAGGTTTAATCAAAGCCTTTGAGGTGATCAGACTGTCACTCGACCTTGCAAGGTCCCATTAATTTTCTTGATTCCAAGGTATGTGTTCCTTTATTTTATGTGGTCATCATTCATGTTCCTTGCGCTTTTGTTCTAGAAGCTATTGCACATGCATTTCTAAACTGTGTAATAAATATGTTTATACTTGAAAAGTCTGTCCCATGGTGGTGCTCCTGTTCATAGAGATTGAACTGTTTCTGGCACAGCAGTTGCACTCGGATCATCAACGAAGGAGGATGCATCCCATGGGCTCTGCAGCATTGAATAAATCTACTTCAGATAACATCTTCTGCCTCCTGTTTCCATCTATTCTGGCCATTGTAAATTTGGCAACGATTTTGCTGCCGCTCACCAATTTTGTTCTGTTTCATTGGGCCTCCTGGAGCCTCTCGATATCCAGTCTCCCTGGATTACCATTGGATCGTCCCCACTGGCCTCACCTCTTGTGATATTTGGATCCTTCGCTGGAATTGTGGTTGTCTTGCTTTGCCTCATCCTGAAGCCTGCGTGTGCAGCGTGCTTTGCTGCATGCACGCCTGTCTCATTTGACTGGGGCTTTCAGTTTCAATGTGAAACTGGAGTGACATCATTATGCTTTGCCACGCTGGGTGGCAATCTTGGTTTGGTCGTTTTAAACCACAGCCTAATCATTTTCACTGGATTTGGAGAAAGAATTTACCCTTCAGTCATGAATCTCTTTTCAATGAACTTTCTCCATTTGAAATTAATTATGCATCGCACCCTGGCACCTTGAAAATACCAGTAAGATTTTGTGATTTATTCAATACCATTGCTTATTCTCAACAAGTAGTCCACTTACCGTATTTACTACAGATGCCTGGAAAACCTAAAATACCTAGGAGAATTTGGTTTTGTTTATTTGAAAATGTTGTTGTGGCCATTGATGCTGAGACCTTTTCTCCAAGAAGGAAACTGGACCTTTTATTTAGTTATTTGGATACAGATTGGCAATAAATATTTGATAATCTTCCAGTTTTTATTCCACCTGCTGGAAATGTTGATGGTAGGAATGTTTATATAGAGGTTGTACAAAGATAATTTTTTTTTAGAACAACCTGGAAAGATTTAATTTCATGAAAAGGAAACCGTATCCAGAGGAGTCAGTTGAAGAATGTATTTCAGCTTTGAGGAATTTAGCGGCACACTGTAACATTTGGAGCTCTTCTTGATGTCTACATCAGGGATCAGTTTATTTATAGCTGCAACTGAAAGAAAATACAAGAACGCCTCCTCAGTGGTAGACCTCTATCCCTTTCTGAGGTTACTGTCATGTCAAAAAGCACAGAAAGGGCAATTATTTCATGAAAGTGTATGTTATGTGACAAGTCTACTTCTTATTAACTCAATTCATGATGAAGACTCAATGCTGTATCACTGAAAAACTAAAGGTTTTAAGCGTTTCAGATGTGGCTTGCACACACATCTATGTAACAGTCCTACTTGTCCTGCATTAGGTAAAATGTATGTTAAATGTTATAAAAATGGTAATTTTCAATCAGTATGTAAGGGAAAAAACATCATTCAAGTCAGCAACGTTCAAACTTGTGAGAGTAAAGATATAATTGATCCTATTCATGATATTACTTTACAACCGGAATTTCAAAAGTTGAAATAACTGTTGATTCAGCTGTTTATGAGCTTCTTGAGCAAAAGATCAAAGGTCCTTTTGCCAAGTTACATTAGGTAATCTTGATATTGACATGATGGCTGATTCTGGGGTACCAGTAGCCATTATCTCTGACCAACTTTACTCAAAATATTGGTCGCGAATGTGGTTCTTCACTAATCTGACAGAATTTCCAAGGCTTATGGAGACAAGGGTAACAATATGCTAGGATATATTTGAGAAAGGTAGTTTATTTGGAAACATGTGTTTACACTAAGGTATATGGGGCCATTAAAGGCAAGAACTTTTCTGGTTGGCAAGGCTTAGCCAAAATGGGTCTTAAACTTGTGCCTGGTACTGATAGCCTATTTCAAGTGAATGAGCTGTCTGTAGTGTTGATCTCCAACTCTGAAAATGAAAAATATTTGCACAAAATTTTAGCGGCATATCCTGAAGTATTTTAATGATAAAATTGGTAAAATCACTAAGTATCAACACTTAATCAAACTGAAGACTATTGCTATGCCTGTGGCTCATAAAACCAGACCCACGTGAGAAGTGATCTCAAAGGACTTTTAGACAAATTTGTGAATGAGGGTATCATTCAAAATACTGACTCTTCTGAATGGATCAGCCCAATTTTTGCAGTCCACAAAAGGAATGGGGACATTCGTTTGTGTGCGGACTTGCCCACATTAAACAAAAACATCCTAGTGGATTGCCATCCCCTACCTAAAATACAAGACTTGTTAGCTGGCATTTCTGGTTCTAAATATTTTTCCCTTCTAGATCTGTGATCTGCTTCCATCAAATTCCACTCACTCCTGAATCCACAGACCTCACAGTTATTGTGACTCCATTTGGAGCAAATCCGTTTTTAAGACTGCCTTTTGGACTAGTATCTGCGGCTAGCGTATTCCAGAAATTTATGGATGAATTGCTTGAAGGAATTTCGGGAGTACAAACATATCAGGATGATGTGTTATTTTTTTCTAATAAAAATTCTGAACATTTAGCAATTCTGGGGAAAGTCTTAAATGCTTTTAATAAGCTTTGTTGTACACAAGGTTTAGTAAGTCAAAAGGAAATCCCTGGGTGAACACACGTTATACTTTCATGCCACTTAGGTACACATACAGATTTAAACGGGAAAAACTACACTATAGGGAATATTCCCTATAGTGCAGTTTTTCCCGTTTAAATCTGTATGTGTACCTAAGTGGCATGAAAGTATAACGTGTGTTCACCCAGGGATTTCCTTTTGACTTACTGTCCCTGTACCCTGTTCCCTGGAGATAGTGGGGTACCCTCTCTCTAAGGTACACAAGGTTTAGACAAAGGCACATTTTTCAAAGATAACTTTGAACATTTGGGTCATACTATTTCATCTTCTGGCATAACCCCAAAATTGTCTTTGGCAAAAGAAATTGCAGAGGTACCCATTTCAAAGGACTAAGATTCTTTGAAATCCTTCTTGGGCATGACTAACTATTATTTTAGGTTTTTTCCTTGTTATCCCTAGGTTTTGCAGCCATTGCGCTCATTACTCAAAAAAGTAGCTCTTTTACTTGGCTCTAAGAAGCAGACCTTGCATTTCAAGAAATCAAACGTGTGATTATCAGTGCCCCTGTGTTATCTTCTTTTACCTTTGATAAGAAATGTTTTTTAACTGTTGATGCCAGTATCACGTGGTCTTGGGGCTGTGTTTTCTCAATGGTATCTGGCAAAGAATACACTCTTGGTTTTTCTTCAAGGCCACTTAGCAATGCTGAAAAGTAGTACAGTACAATTAAGAGAGAAGCCCTGGCATGTACATGAGTAGTAGAATTTATTTTACGTTTGCTTTGGGGAACTAAGTTTGACATTTTCACAGACCACAAACCTTTACAACACCTTTTGAATGGCAATGGTAGGGGAAAGCTTGTGCCAGATTTGCATATTGTCTCACCTTTATGAGTACAACTTTGTAATTAAATAAATTGCTGGTGGTCGTAACTTTACGTTAGATTGCCTTTTAAGACTACCTTCACGACATACCTTGGCTGATGAAATTCATGATGAGATTGAAATTAAATGGTGAAAAAACGGAGCTCATGGTGTTAGGTAATCCAACCATCCCTAGCCCTATGATGGATTGGCCCCCATGTATGGGCCCCCCGCCCCAACCAAAACCTCATATAAAGAGCTTGGGCATATGGCTGGATGCAAATCTCAGCTTTTTGCAACAAGCTACCATTCTGTCCGCCACTTGTTTCGGGCTCATGCGTATGTTGAGGAAAGTGCTGCCACTTCTCCCTTCTGAAGCACGCAGAATAATGGTGCAGGCCATTATACTGTCCCGGTTGGACTATGGGAACTCCCTATACTTAGGGGCTCCCATTGCCACAACAAGAAAGATGCAGGTGGCCCAAAACGCCGCCGCTCGTCTTCTATTGGGTCTAAATCAACGGGAATCGGGCACAGCGGCTCTGAGGAAGCTGCATTGGCTTCCCATTAAAGCCAGAGTGCTATTCAAATCCATGTGTATTATGCACAAAGCCATGTGGAAGACCGCTCCAACCATGATCTGCTCCTTGGCTAACCCCTACCTCCCCCACAGAGCTTTACGATCGAGCACAGCCTCTTTAGCTACTGTTAACAAAATCAGACGCACCAGATGGGGCGGACGCTCCTTCTCTTGGAACGCAGCAAAATCATGGAACTCCTTGCCCATCTCCCTTCGCAGCGAACCCAACCTTTTAAAATTTCGGAAGGAACTAAAAACCTACTTATTCGCTTAATTTTTCTCATTTTTAACTGTATGTTCCTCTAACTTTCCTACCTTACAGTCTGACCATACACAGCGCTACGAGGCCTCCGGGTTGTTTGCACTTTATAAAACCCAATTAATAATAATAATAATAATTGAATGCGTATTAGCAACTGTTAAGGATCTTGGTGAGTTTCAAGGAGTTTTCTCTCACTTGGACTGGAAGGATGCCTGTGATAAAGATGAAACTCCTCAAGTTGCCAAAAATATGGTTAGAAATGGCTGGCCTAATGAAAGATCTTTTCCAGCACCATAGAAATCGTTCGCTCAGGTTTCAGTCAGTTATCTATAGTTGATGATATACCTTTATGATCTGATCTTTTTGTTCCACCTGTTGCTTTGCGAAATAACCTAATTAATGCAGCTCATGAGGAATGCCTAGGTATTGGGGCAACCTGTAGAATACTCAAAGAACATTTTTGGTGGCCTGTCATGGACCGGGAGGTTACCATGTCAATAATTGTCAATTTTGTCTACTCTCTGACAAACATTTGAAGGCTGTTTTTAATCACCTTTGCATACAGTTCCCATACTGGAGGAACCCTGGTCCAAGTTAGCCTTGGATTTTGCAGGGCCCTCTGATACTTTGCCTAATAGCAAGAAATACATCATAGTTCAAATTGATTATCCATCCAAATGGGTAGAATTTGAGCTCACCTCTTCTCCCAGTACTTTATTTGTGATAACATTTTTATCTAGAGTTTTTAACTCTGAAGGTAGTCCCAAGGAGTTCGTAGCAGACAATGGTACTTATTTTACTTCTAATAAAATGAAGGCATTTCTTGCATCACATCAAATGGGCATCTCAGAGTTGCATTGTATTCTCCTTCTTTAAATGGCTTTGTAGAAAGGGTTTGTGAAGGAAGGAATACAATTGGCTTTGGCCTGCACTGAGGTTGTAGAAGATTTTTTTACGCAAGAAGATTTGGGCATATGTAATCACCCCACATTCTACCACTGGAATTTTGCCAATTTGCCTACTAAGAAAAAAAGTTCCCAGAGGAAAGATCTTTCCAGATTGGTTAAACAAATTGAACAATAAAAATAATATAAGTTTGTCTTGCCATTATAAGAAAAAGATGAAAAATACTGTCATAGTACAGCAAAATCTACAGAAAAGATTTTTCAATAGGTGATAGTGTCATGGTAAAAAAGCCTATAAGAATTAAGAAAGGTGTCTCAAAATACTAACTACCACTTCAGGTGGTCAAGGTTTGCAAAGGGTCTTTGGGGCAGATTTACAAGCACCTTGCGCCACTTTTGCGTCACTTTTCCCATGTTAACAGTGACACAAAAGTGGTGCAAGGGGCTTGTAAATCTGCCCCTTTGTTTTTTAATAAAAAGGGGTGGTGGAACAGAAGCCCAATTGTCAAGCTCACTAATGAAAAGGCAAACAAGATGTTGTCTGCTTTAATCGGTTCTGAGCTTGATTCAGATTATGCTTTTCATCTTTTGGATGATGTAATTCCCAGTGGTGAAAGTGTTGGTATTGATCCCACTTTGGACTCACCATGCAGGAATGCTAATATTGGTAGTCCTCAGGAACAACTTGTTGATCTTAATATTTATCAAAATGACATGATGATTAGGGATCAAGAAGACTCAGAAAATGTTGTAACATCCGAAGAAATGGTCAGAACTTCACGCAATGGTTCTTGACCCCAGTCCCACTTTTTCTCTCTGCCTAAGGAGCTTTAAGGAGGTCTCCTACCATTCTATCCAGCCCAATTTTCCGTGCTGTTTTCTGACTTGGTAACAATTAATTTAATTTTATCTTAGCATTCACATTCAGCTATGAAGCTTCTTGTAAGTAATAGAGAGTATTCAATCTCTTATAGGTGCTCTACCTTTTTGTCCTGATAAGGACCCCATGCTAAGGATTCAACAACCTTGATTTTGGGAAGGGGTTGAATGCCATACAGGTTCCCCAAAGGGTCACTTTGTCAAAGATCTTTTGATAAAACTGTGTGGGTGCGTTGGGGTAAGAGGCAATGTAGTCCTAATGGGAAGTTAAAAAAATGACTGGAAGGGTAGTAAGTGTATGCTACACACCTAGCTACAGAGGGCCATTATACCCCTCACAGCAGTACCACCATCTTGATTCCTAACAATGACAGAGGAACTTCCGTTTTCAATGGATTCACTTACTACCCCTCCAGTCATTTTTTAACTTCACATTAGGACTTCATTGCCTCTCACCCCAAGCACCCACACAGCTTTATCAAAACATCTCCGACATAGTGACCCTTCGGGGAACCTGTATGGCATTGCACCACCGGCCCGAAGAGGAGCAAAAGCCCAATGATGAAGCATGACATCCTTTGGGGTGTGTGAGGGCATCAAGATCAGGACACACTGTCCCCCACAAACAGTGTAGTAGGACAACAAATGTTTATTTCCCTTACTTTCAATCTCAACACAAACCCATCCTAGCTTGTAAATGTGGTAAGAGTATTAGTGACTGGATTATCTAGACTGATGCTTGATCTCTGTGAGAAATCCATGTCAAATGGTTCAGATTTTTCTCTAGGTGGTGCACCCCAGCTACCAGCAGTGTTAATGTGGGGCTTCCTGGCAGAAAAATGTATGTTTCTCTGGACTTTGATTTGACTGTTCTTCCTCTTTGAAGTACTTGCGCCTCTTAACTGCTTGAAGTCTCTTGTCTTGGGGTATTCCAACAGAAGTAATTCACACTCCTCAAAGAAGACTATACCACCTTCTTGCACTGCCAAGGACCAAGGACTCTTGGCTACATTCAGAGTACTGTGAGACTTAAATTAATCTGGGATAGCTCTTCCCAAGGGACCTTGTAGTAAATGTCCTCTCCACTGTTCTTCTCTTGCTAGACTGTACTATGTTTCTGTGACATCATAGAATGCCAGGGTGTCCCTCTAGCTCACTGTGCCTTCCTATTACTTACTGTGGCAGTTGGTCATTCCAGGCTGAGCTGCTAACAGCTTGCTCCTGGTGGGGTTTTCCTTACATCTTAACCGGTCTATCTAACCTGGAAGGAACCTGCAATAAAGGATCTTAACCTATCAAGTGGACTCTGCATCTTCATTTACCACATCTTGGCGACGATTCTTAAAAGGATGAACCTACGCGTGATTTAAGGATAAAGACTACTTAAGGAACTAAACTAGCTAAAAGAAGGAACTCAAGAATTCAAGATTTTTAAAGACACTTCATTTTCAGACTAAAGGTAACGCCCTGCTGACCCCACCAGTGTCCTGTTCTACCTGGACAGCCTGCACCCAGGGCGTGCGTTTCATCCTGATGTCTGCTGTTAGTTTGCGTGTGAAGTGTTCCTGTGCACCAATGAGTTTTATGTACTGATTGCCTACTGGACGTGCTCATCTGCCTGTGGACAGCCTGCAAACTGGGTCTTGTGTGCTCTAAGAGACTTTACAGCAGCCTCTGTCTACTCTGCCCATTTCTGCTCTGTGTATCGAAACGAGTATTCACTCAAGAGATATTTTGCCCGGTTTAAGTGGTTTCTGCTAAACTCTGCGAGTCCCGTTTCATGCACTCTCAGTCATCAGCGCAACTCGGATTGTTTGCTTCCCTTTGGTGTGCTCAGCAAGCAGAAGTAGCGTACAAGTCCTGCTCTTTGCTGTTTTTAAGTGAGAGGTGCATGACTACTCCAGCCTTTTCTTTGTCATTTCAGCACGCAACTGTGAGGTTGCTTTCCTAACGCTATTTCAGTCACTGTACCTTTATGTCTTCGTCTCTCCACTGTTTTGAATGTGATTGGCGGTTGGCCGGCAGCGATCTGTTCTCCTCTCCTGCCACTGTCCATTTGATGACGTGGGTGGAACGTGCTGGGAGTCAGCGAAGCTTTCCTCGTGCTGCGACATTTCAGTGACGTCTGGTGTGTTTCTTGGAACACTCCTTCTTCACCGGACAAGTTACTCTTCATGCTTCACGCTAATCACGTCGTTTCGACGTGGCAGCCATCTTTTGTTTGTTTAAGTTGCTATAGCAACAACTTCCACTCGTAGAGTTTACTGTCTACGCATGAGCCATAGCGTGTTTGTATTTCCTTCGGTGATATACACACCTGTGTATATTTGAAATCTCTGCATTTTCTTCATGGCGCTGACCATGATGTTTCGTTTTAAGGAAGTGTGGAGCAACGGAGTGGAAGAGACTTTACTCTTGGACTTGGTCCCATTCTACTCGTCTGACGGAAGTCCACGGCGACTGTAGGGAGCTCAGCGACGTCTGCAGGGAGCAGTGTACACAGATCCCGGGTGAGAGGACGCTCACCGGAGCTGGCATTTTTTACTATTTTGTTTTTAAGTGCTTAGCTTCTCAGTGTTTGTGATGTTTGCACACTGTTTTGACATCTTTTAACTCTATGTATCTTTGTATAGGAGTGTGTTTTTAGTCAATGCTCATCCATATTGTCAGGGTTGGTATCTTTAAGTGTACTCTAGTTAGGGGAGGTGGTGTCTGTGTGGGTAGTCCATGCCCCATGTAGTGGTGTATGCTCATCCTTATTGTCAGGGTTGGTATCCTGAAGTGTACCCTTTCTAGGGGAGGTGGTTTCTCTGTGGGTAGTCCATGCCCATGTAGTGGTGTATGCTCATCCATATTGTCAGGGTTGGTATCCTGAAGTGTCCCTATCTAGGGGAGGTGGTTTCTGTGTGGGTAGTCCATGCCCCATGTAGTTGGTGTTTGTGGGTAGTCCATGCCCCATCGTTTGTCCCAGGGTTATTGTCTTTATCCTGTGGTGTACCCTTTTCTGGGGAAGTTGGTGTTTGTGGTTAGTCCATGCCCCATCGTTTGTCCCAGGGTTATTGTTTTTATCCTGCGGTGTACCCTTTTCTGGGGAAGTTGGTGCTTGTGGATAGTCCATGCCCCATAGTTTGTCCCAGGGTTATTGTCTTTATCCTGCGGTGTACCCTTTTCAGGGGATGTTGGGTGCTTGCGGGTAGTCCGTGCCCCATGTCTAATCCCAGGATTACTGTCCTGCGGTGTACCCTTTGAGGTTGAGTGTTTATGGGTAGTCCGTGCCCCACTTCCCAGGGTTATTTTGCTTACCCTGCGGTGTACCCTTTTCAGAGGAGGTTATGCGTTTTTGGGTAGTCAACGCCCATTTTTATTCTCAGGATTGCTGTCCTGCGGTGTACCCTTTTCAGGGGTGGTTCAGTGTCTGTGGGTAGTCCATTCTCCATACTATGCGCTGACCCCTGCTTTTGGTGGAGATGGTTTGTGCACTATTTTCCTTTCGAAGTCTACCTTCTTGCAGCTACTGGCCAGGGCTTCATTTTGGTAAGAGCTGTGAATCTATCATACGTTTAGTGTCAGCACATCTTCATCATGGTTTTTTTTTATTTTTTTTATTTTTTTACCTTTGGTGAAGGGGTTTGCTCTCTTGGGTTACCTTAAGTGAGTCTTACCCCTATTGTGTCTCTCCTAGTTTACACTCATTTTTGTTTCTAGGGTGTTTACCCTGTGGTGTACCCATGTGTGGGGAGGTTATGAGTGTCAGCAGCTAACTTAGCTGTTGGTCTTGTTTTTTTCGAAACCTTGCTTTTTCGTTAAGGGAGGGGGACGAGGCGTATTGTGACATAATGATGTTTTCTTCGTTCCTTTCTCTGCTAATGATACCTCATGCTAACGTCATCTCATGTTGTACACTATTACTTTTGGTTCTTCATATTTGTGTACTTCCCTGCTGATTGTTGCATTTGAGGTATTGTTGCTGATTATTCCTTTATTCTGCTCTTACTCCATAAGGGAAGAGGATGTGTAGTAAATGTCCTCTCCACTGTTCTTCTCTGGCTAGACTGTACTATGTTTCTGTGACATCATAGAATGCCAGGGTGTCCCTCTAGCTCACTGTGCCGTTCTATTACTTACTGTGGCAGTTGGTCATCTCAGGCTGAGCTGCTAACAGCTGGCTCCTGGTGGGGTTTTCCTTACATCTTAACCGGTCTATCTAACCTGGAAGGAACCTGCAATAAGGATCTTAACCTATCAAGTGGACTCTGCATCTTTCATTTACCACAGACCTCAAGCCACAACTGGTTCTCAGAAGTCCAAGGAAATACTCTCCTTCGGGGTCCCCAGCCTCTTCAACATATGCATTCTCCCAAAGGGAGTGGAAGGCCAGTGCTACTGGCCCTAGAAATAAAGTCTAACAGAGTGATAATAGTACATAATACAAGCAAAAAGTAATCTCAAGGCAGGGTTCCTCCACTGAGTGGGTTCTTCCTTTCTCTTCAGTAGTTCACTCTTCTCTCAAAGTCTCTCCTTGACAAGGGGTTTAAAAGTGGAGAATGAGGGCCTCGTTTACAATATTTTGATACACTGCAGCGCAGCAAGACTTCCTGCTGAGCTGCTGTGCATCAAAATAAAAGGATAGGGATGCACTGTATCTACATGATATGGCACATTCCTGTCTTTCTTCCCTGAGCCAGTGCACATACAGCTTCTTTGCACCAGTGCAGACACCCTTGCGTCATTTTGCAGGGAGGCCTGTGCTGAGGGAATGAATATTGTTGTGCAGGAAGGAACACCTTCTTGCACAAAAACAATCATTACAGGCATTTACCTCCTTCTCCTCGCTGCACCTCCTACGCCTTCGTAGGCATATGATTCTGACGCATTCCCAGGTTTACAAAATATTGTAAATCTTGGAATGCATCAAGTTCCATGTATCTTTTTTCCCCCACAGTTTTATATAGCACAAACTTGACCAGAAGGCATCAGGTATCAGAGCACGAGTTGCATTACACAAGGACACATTCATTTTTTTGTTAGGCACAGGGGGCCTGATTCACAGAACTAAGGGGCTGATTATGATGGTGGATTTTCCGCATCCTCCGGGACGGCGGAAGCTACCGCCGGCCCGGAGGATGCGGAAAATCCTCTGTGGACCCACCAAAGACCCACCGCCACATTAGGATGGCTGGTGGGTCCTGGTTTCAGTCCGCCACTTTTCTGCCGTGGTTGACTTACAACCGCGGTGGAAACGCTGTAACGTGGCTGGCGGTGTCTATCAGACACCGCCAGGCAAATTAGGATGGTGTAAAAGAGATGCCTTTCCATGGCAGCTTTTCCGCCGTGGAAAAGCATGTGTAACTTCACTGCGGGGGCACGTTGCGGGCCCCCTGGGTGAAGGGGGGGTGGGGGGTGCACATGGGGGGTACCTATGGTACCCCCCTGCATTTGTATGAAGTAATCAGCAGGCACCGCACGGTGCCTGCCGCTTGCTGCATACAAATGCAATGTATGCATTTTTACCATTGCGGCGGGTCCAGCTTGAAGCCGCACCCGCAGCAATGGTAAAAATAGAGGATGTGACCGCCAGGGTGGCGGTCACATCCTAATTTGACAGAAGGGAACTCCGCAGGCTATGCGGAGGTTCCCTCCTCCTCTATTGACGCGGACGGACTCAAGTCCGTCCGCGATCATAATGAGCCCCTAACTTAAGACAAAATCTTAAACTTACTACCATTTTCGTATTCACAGAAGGCACTTACTCATTTTGGTATTCACAGCAGACACTTACTCATTTCGGTATTCACAGAAGTTAGGAGTCCTAAGTGCCTTCTGTGAATACGAAAATGGTAGTAAGTTTAGTATTTTGTCTTAAGTTAGTTCTATGAATCAGGCCAAGGGAGATTACGTGATTTGCCCAGAATCACGGGATATGGAGCGTCATTGCTGTTAAGTTATGAAGATGCAGTGGTTGATTGTAGAAGAATAAGTTTTATTCAGTAATACAACCCCAAAGGCATACAGGGTCCTTCTTCTTTCAGCAACAGTTCTCCTCTGATCTGTTCCCTGGATTCTACACTACAGAATCCAGTGAACATGTCATACACAAACAGAACACTGAGACTGTTACCAAGATACAACATATCTTCTTTTCTACAATAACAAAAGACTAAAATAAAATACAAATTATATGACCAAGTAAAACAGTATATATAGAAATGTGAGGTGTCAAATTGATAATTCTAACAATTTAAATAGACCTACATTTATGTGCATTTATAATCTTTCATCCAGATTGGTTTTGCTTTAAGACGAATAGATTTCTCTTTCATATTCCCAATTGATACTTTCACATTGGATTTAGGACGAATAGATTCTTAAGTTCAAGTAAACGTTCTGGAATCTTAGGGCTTCATTACGATGTCGGGCGGATCGCCACCGCCATGATGGCGGTGGCAATCCGCCCGACAGAAATGCCCGCCCGCCACCCTTTCCCCCCCCGCCACATTACAATGGCGGGGGGACCACAACAGAGAGAAACACCGCCCGCCACTTTTTCGCCCCGGTCTCCTTGTGGCCGGGGCGGAAAAGGAATAATATGGTGGCGGTGTCTAATAGACACCGCCACACATATTAAGATGAGTGGTGTGCAGTGCCATTCCGCGGCAGCGATGCCGCCACGGAAAATCATGCGGTCTTCCCTCTGGGGGCCCCCTGTGGGCGCCCAGAGTGAAGTACAGGTGGGGGGGTGCACGTGGGCGGTACCTGTGGTACCCCCCTTCATTGTCATTTGCAAAGCGGCAGGCACCGCGCGGTGCCTACCGCTTTGCATATGACAATGTTAAAGTGCATTTTCAGCATTGTGGGGACGGTGCAGAGAGCACCGCCCACCTCAATGCTGAAAATACAGGATGTGCCCGCCACTGTGGCGGGCACATCCTAATGGCACCCCCGGGACCCCCGCCCTTATGGCGGGCGGTCCCGATTTACGATGGGATGACGGGCGGGCAAAGTCCGCCCGTCATCCTAATGGAGCCCTTAATGTTTTTAATTCGATTGATAAATTGATCTCTAATTATTTCCTCATGTAAATCCCTAAATTTGCAAGTAATGGCTAAAGTTCTTAGACAAGCTACATATTGTTGTACATTTTCCCCAGATAATTGTGTTCTAAAAAAGAATTTGTCTCTCAACAACAATGCTAGTCTTTCTTCCGTAGTTTTCCTGTAAAGCTTTTAAAGCTTCAGCATATACATCTACAGATGTATCATTGGAACTAGTTTCACTACTTTCATCAACAGTGTCAAGAACTGTAGAAACAACACGAGTAGTTTTAGGTAGTTTTCAAAACTTTTCTACCTTCAACACCTAAATTATGCTTCAATAAAGTTAATTTTCTAGAGGGTAAAAATACATCGCCACCAATAGCTTCTAGGTAGGTTTCAAAAGATTCAGACCAATCCTCCCAATTCATAGAAGGAGGACCAGGGCTTTGCAGGAACTTGGGAGGAGGTGCAACAGAAGATGATACATCCATATTAACTCTGATAATTAATAATAAAAAAAATAAGCACGTTCATTCAATAATATGAGAAAAATAATAAATTAATAAAAATAAAGTAGTCACCGTTGTCTGGATATGTTAATAAAAATAATAAAAGTTGTCACCGTAGTCTAAGCAGTTCCAGACGTTGTTGTGGTAAATATCATCAAAATGTTAGAAATATACGCTTGTTGTGGTAAATATCATCAAAATGTTAAAGTAATTTGGGAATTGGAAATATGCGCAGCTGTGCGCATCGGCGAAACGTGCACTTGTAATTCTTTAACTAATTTGTATCTTCGCGTCTTTAGACAATGTTTGCAGGTGTTTCCATGGAGATAATTCTCATAAAATGGCCGGCATACGTCAAAAACGCAATGATGTATTACGTTGCGTGATGATGTTTTACGCAATGCGTGTTGACGTCATCACAATCGTATCCATTGTTTATTTCCACTGCCAGAACAGAAAGTTGCCAGGACACTTCTTCTGAAAGAAAATTCCAACACGAGTCAGAGCGCGTGATGTCAAGGCTTCCCTTACCAACTTTAAAGATAAACAAGGTAACGAACTCCACAAAACGTTCAAAAATGTATATTTTCTGGCAGAATTTGCTCACAAAAGCGGGCAAAAAAAAAATCGATCACAAAGTATAGTTCTCTGACTAAACGGCCATAATTTTCCTTATTAAGGTTAAACACTTAGCGATTTCACTAACCTTAATGCCCCTCGAACTGACATAAATGGTCAGATCGGAACGAAAAATGTTTCATGAGGTTTAAACTTAACAAGGTTCAAACTTTCATCAAGGTACCTTACAAGTCCAAGCGCTTTCAAAATAGGAAAGGAGAGTTGATTTCCCAAAGGGGTTGTAGTGTCAGAAATCTTCATCAAGTCTTCATCAAATGGATCCCATCCTTGTCGCCACTGTTAAGTTATGAAGCAAGAGGCAGTGGATGATTGTGGAAGAATACGTTTTATTCAGTAATACAACCCCAAAGGCATACAGGGTCCTTCTTCATTCAGCAACAGTGCTCCTCTGATCTGTTCCCTGAATTCTACACTCCAGAATCCAGTGAACATGTCATACACATACAGAACACTGAGACTGTTACCAAGATACAACAATTGCCAAGACTTGAATCTTAATTCCCTAGACTGGAGATCAACCGCCTTAGCCGTTAGGCTACATCCTCTCCCACTACACCCACTACAACATCCACTACAATATCTATGGAATGCACCTATCACGCAGAGTTATGCGTGAAAAAGAAATAAAATTTACAAGGCCATGAAAAGTCACACAGGGTGAATTTACATGGCCTTGTAAATATTGTGAAGCCCATTGCTGCCAGTGCATCAATAAAAGCGACTCACTGGAGATTCAATGGGCTTCTAAATAAGCCCCTTAGTGTCTGGAATGTAGACATTTCTATCCAATCTTTATAAATGCTTTATTCCTGACAAACACTTTGTCAGTTAGTTAGAAATCTTTATTTCGGTAAGAATACCATAAAAGATACAAACAATCAAGACGGACTTCATATTTTCAAATTTGAATACAACGTACAAGTAAAAGTTGGAAAACAATTAGGGCGTAGTTCATGACTTTTGGTGCCACACACAATCCAAAGGATGCAATATGAAGTAAGTGGAACCCATTAAGTGCAAATGTGCGCCTAACATTTTGTACAGTGGTCATAGCCTGAGTTAAAATTCCTGAGCATGAAGTGGACAAATCCTTAAAATTGCATAAAAAGCTTCAATATTTACAATAATCAATTTTTTTTTAATTTGTTGGTAATAAAATATAAAAACATCTATTTACATTTCAAAGGAGTAGCCCTTCTGGTAATCAGTCTTATAAGAGCGGGTCAACACATCATTGGCTCTCAGAGATAGGAAAAGGTATTAACAATGATCTACTTCTGATCTCCCAGAAGTGGCACCGAAATTTCACAATTGCGTAAACAACTAAGGGTCTTGCATCTGATTTAAATATGCGCAAGGCCACTCTGTATTCTCGGGTCCCAAATTGTCTGCAGGCTGGGGCTAGCCACTTGCCCCTGGGTTTCACATAGGATGTGCAAACAAAAAGAACATGACCTATCAATTTGTTTTGGCATGGACATCAAGGACAACCCATAGGTTGGGCTTTATTGATCTGCCAAGAGTTTGTAAATGCATTGATTGACAAACAACCATACATGAATTGGATGTAGATCTTCCTGGTGGATGGCACCTTAATGATATCCAAATAACTTTCGAGGGAGCAGCAGGTTTTCAAATCTCTAGGGGGCATATTATCAAGGGGGTTTATCACCGCTTTTTTGGCTTTAAAAGCCAAGAAAGCGGAGATAATTTTATCTCCCTATTACCTAGCTGTTGCTAACACCAGTTAGCGACAGCTAGTAGGAGATAGCGACAATCTTGGGCCCCGCTTTGCATGTCAGTGATATTTATCACTAATGACATGCAAAGTGGGTGTGCCAAGATGTTAGCGACTGGAAACAGTCGCTAACATCGCTATTTCCTATTACCAACTTTTGGAGATATTCGCGCTAAGCGCGAATATCTCCAAAAGCTAACACCTGCCCCTGAGCAGTTCTTAGCCATGTTATCCAATGGTAGGTGGATAACATGGCTAAGTGAATTAGCTCGGAATGCATGAATATCGCAGACTTTTCAGCGATATTCATGCATTTCGGCCGATTTGTATCGCTTAGGAGATAAACCTTTATTACCAACTTTTTTTATTACCAACTTTATTACCAACTTTTGGAGATATTTGCGCTAAGCGCGAATATCTCCAAAAGCTAACACCTGCCCCTGAGCAGTTCTTAGCCATGTTATCCAATGGTAGGTGGATAACATGGCTAAGTGAATTAGCTCGGAATGCATGAATATCGCAGACTTTTCAGCGATATTCATGCATTTCGGCCGATTTGTATCGCTTAGGAGATAAACCTTGATAATAGCAAGGTTCCTAAGCGATAAAAATCACTGCAGCTCGGTGATAAAAATATTGCCGCTAAGCCAACATAGCGATAATTATCGCTAGTTGTTGATAATATGCCCCTAAATTCTTCTGTTAGCCTACCCTGGTTGCTTTTGGACTGTGCTGTCTGCTCAACCCATTGCCCAATATAGTAATGTTATTTGGCTTCTGGTGTGAGTTGGTGAGCAGCCAATACTATGACCGGACAAACCAATACTGGTCAAAAGACTTTTGACGTATTTAGTCCAGCCAACTTGTTTTGTGGTGTCAAGGGCGCTAATCTCAATTAGAGCTGCTGCTTAAGGAGCCAGTTCGGGAGTGATAACTAATCTCTGCTAAAATAGCAGGGGGCAACGCTTCGCTATATCGCTAATGGGTTTGATAATCAGGTCAAGCTTTAGTGGGCAGAGAGAAGATCTTTGGGGAAGAGAAACCACATTTCTTAAAAACTTGTTCTCCGAAACTGAAAGGTTGCTTGCATTTGCCATGTCCCACAGCTCAGCTCTGTATAGGGCACTAGCCATGGCCTTTCAGTTATATAATTTGAATGTTGGTGCTATTGGCTTTGTATAGGAAACGATTCAGAAAAGGGGGTGGTGATGGACAGAGTATCCGAATTAAGCAGACCACTCCTACCCAGTCCAAAGATCAGGGCTTGATCCATCACCGTTTTTTAGCTCACTGCACCATCCCAGCTCAAAACCTGGCTACATGCAAATTAGTCTGTCCCTGGCTCAGTGCATCATGGGAACAGGGCAGACCAAACTACCAAGCCAATTCTTTTACTGGAAAAGAAACAAGCTTCCGGGGACCGGTTTCTGGCATTACAGCCGTCTTCGGCCCGGCTTGCTTGAATCCTGGTGGTGCAGTGAGCAAGGGACTCACATCTGAGCATACCCTTCCACGCTTGTGGTGGACAAAACGATTCAGAAAAGGAGGTGGTGATGGACAGAGTATCTGAATTAAGCAGACCACTCCTACCCAGTCTAAAGATCAGGCCTTGATCCATCACCGTTTTTTTGCTCACTGCACCATCCCAGCTCAAAACCTGGCTACATTCAAATTAGTCTGTCCCTGGCCCAGTGCATCATGGGAACAGGGCAGACCAAACTACCAAGCCAATTCTTTTACTGGAAAGGAAACAAGCTTCTGGGGACTGGTTTCTGGCATTACAGCCGTCTTCGGCCCGGCTTGCTTGAATCCTGATGGTGCAGTGAGCAAGGGACTCACATCTGAGCATACCCTTCCATGCTTGTGGTGGACAAAACGATTCAGAAAAGGGGGTGGTGATGGACAGAGTATCTGAATTAAGCAGACAACTCCTACCCAGTCCAAAGATCAGGGCTTGATCCATCACCATTTTTTTAGCTCACTGCACCATCCCAGCTCAGAACCTGGCTACATGCAAATTAGTCTGTCCCTGGCCCAGTGCATCATGGGCACAGGGCAGACCAAACTACCAAGCCAATTCTTTTACTGAAAAGGAAACAAGCTTCCGGGGACCGGTTTCTGGCATTACAGCCATCTTCGGCCCGGCTTGCTTGAATCCTGATGGTGCAGTGAACAAGGGACTCACATCTGAGCATACCCTTCCACTCTTGTGGTGGACAAAACGATTCAGAAAAGGGGGTGGTGATGGACAGAGTATCTGAATTAAGCAGACCACTCCTACCCAGTCCAAAGCTCAGGGCTTGATCCATCACCGTTTTTTAACTCACTGCACCATCCCAGCTCAGACCCTGGCTACATGCAAATTAGTCTGTCCCTGGCCCAGTGCATCATGGGAACAGGGCAGACCAAACTACCAAGCCAATTCTTTTACTGGAAAGGAAACAAGCTTCCGGGGACCGGTTTCTGGCATTACAGCCGTCTTCGGCCCGGCTTGCTTGAATCCTGATGGTGCAGTGAGCAAGGGACTCACATCTGAGCATACCCTTCCACGCTTGTGGTGGACAAAACGATTCAGAAAAGGGGGTGGTGATGGACAGAGTATCTGAATTAAGCAGACCACTCCTACCCAGTCCAAAGATCAGGGCTTGATCCATCACCGTTTTTAAGCTCACTGCACCATCCCAGCTCAGAACCTGGCTACATGCAAATTAGTCTGTCCCTGGCCCAGTGCATCATGGGAACAGGGCAGACCAAACTACCAAGCCAATTCTTTTACTGGAAAGGAAACAAGCTTCGTGGCCCGGCTTGCTTGAATCCTGATGGCGCAGTGAGCAAGGGACTCACATCTGAGCATACCCTTCCACGCTTGTGGTGGACAAAACGATTCATAAAAGGGGGTGGTGATGGACAGAGTATCTGAATTAAGCAGACCACTCATACCCAGTCCAAAGATCAGGGCTTGATCCATCACCGTTTTTTAGCTCACTGCACCATCCCAGCTCAGAACCTGGCTACATGCAAATTAGTCTGTCCCTGGCCCAGTGCATCATGGGAACAGGGCAGACCATCCATACATCCATCCTTCATCCATCCACTCTTTCATTCTTACATCCATACATCCATTCTTAATCCGTCCACCCTTTCATCCTTACATCCATACATCCATCCTTCATCCATCCACCCTTTCATCCTTGCATCCATACATCCATCCTTTACCCATCCATCCATCATTCATCCACCCACCTTTTCACACATCCATCCATCCATCATTCATCCATGCAACCTTTTATCCATCCATACATCCATCCTTCATCCATCCACCCTTTCATCCATCCTTCATCCATCCACCTTTTCATCCTTCCATCCAAACATTCATTCTTCATCCATCCACCCTTTCATCCTTCCATCCATACATCTATCCTTCATCCATCCACCCGTTCATCAATCCATCCATCCTTCATCCACCCACCCTTTCATCCATCCACCCATCATTCATCCACCCACCTTTTCACACATCCATCCATCATTCATCCATGCAACCTTTTATCCATCCATCCACCCTTTCATCCTTCCATCCATACATCCATCCTTCATCCATCCACCCTTTCATCCATCCATCCATCCTTAATCCACACAACCTTTCATCCATCCATCCATCCACCCATCATTCATCCACCCACCTTTTCACACATCCATCCATCCATCATGATCCATGCAACCTTTTATCCATCCAAACATCCATCCTTCATCCATCTACCCTTTCATCCTTCCATCCATACATACATCCTTCATCTATCCACCCTTTCATCCATCCATTCACCAATCATTCATCCACCCACCTTTTCACACATCCATCCATCCATCATTCATCCATGCAACCTTTTATCCATCCATACATCCATCCTTCATCCATCCACCCTTTCATCCTTACATCCATACATTCATCCTTCATCCATCCACCCTTTCATCCATTCATCCACCCACCTTTTCTGTGCCTTTCTCATGGCGGGTAGCGGGGGGGGGGGGTTGTCAGTATCTCTCTGCTTCTTTTTCCTTCGTCTTCCTCTCTCATGGGAGGGCATCTCTGTGCCTCCCTGCTGAGGGCTGGGGTTGGGGGTGGCAGACCGGTTGTAACAACATCTCACTATGAAGAACATACTCTCAGGCACATTTCTCCCGCACAGGCGCCAGGTATGAGGGTTCGTGCTTTGTGCTTTACAGGCGGGACCCACAGCTCCAGGCGCGCAACGTTCATGGAACTCAAAGGGCTACACTACAGCCTCCTCCCCCAGCCACCCTCCCCTGCCCCCCAGCTCTCTCCCCCTCATGTATGTGAGCCCGGCTGAAACACCTTCAGGGGCACACACAAAGCCGCACCGTACCCGAGTACTTCACAGGTCTTTAAAAGACCTTTTACTTGTTAATGAGGCTTTGTTCTTTTTCATCCCTCGGTGTGAATTAGTCCTCTGCCGTGAGCACCTTCAATCAGCCCGACGCCACTAAGGCAAAATGACAATCTGCGACCCCCTTCCCAGGACTCCACGACCCCCCTGGGGGTCGCGCCCCACAGATTGAAGACCCCTGGTCTAGGGTAACCCCTGGGCCGGGTGCAGTGTAAGTAAAAGGCAGGACATATACTGAGGTGTGTGTTGTGTTCTGACTGCTGAAAGGCCATCCCGCCCATAGGACAGAATGGTGGTGGCTAGGGTTGTGTTTGTTAATCTAGTTTCCTATAAGTTTAAAATGGAGAAGTGAAGTTTAGTATGTATGAACTCACAGTGTCATAACACATCTTTCTATGAAAGTGGTTTTGTCACTGTGTGTTCAGAAACCACTCTTTTAGAAAGTGGCTGAGTTTTGTGCTCTAAGCATTTCTCTGTGTATCTGCTAAATGTGGATTGACTGTCTGGATCTGAAAGTTGAGAGGAGCTGGACGAGATCTTGACCCAGAGAGGGGTTGAGATGGCACCAGGCTGCCCTACATCTGGAGAGTAGGGGGAGGAGAAGCCCAGGAGGTGAAAAGGCCTGGGCTGGTGATATAAACCAATTGACCCATCTCCTGCTGAGCGATTAAGGATCCAGACCCCCATTATCAAAGGGAGAAAGGTGACACTGGGAGAGAGACACCCAGAACTGATTTAGGGAGAGGTCAGGGACCCCTGAGCACAACGAACTTCAAAGCCATTAAGCGGTATAACTAAGAGAGCTGAAATCCTTGAACGTTGGAATAAAACAGAAATGGATTGAGACTGAAAAGGCTTGGACCCATTTCGTGGTCAAGAGGAACCTCTGCTAAGGACGGAGCAACTGAAGAGACTGCTGGGGAAGGACCAACCCTTGCTTTGTGATCTTGGGCTGGTCTGCAGTTTGCTGTTCAAACCAAGTAAGATGCTGTTGGGACTGTGCTTGGTGCGCGGGGTCCCCCTGCTTGAGAACAACTGTGCTTTGTGCTGTGCCTTGTAACCCCAAGGGCGCGAGGTGAGCTGGCTCCCTGTTTGAAAAGTTTTCGTGGAAGTTTCAAGTGACGGAGTGAATGTGTGTTGTGGCAGCTTGAGTCCCTCAGAAGGTGTGCCCTGTGAACTAGACACATGGTTGAGAAGTGAGACTCGGACGCGCTGGGTGCGTGTTGTGGTTCACAGGAGGTGTTAATGAAGAGCGCCGGGTCAAGTTGTGCACTGAAGCTGAAGTGAGTCTCGGACACGCTGGGAGCATGTTGTGGTGCAATGCAGGTGTTAGTGAAGAGCGCCTGGTCAGCGTGTGCACCGAAGCTGATGTGAGAATCGGATGTGCAGGGTGAGTGTCGTGGTGCACCATAGGCGCCGGTGAGGAGTGCCTGGTCAGCATGTGCATCAGCGGTGTAGTGAGTCTCGGATGCATTGGGTGTGTGTTGTGGTGCACAAGAGGCGTTGGCGAGGAGCGCCTTGTCAATGAATTACTACGGAAGTGGAGTGAGTCTCAGACACGTAGCGTGTGTGTCGGAGTGCACCGGTAGGCATTGGTGGAGAGCGCCTGGTCCTCGAGTGCACCAAAGCTGAAGAGAGGCTCGGACACTGTGAGCGTGTCGAGGTGCGGCCGAAGGCGTTGGTGAGGAGCACCTGGAGATCGGGGCACCGGAGTTGGAGTAAGTCTCAGTAAAGCAGTGTGCGTGCTTTGGTGCAACCTGGGACTGTGGAGGAGATCTGCTGATCATTGTGTGCACCAGAAGAAAGTTAGTCTCTGCAACGTGGTGTGCGTGTCTTGGTTCCAACTGAGACCACAGGAAGGAGTGCCTGGTGAGCGTGCACTCAGAGTCGACGTGGAGCACCATCATCGTTGTGTGTGGAGACCCGGAGGGTGTGGTGGTGAACGTGCACTCGAAGTAAAGTAATCTCGGGGCGGAGGGTACGTGTGCCCTGCGGCTACCTGAGACCTTCCTAACAGTCGTGGCGTGGACCGGCAGCCCCCTAGGAGCTGAGCTGCCAGGCCAAGTAGCTGAAACCCATTGATAAAGTTCTACATGGAAGCCCCAGTACGCAGAAGGAGGAGATGAGAGTGGGGTCACGCCTACAGGTAACATGTATCACAACCTGGGCGGAGTGCGGGCTCAGAGAGACACTCTCTCAGCCTCTCAGTTCTACCGACGTTGTGAGCCTGTGCTTCGGCTCAGAGAGTGGGCCCGTACTCACGAAAGGAGTAGCAGTACTGGGGCCAGAGTAAAGAGCTTTACTTTAAGTCATCGTTGAACCAGGTGGGGGACTACTGTTATAGAAGAGGCTGATTGTTGTAATACACATTGCCAATATTGCTGCTAACGAACTGCTGGACTGTCTTATAATGCCTGACATTATTTTTGCGTAACGAAGTACACAATTGTAGCGCTACACATTGCATTATTTATCCCTTGCCAAGTACAGGATTGTAGGGGCCCGCATTGCATTATATCGTCATTGCAAAGTACATGATTGTGGTTATGCCTTGCATTATTGCTTAATTGCAAAGTACATGATTGCAAAAAATTTGATTGAGGTGTGACGCATTGCATTATTCCTTCATTGTGCAGAACATGATTGTAGAGGTACCCAATGCATCATGTCTCCCATTGCAAGGTACCGGAGTGTATCATTACGCATTGTATTATTTATCCTTTGCCCAGCACAGGATTTTATTGTTACACAGTGTATTATTGTTTGTTCATTGCAACATGTGTAATTCTAGCATTGCAACCAGCATAGCATTTTGAAAGCGGTGGTTGGGATTTGACCCTATCAGCCAGCTGCAACAAATATTACCATTTATTATATGTTGGCTTTGGTATTGTGTGGTCTGATCTTATATCTTTTTATATAAAGTTTATAATTGTTTAATCAAACTCATGTTGAGTCGATTTGTGGTGTCACCAGTGGGTTGCTGTGGGTGTGGTTGCACATACTGTACACCCATGCCTTGGAGATAGGCCAGGCTGCTCGTACCAAGCTCCTAAGGGGGTGAGCAGGGCTATCTCAAACGGTGTCCTTACTTGGCCTAACGTTGAGTGGGGAGTCCTGGGTCTCGCACTTGGTGACAGTGGTGTGGGACGGGGACTCCGGCTTCCAACACTATCTATCTTCTGCTACTGTTTAGCTTAAAAGAATCAGTAAATTATGTTTGATGTTGAAAATAATGGCCCTGATGCCCTTTATCCTAATATAAATGAAGAATTACTAAAGAGATGTGCAATTACCTGCATGAAACGTTGCAACAAGTCATGCCTAACAAGAGGTCCTTAAACTCTGATGAGGATTGTGACTTGGAAACTGCCTCAGGGGGAGATTCTGAATGTATTAAGACAGGGGGAAGAAGACCATGAGCATATTGGGAGGCCCAAGCACATCAATTCATACCGTAGGTCTGAGCACCTCAATGCATAATGGAGGTCTAAGCACATCAAACAGATCAGGAGGTCAAAGCCCCTCAAAAGTCTTGAGTGTCCTATGTGGCACAACTCATAAATGTGTCCGAAGCGGCAGACATATCTTGAGGGCTCAGAGTACAGCAAAAGATACTGCCATGGAAGATGAAGTGCATCAGACTGAATAACTACTCAATTAATATATCCTTGTACTGGTTCAGGATGATATGGACATTAAAGGCCTTTTCATAGAGGAGGAATGTCCATCATCCTCTAGTGGGATAATGAGGGATCCCATTGGTCAGGAGATTTTTCCCCACATAACTTCAGGCATCCAAGAAGTGCCGAAAATGTATTGGAAGCTGGATAAGAATTCCCATAGAAAAAGAGGAGCGTAACATCTTGAGAGCCAAGTGCTCTAGATTAGTGATCCAAGAGAAAGTTTTCCTAACACTGAACCTGGATCCTGAACTTATCACCTTTTTCTTCAATTGGGTGAGAGACCCCAGAAAAGGAATGGAAAGATCCCTTTAGGCCTGCCAAGATTGCCGTTTTGGACACTTTTAAGAGTTGCCTCCATGACATCCTAGGACCTCTAGCTAGACTAATCGACATCGCAGAGAAGGCCCCTACTAATGTTACCCCAGTAGATAATAATAAACTTAGGATCTGCAGCCAGGGAGCATTTATTCTCCTAGGAAATGCCAATGCAGGGCTGGAGGCCAAATAGCATTTGTCTGTCCTGAGCAAGTTCAACCCAAAATTTGGAGATATGGCAGATAAAGAACCCTCCAAAAACCCCAAAGGCCTCCTTTACCAAGAGGATATGTTTAAAACAGTAGGAAAACATGTGGCTATGTTCACAGCCTTGGACAAAGCAAAGACAAATATGAGAAGGGTTTTTAACCCTAGTGTTTTTGGTTGGGCAGAAGAAAGAGCCCTTCTACCGCCCGAGGTACTCAAAGGCCCAACTTCAGGAAAAGGGGTTTCGATAGAGGTTACCAGCCAGTCACCCCACAGTCCTTCTACCCATATTGGGCATGAACCACTCATACCAGAGGCTTCAGATCCCATGGACAAGGATCTAATTTTCAGACTGAGTACGAACATTTCACATGTTTATTTTTTTCTCAGTAAAATTGAGGGTTGGACTCAAGCTCTTTTCCCACATTTGGAAATGAATTACACAAGACCCTTGGTCCTGGAAACCATTTAGGGCTTCAAAATAAATTTTGCAGGGGTCCCGGTCCAATCTTCTCTCCCAAGAGAATTGAAATTGACCTAAGAGCAACAGAAGGTGGTATAAGAAGATGTGTAATCATAGAGGTTTTGTAAGGACACCCATCCTTTTGGAGAAAAAAGGCAAAGAATGGAGACCAGTTATAAATCTCAGGGACCTGAACAGATTTCTAGTCTACAGGCATTTCAAGATGGAAGGACTCCATCTTTTGAGAGACAATCTACTAGAAATAGAATGGCTTATGTTGGACCTGAAGGATGCCTACTTCTCCATTCCCATGGTCATGGAGTCTCAAGTTACCATAAGGAATCACCAGCTTTTTTTAAGTTTCAGGCACTTCCCTTCGGGGGGGATACGGTTAATTGTTTTTCTAGATGATATCCTCAAAATGTCCTAATATCATTCTCCAATTTTAAAGGAACTGGAATTGGCGGGAAATCTTCTTTAGTGTCTGAGTTTCATAATAAACAAGGAGTCCATTTTGGTTCCTTCTAAGTTCCTAGAATTTGTGGTATTCATGATAGACACAATAAAGGCCCTTCTTCTTTTGCCAAGGAAGAAAATTACCAAGATTCGTAAGGAGATACGTTTTTTGGTCAGACCAAACTCTATACTCTTGAGAGAGCTAGCCAGGCTCCTAGGTCTCCATTCCTCTTCTGTTCAAGCATATTTCCAGGGCTGTTACATTCTCGAGCTCTACAGAGGGTGAAAGCGAGAGCTGTAAGACAAAGATCATGTTATGGGGAAAGGGTGATCCCAGATCAGGATGCTAGATTAGAATTGGACTGGTGGTTTGAGAACACGGATGCCTGGCATGGCAGGCCAATCTTTGGGAGTTCCCCATAATTTATACTAGAATCGGATTCAAGCCTTCATGGTTATGGTGCATGCCTGACCAACCAGGACACAGGAGATTAATGGTCTAATATATGGAGAGGTACAACCACATAAATTATCTGGAGTTGACAGCAGATTTCTATGCTCCAATGAGCTTCAAGTACTCTTTGCAGGGCAGAACTGTTGTTAAAAAAGGACAATATGTCTGCAGTGGCAAACATAAATTGGTTAGTGGGTACAAAATCCTCAGGCTTGTCGAGTTTGGCCAAAAGAATTTGGATGTCCTGTCTAGAACACAAGATCAGCTTAAGAGCAGAGTACTTACTGGGGAAACACAGTAATGTAGCAGATTGCAGTTTCAAAGTTCTTGAAAGACTACGGTGACTGGCAGCTGAACGAGAGCCAATTCAGGAGTCTGTGTCACCTATGGGGTCCTTTGGAGGTGGATCTCTTTGCAATCAGGTTGACATTTAAAGTGGAAGTACTTCAGCTGGGTGCTACACCTGGTTGCTCAGGCAGTCAATCTGTTCCTGCAACCCTGAGAGGGAGCCCAAACTGATGCCAAAGCAATGGGTTGATGCATGTACACCCATGCTCAACCCTGGAACACCTCTGACTCAGAGTAACGCAATGCAGTCATTTGCACTGTGTTGTGTTACTCTAGATTTATCAAGCCAAACAAAGGCCACGCAAGTTGGCCTTACATGGCCTTATAAATCTTGCTTAGAAGTTGCATCGTCATTGCGCCCTATCCCATGTTGCATGGGTGACTCAACTGCTTGATAAATCTGTCCCTTAGTCTCTGAAATAGAAGGCAAAAATCCTAAGAGGGTCAAGGCAGCAGGTTGTGGCGAGAAAGGTTCTATGAAGCTGGATAGTCGTCTGACAAGGTCCTGGTGAAGAAACTGACTTTTAAAGGGAATGTTGTGAGTAAGAAGAAATGAAAATTGGCACCCAAGAAATATCCCTTGCTGGCTGAATACTTTTAGCCTTCATCTGGTGCCGATTTCTACATTCTGACTGTTTTGGAGCTCAAATTCATCCAGGGGGTCAAGGCTGAAAGCAGTACCTAAACAGGGCTCCACAATGCGAGATACCCTCTAGCCACTTTGCAATTTAAATAGATTTACGCACAAGAAAACGCAGCTCAGAATGGGAACAAAACGGAATCTTTGGCTCCAGGCAACACACTTTGACAGACTGACTTGGCAGGTGGGTCCAAGTCCTTTGAAGGACTTTGGAGCCAAAGGTTTTCTAAGTCCTAAGTTTCTCAGGATGTTAGGAGGTATACACTTTGACACAGCCAACAGTTTCAGGACCTCAGGAAGGTGATTCAACAAAATATTAAGAAAAAAATGGTCTGGACAAAATATTGCGTCAAGAACATCAAGGACAAAAATATCTTGAAGGTACGTTTCTATGGGAAAGCAACTTTTTACTATATTTAAATCCACATGTACGTACCTTGAAGATAAATATCTTAAAGGTACGTATAGTTCCTGTCTCTGAGTTGTAGAAGTCACCATAGTTCAATCATGCCATTTTCTGAGATTAGTTCATCTAAAATAATCCAGTCTTTATCATGCCTGAAGTTCGGTTTCCCAGACCGGTCAAGGATAGGATCAGTGATGACATTCTAGTCACCTCCAAGGAGGACTCTGGTCCTTCCAAAGGAAATGAGCAGTCTGCCCAGCTTGGAGAGGAAATATGATATGTCAGCCACTGGTTTGTAAACCGAGCCTATATTTAAAAATGTTTTGTGCATGCTGGGTTTAGAAAGGGTGGGCAGAACTTACGGAGTTACACGCCGCATTCTGCAAAGTTACCAAAAAACTCAGCGACATTCTACAGAGTTCTGCGACATTCCGCTGAGTTCCGTGAGCAGCAGTATTCAGTACATCATTCTGGTTGCGCTGATTTATGGCCTCTTGGGGCTTGCCCTGCACTGTACAGTCAGCCCAAATGGCATCATGGGCACTGCTTCTTTCTGCCCTTCGAGCAGCAAGCTTTCTCAACTCGAGTGGCAGCTTTCTCAGTGGGAGTGGTTGTGACATGTATTGACTGCCAGTGTTGAGAAATCCCACCGTAAAGTGTTCTAGTGCTCAATTTTTTAATTTGACAACTTGCCAGTGGCAAGCCTTGTGCGAGATAAAACTCTGCCATGCGGTGGTTGGCAGAGTTTTTCCAGAACTCCATATCCAAGCGCCGAGTGGGCAAAACTGGAAGCTCTGCAGGAGGAACAGAGTTTACCTCCCACCCATAGAGGTTAGGAAATATATAGCACCTTTTGGTCTGCAACATCCTACCTGGGAGCTACTTGTGTAGTTCTATCACAATGCCTCTCTTCCTGTGTGGTGCTGAGGCATCATTTGCAAGGGGCCTAAGATGGGTAAAATGAATGTGAACAAATTTGCATACCTAGTTTCTACGTAGCTTTGTCCCTTCTAAAGGGACCAGGCGCATCTCCTGTAACAGGGCAATGTTTGGGCATTGGCATTCCAGAAAAGTGATTATTTTCATATGCTTAATGTAAGGGGTCAAGTCATTGAGAACCAACACCATCAGCTTGGGCACATTTGGTTTCAGCATGAAGGTGGAGTGTCCCCTGGAAACTGATATTTCATATGTAAAGGTGTGGAGAGGTTGTTACCACTTTCCATGTTTTCTCTGCCTCCCTCTCTTTCTATGTTTCAGTAGTGCTTATTCTTTATCTACTCAGAAAAAGGGGTGGTGATGAACAGAGTGTCTGAATTGAGCAGACCACTCTTACCCAGTCCAAAGATCAGGGCTTGATCCATCACCGTTATTTATCTCACTGCCCCATCCCAGCTCAGAACCTGGCTATATGCAAATCAGTCTGTCCCTGGCCCAGTGCATCATGGGAACAGGGCAGACTAAACTACCAAGCCAATTCTTCACCAGAAAGGAAACAAGCTACCGGGGACCGGTTTCTGGCATTTCAGCCGTCTTCGGCCCGGCTTGCTTGAATCCTGATGGAGCAGTGAGAAAGGGACTCATGTCTGAGTATACCCTGCCACACCTATAGTGGCCAAAATCGATTCAGAAAAAGGGGGTGGTGATGAACAGAGTGTCTGAATTGAGCAGACCACTCTTACCCAGTCCAAAGATCAGGGCTTGATCCATCACCGTTATTTATCTCACTGCCCCATCCCAGCTCAGAACCTGGCTATATGCAAATCAGTCTGTCCCTGGCCCAGTGCATCATGGGAACAGGGCAGACTAAACTACCAAGCCAATTCTTCACCAGAAAGGAAACAAGCTACCGGGGACCGGTTTCTGGCATTTCAGCCGTCTTCGGCCCGGCTTGCTTGAATCCTGATGGAGCAGTGAGAAAGGGACTCATGTCTGAGTATACCCTGCCACACCTATAGCGGCCAAAATCGATTCAGAAAAAGGGGTGGTGATGAACAGAGTGTCTGAATTGAGCAGACCACTCTTACCCAGTCCAAAGATCAGGGCTTGATCCATCACCGTTATTTATCTCACTGCCCCATCCCAGCTCAGAACCTGGCTATATGCAAATCAGTCTGTCCCTGGCCCAGTGCATCATGGGAACAGGGCAGACTAAACTACCAAGCCAATTCTTCACCAGAAAGGAAACAAGCTACCGGGGACCGGTTTCTGGCATTTCAGCCGTCTTCGGCCCGGCTTGCTTGAATCCTGATGGAGCAGTGAGAAAGGGACTCATGTCTGAGTATACCCTGCCACACCTATAGTGGCCAAAATCGATTCAGAAAAAGGGGTGGTGATGAACAGAGTGTCTGAATTGAGCAGACCACTCTTACCCAGTCCAAGACGGCTGTAATGCCAGAAACCGGTCCCCGGGAGCTTGTTTCCTTCCCAGTGTAAGAATTGGCTTTTGTAGTTTGGTTTGCCCTGTTCCCATCATGCACTGGGACAGGAACAGACTAATTTGCATACAGCCAGGTTCTGAAACTGGGATGGTGCAGTGAGCTAAAAAACGGTGTTGGATCTAGCCCTGATCTCTTGACTGGGTGAGAGCTTTCTGCTTAATTCAGAGACTCTGTCCCTCATCACCCCTTGTTGTAAATATTTTTGTCCACCCTAAGCGTGGAAGGGTATTCTCAGATGTGAGACCCTTGCTCATTGCACCATCAGGATTCAAGCAAACCGGGCCGAAGACGGCTGTAATGCCAGAAACCGGTCCCCGGGAGCTTGTTTCCTTCCCAGTGTAAGAATTGGCTTTTGTAGTTTGGTTTGCCCTGTTCCCATCATGCACTGGGACAGGAACAGACTAATTTGCATACAGCCAGGTTTTGAAACTGGGATGGTGCAGTGAGCTAAAAAACGGTGTTGGATCTAGCCCTGATCTCTTGACTGGGTGAGAGCTTTCTGCTTAATTCAGAGACTCTGTCCCTCACCACCCCGTGTTGTAAATATTTTTGTCCACCCTAAGCGTGGAAGGGTATTCTCAGATGTGAGACCCTTGCTCATTGCACCATCAGGATTCAAGCAAACCGGGCCGAAGACGGCTGTAATGCCAGAAACCGGTCCCCGGGAGCTTGTTTCCTTCCCAGTGTAAGAATTGGCTTTTGTAGTTTGGTTTGCCCTGTTCCCATCATGCACTGGGACAGGAACAGACTAATTTGCATACAGCCAGGTTCTGAAACTGGGATGGTGCAGTGAGCTAAAAAACGGTGTTGGATCTAGCCCTGATCTCTTGACTGGGTGAGAGCTTTCTGCTTAATTCAGAGACTCTGTCCCTCACCACCCCTTGTTGTAAATATTTTTGTCCACCCTAAGCGTGGAAGGGTATTCTCAGATGTAAGACCCTTGCTCATTGCACCAGCAGGATTCAAGCAAACCGGGCCGAAGATGGCTGTAATGCCAGAAACCGGTCCCCGGGAGCTTGTTTCCTTCCCAGTGTAAGAATTGGCTTTTGTAGTTTGGTTTGCCCTGTTCCCATCATGCACTGGGACAGGAACAGACTAATTTGCATACAGCCAGGTTCTGAAACTGGGATGGTGCAGTGAGCTAAAAAACGGTGTTGGATCTAGCCCTGATCTCTTGACTGGGTGAGAGCTTTCTGCTTAATTCAGAGACTCTGTCCCTCACCACCCCTTGTTGTAAATATTTTTGTCCACCCTAAGCGTGGAAGGGTATTCTCAGATGTGAGACCCTTGCTCATTGCACCATCAGGATTCAAGCAAACCGGGCCGAAGACGGCTGTAATGCCAGAAACCGGTCCCCGGGAGCTTGTTTCCTTCCCAGTGTAAGAATTGGCTTTTGTAGTTTGGTTTGCCCTGTTCCCATCATGCACTGGGACAGGAACAGACTAATTTGCATACAGCCAGGTTCTGAAACTGGGATGGTGCAGTGAGCTAAAAAACTGTGTTGGATCTAGCCCTGATCTCTTGACTGGGTGAGAGCTTTCTGCTTAATTCAGAGACTCTGTCCCTCACCACCCCTTGTTGTAAATATTTTTGTCCACCCTAAGCGTGGAAGGGTATTCTCAGATGTGAGACCCTTGCTCATTGCACCATCAGGATTCAAGCAAACCGGGCCGAAGACGGCTGTAATGCCAGAAACCGGTCCCCGGGAGCTTGTTTCCTTCCCAGTGTAAGAATTGGCTTTTGTAGTTTGGTTTGCCCTGTTCCCATCATGCACTGGGACAGGAACAGACTAATTTGCATACAGCCAGGTTCTGAAACTGGGATGGTGCAGTGAGCTAAAAAACGGTGTTGGATCTAGCCCTGATGTCTTGACTGGGTGAGAGCTTTCTGCTTAATTCAGAGACTCTGTCCCTCACCACCCCTTGTTGTAAATATTCTTTATCTACTACCTCTTACTGATTAGTCTCTAGTGAATCAGGTGAGAGAGGAGGTAGGATGTAAGACAATCTCATACCTGCAGTGGGTGCTTGGCTTTATGGACCATTTTTGATTCAGGCCCGAGAGAATGCCTATGCACGTCACTCCAACTCCTGTTTATTATATTCCCCGCTGACTGCCTTCTTGAATCCAATTCCCACCTGCGGCTGGAGACGCTACCATGATCCCTTCATGCAGCATTCTGCTGCTTTCTACTTAAGGCTGAGGTTCAAGCTGTAGGGAAAAAGAACTTCGACTCCCACAGCCGGAGCCACTGCAGACCTGAAGAGCAGCAAGCCGCTGCTAAAACTGCTTCTCAGCGGCCGGAGCCGCGTTCGGATTAGAACACAACCATCGCTGCTTAACGGCTCACACGTGAAAGCAGCCGAGAGCAGAGAGGAAAGCAGCTACCGCTGCTCTTGCAGAAACTTACACGTCCGAAGCCGCGAAAGACTTTTCCAGCCAGCCAGAGTGCCAAAACACTTCACCATTAGTGTGACATTGATATTATCCAGTAGCAATCGAGTAACACTCTCCATTCTATTGGATTCTGGAGCGATGGGAAACTTCTGGGACAATAAATTAGCCTTGTCCTTAGGAGTCGTGTGCATCCAAAAGGAAGAGCCCGAAACAGTCAGAGCCGTAGATGGGACCGCATTGTCCTCCGACCTCATTACAAAACATACAGCGCCTTTAACCTTGGTTTTTGACAATGGACATTCAGAAGAAGTCACCTTTGATCTCATCAACACTCCAGCGACCCTTGGCTCTTGGGTAGGTTGCTTCCCCACCGCTGCACTTCTGCCTTGTCCTGCACGCCGCTTCCAGCTTTGCCTGACTCTCCCGATCAGCGCTTTTACTCCTTACTGCGATTCCGGCGTGATCGCCGCCGTCTACCCTTGCCCCTGCTTGCTTCTGTACCCCGTGTGCCTGCCAGCCTCCCCTTCTCTCTTGTACCCCGTTGAGTGAGTGAGTGACCTATTTTATTTTATTTTGCTTTCACCTTGTGCTTTTTCGCCTTTTTGCTCGGATCATCGCGATCCTCTGTGGGCTCCCCAGCCCCATTTTTCCCTCCGCTGCCTCCCGTGCGCCCTGCACCCCTGCTTCCATTGGCTTCCTTCCCTCCCACCTTCCAGCTGACCGCTCCTCCACTCCCACCCTCTTGTGGCGGCCGCTGCACGGCCGCGCCGCTGGCAAAGGCAAGCCCGTCTGCGCCTGTCCGTGCCTGGACCGCGCCCAGCCCCAGAACCCCTGGCCCCCACCGCACCCTAAGCAACTGAAAAGGTACGACTCCGTCTCCCTCAACGCCCTCAAAGCCGGACGAACAGCCACCTGCTACCAGGCCACACCAAAGCGTACCCATGGACCCTTCACCTGCCAAACCTGCAAATACACATGCCTTCGAACCTGCAGAAAACCCAACGGCCCTCGCAACAACAACATCAACCACCTCAAGTGCATCCTCCTCAACACACGCTCCGTCCACAAGCACACCGTCTAACTGTGGGACCTCCTGGACACAACAGCACCAGACGTCGCCTTCATCACGGAAACCTGGATGAACGCCTCCTCGGCCCCAGACATCGCCATAGCCATCACCGACGGCTACAAGATCGCCTGGAAGGACTGAGTCAACCAAACCGGAGGAGGAATCACCATCATCAACAGGATCACCATCAACATCACGACCACCACCGAAGACACACCCGTCGCCGCCGAACACATACACTTCCAGATCCACACCGACCCCAAGAACACCCTCAGAGGAACACTCATCTACAGAGCCCCGGGCCCACGCGTGCAATTCAGCGAAACCATCGCCGACTTCATCAGCACGCACGCCCTAGCCTCACCAGAATACATCCTCCTCGGGGACCTTAACTTCCACCTGGAGAAAATCAACGACTGCAACACCACCACCCTGCTCGACAACCTCACCAACCTCGGACTCAAGCAACTGGTGAGCACCCCCACCCACATCACTGGCCACACACTCTACCCCATCTTCTCTGCCAGCAACCACCTCTCCTTCAGCCTCTCTTCCGGACTACACTGGACCAATTACAGATGCGTTAATTTCACCTTCAAAGGTGAGACTCAACACCATCGCACACAACAAACCCCCACAGATTCTGGAGCAAAATCACCACAGACCAGCTCCTCTCATCACTGAACCAGAACTTACCAGCCAACACCACCAACGTCAACAACGCAGCCCACAACCTCACACAGTGGATCTCCAACTGTGCCGACAACCTCGCTCCTCTTAAGAACCCCCCAGGTGGGACTAGCAACAGGAAAACCCCATGGTTCACGGAAACCCTCAAAGAAACTAAGAAATCCTGCTGAGCCCTTGAAAAAACGGCGCAGTGAACGAACCACAGAAAACATGACAGCCCTCAAAATCGCCACCCGAAAACACCACCAGCTGATCCGCTCCACCAAAAGGACATCATTCAAAGACTGACTAGACAACATCAACCACAACAGTAATGAACTCTTCAAGATCGTTAAAGAGCTCTCCAACCCCAGCGCCAGCTCCAACGACGTCACAAGAACTCTGCAACTCCCTCGCCACCTTCTTCCACCGTAAGATTGCGGATATACATGGCAGCTTCGGACCCCAGACCCCGCCGCCTACCACCGAACCAGCAGCCCCCACCACCACCCTCAGCTCCTGGACCCCTATCAGCTCCGAAGAAACCATAAGCATCATGAACTCCATCCACTCCGGCTCCCCCTCGGACCCATGCCCCCATCACATCTTCAACAAAGCCGACACCATCATCGCACCCCATCTCCGGAACATCATCAAAAGCTCGTTCGCATCCGCCACCTTCCCCGAGAGCTGGAATCACGCAGAAATCAATGTCCTCCTGAAAAAACCCACGGCAGACCCCAAGGAACTGAAGAACTTTCCCCCATCTCTCTTCTTCCCTTCCCTGCCAAGGTCATCGAAAAGACCATCAACAAACAGCTGACCGCTTTTCTCAAGGCCAACAAATCGCTCGATCCTTCCCAGTCTGGTTTTCCAGCCAACCACAGCACAGAAATCGCCCTCATCGCAGTCACCGACGACATCAGGACCCTGATGGGCAACAGAGAAACAACCGCCCTTATCCTCCTGGACCTCTCGGCAGCCTTCGCACCCTAGTAACCCGCCTCTGCACCACTGGAATCCTAGGAAAAGCCCGGGACTGGATTATCTCGTTCATCTCCAACAGAACCAGAGAGTCCACCTTCCCCCCTTCGGCTCAGAACCCACCAAGATCATCTGCGGCGTACCCCAAGGGTCCTCGCTCAGCCCAACCCTCTACAACATCTACATGAGCCCCCTCACCGCCATCGCACGCAAACACCACATCAACATCATCTCCTACGCCGATGACACCGAGCTGATACTCTCCCTCACCAAAGGCCCAGCCACCGCCAAAACCAACCTACAGGAAGGAATGAAAGAGGTTGCAGAATGGATGAAGCTCAGCTGCCTTAAACTGAACTCAGAGAAGACGGAGGTCCTCATCCTCGGACAATCCCCATCCGCCTGGAATTACTCCTGTTGGCCCACGGCGCTGGGCACCGCACCGACCCCCTCGGATCACGCACGCAACCTCGGGTTCATCCTGGACCCCCTCCTCACGATGACCAAGCAAGTCAACGCCGTCTCATCATCATGCTTCAACACCCTACCCATGCTTCATAAGATCTTCCGGTGGATCCCCGCCGAAACCAGAACGACGGTTACCCATGCCCTCATCACAAGCCGACTGGACTACGGAAATACCCTATAAGCAGGAACCATCGCCAAACTGCAGAAATGACTACAACGCATACAGAACGCCTCCGCACGCCTCATACTCGACATTCCTCGCCACAGCTATATATCCACCCACCTGAAACTCCTGTACTGGCTCCCCATCAACAAGAGGATCACCTTCAGGCTCACAAAGCACTCCACGACATGGGCCCTGACTACCTCAATAGCCGCCTCTCGTTCTACACGCCCACCTGTCAGCTCCGCTCTGCCAGCCTCGCCCTCGTCCCAAGGATCCACAGACCCACCGCCAGAGGAAGATCGTTCTCCCACCTGGCGGCTAAAGCATGGAACTCCCTCCCCGCACACCTCAGAACTACCCAGGACCATCTCGCCTTCAGGAAACGCCTCAAGACCTGGCTCTTCGAGCAACAGTAATTCCCCCCCCCTCTCTTCAGCGCCTTGAGACCCTGATGGGTGAGTAGTGCGCTCTATAAATGAACTGATTGATTGATTGATTCATGGGGTAGGTACCGTGGTTGCAAAAACACAACCCCAAGATAGATTGGGTACGGAGAACAGTGACTTTGGATTCTAATTTCTGCATTCAGCACTGCTACCAAGAAGCCATTGAATGGGCTTCTCCTCTGGTGTGTGCCTCTTGTAGCGTCCAAAGTTTTGATCTTCTTCCTAGTTGTTATGAACAATATACCGATGTGTTTGATGAGGTAAAAGCCACGGCATTGCCACCTCATCGTGATTTTGATTGTTGCATTGATTTGGAATCTTGAGGCATATTACCGTGCAGTCGCACCTATGCTCTGTCTGAGCCAGAGACCTCCTATCTAAAAGAGTATCTGGACAAAATGTTGGAATGTGGCTTTATTAGACATTCCTCCTCACCTGTTTCTTCACACTTATTTTTCATATCGAAGCGTGAAGGAGGTCTTCGTGCCTGTATTGACTACAGGTCGCTTAACAAAATTATCATAAAAAACAAATACCCATTACCCCTAATACCGGTATTGTTAGATCAAATCAAAGACGCCACTGTATTCATCAAAATTGACTTGGGAGGAGCGTACCACCTCATTAGAGTACGTGCCAGTGACAAGTGGAAAACAGCGTTCAGGACCAAATTCGGATTGTTCGAATACTGTGTAATGCTATTCGGGCTATGCAAGGCCCCTGCAGCATTCCAGTTTTTTATTAATGAGATTTTTCGGGATTTTCTGGACCGTTTTGTGATAGTCTCTATAGACGACATATTGATCTTTTCAAAAAACCATAAAGAACACAGGGAACATGTCAAACAAGTGCTGCATAGGTTAAGAGAACATCAGCTTTTCCTGAAACTCGAGAAATGTACGTTTCATGCTGATACAGTAGATTTTTTGGGGGTTGTGATTTCTGCATACGGAATAAAAATGGATCAAAAAAAAATAGAGGTGATTTTATCTTGGCCTACCACTACTAGCGTCAAAGACATCCAGTCATTACTGCGTTTTGCAAATTTCTACTGGAGGTTTATTACACATTTTTCAGATATTGTAATACCCATAACAAGGCTGGTTAAGAAAGGAGTACCATTTATTTGGTCTCAGGAAGCAAGGAAAGCTTTTGATACTTTAAAGAGGGCATTTTCTGCGGCACTTGTCCTCATTCATCCTGATCCAGGTCTTCCTTATTTTGTAGAGGTGGATGCTTCTCAATGCGCCGTAGGAGGGGTTTCGTCCCAAAGAGATTTGAACGGACAGATGCATCCTATTGCCTTCTTTTCTAATAAACTACTGCCAGCTGAACAAAATTACACAGTGGCAGAGCGAGAACTCCTGGCAATACGGAAAGCATTTCAAGAATGGAGGCATTACCTCTGGGGGGGCCAGACATCCCATTACAATATATTCTGATCACAAGAACTTAGAATTCTTTCATACAGCTAGAGCATATACCCCTAGACAAATGCGTTGGGTTTCTTTCTTTAATGAGTTCGATTTTGTGATTACTTATAGGCCAGCAGCAAAACAAGTAAAAGCCGATGCCCTATCATGTCTATGTGTCACGCACCCTCATAAAAGAACGGACCCTAAATTTGAAGCTTTCATTCCCCCTGGTAGAATCCTAGGGTATGTCTCGTTTGATCGGTTTTGTAAGGACGTAGAACAGAAATTAAACAATATTGATGTATCCCCCTGGCTAGAACAACCTGAGTACCACATGACAAAAGGACTGCTTTATCATGGGGAACAGTTGTATGTTCCAGAAATGTTGAGAGAGCAGATATTACAACGGGTACATTCCTCTGCGTTAGTGAGTCATCTTAGCGTTACAAAGACCCATGATATATGTAACAGATGGTTTTGGTGGGACACAATGGCAAAAGACGTACAAAGTTATGTGTCCTCTTGTCCAGTATGTGCTACCCAGAAAACCCTTGTGCTACCCCGGAGGTGTTATTACATCCTCTTCCAGTTCCCTCACATACAACGAGTATAGATTTTATCACCAACCTCCCCCCACAGGAAGGATATATGACAATACTTGTCATAGTGGACTCCTTTACCAAAACAGCACATTTTGTGCCCCTATTCAAAGTACCAACTGCTAGTGAGTTAGTGGCTATTTTCATACATAACGTGATTCATGTACACGGAATTCCTTCAGTTATAGTGTCGGACGGGGGTCCTCAATTTGTATCTAAATTTTGGCACGAAATAGGCTCCGCTCTACAAATGGACCTCTGTCTGTCCTCAGCGTATCATCCACAAACTGATGGACAGACGGAGAGGGTAAACCAGACCATGGAACAGTATTTACGATGTTTATTGGCTACTTTAACCAGTAACTGGGTTAAAGCATTACCTATTGCATAGTTTGAGTATAACAACAGTGTGCACTCTGCCTTGGGGATGTCCCCCTTCTATTGCTCCATGGGTTTTCATCCTAGAACTGTGCCTTTACAACCTACGCTTAAGGTTCCGTCAGAAGATACTTTGTCTACTAATTTAAAAGGAATATGGAAGACTGCATGTTCTCAGTTATGGTTGACCAAAGACAAAATGAAAAAAATAGCCAATAAGCATCGGTGTCCTGCACCTGAGTAGGTCATAGGAGATAGAGTATGGCTACCTTGAAAGAAATTGAGATTACCAGGCCCAAAAAAGTAACAGCCTCGTTATGTAGGCCCATTCAAGATAAAACAAATCATCAATCCTGTAGCCATGAAATTAGCATTACCGGACGAGTATCGTATCCATCCTGACAACAAACAAACAAAAAGAAAAACACAAATTCAGAATCAGAAGGGGAGGGAGGAAACAAAAAACAAGTAGTGCAAACAAGATTGCAAAGCAAGACACAGTTGAGGAAGTAGAAAATGATATTAGCAATGATTGTGTTTCAAACCAATTGCATGTTGTCAATTTGTCGGACAGAGTCCTCTCTAATGAAGAAAATGCTGCATTACAAAAAGGTCTTAACTTTTGTGTAACCAATACTTGCAATTTTGTTGATCTACATGTTGATCTGTATAAATTTGTAAGGAAATTGATATTACAATTTTTTTGGGAGCATCAATCTGTTGTACACGATGTCCTGTATACTGAAACGAATCCATCAACAATGTCTATTAATGATTTACATGCTACGCATCTATTATCCACCTTGGATGGGGAAAATGATAGTATTGAGATCACAGATACAGCTAACATGTTAGATATAATTGAGGATGTTAGCAATGACAGTGGTTTAAGATTGAAGTCCAAATTTGTACCCATCAGACCCCAGGACACTTTCATTGATTACTTCTATATGAAGGTTACACAACAGTTACACCAATTAGAAGATAACCATGGTTTAAAATCACATTGTAAACACACTTACAACATGTCTAGAAAGGACAGAGACATCATCAATGCATTACAGGAGGACAATAACTTGGTCATTCAAGAAGCTGATAAAGGTGGGAATATTGTTATTATGAACTAGTCCGATTATTTGAATGAAATAGATAGACAACTAGGAAACACAAATTGCTATATGAAATTGACTGAAATCCTATCAAAAAAATAGAGCAAAATATCAACTCATGCCGAGAAGATTGGCATGAATCATGCTTATTGTCTGACACTGAATACAAATATTTACAGGCACGAGATTCTCGATTTCCGTGCATTTATGTACTTCCCAAAATTCACAAGGGGGGGAAGGTTTCCCCCCCGGAAGACCTATAATATCAGGGAATGGAGGGCCCACAGAACACCTTGCAGAATATGTGGACAAATACTTACAGCCTTTTGTCAAAAACTTACCAGCCTACCTGAAGGATAGTGGTGATGTTCTCTGTAAGTTAGAGGACTTCTCTTGGGATAGTCCGGATCTATTATTTGTCACACTTGATGTGGAAGGCTTATATACGTGTATTAAAACTGACTGTGGCCTGAGAGCTTTAAAACACTTTCTTTACAAACGGAATGCCAACAATCTGGGACACACGCTCATGCTACTCGAGATGGCTCGCATGATCCTGGACCTGAATGCTTTTTTGCATGATGGTACATGGTTCCTGCAGAAGTGGTGGACAGCAATGGGATCCAGGTTTGCTCCGTCTTATGCAAACCTTTTCATGGGCTTGTATGAGGCGGAGCATGCCTGGGGGCCAGGCTCCAGACAATGGAATGATAACATAATTTTTTATGGAAGGTACATCGATGACATTCTAATGATTTGGAATGGAAGTATCCTCGACCTAACTAGCTACTTTGAATACTTAAACAACAACCAATTCAATGTGAGGCTGACCATGAACTATTCTGAAAGACAAATTGATTTTCTGGATTTAAGACTGTATATAAAAGATACCAGAATACACAGCGATATTCACATGAAATCCACAGCATGCAATAGTGTTTTGCATGCTGAGAGCGCACATCCGAGAAGCACCATCAATGCGATACCCTACAGGGAAATGATCAGGGAATGTAGAAATTGTAGTGAAAATCAAAATTTCCAAAAACAACTTAGAACAATTCAAAGTAACTTTAGTGAAAGGGGATACTCGAAACAATGCCTAAAAAAAGCGGAATCTAAGGCCCTCCAAGTAGAACGAAAGTCCACTCTTAAGCCCAAGGAAAACAGTCCCAGCTATAAAAGAGATGAAGTGTTATTTATAACAGAATACAATGTGTACAGTGATCATATTTATAACATTCTTCGCAGGAACTGGCATCTACTTAAGTCTGGCCCCATGCCGGTTGGAACTGTCCCGGACAAACCCAGAGTTGTCTACAGGAGAGGGGAAACCCTCAAGAAAAAACTATGTCCCAGCTATGTAACTAATACGCATAACAAATCCTCCTCAAAAAATTGGTTACCAACTAGACCAGTTGGATTCCACACTTGTGGGTCTTGCATAGTGTGCAAGATTGGACTCAACAAAAAGACTGAGTTCAAATACAATACCTCTAAAAATTAAACAATACGAACTTTTATAAATTGCAACACAACCCACACAGTATATGTTTTGGGCTGTGCTTGCGGAAAAATGTATGTGGGAGGTAGTGTTCGAAGCCTGAAAATCAGGATACAAGAGCATGCACGAGCCATTAAAAACAGAGACACAAAATATCCTGTAGCTGTCCATATACAGGAACAACATCCAGAGAAAAGAGATATATGGTTCCATGCTCTGGAACATAGAAAAAGCCCATTTCGAGGAGGAAACAGAGAAACACAACTAAGAAAGGCAGAGGCAGGATGGATTTGTCGTCTACGGGCGACGACACTAGGACTTAACATTAATAATGAATTACATCACTTTCTATGATGTTCCAAGTGTCAACATTTTTTTTTTCCTTCCAAATACATGTAAAAAATAAAAACATGCTGATTAAAATAGCACATATAGTTGCTATAGATACACCACCATTATATACCTGTCCGATTCAGAAATCACAACTAACAGGTTGGAGGTAGTATCAAATAAAAAAGCAACCAGAATGTATATAATTAATCATAATTAAAATCGCTCCTAAGCTTTCAAAAAAGCTAGGCTCTTGTTCAATTCATCCCTAAATGGTATGTAGATAAACTCCACAAAACTATATGCAAGAATCAGGAAACTTAAAAACCGTATGCAAAAATCAAGAAACCAGGCAAATATGTTTGAATAAGGATTTCATAACCATTCCAAAATGGCGCTCAAGAACGGATGTAATGTCTAAGATTAACCAATAGATATTATTTCCTTTGCCCTTATAAATATACACTCCACATATGATTGGAAAATTAGTCTGTCTGAGAATTAAATAATAATATTCATTATAAAATATACAGATGACCGCGCGTCATATAAAATGAAAAAACTCGAAGCTGAATCAATACTCGAAATTCATGCCAAAATATAAATAACTAATGCCTCGCGACATCAATATGCATTACAATAGCCTTTTTAAGCACATAGGCATATGCATGACGCTTTGGGACTGTTTTGATAATAAAACCATTTATTTTGACCATCTCAAGATGGCGCGTATGCGTTTTCGTAAAGAAAATAGGCACACCCTAATGACGCCGTCGGATTGTTGACTCTAGTGAAGATAGGCATTTGACCCAGAACAAGATAAAATAAAAAAATCAGAGCCGAAAGTAGTAACCCTGCAAATATATATAAAAAATACGACTAACGAACTAAACCTATTTTGAAATACAGATCCTATATTATGAAATCGTCACAAATTAGAACATACAACTAAGCGCTCATGGACATTTAAAGATGGCGTGTGCATGCTAACGCAAAAAGTGACGCTATTCAAAACACGGTCAGCTGTGTATAATCACTGCACTTTAGCGGGCTATTTAAACCCGAGATAGAACGCGTTTGTTTGCAAGCCGCTGTGGTTACGACGCCACGAAGCCAGCTGTCTGACCGTATACAAGTAAGTGCAAGGGGTTACTCTGTTTTGAATATCTCGGGTAGACTAGACTAAAGAGCGCTTCTCGCCTGATCTCTAGATCTGATAAAGATCGTAATTTCATTACTGAAACTGCCATAGACATCGACAATATACAAATTCTATGCTTCATTTCCATACAAAGATCAGTATGCCTGGGAATAGCTCTGCTCCCTTGTAAAAATTGCTAGTATATCAGAATATAGGAGTCACTTCACCATAATTATTGGATGAAAATCCTATGGTGGAATTTGTTTAAAAAAACGTTTTTATACTTAAAATGTCCACTATTCCTCACAATGAAATGTGGATACATTATAGTGTCTTTTCCCTTACAAACAAAATGAAAATTATAAATAATAAGTATTAATGGAGTATATATCACTTGCTTTTGTAGCATGTTGGATCTATAAAAATCCAGCACAGCAGAGACCATTTTCAAGATATCGTGAGACATATATCAAGAAAGACGCTATTTGAAAATTTACAAGGTAGGCAAAAATAGTGTATCAGCAGATGCATATCTATGTATCTCATAATTAATCTGAATGATACTTTGTTCTGTCTGTACTATTTTGTGCCTAGATAAAGGGAAGATATCCATACAAAATTGAACAAACTTCCCACTCATTTTTTATAGAAAAATGATACAAAGATTGCGACAAATGTATTAAGAAAGTGACTCACACATGACTCTTCATGAGAAGAAACAGTAAAGCCTTACTCAATCCAGACAGTGACTTATCTGGTAAGAAATACTATGTATGCTTTCTTTACATCATGGGTAAAAATGAAAACACCAAACCTCATAAGAATTAAAATATAAGGTCCATAGCAATAATAATAGGACTCCAATCCCCTTTTCTAAGAAAATATCATGTTCAGATAAAGAATCTTCTAACTGCTATTATTGTTTAAGAAATAATGTTCACCCCACCAGACCTTGAATATACATCTTAGACAGTCCTGTTCTTTTGCAAAGAGTATAGAATTTCAATTTTAAAATAGACTAAGATAGAGACAATGCTTGAAAAAAGGAAAAGCTTCAGTGGAACTGTTAATGGTTCAAAACTAATGTTAAATATTTGTCAATTGTGTATAAAGTATATAAATAGTATATATGTTTTGATTTTTAAAGAACTGATGGCATATGTAGATTATGAATAATGTATATATGTATAGATTGTGAATAATGTATATATATGTGTCATTTGTAGCCCTGAAGAAGTCCTTGTTGGACGAAACGCGTAGGCACCGGCTACAACTTTGTTTTAATGAAGACAGAATTCAGATTTTTTTAAACAAATAAAGAACTTATCACTCGTCCACTGAAGACTCATGATTTACCAGGATTTACTGAATGAAATATTGTGATTTAATACTGTGTATTAAATTTTGTCGTGACTATATTGCACAGAAATAGATCATTCTTACTTTGTTAAAGAGTGCTGGACATTGTGGAGAATTACATCTCTTTTGAAACCTTTCATTCCTTCTGCAAGGGTCATGATACCACCCCCTCCCTTACTGATCAATAATCAAGAAGAATACGAGGTAAATCGTATTCTGTATTCCTGGAAACGTAGGGGAAATTGTACTATCTAGTGGATTCGAAGGGATACTCTCCGGAAGAGTGCTCCTGGCAACCTGGTGAATTCGTCCATGCACCTCTGTTGGTACGGAGATTCTATGGCAGGACCAGAGGCTTCAAATTATGCCTTACTTTCTTCACTTTATTTCTCACAGCAGCAAGAAAAACATGTAAAAACTACTTTTCCCATGAACACCAGGGAAAAAACAGGAAATTGAACAGTAAGTCCTTTGTCAGTCTCTATGCACCAGTAGCAACCATCATGCCTTGCATCCACTTCCTCTTCAATCAATCAATCAATCAGTGACACTTATATAGCGCGCTACATACCCGTAGGGTCTCAAGGCGCTGGGGGGGGGGGGGGGTGCCGCTACTGCTCGAACAGCCAGGTCTTCAGCTTCTTCCTGAAGGGGAGGTGGTCTTGGGTCAGGCGCAGGTCGGTCGGGAGGGAGTTCCAGGTCTTGGCGGCCAGGTAGGAGAAGGACCTTCCTCCTGTAGTCGCTCTTCGGATGCGGGGGACGGCGGCGAGGGCGTGGTTGGCTGATCGGAGGTGGCGTTTGGGAGCGTAGAAGTTGATCCGGCTGTTGAGGTAGCTCGGGCCTTGGTCGTGTAGGGCTTTGTGTGCGTGGGTGAGGAGGCGGAATGTGATTCTTTTGTTGACGGGGAGCCAGTGAAGGTCTCTCAGATGTCCGGTGATGTGGCTGGTTTGTGGGATGTCGAGGATGAGTCTGGCTGAGGCGTTCTGGATCCGCTGGAGTCTCTTCTGGAGCTTGGCGGTGAGGTTCCGTGACGATTTGAACCCGTGTTTTCAATGTTGTCGGAAATACATAATATTGGTATCAGCGAACCGCAAATGATCCATTTAGCATATCCTGGTGTTTTCGCTACGATACGAGCAAGAGCACTCCTGTTATGAACACATTTCTGATCTACCCACGGCATCCATCTTAGATCATGGCAGCCATTTTGTGTTTCTTGCCCTCACATACGCAATAACCTCTGATCACTTCATTTCGATTAAGGACACGTAGCCTTAGCCGGAGATTCACCTCTTTCATGACACGTGCACCTTAAACCAGATCACGCTGTAGCTGCATGACTCGACAAAGGCTGCCTCCTCTGCCCGAGGCCAGCCCTACTGAACTGGTTCTCGTGTCCATTGTCCCGACCATGATTAGGCGGCCGAAGCCGGTAGCCTTGCCCATTTACAACCCACAAACATCTCTTATCCCGCTTTTCTATCTTCCACACCTGGCTCCGTTCCTTTCTTTCTGAATCTTTATTAGGGGGAGGTAACGAAATTTACGATGAGGCGGTCCGGCTCTTGAATGCAATATTGACAAGGGATTGTGATGAACTAGTGGGAACCCCTCTTCGTAGATGTTTTGTATCAGATTTTATCAACGGTTCCTGTGTACGCCAAATATTTATTGTTTATGACACAAAGGTTTTGGGAATGTACCAACATGTGAAGAATTCGCCTGAAGGCCAAAATTTAGTATATAAGGAGCAACCCTCTTTGTACAATTTGAACAGGCTCCTAGTTACTGCCCATGCGTAGTTTCTGTGACTTCTGTGTCCCTGCAGTAATAAACCTTTGGTCTTTGACGCCACCATCGAGAAGCCCGTGTTTCTGTTCATTTGCGCACCAAGGCAGGTGGAACTCCGGGGTCTTTGGGTGTTGTTCCCTGACACCTCTGGATGGAACCAAAAAGTCCAGAACTCCAATTGGCGCCCAACGTGGGGCGACGTCATTCGGTACCGGTCCAAAAGCCTGAAGAGTTCGAGAAGCTTCGTGTGAAGATTCCTGAGGGAGGCGCCCCACTTCATCGATCCCGGCATATCGCTAAAGTGGCCCGAAGTTCTCTTCCACGAGGGTTCCCGTTCAGGACGGCTGCAGTGGGCCGTTGCCTTGACCGTCGCCCTGTCTTGGACCCGAGGTGCAGTCCTTAGTACAGCGAAACGTGACGGGTTTCTCCTTGGTGACGTCTTCAGTGCCTCAGTTAAGTATTTAGTGGTTGCTAGTTGGTTACTTTGAAAGGATTGTTATAATCTTTTTTGGTTCTTGGTTTGGTTCGGTTTCGTAAGATTATCATTGGTTGTTTCGATAATCTATTTGGTTTAGTTTGGGTATCGATACATCAGTTCGTTTTGGTAGGCCTTAAAGTTCTTGGTTCAAGTGCACATATCTGTTTTGTGTTTTGTTTGTTTTGTGTTCCGGACTGAAAAATGGTAAGTCGGAGAAATTGTATGTTGTCTTGTTTTGGTTGCACCAGTGACTCACGATTGGAGGACTCATGTCTGGTTCCTCCGATTGGGACTCCCCTATATGACTTATATTGTAAACATGGTGTGGGTCCTATATCCTATAATGAGGTGTGGGTCCGCTACACTGAAAAAGACGGTGTCCTTAGTTGGCCACTGCATGGTAGTTTTGAACCCGAAATTCTTGACAATTTAGAAGCGAAATTGTTTAGGAAGAAAGCCCGGCCGGCAATGTTTGATTCTTTCCGTTACTGGCGAAAAGAATCCAAACAGAGAGAAATGAAGAGATTAAAGAAAGAACAGAAAGAAAGAGAAGAGTTGACTCTAGAGCAAGCAACTAAACAATTGCAAGATAACGAGTGTGAAAAGGCCATAGAGGTGGCCATTAGAGAGCATAATTTAGCGATCGACAAGTGCTATCCTGCCTTGCCATCGAAAACAGCTAAGATACTAGAGGACCCCGAAAACGATCCTCTGTTGTCTTATCTGTTACGGTCACCTCCACCGTATGCACAAGGCGCTACGGCTCCACTTGTACCAAATGTTCAATTGCCGGTTGCTGGACAACCTGGTATTCCTGCTCCTGCCCCTCAGAATCAAGCTCCTGTACCTCCTGTAGTTAATGTGAATGTTCCTACGGCTCCTCCTCTTCCTGGATTGCCGACTTCTATACCTGTATCTGTCTCGCTTACACCTACTGCTTCACAAACTATTTTTCTCGATACTCCTACTGTTCCGCTATCTGTTCCTACTTCCACTGTGTTTTCTACGTCTGCGAGTGTGTTGACTCCACTTTCTGTTCGTCGAAGAATCACTGATTCTGTGTCTAATATGCTGTCTCCTTTCTATAAAACTTTAATTAAGACTCCTACTTCTGACTCTGTTCAAAGGCGTAGTCAGCATCCAAGCACTGAGGAACGGGGAATTTTAGATTCCACGGCTCTCAGATGGATATCGAAGAGTAGGAGATATAGTACGAAAGATGTGCTAGATACATTTATGCAGTGGAAGGAACCAACGCAACGGTACGTCTTTGACGAGATGTGCTCGCTGCTACGTGAGGAGATAGAGGAAGATGATGTTGAATCGGATTTAGAAGACTTAATTAAGGTTCAGAAAGAATTTGCTGCTGGTATGATAGTAGGTGAAAATATAGAAGAAGCGATGGAACTGATCTTAAGTTTTAGGAATGATCCATCTCTTCGTTTACCGAGAGATTTAGTGAAAGGTAAGACGAAGCTGAGTCGCCAATATCCAATGAGGGAGGTTCCTCCGATTTGGCGCGAAGCTGTGCAAGCTGATGCTCCTAATGGTATTGTAGCCGCTCCGGCGCAATTCCAGAGAGTGTGGATACATATTCCATGGAAGCGAGCCGAAGTGCTAGCAGTGAAACAGGCCTTACCAGACCCGCGTAAGAATCCTGCTGGATATTACAAGGAATTAACGCAGACAGTTGAGGCTTGTATAATGAACTTAGCAGACATTGATATGTTATTTGGAAATGTAGTTCCGCAACCAGTGTGGGCTAAAATTCGTAGGGAGGATCATCAAGTTGCCTTAGGTGGTGATTGGGCAGCTATCACTGCAGCAGATGGTCAGCAAACGGGTGGTGCAAAACCTGAGCCCCTAATTGCTAATCTTCCGGGTAGGATAATCGATTTAATGAAGACTCTGATGCCCGCATTACGTGTTAACTGGGACAAGTTATCCGCATGCAGGCAAAAGAAAGACGAAAGTGTCTCCGACTTTTTCACGAGGTTCGAAGAGACTTTTGTAGATCATAGTGGTCAAGATATGAGCACTGAAGGAGGACAGAGACTGTTTGTCAATAAATTTGTGCATAATTTGTTACCTGAGTTATGCAATAAATTAAAGGATTCAGAGAGTGCGTGGGCTGTTTCTACAACTGCGCAAATACTTGCAACTGCACAATATTACGAAAATAGGGATAAAGAGGAAAAAGAGAAATCAGACAAGAAAACGAAAGATTTAAAGACTAAAGTTCTTCTGCAACAGGCGTATCCGCCTCGCACAAATCAGACTAATATGCAACAGAATTCGTATCAAAGGACAGATTATAGTTCAACGAGGCCTCAATATCAATGGAACCAGTGTGCGTATTGTAAGAAAGAGGGTCACTACAAGAATGAATGTCCGATCTTAGCGCAAAATAATGCAGCAGCAGCTCAGAGAGGTCGTGGTGGTTTTGTGCAAAATTCTAGAGGACGAGGACGAGGTGCTATGCCTCCTCAGACGAATGATCGTCCTTCCAATCACTTTGATCAGCGAAATGGACAGTCTACTCAGCAAAATAGATCTCAACAATATCTTGTTGAAGACTATTGTGAAGTGGATGAAGGATTTCAGCAAAATGGGTACTAGGACAGCCATGGACAGAGAGAGGGAGTAGTATCAGTTCCAGTGGATCAGAGTGGGCCTTATGTCGCAGTAGCAACATCAGGTGTAGTCGAACCGTTTCTGTTGGATACTGGTGCCGCAAAAAGTTCTATCATTCATGCGAAACTCCCTGGCGCACCTTTGTCCGGCTCAACAAATGTTTCTGTAGGTTTTTCAGGCGCCCCTGTTTACAACCCTATATCTGGTCCTTTGTCTATTTCTGTTGGACCGTGTCAATTGAAAGCACCCTTGATTTTGACGACGGGTTGTAATGAAAATCTGCTTGGTTTAGACTTGTTAAAACGACTATATGCGACATTGTACTGTTCTCCGGAAGGAGTACAGCTTACATTGGGTAAAAGAATAACCTCTCCGATGTACTTGTCAATGGATGCCCTCCCACCAGAGCTGCGTTCGCTCCCTGATTCTCTTTGGGCGACTGGTCCTAATGATGTAGGCCTTTTAGAAATACCACCATATGTAGTAACTTTGTAAGCAAATGTGAAGTTTCCAAAAATTCCGCAATACAAAATATCTAGTGAAGGTGAGCATGCACTTTTATTAATTGTGCAAGATTTGATTAAGAAAGGTGTAGTTGAAGAAACTAGAGGAAATGTTTGTAATAGTCCTGTATTACCGATTTTGAAACGAACTGATCCTACAAAGCCTCCAGTGTATAGGTTTGTCATCGACGTCAGAGAAGTCAATAAGATCGTAGTCCCACAGTATCCTGTGGTTCCAGACATTACTGCCTTGTTAACATTGATTCCTGCTACAGCCACTTGGTTTTCAGTTATCGACTTGAAAAATGCCTTTTTCAGCATTCCGATAGCCGAGGAAAGCAGAGATATTTTCGGCTTCTGTCTAGGAGGTCGCAGTTTCAGATTTAAACGCGCTCCACAGGGCTACTGTGAGAACCCATCTATTTACAGTCAAGCATTAAAAAGTCAGTTAGACTCCTTTGTCCTTCCTCCAGGTTCTGCTCTAGTGCAGTATGTAGATGATCTTCTAGTGGCTGCTGATGACAAGGAAACTTGCAAAGCAGCTACGGTTTCGTTATTGCATCACTTATCTAATTTGAATCACAAGGTATCACCTTCAAAAATGCAATACTGCTGCCAAGAAGTGACCTACCTAGGTCATCTCTTGTCAAAGGAGGGAAGGAAGTTGACCCCAGAGAGAATAAAAGCAATTACGCAAATGAGTGTTCCGCGCACACAGAGAGAAGTACGTGCCTTTTTAGGTATTACCTCTTACTGTAGGCAGTGGATCCCAAATTTTTCTCTTTTAGCGAAACCGTTGGTAGCTTTGACTGGGAAAAATGTTCCGAGTCCGGTGCCATGGTCTGATGAATGTCAAGAGAGTTTTATTGAGTTACGAAAAGCACTGTGTTCAGCTCCTGTATTGGGTACACCCGATTACAGTAAGCCATTCACGCTCTACGTTCACGAGAGAGAAGGTTGCGCGTTGAGTGTTCTGACACAGAAGTTTGGTGATAAACAACGCCCCTGTGCGTATTTCTCATCAACATTGGATCCGGTAGCTAGAGCGTTACCTAGTTGTTTGAGTGCTACAGCGGCAGCTGCGGCTTCCATTCGGCAATCTGCTGGTTTGGTGATGAACAACATGCTAGTGGTCATGGTTCCTCATGCGGTGGATACACTCATGAATCGAACGAAAACACAACACCTTACTAGTGCGAGACTATCTGGTTACGAGCTGACATTACTAGCGAGTCATATTCAGATCAAAAGATGTAGTGTATTGAATCCAGCAACATTGTTGCCGGCTAATCAAGAGTCGAGTGATTCTGAACCACATGATTGTTGCTTTAGAACGGAGGAAGAGACAAAAGGACGTATTGACTTAAAGGACACTCCATTATCAGATCCAGATGGCACATTGTATGTGGATGGGTCATGTTTTAAAATGGAGAATGGTGATGTGACTGCTGCTTACGCAGTAACAACCTTGAAGACGATTGTGGAGACTGCAAGAGTGAGTCAGAATTCTGCCCAAGCTGCAGAATTAATCGCTTTAACCAGAGCGTGTGTTTTAGCTAAGGGAAAGAGAGTGAATGTTTTTACGGATAGTCAGTACGCATTTGGCGTGGCCCATAGTTTTGGTCGTTTGTGGAGAGAAAGAGGTTTCATTACGTCCCATGGGACGAAGATTCAACATGGTCAGCTAGTTAACGACTTGTTGGAATCTCTAACCTTGCCGACTGAAGTTGCGATTGTGAAGTGCAGTGCTCATAAAGCAATCACGGATGATGTTGGTCGTGGAAATGCTTTTGCTGATGAGACTGCTAAACAGACAGCTAGAGACATAATGAGCAGAATGTATGTTGCTACGTCTGCAAGGTGGATTGCTGAATCTGGAATGTGTGAGGATACAATGGAAAGTGTGAAAGAGATTCAGAAAGAAGCAACTGAGGAAGAGAAACGTGTATGGAGAGAGAGTACGGGCAAGTTGGATTCGGATGGGTGTTGGATTGATTTGACAGAACAGCAGCGTTGGATGTTGCCTGATGCGTATGTGCTTGCAGTGGTGACGATGGCGCATGGAGTAGCGCATATAACTTCTAAAGGAATCTGTAAGATGTTGGCTCCAGTCTGGAAGAATGATGGGATCAGTAAGTGTGCAGAGAGAGTGGTGAAAAATTGTATGGTATGCCTGATGCATAACCCTGGCAAGGGAACTCCAACTCCTGCTGGTCACTTCGCTCCTCCTTCTTGCCCCTTTGAAGTGATTCAGTTAGACTTCATTCACATGGATCGCTGTAATAATTTGAAATATGTCCTGGTGGTAGTCTGTGCTTTTTCCAGATGGATCGAAGCATACCCACTAAAGGACAATACTGCCCTATCAACTGCCAAAATTCTTCTCAAGGAATATTTCCCCAGATATGGTATGCCACGGATTGTATGGTCAGATAACGGAAGTGAGTTTATAGGGAAAGTTATGCAGAGTGTGTGTGCCGGCCTAGGTCTAAAACAAAAGTTCCACAGTGCGAACCATCCCCAGTCTGCTGGTTTAGTGGAGGGTTACAATGGCACCCTCAAACTGAAATTAGCTAAGATACAAGCATCCACAGGTTTAGCCTGGCCAGACGCACTTCCTTTGGCTTTGTTATCAACGAGAGCAACTGTACATTCTAGAGTGGGGCTTAGCCCTTATGAGATAGTGTTTGGCCGCCCGGCAAATATTTGGGGTGTGCCAAGGCCTAAGGAGTTTCGTTCTCTAGAATACCCTATGTTAATAGACTACCTTTACGACTTGACTGCTAAATTGAGTCTTATTCACCAACAGGTTTTCGATGCTTTACCAAAGCCTCCGGAGAGTCCAGGACATCAGCTGAAACCCGGAGATCAAGTAGTTATCAGGAACTTCGCGAGGACGAAGAATCTTCAGCCCAGATACGTCGGTCCCTTCCAGGTCCTGCTTGCAACGAGGACAGCAGTTCGCGTAGCTGGACGCAAGCACTGGGTGCACGCGTCCCATGTTAAGCGTGTCCCTGACTGGGTGAAGAAGGGAATTGGTGCCCCCGAGTCTGAACGCACGCCAAAGTTCATCCCTTTCAGCGATGCCGAATTGATCACTGACACTCCGAAATCTGACTCTCCTCCTGAAAAGACTCCTTTGAACTCTGAACATTTGTCTCCTGCATCAGAAGAAACTCTGCCTTCTGCGAACTTGAACACTGCAACAGCTACCAGTGATACGCTATTTGCCGATCAAACAGTACCTGCGAAGCAAAGATATAATTTACGAAACCGTAAAATGGACAAATAAAAGCAGGCAACTGGATATTGTGATATCTTGAAATATTTAACTTTTGCCTTCAGCCAGGAAGTTTGCTATTGTTTTATTGTTTTTTTAAAAAAATTGCCTTGCCGTCTGGGTAGCCATAGGGTCGTGGCTGTGTGCCTAGTTGAATCTGCGGGGGTCCGACACAAGGTCGATCTTTCTGTTAGTTCTGGGAACTCCCAGGGCTGATAGAGGCATTTTCATCTACGTACACATCATCAGTGGTCGCGAGCGGATTGTAGAAGATGGAGCTTCCTGCGCTGCAACGAGAAAATGTGATTTACGTTCGCAGAAACAGACTTTTCAGAATTCTTCATAGCAAATGCTTTTTGACGCAATGTGCTATTACATTTCTAATTGTTTTGATAACGTTGGTGGGTGGAATCGTTTTTGGTATAAGTTTGATTTATGTACCAGTAACTACAGTACCTCCCCTTAATCCTGTTACTTCTACTGTTTCCTCTATACACTCTTTTCATTCGTTTCCTGAACATGAGCAAGCCCGACGCTCAGAATTCATTAACAACACTTTTGTACAGCTCTTGCACCAACACCAACTAGTAGTTAACACTACAGACTGCTGGGTGTGTGGCTTGATACCCCACACTATGGATAAAGGCATTCCCTATCTGGTTTTGCCTTTCAGCTACAATGGATCATTTCAGGCCCTTCAAACCATCTTTGCTTATGCCCTTGAAACCTATCCTCCGCGCCCACCACGTTCCACTAAATATAACTCTGCCAATAAAGCCTTAGTCCAGGGAATTATTGACATGATCAAGGACGTCAATAATACTCCATCATACCCTAGAGACAAATTGCGAGTATATTTAAGTTGGAATTCTTCAGAGTATCGCCTTAGTTTGGGAGAAAGCAAGCGTAAAAGCTCAACTCGAGTCTGGGTCGTACCTCACCGAGGTCAGGTCTGTTTGCAAGGTAATGGGAGAAATCCAAGAGCCCAGCTAGGGAGGAGTGAGTGCGTTGAGACTTATGTGTTTCCGGCTAACTCTTCCCCTGCCTTCCTTACTGCTAGGGGTACCTACTTCATCTGTCGAGACAGAGCGTATACATGGTTGCCTGCCGACTTTTCAGGTTCATGTTATATTGCTCGATTGTTGCCTCCAACATACACTGCTTCATCTGACTACCACAGAACCAGAGTAGCGAGAGGTGTCTTCAGCAAAGAAGATACCGCTGGTCAGGAAGCTGGAGACTTTTTCAAAGGCTTCCTTCCGTTCTGGGGGCCTATGGCCAATAGTAGAAACATACGTCAGCTAACACGGGTAGTTGAATCTACTATTACCGAAACTGCTGGTGCCCTTAGCAATTTGACAGCTGAGCTTCAGGCGGATAGACTCATGACGTTGCAGAACCGTATGGTTCTAGACGTTATACTTGCAGATCGAGGTGGGGTATGCAGAATGATCCAATCGAGCTGCTGTGTCTTTATTCCTAATAATGCTCCAACAGTCTATGAGGCGATCTCTAAGCTACACAAGATTTCCGACTCTATACACGTAGACAAGGGAAACTGGTCCTTCATGGAGTGGTTATGGACTCTGATCTCAGCGTGGGGATGGAAGGTTCTAATGGTCATTGGTGTCATCTTAGTATTCCTATTCTCATGTTGCTTGATTATCCAGTGTGGTCCTGCTCTGTGTAGTCTTTGTGCTGCAACCTGTTTGAGAAAACCACCTGCGATTGGAGAAAAGGCGCGAGAAAGGATGATGATACAACAACATGTCACTGACCTGATGAGCATAGAATTAGATTCTGACATAGACTGAGTAATTGCCTATGTAAGGGCAAAAGGAGGGTCTGAGGTTCCGTGACGATTTGAACCCGTGTTTTCAATGTTGTCGGAAATACATAATATTGGTATCAGCGAACCGCAAATGATCCATTTAGCATATCCTGGTGTTTTCGCTACGATACGAGCAAGAGCACTCCTGTTATGAACACATTTCTGATCTACCCACGGCATCCATCTTAGATTATGGCAGCCATTTTGTGTTTCTTGCCCTCACATACGCAATAACCTCTGATCACTTCATTTCGATTAAGGACACGTAGCCTTAGCCGGAGATTCACCTCTTTCATGACACGTGCACCTTAAACCAGATCACGCTGTAGCTGCATGACTCGACAAAGGCTGCCTCCTCTGCCCGAGGCCAGCCCTACTGAACTGGTTCTCGTGTCCATTGTCCCGACCATGATTAGGCGGCCGAAGCCGGTAGCCTTGCCCATTTACAACCCACAAACATCTCTTATCCCGCTTTTCTATCTTCCACACCTGGCTCCGTTCCTTTCTTTCTGAATCTTTATTAGGGGGAGGTAACGAAATTTACGATGAGGCGGTCCGGCTCTTGAATGCAATATTGACAAGGGATTGTGATGAACTAGTGGGAACCCCTCTTCGTAGATGTTTTGTATCAGATTTTATCAACGGTTCCTGTGTACGCCAAATATTTATTGTTTATGACACAAAGGTTTTGGGAATGTACCAACATGTGAAGAATTCGCCTGAAGGCCAAAATTTAGTATATAAGGAGCAACCCTCTTTGTACAATTTGAACAGGCTCCAAGTTACTGCCCATGCGTAGTTTCTGTGACTTCTGTGTCCCTGCAGTAATAAACCTTTGGTCTTTGACGCCACCATCGAGAAGCCCGTGTTTCTGTTCATTTGCGCACCAAGGCAGGTGGAACTCCGGGGTCTTTGGGTGTTGTTCCCTGACACCTCTGGACGGAACCAAAAAGTCCAGAACTCCAGCGGTGGTACCGGCGTAGAGGGTGTTGCCGTAGTCCAGTCGGCTGGTGACGAGGGCCTGGGTGACGGTCTTCCTGGTCTCGGTGGGGATCCACCAGAAGATCTTCCGTAGCATGCGTAGGATGTTGAAGCACGCCGAGGAGATGTTGTTGACTTGCCTGGTCATGGAGAGGGAGGAGTCCAGGATGAAGCCCAGGTTGCGTGCATGGTCTGTCGGTTTGGGTGCGGTGCCCAGGGCGGGAGGCCACCAGGAGTCGTCCCAGGCGGAGGGTGATGAGCCCAGGATGAGGACCTCCGTCTTGTCAGAGTTCAGTTTCAGGCGGCTGGTCGTCATCCACTCGGCTACCTCTTTCATCCCTTCGTGCAGGTTGGCTCTGGCGGAGGCGGGGTCGTTGGTCAGGGAGAGGATCAGCTGGGTGTCATCAGCGTAGGAGATTATGCTGAGGTTGTGTTTGCGTACGATGGTCGCGGATCAGCTGGTGGTGCTTCCGGGTGGCAAGCTTGAAGGAGGTCTTGTTGTCTGGTGTAGGTTCCCTTCTCCAGACTTTCTCGAGGGCTCGGCAGTTCTTCTTGGAGCTCTTGAGTTCGTCGGTGAACAACGGGGCTTTCTTGCTGCCGGGTCTGCTGGGCGGGGTCCTCAGCGGGGCGAGCTCGTCCGCGCAGATGCTGATCCACCTCGTGAGGTTGTCGGCGGCCTGGCTGGGGTTCGCTGAGCTGGCAGGAGGGTGCTGGCTCAGGGAGGTGGCGAGCTGGTCTGCTGTGATCTTGTTCCAGCTTCTGCGGGCGGCCTGTTGCTGGTGGTGGTGGGTCGTCGTTCTCTTGAACGTGAAGTGGACGCAGCTGTGGTCCGTCCATTGAAGCTCTGTGGCGTGGCTGAAGTCGATGTCTGTGCTGGAAGAGAAGACTGCGTTGAGTGTGTGTCCGGCGAGGTGGGTGGGGGTGGACACCAGTTGCTTGAGTCCAAGATTGGCGAGGTTGTCGAGCAGGGTGCTGGTGTTGCGGTCATTGTTGTTCTCCAGATGGAAGTTGAGGTCCCCCAGGAGGATGTAGTCCACGGAGGGGAGGGCATGCGGGCTGACGAAGTCGGCGATGTCCTCGCTGAATTGTGTGCGTGGTCCAGGGGGTCGGTAGATCAGGGTGCCTCTGAGGGTGGTGTTCGGGTAGGTGTGGATCTGGAAATGCAGGTGTTCGGCGCTGGTCAGGGTGTTGTCGGTGCTGGTCGTGAGACGGATGGTGTTCCTGTGGATGATGGCGATGCCTCCTCCCATCTGGTTGGCGTTGCGGTCCCTCCGGACGATCTTGTAGCCCTCTGGGATAGCGATGGCGATGTCGGGAGCTGAAGAGGCGTTCATCCAGGCCTCCGTGAGGAAGGCAACGTCAGGGGCTGTGGCGTCTAGAAGGTTCCAGAGTTCGATGGCGTGTCTGTGGACGGAGCGGGTGTTGAGCAGGATGCACTTGAGGTGGGTGCTGCTGGTGTTCGCCTTGGCGGGTGCTGGTGCGAGGCAGGTCCGGATGCAGGTGAATTTGCAGGCGTGGCAGCTGAAAGGTCCGTGGGTGCGTCGTGGAGTGGCTTGGTGGCATTCTGGGAGTCGGCCGGTGTTGAGTGCGATGAGGGTGGCGGCGGAGTACGACAGGCGGGTAGGTCGGGGTCTTCGTGGGCCAGGGGTCCTGGCGCTGTTCGCGATCCGGTCGCGGACGGGCGTAGACGGGCTTACCTTTGGCGCGCCTTCGGCGCACAATCGGCGCACCCGCTGCGCGTGACCGCTGCACGTTCGCACGGTCGCCATTTAAGGCGAAGTGCGCGGGTGGGCGGAGCAGCTGGGAGGCGGGAGTGGGGAGGGTACAGAAGAGAAAAAGGGGCGGGGGAAAGCGGCGGTGGCGGGAAGGGAGGGCGGCGAGGTAGGCGGACAATCAGGAAGGAAAACGTAGATACAGGCACAACAAAATCAATAAAAACAGGCACAAATGGGGGTAAAAACAGGGCAAAAGACAACACCTAACAGCAGAATCAGGAGAGCCGGCAGGCGATCACGGAGCACGCCGGAGGGGGCGTGGTCAGCGGCAGCGAGGCAGCAGGGCTGAGGGGCACACGCAGCAGCTGGTGGCCGTGCGGCGCGGGGGTGTCCCACACTTCCTCTTTCTTCGCTGCTCAGCAGCAAGTTAAGTGGTTTTTTGTCTTCTCTCCTGGGTTTTGGGGGCTTTCTGTGGGCAGCGCGTAGTTTTGGTGATAGCGCTGGTGTTTTGCGACCCCTTCAGATCCTCTTGCCATCGCGGGCCGCTTCTGCGCTCCTTACGCGATTTGCAGCCCCAGCAGAGTGCGGTGCGCTCCGAGCGCCGCTAGGGGGCAGTGCTTTCTCTGTGCTAAGGCGCGCTATAATTAGCGTTTTAAACACGTTTTTTACCGCGTTTTCTACAGCTTCAGCGCTGTCCCTGGCTACCCGGTGCTGACACCCTGCGGGGTCGAAATTAGGCTCTCCCTCACTTTGACGCCCCGAGTGGGTTGTATTTGGACAGTTGAACACCCTGACTGGGTCGTAATTGGTGCTGGTGCGCAGCGCTTGGGAACGCTTGACTGGGTAGCGCCCTGGTACACAGAGGGCTGTGTGTTCCCTGGGCTAGCCCCGTAATTTGTGCCACTGTGCCACCATATCCTCTGTGTTGCCCAGATCCATATTGTGCCCTCAGGGGTCTAGTTAGTTGGCTGCGCTGTACCTCCCTCCTGTGGAGTCCAACTTACCTCATCATGCAGGGGGAGTCAGGCCAGTACCCAGAGGAAGACCCTCTGAATTATGCCTCCTGGGATGACGATTTTTACCAGGCGGCGGATGATTCCATCTATAAAGCAGTGGACCAAGCCATAGTACCGCTAGAACAACGCCTGACGGCGCGTTTGGATGGGGCGTACGCGAAAATTGCAGCCCTCATTCCGGTGCCTACCCCGGTCTCGGATCCTTCCCTGTCAGCGGTTCCCCCCCGCCTAAGAAGGCTTGCAGTGAGGGGATTGATCCAGTAGCTTTCGACAAGGTCAGGCACGCCTTTAAGGCTCTTGAAGAACCCCTACCCGTTCCTGCCCAGCAGGTAGTTGTCTCACCTCCTACTCCCCGTACTATGTCCCCAGAGCCACAGCAGGATGACGATTCTCCGGACTCGGAGGAGGAAGCCTGCTCTTCTAGGTCGTGGCTCCCGTCCCAGCCATCCACGTCCTCGGCCCCTTCGGATATGTTGGATCCGGACGATATCGTCCACCCACGATCCTCCGAATGGGTGCCGGGAGTCAAGGTGGCCTTGTATGTGGCCAACCGTCTCCGTAAACCGGTAGACAAAGACGCTCACAGCCGCCTTAGGGCGGAGTGTCTCAGACATTCTCTGGAGGAGAAAGTGGCCATGACCCCAGATATTGATCCTAAGATGGCCGCTTTTCTCGCTAAATTTGTCAAAGTTCCCCTGAAGGGCATTGATCTGTCCTGGAGCACGTGCCAGGACAAACTGCTTGATGCAGTGGGTCCCATGACCAAAATCCTCGACATGGCTGAGGAGGCTAAAGTGTCAGGGGACGCCATTTCTCCGGAAATCCTGTCTAATTGGGCACAACGTGCCATAGTTTTCCTAGGCAACGCCATCTACGCCCTCTCTACTGAGAGGAGGAGGTCACTGCTCATCAAAATCGACCCCAAGCTGGGTGACCTCGCCTCTTCGGAGGCGGGCGCGGTGGCGCAGGGCTGCCTATTTGGTGATCCTTTTATCAAGGAGCTGGGCAAATTCGTTGCTACGTTTACGTCACTGGACCGGGCCCAGTCAAATATAAAAAAGGTGTTTGCCCCTCGGGTTTTTGAAGCGGCCGGACGAGGCAGGGGCCGCTCGTTCGGCCGGGGTGCTCCCTCCGATAGAGGGCAAGGCTCCGGACGTGGACATGGTCAGGAGCATAACTCCAGATACAATAACTTTTACCCCACCAGAGGTCAGAAATTCCGAGGACGTGGCGTCTATCGAGGCCAACAGCAAAGTGGAAGAGGTGAGTGTCCTGCCCTCTGCGACTTTACGTGTAGGAGGTCACCTGGCGCAGTTCTTCCCAGCATGGCTTTCCCTTACCAAGGACGCCTGGGTACTACAGATGGTTCAGGGCTTCCAACTGGAATTCCATGGCCGTCCTCAGCAGCCCCAGCGTCCGCGCCCCATTGCATTTTCACAGCGCGATGCGGCATTGGTGCGCAACGAGGTTTCCGCCCTCCTTCACAAAGGGGCAATTTGCCGCGCGTGCGAGCACCCGGACGGCTTCCTCAGCAATATCTTCTTAGTCGACAAAGTAGATGGAGGCCGCCGTCCGGTTATCAATCTCAAGGAGTTCAACGAGTGGCTGGTTTACCGCCATTTCAAGATGGAGGGAATCCACCTCCTGCGGGATGTGCTGCGGCCGGCCGACTGGATGGCCCGGCTCGATTTGAAGGACGCCTATCTGGAGGTCCCGATTTTCCCTCCACACCGTCGCTTCCTCCAATTCAAGTGGGACGGACAGGTGTACGAGTTCACCACGCTGCCCTTCGGGCTCTCTTCCGCGCCGTGGTGTTTCACAAAGGTACTCCACCCCGCGGTAGAAGCCTTGCGGGCACGCGGGGTCAGATTGATAGTGTACTTGGACGATATGCTGTTAATGGACCAGTGTCCAAGGCGCTTGGCGGCCCAGTTGCAGTTTGCGGTGGACTTGTTGCAAGGTCTGGGGTTTGTGATAAACAAGAAGAAATCCCTCCTGGTCCCAGCTCAGTGCGCAAACTTTCTCAGGTTCTGCATAGACTCAGTCTCTGCATCCTTGAGTCTCCCCGCACGGAAAATGTCCAAAATTCGCCACGAGTTGCGCCAGACCCTGGCGAAGTCAATGATCTCGTTGCGTCACCTAGCACAAATCGTGGGCCTGTTGTCATCTTCGATTCAGGCCATCTTCCCGGGGCCGCTTCACTACCGGGCGATGCAACGGTTGAAAGCGTACCACCTCAGGCAGGGTCTCACGTACTTGCAGCTGATTCCGCTGTCAGCGGACGTGAGGGATGAAATGCGCTGGTGGCTGACGCACATGGAGGCCTGGAATGGTCGTGCCATATTTGGGTCCGCCCCGACATTGTGATAGAGTCGGACGCCAGTCGCGCAGGTTGGGGGGCCAGGTGCGGGGGCTTCTCCACAGGCGGTGCCTGGTCTGCCCTCGAGCAGTCTTTACACATCAACTGCTTGGAATTGCTGGCAGGATCGTGCAGTGCTGGACCAAGGAGCGAGTGCAATCGTGTGTCCTTCTACGGATGGACAACGTGTCTGCGGTCCAATATATCAACCATCTGGGTGGCACCAGATCCAAGATGCTAGCGGATCTCGCGCGGGATTTTTGGCACTTTCGCCTGGATCATCAGGTCTCGGTCCCGGCGGAATATTTGCCGGGCCGTCAGAACGAGGTAGCCGATTGGCACTCCCGGCACCTCCTGGATGCCAGCGTTTGGAAGCTAGATCCTGGGGTTTTCTCCCAATTGATGGACCGGTGGGGACTGTTTTCAGTGGATCTGTACGCCTCGCGGCTGGACCATCAGTTGCCGAGATATTTCAGTTGGTGCCCGGACCCGTCGGCGGAGGCGACAGATGCGTTCCTCCAGGACTGGTCGAGCGAGCAGGGCTATGCGTTCCATCCATTCTCAATGATCACGAGGGTGTCGGCGTTACTGCGCCGTCAGTCAGCACAGGTGGTTATGATCACGCCTTGTTGGAGGTCTCAAGTTTGGTTTCCGGTTCTTCTGGAACTTTCTTGGGATTTTCCAATCCTACTCCCCCACTCTCCTCACATTCTCCTGAACCCGGACGGGAATCCCCACAGGTTGGTTCAGGAAGGTTCACTGAGGCTGATGGCATGGCGGATCTTGCGTTGCTGGTCTCTCCCAGGCCTTTCGGGAAAGGCAGAGAATCTGCTCTAAAAGGCATGGGTGGACAGCACCACCAAGAGATACCGATCAGCATGGCACAGGTGGCGTCGCTGGTGTGTGCGACGGGGTCTCGATCCCGTGGGGACGGATGTAGTCCATGTCCTTAACTTCCTTGCCGACTTGGCGGATGAGGGTTTGGCCTATAGGTCTATCAATACCTTCCGCTCGGCCATTTCGGCAGGTCATGACTTGGTTCAGGGTTCCCTGATTGGGGAGCACCCTTTGGTTTGCAGACTGTTACGAGGGGTTCGCCTCTCGCTACCCCCCGAACCGAGGTATTCAGTCCTCTGGGACGTCAACAGGGTTCTGAACTTGTTTCTTTCATGGCAGCCGAATAGGTTTCTGTCTCGCAAAGAACTTACTGCTAAGCTAGCAATGCTAATGTGTCTGATTTCCTGCAGAAAAGTATCTGACGTGCTCTAAAGCAAAACCTCATCATCAACTTTCATAGACCTTCAACCAGTCTCCTGACTGAAATATGTGCTATATCTGACTACCGTCAAAATATTTGTGATCCAAAGCTTCACAGTATACCGTTTACAGTAATATGCATCCCCATTTACTTGGCGTTCTCCACACTTCAATGTATGCTGTACATCATGGACGTGCTGCATTTGTCCACGGTGGGGGTGAAAAGATTAGAGGGAAAAGCTGCATGAGTATGTCAGATTTTTCAGAAAGCCATTCCTTGCAAAAACCAAATCTCATTTACATTTTTTGTGCCAGATTCTAAAAGATGTTTCTACATCTAATTTAGTTACAAGAAAAACTTTAATGTGTGAACATACATATAGTTCATTGATTAAGAGAATGTGAATTTGCAAGTATCAATGGGTTTGCTCACATGGTGGGATTTCCTAGCAAGCACATATGTTCACAGGAGTGGGTGTGTAGAAATATTATGCTGGAGACACCTGTAAATTCAGGTGAACACCAACAGACTTGCAAGTTTGGTGGTATTCTCAAAACATATTTAGGTAGGTTACCACCCTGAAAAGGTCTGAGATTTACTTCAATTTTCCAGATGTGCATGGGGATGCACACAACTTGTGAAGGTGCAAAGGAACTATGTTTCTTCATTGGGAAAACATATTTTCCCCACGTAGGTAGAATTAAATCAGAACAATGCAAATATACTCCTGTGTGACAAATTCTGCATGTTTACATTTCCGAATCGCAACATATGCATGCCTCTGAGTACATGTAGGAGTGCTTTACTTGCAGATTCCCAGGAGAATCGCCCTTTTTCAGATCTTTAAAAAATGCACATTTACTCTAAACTTAGGGGTAACCATCTATGAGAACATTCTGTAGAATTGTACTCGTTTAGTGTAAATGTATCTCCAATAAATATCCCTAGAATCTGCATGAGTCTAGCCCTAGTAGAGCAGAGTTAAACACTCCTGCCTTATATATTTTTTCCTCATACTTTCCACATCATCCTAGCTGCTTGTCCCATGACACCTTATTGTGTCCCTTCAATTGCACACTTGTAATGTGCTCTCAAGCCTGCAGGGCTTGGTGCCTGCTCTAGGAAGCTCAACTAAATATAGGGAAATTGTTTCATTTGAAAGAATAAAATGGAGACTGTTTCATGTTCCCTGAAATAGCACGAGCTCATGATCATTGCAATGCCTAATGTTTCATACACTTTCATCCCTCTTCGCCCCGAATTCACACGTGCATAATAACACTTTCCTCATCAGAAGCTGCTCCCGCTGTGTTCATAGAATTCTCCGCTCCTCTCCAACCTCACACATCCACAGACACAAACACGCATCAGCTGCTTCAGCTGTCAGGGCACATGCAAATGAGGCCCCAAAACTCTGCAGTCTTTCTTAACAAGATGGATCTTTCAGCACTACTGAAACCCACTGTGCATTTCCATTACACTGGGCCCGATTCACAGAACTAACTTAAGACAAAATCCTAAACTTACTACTTTTGGTATTCACAGAATTTAGGATTTTGTCTTAAGCTTGTCTTAAGACAGACTTAAGACAGACTTAAGACAAAATCCTAACTTAAGTCTGTCTTAAGTCTGTCTTAAGTCTGTTTTAAGACAAACTTAAGACAAAATCCTAACTTCTGTGAATACCAAAAGTAGTAAGTTTAGGATTTTGTCTTAAGTTAGTTCTGTGAATCGGGCCCACAATTCTCTTGCACGCTTTTAATGTAAGTAAATGCTACACTAAATCCTCCTTTTCTTGAGCTCCAGGGTGAAATGCTATTTTTTTCCGAAGCCTTTGCTCTCTGAATGGAGTGCTCCTTACAGAAACTATTGACTAATCCTTCTCAATCATCCAGCATACTGCAAGCTGTGGACATGCCATGGAGTCCAGCATTGCACGAAAGAGCTTGAGAAAATGGATGTATGACATTACAACGCATGCTTTTACATCGCATGCTGTTACAACGCAGGTTTTACATCGCATACCATTACAACGCATAGCGCTTTGGGGTGCTGGATAGTGAATAGTTTAATTTACTATTCCAACTCCAGTCCCCGTGGACACTAGGGAAGGTGTTGGATGGTAAATTAAATCTATTCCCTATCCTAGAGCGCCCCCCAGCGCAATGCGTTGTAATGGTTTTCTTTGTAAAACCTGCGTTGTAATAGCACTGCGATGTAACAGTTGCGTTGTAAAGGATGTTTCCCTGAGAAAATAGCTTTGCATCAGTGATCCACCGGTTATCCCCAAGTTCAGGAATCTCATAGCACACAGCCATGCCTGTACCATGCATAAACTGATCAAGTTCTCCATGCACTTCCCCACTGACATCCTTCAGTGGTGAGAAGGTGGAGCCTCCGTACCATGAAGCGAGAAGGCGCTTGAGGGACAGCGCTGCATTCCAGCTTCTTCAGCTATCCATCTGGGTTGCACTGCTTGGAAATCAGCCATGCAAGTTCCACTCTGCATTACCTCCTTCAACTGTTCCATTGTTCAGGGGGGGCAAGATGTAGGCTCAGAAGAGTGATGGGAAAAGAGACTAGAGTGACAGTTGTGTCCACCTGATGCTACAATCACCGGCCCTTAATAAACCACAAAAGGAGTAGCCATGCAAGTCATTCCCAGCACTGCCAGTGCATACTGGTTTAATCTGGTATCTGGTGACAATCTACAGTGATGAGACAGGAGGTGAATCAGGTACCGCGATGCTGCGCAGTGGGAGTTGAGAAACAGATATTCTACACATGACGAACCACATGGAAAAGGGTCATTCAGGGATCCATCCTCGGATGTAATTGATGCCATTAAGCGTGATAGCACTGGTATTTTTGTGAATCAATCAGTATTCCATAGACATGAGGCCTCATTTACTAAAAATTGGTGTAGGGCAGCACCCCTAGGCCCTTATTTATGAGGCCTTGCGTCAGTTTTGCGCCGCCGGTGCATCACTTTTTGTGACGCACTAGCGGCGTACAAAATGCGCCTTGTTGCGCCATATTTAAACAATGACGCATCTAGGTAGATGCGTCACTTTTTAAACCACTGCGCCACATTATACCTGCGTCAGGTATAATGTATGCAGAGGGGGCGTTCCCCCGCAAAAAGCCTCGTAATAGTGACGCAGTGAAATCTATGCGATTTCACTGCGTCACTTTTAGGATGCTGTTGCGTCAAAATCTTGTGCCTGCCTCACAGCAGGCGTAAGACTGACGCAAGCCCTTTCACATGGGGCTTTCCCCATGTGAAAGGACGCATTGCTGGAGTTGCGTCACTTTTGTGACACACTCCAGCAATGCATCATTTTTGGGCTTACAGATGCGTCAGAAATACTGACGTATCTGTAAGTCCTTGCGACATGATGCGTCATACATTAAATATGACGCATCATTGGTGTCGCAAGGAGTGCGCAGTGAAAAGTGATGCATCGCTGTTTTCAGGCAGCGATGCGTCACTTTTCATAAATGAGGCCCCTAGTCTTTTTGCTGCAGTGCCCCACGCCAATTCGAATAGGCAGCAATGCACCTTATTTCTGTCTTTTCAGCAAGCGCACAATATGCTGCCTCGTCCCAATGCAGGCACCCTTGTACCATGATGCAAGGATATCTGTGTTGTTGGCAGGATTGTTTCGGTGCAGGAAGAGGAACCTTCCTGCACAAAAACAATCTATGGAGGTGTTTTCCTCATTATATGTGTGCAGCAGAATGCAGCACCCGTGGGAGGAGGAAAAAACAGGGAAAAATGAAAACATTCCTCCTCCTTATGCTAGCTCTGGGGAGGGGTAATGCTTTGAAGCTGTCCCAGGTTTAAGTGATTTTGTAAATATGTGGCAGTGTCAAAATCCATGGGTGTTGTGTGGGTATGTCCACCAAAGGGTCCAAGGAACGCCTCCTTGATGCAGAGTAAGGTAACGCATCGCTTTGTGCTGGCTTGCCTTACTCCATGTCTAAGAGGCAATGCAAAGCAACGCAGGGTGGCTTTGCTACGCATCATTGATATGATTGAGAGGCAGGCACCACCAGAGTGCTAAAAAAGTGACGCTCCAGTGGCGTGGGCCTCTTGTAAATAAGCCCATAAGTGTTCTCCAGGGATGTGAAAGAGAAAGGTAACCCATTAAAGTGATTGCCGAGGGGCAAAGGCTTCTACCACTCATGAGCTCCATGTGCGAGAGCCATGCATGTACTTCCCTGGATTGCCCACTATGTGTTGCAGCCTATTCTCCAGCGGCCTCCTTCGGTGGTTAGAAGGCTTTTGGATGTGGTGAAACAATGGGCAAAGTTGTATGAGTGAGAACTCTGCATGAATTATTATCTAGTTACCTATTGTTGAAGAATCACATGGGAAGAACTTGTGGCTTATTACTGTATCAAATTCTGCTCTCTCAGAGCACCCTGCCCTGGTGAGCGCAGATGTAGACTCAGCTCCCCTTGAAGGTTCAGCTGAATTTGGTGATGAGCAAGTAGTGCAGACTTTGTAATGATAAATATCTCTTGGGCAAGTAAGTCTCACTAAATTTCGTGAAACCAGAACCGGTGCTTCAAATACATTGTCTAATTAAGACAATTAACATGTTATCTTACAGACACTTTAGCACACTAGAATACAAAAGGACTTTTGTAACATATACGTAAGGGTATGCAAAATCTGCATAGTCTGCTTTAGAACAATTGTGAATTTTCGCAAAAATTGCAAACCATGATATGTAATGCAATACAAGTAATTATAGTTTCTTTAAAAAAAGAAGCGTTCCATCAATTTTGAAGACAAGGATGCATTTTGTGACTGCCACACTGACAGATGTAGCTCACACATTGGAAGAAGAGCTGCCCTCAGAACCTGCTTTGAGTGATCAGAAAGGAGGGTTTGCTCATTTCCTGAGCCGCCCCTAGGATGAGAATGTGGCTCTGCACAACCAAGGAAAGGTTATTCCATGTTGGCTATAGTTAGAAAGGTTGACTGTTGGATTGCCTGTCAAAGGTCACACAGGAACTGTGTAAACATGGATAGGGAACTTTTCTTTATTGGTTAGGGAGGCCAGGAGTTACCTCCACCCACCAGCTAATTTCAACATTAATGCAGGACTTCTGGGCACCCTCTTCACAAACACTAATGGGTCGTTGAAGCCCAAAGAAGACTGTGACTGCTGTTGAGACTTATGAGGAGAACTCAAAGCGCTGGACCTGCTCCCACTTGTGCCCAGGACTAAGAAGTGGACTCCACTAGTCAGTTGGCTGGCCTCCTGTTTGCTAGAAATCCACCTTCCTAGAAGTGCCAAGCTGACATATTTCAACTGGACATTCCCTCAACAGTGCTGCTTCCTTCTGTTGGAGTGAGTTTTGACCCCCAAGGGCCTGATTCACGGAACTAACTTAAGACAAAATCCTAAACTTACTACCATTTTAGTATTCACAGAAGCCACTTACTCATTTTGGTATTCACAGAAGGCACTTACTCATTTCGGTATTCACAGAAGTTAGGAGACCTAACTTTAGGACTCCTAAATGCCTTCTGTGAATACTGAAAGTCTTAAAGTTAGGATTTTTCTCAGTTTAGGAATAGTAACGTTAGTCCTAACTTTAGGACTCCTAAACTGAGAAAAATCCTAACTTTAAGACTCTTGCTATTTACAGAAGGTATTTAGGAGCCTAAAGTTAGGAGTCCTAACTTTTTGATCAAAATGTCCACATCTGTTTTGGTTAAACAGATGTGGTATTTTCCTGAGCAATCTGTTCTAGGGTGTCCCCCTTTTGGTTTGTACCCTTCTAGCTTCTCTCCTCCTCTCTGAGCTTACTATTTTTGAATAGTCGATTCTAAGTTTTACGCGTCGTTTTCTTTGCAGTGTTTTAAATGTAAATGTAAATGTATGTATACTGGAAAGGGGCGACCATTCGGTCCCCCCGAACGTATGGTGGAGTACCTCGATCCCCCCGGGAAGCCATCTTGGGCGGGAGGCGAGTCTCGGCTGGTATGCCCGAAGCGGCGTAGCCGGGGCGCGCCTTTTTCCCGCCCTAGAGTGGGCTGGCCTAGACACCGACGCGGCCGGCCACGCCCTCGGAGGCAGGCGGGGGCGGGTTCACGCCCACCCTGAAGACGGATAAAAGGAGCGGAAGCCAAGAAAGTATCCTCTTGTTCCTGTGCTCTGAAGCTGCACCTCCCCGCTGCACGTGAGCTCGAGACGGAACGAAGAGCCAATTTTGAGCGTTGTAATCTTTCTTTTGTCTTACAGATATCCCGTCTGAGAATGCCCAAGAAAGTCGGAAAGCAGGTCGGTACTGAGGAGATGCTCCGCATGCTCATGAAGGAGATAGCCGATCTGAAGAAAAAGGTTGAGGCTAAGGACGGGGAGGGAGGACCGAAACGGCCTTTGCAGGGAACAATCCCAGGTGGAAAAAGCAAGAGGCCCAGAAGGGGAGCACTTGGGGGAGAGACCCCGGTTCCCGAAACCCTACGAGAGGAGCCAACCCCGGTGCCGAAAGAGGGGAATCCAATCCCTGTGGTGGTCACCCCTGTGAACAGGGAGAATATGCCCCCCGAGTTAGCGGCACAATTGGCAGCGTGGTTGGGAAACGATAGCAAGGGCGCCACGGCTGATGACGCCCGGGCAGTAATGAGGCAACTGCGGGAATCTAGGGAGGTTGCGAAGGCGCCATCTTCTGTTCCCCCACAGGTTCCGGCGGCTGGAAGTACAGCAGGCCCAAGTTCGGCGACAAGCGCGGGGTCTACTTCAGGTAAGCGGCCATTGTCGATTGCGGGGGAGGGGTCTGTACCTTCTCGAAAGGAGAAGATTGCCCAGCACGTCCCACAAGAAATCAAGGAATTGATTTGGGCGGATAAATATGTAAATATGTTTTCATTGCTTACCGACCATTACGAGATCGAGCATGTGAAGAGTCAAAAGGAGCTCATGCATCCGAGTGTTTGGCGTGCAAAAATGGCCGCCTTTAAGGTCGACGAGACCATTGGTACTTGGGGCAGAGCGTGGGGCATTTTTACTTCCATCATGGGTGAGCGCAGGCCCGAGTTGTTGACCGAGTTACCCATTTATCAGTCGCGTATTATGGAGTATTCTGTGGCATATGGGGGCAATCAGTGGTTCTGCTATGACAATCTGTTTAGAAAAGCTAAAGAACACAACCCATTGTTGTCTTGGGATTGTTACGACTCCGTGTCTTGGCAAAAAATGGAGAGTACAGGGATGTTGAAGGTGCCATTGGTAGGGAGTAACGGGGGGGAATCCTCCCGCCAAAATTCTGGGACACCCTTTCGGACGGGTGCAGGTAACGAGTACCACTCGAAGCCGAGTGGCAACACAGGTAAAAGGGGGATCTGTTGGAATTTTAACAGAGGCAAATGTACTAGGCCCCAGGGGTCATGCAAATTCAGACATGAGTGTGGGGGGTGCGGGCAGCCATCCCATCCTGAGTCCATGTGCAGAGCCAAAACGGGTGATAACGGGGGTAAGGGAGGCGCCAAACAGGTCTAATATAGTCCGAGGGGCGCCTTTACCGACCCCGATTGATACCATGGCAATGATTCCTTGGCTCAGCGAATACCCGGATCATGCTTCCGCTGGGGTGTTACGGAACGGGTTTTCATATGGTTTCCGCATCCCAGTGGGGGATTTTTCAGGGGGTACCAAACTGTAAGAATCAAATGTCGGTCTTACAGCACACGGCGGTGGTGCAGGTAAAGATTGGGAAAGAGGTGACTCGAGGTCGTGTCGCCGGTCCATTCGATTTGCCACCGGTTGCTAACTTTGTGTGTTCTCCTCTAGGGGTGGTCCCCAAGAAGGACCCGGGTGAGTTTCGGCTGATACATAATTTGTCAGCCCCACGTGGTCTTTCCGTGAATGACGCGATAGACCCGGAAGTGTGTTCGGTGCGGTACGCATCTTTCGATGAGGCCGTTGCCATGTTGAATCGCCTGGGGCCCGGGACGCTGATGGCCAAATCGGACATCGAGTCAGCGTTCCGGTTGCTCCCGGTACACCCAGACGATCAGCGTCTCCTTGGTTTTCAGTTTCAGGGTCGCTATTACATGGATAGATGTATGCCAATGGGATGCGCGATTTCATGTGCCTATTTCGAGAAGTTCAGTTGTTTTCTGCAGTGGGTATTCACGAGGAAAACAGGTTTTCAACATGTTATGCACTATCTCGATGACTTTCTGTTTTTGGGGGCAGCCGGGGATTCTGAGTGTGGGCAGGCTTTACATGAATTTTGTGTCCTAATGAACCAATTCGGTGTGCCATTGGCGCCAGGTAAGACTGTGGGTCCCTCGACCTTGATCGAGTTTCTGGGGATCGAGCTCGACTCGGTGGAAGGTTGTTTTCGATTGCCCAAGGAAAAAGTGTTAAAATTCAGGTTATCCCTTGAGACATGTATTCGTGCAACGAAAGTAAACCTGCATCAATTGCAACAGGTGGTGGGTCAGTTGAATTTTGCCCTAAGAGTAATGCCGATGGCGCGCCCTTTTTCCCGCTCGATTGCACAATCCATGGTCGGCTTGAAGGAAGGACATCATCGCACGAGACTCTCGGCAGAGGTTCGCCAGGACATGCGCATTTGGATTGCATTCCTGGCGGATTTCAATGTTCGAATTGTCTGGAACAAACCAGCGGTGTCTTCCGAGGAGTTGGGGCTTTGGACAGACTCGGCGGGGAGTATGGGTTTTGGCGCCATATTGGGTACACAATGGTCGGCTCAAAAATGGCCGTCATGGTGGCATGAGTGCGGGTTGACGAGTAACATTGCTTTTCTCGAACTGTTCCCTATTCTGGTGGCTTTGAAAACATGGCCAGAAGGGTTTAGGGATCACTCTGTGGTGTTCTGGTCTGATAACATGACCGTGGTTGAGTGTATCAATAGTCAGGCAGCACGTTGCAAATTGATTCTGAGACTGCTCAAGGAAATTGTGTTGTTGTGCATGCAACTGAATGTACTGTTTAGGGCGCGACACGTGCCGGGGGTGATGAACCAAGCGGCTGATGCGCTTTCTCGTTTCCGTATGCAGGCCTTCTGGGGTTTTCTGCCCACAGCGGACCCGGTGGCGGCACCCTTTCCCGAAGCTCTCTGGTCTCTCGGTGCCCCGAACTACAAGACCTCGTGGGAGAGAGTTTAGCACCCAGGACGAGGAAGGCATATGAAGGGGCGTTCCGTTCCTATTGGGCCTTTTTGGGTACTGCCGGGGGGGAGCTTTGGGGTCAGGAAGAGTTTGTAGTGAGATTCCTGCTCTCTTTACGTCAGGCAGGCAAGTCAGTAGCTACGGCCCAGAGGCATCGGGCCGCCATTTCCTTCATGGCAAGGGCTCATGGGATCCAGGACCCGACAGCGTCTTTCGTTGTGCAGAAAGCGCTACGTGGGTGGCAACGCCTTGAGGGTCGCAGAGTAGACGATAGGCACCCGATAGGTCTGGATAGGTTGGCCCTGTTATTGTCCGTGCTACCGGTAACATGTTCATCCCAGTACGAAGCAGTGTTGTTCCGAGCCGCATTTGCATTAGCATTCCATGGGGCTATGCGGGTAAGCGAATTAGTGGCAAAGAACAAGCAGGATACGATGGGGGGACTGTGCCGGGAACACATTCAGGTCAGGGAGGAGACAATGACGGTCTCGTTTGTCAGGTCCAAATCCGATCAGGGTGCAATCGGGGACTGCGTAATCATCCAGAGGATCCCCGGGTCTCCCATGTGCCCTGTTGTGTGCGTAGAGGAATATTTAGCGCAGAGGGTGGCAGCATGGGGGGGGACCTTGTTAAGACACGCTGACGCCACCCCACTGACGAGGTTTCAGTTTCAGCGGGTGCTTGCGATGTCGATTTCGGCCGCGGGCCTGAACCCCGGCGACTTTGGGACCCATTCCTTTCGGATAGGGGCTGCTACGGAGGCTACAGCCAGGGGTCTGAATGTTGAACAAGTAAAACGTGTGGGGCGTTGGTCCTCGAACTGTTATAAGAGGTATGTGCGGTTGCACATGTTGTGAAGCTGTAATGATGTACTCACGCTTCTTGTTTTTTTTTTTGGTTTTCAGTTGCGCAAGCCTACGAGGCGGGGCGGACTGTGCAGTCGACCCGACACCGGGGGGCCAGCGGTCAGACACTACCGGCTGTGAAAAAGGAGGTGTGGGTCGTGGGCCACTCATACGTGAGGCGTGCCGCAGACGTATTCAAAGCAGGTGACATGATTCACGTGGCTGGGGAATACGGGTACAGTGTGTCCTTCTACGGAAAGGGCGGGCTCTGTATTGACCAGTTTCGATCATTTTTCGAGGGTTTGTTAGGGCGGACGAGGTCACCGCCGTCTGTAGTCATAGTACATCTTGGGGGCAATGATTTGGTGACCACTGGTAGACGACTTCTTCTTGAGGCGATGCTTTCCACGGTAAGTTGGTTGGCGAGAAGAGTTCCAGGGTGCACAATTGCATGGTCCCATATGATCCCACGAAAAATGTGGCGGGGGGCTATTTCTGTTTCTGCTCTGAATCATTCAGTAAGGAAAATTAATAATAAAGTGAGTAGATTGTTCCGTTCAAGTACACTGCATTCTATTTCGCATGGTTGTATTAAAGGGGACAGTATGTATTCGGGGGATGGTGTTCATTTGTCCCTGATGGGGAACGAGTTACTCATAGGAGACCTGATAGCCTGGCTAAAGACTTTATGACATGACCTTTAGGCAGGAGTGTTGTGGGGGGTCCGGATAGCCGGTCAACTATCCGGCCTGTGGCGGTAAGGTCATGATCGGTGAGCAGTAATTCGAAGATCCCTATGAGGGGGCGTCACCCATTACGGATGGGAGCGCGCGGGGGAGGTGGCCAATTGGCCCCTCAACGGGGAGGCGGTCCTGTCTAAGGAGAGGCCGCCGGAAGGAAAGGAAAGGTGGTCAAGGCCCCTTCCTGGATAGGAGGGGCTACGGCCCCTCCTGGGGAAGTTCCCGGGGCCAGGACATCTGCGACGGCAGATGGGTAAGTTGTGTGGGGTGCGGGAGGGGGTTTACGCTACCTTTTAGACACCTCACACGAGTCCTCGAACGACCGTTAAATGGCGTCGAGTTTATTGGGGCCCCCGTCAAGTACAAAGGGAAATTGGTAGATGCACTTGAGGTACGCCTCTGTGCGGTCACTCCTCTCACAAGTGAGGGGGGTATTTCTGGTTTAGGGATCTGACACCGGTTATGACCTTGCCGTTGGCCCTTAACGTTAGGATGTACAATTTCAAGTCAAATGTTTTGTAGGATGTTAGTTCGGCTAGGAGAACCTTTGTATTAGAGATCTGTTAAGGTTAGCCAAACATCGTAATGTGGAAATGAAATTGTACATAATATGAAACTGTTATTTTAATGTTTTAATTTTGTTTCATATTTTAAATAAATACGGCCGGGAAGGGTGACTCCCTTCCCGCCTTCCAAAAGTTCAAGAACGGTTTCCGGTTTCCCAATTCTTGGGGATTGTGAGAGGGGGTGGCGGGTATCTCAGCCATATGGAAAGGGGCGACCATTCGGTCCCCCCGAACGTATGGTGGAGTACCTCGATCCCCCCGGGAAGCCATCTTGGGCGGGAGGCGAGTCTCAGCTGGTATGCCCGAAGCGGCGTAGCCGGGGCGCGCCTTTTTCCCGCCCTAGAGTGGGCTGGCCTAGACACCGACGCGGCCGGCCACGCCCTCGGAGGCAGGCGGGGGCGGGTTCACGCCCACCCTGAAGACGGATAAAAGGAGCGGAAGCCAAGAAAGCATCCTCTTGTTCCTGTGCTCTGAAGCTGCACCTCCCCGCTGCACGTGAGCTCGAGACGGAACGAAGAGCCAATTTTGACCCACCCACCAGCCCCTGAGGACAGCGATTCGTTGTGAATACAGTTGATATAGTATCTTTTGTTTTCTCTGTTTTCTTACAGGTTGTGATGATATCGTGAAATTTCTTAAGATGCAATAAAGATTGGTTATTTTCAGTATATTTCGCAAATAAAGTTTTGGAACAAGGATTGAGCAGTATTCACGCTTGGTAATAAGTGATGTTTGCTTTGTAATCTTAATAACTTAGTTAGACTTGTCGTATTTATTTTGGTCGGGCGGTAAGGTCATGATCGGTGAGCAGTAATTCGAAGATCCCTATGATGGGGCGTCACCCATTACGGATGGGAGCGCGCGGGGGAGGTGGCCAATTGGCCCCTCAACTGGGAGGCGGTCCTGTCTAAGGAGAGGCCGCCGGAAGGAAAGGAAAGGTGGTCAAGGCCCCTTCCTGGATAGGAGGGGCTATGGCCCCTCCTGGGGAATTTCCCGGGGCCAGGACATCTGCGACGGCAGATGGGTAAGTTGTGTGGGGTGCGGGAGGGGGTTTACGCTACCTTTTAGACACCTCACACGAGTCCTCGAACGACCGTTAAATGGCGTCGAGTTTATTGGGGCCCCCGTCAAGTACAAAGGGAAATTGGTAGATGCACTTGAGGTACACCTCTGTGCGGTCACTCCTCTCACAAGTGAGGGGGGTATTTCTGGTTTAGGGATCTGACACCGGTTACGTCCTTGCCGTTGGCCCTTAACGTTAGGATGTACAATTTCAAGTCAAATGTTTTGTAGGATGTTAGTTCGGCTAGGAGAACCTTTGTATTAGAGATCTGTTAAGGTTAGCCAAACATCGTAATGTGGAAATGAAATTGTACATAATATGAAACTGTTATTTTAATGTTTTAATTTTGTTTCATATTTTAAATAAATACGGCCGGGAAGGGTGACTCCCTTCCCGCCTTCCAAAAGTTCAAGAACGGTTTCCGGTTTCCCAATTCTTGGGGATTGTGTTGAGAGGGGGTGGCGGGTATCTCAGCCATATTGTAAAGCGCACTGTTACCCCATCACATGGCATCCTGGCGCTGTATACCGCTGGGGAACCCGTCCTGGCTTTCCCTGTGAGAGGGCACCCCCAAGGTGAAGCCAGGCTTCTCCGGCGCTGCTATGGCTGTTGTGGAGATTAAGCAAGCTATTGCTCAGAGTTGCAGAGTGGGACCCATGGTTAGGGTAGGCACCTAGGCGAGAATTATCGAGTCAGCGGACAATGACCCAAGACCCTGCTGCGTCGGGAATTGAACCCTGGTCCCGGGCTGACCTCTGCTTCAGGGTCTGCCGCTTCTAACCAGTGAGCCACACTTCTTGACAAAACTGTACTAAGTTCTTCCCATCTTTGGTGTCTTTAGTGAATTTCTTCATCAGCCTGATAATGGGCCAGGTGCCAAATCAAAGTCTTCACCAATTAGCATCTTTTCCAGATTAATTCCTAGTAGAGCATCTTTTATTTCATTAAGACCTGTAGATGTCCAATGTAAGGGAGATTTATATTGGTTATTGTAATGAAAGTTTATTGATTTTTCACCCGAACATTATCCACCTTTCAGTAAGATTACAATTTACATCCTCTAATTCTAAACAAAAATCTTTACATATTAGAATGTTTACACCGCGTGGCTTAATCGAAAAACAACTGTCATAAGCCTGATTTTGATCACATAGCGTTGATACAATTGGCAGAGAGGGCTTGTTACGAGTTTTATATTAGAACATTTTCTGAAGTGCATGCACGGATTGCCGAAAAACCTCTATGTACTGTGCATGGAACTTCCATAGGACGTGCTAGCTCATGGTTAGGCTATGTGAGGAGATTAAACCTGGAAAACATTGAGTGATGGTAACTTTCTTAATATGGCTGACTGAATTTCTCTCCATTGTTATTTTTGCACTATGTTTCTAACATGACATTATACAACCTGACTGTTGAATTACTGAGAGTTTTTATCTCCTAATATCAGAAATACAGATTATATATATATATATATTCTATTGGCGGTCATCAGTAGGTAGTTATAGTTAGGTCTTAGGGCTAGATGTATCAACATACCCTTTTGCAATTTCCAAATAGTGATTTTTAAGTAATCGCTATTTGGGAATCGCAAAATGGCATGTATGTAGAAATTCTCTATTTTTTAGCGATTTCTTAAAATTCTTTATTTGCAATTAGCAAATTGCTAATCGCAAATAAGGAATAATTTCCCATTCATTTGAATGAATGTGAAATTATTCTAAATTTGCGATTCGCAGTTTGCAAATCGCAAATTGAGAATAATTTCAAGGGTGTCTCAAGGACACCCTGCTGCACCCCTGAAAATGACATGTGTGTGCATATGGTGCACGTCACATGGCACCTTTACAAATTGCATAAAGTGCATTTGTAAAAGAATTCGCAAATTACCACCAACTACAAGTTGGTGATAATTTGCGATTTCTTAGCCAAAATTCGCTAAAATTAAATGTTTCATACATAGCATTTAAGAAATCGCAATTTGCGATTTCTTAAATGGTTGCGCAATGTTAAGGAATCGCACAATTTGCGATTCTTTAATATTCCAAACTTTTTGCATGATACATCTCATTTCCCGTTTTTCTTGTCGCAAACGCTGCTATTTTGCGATTTGCAGCGTTTGCGACAAGAAAAAAGCTTGATACATCTACCCCTTAGTTTCCATAGGAAAAGCATTCTTTGACTTTGCTACAACTTTGACGTTGTTTGACCAATCTGCATGACATTTTGCCCAAAAAGTGTCACAGTGGGTACTAATGATTGGGAAAGTTTGGGGGTGATCTGTGCAGTGGGGACAGAGAATTTGGGGTGCAAAATAAGGTTGTGTTTGTAATGTAATGTAATGTAATTGGAACCTTTAGCCACACCTACTTACGGAACCGCTGAACTAACTTACACATACCAAATTTGGCAGGGAGGTAGATGTCGGTTCAAAGAAGTGCCTTTTGCTTATTTGCTGTAAATCCATTCAGTAGTTTTGGAGTAATTTAAGCTGAAATTTATAGTGATATCTCTGGCCTGGAAGCCTTTGTGAACAAAGATGAGCTCGTGCAGGGAAATGCACTGCTCTTTTTGGCTGTCAATGCTTCAATCAGCAAGTGTTAGTAGACATCATGAGAGTCGGCTTCAAAAAGTAAAAAATAAAGAAATTAAAAATAAAGAAAAGGGGGAAGGGTAGGAACACCCTGACCCTCCAGATATGTTAGGGGGTTACTCTTTAAAAACATAAATGATGAAAGCCTGGCCCCAGGGGAAGTCCCAGGGCCAAAATAGGCCTTAGGAGGGGAGCCGCACAGCCCCCTCCCATTGAAAAAAAAATAAAATAAAGGCTGGGCCACAGGAAATGGGGTCTCCTGGGGCTGAAATCAGTGGGGGATGGGGGGAGCGTGCAGCTCCTTTCGTGTTTAAAAAAAAAAGGATCAGGCCCCGGGTCAAGGGGTCCCAGGGGCCCAAAATGGTCCAGGAAAGGGGGGATAAAGTCCCCTTGACTGCTGAGAGACCTTACGGGCCAGGAAGATGTCCTTTTACCTTAGCTAACTATAACTTATGCCCCTGCAATGCACTGCTTATGACCTCGTATATTACATCTCTCATGACATGGTCAGTGACTTCACTGATGACATCTCAAATGACATCACAGAAAACATCATCAACAGAACCACTCACACACCTACTCCCATTGTGTTGGCTGTTGTATCTTGCTTATTTAGTTCAATGGTGGTTTAAATGCTTTACACACCTGACTCCTAAGTTAAGTCTCCCTGCTCGCAGCCAGCTACCAAGGGTTGAGCAAGGGAAGAATGTATTCTCCTACCTTGACTGGATCTTATATTGTGATTGTGGCTTTATTAGTAGTGGTAGGTACCTACTTACACTTCCTAATAAACCACATTTCAACAACAACCTTTCAATCTCATGGACAATCACTGAACCTTTTTAACAATCTCTCTTGAAAACACAAACCTGCTAAAATAAGCAAAGTATGATTCATGAGATGGGAGTTAATATCACAAAGTTTACAATAATTCACCCTTTAAATGATCAGTTATCATATTAGTTAAACTTTGTGGCAGCAAAATTAGCAATTCCCATGCCCTCATAAAGCTCTGAATGATGCTGTGCAAAGGAGAGGTTTATAATATGTAGAAGGATTACTCCAGATCAAGAAGTTTTATGCCGAATACTTTTAGTTCAGGATCATATAAGAAGTACAAGAGAGTGACAAGTGTGTTGAACATGACGTTTTTCATTTCTTTCTTGAAAGCAGAACCTATGGGGTTGAGTGATTGTCCAATGAGCAGCACCCCATGAGCTTTCTTACACATCAATATCAGGGACCGAGTGCTAAAACTGATCTGCCCTTTACTCTTCCTGGCTGTGCCCTTGCCCCCCCTGCTCTCAAAGATTATGAAGGAAGCAGCAGATTTGGAAAGTCAAAAGGGCTGCATGTGAGTGGACAGATTTGATATGTAACCATTAATGAAATGGGGCAACCCAGAAGGATACGGACCTGGATATAATGCAATAAGGATAAACAATGGTCCAGAACCTATTTCTTTCTGATCCGATTCAATCAGTATATGTTCATGCAATTAAATGTTCATGGGCGTTCCTACAGAATACGCTCCAACACATATATGAGCTCAGTTACTTCAGATCATATCAGATTTGATATGTGACTGACTCCAAACCTAGACTAGGTTAAAGTCTGTTTGAACTGTGGGTGCAGCGTTAGTGAATTACAACCCCTCCATCCTTTTGTGTCACTCAAGTAAGGAATTCTCCCCAGTCAGTTCACAGAACTATACACACATAGTGCTATGTATGAAGGAACATTTGATAAGAAATTTAAATGAGGAATGGCTGAAATGGAAAGAATCTGCTACAAAGTTGGAGGAGGACAAGGAAAAGTAAGAGAGTCACAAGTAAAAACAAGCAAACACAAAAACACACATATGAAAGGATAGAAGGGTTGTAATTCATTAACGTTGCACCCATACAGTGGAGTAGTATACAGTTCAAACAGACTTTAACCTAATCCAGTCAATGTTTGGAGTAAGTCACAAATCAAACATGGCCACTCACAGGCACTGCATGGTAACTATATTTAAAATAATGGAGCCATAACACTAAAGGCACAAAGTCAGAGACCAAACAAATTACAATTAATAAAAGAAAACAACCTTCTAAAAACTTGCATTCAACAATACAAATTGAAATGTAAAACTCGTTAAATGTTCAAATATAAAATTAATAGAGTTAAATTAAAATGGTTTAGACATTGCAGTCACATAAACAAATTACATTGTGCATTAAAACAATGTAAAAAAATTAAAGAGATAACAATATTTTCGACGCATTATCAGACCACGTCAGAAATGACAGATATCCATTCGAATCACATTGTACAAATGGGAACCAAACAAATGTAAATACTTAGAAATGTACAAATATATAAATTATTAATGGATTATACAACCATTACTCATCTCACTTTTAACACAACTGTATACTACTCTATACACACATGCAAAGAACTCACAACGTATGACATTGCATGTTCCAAACAGACACACCAACACACACACACGCACACACATATACACACACACAGAATCAAACACACAACACAATTGTAGTTGAATTCTGGTTCTACATTGGCCAAAAAGAGGAGAAGAAACAGAGGTTTGTGGGGCTGTTTATATGTCTTTACACTTGTGAAGCTCAGGTGAGGGCTGTTTCCCTATTTATCAATGTGTTATTCTATTTAGTGTAGGCTCTTCCCCTCTCTTATGTAGAACTAAATTTGGACGAATTACACTTAAATTGAAGCTGTACAGTTACTAATAGTTACATTAGAGTTATGTTTTGAGTTGTAAGATGGCATAAGGTAGCCCAGAAGTTAGTGTACCAAGAGACAGCAAATGCCATAGATGAAGACATAGAAGTACCAGTATTTTTTAAAACGAATATTATTATGGAAAAAATGTAGGGCTGACATACCTGCCCCTCCAACGAGGCTATAAGTGGCCAGCCTTATGGAAGACTAGCAATAAACCCACACACAGGAGAAGAAGGAACTAGGTGGGCTACAAGGACAGTAAAATACAGATAATTAAGTTTAACAAAGTGAGGAAACCCTACCATGTAGTTACAGACAAACTAAGTGAAACACACATGTTAATAAATGCATGCTGGGTATCAACTGGGCTTACGATTGGGAACTTTACAACATAAAAGATGATGCTAGGTTACCTATAGTGCTGGCTCTGCCTATGTAGCCCTGGTACTTTTCCCAACCATCATCCCTTAACTTGTCATCTTCATTTGCCAGTTCAAAGGTAGTGACCATGGGCCAAATGTATCAATGTTTGATGCAGGGCAATGCAGAAAGACAACTTGCTGTGCTGTGTCAAATGGAGAGAAACCAAAGGGGTCAAATGGAGAGGGCAGGAATGCACCAAATGTACCAAGATATATCACTATCCAGCTCTCTCACTGCATTGGCTCATTATGTGCTGTTTAGCACTAATGCAGAAACTATTGTGACATTGTTCAAGGGTACCTGTTTTGTAGGCAGGATTATATTTGTGTAGGAAGGGAAAGGATCAGTGATGTCAAGAGGTCAATATTTCTGTCAGACGTAAATTTTGTTATTATAGTGTGCTATGAACCTGCATGAGGACAGCAAATCACTTTGCCTTAGCACAGGAAAGTAAAATGGATAACAATACGGAGTGTGGTTGATTTGTGGTATGTAGACCTAGTATTACCATAGGGGCTGTTATTGGTATGCTGGAAACATTTTTTATAGCTAAAATTTTCCCCACTTCTTCCCAGAACTTCCCAAGTTTTGGACATGTAAACAGCATATGTATAAGATCTGCTGCGTATTCATCACATTTTGGGCACTTGGTTTTCTCTCCCAAAGTGTTATTTGAAGTCCATTTAGAAATCTTTTCTGGGGTATACTATAGCATATATATAGCATATATATAGTTCTGTATTGCTGTAGTCGTAGACTAGAGGATCTTACATGATAATGAATATTAGTGTACGAATTGCTTATTTGTTTTCCTGTTATGTTAGTTCCCAGTTTTAAGTTCCATTTATTAGCTAATACTTCGTTATCATCCGTTCTTAAATCTATAAAGATCTTATATGCCAAACTGATTATTGATTTCTCCTTTTTAGAGTTTAAGATATCCCAAATACCCCCTCTCGATAAGATTTTAATTCTGTTCTTCCGCACTAAAAAGTCATATATTTGCCTATATTTAAACTCATTTTACTTTCCTGTGCTAAACTAACTCTAGCTAGAGCCTGGATCAGCCCTAACCCACCCAACGCCTTGAAATGGTGGTATTTGGTTAATGAAATTAAAACTATGGAATGTACGTTAGCAGAACTTAGAGGTGTCAAATCGCTGCAGAAATATGAGAAAATCTGGGGGAAATTAGAATCGAATTGAATTGACATTTAGTTTTGATTTATGTTTAGTACTGTTATTTTATAACATGAGAACAGATTATGTATGTATATGATGAACCTGCTTAATTTGAAATAATATCTGAATGTTTTTGTAACTTTATACCAGGTGAAAATAATAAAATATTAAAAAAAAAAAAAAAAAAAGCAAATCACTTTGCCTTTCTAAATGGGCCACTGAATAGCCTGCATCTATTCATGGTGCTGGTGATAAGTATTGCTGTAGATTTGTTAAGGAGCTGCAGCTTTGTAAGGAACATTTGGGTACCTGAGGAGGGGGTTTGGGAGTTACACTTGATTATGGTTGCTGTGTCCTCAAGCGAAACAAGATATTTCATATTGTGAAAGCATTGCAATGCAAAATTGCCAGAGCAGATTACTGATTTCATGTGGGGCTCAAAAGAAATTGCAGAGAAAAAGACAATTTCTAGACATGTAAAATAACACAAGGAACTTACACTGAATTTAACAATGGTGATATTGTGGGTATTATTTATCAGTGTGGGTGGTGTCAGCATTGGTGCACGATTCACATCTGAACTAGGCTTAGACACAAAAAGAACGATTGTCCTGGTGCAACTTTTGGAGCTGCAGTTCTGCAACCAAGTAGAAAGAGGACGAATGGTGCCTCTTGAAGTATTTTTTCTATAACATTTTTTCGAACGAGTGGACTGGTTTCATCTAGGGTACCAGTACTTTCCAATGTCTCCTGTTCGGAAGATCAGGAACAGAAAGCACATTAACAACATTAGCATTATTGCATGTGATATAGTTTACTACCTGGGGTCGTATCACCAAAAGTGCGCCTTAGACATCACAGGATCGCGTGCCCACTCTTTGTGCCGCTGAGGTACTTTGGTATCACAGAGAGTGTTGTGGATGCCTGAGCTGCCCCTTCTGTAATAAATATCATGCCCGCGCTCATGTAACGTTGGCAATCTCAATGGAGAGTTCTGTCATTTACATGGGGCAGTAGCCCCTTGCAAATAAAAAATCACTTTACCTTTATACCTGTGCCCTATTGTAGATGTGGCCAAAAAGGCAAAGAAGCTGCAGGGAGTCAAAGTTGAGCACTACAAAACGAACACATGCCTTCACAGGATGTAGGAGACACAAGCATACTGTTTCCTGCAGGAAATGCCATATGGAAAAATTGCAAAAGGCTCTGGCTGCAGCCCCTTTGAGCATTTTTCCAAAAGTGGGAGCATATATTGCAACCCCAGCTAAAGAAAAAAGCTTCCCTTTTCCAGCCCTACTCCCTTCACTCCCCTCACTCACCCATGCCCCACATATACATTGACCACTTTTTCTGAGCAGATATTAAATGGATATGGTAAAGCTCCATAGAATAGGGGATTAAGTGTGGGCAACAAATGCTAATTCCCCATTCCTTGAGGTATTAGGCATAATAGCATGCCACTGGGGTGTATTTTCAGGTGATAATGGTACAGTTACATGCACCCCAGCACCACACAACCTCTGGAATCAATACCAATGCAAAAAACAAGCATTGAAATCCACAGTTTCTAACAATGTCTCTGTATCCCTCAGAAACATCCACCCATACTCTGCTCCAATTCAGGCAAGAGTTTAAAATGTACCACTGTAAAGTACATTAAATCATAAACCAACTATCTCTCAATTTACTTATGACTCTATCCTTACCTTTGATCCTATGTATAGCCCTTCACTGCCTTTAGTTAGGATTTCACAATGGATATCCTTCATGCCGTTATTATATTTTCAGTGTGTTGCTTATGTTTTATCGTTTTTAAATGAAAAGTGAAACATTTATAGTAAATCCAGTACATTCATGTAAAGCACTGCAGATTAATATTTAATAAATGCACAGCTACGCATGCACTTATTGTGTTGTATAAATAGTGTTCATTACTTGCCTTTCCTCATGTTATGCTGCACTTTTACTCTATTGACAATAAACCGATCACAGCATTTATCTGCCTTTGAGCTGCTATTATGTCCCTTAAGAGTTGGGAATATGGGGACGTGGCTTAGCGCCCGGCGGGGTCGGCGGCTCTAATGTGAGCGCTCCGGGTCTGACGGGGTTCTCGCTCCTCGCTTTACCTCTTCACTGCCTGCAAAGACGATTTCCGTGGTCCGGAGACCACAGACACCAGCGGGCTCCTGTTGGCGGCCCAAAACGAGCAGCGGAATGGTCGTTTTTCCCGCACTGTAGCGGACGCGGCTGAGGAATAGTCGCGTCCGCCATCTTGGATCCTACCGCCGCGAACTGAGGCGCTCTCGCTCCGGATTCATGAAAGTCCGCCACGGAGCTTCTAAAGCCTACAGCTACTTCTGGTGAGCTCATTTCTGCTTCCTGATGCCACCGTTGTAGAACTTTGCTATATGCCGCTTTTTTAAGTCAATTTAAACAGGCTTCATTCACGTTCTGACGACCTGGGCAGCCATTTCAGCCAAATGTTGCCCCTTTTACCTCAGGCACCCTGAATACAGCAGCTGCAGCCTACCTTCTATTCAGAAAACGTTTCAATTTCTCATTCTTTTATTCAAACAGGCAATTACAACGTGGAGCTGTCTTGCGCATTGCTTTGCAAACCCTTTTTTTTTTTTTTTATTTACATGCTCTTCTCACGTCTCTATTGTTCTTCACCTGATAAACCTCTGTGGCATCACAAATTGCCACTTTTTCATGCCCTGGTGCAGTGCTGTTTCTCCGTTCTCACCATCAATGTATCATCTTTTCAAATAACTCGAATGTTGCTCCTTCCATCTGTATAAATCCTTGGCGTTTCTGAACTCGGTGCGGACAGGCCTATTTTCCTTATTTGCATTTTTTGGGAAATTGGCTGCCTCTCTCCTGTCAAGACCTCTTGTGCACACTTCAGCTGTCCTACGGCCCGCAGTGGTCTCTACTGAACTTCATTTCCTCTCCCCAATAACTCCTTTTTATGGAAAGAAAGGCAATTTCTCGCACTCCCAAGACTCCACGTCGTGTATTTATTAAGATCTCAAAAGTTTTTTCCGCACTAGCGCACCTCGAGGCCTCTCAGGCGCTCGTTACTCAGATGTCGCAGTCTAGTACGGAGCGGCCTGCCCAGCTACCAGGGAAAGCCACGACGAAACGCCTTAAAAAAGATCCTCCATCGCCAACAGGTTCCACTTCGACTGTTTCCATGGAGCTTCTGCTGGCGGAAATTCGTGCCCTCAAACCTTTCATGGAGGAAACCAATTCTAAGTTGCAGGTCCTCACCGATAATTGGTCCCAGATGGAAGCCAGGGTGACAACAGTGGAAAAGTCTTTGACTTCTCTCCAAGAGTCGTCTTCCAAGGTCTCGCACATGCAGTCTCAGATTTCATCCCTTCAAAAACAAGTCGAAGAGTTGGAGAACCGAAATAGACGCAACAATCTCCGTCTCTACGGCCTGGCAGAGAATTGCGAGGGGACTGATCCCATCGCCTTCTTCAAATCATTTTTACCCAAGCTTCTTCATCTGCCTGAAGGTACTACGCTCAACATCCAGCGTGCACATAGGCTGGGCCGCCTCCCATCTACCCCTTCTCCCTCTTCACGGCCGAGGGGTGTCATCATGTACTTCCTAGAATACACTGACCTTCTCAAAGTTATCTCAGCGGCCCGTGCTTCACCTCGTCTCCAATGGTCAGGTTCCAATCTCTTCTTTGCACAGGATTATGCCAAAGCTACAGCCAGCCGTCGCAAAGCCTTCTTAGATATGCGTCCAGAGCTACGCGCTATTGGAGCCCGATACGGCCTTTTTCATCCTTGCTTGTTCAGAGTGACTCATAACAACAAGACCACGACCTACGAGGATCCTGTCCGTCTCCGAAGTTTTTTGAATGCTGCACAATCCTCTGACATGGACTTCTCTAACTCCTCATCGGCTTTTCCTCCGTGAATCCTGTTTTACATGACTTCATTGTCTTACTCAGATTGCATGTTTCCTGTTTGATGTTTGATGTTTTACTGTTTGCCTTCCCTAGGCATCCCACTATTTTCAATTTCTATGTTTTCCTTTGACTCTTTCCTACCTCCTTTGTATCCCTGTTGGATGGACAAGTAATTTTCTTTAGTGTCTTTTATAAGTTACTTCGTCCTGCACCATTGTCTTCTTTCTCTCATCTCTTCTTCACATTATTCCTATACTCCTTTTTCTCTTTTAACCTTGTTCTGTTTTCTTCTTCCTTCATTCGTCTCACTCATTTATGTTCTCCCTTCCTTTTTCTTGCAGGTTTATAATAATATGTATGGCGTTTTCCCCTCGACTTGTCGGTTCGCTTGCATTGGATGCTTGCTCCCTCTGCCTGGCGCTCCCCTCTCACTCATTTTTCCTCGTCTCCTCTCCCTGGTGATCATTCCTCCCCGCCTCTACCCTTCGTAAGTATGTTTTCCCTTTCCTCCCGAATGTTCACTTTCCTCACTGCGATTTTCTCCCTTTCAAGTTCACGAGTTGCCTTTATTCCACAGGTGTCTTCCTTTTTTATTTCTCGACAACTCTCCTACTATCAATTCCTTCCTATCATTTTTGCCACTTCACGGTCTACCTTCTCATGTTTTATATATCAATTGATTCTATCTCTCTCTCCTCTGCTCTATTTTCTATTTCTTCATCCTTCTTTTTCTCATTTTAATGCATTGCCTTTTACTAACTTTCCTACTTTCTTTGACTTTCTTCTTCCTCTGGGTTCCTCTTCCATCTTTTTTCTATCTCATGACATTTTCCTCCTTTCTTATTTGATATGTCTTTGAAAGTAATTACATGGAATGTTAAGGGCGTTAATTCCCCCATCAAACGACAGAGAATCCTATCTCACCTTGCACGTTTGAATGTGGATATTGCTTTTTTGCAAGAAACTCACTTATCTGCTGAGGAATCTGTTAAATTGAAAAGAAGTTGGGTGGGTGATGTTTACTACTCTCCTGGGGATGGTAAACGTAATGGTGTTGCTATTTTATGTCACAAAGCTCTTTCTCATTCCCTGCTTGCTCAAGAATCAGATGCTGAAGGCCGATGGATATATGCCAAACTCTCTATCAAGAATGTTCCAATTTCTCTCCTAAATGTTTATGCCCCTACTACTGGTGATCCCACTTTTTGGCACTCATTTTCCCAGCACATCACCAGATTCATTGATGATAATTTTATACTGGCAGGAGATTGCAATCAACCCCTAGACCCCTTCCTAGATAGGAACTCCAAAGCACACTTCATCCCTAACAAATCTCATAAATCCTTCTCTCAAGCTATTTCCCAACATAAACTCACAGATGCTTGGCGCCTTTGTAATCCAGACCTTCAGGAATTTACTTTTTACTCTCCATGCCACCATTCCCAATCCCGAATTGATTACGTTTTTGTTACCCACAACATCGCCCAAACTCTCACTCATGCGGAAATTGGTCCAATTTTACTTTCTGACCATGCCCCCACATTAGTTCAATTGGACATCTTACCCAAATCAATAGGCCCTAAACGCTGGCGTTTCAACAACTCTCTCCTGCTGGACCCTAAATTCACCTCCTCCTTCACTTCCTTCTCCAAAGAATTCTTCTCACTAAACGATAACTCCCCTGTCCCTAAACACACCATTTGGGATGCCTTTAAAGCGGCGGCAAGAGATTTCATCATTAGCTTTGTTGCTAAAAAACTCAGAGCTGCCCGCGATTTTACCAAAGCTATCCTTTTGGATATTAAGAAATTGGAGCATTCTTATTTTACCTCCCGTTCACAGCATACTCTAACCGCCCTGATCAACGCTAAGATGAAATTTAACAAAAAGTCTACGGACGACGCATCTTTGTACTTATTAAAATCTAGTGCCAAGTTCTATGGGGGCAAAAATAAGGCAGGCAAGATCTTAGCCAATTATCTCAAGGTGAAACATAATAAATTAAATATTGAATCAATCTACGACGCCAACTCAAATCTCAAACATACAGACGCAGACATCCTCACTGAATTCTCTGCCTTCTACAAGACCTTGTACTCTTCTGAAACTCAGCCTTCTTCTCACTCTCTAGATACATTTTTCTCCTCTATTCAAAAGCCATCTCACTTTCCACTTGACCTTTCCCACTTAGAACTTGATATATCACAACAAGAGCTACTCAAAGCGCTTCACACCCTCCAGAAAGACAAGGCCCCTGGGCCGGACGGCTTCACAGTAGAATTTTTTCTCCACTTTTCAAAACTCCTTATCCCTAGACTACATTCCCTTATTGGCACCTTCCTTTCCCTGGGTTCCTCCTCAGGCTCTTTTTCAGACGCTCATATCTGCCTCATACCCAAGGAGGGGAAGGATCCTCAACACTGCAAAAACTACAGGCCAATCTCCTTGGTCAATATTGATTATAAAATTTTTGCAAAGTCCCTTGCGGCACGTCTCGACCTCCTTCTTCCAGACCTCTTGGGTGAGGAACAGTCGGGCTTTGTCAAAGGTCGTTTTATTACTGATAACACCAGACTCCTCTTCAATATTCTTTCTAAATCTCGCCTCTTACCCCATCCCCTTGCGGCCATTGCCCTAGATGCCGAAAAGGCGTTCGATAGGGTCGAATGGACTTATCTATTTCACACCCTCCGTTGGTTTGGTTTCGGTCCTGTTTTTATATCATTAATTTCACTACTTTATTCTAGCCCACGTGCAGCGGTTTGTGCCAACGGTCAAATTTCTTCCTTTTTTGATTTAAAAAGAGGTGTTCGTCAAGGCTGTCCCTTATCTCCCTTTCTCTTTAATCTGGCCTTAGAACCCTTCCTCTCCAAACTCCGTCAAAACCCCTCCATCCATGGTTTCCAATTGTCAGACTCCCACATCAAATTAGCTGCCTATGCAGATGACATTTTGCTATTTGTCTCCAACCCCTCCGTTTCCATTCCTGCCTTTCTTAGTGAAGTCCATGCTTATTCCCAAATATCTGGCTATAAACTCAATAACGACAAATGCGAGATCCTCCCCTTGACTAAATTCACATTCAAACCCGATTTTGCCGCCTCTAATTTCGCGTGGAAACCTTCCAATATCAAGTACCTTGGAATGCATATTACCCCTACCATCCCAGACACTGTTTCCCTGTGCATGTCCAAATGCATTCAAAAATTAACGGATCTCACATCCAAGTGGCATCCCCTTTACCTATCCTGGTGGGGTCGCCTTGACACTATTAAAATGATGCTATCCCCCATTGTTCTCTACACCCTCTCCAATATTCCGGTCCCTGTCCCCTCCAAATTTTTCAAAAAGATCAACTCTATTCTGGTGTCCTTTCTTTGGAATAAAAAGAAGCCACGAATGTCTCTACAACGTCTGATTCGTCCTAAGTCAGAAGGTGGGGTTAACTTTCCTGACTTCCCAGCCTACCACAAGGCGTTCCAATTGAGGCAAGCCTCTTTTTGGCTACAAAACCCTGACACCCCATGTCCTCTATGGGTCAAATTTGAACGCCTCCTTCTTTCTCCCTTCTCCTTTGCTGAATACCTCTCCTTCTCTCGCAAACCCACTTCTATCTCTACTCCGATTCATAAGTTTTCCACTAAATTACTCCTCTCTTTCACTCACTCACCTCCTACCACCACTGCTGATTTCCTCTCTTCCCCCATTTGGAATAACACGTCCTTACTTATACGTGATAGACCCTTTTTTTGGAAAACTTGGCATACTCGAGGTCTTCAGTGGATCTCCCAACTTTTTTCACAATCCACTTTCTTACCTTTTGACATCCTCCGCTCCCTTTATGACCTACCCACCTCCTTTGCACGCAAATACCAACTACTTAAAGACACAGTCCTAACGAAATACAATGGCCTCTCCCAGTTTGGTCCTCTTCCTGCTTTATCCACTCCCATTTCCACACTTCATTCCTTCTTACGCACTACACCAAAAGCTGCTGCTATTTACAAATACCTTCACGCTGGTGAGACTCCTCGACCTAAATCTAAAGTGGAAGAGTCCTGGGAGCATGATTTGTCCATCTCTTGGTCGGTTTCCTTCTGGGATAAAATCTGGACCAAACTTCGCAAATCTTCCAGAGCAGCAACCCTCACTCAGACTTTGTTTTTTATTTACAATAGACTCCTCTTTACACCCTCTGACCTTCACAAACGCTTTCCTAATACTCCCCACACATGCTGGTCTTGCTCGTCACCACATGCTAATTTACTTCATATGTTATTTTTATGCACTCATGTTTGTACTTTTTGGCTACAGGTCTGGGCTCAAATTAATTTAATTTTCCACACTTCTATCCCTTTTTCCCCCACACATGTTTTTATGGGTAGCCTCTCCCCTTGCTGGGATGATACTGATTTAAAACCTCAGATTGTTGACCTATTACTTGCTGCTGCCTTCCAACAAATAACGGTCAACTGGAAAGACTTCTCCAAAATTTCCTTCAAGGCGTGGTGGTTTAATGTATGCCACAACCATAGACTCGATACTGCTCATGTTTTCCCGGCATGTATGGCTACTAAACGCATGGACTTATGGACTCCCGTTACACTCTATCTGGACTCATGTAGTAAACGCTTGTTTCACCCCCCACCTCCACAACAGGAAGTTCCTAAACCTCCTTAACCGCTCGATACATTCCACTTATCCTCCACTGTACCATTTTGTTTTAATGCTTTCCAATGTTCTTATGCTTTTCATATTTTATGCTTAACATGCTCTCTCCTTGCCTTCTCCCTCTCTCTCGTCTTGTACCCAGATTTCTTTCTTTTATTATAATGCTTGCATTTGTATGATTGTATTATTCTGCTCAGAGTTTTTAACTTGATATCACATTGTACTTTGTTCTGACACCTGGTTTTCTCTCTTATTAGTATCAAATAAAATTTTCTTGAACTTAAAAAAAAGAGTTGGGAATATCAATAAATAACAGTCAAGTGTTGCTGGCCCTCCAGCAACCATATGCATAAATATATGCTTCACTTTAAACATATGAATATACTAAATGGGGCATGCTAACATCTATGTTGGCCTTTCTGTTTCATTCCATATCTATACTAACCACATTTACGTTTTCTCTAAATTATCTCAATTTATCTGAGTAAAAGGCACATTTATAATTGTTTTTATTATTATAATTAATATTAATATTAAAAACGAGTTTAGTAATAAAAATAACAATAACTGTTGAGTGCTCCATTGAAGTCAATTAAATGGCTCAGGGCCAATAAAGTCTGGTGCTTCTGTTATAACATGCTAATGTTATGTTTCTGTTTATTTTTACCCTTAGCTGTTTAAACTTCCTAATATAATTTTATCCTGTATACCTCTTGCCATACCCGTTGTTAAAGGCTCTGTACCTCTTTATAGGCCCATAACCTTTAGGAAATACAATAAAATAAAAATATTTCTCTCCCATTTATGAGGTCACCGAGGTACTTGGCAGTTTGTAACTACCCAAGGGTAGATAGAGCTATAAGTTCACAGTGACTATGTAGTAGGATTTGATTGGGAAAGCCAGGTGCCATTTTTTTACTCTTTGCTGAATATATCTCTGCTATGGAATTAACTTCTATGAATGAAAATGCAACGTAGAGAAAAATAAAATGTCCCTTTTAAGGAAAGAGGAATTTTGCAAGGTCAATAAATGACCTTGTAATTATCGAGGCCCTGTGCCTAGACCCATGCAGGTGGCCAACGCTCTTGCCCCATCCAGCCAAACATACCAAGTCTCAGTCATGTCTTGGTATCAACATATTTTTTTCTCCATTTGGGGCTAGCCAATCAGCTCTTTTCATCTCGTGGTACCAGTTCGAGTACGGCCGGACAAAAAAAGGTCAACAGAAGAAAAATATCTCTTGCTAATCAACATCCCTTATGTATATAACAAATGTGAATAAACACTCAGAGCCCTCTTCACAAAGGTAGATTTACAGATATAGAATCATTCACATGTAAATTGACTCTTCCTCATTGTAGTAAGTTTACTACTTTTGTCTGTTCACCATTCTCATATTTAAAGTTCCTACAAAATTTAGACTTACATGTCTCCACATCATGAAATCAGAGGATGGAGCCAAATTATTTGTGTAAGTTAGTACTAGTAACATTTCACTAGAAGACAACGGCTGAAGCTCTCCCAATGGAAAAATATAGGGAAAAGTAAGATGTGTATTACATTTTCGAATGATTTATTAAAATAATGTTCATCTCAAATATTAATGTAAAGTAATTCTATATATTTTTCTGAACCTACAATGTTAAAGCACTATTTTAAAAGTTTATTTAAAAGTTAATTAATTTGAATATATTAAATTGTCATATAATTTGTTATTTAAAAGTTTATCATATAATTGTTTAATTAAAAGCTCTTTAAAAAGCCTGTCTTCAGTAAAATGTTTATTTTTATTTACTTTGCAATAAAAATTATCACTTTTTTTAGTTTAAAAATATTTATTAAAATGTAAAAGAAAGGCATATTTATTTGTATCCTTGAGCATATCAGTGTTTCATTATTAGCATATTTGTTATGGTAAATGTGAGTATGACTCAAGCACTGAAGGACAGAGACAGGCAGCTTATCCATCATGACTCAAAGCAGTTTGTAGTAGATACTGCCCAACTCTGTAAACATGAATGAGTTGTTTTATTAATTCACATTTTCTGTTTAGCAGAAAAGACACGAAGCAATGTAGGACTCTGTCTCGGAAGCCCACCTTTACAATAGCATTGACTGTGTCTAACATAGGGGGATATTCACAAGGACTTATCTCCGATTTATCTCCACCTTAACGCATCAAAAGAGTCGATAGATTTAACACCTCATTCACAAGCTGGTGCAAACTGCAGACATCACCAGCATTTCCACGATAACTGCCCCAAAACTCATCTCCACGTTGAACACCACCAACTAACCCTAATGAGATGCAGAGTAGGCGTTCCAGTGCAAAAACACACGAAAAAACCACAACACCACTTTCACAATGAACAGCCAGAACTGTGAAGCGCAACAAAACAGGAGATAAGCCGCAATACCACCAGGGAGTTAATACCTGCCTCTGGCTGGTGCTAAGCGGCACAAAAGGGGGTGGTGATGGACGGAGCATCTGAACCAATTAAAAAATCACACCCAGTCAAGAGATCTGGGTTTAATCCATCACCGTTATTTAGCCCACTCTGCCACCCCAGTTCAGACATGGCCATATGCAAATCAGTCTGACCCTGTGCCCGTCCATCACCACCCCCTTTTGTACCACTTTGTTCGCCATAAGTTGGCAGGGTATGCTCAGAGGTGAGTCCCTTGCCCACTTTGCCACTGGATTCAAGCAAGCCGGGCTGAAGACGGCTGAAATGCCAGAAACCAGTCCTCGGAAGCTTGTTTCCGGTCCAGGGAAGACATGGCTTGGCAGTTCGGGCTGGACTGTTCCCTGAGGCACAGGATCAGACTGATTTGCATATGGCCATTTCTGAACTGGGGTGGCAGAGTGGGCTAAAGAACGGTGATGGATTAAACCCAGATCTGTTGACTGGGTGTGAGTGTTTGATTGGTTCAGGTGCTCCATCCATCACCACCCCCTTTTGTACCACTTTGTTCGCCATAAGTTGGCAGGGTATGCTCAGACGTGAGTCCCTTGCTCACTTTGCACTGGATTCAAGCAAGCCGGGCTGAAGACGGCTGAAATGCCAGAAACCGGTCCTCGGAAGCTTGTTTCCGGTCCAGGGAAGACATGGCTTGGCAGTTCGGGCTGGACTGTCCCCATGAGGCACAGAATCAGACTGATTTGCATATGGCCTTGTCTGAACTGGGGTGGCAGAGTTGGCTAAAGAACGGTGATGGATTAAACCCAGATCTGTTGACTGGGTGTGAGTGTTTAATTGGTTCAGATCCTCCGTCCATCACCACCCCCTTTTGTACCATTTTGCTGGTGCTAAGCAGAACTACTACCCAGCCGCCCTCCCTCGGACATACACATGCTGTGCACGGCACAAGAGCTACAAAAATCACATGATGATGCACATTGCCAAAATAAACACACACATATGTGGCCAGAAGAACAAGAAACAGTCACACAGCACTGAAGTAAGAACCAAAAACTTTATTGAAATACACAAAACACCAATGCGGAAGACTCTTGTCGGTCCGCCAGGGACAATCTCGACATCACAGCCTGGAAAATAAAGCACAAAAAAAGGACATGTGTCATCCACACATCAAAGGAGCGAGACACAGAGAAACAGAGAAGGAAAGTAAGCCAGAGAGAGAAAGAGAGGGAAGGAAAACAAAGGAAGGGAGAGAGAGAGAGAGAGAGAAGGGAGAGAGAGTGAGAGAGAAAGAAGGAAAGGAAGGGAGAGAGAGAGAGACACCGCCGACTCTGCACACACAGGACCCACTGTTCACCTGCTGCCACCGGTGTGTCCACCAGTAGGCACACCCCGTGCTCGTGCAAGCTCCAGGTCCCAGTCCCGCCACCATGGCATGGTCGACATCATGCGGGCCCGCCGCGTGGCCCAGAAGGTCCCACACATGAAGGTGAGTCCTAAGTTATCAATGGCGCAGACCACATCAGTACACACGTCAGCAACGCAGGCTGCATATCTGCTCAGCTATTTTGGTGCCACTAACTCTGTGCAACGCCAGTCAGCGCCACATTGTGGTAGGCTATGCATGACACAAGAGCCACAAAAAATGAATGATGATGCACATTGCGAAAATAAATACACACATGTGTGGCCATAAGATTGAGAAACAGTCACACAGCACTGAAGTAACAACCAAAAACGTTAGTGAAATACTACACAAAACACCAATGCGGAAGACTCCTGTCGGGTCCTTCAGGGACAATCTCAACGTCACAGCATGGAAAATAAAGCACAAAATCAGGACGTGTGTCATGTGCACATCATAGGAGCAAGCCACAGAGAAACAGAGAAGGAAAGTAATCCAGAGAGAGAAAGAGAGGGAAGGAAAGGATGGGAGAGAGAGGGAAGGGAGAGAGAGTGAGAAAGAGAGAAGGAAAGGACCGGAGAGAGAGATAGACAGCACTTCCCTTGCTCACACAGGACCCACTGTTCACCTGCTGCCACCGGTGTATCCACCAGTAGGCACAAAATGTGCCCATGCAAGCTCCAGGCCCCGTCCCGCCACCATGGCATGGTCCACATCATGCGGGCCCGCCCCAAGGCCCAGCAGGTCCCACACATGACCCTGAGTCATTAATGGCGGAGACCACATCAGTGCACACTTCATCAATGAAGGCTGCACACCCGCTCAGCTATTTAGGTGCCACTAACCCTGTGCATCGCCAGTCAGCGCCACGTTGCGGTAGGCATGTGACGGCCGCAAGGCTTCGGGTTCCACTAACCCTCTGCGCAACAACTCATGGGCCCTTTATGATTGAAAACCGTGGAGCGTTTGTTATTCAGTCATCCACGGCAGAGGAGAATGTGACATTGTCGGCCCCTTATATTTGCGGGGTCTTATGGCCTGTGACGCCTGTAATGGATGGGTGTGGCGTGTGTGCAAACCTGCCCTCGGGAGTGGCTGTGACATGCTGACAACTAGATCAGTGACGTGCACACCACCAGCGAGTGTGCCTGTGACAGGTAGCTATGTGGGCCCCCCCTTTGAGCGTAAGCGGAGTGATCTGGCCTGGCGTATTCCAGACCAGCGCAAGGCTTGCAGCAATGACTCGGGTCCTATGGGCCTGGTCAGTCCATGTACGGACTAGAAGGGACTAATGCGTGTGTCCCTGTTGTAGTATCCACTGCACCCCAAACACAATAGGCAATGTAGCACACTGTGACTGGTACCCCACTAGATGAGCATCATTGACGTAAAGGAAATCACTGTTCCTACTTCCTACATTCATCCACATATTCATACATGAACGATGAAAGACATGACACAGCAGTGCGTTACAGGATGTTCATTGCACATCCAGTGGAGTTTTGCAGAAGGAGGGGTACAGGGCATGCCAAGCACACTACACAATTTGGGCCCGTGGAGGGCCAGCCAGAGTCCATCCGGTCTGGTCGCCAAGTCATTGGTCATCAAACAGGATATGGCAGTCCATGTCGTGGTTCAAGGTGAGTGCAGCGGAGTCTATCGGGGGTCAGTAGAAGGTCATAGGGCCATGTGTGGCACCAAGCAGAAACAGGCCAGGTGGCGGAAAGGCGGATAGTGCCTCCTTCTTAACACAATTCCATTCACGTCCTCCTCCTCAGATGTATGTTCTGCCCCACCTGTGTGTGTTACAGTACCAGCTGCGGCAATGTGTGCCACTGACACATCAGGGGCCGTAGGAGGATTGTCGGCCGCACTGTGTGGCAGTGACACATCAGGTGCTGGAATGGATATGCCTGCTGCACTGTAAGGCACTGACACACCAGGGGGCGGAGAAGTGGAAGGTGTGGGGTCAGCAGCAGTCATCAGCGCCAAGCCTTGTGGCAGCAATGCCATGATGAGGATCTGCAGGGCATGGTAGATCCCAGCTAAATTTCGCTGATGTGCAGTGGTGGCTGCTATCCTTTCTGCCTCCATCCACACCATGTTATCCATTAGCCTCCGCATGTGTGCCAGCTCACGGCTGGGCTAGCTGGAGCCAGTCTGAGCAGACAGGTGTTCTTCTCTCCGCGTCATGACTCCAGCGATGTCAGTCAGGGCTCATTGGAAACCACGGAGCAGGCCGTGGGTGTCTGTTCGGGACTAGAGCTGGTCCCTGATGGGACCTAGACACCCATGGATGGTGTCCAGTTTGGTAGCCATGAGGTCGAACCCCACCTGCACCTGCTCAGCCGTCTCCCTCTGGCCCTCCAGCACACGGCGTTGGAAGGCCATGTGTTGTTCCTGGGGGTCTGGGGAGACTGTCTGGGCTGTGGGTGCCTCCTGCTGGGTGGTTTGGGTAGTGGGTGGGGTCTCCTTGATGCAGCTGGGCTGCCCTGATCCTGGAGGTGAGTTGCGGATGATGTCAATAAAGTGTTGGAGGTCTTGGGTGTCGATGCTGGGGGTGTCTTCCTCATCATCAGTGAAGATTGTCTGAGACAGCTGTGCAGGAGGTGTTGACGGTGCCTCTGCAATGTGAAGGGGAGATGGTGTATTACAATGTGTCCACATGTATGTTGCCGCATGGTACATGTTGACATTCAGACAGCACGGCATTGTACATTGAGTCTGTAGTTCAGGGCCATGACCCAGAGACATTGTGGGTGTGTAATGTGCTCTGCTTGATTGTGCATGTGTGCCATTGTGGCCATCTCCACCTGTTCCCCCAGTACCTGGTGGTAACTCACCCTGTTGCGGTTGTGTTGTGTCCTGTCAAGCAGTGTCTGGTCCCCCGACTCCGGCCACAGTCTCCACACTGATGACTGTCAACACCTCCATGTCATCCAGCACAAGCTGTGGTGCTGGGCTCCCACCTCCAGTCTTCATTGCTGCCTACTGGTTGTCTGCAAGTTTCTCCTTGGTCGTGCGCTGGATGTCAATCCATCGTCTCTTGGCCTCGTCCACTGACCTTTTGTGCTCTCCGACGGCATTCACCTTGTCCAGGATGTCCAGCCATATTCTATTTTTGATGCCCAATGACACGTTGAACGTGACGAACAGTTGTTGATGGTGCTCCATCACCTCCGTTATCAGGATCCTGTTTTACTGCGGACTGAACTTCGTCTTCTTCTTCTTGTCCTTGCTGGTCCCTGTCGCTGAGGTACCAGGCTGGTCATCCGGGGTGCTTGTGGAGTTGTGCTTGTTCTATGCACCGTTTCCAGCTGCCTCCATGGTGCTTGGGTGTAGGTTTTGCGTTTGAGTGTTTTGTCTACTTTTATAGTGATTTTTCCTGCATGCCATGTGTGTATTGCATGCTTATCGCTGATTTCCTCATCGCTCTTTAGCCCATCGCATGTTTTTTCACGTTGAGATTTGTGTTTTTATCTCCATCGAGGTGATTGTATCATGGATATTGGCCACGGTTTTGGCAGTCTATCGCATGGTACCGCCTTGTTGTGAAATCCACGTTGGCACAAGGTTATTTTCCCGTGATAGGCTGCGATGTGTAAAGGTGCGTTAGCATTCTTTGGTGATTGTTAGCAAACGTTCTTGTGAATATACCCCTGAATGTGAATCCTTTAACTAATGAAAAAAATCAGAAACAAAAAACTACTTCTGTCATGCTTACAGTATGATGAGCTGTGTTTTTTACAATAGTCACAAGAAGAACAATTAAGGTTACTGTGACACAAGCAGTTCATCTATTGTAGACGAGTGTATTACCATCATCCCCATTTTTAAGCTGTTAGTGAAATTACCAGTAAATAAATAAAAATACAGTGCTGTTGTGTACATTGGCACTACAAAATTGTCTTAATGAGTGCAGCATTGGTATGGGCCATAATAGCTCAAAAGAATCTACGGCATAGATTAAGCCATATGCTTTCCATCATCAACGATCTGGTGCCAGATTTTAAAGTCATATTGAATAGGTCGGAATGCTTGTAAGGTACTGTTAGATTTGGGGGTCTCTGGTTGGCACATGTAGGTACTTGTGACAAACAGGGACCCTCTCCTCTAGTCAGGAAAAGGGGATTACACACCTAAAATAACCCTTGCTCACCCTCTAGGTTGTGTGGCGCGAGCAGTCAAGGCTTATTTCAGAGGTGTTGTAAGTTAAGCCTTTGAGACCACATACAGTAACCCAATGACAATACTACAAATGGACACCACACAGGTTTTATATAAAAAATAAGTAGACTTTATATAGAGTTACCACAAGACCATAAACGACAAAAATACACACTATGATTACTTTAAGATGGTAGATTAGGCTTAGTTCAGTTCAGTTCTTAGATGCAACACTCTGCGTCAATGTATCTTAAGTTGCGTTGCGATTCCACGACAAGCAATGTCGCAGCGATGGGAAATGCAGCAAAGTTCAGATACAAAGAAATAAAGACGTGAAGATCTTCCAGATGCGGCACGCTTCTCAGGGATGCAAGAAGCTCTCTGTTCGATGCGTGTTCTGCAGCGGCGAGACCCTGACGATGCGACGGCAACAGCTCCAGGGGCGACGCTCTTCTCCTCAATGCGTGGAGCTTCCGCTTGATGCGACAACTACAGCGGCGACATCCAAGATGTGATGGCAGCAGCTCCGACGGCGTTGCGCTTCTCGGGGATGCGAGGTGCTCTTGATCGATGCAGTGCAGCGCGACAGTTCCAGCGGCGACACCCTCCTTCTCTGGAGTTGCAACGGCAAGCACAGCGTCGGTGACACGCTTCAACCTCGTTGCAAGATTCTTCTCCTGATGTGGTGCAGTGCGACAACCACAGCGGCGACACCCTCTTTCTTCATCGTTGTGACGGCAGTGACGGCGACGCGCTTCCTCTTCGTTGCGGCACGCTTCTCTAAGAATGCGGTGCAGTGCGACAGTTCCAGCGGCGACACCCTCCTTTCTCCGGAGTTGCGACGGCAGGCACAGCGACGGCAACACGCTTCTTCCCGTTGAGTCGAGCCTCCAGCTCCTTGCAACACGCAGTTCCTCAGAAGGCTCAAAACAGCTGCAGGCACTTCCAAAAGAACTCTGGGGAGCTGGGGGTTGAAGTCTGTTGCCCCTGAGACTTTAGCAGGATGCAAGCTCTTTTCCAAACCCTTGGAGATCCATCACAAGTTGAAAGCAAAGTACACAAAGTTCCTTTCTCCTTCCTTTGGCAGTAAGGCAACCACTGCAGGCCAATCCCCCAAGCAGCACTTCAGCTTGGGAATAGTCTCTCTTTCAGTTTCTTCAGGTTCCTCTCCTCAGTAAAGGTTTCTTCGTGTAGTACAAAAGTGATCTAGTTTCATGGGATCACGATCCCAATATTTATACCCAGAAATCCTTGGTTCTCTGAGGGGAGAGGGGCCTTTGCCTAGTTAAAACCAGTTCTGAAGCACTGTTTACCAGACCTCTCCTTTCCTTTCACAGTGCAGGGAAGAGACATCAGACGCCCCACATGAGGTGGAGCCAGCATTGTGGAAGGACAAGTACAGTCCTGGAGCACTTTGTTAATAGGACTCCTTCTTCTTCTTTCAGTGTGCAGGGCAGAGACATCAGCCGCTCCCTAGGGGGTGGAGCCAGCCTTGTGGAAGGCAGGCACAGCCCTATTCAGAGTTCAGGTGCACTCCGCCCTCCCATCAAAATGCAGATCTCTCTATTCACCACTGGGTCACCCAGCCTGTCTCCTGGAATTCCTCAGCCCTGTCACTCACAGAAACCAGACATAGGAATACACATCCTAGCAGAGGCAGGTTTGAATGGTTAGACAAGCAAATACCTACTATCTAAAAGTGGTATTTTGCAAATGCAGAATATTAAAATAAACTTTACTAAAAGATGTATTTTATTATTCTGAGTTCAGACATACTAAACTCGAATTTCTACCATGTTCTCTGAGCCTGTTAGGATTATAAAATGTAACAATTCTAAGAGCCCATTCTGGCCCATGGAGAACAGGTAGCCTTGCAATAGTGAAAAACGAAAATGGTTGTAATTCACTATTAGGACTTGTCCTACCTTATTCTTACAATGCACCCTGCCCTTGGGCCTACCATAGGGGTGACTGATATGAAGAAAAGGGAAGGTTAAGGGACTGGCAAGTGGGTGCACTTGCCCAGTCAGCATGACAGTACCAGACTGCACGCAGGCTCTGTAATGGCAGACCTTAGACACATTTTACAAGGCTGCTTCTTTGGGTGGCACAACCAGTGCTGCAGGCCCACCAGTAGTATTTGGATTACACGCCCTGGCACACTCAGTGCACCAGACTAGGGTCTGACAAGTTAACCAAAAATAGCCAAACATGGAATCACTAATCCATACATCAATTTACAATAGGGAACACTTGCACTGTGGCACTGAATAGCAGTGGCACAGTGCCCATAGCATCTAACACCAGCAAAAACATATGAGGCAACAGCAAAAATGCAAGGGAGACCCACGCCAATGGTGCCAGGTCTAACAAGTACTCTACACTGGGATTGTACATATACAGAGACATAGACAAAGGCCTATGTTAGCGTCAAATGACTTAGGGCAAGATGCATCAACAAACCATTTCTCGATTTCCTAATTGCGTATCCTTGCAATTCGCAATTAGAAAATCACAAAACGGAATGCATGAAAGTGTATTTAACACTTTCTGTGATTCCTGGGGGATCGCCAATGACCTACCTCATGAATATTAATGAGGTAGGGCGCAATTTGCGACTCCTAACAATCGCACAAATCAGGGGGATGGTGGCCTGCTGGGGTAAGCAGACCAGGATGTCCGTGATTGCTTTTATTTAATGCAATCTATTTTTTGAAAAGCAGCCCATTTTCCTTAAAAGAAAACGGGATGCGCTACAAAAGACATTTCCTTTCATTTTCAAAGAGCAGGCATTGGTCCTGCTTTTGTTCTTCCCGAGAGAGGACGCCGCCCTGCGGTCCGTGCGTAGCTCGACTATCCCGGGCTATTCCCTGTTCCTTACCGATCCTGCCTGTGTCCCACACCCAAGGGGAAACGACTCCGGGACTGGACCCTCGAAGACTTGATTGCTACGAGGCGCCGCCATTATTGAATGCCCAGGAATACCCTTCTCATTCGTGAAAGACTCCCTCTGATACGACGAGTATCTAACTCCGAAGAAGGACCCTCTTCTGATCTAACCCTCCTTGTTATTTTTCTTAGTTTCTAACAAGGACACCTGACTTGATCCCTGATTTTTGAACCCCGAGTTCACCCAGAATCTTAGTAGCCGGACCTACGGAAATAGACCTTGTCCTCCAGATATTCTCCCATTACCGACGCAGAGAGCACTTATAAACACTGGTGAAACTCAAACCGCGCCCCCTCTGTACAACGTGGCAAGTGTGTGTCCCTGCCCCCTGGTCATCTCCGCCCTGATGAAGGTGCAGCCTAGATAGGCCCTGCATCGAAACGCGCGTTGGCGTGACTCTTATGGATGGCCCAAAGTGTAGTCTTTGTTAAATCACTTCCTTTCCATATTCCTGCCTCCATATTGTAACTATAGTCCTAGCAGCCACTATAGGCACTGATGTACCTTTATGAATTTTATGTGTGTGATTGTATATTATTGTAACAAGTGAGTTTGAGAGTGAGTGTTATTCTAGTGGATGATTCTGGGAGTGTATGGGACTTGAATGTTGGCATTTTGCCTAAATCTAATTATGGTTCAATCCAAAACCATAAACACCACGGTTTTTCTCTCCACCTTGTATGTGATGTAGAGTTTAAATTAATGTATATATTTTTCTAAGCATCTATATGTATCCTCTATATGAACTCAACAAATAACAAATAAATTATATTTATTTTCACAAGAAAAAGGTCAATTGATTTTGTGTGATGTATTGTTGGCTCTGATACGTACATTTTCGTCACCACCCACTTAATTGAAAGGATCCCCTTGGGACCTTGAAGTTTACCCTGGCAGGGTAGTTCTTGTTTCTATTTAGCAATTGGTCCGTGGGACCACTGCCTGCTCTTAGAAAATGAATTTACAGACATTCACAAAGGGGAAAGGGTCCCTTGGGAACCCCTTCCCATTTGCGAATTGGTTACCACCTACTTGGTGGTAAAAAGTGAATGTTTTGCAATCCTATTCCCGTCACAAATCATTCATGCAAACTGATGCGATTCGGTATTAGGAAGGGACGCCCTAAACATGCCTCTTCCTGGTACCGAATCACATACCCATTTTGCGATTAAGTAACAGTTTACAGAATCGTAAAATAGGGTTTGCTGCATCAGAAGAGCATTTTTTTGCATTTGCAAATGGCCAATTCCTCTAATCTGCCGTTTGCAAAGGCAAAAAATGCTTGATGCATCCGGCCCTTAGAGTCATAGTATGTGTTTGGGGTCCTCCTGCGGTGCTGCCACCATGCCATCTGCAGGAGGACCACCAAAGCCGTGGTGCGACTGCCTGCCGGATTATGATTGTAAACTATGGTGGGTGGTGCTGCGGTGGTCTCACAGCGGTGGGCTGTTAGGCTCATAGGAGAGCCTAACATGCAGCACTCTGCTGTGACGTCGCCGGTAGCACATTCCTGCACAGTGTGGTATGCATGCCCCAGCATACACAAACAGGGGTGCAATTCCAGGGGACACAACATGTTCCCCCCTGCAGGCACACTAGAAGCTGTACAGTGCTCTGTTAGGGTCCTCTCAATTGCCTCTCCACCACCCTTTTCATGGGGGTCTCACCACCATGAAAAGGGCAGTGGACAGGCAACTCTGAATATGCTTGGTGGTGCCGCAGAGGCACCCCCAGCATATTCCTGCTCCTGACCACTTTACGATGACTGCAGGATCCTGAATTTCTGGAAGACGCAGAGGTCTGACCGTCACTCTCGTAACACTGCGGGTGGACCTGCAGTGTGGTGGTGGTCACACCACTACCATGAGTACATTGGTCCTATGAACCTCTGTACTCGCAATACGGCCCTCATGACCATTTTATTATAGTTGCACTGCCTCATGTTTTTCCATTGTAGATTATACTCTGAGTTAGAGACAATATGAGTTCACAGGTAATAATCAAGAAGGAAATTGTGCACTATCTGTGTCTGGTACCTGTGAATCGTACAAACTGACTTAATGTATTATTGATTCAAGGACACAATGTCAATACACACAGTATTGATTCACAAAAATATCACACCCGAGCCATCGCCATCCTCTTGGATGGCATTTGTCCACTGCACCTCAAACAGTTGCTCAGCCACTGTTCTGTGGCATCCAGTTCAGTTGTCCAATAAGCCACCATTGCTGCCCTCCCCCCAGGTGTGCAGCAGGTCCCCAGAAGTGGCATGCCACCCCCTGCATCATGCTTTACTGTCTCTCTATGCTCTATTTCCAGTCTGAGCCAGGGAAACTATAGGGTGAAGGAGGGAGCTGAAAAATGGAGGTCTGATCCCAGGCCCAATTCTTTTGTTATAGCAGTGCATGACCACACTGGCAGTTAGTAGTCTTGCCCAAACAGTTAATAAAAGACCTCTCAAACCTACTGTCTGAAGGTTCAGGCCATAAATGCTTCCATTTACAGGCTCATGGCTTCCCTGGCCTCACCTCAACATTCCGCAGATCCTCTGGCCATAGGAGTATGTTGGAGACCCATCGGGGCAACAAAATCATTTTTTTGTCAAAAGTGTTTTTATTGTATTTAGAGGCATAAGAAAAAAGGATGCGACAGTCCAGAACAACTTCCCACGTAGGGGGCCGATATAAAGTCAAAAGTAGAACAAGCCCTTCACCCCAGAGCGGTGCTGTGAATCTAGGCCTAAGTAAGTCTTTAGCAATGGGGAGACATCTCCGCTTAGACTCGGCCCTTCTGCAGTAAAAGTAACAGAGTTCAAATTACGTGTAGGGCGGGGGCCGTTGTTGAGCAATGAATCAACGGTACCAGGACCATCGTACCCCTACAAGCAATGTCGCTGCCTTTCCATAGGGACGGGACGCCACAGGAACATTTAAGAGAAACAGAACCCCCCCCCTCCTCCCTTCTCCCTCCCCCCTCCCCAGTGGTGGTAGCGAGTCAGCCAGTCAGTCCCGACCCAGAAGGGCAAGGATCATAGCTGGAATAAGTGGAGAGCACGTACACTTGGAGGACAGACTGCAGATGGTAGCCCTTTAGAAAGGAAACGGACCAGAGGACCCCAGCAAAACTCGAAATTCTTAAAGTCGTCTCGGAAGACGTCAGCCATCCTCTCCACACTCAACAACTTCCATAACCTCGCATGCCAGAGAGAAATCGCAGGCGCGTCTTTTTTCTTCCAAGCTGCGGCCAGGGTGAGTTTGGCCGCCCCCACACAGAGCCACAAAATTCTTTTATCAGCCTTGGTTTGATGTTCAGGGTCCGGGTCTCGAAGACCCAGCAAAATGTGAGTCATCGAGTCCGCGATCGGGTACTGCAACATCTCTTTAATGTGGGATAAAATCTCTTCCCAATATGGACGGATGATGGGGCAATCCCACCAAATGTGGCGAAAGTCTCCTAGCAGGCCACAACCCCTCCAGCATCTATCTGATGAGCCCGGGAAGATCTGTCGCAACTTGGCTGGACAGAGGTACCAGTCTCATCGTTTTGAGATGAGCCTCTTGCAGGTCCACCGAGTGGTTGTGCTTTGCTATATTGGACCATAGGTGGGACCAGTCCGCCTCAGAAATATCCCGGTCGAGCAATCCCTCCCACATGGACATATATCGAGGTCTAGGGGATACAACAGTAGAAAGAGGAGACTATAGAGAAAGGAGATGACCCCCCGCGTGGTAGAGGTCCAGGAGAGGAAGGTCTCAAAGGCCGTAAGTGGCCTGGTGGCTGCGTCTCTCACCAGAGAGGACAATGCCCAATGATGGAGCTGGGCGTGGCGGTATCTCTCAGTTTGTTGGACTCCGTAGTCCCGCATACAGTTATCGAAAGTGAGAGGCGCTAAGCCATGGAAGAGGTGCGTGAGTGGTAGGCATTGCCCCTCCCTCCAGCTGTCAAAAGGACCTTCAGTCGCCGCCGGGGGGATGGCAGGGTTAAAGTACATAGGCGTGAAAGGAGAGGGGAAAGTCGTCCAACGTTCATCACCAGAGATCGAGTCCCAAACCTTAAGGGTAGTGCTCGTGGGGGTGCTGATGTAGGCGTTCCTGGGCCTATCTCCTTTTGCCTTCCATACTAAGTCCCAAATCGTCCTTCCCGCTATACTTCTGTCCATGTGTAACCAATGTTTTTCCAACATCTGTTGAGTCCATTCTACCAACACACGGAGCTGTGCAGCCTTGTAGTACAGGTGCATGTCGGGTAGGCACGTCCCCCCTCCTTCCTCGGGCGGCGCAGAATAGCATAGGAAAACCGAGCCCGTCCTCCCTGCCAGATGAAGCAAAGCATCAGTGTCTTAACGTGTCAAAAGAATTCCCCGTCAAGGGAGATGGGTAATGCTTGAAAAAGGTACAAGAGTTTGGGAAGGAGAGACATTTTGATCGCGTGGATGCGCCCTAGCCAGGATATGAACATCGGTTTCCACCGGGCCAAGGTTTTCTGAATCGATGTGAGTAGTGGGGGAAAATTGGCAGAGTAGAGCTTCTCAACCGTAGGGGTCAGGTGGATTCCTAGGTATTGTATAGAGGATAAGGTCCAAGGTAAAGCTGTGAGCGTTTGGAGGCGGGCAACGTCCGCCGGGGGAAGAGTGAGGTTGAGGACGAAAGATTTCCCATAATTGACCTTAAATCCTGCCACGCTTTCGAAGCGCAGTAAAGTCTCCTGGACGTGGGGGAGAGAGTGGGCGGGGTCTGAGAGGGAGAGCAGGACATCATCCGGGAACAAGGAGATCTTGTGACTCCCCAGTGAAGGGGAGACCCCGAATGTCGGGCCTCTCTCTCACTGCTATAGCCAGCGGCTCAATGCTCAGGGCGAAAAGTAGGGGGGAAAGGGGGAACCCTGACGAGTGCCACAGGAGTGTGGAAAGGATGCCGATACATGCCCGTTGACAACTACCCTAGAACAGGGAGAGCTAAAATTGGCCTTAAGCACCGTTAAAAGTTTGGGCGAAAAGCCAAATGCCGTTAGGGTCTGGAAGAGGAATCCCCAGTCCACCCTGTCAAAAGCCTTTTCGGCGTCGAGGCCCACCAGGACAGCCGGGATCTTAAACTTGTTGGCTTTCTGGATCAGGTGCACCACTCTTCTGGTATTGTCATGGGTCTTCTGGCCCTTGATGAGAATGGATTGGTCTGGATGTACAAAAGCCGGCATTAAATCATTGAGTCGTCCCCCCAGGATGGAGGAGTACATTTTAGCATACAGATTGAGTAGGGCAATTGGTCTGTATGAGGAGCACATAGACGGGTCCTTCCCGGGCTTGGGAATAACCGAAATTATCGCTTCTGCCATGGAACCTGAAGTCACACCCACCTCAGCCATGCTGTTGAATAATTGTGCTAGGATGTCACTCAATTCAGAGGCAAAGGTTTTATAAAAAATCGCTGTAAAAACACCCGATTTCGGGGATTTATGAGGTTTCAGGGCCTTAATGGCTGAGAGAACCTCTTCTCTAGTGAAGGGGGCGGTAAGCAGTTCGTTCCATTCCGCCGATACCTGGGGAAGTGGGAGCGTCATCAAGTATTCACTTTGCGCCTTGGGGTCAAGCTCTTCTCCAGTGTATAGCGCCTCATAGAAGTCGCCAAAGAGACCTGTTTTGGTGTCATCATGGTGTTAGGGTCCCCCTTACGTCTTGTATACCCCCAATATATTCCTTTTCTCTCTTATCCCGAAGCTGCCGGGCCAGATGTTTCCCTACTTTATTCCCCTGAGAGTAAGAGAGGCGCTGCAGTTTCAGCAGTGTGTATTCTGCTCTGTTGTCATAGTGGGCCCTGAGTTTGCCCCTGACCGCTATTAGTTGCCGTGTGGCCCGTCTAGAGGGAGCCTGTTTGTGGGCTTGTTCGAGTTGAGAGAGTTCCTCTTCCAACTTCTCCCGCTCCTTCCGCCTCAACTTATTAAGGGATGCATTAAGAGCAATACAACTGCCATGTATAGATGCTTTAAATGCGCCCCAAGTGTTAAATACTGATGTATCGCTCACGGCGTTAAGGGCAAAGAAGTCTCTGATAGCTTCTCGTAATGCCACTCACGAGGGGATATCCCGGACCAGGGAGGCAGGAAAATACCATTTGCGGTGGGCGTTATCGACCGCTTCCCAGTGGAGGCAGATAGCTAGCATACTGTGATCTGAGACCGAGAGTGGGAAAATCTTGGCTTCGCGGAGGTCCCCCTGGAGTGATTGGCTAAGGAAGAAGTGGTTGAGGCGCGAGTAAGAGTGGTGGACATGGGAATAAAAGGTATAGTCCGTGGAGTGCGGGTAGAGAAAGCGCCACCCATCTACGAGCCCCATGTCAGCAATCATCTGTTGTGTCTCAATGGAGAACAGGCCGGTGTCGGATCTCTGGTGATGAATACTGTCCAAGTCCCTCTGCCACACTAGGTTAAAATCCCCCATCACGATCAAAGGTCCCTCAACGAAGTCACAAACTATCTTCAGGAGTCCCTGTATGAACCTGTTCTGACCTACAATGGGAGCATAGAGAACCAAGAAAGTGCACAGCCTACCACGCAGCACTCCCTTGACCATTAACCAGCGCCCCTCTTTATCGCTATGGACCCCCATGGGTTGGAAGTGCAGACTGGAGCGGAACATGAGAGCCACTCCCTTATGTTTTGTGGGTGCTGAGGACCTATATATGAGGGGGAATTAGGCGGGATATATCTGGTCTCGCTAGGTGGGTCTCTTGAAGGTCAACTACATCTAATTGGTGATCGAGGATGTATTTCCAGACCTTCTGACGCTTTTGGGGGGAGTTCAGACCCTTCACATTCCATGTCCCCAGAGTGAGCGGCATTATAGACGGGTTGACAGGTCCTGCTCTATAAGTGGGTTCACATGGGGCTCCCCATCCCCGCGACCCAGCCATGATCCAACTCATTCACACCTATCCCACCATCCGGGCATTCCAGGGCAGCACAGCCCAGGATCATCACCCGCCTCCTCAATCCCCCATCCAGCACCAACGACTCACCACACATGTCATGCCACAGCTGTAAAGAAACATTCGTCAAAACAACCCAGCTACCACCACTTCCCCCCACCCCCTCCCTCCACCCAACCCCAACTTCCCCCCACCCCCAACCCCAAAAGAACTCAGGCCTAGCCAAATGGAGCAAATTAAAGCAGCAGAAGGGCCTGTAAAAGGGGGTCTTGAAGGCGACCATAAGGGTCGGGGATTGCCAAGGTGGATTATGTTCCCCCGGAGTCCACAGAAGAGTCGCTCCTTCAGGGATGGCATGGGTTACCCTCAGTACCTGGTGTAGAGGCGTCCCTCCGACGCTCGCAATGATGTCTCTCAGGGTCCCACTCAGTCGGGGATTCGTCCCGCGACGTAGCGTCTGTCACCAGCGCCATAGAGGCCACCGCATCCCCTCTCTCCTGTAGGCAGGTAGAGGTGTCCGGTCCCCCCACCGCTGCTGCTTGGCCCAATCTCTGCCATGCCGGGGAGCGTTGTCGCCTCCTCGAGGGTGAGCCCTCATTCCTAGGGGCCGCAGCAGCGTCATCCAGGCCTAGGATCTCCATGGCTGTTGTGAGGGACCTGACCTGCATTAGCTTGTTCTGCCAGCAAAAGAAAAGGCGTAAGGGGTGGCCCCAAGAATAGGCTACCTTCTGGTCTCGTAGAAAGTTGGTAACAGGCCGAAATTCCCTTTGTTTCTGCAACGTCGAGGCAGCCAGGTCCTGGAATAACTGGGGACGATGGTCTCAAAACTGCAGGGGATCGATCTCTCGTGCTTTCCTCAGTATCCGTTCCTTCAATTGGAAGTCGAGGACACAAACTAGTATGTCAGGTGGTGGTGCCTTTGGGCCCCGCCGTAATCCAACTCGGTGGACCGGGTCCATGCGGATCTCCTGGGGATCGTCTTCACCTAGGATGGATTTAAAGAGGGAGTCTACATTTTCTCTCAGGTCTTTGCCTTCTCCCGCACAAGGCACCGCATGGATTCTGATGTCATTCCGGCGGGACCGGTTCTCCAGGTCCTCGGCGTGGGCCTGGAGATCTAGTTCTGTTCTGTGAGCCTGAGTATGTCCTGTTGGAGCTGGTGAACGTCTCCCGCCAATCCTAGGTTGTGCTCCTCCAGAGTAGCCACACGTTCCCCTATACCATCCACATCCCTCCTCACTTCCCGGAGATCCGGCGCCAACTGGAAGCGGAGCTCCGAGATGTCCTCCTTAATGGCTGTAAAGAGTTCAACCATGAAGGCCTTGGTAGCCGGGGCCTCGTCGTCATTCCGCCGGGGGGACTGGCTGGGACCAGGGGACGATGGAGGTGGTGCTCCTTCGATTAGAGTCTCTTTGCCAGGTTTATCTTTACGGGGTCTGCCCATCATGTCTTGGCTATGGGATCCCCGGAGTTACAGTTTCCACAGTGCCGATCACTCCCCCACTCCTCCACAACTCAGCTCCACCGGGTGTTAGTGCAGGCTGGCTGGGGACCACTCTGTGTGAGGCCTCCAGGCGGGTCACTTCCTTGTCTTAGCTTCAAAGTGTCTGTCCCACGAATCACGAGCCTCGTCTCTTGTGTTATCCCATCACGGTGGGCCAGATAAGAATTCAAAAGACGGCTACTCTAGTTCACGACCAGTTGATGGAGTCAGTCCAAAGAGTCCCGAAGGGGCGACCACCCAGGGTGGGGGCCGAAAGCACACAGCCAGGTATGCGTCCAGATGGTGCTGCGTAAAGACCTAGCGTATCAACTCTAGCCCATCCCCCAGGTTATGCCCGGCGTTAGTGTAATCCCCGATAGGCCTCTATCAGCGCTGGTTGCCGCTCGTTTCCCCAGTGTACTCCGCCTGTCCTAGGACCCCCAGGTCAGCCTTTGCCTACCGTGCTGCGGTTGAAACTTCGGTCCCCTGGAGTCAGAATCTTGAGCCGCGAGTAAGGTGGGGGAGTCTCTGTTCCTCCGTAGGGGGGGCAGGGCCTCACTACTCCAGAGCTCCTAGGCCGCAGCGCTCTCACTTTGCGCTCCACTGAATCGGTCCCCGCACTCACCGGCCCCGTACACAGGGCTGAGGCGCGTTTCTCCGTGGTCTCGGTGGCTGCCCTGATGTCGAAGGGGACGGAGGGACACGGCAGCAGTTCCGATCACTTCCCCGGCAGCTGGCGTTTCGGCAGGGTCCTCATCTGAATGGGTCCGCATAGGCTGGACATCCTCGGGCTTGATTAATGCAGGGGCCGTCACTCTGCAGCGGGGTCCGAGAGTCCGCGCTACCTTAGGCAACGCGCAGTCAGTACAGGTATAGCCGTGCCTCTCCTCGGCGAGTTTCTCTCGTTAATTAGGGCACCCGGTGCCGTCATGCAGCGGCTCCGGAGTTCCCAAGACTCGCGTCCGATCTTCCGCCGCTCCGATGCTGCGTCCGGCGCGCAGGAGTCACAGCAGGTCGTTCAAGCTGGGGCCGCTGATACTGCCAGGCAGGCCGCAACGGCGATCGCAGTTCCGCGAGGGCCCCGTTGGAACTCAGGGGGTCCCGTGTGATCCAGGCACACTCCCGCTTGCAGTCTGTGCGGGACGCGGACAGACAGTACCCTAAGAGGCTCCTATACAAGGCTTGATTTCACGTGGCGACGGAGGGACACTAAGGCACATCTCACTCCGTCGCCATCTTGGACACGCCCCAACAAAATCATTTTTAAATAAAAAATAAACATATTATTTTTGACATCAGAAAAAAACCAAATATCATTTCAAATAAGACTGAATCTCACCAACCACAAACCTTACATAACACATAAGCTGTAATATAAAAACTAATTAAAACACGCAAAATATATTTTAACAAAAAGCAATCTCATATACTTGACAAAATATAAGATTTCACACCCAGAACAAATAACCAAAATATTACTTACTGTTTTATAACTGCACCTTCGCCTTTATATCCATGTAATCAAAAAGTATAATCCACTAACAATGGAAAAACAAACTCCAGAAAACCCCCAAAAATGCTAAAATAAACCAGTCTAATAGACATGAAAGCTGTCCAAAAAAATCTGAAACAAAAAAATGACTTCTGCTCATGCTTACAGTATGATGAGCGGTGGTATTTCCAATAGGGACAGGAAGAGCAATTAAGGTTACTGGGATGCAAGCAGCTCATCTATTGTAGAAGTGTGTATTACCACTATCCCCATATTAAAGCTGTTAATTAAATTACCAGTAAATTTAAATCAAAAACAATTCTGTTGTGTACATTGGCAATGCAAACATTATCTCAATGAGTGCAGGATGGGTATGGAGCATAATGGTTCAAAAGAATCTACAGCATAGATTAAGCCATATGCTTTCCATCAACAACGATCTGGTGCCAGATATTAAAGCCATATTGGTCAGAATGCTTGTGAAGGGGGATTGTACATATGAAGAGACATAGACAAAGGCTTATGTTAGCGCCAAATGTCTTAGGGGCCAGATGCATCAACAAACTATTTTGTCATTTCCTAATTGCAATGCTTGCGATTCGCAATTAAAAAATTGCAAAACGGTATGCATGAAAGTGTGTTTAACACTTTCTGCGATTCCTAGGGGATCGCAAATGACCTACCCGATAAATATTAATGCGGTAGTTCGGAATTTGCGACACCCTAGGAATCGCACAAATCACAGGGATGGTGGGCTTCTGGGGTCAGCAGACCACCATGTCCGTGATTGTTTTCAAATAAAGCAATCTTTTTTTTTGTAAAGTAGCCCGTTTTCCTTAAAAGGGAAATGGGATGCTCTACAAAAGAGAAACTAAAAATATTTCCTTTCATTTTCTAATAGCAGGCAGTGGTCCGTGGGAAATATGCGAGAGGACACGTATCCCCTTTGGATGACATGGGAATGCGGGCTAGATGCCCCACACTTGGAGAGTGATCCATCCAGTGATTGGAGTTACACAGCAAAACCTATGTGAAGTTCACCATATGTGGGCTGCGGAATGGGGTCTGCTGACAAAGCCAATAGACCAGGGATATCCCTTACAACTGCATATTGCAAGGGGTGGGGGGATATGCTTGTGGGTCTACGTCCAGAGGGATTATTGATGCAACATCTTGCCTCATGTTAAATGGATATGTCACTGTTTTTACTGGTTAGGTACTTATGCGTTATTAACCTGTTGCCTCTGAGTGAGTAGGAGAGCTAGTGAGGCAGTCTAGCAACGGTGCCTGTGAGTTGTGGTGCTTTGGGAAGCACTGTCCCTGCATGCCCAAGTTTGCTGATCCTGCGCATAGTCCAGTAAGTGTGCAAATTCTCAGGCACAATTATCAACGTCCGTGATACAACAGCAAGGACCACAGACACAGTCATGGTCGCTTATTGATAAATCACACTCAACAGAAGTAGTTGACGATGAGCTATTGACAATAGTTAAGGCCTTCTTCCTCATCACTGTCATCGTCACTGGGCATGTGCGGTTTGGGAGCGGGGTGATCATGCTGTTCCACGAGATGTAGCAGTCAGGTGCTGAGCCTGGATACTTTGCACAAACGTGTGAGTTGATCTGCTCCACCTGTCATACCACTTGAACTTTGAGGGAGTGGTAGTGTTTGCGGTTCCTATAGATGGGTTCACTTGACTGTGATGGAACTAGGCCAATGTGGGTACTATCAATGGCTCACATCAACATATTGGATGCCTCCCAGGCAGGCCCGGTTCCAGGTATTTTCTTTTGTGCTGGCCAACGATGCATGCGGGTGGGCCACTGCGGGCCAGATTTGTCACTTATGTCTCTCGCCAGGCCTGCTTCAGGGCCCTCCTTTGTCTCTCCTCAGTATTCCAAGGGCCAGTGAAACGCATTCTATTCCTCCTAAATTGCTTTCTAGATGTCATCACTGTCAGTAAGTGTTTTTCCATATGCTGTCCTCCTGATGGGAGTGTGAGGTTTGCTGAGGTGGGACTATCAGGCAAATGGCACTTCTCAGGCTCTCACTCATGCCCTTCTCCTCAGATTTCCTCACTGACAACCTCCTCCTCCAGCGCCTCTCATCTCTCCATTGTCACTCTCTCATGTACATTTCATTTGTTGTATTGTGCTAGTTATATTAGTGTTGTGTGTGACAGTACTTTACATTATGCACACAGTGTACAGAGACAATCAATCTTGCAAGTATGTAGGTAAATCAGTCTACAGGGAATGTCACTAAAGCTAATGAGGATTAAAAGGCGTGGGAATCACAGGTCATCCATACTGGTAGGCAGGATATTTTAAGGGTGTGTGGTCTGGAGAAGCACTAACTCAGGATTTAATGCACAGCCTAGTGGTTAGGGGTTGGCATTGTTGACGAACAAACTCTTTATGGCAACATTCGATAGATGAATCACTGGGGAAGTAATGACTAAGTTACAACACAGAAATAAAGCTAAGTTCTGACTATTTCTTCAGGTTATCATACAGCTCTTTGATGACAGTTCCTAGGTCACTCTGCTATGATAGATGTGTGACATCCGTACTGCAACTCACACAGGTATCTCTGTGAAAGAGGCAGTAACCCACTGTGCTATCCACATCAAATCCAGTATTTCGGCATTTCAGAACTAACAACAGACAAAGGATTGGCAGGATCATTGATCACCAGTTATCTGGACATTTTCTTGTTGGCTTAGATCCGTGGCTGAGCTTTGATTAAGATACAAATATTTTAAATGAATTGTCCAGGAAGTATGTGTCCTGCTGGGCCTTCCCTGATGGTTTTTAGAATAAAGAATAGCCAGATATTCTCTCACCTGCTGGGTTTCTGCTTACTGCCCGATCCAATAAGCAGCTGCAGTGGCCAGGTAAGGTGAATCATGAAGAAAAAACTATACTTCTTGTGGAATTGAAAATGAGACATACACACAGCAGAATGGTTGATGTTACCCTGTGCAGAAGAGAAGATCTGTCCCCTTCTCCATGGCCATATTTTGCCTGCACGAGTAGGTGGGTACACGGCCCACCTTTATGAAAGGAGATTAGTGATTGGGAGTGCATGTGGGAGAGGGCTCTTGCCCATATCCGCAACTCCAAGGATAGGAAGATAATCAACGTTCAGAGGAAAGTTTTGCATGAATGTGGCCATTTACTACTGGCCTTCGTGCCATCACTGCCAGGGCCACGGATCGTGTTTGGGTGGGCCTGGACCATCAGGCCCACCCACTAGGACCGGGCTTGCTCCCCCTTCACATCTGCCAATTTATCCCTCCTCGGGAAGTGGACATGTCTGTCCTTGTGAAGCATCAATGCTGGCAGGCCGTCATGCAACACCATGCAGAACATGGTCTGAGACATACCACCGGCGCTGGCCACAGTGTACTGTAAAGACCCAGTAGCGGAGAAATGCAGTGCAGCCGTGACCTTCACTGTTGCGGACAATGCAGCCGGATGTTTTCCTTTGGGCTTCACATGGGGCTCCAAATGGGCACATGGGTTCCGTAGTGTACGGGGATCAAAACAGAATTTTTGGTTTGATTTTGATGTCCTCCATCTTCGCCACATCGGGGACAGGTCTAAGGATGGTTGGTCTCCTACTACGTTTGTTAGGGTACACATGCATGGGCTGAGTCATAGATGAGATGTGGTGAGCAGCTTACCGGAGACTCACACAACACAACATTGAGGATACTCATAGTCACGTGAAATGCACAAGTGACCTGCATTCAGATGTTTTTATCTGCTCAGTCACCATTCTGACACTACAACATCCTAAAGAGTTGATGTGTATGGCATATGGTACAGTGCTACATCAGGGATGAGCCGCCGTGTGGTTTTGATAGCATAGCACTTGTGTTTCCTACTTTCAGTGCTGAGTTGCATGTAGCTGCTGTCTCTGCATGGACGCAAAACTTAGTCCCCCTAATCACTGCAATATTGCAGGATGAGGGCAGTGAGTGTCATATGGACAATGCAACATGAATGTACAGCACGGGAATCAGACACATGTGGACCTCATGGGATCAGTCCTATGTGAGTGTGTGAGGATTCAGCGTCACAGACATTGCAATGTTCACCTGAATGAGGCACAAATGCACCTTGAATGTGTATACATGCCCACATGGCTGACAATGTCCAATGATGTGAGTCAGAGCTATGTTTGTTTGTTCCACATGTGCACTCCTATGACGTGTGTGAGGACATTTACGGGCAATGACAGCTGGGCAGATGCACGTCACACCAGTATTTGTGTTCGAAGTGTTAGGGATTATGAGTATATCTGATTTCCAGACAATGGACACCTCTGATTGTCTGCCTGCATCACTGGCCCTTCACAAGACGAGCCCTGGCCAAGGGACACCTGTCAGATGTCAAGGGATGTACAGGCAATGTTCGTAGTTTTGATGTTTCATTACACACCATTGGTACAGTGCGAGAGACCTTTGTCCTTTTGGACTATTTTACCCATTTCAGTCCATGCTGGCCCCGAAGCATGACAATGTATGTCATTTCTCACTACTTTCTTGGACATACCATGTGTGTGATGACTTGACTCACAGGTCCCACTCTCTTATTCCTTCACAGTGTAGTGAGCAGCTGGTCACTGTTCTAGTTGTCCTGATGTACCAGCCACTCCCAGAGACACACAGCACAGGCATCACTGGACCTGTGATCCTGCCAGCAAGTGGAGCGAGACGCACGTGCCCTGGGCCAGTTCTCCCATGCAAGTACAGTGTCTGTGTGTAGTGACTTGATGTGCATGGTCGCCTCGTGGCCCACAACATTACACATGGGGTGCACCAGTCACTTTAGGCAAATGAGTTGTGATGTAATAGTTAGGGCGCCAATGCAAATGCAGGATGTGTTTGCATGCACGTTAGCTGGCATCCACAGTGATGACTCGCATTAGCCCCAATTGAATGTTTCAGGATTGCGCTTGCAGCTTCCATGCCGCCTTGGGCTGACGCACGCTACTAAGCATGGGCGAATTTTGCGGATCTCGCGTTCGCGAATTTTGCGGATTTGCGAACTCGCAATCCGCAAAATCCGCGAATTCTTGCGAATTTGCGGATTTTTTTTTTTTTTGTGTTCGCAAGGATTTCTGCCAGTTCGCGAGGGTTTCGTACCAGTTCGCAATTGCGAACTTACATTTCGTCGCGCAACGGTCGCGAATTATGTTGTTTCTACGTCTGGTTCATCATCACAGGTTCCCAGCACCCTCTGTTTCACCACTGCAACCCTCTGTTACATCAATGCCACCCTCTGGTTCATCATTACTGTAGATTATGGGGGGGAAAAGCAAGCACACCATCCCTGCTTCAACTCAGATGAATTAATTTGGGGTTAGTTTATTAATGTGTCACTGTTTTAAAATTCCAGTCTGGCACCTGCTTCCTTATCTGTAATTTTGCTTTCTGTTGCAGTGCATTTTTTTTCCCCAGGACCTTCTTTGTGGCCTACTTGTAGCTATTGTATGAGCCTGCTGTGAGCAGGGTCATACAATTGTTGCAACTAGCAACTGAATTCTGGAGGGGCCCCAGTCAGGAAGCACTACCGGGAATTGTTACTAATGATGAGTTTGAACTCTTGCCCCTGCCGAGTGCTTTCACTTTTGAAAAACTCGTTTTTCTGCAATTTCGCGGGGTTCGCGGGGTGCGAACACGCGCAAGATCGGATTCGGAAGCCGCAAATTCGTGCGAATATGCAATTTGGTTTTTTTGCGGCGTGTTAGTTGGCAAGGTTTTGTGCGTTTTTGCGAGCCGCTCGTAGCGCAAGACGCGAAGTTACCCTCGCGGTCGTTCAAGGGCGCAGCCATCTTGTTTGCCTGACGTATTTCCGTTTCCGGGCGCGAAGTGTAATCTCGCAAAGTCCGCGGCTTGCCAGTACAGTCTCGCGCGTGTTCGCAAGGGAAATCTCGCGCGAACTTACCCGCGCGGTCGTGAACGGGCGCGGCCATCTTGTTTCTCATTCATTGCTATGGTTCTGGGCATGGTCTTTGTATCCTCTGTCAATCTCTGCCATCCTTTGCTTGTTTGAAGTTTTTTTTTATCTATTTTACTTATTATCTATCCCTCTATTTTTCTAGCCCTATATTTTTGTGTTTACTGCTACTTTTGGTTAATTTTAAACTACTTTTGTAAACTCTTTTCTTTTCTTCTCTTCCCTATTCTATTTTCTTTATTCCTTTCCGCCCAGACCATGGTGAAGGGAGCCGGGAAGCATCCCGAGAAGGGGAAGGGTCCCGCACCCCGTGTCCGGCTCCCGTGCGGGCGTTTGAGGGGGGAGCTAGTGATGCCACGGGAGATCTTTACCCCGGAGGAGGTGGCCCAACTAATTTTTTATGTTCAGCGCCGCCTCCCCAGGACCATCATGGGAGGCGGCAAGATCAGTGCCGGGTACGGGGCCCGGGAGCGCCGGAAGAGGTGGGAGAAGGTGTGCCAGGCCATTTACCACCACTCTCGGGTCTGGCGCACCTACAACCAGGCCACCCACCGCTGGACGGATGTCCTGACCCGTGAGCGAGATCTGCTCGACCTCCTTGGCCTTGAGATCCCCGGGCTTGGTGAGTAGTAGTAGCTATGTCTTTACTACTATGTTTTCTCCTGCTGTGTTATTATATTGCAAATTTTTGTTTTTTACCAAGAGCAATAATGCTGCTCATTACATTGTAGGTACATTTTATTTCAAAATCTTCTGTGCATTTCAGGTACACTGCTCTCCTTCTCAGTAGTGTTGCTACTATGCTTATTTGTTTTAGATTTTGTGTTCATTTCATTGGCCTGTGAAATTATGTATGAGTGTAGTTGAAAGAACTGCGCAATGCTACACACTAAGGTTCAGATTTTTAATTACCGGCGCATCCCTGCAAAGTTGCAGGGATGCGCCAGTAATTGTGCGTCACGCCACCATCACCCATGGTGCGCCGTATTACAATGCGGCGCGCCATGGGCCCAAAACGTCACCAAAGCGTTACGCATCTGTGCCGTAAAGGTGGCGCATTGCTGGAGTTGCGTCGCAACGATGGTGCAGCTCCATCAATTCTCTGGGGTGCCCTATCTCCCCAATGCTGCGTCAAGCCGTACGTCTGCTTCAAGCAGGCGCAGGGTTTGAGTCACGCATCATTGTCCTCAAAGTGACTGATTGAAATCTTGTAGATTTCCCTCAGCCACTTTTAGGATGCGTTCCTGCGCAGGAACGCCCTCCCTTGCGCCGGAACACCCCTATTGGCGCAGGGCTTTACAACGTGATGCATCTCCCAGATGCGTCACGTTGTTAATATACGCCGCACCATTGCGCCTCTTTTGTGCTGTCGCTGCGTCACAAAAGTCACGCAACAATGGAGCAAAAGAGCCGCAAGGGCCTTATAAATCAGCCCCTACAGACTCAAGTCCAGTCCTTCCTTTGTACACATGGCGATAAGAAGAAATAGTGGTGGTGGATTAATAGTTTGAGTATTTTAATGACTGGTGAATGTAGTAGGAAACTTTAGTGTTGTCGCTGATCTTCAATCACGATGGACTTTGGCTGTCACTTTGCGTGCTGCGGACTGCTGCCTGCCAATCCTAGGCAAACCTTTTTAGTACTTTGTTTAGTGAGTTACATAGGGTAGTTTCCAATTCGACGGTCCGCAAATCAAGCAATACTAAAGTAATGACGTAGTCGACCACATGTGATTGGTCAATAATATATCCCGTGGAGTCGTTCCCTATTTGCTATTTCGCAAAAATATTTTGTTACTTTGTTAGTTCTTTTTTAAATGTTTGATTTGGTTGAGAAATAAATATCATCCATGTTTTCTGTTTTTCTTTCTTTCATGTTGTACATCAGCTTCCCCCAGGGGCAAGAGGAGGACACAGGAGGAGGAGGGTGCTGTTGTCGATGCAGGCCAGGACCGGGCAGTCGAGGGCTCCTTTGCTGGCCCCAGTAAGTTTTAATTTTAATATAGAGTACTTATTTTTTCCTAGCGTTCCTCATTCGATTTTTTCTAAATCGTCTTTGATCTTCTTGTAGACAGGATCTAAATTCTTATCCCTATGACTCCGTGTGGTATTACTAGATTATTCTTATTAGTCTGTCTGTGTAGCTAACTAAGATTGCACATTTGGCATTTCCATTGGACTCCCATTCTAGTCAGCAATAGCTCTATGCACTGAGTGTAGTCCTCTGGGATTGTCCATAATGTCTTTTCAAGTATTCTAAATGTTTATGCTTTGACCATTGCCAACAATAAAAAGGTGAATGACCACCACCAAGAAATAATAAGATCCTACTTTACTTTTGGTTTGGATAGGACAATCCATTCTACTACTGTTGCAGGGACAAATCTGCACAAACAGAACTATGGACACTAAATAATGCATCGCTTAGCTTATCAATTATAATAGGTGCTGTAACTGTTAGACTTTCCACATACCTCAGTGATAACAGACTTTGTAGTTGAACCCCCAATCTCCTTACTGACTAGATAGTGTGGCAGAGTCATTTAGCTCCCAAAGTCACCGATGGCAGAGGCACGGACTCATGCTTGCAAAAATTCGAAAACCTTTAGCTCATCCACTCTAGTCTGGAGGACCAAAAACCACAGAGTCTATTTAAGTTTAAAAGCTTTATTAAAAGTAAACACATTTATTAAATTCAAGTTTGTCATAAAAGTGAACGTGTAACTGAAAATGGAAAAGTGCTTAGTGCTGACGATTAATTGGACACATTTCTTGTGGTCGAGCCGAGCTCTCACCTGGTTTGAACTTGATCCTGCTCGTGTTCTTAGAAGTCAAGGTTCTGTCTGTTAGGAGAAAAAGTGGTGCGTGTTAAAAAGTAAAAAGCAAACATTCATCAGTTGTGCCAAAAAGTGCAGCAAGACAACAGCCTTCCCTGGAAAAAGGGACATTTTTACTCTAGAGTACACAGTCAAAAATTATTAAATTGTACACTTTTTTTCACATTTCTTTCTTCCTCCTAGACCAAATATTATATAGTAGTGAGTGGTGTATTCTAACATTATTAAATGTACTTTGTAGGTGGAACATCTGGAGACGGGGCCAGCGCGGAGGTGGTGGCATTGGACGAGGAGGACAACTCTGGGGAGGAGGCGGTGCAAGTGCCGGAAAAGGACATGCCTGTGAGGGTTCACACGGTGGTGGCGGGCAGAGGTAAGCTATACATTCCTTAGTCATTGAGATTGAAGACTGCAGAGTGTGCTTTCTGCACGGGTGTATTATAAAAAAAGCAGGTAGTAGCCTCCTCTAAATGTACTTCGACTTAGCAGAAGAATGATATGTGTTTGCTTGGTCCCCGAGGTGGCTGGGAAGGTAAGAAAATGGTATGGTGCATGGCTGGGTGAATGATGAAGCAAGGATGGGTGGAAGGAGAACAGCCTGGGTGGGTGAGACAGAAACTGTATGTGTGCAATATACTTTGAATGGATGGATGCCTGGATCATTCATGGTACTATCTGACTCTTAGATAGCATATGTGAATCTAGAGAGAGTAGACGGTCACTGGATGAACTAAGTGTTACTTTGAAGAGCATGTAACACCGCACCCGCACGTCCGTTCCAGTGTAGGAAAGGCAAGGAAAAGAAGTTGTAACGTTGTCCAAAGACTACCATGAATAGTAGCAGTAGTTTGTATTGCAACTGCAAGCACAGCATATATCCAGTTATTACGGTGGGCACTCCCTACCTCCCTTAATAACTTTAGTTTAGTAGTAGTACGTCATTCATGTGTGGGGGTATCACTGTTCACTCAATAATAAGCAAAGCACCTAAAGTCATCCCATATGTCATCAAATACATCCCATGTGAAGTGATAGATAATCAGATAATTTAGCTTCTTCATTTTCCTTTTCTAATACTCATTTGCACTGTAGGGTGAAAGCTAAATTAATTAAGCAGTAGCCCTTTTAACAGAGTATTCTCAGTGCCACCCGTAATAGAAAAGTAAGAGCTTCACCACCTGCATGTACTGGACCGGTACAGTAACGCAAGTCTGTCTCACTCACCATGGTGTGCGTCTGTTTTTCTCGGGTGCAAGTTCACTGCGCTGGCATTATGCTGGCTTGCATAAGATAACGTACCAATTTTCCTAAACAAGAGAGAAGAAGAAGAATAAGAGTGGTGTACTGTCATAGTCGACTGTAATAGAAGTCCATAGTGCTCGTAGAATTTGTTCCTTAAACTCCCACTAATGTTAGAGCAAGGATGAAGAAGTCGGAGGTTACATAGATACTGTCCTCAATAGTTATGCACTGTGCTTTCAATTTGCTACTTGTACTGTGACAACTTTCTGCTCAATCATTTTGTGTTAATCTTAAGGAGCATTGGTTACAGACTATGTCTTTCTTTTTTCATGTAGTTGCTCCTTCCAAATCCAAGACACCATCAAGGAGGAAGGAGCTGGCTCGAATGGCCCGGCAACGGAGGCTGGATGCCACTGTTGCTGAATATCGGCGGCTGGTGGCCCTGGAGGAGGAGGAGACGCAGTCTGGAACAACAACAACGTCCACTGGGACAGCTGCCTCCTCCTCCGTGCGGGCTGCCAGCCAGCGCAGTGCTCCAGCGGTACGGAGCCGGGCTACCAAAGCCAAACGCCACCGCCCAGCAGCAAAGAAAGCAGCTGCCCCTCACAGGATTTGCAAGGCACACCGGCGCCGCTTATCCCTCAGACTGTCCTACCTGGAGCAGGAGGTCCATAATTATAAGAACGTGGTGGAGGGCCTCCGCTTCGAACTTGCCACCCTCCGCAAGGAGCATGATGCCCTGGCTGCTAATTCCAACAGCACCCTGCCATAGTGTCCCTTGCCCCTTTTTTAGAGACTTTTGGGGGGTGGGAATTGGGAGTTGTGATTTTTGGGGACATTTGAAGGACAATCGTTGGGGTTAGGGAGGGTCTTGCGGGAGATTCTTTTGTTAGGGCTATAAAAATATACTTTTTGAAACTTTATCTGACCATACCTGTTTTTTACTGCTTTTGAGTCTGGTGGGTGGGGGTTTAACATAACAGTAAGTTTGTTTTCCTGAATAGTCCTAGGACTTTAGTAGTACTACCGTCAATCAAATCTCTCGTCTCTCCTAATACTCCATTATACTACCTCCAACCAAACGCCTATCTTACCTGTAATTTCTGTTTGCAAGTAGGGCTAGGCCCAGGGCTGGCTCCACGGGAAACAGCAAATAAGGTTGGCAATCCTGGGCGGATAAAATTTCCTCATAGCGGTGGTACTAGTGGTGTGACACAGTGGCAGTTGCTTGCCTATGAAAAAAAGAAAATGAAATCTGGTTTGTCCTCCTGAGCAATACAAAGGTACAATACAGAATATAGCAGGTGACAGAAGTACACTAGAACAGTGCCACGTTGTAGCCTAACAAATGTTAAAGTATAACTAATTCGGTTGAAGTTCTTTGACATTAGCCATGGGTCTTTGTCAAGCAGAGTAAGAATATATCCTCGGATTTCTTCACCAGCCTGTTGCTATCACCTTATCCTCCCCAGCAAGTGTGTGGATTTATTGCTGTAATTTAGTCACACATCAATCAAAACCACACAGCCCGGGGGAAGAGGGTTAGGGTTTGAAAAATGGATGGGTACGGGGGTTTTTGGGAAAGGTTTTGGGAGACAAGAAAAAGTAGCACAGCATGGACGAACAATTGTGAACATAAACACATCTTTGGGTACAAACCTATCCATCAATCTTTGAAAGTGCATACACTACTGTAACTGCATGCATGTCAGTTAAAAGTAAGTAGTACTTTCGACAACTGTGGAAGAAAGAATGCGACAGTACAGGGCGTGGGTGGAAATATTGATAACTATATTCAACATAAGGTCTCTGTAGCCAGATACCTGAGAGCCTTGCTGGTCACTATAAATCCATTCACAACAACACTCAATGGGGTTGGTCTGGAAGGTGTCAGGTTTACTCCCCGTGATCCAGTCGATGCAAATATGGTTCCACCTCCAAATGTCACCAACACCCAGAAGTGTAAACACAGGGTGTTCGAGGCATTAGGCGGGGGAGAAAAATAACAAACTAAAATAAAAAATGTGGGATGGGTAAAGGTAGGGTCAGCAGGGAAAGGATACCTGTAACAGAAGACAAGACAGGCATCAGTGAAGTGCTGTCCTAACATACAAGGGTACTCTCATATAGTCTCACTAAATAGTCTGCAAGTCTCCCGCCTACTTATGGGAAATGTAGTTTCATAGTACGGTAGGCGCTTAGGGGCTGCGTAACCTGACAGAAGGTATAGTAGATAGAAAAGGAGAAATTGCTTTTTTTCTAGGTGTCCCCTCACTCACCAGGGTTGCCCCTTGGTGACATGCTTCATCATTGGGGCCATCCCAGTCCTCTACGGCCTGGGGCGTGCTGCGACTTGCGAATTACGTAGGAGCACTTACAAATGACTATGTGTGGTGCAGATGTGATAGTGGAGTGGACTAAGTGATGTGTTAAGGGATCAATGTAGAAGCAGAGAGAGAGCCAAGAAATGCAGTCACAGTCAGAGAAAAAGGCAAGGGATACTGTATCTATGTGGTTGTAGTGGTCCTGTTGGAAGTGGTAAGTAAGTTGCCCGCAGAAAAAAAATCCTCCTATTAGCGGCACTCCTCCATTGCAGCCGACGCTTCGTCCATCGATGTTGGTCACCAGAAGACACCCTGTCCACTGCCTGCCTGATGCTGAATTGTGGCTCGCTACTGTGAAGCCTGACTCCATCCTTTTTTCCCCATTGCAGAGACTGAAACCCGGCCTGTAATTATTCAACGAAAAACAGGAAGTGATATAATATTACAACACCACTGATAAATAAATATAAGGTATGTAGGCTGTGGAGTGCAAAAAGTCACAATTTGTTTTTCCTAGTAGACAGTACAATGTTTTCGAAAGTGCGTACTCTGAGTCACCTTTTGAAGGATAAATAAGTATGGGCAAATTAATGTATCGGATCTTGCCCCTCAATACAAGGCCTAGCAGAAAACTGGTGACAAAACTTACTTTGAAAGTAAAAGTAGGCCGAAGTACCCTAATTACCCATTACCCACCGTGGATTGCATTCAAACCACTTGCAAGCATCCAAGCAAAAGTAGCCATAGCCAGCATCGCTCCAAGACTCGAAATCCCCCCCACTCAAACACATGCAATAGAAATACTGCTAACCCTAACGAACCCTAAGTTAAGAATAGTGGCAAAGGCTTTCTTTAACTATGTCAAATCCCCCCTTTCCCACCATGGATTTTCTTTAAATGACTTGCAACCAAAATTACACATTCTCACGAGTGCTCTAAGACCCCAGAACTCAGTTTGAAAAATCTAGAACACCCCGAAACACATGCAATCCTGCTGCTAGGGCTAACCCTAACGAACCCTACGTTACAAAAAGTGCCAAAACTAAAGGCTTTTCCGCGCGGATTTTGTCCCAACCACTTCTACCCGGTATTAGACCTTCCCAGGAATGCCCCAAGACCCGGCAACCCACCCGCCAAGAAGCGTAACACCCCCAAACAGGCCAAAAGCAAAATCTCATACTTGCAATATTTCTGGGCCTTCGGTCCAAACGCGCTGCGTAGCTAGGCCATAAGTCGGGGTTGGCACGACGGATTTCCTGAAAAGCAAATGCAATCAAGATTAGAGTGTCCCAGCAGTGCTCCCAGACCACGAAACTCACCCGCAAACAGACGGAACCCCCCCTAAGAGCACCTCAAAGGCAAGCAAGTCATCAAAAACACAAAAAAAATTCCGCCTGGGATTTGGTCCAAAACACTTTTATCCGGTATTAGAGCTTCCCAGCAATGGCCCCAGAGCCGTCAACCCAGGAGAAAACGAGTAGAAGACCCCCAAACAGCCAAAGAGCAAAAGTACGAAAATGGGGACTTAGTCACTTTTTCACAAATTTCCCAAATCACTCTGCGCGCGCTCTGCAGCTAGGCCCTAAGTCCCCTCTGCCACCATGGATTTGCTTCAAACCTCTTGCAAAGTAAAGTATATATAGCCAGCAGTGCTCCCAGACCACGAAACTCACCCACAAACACCAGGAAGCCCCCCAAACAGGCCCCCGAAAACGCTACATAGAGCAAAATGTCAGAAATAGCCAAAAAAAAAATCGGCCTGGATTTTGTCCCAACCACTTCTACCCGGTATTAGACCTTCCCAGGAATGCCCCAAGACCCGGCAACCCACCCGCCAAGAAGCGTAACACCCCCAAACAGGCCAAAAGCAAAATCTCATACTTGCAATATTTCTGGGCCTTCGGTCCAAACGCGCTGCGTAGCTAGGCCATAAGTCGGGGTTGGCACGACGGATTTCCTGAAAAGCAAATGCAATCAAGATTAGAGTGTCCCAGCAGTGCTCCCAGACCACGAAACTCACCCACAAACACCAGGAAGCCCCCCAAACAGGCCCCCGAAAACGCTACATAGAGCAAAATGTCAGAAATAGCCAAAAAAAAAATCGGCCTGGATTTTGTCCCAACCACTTCTACCCGGTATTAGACCTTCCCAGGAATGCCCCAAGACCCGGCAACCCACCCGCCAAGAAGCGTAACACCCCCAAACAGGCCAAAAGCAAAATCTCATACTTGCAATATTTCTGGGCCTTCGGTCCAAACGCGCTGCTTAGCTAGGCCATAAGTCGGGGTTGGCACGACGGATTTCCTGAAAAGCAAATGCAATCAAGATTAGAGTGTCCCAGCAGTGCTCCCAGACCACGAAACCCACCCACAAACACCAGGAAGCCCCCCAAACAGGCCCCCGAAAACGCTACATAGAGCAAAATGTCAGAAATAGCCAAAAAAAAAATTGGCCTGGATTTTGTCCCAACCACTTCTACCCGGTATTAGACCTTCCCAGGAATGCCCCAAGACCCGGCAACCCACCCGCCAAGAAGCGTAACACCCCCAAACAGGCCAAAAGCAAAATCTCATACTTGCAATATTTTTGGGCCTTCGGTCCAAACGCGCTGCTTAGCTAGGCCATAAGTCGGGGTTGGCACAACGGATTTCCTGAAAAGCAAATGCAATCAAGATTAGAGTGTCCCAGCAGTGCTCCCAGACCACGAAACTCACCCACAAACACCAGGAAGCCCCCCAAACAGGCCCCCGAAAACGCTACATAGAGCAAAATGTCAGAAATAGCCAAAAAAAAAATCGGCCTGGATTTTGTCCCAACCACTTCTACCCGGTATTAGACCTTCCCAGGAATGCCCCAAGACCCGGCAACCCACCCGCCAAGAAGCGTAACACCCCCAAACAGGCCAAAAGCAAAATCTCATACTTGCAATATTTCTGGGCCTTCGGTCCAAACGCGCTGCGTAGCTAGGCCATAAGTCGGGGTTGGCACGACGGATTTCCTGAAAAGCAAATGCAATCAAGATTAGAGTGTCCCAGCAGTGCTCCCAGACCACGAAACTCACCCACAAACACCAGGAAGCCCCCCAAACAGGCCCCCGAAAACGCTACAGAGAGCAAAATGTCAGAAATAGCCCAAAAAAAAAAATCGGCCTGGATTTTGTCCCAACCACTTCTACCCGGTATTAGACCTTCCCAGGAATGCCCCAAGACCCGGCAACCCACCCGCCAAGAAGCATAACACCCCCAAACAGGCCAAAAGCAAAATCTCATACTTGCAATATTTCTGGGCCTTCGGTCCAAACGCGCTGCGTAGCTAGGCCATAAGTCGGGGTTGGCACGACGGATTTCCTGAAAAGCAAATGCAATCAAGATTAGAGTGTCCCAGCAATGCTCTCAGACCACGAAACTCACCCACAAACAGACGGAACCCCCCCTAAGAGCACCTCAAAGGCAAGCAAGTCATCAAAAACACAAAAAAATTTCCGCCTCGGATTTGGTCCAAACCACTTTTAGTGCTTCCCAGCAATGGCCCCAGACCCGTCAACTCACCTGCAAAGAGGTAGAACAACACCCCCACAAGTGCTGAGTCTTTCTTCATTGGGCGTAAACCAGCCCTCTGCTTTGATGGAAATAGGAGTCTGGAGGAGGAGGATAGAGGAGCATGTTCTTCTGAACTTGTGAACCTGAGGAATGCAGACTGCGGCACCTTCAAATAAATTAGCAAACAAGTGAAGACAGTTCTGCTGATGGGCTTGTTTTTGTGATTATCTGATTAAAGTTTGAATTATATTAACTGTGCACAACAAAGAAAGACAGACACACAGGAATAAAAGTGAATAAGGATGAAAAAGAAAGTTATTGATTCGTTGTCTCATTTTCAGGGCTCGAAGTCGGTATCAGGGTCCAGGAATAAGAATAAGGCTTCGTCATCATACTCTGCGAATTCAGCCAGGGTGAGGTCAGTGCCACCTGACAGAGTAGAAATTCCCTCATCTATGTTGCTGCCGGCCACCTCCTCTTCATCCGGCACGCTCTCTCGTACTCTTATATCTGGTGGTATGAGGTGCTGATTCATCTTGATCATTGTTAACCTCTCCACATTTTTGGGCGAGAGGCGGCTCCGTTTGGGAGTTACAATCCCACCAGCCGCACTGAAAACCCGTTCAGAAGACACACTTGCGAGTGGGCAAGACAAGTAGTTTATAGCCAGGTTGGTGAGCTGTGGCCACAATTCTTTTTTCCCATGCCAATACGCCAATGGGTCAGAATTAACATAGACCTCTGTGGAGTCATTCAGATAGTCCTTCACCATCGACTCAAGGTCCTCCTCCAAGGTTCCTCCACTTTGCGTAGCTCTTGCTGTGCCTCTGACCTTTTGAGAACCAAACCCACGCAGAGCTAGCCAATCCTCTTCAGCCTCCAATGTTTCTGTTGTCTTTCGTGCAGATGATCCGGTTGCCGGTGTCTTTAACGGCTGAGAGGTCACTTGTGCCACAGCCACAGGTGCAGAAGTGGATTGTTTTGACTGGGGATGGCCTGCTGATGTACTGCCATTTCCTTCAATTTCCAGCCGTTCTGTTTCAAACTTCTTGGCTGACAAGGCTAGCCAACGTTTGTACTTTGTAACATCTTCATTACCAAAAGGAAAGAATGCTCTGCCTGCCAGCGCCTTTTTGTAGCGTGGATCCAGAATAGTAGCACAAATGTAATGCTGTTCTGAGTGGATCTTTTTAAGACGTTCATCACCTTGTAGGAGCTCTAATAATTGCTCAGCCAGAAGCAAAGAGTCTTTCTTTTTGTCATCTTTTCGAAACACAGAACACACCTCCTTCAGTTGGTCCTCCAGCATGTACAACAATGGGATAGCTTTTCCCAAATTAGAGTCCTCCTTGCTGACTGCACGCGTGAAGACCTCAAAAGGACGAAGCATGCGTGTTAGGCTTTCAACTATGTTCCATTGCGGCCCACCCATCCTCAGCTCCTCTACACCCTCTTTCAAGAAATATTGATCGAGTTGCGTATACTGCTCATACAGACGCTCAAGCATGTAGAAGGTTGAGTTCCAACGTGTTACCACCTCCTGGATGAGTGCTTTCACTGGCATTTGACATTGATATAGCATGCTCCTCAGCTGCTTCCGGGCCTTAAAAGAATGCCTGAAATGCTTGCAAATTTTTCGGCAGTTCTCCAATACACTGTACGCTGCACTGCGTTTATTACCCAAGAATTTTTGGACAACCAGGTTTATACAGTGCGCCAAACACGGCACTCTGAAATAGTAACCGTCCCTCATGGCCTTAACTATATTGGAGCCATTGTCCGTGGAAACATAACCAACCTTGCGTTTTAGTGGGGACAGACAGTTAAGGACCTTTGTGTTAAAGACATCCAAAATGTTTTCTGCTGTGTGACGTTTCTCCAAACCAAACATGGCTAGTGTTGCATGTTTCCGAGCACCTTTAAAAACAATGTTAGTGTCAACACCTGAGTTTAGCTTTGCTTTAGCCCCTGAAAAAGAGACCCAGTGTGCAGTGATGCACATGTAATCAGCGCCTGCGCCACTGGTCCACATGTCTGTTGTCAGATGTATAGTGTGAACAGCACTCTTCTGCAAAGCTGCCCCAATCACCTTCAGAACATCTTCATGTAGTGCTGGAACCGCAACTCGGGCAAAATAGAACCGGCTAGGAACCTTCCATTTAGGGCAGAGCGCTGTCACTAATTCTAGAAAACCAACCCCTTCTACAAAAGAAAAAGGGAGAAGGTCCAGAGCTAGCATTTTAGCCAGCTTAGTGTTATACAGACGGGTCATTGGGTGGTTGCGTTCATATTGCGCTTCTGTAAACAACATCTTTTTAATGTTGCCCTGGACCAATGATTTACGGGATGATGATGATCTCTTCGACCCAGTTACGCTCGCTGATGAACTTTTCCGCATTGATGTCTCACTCTCTCCCACACTCTTAGTGTGGCTCCCATGGGGTGTGCTGCTGACATGGGAACTGGGTGTAAGTGAAGTGTTTGAATCGTCTTCTTCTACCTCCTCGTCATCAGCAGATGACAAATCAACGTTTTCATTACGTGCAATTCCGGCTTTCTTGACCGCCTCTAGGTGCGGAAACCATTCGACAGCGTGCCTTCTCTCAAGATGACCTCTCTGGCCTCCGGTACCATAGTTAGAACCAAGCTTACCACGACTAAATCGAAGCTTACAAAGGCTACAAATGGCTATGTTTTCCTTTTTTGGGCAAACACTAAAGAAGTCCCAAACTGGAGACTTGAAATGTCTTCGGGGGCCGGAGGAGGCGGCGATACTGGTGGTGGTGGTCCTGCTGCTAATGACAGATGAAGTGGAGGATGTGGATTGCCGAACTTCAGTACGTTTTGCACTTTCACCACCACGAATTGAGGTCGAGGACGAGGTGGGTACCTTCTTGCGAAGAAATATGGAAGCGGTAGGTTTTGGTGTACTACTTAACTCCAAATCTAATGATTCCATTTCCATTGCCTCCTCGCCGACATCATCATCACGCTCAGCAGCTTCTCGGGATAGGGTCAAAATGTCTCTTTGCTGCATGCCCGGTGGGGCTTCAGTGACCTTTGTGATGACTGGCTCGTCGTCATCGTGAGAGGCTTCATCACCAGCAGTATCTGTCACTTCTTGTTGAGCCTCATCACACTCCATAGGTTTGAGTTTTTGGACGACCTTCCTTTTACGCTTAGGTGCCGGTGTCAGATCATGGTGTGCCTCTGCCTCACTGTCAGACCGCAGTTGTGGTTCCCAAGACAGATCACTTGCACCAGAACGAGGTGGGCTTGAAGAAGATGTAGACACCCCCCTTGATCTTTTCCTTGCTAGGGATGTGGAAGACAATGAATGATCATCAGGAGGAGTGGCTTCCAATGATACCTCAGCTTCAATGTCGATTTCCAAATGTGCCCCTACTTCGGGAGGAACAACTATTGTGGGCACTTGTGAACCTCCATGCACCTTTGCTTGCGCATCTCCTTTTGCTGCCTCTCCTTCCACATGTACTTGGGCGTGTACTTGCACATGGTGTTGTTGCGGCTGTGGTTGTTCAACACTTGTCAGATGAGTTACAACAACCTGTGTTGATTCAGGGACATTGCTGCTACTTTCTTGCGATGAGCCAACATCACTGGTCGATGGTGATTGGAGAAGTACACTGACTGCCTCTGAAGCACTCAAGGGCTTTGACTTAAGTTGCCTTGGTGGTGGAGGCACTGAACCCAATGGAGCAGGGGTGCTGCTCTCAGGTTGGTCCCCAGCAGATCCTGCTGCTGCAGGCGTACTTTTTTTTTTGCTCCCAAAAAAAGTGGCGGGTGGCACACCAGCCTCCTTGGTAACTTGCTTCTTCTGCTCCTTACTAGCAACTTTCTTGCTAGAGGAGCTACGGAGAACTTTCTTTGGGGGCGGGGCCATCTTCTTCAGAGCAGGTCAGACAGCAGGCCGCAGTTGCACGAATTGTAGAGTTGTCTGAGGCCAGACGTGACGTCGCGTGACGTTATGCTGCACACACACACCGCTGCAGGACTTCTTCCTGGCACTGGTGGTTCTCTTGAGTCTTGTGCACCTAAAAAAAATGGAAGACAGAGGAACATCAGTTCAGTTATAGAGCACAAAAAAATCGAAAAACACTGCAAAATCAGCACAATCCCAATCCATCCATGCCCTCCATAATGTTTAAATTCAAGACAACCCACAGAAAGACTAGGCCCATGCAAGACTCACTACCCCTGGGCATAAATAAAGGTTGAAAAGTAGGCAAAATGGTTGGAGGCCTAACAACAAAGCCTGCATTCAAAATGGCCACTTGCCTGCCAGCACATGGCCAGTGCCTGTAGCTGCACTCAAAATGGCCACCAGCCACATGGCATGTCCCTCCCCATGAACACCCCCAAAAATCGAAAAACACTGCAAAATCAGCACAATCCCATTCAATCCATGGCCTCCATGATGTTTAAATTCAAGACAACCCACAGAAAGACTAGGCCCATGCTAGACTCAAATACCCCTGGTGAAAAGGCCACAAGTACAGGCCCAAAAATCGAAAAACACTGCAAAATCAGCACAATCCTATTCCATCCATGGCCTCCATGATGTTTAAATTCAAGACAGCCCACAGAAAGACTAGGCCCATGCTAGACTCAAATACCCCTGGTGAAAAGGCCACAAGTACAGGCCCAAAAATCGAAAAACACTGCAAAATCAGCACAATCCCATTCTATCCATGGCCTCCATGATGTTTAAATTCAAGACAACCCACAGAAATACTAGGCCCATGCAAGACTCACTACCCCTGGGCATAAATAAAGGTTGAAAAGTAGGCAAAATGGTTGGAGGCCTAACAACAAAGCCTGCATTCAAAATGGCCACTTGCCTGCCAGCACATGGCCAGTGCCTGTAGCTGCACTCAAAATGGCCACCAGCCACATGGCATGTCCCTCCCCATGAACACCCCCAAAAATCGAAAAACACTGCAAAATCAGCACAATCCCATTCAATCCATGGCCTCCATGATGTTTAAATTCAAGACAACCCACAGAAAGACTAGGCCCATGCTAGACTCAAATACCCCTGGTGAAAAGGCCACAAGTACAGGCCCAAAAATCGAAAAACACTGCAAAATCAGCACAATCCTATTCCATCCATGGCCTCCATGATGTTTAAATTCAAGACAGCCCACAGAAAGACTAGGCCCATGCTAGACTCAAATACCCCTGGTGAAAAGGCCACAAGTACAGGCCCAAAAATCGAAAAACACTGCAAAATCAGCACAATCCCATTCAATCCATGGCCTCCATGATGTTTAAATTCAAGACAACCCACAGAAATACTAGGCCCATGCAAGACTCACTACCCCTCGGCATAAATAAAGGTTGAAAAGTAGGCAAAATGGTTGGAGGCCTAACAACAAAGCCTGCATTCAAAATGGCCACTTGCCTGCCAGCACATGGCCAGTGCCTGTAGCTGCACTCAAAATGGCCACCAGCCACATGGCATGTCCCTCCCCATGAACACCCCCAAAAATCGAAAAACACTGCAAAATCAGCACAATCCCATTCCATCCATGGCCTCCATGATGTTTAAATTCAAGACAGCCCACAGAAAGACTAGGCCCATGCTAGACTCAAATACCCCTGGTGAAAAGGCCACAAGTACAGGCCCAAAAATCGAAAAACACTGCAAAATCAGCACAATCCCATTCCATCCATGGCCTCCATGATGTTTAAATTCAAGACAGCCCACAGAAAGACTAGGCCCATGCACCACTCACTACCCCTGGTCAAGGCCCCAACAACAGGTCAAAAATCGAAAAACACAAAATTTTACAAAAAAAAAAAATCGAAAAACACAGAAAAATCAGCACAATCCCAATTCATCTATGGCCTCCATGATGTTTAAGTTCAAGACAACCCACAGAAAGAATCAGTCCACCCACCACTGAGTACCCCTGGGCAAAAGGCCCCAAAACAGCCCAAAAATCGAAAATCCCAAAATTTTAGTTGCAGCAACTGTAATGCCCCAAACAAACTTACTTGTAAAATTTCTAATCCAACAGTGATCCAAACAAAGTCAAAAAGGCCTCAAATCCAAAGATCCAGCAGCATCCACAAAAAGTAATCCTTCCAGGTCCACATCCAAATGAAAAGTGACCAGGAGATGGACAAAGCACTGGGAGGAGCCTGCTGAACAGGAACAGGAAGTTGAAGACTATGGGGCACTTCCTTCCTCCACCCCCCCCTGCCCCCTCCCCAAAATGGACTCCTCGCTAAAAAAGTGCAGGCAAATGTCAAACTAAGGAGTTATTCACATAAAAATCATCATTTCTAGAAGGTTTATGCTGCTTGCTGGTGGATTTCTTGTGCAGAATTGCAAATTTATATTTTCGCTCGCCGCATCTCAAATCTCGCAATTGCGAAGTACCGCGAGACGTGATCTCGCCGTACTCGCGTTGACAAACTCTCGCTGTGCAAGTTGGCAAGCCGCGATGACGTAATCGCGCTCGCCAAATTCCCGCGGGATCACACAGCAAGATCCAAAATGGCGCAGCACTCGCAAAATATCGAGAAAAACAACTCGGCAAACGATGATAAACGCCGCGCGCCGCAAAAATTGTATCACCAACGCCGCGCGCCGCCAAAAAAATCCGCTCTGTGCGAATTTGCGGATTTTGCGGGAAATCCGCAAATCTCGCGGATTGCGGATTTCCCGAAAATCCGCAAAATCCGCGAGCGGAACGGATTTTCCGCCCACGCTTACACGCTACGCGGATGAGCCATCAGCCAATGGGAGCCTTCAGCGTATATATTTTGATATTGCTGTGTGCTCGCTCGGCAACTGCGGGACTCGGCATTGGCCCCAATTGCCTTCAGGGTCACTAAGGGTCACTCGTGAGGATTGAGTGGGCCTCGCACTTTCCATTTGGCAGGTTGCCACATTTGTCATGGTGCTGCAACGCTTGCTGGGAGTTGTAGTTGTTCAGGGGTTGCATGCATGGAGATATTTGGTATGTACCTCTGCTGTTAAAGGCGGCGGCGTCTTGTCTGCTGTAGATGCAGGAGGTAGTGTAGCGGTAGGCCTTTCTCGCAGGTACCATGGCGGCTCCTGGTGTTTAGATGGGTTCTGTATCTGCTCTTCCTCTCCATTGCTGATTTTCCGCCATCCGCAACGTGGTAGTTTTCATGTGGCTGTGGTAAGGGCTGGTAGCAACATCGTAATCTGGTTGGCAGACGGAACGTGTTTCCGCACACTGGGCCTGCTCTTTTGGCTCTGTCCGCCAGCCTTGAATATGGAAAAAACATGCAGGGCCTTAAAGACTGCACTGGACGGTGAATGACCTCTGTTGAACCATTGTAATTTGATGCTAGCAATGACGGCGCCTGCAGAGGGGAAATGACCGTTTTGATCCACCGCCACCAGCACGGAGGGCTTTCCGTCAGGCATCGTATTAGGGCCCTTAGTGTTAAAAACAGATGCTGCTGAGAAGGCTGCCTCCTCCTTGCGCCCTAAAACACTGGGACTGGTAGTGCATTACTACCACATTCTCAATAGCGTCCCACACAGCGGGTGGATAACTCACGTTATTTAGCACCAATCACAGGTGTTGCTGGGAGGCCCACCTCCTCCTTGGGCCACAAAAAACACTAGGACAGGTAGTTCCTTACTGCCCCCTCCACAGTGGTGGCCCGTTCAGCCGGTGGATGACTTGCTCTATGTAGCGCCAAACACAGGTGTTGCTGCGAGGGCCGCCTCCTCCTTGGGCCCCAAAAAAAATTGGGACAGGTAATCCCTAACTGCCACATGTATACACATATCGTAATTATTACATATTTAGTATAATTTTTTTATAAACATGTACATATTACATTTTATTTTTAACATCATTAAAATATTTACAAAAAATATAATAATTTTTTCCACACAACTTATTTCAACTGAAAAGAAAATATTTCATATTTAAGAAAAGTACAAAACAAATGGGGTACACATAATTTTACAAAATTATAATTATTAATTATATGTGATAAAATGTTCAATAAAATACATTTTATATAAATAATAACATTATGCTATAAATATTTCAATTATTCTTTAATTAAGTACAAATTATTATAATTCAGATAGCAATACAATTAAACTAATTATAATTTTTTTGAAATATTATTATCTTAATTTGACAATAATAAAAGCATTTTTAAAATAGTACATATTTAATTTGCATATTAATAAAAATTAAACATTAAATCAAATTAAAATATTCGAATTTTAAAAATCTCCCTCCCATTATCCCCTAAAAATACAACATCCTGCTGCTATGATAAAATATCATAAAAATAAATTATACAGGATTATAAAACTTACAAAAATATTAAACAATTCACATAAATAAATAAAATATTAAACACACTAGTCAAAAAAGTCACAAACAAATGAAATGAAACAAAATTCAGTGTGATTTATATAAATGATACATAGATTTGATGTTGAGGTTCACCAGAGAGGGGGGAGAGCAGCACCAACCACAAACTCACTTGTTGGTGTGTCAAAGGCGGCTTTATTGGAAGCAGGTGCACCTAACAAATACATTCCCTTGGCTTGTGCCGAACAAAACTAAACCCCACTACATATATTTTATCCTAACAAACCCCCTCCCCTAAACATGGTTCCCCCCAGCAACAACCATAAACACCAACTTGCAATTTCCAACTTGCCTCTCTGCCTAGCTAAATAACTTCCTGTACTTACCCCCGCGGTAAAACCAGACCTCCTAAAAATCCCCCAGTACTTAGGAAAACCGCTACCCCAAAAGACCGAACAACACACCAGCACCTGTTCCAGCAACAAGACCCCTTACAGTAAACTCCCCGATGCACCCCCTCCCAACAAAACCCTTCCAATATGCCGCATCTCACTAAATCCAATCTTCAGAAAAAACCCTGTAAATACCTAAAATTGGACAAAAGGGGGAGGGTGGGAGGGAAAAGAAAAGGCACCCACAGAACCACCCTGTCCGGCTGCTGGGTCACTACCACCGAAATGGTGGATAGTGCCCTAAAATGGCCGGTTACGTACTGGACCAGCCCAAAGCTAGCAAAAAAAGCAGCTTCACCCCAGCCAAGGCTACCACATGTAGCCCAATCTGCCCAATTACGGTACTGGCTGCTCCCCCCCCCTTCAGCCCCAAAACCCCCCGGGAGGAGCAGGCCTCCCGCCGGTCGACGCCCCTCCCAAAGCCCTATTCTATACAGCGATAGTTCATCTAACAGTATTTTTAGAACAATATTAAAAACAACACTTAAAACAGTATTTCTACCTGTGATATGACTGTCCACGAAATTTTTAACATCCCAATATTCGTGACACAAAATTTATGTATCACACATTTTTTTTGTGTATATTTTATCCAAACATTGTTCTGACATATATGTCTATGGTTTGTAGTAAACAAGCACAATGTCCGATATTAGACTGCAGGGATCACAAACGCGGGAGAACTCTTTTAGCAGGGGGTAGGTAACACATTGATTTGAGCAGGTTAAGTCTGTAATACATTACCCTAATTGCATTTTGTAGTATTGAGTAACACATTCTGATTAAAATATTTTCTTTTAATCAAAAGACTAGCACTGGCCTGGACAACATTTTATTATATCTGTTCATTGATTGTTGAGTTCTGAGTTTTTTTCCCCCACAGTAGCAAGTCCTGGTCTTGTGTGTTACACTCATGTGCCATCATTTTCTCAGCATCATCCTCTTTCCCTTTCTTTCTTCTTCTTCTCACTTTTTCAATTATATTCTTTCATTATCTCGAACTAGATATCTTTTTCTCTGTCAGCTTTCTCATGCTCTGCCACATCCTCCCTGTGTCTGTCAGTCTTTCTTCCTTCCATCAAGTCTTCCTGCCTTTCTTCCTTTCTCTTCTATTTTTTCTTCTCTCGCATCCTCGTTATCTCTTACTCTTCTCTTTCCCTTTTTTTCTTTTTCATTTATTCTGACCATCTTTCCCCTTAGTGCTTTTCAATCATTGTAGTCTACTTGAGCACAAGTTTCCTATCTCTCCCTGGGGCTCCTTTCTTTTCTCATGCATTTCTTTTTGGCTCTTTTCGCTTTCTCTTTCCTTCTTGACCTTTGTTCCTCTTTCTCCTCCTCTCTTACTCCCTTTTTCATTGTTGCCTTGTCACCTCTCGCTTTTATGCTGCATTGGCAAATAAAAAGGCGACTTACTCAGATGGTCTTGCATTTATTCCAGTCCACATTATTCCGATCTGCCCCTAGAGTCCTGCAAATTGTTCCTGATTGGCTTGTCCCCTGGTCCGTGCAGCAGCGTAATGTGTTGGCATGATTCTAATGAAACAGTGTTGCCATGTTCAGCACGTCTTTCCACACCAAGTACAATATATTGATTTTTCGTTTGTCCTGACCCTTTCAAGGCATCTTGCCAATGTGTAGCAGCCGTAAGTGGCAAAACAGAAGGAGCTGCTGCGACTGCTGTGAGGAAAAACATCACACGCTTCTGAAACTCGCTTTCTGACCGAAGCTCGTTTATATCTTTATTCAGCTCAGGTTGCAGAATGGTCTCTGTAATGGGCTCCAGGTCTCAAAATGTATTGGCAAGTTAATGTGGTATTACAGAATTTTCTGCCACTGTCAGGACACTATTGAAGGCTAGTAAATAGCCCTTCCGCTGCTGCTCTGCTTGCTTTAATAATGTCCAGGTGATAAAAGAGAGTAGAAAAACACCGTCCCTAGCATACCAGTCCGCTTCCTCTGCAATCCGACAGGGAGGATGTTTCTGGAGAGAACTGGCAGTTGCTACTTTGCAAGACAGAGCAACATTTGAGGAGGCAAAGTGCATGCCATGAGATACAGGATTATGTGTCCTGTCTGCAGCAGTAGGCCTCCCTCCTCACTCAAAAATAAGTGGTCTCTGAGCCCTCCTAAAGTGCAATGAAAATGTAAACAGTTGAATCAATATTGGTTTATTAATCCGCTCTTGATGTTTTGTTTCAATGCAGTGTATAGGGATGAGGAAAACAATTGGACAACTTCACAAGCACGCACGCACACACACACACACAAATATATATATATATATATATATAGATAGATAGATAGATAGATAGATAGATAGATAGATAGATAGATAGATAGATAGATAGATAGATAGATAGATAGATAGATTATATTGTAGAAAGCCTAGCCTTCGGAATTAGAGGTTAGTATGCCAATCCTGTTGACAAATATCCAAATAACAGAGTGACATGGCAAGCAATGATTAAGAACCGCTTCTTTTTTTATATAATTGAATAGTTCATAGATGTAAGCTGACCTTGTAACAGGTGGAGAGTAAATGTCCATCATTGAGAAGATATCACCATACAGCCATTGTAAAAAGTCACCTAGGATCTGGTCGAAAGCTGATGGCTTACAGCTTTGCCCGGGAGTCTCCAACATGGAGCCAATATTCTTTTGAATATATTTCTTTCTGTGTTCCCGCCACATACCTGCACCATTGGGGGCATTGTTTAAAGCCCGCTTGCTGGCCCCTGAGCCCGCCGCTCTACTCTGCTGCACCCGGTCTCCCCCTGCCGCCGTAGCTTTTCCATCTGTGCTCGGCCGCTGTAGGGGGGAGAACGCGGGTGATTGGAGCTGGTTACTGGGACTCCAAATACCGGGAGCCCTTGCAGCCGGAAGCCGCCCACGGAGATTCCGCGCCAGGAGGCGCATATAACTGCGGTCATCCCCCGCGTCGCGGGGAGCGCGCGGGCAGCGACGGGCGAAGCCCGGGCAAAGGGCGGGCCCTCAGAGGCCGAGTGAGGCCGGGCAGGGCATATCCCCTTTCTTTGACTGTCAGGTACCTAGCTTTTGTACTTTCCAGTGAAATGTCTATCATAGTTCCAAGCCCTGAGAAAGCCATTGCAGAAAAACCGGGGGGGGGGGTCACTCAATGGCACTCTTGATAAATATTTCACAAAAGTTGTCATTGACCTAGATAAGGAAACAACACTAGCAGAGCGAAGGGCGGAGCGCCGTCGTTCGGTTGAAAGCATGAAGAATAAGATACCGTCAAATCTTACATCCCATGCCCACTCCCTAAACGAAGGTAGTCTTAGTGGTAACGATGATTTCACATCCCTGGAGAGTGTGCTACTTTTACTTAGAGCTTGTACACCTACACCTTGTGTCTCCACCGAACAGCCTTTGAGCCATCTCCCCCCTCCCAGTCCTACTAGTATAACTAGTATAACTGAGAATCTGACCACCCCAATTCCTATTCATGGTAAATCTGTTCGAAGTAAGACGAAGAAGCCAATGCCACTCAAGGCCCATGGTCCATCACCCTGTAAAAGAAGACGTAAGGGGGTGGAATGGCAAAAAAGATTAGTCATTCCGACTTTGGCAAGTCTTCTAAGCCTACCATCATTACTGATCAGGCTGTAACAGTTGCATCTGATAAATTGCCAAATGTGACAGTCCCCCTAATATCTCCACAAATCGATAAGGATGCTAGTACCAGTGCACCAATTGTAGGTCCTGCTGAACCCCTGCTGCAACCAGTACAATCTACGGCTACACTGGACAGTATTGAACATCTAATCAGGTCTTACACCCTACCAATTATTGAGAGGTTAAACAGGGTGGAGGAACAACTCGAAGAAATAGAGTTGGGAATAAGGAGCAAGGATGGCCCAACTAAGGCACCGGTGAATGTGGCTGTGCAACTTCCAACCTTGGCTACATTACCCACCACATCTGCCCCTAATGTTACATTCCAACCGACCATAGCCACACCAAAACCTCCCAAAATAGCAAACATCTACCAACACAAGCCATCTCCCCCAAAGCAAATAAACAAACTAGGTGCAATCTCTGTCAGTAAACCCATAAGAGAATTGGAGAAGGTGCGCACGGGGAAATCACGGGAGGAGGGGGTTGGCACTAGGCATGTAGGGGTTCCAATGAATAGGGGTCCATTAGCAGAACTTCCTCCTGAAGCTGTGCCTTTTGTGGTTCTTCTTACAGGGGTCCCGAATTGGCAGAAAACAAGAGGGAATGGTTCGCCCAGCTAAAGAATAAAATTATGCATTGGCTCAGTATATACAGACCAATTGCAAATAACATCAATGGGGAAATAGTACATGTTCGCCGACTTCAATGGCTGGGTGGCAGAGGTAAAGACATTGAGGGAGATGTAGTTGTAGTTAATTTTAGAGACCCGCGTGCGGTCAATTTTATATTAAATTGGCCCCCAGGCAATGGCAATAACTGCATCATCCCCCGTGCCCTGACGTAATTCTATCCTAGATCCCTAGTGCTCCCTCCAACCTACACAAGTGGTCAATTACTTACCAATACTTATTTTCCAACTTCATATAACACTAGGCATCAATTACATGTACAATACCCAGTACCCTTTGCTGATCCCTTTGGGTGGAATATTGTGCCTCCTAGTTTTAATACAAATGCTAATAGGAGAATGGGTCACTTGAGACCCTTTACACCCCTGGAGACAGCAAACAGGTTTGATGTATTTACTGGTATGGATGATTGCGACTGAAGACTACAGCCTACATGGGGTATGGGTGGTCGAACACACACTATTAGCCCAGCAGCCAAAGACCATGGGTTTTCCATGGTAAATACATCACACTTTGTGTTACATCAGCCTCTGGGGGGAATCAATGTAGCCAGTTATAACCGGGGAAAACACAGCAGTGTATTTTCACCCTATTCTGAGGGTGATACTCATGTGGAATCATCACATACCAAACCTTCTAGCACACAAATGGCCCAAAAAGTCCCGGCTTTGGAAGAAGCTTCATTGGGACCACATGACATGATTAGAACATACCCTCAGGCAGTCAGCAGGGTGGAATAGTGAAAGATACAATTAAACATGGTTTAGTGTCTCGTAAACTAACTAGGAGGGCGATAGGAACACAGAAGTAGATGTCATAGGACCCAATGATAGTTTGCAGAGTCATGGGTCTGCTGAGCCCAACAACACCCCCAGACTTACAATCTCTGAGAGGGATGTGCATCCACAGTATGACCAGGCCCCTAGAGAACTAAGTAAAGACCAGGTTGGACAGTTTTTAGTGTCATGGAATGTAGCTGGTCTTAGGAACAAGATGGCTTCCAGGGATTGGTCAAATTTTATTGACAAATATATCATAATCATCATGCCTGAAACCTGGGCAGTGGAATCCCAGTATAGGCCGGGCTACCTAAATTTTTCGTTACCCGCAACCCACACAAACAGGGGAAGGCCAATGGGGGGCCTGACCACCTGGGTTAAGCAGGATGATAGGTATACTACTGTGCAATTAGACTCCAACTCCAAGGATATTCTAATTGTAAAACTAAACTCCCCTATGTTTGGAGATTTAATAATCTTCAATGTGTACGCAAGGGGGAAACCGGGAGGAAAACCGTCAGAGACAGTTGACCAACTGGGTCACCATGTAAAAACGCTTAGGGGAAATGCAAATGTATTGATATGTGGTGATTTTAATTGCTCCTTTGAGCCCCTGGACCAATTCGATATCGACCTTACAGAGGCAGAAGACGACAGCTGGCAAATCCCCCAACTAAACGTACCCCCCATAAAGAGGTGGACCCAAGCAGCTCTCCAACTCAAAACCTTAAGTCTTGAGTGTGGACTTAGAGCAGTAAATGGAAGAACAAATGGGGATAAGCACGGAAGTCCTACATTTAACAATGGCAATAGCTCAAGTAGGATAGATTATATTCTAGTTAATATGGAATTCTGGTCAGCTATCCGGGACATGAACATTATTAAAAGAATTGAGAGTGACCATAATCCCCTCAGTTTAGAGATTCAGCTCCTTAAGGGCAAGGGAGAAGTCGCCAGGGATACAACAAACGATATCGTTCTTGCTAACGACACAAGGCGACTAAAATGGGCTGAATGTTTAGGTAATCGCCACTGCATCACAGAAATGGATTCACTGGTATCGGGTGCAATCTCTGAGTTACAGGGCTGCTCATCCGATGATGATTATGGGCCCGATTCACAGAACGAACTTAAGACAAAATCCTAAACTTACTACTTTTGGTATTCACAGAAGTTAGGATTTTGTCTTAAGTCTGTCTTAAGACAGACTTAAGACAGACTTAAGTTAGGAGTTTGTCTTAAGTCTGTCTTAAGACAAACTTAAGACAAAATCCTAACTTCTGTGAATACCCAAAGTAGTAAGTTTAGGATTTTGTCTTAAGTTCGTTCTGTGAATCGGGCCCTATGTGACCAGGGTGGTTCCAATCCACACAACTCTTTTTTTAAATCTCAGTAAATTTTTTATTAAGGCAAGAAATGATCCACTCCGTAAAGGTAGAAGGAAGCCAGACTCCTGGTATGGCAAAAGCTGTAGAACTGCCTACAAATCCCTAGCAGTGCGATCAACGGATAGGCTCTTAATACGTGATGCTAGGCGTCATTACAAAACGACCCAGCAGGAAGCAAAAAAATCCTGGGACAATTAATACTGGGAAGAATTATATGAGGCAAGTAAGTCCAGAAATATGACAGGCTTCTGGAATTTAGTGAGGTGGGGCAAAGGGAACCATAGGCCCCAGCCAGAAAAGTCTGTCCCTCCTGAACACTGGGTATCGCACTTTAAATTACAGTTTGCACGCCCCGATGGGGTAAGCGTAGAAAGTCTGGATCCTACTATAAATTACACAGCTACTACTCCGATGGTGTTTAGCCGGAGAGACATTGAACAAGCTCTAAACACAATACCGAGAGGAAGAGCCCCGGGTCCGAACATGATTCCGGCGGGCCTTTTTCTTCATAGCAAAGAGGTCTGGGGGCCGTATATAGAGCTGCTGGCGAATGCCATTTCCAGGGGCTCGCCATTGCCAGAAGTTTGGAGGGGAGCTGAAATAATTCCAATTTTTAAAAAAGGGGATCGTGCCGATCCTGCGAACTATAGGCCAATCAGCCTAATTGCATGTATTCAGAAGGTGGTGGCCAGGCTCGTGCTCCTTAGGATTCAGAACTGGATAGACGACTCAGGGGTCATGTCCGCGCTTCAGGCAGGCTTTCGCCCATTTACGAGTACTGTGGATCAAGTTTTTAGATTTTCTGCCATATGTTGGAAATGGGTTATCCTTGGAGGGGGCACCCTTTACGCAGCCTTTGTCGATTTGAAATCAGCTTTTGATCTTGTGCCACGCAATAGGCTGTGGTGAGTGCTTCATGAGCAAGGTATGCCACATGAACTGCTTGCCTTCCTGATTAAATTTCATGAAAATAATTACGCTCAGGTTAGGTGGGGAAACCAGGGCCAGGTTACTGATAAATTTGCAACAGAAAGGGGAGTCAGACAAGGGTGCGTCCTGGCACCAATACTGTTTACGTTATATATAAACAGGGTCACCGAATATTATAGGGAAATACACACAGATGCATCCAAACAAAATGGCATCCCAGTTCCCCTGTTAATGTTTGCAGACAACAACCTCATAATCTCCAAAACGCAAGAAGGGCTTCAGAAAGCAATTGGTTGTTTTGAGATGTTCTGCAATGATCATGGCCTAATCATTAATGTGTCGAAAACAACATTTATGGTAATGCATAGACACAAGAAAGTAAGGGGCACAGTTTTTATGAATGGCGAGCTTTTAGAACAAACAGATAATTTCAATTATTTGGGTATTACACTGGGGTCTCGGTTAGCCACACATGACTTATTTAACCACTAAACATGCACAGTTGGCTGGTGTCCTACTGAGAGAGTTAAAATCCTCAGCCACACAACCAATAGCCCCATCCCTTAAAATATACACCACAAAAGTCAGGGCCTCAATGCTGTATGGGGCTGAACTGTGGGGGGTTTCCGACGTCACAGCCCTGACTAATGCACAAAACAAATTCTTGCAGTGCCTAACAAGGCTCCCGCAATCTACACCACTGGTACCTTTGTACATGGATCTGGGATGTTGGAAAATACAGGACATATCTAGCTTTAGACCTATCGCATATTGGAGGAGGCTATGGGTTACTCCCGAACTTTCTCATTATGCTTTAGCGCTTCTGGAAACCAGAAATATGGATTCAGGGGGTAAAATACTATGGTTCAGACAGGTCAAGTCGCTTTTAAAAGCCTTAAGAATGATGGAAATATGGGAAAATCCTTCAGAAAATATCTTCCCTTCTCAAAAGACCTTAAAAGAGTTGTACTGGGTGTACATAACCCAAAGGGAGTTTCAGAAACATACTGATCCATCACTCACCAGGGCCTTTCTGGAACAAAAACATACTCCTGCTTACGAGCGATATTGGGACCTCATTACCATCCCAAATGATAGGAAACTTTTCCATCAATACAGGGTGGGAACCTTTCCTATCAATACATTTACTAGCAAATGGTCAAGTAACAAAGATCACCATCTGTGTCCTTTTTGTGTAGCCCAATCTGAAAGTCTAGCTCATGTTTTGTTTATATGTCCAGCATACAAAGCCCCGCGCCATAAATGGATTAGACCAATTTGCATACAGAAAGGCATCCAAAGTGGCACTGCGGCACTAAGAATTGTTAAAACAGATTGCACTGATAGCATGGTAATTGCACTTGCAAAATTTTTAAAATGGATGTGGTCAATACGCAGGGATAAATTACTGTAGTCTGCACTATTTTAATCTGGCCCCAAAACCTAAAAAATGTATGATAAGTAAAAATGGTACTAAATTTTAATGGATTTTATATTCACACAGTATTTATTTTCTTAAATGGTTGTGTAGGAACACCCTGTACATGGCATCGATTAGATAGATTAATTAATTAATTTTCCCTGTAAACTATGAACATTGGATGTAACAAGTATGAAATGTTGATTTTTACTGTTTTTATTGTCTTTTATGACTAACTGTCGAAATAAAGACTTATTTGACTAGCACCTGACTAGAAGATCGCCTTTTACAAAACCTTATTTTCGTTTTGCTCATCGCCACTGGAAGAGGAATTGTAAGGATGAAAGGTAACACATCAATTAGTATTGTAGCTCTCCACTTGAGGGTGATACGCTCTAGCTAAAAAGAGGCAGGGCATCATTTTCTTCGTGAAAACATGTAGTGTGTGTAAGCATTCTCACTGTTAGTATGTTAGCGTCTAATTACAATGGCGGACTCTCAGACAACAACCGCCATATAATGATTAGACCACCATGTAGGCAGTCGGAAACTGACTTTTTGTACTGTGGCTTGTGCTGCAGGAAAGAAAAGGGCAGCAGCACAAGCCATAGTGGAAAAAGGCAGTTTGTGCGCATCCATGCATTGTGTGGCATGCACCATGTGGTGCCTGGTACACTGTGCATGGCTGGTGGGGCGGAACTGCACGTGCTCTGCAGGCCACTTACCAGTGGCCTATGGGGCCCTGCATAGGGCCCCAGAAGCCCCTTTCCGGCTGCCTTTTCATGGAGGTGGGAGGGCCATTACCAGGCAGTAGGAAAGGGATATCTTAATCCCTATGGCAGTGCCTGTACAGGCATAGTGATGTATTTCTTAAAGGAAGGGTTGGTTAGAAATAATTTAAAATAATGGCTAAAAAGGAATGAAGATTACATCCTTTCTTTTTTAGAAATAGAAAGTCTACGATACCTCTGCCTGGACATTTGAAAAACAATGGGGACTTTCTCAAAGGCTCTTTATCCCTAACATACAGGGATGTGTTTCCGTCAGTGAGATTCCGGGTGGGGGGGGGGGTTGGGGGGGTGGACTGACGGGGTATGAATCTCAAATTTCCCAACTAAAAATGCAGTGGGCCCCATGGTGGAGGGGTGAATTAACAAAGGCTAGGAATGTACTGTTCTCATGAGGACCAGGTTCAGTACTTTTTTGCATTAGGTGGGGCTCTGTTCAGAATGGCACAATTGGTGAAATAACAATGGGTTGGAATGCTACCCTGAGTGATTGCCAGTGGTTAGACTACTTCTAGGCATTTGTCACCCTTTGGGTATTATATTGGCAGTAGAATACCCAGAAGCCAGAGAATGGCATAGCATTCCAAGCATACTACTATCAACATTTGTGAATTCCAAAAAAGAAGTATATTTGCATTCATTCAAGGAGTACTTCTATGGGTGTAGCGTTACTACTATTTTGGTAAACTGGTCTTTATATATGTTAAACTTTCAGGTGAAAAAAAAAGTTTAAGCCTCTTACTGAAACAAGCACAGCGAGAAAAATGAACAAGTCTTCTAAATGTGGTCCACATGCTTACGTCCCTAACCCATATGCAACTAAGTCATTTGCTCAAGGTCAATTAAATATTCCTATCTCAGGGGTACAAGTGATTAAAAAATAACATGATCAGGCTGACCTAACCTGTAAAGTTTCATTGAGATTCATCAAACAGAGCCTAAGTTATTACCACCACAAAAATGAATTTCCAATGGAAACACAAGCATAACTATAACTACCGATATGTATATATGTGTCCCATGAAGAAAGATATTTGTTGCTCAATATGGTATATGTGTTGATATGGATCATACTACATCTGTTTGATTTAAATTTTGTTAATTTTTTGATTGTCATGTGAGATAAAACAGTAAGTTAGTAGAGTAAGGGATTGCCCTGTGTTGATTTTCAATGGATACTGTTAAAATTGCAGCCGATTGTTTGTATGCTAAAAGATGGCTGCCATGTTTCAGGATAGCTGTCATGGAGTTACCAGTTCACTCTCTATGTTAATGTTTTTGCGCTCATAATGGCTGTCCACGCATTAGGTAGGCATAGCGAACAAGGCTCAGTGAGAGTGGAAACACGTAGATGCTCTTTGACTGCAACTGGAGTTATGCAATTTTGTTTAATGAATTTTCAAATTTGAAATATAATTGGAAAGAAGCTATGGAAAGGGGTTCTTTGGTTATAGGACTACTACTAAAATAATGTTTTTGGATTTGTTGACCAAATGGATAAATGTACAGAGCCTGAATGGCATTTTTTGATGAATGAAATTAAAAGTGCTTATTTGATTACAAAAAGAGGCATACCAATTATATATTTGGCAATATTATTAATACATGGGACACTTTTCATAATTGTTGGGAGGCAGATTCAAGATATAAAATTTAACTCACCCCTCTCAATTTGATTTTCTTCTCCTTGTACCTCAACTTTAGCTGTGCCTTTCTTTTGCTTCCTAATAAAACACTGCATATGTTTATCTACTTTCTTTCATGCTTCTGTCTTTAAGGCATTTATATAATTTAACTAGATATTTTTATGATTCCTCTAGAGTAATTGAATTGTTTGTCCATAGATTTTTTCATTCAAATGTATTATTTAAATGTCATACAAGAAAAGAAAATAGACAAACCGGACCCCGGGTGGTCACGCCCTGAGATTCTTTAGACCTTTCAGCAGATAGAAAAAAGGAATGCTCCTCATGTGCATTCACCTTTTTATGGCCAGAATCAAGGAAGGTGGAGTGCCCTTCAGGCAACACACAGTGCTCCACACTCACTTACTAAAAGCACACGCTGGTGCCCTATCATAAAAGCGCTAGGCTTTAAAAACAAAAGGCTGATGGACACAGCGCTCACAGCATACTATTTTTGGAAATGGATGAAAGAACGGTCCAGTCCTTTCCCTGTCCCAGCCAGAAACAGCAACTGCAGGTTGTCCGACCCCACACAAAACAGGGGCAGAGTTCCTCACACAGCTCCCTGCCCTCCTTCCAGGCAGGTTATGTTTAGATCCAACTTGGATCTTTCCTGAAGTCTTTTGTATCCCTGAAACACACACACAGGCCCCTGGAGATTCTACATGCAGGATACCACAGAAGGGAAAAAAGAGTCAGTCCTTTTCCTCCACCACAGACGGAAGCAGCATCTGCAGGTCAACTCACCCCTCACACAGAGAAGACAGTGCTCCTCACAGTCCTTCTGCTCCTTTTCTTGGCAGGGTTGGCTTGTTCCTTGAAGTTATCTTAAGACTTGGGGGTTTAGGTGCAATACTTATACCCCAGTTTGTCATTGTTCTCTTTGTGGCAAGGGTCTCTGAACCCTGGTGCAAAATGACCAAGGAGATGGAGACAGCATTGTGAAAAGGAGACACAGCTTTTGTAGATGCAAGTGAAACTACTCTCACCACTTTAAATGCAGAACAGGTCTATTCTGCCAAACGATGAGTCACCCAGGCAAGGCAGGACACACCTCAACCCTCCTTATGACTGTCAAAAGTGAATGCACATCCCCAGCTCCTGTCAGTCCAACACCAGGCACTGAATACACAAAGAGTCAGAGGAACACAGGATGGTAAAGTAAGAAAATGACCACTTTCTAAAAGTAAACACAAAGAGATTCAAGCTAGCCTGGCTGATGAGGGCTGTTAACCCATAACCAGTCCCAGGATGCTTGTTACGGTCCAGGGAACCCATGGCTTAGGAGTTCAGGTTGGACTGTTCCCATGAGGCACAGGGTCAAGACTGATTTGCATATAGCTGTGTTTGAACTGGAGTGGCAAAGTGAGCTAAAGAATGATGATGGATTCAACCCAGATCTGTGACTGGGGGTGAGTATTTGAAAAGTTTCAGCACTTCGTCCATCATCTCTTTGTGTTTGCTTTGTTCGCCCTAAGTTGGCAGGGTATGCCCAGACGTGGGTTCCTTGCTCACTTTGCCACTGGATTCAAGTTAGCCTGGCCGATGAGGGCTTCTAGCCTGAAACTGATCCCAGGATGCTTGTTTCCAGTCCAGGAAGACATGGCTTGGCAGTTCGGGCTGGACTGCTCCCATGAGGTACAGGGTCAAGACTGATTTGCATATAGCTGTGTCTGAACTGAGGTGGCAGATTGAGATACAGAATGATGATGGATTCAACCCAGATCGGTGACTGGGGATCAGTGTTTGAAAAGCTTCAGCACTCCGTCCATCATCTCTTTGTGTGTGCACTTTCTAAAAGTGGCATTTTCAAACACAGAATTTAAAAACCACCTTTACCAAAAGGTGCATTAATAAATTCTGATTTCAGAGAGCCTAAACTCCATTTCTCTATCTTGTCCCTATGAAAAGTTATACTTGTAAGATGTTACAAAGCAACTCCGATGTAAGCCTATGATAGCTGGGAAGCAGGTTCGATCCTCGGTGTCAGCTCAACATCCTGTGATTCTGGGCAAATCACATAAGCCCAAATGCATGAAGCTAAAAACCGCTCGCAAAGGGGCAGATTCTGAGAATCTGCCCCTTTGCGACTGGTATTTTTGCATTTGGGATGCATCATCCCAAATGCAAAAATCGCAAATTAAGAATTCGCTAAATTGCGATTACTTGCATTAAGGAATCTCATATTGAGATTCCTTAAATGCAATGCATTAAAGATTAAAAAAATAGCGATTTCGCTAATAGGGCTCGCAAATTACCATGAAGTTCAACTTCATGGTAATTTTCAAAAACTTTGAAAAATGCACTAAAGTGCATTTTTCAAAGTTTCATGTTGCGCACACACATGCCCAAGGGCATGTGTGTGCGCAACATATGTGCACATATCAATTTAAGGGGTGCAACCTTTGGAATTTTAAGAAATCACTATTTTTAAAGTGATTTCTTCTTGCATAGCATTTTGCTATTCCTTATTAGCGATTCCTTATTTTTCGCTAATAAGTAATCGCAAAATGGATGCTTGATGAATTTGGGGGTTAATCTCTCAGTGCCTACCAAAAATGAACGCATCCTTGTGTAACATAACTGTTGCTCATGTAAAGTGCTCCAATACCTTTGGGTAAGCATGGGCGGAAAATCCGTTACGCTCGCGGATTTTGCGGATTTTCGGGAAATCCGCAATCCGCGAGATTTGCGGATTTCCCGCAAAATCCGCAAATTCGCACGCAGCGGATTTTTTTGGCGGCGCGCGGCGTTGGTGATACAATTTTTGCGGCGCGCGGCGTTTATTATCGTTTGCCGAGTTGTTTTTTTCGATAGTTTGCGAGTGCTGCGCCATTTTGGATCTTGCTGTGTGATCCCGCGGGAATTGGCGAGCGCGATTACGTCATCGCGGCTTGCCAGCGATAGTTTGTCAACGCGAGTACGGCGAGATCACGTCTCGCGGTACTTCGCAATTGCGAGATTTGAGATGCGGCGAGCGAAAATATAAATTTGCAATTCTGCACAAGAAATCCACCAGCAAGCAGCATAAACCTTCTAGAAATGATGATTTTTATGTGAATAACTCCTTAGTTTGACATTTGCCTGCACTTTTTTAGCGAGGAGTCCATTTTGGGGAGGGGGGCAGGGGGGTGGGAGGAAGGAAGTGCCCCATAGTCTTCAACTTCCTGTTCCTGTTCAGCAGGCTCCTCCCAGTGCTTTGTCCATCTCCTGGTCACTTTTCATTTGGATGTGGAGCTGGAAGGATTACTTTTTGTGGATGCTGCTGGATCTTTGGATTTGAGGCCTTTTTGACTTTCTTTGGATCACTGTTGGATTAGAAATTTTACAAGTAAGTTTGTTTGGGGCATTACAGTTGCTGCAACTAAAATTTTGGAATTTTCGATTTTTGGGCTGTTTTGGGGCCTTTTGCCCAGGGGTACTACTCAGTGGTGGGCGGACTGATTCTTTCTGTGGGTTGTCTTGAACTTAAACATCATGGAGGCCATAGATGAATTGGGATTGTGCTGATTTTTCTGTGTTTTTCGATTTTTGACCTGTTGTTGGGGCCTTGACCAGGGGTAGTGAGTGGTGCATGGGCCTAGTCTTTCTGTGGGCTGTCTTGAATTTAAACATCATGGAGGGCATGGATGGAATGGGATTGTGCAGATTTTTCAGTGATTTTTGTTTTTTGGGCCTGTACTTGTGGCCTTTTCACCAGGGGAATTTGAGTCTAGCATGGGCCTAGTCTTTCTGTGGGCTGTCTTGAATTTAAACATCATGGAGGGCATGGATGGAATGGGATTGTGCTGATTTTGCAGTGTTTTTCGATTTTTGGGGGTGTTCATGGGGAGGGACATGCCATGTGGCTGGTGGCCATTTTGAGTGCAGCTACAGGCACTGGCCATGTGCTGGCAGGCAAGTGGCCATTTTGAATGCAGGCTTTGTTGTTAGGCCTCCAACCATTTTGCCTACTTTTCAACCTTTATTTATGCCCAGGGGTAGTGAGTCTTGCATGGGCCTAGTCTTTCTGTGGGTTGTCTTGAATTTAAACATCATGGAGGCCATGGATGGAATGGGATTGTGCAGATTTTTCAGTGATTTTCGTTTTTTGGGCCTGTACTTGTGGCCTTTTCACCAGGGGTATTTGAGTCTAGCATGGGCCTAGTCTTTCTGTGGGCTGTCTTGAATTTAAACATCATGGAGGCCATGGATGGAATGGGATTGTGCTGATTTTGCAGTGTTTTTCGATTTTTGGGGGTGTTCATGGGGAGGGACATGCCATGTGGCTGGTGGCCATTTTGAGTGCAGCTACAGGCACTGGCCATGTGCTGGCAGGCAAGTGGCCATTTTGAATGCAGGCTTTGTTGTTAGGCCTCCAACCATTTTGCCTACTTTTCAACCTTTATTTATGCCCAGGGGTAGTGAGTCTTGCATGGGCCTAGTCTTTCTGTGGGTTGTCTTGAATTTAAACATCATGGAGGCCATGGATGGAATGGGATTGTGCAGATTTTTCAGTGATTTTCGTTTTTTGGGCCTGTACTTGTGGCCTTTTCACCAGGGGTATTTGAGTCTAGCATGGGCCTAGTCTTTCTGTGGGCTGTCTTGAATTTAAACATCATGGAGGGCATGGATGGAATGGGATTGTGCTGATTTTGCAGTGTTTTTCGATTTTTGGGGGTGTTCATGGGGAGGGACATGCCATGTGGCTGGTGGCCATTTTGAGTGCAGCTACAGGCACTGGCCATGTGCTGGCAGGCAAGTGGCCATTTTGAATGCAGGCTTTGTTGTTAGGCCTCCAACCATTTTGCCTACTTTTCAACCTTTATTTATGCCCAGGGGTAGTGAGTCTTGCATGGGCCTAGTATTTCTGTGGGTTGTCTTGAATTTAAACATCATGGAGGCCATGGATTGAATGGGATTGTGCTGATTTTGCTGTGTTTTTCGATTTTTGGGGGTGTTCATGGGGAGGGACATGCCATGTGGCTGGTGGCCATTTTGAGTGCAGCTACAGGCACTGGCCATGTGCTGGCAGGCAAGTGGCCATTTTGAATGCAGGCTTTGTTGTTAGGCCTCCAACCATTTTGCCTACTTTTCAACCTTTATTTATGCCTAGGGGTAGTGAGTCTTGCATGGGCCTAGTATTTCTGTGGGTTGTCTTGAATTTAAACATCATGGAGGCCATGGATTGAATGGGATTGTGCTGATTTTGCAGTGTTTTTCGATTTTTGGGGGTGTTCATGGGGAGGGACATGCCATGTGGCTGGTGGCCATTTTGAGTGCAGCTACAGGCACTGGCCATGTGCTGGCAGGCAAGTGGCCATTTTGAATGCAGGCTTTGTTGTTAGGCCTCCAACCATTTTGCCTACTTTTCAACCTTTATTTATGCCCAGGGGTAGTGAGTCTTGCATGGGCCTAGTCTTTCTGTGGGTTGTCTTGAATTTAAACATCATGGAGGCCATGGATGGAATGGGATTGTGCAGATTTTTCAGTGATTTTCGTTTTTTGGGCCTGTACTTGTGGCCTTTTCACCAGGGGTATTTGAGTCTAGCATGGGCCTAGTCTTTCTGTGGGCTGTCTTGAATTTAAACATCATGGAGGCCATGGATGGAATGGGATTGTGCTGATTTTGCAGTGTTTTTCGATTTTTGGGGGTGTTCATGGGGAGGGACATGCCATGTGGCTGGTGGCCATTTTGAGTGCAGCTACAGGCACTGGCCATGTGCTGGCAGGCAAGTGGCCATTTTGAATGCAGGCTTTGTTGTTAGGCCTCCAACCATTTTGCCTACTTTTCAACCTTTATTTATGCCCTGGGGTAGTGAGTCTTGCATGGGCCTAGTATTTCTGTGGGTTGTCTTGAATTTAAACATCATGGAGGCCATGGATTGAATGGGATTGTGCTGATTTTGCAGTGTTTTTCGATTTTTGGGGGTGTTCATGGGGAGGGACATGCCATGTGGCTGGTGGCCATTTTGAGTGCAGCTACAGGCACTGGCCATGTGCTGGCAGGCAAGTGGCCATTTTAAATGCAGGCTTTGTTGTTAGGCCTCCAACCATTTTGCCTACTTTTCAACCTTTATTTATGCCCAGGGGTAGTGAGTCTTGCATGGGCCTAGTGTTTCTGTGGGTTGTCTTGAATTTAAACATTATGGAGGGCATGGATGGATTGGGATTGTGCTGATTTTGCAGTGTTTTTCGATTTTTTTGTGCTCTATAACTGAACTGATGTTCCTCTGTCTTCCATTTTTTTTAGGTGCACAAGACTCAAGAGAACCACCAGTGCCAGGAAGAAGTCCTGCAGCGGTGTGTGTGTGCAGCATAACGTCACGCGACGTCACGTCTGGCCTCAGACAACTCTACAATTCGTGCAACTGCGGCCTGCTGTCTGACCTGCTCTGAAGAAGATGGCCCCGCCCCCAAAGAAAGTTCTCCGTAGCTCCTCTAGCAAGAAAGTTGCTAGTAAGGAGCAGAAGAAGCAAGTTACCAAGGAGGCTGGTGTGCCACCCGCCACTTTTTTTGGGAGCAAAAAAAAAAGTACGCCTGCAGCAGCAGGATCTGCTGGGGACCAAGCTGGGAGCAGCACCCCTGCTCCATTGGGTTCAGTGCCTCCACCACCACGCCAACTTAAGTCAAAGCCCTTGAGTGCTTCAGAGGCAGTCAGTGTACTTCTCCAATCACCATCGACCAGTGATGTTGGCTCATCGCAAGAAAGTAGCAGCAATGTCCCTGAATCAACACAGGTTGTTGTAACTCATCTGACAAGTGTTGAACAACCACAGCCGCAACAACAACACCATGTGCAAGTACACGCCCAAGTAAATGTGGAAGGAGAGGCAGCAAAAGGAGATGCGCAAGCAAAGGTGCATGGAGGTTCACAAGTGCCCACAATAGTTGTTCCTCCCGAAGTAGGGGCACATTTGGAAATCGACAATGAAGCCGAGGTATCATTGGAAGCCACTCCTCCTGATGATCATTCATTGTCTTCCACATCCCTAGCAAGGAAAAGATCAAGGGGGGTGTCTACATCTTCTTCAGGCCCACCTCGTTCTGATGCAAGTGATCTGTCTTGGGAACCACAACTGCGGTCTGACAGTGAGGCACACCATGATCTGACACCGGTACCTAAGCGTAAAAGGAAGGTCGTCCAAAAACTCAAACCTATGGAGTGTGATGAGGCTCAACAAGAAGTGACAGATACTGCTGGTGATGAAGCCTCTCACGATGACGACGAGCCAGTCATCACAAAGGTCACTGCAGCCCCACCGGGCATGCAGCAAAGAGACATTTTGACCCTATCCCGAGAAGCTGCTGAGCGTGATGATGATGTCGGCGAGGAGGCAATGGAAATGGAATCATTAGATTTGGAGTTAAGTAGTACACCAAAACCTACCGCTTCCATATTTCTTCGCAAGAAGGTACCCACCTCGTCCTCGACCTCAATTCGTGGTGGTGAAAGTGCAAAACGTACTGAAGTTCGGCAATCCACATCCTCCACTTCATCTGTCATTAGCAGCAGGACCACCACCACCAGTATCGCCGCCTCCTCCGGCCCCCGAAGACATTTCAAGTCTCCAGTTTGGGACTTCTTTAGTGTTTGCCCAAAAAAGGAAAACGTAGCCATTTGTAGCCTTTGTAAGCTTCGATTTAGTCGTGGTAAGCTTGGTTCTAACTATGGTACCGGAGGCCAGAGAGGTCATCTTGAGAGAAGGCACGCTGTCCAATGGTTTCCGCACCTAGAGGCGGTCAAGAAAGCCGGAATTGCACGTAATGAAAACGTTGATTTGTCATCTGCTGATGACGAGGAGGTAGAAGAAGACGATTCAAACACTTCACTTACACCCAGTTCCCATGTCAGCAGCACACCCCATGGGAGCCACACTAAGAGTGGGGGAGAGAGTGAGACATCAATGCGGAAAAGTTCATCAGCGAGCGTAACTGGGTCGAAGAGATCATCATCATCCCGTAAATCATTGGTCCAGGGCAACATTAAAAAGATGTTGTTTACAGAAGCGCAATATGAACGCAACCACCCAATGACCCGTCTGTATAACACTAAGCTGGCTAAAATGCTAGCTCTGGACCTTCTCCCTTTTTCTTTTGTAGAAGGGGTTGGTTTTCTAGAATTAGTGACAGCGCTCTGCCCTAAATGGAAGGTTCCTAGCCGGTTCTATTTTGCCCGAGTTGCGGTTCCAGCACTACATGAAGATGTTCTGAAGGTGATTGGGGCAGCTTTGCAGAAGAGTGCTGTTCACACTATACATCTGACAACAGACATGTGGACCAGTGGCGCAGGCGCTGATTACATGTGCATCACTGCACACTGGGTCTCTTTTTCAGGGGCTAAAGCAAAGCTAAACTCAGGTGTTGACACTAACATTGTTTTTAAAGGTGCTCGGAAACATGCAACACTAGCCATGTTTGGTTTGGAGAAACGTCACACAGCAGAAAACATTTTGGATGTCTTTAACACAAAGGTCCTTAACTGTCTGTCCCCACTAAAATGCAAGGTTGGTTATGTTTCCACGGACAATGGCGCCAATATAGTTAAGGCCATGAGGGACGGTTACTATTTCAGAGTGCCGTGTTTGGCGCACTGTATAAACCTGGTTGTCCAAAAATTCTTGGGTAATAAACGCAGTGCAGCGTACAGTGTATTGGAGACCTGCCGAAAAATTTGCAAGCATTTCAGGCATTCTTTTAAGGCCCGGAAGCAGCTGAGGAGCCTGCTATATCAATGTCAAATGCCAGTGAAAGCACTCATCCAGGAGGTGGTAACACGTTGGAACTCAACCTTCTACATGCTTGAGCGTCTGTATGAGCAGTATACGGAACTCGATCAATATTTCTTGAAAGAGGGTATAGAGGAGCTGAGGATGGGTGGGCCGCAATGGAACATAGTTGAAAGCCTGACACGCATGCTTCGTCCTTTTGAGGTCTTCACGCGTGCAGTCAGCAAGGAGGACTCTAATTTGGGAAAAGCTATCCCATTGTTGTACATGCTGGAGGACCAACTGAAGGAGGTGTGTTCTGTGTTTGGAAAAGATGACAAAAAGCAAGACTCTTTGCTTCTGGCTGAGCAATTATTAGAGCTCCTACAAGGTGATGAACGTCTTAAAAAGATCCACTCAGAACAGCATTACATTTGTGCTACTATTCTGGATCCACGCTACAAAAAGGCGCTGGCAGGCCAAGCATTCTTTCCTTTTGATGATGAACATGTTCCAAAGTACAAACGTTGGCTAGCCTTGTCAGCCAAGAAGTTTGAAACAGAACGGCTGGAAATTGAAGGAAATGGCAGTACATCAGCAGGCCATCCACAGTCAAAACAATCCACTTCTGCACCTGTGGCTGTGGCACAAGTGACCTCTCAGCCGTTACAGACACCGGCAACCGGATCATCTGCACGAAAGACAACAGAAACATTGGAGGCTGAAGAGGATTGGCTAGCTCTGCGTGGGTTTGGTTCTCAAAAGGTCAGAGGCACAGCAAGAGCTAAGCAAAGTGGAGGAACCTTGGATGAGGACCTTGAGTCGATGGTGAAGGACTATCTGAATGACTCAACAGAGGTCTATGTTAATTCTGACCCATTGGCGTATTGGCATGGGAAAAAAGAATTGTGGCCACAGCTCACCAACCTGGCTTTAAACTACTTGTCTTGCCCACTCGCAAGTGTGTCTTCTGAACGGGTTTTCAGTGCGGCTGGTGGGATTGTAACTCCCAAACGGAGCCGCCTCTCGCCCAAAAATGTGGAGAGGTTAACAATGATCAAGATGAATCAGCACCTCATACCACCAGATTTCAGAGTACGAGAGAGCGTGCCGGATGAAGAGGAGGTGGCCAGCAACATAGATGAGGGAATTTCTACTCTGTCAGGTGACACTGACCTCACCCTGCCTGAATTCGCAGAGTATTATGACGAAGCCTTATTCTTATTCCTGGACCGTGATACCGACTTCGAGCCCTGAAAATGAGACAACGAATCAATAACTTTCTTTTTCATCCTTATTCACTTTTATTCCTGTGTGTCTGTCTTTCTTTGTTGTGCACAGTTAATATAATTCAAACTTTAATCAGATAATCACAAAAACAAGCCCATCAGCAGAACTGTCTTCACTTGTTTGCTAATTTATTTGAAGGTGCCGCAGTCTGCATTCCTCAGGTTCACAAGTTCAGAAGAACATGCTCCTCTATCCTCCTCCTCCAGACTCCTATTTCCATCAAAGCAGAGGGCTGGTTTACGCCCAATGAAGAAAGACTCAGCACTTGTGGGGGTGTTGTTCTACCTCTTTGCAGGTGAGTTGACGGGTCTGTGGCCATTGCTGGGAAGCACTAAAAGTGGTTTGGACCAAATCCGAGGCGGAAAATTTTTTGTGTTTTTGATGACTTGCTTGCCTTTGAGGTGCTCTTAGGGGGGGTTCCGTCTGTTTGTGGGTGAGTTTCGTGGTCTGGGAGCATTGCTGGGACACTCTAATCTTGATTGCATTTGCTTTTCAGGAAATCCGTCGTGCCAACCCCGACTTATGGCCTAGCTACGCAGCGCGTTTGGACCGAAGGCCCAGAAATATTGCAAGTATGAGATTTTGCTTTTGGCCTGTTTGGGGGTGTTATGCTTCTTGGCGGGTGGGTTGCCGGGTCTTGGGGCATTCCTGGGAAGGTCTAATACCGGGTAGAAGTGGTTGGGACAAAATCCAGGCCGATTTTTTTTTTGGCTATTTTTGACATTTTGCTCTATGTAGCGTTTTCGGGGGCCTGTTTGGGGGGCTTCCTGGTGTTTGTGGGTGAGTTTCGTGGTCTGGGAGCACTGCTGGCTATATATACTTTACTTTGCAAGAGGTTTGAAGCAAATCCATGGTGGCAGAGGGGACTTAGGGCCTAGCTGCAGAGCGCGCACGGAGTGATTTGGGAAATTTGTGAAAAATTGACTAAGTCCCCATTTTTGTACTTTTGCTCTTTGGCTGTTTTGGGGTTCTTCTACTCGTTTTCTCCTGGGTTGACGGCTCTGGGGCCATTGCTGGGAAGCTCTAATACCGGATAAAAGTGTTTTGGACCAAATCCCAGGCGGAATTTTTTTTGTGTTTTTGATGACTTGCTTGCCTTTGAGGTGCTCTTAGGGGGGGTTCCGTCTGTTTGTGGGTGAGTTTCGTGGTCTGGGAGCATTGCTGGGACACTCTAATCTTGATTGCATTTGCTTTTCAGGAAATCCGTCGTGCCAACCCCGACTTATGGCCTAGCTACGCAGCGCGTTTGGACCGAAGGCCCAGAAATATTGCAAGTATGAGATTTTGCTTTTGGCCTGTTTGGGGGTGTTATGCTTCTTGACGGGTGGGTTGACGGGTCTTGGGGCATTCCTGGGAAGGTGTAATACCGGGTAGAAGTGGTTGGGACAAAATCCAGGCCGATTTTTTTTTGGCTATTTCTGACATTTTGCTCTATGTAGCGTTTTCGGGGGCCTGTTTGGGGGGCTTCCTGGTGTTTGTGGGTGAGTTTCGTGGTCTGGGAGCACTACTGGGACACTCTAATCTTGATTGCATTTGCTTTTCAGGAAATCCGTCGTGCCAACCCCGACTTATGGCCTAGCTACGCAGCGCGTTTGGACCGAAGGCCCAGAAATATTGCAAGTATGAGATTTTGCTTTTGGCCTGTTTGGGGGTGTTATGCTTCTTGGCGGGTGGGTTGCCGGGTCTTGGGGCATTCCTGGGAAGGTCTAATACCGGGTAGAAGTGGTTGGGACAAAATCCAGGCCGATTTTTATTTTGGCTATTTCTGACATTTTGCTCTATGTAGCGTTTTCGGGGGCCTGTTTGGGGGGCTTCCTGGTGTTTGTGGGTGAGTTTCGTGGTCTGGGAGCACTGCTGGCTATATATACTTTACTTTGCAAGAGGTTTGAAGCAAATCCATGGTGGCAGAGGGGACTTAGGGCCTAGCTGCAGAGCGCGCACGGAGTGATTTGGGAAATTTGTGAAAAATTGACTAAGTCCCCATTTTTGTACTTTTGCTCTTTGGCTGTTTGGGGGTCTTCTACTCGTTTTCTCCTGGGTTGACGGCTCTGGGGCCATTGCTGGGAAGCTCTAATACCGGATAAAAGTGTTTTGGACCAAATCCCAGGCGGAATTTTTTTTGTGTTTTTGATGACTTGCTTGCCTTTGAGGTGCTCTTAGGGGGGGTTCCGTCTGTTTGTGGGTGAGTTTCGTGGTCTGGGAGCATTGCTGGGACACTCTAATCTTGATTGCATTTGCTTTTCAGGAAATCCGTCGTGCCAACCCCGACTTATGGCCTAGCTACGCAGCGCGTTTGGACCGAAGGCCCAGAAATATTGCAAGTATGAGATTTTGCTTTTGGCCTGTTTGGGGGTGTTATGCTTCTTGACGGGTGGGTTGACGGGTCTTGGGGCATTCCTGGGAAGGTGTAATACCGGGTAGAAGTGGTTGGGACAAAATCCAGGCCGATTTTTTTTTTGCCTATTTCTGACATTTTGCTCTATGTAGCGTTTTCGGGGGCCTGTTTGGGGGGCTTCCTGGTGTTTGTGGGTGAGTTTCGTGGTCTGGGAGCACTGCTGGGACACTCTAATCTTGATTGCATTTGCTTTTCAGGAAATCCGTCGTGCCAACCCCGACTTATGGCCTAGCTACGCAGCGCGTTTGGACCGAAGGCCCAGAAATATTGCAAGTATGAGATTTTGCTTTTGGCCTGTTTGGGGGTGTTATGCTTCTTGGCGGGTGGGTTGCCGGGTCTTGGGGCATTCCTGGGAAGGTCTAATACCGGGTAGAAGTGGTTGGGACAAAATCCAGGCCGATTTTTTTTTTGGCTATTTCTGACATTTTGCTCTATGTAGCGTTTTCGGGGGCCTGTTTGGGGGGCTTCCTGGTGTTTGTGGGTGAGTTTCGTGGTCTGGGAGCACTGCTGGGACACTCTAATCTTGATTGCATTTGCTTTTCAGGAAATCCGTCGTGCCAACCCCGACTTATGGCCTAGCTACGCAGCGCGTTTGGACCGAAGGCCCAGAAATATTGCAAGTATGAGATTTTGCTTTTGGCCTGTTTGGGGGTGTTATGCTTCTTGGCGGGTGGGTTGACGGGTCTTGGGGCATTCCTGGGAAGGTCTAATACCGGGTAGAAGTGGTTGGGACAAAATCCGCGCGGAAAAGCCTTTAGTTTTGGCACTTTTTGTAACTTAGGGTTCGTTAGGGTTAGCCCTAGCAGCAGGATTGCATGTGTTTCGGGGTGTTCTATATTTTTCCAACTGAGTTCTGGGGTCTTAGAGCACTCGTGAGAATGTGTAATTTTGGTTGCAAGTCATTTGAAGAAAATCCATGGTGGGAAAGGGGGCATTTGGCATAGTTAAAGAAAGCCTTTGCCACTATTCTTAACTTAGGGTTCGTTAGGGTTAGCAGTATTTCTATTGCATGTGTTTGAGTGGGGGGGATTTCGAGTCTTGGAGCGATGCTGGCTATGGCTACTTTTGCTTGGTTGCTTGCAAGTGGTTTGAATGCAATCCACGGTGGGTAATGGGTAATTAGGAAGGGGGTACTTCGGCCTACTTTTACTTTCAAAGTAAGTTTTGTCACCAGTTTTCTGCTAGGCCTCGTTTTTTGAGATTTGATTGGGGGTCTTCTACATTTTTGCGACTGGCTTTAGTAAGGGTCTGGGTGGGAGCACTGCTAGGAAGATCTAATTTTGTTCTAAAACACAGTTTACAGTACACCTAGCTTGAGGGGCAAGATCCGCTACATTAATTTGCCCATACTTATTTATCCTTCAAAAGGTGACTCAGAGTACGCACTTTCAAAAATATTGTACTGTCTACTAGGAAAATCAAATTGTGACTTTTTGCACTCCACAGCCTACATACCTTATATTTATTTATCAGTGGTGTTGTAATATTATATCACTTCCTGTTTTTCGTTGAATAATTACAGGCCGGGTTTCAGTCTCTGCAATGGGGAAAAAAGGATGGAGTCAGGCTTCACAGTAGCGAGCCACAATTCAGCATCAGGCAGGCAGTGGACAGGGTGTCTTCTGGTGACCAACATCGATGGACGAGGCGTCGGCTGCAATGGAGGAGTGCCGCTAATAGGAGGATTTTTTTTCTGCAGGCAACTTACTTACCACTTCCAACAGGACCACTACAACCACATAGATACAGTATCCCTTGCCTTTTTCTCTGACTGTGACTGCATTTCTTGGCTCTCTCTCGGCTTCTACATTGATCCCTTAACACATCACTTAGTCCACTCCACTATCACATCTGCACCACACATAGTCATTTGTAAGTGCTCCTACGTAATTCGCAAGTCGCAGCACGCCCCAGGCCGTAGAGGACTGGGATGGCCCCAATGATGAAGCATGTCACCAAGGGGCAACCCTGGTGAGTGAGGGGACACCTAGAAAAAAAGCAATTTCTCCTTTTCTATCTACTATACCTTCCAGACCAACCCCACTGAGTGTTGTTGTGAATGGATTTATAGTGACCAGCAAGGCTCTCGGGTATCTGGCTACAGAGACCTTATGTTGAATATCGTTATCAATAATTTACACATAGGCCCTTTACTGTTGCATTCTTTCTTCCACAGTTGTCGAATGTACTACTTACTTTTCACTGACATGCATGCAGTAGTGCATGCACTTTCAAAGATTGATGGATAGGTTTGTACCGAAAGAATTGTTTATGTTCAATTGTTTGTCTATGCTGTGCTTTTTTTTACAGGGTGTCTTCTGGTGACCAACATCGATGGACGAAGCGTCGGCTGCAATGGAGGAGTGCCGCTAATAGGAGGATTTTTTTTCTGCAGGCAACTTACTTACCACTTCCAACAGGACCACTACAACCACATAGATACAGTATCCCTTGCCTTTTTCTCTGACTGTGACTGCATTTCTTGGCTCTCTCTAGGCTTCTAAATTGATCCCTTAACACATCACTTAGTCCACTCCACTATCACATCTGCACCACACATAGTCATTTGTAAGTGCTCCTACGTAATTCGCAAGTCGCAGCACGCCTCAGGCCGTAGAGGACTGGGATGGCCCCAATGATGAAGCATGTCACCAAGGGGCAACCCTGGTGAGTGAGGGGACACCTAGAAAAAAAGCAATTTCTCCTTTTCTATCTACTATACCTTCTGTCAGGTTACGCAGCCCCTAAGCGCCTACCGTACTATGAAACTACATTTCCCATGAGTAGGCGGGAGACTTGCAGGAAGTTTATCTGGGGAACAGACGCGCTTCCTGTTGCGCGTTATTCTGGTTTCTGTTCTGCACCGGCATGAGAGCGGACGCTCTGCATGCTTTTCTATCGTGTCTCCTGTGGACTATCACCTTCCCCCCCCCCCCTGAGGCTCAGTGGGGAGCGCTTCCGTGTTCTGTCCTTGGCGGTAGACGGACTTCACGCGTCTTCAGGTAAAGCCGCTCTAAACTCTTCGGCCGCCCGTGCGGTCAGCTGATTACTGCCTGAACGGATTGTTAAGGGAGGTTCTGTGACTGTTTTCTAACAGAATTCTAGCTTTGATGAATTCCTGTTTGGTTGAATTGTGTGTGGCGGAGCACAGTGGCGGTCTATACCACGTGTTAGCGTTCACATCGGGGATCGTTTTTGTACTATTAAAACGGAGCGCGGTAGTAAGGACAACTACGCGTCTCCGTTGTATAACTGTGTATTTCAAAGGACCTCCATAACTGGGCATGTAGTGAGGTAACTACAGGCTACCCCAGTTCTCTTTGTGTAGTGCACCGTGGGGTGTGTTGTTGGCAGAATTCAGTGGTGGTCGCAACAGCAACTACGTTTTTCTGTTTGACCTTCACCAAAGATTCTCTACTGGGTCATTACTTAGAGAGCGCAGTGTTGTAGTTCTTGCTTCCTACACACTACCGTTTCCCTCTTCCTTTTTGTTGGACCATACATCTTTGCTTTGACTATTTGGAACCCCCTTTGTACATTGAGTCCTCTACCATGTTTGTGGTATGTTGTGAGTAGTGGGTTTGATGTCTTAGTATAACGCGAGTGTGTTTGGTGCGACAGGAGTGTGTTCGTTAACTATATGTTTATGTGTTTCTTAGGCCTTCCTCACAGATTGTGGCAGAAGGGCTATAGTATTTCCTATCCAAGGTCATGTTTTCTTGGTGCTCAGGTACTTGTCTACTTCCTTGGTTATTTAGTGAGACTATATGAGAGTACCCTTGTATGTTAGGACAGCACTTCACTGATGCCTGTCTTGTCTTCTGTTACAGGTATCCTTTCCCTGCTGACCCTACCTTTACCCATCCCACATTTTTTATTTTAGTTTGTTATTTTTCTCCCCCGCCTAATGGCTCGAACACCCTATGTTTACACTTCTGGGTGTTGGTGACATTTGGAGGTGGAACCATATTTGCATCGACTGGATCACGGGGAGTAAACCTGACACCTTCCAGACCAACCCCATTGAGTGTTGTTGTGAATGGATTTATAGTGACCAGCAAGGCTCTCGGGTATCTGGCTACAGAGACCTTATGTTGAATATCGTTATCAATAATTCCACACAGGCCCTGTACTGTCGCATTCTTTCTTTCCACAGTTGTCGAATGTACTACTTACTTTTCACTGACATGCATGCAGTAGCGCATGCACTTTCAAAGATTGATGGATAGGTTTGTACCCAAAGATTTGTTTATGTTCACAATAGTTTGTCTATGCTGTGCTATTTTTTCTTGTCTCCCAAAACCTTTCCCAAACACCCCCGTACCCATCCATTTTTCAAACCCTAACCCTCTTCCCCCGGGCTGTGTGGTTTTGATTGATGTGTGACTAAATTATTATTACAGCAATAAATCCACACACTTGCTGGGTGGGGAGGATAAGGTGATAGCAACAGGCTGGTGAAGAAATCCGAGGATATATTCTTACTCTGCTTGACAAAGAACCATTGCTAATGTGAAAGAACTTCAACCGAATTAGTAGTTATACTTTACCATTTGTTAGGCTACAATGTGGCACTGCTCTACTGTACTTCTGTCACCTGCTATATTCTCAGTTGTACCGTTGAATTGCTCAGGAGGACAAACCAGATTTCATTTTCTTTTTTTTCATAGGCATGCAACTGCCACTGTGTCACACCACTAGTACCACCGCTATGAGGAAATTTTATCCGACCAAGATTGCCAACCTTATTCGGTGTTTCCCGTGGAGCCAGCCCTGGGTCTAGCCCTACTTTCAAACACAAATTACAGGTAAGATAAGCGTTTGGTGGTTTGGGGGTATAATGGAGTATTAGTACGAGAGACGAGAGACTGAAGGTAGTACTACTAAAGTCCTAGGACTCTTGGATTCACTTCACTTAGTCTGTGAGAGGCACTTAGTGTTGAAAACATTTGGGCATTTACACTTAAAGGAAGAAAATGGAACTAAACTTTCAGGAAAACAGTCAACGTTAAACCCCCACCCACCAGGCAAGCAGTAAAAAACAGGTATGCTCAGATAAAGTTTGAAAAAGTATATTTATATCCCTAACAAAATAATCTCCCGCAAGACCCTCCCTAACCCCAACGATTGTCCTTCAAAAGTCCCCAAAAACCCAACTCCCAATTCCCACCCCCCAAAAGTCTCTAAAAAAGGGGCAAGGGACACTATGGGTGGATGCTGTTAACTTTTTGGGCCAGGGCATCATGCTCCTCGCGGAGCAAGGCGAGCTCCTGCTGAAGGCGGGACACCATCAGAGTAGTGCGGCGCAGGCGTGCCTTCACTGCCTTGCAGGTGCAATGCCTGTGAGAGGCAGCTGTTGGCGTTGCTGCTCGGCGGTGGCGTTTGCCTTTGGCAGCCCGGCTCAGTCTGGGTGGACCACTGTGCTGGGTGGCAGCCCGTGGGGCCACGGAGGCCGATGCAGACGACGTTGTTGTAGTTGTCGACTGCACACTTTCCACGTCCTCCAGGGCCACCAGCCGCCGATATTCCGCAACAGTGGCCTCGATCCTCCGTTGCCGGGCCGCTCTAGCCAGCTCCTTCCTCCTTGTTCGTTTGGAAGGAGAACCTATATGAAGAAAGAAAGACATAGTCTGTAACCAATGCTCTTTAAGATTAACTCAATCATTCAGCAGAAATTTGTGTTGCAGTACAACTAGCAACTTGCAAGCGCATTACATAACTATTGAGGCCAGTATCTATCTAACCTCACACTTCTTCATCCTTGCTCTAACATTAGTGGGAGTTTAAGGAACAAATTCTACGAGCACTGTGGACTTCCATTGGAGTCGACTATGAAAGTACACCAGTCTTATTCTTCTTCTTATCTCTTGTTTTGGAAAATTGGTACATTATTTTCTGCAAGCCGGCATAATGCCAGCGCAGTAAACTTGCACCCGAGAAAAAGAGACGCACGCCATGAGGAGTGACCTAGACTTGCGTTGCCGTTGCGTTACTGTACCCGTCCAGTACATGCAGGTGGTGAAGCTCTTACTTTTCTATTACGGGTGGCACTGAGAATACTCTGTTACAACTCAAGGGCTACTGCTTAATTAATTTAACTTTCACCCTACAGTGGAAATGAGTACTAGAAATGGAAAATTGAAGAAGATAAATAATCTGATTATCTATCACTTCACATGGGATGTTTTTGCTTATATATGGGATGACTTTAGGTGCTTTGCTTTTTATTGAGTGACCAGTGATACATCCACACATGAATGACTGAGTACTACTAAACTTATTAAGAGAGGTAGGGAGTGGCCACCATAATAACCGGATCTATGCAGTGCTTGCAATACAAACTACTGCTACTATTTATGGTAGTATTTGGACAAAATTAAAAGTTCTTTTCCTTGCCTTTCCTACACTGGAACGGACGTGCGGGTGCAGTGTTACATGCTCTTCAAAGTTACACTTAGTTCATCCACTGACCGTCTACTCTCTCTAGATCATGGGTACTCACAAACTTTCTCTCAGGGGCTACATTTACAGTGTAGTTTGGGGCCGAGGGCCGCACTGGTGGGGGCGGAGTCAGAGGGGGCGGGGCTAAAGCAAAACGATAACTTGTGACCATGAGGTTGCACACAGGTCCCTGCAGCAGATGCCCTCATCCACTGAGCCACCAGACCCAGCATTTACATACATCTCTCTCCCTCCTGCTCTCCCTCCTGCCCTCCCTCCATCTCTCTCTCCCTCCTGCTCTCCCTCTCCCTCCCCCTCTGTCATCTCACTGTGTGTGTGTCTATCTGTGTCAGCCTTCAGCCCGGGTTGAGACCGCTTCCTCAACGCGCACACACAGACAACAACACCAAAGTACTTAACAGGTCTTTAAAAGACCATTAACATATTATTGAGGCTTTGTTTGTTTTAGCGCCCCTGCTTCTCCACCCTGACAATCACTGCTTGCCCGGCCCCACAGAGCAGAGGCTTTGTTCTATTTCACCTCTTTGTGGCCTTGCATCTCCACTCTGCTCTGTGGGGGCCGGGGGAGCAGTGATTGTCAGAGTGGAGATGCAGGGGCGCTAACAGGTGAAATACAAAAAAGCCTCTGCTCTGTGGGGGCCGGGGGAGCAGTGATTGTCTGCAAGGTCTGCGCCCTGCCAAGGAAGGCTTGCCGGGCCACCACCGGCCCGCGGGCCGTACTAGGAGTACCCCTGCTCTAGATACACATATGCTATCTAAGAGTCAGATAGTAGCATGATCCAGGTATATGGACACATACAGTTTCTGTGTCACCCACCCAGGCTGTTGTCCTTCCACCCATCATTGCTTCATCATTCACCCAGCCATGCATCTCATATTCTTGCCTTCCCAGCTAGTCTTCAATCTCAATAAGTAAGGAATATATAAGAGCTTACCTCTGGCCGCCACCACCACCGTCTCAACTCTCACAGCCGCCGCCGCCGCCTCGTCCCCTGAAGAATCGCCCTCCGCCTCCGTGTCGAGCACCACCACCTCCACACTGGCCCCGCCACCAGATGTTCCACCTACAAAGTACATTTAAGAATGTTAGAATAAAGCACTCACTAGTCACTAGTATTTGGTCTAGGAATGAAGACATGTGAAAACAATGTAATTTGTGACTGTCTACGTTAAAGTTAAAAAAAAATTCCCTTTTTCCAGGGAAGGTTGTCTTGCTGCACTTTTTGGCACAACTGATGAAGGCTGTTTTTTTAACACGCACCATTTTTCTCCACACAGACAGAAGATGGACTTCTAACAACAAGATCAAGTTGAAACCAGGTGAGAGCTCGGCTCGACCACAAGAAATGTCTTCAATTAATCGTCAGCACTAACCACTTTTCCATTATCAGTTAAACGTTTAGTTTTATTATGACTTCATTTTAATAAATGTGTTTACTTTTAATAAAGCTTTTAAACTTAAATACAATCTGTGTTTTTTGGTCCAGACTAGAGTGACTGAGCGAAAGGTTTTGCAATTTTTGCAAGCATGAGTCCAGATAGAACACTTCAAAAGACATTATGGACAATCCCAGAGGACTGCACTAAGTTGATAGAGCTATTGCTGACTAGAATCATGGGAGTTTCGCCAACCGTGCAATCTTAGTTAGCTACACAGACAGACTAATAAGAATAATCTAGTAATACCACAGGGAGTCATAGTAGAGGCAGGATAAGAATTTAGATACAGTCTACAAGAAGAGCAAAGACAATTTTGAAAAAAGTCAAATGAGGAACGCTAGGAAAAATAGGTACTAGTCTAAAATGAAAACTTACTGGGGCCAGCAGAGGAGCCCTCGCCTGCCCGATCCTGGCCCTCTTGAACAGCATCCGCCGCCTGCTGCTCCTGTGTCCTCCTCTCGCCCCTGGGGGGAGCTGACGTACAACATGAAAGAAAGAACAGAAAACATGGATGATTGTTGCTTGTCAATGTCAACCAAATCAAACATTTCAAAAGAACAATAACAAAATATTTCCGCGAAATTATATTGATTATGGTTACTTTTCATTTATTTGCGGACCTGTGACTTCGAAAGTCACGTAACTCACTAAACAAAGTACTGAAACGTTCACCTAGGACTGGCAGGCAGCAGTCCGCAGGCAAGACGCAAAGTGACAGACAAACTCCATTGTGATTTCAGTCAGATCAGTGACAACACTAACAGTTGCCTGCTACATTACCAGTCATTTAAATAGTCTAACTATCAATCCACCGCCACTATTTTTCTTATTGTCAGGGTTACAAAGGAAGGGGCAGATTTGAGCCCTTGCGGCTCTTTTGCGCCGTTCTTGCGTGACTTTTGTGACGCAGCAGCTAAACAAAAAAGGGCGCCATGGTGCGGCGTATAATATTATAACAACGTGACGCATTTGGGAGATGCATCCCGTTATAAAGCCCTGCGCCATCAGGGGGCGTTCCGGCGCAAGGGAGGGCATTCCTGCGCTGGAACACATCCTAATAGTGGCTGAGGGAAATCTACAAAATTTCAATCAGTCACCTTTAGGACAATGATGCGTCACACAAACCCTGCACCTGCTTGAAGCAGACGTACGGCTTGACCCAGCATTGGGGAGATAGGGTACCCCAGAGCATTGATGGAGCTGCGCCATCGTTGCGACGCAACTCCAGCAGTAAAGCTTCGGTGACGTTTTGGGCCCATGGTGCGCCGCATTGCAAATACGGCGCACCATGTTTGGTGGTGGTAGCGGGCCGCACAATTAATGGCGCATCCCTGCTACTTTGCAGGGATGCGACGGTAATTGCAATTCTGCCCCTTAGGGGCATACTTACTTACGCGTTCTGGCGCATCTCCAGAGATGCGCCAGATCAAATGCGTCACGCAAAACTACCCTTGCGACACGGCAGATGTGCCTCATTTACAATGCGGCGCGCCCTGGCGCAAGGGTAGGCACTTGCGTGACGCATCTCGTCACGTAAGAGCGGCGCATCGCTGGAGTCACGTCGCCAACGCAATGCAACTCCAGTAATGCTCAGGGCCACCCAATACTTAACATGCTGTGTCAGTCCTTTCGCCTGCTTCGAGCAGACATAAGGAATTGAATTGACGTAGCAGCGTCGCAGAAGTGCCTGCGTTAAATCTTGTACATTTCACGCAGGCAATTTTGCGAGGCGCACAGCCGCTGGACCGCCCACCCTGCGTACTAGGAACGCACCCATTGTGGTGCAGGCCCATGGCTTTATAACGTGACGCATCTCCCTAGATGTGTCATGCTGTAAATGACTCGCAGGGATGCGGCACGTTTACGCCGCTGTTGCGTCACGCAAGGCAACGTAAACGTGGCGCAAGGGGCTTGTAAATGTAATCTGCCCCCTAGTGTCTAGCATTACGCAGTTCTGTAAAGTACACTCATACATAATAGTTACTCAGGCCAATGAGACCACGAAATAGAAAACAAATAAGCATAGTAGCAACGCCACTGAGAAGGAGAGCAGTGCACCTGAAATGCACAGAAGATTTTGAAATATAATTTAACTACAATGTAATCGTCATCAGCGGCATTATTGGCTTGCTCCATGTAAAAAACAAATATTTGCAATACAACAACACAGAGCAGGAGAAAACATCATAGTAGTGAGTGATTAAATGGCTACTACTACTCACCAAGCCCGGGGATCTCCAAGCCGAGCTGGTCCAGCAGGTCGCGCTCGCGGTCCAGGAGGTCCGTCCAGCGATGGGTGACCTGGCTGTAGGTGCGCTGGACCCCGTAGAGGTGGGATATGGCCCAGCACACCTTCTCCCACCGCTTCCGGCGCTCCCGCATGTTGTAGCCGCCGGCCGCGATCCTGCCGCCTCCCGCGATGGTCCTGGGCAGGCGGCGCTGGACGAAGTAGACCAGCGCGCCCACTTCCTCCGGGCTGAAGATCTCCCGTCGCGTCACCTGCTCCCCCCTCAATCTCCCGCATGCTGTCCTGCCACTGGGTCCAGCACTACTCCCCGCCGCCGCTGCGGCCCTCAAGTGCCTGGGCAGCTTCACGGCGCCTGGCTTGACCATGGTCTGGGCAGGTAAGGTAGGAAGAAGTAGAAAATTAAGAAAGAATAGGATAGGGAAGAAGAAAAGAAAAGAGTTTAAAAAAGTAGTTTAAAAGTAAAGAAAAATAGCAGAAAAGACAAAAATATACAGCTAGGAAAAGAGAGGGATAGATAAGAAGCAAAATCGTAAAAAAAAAACTGAAAACAAGCAAAGGATGGCAAAGATACCAAGAGGATTAAACACCATGCCCAGACACAGGAAATGAATGAAAAACAAGATGGCCGGCGCCCGTTCACGAGCGCGAAAGAAAGTTCGCGCGAGATTTTCCTCGCGATCTCGTGCGAACCTGTAGATTTCCCGCGCGATCTCGTGCGAACCTCTACTCGCAATGCGCTTACTGCGCGAGATTATACATAGCGGGCGGAAACGGAAATACGTCACGGAAACAAAATGGCCGCGCCCGTACTCGACCTTGGGGTAAATTCGCGTGTTGCGCTGCAAGCGGCTCGCGAATACTGCAAAAAAACTCGCGAAACAACAAGCCACAAAAAAATAAAATGCTCATTCGCACGAATTGGCGGCTTCCGCGGTCGGTTTCGCACGACGCCGCGCCCCGCGAATAGCGCGAAAAAAACCGAAACACGATTTCAGCAAAAGCAAAAGCAATGAGCAGGTGCAAAAGGTCAACCTCATGATTTGTAACGATTCTTTGTAGTGCTTCCTGAGGGGGCCCTCCAGAATTCGGTTGCCTGCTTGCAACTATTTTGTGTGACCCTGCTCTGACCTTAACTGTATGCCACAAAGGTCCTGATTTACAGCTAAAGGAGCAGACAAGCAGGTGCCAGGCTGGAAATTTAAATTCTTTCAGTGACACATTAATTAGCCCCTAATTCATTATTGTCAGTTGGGGCAGGGCAGGTGTTGTTAATAAACTAACCCCAAATTAATTCATGTCAGTTCAAGCAGGGCAGGTGGGCTTGCTTTTCCCCCCCATCTTCTACAGTGATGATGAACCAGAGGGTGGCATTGATGTAACAGAGGGTGGCATGGGTCAAAGAGAGGGTGCCAGTGGTAAAACAGAGGGTGCTGGGAGGCTGTGATGATGAACCAGACGTAGAAACAACATAGTCGCGACCGTTGCGAGCCGACAAGTAAGTTCGCAATTGCGAACTAGTACCAAATCCTCGCGAACTGGCAGAAACAATTGCGAACACACAAAAAAAAAAAATCCACAAATTCGCGGGAATTCGCGGATTTTGCGGATTGCGAGTTCGCAAATCCGCAAAATTCGCGAACGCGAGATCCGCAAAATTCGCCCATGCTTACCTTTGGGTCAAGTTTGTGCTATATAAAATGAAAAAAAGAAATGTAGGTTCACTAATGTTATATTAGAAAACTGACAACTGATAATCTGCTGATCGTTTACAAACAAGAAAACTCATCTCCTAACCAAACTTAATCTTAAGGAACCTAGCAAATGCCAAGTTAGGTGGAGCCAAGATGATCTGACCAACCTATAGTGCCTAGCCATGCTCAAGTCCAGTTAGATTGATTGTCTTGACTGTTGGGATCACATTGATTGTCACAACCATATAGTTTTTGACTTTTTCTATTATGATTTCCTGTCAGTATCAAATTAACTTTAAGTCAAGTCAATAAAGCTTTATTTCGGCAGTTTTCAACCATAAAAGCAGAGTACAAAACACAAGCTAAAATCTAAAATGTTCAACTGTTGACCCAGAGGATTATATAAAGCTTTACATAAAACCAGATTAAAAGTATGAGTAAGATCAAGATACAAATATAATATATTACAAAGTGTTAACATTAGAGTTACAAAATAGGGAGGGCGGTGAATACCAAATTACAAGACTATTTAATAGTAAGATGCTTATCATTCCTAAGGTTTCACCTAGCTTGGGAGACTTTCTGTAGCCTTAATCCTAGCTCTGCGTGTGCACCACATTGGAAACCAAAAGCTTGAGGTGGCAAATGCTATTAATGGAGTGGAGTCATATTTCAATATCCTATAAACTACTAGGTAGTTCCTAAAACCCAAATTAATACATATTTGCCGAATTCAGCTTACTCTGGCTTTTTTATAAAGGGGGCAGAATAACACAACATGGAGGTCCGACTCTTCCTTTTCAGTGCAGCCTTCCTTTAACCAATTTTTTACCACTGCAGTATCAGATGTAATGCAGGATGCAGTCCCCAAAGTACTGAGGTATCCGATAAAAATGAAGCTATGGAGTTATCAGAACAGCAGTATCGGAGCTGCACCACCACAAACAGACATATACATGAAATAAAGAGCAAATGTCACAATGTTGCAATTAAATATAAATCTTCTGTTAATGCGATAGATAATTGTGACATTGTGACATGTGTTCTTTATTTCATATATATGTCTGTTTGTCTGTGGTGCAGCTCCAATACTGCTGTTTTGTCTTACATCCCTTGGAAAAATCCACCCAAGATTGTTTAATAACTCTGGATCTAAAATATTTTGGTGATCTACGGTACAGGTGCTGCACATGTGTTTTTTGGTCCACTGTCCATATCAAAAGTACTTAACTATGGAGTTATCCTTAAGCTGGGTTGTAAGTCGGGGATTTGCTCCTTTTGCCTGGTCGTTCAACCGTTTGACCCCCATGTTTGGCTTCCACTACACATCACATATTCCTTCAGCAGTAAAACCTGCTGCATCACTGTGGGACATGTTGATTGCCTTGCTCAATGGAAATTAGGATTAGGTTGATGGGTGCCGCGAACACTGTTGTATTAATTATGCTACTAGGATTCATGGCATGATCTGAAGGTCCATCACCTACAGAACTCTGGAGGCTCTATGGCTTGGAGAACATGGCATGTCTACCAGATGATCTCGTGGGCAGGATAGCTCTTGAAGCTTCCTCACCTATTCTGTTTAACAGCACACATGACAATGAACTCTATCCATAAAACATTAGACGATTTGCATCTTGTTTAGCTGAGGATGATAATGGATAGAATGCACAAATGCTGTACTGTTATAGAGTCTGCCCCTAAACCGTACCAATCTTTCCTGAACTGCTGAAAACACTTTCCTCAACTTTAAGGACCTGGGACATCATTGAAGTGTTCACATTATTACGATTTAAATTGAAGTACTGGCAACCCAATAGGAAAAATGTTACTATAGCACTTAGTCCAGATGTTTGGGCACAGGACACACTACCTGCTGTACGTGAGGTAAAACATGATCAAATGAAAAATCATTGGATAAAAGTAGAACTTGTGTTAAAATGTGACCCCTCAGACAGTGATGGACACTATAGTCAAATCAGGATCTCATATTTTCAACCACAAACGCCGGAAATGTTGATCTTGGGTACATTGTAAGAATGCATGGCAAGGAAGGTGGGAGACTGAGGAGGCTGCTAAAGAACATCTGCATGGAGATGAGGAATTGATAACAATAAAAAAGCTGAGGAAGCTATGCAAGCTGAAGACACCAGTTCAAGCACGTCACTAGCAGAACATCAGTTTCATATCGCAAGCAAATAACCCCATAATGACAAAGAAGTTCTTCCCTATGTTTCAGGCTGTAAATCAAAAGCAAAATTCGAGTGCATTGGTGGCTGTCCAAATTGACAGCAAATATCTGGGCCAGGTTAGGTTACAGACTCTGATCATCCACTACCTTGATTTACCCTATGCGCCTATTTTCCCCCTGAATCTATGAGTACAAGAATCACTTTAAACACTGCTTTGGAGCATGGTGCACAGAAGGAACAAGGACTCCTATCAGCAACTATGAATGCTGCTGGTTCCTGTAAGAAGACCCTGTGTACGTAAACATATGAGGGGCTACTACAGTTTCCTTTAAATGTATGCCGAACATAAATGTGCATTCATACATTTTATGACCTGATCCAATGGGAGAATCCTTGTTTTGCATAAAAGGTGAATTGTTGAGGCATTCTATCAATTTAAATTTGATTTGACCCATACATATGCTGAAGAAGTCCTACATGACATTATAAACACGACTAATTAGCTTCACTTATTTGAATACTTTGAGGGGCTTAATGAAGTTGCTTTTTTTTTTTTTTTAGTTCAACAAGATTTTATTAAGAGAAATAAGGATCCAAATAATAGCAGTCAAAATACAAGGAGGTGATACAGTCCAATATGAGTAGGACGTGAAAAAACAAACATGGATATCATTTGATCAGCAAATCAATTATATGTAAATAAAATTAGAAAGAAGGGAATCAATGTGGATTTATCAATATAAGTCAATAATGGGTATATCGTGTAGCACATGGAACATATCAGCCACTGAGATGAGGGTAGGGGCCGGGGAAGAAACAAGAGCAAAAGGAGGAAGGAAGGAAAGAAAGGAATAAATAGCAGTAGAAAGAAAGAACGGGACGAGAGGACAGGAAAGAGGGAGAAAGAGAGAAGGAGTCCCACAGGAATAGCCCTATGCAACGTAACTAGCAGACCAAACATTAAGTAGACAAACCAACAGGAAAACGAGGGACTACACCTTGCGAGGAGAGTTCCATGTATTTATCCAGGGATTCCCAAACCCCACTCGAAATGGAGGGCGATAGGTGTGCTAGATCAACTGAGGTGTGAGCACTGCGTAAGAAGGAAACCCATGCCCACCACGTATGGTAAGAGACTGACGAGAAAGATTTCCAATCCATAAGGATAACCTTGACCGCAATGGATAAAAGAAGATCTAACAACTGTAATTGCAACAAATCAAGGGGAAGGGGCGTAGGAGCAGCCCAGGGACCTAATAGAACTAGAGGAAAAGAGAGCTGGAGCTGAATGTCAAAAATAAGAGATAAATGTTGCTGAATAAGGTCCCAGAAAGGTTTAAGTAAGGAGCAATGATAGAACATATGAGGGAAATCCCCCGCCTCCATGCCACAACTCCAACAGAGATCATCTTCTTTAAGGTTGAGAGAATGAAGACGTACAGGTGTCCAGTGGAGTAAGTTAATCGAGAAAAACTTGGACTGAATTAGGGAAGGAGCTATTTTGTTACGAAGCGCAAATTTGCTGATGGATTGCCAAGCTTCAGATGATAAATGATCCGTGATATTGTGATCGAAATGACGCATCCATTTTTGTTGTGCAACCGTCTGGTCAGGAAGCGAAGTAGAAGATAGAAACTTATATATGTGGGAGGCAACATGACCAGCTTTGAGCCAAATACAAAATAGCGAAATGGTAGGGGAGGAGGGGTGAAGACGAGTTTTTGAGATGGCAACCTTGATTTTAAGAAAGGTATAGAAGTCTAGATTAGTTAGAGAGTGTTTGAGCGCTAGGGTAGAAAAAGGTAAGGGCTCCCCAGAGTCACTATACAGATGTTGTACAAGAGAGACACCTTTCGTAGCCCAATATGACATGAGGGTGGGAGTGATATTAATTTTAATTTTGGAATTACGCCAAATGGAAGACCATCTAGTTTTGTGCAGAGGAAATGCCAGCTTCCTGTCCACTTTCTTAATTGCGGTAATCGTATCAATAATTATAGAGCGGGAAAACAGAATGTGCAAAGTGGAAGTAGTACAGAGAGAGGCAATTGGTAGTGGTGCAGCTAAGTCCTGTTCTATGAGTAGCCATAAAGGAATATGATGGGATGGGGGAGAAAACCATAAGGCCCCTTGAGAGGCCAAGAAAGCCGTCTGGTATTTTTCCCAGTCCGGGAAATTACAACCCCCCATATCACAGGGTCTACGTAAATATTTATATGCTAATCGGGCACGTTTACCATTCCAAAGAAATTTGGCGGTGATACCATCGATTTCCCGAAAAAAAGAGTCGGATAATTTCATCGGAATCATAGATGAGACAAAATTAATAATCGGCGTGATCATCATTTTTAGGGTTTGTAGGCGACCCCACCACGAAATATGTTTCGGAGACCATGTATCCAGAAGACGACGAACCTTAGTAAGAGTTTGAGATTCATTGTAGGCAACCGTGGTATGTAGCGTGGAACAGAAATAGATGCCTAGATATTTGAGATGAGTAGATTGCCACTTAAAGCCAGCCGAACCCATATGAGCAGGAAAACAGTAGGCATTTAAAGGGAACATTTCTGTCTTATCTCTGTTTAGAGTGTATCCGGATACTTTAGAGAACAAAGAAATGGTGTCAGAGATAGCAGGGATGGCCAACGCTATATCATCAGAGAAAATGAGAACATCGTCAGCGTAGGCAGCGGTTTTAAGACAATGAGGGCCAAAAGAAAATCCTTTGATATCAGGATGTAAATCAATCAGCCGAAGAAGAGGATCAATAGATAACAAAAACAAGAGAGGGGATAAGGGACATCCTTGCCTCGTACCCTGGCAGAGATTAAAAGAAGAGGACGTAGCACCATTAACCCTAATATTAGCTTTAGGTTGGGAGTATAAAGACATTACCATGTTAATAAAAGAGTCTCCGAGGTTATGTGCACATAAGACAGCTCGAAGGAAAGGCCAAGAGACCTTATCAAAGGCCTTTTCCGCATCGAGGGCTAAGGCCGCGGCAGGTAGTTGGGATCGCTTAGCCGCTCCAATAATATGACAGAAAGTGCGGATATTGTCTCTTGCCAATCTACCCTTAACAAATCCAGTTTGGGAGGGATGGACTAGATTAGGAATAAAAGATTCTAGACGTTTAGCCAAGATTTTAGCAAAAATCTTCGCTTCCATATTAAGAAGCGAAATAGGGCGGAAATTCTTAGGATCTGAATGATCCTTACCTTCTTTCGGGATCACAACTATCGTGGCATCAGCAGCGGTACCAGAAACAGAACCATTCCGAACAAAGGTGTCAAAGACAGCTTGTAGCTTAGGAACAAGTAGCGGAAGAAAGGTTTTATAAAATAAGATCGGGTATCCGTCTGGACCAGGAGCTTTCCCCGAGCGGGTGGCCTTGATAGCAGCCGCTATTTCCTCCGGTGAGATAGGAGCATTCAGAGTAGATCGATCTCCTTCTGAGACTGATTGAATCGGAATTGATTTTAAAAAGTCTTGGCACTTGTCAAAAGAAGCCTGGTTAGATGGGGTGTATAATTTGTTATAGAAATCACGAAAGACTTCGAGAATTTCCTCAGTTTGGAATTTGGTAGAGCCAGTGTGATCTTTAATAGAAGAGATCTGGGAGGACTTATAGGAAGAATCTTGGAATTTTAATGTGGCAGCCAAGAGTTTCCCAGCGCGATTCTTTAAAAGTAACTTCTTGGACTTTTGCGCCTGGAAACCAATATGAGCTCTTTTAGTGACAATAGTATTATATTTGTATTTTAGGAGCTTAATTTGTTGTAGGATAGTCGGATCTTTGGTATGTCTAAAGGAGGTCTCCAGAGTTTTGATGGTAGAAGATAAGTCAGTAAGTTCCCCCCTAATCGCCAAGTTACGTTTGGACATGCACGCTATAACTTGGCCCCGAAAAGTACACTTAAAAGAGTCCTTAATGAAGTTGCTTTAATCTATAATTGAAGTTCCCTTCAACACCAACGTAGGTAACAGTGAGAACATTAGGCTTTGTTAGGAGGCTAAAATGCAGCATAATACTTTGTGGGCCCACAGGGAGTGACTGGGGAACCTTGAGAGAAAAGCTACATGTTATCTCTAGAAAAATACCCATTCTTGGTGTAGCACCGGAAAAAACAAACATCTTCTAGTACAGATATGTTATGTTGAAGTAGAAAGAGAGATCTACTAAGGGCATTTATCAATGGTAAATGTCCGGAACAAATGTTGTAGGAAAGTGAATTATGAGTGGAGTAATTATAATAGATTAATGTTTAAGTGCAGACATGACCTCACGGAATGAGAGTGGCTAATACAATCATTATTGTACAGAACAACATACTGTCCCCAGAACATCTCTGAGTGAAAAGGATTATTTGACCATCACAGGCTCTGCAGACCACGGCACTGAAAGAAGGATCATAGATAATGTTTTAGCAGGACCATGTAGAATAAAAATTCTTAAACCTAAAATACTAAATGAAGAAATTAGAATGATAAATATGGGAGCAGGTGCTAACTGATCAGGAGGTTGTGAAAGTACTAAATTGGAATGTTGCTGGTTTTGCACAGAAAGTGGGACTTGAATGAATGTGTACCTAGTCCTTCAGTCTGTAGTTCTAAAGAAATGTTGGTCACAACCACACTGCCTAATGTGGGCTCGTTGGAACTGACATCCTTTGCGTGATTTTATACACCGTTTTGCTTTTGCTTTCCATCCTCTTGTTTTTTCTGACCTCAGGAATATGGACACTTTACACTGCTAACTAGGGCTGAAGTGCTTTTGCTGTTGCCCTAAAACATGGGAACATTAGCTTCCACCCAATTGTCACATTTAATTTACTTGTAAGAACCTAGTAAAGTGCTCCTGCTGGACTCGGGTCCTGTAAATTAAATGCTACTAGTGGGCTGTAGTCCTTATTGTACCACCCCATTACATGGCCTTTTTAAACAAATCACAGGCCTGCCACTGCAGCTGTCTAGATAGCCAATCACTTGAATTCCAGGCAATTCCGATTGGGTGATGCTTTTTCCACCACTCCCTTAAGATCAATCATTAGAAGGGAAAAGGGATTGGGATTGAGAAAAAGAAGCCTTACACTGCTGTCTTCCAGTATTCTAATTCACGCCTTGGGATCGTTAGGTGGTATACCAGAAAACTGTTACTCTCATGAGGTCAAATAAGCGCTTCTCGAATATCTATTAGCTATGGACAATAAGAACCCATTAATAGCAACATAGGACCAATTGCTTGAGCACATTCATGTATTAAGGCTGACTGAGTATAACCATTAAATACCTGACAATTCACCATTAAATACCTGACAATTCACCTTTAACCCCTTGCCTGCGGGGCTAGTTCCCGCGCTGTGCTGGGGGCGGGGGGCGCGCACAGCGCCCCGGTGCTCATGACGAGCTGAGGTCGTCATGAGCCACGGTGGCCGTGTGCTAATGACGAGCTGAGCTCGTCACGGCCACACCCGTTTCTTCCGAACGTTCAGCACAGCAGGGGAATTAGCCCCGCATGTGAGCGTTCTGACCGTTATGGCGAGCTGAGCTCGTTATGAGCATGGGAGGGGTTAAATTCTCTGACCGAAAATACAAGGAGAGATAAGTCTATTGATTGTTATGCTCAAGAGCAACTCTTGCTTGTTTAGTCATCAAAATAAGTACTCTGTAAACATAACAATCCATTTTTCAATAATAATATTCAAGGCTTTTCAAAGAAAGTACCAGCTGAAAAGTAAGTCAAAATGTTGCCAGGAGGAAGACTAAGCCGAACTTTTTTATAACTTTGTTATAATGTTTCTAGATCCGATGAACACTTGTGTCTTTTAATCAGAGCAGTACTTTGTATTTGTCTTTGAAAGGCGCTTAAAGTAAACGGTGGAGCAAGTGCATGCATCACCCATCCCTTGGAATTATGTAGTAAAACCAGTTTCATATTTCTCTTACAGGCATGTCAGCTCAGTTCTCTGAGGAGGAGGCAGTGGCGTATCAAAATTTGAGGGCTACCTCCACAAAGTCCATGGAGCCTCTGGACTTACTCAGAAGCTCTCAGGCCAGGGTACTGTGCTGAGTGGGCCACCTGGAGCTTGGGGGCCCCCTGCACTGAGTGGGCTGTGGGGGCTTTTGTTAAACCACTGGAAAGAGAGAATCCAACTTGAGAACCACTGTACAGGTGAATTATTGCTTTTGGAGCATCTTCATGTCACAAGAGGGCGCAAGATGCTGCCGATTTGAAAAGAGATAAAGCTAAGCAAAGCATCGTAGTTGGGGCATGGTTTTTATAACTATACCACAAAGATGGCTGCCAGGACACGAGGCTGAGAGGAGATCTCACAATAGCTTCAGTGCAAGTGAAGCGCTTTAAATAAAATGGAAGAGAAGGTGCAAGAGGATGGGGCGGCCCTGAACCTAGATTGGGAAGCATTGGAGCACCTATGCCAGAAAGTAGTGGAGTAACAAGGCTCCCACAGGAGAACCAGGGAGGTGACCATAAAGAAACCAGAGAAATGTGGAAGACCACGGACAAGAGAAATACGGGAGGAATGGAAACAGGATGCCAATATGAGGAGTCATGGAAACAGGACACAAGGAAGCCCCTGTAGAGCTCGGATGATGGCTACTGTTGTGACAGCAGTTTAAACTGACATTTTGACCTGGCAATATAAGCCTTTTGCCCGGCCTAAACTTCTTTTTTTCAATACATATAAGTCACACCTAGGGTAGGCCATAATTAGCCCCATGGCAGGGTGCAGTGTATTTAAAAATGTGGACACTTACTTTTAACTTTCTCATGTCCTGGTATTGAAGAGAAATGCCTAGATTTCTTTGACACTAGTAGCCGGTCTACCTCTCTCATAGGCTAACATCGGGTTACCTTTTTACAGTGATAACTTTCTATTGGGAGTTTAGTGTTCACAAAATTGCAATTTATAACCCTCTTTAATGCTAACCTCGGATTTTCAGTCATAGTTGACATTTTCTTGCACCATGGAGAACCGGGCCTTTAAACCCAGCGGCGTCAGGGCCACGCCTGCAATCTCCGGATTCACCTGCCTTGGTATACAGAGACACGGAATACTTCTGGGTGGCGTCAGAGACAAAGTTTATTAGCTGCAGCTGGTTACAGTGGCACTAGAAATACAACCGGTGTAGGTTCTCAGGAGACTGCTCACTTTACTAAGGCGAGACGTCTCTTTTTATGCAGAAAAATCACATTATAAATGCACACCCACTGCACAAAATTCTGACATTTTAAAACAAAGTATGACACAGCAAAAACTCAATTTACAGTGCACGGCAAGGCCCCTCCTATACTCCAAAATCTCATCTCACCCCACACCACTTCAAGAACGCTCCGCTCTTCCAACTGCAATTTGGCCTCAGTTCCCAGAATCAGAAAAGCCCGCTCAGGCGGCCGGCTGTTCTCACTCAACGCGGCTAAACTTTGGAACTCGCTCCCCCCAAACCTCAGAGCCCAACCTAACCTTCTTTCATTCCGCAGAGCACTTAAAACATGGCTGTTCCCATAAAGCATCTCTCACTAGGTTCTTGTCTGCCAGCGCTGGGACGCCAATGGGCAGCCATGCGCTCTACAAATCTGCAAAATAAATAAAAATAAATAAACCCAACCCAAAAATTAATTATTATGAATGTCTTAAATACATTTTCCAAAAGCTGAACAAATCCATAGTTGAAAGCATGACCCATGTAATTGAAGAAACATAGGGAAGAACAGTTATAGCTGATGAACAAGATAAGGCAGATTACAAGGAAACTAAAAGTTAACGATGTCCTGAACATTGCTTGGCAATTTCAAAACGAGATCGATCAGGGAAATTGGTTATGCGAGGCCAGTTTCAGGTGAAGAGGTCAGTTTCTATAGTTCACTCCAGTGTCAGAAGGAAACCTAGTTAATGTGTACATGAACCAAGAAGGCCAGGTCACTTTGTTCGTCAGGCTGCCTTCATGAGCCTACGTGAGGGCAACACAATTTGGTGGCACTGTACAAAATGGAACCCATATTTTAAAATGGAGTTGTGCAATCTAGTGTACTTGGAAATTACAGAACCTCAACACAATATTTGGGTGTAAATGGCAGTTGGTCTTTGTGTATTTCTCGTAGACCGTGAGACAAAGAAGGAAAAGATTTTGGCAGGATGGATCATCTCTTTCAGGATAAGGAAAGAAACTGTCACGTTCCACACTTGCATATCACAAAGACTATGCCTCAGCACACCCACAGAGAGTTTCACACCAGTGATTTGTGCCATACAATCTGAGGCCAGGGCAGGGAGAAATGAAATTCCAGATAACTCTGTAGCAGGAGGACTCTAGAAGCCCCTCTCACGTCAAAGCTAGCATGGATAAATAATAGACCCTCAGACCCAACTCTTCAGATCACTTCTGATCCTGTGGACTCTACCAGGAAGAAGGACTGTCTAGCTGTGATGTTTGCCCTGATAACCTGCTAGGTGAGTAAGGACTGCTCTGCAGGCCAAGGCCTGTTGTTGCTGCCCTGGGACTCTTCTGCTGATGTGAGTTGCCCTGCTGAATCCTGTCTGCCTGTGTGGACCCAGATCGACGAAAAATCTCCAAGAGTCAGTCAGCTTGCTCCCTGGACTAAGCCACAGGAACATAACATTCTTCTTCAATGTCAACGCAACCCTTTGCATATCGACTCAGCGCGATACATCCCGCATTTGACTCCGGCTCAGCTTAATGCCGCCCTTGCAACTGACATAAAAAACAATTAATGATTTTTAACATCTATAAAAGAGGTACCAAGCATACTGATTCATCATTAACAATGAAAGTCCTTTATGTTAGACTACACACACGTCAACACAATATCTATGGGTAGCATTAACATAACTGCTCTAGTGGTAGAAGGCAATTTCAATGCCACTTTCAAACTAGCCAGTAATTATGTGGCTGTTCCAAAGAAGAACATCAGGTGGTGGTCGTCCCAGCTATACCTGGCAGAGATATCATACACTGCTCTTGCATGGATTGCCAATTAGCCTTGTTAACCTTTAAGAATGGTCCCATACCTATTTTGAAGTACCATACTTATTTTAGTGGCTTAATGGCCTATACACAAATATAATTGACTACATATTGCTGAGCCTGACTACCTGAAAAGTTATGGTCAATATGGCAATAGGGGAACAACCTGAAAGAGACCAAGACCCTGTAATCCTTTTAGTGTTATAATGTGCCTTTATGTCCCCTACAGTTAATTATTTAAGCTTTGAAATCGTACATATTACAAACAACAAAAGTTTAATGTGGCATCAGGCACAGACAGGAATTGTTTTTATTCCAATAAATAAATTTATAGCTACGGTCTTGGTATCTTGGTAAGTTTAATGTGGCACCAGGCACAGCCAGGAATTGTTTTTATTCCAATAAATACATTTATAGCTACGGTCTTGGTATCTTGTCAGGGGATCCTTAGCAAACCTATTAGAACCTCACCTAAGTACACAAGTACATTTGGCAGTATTCATGAGTATTGTCATACTTCTCATCAAACCTGCCCTATTAGAAGAGCAACAACTAATAACAGTCATCATTGGTCTGACATGGATTCTAAATTAGCAAAGGCATTTCTGTTGATGGCCTTAAAAGTACTGATGGAGGGGGTATTATATCAAAAAGAAATTGTATAAAGCCAGTTAGAAATCGAGTTTCAGGTTGACTGAGGTATGCACCCTGTCCAAGCAGGAACGACAATCCTTGTCAGGATAAGTGAAGTACACACTAAAACAATGCCTGTGCTCACCATCTGATAGCTTGACACACAGCAGTCAGGTTAATTTAAAGGGGCAATGCATAAAGTATATGTGCACACACACCCACACAAACTCACACACAGTAACAGTGAAATCACCACAAAAAGAATCCACACCAGTTTAGAAAAATAGATTATTATATTCTGGACAACACATGACTAAAATAAAAAAGGTTTATAAAGTACAAATCAAGATATGAAGGTTAAAGAACAAGTTAAAAATAGCGCTTAGAAGCAAATAGCACTTTTGGGTGACTGGAGGTCGCGCTGGACTGGGACAAAGTCAAAAGTTCAGGCTCCCTGTGATGGAGTGCAGGCCGGTTACAGTGCTGATACAGGGCCAGCTGAACGAAGTACCCTAATCCTTGTCACAGAACGAAATGTAGTCGCGAGGCTTAGGTTGCATTGATGAAACAGCGAGTCCGGAACACGTGGGTGCTGCGCCAGGTAACCGATGATGGAGACAAGGTGCCTCTCCGCACGCTGGCATTGATGCATTGATCCCTGAAGTGGAGGTTCCGGAGATGGTGTGTTGCTGTGTGAAACACGCCTGGTCCAGACCTTGCAGCAGAAGTGATGCATGGATCCCGATGTTGCAGTAGGCAATACGTCAGTGTATGATTGGTGTAATGATGTTGAAATGCAGGTACTGGCAGATGTAGCACTTTAAACTCATATCCAAGGGCCCAAGACTGGATGGGTACCACTTGCCAAAACAAGATTTACAGCAGGAAAAGTCCAGGTGCTGTGATAAAGTTGAAGCAAACACATGGAGATGATGGACGGTGCGCTGAAACTTTTCAGACACTCACCCCCAGTCACAGATTGAATCCATCATTGTTCTTTAGCTCACTTCACCACCTCTCTTTTGACAAATCAGTCTTGAGCCTGTGCCTCATGGGAACAGTCCAGACCGAACTGCAGAGCCAGGTCTTCCCTGAACCAGAAACAAGCATCCTGGGGCCAGTTTTGGGGTAACACCCCTCATTAGCCAGGCTAGCTTGAATGATGATGCTGAAAGATGAAGTCTTTGATATCCCTGAGACTTCAGCAACAGGTCCCTGCTATAGCACAACAATCAGCAGGCGGCAGGCCAACACAGCACTGAAAAGCAGTTAGCAAAGTGTCAGTCCCTTCTACAACACAGCAGCTCTTCGTCCTGGCAGAATGTCCATCGTTCAAGCAGTGTATTGAGTACATAGTGTCAACAGTCCAGTACTTATACCCATTTTAGCCTTTGAAGTAGAGAGAGTTTAAAGAAAGGTTTTTGTAGTGCACAGGACCTGCCCTTCCTTGCCCTGGCTCCAGACTCACTACAGGGGGGTATGCAAGCAACCCTTTGGGTGAGGACAGGACACAACCCTTTCAAACGTGTCAGTTCCTACCTCTCATCCTGTTCTGGGAGACCCATCAACATACAGATGACAACTCAGGCACACCTACCTTTCCTTTGTGTTTGGCCATCTAGAGAAAATGCAGGAAGCCAGCTGTCACCCACCCCAGATGGGTATTACAGAGAAAGGCAGAAGACACTAAGGGCTCGATGTAGGTAATTGTGAAATACTGATTCCTTAATACCGAATTTTACCGATTCGGTATTAAGGACTCGGTATTTCCGATGTACGTAAAGATTTGGTAAAAATTACTGAATCGGGATAAATCGCTAAAAAAGAGCGATTCGGAATGGATGGGAAAAAAATAGGTACCGAAACCCCAATATCGAATCGTAAATACCGAATCTCAATACCGAATCGGTAAATACCGATCCGGTAATTTAAAAATTTGGTAATTGTGGAATCAGCCAATCCTGTGCATCCCCATTACCTCCCAAACAGGAAGTGGCCACACCCAAGCAGCTGCACTGAACCTTGAGCTGACTGTGAGGCAGGGAGCAGAGCAGAGAAGCCAGGACCAACACAGCTTTATTTTGCAACCAAAACCAAGCAAAATGACAAACTAGGAGAGGGAGAAGGAGGAAGCTGAAAGGAAAAAAAACTCAAATTTAGCGAGAGGGAGCTGGAGGTCCTCATTGAAGATGTCACTAAGGACCATGACAAGTTGTTTGGCAAGCAGTCCCGGCACGTGCCAGAATCACAAAAAAGGCAGATCTGGCTTGCAATTCAGAGCAAGATCAATGCCATCGGAGTCACCCAGCGCTCCATTGAGGATCTTAAAAAAGATGGTACGATCTGAGGAAGACTGCTAAGGCAAGGATGGCAGAGAGGCAGAAGCAGGCCATCAAAACTAGTGGAGGGAGGAGCACAGCACCTGCACCAACTGCCCTGGAGCTCCTGGCTGAGTCCACCCTCCAGCAGGAGAGTGTGAGTGGGATTGGTGACGCTGACAGCTCAGCCAGAGCTGCCAACAAACAAGGTAATATTCATGCACAGCATGCTGTGTACCCCCCTCCCTACCCCCAATCCCCAGAGAGGCATAGGGGCTCCCACTCCAGTACATGTTTTACTCATAACCTGCAATGCATTATGGGAGATGTAGTTAGAAGTAACACATGTCAGAACAGTCAGTCCAGCAAACCCAAAGGCATGTGACAGCAATTAGCAATTAGCAAGCAGAGGACAGTCAGTGTGATTGGCAGGCATTAAGTTCATTACAATGCAAATGCTGCCGGATCATTGAGCATACCTACATTCTGTCTTCACAGGTGAGATATCTCGCAGTGCAGCAGAAGGGAGCAGAGGAAAGGCACCCAGGCCAGAGAGGAGACAAGAGGAGGAGGACCAGTCGCCTGCAGGGCACACCACCCCACCACCACCACCACCATCAACGCCACCACCTTACCATCACCACAGCTACCATCAACACCACCACCACCACCAACATCACCATCACCACCGCCACAATCAATGCCACCACCACCGTCAGGCAGGAGGTATGCAGTGGCTACCCTCCAGCAGATGGAGGTGTCCGAGGAGGACAGCACAGGGGGCCAACAGTCTACAGTGGCTGAGTATGGCAACAGGGCAGGATCACAGTCCCCAACAGAGCGCACCCACACATCTTCCAGACGCAGCAGGGCAAGCTCAGCCAGTCCTCACTTCCATGGCGAAGATGACAGTGAGTTTGCTGGGCTTGAAGGCAACATGCTGAAGGTCCAGCGCCTGCAAGGGAGAGCAATCAGGTCAGTGCAGCGGGAGATGGCACACATGAATGCTCACATGTATCGCATTGAGAAGGGCATCAGTGTTATGAACACCACCATGGCTTAGGGCATGGGTGAACTGGCGGAGGCTGTGAGGCAGCTCTGCAGCAAGTTGGAGGAGGACCGTCTGTCTAGGCGCAGGGAGAGGATGAAACTGGATAATTACACCAAGGCGGTAAACCCCCTGTCCACTGCATCCTCTCTCATGTGCAGACACTCAATAGTTATGCAGGAGGAGATGGCACACTGTAGATGGGTTATGGCTAGGGGGCTGGTCACAGTGACCACTGCACTTGAAGTGCTCCAAACAGACAAGGTGGCCACTACAGCTGATGGGGGGAAAGTGACGAAGCTACTAGCCGTAGTAGCATCACACCTCCTCCCACAGAGACCAGGAGGCACAGCGAACGCCACAGCGCTGGCCCTGGACAGACAAGCAGTACAGACAGTGGGGCAAAGGAATGTGGCAGTGCAGCCCGTGGGCGCAAGAAGTAGGTGATATGGTTGTACTGAAGTGAGTAATGTAACCCATGTTTGCATGGATACAGCTATTGATCTTGGTGGTGTGCTCTGATCATTAAACACCATCACTCAAATACAGTAACTGGCTATGTCTCCTTACTCACTCAGAAATAGTTGTGTGTTATCTCAGCCCGTCTGTGTCTCCCATCTGGTGCTACTGCCACACCTGCTGCACTGTGCTGTGGACAGTCCTCACCCTCGTCCTCAGATTCAGTTAGTTCCACTGCTGTTCCTTTCTTTATGGCAAGGTTATGCAGCATTGCACATGTTGCTATTATTTTGCAGAAGATGATAGGTCAGTAGTGACGTGCACCTCCACTTTTGTGGAGGCAACGGAACCTGCTTTTTAGTCGTCCAAATGTGGGCCCAACAACGTTGCGCGTGCTTTTATGTGGCAAATTATATCTCCTCTCACTTGGGGTGGATGGGTTGAGGTATCGTGTTAGAATAAATGACCACACTCCATATGCACTGTCACCTAAATGGGAAAGAAAGTGCCAATAATTTAAGTCACCAATACATTCATCCAAGGTGTACATCAGGGTGTGTCACATTGCTTTACCGAGCAGGTATCCTTCTCTGAATTCACCAGCAGCCAGACGTGTATAGATTCCACTGTTCCTGAATATGTAGGAGTCATGGGTACTCCCTGGAAATTTGGCCACAATGTCAGTAATGATGTAGTCTGCATCACATATCACCTGCACGTTGATGGAATGAGTGGATTTGCGGTTGTGGTATATGTATTCTGTAGCTGCAGGTGGGCAGATTGGTATGTGGATCTCATCAATGCACCCTATTACATGTGGGAACTTTGCCTTTTGTTAGAAATCCAGCTTTGTCTTCTGCAGTTCCACCTGTGTTCTGGGGAAGCATATGTAGTAATTCATTCTCTGCATCATGGCATCCTAAAGGAGTTGAAGAAATGGGACAGGCCACTCTGAGACACACCACCTGCTGCAGCTATCACACCCTGGTAACTTCCTGATGCGAGTAGGTGCAGGCTACAGAGCACCTGCACATGTGTTGGTATGGCATGCGCCCTTGGTGTCTGATGCTTCAGGTATGGGTGCAGATCCCATATCAGGTCTAGGATGGTTTGTGGGTGTAGGCTGTACCTATCATGTATTTCTGCATCAGTCAATTGGAACAGTGTGACACGCAGTCTGTACACACGCTTTTCCCGTCTCCAGACCCTCAGTCCTGCTGCTCGCAAACGTAGTTGCCTTTCTATAACATAGAGGGCCGCCATTGTGTTCACCATGTTGCATTTTGGGGCTGTTTATATGCACTGCACCTGATTACCATATCCTCTGGGTCAGTGGTAATTACAGATTCTTAAATCCCAATTTTGGACAAATTCGGTATTACCGATTTTTGGTACATCACATTAGCGATTTGCTACCGATTTCTTATTTACCGATTCGGTATTTTGGTGTTTTGGTGTCGACCGATCGGTAAATAAGGAATCGTTACTGGTTTCCCTTACATTTACCGAATCGTTATTACCGATGGCATTCGGTAATACTTACATCACACATGGATAAATACCGGTCGGTAACGCTGAAATTTACAGAATTTTGGCGTTACCGACCCGTATTTAGCCACCTACATCTAGCCCTAAATGATTTAAGTAAGAAAATGTCAACTTTCTAAAAGTAGCATTTTCACTACTGCAATCTAATATCCAACTTCACTAAAAGATGTGTTTTTACATTTGAAGTCGAGAGACACCAAATTTGTTTTCCTATCCTTTCCCAAGCTGAAGCTATACTTATAAAATGTTACAAGGGAGTTCCAATGTTATCCTAGTGAAACACATAAATTAAGCAGTTGTGAAACACAAAAGTAACAATATTTCACTACCAGGACATGTACAACTTAAAAGTACATGTCCTACATTTTAAATACACTGCACCCTATCCATTGGCTGTCCAGGGCCTACTCTAGCGGGGACTTATGTGTAATAAAAAAGAAGATTTGAGCCTAGCAAAGAGGTATACTGCACATACATGAGCTGCAGTGGCAGGACTGAGACTTGTTTAAAGGGCTACTTATGTGGGTGGCACAATCAGTGCTGCAGGCCCACTAGAAGCACATGTCGGCTTATAGAGAAATCAAATATGACAATCAGAGATGAACAAATTGTTCTCACATTTTAGATACAGACCACGTGCACTTTAGCACTGGCCAGCAGTGAAACCAGCAAAAATGAAGTTCAGCAAAACAGTCAAAAACAGATCAAAAGACAAAAAGCTAGGGGAAAGCATGCCTAGGATGTCAGGTCTAACAAAGCCCTTCCTTTTCATTAAGAAGATGAAGAAAGATATTAAAAAATATTACTGGGCTGCACATCTAACAGCTATCAACCATTGCACGTATGGCCGACTTGACAACCCGGGGTATATCATGGATCGTTGGATCTTACCCAACGGAACCTTTACCAGAGCGCTGTATTCCACACCAAGCAAATACCCACTCACTGGCCCCACTGACCACTCAGTTAAAATGAGGCACATTGCCACCAAAGAACTTGGCTGGCACAACGAGCTGGCACTGGCCATACCTCTGTAGCAAAAACTTGGGTATATGGGGAACTCAAAGGGATTTGACAAGTGGGACTTAATAGGCATTTTGCATGTCAAAGACCTTTGGCACGCTGGGGCTGTGAAACCTGTTGACGCTCTGCAAACTCAGTACGCCCTGGCGCATTCAGAATGTTATTGATACCTACAAATCAGACACTCGCTGCAAACAGCAATTCCTGCTGACTCGACTCCACCCGACACCTCCCCACTGGAGGACAGACTACTGGACGGCCATTTACCTGATAAGACCATCTCCCTAACATATAAAAAACTGATTACCAATATCGACAACCCCCTATTGAAACTGCAAGACAAATGAGCGGAGGACGGAATAGAATTAGACGATGAAACCTGGCTGGAAGCAGTCTGCTTTCCTAAGACGGTTGCTATCCCAGCGGGACTCAGACTGGTGCAATTAAAGGTCCTCCAAAGAATATACATAACGGGTCCCCATCTAGTGCACATTGGTAGGCTTACGGGCGGCTTTTGTAGGAGGGGATGCACAGAATTGGGCACATTCATACACATACTATGGCATTAGGAACAAATCCAGGAATATTGGTGCACCATCCACACGGTCATGAGTGAAGTGTTGGGGGAGGAAATCAGACCGGAAGTGCCCAGGTGCCTCCTTAACATCTGGAAACCTACTGACCTCAACACGTGTACTACGAAATGGGTCTCGCTTGCATGATCTCCAAGAGAAACATTGCACAACTCTGGCGTGCCCCGCACTCACCCATGGTCCTAGCCTGGGGGCGAGGTCTTGACTAGTGTACGCTAAGAGAGAAAACTGTTTATGAGGCTAGGGGTTGCCCTCACAAATGGTACAAGGTTTGGGCACCTTGGAATACATACCTGGCCGATATTTGTTCCCCCGTGACGCTGATGATGATGATTCTTCATCCCCGTAGACTTCAATGAATATGCTACTGTTTTGTATGTAACCTGATTCCACTGTAACCATGAATTGATTCTGTGATTTTGTACCAATGTCTAGACTGTTTATTAAAAATATTTACAAAAAAGAAGATGAAGAATTGAGAGTGGGAACCTTCTGGATGGCAAAACATATTTGGGTCTGTTTATCTGAGCAGAGTCCACATCTTTTGGCACATTACGGCAACTGGTAGCAAAAGCTATTCTCCAAAACCAGAGACATATTTAACTGAATTTCACTAGTAAGCATATTTTAGAATACTTTATGTTGATGCTAGAGCCCAGTCAATGAGCAAACCTATTACAAAATGCCCCTGGGTAAAATTCACAGAAGGAACAATTTACTTAAAAATAAATGAGTATAGAGGTAATTAATAGAGGCATGGCCCCAGATATATATAAATACCGGCTGACTGGTAGACAATGGAAACTATTTAAGGGGTTGATGTATTCTTTTTTGTGTTATTGCTAATCTAAGTGGAAATCCTCTACCATCAAACTTGCATGGAGGAATACTTGTCCAGATGAATAAGAAGAGTGACAGAAAAGGTCGAGGAATGATAGCCTTATAACTTTGTTTTAGAAATTCAGTTACTAGTTGACTGGGGTGTGAGCCCTGTCATGCAGCAACCACAATCCTAGTTGAGGTAAGGTGCAGCAAATCCTAAATTAAACTGTGCTCACCCTCGGGTAGCTTGTCACAGAGCGGTCAGACTGAACTTAGACGCAATGTGCAAAGTAGTTGTGCAACACTAAACAATAAAACAGCGAAAATACCACAAAAAAACATTCCCATAACAGGTTAGGAAAATAAGGCTTAACTTAATAAATAAAAAAGAGCAAAAGTACAGCAATCCAATCAGTAGAACTGGAGTTCTTAAATGTGAAAATGTTTAATGAGAAATTGCACCAAAAAGCATAAAGCGCTATTGGATCTATCTGGTCATGCCAGACCAAGACAGACCAACAATTTCAGGCCAACGATGGAGCTCGGATGGCTGCAGGGACCCAGGTAGGCCAGCTGAACAGAGTACCTTAAATCCTGGTTGCAGATCACTGTTTGGACTCCAGATCCACCAAACTAGAACCAGGTATATCTTCCCATTTGGAAATTGTACTTACAAAATGTAATAAGATAATCCCAATGTTATCCTATGGAATATATAGGCCCTGCAATAGCAAAAAACGAATTTAGGAGGTTTTTACTACTAACACATGTCAAATTAAAAGGTTTGGAACTGACAAAAGGTCAATCTTGCCAGGTCGAAATGGTACTTTAGAATTGCATACACAGGATCCGCAATGGCAGACCTGAGCCATGTTTAAAGGGCTACTTAAGTGGGTGACAAAATCAGTGCTGCAGTCCCAGCAGTAGCATTTAAGTTCCAGGCCCTAGGCACAGGTGGTGTACTTTACTAGAGACTTGTAAGTAAATTGAATATCCCAATTGGGGATAAGCCAATATTATCATGTTTAGAGAGGACACATGCACTGTAGCACTGGCTAGCAGTGGTAAAGTTGTCAGAGTCCTAATGCCAGTAAAAACAGGATTAGAAAAATGGAAAAGAAAGGCAAAAAGTCAGGTGTAAGACCACCGTCAGGCTGATAGGTCTAACAGTCTGGTAGATAATATGCAAAACATTTGTATGTGTAATATCAGGCAGACTAGAAGCATGGGTCAAGAAAACAAGATTTTGCTACATTGCCCAACAATCTTAAGAAATATTATGAACACTATACCATGGGCCATATGTAGGTAAATACTATTTACAGATTCTAAGATACCGAATTTTACCGATTTGGTATTTCAGAATCGGTAAATGGTATGTAGCTAAAGATTCGGTAAATATTACTGATTCAGTAATATTCGGTATTACCGATTCGGTATTTACCGATTCGGTAATTCCCATTAATTCCTATGGGCCTGAAGGCCCATAGGAATGAATGGGAAGCCATTCACTATTACCGATTCGGTAAATACCAATTCGGAAATAGGGGGAATACATTCAAGGGTGGCAGGGTGTCACATTGACACCCTGTTGCACCCCTGAATCGTGCATGTGTGCACCGTTGGCACACATACATCCCCTAAAGGCATGTATGTCTGCCACATGGCACTGTTTAAAAGGCACAAAATTGCTTTTCCAATGGTTTTTGATATTTACCACCAACTTGTAGTTGGTGGTAAATAACGAATCCTCCTAAATGTGTTTCCTACATAACATCTACCAATTCGGTAAATAATGATTCGGTAAATACAGAATCGGTAAATACTGATTCTGTATTTACCGAATCATCACCAACATTGGAAATGGCTCAATACCGGTCGGTAAGCCTGAAATTTACCGAATTTCTGGTTAACCGACCGTTAATGAGCCACCTACATCGGGCCCCAGATGTTTAGGTTTCCTCAAGTTTTAGAAAAATATATGAAACCCTTGAAAGAGTCATTATATATGGTATTCATAGACCTGTAGTTTTCATTTGATAATGTCCCTGGACATTTGTTGTGAAATGCTTTACACACTCTGGCTATTCCATCTGGCCTCTTGAATATTTTGGTCAGGCTTCATAAAGAAAATGTTTATGTGGTTCACTGGGGAAATCAGAAAGGCTTTCTCTTTTAAGCTGTCAAGGATGTTCAATGGCTCCGCTCCTGTTCTTTCTGTATGTAAATTAAGTAGTCGAGGATATTAGCATTTGTATCAACGATGTCCCAGTGCTAGAAGGAACTAACATCACACTTTTGGGCTCTAAGACACAAAGAGTCTCACTTACTATATTTTGCCGCACAGCAGCGCAGCAAACCTTTCTGCTGTGCTGCCTGCATCAAAATAAAAGGGCAGGAATTCACCATATCTACAAGATACACCACTTTCCTATCTTTCTTCCTTGTGCCTGCACACAAACAACAGCTGTGTGCCAACGCAGACACCCTTGCTCAATGGTGCAAGGGTGCCTGTGTTGCAGGGATGATTGTTACTGTGCAGGAAGTGACAACTTCCTGCTAAAAAAACAATCAATAATGGCATTTTGCTCCTTCTATGTGTGCTGCAGAATACAGAATATAAAGAGAGAGCAAAAAAAGAGGAGGAATAAAAGGATTTCTCCTTTTACATCATTCCTACACCTCCCCTAGGGAGGCGTAGGATTATGACGCATTCCCAGGTTTACAACACTTTGTAAATCTTGGAACGTGTTAGGTTCCATGGATGCTTCATGGGTACACCCACAGCAACACCTATGGAATGCCCATTTCATTCAGAGTAATCAATGAAAGGGGTCCATATTGACATGGCCATGAAAAGTCACCGAGGGTGACTTTATGTGGCTTGGAAAATATAAGAGTATAACAAGAGGAGGGAGGGAGAGGGAAAGTGGATTCGGTCTCCCCAGGCAATTTACATAAACAAAATAGAATCCACTCTGGTAGTGGTAGTGATCCCTACAATGGTGGGGACCACACAGTGTTGTTTTAAATACACCTCACACACCAACAGGCCCCTTGGTGTCATGCTTCATCATTGGGGTCTTCGCACCCCTCTACGGGATGCGGCGTGCTGAGACTCACGACTACGTAGGAGCACTGAAAGTGAACTATGTGTTAGTGTGTGTGAGGTACACAAGTGTGAGTGGTGAGGTGGTGAAAAGTGGTGGTTAAAAGATACCTGGCTCGTAGGTGAAAAAGTAAAAAAAAATTGGATTAAGCCCTCGGCTGGTATCATTAAAAGGGTGCAGGGTGAGGTTGTTTACTGCATATTAGGGTACGTCAACCTCAAAAGTGCGTCGACATGTTTCGGAGTGTAAGAACTCCTTCATCAGGACGAGGATTTGCACAACTATCCTCACCTTACTCACATGAAAATGTAGATGTAAAACTGAACTCTACAAAAAATTCAAATAGGTGAAATGTACCTAATAGTGTTTCTAGGAACAAAGTCTGTTGCGCCCAATTGGCGTTAATAGAACAGAACCTGTAAATAGACAAAGAACATGATAAATTATAACATCACAATAGGACGTCGATTATGATCAGGAAAAATGACCTGTTCAATATAAAGAAGGGTGGAGTAGAACCAATTGAGGTCCAAAACCCTGTAAAAAAAAAAGGACATGGACATACACAAAGACAAAGACACACATTTTAGGAATGAAATCGCCATGATAATCACTAAGTTGGATTTCTGGAGGGAAAAGACATGTTTATAGACAGTGCTTAATTATGGCAAAGGCTAGCTGGCCCCATGAGCCTATGCGTGGTATTGGGGGTTCTTTCTTCCTGCTCAGTGAGGCAACCTAAAAGATGTTAAAAGGCTCATTTAGGATCTTTGTTGCTAATACTCACGGGTAATGTAGATACCACTGCCCTGTATGACAAAGAACAAAACTCACGGATTCTGCAAGACCTGATGGGCTGCCTTCCCCTCAACGCGGCTCCGACGTTATGTCGAGTTGTTCAGACTTGCCCCCTTATATATTGCCAACTATTGGTTAATTAGTGCTTAATAGATTGATTGGGAACGGATCAAGCCCAAAGAAGGAGTGTGTCCTTCGGTAGATGTTCCGGTATTGCGCGCAAGCGAAGGGCGTTTCCTACTCTAATGCGCATGCGCGTAGGGGAAGTGTCTCTGAGTTGTTGTCCCAGTTAGTTTCGCACATGCGTGAACAAACGCTAGCTAGTCGCGCAAGTGCGGTGGGGCCATAGTGGTTAATATTGGACCCCAGGGACGGTGATGAATGCAAATTTCGTTTTTTTTTACTTGCATAGATAAATAATCGCCAACGAGTTAGAAAACAGAATGAGGTGGGCATTTATAAAAATGAGATTTTCACGAATGTAGGCTGTGTCATAATGCAACAGCTGCTATTCAAGCTCGTCCAATATTTTATTAAGGTACGCCCATACGAACATATGAAGGCAGGGGTCCAGGAAAGGTTTGGTGGGGTATCACTTGCAGATGGATGGATAAGTGATGTATTATTGGGGTTGATTTTTAGGTTAAATAAGGGGTTTAGCTAATGCCCAAAATAAGAGATCTTGCTTATGGATGTGTGCCCATAGGTCATCGCAACTGACTCCATAGAATGGAGTCATTGAGTCCGGTGGTGTCCGTACCAAGACGGAAAACCCACCTCTGCTCCTTCTCAAATAGACCAACATCTGTTGGTAGTTGTTCAATGACAGTCCAGTGTAATTCGTTGACACAGTGTTGTGCCTCCAAAAAAATGTGCTGCCATTTTTGTGGTCGATTTTCTACACCTTACGTTGCTCTTATGCTCGTTTATTCTGGTCTTCACAGCTCATGTAGTCATGCCCACGTACTCCATGTTGCATGGGCACGTGATGAGGTAAACAACGTTCCTGCTGTTACAGTTAGTGAACGCTCGTTGTACCCACTTTGTGCCATTCTTGAAAGTGAGGGTCTGACTTTTTTCAGTTAGGTGGCAACTGTTACAGTTCCCACACGGATGGTGTCCACGTAGCCCTTGCAACCGGGTTTGTTGGGTCACTGGGGTTTGAAGTCTCGTATGCACAAGGATGTCTTTAAGATTCTTTCCCCTCCTGTGGGCAAACAGACGTTTTTCCAAATCTAGCGTGCCACTCGTAAGAATGCGCCAGTGTTTGTTCAACAGTTTGGAGACCTGGTTAGAGACTGAACTGTATGTTGTAGCACAGACCGTTCTGTTCGCTGTGTTGTCTCTGGGAGTTCTGTCTTCCAGGAGAGCCTCTCGGTTATTGTTCCGTGCCCTTTTCATTGCACTGTTTATGACTTTGTCTGGATATCGTCTTTGTTTTAGTTTTTCACTCAGGTCTTGTGTTTGGGACTTATACTTGGCTATGTCGCTACAATTGTGGAACAATAACCGAGAGGCTCTATTGGAAGACAGAACTCCCAGAGACAACACAGCACCTCAGGTTTGGGGCATTCACATTGTTCCCGTCCTCACATGATTGGATTTCCACTGAATGGTATTTAATTATGCAACCAGGCATAATGCTTAATTTCTGCAAACCTTACGTACCAATGATGATGCAAAATGACAGAAATTATAACAAAAAGTTTTTTTTTTTTTAGTGAGTACTTTTTTTTGGCCATAGGCCAAAAAAGGGTCACAATGAAACAAGATTTTCAAAAACATCCATATTCAATTATACTGTAAGCATGCATGGCATTTCTATTTGGGTTTCGGTCCTAAGTATTCAAACCAGGGAAGGAAATGCCAGTCAATGAATCTATCAATAAATCCTTGGAAAAAGCCATAATTTCTGGTGAGTAAAAGTGGACACTTTAAAAATCAATAGTATCTAAATTCAATTGAACAATATATACAGTATTCGGAGTAAAACTGTCATCGATCTCAGTACAAAGTCAATGATGAGGAAAGAATGTGCTATTCACTACAATATTGCAATCAAAGCCCCATCTTACTTGTGTATATAAAATCAGTTGGAACAGAGTACAAAACAATATATTATATTTACAAAATTTTTTTTATCCTTCATAGTGCACATTTCAAACAGAGGAACACATTTTTGCACTACATCACAGCTTTAAACCTTTCTTTTTTCGTATAAACTCTATTGCAAGCAGGTATTTAGGGATCTAATACAGAATTTCGACAGACAGAATTTCGACCTACACAAATATCGGCGTAATTATATCGATAGCAAAAATATCGACGCCCTATGTACAACATGGTAAGTACCAAAATATCGAGAAAAAAAATATCGATGTCAAAAATAACATTGTCAAATATATCGACCCTGAACCCTAAAAATACCCCTTTACCCAAAAACCTAAAACTGACCCTGAATCCTAAAAATACCCCTTTACCCAAAAACTTAAAACTGACCCTGAACCCAAAAAATACCCCTTTACCCAAGAACTGAAAACTGACCCTGAACCCTAAAAATACCCCTTTACCCAAAAACTGAAAACTGACCCTGAACCCTAAAAATACCCCTTTACCCAAAAACTGAAAACTGACCCTGAACCCTAAAAATAACCCTTTACCCAAAAACTGAAAACTGACCCTGAACCCAAAAAATACCCCTTTACCCAAGAACTGAAAACTGACCCTGAACCCTAAAAATACCCCTTTACCCAAGAACTGAAAACTGACCCTGAACCCTAAAAATACCTCTTTACCCAAAAACTGAAAACTGACCCTAAACCCAAAAAATACTCCTTTAACCAAAATTAATTATTATTACAATTAAATTACTTCCCACCCTATTCCGCTATAAACTCACAACCCGCTCCAGTAGTAAAACATATAATTTAGTTAAAAATATACATAAATTATCAATTAATTATTCAATTAATCAATTAAAATAATTCATTGCCAAATAATATTTAATAGTAAAATAAATTAATCATTAAAAAATAATTATTTTATTACAAATAAATTACTTCCCACCCTATTCCCCTATAAACCCACAACCCGCTCCAATAGTAAAACATATAATTTAGTTAAAAATATACATAAATTATCAATTAATTATTCAATTAATCAATTAAAATAAATCATTGCCAATTAATATTTAATAGCAAAATAAATTAATCATTAAAAAATAATTATTTATTACAAATAAATTACTTCCCACCCTATTCCCCTATAAACCCACAACCCGCTCCAGTAGTAAAACATATAATTTACTTAAAAATATACATAAATTATCAATTAATTAATCAAGTAATCAATTGAAATAATTCATTGCCAATTAATATTTAATTGCAAAATAAATTAATCATTAAAAAATAATTATTTAATTACAAATAAATTACTTCCCAGCCTATTCCCCTAAAAACCCACAACCCGCTCTGGTAGTAAAACATATTATTTACTTTTATATATTTTTTATTTATAAAAACATATTGAACACATATTATAACAATTAATTTAAATACTTAACTAAAATTTCTAACACATATTAGTAAATCGAAATTACTTACATCGATATATATGCTATCGATATAAGTAATTTCGATATTACTTACCTTAGGGTCGATATTCTGGCCATCGATATTCTGGACATCGATATTCTGTCCCATCGATATTAGCAACTCGATATAAGTGTAAGTCGAAATTAAAAATTCGATATTTTGACTGTGTACCGGTATTTAGATGTAGCAAATATTACATACTGTGCTGTGTTGTATTTCAGCACCCTTAAGGCATCTTTATGCTTCCTGAATCCCAACCTATTATACAAGGGAAATCCATTTCTTCCTTGCCTTAGCATATGCTGGGCAAAAGAAGAGAATATGCGCAGTGTTTTCAGTAAGAGCTAAAGTGCATAAGGTGCAGGTTTGCTCTCCCTGGGTTCCCAAACTTGCGGTATAGCTCTTGATCTGGAGTGTGTTGTACCTTAATTTCAGGTAAAAAATTCTCTCCAGTTGCGGCTGGATGTTGTCAAGGAACTCTTCAAACCATGGGTTAGGTGGAGCGTTAAGAAATTGCATTGTTAATCTACCCAAATTGAGGTCTAGGAGTACATTTAGGGCATGGGTCCAGTATGCTTGTTTCAGCGTGTTCTTTCTACTTTGTACTAGCTTGTGTGGCTCAGTCCAACATGAACAGAGACCAAGTTCTATGAACCATTTCTTAACAAGTCTAACCTAAGGAAAGGTTAGGCATCTCTTAATGGCAAGAAGTTCTTTAATGCCTTCTCTATAGACTGCTAATTCTGGCATTGCCCATTGCCTAAGCCAATAAAGCAGCGGGTGTAGTGTTGCAATTTGCCCTATACGTTTTATGTTTATGTCATGAAACATTGGGGTAAGTGGTGATTGCCCAGGGTAACCCCAAGATTCTTCTCACAATCCTGTTCTCTCCATTTGTTATTTGCTTAATATCGCCATTACCCTAAAGTTCTGAACCACATAGGGCAGCTGTCTGTATTTTACATTCATAAATCCCTAGCGCTGGTGTTAGTGGTTTACTTGAGGATAGGCTATACTTTTTAAGAATTTCCCGGAACCCCTGTGCGAGCGCTAGTGCAGAGTGGTTTACCTGTGATTTCCATATCAACTTTGAATCGAATAGTAGACATAAATAGGTGAAGTTTGGGGCATGCTCTAATTTCTGAATATTCACCATGAGATTGGTTCTAAAATTCTAATGGGGATTTATGGACATATGCTTGGGTTTGCCAATATTTATTTCTAGGCCTTTTACATTACAATACATATTAAACATGTCCATTAAATTCTGCAAGCCCTTCGGCTTCTGCGAGATCAGGATGGTGTCGTCTGAGAATATTGATGCTGGGACCAAGTTCCCGCTGAGCTTTGGTGAATCGTTTCCTATGGCCTCTGGCTATAGGGATCCGTTTAGTAAGATCACCACTCATGCCCCAGCAAACTTTGACATAGTTATCATGATGTAGCCTTGCCATCTGATCCAGCAGGTCTGCAGGTACTTTTTGTTTTTTCAGTGAGTTCCTCAGTAAACCTCTGCGTACTCGATCGAATGCTGCCCTAAATCTACAAACGCAATGTAGATGTTGCCTCCCTTTATCTTGGTGTATTTCCAGATAATGAACAGGAGTCTGAAGACTTGGTCTATCGTACTTGTACGAGCTCTAAATCCTGCCTGACATGGGGATAATGTGTTGTTGTTATCTATCCATTCATTTAGCCTATTTAAAAGTTGTCTTGCATACATTATTGTAATACATCTATTAGGCTAATTGCCCTATAGCTCTCAGGATTTTGTTTACTACCTTTTTTATGAATAGCGACGATTTCAGCCCCTCTCCATGTAGTCGGTATTGGGGCACCTAAAGCTATAGCATTACTTACCAAATTTACATATGGGACCCATACCTTTTTATTATGTTTAAACAAGTCTCCAGGAAGTCCATCTAGTCCTTGGGCTTTTCCCAACTTGATGATATCTATCGCACGTGCAGTTTCTTCTAAGGTAAAGTGGATCTCATATCACTCGCCATTTTCAGGTCCATGGTATTCAGTGGTGGTAGACTGTTAAACCTGAGTATTAGTTGGTGAAATGTTTAGTCCAGGATGCAGGATCCAAGTGGTGCTCGGTGTGCGCTACTTGGTCCTTGCCACCAAGCATAACTATTTTCCAAAATTCTGTTGTATTTTGGGATTTTGCAGCCTGGAGAAGATCTCCTCCCAATCCTTTTTTGCAATGGCCAGTGTTTTCCTATGGCTATCCCTAGCTATCCTTATTTATTCGCCATTTCCCTGTTTTATGTTCTCAAATAGGGATTTTTGGCTTTCCTACAGTGCGAGGTGTACCAAGGATTATCTTTTGATTTCATCTTATAATTTTGCTCAGATTTCTTTCTAGAAGCGCTGGTTAGAAGAGGTTCTTGCTTTATGACCAACAGTTGGTGCATTGCAGTTGCTGAGGTTCCACTTGTTTCTACGTTGGGACCTACTACCTCAGCAAATGCCTTATAAATATTGGTCATAGTCTCTATGTTGTCTCTGTAATGCAAGGCCATTTAACCACTCTACAGTTGTTCCCTATTATGGGCTGGGTTTTTGACAAGCTTATTTTAGATAACTGGCTCCCTGTTGCGTAGCCTTTTAATTCTAAGCAAAGAGGGCGATGGTCATTGTCACCTCTTGCATCCATCTTAAAGCTCAAGAACCTACTCCAGCTATCCATGCTGTACATAATGTAGTCTATGCTAGATTATGAGTTACCCCATTTAGATGTATATAAGGGTCAATTATCACTCCCATTATTGGTCACCCTTCCATTGCATGCCCTTAGGTTATTTTCTATGGTAAAGTGCATTATCTGTACTGCAGCATTAGTACACGGTTTTGACAGTCCAGGTTCCTACTGGGTCAACCCCTTGGCCATATCCTCTTCCTCTGTCAACATTTCTAGGCCATTTAGTGGTCTGTATGTACAATTAAAATCACTGCATAAGATTACTCTCTCATGTGGGTTTACACAGTCCAGGGCACTACCTAGTAAGTCGATAATCTGAGAGTTTGAGTTTTGCCTAGCTGGTCTATTGTAGACATTAAATAAGTACACATTTGCTTTCTTGTTAGTATTTGTATCTAGGTGTACTGCAAGTATATCAGGTGACTCTATAGTATAGATTCTAGTTTGTATTCCCAAGGTTATTTTAACCCAAATTACAAGACCCCCCTGAGGGTCTGCCTCTATGTGATGGGATAGCATTTCATAATATGTTTTATATCCTACCTTATATGGGGGAGGCAGTAGCCATGTCTCCTGGAAGAGGCAGAGATCAAATTTCACTATGTAGGTATGCCAGTATGAATCCTCAGGTTTGCTTTAGGCCTGCATCATTCCATGAGACTATGGCTAAAGGTGCATGTCCTGTCAGTACTTTATGGATTTTGGGCAATCCTTCTGGATTTGGTTCTACATCTAAATTTCAATGTATTTAATCACTAGCAGCCCGTCCCGACCTTGTCCGGGAGCAATCAGGCTTCCCCGACCCCCCCGCCCCGACATTGTCCAGAAGCCCGGGCCTCTGCCCGGCCCTTCCCCCGCCTTCCCCGACCCCCGCCTGCCCCGACCCCCGCCTGCCCCGACATTGACTGTGGGTCCCCTTACCTCAACCGCCGCTCCTCCCCCGCGCTCCTCAGTTTACCGCTCCGCCGCTCCTCGCTCCTCACCGCCGCTGGTCACCGCTCCTCCCGCCTGTCCGCTGCTCCTCACGTCACCGCTCCTCCTCGCGCTCCTGACGTCAGCACGCACGTTGCGGCCGGCGCTACTTCGGAGGGACTACTTTTTTTTTAATGTACATTTTTTAAATAACGTTTTTTTAAAATTTATATAGCCTATAACCATCTGCACACCCTGACGATTACAACGGTGCATCGGGTGTGTGGATTGGCGCTGTGGTTCCCGAGTTTACCCACCTCAAAGCCTCAAAGTTCTTCCTTTATTATAGTAGTATAGATTTATTATGTGCTGTATTCAAGATGATGCTGCCCCTATAATTCCCTTCCTGGTTTGGTTGCTTGCCTATTCTCCAGTTTGTTCATTTTAACACGCACAGTTAGTCTACTAGTTCAAGGTCTGACATTGGCTTGGATTGTGACTATTCATTTGCAGAAGAGAGTCTACACCTTGTTTGTGGTGCTGGGGTGTTGGATGGGCTGTGCAGATCAAAGTTCAGGGTCACGCCGCTTGTCATACTTGTTCTCAGAGATCTATCACAATTAGTCCCTGTACTATTTCTCTATTGGTAACAATTAACTGGATTGTGTCTAAACTATCATTTCCACCCTCCAAGCTCTCAGCCCTTACTTTATGTGGAGAAGCGTGACTCAGTGGTTAGAGGCGGCAGACCCGGAAGCTGAGATCGGCCGTGGACCAGGGTTCGATTCCCCGCCTCGGCGGGTCTCGGGCTCAAAAATTCCACGGAGTCGACAATTCTCGCTCCGGTGCCTACTCGACTCACGGGGTCACACTCTGCGACTCTGGGCAATAGCTTGCTTAATCTCCACTACGGCCCCTCGCGGCGGGATGCCTGGCTTTCGCCTTGTGGATACCCGGCCGGGATATCTCACAGGGGAATACCAGGACGTGTTCCCTAAGCAAGCGCCTTGGGACCCCTGGGTTAAAGTGCGCTATATAAATCGAAACACATTTACATTTACATTTATCTGAACTCACAAGTGAAAAGCATTGCAATTATGTTAAATTTTACACAGGTCAAATAAAAAAATGTAAAACAACACAGTGAAATTCCAGCCAAATATATAAGCAGTGCACAGCATGAGAGCACTTTTACAAATGAAACCACACTGTAAACAAGGAATCCATTTCAATGCATTTTCAAAGGGTTACTGCAGGGGCATGGTATCTATGCTCATAAACAGGCTTAAATTATGAGGCAGCAGCCCTGTCTCACAGCCGACAGCTGGGGGCATAACAGCTGTTACCAGAGTGGTGCTTTCTGCACAACATCTCCAGTTTTCCTTGAAGGCAGGCATCAGGCCAGACATGTAAAGGGATGAGCATTCATTGATTCCTGCGGATTGTGACCAGTAGTTACTTAGTGTCATCCAGAAAACTGTTTGAGCTACAATCAGGGTCGGATTGGGATCGCAATTTGGCCTGGGCACTGACGAAAAAAGTGGCCCACATTTGTGGGCGAGGCCCACATTCGCAGGCATACCCTTTAATGAAACACACAAGGAATGTAAGTGGGAGGATATTGTTCTTAGGAAGGACACAGGACCATGGTGACAATGTCCTACCATCTGAGCACCTGAAAAACAGCCAGACCCCTTTCTATTACCAAATTATTCCCTGCCCTCCTGCGTATTGGCATCTGAAAACAGCGAGGCCCCTTTCTTTAAAAAAATTCTCTCCCTGCCCTCCAGCGCAGGAGCATCTGAAAACAGCAAGGCTCCTGTCTATTACAAAATTATTCCTCAGCCCTCCAGCGCAGGAGCACCTGAAAAACAGTGAGCCCCCTTTCTCTTAAAAAATGATTCCCCAGCCCTCCAGTGCAGGAGCACCTGAAAAACAGCGAGGCCCCAGCTATTTGTAAATTACTCAGCCCTCTCCAGCCCATTAGTGCCTCAGGGCAATGGCGTGGCAGGAGAGGGACTAAAGCAAAAACACAGCTTCTGGGCCATCCATGGGGGTGGGGGAAGGCTAAGGTGAAGATGGTGCGAGTTCCCCACATAACCTGGCCCCCATAGGGAGACCCATTCTTTCTCTCCCACCATGCCCTGAATGAGAAGGGCTGTGGGCGAGGACTAATGCAAGCACTGTTTCTGGGCTTGTGTGGGCTCCAGGGGGGCCGAGGTGAAAATGGCTCATAGGCCTGAGCAACACCTGGCCCCCTGGGAGGCCTATTCTGGCACACAATCTCCCCTCCACAGCCCACAATCAGCATGATTGCTTGGCAGGGGGTCAAGGAGAGGCCACAGCTGATCATCGCTGAACGGCCAGCCGCACAGCGAAGCTGCTTTCCTATCCTGTCAGTGCTCTCTGTGGACTGATAAAGGGGAAAAAAACAGCCCACAGAGTGCATTGAGACACCGGCCCTTCGGCCCATGCCCGAGTGCCCGCAGTGCCAATCCGCCCTTGGCTACAATCACGGTGGTAGGCTGAGCTGTGTGCACAAAAGGTGGACATTACGGCTGAATAGAAAGCAGTGCGGACCATGATTCAACAGCGGCTAGAGAATAAGGGGGAGACTGCAGGCAGTGACACACTGGTGATGTTGGAAGTGGAGAGCTGATGATGTGCAACTATGCAGCATGGCTCGATGTGGCCCATCACTCTACAGAATTTGCCATGGTTGAACCATACAAAGGTAAATCACATAGGCACCAGTTGCTTTCTGTATGTAGCCCTTGTTGTTTAGGAGACTATGGCTGCCAAAACAAGCAGTGAAGGAGTGGTGGGGGTCGACAAGCAGTGTTGGTGGAGGGGTTGGGGGACAGTATGGGGAGATTAAGTGACAGCGCCGAGGCTGAAACACTAGAGATGAGGAAACAGTGACACAAGCAGAAAACAAGGAAAAACAGTACCCCAAACAACAGATAAAAAAGCAAAGCATAAAGGTATGTTACTTGGTATCTGCTCCGTGGGAGGAGATGAAAGAAAAAAAGGAGGGACAACTAGCAAGCATATGGATGGACAATCCAAGTAAATAAAAGGCAAGGGGTGGATTTGAAGCCCCCAAAGAAGTATGTACAAATTATATACAACAGGTCTCGAAAGCTCGACCTAAAAAAGGAAAACAATTCATAGAATTGTTTTTGTTTAGGAAGGGGCATATTTCTGCACAAAAACAATCCTGCCTGTAATGGAAACACCCTTCCACCATTGTGCAAGAGTGCCTACGTTGGTGCTGCGCTGCCAAAATGGCACCAAGGCAGGCAGAAAGGACAGGAATGGACTATATTGCTTAAATACAGTGCATTCCTGGGGCCTCATTTATGAAAAGTGACGCATCGCTGCGTGAAAACAGCGATGCGTCACTTTTCACTGCGCACTCCTTGCGACACCAATGATGCGTCATATTTAATGTATGACGCATCATGTCGCAAGGACTTACAGATACGTCAGTATTTCTGACGTATCTGTAAGCGCAAAAGTGACGCATTGCTGGAGTGTGTCACAAAAGTGACGCATCTCCAGCAATGCGTCCTTTCACATGGGGAAAGCCCCATGTGAAAGGGCTTGCGTCAGTCTTACACCTGCTGTGAGGCAGGCGCAAGATTTTGACGCAACAGCATCCTAAAAGTGACGCAGTGAAATCTCATAGATTTCACTGCGTCACTATTACGAGGCTTTTTGCGAGGGAACGCCCCCTCTGCATACATTATACCTGACGCAGGTATAATGTGGCGCAGGGGTTTAAAAAGTGACGCATCTACCTAGATGCGTCACTTTTTAAATATGGCGCAACAAGGCGCATATTTTACGCCGCTGGTGCGTCACAAAAAGTGACGCACCGGCGGCGCAAAACTGACGCAAGGCCTCATAAATAAGGGCCCTGCTCTTTCACTTTGACGTAAGACAACGCAGCTAGACCAAAATGCTAAAAATGAGGCCTGTAGTTCCAAAATGTCTCTGACCTCTGTTGATAGACTTTGGCATTAATCACTTCAGATTGGTGCTAGAATTGGCAAAAACAGACATTGTGAGCTTGCAGTATTTCTTTATTTGCCACCAGTTTGTCCATTCTAATGCAGTTTGATTGCTGTATCTATAGGAACTCTTTGAAAAGCTTGTCAATGTTTTCTAAAGTTGTAGGGGTGGCATGCGAAATTAGCTTATTGACTATAACCCACTTAGAAACTTCTAGCTCAAAAAGGACATTCGCTGAACTCTTTGCTCAGAGTAGAGTAGCTGTTTGTTATACAGCTTCAAAGACGTGTTGTTTTTAACAAATCAGCAACACAGATAAGATACATGTCCTACGGGCCCTTTTCAGAAACAATAATGACAAAAGGTGTGATGCTAACACCTATAACTGTAACGTATTCTCACAATTTTCATAATAGCTTCAGACACAAGGAGACACCTTTTGTTCTGCCGGGAAGCAAGAAGTCACATTGGCATCAGCTGCACACGGTGACTGGGTAACTCTTTGGAAGAAATCACTGTACTGTGAAATAATTATGTTAACAAATGGATGCCAGCTACTGCTTCGGGTGGCTTGAGGGCACTAACAGTACCGAAAGCAGAAGCTGAAAATTCAGCAGAACTCTGAGGTGTCTTGCAGTTTCCTGCATCATCACCACAGCACAGCTGTGTAGCAAGGATGACAAGGCCCCTAGTGCAAGCAAGGAAATGGGGACTTTCACTGCTCTTGGGGTAGGAAAACACAGTACTGCCAGGGTTCAATGGCCCTTATAGATATGGGTCCTGGCGCCAATTCACCTCCTGCACCAATGATATCAACTGACGTCAATGAGAACAATAATTGACTTACACCAATTGCATTGGAGTAGATTGCCTTTATTTACTTCTGCATGTTTAACAAATAGTGATTTACTTTACCAAACTGCTTAAATGATTTCAACAAAATGTTCTGCCCTAAAGTAATGTAGTCTCATTTTATTATGCAAAACTGTTTATTGGCAGATCCAATGTCTTCTGTTTTGACGTAACCCTTCCTTTTTTATTTGTGTAATGGCTACCAGGGGGATATCCATGAGGCCCCCTCATCATGACATAGGCTGATCCCTCTTTCTTAGTCCTCTTTCTCTCCATTTTTTTTAAACCCATTCCTCTCGTGTCTTATTTTATTTGCTATAATTATTCACATCCTTCCTGTTTTTAGGTATGGTATAAGTCAACAGCTTTTGACTTTACCAAAAAAACACTGAGAGCCATATTTACAAGAAAGTGGCAAAGCGTGTTGTTAAACCAAGAAGGCTAACAACACTCTGTTGTCACTCTACTGTACTAGAATATGGTGCAGCCCTGCATTTACCCCTCCACTGGTGCTAAATTAAGCTGCCTAGCTCCAACACAGGCACCCTTGCACCATAGTACAAGGGTGCCTTTGTTGAGGGGACATGAAACATCTTTAAATGCTGTTTTGTAACTTCTATGTGTGCTGCTTGATGCAGCACACATAGATTTAGCAAAAGGCATTTTTTTCAAATGATTGTTTGTGTGCATGAAGTGGGGACTTTTCTGCACATAAATAATCATTGGTGTTTTGCTGTCTCTATGTGTGCTGCCCAAGGCAGCACACATGGAAACAGCAAAAACTAGGAGAAATAAAGCATTTCTCCTCCTTTCACCTGTTTAAGACCAGGCTTTCCCTGGTCTGAATTTTGCTGCTGCCTCCTATTTACGCTGCTGTTGTAAATTGGGGGCAGCACCAAAATAATTGGCTGCTGTGGTGAAACGCCCACCACAACACCCATTGCCCACCCCTTTCACAGTAAATGTAGCGTGAAACAGGGCCTTATTTACAAGGCTGCGTTAAGCCACGTTAAGTGGCTTAATACTGCCTTGTAAATAAGGCAAAGCTAATCACTAATAGTGACATTGTGGTGGCAATAGGGGCTTGTAACTATGCCCCTCGGTAATATTAGTTTTCACACAGCCCTCTTCATCCATTGGTCTGCCTTTGAATCATGCACACTTTTCTTCTGCCCACCACAGAGTACACCAAAGATCAATGGGTAAACCCACTTCAGGCATTTGCTCCATTCTCTCCGAATGATGGCATTCCCCCGACGCACAATGCTGTCACCCACAGAGAAAGTAGTTCCTTTCAGTGCCAAGGGTCAATCTATTTATATATAATATAATATAATATAATATACTATAATATAATATAATATAATACTTTTTGGGATTTCTTTGGGTAGGTCCCGCAGCTTTCCAGACAGAGCCACTGGGTCCTTGCCATGACTCACAATATGCTAGGAACCTCACACCTCACTACTCGATGGGTACTTTTTTGGGGGAAAAGCTTTAATTCCATTCAAAAATGTCATCATTGCAGTCAACGATGGCCACCCATGCATGCGTGTGAACAGATGTGTGGACACCATGAATAGGTTGAATGCCCATTCCAAGATGGTCTGCTGTGCCCAGGCATGCCCAGTCAGCCATTGTTGCAGGTTTTTAAAAAACATTTTTACACAAACTTTCAAAAACTGTTATCTTTGTGTGCATGCCTGTGCAATCAGGAGCAGCCATTTTTTGTAAAATGTTTTGTAAAATGTTTCTCCAATAAAGATTAACAAAAAGCAATTACAAACAGGTAGTGTCATAGTCAATAGGTTAGCAGCATGCCACTCCTGCTGCTGTTGCCCCGGCTTGCCTCTTTTTGATTTTTAACACCCTTATTCTGTTTGCTCTTTCTCAGGTAGTGTCTTGTTGCTTTGTTTACATGACATGGTGTAAAAATATATTTTGGGATATTTGTGTAACAAACGTAATGCTAATTTATCAAAATTACTCACTAGGGTAACAGACACGAATGCTTTTAGGTCGATTGGGAAAGGCTCTAATACTGAGTGAGTGGAACAATTAGGGGAGGAGGAATACATAAAAAATTTATCAAATGACACTAAACAATTGTGATTTTCAAATAAGTAACACATACGAGTATATAATAATTGAAGTGGTACCTGCTATATATAGATGGGCAGAAGGGAGGTTACAAAAAGAAGGATGAGAAGATCAAAGGATTCAGAACAACAAAATATAGTATGGCCATTGATAAATAGTATATACATAGCAGCAAGAAAAGGAACAGGTTCTTGAAGAAATGGTCCAGAAGGAGAACATTCAATGAAGTTTGATCACTGTAGATGTGGCCCGTGGGTTTTCACAGAGGTTCAGGAATCCATGCGAATAATCTGTGTTTATGGAGATAATAACAGAGAAGAGGTGATGAAGCAAAGGAAGGCAATTTCTGAACTGAGCTCAAACCGGACACCACATGGTGATTCCGACATATGACCATGGTGTGGCCCAGCCGCAGGGCTGGATTTGCCTCATCGGGCACCAGGCATTTTCCCAGTGGGCCAGAAGGGTGGTAGCCGGTTTTGGACCGGTGGGGGCTGTTGCTGTTTTTGGGGCATGGTTTTGCAGCAATGCTGCAATATCTCACCCCTCCCCCACCGTGATTTCCAGGGCTGGTTTGTGTTCCAGTGAGACCCTGCCCAGCTGTAGCACATAACAGTTATGCCTTTCTATTTAGGGGCATTTAATAAGTTAGGAAGCTCATCATCTTTGTGTCCAGGGTCCATCTCTGGGATTGGCCAGCCCAGACACATGCATCTTCTTGAAAAGAATAAGAAACAGATTCAGGGTAGGTCAAGATTCCTATACCAATATGGCACCCCTGGTAGAGAGTGTCCATAGAACACTTCAGGGTGAACTGTAGCTGAACCAGCAGCGATAATGGCTCAGTAGCTTTACTCACTGTCAAGCAACATTGCACTGATTCACTGCGAGATTCACAGAGAGAATGTGGCGTAATAGCTAGTGAGGTCGATGTCTGAGATGGGGAACTGGGTTCAAGTCTCAGCCGGGACCCTCAACATTCTGAGATTCTGGGCAAATCACTTAATCTCCCCATACCTAACAGAAATTAACGTGTCCGTCTGTAACATAACAGGTTCTTAGGTAAAGTGCTCTGATACCTTCGGGTCTAGTTCACGCTATATATAAAAACAACAAAAAAACAACAACAACAAAAACTGTGACTGAGTCTTTTCCTAGCCTTAAGAGTTCTACTAACTGTTTTAGTCCTTTGTGTATTGGATTGTAGAGAACCTTTATGCACCCTTATTTTATTTTTTGATTTGCTGTATTCATTGCTAACACTATAACCCCTACTAGAGAACTAAATTCAGTGATTTCCATCCTGTCTCAGATGATCATGAGGGAAATAGGGGAAATGGGAGCTGTAGTCTTCAAAGATTTTAAGAAAATACTTTTTAATTGATTTCTGACTTTGATATGGTAATGTTCGTTTTCTCCATGGCTAAACACTTATAAAGTGCCAAAGCCGACACCTATTTGCTATGTCAATGCTTGTTTCAAAGTGTGTTGAGCAAATATTGCAAGATTCCCACATCAAGTCCCACAATGTTTGGGAAGTCATAGTGGCCATTTTTGCTTAAAGAATATAAATAAGGACCGTGTCTTCTCTGCCACACTTTACATTTTGAAACCTGTGTGTGAAGAGGCGGAACTCTAGTCTGGAGAAAAAAAGGAATTCAAGAAATCCTTGTGAAGACACAGAATCGATGCAGGGACTATTGCGGATAACCTTTTTCCTAAACTCCTTGTTCGGAATTCACACCTCCCACCTCCATCACCTTTCTACTGACATTGGATCCCTTAGGTAAAGAAGTTCTTTGATTGAGTATATTTCCAATTTCTAGGAACTGTGATGACTATATGACAACAAAGGGCCTGATTCACAGAATGAACTTAAGACTCAATCATAAATGTACTACTATTTTGGTATTCACAGAATGCACTTACTACTTTTGGCATTCACAGAATAAACTTACTACTTTTGGTATTCACAGAATGCACTTACTACTTTTGGCATTCATAGAATGAACTTACTACTTTTGGCATTCACAGAATGCACTTACTACTTTTGGTATTCACAGAATGAACTTACTACTTTTGGTATTCACAGAAGTTAGGATTTTGTCTTAAGTTTGTCTTAAGACAAACTTAAGACAGACTTAAGACAAACTTAAGACAGACTTAAGTTAGGATTTTGTCTTAAGTCTGTCTTATGTCTGTCTCAAGTCTGTCTTAAGTTTGTCTTAAGTCTGTCTTAAGTCTGTCTTAAGTCTGTCTTGAGTTTGTCTTAAGAAAAACTTAAGGCAAAATCCTAACTTCTGTTAATACCAAAAGTAGTAAATTCATTCTGTGAATGCCAAAAGTAGTAAGTGCATTCCGTGAATACCAAAATAGTAGTACGTTTAGGATTGAGACTTAAGTTCATTCTGGGAATCGGGCCCTCAGTCAAGAGACTGTGATCGATATTTCTAAAGGTTGAGAGAAAAGACCTAAGGTTTTAACTGAGGGCCAGATTCATAAAGGGCCTCCGCACTTCTGGTGGACCCATCGCCACGACTGCAGGGCCTCCACCATGAGTGTTGAGGCCCTTTGTGCATCGGGTCCTTAGAAAATGTTGATTACTATCAGGAAAAATGGCCAAATGCTATTGTGATTTTTAGATATTTGAAAATTATTTCAAATAAACCAATGAGAGGGAGATAACAAATTCCCAAGTAGCAAAGATAACTACACCAAAAAAATGTGAATAAGCTTTTGTAATAAGACTATGTATACCTTGGGTAAAATTGTGATGCAAATATCCAATCTTGTTTTCTAGGAGCCATCCTGAGCCATCCTTATAAATAATTCCAGACCTCACTCCTTGATGTACCCTCCCAAAAACATTTCCTTTGTCTAGCTACTCCAAACGGCTGTCATAATTGGTGTTGTAGGAAAATAGCCAACACTCCTGAGGAATCGAACCTGTGACAAATGCAGGTGAACAAATTTTCCACTAGGAATTCTAGAGGCTTATCTATTCTGCTATTTGTTGATGAGGAGCATTTTAAAAGCACCCTGCATTACGAAGCACACATCTTAAGCCTTTAGTCACTTCTATATCTCACAAGTTTTTCCTATGCAGAAATCTAAACTTCATCAATTACCTTGTTGCTTAGCCCTACTTTCAAGACAATGAAACGTGGAGGCAGAGCTTTTATTGTAAAAGAAGAAAATGCATTGAACTAGCTGATGTCAACACTCAATTCCCTGCAAGTGAGTTTTGTTGTTGTGAGGTAAGCAATCCAATTGAAATGTAGTGCGGCAAGAAGCTGTGATCTAGGACTGCCTCATGAAAAAATAGCATAATACTACAAATAGCATAAAAATGTAAGTGTGGAGGTCATCGTGTCCAAGCAGTGCATTGGTAAATTTCATTAGGATTTGAAAAAGCTGTGGATACCACAAGCTTGGGGCTATGAGGGTGGGCGGAGAGTTCCGCTCCGCCCACGGAATGTGCGGAGTGGTACCTACTCTGCGTTTCACAGAATAGGCGGAATAGGCAGCATCCCACACACTCCACGGCGGAGCGTAGTTGCCACCAGCCCCCGCCACCCTCCAGCCCTAGTAACAATTGAATAAGAAGCTTGAAAAACAATATAAAAGTAAGGAGACATTTTACCTTAACTGCAGCATTTCGGGGCTCCCTCTTCCACCTTCATCGCGACTTCAAAATCAAAACTGTGCATGCCCGGACCTGCGCATGCGCAGTTGTTATGCTCCCTCTTCCTTCTCCATCAAAAATTCTTCATCAAAACTGTGCATGCGGAGGCCCGCACATGTGCAGTTTTGCTGAAGAAGTTGCGATGAAGGAGGAAGAGGGAGCCCTGGGACAATGCAGCTAAGGTAAGCTGTTTTACTTACTTTTATATTGTTTTTCAAGCTTTTTGTTTAAATGTTAATAGGGCGGGAGGGAGGCAGGTGGCACATAGTGGGGTTACGCGAAGTGTGCAGAGATTGTTTCCCCCTCCGTGGCACTCCGCGTAGCCCCACTACGCACACTAGGCCCACCCTTAGGCCATTGTCAGAATGTCCTTAAATGACTCATTTTTACAAAAGTTCAGTGCTGTCATGGTTTTCATCTATAGTGTTTTGTTGATACGGATGTTAGTAGCTGAATGGCATTTTCGCTAACGGTAGGATGCAGAACTTGCAGATAGGGATCTGGGAGTCCATCATACTGAGTAGATCAATTCTGTTGTAATATACTCTGGCCCTCCTCCTATGAATAACAGTTTCCTATGGAATCCCAATATGTGCAGCAAAGTCATGCCTGACTGAGCACACTAGATTGGGACACACATGGTTTCATTGAATGGGCTGGAAATTTGTTGATCATCATAGAACGTTTTAACCTGTATATAAAGAGGCTAAGACAACGCTCTTTAGATCAGTAATACTGCTTGTGTAATAGGATTTGTAACAAGCTGTATATGCACTTGGACAGTTATGATGTGTGTCTTCTCTATGGCTCGTGTGGCCTCGTGGATGCCTGTGTGCATTCTGTGTTCTTTTAGACTGTTAGGCTGATGGCACTAGATCAGTGTCAGTTGCACTGGACTGTCGAGGTGGCCGGATGCCAGGTTGTGCTTTCTGATGCTTCTAGAATAAAACTTACCTTAATCTACGCTCGTCTCATCTGTTACCTGCATGAACCATCACAACACTGTCCTTCTCTGGCAACGTACCTAGGATGTGGAACCCACTCCCGATCGACCTCAGATTCAACCCCTCCTTCTCTTGCTTCAAAAAGGACCTGAAACTCTTTCTTCTCAACCAATACTTTACCGACCAAGGCAACCGTCCCAAGCATCAAGAACCCAGTGGATTCCCCACTCACTGTGACCTTTTAAGGATGGTGGTTTTTCTGACTGTCAGCCACCTGCCTCATTCTCCACTCACAGGATACATAAGTATTATGTCTTTGCTTTTGTCTTTAGGCATCCCTATGTACTGCGATGTTATGCAATTCTTTCTTTTTCTTTTCCTTTCTGTATGTAAAGCGCTCTGATACCCACGGGTCTAGCTAGCGCTATATAAAACTTTATAAGTAAGTAAGTAAGTAAATGTACAAAAACAGTTCAGATTGTTTAGACATGAACAAAATGTATTTCCACCACTTTCTAAAGGTAATAATTGGGACTAAATTTAACAGTTTGCTTTACTTTTTTTTTCCATCACAAAATTTTATTGTTGACAGCCAATACAATACTAGGGCCTTGCAGGGCACCCAAGGTACATAAACAGGATTACATATATGAAAGTCAACATTTTCAACAATATTAAAGAATTGATTGCACATAAGATACATTTAGAAGAAAAATAAGAACAAAAAAGAAGAGAGAAGAAACAACTGCACCACATTGCCTCTGTTTAACAAAAAATTCAGTCCTGAATATAGGGAAGGTTTTTGACACCCGTAGTCACATAGAAGAAAATCACTTTGCAAATGCCATTCTACTAGTGTCATAGCAATGGTTCTTCAGCGTCAGATGGGGGCAGAGGCTCCAGATATAGTTCCCTTTAATCAGCCCATCTTTCCAAATTTTGGAGTGTTTACGAGGACATCCCCTTTCTTCGAAGACCAGGAGTTCCAGGCCCATACAAAAGTCCAGACCCCGCTTCCACACCCCAATCGACGGTGGAGATTCATTTTTCCAGACCCGGGCAATATATCTTTTTGCCAGCGTGAGACCCAGAATTAGGAGGAGGCGCTTATACCTATTTCCACCTGTGTCTTCCGAAACATGCAGCATGGTCAGCCTCGGTGAGGATGCAATGTCCCACCCCAGAACCTCAGACAAGCATGCGAACACCCCCCTCCAGAACCTTGTCAGTGTTGGGCAGGACCACACAGTGTGCAGGAAGGTACCCTTCATATATCTACTTCGTAAGCAATGTGGGGACGCGATGAGCCCAGCACGCCACAGTCTGTGCCTGGTATAGTAGGCCCTGTGTAAGTATTAAAACTGGATAAGACTCAGACGGGCCGTGATTGCTGCACTGCACGGAGATTCCAGAGCCTCCACAAATCCTCCTCCTCTAAAGGGCCTAAGTCCTGCTGCCATGCCTCTCTAGCTTTTTACAATGTGGTAGGGTTATTGTTGATGAGTGTGCATATATTTTAGTGATCTTGTGGTCCCCCAAGTCGCCAATAAAAACTTTAGCCTCAATGGGGAGGACTGGAGTGTGCATCCGTGTACAACTGCTCCCCCGTGTCAATCCCAATGGCCTCCCAGCCCCGAAATCCAGACAGTTGCGCAAGCTGTGGTAATTGTCCCTTGTTCCACAATGGAGTTTCCCTAGTGAGTCTTCCCCACCAATCCATCAAACGGAGCGCCGACTTCCAAATCTTGAAAATTGTGGCTATAGCTGGAGCTAGCCCTCGAAGCAGTGCCACTGAATACAGAACTGTGTGGAGGGCATCTTCTCCCAGCACCCAGCATTCCACAGCATATTCTGGGTCCCCACAGTTGCCATACCACCAATCATTGAGGACGAGCAGGTGTGAGGCCCTGTAATACGGCTGAACGTCTGGGGTGGCCACTCCACCGGAATATGCAGACTGGAAGCAGGTCCTCAGGGCCACTCGCGACGTACCACCCCCCAGAAAAAGTGGGCTAGAATAGCATTCAATTGATGAAACCATGTTGGTTTGATCGGATAGGGATGATTCTGCAATTGATAAAGAAGACGAGGTAGGGAGATCATTTTAAAAGTAGAAAACCTACCAAAGAGAGATAGAGACAGGTGGGACCACTAAACAAAATGTGACGGTGTAGGGTATATTAATGTGCACTCAAGGGGTAAATCCCACACCAGTGATCTCAAAACCTGATCCAAATTCTTAGTGCATACTCAACCTCCCCAAGGTACACCTTCCTAATCTCCAAAAACTACAGAAAATGTTCAAAAATTGAAAGGAGTATGCTTAATTAAATGGAATAATATATCACTTTCATAATATGATTTAGACTATCAACAATTAGTATAAATGCACCTCAAAACAGGCCAAAATTGATTGTTGATTTTGCTTTTATTCTTAAACAAGTGTTCATCTTCAGTCAGCTTTCACAAAAGATAACAATTTAAATCGCATGAAAACAAAATTCAATGATTAACAGCCAACGCGTTTCGTCCCCATCCGGGACATCATCAGGGCAATGATAACTGCGGTGAACTTCTTGTATTATAGTTCCAAAATCCCTTTTAGATAATCCACTTTTAATGCACCCAGTGCATCTAATCTGTTAATCTTGGTGTCCTGGCCAATGCAAGTTCTGTCGCCCTAGCTCCAAACAATGAATACGTCCTTCTAAATTCAAAGTATCCCGTTGTCAGACGAATGTACCAAAGTATTCAAAATCACAGTTCAAAATCATAAACCGATCCGCCGTGTTTTTGGTTCCTGGTTCGATAAATCCGGAATACAGGATACCGGATTTTGGAACTATAATACAAGAAGTTCACCGCAGTTATCATTGCCCTGATGATGTGCCGGATGGGACGAAAAGCGTTGGCTGTTAATCATTGAATTTTGTTTACATGCAATTTAAATTGTTATCTTTTGTGAAAGCTGACTGAAGATGAACACTTGTTTAAGAATAAAAGGAAAATCAACCATCAATTTTGGCCTGTTTTGAGGAGAATTTATACTAATTGTTGATTGTTAGAACCGGCTGTCTCTAGTTGGCAGAGGTATGCACTTCTGGCAAATAGGGACACTCCTTTTCTAGTCAGGGCATGGGGATCACACCCTTTGATAACCCCTGCTCACCCCCTTGGTAGCTTGGCAGAGCAGACAGGCTTATCTCAGAGGCTGTGTGTTAAGCATTTATGACCACATACAGTAATAAAGTGAATAAACTACAAATGGACACGACACAGTAGTATTATAAAAATAAGGATTTTTATATAAGGCTTAGCACAAGACCAAATAACGACAAAAATATACCACAGTCTTAATAAATACTCTTGGGAGGAAAATAATAGTTCAAGTGTAGTTTCTTCTTAGCACAAAAGTCTTTTCGTATCAAAGCAACTCTTCTTCCTGGAAACACAGTTCTTGGCAACAGGGTAAACCACACGGAGGTTACACGACGTCGAGGCAAAGTTAATCCACAGGTTCGGCGTCGACCGCGAGGAGCGCTACGTCGAGCCCGGAGTCACACGGACCCCCAACAACACAGTACCTTGAAAAATGAAGCACACGATGATCAGCGGCGTCGAGCAATCCGGCGTCACGTCTTCGGTGTCGATCAGGCCTCAGTAGTCGTCGATGTCGATGATGCTGTTGCAAGAGTGAGCAGCGATCACGGCATCGAGAGGGCACGAAGGTCGATGCGATCAGCAGCGGTGCAGACACGAGGTCCCTTGGAGCTGGAGTCGAACTCACTAGCGTTGCTGCTGGCGTCGATCGGGCCCGGCGGCCGGCGTCGAGGAAGCGGGACACTGGAGCCGTTACTCACTATGTCGAGCTGGATTCGGCGACGTCCGTCGGTGTCGATATTGCTGGTTCTTTTAGAGGTGCTGGATTCATAGGTTCCAGCAAATAGCACTTGTAGCAGATGAAGTCCTTTAGCCCTGTGACTTCAACAGGAGACTGGCACTCTTCCAGTCCTTGGAGATTTTCTTAGCAAGCGTGAGAGTACACACACAGTTCCTCTCTCCTGGTTCCTTGGCAAAAATAAAGAAGCAATGCAGGATTCCCCCCCAGCAAACAGCACACTGGCAGAAGGGGTAGGCAAGTCCTTGGATCAGCAGGCTTCTTGTCCTTGGTTTCTGGGTTCCTTGTCAGAAGTGATCTAAATTCTTGGTTCAGGGGTCCTTCTCTTATACCCCTTTTCGGCTTTGATCCCTTTGTCCATGCAGGGGAACTTCCCAACATCCTGGGTATGTGGTGGGTGGAGCCAGGCAGAGGCACCTGGCCTATTCACTGAGCAGGGCTGGGTCCTCAGACGCCCAGCAGGAGGTGGAGCCAGCATTGTCACCGGCAGGAGCAGAGCTATCGGCCTCCTGGTAGGAGGTGGGGCTAGGATCATCCATGGCAGGCACGGAGCCATCAGCCGCTTGGCAGGAGGGGGAGCCAGCATTGTATCAGGCAGGGCAGGCTATCAGCAACTACTCTCCCCCTACTCTCAACGCAAATGTCCCACTCATCCCATACTGAATCACTCAGACCTCTGGAGCCACCCAGCTCCTGTCACACACACGCAAGACCAGCAGAAACCAGAAATGGTTAGACACGAAAATAGACACTTTCTAAAAGTGCTATTTTCAAACCCAGAGTCCAAAAACCATCCACACCAACGGATGCGTAATTAAACCCCGAGTTCAGGGATACCAAACTCAACATTGCACCATGCTCCCCGAGCCAGCTAGGACCATAGCATTAATAATCCCGGCGGCCCATTCTAACTAATGGAGAGCAGCTTACCTCGCAATAGTGAAGAACGAAGATGGCTGTCATTCACTATTTAGGACCTGCCAACTTGGTCAGGCTTGTCCTACCTTACACTTACAATGCACCCTGCCTGCGGGCCTACCATAGGGGTGACTAACATGAAGTTAAGGGGAGGTTTGAGGGACTGGCAAGTAGGTGTACTTGCGCAGCCCGCGTGACAGTACCAGCCTGCACGTAGGTCTCGCAATGACCGACCCGTAGACATTCTTTTACCAGGCCGCTCTTATGGGTGGCACAACACGTGCTGCAAGCCCACGAGCGGCATTTGGATTTACAAGCCCCGGCACTCCTGGTGCACTAGACTAGGGACTGACAGTAACCCAATAAGCCAAACATGGAATACAATCGATACATCAATTTAACATAGGGAGCACTTGCGCTGTGGCCCTGATCAGCAGTGGCACAGCGCCCAAAGCATTATCCAGCAAAACATCGTAAAACAGTGGAGGCAAACAGAAAAAATGGAGGAGAGACTCAAGCCAATGATGTCAGGTCTAACACGTGTCCCCTCCAGCTGAAATGTGGGGAGAACTACCCTTGACCTAGGGAGTCCTCATCACTAAGGCGGAAAAATCTGGACAGACCATCAGCATTGGCGTGATCTGTACCAGGGCGGTGTTCCACCGTGAAGTCCATCCCCTGTAGGGAAATGGACCACCTCAACAGTTTCGGATTCTCACCCCTCATCTGCATCAACCATCTGAGGGGCCTGTGGTCTGTCTGAACCCAGAAGTGAGTCCCAAACAGGTAGGGTCTTAGCTTCTTCAGCGCCCAGACCACAGCAAATGCTTCTCTCTCGATCGCACGCCACCTCGTTTCCCTGGGGAGTAACCTCCGACTGATGAAGGCTACAGGCAAGTCTCGGCCCTCTTCATTCATCTGAGCTAGAACAGCCCCCACGCCATGCTCTGAAGCGTCCGTCTGGACAATACATTTTTTAGAAAAGTCAGGTGCCTGGAGTATAGGTGCTGTGCACATTGCAGTGTTCAGGGTGTCGAAGGCCGTCTGACAGGCATCAGTCCAGATCACATTTCGTGGCTGCTTCCTGGAAGTCAGCAAAGTCAAGGGGTGCACAATGTTACCGTAATCCTTGACAAACCTCCTGTAGTCACCCGTGAGACCTAAGAAGGCTCTCACCTGAGTTTGGGTTTTGGGCGGCGCCCAAGCCAGGATGGTATCAATCTTGGGTTGTAGGGGGGCAACCTTGCCGCTCCCTACCTGGTGCCCCAAGTACACCACAGAACCCTGCCCAATCTGGCACTTACTGGTTTTGATTGTGAGGCCTGCTCCGCGCAGGGCCAACAATACTTCCTGGAGGTGGCGCAAGTGTTCCTCCCAGCTGGCGCTGAACACTACGATGTCATCCAGGTAGGCGGCACTGAAATCCTCCAGTCCAGCCAAGACCTGGTTGACCAACCTCTGGAAGGTGGCAGGGGCATTCTTCATCCCAAAGGGCATCACCCGGAATTGGTAGAGCCCATCTGGTGTGGAGAATGCGGACCTCTCCTTTGCCCCATCAGTTAAGGCGATCTGCCAGTACTCAGACGTCAGATCAAATGTGCTAAGGTACCGGGCAGCCCCCAACCGATCTATGAGCTCATCAGCTCTGGGGATGGGGTGCGCGTCAGTCTTCGTGACTGAATTGAGTCCTCGGTAATCCACGCAGAACCGAAGTTCTGGTGAAGCACCAGGCGCTGCAGCCTTCGGGACCAAGACCACTGGGCTGGCCCAAGGACTGCTAGAGGACTCAACCCCCCTGACGCAAACATTTTGGAGACCTCCTCCTTAATGTATGCTCTGACCTTGTCAGTCACCCTGTAAGCCTTGTGCTTCACAGGAGGGCTGTCTCCGGTGTCAACATCATGGACACACCAATGAGTGACAACCGGAACCAAGGAAAACAGATCAGGGAATTGTCCCAACAGTTGGCGACAATCCTGCTTCTGCTCAAGGGTCAGTGTGTCAGAGAGGACAACACCATCCACTGACCCATCTTGCTCTTTAGCACACAGGAGGTCAGGAAGAGGCTCACTCTCCTCCTCCATTCCAGCATCTGTAGTTAGGAGCATGCCCACTTCGGACCTTTCTAAGTGGGGCTTCAAACGGTTGACATGCAGGACCCTCAAGGGGTTCCTGGGAGATTTCAAGTCCACCAAGTAGGTGACATCGCTCTTCTTCTCCACAACCTTAAATGGTCCAGTCCACCTGTCCTTGAGCGCACAAGGTTCCACAGGGGACATGACCCAAACTTCCTGACCAGGCTGAAGCTCTACCAGAGTGGCATTCCGGTCGTACCAACGCTTCATCTCCTCCTGGCTGGCCTCCAGATTTGCCTGAGCAAGATCTCTGAAGCGCCGAGTCTGGTTCCTGAAGGCCAGCATGTAACTGTACACATCCTGGGGAGGTTTCCTGGGAGATTGCTCCCAGCCTTCTTTGACCAGACTCAGAGGTCCTCTTACCGGGTAACCATACAAAAGCTCAAAGGGGCTGAACCCTAGAGACTTCTGCGGCACCTCACGGTAAGCAAACAACAGGCATGGAAGAGGACGTCCCATTTCCGCCTCATTGGTTCTTCAAGACCCATGATCATGCCTTTAAGGGTCCGGTTGAATCTCTCAACCAGCCCATTACCTTGAGGGTGGTAAGGAGTGGTGAACTTGTAGGTTACCCCACACTCCTTCCACAGAAACTTCATGTAATTGGAAATGAAGTTGGTGCCCCGGTCTGACACCACCTCTCTGGGGAACCCCATTCAGGAGAAAACACCCATCAGTGCCCGTCCCACCACGGGGGCCGTCACTGTTCGGAGAGGGATGGCTTCCGGGTACCGTGTGGCATGGTCCAGCAAGACCAGGATGAACCTGTTGACCAGGGCTGTCTTGGGGTCCAGGGGCCCAACAATGTCAATCCCCACCCGGTCAAAGGGGGTACTGACCACCGGAAAAGGTTGGAGGGGAGCCTTCTGCTTCCTTCCGCTTTTCCCACTTGCCTGGCAAGTGTGACAAGTCTTGCAATGGATGTCTACATCCCTGCGCATCTGAGGCCAATAAAAATGGGTGACAAGCCTGTCATAGGTTTTGTCCTGCCCCAGATGTCCAGCTAACAGAACGTCATGAGCCAAACCCAGTAGGAAGGCTCTGAAGCGCTGGGGTACCACCAGCACACCGGGCTGACCCAGGCTCAGCAGCCTTAGGCTCGCTATACAGGAGGTCGTTCTCCCAGTACACAAAAAGTGACCCTGACTGATCACCTGAGGTTTGGGCTGAGGCCTGCTGCCTTATACCCACAAGAGAAGGGCACACTTTCTGTTCGGCACAGAATTCTTCCCTGGAGGGACCACTGTCCTGCTGCCAATGGGTCAGCTCGGGCAGGTCTCCCAGTTCAGCAATTTGTTCCCCTGTGGGCTCCAGGGCATCCCCCTCAGGGTCTACCTCCTCCTGGACCACGGGAACTACGGGGGCCGGTTTCCCGCGCCTCCTGCCTCTTCTCTTTACAGCTGGGTCCTGGGCCGTACTTTCAGGCTCCGGGACCCCATCAACACCCTTACTCGCTGTCATCGATCGAGTGGTTGCACAAACCCACTCTGGCACACCCAACATTCTCAAATGTGTCTCCCTCTCCACCTTAGCCCAAGGGGAGTCTTCCAAATCATTGCCCAGGAGACAATCGACAGGCATGGCCGGCCTCACAGCAACTTGAAGAGTACCTGAAACTCCCCCCCATTCAAAGGAAACGAGCTACCTCACACTCTTTCTGGGAGTTGTCAGCAGCTATCACGGGGTAGAATGCGTGGGGAACCACCTGCTCTCTGGACACTAAGTGACACATGACAGCTGTCACACTCGCTCCGGTGTCTCTGAGAGCTTCCACTCTATGGCCATTAATGGTCACCCACTGCCTATATTTACTAATGTTACTAGGCAGAGGAGGTGGAGGGACCATTTGCATGTCTCCTAGCGAGACCAGGGACATTTCTGCGGGACCCCTCCCACCAGGGACAACCATCTCCTCCCCTCCCAGGGCTACACTCGCCAACTGACTGGGATGCACGCGGCGGTGCATTCGAATTCTTCATGGGACACTGGGGGTCATAATACCGGTGTCCCACCTGCCCGCAAACGTAGCAGGTTAGGGGGCCCCTATGAACAGGTTTACCCGTCGGGCCCCTGGCTTTTTCACAGGGGGAGGCTGGGAACCCTTCCCTTGGTTCCCTTGGGGATTACTTTGGGGCCCTTTCTGGGACTGCTTCTGTTTACCCTTGTCCCCCCCACTCTTCTGCTGGGGACCCTGCCCACCTTTGGCTGAGTCTCCCACTGGACCCTTGTGGACCCTGGTACTGACCCAGCGTTCCGCCTCCTCAGCAAGTTTTCTAGGGTTAGATATCTTGCTATCAATAAGGTGCTGGCGGAGCTCTGGAAAACAGTTATTAGACAAGTGCTCCCAAGCAAACAAATCATAAAGAGCTTCATAACTTTCCACTTTGCTGCCCTTCACCCAACCATCCATGGCTCTGCAAAAATAAGACACATATTCAACCCACGTCGTACCAGGCAACTTCTTACATTCTCTAAAAGCTTGTCTGTACTTCTCGGGGGTTAGGCCATACCGCAACATTAAAGCATCTTTCATATGAGCATACGACATCCTATCTTCAACAGGCATGTCTAACAGGGTATCTCTCCCCTCATTCACAAAGCGACCCCACAACCCTGCGCCCCAATCCTTCTCAGGGACCCGGTGGGCCAACAATGCTAACTCATACGCTTTAAACCACTGACCAATATCTTCGTTCCTATGATAATCTTTTATCACATCTTTGGGAAAATAAAACCTACTTTCTGCAGGGCCAGATGGGATGCTGCCACCAGAGGGATTCAATTCTAACTTCTTAGCTTGGATGTCCAACTCCCTCAACTTGGTATCACGCTCCAAAGCTAACTTCTCTCTTTCAAAATCCAACCTTTTGGTCTCCGAATCAACTTCTCTTCTAAATCTTGCATTTTCTAACTCCAACTGCCCATTTATCTTTAGCCTTGCCATTTCCATGTTGTATTCTCGCTCTTTCGCCCTTTCTTCTCTTTCTTCAGGGGAAAGACCTTTGGAGGAAACACTGCTACCGGGAGAGGACACAGGCCCATTCACTGGCGCCTCCTCATCCCCTTCCCCTGGCGGTACCACCACCGCATCAGAGGGATCTCTGGACTCCAACCAGGCCTCCAATGCTTTGAGGTAGTTTTCCTTAATCTTGAGGCCCTTGGTAGGAACTTTAAACTGCTTGCAAAAGTATTTCAGCTCCTCCAATTTGTAGACGTTTATCTTTGCTCTATCAAATTCCTCCCCAACAACAACAGGGGTAGTGACTCCGGTGTCACTCATGGTCAAAACTGGCAGTGTTCAAAAAATCAAGTTTCAGAAAAGCGGAGAACCAAAAAATGGAATCCTACCAAGTAGATTGTGGCTGCGCTATGGTCTGCTTTCACTACGTAGCGCACACTAATCACTGCACATGGATCATAAATGCAAGGTTAAAAATCCTCACCGCTGCGTCCAATGTTAGAACCGGCTGTCTCTAGTTGGCAGAGGTATGCACTTCTGGCAAATAGGGACACTCCTTTTCTAGTCAGGGCAAGGGGATCACGCTCTTTGATAACCCCTGCTCACCCCCTTGGTAGCTTGGCAGAGCAGACAGGCTTATCTCAGAGGCTGTGTGTTAAGCATTTATGACCACATACAGGAATAAAGTGAATACACTACAAATGGACACGACACAGTAGTATTATAAAAATAAGGATTTTTATATAAGGCTTAGCACAAGACCAAATAACGACAAAAATATACCACAGTCTTAATAAATACTCTTGGGAGGAAAATAATAGTTCAAGTGTAGTTTCTTCTTAGCACAAAAGTCTTTTCGTATCAAAGCAACTCTTCTTCCTGGAAACACAGTTCTTGGCAACAGGGTAACCCACACAGGGGTTACACGACGTCGAGGCAAAGTTAATCCACAGGTTCGGCGTCGACCGCGAGGAGCGCTACGTCGAGCCCGGAGTCACACGGATACCCAACAACACAGTACCTTGGAAAATGAAGCACACAATGATCAGCGGGTCGAGCAATCCGGCGTTGCGTCTTCGGTGTGGATCAAGCCTCAGTAGTCGTCGATGTTGATGATGCTGTTGCAAGAGTGAGCAGCGCTCACGGCGTCGAGAGGGCATGAAGGTCGATGCGATCAGCAGTGGTGCAGAAACGAGGTCCCTTGGAGCTGGTGCCGAACTCACTACTCACTGGCGTTGCTGCTGGCGTCGATCGGGCCCGGGGGCCGGCGTCGAGGAAGCGGGACACTGGAGCCGTTACTCACTATGTCGAGCTGGATTCGGCGACGTCCGTCGGCGTCGAGATTGCTGGTTCTTTTAGAGGTGCTGGATTCATAGGTTCCAGCAAATAGCACTTGTAGCAGATCGTCCTTTAGCCCTGTGACTTCAACAGGAGACTGGCACTCTTCCAGTCCTTGGAGATTTTCTTAGCAAGCGTGAGAGTACACACACAGTTCCTCTCTCCTTGTTCCTTGGCAAAAATAAAGAAGCAATGTAGGATTCCCCCCAGCAAACAGCACACTGGCAGAAGGGGTAGGCAAGTCCTTGGATCAGCAGGCTTCTTGTCCTTGGTTTCAGGGTTCCTTGTCAGAGTGATCTAAATTCTTGGTTCAGGGGTCCTTCTCTTATACCCCTTTTCGGCTTTGATCCCTTTGTCCATGCAGGGGAACTTCCCAACATCCTGGGTTTGTGGTGGGTGGAGCCAGGCAGAGGCACATGGCCTATTCACTGAGCAGGGCTGGGTCCTCAGACGCCCAGCAGGAGGTGGAGCCAGCATTGTCACCGGCAGGAGCAGAGCTATCGGCCTCCTGGTAGGAGGTGGGGCTAGGATCGTCCATGGCAGGCACGGAGCCATCAGCCGCTTGGCAGGAGGGGGAGCCAGCATTGTATAAGGCAGGGCAGGCTATCAGCAACTACTCTCCCCCTACTCTCAACGCAAATGTCCCACTCATCCCATACTGACTCACTCAGACCTCTGGAGCCACCCAGCTCCTGTCACACACACGCAAGACCAGCAGAAACCAGAAATGGTTAGACACGAAAATAGACACTTTCTAAAAGTGCTATTTTCAAACCCAGAGTCCAAAAACCATCCACACCAACGGATGCGTAATTAAACCCCGAGTTCAGGGATACCAAACTCGACATTGCACCATGCTCCCCGAGCCAGCTAGGACCATAGCATTAATAATCCCGGCGGCCCATTCTAACTAACGGAGAGCAGGTTACCTCGCAATAGTGAAGAAGGAAGATGGCTGTCATTCACTATTTAGGACCTGCCAACTTGGTCAGGCTTGTCCTACCTTACACTTACAATGCACCCTGCCCGCGGGCCTACCATAGGGTTGACTAACATGAAGTTAAGGGGAGGTTTGAGGGACTGGCAAGTAGGTGTACTTGCGCAGCCCGCGTGACAGTACCAGCCTGCACGTAGGTCTCGCAATGACCGACCCGTAGACATTCTTTTACCAGGCCGCTCTTATGGGTGGCACAACACGTGCTGCAAGCCCACGAGCGGCATTTGGATTTACAAGCCCCGGCACTCCTGGTGCACTAGACTAGGGACTGACAGTAATCCAATAAGCCAAACATGGAATACAATCGATACATCAATTTAACATAGGGAGCACTTGCGCTGTGGCCCTGATCAGCAGTGGCACAGCGCCCAAAGCATTATCCAGCAAAACATCGTAAAACAGTGGAGGCAAACAGAAAAAATGGAGGAGAGACTCAAGCCAATGATGTCAGGTCTAACATTGATAGTCTAAATTATAGTATGAAAGTGATATATTATTCCATTTGATTGAGCATACTCCTTTCAATTTTAGAACAGGTGGGACCACACTTGTGTCTGGTCTCTCACCTATGTGAGAGGTGAGGTTCTTGTTCCACACCAATACCCGAGATGTTGAGAGATATACCCCCAGATACTTGAAGCCGTCCCGGACCACTACTTCCTCACTTGACCAGTCGCCCAGCCGATCTCCACCCCGCAGTGGCCACAAAAAGGTTGTGCAGAGGCCGGAGGTTTGCCCAAAGATCTGCATAATATGAAGAAGGCATGGACCAGTCTGGTCAAGGTCTGTGAGAAAAAACAAAACATCATCTGCATAGCGCACTATACGGTCGGGGATGCCTGGTGTCTACTCAAACCGCGCATCTGCGCATCTATACCTACTCAAGACAATAGCAGCTCCATAGCAAGAACGAAAAGATAAGGGGAGAGCGAGCCCTGGCGCGTTCCCTGCCCGATAGGGGAGCTTCTGGAAACTGAGTCGGCCACTCGGACTGAGGCGATATGTCTGTAAACAGCAGGCGAATAGTAACCGGGGTCTGATATTTAAGTGATCGAGCAAGGCAAAGAGATACGTTCAGCTGAGGGAATCAAAAGCCTTGTTCATGTCTGCCAGGAGGAGAGCGGCAGGGGTACCAAGCTTATCAACTGTGAGCAAGTCTGATATTGTGCGTAGCACGGATTGGCATAAATGCTGCCTGATCCGGGAGGACCAGCTCCGTAATATACAGGACTAGGCGTTTTGCAATCACCTTTGCCAGAAGCTTAGCTTCCACACTGAGGAGTGAAATCGGGCGATATTTTGAGTATTGTTCCAGTGAGCGACCCGGCTTCAAGAACACAATCTCAGCATGCCATCAATCTGGCAGGAGATCGTCAATCTCCAATGATGCATCCAGGGCCTCCAGGTAGGGTTTTAGTAGTTGTGGGTGAAATCACTGGAAAAACTCATAAGGGTAGCCATTCGGGCCTCGTGCCTTTCCCACCTGCATATCACGCAGCACAGTCAGCTGTTCGTCCACCTACAGGGGAGCGTCCATTATATCCAGCGTTGTATCTGACAAAGCCCGAGGAGGAAAGTCAGCAATACATTTCTGTAATAGGGCAGCAGGCAATACTTCATGGGGCATATAAATCTACGCGAAACCACAGTTGATGGACAGAATGCAGAACAATGTCATACATTCACCCCAGCATATAGATCTACAAAAGACAAGGTAAAACAATCAGCAAACGCGGACGGGTTCATAGAAGCAGTCCCATTGGGGCCACGTATACTCTGGAGTGTCTGGGGACAGTGTCTGCTGACACAGGCGATGCAGCAGGTCACTAGATTTGTCTCCCCCTTGGTACATCCGGCTACGGGTGGCGAGCCAATAGAGCCGGGCTTTGTTTAGGAGTTCCCTGGTGTACATCTGTTGTACGTTCAGTAATTGTCTGCGTGCGATCTGTCCCACTGTGTCTCTCCTCGCGTGTTCCAGATCAAGTAACTGGACCTTAATTTTTAATAGCTTAATGTGTCATTGTCAGCATTGCACTGTACAGAAGGCGATATCTGCTCCCCTGAGAGTGGGCTTCATTGCTTGCCACAGGATGACTGGAGACTCCACTGTGCCTGTGCTGAGTAAGAGATAATCTGACAAAGATGTATGAATATGTGTCCTAAAGTTATCATCCCTCAGCAGCCCCAGTGACATACACCACCAAAATGGGGAGCGCCTTGGATCCAGAGACAGGAGAATAGACACTGGTGAATGGTCAGATAAACCCGTGGGAAGAGTTTCGGCCGCGGTCAACCTATGAGTGTGCACCCCAGAGAGGAAAACGTAATCAAGATGAGAGAATGATTTGTGGGCTCCAGAGAAATAGGTGTAAGCACGTGTGTCGGGGTGTATGGTCCTCCACGAGTAAACCCACCACAAGCCCCCGAACCAGGGGGAATAATCCAGAGACCGGGGTCTCTGCAACTCGGGTTGTGGCGCGCCATCTATCCTCCAATGAAGACATAACATTGTTCCAGTCCCCCCCAACTAGAGTCAACCCTGATGAAACATCAGTCGAGAGCATCATCAGTTTTTTGACTAGGGACTATGAGAGGGGGAGCATACACTACCCAGAACAATGGTTTCACCATATAGTGTCCCTTATAACACAATAAATATACCCTGTGGGTCCGACCACGTTTGGCTATGAACGAAAGGCCACTGCGGTTCAAGTTCAAGTTCGGGTATTTGTATAGCGCACTGCTCACCCAGAGGGTCTCAAGGCGCTTGGGTAAGGGGTTCATTATTTGTCAAATAGCCAGGTTTTAAGTTCTTTTCTAAGGGAGATGTGGTTTTGAGTAAGGCAGAGATGAGTGGGGAGTGAGTTCCAGGTCTTGGCAGCAAGGAAGGAGAAGGATCTGCCACCCATGGTGGATTTTCGGATGCGCGGGACAGCGGCGAGGGCTTGATTGGTCGATCTTAGTGAGGATTTCAACTCCCGGAGAGCCTCTAGTGAAACCAGCATGATAAGTGTCTGCATAACCACACCCTCCCAAACAAGGTGTCTTGGTGCCCACCAAGGGGTCTCTTGCAGAAAGAGGACGTCCGTCCTGTGTCACTTTACTTGGCACAGCATAGCTCCCCTTTTGATCTTATCGAATCGGCCGTTTACATTCCAACTAAGGCTTTGGAGTTCTCTGCTCTTGGCCCCTGCTAAATCCTGCTGCTTAGATGGTTGTGGCATGTATAGAAGAAAGTAGCTAAGTGAGTGACAGTGGCAATTCCAGGAGCATATATGACGGCAGACCTAGTTGCATATAACAACAAACAATTCAAGAAACCCAACACCTCCCCCACTCACCTCACCTAATACCTCAAAATAGTAGAAACATCTGTTGTGGCATGCATTGTACTGCTGCCCCAACAGAGTCAGGGCACAGCCCCACACTGAAGGTTCCCCATAGAACTGTCCCCAATCAAATACTATGTTTTCAGATACTGAGAAAAGAGTGATGTGGAAGGCCTCACGTAGGCACATGTGTTGTGACATCAGCATTATGAACATTCAAGTCCCGGTTCTCAGGCCCCAATCCCAGTTCCCTACAATTCGAAGAAGTATATAAAATAAGGAAAGTGAGTTGGGGTTCACCAGCCAGTTTGGTCCGCACAGAGATGTCGCCTGTGACCCTCAGTATCCATAAAGTGACGGTGATGAGTCTAGTGCACCCCATCCAACTGGGAGCTGGAAGCACCTTAAGATTTTGAGCTGCGCCTCAAACGTGATCTGCGATTTATTTTCCCTTTAGGTTTGGTAGGAAGCCGCATGTCCTCCCCAGAGGACGGCTCCGAGTCAAAGCATGGCGGGGTGTGCAGCTTGAGTCTTTGTCTTTCGTCCATCCAGGCAAACACCTTCTCAGGAATATCAAAGAAGAGTGTAAATGATTCGTAGATGACTCTCAGCCGGGCCGGGAAGAGCAGTGCATATTGGAGTTTGAAATCTCGCAGTTGGGCTTTAGCAGCCGAGAACGATTGCCGACATTGCTGCACCGGTCTTGTGTAGTCTGGAAAGATTAGAATGTGATGGTGGTCATACTAATGTTTGTCTGCCAATCTGGTCTGCATGAGAATCGCATCGCGCTCATGAAAATGTAAGAACCTAGCTATGATGAACCTAAGCCTGGCGGAGATTTTTGCATCAAAGTGCAGTGCGAGTGTTCAATTATGAAACACTTAGACATAGACGTCTGAGGGATCCAGCTCCCTATCCACGTAGTGAGAAATCATTCCACATTCTTATCTTCACAGCCATCCTGAAAGCCCACAAAGCACAGGTTGTTCCTCCGGGCTCTGCCTACGGCGTCCTCCGCCCTGATCACAAGACCTTTGGTGATGGATTCCATAGAGGATATCTTCTTGTGGAGGGATGCAACTGTGTCTTTCGTGGTTGATATCCGGGTTTCGGCTTCTGTTATTCTGTCCCACGCCTTGTGGAGGTCCTGCCGGATCAGCATCACATCAGACCCAACCGCCCAATCTTGGCCTCCAGCGCATCTCGTGATTGCGTTATTGCTGACATCGATGCAGCGTTGTCCGGACCAGTAGAGCTCCGACTCGCCGGATCCGCTGTTCGCGCCCAATGGGCGGCATAACGGTCAAGCGTGCTTTGTTTGGTGCTCTGCAATTTGTCACCAGTCATGTTTAGTGACAGCAGGTAGGACATCACAGCACCAGCAGAGTTCTATAAAAGCCAGTAGGTAGTGTGGTCTCACCCAATGCGGCGGTCGTGGTGGTAGCAGCTCTTGAGGGGTGATAGGGAAGAAAGACTTTCCACAGCAAGCAGTCAATCCAGATAGCGTTCACCTACAAGGCAGGCAAAATGGCAGGCGTGGAGACTACCCACACACAAGCAGTACCAGGACCTAGCCCGGCAGCTTCCGCGTGCAGGTGCCTCCTCACCAACTAATGGGTGCCTCAGTCTAGTTGCACATCTTCCGCGCTGCGTAGTTGATATGCGGGGGTGCTCCACCTGAATTGTGATGAAGGTGTAGCGATCTCCGGTTCACCCTGGCAACCGCTCTCCTCCAAGCCCCATTCACTGTGTGGGGACAATGGTTCCATCGCAGGATCGTTGTTGGAAGGAGACCTGGCGCACGCTGAGCGTAGTGCGGGCTGATTATATACCCGGCACTTCCTCTGCACCACAGAGTTATGGGGGGGTCCAGGCCCTATAGAGCACTAGCGGCCTCAGTTAGTAGTGAACACGGAGAGACATTCCTTAAGAATCGGGCCATGTAAGCAGCCCTGCGCCAACCCAGAGTATTGACCGCTGAAACAAATCACCTCCCGCCGGCACCAAGGGGCTCAAGGGAAGGATTCCCAAGGACTCAAAGGGGCCCCGCAGCAGATGCAGTGAGTAGGCCGAAGCAGGAGCGTGGCAAACTAGGGAAGCATCCAGGGACCCCCGGGGTGTAGCCGCATCAAGGGAGCCACACAGTGACCTCAGTAGGGATCTTTAGCAGCCATGAGAAGCCATCAGCAGGCTGAAAGCCCCTCACATCTAAGCATTCGGGTCCAATTCCACCGATCACCAAGCACGCCGGACGCAATGTTCTCTGGCCGAGGCTCTGCTCGGTCGAGCAGCCACGGCCCAACGCGATATCTTCGCTTGCTCACCCAGGGGTCCGTCCATTTCCAGAGGAGAAGTAGACAGTGGCCGCCACCATCACCGGAGTCACCAGACAGGCAGGCCACATGTAGGGCCGGAGGTGGTGAGCATCTGAGCACGGGCCCCCGGCAGTGATCTCCTCACCGCCCGGGGCTGGCGCTGGCGGTACAGCGCTAGAGCTCCGGTGTGCTCACCCTGTGGCCCTCGGAATGGATGCAGCCAGGCGCGCAACACCCATTGAACTCACCGGGCTTCAGCTCCCCCCGTCGTGTGTGGCAGCCCGGGGTGAGACAGATCCCGGGCACACACAGAGCCACACCCGAACGTTTCACAGGTCTTTAAAAGACCATTTGAATGTTAATTCGGCCTTGCTGTTATTTCACTCTGCCTACTGATTAAAGGTTCAGCCCCCCCCCCCCCCGAAATTTTTTCTTAGCCCCCCCAAAATTTGGATCTAGTTGCGCCTCTGGATGCAGCACAATCTCCACTCAGGTCATCCTCAAAAATGCTCCGTATTTGCCCGTCATCTTGTTTAGCAATGGTTTCACAATCGACTGGAGCAAGTGGTAGACAGTGTATCGCACTTCATCAGGTCAGAGGAAAAAGGATGCACTCTGCTAATGTGTAATCTTTCATCTAGCTTTGATGGTATGTCTGAGAGATACATCACTATGAGTCTTCATGCTGTGTGCCTTTTGCAGTTTCTTCACTGTGAAACAGTGTTATTTGTGCGCATGAAATCCCGTCTATTCACTCTTACAGGATGATGTTAGGAGGTTCCAGGTAATTTGAACCCATGCTTGAGAGGTCATGATATGGCAAAATCTCTGGCTTGCCTTACCTTTTCAATTACAGATGTCGGGGTTCATGTTCATGAACACTGAGATGTAGCAAGGCAGAAAGAGAGGCTCTTTGTCAGTCCACGTGCCGTAGTTCCTGGGTGTTGGTCCTAAATCTGCTTCCGTAATAATCTTGAAGAATAATCTTTACAGCCCTGATGAGTGCAGCAGAGCATTCTTTACAGGTCGAGAATACTCCAATGGAGGTTTCATACCTTCCTTAGCAAAAGCAAGATTTTCTCCGAAAATGAGACAGGGAAGTGATTAGATGTCTTGCCACTTTGTAGTTTTTGTTACGTCAGAGCTTCCACAGGAGCCGCGTTTTATGTTTCACTAATAACTTAGGAGCTGTTTGACGAATCATCACAAAACATTGGCGACAAAAAGTCCACCACCTCCTTCCTGGAAGGTTGTGGGGAATTATATCAAGAGCGGTCAAGAAATGTAGGGGAAGAAGAGGGACCCAAAATGCTGATTTTCCATCTTAATTCCCAAAAGAATATGTGGCTTAATAGCATTACCCCAGTTTTGTCAAAAATTCTCAATACATGTGCATTTACACCCATGGTACAGCAGAACTGTGCAAGCTTCCCAGGGGAAGCTTGAATGGCACTTGGGGTAATGCAGGAGAACAGCAGCTCCTGAATTAAAAAGAAAAATAAATCTGAATGGATCGGAACTCAAACCGTATGGGCAACCCTCTATGCTGAGCACAGCCACCACAGACCATGCACACAGGGGGTTGGTCAGCCTTAGGGGTTTGGGAGTAGTGCCTGGCTACACCAATGCCTGCTGTGCACAGGCAACAGCTGTGCACACCAGTGTGTTGGTCACCATGGGATAGGCTTGGTTGCAGGGCCTGGCCAGATGCCAAAGACTATGTGCAGTGTGAGAGTTGGCTAAATAGGATCCAAAATCCCCCAAACTTTCACTGAAGGTTAAACAAAGGTTAAAGTAATCTTATAGTTTGAAAGATAATGAGAACATATTTTACGTTAAAAATGCATTGACGAGATGTGGTAGTTAGGTATTGTAATAATACCTTAATTTATGGTAAAAAAACTAGAATTCATTGAAATCATTGAAAAGAGCAAAGGTTAAAGTGTCCTTTTTCATTCAACATGTCATCAATGATGTAATGAGTAAAGTGATAAGAAGAGCATGATGGATGTACAAGTTATAATAAGCTCTGTGAACTATTACTGGTGAATATCAATGCATTTTGTTTTTTAAACAATAGCTTATATCTGATTTCAACACCTAATTATAACTTACTTTATACTGTGTTCTTTTTAAACAATCAATCAACCAATCAGGGGTTGGTAAAGTGCGCTACTCACCCGCGAGGGTCTCAAGGCGCTGGGGGGAGGGATAGGTAGGAAGCTCCTGATCAGTCGAAGAGCCAGGTCTTGAGGTCTTTCCTGAACGTGTGCAGGATCAGGGCGTGCCCCAAGTTCACGGGGAGCTTGTTCCAGGGTTTGGCTGCGATGTAGGAGAAGGCTCTTCCGCCTGTTCTGTTTCTGCAGATACGGGGGACCTCTGCCAGGGTGAGGTCGGCAGAGCGGAGGTTCCTTTTGGGTACGTGGAAGGATACTCTCTCGTTGAGGTATTTGGGTCCTGTAAGACCTGGCACCATTGGCGTGGGTCTCCCTTCCATTTTTGCTGTTGCCTCATGTATTATTGCTGGTGTTAGATCCTTTGGGCACTGTGCCACTGCTATCCAGTGCCCCAGTGCAGGTGCTCCCTATTGTAAATTGATGTATTAATCAGTGGTTCCATGTTTGGCTATTTGGTTTACTTGTCAGACCCTAGTCTAGTGCACTGAGTGTTCCCAGGGCGAGTAAATCCAAATGCTGCTGGTGGGCTTGCATCACTGGTTGTGCCACAAACAGAAGCTGCCTTGTAAAATGCGTCTAAGGTCTGCCATTGCAGAGCCTGCATGCAGTCTGGTACTGTCATGCTGACTGGTCAAGTGCACCCACTTGCCACCAGTCCCTAAACCTTCCGTTTTCATATCAGACACCCCTATGGTACGCCCAAGGGTAGGGTGCATCCATACTAATATAATAAAGAGAGAGCCCAAACCTTTGAGGTGGGTAATCTCAGGAACCACATCACCAATCACAACACCCAATGCAACGTTGGAAAGGGCAGTTGCAGCAGAAGGACATAGGCTATGCAGACGCCCACCATATACATTTAAAAGGTAAAAAAGCAAAGTAGTCCCTTGTGGGCGTGTCTGCGTTGTGCTGTGGGCGTGTGCTGGGGGCGTGACAAACACTGGGGGCGTGTGGTACGTTCCGCCCTTCATGCCATGTCTCATATTGTGTGCTAATCCCACCCTGCTCCCTTTAAATACCCCTGCACCCCATAATCATAACCCACCCTTACTCCTTAAAATACCCCAACACCCTTAAACACTAACCCATCTTAACCCTATAAATGTACCCTGTACCCAAAAACCCAAACCTATCACTAAACCCTAAAAATACCCCTGTACCCCAAAACCCAAACCTAGCCCTGAACCCTAAAAATACTACTGTATCCCAAAACCCAAACCTACCCCTGAACCCTAAAATACCCCTGTACTCCAACACCCAAACCTAGCCCTCAACCCTTAAAATACCCCTGTACCTCAAAACCCAAACCTACCCCTGAATCCTAAAAATACCCCTGTACCCCAAAACCCAAACCAAGCCCTGAACCCTTAAAATAACCCTGTACCCCCAAAACCCAAACCTACCACTGAACCCTAAAATACCCCATGTACCCCAAAACCCAAACCTAGTCCTGAACCCTAAAAATACCCCTGTACCCCAAAACCAAACCTAGCTCTGAATCCTTAAAATACCCCTGAACCCCAAAACCCAAACCAAACCCTGAACCCTAAAAATACCCCTATACCCCAAAACCCAAACCTAGCCCTGAACCCTAAAAATACCCCTGTACCCCAAAACCCATACCTATCCCTAAACCCTAAAACTACCATTGTACCCCATAACCCGAAACTATATCTGAACCCTTATAATACCCAAACACCCCAAAACATATACCTCAGTACCCCAAAACATATACCCCTATACCCATACTTACCTGATCCAAACATTAAAAAAAAACATGTTTTTACTATTCATGCATTTTCAACGAATTTCGTTGTAAATGTATGCCTGGTAAAAGCATAAAAAAATGTAATGCCATGCGTTATAGTGGCATTGCGGAGTCATGGTACTTTTGTAATGAAAGTATGCGGAGTGATGGTATGCGGAAAGAAAGTTGCAGAATAATGGGTGTTTACCCTCCCCCGGTAAGTACATTGGTGGCACGGCGGCCCACATCTCCAGCAACATACTCATATTTTTTCACCACCCATTTGAAAAATGCACAGGTCTCTCTCATTGATGGCCAGCACCGACATACACTTTTAGACACACCTTCCGCCACAAGTTCTAGAATTGCGAACTTTAGAGCTGGGGAGCTACGTTCGAATCTCGGCATCAGCTCAACATCCTGTGAATCCTGGCAAATCGCTTTGTCTCTCCGTGCCTTTCACAAATTAATGTGTTCATCTGTAATGTAAATTGTGCTCATGCCATGTTGTCGAGTTTGCGCTATATAATATTGCAAGGAAAAATAAAGTAGGGAAACTCGAGTTCACACACTTCTGAACGCGCACTCTTAAGTGCATCAGCAGTGCACTGTGAATCGGAGAGTTTCACAGGCCTGTCACAGATAAGAAATGCTATCAAAACGAAATCCTACAAAACAATATACTACTGGTGGGCAGCAATTCATACCCGGACAACGTCGGGACGGGCCGCTAGTTGCAAGTAGAAGGTAGGACAAGCCCTGGTGTGTGTGGCATGTCCTAGTAGTGAATTACAGCCATTTTCGTTTTTCACTATTGCAAGGCTACCTGTTCTCCATAGACCAGAATGGGCTGTTAGATTATTACACGTTTATAATCCTAACTGTCTCAAAGAACATGGTAGAAATTCGAGTTTAGTATGCCTGGACTCACAATAATAAAATACATCTTTTAGTAAAGTTTATTTTAATATTCAGTGTTTGCAAATACCACTTTTAGCAAGTAGGTATTTGCTTGTCTAACCATTCAAACCTGCCTCTGCTAGGTTGTGTATTCCTTTCTCTGGTTTTGTGAGTGACAGGGTTGGGTGATTCCAGGAGACAGGCTGAGTCACCCAGTGGTGAATAGAGAGATCTGAATCTTGAATAGGGCTGTGCCTGCCTTCCACAATGCTGGCTCCACCCCCTGGGGAGCGGCTGATGTCTCTGCCCTGCACACTGAAAGAAGGGAAGGAGTCCTGACCTTCTGGCGGCCACAGAGCAAGATGGGCCAGTGGATGGTGTTAACCTCTCTTGCACCCTGACCCATGAGCAACAGAATGACTGCCGCCAGTTGCTGGGACAGTTTGCTGATCTGTTCTCCCTGGTTCCTAGTATCACAGATTGGTGCGTCCATGATGTGGATACAGGAGACAGCTTACCTGTGAAGCACAAGTCTTACAGGGTAACTGATAGGGTAAGGGCTTGCATCAAAGAGGAGGTCTCAAAGATGCTTGCACTAAGGGTGATTTAGTCCTACAGCAGTCCTTGGGCCAGCCCAGTGGTCTTGGCCCCAAAGGCTGCGGTGCTGGGAGCCACAACCGAACTCCGGTTCTGTGTAGACTACAGAGGGCTCAATTCGGTCACGAAGACCGACGCGCGCCCCATCCCCAGAGCTGATGAGCTCATTGATCGGTTAGGGACTGCACAGTACCTCAGCACGTTTGACTTGACGTCTGGGTACTGGCAGATCACCTTGAATAATGGGGCAAAGGAGAAGTAAGCATTCTCCACACCAGATGGGCATTTCCAGTTCTGTATTATGCCCTTTGGGTTGAAGAATGCCCCTGCCACCTTTCAGAGGTTGGTCAACCAGGTGTTGGTTGGACTTGATGAGTTCAGTGCCGCCTACCTGGATGACATGACTGTGTTCAGTGTCACTTGGGAGGAACATCTGCGCCACCTCTGGAAAGTGTTGTTGGCGCTGCGGAAGGCAGGCCTCACGATCAAGGCGAGTAAGTGCCAGATCGGGCAGGGTTCTGTGGTGTACTTGGAAAACCAAGTTGGTAGCGGCCAGGTGGCGCCTCTACAACCCAAGATTGAAACCATCTTGGTTTGGGAACCCCCCAATACTCAGACAGAGATGAGGGCCTTTTTAGGACTCACAGGAAACTACAGGAGGTTTGTGAAGGGATATGGCAACATTGTTGCACCCTTGACAGAGCTGACTTCCAGGAAGCAGCCCAAGAACGTGATTTGGACTGACACCTGTCAGAAAGCTTTTGAGGCCCTGACAGCTGCCATGTGCACAGCGCCCGTGCTCCTGGCACCCAACTTCTCCAAAGTGTTCATCGTTCAAACATACGCTTCAGAGCATGGTGTGTGGGCTGTTTTGTCACAGATGAATGAGGAGGGCCTAGATCAACCTGTAGCCTTCATCAGTAGAAGGTTACTTCCTCGGGAACAGAGGTGGAGTTAATTGACCGTGAAGCATTTGCTGTGGTCTGGGCACTGAAGAAGCTGAGGCCATACCTGTTTGGGACTCACTTCCAGGTTCAGACAGACCACAGGCCCCTCAGATGGTTGATGCAGATGAGCGGTGAGAATCCAAAGCTGTTGAGGTGGTCCATTTCCCTACAGGGTATGGACTTTACGGTGGAACACCGCCCTGGTACAGAACACGCCAACGCTGATGGTCTGTTCAGACTTTTCCGCCTTTGTGATGAGAACTCCCAGGAGGTAGGGTAGTTCTCCTCACATTTCAGCTGGAGGGGACACGTGTTAGACCTGGCACCATTGGCGTGGGTCTCCCTTCATTTTTGCTATTGCCTCATGTGTTTTTGCTGGTGTTATATGATTTGGGCACCGTGCCACTGCTGTCCAGTGCCACAGTGCAAGTAAGTGCTCCCTATTGTAAATTAATGTGTTAATTCATGATTCCATGATTGACTATTCGGTTTACCTGTCAGAGCCTAGTACAGTGCACAGAGTGTGCCCAGGGCATGTACATCCAAATGCTGCTAGTGGGCTTGAGGCACTGGTTGTGCCACTCACAGAAGAGGCCTTGTAAAATGTGTCTAAGGTCTGCCATTGCAGAGCCTGCGTGCAGTCTGGTACTGTCATGCTGACTGGGCAAATACACCCACTTGCCAGTCCCTAAAACCTTCCCTTTTATACTTACAATGCACCCTTTTACAGGGTGCATTGTAAGTATAAAGTAGGACAGGCCCTGATGTGTGTGGCATGTCCTAATAGTGCATTACAGCCATTTTTATGTTTCACTACTGCAAGGCTACCTGTTCTCTATAGGCCAGAATGGGCTGTTAGAATTATTACATTTTATAATCCTAAATGACTCCAAGAACATGGTAGAAATTCGAGTTTAGTATGCCTGAACTCAAAATAATAAAATACATATTTTAGTAACGTTGGTTTTAATATTCTGTGTTTGAAATACCACTTTTAGAAAGAAGGTATTTTCTTGCCTAACCTTTCAAGCCTGCCTCTGCTAGGTTGTGTAATCCTTTGTCTGTGTTTGTGAGTGACAGGGCTGGGGGATTCCAGGAGGCAGGCTGGGTCAGCCCAGTGGTGAATAGAGAGATCTGCATCTAGATGGGAGGGAAGAGTTGCACCTGGGACCTGAATAGGGCTGGGCCTTTCCTTTACTATGCCGGATCCACCCCCTGTGGTGCGTCTGATGTCTCTGCCCTGCACACTGAAAGAAGAGAAGGAATACTGTCAACAAAGTGCTCCAGGGCTGTACTTGCCTTCCACAATCTGGCTCCACCTCTTGTGTGGCATCTGATGTTCCTGCCCTGCACTGTGAAAGGAAAGGAGAGTGCTTCAGAACTGGTTTGGACTGGGTACAGGCCCCTCTCCCCTCATAGAACAAAGGATTTTGGGGTATAAATATTGGGACCCTGATCCCATGAAATTAGATCACTTTTGGACTACAAGAAGAAACCTTTGCTGAGGAGAGGAACCTGAAGAAACTGAGGCAAGACTATTCCCAAGCTGAAGTGCTGCTTGCAGGATTGGCCTGCAGTGGTTGCCTGACTGCCAAAGGAAGGAGAAAGAACTTTGTGTACTTTATTTTCAACTTGTGAAACATTTCCAAGGGCTTGGAAGAGAGCTTGCCTACTGACCGAAGTCTCAGGACCAGTAGACTTCACCAGCCTCTGTGGATTGCTGCTGGAAATGCTGTTTCAGTGTCTACAGAGGCAGGGAGCTGTGACCGACTCTCACGACCGGCCCGGAGTCCTGTAGGCACTGTATCAAGGAACGTCCACCTCGAACAATGCCAGCTCTGAGTTCACAGACTTCATCCTGCGCCGTCACCGAGCAGTTGCTGCACAGCGACTGGTGGACACCGCGACGTGGAACGCCTCGCTACACCGACTCGTGGTGGTCTGACCGACGCGGTAACTGCTGATGACTTTGAGTCCTGTGAACGCACCGGAGGTGGGCACCGCCTCACACACTTTGCAACACACCGCCCGACTCGCACCGCTGTCCGGACTTATCGAAGCCAGCTCCCGAACTCCGGCTCTGTTGCTGCACGCAAGCTGCAAGCACCGCATCAAAGCACCATCTCGCCCTGCAACGCACGCCTTGGATCCACCGACTCTGTCAACGGGCCACTGCCTGCAACGCATCAAGGGACAACGTGTCCTGCAACGCTTCCTTTCTGCACTGGCTCTGAGCCAGGCAGTGGGGTGATGCTCCTCCGCCTTTGTGGAGGAGCTGCAGCTGTAAGTTCTTGATCTCTGACCCCCTAACATCAGGCAATGATGGACTTGTAACTAAACTCTGCCTGAAGAACTGCTATGCTGTTAAAAGGACTCAACTGGACTGCTGATCTGGAGGGTCTGCTTTTCTGTTTGTTTCCCTGCTGCCTGCTGCTCTATAAGTTTGCAGAAGGAGAACTGGACTCTGCCTTCATTCCAAGTGATCTCCAAGGGCTTGCTTGCTTGCCTCTTGTTACTTGTGACTTGTGACTCAGGGATATCAAATGTGTCTATCCTAGCTGCTCTGCCTGGCTCAGATTTTTATGCGTATCCTGTCTGCGTGTAGCAGAACTGGTGCACAGACCCAGTTGCGGGAGTAAAACCTGCACATCTCCTTGGAACTAGTGCGTTGCAGCTTCATGAGATCGAAGCATCCCCTTGACTGTGTTGCAGAATGCGGCGCATTGCTCTGTGCCTCTCAATTCCGGCACCGATCTTCGGAACTGATGCATCGCTCTTACTGCATGGAGAAGATCTTGTTGTTTGCGACTAGGAAAGTTACTTTGTTTACTGGGGCCTGCGTGGGTCCTGTAGCTGGCCGGCACTCCATCGTGGTGAGCCCGAACTATGACTTTGCCCCAGTCCTGCGTGACCTAAAGTAACCTTTTTAGCACTACTTGCTTTCAAGTGTTTTACTGCATTTATTCCTTTAAAATTCAATAGCTCAACTTCTATGCATTGTATTTTTGTGATTTTGATCTTGTTTTGTTCATAATATAATATTCTGTTTTTCTAAGCCTGTGTGAAGTATTTTTGTGGTGTATTAATTGTATTACTATGTGTGTGTATTTCACAAATACTTTACACATTTCCTCTTTAGATACTCCTGATTGCTATGTGCCAAGCTGCCAGAGGATGACCACTTGCTATCTTTTAGTGTGTATTTAGCTTACCCTGACTAGAGTGTTGGTTCCTGCCTGACTGGGATGCATACCTCAGCCAACCAGGAATCCCATTTCTAACACGCATCTTGATGATATATATACCTTCAAAAAATGTAGATGTGAAGTTAAGAATAGTAAATCTATGCTTACCTATTTGCACTTTTCTTTTCGATATTTTGGTGCACAATATTTTTTACACAATATTTTGTCCATACAATATTTTTGTTACTGATATTCTGAGAGTGAGACATTGTTTTCTGTGAATTTCAGGAGTTCTTGATCATATTTAAACTTGAGCATACACCCAACTGTTAGACCTGGCACCTTGGCGTGAGTCTCCCTTCCACTTTTTGCTGATGTGCCTCATATGCTTTTGCTGGTGTTAGCTGCTCAGAGCACTGTGCCACTGCCAACCAGTGCCACAGTGCACAGTGCAAGTGCTCCCTACGTGTAAATTGTTATATGTGATTGGATTCCATGTTTGGCTTATTTGGTTTACTTTCAGACCCTAGTAAAGTGCACCAAGAGTGCCAGGGCTTGTAAATACAAATGCTGCTGGTGGGCCTGCAGCACTGGTTGTGCCACCCACAGAAGCGGCCTAGTAAAATGTGTCTAAGGTCTGCCATTGCAGAACCTGCGTGCAGTCTGGAACTGTCATGCTGACTGGGCAAGTGCACCTACTTGCCAGTCCCTAAATCTTCCCTTAACTTCATATTAGTCACCCCTATGGTAGGCCCAAGGGCAGGGTGTATTGTTAGCATAAGGTAGGACAAGCCCTGATGTGTTTGGCATGTGTGTGGCCAGCTAAATACTGCTTTTAATCGCACCAGCCCTCACCTTGCTATTCCCCCCCTTCCCCGGTCCACCACTGACGCTGTCAGACTGCTGTGGAGGGAAGGCGGGACCGGAAGTGATTAATACTTCTTTCGCTTGCGGCGCAGGTCAGCAAGCTAGTTGTCCTACCCTGTGCTCAGTGGCGTAACCAAACATGAGGGGGCCCCCCTGCAAACTACATGGAGGGGGCCCCCCTCCCATCCTCCATGCCTGTCTCGAGCTCTCAGGCCAGCGACCCGCCACACTGCAGGGGATGCGGGCGATTGTTACGCCACTGTCACCAATGCAGCCGTTAATAGTAACAGTGGATGGTGGAGTTAAAGGTTGGGCGTAGTCTGCCAGCAGGCTATCATAGGTGGTGGACCATTCATTACAGGGTCCCTGCCATCAGTAGGCCGAGGAAGTTTGCCCAATTTTAGGTGGGTTTCCTGATGCAGACTCCTGTCATGATATACAACATCGGGCCCACTCATCGTTTAGTTTTGACAAAAGTGCATTCACTGCTCCTTCCTGTTTCCGTTTTAAAACATTGGACAAAGCGACAATACAGTATTTCAAAAGCAGATATAACTACCAAGAGCACATTTTGATAATACATTTTTATTTTTATTAGACAATAGCAATCTTAAGAGGCATTGCATAGCTTCATACACACTTTGACCCCAATCCCATCACAGTCTCTCTCTCTCTGTCAGTCAGTATCTCTCTTTCAGTCAGCCAGTCTATCTCTCTCTGTCATTCAGTCTCTCTTAGTCAGTCACTCTCAGTCAGTCAGTCTCTCTCTCTCTCTCTCTCTCTCTCTCTCTCTCTCTGTCTCTCTCTGTCAGTCTGTCAGTCAGTCCCTCTCTGTCAGTCAGTCTCTCTCTCTGTCAGTCAATCTATCACTCTCTGTCATTCAGTCTCTCTCAGTCAGTCTCTCTCAGTCAGTCAGTCAGTCTCTCGCTCTCTATCTGTCTGTCAGTCAGTCTCTCTCTGTCAGTCTCTCTCTGTCAGTCTCTCTCAGTCAGTCTCTCTCAGTCAGTCTCTCTTAGTCAGTCTCTCTCTCTGTCAGTCAGTCTCTCTCTCTCTGTCAGTCTCAGTCTCTCTCTCTGTCAGTCAGTCTCTCTCTCTCAGTCAGTCTCTCTCAATCAGTCTCTCTCAGTCTGTCAGTTTCTCTCTCTTAGTCAGTCTCTCTCTCTGTCAGTCAGTCTCTCTCTCTGTCAGTCAGTCTCTCTCTCTCTCTCTGTTAGCCAGTCTCTCTTTCTCTGTCAGTCTCCCTCTCTGTCAGTCAATCTCTCTCTCAGTCAGCCAGTCTCTCTCTCTCCCAGTCAGTCTCTCTCTCTCCCAGTCAGTCAGTCTCTCTCAGTCAGTCATTCTCTCTTTACCCCAGTCAGTCAGTCTCTCTCTCGCTCTGTCAGTCAGTCTCTGTCAGTCAGACTCTCTCACTCAGTCAGTCTCTCTCTCAGTCAGTCTCTCTCTCAGTCAGTCTCTCTCCAAGTCAGTCTCTCTCTGTCAGTCTCTCTGACAGTCAATCAGTCTATCTCTCTGTCAGTCAGTCTCTGCCTCTCTCTCTCAGTCTCTCTTTCTCAGTCAGTTTCTCTCTACCTTAGTCAGTCTATGTCAGTCAGTCAGTCTCACTCTCAATCAGTCTCTCTCTCTCTGTCAGTCAGTCACTCTCTCTCTCTCAGTCAGTTTCTCAGTCAGTCAGTCTCTACTGTCTCTCCATTCTCTCTCTTAACTCTGTCCACTCTATCTCTACTGTCTCTCTCTCCACGGTCTCTCCTCTGTCTCTCTCTCCACTTTCTCTCTCCACTATCTCACTATCTCTCTCTCCACTGTCTCCCTCCACTGTCTCCCTCCACTGTCTCCTTCCACTGTCTCCCTCTACTCCCTCTCTCTCCACCCTCTCCCCCTTCCCTCTCTCTACTTTCACTCCACTCTCTCTCTCCACTCTCTCTCTCCACTCACTCTCTCCACTCACTCTCTCCACTCACTCTCTCTCCACTCACTCTCTCTCCACTCACTCTCTCTCCACTCACTCTCTCTCCACCCACTCTCTCTCTGCTGTCTCCCTCCACTGTCTCTCTCTCCACTGTCTCTCTCTCTCCACTGTCTCTCTCTACTCTCCACTCTCTCTCCACTCTCTCTCCACTCTCTGTCTCTCTCTCCACTCTCTCTGTCTCTCTCCACTCTCTCTCTCTCTCCTCTCTCTCTCTCTCTCTCTCTCTCTCTCTCTCTCTCTCTCCACACTCTCTCTCTCTCTCTCTCTCTCTCTCTCTCTCTCTCCACACTCTCTCTCTCTCCACACTCTCTCTCTCCACTCTCTCTCTCTCTCTCTCTCCACTCTCTCTCTCTCCACTCTCTCTCTCTCCACTCTCTCTCTCTCTCTCTCTCTCCACTCTCCACTCTATCTCTCTCCACTCTCTCTCTCCCCTCTCTCTCTCTCCCCTCTCTCTCTCTCTCCACTCGCTCTCTCCACTCGCTCTCTCCACTCGCTCTCTCCACTCGCTCCCTCCACTCGCTCCCTCCACTCGCTCTCTCCACTCGCTCTCTCCACTGTCTCTCTCTCCACTCTCTCTCCACTGTCTCTCTCTCCACTCTATCTTTCTCTCCACTCTTTCTTTCTCTCCACTCTCTCTCTCTCCACTCTCTCTCTCCACTCTCTCTCTCTCTCTCCACTCTCTCTCTCTCTCCACTCTCTCTCTCTCTCCACTCTCTCCCTCCACTCTCTCTTTCTCCACTCTCTCCAGTGACTCTCCATGCTCTCTCCATTCTCTCTCCACTCTCTTTCTCTCCACTGTCTATCTCCACTCTCTCTCCACTGTCTACTCTCTCTCCACTGTCTCTCTCCACTCTCTCTCTCTCACTCTAGCCACTCTCTCTCTCCACTGTTTCTCTCCACTGTTTCTCTCCACTCTCTCTCTCTCCACTCTCTCCCACTCTCCCTCACAAAGTAGTGTGCGTTCCATGGGTGTCCGCAGAAATGTTTCCAGGGGGGGCACATTTTTAACTTCATCACCATCCCCCTTGCACCCTTCTCTCCTCTGCCTTGCACCCTTCTTGCCCTCCCTCTTGCACCTTTCCCCCCTCCCCCTTGTATCCTTCTCCCCCTCCCCTTGTACCCTAGTCCACCTCCACCTTGAACCCTTTTCTACCTTCCACCATTCTCCCTCTGCCTTGCACCCTTCTCCCCTCTGCCTTGCACCCTTCTCCCCCTCCACCTTGCACCCTTCTCCCCCTCCGCCTTGCACCCTTCTCTACCTTGCATCCTTTTCCTCTCTGCCTTGCACCCTTCTCCCCCTCCGCCTTGCACCCTTCTCCTCTCTGCCTTGCACCCTTCTCCCCTCTGTCTTGCACCCTTCTCCCCTTTGCCTTGCACCCTTCTCCCCTTTGCCTTGCACCCTTCTCCCGTTTGCCTTGCACCCTTCTCCCCTTTGCCTTGCACCCGTCTCCCCTCTGCCTTGCACCCGTCTCCCCTCTGCCTTGCACCCATCTCCCCTCTGCCTTGCACCCGTCTCACCCTCCGCCTTGCACCCTTCTCTACCTTGCACCCTTCTCCTCTCTTCCTTGCACCCTTCTCCCCTCTGCCTTGCACCCTTCTCCCCTCTGCCATGCACTCTTCTCCCCCTCCGCCTTGCACCCTTCTCTACCTTGCACCCTTCTCCTCTCTTCCTTGCACCCTTCTCCTCTCTGCCTTGCACCCTTCTCCCCTCTGCCTTGCACCCTTCTCCCCTCTGCCTTGCACACTTCTCCCCCTCCACCTTGCACCCTTCTCCCCCTCCGCCTTGCACCCTTCTCTATCTTGCACCCTTCTCCTCTCTTCCTGGCACCCTTCTCCTCTCTGCCTTGCACCCTTCTCCCCTCTGCCTTGCACCCTTCTCCCCTCCGCCTTGCACCCTTCTCCCCTCCGCCTTGCACCCTTCTCTTCTCTGCCTTGCACCCTTCTCCCCTCTACCCTGCACCCTTCTCCCCCTCCGCCTTGCACCCTTCTCTACCTTGCACCCTTCTCCTCTCTTCCTTGCACCCTTCTCCTCTTTGCCTTGCACCCTTCTCTTCTCTGCCTTGCCCACTTCACCCCTCTGCCTTGCACCCTTCTCCCCTCCACCTTGCACCCTTCTCCCCTCTGCCTTGCACCCTTCTCCCCTCTGCCTTACACCTTTCTCCCCTCTACCTTGCACCCTTCTCCCCTCTACCCTGCATCCTTCTCCCCCTCCGCCTTGCACCCTTCTCTACCTTGCACCCTTCTCCTCTCTTCCTTGCACCCTTCTCCTCTTTGCCTTGCACCCTTCTCTTCTCTGCCTTGCACACTTCACCCCTCTGCCTTGCACCCTTCTCCCCTCCACCTTGCACCCTTCTCCCCTCTGCCTTGCACCCTTCTCCCCTCTGCCTTACACCCTTCTCCCCTCCGCCTTGCACCCTTCTCTACCTTGCATCCCTCTCCCCCTCTGCCTTGCACCCTTCTCCCCTCTGCCTTGCACCCTTCTCCCCTCTGCCTTGCACCCATCTCCTTTCCGCCTTGCACCCATCTCCTCTCTGCCTTGCACCCTTCTCCTCTCCGCCTTGCACCCTTCTCCTCTTTACTCTGCACCCTTCTCTTCTCTACCTTGCACCCTTCTCCCCTCTGCCTTACACCTTTCTCCCCTCTGCGTTGCACCCTTCTCTTCTCTACCTTGCACCCTTCTCCCCTCTGCCTTGCACCCTTCTTGGCCCCCCCTTAACTTCCCCTGCGGACGCCCACATGGTGCTTCTAACAACAGTGCTTACCTGAGGGCACCATTTTGCTGCCTCGTCCCTTCTCATGTGAGCTTTGCCCTGGAGAATACTCTGTCTGGGGGCCCCCACTCCCACCCTTGTCAGGGTCCCGAGCACTGCTCTGTGCTGCCTCCTGCTCTTGCTCTCTGAGGCCCCCACCTCAGCCTTGTCCCTGTCTCTTCTCTTCTCTTGTGGGGTGGGCTTAGCTTATGGAGAGGAGAGCGTTGGGGCCGGGCTCCGAGCTGCCTCAGAGGGGAAGTGGAGAGTGCTGTCTCTGGGGCCTCCACCCCACCCCATCCTTGTCCCTGTCTCTTCTCTTCTCTTGTGGGGTGGGGCCCCCAGCCCATCCTTGTCCCCGTCTCTTCTCTTGTGGGGTGGGGCCCCCACCCAATCCTTGTCCCTGTCTCTTCTCGGTGGGGGCCTGTCCCTGTCTCTTCTCTTGTGGGATGGGGCACCCACCCCATCCTTGTCCCTGTCTCTTCTCGGTGGGGGCCTGTCCCTGTCTCTTCTCTTGTGGGATGGGGCACCCACCCCATCCTTGTCCCTGTCTCTTCTCTTCTCTTGTGGGGTAGGGCCCCCACCGAATCCTTGTCCCTGTCTCTTCTCGGTGGGGGCCTGTCCCTGTCTCTTCTCTTGTGGGGTGGGGCCCCCACCCCATCCCATCCTTGTCCCTGTCTCTTCTCAGTGGGGGCCTGTCCCTGTCTCTTCTCTTGTTGGATGGGGCACCCACCCCATCTTGTCCCTGTCTCTTCTCTTGTGGGGTGGGCCGGGCCCCCACCCAATCCTTGTCCTTGTCACTTCTCTTCTCTTGTGGTGTGGGGCCCCCACCCCCACCCCCTCCGTGTCCCTGTCTCTTCTCTTGTGGGGTGGGCTTTGCTTATCAAGAGGAGAGAGTGGGGGCCGGGCTCTGTGCTGCCTCAGAGGAGCAGTGGAGACTGCTGTCTCTGGGGCCCGTCCTTGTCCCGGGCCTGCCTCCGGCTCTGACTGAAGAGGAACAATGTTGATACTTTGTTTCTCTTCAGTCAGAGGGAGGGGGTGAGGGGAACGGAGCAGGCTGCACCTGCTTCAGACACAGAGGGAGAGAGGCTTGCTTCAGCGCAGGCCTCTCTCACAGCCCTCAGAAGAGCTGAGGCCGGGGGCCGGGCCCCCTGGGGGCCCCCTTCATTAACTGTAGAGAGTGAGGCCCCCCGCACTGCGGGGTCTGCGGGGGCGTTTGTTACGCCCCTGCCTGTGCTACCATAAGAGCACTATGCCAGACCGTCCGCGCAGCGGCCGTGCGCAGCGGACGTGCGCACCGGGCGCCCGTCCACGCCAGACTGGGGCCAGGACACTTTGTCCCACTCCCCATAGCTCCCAAAGGTTACACTCGTGAGACACTTCTCCAACTTAGACAGTCCACACACACACCATGTCTCCACTCTCTCTCCATGGAAGAGCGACAAAAAAACTGCTCAAACTGCCCCTACACCCTAGCACCTCCTAAAACGCCCAAGGAGCGGTCGATCAAGATGGCCCTACTCAACTGTAGGTCCCTTCCTAAACACCGTGTGGAAATACATCTGCTCCTCCAAGATTTAGAGCTAGAGTTTCTGTTCCTGACAGAAACCTGGCTATCCCCAGTGTCAGAGCCAGACATTGTCCAAGCCCTCCCGCCAGGCTACCTAATTCAACGCCACAACAGGTTCTCCGGAATAGGCGGTGGAATTGCTGTTATTTACAAAAACCACCTCTCCTGCCATCTTCTAGACAGCTCTATCCAGGACTGTGAAAACGTCCATTTTTCCATCCAAATCTCCCCGCTAAAATCTTTCTCAGGCATCCTCATTTACCGCCCCCCAGGATCACAGGGACAGTTCTGCAGCTGATGGAAGCCACCATCTCCCGGGCTTGTTCATCTCCCAACTTCACCATACTAGGAGATCTAAATCTCCACTTCGATGACCCAGCAGACAAAGGGGCAGGAGACCTAACTCTAGACCTAGCCTCCTACCACCTCCATCTAAAAAGCCACCGGTCTACCCATTCGAAAGGCCATCTCCTTGATCCCATCTTCTCGAGTATCCCCGGGCTTTGCACGGACGAGCCCCTCCCCCTCCCCTGTTCAGATCTCTGCCTAATCCCATTCAAGTGGCAAATCCGCACTGAAGCCCCGGGTAGACCTCCTCCTCGGCTTCCAGCTCGCCCATGGTCAAAACTAGTCGTTGAAGACTGGAAACTCGCACTTGAAGCCGTAACACCTGTCCTCGAACCAGACCCAGCCCTAGCTGACCAGCAATTCTCCACCTGGATCGAAAAATCTCTCGACCTAGCTCTGCCAAAAATAACTCTCCCTAATAAAAAGGGAACCTTTAAATCCCCCTAGTTCACCCCTGAGCGCCGCAACCTAAGAAAACAATGTAAAAAACTCTAACGCCTATGGAGGAAAGACTGGTCCAACAAGAAAAAAAACGAATACAAAACAGCTATGAGATCCTATAAAGCCAGCTTAGAAAGTACCCAGACGGCCTTCTTCGAAGACAAAATCCAAGCCTCAGCCAACTCATCTAGGGAAACATATCGCATCATCAGAATACTGATGAAAGCCCCCGACCCACAACCTTCCAACGACACCCCAGGCCGAAGATGCAACGAACTAGCAGAATTTTTTCCACCAAAAACCTTAACATCCTAAAAACCCTCCCCACTCTCGACCACCCCCCAGTCCCATCCTCCCCAGTCCTCGCAACCAATGCCCCTCACCTCTTATCCTTCTACCTGCTGACAAAAGAGACCCTCCCCACTATCTTAAATTCCATCAAGAGCGGCTCCCCTATTGACCCAGCACCCCTCAACAAACTAAAACTCGTGACTCCCACCGTGACCCCTCTCATCATTAACCTAATAAACTCCTCCCTAGGAAAAGGGATCGTCCCCCGCCAACTGGAAAAGGGCCACAGTTAAAGCACTGCTAAAAAACATCTCACCTCGACCCCCTAGAGCTGGGCAACTATCGACCCATTTCCCTTCTTCCTGGAATCAGCAAGGTGGCAGAGAAATTTGTCTATCAACAGCTCTCCACCTTCCTTGAATCCAACAGTCTCCTACATCCTTCCCAGACAGGATTCAGGCCAGGCCAAGGCACTGACACCACCCTAATAGCAGTGGTCGAAGAAGCGAGAACGATCTTGGATGCAGGGGGATCGGCAGCAGTGATCCTCCTGGACTTCAGCACTGCCTTCGAACACGGTGGACCATGCCATCCTCATCCACCGGCTAAGCAGGGTTGGAGTCACTGGTCTTGCCCTGTCCTGGCTGAAATCCTTCTTAGAACACAGAACCTTTGAGGTCGCCGAAGTACACACACAATCCAGAGCTCTCCCTGTCCAATGTGGGGTCCCCCAGGGCTCTTCCTTAAGCCTCACACTTTTTAACATATATATGTCACCCCTGGAGGAAATTGTAGCACCTTTCGGCATAAATGTAATTATGTATGCCGACGACACCCAACTCGTCATTTCCCTTAACCAGTCGGACCATTGCCAGGAAAATCTATCCTCGTGCCTCAAAAACATCTCCAAGTGGATGAGCGAATCATACCTCAAATTAACTGGGGAGAAATCGGAGATCCTTTTGCTAGGCAACCAATCCAAACTCCCCACCAAACGTTTGTGGCCATCTTGTATGGGATCTACCCCCACCCCAAAAAAAGAAATTAAGAGCCTAAGTGTCTGGCTCAATCAGGATCTTAACTTCCAAACACAAGCCAGGAAAACCGCTGGGACTTGCTTTGGCCTTCTGCGCACTGCACGCAAAATCCTCCCCCTCTTACCCCCTCACTACAGGAAACTCCGCATCCAGGGCCTCATTATGTCCAGGCTGGACTACGGAAACGCTCCATACCTTGGCGCTCCGAAATCGGTCATCAACAAACTCCAACATGTCAAGAACGCAGCAGCCAGGCTGCTAACAGGCACAAAACACTGTTGCTCTGCGAAGCCCGCTCTAAACTCCCTACACTGGCTTCCAATCCCTGAAAGAATCACCTTTAAAACCCTCTGCATCACCCACAAAATTCTTCAAGACAAGGGCCCTACTGTTATGAGATCCTTGGTCAAACCATACAAAGCTAACAGGAAGCCAAGATCCGACCTCCTTTACCTGGCATGCGTCCCCAGAATCAAGGAGGACGTATATTTTCATACAAGGCCTCTAAGCTGTGGAACTCCCTACCCCTCAACATCCGTAGGGAGACCAATCTACTAAAATTCTGCAAACTATTGAAAACTTGGCTGTTCCCCTAGGTCACTCTGTTCCCGATACCATTTTACGAGTCCAGTGCTGGGACGTCCATGGGTAGCTACCCGCTCTACAAATCCACTTCCAATTCCAATTCCAATGTCCTAATAGTGAATTACAGCCATTTTCGTTTTTCACTATTGTAAGGCTACCTGTTCTCCATAGGCCAGAATGGGCTGCTGGAATTATTGCACTCTATAATCCCAACAGACTCAGAGTACATGGTAGAGAGTCAAGTTTAGTATGCCTGAACTCAGAATAATAAAATACATCTTTTAGTAAAGTTTATTTTAATATCCTGTATTTCCAAATACTACTTTTAGAAAGTTAGTATATGCTTGTCTAACTATTTAAGCCCACCTCTGCTAGGATGTGTATCTGCTGTCTGGGTTATATGAGTGACAGGGCTGAGGAATTCCAGGAGACAGTCTGGGGCTGCCAGGTGGTGAATAGAGAGATTACACCAGGATGCGTGGTAGGAGTGCCCCGTTCATGGGTTACTGTATGTGATCATAAATGGTTAGCCAATAAAGCCCTGAAGTTTAGCCTTATCTGCTCCTGACACTCAACCTAGAGGGTGAGCAGGGGTTATTCTAAAGAGTAAGTCCCTTGCCCTTACTGGAGGAGTGGGTCCCTGCTTGTCACAAGTACTCACCTGTGCCAACCAGAGAACTCCAATTCTAACACCAACCCTCTGAGACAACCTTCAACTAATGTCTCTGCTGTGCACGGCCTTTAGCCAAAGGCAGGTTGGGAGTTTGGCAGCAGGACATGGCCTCTGATCAACCTCTGTGCTCAACAACCCTTAAGACGGTGCACCATGCATGCAGCTGGGGTGGCCACAGGGCCTTTCCGCGTCTAGGCCGTAAGCCCTACTTCCACCACACTGTCAGCACACCCTCTATGGGCACCCAATCTGAATGTTCTCCTTTTTAAATCATATGTTTGAGTTAGCATGGTTCACGTGTGGAATGCGACACACAAACTTACTTCCCATGGTCCAGAGGTACTCCAAGGTATTGCAGTATTATGGGATGGAAGCATCTACAGTGTCTCCTGCCGGAGTATAAGGTAACTCACAGGAGAGCTGTGCTGTGCAGGGTGAGAGTATGACAGTGCCCTTGGCCTGAATTGTTTATTTTAACTTCAGTGTCCCTCTGGTTTCTCCCATCAGTGACAAAGGTTCATGGATTTCTTACCATGTCCTCTTATACTCTTTTTGGTAATCTTTTTCAGAACATGGACACTATAGTCACTGTAGCTGGCCCATGTGATTTCTTGGGATACCATGGGATCAAAATGGCTGATGGGAGAAAAAGCTCCCCTGACGAGTTAGAAGCCCTTATTTTTTAAATTTTCTGTACTGCAGGACTCTTGGGACCAACCGTCTAGATATATCTAACATTTTAACCCCTTCCTGCACATCCCTAGCCCCATTTTAATTGCTAATTTCTTGAAAACAGCTAAAAGGATTTACACAATTTCTTTGAAAAAAAATCACCCTTTCTGAGTAAAGTTCTAACTTCCCAACAAATTTGTAGGAATACTGTAATCCATTTTTTTCTAAATTGGAGAACAAAGATTCCTGTGGGACTTAAAATAGTAAATTAAGTTTTTGAACCCCTTCTTTTTCGTGCCCTTTCCTTGCCCCTGAAGTAGATAATCTTTTTTTTGGAACGTTTCATGAGATTTCTCAAACAGCATCAAATGTTTTACACTCAGTTTGGGTTTAGGAGAGGCCATGGAACGGAGACGGCGCTCATAAAGGCTTCTGAGGAGATCAGACAGATCATGGACCAGGGTGGCACGGCAGTCCTGATCCTGCTGGATCTCTCAGCGGCCTTTGACACGGTTGATCATAACATCCTGATCGACCGTGTCACTGCTATGGGCATACAGGGTAAAGCTGCGGAGCTCCTGGCTTCTTTCCTGTCTAACAGAGAACAGTCGGTAAAGATGGGGAGCTTCTACTCACCAACGTTTGTGCTGCCCTGCGGAGTCCCCCAGGGATCCTCGCTAAGTCCGACACTCTTTAACATCTATGTGTCGGACTTGGCGAGGGTCATTAAAACCCATGGAATAGGAGTGACTTCGTATGCCGACGACACTCAGCTGGTGTTAGCGGTGCATAAAAATGGGAGTGAGGTGGCAGCCAACTTTCAGTCAGGTATGAGAGCCATTAGTCACTGGATGGACAGTAATTGTCTAAAATTAAACACCGATAAGACCGAGGTAATGGTGTTTGGAGACCTAAAACCATCTTGGTCCCCGATCTGGTGGCCACCAGAAATGGGTAACCCACCCACCCCAGTTTAAAAGGTTAGAAACCTGGGAGTGTTGTTTGACAACAAATTAAGTTTTACCAGTCATGCTAATGCGGTAGTCTCCTCTTCCTTTTTCACGTTACGAAAAGTGAAAAAGTTGTTACCTTTCCTTCCCCTGTCTGCGGGAAAAACCCTTATGTCCTCCTTGGTGTTATCCAAGGTGGATTATTGTTCACATCCATCTCTCCTACTGTCCGCCAACTTCACTGGCTCCCAGTAAAAAAGAGAACCACATTTAAGGCTTTATGTATCATCTATAGAGCATTGAACAGCCTAGGACCTGACTTTTTTAGGGAATCTCTGTTGGTGTATGTCCCTAATAGAGCTTTAAGATCTGCCTCATCCGCATCTCTATGCATTCAACGGGTGAGAACGGTTACATGGGGAGACAGACGCTTCCTGGTAGCCGCCTCAAAGCTCTGGAATACCTTGCCCCACCATATAAAAATCAGTTCCTCATTGATGATTTTCAGAAAGCAAGTGAAGACATGGCTATTCATCCAATAATGCACAGGAGGTGCCTCTCTGTCTGCCCAGCGCCGAGACACCATTCGTGGTATTTGTTGCGCTTTATAAGTTTAAAGATAAATAAATAAATAAATACAATACAAAGGACGCTCTTCCTATGGGAACTTGGACCCAAATATAACTACAAAGTGGCAGGTGCCACTGTACAAACAAATCATGCTTTTTGTGATTTGGTGTAAATCTGTTCAGCTGTTTACAGGCATTTTGATTGTTCACAAGTGCTTTTTTTTCCCTTCAACCATTTTGCCCTCACAAAACCCGGTGAACTAAATGCTCTCATTTGCTGGCCGCAACATGAAAGAAAATATTGCGACTGTAATTACAAAAAACAGGGATCGAAACTTAAAATGAAAGATATATGTGTGGGCACATTAGCGGTACCATGTTCCTTTGGACCTGAACGGACAGAGGTCCCAGAGGGACCCATTCTGTGCTAAAATTTAAAAATTGGGTCTTTTAGACCTGCAGGATTCCTGCAGGAGATAACCCCCGAATGTGCCCATTCAGTGTTTGCCAAATCGTAACTCACCCCGTCGTTCCACCCCCCCACCCTACTTTCCACTTGTACCTCCTGCAATCATGTCAGCCAACAATGCCGGTTAAAGTAGTGGTCGTTGTTGGCCGCAGTTTATTAACATTAAAATTGCAATATTAAAATTACAATATTCAATTTTCAATATTACAAGCAAATACTGGTTATGCAATTTCTTCATTTACGAACTGTCCTCATCAATCATACATGAATATTAATAGACCCATGACACCGTCTTGTGAGAAAAAGGTGTCAGTCTTCCTCAGTTCGTAAATGGCACTTTGCAACCAGTTCCTTGTGAATCCTTGTTGTACCATTGGTTGGTTGCCCACGCCGTCTGCGTGTCGTGGAGGGGAGCTTTTTTCCCACTTGAGTTAGGTCCCCAGCTCTCTACCAGTTGCGCCCTGCCGTCCGGCTGGGTCTGGGCCGCGAGTGCCGTCTCCTCTTGGTACTCCCCTCCTTGCTGCGGCCACGTCACCCTGCCGTGCGGCATTGAAAAGTGAGTGGCCCTCTTCCTACACACCGCCCGCCGGTGTGTATCCTTAGCCAACCATTGTAGGATTTCCGCAAACACCCGTGCCCTTGTCCAGCCCTGCAACTTCGCTGTTCCTTAGGTGTGGGTGGGTGGGTCTGCAGATCTTCTTGTCGCGCCGCTCTCCCAGCTCCACGAAGAAGTTGTGGCCTAGCTGGGAGGGTCGGCGACTTAAATCCCGGTGACTCTCTTTAGGGGGGGCTTCGGTGTATCCCCTGATTGGGGGATTTGAATGAGGCGGGGGGGTGCCATTGGGCGCCTCTGGGGGCGCCCAGGCCAAAGGTTACTTCCGGCCGGGCAGGCTGGTGCGCTGCCCGCTTCCGCTGGTCTCCGGGCGCTTTGGGGCGCCCAGAACCAGTTTCACCACTGGTTGGGGCACCAAGTGGGTTATGGCGACGGCCTTCAAGCCTCCCCCTCCCTGCGGGGGGTGCGGCGGCCTCTGCGATAACCCCCGAATGTGCCCATTCAGTGTTTGCCAAATCGTAACTCACCCCGTCGTTCCACCCCCCCCGCCCTACTTTCCACTTGTACCTTCTGCAATCATGTCAGCCAACAATGCCGGTTAAAGTAGTGGTCGTTGTTGGCCGCAGTTTATTAACATTAAAATTGCAATATTAAAATTACAATATTCAATTTTCAATATTACAAGCAAATACTGGTTATGCAATTTCTTCATTTACGAACTGTCCTCATCAATCATACATGAATATTAATAGACCCATGACACCGTCTTGTGAGAAAAAGGTGTCAGTCTTCCTCAGTTCATAAATGGCACTTTTTCAACCAGTTCCTTGTGAATCCTTGTTGTACCATTGGTTGGTTGCCCACGCCGTCTGCGTGTCGTGGAGGGGAGCTTTTTTCCCACTGGAGTTAGGTCCCCAGCTCGCTACCATTTGCGCCCTGCCGTCCGGCTGGGTCTGGGCCGCGAGTGCCGTCTCCTCTTGGTACTCCCCTCCTTGCTGCGGCCATGTCACCCTGCCGTGCGGCATTGAAAAGTGAGTGGCCCTCTTCCTACACACCGCCCGCCGGTGTGTATCCTTAGCCAACCATTGTAGGATTTCCGCCACGCCGCAGGGAGGCTTACGTCTTTCTGCGGCTCCCCCCATCCTGTTTTTTTTTTTCTTACTTACAGCCTGCCATCGCCAATGCACCCCACAGGTTATCCCAGAAGACTTGCATTCCTCTGTCGGAGAGGTGCACTCCGTCCTGGCCGTACAGCTCTGGACGTCCTGGGTGAATGAGGCCGTGACGGATTAAGTCCATGCCGTTCGTGGCACAGAACTTGTGCATTGCGATGTTCAGTTTCCTCCTTGCGTTATCCACCGCTTTGTGTGAGTCAGCGCCTCTCCAGTGTTTCCTGCTTATCATCTCGACCAGATCACCGTCGTGGGAACCAACCACGTTGTTGCCGTGGTGAGATCCTTCTGGATGGCCTGTCCCACTACTTTGCGCCCCAGCTTCGTCAGGTCGTTGCCGCCGAGGTGAATGATCAGGGTGTCGGGATGCCACGCCGAATCTGCCAGTAGGCTGTCCAGGGTTGGCAGCAGCTGCTCCGATCTCATCCCTGGTTGTCCCACCCACCGGATATACGTCGCTTTGGGTTTGGCTGCCGCTTTGTGCCCTGACCGTCGCCACCATGACTCCATCCTAGACACAAATGAATGTCCCACCACCCAAACCAGCCGAGGGCGTCCCCCTGTCAAGAGAAAAGATTCTGTTAAGGTGGCTCGCTGCGCACCTGGGTTTATCTTCTTTTGATGCAGTTATTAATTATTTTTTTTTATATAGATATTGAGCTCCGGTGGCCTTCTGCGCACCGGAGTAGCGGCGTGTCGGCGGAAAGTGGGCATTGCCACAGCACCCTGCCGTGCGGCATCCCAAGGTGACTCCCCTTTTTCGTGCTCCTTTTTTTTTTTTTTATATCAGGTGTGGCCGTATGTACGATTTGTAGGCCCTGGATCGCCATCTGCCCACAGCCCGTATCCGATCCTCCGGCATGCCGTGCTGCGATGCCGTGGTTGCTGCCCCGATCCTGAAGGAGTGCAGGGCGAAGGCTGCTGGGTGGAAGCCCGCTTTTTCGAGACCCTGGCGCATCACAGCTGTGAATTGGAACCTGCTCAGGTTCCTCCCGTCACGATGCCTGAAGAGGGGGCCGTCGCCCACCGGGCGGGCTATCATGTATTAGAACAAACAACACACTGCGCAGAGCCCTGCCTCAGGGATGCAGTGCAACCTAATTGTTACCCCTTTTCGTGCCTGGTCTGTCTTAGACTGCTTTAATGTAATCTCCACCGCTCTTGCCAAGGGTTTAATGTCCCTGGCCTGGAGGCATCGCTGCGCCGGGTCCATCTTGTTGGGCGCCACTAGCTCGCTTATGCGGAACGCGCCAAAGAACGCTGTGGTGAATGCGGCTCTAAATAGTAGGAGCTCGTATCTGTCTGAGATGATTCCCTCTAGAGCCCTCAGGAGGAGGCCCAGCTTACCAAAATCAATGGGGCGCCTCACATCTGTTTTTTTTCCCTCTACTCTCCTCCACCCCTTCAGGGTTGCCTTGAGATATGGGGAGGCCGTGGGGTCATCCCCCGTATGGAGCCTGGCAAAATGGGCAATGGCTGACAGGTGTGCCTGTGCCCATGACCTTGATTTATTGGCATTGAATGCCCACTGCACAAACTTCTCAATCGCTGTCCGTGTTCCTAATTTGTCATCCAGTGTTTTTATGCCGCCCACGCTCATCACAGTACTTGTGCATTTCTTGTATCTCCTGGTGGCTTCAGGGGTTAGTGATTGGCCCACCAGTCTGGATAGGTCTACCCCCCCAGGTCCCACAGGTATGTTGGGAAGGGGGTCATGTCTCCTTCCGCCCCAGGGACCAGGTCTCTGAATCGCTCCATCTGTGACCAGGACAATGCGTCCGCTGCCATGTTCTCTGCCCCTGGGACGTGGCGTGCTTTCAGCTCCAGATTCCCTTCCAGCTGCAATTTAATGAACTGCCTCATTAGCCTCAATGTGTCTGGGCATCGCGCTGCGCCCCGGTTAATGGCCTGCACCACCCCCTTGTTATCTGACCACAGTGTCAGCTTCATGTTCTTCAACTCCTGCTTCCAGATGGTCAATGCCACTATTATTGGGAAAAGCTCCAGGAACGTGATGTTCCTGGTGACTCCCTGTGCGTGCCATTTGTCTGGCCACTGGCTCGCGCACCATCGATTTCCCAGGATGGCCCCAAACCCCAGGCTCCCTGCTGCATCTGTGAATAGGGCTATCTGCCTGGCTGTCACCCAACCCTCTCTCCAGATCAATACTCCGTTAAAATCCTGCAGGAACTCGTCCCACATCTGCAGGTCCTGTTTCACCCCCGCACCCAACCGAATGCGGTAATGTCTGTGGGTGACTCCTGCTGTTAGCTGTGTCAGGCGCCTGGAAAAGCCCCTGGCCGCGGGTATGACCCTGGCCGCGAAGTTCAGCTGTCGCATAACCTACTGAGCAGGCTTCAGGGGCAATTCTATCATTCACTGATGCCCCTTCGGGGAATGAAAGGTGATGTATCAATCTAACTGCCAAACAACAAAAGAGTGTCAATATAAACATCAGACGCAGTAAGCAGAAAATTAATTATTAGTATTTTCAAGCGTCAGAGGGAGCTGTTAATACAGTAGGAAATGATAGAGTGCACGTGTACAGAGATCTAGCTAAAAGGACCCTCAGGCCCCAGCTGAAAGCTGGTAGCCGGTTGTCTTCATCGGGTCCTCCTTAGTTGCTAGGGAAAGTGAAAAGTGCGTTAAAAAGAGTATGGACTACTCCTCAAAGCTATTTTAATGAGAGGGTAGCTCTAACTCTGTTAAAACCAAAGTGCGAAAAATAATAATTTTTCAGGACTGCTAAACGGTTGTGTAAATTTGAACCAGTGAGTCCCTTTAGTTAAGTGAAAAAGAAGTGTGATAAAATACGGTCAACATGTTTCTGCTATACGAGCAATGAATCAGCTCAGCATTCGTCAGGACCAAATAAACACAATACCACTCTGAGATCGGAGTACTCTAAAGCGTTCAGACCTAAAGAGTGGCCACAAGGAACGATACGACCTGGAGTTGTCGATGCTCCTTATAGGAAATTCTTCCCCAAATTCCTCCTCATTGTAGGAGAAACGAAAAAATCTGTAAAGATAAACAGACAGACAAAACATGCGCATTATTAGCCCTTGTAAGATTACATCTACATTAAAAAGTCTCTGATCATGTGCATGACCCTACTATGACCCTATTTCATATGTTTCCGAAAAACACATGTTTTTAAACTGCTATTAGGAAAAGACACATTCGCCATACAGCTAGTATTAGCAAAAAACGTGTTAACTTTGTTCAGTACACTTTGGGATTTCACAGAGAATTGTGATTACATAAAAACAGTGCTCGTCCAAAAATTTACATGGCTTGAAAATATTTAAATAATACAAAACACCTTTACGGAACAAAGAGCATCAAGGGCACAGTGCACTCCCAAAGAGGAAAAACTGCCAAACACTTACACAGTATCGTAGTGTAGTGAGCGCCATGGGCACAGCGGCAGGAGGAAATCTTCACGTTCAGATCTAACGTGAAAAAGAAAGGGATATGTTTTTCGGTTATCTCATTGCCGTTACTGAAAGGCTTCCGGACTTTCGTAACTGAAAGTTGGAAAAAACGTACTAGTCTCTGAACGACTCCCCGCTAGAAGACCTACGACAGCCACATTGGCCGCCCGTATCTACAAACGCGGTTCTGATGCCGTAGGTATTTTAAAGCATAGAAAATGGGGAAATGCGTGTAAGGCGGTGCTGCCGATCACGTGTCCAGCGTGATGACATCACAGTCTTAAAGGCGCCTGTTTGTTTACAAGCGCAAGGGAAAACATAATCCCGAATCAGTGAAACACTGAAAGAATACCTTAAGAACCACAAAGGAAGGAGACTTATAGTCGGTGTTCAGGTGATGTATGAACACTAACAGAAATTAGTCTTATTATGGTGAGCCCACCTAAAAGACAGTTTCATCTCAGTATAGTTGATACACAACTAGGTGTGTCCATCCATTTCCAAATATCAAGGAAGAGAGGTTGGTCTCTAGTTCTATAATATTGAGACAGCAGGAAAAACAGGAACTTAGTCACTCAGGGGGTAGAGATGAAGGATAGACCGTCTATCTACGCATGACCGATCCCCACGGGATGTCGTCATTAAGGCCATGTATGTGGGTAGACAGACGATATATCCATCGTTGCTCTTTTTCGAACAATGTTCCTTCATTGCTCGAATTCATCTGTTCAATTATTACCCATTTTACATCGTTCGGGCAATGGCTATGTTCAAGAAAATGGGTGGTCAGCTTCGTGGTGTTTCTACCGCACCTGATATTACTGCGATGTTCTCCTATTCGCATTTTTATTCTCCTGGTGGTCATCCCTACATATCTAAGACCGCAGGGGCAAGTAATCAAGTAGATGACATTACTCGAGTTACAATTTGTATGGCATCACAGATGCCATATTTTCCCCTCCTCTAGATGTAAGGTTTTAGTGGTCACTGTTAAATGGCACACACTGCATCCACCACAAGGGAAATGGCCAGTGATAGAAGGTAAACCCCAGGCATTCAATACAGTTGGATCTTGTTTGGCTTGATTAGTTCTTGGGCGGGTATGTACCAATGCATCTCGCAAACTCCTTTCTTTCTTATATGAAAATAATGGTTTCTGCCAGTTACGACCATTACTTGACAGAATTTGCCAGTGTTTTCCAATGCAACGGCTTACAGAGTTGGAGATGTTACTATAGGTAGTCACACATGTCAAAGGAACTTCAGACTCATTGTCTTTTACATTGTCTTCCAGCAACGCCTCCCTATTATTGTTTCTCGCTCTTTTTCGGCTCTTCTGTAGTATCTTCTTGGGATAACCTCTCTGTTCGAGTTTTGTTGTTAAATCGTCTGCTTGGGTGTTAAAATCCACAAGATTACTACAATTTCTACGTACTCATAGATATTGGCCGAACGGAAGGTTTTCCCGTAGGGAGCGCGGATGAAAACTAGAGAAGTGAAGGAGGTTATTTCTACTGGTGGGTTTGTAGTAGGTTTTGCTTGTTAGGCGATCACCAGTTCTCGTAAGTGTGACATCCATGAAGACGATGGAGTTGGAGTCATATTGGTGTGTGAATCTTAAATGAGGGTCACAGGTGTTAACCCAGTCAAAGAAGGAAAGTAAACTTTCCTCAGACCCTTTCCAGATTAAAAGCACATCATCAATGTACCTCTGCCACAGGATAACATTGAGAGCATAAGGGTTGGAGTTGGCTAGGATGTGCGTCCTCTCAAAGTTGTAAACATACAACCCCGCTATACTGGGGGCAAAAGTACTGCCCATCGAGGTGCCAGTCTTCTGTAAATAAAAAGTATCTTTGTATTGAAAGAAGTTCCGTTTAAGAGCCAGGGTTGCACAGTCTATCACAAAGGCCTTAGAGGTGTTGTAGGACCATGTGGTTTGGTCAAGGATGTCAGCCAAAACTTTAAGGGTTGCATCTTGAGGGATACAAGTGTACAAACTTTCAATGTCTAAGGAAACTAGATAGCATGGTTCCTCTGGAAGTTGTACATTAAGTAACATTGAAAGAAGACTCTTCGTGTCCTTGATATAGGTACTTGTTGATTGGACTAAAGGTTTAAAGAAAAAATCACAATACTTGGAGAGTGGTTCCAACTGGGACCCAAGCCCCGACACTATTGGTCTACCCGGTGGAGGGACCCGATTTTTGTGGGTTTTGGGGAGAGTGTAGAAGTAAGGGATTTTTTCTTCTTAATTTGTCAGGAAATCAGCCTCTTGTTTACTGATGTAACCTTCTCTTTCCGCAGTTGTAACCAGCTCCAGGATTTCATCTTTTAGAAACGGAGAGGGGTCTTGTTGGAGGATGGTATAGCTAATGGTATCTCCCAGGAGACGTTTGCATTCGGCATCATAGGCCGTGGCATCCTGAATCACTATGCCACCCCCCTTGTTGGTGCTTTTGATTACAATTTCTTGATTCTCTTGCAAAGATTTTATAGCCTTGTACTCCCCTGCTGTTAAGTTTTTGAAAGGGGCGGGCTCAGTCAGAGCCTCAACCTCACGGGATACTGCCTGTTCGAAAGCTATAATATCAGCAGGTACTAGGTGTGTTGGAGGAGTGAAATTCGATTTCTTTCTGAAGTTAGTGTCACTCAGTATGGCAGGGGGTTGTGTGTCTTGTTGTTCAAAAAAGGATTTTAGCCTGAGTTTCCTAAAAAACTCGCCTAGTTCGCATTTGAGTTTGAAACTATCAAGGCGAGGGCTGGGTATAAAACCGAGTCCCTTTTCTAACACTGCAGTTTCATCTGCGGTTAGGACAACTTTAGACAGGTTTGTTATCAGACTTATTGGTTGCTCGACCCTGCTCTCTGTTCCTGAGCTTTGCTCCGTGTATTGTACCCTACAGCTTCTGTTGGGCCCCAACGGGTACATGTTTTGTTGGAAATGTTGTGGGGGGGCGCAAAGTGCACTTTGCGCCCCCCCCCACAACATTTCCAACAAAACATGTACCCGCAGCCTTTTTTAGGTTTTGGCCGGAGAGGCAGGGGGAAGAGAAGAACAGGCAATCAAGTTCATTGATCCCCGCCTTGATCGTTTCAAACTCAAATGCAAACTAGGCGAGTTTTTTAGGAAACTCAGGCTAAAATCCTTTTTTGAACAACAAGACACACAACCCCCTGCCATACTGAGTGACACTAACTTCAGAAAGAAATCGAATTTCACTCCTCCAACACACCTAGTACCTGCTGATATTATAGCTTTCGAACAGGCAGTATCCCGTGAGGTTGAGGCTCTGACTGAGCCCGCCCCTTTCAAAAACTTAACAGCAGGGGAGTACAAGGCTATAAAATCTTTGCAAGAGAATCAATAAATTGTAATCAAAAGCGCCGACAAGGGGGGTGGCATAGTGATTCAGGATGCCACGGCCTATGATGCCGAATGCAAACGTCTCCTGGGAGATACCATTAGCTATACCATCCTCCAACAAGACCCCTCTCCGTTTCTAAAAGATGAAATCCTGGAGCTGGTTACAACTGCGGAAAGAGATGGTTACATCAGTAAACAAGAGGCTGATTTCCTGACAAATTCAGAAGAAAAAATCCCTTACTTCTACACTCTCCCCAAAACCCACAAAAATCGGGTCCCTCCACCGGGAAGACCAATAGTGTCGGGGATTGGGTCCCAGTTGGAACCACTCTCCAAGTATTGTGATTTTTTCTTTAAACCTTTAGTCCAATCAACAAGTACCTATATCAAGGACACGAAGAGTCTTCTTTCAATGTTACTTAATGTACAACTTCCAGAGGAACCATGCTATCTAGTTTCCTTAGACATTGAAAGTTTGTACACTTGTATCCCTCAAGATGCAACCCTTAAAGTTTTGGCTGACATCCTTGACCAAACCACATGGTCCTACAACACCTCTAAGGCCTTTGTGATAGACTGTGCAACCCTGGCTCTTAAACGGAACTTCTTTCAATACAAAGATACTTTTTATTTACAGAAGACTGGCACCTCGATGGGCAGTACTTTTGCCCCCAGTATAGCGGGGTTGTATGTTTAAAACTTCGAGAGGACGCACATCCTAGCCAACTCCAACCCTTATGCTCTCAATGTTATCCTGTGGCAGAGGTACATTGATGATGTGCTTTTAATCTGGAAAGGGTCTGAGGAAAGTTTACTTTCCTTCTTTGACTGGGTGAACACCTGTGACCCTCATTTAAGATTCACACACCAATATGACTCCAACTCCATCGTCTTCCTGGATGTCACACTTACGAGAACTGGTGATCGCCTAACAAGCAAAACCTACTACAAACCCACCAGTAGAAATAACCTCCTTCACTTCTCTAGTTTTCATCCGCGCTCCCTACGGGAAAACCTTCCGTTCGGCCAATATCTACGAGTACGTAGAAATTGTAGTAATCTTGTGGATTTTAACACCCAAGCAGACGATTTAACAACAAAACTCGAACAGAGAGGTTATCCCAAGAAGATACTACAGAAGAGCCGAAAAAGAGCAAGAAACAATAATAGGGAGGCGTTGCTGGAAGACAATGTAAAAGACAATGAGTCTGAAGTTCCTTTGACATGTGTGACTACCTATAGTAACATCTCCAACTCGGTAAGCCGTTGCATTGGAAAACACTGGCAAATTCTGTCAAGTAATGGTCGTAACTGGCAGAAACCATTATTTTCATATAAGAAAGAAAGGAGTTTGCGAGATGCATTGGTACATACCCGCCCAAGAACTAATCAAGCCAAACAAGATCCAACTGTATTGAATGCCTGGGGTTTACCTTCTATCACTGGCCATTTCCCTTGTGGTGGATGCAGTGTGTGCTATTTAACAGTGACCACTAAAGCCTTACATCTAGAGGAGGGGAAAATATGGCATCTGCGATGCCATACAAATTGTAACTCGAGTAATGTCATCTACTTGATTACTTGCCCCTGCGGTCTTAGATATGTAGGGATGACCACCAGGAGAATAAAAATGCGAATAGGAGAACATCGCAGTAATATCAGGTGCGGTAGAAACACCACGAAGCTGACCACCCATTTTCTTGAACATAGCCATTGCCCGAACGATGTAAAATGGGTAATAATTGAACAGATGAATTCGAGCAATGAAGGAACATTGTTCGAAAAAGAGCAACGATGGATATATCGTCTGTCTACCCACATACATGGCCTTAATGACGACATCCCGTGGGGATCGGTCATGCGTAGATAGACGGTCTATCCTTCATCTCTACCCCCTGAGTGACTAAGTTCCTGTTTTTCCTGCTGGCTCTATATTATAGAACTAGAGACCAACCTCTCTTCCTTGATATTTGGAAATGGATGGACACACCTAGTTGTGTATCAACTATACTGAGATGAAACTGTCTTTTAGGTGGGCTCACCATAATAAGACTAATTTCTGTTAGTGTTCATACATCACCTGAACACCGACTATAAGTCTCCTTCCTTTGTGGTTCTTAAGGTATTCTTTCAGTGTTTCACTGATTCGGGATTATGTTTTCCCTTGCACTTGTAAACAAACAGGCGCCTTTAAGACTGTGATGTCATCACGCTGGACACGTGATCTGCAGCACCGCCTTACACGCATTTCCCCATTTTCTATGCTTTAAAATACCTACGGCATCAGAACCGCGTTTGTAGATACGGGCAGCGGATGTGGCTGTCGTAGGTCTTCTAGCGGGGAGTCGTTCAGAGACTAGTACGTTTTTTCCAACTTTCAGTTACGAAAGTCCGGAAGCCTTTCAGTAACGGCAATGAGATAACCGAAAAACATATCCCTTTCTTTTTCACGTTAGATCTGAACGTGAAGATTTCCTCCTGCCGCTATGCCCATGGGGCTCACTACACTACGATACTGTGTAAGTGTTTGGCAGTTTTTCCTCTTTGGGAGTGCACTGTGCCCTTGATGCTCTTTGTTCCGTAAAGGTGTTTTGTATTATTTAAATATTTTCAAGCCATGTAAATTTTTGGACGAGCACTGTTTTTATGTAATCACAATTCTCTGTGAAATCCCAACGTGTACTGAACAAAGTTAACATGTTTTTTGCTAATACTAGCTGTATGGCGAATGTGTCTTTTCCTAATAGCAGTTTAAAAACATGTGTTTTTCGGAAACATATGAAATAGGGTCATAGTAGGCTCATGCACATGATCAGAGACTTTTTAATGTAGATGTAATCTTACAAGGGCTAATAATGCGGATGTTTTGTCTGTCTGTTTATCTTTACAGATTTTTTCATTTCTCCTACAATGAGGAGGAATTTGGGGAAGAATTTCCTATAAGGAGCATCGACAACTCCAGGTCGTATCGTTCCTTGTGGCCACTCTTCAGGTCTGAACGCTTTAGAGTGCTCCGATCTCAGAGTGGTATTGTGTTTATTTGGTCCTGACGAATGCTGAGCTGATTCATTGCTCGTATAGCAGAAACATGTTGACCGTATTTTATCACACTTCTTTTTCACTTAACTAAAGGGACTCACTGGTTCAAATTTACACAACCGTTTAGCAGTCCTGAAAAATTATTATTTTTCGCACTTTGGTTTTAACAGAGTTAGAGCTACCCTCTCATTAAAATAGTTTTGAGGAGTAGTCCATACTCTTTTTAACGCACTTTTCACTTTCCCTAGCAACTAAGGAGGACCCGATGAAGACAACCGGCTACCAGCTTTCAGCTGGGGCCTGAGGGTCCTTTTAGCTAGATCTCTGTACACGTGCACTCTATCATTTCCTACTGTATTAACAGCTCCCTCTGACGCTTGAAAATACTAATAATTAATTTTCTGCTTACTGCGTCTGATGTTTATATTGACACTCTTTTGTTGTTTGGCAGTTGTATCTATAAGTGGTATGAGAGTGTTTTTTCTAACCCTTTCTCTCTTGTTGTTGGAATTGATGTATAAATCTAAACTGACCCTGTTCCTTCTTGGGGACCGCCCCTACTGGGGAGACAACTATGCCTCCGCGTAGTTCCTTCGGTATTGGACCCTCAATCCTACCCAGGGCTTTCTCTTTCGCCAGCTTGGTGCATATCACGCGTGGGTGCTGCATCGCTGATTTTAGGTTCCTTGCCCCCTCGAGTGGTAAGGTGCCTTTGAATGGAATGATGAATCCTTGGTCAAAACCTTCTACCAGCACCCTGGCATCCACCCTGTTCGGGTACTTATTCGCCAACCTACGCAGCTGTTGTCTGTTGATAGGGGACCTGGCCAGCTGGCACTCTTGAATGTCTACCAGGTCACCTCGCCTACTAGCCCTGGGGCTAGTGCTTTTTGCTTTTCTCTTTTGCTTTTTGTCCCCTTTGGATTCGCGCTTGCCTCCCCTGCACGCCAATGCTGCGTGCTTGCCCACACAGCTCGAGCAAGCGTGCTGGAACTTACATGACGAGCCCCACGAGCAATCCCCTGCGTCGTATCTCCAACAAATGGCCTTGGCTTTGTTCGGGGAATGGGATCTCCCTGCGCTCTGCTTCTGGTAAGTTCCGCTCCTGCCCTTCTGGTAGGAACTACGAAAGGAATGGTCATGCTTGCCCGCCCAAGATTTTACCTCCTTCGCTGCGAGCATTTTATGGATGAACCCAGATACGTCCTCCTCGTTCAATTCTATCTCCGGGTACCTCTGCATTTTGAGCCTAAAACCCTTGTCATATTCCAGCCACGCCTTCCCTGGGAACTGCCTATGTGCCAGGTCAATATTAGCCTCATAAAGCCAAAGGTCTGCCGCACAGTGAGGGAATTTCTCTACAATAATGCAGGCCAATATTCTGAAGGCATCCAACCAATTTTCAAAATTGCGCTCCTTTCTGCTGCCGCGCCTCTCTCTCCTATCCTCATCTTTCCTGTCACAGGTGGTGAGGTCCAGGCCCTCGAGTTGAATCTCGAGCAGAGAAAATATATCGAAAAACTCCTTGTGCCATATTCTTTCTTTAACGGCTAGTGGGATAATGCATGCTAGGCCGGTGGCCTTTGTTGTCAAAGATGCCGGGCCGGGGGAAGACCTGCTGTACGGATCGGAGGTTATGCCTCCCAGCGCTGGGCACCCTGACGCGGATCCGTAACCCCAACCCAGGACCGGAGAAATTTGTTCGCCCTGTGCCGGCAGAACCACGTGCTCCTGCCCCCTAGCCTGGCGCACCCAACCTGGGTCGACCATGTGCCAAGATATGCCTGCCGCCTCATCTGCGCGCTGCTCCCTGGGCCTGCCTGATACCCCATGCCCCGTGGTATTAAGCAGTGCTGGCGCCAGTGATTTTAAACATTCCTTAACTATCTCGCTGATATGCTCACCATTCGTGCTGGCCGATGTTTCGCTCTGATCACCATCATCGTGTCGCGGAGGAGGGGGTTTTTGGCGCTCCTTCCTCGGGGGGTTCTTCCCGGAGGCCTTCCTTACCGGTGCGTTTTTGCGCCTTTTGGGAGCCGATGGGCCTGCTCCTTCTTCCGCCTGGTCGACCGGTCTGTTTTCTTTCCCGCTGTCGATGTGAGGCTGCAGCCACTCGCTCCCGTGGATGGCCGTGACCTCCCGGATACTTTTCAGCAACTCGGCCACTTCCACAGGCTGGCCCTCTGCTATGGCTCCTAGCGTAGCCGACGACGGTGCTACGCAATCCCGCTTCGCCTCGGCCGCGTGACTCCGCCGGGGAATTTCTTTGGGGAGCCTCGTCGCAACTTCAGCCTTGTAGTGGCACACTGCGCACTGCGGGGCGGCTTGGTACGATGGTGCGGGGAGAGGGGCTTCGGCGCGCCGGTTCTTCTCCCTCGAAGTCCTAGTGTTCCGGAAGGTTCCGTCCTCTGCAAGGCTCCGCCGTCCGACTCTGCAGATCTTCTTGTCGCGCCGCTCTCCCAGCTCCACGAAGAAGTTGTGGCCTAGCTGGGAGGGTCGGCGACTTAAATCCCCCTGACTCTCTTTAGGGGGGGCTTCGGTGTATCCCCTGATTGGGGGATTTGAATGAGGTTGGGGGGTGCCATTGGGTGCCTCTTGGGGGTGCCATTGGGTGCCTCTTGGGGGTGCCATTGGGTGCCTCTTGGGGGCGCCCAGGCCAAAGGTTACTTCCGGCCGGGCAGGCTGGTGCGCTGCCCGCTTCCGCTGGTCTCCGGGCACTTTGGGGCGCCCGGAACCAGTTTCACCACTGGTTGGGGCACCACGTGGGTTATGACGACGGCCTTCAAGCCTCCCCCCCCCTTGCGGGGGGGTGCGGCGGCCTCTGCGATTTTGATAGTTCCTATGAGAGTCTTTTGGTATACAGGGCACCCCCTATGTGGTCCTGTGGGACTCTTGGGGGAGTCAGTGTAGACCCTTGTGCTCTGGCCGGAGTCCATCAGGACCCAAAAAAAACATAAACAGAAGAAAGAATATGGGATGGGGGTCCATGCATGGTTGCTCAACATCGGATGCTTGACAGCCTCCGGTGCTAAAACGCCGGGACTGGCGAGTGTCCATGCCCTTTGGCCAACCCGCAATTCACAAAGCCGAAGGATAATCAACCTATAACTCCTCTTTTTTGTAGTAAAAAAATAATAATATTTTTACGTATAAAATACAGATATCAAAGGATACATGAGTAAGACGGAAATTAAATACCCAAGTATGAAGTGGCACAAACAGATGGACTCACCAAAGAACAAAAGTATATTTCTGATATAACATTTTTGCATTCTCCTCCCTCAGGCTAACAAGATTGTTTGTTTGGTGACTGCACAGCAGACACTACTGGATTTTCAAAATGTATCTTGAGTGAAGATTCCATTTGGAATGAGGAATCTGCGCTGCCCAGTGACCTCTTAGGATATGCTATAATCAGGTGGTATTGTTAGTGATTTTTAGTCCATCTGGATGAAATGACTTTAAATGGCACATACAGATGTTTTCTCTTGAGTCCAGTAGTACTTCCTTTAAGAGGTGCTCCAGAGGGACAAACTTCGAATCTGATGGCAAATGGTCCATGATGTTTAATTGGTTGGCTACAGGTTGATCAAGTTTCTTATTAATTATTACTGATTTGTGATTCCTTAATTGTGTTCCGAGGTCATTCATTTATTCAGCTACATTTTGTTTTTGCAGCATTGATACTGGTACTGAATAACTTAATAATGCTTGTTAATTGATATGTAAGATGTTGACTTCTGCCATAGATCGTGCTTGTAAGAGACCTTGTGACTGATGATGTTTGTAAAAGGTATTCATATGTAATGCACATTTTAGAATCACAGTAATGAACCCCTGCATTTCTAACAGCTTGCTTGAATTAACCTTTCGCACTAAGAATTCATAAATTGGGAGTTCTGTTATAAGCAATGACTGGCAGTTTTGGACGTAATATTTGCAGTTGTTTGCAAGTGGATAATAGGCTACATATTTTTGTGTTTTATGCTCTTTTACTTTGGAGCTGATGGATGATACACAACTGCAAAGGGGATTTGGCACTTTTGTTTCTGTTGTTGCAATTCCTAATAACTACGTCCCTGGATAATTGAAAACACTTGTCAATTTGTTTCTGTATGATATGCAAAAGACGCATTTCAAATAATCTAGCGAGTTCCTGTGAAGGATGTCCTGTAGAGGATGCAAAGATGTTATTTGCAGGGACCCTCATTGCTGCAGATGGATCTTATTCCAAGTGCCTGGTTAATAGATGATGCTGAGTTTAGTGTGGTGTGAGAGACACAAAGTCTAGTTTAGATAGAATTGAGCATCAGATCAATTGCAATTTACCATTTTACACTATGAGCATCACAACCAGAAAAGCAAGTATGCCTATGTTTAGTATTGCTGCTGAGGAATTTGATGATAGGCAGAATTCTGTTGATATAAGCTGTCAAGTCTTTCAATTTTCTACTTCCTGCATTCCATACTATTAATATTTCATCAATGTATCCTAACCATACAAGTGATTTGATGCTAGCAGTAGCAAGTGTATGGTGCTCTAATTCGCCCATGAACATATTCGCATAGGATGGAGACTTCCGAGTTTAATGGAAATCCCTTGTATCTTCAGATGGTGTTTCCCATTGAATGTAAAATTGTTGGATTTAAAGATAAGTGTTGCAAAGTTGGTAAGCTCTTTGGTTGAAGATTTCTTCTTGGGATAATGCCACAGACCGTCCTCATTTGATATAATGATGTAAAATCGGTTTCATCATCAAAATGTGAGAAATTAAGTTACTCCGCTTCCCCTAAAGCAATTATGCTCAGCCAGTAGCAGGATGCAAGTAAATAATTTGCTCAACAAGTTAAAATCATTCCGAAGAGTTATCATCACTAGTGGGAGATTTTTGGAAGATTTTTGGGGGCCTTAAGTATTTCCAGTGCCAAGGCATAAATATACATATATGTCACATGCTTGAAGTTTTGAGGTGTCAGTGTGCTGTAGGAGCACTGCTTAACGGGACAAATATTGCCTTTTTAGTTTAGAGGCTTTTGACCTCACAGGCTGTGTTGAAGTGTTCCCAGCATATCTTATTCGTTTGTATGTCAAATTGTTTAGGAATTTATGTCTCTATTTTAAAGTGCTTAATTTGAGCTGGTGATTGCCGGTGCGGCTCTTATGACAGTCTTTTGTAATTTGGAGATGAGCAGAACAGCGGTTGTTTATTAGTTCTTCTGACAAAGTAAGCACTGAATTTGTTCTAATTTACGATGAATTGTTTGTGGATGGTGGTCGCTTCTGTCTCTCGTTGAATAGGGCTTAAAATCAGCCCGTTTTATTGGTTAGAAGGTTGTGATTGCCCTCTGCAGACTTTCTTTTTGGTCACATATTAAGTAAATGTATGAGCAAGACGTTTCCCGCCGAGTTAACAGTCTACAAGAAATTAGCACAAGCAGATAAAGCCATTTCGTCAATGCCACATGCCTGGGGGTGAGGTTCGTGTTTGTGCGTGTGTCGACAATGAACAAAAAAATATAAAGATTTCCAAAACAACTACGTAATCGAAATCTTAAAATCAAACGGTATGAACATTCAAGACCAAAATCGCCTAACTGTGCAAGATGTGAGGCAGCAGACACCACTTTGCTCATTTAATTATCTTTATTCACTTTTGCATAGCTGTGTCATTTGCCCTTTCTGGTGTTGCTACTTACTGCCAGTGGCTCAATGTCCTTGAGCGTAAAACATAAAAAACACATGTCGCAGGACGCTTTCGATCCAGGCACCTTGTAAGCAGTGCATGCATGACTCTATTAAAAGACATGCCACTCCAGCACTTAGCAAGAAACAAACAAGCTGCCCGGGAAACCCACCTAGTGGGCTAAAGAAAGCCTTGACTTCCAGCCTGAAAATGGGGATTCCTGCTGGCTTCTTAGAACTGATTTCCACATGCCCCCTCTTTTAAGAAGTGCCTCTGAGTCAAGTGATGCGTGGACTCCGAATCGGAAGGGCCCACCCCCCCACTTTCCTTATTCGTTTGAGTGACACTTCTGCTCAGTGAACACAGCGGCTGTCACTTCTCAAGTGACAGCGAGGGATCCGGGGGTTCTCCCACGTTGAATGATTGTCAGCGAAAGTGGTGCTTGAAGCTTGATGCGGCCAATTCCGGAGACGTGTGTGGTGGCCGTGTGAGCGTAAAAAAGGTAAGTGTTGACGTGTAGCATGGTGATCAAAGGAAGCAAAATTAACAGCCATTCCTTGAAGATAACGGAGTGGGGCTAGGGCGTCCCTCAACCCCACTCTTCGACCATCCCCCACTCCACATTCTCAGATAAGTAAAAAACATGTTGCATTTACTGTTTAGAAGCAGAATGTTTTCTACAAATAAAGGCATTTCACCGCAGCCTATACATGAAGTAATTTATTTTCTCCTCTTTTCTAGCAGATTTTTTTGACGAATACGACATAATGATGTTTACAGTATTAGGCCATTGTCCACTATAAGCAGCCAGGTCCGGCTAAAACCAACAAAGCGGCTACTCTACATCACGCCCTCCCACAACATAGTGTGAGGAAGGTGAGTGGAAGTGGAAAGAGGCAGGGCTCGAGTCGGGGTACCACGCGGGTGGACGGCGTCCCCCACTTATTTTACCGGGGGGACGCTGTCCCCCTGCCAAACAGCTGGACTTCACTCTTTGGTCTCTCTGGGACGAGGAGCTCAGCACCTTTCGTGACGTCACTTCCTGTTGTGACGTCACATCCGGTGACAGCGTCCCCCCACTTCTTTTTTTAGGACTTGGGCCCTGGAAAGAGGCTCTTTAATTTTTCAAGCAGCAGTGTACAAGGAAGGGGATCTGAGAGCAAGGGGGGTAGCAGTCTGAAATTCGAGGACTTGAGTATAGTGGTGGTAGAACAAGGTAAACTGGGCTATTACATCGCAAGTCGTTTCTCCGACTTGCTGTAGGGGGCACGCTGAACTAAGGAATAGTATAATTTACTATTTTAACACCTTCCCTACTGTTGGGGATCAATGCAAAAGACAGCAGCGGACCCTATCATGCCGCACCTAAAGTCCAGTTCCAAAGTTAGTCCTATTTCTTGTATTTATATTTTTTGTGCTGCCAACCCCAACGCCAGCTGCTGTTTGGCGTTGCTGTGCTTTCCAGATCAGTTAGTTGGTTTGTTCAATGCTTATGGGGGCGCACCAAATAGAAGTCCAAACAAAACGTTTCGTTTAGGTGGTAGAAAAATTCTTTATTTATCTTTATCCGTTCTTAAAATACAGATCACCAGGTAGTACACTACCTGGTGATCTGTATTTTAAGAACGGATAAAGATAAATAAAGAATTTTTCTACCACCTAAACGAAACATTTTGTTTGGACTTCTATTTGGTGCGCCCCCTTAAGCATTGAACAAACCACCTTCCCTACTGTTGCATATACTGGAGTTGGAGTAGTAAATTACACTATTCCTAAATCCAGCGCACCCCTTACAGCAAGTCATAGAAATGACTTGCGATGTAATGGTTTGCACCCCTTACAGCAAGTCATAGAAATGACTTGCGATGTAATGGTTTGCGTTGTAACAACACGGTTGTTGTAATGGCCACGTTGTAATCACATGCGTTGTAGTGCATGCGATGTTACATTGCTTATTCAAGATGTGTAAGCTTGGAAAGATATAGACTAGTCCAAGTGTGAGCAAGCACAGGTGTAATCTGAGAGAGTTGCGCCTGGGATAGGTAATCCTAGGAGAGATGCGTGCTGGTTGCAGGCTGTGAGAACTGCCTGCAGAGAGGTAAGAGCAGGGAGAAGTTAGGACGTTAGAGGTATGGGCAAGAAGAGCAGTGGACAAGGAGCAGTGCAAACAGAGGCATGTGAGGGCTGTGAGAGACACAGGCAGGGAGAGGAACAGAAAGTGACCGGTATGGGGAGAGAGTGAAACCCGTGCTGCACTCATACCTGGGTCAACGCCGTAGCGAGGAGCCTTCAGCCATCCAGCCCACAGCCCTAGGGCTACGCCGCCACTGCCAGGAGTCACAGGGTGTGGCAGCTGCACCGCCGCCCCGGGACTACATTTCAGCAACCCGCTTCGCGCGACGAGCCGGGCGAAGCCCGAGCCAAGGGAGGGCCCGTTTAAGCCCGTTCAAGACCGGACAAGGACGGGACGGGCAACCCCTCTAACATTTGCTCCAGCTTCCCAAGGTCAGTGCACATAGTCTTGGTGTGATTAACTCAGCAAGTAAAAAGTGCAAAGTAGCAACTCGGTTCCAGCTAGTATGGCTACTTCCCCGAATGCAGGTTTCAATGGCAGGAAGTCCACTGGAGGTACATTACTGGGTACATTGGATAACTTCCTTATCAGGGTATCGACAGTCTTGGCCAAGGATATTGAACTTACTGAAAAAAGACTATCCCTGGACACTCCCTATGATAAGAGATCTTCCCTGGGAAATCTGGCAAGAGCTAGATTGCCAGTAAATGATCAGGTTGATTCCCAGGGTACACTTCCTCCTTCTGGGGTGGAGGAAAGAAGTTTATATCAGCACAACAAGTGATTACCCTCGATTCTAGTGCGAAATGCCCCAGGGGCATGGCCATTCATAGTGTTCCAAGAAGAGTCCCCTCCCCCAACATTAAAACTTGTTCAGCCTGCCATGCAAAATCAGGAAATGTCCAGCAGGAGGAGGGGGGGGGCAGCAAAAATAGAACGCCCTGGGGCACCAATGCATGCTGGGGGGAGGAAAGCAAAAATCGCCAAAAACGTTGCATCCATTGAGGACCCAGAGATTACGTCACTTAACAGCCCCACCCGCACAGTACCACTCGACAAAGAAGGTCATAGTGGCCATCAAGCACCTGTGGGGGAGGAAGCATACCTCGACTTGGGTCCATTGTTTTGGAAAAAACTGGAGGGCACTTTTAAGAAGCTATGTCATCCAATATATGCTCGACAGGACTCTATTGAAATTAGACTGGTATGCCTCGAACTTTCAATGGCATCTATCCAGAAGCACGTGGGATCCCGGTCTAGTGCACTAAACGGCCAGCAAAAACCTACGATACTCCAAAATCCAATTGCACCTAGTAACGTTACGGTCGCAACGGGGGGATAGCTCCACTCAGTCAGCCTTCATGATGCCTACTGTTGTACTCCCGCCTCCTACCTCGGCAGAGGATGGGAATACATCTCTTGGCAATAGGATGCGTCAGGTGGCTGGGAGTAGACCGGTTGCCACACAGCATACATTGTCTTCAATGCCTATGCAACGTAGTATAGCCACATTACCAAACATTGATTTCCCCCCTGAATCATCCCCCTTAGTGGTAACTTTGGTGGGGGTCCCCTCTTTGGCTCAGGAGAAGTGTGGGAGTCATATGCTGATCTTAAAAATAAGTGCACCTTCTGGCTCAATAAGTATCGTCCACTGCCGACTAACATGCATGCAGAAATTTTGTTTGCCAGGAGGGTGAATTGGTTAAGAAGGTGCTGTAAGACGGTGGCGGGGGACTGTGTCATTATTAATTTTAAAAACTGGAGGTGTGTTAACCACATCTGCAACTGGCCTCAAAATGACCGGTCCCCTGGGATACCAGCACTTCCCCTATCTTATTTTTATGGCCCCCCTGCTGCCATAGAGAGGGATACTTTTTCACTGGGTGAGCACACCAATCCCTGCGCCTTGGGAGACATAAGGCTGTTCAACAGATTTGAGGCTCTCTCAGGACTGTGTGATTGCGACTGACGGTGTGTGCCCCAAAGCCTCGTCTTGAATGGAACAGTCTCTGGAAATGGGGAAGATGTAGTAAGGAGGGCCGGGCAAGTATTTGCCCTAGGAAGTAGGCATTAAGGGAATGGTGGTAGCAGGCAAAACAACACATGTCTAGACACTGTAGAGGTGGCTACAAACGAGTGCCCATTAGTAAAGCAGAATAGTGCATACCAAGTCCCTAGCGTATCTCCTGTATCTCCTGTGTCAGGAGAATTAGCTACTCCTAGATCAGACAGGACAGTATGCCAGACAACTTTTATTTCATGGAATGTGGCGGTTTTGGGGTCTTAAATTAATTCACCCACTTGGATGGAATTTATTGACAAATTTGATATTTGTCTTCTACAGGAGACTTGGGCGGGTAATCCTGTGTTTAAAGAGGGTTATTTGAATATTTTGTCCCTGCGGTCAAAAAACAATTAGGTCGCCCTATGGGTGGACTAGTGGTATGGGTTAGGCAGAACCTCAAGTGTCATACCCAACTTCTCTCTGTGGCAAGTAGTGACATTCTGGCTGTCAGGTTCAGCCTTCCATCGAACTTAAAAATAGATATTTTTAATATTTATGCTAGGGGCCTCCCAGGTGGTAGGAAGTCTGATGTTGTATCAGATCTGGAAATATTGCTACAGGCTACCCCCACTAATGTTCTGCCAATAATAGCAGGAGATTTTAACTCCACTTTCGAGCCACTTGGTCTCAATGATATGCACCTAACAGAGGATGAGGATTCTAGGTGGGGAGTCCCTCAACTGGACAGTAAACCTATAAGAAAATGGACAGAGGCCGCAATACAGCTGAAGGGTCTCTGTATGGGGTCCCAGTTGAGGGCTGCTAATGGCCGAACATTATCGGACAGGATGAGTAAGGCAACTTTCGATAATGGTGTTAGGGTAAGTAATATCGATTACTTACTTGTTCCATTTAAATTGTCGCACACTCTTCTTGATATGGAAGTAATGGCCCGTATCGAGAGTGACCACAACCCCCTGACCGCGGAGTTCAACCTGGGATTACACAAAGAGAACGAATTGCCCAGGGGTTCTATTCCGCCTGATTTAATAATAACAAATGATGAGCGCCACCTTAAGTGGTGCCAAGTTGTAGACCACCAGAATATTATATCTGATATTGAGTAAGGTTTGGAAGGTGTTCTAGCAACTATGGAGGTGGGTATAATGAAAGGGCCCTTGTTTAAACCTTTTATGGATGCCCATGATAATTTTTTCACCAAATTGACAGCTCACTTCTGTAAACCGAGCCAAGGTAACCGAGCCCCAACCCGGAAAGCGGATAATTGGTATGATGGCTCTTGCTGTCAAGCTAGGGGGGAGCTGGGTCAAGCACTAAAAACCAAAGATTTTAGGGAAATAAGGTTGGCTCGAGCAAACTATAGGCACAAACAGCTTGTTGCTAAGAAACGTGGGAAGAGAGTAGGTGGAAGGACCTTAAGGCGGCATGTGAGTCCAAGAACCCAGAAAATGTTTGGAATCTTTTTAAATGCACCTAGTAAATTTACAATGTTGCGCAAAGCGCATGGGTAGACTTCTTCAAGCCCCAATATGCTAGTAGTGAAGCCGGCAATAGTGAGGGGACTCATGTCCACAACTTTTATAATGAGCCCGCCTTCACTGTAAGAGAGGTAGACAGGGCGCTAGATCTAGTGACCGAGGGACACGCTCCAGGAATGGATTGTGTCCCGGCCGACCTATTCTTATACGATAAAAATAGATGGCGACTATACATCATGTACCTGGCAAATGCAATAGCTCAAGGGATGGAAATTCCACATTCGTGGAAAGGTGCTGGAATAGTGCCTGTTTACAAAAAAGGGGATACATCGTCAGCAGCCAATTATAGACGTATCAGCCTGATTGACTCCATCCAAAAAATCATGGGACGGCTGGTGTTGGTGAAAATCCAGACTTGAATGGATGATCATAATATTCTGAGTCACCTCCAGGCTGGCCTTAGACCCAATACCAGCACCATAGACCAGGTCTTCCGGTTTATAATCTTATACTGGCGCACTGTGACTTTGGAGAAAGGTACGGTATACGCCGTTTTTGTTGATCTAAGGGCGGCTTTTGACCTGGTTCCCCGTAATAAATTGTGGCGAGTTCTGGAGGAGCTAGGGATGGCCCCTGAGTTGTTGAGTTTGATCATCCGCTTACATGAGGATACATTTGCTCGGGTTCGGTGGGGACGCCAGGGAGAGGTTACGGAGTCCTTCCCTGTTGAGTGGGGAGTTAGGCAAGGTTGCGTTATGGCGCCAACCTTGTTCTCGCTCTTCGTGAACGGGGTCACGGATTTCCTCTCCCTGGTTCCGACCGATGCCCCTGCAATGTCTGGTGAGCGAGTTCTGATCCTCATGTCCGCGAACGACACCTTGATAATCTCAAAAACGCCAGGTGGGCTTCAGTGTGCCTTAAGGCGCTTTGAGGCTTTTTGCTTGGACCGGGACCTCGTAATAAGCACAGAGAAAACAAAGTTTATGGTTCCTACTGACCGTAAGCCCCTTGGGCCTGTTAATCCTTTTAGAGGGAATATATACTTAAATAATTCCCTGCTAGAGCGAGTTGATGCCTTTACTTATCTGGGTGTCACCTTCCAGAGAGATTTGGGATGGACTAGCCAAATAGATCTAGCAGTCCTAAAACATCACCAGCAGGCAGTTATTCTTCTCAAAATGTTAAATTCTTCAATATCAAAACCCATTACGTGAGGGCAAGATGGCGGACGCAGCAGCGTCCAAGTGAGCAGCACTGAACTTGGGTCTCTAATTCGGCTCACTTCTTTAGAAAACAACGGCCTTTCTTTGTATGTGTTTCATGTATTGATATAAAAAAAGAACCCAGAGAATCCAAAAGAAAATTTACTGTTACCTGTTAAAATGGACAGGTATGCGGCTAGATCTGTGGAGCAGCTACCAAAGGACGCTCCGTTTGGCGTGGGCGCGATCGTGTCTGTCTCCAGCGAGTCCGTCTCCATCGATAGTGCGCTCACCTGCAGAGAATCAAAGGTCGGTTTCCCGGGAACAGCGAGAACAGCGAGAACAGCCAGTGGGGCGTAATCGAGCTGACTGTCAGGAGACAACGAGACCTGAACGCACAACGAGGGAAAGATACCGGAAGCGGAGGAGAGCTGTCTTGACTACAATGGCACCAAAAAACCCGAATACCGGAGCGGTTTCTAAACAGCAAAAGCCGAAGACGAGAGCCGCAGCAGCGGCAGCGCAGGACTCAGGTCAGAAAAAAGGAGGGGGGCGTCTGATAATGGGAATGTATTGAATACTAATGCAGATGCTCCTGAGATGCCGATTTCAGAACCCCCCCCGGCGTCTGCTGTCCTGTCTGGTGTCCCGAGTACTTTGTCTTCAGACGATATAACCCAAGTGAATTCTGGGACATGTAGGCTTGGAGCTATCCCCAAGATTCCAGGGGTGTTCACAAAAAAGATTCCTGTTTCTGAAAAAATACCTTTAGCACAAATAAAAAAATATTTAAATAATCAAAACAACATGCAGGATAAACAGCCTCAGAAAGTAACTAGCGTTACTAATGGTTTAACTGCACTGCTATCAACTCCAGTAACTGACATAGCTCCAGGCTCTAACAGCACAAATGAAGTATCAGAAGAACCAATCTCTTCAATCCCTATCGAAGACGCAGAGTCTATTGATTCCGCTGTAAATTTCTATTCTATGATAGACTTGTCTCAAGCGTTAGACTCTGATAGTGTAGAGGGAGAAAGAGAACTGAGCGATACTGAAAAATCGTTATCTGATTCCGGGCAAGACTTAAGAAACGCTATTGTCAGTGATGATGAATCTGAGAATGAAGACTCATTGAGCAGACCAGAGTGGGGGGCGGATGAGAATTCAAAGCTTACTATGCAAGCTAGTAACGGTAACCCCTCTTTGTCAACATCTACGTTTGCATCACCAGGAAGATCAAAACAAGTCTTAGAGGAATCAGAAACACCAGAAATTACTTTAGATGTTCTATACCAAGTTATGCTCCAGCATAGGGAAGAAACCAGAACAGAGAATCTTTGGCTACAAGGAGCAGTTAGAAAACTGCAAAACAATTTAAGGAAAGTAATCAAGGCATCCAATGAAACTATTGCTAGAGTAACAGAAACAGAAAACAGGATATCAGTAATTGAAGACTCTGTGGCTGAGCAAAAAACTCAGATAACGGCAATGGAAGGATTAAAGGAAGAGATCAATTGGAAACTCGTTGATGTAGAAAATAGGTCACGTCGAAATAATCTCCGAATTTTAGATATACCAGAAGGGAATGAGGGGACGAATGTTCGACAATATGTGACGGAGTTATTTACAGAGGCCTTTCCTGAGCTAAGTCAGTGGAAATGGGAAACTGAGCTTCAGAGAGCCCATAGATTCCCATTTCAAAGAAATGATCGACAAGATGCAAATCGTATTCCACGAGCGATTCTAATCTCTCTAAATAATTTTTTGGCAAGGGAGGCCCTTTATGATTTAGCAAGACCTAACAGGAAGCGTAAGGGGAAGGGCGTGGAATTTTTTGTACGTCCTGATTATTGCCATACCACTGTCCAAATGCGCTGGCAACTTCGTCAACTTATACCTCTTTACCAAGCTAAAGGTGCCCAAGCTTTTCTTTTGAATCCTGCTAAACTCAAAATAATATACAAAGAACGTTCTTATTTTTTAACCTCTGAAAAGGCAGCAAAAGAGCTTTTGGCTTCTATCTGAAAAGATTATATTTGAATAAGTTATTGAAACGATCTAAGGGGCTTCAATTGGTTTAATCCTTATCATGTTGTGAGCGAGGATACTTTTTCACACTGTTATATTTATAACTTTGTCTCTTCTTCTTTGCTCTATGACTTTTAGACCAACCAGTATTTTTTTCTTGTTTGATGAATTACAATCATATCTTTTCTTTTTTTGTATTGGTTGGTACATAATGAATAATAATGATAGAGGTGAGTCGAGAGACTCGAGTCATTCAGCGCAACTCATGTCATCACTTTTAAGGACTAGTGAGTCCCTATGTCACGTTTGGGTGGGGGTAAGGGTGGGGGAGGGTCGGCTAACCCAGAGCCTGGGGTGGTCTGGGGGGGGTAGGGAGGGTGCAAACAAAGTCAGAAAATCTAATAATTTGCTTGATTTGTTCAACTTTCATATTTTTTTCTTTCGATTCCTTATTAAAGAAAGCATTTTGTTGCATACATTGAAACTGTCTAATCTCAGAGATTGTAATAAGGAGATGGAGGTCGATGGTGATGTGAATGAAGATAAATGGTTAGAGAAATATGTATACTATGAAGATAATCGATTTAACTTTCAAATAAGATGGAGAAATTACGAATATGCTCTTGGAATATATGTGATTTAAATAAGAAAGAAAAAAGAGGGATTGCTGCGCTTATTATTCAAACTATGAAGATCGATATCCTTTGTATCCAAGAATCACATATTATGTGGAGTGATAGACAGCTGTACAATGAATTGGGAATGAATTTATTAACCTGTACACGGCAGGCAACAACTACAAAAGGAGTGGCAATTTTAATAAGGAGAGGTTTAGGTTATTCTAAATGCTGTAATGCAGATGGGCAATAGTGGAGTTAAGTATTAATAATAGACTATGGACAATTTGCTCAATATATGCTCCAAATGTAGACGATCCAGATTTACTAAATTTTTTAAATTTAGAACTTGCTTCCTGGTCACCTTCTTTAACCATATGTGGAGATTTAAATCTCCATATTGAGGCTAATATGAATATATGTGGTATATCACCTTATCAAGGTGGCAAAAAAAAACATATAAAGCAATTCGGTCCTTGCTACTGGATCATGGTTTACTTGATGTCGCTTATGAAAAAAATCCTTCAATCCCAGGGTTTACATTTTTTTCATTCCCACACAAAAAATGTGTGCGTTTGGATTATTTTTTTATTAAATCCGCATTAATTAAAGATACTTCATTCGAGTTATATCCACGTATTATCTCGGATCACAATCCAATAATGATTGAACTTAAAACAGATATGCTTTCCACATCTCAACTTAGAACCTGGACATTCGAGAGGTAATTATTAGTAGACTCTGATTATTTGGAATTTATGTCAAAATGGATAAAATAATTTTTCGAAATTAATAGAGGAACTGCGCAAGTCAAGAATGTCTGGGATGCTTTTAAGGCAGGGATACGCAGTGAATCATTATCTTATGTTATTAAGAAACAAAAGATCAATCGGCGAAAAATTGAAGTAAATTATAAGAATGTTATGGATTGGGAGAAGAAACTAGTAGCAGCAATAGCTCTGTCACAAGATACAAGGGATATCGAAACTAATCTAGCTATTCATAAGGCACGATTATATGAAATGTTTGCAACCAAATTAGCGGAACAGATGGAAATCTTTCGCTCTCAGATATATGAATTGGGTGAGAACTCAGGTAGGATACTGGCGAGAAAAATTAGAGAAAGAGAGGTTTATAACTCCATAAATTCTTTACGCGATGAGACAGGACAGTTACATAATAAATCCGAGTCAATCCTAGAATTTTTTTGTCGATTTTATGCTAAACTTTATCAATATGACTCTGTATCCTATTTGCCAGACCTATTTATGAATTTTGGGAGAACACTTCACTTTGCTTAACTTTCTGATGCTCAAAAATTGGTTTTGGAATCTGACATTACATGGGAGGAAATAGAAAAAGCATTACTGTCACTGGCGATAGGGAAAGCTGTGGGTCCTGGTGGCATTCCGTTGGAATTCTATAAAATATTCAGGAATGTCATAAAACAAGATATTCTGATTACTTTCCTTGAGGCACAGAGAGGGAAACCACCATCCTCTTGGAGCGAATCCATAATTATGACATTCCCCAAAAAGGATAAAGATCCTCTGAATCCGGCATCATATAGACCAATTTCCCTAATAAATGCAGACAGCAAAGTATATTCAAAAATTTTAGCTTACAGAATATCACAAATTATACCTACAATTGTTTCACGCTGGCAGCATGGTTTTATTCCGAATAGAGATACATCAGATCATATTCGGAGAATCATTGCTCTGATGGACTGGGCAGAAGGTACCAATACACCAATCGGAATCACCCTATTGGATGCTGAAAAAGCATTCAATAGGGTGGCCTGGCCCTATCTTTGGGACCTACTCTATATGAAGGGATTTGGCCCAGGAATAATTGTAGCTTTGAAGGCTCTTTATCAAAATCCGACATCTCGCGTTAAACTGGGTTCTAATAAATCTCCTTTTTTTACCATTCAGCGTGGAACACGTCAGGGTTGCCCATCCTCTCCATTTCTTTTTGCCATCTATATCGACACTTTTCTTAATAAATTAAATCAGGATGACGAGATAAATCCAGTAGAGGTAGCAGGTGTTAATTACAGAGCATTGGCATATGCAGACGACGTGGTAGTTGTTACTAAAGACATCGTTAAAGCTTTTACTAGGATTGAGGAATTGGCAGCAGAATTTGGGTCCTTCTCAGGATATAAATTAAATCTCTCCAAAACACAAATACTCTTCGTTGGTCTTAATATTCCTAAAATCAACTATAACCCAGTATTAAAAAAAGCCAACTCTACGTTAGAACGTATTGACCATTTACACGTATCATTATACGGGAGGAACAACATCTTAAAAATGCTAATCTTGCCAAAATTCATATATTTATTTAGAACAGTGCCACTTGAATTTCCTATAGACTTCTTCAAACAAACTGAAAAAATGATAGGGGGATTTTTATGAGGCTATAAGGGTAATCGAAGAGCCTACAAAAAATGATTTTACCAAAGACAAGAGGAGGATGGGCTACCCCACATCTTTTGTTTTATTATTTGGCGGCTGTACTACAATACATATCCCCTTTAATTATCGGTAATAAAGCTCCAATCTCATTTGCACACACCCCATCGATTTATGAATTTCCATTAGGAATCAAAGCTAGAGGGCACCATCAAAGAATAATAGAACCTTGCTACTACAAAAAGACAACATTTAATATTGTAACTGCAGCATATAAAACATGGCAAATTATCAGAAAACTTGTTGGGATCCCAAAATTATTGAGGTACACTCCATTAAGCTCATCACAATGTTTTCCTCCCATATTTAGAGATTCTACTATGAATAAATGGCGCAATTATGGTATTACTTATCTGGGTGATTTATGGACCGAGAATCGCATTTTTTCATTTTTTGAACTTCAAACTAAATTTAATCTCACAAGATATGACTACTTCAAATATATGCAGATTTATAGTTTTTTTAAATCAACAATATATCGAGATCGACAAGATCTACAAAAGATCCCACTGATTGAGAGTCTCTTCTCTAAAAGGAAGATAGGTTGATTTTTATGATGTACTTATGACTTTCCTTCCGGATGATTTACCCATGATTCAACAAAAATGGGCAGTGAAATTGGGGAAAAATGTATTGCTAGAAGAATCAATTGAGCTAGCTAATTCTATTCTATTTACTGGTAGATCACGTACACAACACTATATGATATTGTTTGATTTGTACTACACTCCAGCTAAGGTAATGAAATGGGGTGCCACAGCTGGTATTTGTTGTAATCGGTGTTCCTTGATTGGAGCAGACACTATTCACATGTTTTCTTCTTGCCCCAAACTCACTATATTACTTTCAGAAATGCAGAAATGTATTCAGATTATATTAGGTTATACATTAAATCTAACTCCGGAACTGTTATTATTTGGACTCTCATTAGACACTTAAGAAAAGAACATCAGTTTTTGATTTTTATTATGATGTCTGTATTTCGAGCATGTATTACACAAGAATGGATCAGTGCAGACCCACCTTCCTTTTCTATGTGGAGATCTCGTTTGCTGGCTAAATTTAATTTCGAATTTGCTATCTATGCAACAAAAGGACGGAAAAAAAACAAATGGGGATTAAAATTTGGGCACCTATTCAACAATGGACTCAAGGAGAAATGAATGGACAAATTTAAGATACTACTTATCTGTTTAATGCAAATCTTATTTTCTTTAATATAAAATGGTCTCATTTTTGTTGTTCTTTTTTGATTCTGGAATTAGCCTACAAATGGATCTGATCTATAATGTAAATTGGTCATAGCGAACATCTCACAGCAAAAAAAGTTAAATCTTATGTTTCTTTAATGTTGTTAATCTGACTTGTTTGCAATAAAAATAACATTTAAAAAAATAAAAATAAAAAAAAACGTTAGCCCATTATTAGAGATATATGGAACAAAGGTGTTAAGTTCTGTACTTTATGAAGCAGAACTTTGAAGGTTCGAAAATCAAAGAAATTTGACGCTAGCAGAAAATGAATTTCTGAGAAAAGCTACTAGCATTCCGTCAAGTACCCGGTTGACACCATTAATGTGGGACCTTGGAAAAAAATCTGTCCAAGATCTTGCCTACCTACGACCATTACTTTATTGGCGTAGGATATGGACCACAGAAGAATTACAGCATTATGCGGGGGGGGCTGAAGGAAATAATTGGCAAAGATCCTTCCCATAAAATACACTGGCTGAAGGCTATTAGGTCTTTGTTGTTCAGCCTGGGAATAGAACTTTGAGACAACCCTGCAAATGCCATTTTTCCCTCCCAAAAAATTCTGAAGGCAAAGTATTGGGTGATAGTTAAACTGAATGTATGTGCAAAGGGCCTTTCTTTACACCTAACAGGTCGTTTTCTGGAATTTAAGGCCCAACCGCAGCTAGAAATATATTGGGATGCCATGGAGAAGCAGTATGACCGCAAACTCTATTTCCAACTTAGAGTAGGCACCGTTCCAACAAGGTCATTTACAGCTAAATGGGCAGGAGAAAACGACAATGACAAATGCCCTTGGTGCACGGACGATCAAGAGACAATAAGCCACCTTCTCTTTGTTTGCCCCTTTATGTTGCTCCTAGATCGAAGTGGGTGAAACCTATTTGTAAAATTATTGGCACCCGCAGACATGAAGAAGCATTAAGAATCCTGTGTACAGACCCCAGTCCCCCAATTGCTACAGCTGTGGCCACGTTTTTGAAATGGGCTTGCCTAATTCGAGCATAACAATTACGGCGATGAAATGAGAATCTAATATGTACCTACCTAACATAGATGTAAATATTGGGGATGTATCAGATAAATGATCTATGTGTAATATTACCCTGAACTGTATATATGATAATTTTTATGGATTTTATGAATTTAGGTATATATGATATTCGACAAGTGTCTATAGTAGTTTAATCACTTTTTAATATTTATTGTACAAATTTTAATGGTATCTTATATTACTTAATTGTCGATTAAAGTTTATGATTGATTGACCGGTATGGTTAGGAATAAGTTAAGGGAAGGAGATTTACAGGCAGTGCAAGTTGGATATTGAAAAAGATGCACATGCAGAGAGCAGTAGAGTCAGAGAGAGGTAAATGAACTACTCAGATTGAAATTTCTGGCAAGAAGAGGATGAATAAGGGAAAAATGCAGACAGAGAAATGCAGGCAGAAAGACATAAAGTGAAATGTGAGTCTAGAGAAAGGAAGGGTCTGAGATGTGTGGCCTGGGAGAGAAACAAGCTGAGAGACGTGCAGACAGAGATATGGGCAGGAGGCGAGAAATGCAGGCAAGTAGAGGTACAGATAGAGATGTGGGGGATAGGTGCATGGTGCAAGAGGTATAACTAGGGGAAATGACTGCAGTGAAAAGGGACGATGGGACGAGACACAGACATGGGTCGTTGCACCACCACACTTCTCTAATGCCCCCTTGACACAAAGTAGCACAAAGTGGTGCATAGTGATACTTTGTTTGAATTTAGGGCTCTTTTCCAATGCAAATCGTGAAGTTTGCTTTACCTTCATGTCACGAACACAGTGCTAAGTTTCCCATTATGCCATTAAACTTCAGTGGCTGAAACATTCTAAAGAGAACATTTGACAATGCAGCCAAATACTAAGCCTCAGAACAAATATTTATATTCCTGCCTACTCCGCTTCAGAAATTAAATCACCTTTTTCTTTGGCCAGTAATAAAAACTATGGAATAACCCCCAGTGTTCAGATAAGTATTTTAGCAAAGGAAATAGTTCACAGTGTTCCTTAGCACATCTTAGTTTGACACTATAGCAAAGAACATCCAACATTTATTAATGCTCAAGTTCCTTCAAAGTGCAACAATTAACATTTAACTCAACGATCCATAACTCACATTTACTGTGAGAGAAAAGCTAGTATTCACATTTGCACCAACATCTCTACTACTTGCCTATATCACTGCACAAAAAGGATCTGCTCCAATTTTGATTCACTGAGTTAGTTTTTCTCCTTTTCGGCAGGACATTTGTTTCTGAGAGCCTTAATCCCAGCGGGATAAGTATTTTTAAAACACCCCATAGTAAGGAAAATTATGAATCATCTCTCCAATTACAGTCCAACCAAATGCAAGGGTTAACTACATGGAACGTCTAACCTCAGATCCATCAAACTGTTAGCACTTTCTCATCGGTCCAGATTAAGGAGATACTGTAACACTCTCCATGAAAAGCATAGGTGATTTCTAGAATGAAAGCCGTTTGGACACCCAAAGGTCGACCCGCCAGCCGAGAATGTTACTGACCTTTACTAGAATAATGCTGCTCCAGAGCTAGCAAAGCAAGATTTCATGCTCAATGTATTAGATACAATTTAGCTTCTGATACTGTGCAACATGTTTGAGAAAAACTCTAAATATCTGAAGTGCACTCAGATGATAATCATGTGCACTATTTCCTACTCATTCCAACACACCCAAAGGCAGTGAAAAGAAGAGTTATTAATCAAGATCACATATACTGATTAAAATATATCTCAGAGAAATACTGAGGGGGATCTTCCTGAGAAGCCTGTGTATATCCCCACACCCTGTCACTCTACAACATTCTAGCTCTTCTGCTCTATAAATCAAAAAGGCAGCAATTGACCTCCATGCCCATCCTGTCACCACTTCACACTAATAGGTCCAATCCGACCTCCTTGAACTCCAAGAGAGGATACAGAGTCAATTAAATTAAAAAATCCTTGTGGCAACCTCAGTTTTTTTCAAGAGACAATTTTGGTTCTTTACACCAGTAAAATTTAAATAAACATGGCAGATTTAGTGGCTTGAGTGAGGTCAGCTTTCCACCATGTCCTGATTCACATCCTGCAAACTGAGGGCATCTCAACATCTCGCACAAGTAATTCACGTTCTATTATAATAATAAAAGACCTACATTTTATTGCCCCCTCACCAACAAAGCAGTTAAAATTCTAAACTTGCTACTATGCAGTAAAATATTTGGTGGACGATTATAAGCACTCCTTCAGTGCAATCACTTGGATGTTATTAGTTGGACTCTCTACATTCCCCCAGTGACTGACTGCAAGAAGCTGATTATCAATATAACCTGCAAAAATATTCAACTGTAGTTTAAGAGACCATTCTCATGGACCCCTTAGCAAAACAGGACATTAAAATGTGGATTAGGGACACAAGTGTTGAAAAGAGCACTTTAATGGGCAGTATCTCAGACTTTCAGCTGGAGATTTAACAAGTAAATCTATGGTATCTGAATCCTCTACGAACATTGGTCTGCTTATCTTCAGATCCACCCCCCTAGCATCAAAACCAATACTACATGTAAAAGTCAAACCTACAAGTAATTTCTCGTTTACCCTTTCCGGTCACTCTCTGGAGATCAGGCTGATGGAATACGTTGTTTCGAAAGTTCTGCTTGCTAAAATATGCATCTTCTCTACACGCGCAGTTGTGTCACTTTCCAGGTTAGGCTCAAGAGCAAATATTTTTATTTATCTGAAAAAGGTATAGAAACAAAAACCTCATTCAATCCCACACCTGAGGTACCAAACTTTCTGCTGTCACAGCACAGCTTCAAGAAGGAAATTTACGCTTTGTGGTCAATTGGCACGAGGTTGGTCAGAACTAGATATACTCTACAATATAGTGAGAACTCGCTTTAATTGCTCTCATTGTCGAATGTCACAGAAACATTATAGACATGGCATGCTGGCTTCATGCAACAGAAGTAAAGATAGGAGATAGTTTTCAAAGCAGGTGGGAGAACAATCTTGCATAACAGTGTAAAACACAATGCATAATGTTGGTAATGCATTAACATTAAAGTGAACAATGATAAAAGGAAAAATCTTATTTTGGGGAAGAAATATAGGAACCTTTCCTGGTAACTTGCAGGAACGTGTATGGAGAGAAGGCATGAGTATAGATATCATAGTTTAACCTTCTCTAATCCCTTAATCTGGACAGAGCATTTACAAGTAGCTGTCCAGTAACAACAGGTGATATAACTAGTTTACTGATGAGTTTATGGACCTGTTTGATGTAATCATTTAATTACGTTTTAAAATTAAAATGGAGCTCGATCTCCTTATTGTCCTGTGAGCAAAGGGACTCCATGGAATATATCAAGAATTGTGTTGTTAAATGAAATCTTGGGACATGAGTTAGGGTTTGGTGAAGGGTTATTCTCAAAAAGGTGACTGATGTCCCGTTTGCCTTATTACAAGCGGCATAGGACATAATGCACGTGTAGGAAGAGAGAAGAGATTTCAGTGACATTTGTGATGGAGATACTGTTCGCCAAACTTTCAATCAGGCTCCGAGGGGCCGATTCAGAGAACTAACAAGACAAAATCCTAAACTTACTACTTTTGGTATTCACAGAAGTTAGGATTTTGTCTTAAATTTGTCTTAAGACAAACTTAAGACAGACTTAATACAAAATCCTAACCTAAGTCTGTTTTAAGTCTGTCTTAAATTTGTCTCAAGACAAACTTAAGACTAAATCCTAACGTCTGTGAATACCAAAAGTAGTAAGTTTAGGATTTTGTCTTAAGTTAGTTCTGTGAATCGGGCCCTAAATCTTCTGCTAAACTCAGTGATTCAGGTGATCAAGTGCTAAGTAGGGCTCTTATTACAACTTGATATGACAGGAACGCACCAAATAAGATTCACCCGTTCTGCGGTGAACTAAAATCATCCGTACTCTAAATTCTCGGTTTGATGATGAGGTTTTTCCTTATATGTTTCACCTGCCACACCGATGGCTAAAGTTAAATGTGCTTACCATTAGGCTAGACATTAATGCCTTGATTTCCATCCCCAGTGTGGCATCCTTGATTGCAACTAGTGAAGGAAAATATATACGCACTTTCAGTTGTAAATTATGTCGTACTCATATTTGTATGGAATGTACTATGGTTTTATCTTTGTTTAGACAGATTTAAAAACCTTTAACTATCAAATATAATACAATGTCTCCTGAATCTGCAAAGAAGCGTTTATCTCAGCTGCACTTCTTAGACATGGTGGCTCATCTTGGAGTGTTTGTTGTATCTTTGAAAATGTGTAGATTGACTTCATGAAAAGAAAGTAATGTGTCCGATTTTATACAGGATGTGCTGTAATTGTATGAGGGATACTATTGTCTAAATAAACGTTTTATTGACTGGCTGACTTTTACCCCTTTTAAACCCAGAAGGTCCTGCTCACATATATGTATTATAGCCTTATAGCCTGCCGTAGAGGGCTATACCGGCTATTAAAGGCCCTCTCCAGCGTTACGAGGGCCTTTAACAAGGGAGAGGGACTTTAATAGCGGTATAGCCCATCTACGAAGGGCTATAAGGCTATTAGAACATTCTGTCACTAGAGGACAGAATGTTGTAACAAAAAAACAAAGCCTTTTGGAAGTGTGAGGGGATTGGAATCCCCTTAGGTTCCCTGAAGCCTTTGTTCACAGCCAGAGCTGTGAACAAAGAAACATTGGAATGTTGGAGCTCCAGGCTTATACCAGCCATTATAAGCCCAGAGCACTCCATTGTTTTCAATGGAGCTCCCAACATTCCAATGTTCTAATTATGTATATATCGATAGCATTAACCAGAAAGCAGCAAAGCAGTGCACTTTAAGAGAGTTGGAAGCAAACTAAACAAGACAGACTGCATCAAATATGAGTTTACATACTTGTGTGCACCTATACTTTTTCACGTATTATACCAATCCATTTCCTTGGATTAGATTTCACATTATCATTTGAGACACAGCAAAACTAAGTGACTTGCCCACATGAGGTCCAACAAGTGCCAAAGCCAGGAGTAGTGCCTTGGCCCCAGGTTCCAATTGTATAGTATTTTACATTTGTAGAGCGCAATTATCACCGACTGATCTCTAAGCGCTATCAAAAGAGAGAAGAACGGCCTGGCCTGCAAAAGCAAAGGGACTAGAATTGGAGAGAGCCCCAGGCTTCTAGGCAAAGGACCGTTTTTAGCTTCTGCCTAAAAGGAAGAAGGGCACGTTCTTTGCGCAGTGTCTCTGGTAGTTTATTTCACAATGGGGGGATAGCGATGGAGAAGACTCTACCCCCTTTGAAGGTAAGCCTGAAGCGATGACAATTCAGTAGGCAGGCCTCTGAGGACCAGAGCGCCAGATTCAGGGTGTAAAGATTTAGACGATCTTTGACATACATAGTAGCTTGGCCATAGATGGCCTCATGCGCGATGCAGAGACCCTTGAACTTGATTCTCTGCTTTACTGGGAGCCAGTGCAGTTGTTGGAGGAGGGGGGTGGCGTGGGCTCCTCTGGGCAGTTTGAATATTAGCTGGTCGCATCGTTCATGGTGACCTGAAGTCTGGCGAGTAGTTTCTCCGGGAGGCCTATGTACAATGCGTTTCCGTGGTCAAGATGAGAGACTATCATTGCTGACACGATCAGTCTGAGGGTGGAAAAGCTCAATAGGGGGACAAGCTTACGGAGCTGTCTCATCAGGTCAGCACAAGTTTCCACTACTGCAGACACCTGCTGGGTCATGGACAGGTTAGCATCCATTTTGATTCCTCGGCTCTTAACAACCATGGCCGGGACTGGGTCGGCACCCAGTTCCTGAGGCCAGAAGAGGTTGCTCCAAGGATTAGAGGCGGTGGTAATGTCCAGAACCTCGGTCTTGTCCGGGTTGATTTTTAAGGAGTTGACCGTCATCCAGTTCATGATAAATTTAAGGATATTTTGTGTATTAGCGTGAGAGGCTGGGGAGTTGTTGATCTGGATGATGAGTTGAGTATCATCCGCGTAAATATAGATCTGGCAATCCATGGTGTTTAGGGCGAATGGATGCAGGTAGGCATTAAAGAGGAGGGGGGACAATTCTGATCCCTGCGGGACTCCACAGGAAACACTGCCCGAACCTGAGGTGTGTGCCAACAGCTGTACTCTCTGTGACCGGCCGCTGAGGAAAGATGTGAGCCATTTAAGGGCTGTGCCCTGGACCCCGAGATCGTGTATCCGCGACAGAAGTAGGTTGTGATTGACCGAATCAAATGCCGCGGACAGATCCAGTAAGACCAGGGAACACAGCCTTTTCTTGTCACTCCAGAGCCTGAGATCGTCCAGCACTGCTAGCATGACCATTTCTGTGCTGTGATAGGCCCTGAACCCTGCCTGGTTGTGCTGCAGGAGATTGTTTATTTCGGGGTGGTAAGCCAGGGATTTCAGCACGTGCTGCTCCAAAACGTTTGCCAGAAAGGGGAGTTGGGAGATTGGTCTAACATTTTTTAAGATCTTCACATCAGCTCCTGGCTTCTTCAGGAGTGGGATGACACGTGCTTCTTTGAGATTAGCGGGATGGTAGCATGTATCAGGGATTGATTGAGAAGTGAAAGTACCTCATCCTCAATCCCTGGTAGTGCCATCTTGAAAATGGTTGTTGGGCACGGGTCTGCTGGGGAGCCTGACTTGACCCGTCCCATTAGGGGGGTCAGAGAATCGCTGTTCAGAGTCGGAAAGACAGTGAATGGTGCCGCAAACAGAGGGGCCGGGGGGACCGGTGACAGTGGACAGGACACTATAGGAGTTGCAGTGATCACGTTCAGTAGGTCCTTGGCTTTGTCAAGAAAGAATAATTGAAACTTGTTACAATCCTCTGAGCTATGTGCGGGCTTCCCAGTCTCTGTTTGTCTTAACTCAGAGAGTACACAAAAGGTTTCTTTTTGAGTGTCCTTAGCTGTGGTGATCCTAAGTTTGTAGAATTCGGCTTTCCTTGCAAGGATGGCTTTTTTATAGGCTCCAAGCGCTGAGAGGTACTCTGTGCGGGAATCTGCGTTGTAGGATTTCTGCCATGCTCTCTCCTGTTGACAGAAGGTTTGCTTAAGGGCTCTTAGGAAGTCATTAAACCATGGGACCCCTTTGCCTTTGTCCCTGGATATGACTCTCCACATGGGAGCAACTATGTCTATGGCCTGCTTCAACCTGGTGGACAGGGAGGGCAATGCTAGCAGAGTCAGGATTTCCCCAGGTTGGATTCAGGGGGACTGTGTTTTTTAGCCTGTTAACCAGGCCGTCTACTCATATATTTTTCCAGCTTCGCACTGCTTTCCACTTGGGAGCAGGGTTACCTGCATGCTTGGTGGATGGTAGCTGGCCACTAATCAAGTAGTGGTCTGACCAGGCGCAGGGAATGATGTCTATTGGGCAGGTACATGGGTGGGATGACCAGACTAGGTCTAAAGTATGGCCCTTCTCATGTGTGGGAGTGTGTACCACTTGTTTAAGTTCCAGGAATGTCAGTGCTTTATTGAGTTGGAAGGCCTGGCTTTCCATGGGAGTCTGATCCCAATGGAAGTTAAAATCTCCCATTATTAGTAAGCATTGGTAGAGTGTGCGGATGTCATAGACTAGTTCAATGAAAAGCTCCACGAATTTGGGGGATGTATGCGGGGGCCGGTAAACTATTAAGATGGCTAGGCAGGTAGATGGGGAGCTGATTTTTGCCCCCAACACATCTGCCCCCTCAATGCTTTCTGCACAGATGATTTCGGCCTTCAACTCTTGTTTATGTAGAATTGCTACCCCACCCCCTCTGGTGCTGCCTGATCCGTTGTGGTGAATGGCAGCATACTTTGGAGGTAGGGAGGCTACTATATCCGGAGTAGAGGACTCCTCAAGCCAAGTTTCTGTGATGCCAAGGTCTACGGTGTTATCTTGCAGAAGGTAAAAAACCTCAAGGTTGTGTTTTTGTAGGGAGCTGGTGTTAAGGATGGCCACCTTAGGTCCGCGAGGTGCGGAGGCTTGGGGTGGCTTTAAGGGGAGTGCAGTGAGCCTGTGTGAGACAGTTCCCCTATGGGCCCTAAGTAATTTTTGTGATCTAAGTGTCTCGGTGGTAGAAGCACTGAGAGGCACAGTATTATGGGCCATGCTCACGAGCTCTTCCATGCAGTACCGAGGGCGGGGGCCAGGGGTCTTTGCCCCTGGTCCTGGTGGGGCGCGGACGGGCGCAGATGGGCTTGCCTTTGGCGCGCGTATTTGCATCTTCTTTTATCCTTCCTTCGGGGCAAAGACTAGAGCGCTAACCGCGCTGTCCCCCCAAGCTGGCTGAACGCTCGTGCCGGTGGCGCGTGTGTGTCCCTCCAGTCCACCCCAGCACCTAACTCAGCTGGGAAGTCGGCAGGGATCGTCCAAAACAGTGCGTTTAGGTAGGAATGTAAATCAAAGTTCTAAAGTACGAGAAAAGTTTATTTTTAAAATGACAGGCTTACAATCTCCCGGCTTTCGCCTCAGGAGATAAGAAAGTACCTAAACCAATGTCCGCAGCTCAGACATTAGACACCCCACAACTCTCCCCTCTTCCATTGATGCACAAAAACATGAAGCTCCCTACAGCGAAGTCAATCAAACAATTTAAGTGTTGTGAAGCTCTGATGCACGTAATCGGACTTCTTCATGCTAAACCTTTTCAGTAACTGTTTGTCTCATGTTTGCGATTCACCTTGCGTGAAGGAACCAGGCAGCTTGAGCACTGAGTCTGCAAAAACCCAATGTACATGCATACTGAGTCACTCCAAGGATGCCTGATCCCAAGGGAACGGTTGACCTCCTTAGGAGGCAGTAGTCTGAAATACAGCAGAGGAAAAAAGGGCTTTCCCTGTTTTTACCGAAGCTCTCCTTTATCATTAGGCACACAGGTATTCATTTCCTCTGCAAACAACCTACCCTGCTAGCAAAGAGCTTGCCACCCTTGAGATAGAGGCCAACAAAATAGAGGATGGACTGTGATGTTGTGCCAATGAGAACCAGAGGAACAAAACCAGGACTCTAGACTTGATTCTGGACATTCAAATTCTTTAAGATTTTTTATATGTAATCTTACAAAGAACTTACAAAAGCTATGGTGATCATCTAAGATCAGGAGCTGTATGAAGAATGAGTTATGGTACCAATGATGTAAATGAGGCACGTAAAGTATGTGAAGGAGCTCCACAAATTATGAGATCTTTTGCTAAATGTAGAAGTGAAATTCATTATTTTTTCTTAGATCAATCACTTGATATTCTTTTCTTGGATGAGAACTGGCTCAAACCACACTCAAAACCAGACATCCAGAAGATGCTCTCCCATCTGGTTATTTAACCCTCAGACATAACTACCTCAACAAACAAGGCTAAGTACTAGTAGTTATCTTTAAAAAAATCATAACTTTCAAAACAGAAATTAACCTCCTTTCACAGAAGTAGAAATATTGGTACTCTCATTAACTATCTCGCCAACGTGCACCTCAATATTCCTGTAATTTATACAAGTCTGAAAAGAGATCCAATTTTGTCATTGACTTTCCAGAACTTCTTTGCACTTGTTACTTATTAACTAATCAACTTATTACACTGGGTGACAACCTTCAAAGTGATAGCCAAGATGACTCTTATTCATCTACTTTCAAAGAGCTATGAAATCACTTTAGTTTGACTCAAACTGTCAATGTAGCCTGAAAATAATATCTAGTTTGTCCTTTACTGAAAATAACAAATTCAGGCTCACCTAATTTCACCAATTGAATATCTGACCAATTAAAATTTCTGAATTCCCATACAGGCTGTATTGTGCCTCCCATCTTGAGAAGATTACTCACAAAAGGGTTTCCCGCAGAGATTTAACACAGAATCCATTATCTTGGGTGTTATTAAAGAACTAGACAAATCACTTGATATAGACAACTCATCCATTTTACTCCTCTTACATTTATCTGATGTGTTTGATATGTTTCCCATGAAATTCTACTTCTCTGCCCCAGTCAGGCTGGGGTGAGTGGACGTGCCCTTCAATGGTTAACTTCCGTTCTAGCAAATCAATTAAAAGCTATCTTTTCTCCACAATGGCAATCATAGTTCCGGAACAATATGCATGGGGTTCATAAGGGATCACCATTTCTCAGATCAATCCCAAATTTATTGATTTGGTTCAACTAGCAACTCTGAGGCATATTACCAAGCAATAGCGATAATTATCGCTATTGCTTGGTTAGAGACAAAAATTTACCGCTGAGCTGCAGCGATTTTTACCGCAAATAAACCTTAGTATTACCAAGGTTTATCGCAAATGCGATAAAAATCGCCGCAATGCATGAATATCGCTGAAAAGTTAGCGATATTCATGCATTACCGAGCTAATGCTCTTAGCCATGTTATCCACCTCCCATTGGATAACATGGCTAAGAACTGCTCAGGGCAGGTGTTAGCTTTTGGAGATATTCGCGCTTAGCGCGAATATCTCCAAAAGTTGGTAATAGGAGATAGCGATGTTAGCGACTGTTTTCAGTCGCTAACATCTTGGAACGCCCACTTTGCATGTCATTAGTGATAAATATCACTGACAAGCAAAGTGGGGCCCAAGATGGTCATTATCTCCTACTAGCTGTCGCTAACTGGTGTTAGCGACAGCTAGGTAATAGGGAGATAATTTTATCTCCGCTTTCTTGGCTTTTAAAGCCAAAAAAGCGGAGATAAACCCCCTTGATAATATGCCCCTCTGATCCTAGACTTTGACTTTACCTTCTTTGCATTTGCAGAAGATTCTCAAATAATCTTGGGGCATATAATCAAGGGGGTTTATCTCCGCTTTTTTGGCTTTAAAAGCCAAGAAAGCGGAGATAAAATTATCTCCCTATTACCTAGCTGTCGCTAACACCAGTTAGCGACAGCTAGTAGGAGATAACGACCATCTTGGGCCCCACTTTGCATGTCAGTGACATTTATCACTAATGACATGCAAAGTGGGCGTGCCAAGATGTTAGCGACTGAAAACAGTCGCTAAAATCGCTATCTCCTATTACCAACTTTTGGAGATATTCGCGCTAAGCGCGAATATCTCCAAAAGCTAACACCTGCCCTGAGCAGTTCTTAGCCATGTTATCCAATGGGAGGTGGATAACATGGCTAAGAGCATTAGCTCGGTAATGCACGAATATCGCTGACTTTTCAGCGATATTCATGCATTGCGTCGATTTTTATCGCATTTGCGATAAACCTTGGTAATACTAAGGTTTATTTGCGGTAAAAATCGCCGCAGCTCAGCGGTAAATGTTTGTCTCTAACCAAGCAATAGCGATAATTATCGCTATTGCTTGGTAATATGCCCCCTTGAGACTTAACAGTGATGTTAACACCCAGAAAGAAAAATTCAAAATATGGATGAACAAGCTCTCATTATGGATAAATGACATGTCTCTCAGGCTGGGTACCTCCTAGATAGAGATTGTATATCTAACAACAGTACAATCTGGTCCTCAGATTGGAGGCAAGAAGCATTACTTCCTCCACCAATTCCTGTTTCAACAGCCAAAATGTGAGGTGTAAACTCGAACATCAGAGACTCATTCCAGGATCATATTTCTCAAATTGCTTTTACTTTGATTATTTTAACTAAAAGTTGAAAGGTAAATTCTACTTGTAATCCTCTAGACTAAGGTAACATGGTCATTCAAGTTACACTCATTGCCCGACTAGACAATGGCAATTAGGCTCATACTTGGATTACCTAAAAAACAAAAGGATCATCGGCAAACAGTTCAAAACGCAGCAGCTCATCTTACCATCTAGACAATTTATCTGCCCTAATATTCAGAAAAGGACCTTTTTAAAGCTCTCTGCATCTGCCACCAATTCTTGCCTGGCCAATGACCAAGATACATTCAAAAACCTTTGTCACAGTACTTGTCCCTCAGGGTCCTTCTCTCTTCCTCTGCCAATATTCTTTCGATCCTGATTCCACTGAGATGCAGATCTTTCCATTCCAAAATGCCCAAAGCCTGAAATGAGCCCATGCACTCCCAAAGATTAACTTCAGTCTATATGGCTTTTAGAATGCTATTACAAGCATTCTTTTTTACACAATGAATGTATACTACTCAATCTGTCAGGAAGTAAAATACAATCACTCATAAAAATTCACATGCAGTCACCAAATAGTTGAGCAGACCTCAAATATCTTTGGCCTTGTCAACAAAGTAATAGCTGAGGGGGTCCTAGCTATTTCCTGTTTAATGCCAGGAGGCCCCCAGGCATGTGTGCACCTTACAAATTCATTTACATAATTTAGCAATTTCTGTATGCCATTTTTTGTGGTCTGACTCAACATATTAATGACACTTCACAAAACAATGGCTGATGGCTTACCCTAAGCCTCTATATTTATATTGATAGTTATTTCATTCATTAATTATTAGTTATTGCACTAGGCAGGCAGTCAGCTAAAACCTCCACTAGGTAAGACCTAAAAATGAAAGCATGGAGCACAAGTTAAGGACTGCTGAGAATGATGAGGTCTTGTGATTGACACCTTGATCAGCAGTCAGCCACTGTAGCAAACAGTTCAGCTGGGAGATCAGAAGCAGTGTTGTTGTATCGCAATGTCTTTTTCAGAAAATCAACAATAAATTGATGGCGTACATTGCATCTGGTCATGGTTTGTGGAAATGCAGTTTTTTTAATGTAATATCTCATATGTAAAGTCAATAAATCTTTCCTATCAAGGGCCATTATTTCATTCAACATGTTTTCCTCTTTTCAGGAATAATCTCTTCTACCGAATATATCTATCACTGTTACAAGATAGTATTCTTGAAGCTCCATGTTAATACTCTGATTACACTTTATTCCAATTATTCTATCATAAAACTTATACTGGTCCATGATATGTACGTGTTTTTCATTTACATTCCAATGCAAAAAAATCTGTCTCCTCGAACACCACATTTGCATTACTCATAATCTATGTAAATTAAAATATTTCAGTGTGTGTGTTTGAAGGCACTACTATATAAACTACTGGAGAATATTAAGAAGCCATCCTTATTTGTATAGACCGCTCAAGGGGAGATTTGTTTATAAATACAAATACATTTAAATGTAGGAAATAAGTTAATGTATTATTAAACAGATGTGTTCTGTCAAGTACCAGCATGTATGTGTGCAAAACATGCATCGATTTGTTTGTTAAAGTGTCTGAAATTGATGTTTCCAATACAAAAAGAGAAATGAATTCACACTCCAATGGCGATCTCCGACAGCCCCACTGGTGGCAGCCTGGAATGGAGCAATGAGCAGGTGGTTGGGGGGGGGGGGGCAGAAGAAGAGGCCCTCTGCTATGAGAAGGTTTGGCCAGGGAAGGCTCCTACACTAAGGCGGAGAAGCATAGCCCCACTGCTCTCAGAGCAGGAAAAAGGAAAAATAAAACGATAATAACATAGTCGGTGTCACGCTCTTGGAGGAGGAGGGGTTTGTGTACAATAAGTGTGTATGACGGTTTGGCCTTCTTGTGCACAGTCATGTGCCCTTAGCATGTTCTCCACTGGGCTGTAATACAAAGCCTGGGAGGAGAACATGCACAGGCTCCCAGTCCCCATCTGAGCGCCAAACCATGATGCCCAGACCACTGACAATGCTGCATTGCACAATTATAATTGGCTTATGGGAGAGAAGCAGAGGTGGCAGCCCTGAGGAGGTAAGTGTTTTCTTACATTTTAGGTTTTCCCCCAGTTGATGACACTGCTACAGTATGTTAATGTTACTCATTAACCCACAATACCTTCATGATTATTGTGTTTTTTTACACACTGTTTAATGTATCTACTTACGTTATGCTGCAAGAGGAAATGCTTATATTGCATGATCAAAAGGTATGTCACTTTGGAAGACGTTACAAGTCACAAACGTTTTTTGTGTTGTAGAAACCCAATCCAAAACATTTTCAAAAGTAGTAAAAGGAGAAACTAAATTCACCTCATATATTAGATCTGGAGTGGTTGTGCTTCCAAACGGGAATTTCGTGAATTGAAGTAGGAGTTAGTTGAAAACACATGAGTAGTGCATAAATAATACATTTCGAGAGTCCAAGGAAATACAATTAATTGAAGACAAAATAAACAACGGAATAAACAATTTCTTTAGGAATGTTAGTGGTGCCTTGGACAAAGCATAACACTTTGTAGAAAAGAATACTAAACACACGTCACTAAAGTAGTAGCAGTAGTATAAACTTTATTCGATTTTCCACATGAAAATCATAAAAGTACAGACACGGGTAAACAATCATAAAACACAATCTGAATACACATTCAAAATTCATCCACAAAAAAATGCAATATTAAAAACCCACAAATAAGTAGCATTCCATTTAGCAGAACCTAAGCTGTTTTTATGTTGAAAGCTATATTGCCAAAGGTTTCTAGCTTGTACTTTTAAGCTTATTAATTAATTAATTATCGAATAAAGAGATATTGAATGGCTGACTGACTAGCAGAACCTAAAAAGAATTCATAAAAGAGAGTCTACAGACACAGATTAGTGGAGCAACCACAGGAAATATATGGATAAAGTGCATATGGAGAGCATACAAATAGACAAACTCTAAAAGCACACGATAAAATTACAACCAACGAAATGGGACCACATATAATCCTAATAGACCTGTTCATTTCAAATACAGTATCCCTGAAAAATATTGTAATAAAGAAGCACCCCTTAGATGTTGGTAAAAGTTGAGACAACAAAAGTGGAGGTCTCTCCTGTCTGAAATTCATGGTCAGAAGGAAGGGCTGTATGTATTTATAACGTAAATAGCTAAATCTAGAACATATCATAACAATATGCTGTGTGTCGGGAATAGAGGCATTGTCACAAGCACTTGCTTACAACTCACATTGTTTTATCTATCCCCCTTTGCAAATATCAGGTGATGAAGCAAATGTAACCTTAAATGGGTCAGTAGTCTGTGATAATTACTGGAATGTTCAGGCTCAGGTATGATTCCATCACACTCATAGACTTACCCAGAAGAAACTGGCACATTGAACGCTTGGACAAAGCGAGAGCCGATCTCTCTTCTGCCACACTAAGGTAAAAGTCCTACTTCAGCCAAGTGATATCCCCTTTCACAATGCATCCGGGATTAAAAAAAGTTTTGGTCTGCCTTGATCTTCCAGGTTACTCCAGATGTATCACAACCAAGGCAGACCTACGCAATCCTTTACAATGGATTTATTAAGGGTTAGTTTGTCCTCCAGCTACACAGAGGTACAATAAGTGGGGGTGAAGGCATATCAAATCTGACATATACCCCCATCCTCAACTCTTTATGTGCAATCTCAGTTGGTATACCTTGAGGAACATTTAAGAAGCCTCTCAGGAATATGTTTTTCACAATCTCGTTTGGTGCAATAGACCCATATCCCCAGATTTCAGATCCAAAGCTTGTCAGGGGGGACACATTTCGCTTGATAAATGTCTAACATCGCCTTAATTGCTGTATGCCCCAACCTTCTTGAAAAATCCCCAATGCTATAGATGGCTTTTTTTTTTTAAATGATAATATTTTTATTGAACAGTGCTTGCAAGTTAAGATGGAAGTCAAGTAAGATACTCAAATAGTTGACGTTTTTAACTCTACTTATATATGTTGGCACATTACTAGAAATTTTAAGATTTGGTTTTTATGGCCCACCACCATAACATGAGAATTCGTTTTAAAATCGAGACTATCCATAAAGCTGATGAAAAGGTCAAGGGGTCGCTGCCGAGCCCTGGCTGTGCAGGCAACTAGAAGAGAATTGCTCACATATAAGAGGCCGTGCAGTGAACTCCCAACCCATACTCATTTAAAACAGATTCCAGGTGATTATTCTAAAGTATAAAAGAAAGGGGCAAGAATGCAATCCTGTCAAACCTCTATCCTCAAACAAAAGTGCTGATTACATTCTACATTGGGAACATACCTCACAGTGACAGTATGGCCATTGTGCAAATCCCGCAAAAGGTAATACGAGTGGGTTCAACCCCCAAGAACTTCAACACGGCCCAACGCTTAGCTCTGTTATACCAAATCAAATGCTAAGCATATGTCCATGAAAGCCAGGTGAATTGCACACCCCTGGGCAATACCTATTTAGTGTTTAGCACATATAAGCTGAGATTTTACCCACCAGTGTGCCGACCAGGCCTGAACGCATATTGGATATCAGATAAAATATTATGATCTCCTGCCCATGTAGTGAGATGATTCAGGGGTATCTGCCCAAATATTTTAACCTCCAAGTCCATTAGAGAAATGGTTGGGTAGCAGGCTGGGTCCATTCTGCCCCGCTTTGTAAATAAGGGCACAGTCACAGACTGACGTCAGCCCAGCAGTAATGAACCACAAATGGCTGCATTAATGTGTTGTGTCAGTATCAGTGCCCACAGATTGACTGGGAGCTTGAAAAGGTCCCTGGGGACCCCGTCGGGTTTGTCAGCTTTGTCTGCAGGTAAGGACTTAATAGCCTTTCTGCCTTCCTCTCATCCAAAAATAATCCACCCTTGAAATGAGGTGAGAGTTGTTAGTGTCCTCAATGTCATACATGGTCACAGAGTGATCCACCCAAGCTTGAAAGGGAATCGTTAAGCCTGGTATGACAACTGCCCTGAATGGAACAATGGGTGATTCACTACTCTCCAGAAGGTCACACTGTCCTGGGAAGGACAAACCACAAAAAAGTTATCCCACAACCCCCTTTTTAAGCCACAAAAAGGTTATCCCACAACTCCTTTTTAAATAGCTCTTTGGTTCATTTTGTACCACTCAATATGTAGCCCTGGCCTCCTCACCTCATCACGATTATGGGGTTTATTTTGCAGCATCTCCAATAACTGTCTGTGGACCCTTAAGCATTTCTTTTCAAACTACTTATGAAGGGTTGGGGATGGCACAACCTCTAATATGGTAAGAGTGTACTTAATCCACCCACAGAGGTTGCTAAAAGCTGCAAAAAAGCTTGCATTGCTGGCTTCATCATTTAAGCAGAATAAACATTTAGACTGACAGGTAGAGAGCACATTATGTTAAAAATCAGCTGGTTTGACTGTGTCCCATTTTAACCTGTGGCCCTGATATTTTAGACTTTTGATTCCTTGTATAGACATTCAGTACCCACAAATGTGTGTCACTACCCGAAAGTGGCTAAAAGCGGTTTACAGTCACTATGTGTGTCCCAAACCACCTTCAAGTTTACAAGGGGGGCCAATGGCCATGCCAAAGCGAACATAACGTCAAGAATCACCCTGGCCCCAGCCCCCTTAAACGTAGATGTCAGCTCTGCTAAATTAACTTTTCCTTTCTAAAACAATTTAACTAGGTTGTCATCTGAGATCAGGTATGTAACATCTCAGCATGTATCCCTGTTTAGTGTGTTTGAGATGTACTTGATCATTACTGAGACAAACCTCATCAATGTCCCCATAAAAGCAGCAATCCACGCAGGAGTGCATATTTAAATCACTTAGTGAAAATTTAAATCGCCCATCAACATAAACACACATAAACACTGTAAAACTAGGAGTTTGATAAATAAAGTAATCAAAACACTTTCTAAAGTCCCTGCTAATATCATACTCCTCGATAGCTGAGATTGAGTTACAGACATTCAGTCCAGAACCCTCAACGTGTTGGCGAAAGTCATGAGAATGCCAAGGATGTAGGGCAAGTTGGTAGCAATTGCCTCCAGTTTGCAGTTTAAACTCGGTTTTATGAACATGAAGCCCCCCTTTGGCTCTTCCATGGATGTAAGGGATGGTGTTGAAGTCAATCGTAGCATAGCCATCTATATACATAACCCCATATGTGTCCAACTTCTTCTGTAGGTTGATATTATCAAAGGTGCTTTACATCTTAATCCACTAATCATCATCTAGGTTTCCAAGGACACCCGCGATATTCTAACTTATCACTTTAAGGGCACTGGGGGATTCACATAGTTAGAAGTGGCAGAGTTGCTACTTGAGCATTTAACCTACTAAGTGTTTCAAGGAGACTGTTGAGATGTAGACTGGGGATCTGCCCATAACGGCAAAAGCAGCCACTACGCCCTCAATGGCCCAGGTTTGCCCCCCACACCTCGAGCAGCCCATGCTGATTGGTTTATTAAAAATTGGGGAGCAAGGTGATTCTACTTCTCCGCACAGTTTTAGACAAACTATGTCAGGGATGCAACCCACCCTCCAAGCATTGCAAAGGTTTATGAATATTTTGTTGCCGGTACATGATTTGTTGTATACCCTATCCAGCCAACTCTCCTAACCATGATGATATTTTCATAAAGAAGTTGATCAAGGTCTACCCTGCAGAGTAGCCAGTCTGTGACTTTATTTTTAGGCTGCTGATAACTTTAGGTTTCCTTACCCTTAAGGGGGAGAAAGTTAGCCATTACCAAAACATATGACATATATGCAGGAGAAAGTTGGATAACTACCTCACAAGGCTAATCCCCAGATAAAACATCAACATTTGTAAAGCGCGCAGCTACCTCAGGCGAGGTGTCCCGACGCTGGGGGCCGTCTGAAAAATTAAGCGAGTTATTGCCCAGAGTTACAAACTGCTGGCTAATCTGCCACCGGCACCTGGGATCAAACCGTGAGCCCCAGTGTTCCGGAGTCAGCATTCCTGGTCGCTGCACCACAATGTTATACATTTACATTTCTTGATGCCCTCAATCTGCATACTGATTGATTTGGGGTGGGGGGTCCCTACCATTACGAGCATAAAGATTATCATTCTGCAGCACTGGCTGAGTGACATGTGGTGGCATAATGGCTCTAGCTATGTTGTCAGCAATAGGACCAGTGGCTAAGTGTGAAAGCCTGTAATATATTTGTTTATGTTGACCACCTGTAATATATTGGCTGGTGTTATTTGGTTGGTTATTTAATATTTAACACAAGAAACATAAGAGAGAGTGAGGACTAATAACGGGGTACGTCCCTTTCCCCTGATTAATGCTCAAAAATAACGTGGATGGACCCACTGGTGAATCCTTAAACAAGGACGACACTGCTATAACTATTGGAGTGCTTGGAACCAATAGAGTTTTTAAGAAGAACCCTCACCTCACCAACCTAGTTGGTGGCATCTTTCATCATGGTGTTCCCAGCTGGGCAGCCGAATGCAGCCCAGCTGTGTTTCAATGCCTGAATTACAGCGGAACTGGTTTTTGTTTTTTGTGTGACTGGAGCTCCAAAAAAGTAGTGAGGTTAGAAAAACTCTCCTGGACTCCTTGCTGACAAATTTTGTATTCTCAGCTGCCCAGGACATGTTTAAAAGAAAACAGGGGGATAAAGTGAAGACTGGAAATTAGTCTTCGTTATCCATCAGGTCCTGGCCGACATGTCTCAGCCTCATGAAAAGATTTAGGGGCTTTCTTCAGGACCATACTGTTGGGCTTGGCCCTTTTGCAGCGTCACCCCCAAACTTTTTGCCTTCCTCCTATATTTTTTCTGACCTGTTTTTGGCTATTTTATGACTCTGGGCACTTTACCACTGCTGATCCGTGAAAAATGCATATGCTCTCCCTATTGTAAATTGATGTATGGATAAGTGATTCCATGATTGGCTGGTTTGGTTTACTTGTCAGACCCTAGTACAGTGCACCAGGAGTGCCCAGGGCTTGTAAACCAAATGTTGCTGGTGGGCTTGCAGCACTGGTTGTGCCACCCACAGAAGCCCCCTAAAAGTGTGTCTAAGGCCTGCCACTGCAGGGTGCATCGTAAGTATAAGGTAGGACAAGCTCTGATGAGTGTGGCATGCCCTAATAGTGAGTTACAGCCATTTTTGTTTTTCACTATTGCAAGGCTACCTGTTCTCCAAAGGCCAGAATGGGCAGTTAGATTATAACATCTTATAATCCTAACTGACTCAGGGAACATAGTAGAAATTCGAGTTTAGAATGCCTGAACTCAGAATGATAAAATACATCTTTTAGTGAAGTTGATTTTAACATTCTGTGTTTAAAAATACCACTTTTAGAAAGCAGGTATATTCTTGTCTAACTATCCAAGCCTGCCTCTGCTAGGTTGTGTATTCCTTGTCTGGAGTTTGAGTGACAGGGGCTGGGGGATTCCAAGAGACAGGGTGAGTCTGCCCAGTGGTGAATAGAGAGATCTGCATCTAGATTGGTGGGAGGAGTTGCATCTGGGACCTGAATAGGGCTGTGCCTTCCCGCCACAATGCTGGCTCCACCTCCTTTGGTGCGGCTGATGTCTCTGACCTGCACTGTGAAAGAAGAGAAGGAATCAGTCAGAGTGCTCCGGGGCTGTGCCTTTCCTTCACAATGCTGGCTCTACCTCCTGTGAGGCGTCTGATGTTTCTGCCATGCACTGTGAAAGGAAAGAAAGAGTCATGTAAACAGAGTGCTCCAGAACTGGTTTGGACTAGGCAACGCCCCCTCTGGCCTCAGAGAACAAAGGATTTGAGGGTATAAATATTGGCTCCCTGATCCCAAGAAATTAGATCACTTTGGACAACAAGAAGGAACCTTTGCTGAGGAGAGGAACCTGAAGAAACTGAGGAGAGACTATCCCTGAAGTGCTGATTTGGGGATTGGCCTGCAGTGTAGGTGTGGGCGGAAAATCCGTTCCGCTCGCGGATTTTGCGGATTTTCGGGAAATCCGCAATCCGCGAGATTTGCGAATTTCCCGCAAAATCCGCAAATCCGCGAGCAGCGGATTTTGCTCGCGCTGCTCGCACTGTTAGCGTGAGTTCGCGCCCCGCGAATAAGTGCGAAATTGCAGAAATACGATCTTGGCAAAACTGAAAGTAACTACTTACCAGGTTCAAAAGTTCAGGCACATCATTAGTAGCCATTTCCTGTAGGGCTTCCTGAGGGGCCCCTCCAGAGTTCAGTTGCCAGTTGAAACTATTATGTGACCCTGCTCTGAACCTCAGAATAGTTACACATATGCCACAAAGGTCCTGAATTACAGCTAAGGGAGACAAGCAGGAGCCAGGCTGGAAGTTAAAATCCATTAATCAGCCCCTAATTCATTATTGTCAGTTGGGGCAGGGCAGGTGTTGTAACTAATTTTGCAACAATGAAAGCACTTAGCAAGTGCAAAAGATCACTAATCAGGGCGCACTAAGGAAGCAGGTGCCAGCTAAAAAAATATTCTGTGACACATTAATCAGCCCCAAATTAATTCAGGTCACTTGAGGCAGGGAAGGTGTGCTTTGCTTTGCCGAAAATAATGTACACTGGACAACCAGAGGGTGTAGTGATGAAACAGAGGGTGGCATGGGTGGGCCAGAGGGTGGCATGAGTAGTCAGAGAGTGGCAGTGGTGACAGAGAGTGGCAGTGATGAAGAAGAGTGTCCCAAACAGGCTGGACACGTAGAAACAACAAGTTCGCAAAACTTGCGACCCGACAGGTAAGTTCGCAAATTGCGAAATTGTAAAAACCCTCGCGAACTGGCAGAAACACGGGCGAACACAAAAAAAAAAAAAATCCGCAAATTCGCGGGAATTCGCGGATTTTGCGGATTGCGAATCCGCAAATCCGCAAAATTCGCGGATTGCCAATCCGCAAAATCCGCTCATGCTTACTGCAGTGGTTGTCTGACTGCCAAAGAAAGGAGAAAGGACTTGTGTGCACTTTATTCAACTTTTGAAGGATCTCCAAGGGCTTGAGAAAAGAGTTTGCCTCCTGCTGAAGTCTCAGGGACAACAGACTTTAATCCCCAGCTGCTGTTTTGGGCCTTCTGAGGGACTGCGTGTTGCAAGCAGCTGAAAGCATCTTGCAACGAAGAAGAAGCGTGTCGCCATCGCTGCTGCTGCCGTCGCATCATGGATGTCGCTGCTGTAGCTGCCGTACTGCCCTGCATCGAGAGAAGCATCTCGCAATGAAGGAGAAGCGTGTCGCCGTCGCTGCTGCTGCCGTCTCATCTTGGATGTCACCGCTGTAGCTGTAGTATTGAACTGCATCGAGAGAAGCGTCTTGCAACAAAGGAGAAGCATGTCGCTGTGGCTGCTGTTGCCGTTGCATCATGGATGTCGCCGCTGTATCTGTCGTATTGCATCGCATCAAGAGAAGCGCCTCGCATCCACAGAGAAGCGTGCCGCCGTCGGAGCTGCTGTCGTCGCATCATGGAACAAGGGTGTCACCGCTTCTGTTGTCGCATTGCGCGGAAGCGTCTCACAACGTCCGAGAAGAGTGTCGCCGCCAAAGCTGCCACATCGACTCGAGACTTCTCGCATCGTCGGAGAAGCATGCCGCAACAACAATGTCTTTACTTCTTTGCACCAATATTTCAACGCATCACCATCTTTGCAACACTTTTCCTTGCCCTGCGTGTCTCATCTTAAGGTACATTGACTCAAAGTGTTGCATTTTAAAAACTAAAGAGAACTAAGCTAAACCTACCATTTTAAGATTAGTTAGTATTGTGGATTTTCGTCATTTGTGGTATTGTGCTAATTCTATATATAAACAATACTTATTTTTGATATACAACCTTTGTGGTGTCCATTTGTAGTGTTGTCATTTGATTGCTGTATGTGTACACAAATGCTTTACACACTGCTTCTGAAATAAGCCTGTCTGCTCGTGTCAAGCTACCAAGGGGGTGAGCGGGGTTTATTTTAGGAGTGTACCCCCTTACCCCGACTAAAGGCATGGGTCCCTATTTATCACATGCACCTACCTGTGCCAACTACAGTCCCCCAAATCTAACAGATACATCATGGAAAAATGGCGCTGTGGCAAAAATAAGCCACATGTACTTTTTTCAGCTCACACGCTAAGGTGCACTGTGCATGCAGTTTTGTACCCGTATTTACGGACCCACTGTCTGGTTTAAAACCTGTTAAAACAATTAGTGATTATGATCCGCACAACTATCTCCATAATGCCATTATGTGAGGCATGTTAAACTTAGCGTATACATCATTGCCACCCTGTGTTCTGTACTTAATCTACTCTGTAATGGTGTAATTACCATAATTGGTTAAATTCCGCGAATACCATTATGTGAGACATGCTAACACCTAAAAATCTTGGCGGGTATATCATGAACACCCCATGGTTTTTTAGTTAATTCTCTCTAGAGGAATATGGCGTAGTCAGTAATGATTAAGTGTAACACAGTATAACAACCCCCATGTCACAACCCGCATTTACTGGACAGATACTACATGACAAAATAGGTTGCAGAACGTAATATGCAGAATTTTTCATAACATGGTAGATATTTTCACAATCGCACCACAATCCATGCTAAACAGCCATAAAATTAGGGCAGATGTTTGTGATAGAAGTACCAGAAACCCCATTCCGGGTGATTCCACAACTGTGTTTAGTTAAGCAGTATTGTGCGCTCCAGTGCTCCAGTGCTCGAGTACACAAAACATTCCATCATACGTCATACAGTCACGCGATGACGCGGTGAAACCAGCTTTAAAAAGAGAGTTCTCCAGCCTTGGGTATCGTCAAGATCTCGAGAAGACCAGAGTAGTTGAAAAGGGTGGGCGGCCAGCCTTGATGAAGTAAGATTTCTCCACAAACCATGTCTGATTTAAGTGCTACTCGTTAACGAGTGCCTTGCCTAACCTAAAATGCCATTCTATTCAAACACTACCTGGCAGTACATTTCTAATGCTATCATTGTCTCCCTGATAGTGATTGACTACAGGCACCACCCCCTCTGGGACCTATGAAAGCTACTACAAACACGTAGCTTGTGCAATTATGGTTTCACTTTCTTTGTGACATTATGAAAAGTTTTTAATTCTGCGTGAGAATGGATATACATGCACCTATCCCAAGATAATTCTTACTCCAATATTGCACTGTGGCCGCCAGTCGTTTAGATAAATAATAGTGCGTCATGGCCAGGCCACTCAATTCAAGCACAGATGATTATGCTACACTCTCATAGTTATGTGACTTTTCATGGCAAAATAGCGGTGCACAGACATAATATCGACTCCAAAATATCGTTTGGACAGAATATCGAGTTTTAAATATCGTTTGGACAAAATATCGACTAGACAGAATATCGACAGCCAAAATATCGTTTTTAAGGTAAGTGTAGTAATATCGACTGTAAATAATATAGACAGTGAAAATATCCAAGTATATAATCTAGATAGTAAAAAATATAGTTTTTAAAATAATATTTAATTATTTATAGTGTTTTTATGTAATAATATGTGTGAAAAGTGTCATTTTATTTTATAATTATTTTTAATTAATGATTTTTTTAATTATTGTGTCATTTTATTATGTAGCGGGTTGTGGGTTTATAGGGGAATAGGGTGGGAAGTAATTTAATTATAATTAATTAAATATGTAAATTCATTAATTGGTAGTAATAATTAATTAATTGGTAATTAAATAATATATGTTAATTATTTAACATTTAATTGGTAATTGATTTAATTTAATTGATTAATTTCTAATTATGTAAATTAAAATAATGTCTTTTCTGTAGCGGGTTGTGGGTTTATAGGGGAATAGGGTGGGAAGTAATTTAATTATAATTGATTAAATATGTAAATTTATTAATTGGTAGTAATAATTAATTAATTGGTAATTAAATAATATATGGTATTTAATTAAAATGTAATTGGTAATTAATTTAATTTAATAGATTATTTGTTAATTATGTTAAATTAAAGGGGTATTTTTAGGGTTCAGGGTCAGTTTTTAGTTTTTGGGTAAAGGGGTATTTTTAGGGTTCAGGGTCAGTTTTCAGTTTTTGGGTAAAGGGGTATTTTTAGGGTTCAGGGTCAGTTTTCAGTTTTTGGGTAAAGGGGTATTTTTAGGGTTCAGGGTCAGTTTTCAGTTTTTGGGTAAAGGGGTATTTTTAGGGTTCAGGGTCAGTTTTCAGTTTTTGGGTAAAGGGGTATTTTTAGGGTTCAGGGTCAGTTTTTAGTTTTTGGGTAAAGGGGTATTTTTAGGGTTCAGGGTCAGTTTTCAGTTCATGGGTAAAGGGGTATTTTTAGGGTTCAGGGTCAGTTTTCAGTTCATGGGTAAAGGGGTATTTTTAGGGTTCAGGGTCAGTTTTCAGTTTTTGGGTAAAGGGGTATTTTTAGGGTTCAGGGTCAGTTTTCAGTTCATGGGTAAAGGGGTATTTTTAGGGTTCAGGGTCAGTTTTCAGTTTTTGGGTAAAGGGGTATTTTTAGGGTTCAGGGTCAGTTTTTAGTTTTTGGGTAAAGGGGTATTTTTAGGGTTCAGGGTCAGTTTTTAGTTTTTGGGTAAAGGGGTATTTTTAGGGTTCAGGGTCAGTTTGGGGTTTTTGGGTAAAGGGGTATTTTTAGGGTTCAGGGTCAACAAATAAGATTTAAAAAAATTATTTTTATTATTTTCATTTATTATTTAATTATTATAATTTAATTTAAGTCGTTTTAAGTATATTTTAGTAATTAAAATTTAATATTAATTTAATTTAACACTGTTTTTAATAAAGTCGATATTTTTTACATCTATATTTTTGTTAACGATATTTTTAACTCGATATTTTTGTACTTACCTGTTTGTAGATACAAACTCGATATTTTGTCTGTCGATATTTTGTCCACGATATTTTGGCAAGTCGATATTTTGTCAGTCGATATTATTTCAGTGATCCCAAAATAGCACCAACAATACAAGACATGCATGCTTGCACCGAACCACCATGCATTTATTTATTGTATTTATTTATTTAAAAGGTTTTATATAGCGCTGCTGGACCCAAGAGTATCAGAACGCTTTACAAAGTAGGTCAACATATCAGAATAAGAATAACAATGTGCATATGTACTATGTTGCATGTCTCCTGTATGACTGATGGTGCATATGAATGAATGACTCAAGGAGTGCTAATGGTAAGACAAACACACCACAAGCAAAATGGTGCTGAACCAAAATGGAGCCTTTGTAACTATCTCTATTATGTTGTGTGTGTCCATTATGTTGTGTTTTTGTCTTACAGGTCTTAAACCAGACGGTGGGTCCATAAGTACGGTTACACCACAACATGCACAGCACACCTTAGCATGTGAGCTGAAAAAAATACATGTGCTTTATTATTGCAACAGTACTATTTTTTCACGTTGTATGGTCCTGAAGAAAGCCCCTAAATTGTTTCATGAGGCTGAAACATGTCGACCAGAACCTGATGGATAACCAAGACCAATTGCAATCTTCACTTTTTACCCCTGTTTTCTTTTAAATATGTCCTGGGCCGCTGGGAATAAGAAATTTGTCCGCAAGGTGTCCCACAGACTTTTTTAACCTCACTACTTTTTTTGAGCACCATTCACACAAAAAACTAAAACCTGCTCCGCTGTAATTCAGGAGTCAAAACACAGCTGGGCTGCATTCAGCTGCCCAGCTGGGAACACGATGATGAAGCATGCCACCAACTAGGTTGGTGGTTGAGGGTTCATCTTAAAAATCCTATTGGTTCCAAGCTCTCCAATAGTTATAGCAGAGTCGTCCTTGTTGAAGGATTCACCAGAGGGTCCATCCACGTTAATTATTATTTAAAACAGAAGTTATTTTTTCAGTAGACTGGATAAGTGCAAAAAGCCAGTAATTTAAAAATAAATCACTGAAAAAAAATTTAAATACAGAAAACACAAAAATCCTTTCTACATATAGTCTTATTCTTCTCAGATAAAAGATCAAATGACTATTCAATATGATACACTGGAGAATATACACCTGGGTCAGTTTTACTCTTTTCAGTACAGTTTTCGTTTAGGAATTTAGCAAGTTTTCTAAGACAATTCAACCTACATAAAGGCAGTTATTCTGAAAGCAATTGGAGCTTCTAGTCTGGTTTTTACTTTAGAGTGAATTGATGTTGTGGAATATGATCTACAGAGAGGAAATATTCAAATAAAATAGATTGCACCGGTTATCACCATTGGAGCATTTCAAAGCAAAAGGTCTTTCTGTTTATCATGTAAGTTGATAACTAGAGGTTTGCAAAGCTTGCCCACTCTCCAAAACATGTCATCAAGGATGAAACCTAAGAATGTCATATGAGCCCAGCTGATCCTCATAAAGATGGGCCCACAAAGATTGAACACAGGGCACTCTGGATGGAAAGATATGCAGCTACCATTTTAGAAAGTAGCATGCTAGCACTAAGATGATGGAAACGCAGAATGGAAATTGATAGAATTCGTTCAAGGCAGGCATACTTTCATTGACATGTTTTCTTCTAAGATCCTTCAAATATAGTGTGAAATATATATCAAACAGGGTTCATAGATTTCTGAAAAACACTTCCAAATAATAAGTTACACTAAAAAAACAAAGATGTGTTATTTCTTAAATATGTTGATCCTTGGAATGCAGATAAGGTATACTTACTAGTTTACCTCTATGATTCATACATCATCAAAGGCATAGCAGTGGGTATGAAAAACTATTAACAAGACTGCGATTTAGTTATCCAGGTCAGATTGAGAAAAGAAACAGTGTTGTGGTTAATCTGCTGATAAGGGGATGAGGTTTGAATGGTAAGTGGGAAAGGTAGACACAAGGAGCCGTAATATACAAAGTGGCCCTGGATGAAGGAGGCACTTTGATTTTACGGAAGTAGATGCAGACCACTTGTGAGCCTCATGAAAGGTGGAGCACACTCAAAGCACCTCAAGAATGCTTCTCAGAAGGGGTCTACGGAGCTCCCAGAAACTTTCTTGGTGTCTCTCTGCACGCAGGTTCAGAAACACACTGCACACTGCACCCACATGCGGGGATATCCCTGATTGTTGGCACTTTAGTACCTGAGGCCGATCTACCTCCAGTGAGAGACAGATCCAAGATTTCAAACTGTGACTTTGTCTTTCTCTAATGAACTTTCCTCTGTGCAGATGCAGAAAGTTAGAATTCACACCTTTACTTAGGACAGCACATTGTTTTGTAATCAGGCGCAGTGCTCTTATCTGTGCTAGGCACACCAAGTTAAGTGTGTGCAATTGCTAAGTGATGCATGTTTCTATCCTGTACATCTTATACATAATTAAAATGTGTAAAGCACCAGAATTTTGCAGTATCTTTGAAAGTTACTTGCATACTTCAAATCATTCATATGAGAAAACTCCCATTTTAATTGAGGATTTATCTGGTACACACCTTAAAAACAATGAAGATGTAATCACTATATCAGATCTATTGTACATATCAGCACACACGCAATTAACTTCACACTTACAAGTTGCCTTTAGGAGAGTTTCCTGCCAATGAGATATTTTCACTTTGTAAAAGACAGCATAGGAGAAACACCATGCTTTACCAGAACGTTACCCTTAGAACTTTAATATTAGTTGTTGTTTGTAACATAGTGGATGTTTTTCAGGAAATGATCAGTAGGATCTCAAATGAATGGTGCCACTTTGTATAAATGTATTATTTATTTATTAAACAGTTTTGTATAGCGCGGGGTTACCCTGGAGCATCCCAGCGCTTCACCAAACAGAGTAAAAATAAAAGACAGAAAAGAGGAACAGCTGTTTAGCAGAAGAGAAAAGTTTTCAGTTGTTTACGAAAACGTAGAAGACATGGCTCCGAGCGTAAACCAAGGGGGAGTGAGTTCCAAAGGGTTGCAACCTGTACGGAGAATCTCCTCCCTCCTGATCGGGCCTTTTTGACCTCGGGGACCACGGTTAAATGTTGTTGGTCAGAGCGTAAAGTTCTACTTGCTTTATAAAGGGAGATATATTTTTGTCAAGAGACCTTCAGCAGAGGTACAGCCTCTATATTGTACATTAAAGCTCCACATTCTATTCATAATCAAAAGGGCATGCATATCTAGAACCTTCAATGATATTCATAACACAATTTCCAGGTTAAATAGACTCCTAAATACTTGTTCTGTTTTACATTGCCTAGTTTTACACGGCCTAATCGTCAAGAATGTAAGAACTTCTTCATACCAGAAAGAAATGCTTGCATTTTCTCTGTATTAATAGTAGAAGATTACTTATGCCGTGTTTACTTAGTACAGCTGTCTCCGGAGGGCAGTGAGTATTTGATCCATCACCACTGACTCATCCACATACACTAATACATTATGATATGAATTATCAGCGGGAACGATTTAACAGACATCAAAGTATATGGGAGGGCCAGAAAAGTACTGCAAATGCAGTCAGAGCTAGTATACATCCTTGATTTAAACTGTTTTAAAACTACTTCTAACAGGAATTACATGTGTCAGTTCTTCCTTACTCTCATTTTGAACATTAGCTCAAGATGTTGAGTGCAAAACATTAATTAGAAATCAGCATGCATTTGTAATCCTTATTTTCCAAAGCATTTCCCAAAGCATCTGATAAACTACCCCCCAAATGCAGCATTTCCTTCCTTCCTTCAAATCTGCTGATGCGGAACCAGCTGATAATGAAACCACCTCTGTGGAATCAAGGCCACTCTCCTGTGACTTCTGTCTGCTGATGCAACTGGAGTGGCATAATTTTGTCTCCGTCCTTTATGTTTTGTTAGGCCCTACATACATATTTACATTTGGTTGTGTGCACAATAATACTAATAAGATGTGGTGCACCAAAGGAATAGAAAGTGCATTTATTGTGTGTTTTGACATATGGTTGTGTGTAGAGATTAAAAAAAAATTCTGTTACAGAATCTTCTTTAACTTTCGATTGTATAGTGGTGCGCTATAATGCATTCAATGCAGTGCATTCACCAGGGATTAGTGTAAATGAATCATATGTATGTTTCATGTTTCTTTATAGATTGTGACCAATTGTCGTTTTTGCATACTGAAACATGTATTAGTTATTGTGCCACATATAAGAGTACAGTACAATATAGCTTGATTCATTATTAAAGATTCCATTTGTTGGATTATAATTTTTTAATTTTTTCAAAAGAAATGTTAAATTAGCATAATTGTGGGCCCTAAGCTTTCAGTCAAGACAGTTAAAACTAACTTGAAAGTTGTTTTTTGCGTATTTATCTTTTCTGAAGATGGAAATCAAAGGTATTCATTAGTTAATGTAAAAGGACATTGCATTTCAGAGATAGTGATGTGAGGCTGAGCTGGCAAGATCAAATAATTTTAATGAAGAGCAAAGGGAGTGTTATCAGTTGGTACTATCAGACGAAAGGAGGATACCAAGGACGCTTTCGAAGAGACTGGAATATGGGAGTCATGTTTAAGGTGCCAAGTTTTTTTTGGTAGTTAGAAAACATATTTTATTGTGTATGAGATCATGTTTTCTCGAATATTCTTTGTGCATTATATTTAGTTTACCCACCTTATGTTTAGTCAGATTCCCCTCAGACTTGGAGAAGTACAGAGCTCTCTTGACATCTCTAATTGTGTGGCTTCATGCTGTAATGACTCCTTATTTTGAGAACTTCTACAGAGGTTCTGATGCTAATGCTATTCTTCTTACCTTGATTTAATAGGATTTCCCTATCCTTAGTTTAGTTTAGGGTTCATTAGATGCTGCAAATCTTTCTCATGTAAGGGTCGAAATCATTCGGCCAGTTATCAAGTACATTTCTTTATTTTATGTATTGCTGCTACTGAGATATTTATATGCTCTTTGTTGTGAGGGCCAATATTGTAAGACGCTTTGGTGTTTCTTTGATAATTTTGTACTTCTGTAGCATTTTCATGCGATTGATTTATATTAGTCTGGCTTTAAGTTTGTAATAAGCCTTTTAACCTCAAGATACCGACTCAGACTTTTATTCTGTGGTCCTAATGATCACATTTTGCTTTGAGATTTAAAATTGATGTTAACCCCATTTCCTCTCAGGCTACTCTGAAGGTCTATAGACCAGAATCGAGTTGGAAGAAGCAGCCCAGAGGGTTGTCACATCACTTGCTTAGGGTTGACAAAATTGTCCTCTCTGCCATATTTAGATGCTGCTTTTCTCAGGCTTGAGATGTAGTAACATAAAGAAAGAATAGAAATTCTGTTTATCAGAGGAGCAAAGGACCATTGCAAAATGGGAGTAGGGGAACATCAGACTGATAAAGAATATGATCAACCTAAAAAAGAGCTTTCAGTAGTACTACAGGGAGGGGCTTTAGCTCTGCCCAGATGTTGGTAGCCAGGACTACTTGTTTTGATTGCTCAGACTCTGTGTTTTTTCACAAGAAAAAGTAATTTCCCTCAACACAGCTGTGATTATTTTGTTTACTTTTTCAGCTGCCTGACTCAGCAGCAGTATGGCTGCCTCAGTTTGAACTTTCAAAGGGAAAACACATGACATTGTGATGCTGTTTAACTGTCTTAGGTAATTAGTTTACAGTGTTCATTTTTCTCTGGCAGAAACATAAATGCAGTCGTGAGGAATGCAGTACAGTCTAGGCCTAGGGGAACTGTTAATAATGCTAGAGTATTCAGAGTAATTTTGGTAAATTGGTGTTACCGTGTAATAAAAAAATCCCCAAAATTACTCATTATGCCTGTTTCAATACTTTGAGTTATTTAGGGGAAACATGCCTACCTAAGAGCACGAGCAACCGCTGCTGTTCCTCTTCTATTGCATTCAGAGTTATTTTCTTGACATAAATGTATCTTCAGGACCATTTTGAACACAGGGTTGCAGGATTACGCTTTTCGTGTAATTCAGCATAATGTTGCAAAATAATGCTGTCATTTTATGGAATTACGCAACAGCAAATTAAGCGTGTGACTATTGCAGTCTGTGCACCCTCCCCTTTCATCATTAATTTTAGACTGCAGAGAGCAGTTTTGTGTGTTAGATCAGAATGGGATGGCTAGTGCTACACTAATCTCCATAGATTTTTAAGTTTTATTTACCTTGCAGCAGTCGTTAACTGTTTGTCGCCAACAAAAAGAACGTTCGGAGTACTACTGATAGAGAGGCTTAGGCTCCACCCATATGTTGGCACCCACAAAAATAAGATTTAATTGGGCGAAATGTGTGTCCTTCCACTGCTTGTGTTGTACTTCTTGGCTTGTGGTGAAAACACAATACAGCAAGATGGAGTTTGTTATGACAGTAGGCCAATGATCATGGCTAAAGGCCTGATCTGTTTTTATGAAATATTTTAATAAAATCACATAGTTAGACATAATTATTGTGAAAAACGTATGTTGAAGTGAATGGGTATTTAAGTGTGAATTTTCTTATTCTATGTTAAAGTTTACAGACAGGTATTTTGTAACATGGGATCTCACGGATTTCCATAGAGTGCAATGTTTTTGTAGTTGGTTACCCATTTTAACAAACCGTGGATATTTGTGACAAGCCATGGATATAGAAGGTTTGATCTGTGACAATTCCGGTTAGACCCTTCTAGGAGATATAATATTTTGCGTACCCAACTGTAAGTTTGTATACCTATCTAACCTTATCACTTTGTGTCTGCTGGTTGTCTTTTGGAAAAGCTTATGCTGAAAACTGTAGGACGGAATTAGGTATGGTGAGAAGCTATATATATGCCTGGTTGGGCACTCCAAAATGGTATGTCCAATGCCACAAATCTGGTCTGCCTATTATTAAATGCTATGACAAAGGCAGGTGGCTTAGATATTTAATTGTGAAATGCCTTAAAGCCAGTAAACATTTAACAGTTCGTTGCTATCACACTGTTACAGGCTACAGACAGATATTTTTGTTACACGTAACCTCACAGATTACCATAGGATCCAAGGGTTTTGGCATTTGCTACTCACTCTGACATACCTGAGGAGGGGTATATTGTTTTGCAAGCAGTTTTTTCCAACATTTGTATTAACATATTTGTCATTATACACAGGTACACATGATGGTTGACATTTTATGTGCATTTGAATGGGCTGGTGTTGGGTAAGGTGCAAATCCAAAGGTGAAGGGTAAAAGCTTCATCAGTTCATTGAGAACATTCTTTCGAGATTTTAACCCCTTCACTGTGGGGCTGATTCCCCCGCTGTGCTGGAGGGAGGGGGGAGCGCACAGCGCCCCCATGCTCATGACGAGCTCAGCTTGTCATGAGCCACGGTTCTCGTGTGCTCATGACGAGCTGAGCTCGTCATGACCACGCCCGTTTCTTAGAACGCCCAACACAGCAGGGGAATTAGCCCCACGTGTGAGCAATCTAACAGTCATGATGAGCTCAGCGCATCATGAGCACATGAGAGCCGTGGCTCATGACGAGCTGAGCTCATCATGAGCGTGGGAGGGGTTAAAGGCTTTATCTGTTTTTCATGAAACATTATCACAAAGCCAGTAGACCATACCTTCTGATTGTGAAAAGCATGTGTTGAAGACAATAGACTTATAACAATGAAGTGTCAGTACAATATGCTAAACCTGTAGACATGCATTTGATTACATAGACTTTCGCAACTAACATAGTAGGCCAGGGTTTTGGTGTTGGTGATACACCCGAAAAAACCATGAGGCTAGAGTTGTACTACAATAATCCTTGTTAGGCTCTTAGGAGAGATAGGGGCAGATTTACAAGTAACTGAGGCATCTGTACAGATGCTTTAGTTTCCCTCGCCTCCCTGTGGAACCTTTGCGCCACCATGGATGCACCATATTTACAATACGGCACACCATGGCACAAGGATTGACAGATGCGTCAGAAATTCTGACACATCTGTTGCTGCAAAAGTCACGTATTGCTTGAGCCATGTCGCTGAAGTAGGGTCTCGTTTTTACCATATAGTGCCCCAGGCCCATTCTGTCCACATCTGAAGCATAAAAGTCTCAATTGTCCCTGCCAGCCCATAGATAGGGTACTGTTAAAATTGTCCACATTGCATTGAGCTTCTAGGAGGCAGTAGGCCCCTTGCCATCTTTATGAACACCAAGATGTAGCAAGAACAGGATGTGTCTGTCATTTAGAAGAACAAAATTAGCCAATACTAAAGAGTGGGGGCCAATTGGGCCAACTGGGACTTTCCACAGCTTTAGAAATTACAAATGATTTCTAACATGTTGTCTTCTTCTGCTTTCTTATAAAAAAATTCCGAGAAGTGTCGTAAATCATTTTCGATAAATGATCTATTTCATTATGAATTATGGTCAAACATCAAGTGACCTTTTGGTACACATTTGTTATGTAGTGTCACCTCTGTTTTCCTAATATTTCCTGAGAAGTGACCAAAGTGCATCATGTTCTGCGGTCTAAGCACCTGATAATGTTGTGATGCTGTGGTCAATAGTTCCTCATTAAAAGAGTATAAAGATCTGCTCTTCAGTCCATACGACAGATTACCTCGCACAAATGAACCCTTGGGTCATGACATGTATGTGTGCCCCCTCAGCCATCTTCTCTAGCATCTTTTGCTTTGGCTGAGACTATAATGCTTATTATATTTTGAAATTGTCTCTCTCCTCTGCATTGTCATGATTTTTAAACTTACAAAATTGATGATTTACTTTTTCATCTAGGAAGGTGTCTCTGAAACTTGTTATCTTCTAGATTACTTAATGCTATTTTTGATTAACAATGTGCCTTTGACATTCATGATTTGAACTAGTTCTTAGAATAAAGTGCCACTCTGACTCAGTTCCTGCGTCTCACACGTGTTTCCTTATTTTAGATGGAGCACCCCAGCTCAATTTTAGCTGGTATAGTGCACCCTTAAAAAACCACCCTGGAACAGCTGGCGACCTCTATGGCTGTGCCTACAGGCTTTCCAGCCTGCAAGACAAGGAAAGATTTCCCCAGTGGCGGTGGCCGGAGAGTCCCCTTCGGTGCCTCTTCCTGCCTGACCAGCTATGCATGTAAGTCAGAGGACTTTTTTTCACTTTCCCTTGTCCTGGGGTAAGAGTCTGGCTGTGGTAGGTGGTGGGTTGAGCACTTGTAGGGGTAGTACTGCCCAAAGCCATGGGTCCTTGCTGACTTGGTGTCTGGACACGTAAAAAAAAAAACTCTGTCAACATGCCATGTTGCACTTTGTAACGCGGGGGGGGGGTACCTATGTGACCCCCCTTCCCCCGATTCCCAGGGAGCCTGCAACGGGCCCCCGCAGAGAGTCTCCGCATGCCGCCACCGCATTGCCGCCATGAAAAAGCATGTCAGGAAGGGCATCCTAATATGGCTGGCGGTGTATCATAGACACTGCCACCATGTTAATCCTTTTCCGCCCGGCCGCAAGGCGACCGGAGCAGAAAAGCTGCAGACGGTCTTTCCGTCCGCCGTGGTCCCCCCACCATTCTAATATGGCGGGGGAGGGGGGGAATTCTGGATATGATGTCGGGCGGATTGCCCCCACTGACATTATAAGGGGTCCCTTAGTTTCCAAATAGCAGCCTTCACAACACTTAAATTATGACTTTTGAGAACGATTTTCAATAGGCTCCCCTATTTTAATTGATTACACCCTGAATAAAGTGCGTTTAGCTCCTTGACCATCACATCTCACGCTTCTCACTTCACCTTTCCAGCATGCTTGGCCCCATAATAATGGATCTTCCCACTTGACTATTCAGTCAAGTGGAAGATAGAGGGGAAGGAGGGATTTCACAGGCATTTATTGACCACAACACACAACCAACTTTTTAAGTTTCTGGTCACTATGGCTCCAACTTCAATGATAGGCCAGCCATTGGCTGCCTTCCAATACAAGATGACCTTCTCCTTCTGTCCCCTCCCCCAATGAACAATGACATAATGAATTCAGGTCAAACACTGCAATGTCTTACTGGGCCCCGCTCTATGATAAAAGCTGTAGTTCCAGGGCTGCCAGGTAAAATAGAGGCACAATTCACACTGAAGCTTACACCAGCACAAAATACTGCAGCATCAAGCAACTGAGCCACAAATATTTTACTTCTACCTGCGTTCAATTCAACAACAGCCCAAGCAGTAAAAAGTGTCACCTCTCCAGGCACAAGCAGTAGCCCGAATACACACACTGATCAAGGATGTACTGCCACAGAGCACACACAGTTGGAGTTAGATACTACAACAAAGATTTTTGAAATTGTGGCTCATGAACAAGGAAGTCAGTGACACTGGACAAAGAGCCACGTAAATATCAGAGCAGATGGTGATCATTTGACAGAAAAAAGGAGTTAGCGAAATAAAACTGTTCTTCTCTTCCGATTTCATGTGCACAGAACTAGTGAGACAAGAGGGGAGTCAAATTGATGGAATAGAATGCACACTAACTACACCACATTTTCAATCAATCAATTTAAACTTATAAAGCACCTGGTTGCACAAAAACGTTTCATCTTGGATAACATATAACATTAACTGGCTGGAGATTCAATGACACCTAGCCCCTATCCACAACAATACGCTTCAAAATATAGGTCTAACACAGTAATCTAGGCCCTTAGAAGCAAAAGACTAGAAAATACTGTGTATTACACAACATGCATAACACATAATGAACGCAAGTTGGGTTTGTAGGAGTCTGTGTTTGACTTCATGGTCACAGGTTCAAATGCTACTAGGTCTACTCAGCATTTCATCCTTCTGAGGTGAATAGATGTGAGGTCTGCTCAGCCTATCATCATTCTGAGATGGATAAAATGAATACCATTTAGTTGGCGAGCAAGAAAGATCTGCTATGTATGTGTTAAAATACCATTCCACTTTATAAAATAGACATTTTATGTTAAAATAGGCCCCATTTAGCATAATGTAGAATTAAACACAACACATGTGTTTAGATGTTACATGGTGTTGAAGGGTTAATAGATTTTTTCTTGGGCTGCCTTTAGAAGCAACGCTCAAGGCTGGCCACAGATTCTAGGCATTGAGCCAGGCCAGAAAGACATAATGCAATCGTTCTCCTTTGGTTTCAAAAGGAACAGAAAATTTGAAGAAAAAATAAATATATATATATATATATATATATATATATATATATATATATATATATATATATATATATATATATATATATATATATATATATATATATATATATATATTCACTGAAAAAACATAGGTTTCAGGCCTGATATAGTTAGGAATTAGCATTTTCAAAACCTTTGAAATTCACTGAAAAAACCATAGGTTTCAGGCCTGATATATTTAGGAATTGGCATTTAAAAACCTTAGGGGGCACGTTTGCAGAGTGGTGCCTTAATGTTTTTTTGGGGTATCGGAAGGGTACGCGTACCCTGCGCGTATCCCGGGATTTAAAAAAAAATCATTTATTGGTCCTTGGGGGTCCTTGTGGGACCCCCTGAGCAGGCCTAGGGAGTCAGGAACCTCCAGTATGCGCCAGGGGGATTCCTTGCAGAGAGGTGTAAAAAGGGGCATGGCCTCTTTACACGTCTCTGCAAGGCAGCCCCCTGGCGCATTTGCAGAGGGGGAACTAATTCCCCTTGAATACTGTGGGTCCCTGTGGGCCAACTAGCCCACCAGGAACCTCCAGTATGCGTCAGGGGGCTGCGTTGCAGAGAGGTGTAAAAGGGGGCGTGTCCTCTTTACACGTCTCTACAAGGCAGCCCCCTGGCACATACTGGAGGTTGTTGGTGACTACTTGGCCCCCAGGGACCCCAGTATTCAAGGGGAATTAGTTCCCACTATGCAAACACGCCGGGGGCGTGTTTGCAGAGTGGTGCCTTAATTTTTTGGGGGGGATTAGCAGTGTACGCGTACCATACGCTTATCCTGCGATTTTTTCCCCCCCAAAAAATTGGGGGGCCTTGGGGGTCCTTGTGGGACCCCCTGATCAGGCCTATGGGGTCAGGGTGTTTCTGCCCTGCCCCTTTTCTTCGTTTTTACCTTTCTTTTCCCTGTTTTCTTGTAACTCGGTTCTACCGAGGCACAAGATGGCTGCCAAATCTTCCTGGTTCGGAGTGTTGAAAGACAGTTGACAGCCAATCAGCATGCAGGTCGTGCTCATAATTGTAGGTGTATGGTACTTTGTCTCTCGATATCACTATGATTTTACTTTTGATTTTCTCAGGAACTACTGAACGGATTTACACCATTTAACAAAAAGCCCAATCTGCGAACCGAACTCTACCTTTTTGCCAAATTTGGTGTAATTCCGTTTAGCCGGTCGGGCTGTAGCCTTGGCTAAAGGTTCCGATGGAAAATTGCATGGGGAAAACATATTTTGGGACCCCCCTTTTTTCTCGGCCCGCACTTGACGAATCACCCCCAAACTTTGAGGGAGTGAGAGGAGCGAAGCAGGCCACTTTCTTGGAGAAATTCACGAGGATTCGTCTACTAGCGCCAAAGTTATTCCAAATAGAATGTTGTGGATTTCCTATGGAAACTAGGTCCTAACTATAACTACCTACTGGCGACCGCCAGTAGGTTTTATATATATATATATATATATATAGACTTGGATGCAACAGCGTCATAAAAGTGACGCAGTGATATCTCATAGATTTCACTCTGTCACCTCTACGACCCTTTCTTGCGTCAATACGTCCCTTTTGCATACATTACACCTGACGTAGGTATAATGTGGCGCAGGGGTTTACAAAGTGACGCATCTACCTAGATGCGTCACTTTGTAAATATGACTCAATAAGGTGCATTTTTTACAGCACTGGTGCGTCACAAAAAGTGACGTACCGGTGGCGTAAAAGTGACGCATGGCCTCATAAAGGAGGCCTTCAGTCTTCTACTCATGCGTCATATTAAATATATGACGCATTATGTCGCAAGTTCTTACAGATACGTCAGTATTTCAGACGTTTCTGTAAGCGCAAAAGTGATGCATTGCTGGAGTGTGTCACAAAAATGATGCAACTCCAGCAATGCGTCCTTTCACATGGGGCCAGGCCCATGTGAAAGGGCCTGCATCAGTCTTACGCCTGCTGTGAAACAGGCGCAAGATTTGGACGCAACAGCGTCATAAAAGTGACGCAGTGATATCTCATAGATTTCACTGCGTCACCTCTACGACCCTTTCTTGCGTTAATTTGCCCCTTTTGCATACATTAAACCTGACGTAGGTATAATGTGGCGCAGGTGGTTACAAAGTGACGCATCTACCTAGATGCGTCACTTTGTAAATATGACTCAATAAGGTGCATTTTTTACAGCACTGGTGCGTCACAAAAAGTGACGCACCGGTGGCGTAAAAGTGACGCATGGCCTCATAAATGAGGCCTTCAGTCTTCTAGTCATGCCCATGTGAAAGGGCCTGCATCAGTCTTACGCCTGCTGTGAAACAGGCGCAAGATTTGGATGCAACAGCGTCATAAATGTGACGCAGAGATATCTCATAGATTTCACTGCGTCACCTCTACAACCCTTTCTTGCTTCAATACGTCCCTTTTGCATACATTACACCTGACGTAGGTATAATGTGGCGCAGGGGCTTACAAAGTGACGCATCTACCTAGATGCGTCACTTTGTAAATATGACAAAAATGATGCAACTCCAGCAATGCATCTTTTCTTACCCTTCCACACCCCCCTTCCTTTTCTACATTTTCTTTGAATATCCACATTCCCCATGTTCACTCTCCTTCTCCTTACTTTCCTTCCCAACACTCACCTTCTTTCAGTCCCCCTACTTCACTTCCTTTCTCCTCTCATACCTTTCTGTTCTTTCTTACTCATTTTCCTTTCCTTTATCAATGCACTCCTCTTCACTTACTCTTTTTCATTTTTTTAAGAATATAGCTCTTTGATGAGAATTGGAGGTAGTTCTGAGAAGAACTTTTTTTTTCTTCTTTTTTCTTTTTTTAGAACAAAAACAAAAACAGGGAATGGAAACTGCTCAACAGGAGCAAAAAAAGTAATAATAATTAGGGCTGGGAACGGCAGTGATGGTTCTCCAATGCTCGAACCATGAGCAGAACACTTTGCTCCCCATAGCAAAGTAGCTGATCACAGTCTCTGCATTTAAGGACGCCTTTGTTAAATGCAGGCTGAATGTTCGGAACCAGCTCTTGTGATCTCCCCCTCACCGATGTTGTTGGTCCTCCGGTTGATGTAGAGGCCCCATCACTGGGAACCTCTTGTGCCAGAGCCCTGACACTTTCCCGGGCAAAATTCTGGGGGTGCCTCCTCTCCACATGGCGAATCATTGTGGAGTTCCCAAAAGAATACTTTTTAGTGGGGTCACCCCATGACAGGACTGTGTGACAGATCCTGCACTCCACTTTTGGAGCATTTACCTTCTTCTGGTCATCAGGTATGGAAATAAAATTCCAGATGAAATGTTCTTTGACTTTTAGCTGAGGAGGCTCTTCATCGATGAATTCATTGGAGTCATCTTTACTGCTGGATGGTCTGGCAGCCATGATAATCCAAGATATCCAACAAAGAACCGAGAGCAAAAAGGCAGGTCTTTCAGTCACAAAAGTGAAAGAAGAAGTGAAGGAAATGGGTGGGGATTTCATTCTTTGTAAAAAAACTGTTAGCAACCAATGAAAAGTGTTATTTTAAGGTCACATGACTTGACGCGCTTACGCTGCGCGCACTGAAGCGCTTCCGGGGGCGCTAACGCGGCGCGAACGTAGGCGCTTCCGGGGGTGCATACGCGGCGCGAACGAAGTCGCTTCCGGGGGCGCTTACGCAGCACGCCTAAGTGACGTTTTGATAGTTTCACGGAAATGCGAAATCATTTTCATTTCCTTATTCAAAAATACTGCTTTTATATGTATGGTACTAAATGTCTTGCGTTATTATTTACTTTTCAACGATTCAGAAAAGGGGGTGGTGATGAACAAAGTGTCTGAATTAAGCAGACCACTCTTACCCAGTCCAAAGATCAGGGCTTGATCCATCACCGTTATTTATCTCACTGCACCACTCCAGCTCAGAACCTGGCTATATGCAAATCAGTCTGTCCCTGGCCCAGTGCATCATGGGAACAGGGCAGACTAAACTACCAAGCCAATTCTTCACCAGAAAGGAGACAAGCTACCGGGGACCGGTTTCTGGCATTTCAGCCGTCTTCGGCCCGGCTTGCTTGAATCCTGATGGTGCAGTGAGAAAGGGACTCATGTCTGAGTATACCCTGCCACAACTATAGTGGCCAAAAACGATTCAGAAAAGGGGGTGGTGATGAACAGAGTGTCTGAATTAAGCAGACCACTCTTACCCAGTCCAAAGATCAGGGCTTGATCCATCACCGTTATTTATCTCACTGCACCACCCCAGCTCAGAACCTGGCTATATGCAAATCAGTCTGTCCCTGGCCCAGTGCATCATGGGAACAGGGCAGACTAATCTACCAAGCCAATTCTTCACCAGAAAGGAGACAAGCTACCGGGGACCGGTTTCTGGCATTTCAGCCGTCTTCGTCCCGGCTTGCTTGAATCCTGATGGTGCAGTGAGAAAGGGACTCATGTCTGAGTATACCCTGCCACACCTATAGTGGCCAAAAACGATTCAGAAAAGGGGGTGGTGATGAACAGAGTGTCTGAATTAAGCAGACCACTCTTACCCAGTCCAAAGATCAGGGCTTGATCCATCACCGTTATTTATCTCACTGCACCACCCCAGCTCAGAACCTGGCTATATGTAAATCAGTCTGTCCCTGGCCCAGTGCATCATGGGAACAGGGCAGACTAAACTACCAAGCCAATTCTTCACCAGAAAGGAGACAAGCTACCGGGGACCGGTTTCTGGCATTTCAGCCGTCTTCGGCCCGGCTTGCTTGAATCCTGATGGTGCAGTGAGAAAGGGACTCATGTCTGAATATACCCTGCCACACCTATAGTGGCCAAAAACGATTCAGAAAAGGGGGTGGTGATGAACAGAGTGTTTGAATTAAGCAGACCACTCTTACCCAGTCCAAAGATCAGGGCTTGATCCATCACCGTTATTTATCTCACTGCACCACCCCAGCTCAGAACCTGGCTATATGCAAATCAGTCTGTCCCTGGCCCAGTGCATCATGGGAACAGGGCAGACTAAACTACCAAGCCAATTCTTCTCCAGAAAGGAGACAAGCTACCGGGGACCAGTTTCTGGCATTTCAGCCGTCTTCGGCCCGGTTTGCTTGAATCCTGATGGTGCAGTGAGAAAGGGACTCATGTCTGAGTATACCCTGCCACACCTATAGTGGCCAAAAACGATTCAGAAAAGGGGGTGGTGATGAACTTTTCATTCATATTTTTTTTCACGAAGGCAAGTAGCGCTCTGGGTGCGCTTTCCGGAGAGCTTACCGGTGCCTGCACCCAGAGCGCCCCAGGAAAAAATGATAAAAAAATAATAAATATTATTATAAAAAAAAAAATAATAATAATTAATACCTATACAAAACAGCAAATAAAAAAAAATCGTAGGTTAGAAACTCGATATAGAAAGGAATTAGCTTTTAAAAAACCTTTGAAATTCAGTGAAAAAACCAGAGGTTTCACAATCGTTATAGTTAGGAATTAGCATTTAAAAAACCTTTGAAATTGACTGAAAAAACCATAGGTTTCACACCAGTTATAGTTAGGAATTAGCATTTAAAAAACCTATTAAATTCACTGAAAAAACCATAGGTTTCACACCAGTTATAGTTAGCTGGAAATTTTACTGACATAAAACCATTGAAATTCCCACGTTATAGTTAGTTGGACTCACTATAACTTGCGCGCCTGCAATGCACTGCTGATGACGTCACATATTACCATATGTCTTAAGTTCATTCTGTGAATCGGGCCCCTTGTCTTTTTGCCTTTTAAAAAAAAAATTCCTCTTCAAAAATATTTTCTTCTTTTTGGAGTTTCTCTCGATCCCCTTTTGGAGACACTCAGAAAGTTCTGTGCACTTTGTTCTATATCATTAATTTACTTATTTAAATAAGCAGCTAGCATCATTTGTGATGATTGTTTATGTGCAGGAAGGGCCCTTCCTGCACATAAACAATCTGAAATTGCCTTTTTCGACTTTTATGTGTGCTATTTAGCACACATAGAATTTGCAAAAACTTAATTTTGGTAATGATTTTTTATGTGTATGAAGGTGATTTCATCGTTCTGCAGCATGCACAGAAAGAAGGAATAAATGAGGAGAAATTAATACATGTCTCCTCGTTGAGCCTCCCTACACCTCTCCTGGTGAGGAGTTGCATTCAGACGCATTTCCAGGTTTACGATTTCTGGTAAATCTGGAAATGTGTCAGGTTCCATGGGTGTTGCGTGGGAACACCCACAGCAACACCTATGAAACACCCCTTTCATGCAAAGTGCTCCGTGTAACGCAAGGTGGCTTTTTCTGTCCTTGTAAATATGGGGCATTAAAATGTGATGCTGGTGCATCACAAAGAGGCCCCTAAATGTTTGGCGAGACCGAGACTGGCTCAAATTTCCAATAAATTGCATTATAGAGAGCTGGAACCAATAGAATGTGAAGTGAACCCTAGTCATGAAATGATTCTCATGGTCAGAGATGTCAAATCATTCTTGTAAGAAACCAAAGACAAACTCCCGATGAGTACCTTTACAGTCTAGATTAATGAGCTAGAAGTTATGCCTGATTCACTATCAGCATGTCCCACAATTTCCAAATATATGTATTCCAGGAAGTTCGCCAATTGGTTGGCTAGCTGATAAACCCTGATATTAAGGTTGTCGTCTTTGATGGAGGATCGATTGACTTTATTGGCTATTTTTGTTCTATTGCTAAGTTCAAAGGAAGAAGTGCTTATATCAAAATGTACTGGCTGTCAGAGTTGTGTGCATTTTGGGGTGAAAAGACCATCGAAGTTCACAAATTGTGCTGAATTTTAACACTCCAGATCCACTTTTAGTGATGTAGGAAGACGAATTGGGTAATAAGTTGACCTTTAGGGAAGGCTGAGGGAAACTATTGGTCTTTACTCATGGTATCGTATAAAAAGACGACTGTGTCCAAGCCAAGCAGACCTAAAGTGGTGTACCCTTAAGAGTAAGAAAAGATTTGCAATAACGATTACAGGAGGTCCATTCACAGGACTTCATTGAGTAGCTGAATCATCAGACTGGGTGTCTCCCATTGTTTGACAAAGAAAAGCAATGGCGACCTTCACTTTTGTATTGAATTCAAGGCACTCAATACAAACATCATTATTAATGGACATCCACTACCAAAAGTGTATGAACTCATATCTACTCTTGATGAATCTGCCGTGTTTTTGGATTTATGACAGGCATACCACCAGAAGGAATTGACGGCAGATTTGAGACCATTAACAGCTTTCATTACTCCATTTGGTCTTTTTCAATGCAAACAATTGCCATTTGGGTTGGCTTCTGTGTCTTAAGTCTTCCAGAGAGCCATGTATCTTTAAAGGCATGGCGGACCTTGTAAAATATTTCCAGGTTGACATACTTGTCTTTTCCAAAGATACTCAACAACATTTTATAAGTTAAACCAGTGACACACAAATGTGAAAATAATATTTGGAAATCACTTTGAAGTCGCTTTTTATTATCATGAGTCACTTTAAAAAAAATTCTGTACATAAATAGAAAGGAAATGTCTGACCGTCTTTGAAACTCCAGACCAGCAAATTATACATTGATAAGTGCATTTTGTGTGCTCTTACAGGAGTGTTCTTTTACAGGTACTTTAAATACAAATGTATATGGACCATGAATGACTCCTATATAAGAGTAGGGGAGGTAGATTTAGAACACCATCCCCAATTTTAATAAATAAATAATTAGTTTTCTAATTCAAGCATGTGCTGAGTTGCACTATATTGGTGCAATTACTCTGTGGAGCAGTTTAGTCGAGTAATTCCTAGTTCTAAAACTTTTTTTTTTAAAGTGAAAAAATTAAAATGGACATGTTATGCTATGTCATGTGGCACTGTTGATGTGCAATTATCATGTGGTACACCAAAGTCAGGTAATTCCTGGTCAAGGGGAGGTTTTTTTCCCCCAAAAAAGATGGACATGAATAGATTAATGAGTTATTATATGTGTTATATAATTTAATAATTTCAGAACTTCCGGATTAACGATAAGCTGTAGTAACTGGCATGTATCTTTTTGTCCTTTTTTGTCTCTATAGAAAAAATATTTTAAAGTGTTGTAAGTGGTGGCTGTCTTGGAACGGGTGGTGGTGGGGCAGGGATGATGGACAAAACAAACAACGCGTACATTCTCCTTAACCGCCGCACCTCCTCTCCTCCGTCCTCTTAGATTAAGAGCAGCAGATGGCTGGTAGCACTGGAAGCCTGGGCAGCATTTTGTATGGTCTGACCGGCCTGTTTGGGTACCTGGGAGCATGAGCATGTTCTCTGCAGGGCTATGCAACACAGCCCTGTGGAGAACATGCCATATGTGCGTGATGGTTTTGCCGGCCCAAGAAGGCTGGCCAAACCATCATGCGCACTTAGAGGAGTGCAAACCACTCCTCACTCTGCTTTGGTGTCACAGAGCCCAGCCCTGCCCTGGCTTCGAGTCCCACATAGAAAAGTTCAATGATGATAACGTCCTGTTATTATCATTTTCTTTTTCTTTTTTTGACACTGCTGAAATAGCAGTGGGGCAACACTCCTCCACCCTAGGGGAGGAGCCGTCACTGGTGTTTGTCCCGATAAAAGGTAGAAGAAAATAATACTTTAATGTTCACTGAAATGCCACGTCAACAACTTTATGTACATTTTAACTTTTGATATGAATGTAATGTGTAACAACATGTAAAAGTGGTGTGTCACGAAGAAATGTGTTATTAGATGCAACATGATAGCCATATATGTTAAGTTTTTAAAATTGTGATTTAATGCTTGATGGATTCATTGTAATCCAAAATAATTTTTAATAAGAGCTAATAAATAGATTTTATACAATTTCTGTCATTTATGACATATAGAGAAGGATTGTGAATAGAATTGTTGTTTTATAAAACGTGTATGCTATTTATTTCCCCTTTTGTTGATATCAGAGTATGTCCATTTAATTTTCAATGCGTAATCTTTATTGCAAGTGCCCAAGTTTTTAGTTACATACAATATATGTGAGGAAAGGGAATTTTCTTGTTTCTTGCTCGGCACTACCCTGTCCCTTTTCTGTTTCATAAGGGTGACTCTCTTTTGATCTGGAATGTCTGAAAGTCACAACATTTTTAAACAGGTGTGGAATTTGGTAACTAGCATTTTGAACTGGCTTTACAGAATAAAATGTGCTGGGTTTAATTTTTTATGTAAAAGTTAACCATTTTCTATATCTTTTCTATAGTCTCTATTTTAAAAGCCAGGCAAGGGGTGATAGGATGTAGTTAAGTGATCCAAAGTAATCCTCCTTCTAGGCCATTCGCACTCATAAAGAAAAAACTGTCAATGGGGTAGCAACTCCTTGAGATAAAACTCCAAGTGTACTCAATGCTATTCACTCTTTGAAAAGAAAATGTGAGCACAGTGGTGGGACACAAGGAGACACCCATCTACGAACCCCTCTCAACCTCGTCTGACCACATAATAAGGGGGGAGGATTCCACCCTCTTAAAGAAGTGTGGGAACTCCGTTCACGTGATGCACTCCACACTTGTTGAAGGAGCATAACACAATCACTATGTGTGCATGCAATTTGTGTGAAAATGAGGGCACATTGGTGGCAAAGTACAGTAAAGGAAAATGGCAGCCTTGGTTGACCTTCTGGGAAGTCTAGGGATGGACAGCCTTAGGAAAGGTGTAAAAAGTGGGCTGTAAATTAAGTTGTTTCCATGATTCAATTTAAAGTTATTCAAAGTGCCAAACTAGAAGAAACAAAAGGCGAAGTTAGACTTCCAGAAATTTAGACTCCTAACTGGTAAATGTTAATTCACAGAGCCATCTGGTAACCGAAGAGAAAAAAAGCTAGAAAAAATCTGAAGAATGAAAATGAACTTACCGATAGTCATTCCTCATTTGTTTTGTTTATCTTTATCCTTACAGACATGGACACATGCAAATCACGAATCTCTGACAGAATATCGACGGACAGAATATCGACCTACAGCAACATCAACGCTGGAATATCAAAAGCAAGTATATCGACACCCTATCTACAACATGGTAAGTACAAAAATATCGAAACTAAAATATCGATGTTAAAAATATCGTAATTAAAATATCGTTTTTTTCTGTAAAAAAAAATAAAACTTATAAATAAATTAAACATATGTAAACATATGTAATAATATTTCAAATTAATAAATAATATATATTTAATAATGAAACTTTAATTAAAAATAAACATACAATATATAATATATACTACAATATTTATTAATTATTTTAATTAATTATAAATTAATAACAAATACCATAAATTACAAATACATCTTCACACATAAAATAATAACATAAATACAAATAATTAATTATATTTAATACATTTTAAAAAATGTATATACTTTCAATATTTTTAAATACATTATCTAAAATAATACAAAAATATTAAATACATCAATAAATAAAAAAATTTCCAAGTCCCTAGACTATAAAAATGTTTAGAGCCCGCAGGAATTGAACCTTTGTTTGTGCATTACCGTTAACAATTGAGAGATTGTCTAAAAACCCTGTTTTTAACTTGTATATATCCATTTTTATTGTTTTTTAATGTGTTTCTTTGTTACATGAAATAGCTACAAATCGCTCTTCTTAAGCCTCTATTTTTACTTTCTTGTCACAATGTATGTATGTTTGTACTTTAATGATATTTATATCAAATAAAGTATAATGAAATGAAATAATTATTAAAAGCAATTACATTTGAATAATTAATTAACAATAAATTATCAACAAATACCAATAAATATTAATTATTAAATATTACTCACCAAATAATAAATATTAAAGAATTAAATAAATTTCATTACATACAAATATGATTTAAAATTAATTCACAATTAAAAATTATTAAACAATATACAAAATAATACTTTTTTAAATTAAATATTGATTACCAATTAATTACAAATATTTTCCCATTAATAAGAAATAATTACCAATTACAAATATTAATTCCAAGTAACACAATCATTTACCTATTAAAAAATTAATTACCAATTAAACAAATTATTTCCCAATTGCAAACATGAATTACCAATTTAAAAATGTGTTAACAATTAAAAACATTAATTACCAATTAAAAAAATAATGTATCAATTAATATAATTAATTGCCAATTATTAATTAATTAATCAATTAAAATAAATAATTGCCCATTAATAAATAATTAAAAAAAATACTTATCCATAAAAAATAAAAAATTCATTAATTAATTACAATTAAATTAGTTCCCACCCAATTCCCCTATAGACCCACAACCCGCTACATAAATAAAAACATACATTAATTAATTAATTAAAATTAATTTATAATTCCTAAAATTTCATAATTAATTTTTTATATTTAAATTACTTCCCACCCTATTCCCCTATAAACCCACAACCCACTCCGGTACTAAAACATACAATTTACTCGAAAATAACATTACTAATATAGAAAAATAATACATATAAAATTTTAAAAAATTCAAATACTTAACAAAAACATATTACACATACAGAAATAAAAACATAAAAATAATACAAATATCGATATTAGTAACATCGAAATTAGTTACATCGATATATATGCTATTGATATTACCAATCGATATAAATAAATTCGATATTACTTACCTCAGGGTCGATATTCTGTCCAACGATATTCTTGACATCGAAATTCTGTACCTTGGATATTTGCAACACGATATTTGTGTAGGTCGACAATTAGGACTCAATATTTTGACTGTGTACCGCAAATCACACATGGCCCCACCCTAAAACATGCCATAAACCGGAACTGTCACTCCATGAACCTTCTAAATCGGAACAGAATGCATTGTCTGCTAGAAACTGGAGTATATACTGAAATTACTTCAGAATCAAATCTGATATTCACATCTATAGTGTATAGGTGCGAGGTGGCACAGTGAATTAGATGCTTACTACAGATAACTGCCGTGACCTCCAGTTTATAAGTTCAATTTCTACAAGTCCTACTCAGCCGTCCATCCTTCAGTGTTGTTAAATTGAGCACCGCTAATGTAAGTAACAATAGTGCCTGCTGTTTAGAGACAATGAATTGAAAGCATGTCTTTTGTAAAATGAGCTGTGGTTTGAGAATTTAAATTGCTGTCTTGGAGATTATTTACGCTCTGGTGTCATGATTCTGAAATTGATTTTTCTCCTCTTTGTTGCATGTATTTAAGAACATTTGCTATTTTTTTTTATTTGATTCTGGAGAGAATGAACATTGTTTTTCACAGAAATCAGGAGACAGACAGTGCATTGGCTATTGGCAACAAGGGGTGGTGAAGGACAGAGTCTCTGAATTAAGCAGAAAGCTGAAAGCTCTCACCCAGTCCAAAGATCAGGGCTTGATCCATCACCGTTATTTATCTCACTGCACCATCCCAGCTCAGAACCTGGCTATATGCAAATCAGTCTGTCCCTGGCCCAGTGCATCATGGGAACAGGGCAGACTAAACTACCAAGCCAATTCTTCACCAGAAAGGAGACAAGCTACCGGGGACCGGTTTCTGGCATTTCAGCCTTCTTCGGCCCGGCTTGCTTGAATCCTGATGGAGCAGTGAGAAAGGGACTCATGTCTGAGTATACCCTGCCACACCTATAGTGGCCAAAAACGATTTAGAAAAGGGGGTGGTGATGAACAGAGTGTCTGAGTTAAACAGACCACTCTTACCCAGTCCAAAGATCAGGGCTTGATCCATCACCGTTATTTATCTCACTGCCCCATCCCAGCTCAGAACCTGGCTATATGCAAATCAGTCTGTCCCTGGCCCAGAAACCGGTCCCCGAGAGCTTGTTTCCTTCCCAGTGTAAGAATTGGCTTTTGTAGTTTGGTTTGCCCTGTTCCCATCATGCACTGGGACAGGAACAGACTAATTTGCATACAGCCAGGTTCTGAGCTGGGATGGGGCAGTGAGATAAATAACGGTGATGGATCAAGCCCTGATCTTTGGACTGGGTAAGAGTGGTCTGTTTAACTCAGACACTCTGTTCATCACCACCCCCTTTTCTAAATCGTTTTTGGCCACTATAGGTGTGGCAGGGTATACTCAGACATGAGTCCCTTTCTCACTGCTCCATCAGGATTCAAGCAAGCCGGGCCGAAGAAGGCTGAAATGCCAGAAACCGGTCCCCGGTAGCTTGTCTCCTTTCTGGTGAAGAATTCGCTTGGTAGTTTAGTCTGCCCTGTTCCCATGATGCACTGGGCCAGGGACAGACTGATTTGCATATAGCCAGGTTCTGAGCTGGGATGGGGCAGTGAGATAAATAACGGTGATGGATCAAGCCCTGATCTTTGGACTGGGTAAGAGTGGTCTGTTTAACTCAGACACTCTGTTCATCACCACCCCCTTTTCTAAATCGTTGGCTATTGGCGACACAGTCATTTTTTTATCTTTTCAATGCTCCAATACAAAAATGCATTGCATGGGGCGCAAGGGGCTTATTTACAAGCCCCTTGAGCCGGCGGTACGTCACTTTTTCCCATATTAAAAGTAACGGACAGGCAGTGTTATATGAAAGTACTTTAAAGTGTTACTTGAGGGATACTTTTGTGATCATAATGCCTGACACCTAAAATGCAGGGAACAAGTTAAAGCAGCAAAAACAAAAAAAACTAAAACGTAAACTTACAGTAACAAGTAAATATAATTTTTTCCATCCAGCCATCAATTTACCAAACTCCCATTGCCCTTGCTGTGTGTCACAGTTTCACCTCAAAGCACTTTGTACTCCATGACTTACAATTTGGAAGCATAGACTTAACCCCTTCCACGCTGATGACGAGCTGGGCTCGTTATGGCGTAGCCTCCTCGCACGCTGATGACGAGCCCAGCTCGTCACGTAACATGTGATTTAAAAAATCTCAGCGTGCGAGCGGAATTCCGCTAGCTCGCATGAGGTTAAAAAGCCAGGGGCCATATTATGCGAATTGCACCTTTTCAAAGTTTGCACATGGCGCACTTTTAAAAAGGAGCACCAGGCACAAACAGTGAAATTGCACCATATTACCATGAATGTGCTTCCCTCAAGGCAGCAGTGAACTCTTGGTACGCTGGGGGCACTGCATTCCTGTGAAAAAACGGAGGGCTGCTTTGCAGCCACTCCGTATTTTTACAGTGCAGGCCTCAACCCGCACTTTCAAAAAGGATTAGAGATCCCCTTGAAGGTGGGTGCTGTCAATGGCTGCACCCGCCTGCATGGAAATTTCTGGGGTGTCCATGGGACCCCCTTTTCCCCTCCAGAGGGCTGCCTTCAGGGGGCGCACTGATAGTGCACCAAATTTTATATGGTACACTCTCAATACGCCTCCTGACGGCTTCTTTGCTCCCACGTCGGTAATACGGCGCGGACGCAGAGGCAGAGGGCTTCCCTCTTTTGCTTGGAGCATGCCCCCATGCAAATGAGGAAATGCCCCCTTGAAGATAGCGCTGGCGCTTTATGTGCGCCAGCTCTATTGGTATTACAGAAGGGGCAGTAGAAGCGTCTTCAACCCCTTGTGTAATAACAAAGTGCTCCGGGCGCGCAAAATGGGTGCAAACACCCAACGTGCCCCAGGGCACTTTATGTAATACGGCCCCAAGTGGGCAAAATGTTGTTGTTCACTGACTCTAGGACTGGCCAAAGGTACCACATTTCACAAGGAACAAATAGACATCTTTCCACTGTGTACATGATCCTTACCTCCCATTTTGTATCTGAGACTGGTGCACCATGAATGTACATTACTGTGGGACAAAAGTACTAAGCTCTTTTACAGTCACAAAGTCTGTGATGCAAAAAATTAAAGGGTTTGTTTCTAGAAAAGAGCAAATCATAATGTACAAACCCGATTTTATGTGTTAGAAAACGTTTTGCAACTCCAAAAATGGGTTCTGCTACCCAAACTGAATCACAATTTGGAAGGGGCATGAAAAAAGTGTTCCTTCCATCCTAAGGTTGCATAATGAATGTATCAATAGGTTCTGACTACATTTCCAGTTGCAATAGAATAACCGGTTAGTGGCTTCTCAAAGGACGTGGTAACAAATCTGGGTGGCAGACAAAGTGAGAGCAGGCATTTGCCCCTGAAAGATTTTTAAAATAGAAAACTTATTTTTTTCGAAACAGCCCCGGTACCTATAAGGAAAAGGGGTTGCTTTTAAAAGAAAAAATATATTTCTATTTTTGGCATCCACTCAAAGGGGTGGTGGTCTGCTGTCCCTTGTAGGACACCATCCCTCTGATTTCAGCCTGTTAACAGGGGGGGGGGTGCAAACTGTGACCTGTCTATTGAATATTCCTCAAGTGTTCTTTACTTCATGCTCTGCAGGTGCACATCACCCTACCAAGCAATAGCGATAATTATCGCTATTGCTTGGTTAGAGACAAAAATTTACCGCTGAGCTGCTGTGATATTTACCGCAAATAAACCTTGGTATTACCAAGGTTTATCGCAAATGCGATAAAAATCGGCCGCAATGCATGAATATCGCTGAAAAGTCAGCGATATTCATGCATTACCGAGCTAATGCTCTTAGCCATGTTATCCACCTCCCATTGGATAACATGGCTAAGAACTACTCAGGGCAGGTGTTAGCTTTTGAAGATATTCGCGCTTAGCGTGAATATCTCCAAAAGTTGGTAATAGGAGATAGCGATGTTAGCGTCTGTTTCCAGTCGCTAACATCCTGGCACGCCCACTTTGCATGTCATTAGTGATAAATATCACTGACATGCAAAGTGGGGCCCAAGATGGTCGCTATCTCCTACTAGCGGTCGCTAACTGGTGTTAGCGACAGCTAGGTAATAGGGAGATAATTTTATCTCCGCATTCTTGGCTTTTAAAGCCAAAAAAGCGGAGATAAACCCCCTTGATAATATGCCCCCCTGTTCTCTCCTGATGCACCTTGCTTTGTGCCGCCTTCAGTTCATGGGTATGCATGACTGTTATTCTGTGTCCCGTGATGTCAGAGTTTCAGTTACTGTGAGCATTGGTGTCTGTATGTTTTTTGGAAGTGGTGAAAATTGATATTTGAATGTGTGTAGGTCTGTGCATATGAGCAAGCTTCCTGCTTGCATGTGTGCAACTCTGATAACATGCACTCTACTAAAGGCACACCTTATGCATTAAGTATGGCACCTTTTGACAATTCAGGAGTCTTTACAGTCTGCAGTTTTCTGTTGGTAGCTTTGCCACATGGTAATTTGTCTGATTTCTGTACAAGACAGCGAACATAATGTTCTAGGGCCCAATGCAAATGTAACTAAAGAATGCTGACACACTGCCCTAAGCATCCTGTGAGACCGTGTGCTAGTAAAAGAGAGGTACAAGGACACAGACAATGACCTTTCTACTGTAGTCTGAACTCATTATCATCACAATTCATCTTGGCAGCTAAGCCAGCACAAGTTGCTGCACCTGAGCTGGCGTTGTCCACTGCCAGCAGAACATCCTTCACAAAGACATTTTTCCATTTGATTCAGTCTGTTTCCAAGTCAAATGTCAGGAGTTGGAGAGCAGCCCAAGAGCATACAGCTGGGCTCAGCATAACCAAAGGTTTGGCACCATGCATCTCCGCCAAGCAAAGAGATGGTATTTATTCGAGAGGCATTGCAAACAAAACACTACCAGACTGGAGCCGTTCACAGGTGAAACACCTGAGCCTTTGTAACAACAATAATGACTGCAAAAACTTCTTTGTTTTCTGCTTTTGCACTCAAAACATTGGACTGATCTTCAGTTCGTCTGCTGGCATGATGCTCACCATGTTGACGGAGGCTTTTCCAAGTGTTCCACAGGCATAGGACAATTCTCCATATCTTGGTGGGCAGATCTGTGACTAAAGTATATCTGCTGGTGAGACTGATGTACTGTAAACACAGCTGAATATCTAGCAGGCACCAGTAATACTTACCCTCTTGGCATTCTTTTTTGGTTTTCTCAAACAAACTCCGAAACCAAAGTTTGGTTGACAAAAACAAGAAAAACCATGCCTCTGGTGGGCAGGGAATTTCTTTTCCCTGATGCTTTGGCAAAGTAGTGCCGGTAACCCTGCCCTACATAGAACGGTTAATTGTCCCTGGGATACAGTGGTTAAGCGGTCCTGTGGAAGTTGAGGCATCCAGTCAAAGGTTTCCTTAAGAATTCCAGCGTTCCACCACTTTTGTACATTGGAACCATTATATTGAAGAGCTATGGCAATTTATGGCAGAGACTTTGGACTTCGACTGCTTTACGAGCGTATCGAGAACCCTTAAGTGATACCCTGGCCTCTCCTGGTGCCCATAAACTACTATGGCTAATGCAAATTAGAAATAAATTGGGAATCTGAGGTTGGAGAGGCTTTGAGTATGACAGGAGGAATCAAATTCAATCTCCAAAATCGACATTAAGTCATTTTATTGCTAGCATGTATCTTTAAAAACCATTGGAAGAAGTAGGCGTACTGTAGCTACAGAATTTACCAATTTCAAATTGCTACCTGTGTATGAAAAGATAATCAATGCAATCATGCCAACTCTAGTTAGGAAATTGTATTTACAAATCAGGTAGAACTCTCTCCCCACTAGAGTCTTCTGTTCTAAGTGGGCTAATGTAAAATGTGTGGGAGATGAGTGTCCAGCTTGTAGGAGGACTTCAGACATCATTCCCCATACTGTGCAGAAAACTGAGCACTCGGAAGCATTTAGGATTTTAAGGACTAATAACTCTAGGTTGGTGGTATTTGGGGTTATGATATACCTCATGGCGGCCTGGATTTGGCATTCAAAGTGTAGGTGAGAAAACAAACAGGAACTGGCATGACTCTCATACTGGAGGTCATGGATGAGTCCTTTTACTTTTGCAATTAACCTTGCTCTAACCTCCTCTACACAGTGTATCATTGTTATAAATGTGGGGCTCTAGTTGGCAGGTGTGTACCCGGTCCAAGTAGTGCCCCTTATTCTAGTCATTGTAAGGAAGTTGCACACCCATGATAACCCCTGTATGGCCTGGATACCCGTCACCCCCTCCCAACACAATCCCCCAAAAATGGGAAGACGGATACAGTTCTTGAGCTTTTGGAAGGCGGGAGGGAGTTACCCTCCGAGCCCTATTTATTAAAATATGAAACAAAATTAAAACATTAAAATAACAGTTTCATATCATGTACAATTTCATTTATACATTACGATGTTTATTGGCTAACCTTAACATATCTCTAATACAAAGGTTCTCCTAGCCGATTCTAAAACATCCTGTAAATGCATTTCTCAAAATTCAAATTGTACATCCTAACATTACAGGCCAACGGCAAGGTCGTAACCGGTGTCAGATCCCTAATACCAGACTCCCCCCCTTACTTGTGAGGGGCGGGCGCACAGAGGACTGTACCTCTGTGCCAACTTCCAATTTCCCTTGTCTTAACGGGGGCCCATACTTACTCGACGCCATCTTGGTGGTCGTCCGAGGACTCGTGTGAGGTGTCTAGAAGGTAGCGTAGACCCCCCTCCTACCCCACACTGCTTACCACATCCGCCGTCGCGGATGTCCTGGCCCCGGGAAATTCCAAGGAGGGGACCAGTAGCCCCTCCTCCCCAGGGAGGGGTCTTGACCGCCTTCCCTTTCGGCGGTCCCATCCTTAGAAGGGTACCGCCTCCCCGTGTGAGGGGCCAATGGCCGCCTCCCCCCGGGCGCTCCCATCCATAATGGGTGGCGCCCCACCTCTAGGGATCTTCCAATTACTGCTCACCGATCATGACCTTACCGCCCGACCAAAAAATAAATACGACATTGTTTAATCTACTGAGAACGAAATATACAGTTATACTAGCATTTCAAGTATAAACTTTTATCTCTACAATACCCTTCTTTCATCACAGCTGCGATACTCGCCTGAGTTCATGCTAAAAGAGCAACCATTTATTGTATATCAAAACATCAAACTTTATTAGAAACAACCTGAAAAAGAGATAATATCATCATCAATCGACTTTATTGCAATACAAAACGCTGTCATCAGGGGCTGGTGGGTGGGTCAAAATTGGCTCTTGTTCCGTCAAGGGCTCACGTGCAACGAGGAGGTGCAGCTTCCAAGCACAGGAACAAGAGGATGCTTCCTTGGATTGCTGCTCCTTTTATTCTTCTCCGGGAGGGCGTGGACCCTCCTCCGACCGCCTACAGGGCGTGGCCAACGGTGTAGGTGTCTAGGACAACCCCTCTTGGGCGGGAAAAGGCGCGCCCCGGCTACGCCGCTTCTGGCATACCAGCCGTGACACGCCTCCCGCCCAAAATGGCTTCCCGGGGGGATCGGGGCACCCGACCATACGTTCGGAGGGACCGAGTGGTCGCCCCTTTCCATATGGCCTGGATACCCGTCACCCCCTCCCAACACAATCCCCCAAAAATGGGAAGACGGATACAGTTCTTGAGCTTTTGGAAGGCGGGAGGGAGTTACCCTCCCGGCCGTATTTATTAAAATATGAAACAAAATTAAAACATTAAAATAACAGTTTCATATCATGTACAATTTCATTTATACATTACGATGTTTATTGGCTAACCTTAACATATCTCTAATACAAAGGTTCTCCTAGCCGATTCTAAAACATCCTGTAAATGCATTTCTCAAAATTCAAATTGTACATCCTAACATTACGGGCCAACAGCAAGGTCGTAACCGGTGTCAGATCCCTAATACCAGACTCCCCCCCTTACTTGTGAGGGGCGGGCGCACAGAGGACTGTACCTCTGTGCCAACTTCCAATTTCCCTTGTCTTAACGGGGGCCCAAACTTACTCGACGCCATCTTGGTGGTCGTCCGAGGACTCGTGTGAGGTGTCTAGAAGGTAGCGTAGACCCCCCTCCCACCCCACACTGCTTACCACATCCGCCGTCGCGGATGTCCTGGCCCCGGGAAATTCCAAGGAGGGGACCCGTAGCCCCTCCTCCCCAGGGAGGGGTCTTGACCGCCTTCCCTTTCGGCGGTCCCATCCTTAGAAGGGTACCGCCTCCCCGTGTGAGGGGCCAATGGCCGCCTCCCCCCGGGCGCTCCCATCCATAATGGGTGGCGCCCCACCTCTAGGGATCTTCCAATTACTGCTCACCGATCATGACCTTACCGCCACAGGCCGGATAGTTGACCGGCTATCCGGCCCCCCACAAAAGCTCCTACTAAAGGTCATGGTTACGTAAACTCTTTAACCAAGCTAAGAAGTCCCCTATGAGTAAGACATTTCCCTCCCGGGACAAATGGACCCCATTCGCCAAATACATATGGTCCCCCCGGATACACCCGTGTGGAATACACTGCAATTTACCTGTACGGAACAACCTACTCAATTTGTTATTAACCTTCTTTACTGACTGGTTCAAAGCTGGCACAGAGAGGGCCCCCCGCCACACCTTCCGAGGAATCATGTGTGACCATGCGATTGTGCACCCCGAAACCCTTCTTGCCAACCAACTTACTGTGGACAAAATTAACTCGAGAAGCACTCGTCGACCAATGGTCACCAAATCATTGCCCCCAAGATGCACTATGATTACAGATGGCGGTAACCTCGTCCGCCCTAATAGTCCCTCAATGAAACTTTGAAACTGGTCAATACAGAGCCCGCCCCTTCCGTGGAAGGTCACCCTGTACCCGTATTCCCCAGCCACGTGAATCATGTCACCTGCTTTGAATACGTCTGCGGCGCGCCTCACGTATGAGTGGCCAACGACCCACACCACTCTTTCCTCAGCCGGTGATCTTTGACCGCTGGTCCCCAGGTGTCGGGTCAACTGCACAGTCCGCCCCGCAAAGCCTGCTCGCGAAACTGTAAACCAAACAGAAAACAAGAAGCGTGAGTGCATGACATTAGCTTCACAACATGTGCAAACGCACATACCTTTTATAACAGTTTGAGGACCAACGCCCCAACCGCTTCACTTTTTCAACACTCAGACCCCTGGCTGTAGCCTCTGTAGCAGCCCCTATCCGGAAGGAATGGGTCCCAAAATCGCTCGGGTTCAAGCCCGCCGCCGCGATTGCCATTGTTAACACCCGCTGAAACTGAAACCTCGTCAGTGGGGTGGCATCGGTGTGCCTCAGCAAGCTTCCCCCCCATGCTGCTGCCCTCAGCGCTAAGTACTCTTCAACGCATTTAACCGGGCACATGGGAGATCCCGGAATCCGCGGGACTACCACACTGTCCCCGATTGCTCCCTGATCGGTCTTGGACCTGGCTATCGAGATCACCATTGTCTCGCCCTTAATTTGAATGTGTTCTCGACACAGTCCTCCCCCCGTGTCCTGCTTGTTCCTCGCTACCAGTTCGCTTACCCGCATAGCCCCATGGAATGCTAATGCAAAAGCGGCCCGGAAAAGAACCCGTCTCGGATTGAGATGAACATGTCGCAGGAAGTACGGACATTAAAAGGGACAATCTTTCCAAACCTATCGGGTGCCTCTCATCCACTCTACGACCCTCAAGGCGTTGCCACCCACGCAGCGCCTTCTGTACCAGAAAGGACGACGTGGGGTCCTGAATGCCATGAGCCCGCGCCATGAAGGAAATGGCGGCCCGGTGCCTATTGGCCGTAGCCACTGATCTGCCTGCCTGATGTAGTGATACCAGAAATTTCAGGACATACTCCTCCTGCCCCCAGTGCTCCCCCATAGCTGAACCCAAAAAGGACCAATAGGAACGGAACGCCCCTTCATATGCCTTCCTTGTCCTGGGTGCTAGACTCTCTCCCACAAGGTTTTGTAATCCGGGGCACCGAGAGACCAGAGAGCTTCGGGAAATGGTGCCGCCACCGAGTCCGCTGAGGGCAGAAAACCCCGGAAGGCCTGCATATGGGAACGAGAGAGTGCATCAGCTGCCTGGTTTAGTACCCCTGGCACTGTCTTGCCCTAAAGTGGACGTTTAGTCTCATACATAGCAGGACAATTTCCTTCAGCAATCTCAAAATCCATTTGCAGCGTGCTGCCTGATTATTGATACACTCAACCACGGTCATATTATCAGACCAGAACACCACAGAGCGATCACGAAACCCCTCTGGCCAAGTTTTCAAGGCCACCAGAATGGGGAACAGCTCCAGAAACCCAATGTTACCAGTGAGTCCATTATCGTGCCACCACACAGGCCAGGTTTGTGCCGACCATTGATTGCCAAATATGGCGCCAAAACCTACACTCCCTGCCGAGTCGGTCCACAACCCCAGTTCCTCCGAGGAAACTGGTGGCTCGGTCCACACAACACGACCGTTGAAATCCGCCAGGAATGCCAGCCATATGCGCATATCCTGGCGAACCTCTGCTGACAGTCTTGTGCGGTGGTGCCCTTCCTTGAGGCCCACCATGGCTTGTGCGATAGAACGGGAAAAGGGGCGAGCCATCGGTATTACCCTCAGGGCAAAGTTAAGCTGACACACAGCCTGTTGTAACTGATGGAGAGTTACTTTTCCCTCCCGAGACACATTTTGAGCGAGGCCCTGAATTTCATTATCTTCCCTTTGGGCAAGCGGAAGCACCCCTCTACAGAATCGAGCTCAATTCCCAGAAACTCGAGTGTAGTAGATGGCCCTACCGTCTTACCTGGTGCCAGTGGCACGCCAAATTCCTTCATAAGAGTACAGAATTCCCTCAAAGCCTGTGCACATTCCGTGTCCCCGGCTGCCCCCAGGAACAGAAAATCATCAAGGTAATGCATAACCTGTGTAAAGCCCGTGGCTCTTGTGAACGCCCATTGCAAAAAACTACTGAATTTTTCAAAATACGCACAAGAGATGGAGCAACCCATTGGCATACATTTATCCATGTAATAGCGTCCTTGAAACATAAAACCTAGGAGTCGCTGATCATCTGGGTGTACCGGGAGCAACCGGAACGCTGACTCGATGTCTGATTTAGCCATCAGCTCTCCGGGCCCCAGGCGATTCAAAATGGCGACGGCCTCATCAAAGGAAGCGTACCGCACCAAACAAACTCCCGGGTCAATCGCATCGTTCACCGAAAGACCCCTAGGAGCAGACAAATTGTGTATTAACCTGAACTCACCTGTGTCCTTCTTGGGGACCACTCCCAACGGTGAACAAACAAAATCGCCAACTGGTGGCATGCCATATGGTCCAGCAACCCGACCTCGGGCCACTTCCTTCCCAATCTTTGCCTGCACCACCGCCGTATTTTGTTGAACCAATAGTTGGTTCTTACATTGTGCCTCCCCCCGAAAATCCCCCGCTGGGATGCGGAAACCACATGAGAAACCGTCTCGCAACACCCCGGCGGAGATATGATCAGGGTATTCGTTCAGCCAAGGGATCAGTGCCATGATATCAACAGGAGTAGGTAATGGTGCCCCTCGGTCGATTTTAGACCTGTTTGGTGCCTCCTCTACCTCCCGTATCACCATTCTTGGCTCTGCACGAACTTTCGGGGTGTGAGGACTGTCCGCACCCTGCACACTCATGCCTGAACTTGCATGTCCCCTGTGGCCTAGTGCACTTGCCTCTGTTAAAGTTCCAACAGACCCCTTTTCTACCCGAGTTCCCATTATTCTTCGCGTTCTGATCACTGCTTGTGCCCGCTCGAAAGGGCGCCCCCAAAGAATGGCGGGAAGGCTCGACCCCGTTCCCGCCCAAAGAAGGCGACCTCGCCGTGTTTGACCTCTCAAGTTTCTGCCAGGAAATGGAGTCGAAACAATCCCACGTCAGGGATGAGTCGTGCTCCTTGGACTTACGAAATGTGCTATCAGAACAACACCATTTATTGCCCCCGTACGATTCATAGAATTCCATGATACGTGTCTGATAAACGGCTAGTTCCAACAATAATTCAGGCCTACATTCCCCCATAATTGCAGTGAACATTCCAAACGCCCTGGCCCAATTGGCGATCGTTTCATCTACTCTGAAACCCGCCATCTTTGCACGCCATACACTAGGATGCAACAACTCTTTCTGATTTTTCACATGCTCAATCTCATAGTGATCGGTCAACAAGGAAAACATGTTCACATATTTATCTGCCCAAATCCTTTCTTTCACATCCATCGGGATATGTTGCACAACTTTTTCCCTCCTTGAGGGTAACGACCCCTCCCCCGCCATCGGCAATGACTGCTTACCCGAACCAGTAGCTGTGACCGTTGTCGCTGCCGAACCAACGCCCGATACTGGTTGCTCCACGGGAACCTGCGGGGAAATAAGAGGACAAGGTGCCTTCGCAGCATCTTTCGATTGCCGCAACTGCTTCCTTATCGACCAGGCTTCATCAGCCGTGGCCCCCTCGTTCTCTCTGCCCAACCACGCCACCAACTGGGCAGCCAGCTCAGGAGGCATATCCCCCTCGTTCACAGGAGTGACCACCACAGGGATCGGTTGTCCCGCGTTCAGGACCGGAACTGGGGCCTCGATCGGAGTGACCGGGCTCGCTGGAGGTGATTCGGGAACCGGAGCCTCCCCTCCTGATGCCCCTTTCCTGGCCCTTCTACCTCTCCCGTTAGGGATTCCTCCCGGCAATGCTGGTCCGATGACTCTCTTTGGTCAACCCGCGCCATTCATTGCCGCCATTTGCTTCTTCATGTCCGCCATGTCCTTCACCAGCATACGAAGCATCTGGTCGGTTCCAACCTTCTTTCCGACCTTCTTGCCAGGCATCGTTCACGGATATTCCTCGAGGTCCTAGGTCAAGAAGCTTCGAAATCGCTGAAAGAAGAAACACAAAATTAAAAGTTCTCAAAATTGGCTCTTGTTCCGTCAAGGGCTCACGTGCAACGAGGAGGTGCAGCTTCCAAGCACAGGAACAAGAGGATGCTTCCTTGGATTGCTGCTCCTTTTATTCTGCTCCGGGAGGGCGTGGACCCTCCTCCGACTGCCTACAGGGCGTGGCCAACGGTGTAGGTGTCTAGGACAACCCCTCTTGGGCGGGAAAAGGCGCGCCCCGGCTACGCCGCTTCGGGCATACCAGCTGTGACACGCCTCCCGCCCAAAATGGCTTCCCGGGGGGATCGGGGCACCCGGCCATACGTTCGGGGGGACCGAGTGGTCGCCCCTTTCCATTCACCTACTTCATAGCTTGGCACGAGCAGGCAAGCTCATCTCAGAGGTAATGTGTAAAGTATTTGCACATAACGGTAACTAGACACAATGTCGAATCAAAAATATAGAATGGACATAAAATCGAATTGGACATAATATAGTGGTTAATAATATCGAAATGTAGGTAAGTAATATCGACTGTCAAAGTATCGAAGTACATAATATAGGTATTAAAATATATCGAATTTTTAATAATATTGATATTTTTAAGTGTTTTGTATGTTAGTATATGTGTTAAAAATGTATATTATTTTTGCAATGTACGGTTAATTTTTTTATAAAGTTTAGAAATGTATGTAAAATAATTTTTGAATATTTTATTTTCATAGCGAGTTGTGGGTTTATGGGGGAATAGGGTGGGAAGTAATTGAATTATAGTACATTCAATGTAAATTTTTAGGATTTTTCAAATATTAATTTATTTTTGCATTTTAGTTCTGTAGTGGGTTGTGGGTTTATAGGGGAATAGGGTGGGAAGTAATTAAATTGCAATTAAGTAACTATTTATTTGTATTTATTGGTATTGATAATTTAATGTTAATTAATTACTAATTGGTAATTCATTTTTATTAATTAGTAATTATTTTGTATTAATTGATTAATTGACTGTTATGTTAATTTTAAAAATGTAATATTCGGAGTGGGTTGGGAGTTTTTGGGGCAATAGGGTGGGAAGCAATTTAATTGTAATTAAGTAATTATTGAAAGTATTTTTGTGTATTGATAATTAAGTTATTGTTAATTAATTATTAATAGTTTTTTGTATTACTTATCACATTTTTGGTATTACATATTAATTGGTTTGCTAATTAAATATTAATAGGTAATTCATTTGTAATAAATAATATTTATTGGTATTTATAATGTATCATTATTACATATTTTGTGATTGGTAATTAATTGTATTGGTATTGATAATTAATTTATTCTTATTTAAATATTAAATCTTTACTTTCCCTACTGTTGCACTCACTGGAGTGGGAATAGTAATTTTTACCATTACTCTATCCAACGCTTTCCCTACTGTTGCACTCCCTGGAGAGGGAATAGTAATTTTTACCCTCCTGCTATCCAACGCTTTCCCTACTGTTGCACTCTCTCGAGTGTGAATAGTAATTTTTACCCTCCCGTTATCCAACGCTTTCCCTACTGTTGCACTCTCTGGAGTGGGAATAGTAATCTTTACCCCTAAACTATCCAATGCTTTTCCTACTGTTGCACTCTCTGGAGTGGGAATAGTAATTGTTCCCCTACCGCTATCCAATGCTTTCCCTACTGTTGCACTCCCTGGACTGGGAATAGTAATTTTTACCCTCCTGCTATCCAACATTTTTCCCAACTGTTGCACTGTTTGGAGTGGGATTAGTAATCTTTACCCTCCGGTTATCCAACGCTTTCCCTACTGGTGCACTCTCTGGAGTGGGAATAGTAATCTTTACCCCTACGCTATCCAAGGCTTTTCCTACTGTTGCACTCTCTGGAATGGGAATAATAATTTTTACCCTTACGCTATCCAATGCTTTCCCTACTGTTGCACTCTTTGGAGTGGGAATAGTCATTTTTACCCTCCCGCTATTCAACACTTTCTCTACTGTTGCACTCAGTGGAGTGGGAATAGTAATATTTACACTCCCGCTATCCAACGCTTTCCCTACTGTTCCACTCGCTGGTGTGGGAATAGTACATGATACTCCCCCGCTATCCAACGCTTTCCCTACAGTTCCACTCCCTGGAGCGGAAATAGTAATTTTTACCCTCCCGCTATCCAACAATTTCCCTACTGTTACACTCATTGGAGTTGGAATAGTAAATTGTACGCAACACTGATGTAAATTTATTTTTAGAGATTACATATATTATTTATTAATTTTGAAATTTTTAAGTTAATTTTAGGTATGTTTTATTTATTATATTGATTGTTTAATTAAGTTAATATTACTTCTAACATATTTTAAATATATTTTTTACAACTATATTTTAAACAACAATATTTTGTCTTCGATATCTTTGTATTTACCTGTTTGTAGATAATTTGGTGTCGATATTCTGCCCATTCCATATTTTTGTTGTCGATATTTAGTTAGTGATCCACACATAACACACAGTAATAAAGTGAAAACACTACGAAAGGACACACATCGATTTTAGAAGAATAGCCAATATTTTTCTGTGTAAAACAAGACCAAAATGATGAAAATCGAACCTACAGTAATAAAAATATGAACATTGCGAAAATATACTTAAAATGCAGTTCCTTGAAGGCAATAGCTCCACCCAGGACTATCACAGCATCATGAACAAACCAATCCAACAGTTCAGGTCAACTGCGAGGTTGTAGCCCAGCTACGGTGTCAGAAGGACCAGCAAACAGTACCTTGGAAATGCAGGGCATCGTGGACCTTGCAATGAGCTCTGATTAGGTGGCATTGTCGGTGTCGGCAGGTGTCGGTTCCGGAGGTTGATGCAGGAGTTTTAAGGCCTTTGAAGTTACACATGTTGCAGATCGTACTCCGTGAGGTTGAACTCAGGAGCGCTGGCGTCAATGGCGTTGGGGATGCGATGAGAGGATGGACAATGCGATGTGCAGTACCCACTGGTCACTTTGCAGGCAGTGGGTTTATTATGGCATCTGGCGTTGTCTGTGAGATCAGGGCTGCTGAGTGAAGTGGGGCAATGCAACATGTGGTGTACCCAAGTCATGGTGCAGGCAGGGTCATTTTCCTTGCTGAAACACTGTCATCGGCAAACCTGAGGTTGCAATGCGAAGGGGGGCGATGCTTAATGCGGTTCCCACAGGTCTCGGTGCAAGCAGCGGCATGAAAGTCGACAATTCTGGAGTCAATGACGCCGAAGTCGATGGACCAGGGCTGCGGTGTGGGACAGGGCGATGTATCGTACCTGCGATGTCCACAGGGCCTGATGCAGGCAGCAGCATTGAAGTCGGCGAGTAGCAGCATCATTGGTGTGGCCAGGCAGCGATTTGAAGTAAAGCAAAGTGCAGTGCCCACAGGTCATTGTGTAAGCTGGGCCTTGGTGCCAGAGTCCGGTGGTGAAGTAGGGGAGACCATGGTTGCGGTTAAAAGTGGGGCGATACTCTCTGTGGTGCCTTCAGGTCACTGAGCCGGACGCTGGCATGGTTAATGGTGTTATAGTGTTTTTTGTTCTGTTGCAAAATAAAACACACAGTTCCTAGTGCTGTTGGCAGATGAACTTGAAATGTTTGATATTCCTGAAACTTCCAAAAGGAGGCAAGCTGCACTTCAAGCCCTTGGAGAAACTCAGGCAATAAGTTGCAGAAAGTTCAGTCCAGTCCTTTCACTGCCCAAGACAGAAGCAGCAACTTCAGGTCAATCCAACAGAGCAACACACAACAAAGGGGCAGTACGTCTCCTGACAGCTCTTCCAGCTTCTCTTCTTGGCAGATCCCTTAGTCTAAAATAGTTCTAAAGTTCTGGGGTTTTAGGTCTTATACTTATACCCCTTTTCCCTTTTAAGTCTTTGTTCAGAAAGTCTCTCTGGCTCAGCAAGACCAGTTCTGTCCTCCTTGGTTCAAGCATACTACAAGGGGTGGAGGCAGCATTGTGTAAAGAAGCCACAGCCTATTCAGGTGTCAGTGACAACTCCTCCCACCACTCTAGCTAAGGTTGGCCCATCAGCATATGCAAGGCAAACTCAACTCCCTTTGTTTGAGTTTTTGGGATGAATGCACAAACAGCCCCTGTCAGTCTAAAACCAGAAGGTGGATCCACAAGCTCTAAGAGGCACACAGGATGGTTAAGCAAGAAAATGACCACTTCCTAAAAGTGGCATTTTCAAACACATAATTTAAAAACCACTTTTAGTAAAAGATGTGTTTTTAAATTCTGAGCGCAGTGAAACTAAACTCCCTTTCCTTATCTTTTCCCAATCGGAAGTTACACTTGTAAAATGTTATAAGGCAGCTCCAATGATCACCTATGGGAAAGACAGCCTTTCAATAGTATTTCACTATCAAGACATGTAAAACACACCAGCACATGTCCTACCTTTCATATACACTGCACCCTACCCATGGGGCTACCTTGGGTCTAACGTAGGGCGGCTTATATGTAATAAAATTGAAGGGTTAGGCCTGGCAAGTGGGTGTACTTGCCAGGTCAGCATGGCACTTTAAAACTGTGTGTGCAGACGCTGCAGTGGCAGCTCTGAGACACGTTTGAAAGGCTACTTGTGTGGCTGGCACAATCAGTGCTTCAACAAACTAGTAGCATTTGATTTACAGACCCTGGGCACAGGTAGTGCACTTTACTAGGGACTTACCAGTAAATCAAATATGCCAATCATGGAAAACCAATCATACCATAATTTACAGTAGGAGCACTCGCACCTTAAAACTGAACAGGAGAGAGGAAGTGCACAGAGACACTAAACCAGCAAAAATGAAATCCAGCATGCCATTAAAAACAGGAGATCATAAAGCAAAAAGACAGGGGATACATGCCAAGAGATGTCAGGTCTTACAACCATGCACTTTAACTTTTTAAACCTACTCATGATTTTGTGTTTGTATTTAAATCATTGCCCTTTAATCGTTTTTATAGCCATGTTTTATCCCAACTTTATTGGCACTATGTTGTATAACTTCCAAAAGTCCAAATGAAAAACTTGCACTTTATTGCTTAGTAGTCCCCTTTTATTTTGCACATCGCTCTGGGTCCAAAAGTATTAATAATCTGGGGACTATATGTGGTCTATAAGAACTTGCAGTTTATATTATTATTTGCCCAAACATGTATATATTTGACCTAGGTACTAGCTGGATACTTTGCATGTACTAAATCTCGATCCCATAGTACAGTATTCCTTTCTTATAGGTGGGCTGTTACGTTTCTACATACAGTGACATGCTGATTTCATGTTGCACAGGCGTAGCCTTTGCAAAATCACACAGGCTCTCGTGTACACTTGAATGCGGGGATCTGCGTGATGCTTTGTATGGACCTAAGCATGCAATGTCTGTATTTTTTAAATTCTTGATTTGCATGGCACGTATGAATAATGACTTGATGATTTTATAATGTTTTTATCTGAACTTTTATGATCCGTGTTGATTGAAATAAAGTTACTATGATGATGATGTAAAAGCTTCCATTCTTCTGAACACAAAAGCGTCCCTATTGTCTTCAAAAGTGGAAGATGCAAGTGGAAATGACGGAAGGAAGGTTACATTCTCCAGATTAGGTTATAAAGTCGATGTGGCTGCATGTCATTTAATATTGCTGCTAACACTAACGGATCACCAGGCCACTGAAGAAGAAACTTTTTGATATCAGTGAAGGCTAAGCTTACATCTCACCGACTGACAGACTGACATTGGTAAAAAGCTAGGCAAAACTTTTCAGCAAGAGTTGACAATTTCTTTTTTCGGTCAAACATTTGTTAAATAGCTCTGCTTGTCAGGGTTATGCCTGCTCTTCTCCACCACAAAATTCTTATATATGTTGGGCCAGATTTACTAACAAATTGTGTCATAGTTAACAGAACATAACAACATATGCAAACATACAGTCATAGCCAGGTTGAGCACAGAAGAAATGGAGCTCACACAACAAACAACTTTAGCTGCATCTACTATGTCACTGAACGTCTCTGTAGGTTTGGCCCTGTTTTAAGGAGAGAAAAAGAGTGGGCCTTCAGGTAAAAGAACATCTTAGAGATGTCCAAGGAACCTGCCATTGCCAGATACTGCTTCCCACCTGATGTGAACCTGGACATGGTTTCTGACTGGGACCAGGAGCTGGATTCACCTACAGCCCGTTCCTAGTCTATCCCAATCAATGCCAAAATAGAGGCTGTACTCCATTTCATGGCCACTGAACCTTCCATATGGTCTCCTCTGGCAGCTCACAGGCAAGACTGTCGTAAGTTAATTTGACGTGTAATTAAACCATGAGCAACTGCACAAAACGTTTGGTGTTAAGTAAAATTGACTTAATTAAGGGTCACTTATGGCAGAGAAAAGAGATTTTCTTTTTACTTTCCAAGCAGAACACTTGTGATTTAGTGATCCTTAACAAGCCTTTGCTACTCCTGGGGTACAAAAGCGAAGCAGGTGTACATTTAAATATATGAGGATAACATTGCAAAAAGGTGTATTTTACTAAAAAAACTAAAATGAAAAATACCACTTAATGTTAATATAATCTCCAATTTTTGCAGGAATGCACTTGGATACCTCATAAATAAGTCGGGTGTATTAAGTCAACCATGCTTCATCTTTATTTAGTGTTAATAATGGAGTAGTCAATACATTTGTACAATATCCCCCCACAATCTACATAACTGCTGGTACAACTCAACAATGTCCTACAGTACATTTCCCTGGATACAGTTGCAAACAGCTTAGGAAAGCAGATCAAAATTAAATCAAACTCAAATAAAAAAGAAACAAACACAAAGAGCATTGTGGAAAGTTACCATCAGCATTGGGTGGTGGATAATATTTCACTGAAAACTTAAGGCTCATAAACAAAAATGTTCAAGACAGAGCCTAGAAACCCTTTGGCCATAAGGTACTCTACAACACTCACTACCACATACCATACTTCTACTAACAAAGTTCTGTCCACAGGGGATCATATTTGGAAAATGCAAGGAGTGAAAAGGTGAACAATGGGGCCATTCACAATATAAAATGTATTCAGCCATCTTTTTTATTGTCCTTGCAGAGTCTGACCTCCCTATTCTTCACAGGATTAAACATATGATGAATACCTTCTGCCATCCTCCCACAACTGCTATATGGCTGCTAGAAGGCTTAAATGAACTCTCAGCCTCACGACTGTCCTCGTACTTTCTCATTTCCCCATCATATGTTTTGGAAGGTGGATTATTAGTAGGGGTAATTATGCATTTACCACTACCAGTAAGACCACCAATGCCATATAAGGTGAGTCATGGTCTCAATAAATTATCCCCTGGTGAAACCCTTGGCACCTGGCTGAGAGCAGGCAGGCTTAACTCAGCAGACAGGTATGTGAAGCATTTAAAAACACCAATACATTAAATAAGTAAAACACAACACACAATAAAAATCCCATACCACTTTATAAAAGTTGGAAATATTCTTATCTTTATGTCACCAAAATCACAAAAATCCAATATAGGGACCAGAAATATGAATGTTTAAAGATGAAACACTTTCTAGTGCTTAAAAACATATAGCACCACCTTGGGACATCTGGTTGCACTTGACCGGGACAAAGTCAATGTTTAAGGCTAACCAAGATGGAGCCCTGGTGGGATTTATTAAGAGGGTGGCCTCAGTCAAAATTTCTCCTTCGGAATTAGAATCTTTTCTGGAGGAGATTCTCTTGACATAATGCGGGCCCCTCCAGCAGGCTGATTTCAATGCACAATTGTCGGATTGCTTCTCTGTGAGGCCCCAGTCAAATCCAGGAAGTCTGGAGCTCGAGAGCTTTCAGTGGGACAAAACTATAAATCCAGGTTGGGCCGCAGTTGAAGGTAGCTGGCTTGATTCTTGACATCAAGTAATTCCCCTAATGGAGCTTTTTCCAAAACGTGCTCCAAACTTCTGGAACATCTTCCTGAAGTTCAAAGTGTCCAAAACACAAATCCAAGGGTCTAGAAGCACTGAGATTATCCCTGGAAGTTTGAAAGTGAAAAGATGAGGGGGTAGCAAGGTCCCAGTCCCTTACTGCCCGTATTATTGAGTTAAATACACGTGAGGTATTTGTCCTTGACAGTGGGTGAACCGCATCCCACTGGTAAATAAGAGAATTCCGAAGTAAGTCAGGACAAATAAAGAAAATTGTAGTTAAATCACGGAAATAATTCCCAAATTCAGATTTCTGGTTTGCAGTGATTTATATGCGGATAAAATATCTCCAGTGTAGGAGATAGAAAAGGCAGCCAACACGTGTTTCGCCCCCACACATGGCCATCCGGCATGGGACTTCTTCTACTCGTAGGTTCAGACAGCAGATCTAACTTGCTATGCAGCGCTCACAAATGTATTCATGATTTGGGGTGACAAGCGGGGGGCACCCCTGTCCAATGAGGTGCAAGGTGCCACCCAAAAACACAATAGCTTCCTCCAAAGTGTGGCATATTCCTGTCCCACAAAGCAGTGTGCTTTAAAATTCAAGATGGAGAATTCCTCTCCAGTAGGACCTGGTTAAACCAATTTACAGGTGTGGCTCCTTATAATTACCACTCCCCATCAGACCTCCTGCAAATTCTATTCTTGACCTGCCATCTGGCTGGGGGTACAGGAAGAGGGGGTAGGGCTGGTTGGCATTCCTTGCAGTTCTGCTCTTTTGGAAGCCCAGTTTGGTTTATCTAGCTGCAGAACTCCCCCACCAGGCAAGCTCTGTCTCTACGCAGGCCACTTATCACATCATCAAAGCAGCGCGGCTAAGCCTTTTGAGGCTGAGCAATCAGGAGAGGCTACTAGAAGGCTGCATTTTGGCTCACAGAAAAGAAAGTCCCATAAATAATCTTCTGTATTAGTTAGGAAAAAATCAACAGTGGCAAGTGTTGGATGGATCATTACCAATCTATTAAGTCCTGGAATTATGTTATTCAGCTTCTTCCTAGCAATATTTATACTTAATGAAATATTCCAAATTAGCCTATGGAGCTAAGTATCTACAGTGAGGAAAAACGAAATTGGCAGTTTTTCCTTCACCAAGGCATACAAAACATCTTTTATAATGTCTCTGCTTGCGGGGTGCCATGGCACCCCGCACCTGGGGCACCTAACTGAGACCTCAGTTGTGACGCATATGTAAAAATTTGATAGATTACCACTTTGAAAGTTCCAAAGTCAAATTTGCATAACATTTACTTTTTAAACAAAGTCTGCCAAGCAGGGCTGTCTTTAAAAATGACAGCAGGCTACACAGCAGGCCTCTAAAAGTCCCTGCCCAATTGTGTACTAGGGGGCAGATTTATGTTAACTGGCGCATCCCCAGGGATGCGCCAGTTAACATGCGCCACAGTGCGCCACTGCTCCGCCACCCATGGTGCGCCACATTTATGATGGGGCGCACCATGGTGCAAGTTAGTGAAGATGCGTGACGCATCTCTCGGCGTACGGGCGGCGCATTGCAGGAGTCATGTCGCAAGTGCGACATGACTCCTGCAATGCACAGGAGCCACCTCTTCAATGCATGGTGCGTCACCCTTACGCCTGCTTCAAGCAGGCGTAAGGAATTGACGTAGAAAGTGACTGAGTGAAATCTCATAGATTTCACTCAGCCACTTTTAGGAGGCGTTCCTGCGCAGGAACGCCCCCCCCCCCTGCACAGGAACGCCTCCTCATGGCGCAGGGCATTCCAACGTGACGCATCTCCTAGATGCGTCACGTTGTAAATAGGGCGCATTGTTTGCGCCGCCGTTGCGTCACATTAAGTGACGCAATTGCGGCGCAAGGGCCTCATAAATCTGCCCCTAGGTACTTATAAATACTTTGAATCCCCCTTTCCTTATTATATACCTGGGGGCAGATTTACGAGTCCTGGCGCATCTTTGCAAATAAGCAGGGATGCGCCAGAAAAGATGCAACATGCAATTCCCTCCCTGCGCCACCACAAATGAGTCACATCTACAATGCGGCACAAGGATAGGGTGATGCGTGTCGCATCCTGTGGCGTAAGGACAGCGCATTGCTGGAGTGGGGTCGCAAGCGGCTCCTTCAATGCTCAGGGGCACCCTATGCTAACATGTTGCGTCACTCCTTACGCATGTTTCAAGAAGGCGCAGGGTTTTGACGTAGCATGGACGTAAAAGTGACTCAGTGAAATCTTGTAGATTTCACTGCGTCACTTTTACGAGGCGTTCCTGCAACGAAACGGCCACCCTGCGCCGGAACACCCACATGAAACCTAATGCAGATTTCATGTGGCGAAGGGCTTTACAACATGATGCATCTGTCTAGTTATAAATAAGGCGCAACGTGGCGCATGGTTTACGCCACCGCTGCATCACAGAAGTGACGCAACGGTGGCGTAAATGTGGCGCATGGGGCTGGTAAATCTGCCCCTAGGTACTTAAAGGGGTTAGACATTGCCAATTGCAGCTATACCTAATTACCATATACCTTTTTGATCAGAACACTGGCCCTGCTGAGCCCGGGGCACAGTCAGAGCCACTTACCACCAGTATCAGTCAACAAATGGGGGTGAACAGGGCAAAAAAGATGCCTTTCTTACACTATGCCTGAACTTTATCACAAAATCTACCAACATACTTTCTCCCTCCAGTCAAATTTAAATTCTGCCAGGATCTATCCTTGGAAATCAAATGTAAATTAATCCATGGCCCTCGGGCACTAGTCAGAAACACTGTGAGGTGTTCGAGGGACTGGGAGACATACGGGGATGAAATGCACTTGTGATTTTAAAGGGGGGGGATAGGTTTTCAGTGCTCCTTCTCACTATGAAGAGAGATAAAAATGTGCTCACACCGGTCCTTATGTCAAACGCCTCATGAACCAGGGATGTTCTTGCTTCAGACTATGTTCTTCTTCTGTCTCGTTACCACACAGATTATGGTCAATATGTGATCTTTGTTGTTTCAATAAAACGTCACTTCATTTTGGTTTGAACTTTTTACAATCTGTCTTTTTCTCTTTTAAGGGTCAGCATCAATTACTTCTTTTCTGAATAGGTCATAAGGCATATTGAGTGAGTCTCAATCAGTGTAAGTGTTGTGTGGCTGGATAGACGTCCATTTCAGAGCAAATCTACTGCCCAAATAACAGAAATGGATTTTTCATATTGATCAACAGCTGAAGATGTCAGTAAGCAGCCTTTAAACAAATAAATTGTTTGGGGGGGGGGGCTTAGAGTTATTTTATTTTCCGGTACAATACGCAATAAAACATACCTACATGTATGGTGTGTATCCCCTACACAAATGCAAAAAAGCCTTTGTATTCAAATGCCTTATGGATAATTGGATAATTATAATTATTACATCTATGTGTTTCAGCATTCTATTTTTTTCAAGTCAGATTTGGAGCTGATTATTTTTTTGTAATAGCTCTGATATTTTACAAAATAAATTAGCTTCTGGTAACAGAGCAGATGGGGCTGCCACGCCGGGAAGTGTGAAAAGAATAATGTGTTAGAGGAATGTGATAATATATTTTGTGCATGCTATCTATGTTTTTCTGATTAAGCAGTGATTTTGTTCAACGAATAACTTCTCCTGTTTCTCCGAGGCAAATATTTGCAAAGTTTTATCATGGCACTTTAATTTTTTAGAAACTCTCCAATAAAAAGCACATTAGTAGGCAGGTACGATTCTCTTTGGAAGATTCCTGTGAATATTCAGGGGCACCCAAGGTATAAAAGTGTTGACTCGCAAATATTCATGAGTCAATTTAGGACTCCGACCCCCCTCACAGCACCCCCCTCCTCCAACAAATAGAGACCTATCCCTTGAACCTCAGCTTTGATTTTGCTTTCTGAACTCTCATGAGATTTCCGGGCATATTTAGAACAGTGTTGTGTTCTATTTATTTTGTTTTAAACCCTGTTGGGCCCAGTGCAGCATTTTATTTTTAAAATTCTCTCCTGCATCTGCTACATCTATCCGATATCAATAACATATGGCAGTCTTTCATTAAAGCAACCATAAAAATACGGGTATTTTCTAAGTATGTTTTGCAGTAGTTTGATGTGTCTGTTTATGTGTCAGGTATCTAAAGGCAGCCCCAAAATTAGGGGCGTAACACTGGACCCGCAGCCCCGGCAGTGCGGTGGGGCCCGAGCTGTAGGGGGTCCCTCAGCACAGTACTCAGGTCTGCGAGCTTTGGATTAAATTCGGAGTGAGGGGGGGCCCTACTTGTACCTTGCAGGGGGCCCCACTCAACTTTTGTTATTCTACTGCCCAAAATACATCAAAGTCCAGGCAACCCAAAACAGTTTTGGGGCCTAAATCTCTTTCTAAAGGTACCAATAACAAGGGCATAAGTTACTTTGGGAGGGGAGGGGTGGTGTGGTGGCAGGGCCAGCTTTGGCGCTGGTGGCGCCTGGTGCGACAATCACTTTTGGTGCCCCTATTTCCCATGACCGCTTCCTCGCATTCTCTCCTTACCACCTGCAAACGTTCCCCTCATCTTTCCTATCTTAAGATATCCCTAAACACAGCACACTCCTGAGGTCACAGCGCCCCCCTCCACAGGTCATCGCCCAGTGCGCCTGCACCAGTCGCACTGCCCTAAAGCCAGCCCTGGGTGGTGGGGTGGGGAGGTGTTACTGTAGGAGTTATCTCGGACCGTAAACCAAATCAGTAATTCTGGGTGATAATCCTTGCAAATTCCCTAATATTTTGCAGTAATTCCTCATTCTCTCCAAAAGTTCATCTGGAGATAACAATCTCTTTCAGACATTGTAATTCAGGCCCCATGAGATTTTACTGAAACTAGTGATACTCATAAAAGAATGCCCACTTGTCTCTTAAGCCAGTTAGACCTGTGCAAATTCTGGGGGTGGGGGAATTAAGGGGCATCCACAATGCCCCCCCACCAAGAATTTGCACAGGTTTATCTGACTTAAGTGATAAATGGCAGTTCTTAAATGAGTATCACTAGTGCACTTTACAATGACATGGACAAAACTAGATCTAATAAAGCAGCACGTTGTTTGTGTCTTTGCCCAAATCCTAATGCCAAGTGAATCAGGCCAGCACAGGTCATGCGGCATATTGCCTGGTACACCTATATAACATGTGTACTTTACCCAAAATCATGCATCTTACATGTCTGATGCTTGTGCTATTGATGGTCTATGTGTGGGAGTTAGTGCAGGAGGTTGGACCTCAGGTACTAATCATAGGCTAGACACTGCTTGCTCACTGTTGTCCAAGAGTGCAAAGCTGTAACCACGTACAGTAGATGGATTTAGCACGGAAGCGACCAAAGTAGTCATTGGAAGACTACTCATAATAATCGAAAGCTTTTCTGACCTTTGTGCAACACTGCTAATATGCTGAGCAAGGACTGAAAATATGAGCCTACGTTTTCATTTTTGCATTTTTCTGTGACTAGCTCAAAATTTGGCCGCTTCCATAAATCATTCCTGTTGGGATTCCTTTTCATCTGTTTCTTGTTTGTAGTGTAAGGCTCAACCTCAAGAAACTGTCAGTGACGTAATTAAGGATCATCGATGTTAATTTCCATGTTTCCTTAAGTTGCAGACAGTTTCAACTTGTTTGAGAATTTTTTCTTTTCTTGAAACACCTTGACCTCAGGATGGAGTTGGTAACAGCATCAAGACCCTCCCTCTCATGCTCAAGTACTTATGCACAAGGACATTTTCTAACACTTTGACTCAATTCCTTTAGGTTTTGGTTTGTGGTGCTCAACTTGGGATCTCCATTCCTCAGACACTGAGCAGCATTTAAGGTACCCCCCCCAAATGACTTGGAAATGTTCCGATGACAGACTGGAATCCAGAAATACACTTGTCCAGACATATTAGCACTGGCTGCCCCAACACAATGCAAACATTCTAATACTACTGAGTTATTTAAAACTACTGTAAATGTGAACTCGAGCTACCACAATGCATTGGGAGAGCTGGTGCTGTCAAATTTCTACATTATTGTACTGTGAGACTTTATCTTCCCTGATCAATTCAAAGAACTAGAGTGTTACAATATGCACTTTCCTCTAATAACAAATGTTACCTGTCAATACTCGCTTTTGTATCTACTGTTATTCCTATAGTCACACTTTTTAATCATGAGCACAGCTCCATCACTTTTCCTAATGTAGCACCACCAGGATCCTTTTGTCATGTATTTAGTGTACAGTGCACAGTGAAAAGAAATCATGCTCACGATACCCATATTATATGATTATGTTATAGCATCCTGAAATCTGTCACACTGTCGGCACGCCTAGAAGCGGGCCCTTCAATTGTATAGGTGTTTCATACATAAATATGACTCTTTACAATAGGCATAGCAGTTCAAGGATGTATGATGTAAAAATAGGGGGGGTCTATTCAGGTGTTAGTCCCGCCAATTGGGCATTCGTGCCATCAAGTTTGTTTAGTCCATTGTTTACTGTGTCAAAAAGGTACATTAGTTTACATTCTCTGACTTTCAAGATGGGCCCAAGATCACCTCCCCTTGGTCCCAATGACACTTTATCAAGGACCAGCCATCTGAGGGAGTCAGGTGTGTGTGAGTGTGCCCTAAAATGTTCCACTAGTGGGGCACCTGGAGTGTTGCAGCAGATTCTACTACAGTGTTGTAGTATCCTTGTCTTGACTTTCTGTTTAGTTTGACCTACTACATGCGGGAAAAGTTTTGTCTCCATGCAACATTGATGTATATATGTCAAAATACCTTTTCCCTGTCTTTCACTTACATCACTTCAACACACATTCCCTTCCTTCTTTTACATCTGCACCAAGAGCACTGTCAATACATTGCATTTTAATGAGCAGTGTCATTGCCATTTATTAGTAATGCTTTGAATATAATCACATTAAATGCTTTGTCGAAAGAAGTAATTAATTGGACCCATGTCACAACTTAGTGTTTGCTGCTATATATTGTTTCACAAAAAATTTGTTCCTACCTCCACCACTTTTTTCTGTACTGTATTATTGACCCAGGTTGGGTAGCTTATAGGGTTGACCCCTTTAATACTTAATACATTTGTTATGGTCAATTTTATTTCAGGTTAATCGCCTCAATGGAATTTGTCAATTTGGTATTACTTCCCTGATATTCAGGTTATTTGCTGAATCATGTATTATTTCACTAAATAAACTCTGAAGGAACTTTCTAATTTCTATATTGTTCATATTTCCTAGGTTCCTAGAAATACCGGTTTGGGGCACAAAGATGCAAGGGCCCTCACATTAGTTGAAAATAGATTTCCGCACCATCTGACAGGCCTTCCTGCCAGCTCCCCATTGCTCCCTCTCAGGTTAGATATGGGCATTAGGCCAATATCAGACGGAATAGGATTGTGGCCAATTCTCTATTGGAGGAGTCTCAGGGCAACCCATGAACTCGTAACATACCGTGAGGGGCTAGAGGAGATTCTGATGCTTCCAGGCTCTGTCAAAATCCCATGGAATAAATGTATTAGAGATGCACTGGGAAAGTTGGGTATAGGGTCCCTGTGGGAAGACTCATTGACATTTGGGTCCGTAAACAGGCATCCTATTAAACAGCATTATGTTCAGTACAAATTGGATTTAATGCAGTCTCAAGCCACCTCCAACTCCCTGTTTGATGCTTTCCTAGAGGTGAAATTCCTGTTCAAGAAGGAAGAGTTCCTTGACCAGATCGAACCAGCGGGAGTTGGCACTCGTCCTCGGTTCCCCTTCACCTCAGGCTGGGCTCGTCCACAGGATCTGGGTATATAGGATTGTCCCACCTGCGGTGCGAGTAAGGAATCTGTAGAATACGTTCTTTTTTTTCTGTTCTGTCTATGTCAACCGGAGGAAAATTCAAACCTTCCAGTATGTTGAATACTAGGTGTGAAAGAGCATGTAGAGGACCTTCTTATTTTAAGAGATGACATAAAACAATACATTGCCTTCGCCGTTTCTTACTACCTTCTGAGATGGAGAGGATCAGGCATTTGATCCTTAAATCAAACACCAGGCCTGATACATTGACAGCATCGGGCCTTTTAATGTTTCTGATACCTCACCCCCATCCGAAAATTGTGACGCCGTGGCTAAAGAATACAAATGCCCCAAAATAGCAGAGAGCGGTCACGTTTCGTGACACATCTGTACATTCAGGGAATGATCATGGTCTGCTTTGAGATCTCAACTGTTCCCAAACACACAGCACTTTATGAATATGTGAATCAAGATTGCATTTGGATATCCTTGTGATTTGATACATAACATTAACAAAATCTTCTGATAGTATAAATTGCATGATGTTACTTTATGTTCGTTTTACATATTTATGGTGTGCAATGGCACGATTTTAATATTTCACATTGATTAAATTGTCTTCTGTACTTTTATGGCTTGTACTCGAAATAAAGAATTTTGAAATTCCACTTGATATACAGGGTTGCCAGTAGTTGGTTATTGCCTCAACACAGTAAGGGGCTGATTATGATGGCGGACGGACCCGAGTCCGTCCGCCACCATAGAGTAGGAGGGAACCTCCGCATGGCCTGCGGAGTTCCCTCCTGTGCAATTAGGATGTGACCGCCACCCTGGCGGTCACATCCTCTATTTTTACCATTGCGGCGGGTGCGACTTCAAGCTGCATCCGCCGCAATGGTAAAAATGCATACATTGCATTTGTATGCAGAAAGCGGCAGGCACCGTGCGGTGCCTGCCGATTTCTGCATACAAATGCAGGGGGGTACCATGGGTACCCCCCATGTGCACCCCCCACCCCCCTTCACCCAGGGGGCCCACAACGGGCCCCCGCAGTGAAGTTACACATGCTTTTCCACGGCGGAAAACCCGCCGCGGAAAAGCATTTTTCACAGCCCATCCTAATATGGCTGACGATGTCTGAGAGACACCGTCACCATATTAGAACTTTTCCGCCGCGGTTGTAAGCTAACCTTTGCTGAAAATTTGCAGACGGAAACCAGGACCCACCAGCCATCCTAATGTGGCGGTGGGTCTTTGGTGGGTCCGCAGAGGATTTTCCGCATCCTCCGGGCCGGCGGTGGCTTCCGCCGGCCCGGAGGATGCGGAAAATCCTCCATCGTAATAGGCCCCTAAGTGTGAACATAGATATGCTATCAAGATCACCCTTATTGTTTGCAGCTTTTTTAGTGGCCTCTTGGTATTAGATATGTACCAAGTATAGGATGACTGTATTTCACAGATATGTAAGAATATTACCAATAACAGCGAACAAGGCCGGCTTTAGCCCTGGTGGTGCCCTGTGAGACAATGTCCCCCCCCCCAGTAACCATCGTCACCATGGATTCCCTCACTACCACCCTTTAACAGTGCCCCTCACGTCTCCATAACCACTCACTCACTGAGATGCATTTAATTAGAGGAATACAAGGTATAGGAGTCACATGCCATCCATACTGGTAGACAGTATAGTTTAAGAGTGCTTGGTGTGAGAAGTGCAAACTCAGACTTTAAAACATAACATCATAGTTGGGGGTTACATTTAATAATAAGAAATGATATTTTTGTATTTTTTTTAATCTAAATTAACCTATTTTGCAAGGTTACAAAAATGAACGACTGGGGGCAAAATTATAACGCTCTAATAATACATACCTTGCAGTTTGCATCCAGCTCTTTGATGACAGTTATTAGCTCACTGTTCTATATTAGGATTTTAACATATACACTTCAAAGAACAAAAGGATCTCTCTGACAAAAACACTGACCTCTTTAGATTATATGCACTTTGTGATCTGCATGGTACACGTACTTTGCTTCAGGCATATTTAACATTAAATTAGGCATGTAGAACAGGGCGGGAGTGAAGCGGGTGGCGGGCAACTTCGCTCCGTCCACGGAGTGTGCGTAATGTTGCCCACTACACCTACTTTGCGAATTGCGAAGTAGGCAACACTATGCACACTTCGTGGACAGAGCGAAGCATTGCGCCCAGGGTTAATTACGACCTAACATTCTGTGTGAAGTGGAGAACCCACCGAAAAATTGGGATGAGCAGGTAGAATTTGTAGTTATTACAGCTACTCACTCCTATGATGAGTTGTGGGATTGTTGGAGTGATATTAAAGAGCGGCGACAGCTAGTTCTGGGCTTGACCCAGGTCTTTGAAGCACACAAAAAAAGGTAATAAATATGTTAACCACTACATAGTTTTTCCTCTAACAAGCAGGTATTTAGTAGTGTGAGAAAGTCATCTTTTTGCCCTGATCACCCTAATTGTTTGACTGATACTGGAAGTAACTGGCTCTGACAGATCCCAGGGCTCTGCTTGCCAAGCCAAGGGCCAGTGCTCTGATTAAAAATGTACATGGTAATTAGGTGTAATTACTATTGGCACTGACAACTTACCTATATACCCCAGTATATATTAGGGCATATAGGTTTAGAAGCCCAGCAGCTTTGAGGCACTAAGGTGTGCACTGCTGTGTTGCCTCTTGTCATTTTAAAAGTCAGCTCCGCTTTGCAAGCTGCTGTTAAATTGAAATTACATGTAAATTTGACTTTGGCTGTAATGGTGACTCCAAAGTATTAAACAACCTTATTTTTACATATAAGTCATCCCTCAGGTCTACCCTAGGTGCCCAAAGGTAGGGTACCATGTGAAAAATAAGTAGGGACATTTTAAAATATGTTTTATATTCCCTGGTGAAGGGAAAACTACCAATTAAATGTTTCCTCCATTGTAGCACCTTAGCTCCATAGGCCAACATGGGCATTCTCCAATACAGTGTAACTGTTGATAGGAGTGGGCTAAAATAATATTACAAGCACTGTAAAATCCAACAACTTGCTACTTTCAAATTTATCATACCTAATACAAAAATTATAGAACTTTCTTTTTTGTGAGATAAAATCCAGCCTTTCAGCAGCCTCCTCTGATTGGCCCGCCCTTAACAGACTTAGCCAAACTGCCTTGATGAGGTAATTAGTGACCTGCATAGAGACAGAGGTTATCTGGTGAGGGAAAGACAGAGGTTATCTGGTGAAGGGAGCTCTACAGCAGCAGAGAACAGGCCAGGACAGGGGATTGGTAAATAATACTGGGCTTCAAATTGAGCAGGACAGTAAGGAATGCCAGCCAGGCCTACCCCCTCTTCCTGTACCCCTAGCCAGATGGACACCCCCGGTAATGGAGTTTGCAAGAGGACTGGAAAGGGAGTGTTAAGAGAAGTAAGACAGACCAGCTGGTTGGTTTAGCCAGCTCTTACTCTCAAGAACATTACCATCTTGAACTTTAAAGTGCAGTGCTTTGTGGGACAAGAATATGCCACACTTTGGAGAAAGCTATGCTTGTTTTAGGTGGCAAACTATACCCCATTGGCCAGGGGAGACTTCCAGGTAGTCGTACCCAGCAAAATGAATACATATGTGAGAGCTGCATAGCAACTCAGATCTGCTGCCTGAAACTGCAAGGAGAAGAATGACTGCGGTGCTTGAACCCTGGCCTGCACCCCACAGGACTGCACTCTGAAGGACTCCTCCAGCTGCACAATTGGAACTACAGCCCTGGCAACTTTTCCTTGCTTCAAGAAGGATTAAGGAGTTGACTCCCTCAAAGTAACAGGTTAACTGAGCTTCCCTGCATCATCTCCCTCAAGAAGTCCCCAGACTGGGGTGACTCTAGTGGACTTTTAAGAATTTGGCTGTGTGCATTGTGGGAACTGTAGTACCACCTTCAGAGGTGCAACACATAGACCCTGGAACCTTGAATTTTTGTTGTGGACACTTTGAACCCCCAAGAGGAACTCCAGGAAGAAGTTCCAGAGGTTTGGAGGGGTGTGAAGCAACTTTTTGTAAAAGCTCCATTAGGTGATCGACCCATGTCGAGAGTTAAGCCTGCTCCTTGCCAGCTACCAGGGTTGAGCAAGAGAATAATTTATTGAGACCTTGTCTTGACCTGATATTGCATTGGTGGCCTTGTTGCTAGTAAAAGGTGCATACTTAATCCTACTTATAATCTACCTTCTTTCAAGTAAAGCATAAAAGTACTCAGAAATATATAGTTAGTCCCTTTACTCATGACTGTCCAGTTGAAACTATAGTGCTTAGATCAAATGATAGACTAATCTGCGGTACTGACATTACTAACTAGAAAAGTCTGTGGAAGTAAGCTGAATGAGCTATTGTGATGAGGTAGTAAAAAACTCTGTTACTATCTGGTCTGCGAAAGGACAAGGGCATAGTGGCTGACTGAGTATGCATGGATGCAGACAGGCTTAATTTGCTTTGCTTTGGGTGCACTAACACTGTCACCTGCAGCAACGTCAGGTAGATAATGTCCTACTCTAAATTAGTGCCATGGGTGTGATTCTAGCATCCAAGTGGTTGCCGGGCAATCAAATGCTGATTATGTTGGAGTCAAATACAAAGTCCTCCGAGCACCCGACAGCAAAGTGGAGCAGAATACAGAAAGACAGCAAATTGAGCCCTAGGTCCTCCAGTGCCATCAAAAGTAAAGACAACATAAATTGTTAAACCAACATTAACCGAGTTTCTGACATTCACAAAATGCTTTTGTACAGGCTTGTATTTGGCAACGAGAGGCACTGGAAGAATGATTCTCCGCATTAGATGCTGGCAGGTTTTTGCTCCAGCATTTCTAGCATGATCAGAAAAAAGACCCTCTGCATTTACATCAACTGATTACCTGAATACATTTAGTTTCATGTATATCAAGTTTGTGATGATAGCAGCCGAGCTATTACCTTGTCCTACTAAACTTGTCAGACTGACTGGTATGATGTCAATTATTAATCAGCCTTACTCATCAAATGTGCCCTCTGCTTCATAGAGGCAAATATAGAATGTAAATAAGTCTGCTTCGGTTTTTTGCTCCACTTATTGGAAGGGAAAGAATTGTTTGTTTTCTAACTACTGAATTATGAATGCTATTTAATGCTCTCTAGTGATGAAAGTGGCAGAAAGAGAAGTGTTTCTATTTCAACTCACTAACTTGCATTTTTATTTAGCTTGAGGTTAAACAAACTATGCTTTAACTGTTTGAATCTTCTACTTGTGTATCTGACCTATGTGTGAAGATGTACTCAAGACTGGCCCATCTCACCGTTGCTTGATGGAGGGAGACTTGTGTTAGTAGGCTGTGAAATATATGTGTGTGCATTAGGTTTAGTTTGTCGTGAATTCTGTTCATTTTTTCATCTATGTAATTCTGACACATCACCTTCACAAATGATGGCCTTGAAACATTGGGAGAGAGAGGTCACTTCACCAAGGGTGTTAGCTGTATGTGTGGAACTATGAAATGGTGTTTGTGTTGTCAGATGGGCTTGTTGGCTACGATAAAAGAACCTGAATGTGCCCTAAGGTTTGTGAGTTGCCAGTAGATTGTATTGACGCAGATGGTTGTGTTTAGGTGCATGGGGCCTCATTTATGAGAAATGACACATCGTTGCTTGAAAGTAGTGATGCGTCACTTCTCAGTCTCACTCCTTGCGACATTCCTGATGCGTCATATTTAATGTATGGCGCATCATGTCGCAAGGAGTCACAGATACGTCAGTATTTCTGACGTATCTGTAAGCGCAAAAGTGACGCATTGCTGGAGTGTGTATCAAAAGTGACGCAACTCCAGCAATGCGTCCTTTCACATGGGACCATTCAATAAACTATCTTATATTATCCTTCTAGCCGATCATTTAGCCACTCATATAGGGGTGGGCTTCGGGAATGTAGTTAGTAAGCTAGATCATAAAAAGCTCTCTAGATATTACAGAGTTGGCATTAGGGACTCCTTGTTTCTAGACCAGCAGCACCACCTTTTGAGAATGCATTTTTAACTTATTTTTTAACAGCTATTAATTTAAAAAATGCATATGAAATGTGGCATTTGCCTTGCATAACTTTCCAAGTTTTATACAGGTCTGTCCAGAGGCCAAACTTTCGATGGATTTAATTGAGATGCATTTACTATTTTATGGAAATTTTCCTCTTTCCTACAGGAAAAAACCCAGCACAGATTTAAAACATAAATGACACGAAGACAGAAATTTCACCAGATTGTGTTTTGTTTGTAGCGTGGTAAAATTCTATTCAGTAGCGTTTTAGATATGTGCATTTGAAAAAGGTGTCTTGCAGGCTTTCAAAACTTAACATTTTGAAATGTCTTGACCTTCATAACCATGACCACAAATCTCAAAAGTCAGTAAATGGCACTTGAAAATTCTAAGAAATTTAATTAACTAATGGGGGTGTATTATTTTTTCATCCATTATGGAACTCCATATTTTGGCCAGACATTTGAGTTGTGGGTTGTGTAAAACATTTTAACTCCCTCTGTTTGAAAACATAAATAAAGTTTCAATTATAACTACCGCAAAATGTGTCATATAAACAATGCATGCTAGTCAATATGCACAATCTGATAGATAGATAGATAGATAGATAGATAGATAGATAGATAGATAGATAGATAGATAGATAGATAGATAGATAGATAGATAGATAGAGCGAGAGAGAGAGAGAGAGAGAGAGAGAGAGATGTGAAGAGTTGAAAGAGGTGGTTACTTAATTCACTAGCACAAGCCTGCCAAGGACTGCAAACCACGTTCATATTCTGTTCAGGGCCCGTTCAAGGATACAGAGACTGGAGGGGAGTGACTTACCTGCAAGCCGTGAGAGGTGCATGCTGGTACTTGCAGTCTGCACACGCGACTGTAGTGCTGTTTGTGACTTTTCCTCCGCCCACCTGAACATCCATCAATGGAGGAACGATTGAAACCATATTTGCTGGTGATTTGGTGAGACTTGTTGTGATGGAGTAGGCATCTGATGAAGACACAGACCGAAACGCGTCATGCTATTGCTCCTGTGCTAATAAATTCCTTCCGGCATTCCCCGTTGTGTGCCTCCCGTTCTCTTTAACAAGGAATCCTTCGTGACAATTATTCCGCACTAGTCCTGGGCGAGTTGGAGGTACCCACTTCAATTAGGGTGAGAGCCACAAGGACAGTTTCGGCAACTTCTTTTCGCATTCCAAGGTATTGGAAAGGCTCGAATCCACCGCATCCAAATTCATCAAGGCGCCGCTGCACACAAGGCAGTTCGTGAGTTCACGTAAGAACTGTGATTACTCAATTCACTTTTCCAGGCTAAATACTGACTTTGGACATATGCGGTTGAAGCGTTGGGGACCCAGGAGGGTTACTTAATTCACTAGCACAAGCCTGCCAAGGACTGCAAACCATGTTCATATTCTGTTCAGGGCCCGTTCAAGGATACAGAGACTGGAGGGGAGTGACTTACCTGCAAGACGTGAGAGGTGCATGCTGGTACTTGCAGTCTGCACACGCTACTGTAGTGCTGTTTGTGACTTTTCCTCCGCCCACCAGAACATCTATCAATGGAAGAACGATTGAAACCATATTTGCTGGTGATTTGGCGAGACTTTTTGTGATGGAGTAGGCATCTGATGAAGGCACAGACCGAAACGCGTCATGCCATTGCTCCTGTGCTAATAAATTCCTTCCGGCATTCCCTGCTGTGTGCTTCCGGTTCTCTTTAACAAGGAATCCTTCGTGACAATTATTCCGCGCTAGTCCTGGGTGCGTTGGAGGTACCCGCTTCAATTAGGGTGAGAGCCACAAGGACAGCTTCGGCAACTTCTTTTCGCATTCCAAGGTATTGGAAAGGCTCGAATCCACCGCATCCAAATTCAGCAAAGCGCCGCTGCACACAAGGCAGTTCGTGACTTCACGTAAGAACTGTGATTACTCAATTCACTTTTCCAGGCTAAATACTGACTTTGGACATATGCAGTTGAAGCGTTGGGGACCCAGGAGGGTTACTTAATTCACTAGCACAAGCTTGCCAAGGACTGCAAACCACGTTCATATTCTGTTCAGGGCCCGTTCAAGGATACAGAGACTGGAGGGGAGTGACTTACCTGCAAGCCGTGAGCGGTGCATGCTGGTACTTGCAGTCTGCACACGTGACTGTAGTGCTGTTTGTGACTTTTCCTCCGCCCACCTGAACATCCATCAATGGAGGAATGATTGAAACCATATTTGCTGGTGATTTGGCGAGACTTGTTCTGATGGAGTAGGCATCTGATGAAGGCACAGACCGAAACGCGTCATGCCTTTGCTCCTGTGCTAATAAATTCCTTCCGGCATTTCCCGCTGTGTGCCTCCGGTTCTCTTTAACAAGGAATCCTTTGTGACATATATATATATATATATATATATATATATATGGAAAACCTCCGTTCTCCTGCCACAATCACCTCTGACCTGATCGCGCTGGAAACAGACACGGACCACACTTGAATGCTGGTTAGTTGCGTTTATTCAGCTGTCGCCATAACGTTTCGGCTGAAAAGCCTTGATCACATGACAGCGTAACCTTGTTTTTTTGGCATATTTAAAGTGCACAGTGCTCATTAGTGATTGGTTCATTTCAAATTTTACATTTTTTACATACATTGGGTAAACACAAATGATGGACTTACACATCACATTAAACCGATATATACACATATTTACAATGAATGTTTACTATCATTTGCGGTCCACTCTCTTTTAATATTGGGATAAATCCCTAATTCTTTTTGAACAATTCTGGGTTAAATCCCATTGTGTATATAAAAATATATATTTTTACCAAATTCATACGATGTTGCCACACTTAATGCAATTCTGGGTTAAATCCCCATGTCGGTCTTTTTACCATTACTGTGTTAAGAGTCATTTTAAACACTACATTTATATTTCAGTTTACCTTGCATTCTCTGTGTTCTTACCCATACCCATTAGAAAGTGATCCTGTGCAAAAAAGTGTTTAAAAACTGTGTAAACTAGGGCTATACCTTGTAAATTTAGCAATTAGTTTCATTGTTATAACTGGTAGAGCCAACCGTGTTTTCTCATACATTGTACATCCCACAACAAATACATTTAAGTTTGTTTTTTTGTTTTTTTGTCATTAGTGTTCCCAGTTACATCACTCTTCGTGATCATTTTCCTCAGGTTGCTGACTTCAATACTATGTATCAGTAAATATGGTCCTTCCACTTCTTACTCAATTAGCACATGTATTTTAGTTCCATTGGTGACTATGATAGTTGCCCAACTGATTCTATGTAAAATTCATTATTTACAATTGATATCTTACTCTCCTATATACAACTATATATACATACATACAAGTATACTCAATTATTCAAAAATATACATCTATATATTGTTCATTTCTAATTCATATATGTACATCCTATTTACACATTTATTTTGTTAACACTCATTTATTTCTCTCACTTGGGCATTTTTATCATTCATAGTCCCTAATTATGCAAACATGTATACAGATCCTCTGTCAAGTTCAGACCTACAGGCTGTTTGCTATTAAGCTTGAGTATGTAGTTGGTTTCCATTTTACGTAACTTGTTTTCCCTATTGCCTCCCCTCCTACTCGCACTTACAGCATCCACCACCCAGTATTTTAGATCCTTGTTATTGCTTTGGTGTTGACTTTTAAAATGCCTCGCCACGGGATAGGTGTTATCCTGCGTGGTGATCGCCCTTAGATGCTGCAATATCCTTTTATGCACGGGAAGTTTTGTGCTTCCCACATATTGCCGTTTGCAGGGGCATTCAAGGACGTAAACGGCATAGTCCGTTTTACAAGTCAGGACTTTAGTGATACGATGCTCTTGGTCACTAAATCCGTCCTTGTACACTTTTTTGTTCACACCATGAACACATGCTTTGCAGGTTTTACACCTGAAAAAGCCTTGATTGTTCTGGTACCAAGAACTACTGTCGATGATTTCTGGGCAAGTTACCACCAGTCTTTGTCTCATGTTGGGAGCTTTACTGAAGGTTATGGAGGCTTTCTTAGGGAGATCTTGACCTATTAAGGGATCACTGCTGACTATTGGCCAATTTTTGTTGATAATTTTTCGTACTTCGTGATGTTGATTACAGTACCCCACTATTATGCGGAATGGTTCTGCCTGTTTGTCGTGGTCAGGGTTGGTTACGGGTTCATTGTTAGATGCCTCAGCCGAGGACTCTCTAATACCTAATAAATCCTTACGGTCCTTGACCATAGATTTTCTGATTGCCTGTTGGATGACCCCTTTGTTGTACCCTCGCTCCATGAACCGCTTAGCACATTCATCTTGTGCTTTTTGCAATTCATTGGATTCACTACACAGCCTGCGTATCCTTAGCATCTCACCATACGGAATGCTCCGTATTAGATGGGCCGGGTGAGTGCTGCTGGCGTGTAGGATCGTATTCCCTGCTGTTGTTTTACGGAATAACCTGCTTGCTAGTTTATTCTCACAGGTATAAATTTCTATATCCAAGAAAGGGATCTTAATCTGGCTCATTGTATAGGTAAAGTTAATATTTAATTCATTCTCATTTAGATTTTCAATGAATCTTTCCGCATCCCCCTGCGACCCTCTCCACACTACAAACAGATCGTCTATAAAACGATACCATGATACAATGTTTTCCTTCATTTCTTTTTCAAAGTTGATTTTGAGGACCAGTTCTTCCCAAGCCCCCATGTGTAAACATGCCACGCTCGGTGAAAAACTGGCCCCCATTGCCACCCCCTGACATTGTCGGTATAGTAGATTGTTGAATATGAAGACATTGTGTTCAAGGCAATAAGTCAACATAATTAGCAACATTTCAGTGTGTTCTTTACAGTCTACAGGTCTTCTAGATAGATAGTATTTGACCGCATTTATACAATCTAGATGTTTTATACTTGTATACAAGGAACTTACGTCTAATGCCAACAGCCAGTCTCCCGGTTGCCAGTCAATATGGCACATTTTGCCAAGGAAATCACTTGAGTCCCGGATATATGAATCCAAGCTTTATATATATTTATATAGGCATGGATACCTTTCAGTCAATTATCCGGCCACAACTGAACGTTTTGTTGCAGCAGCCATTACAGGATGCCAAGGAGCACGAGGCATAGGAGTAGCATAGGGGCACATATTTGCACATAATATCATAAAAGACCAATTTTTTGTCATGGTGTCATGGACTCCGACAGGGATAGCTGGCCATCTTCCTGATTCTCAGATCCAAAGTTTTGAAAATTAAGACTAGGGTCTGCTATAAGCCTGAGGACAAGAGAACGCATAGTAGCCATGTGGTCATAGTTTACTGTGCACGGCTAAGTGCCCGTCACAGATGTCTCTGTGGGACAAAAGTTGATGCAAAGCCTAGCCTGGTTAGATGTAGCTAGATTAGTGTGTTCGTGCTGGCAGAGGGCTCTTAGCCAACACCTGCGGTGCATAGCAGAAGGATGTTTATGTAGTGGGCTAGATTCAGGCCCTTCAGCGAGTATCTGCTGTACACTTTAATAAATTGAGAGCTGGATGCTGGCTAACTAATTAGTTGGACACACTTTCTGTCTACAGAACAGGCCCTTGGGCCAGCCACTGCTGTGTAAAGCCGGGAATAAATATGCAGTGGTGGTTAGGTGCACAGTTGGATGATGCAAGGCATGTATACAGGCAACTTAGGACTCCATTCATAAAGCATTTGTTTTGCTCATGCCTTTGGAGTGCTTTGCTAATTCTGCATGACACTTTCCAATCAAAGAGTGCATGTGATTATGTGTTGGCATGTACAGTTTCAAACAGTTTCATACAGATCCATGCAGAGGTAGAAAAAGAAAGAATGGGGTCAAAAGTGTTTTGTTTTCAAGGATATCTCTCACAATTCAAAAAGAAAAAACAATACATATTTAGTGCTAGCCACAATGGCAAAATTATTCACCTGTAGTTCGTGCAACTGAAGCATCTATGGGCCCGATTCACAGAACTAACTTAAGACGAAATCCTAAACTTACTACCATTTTGGTATTCGAAGAAGGCACTTACTAATTTTGGTATTCACAGAAGGCACTTACTCATTTCGGTATTCACAGAAGTTAGGAGTCCTAACCTTAGGTCCCCTAATTTCCTTCTGTGAATACCAAAAGTCTTAAAGTTAGGATTTTTCTCAGTTTAGGAGTAGTAAAGTTAGGAGTCCTAACTTTAGGACTCCTAAATGCCTTCTGTGAATACCGAATGTCTTAAAGTTAGGATTTTTCTCAGTTTAGGAGTAGTGGACTCCTAACTTCTGTGAATACCGAAATGAGTAAGTGCCTTCTGTGAAAACCAAAATGAGCAAGTGCCTTCTGTGAATACCAAAATGGTAGTACGTTTAGGATTTTGTCGTAAGTTAGTTCTGTGAATCTATCTATCTATCTATCTATCTATCTATCTATCTATCTATCTATCTATCTATCTATCTATCTATATATAATTATATATAAACATACATATTTATAAATAGTTGTGCACTCGTGAATTGTGAATTACATGGCACATTTTCCGGCAGTATTATTTTGAATCTGCCATCAGCAAGTTTTTGCAGCGAAATATGTGATAGGTGAAGCACATCCACCCTAATGGGATAACTGCCACAGTCTCAGAATCACACAATTTCAGTACCCCGACCATTCTTCATTGTTTTGTCAACAACCTAATTATGAAATGTAAACAAAGCTTTATATTGTATTTCTAATCAGTGCCCCTTGCTAGCTGCACCTTCAAGAAAACAGCTTCAACACATCTGCAGACAGAATGTGTTTTTAACAATGCAAAGATTTTCTTTTTTTAGAAACATTCTGCATTACTAACTACATAATTAGGTATGTGTGAGAAAGTCCATTTTGTGGGTGATCACTCCCATTTTTAGGTCTCGCCTAGCGACGCCGAGCATGCACTGTCACTTGTCGAGATGTAGGTCGTCGATTTTTGTTCCGAAGGGGGACAGGAGATGTGCACACGTACAGAGGACAGGAGATGTGCATTCGCTGTGTTTTAGGAGGCACTTGCGGTGGTTTAGCCCAACGCACGCACGGCATGCTTTTGCTTTCCCTCCCTCCCCCCATCGGGCCTACTTGCTAGCTCCCTCGCTCCCTCCATCAGGGTCCTCCTGCTTCCATTATATGCTGCTGCTAGTAGTACCACAGGCTGCCTCCACAGCCCGGCATCCACAGGCTCCCCTCTCCGGTGCCACGATCTCTCATTTCAGTTTTCCTCTGTAGCTGAACTCCCTCTCACCCTCTCCCTTTCTTGCCCTGCCCTCTGTTTATCCCTTCTCACACTTCTCCGTGCCTCGCCCCTCTTTTTACTGATAAAGTGGCGTCCTCCCTATCTGATACTCTGACCCCCATCGTGGCCTTGAAGTCACCCCTCAAATGGAGGAGACACTCAAAGCCAGCCATCTCCTCTCTCACCCTCGCTAACTCTCTCGGCAAAACCTGTGTTTCACAACCTTACTCGTGTCCCTTTTACATCCCCCTATTTTGTTTTTGATGTCCACCTTCTCTCATCTTTTGTTTCATTTTTACTTTCTCGTTCTTTTTCACCTTTTGTTTTCCCCTATTCAAACCGAGTCTGTAATTTAATTCCCCCTCTGTTTTCTATCTAGTTCCTTGTTCGATGTGTGTCTGTGTCTCTTACTTGAGTCATTCTTTCTTTTAATTACCTATTTTCTTCATTCATTAATCTCATGCTTGCATTGACTTTTTTGCATTGCTTTTACTGTATCCTCTCTCACACACTTAGTCCAACCTCTTTTCCGTATCGTTCATCTCTCCTGCTCTTTCTCCATTCTTTCTCTGTTCTTTCTTGCTTCCCAATCTCTCGCTCTTATTTCTCCCTTCTTATCAGATCTCTCTTCTTTCAGACAACTACCCTTGTTCATTTCTTTGGATGTTTTAGGGTGTGATTACCTTTAATATCTTTTAACTATAAATTGTATTGTTTCTTTTATTTATTTCAGGGCCTGTCCCTATTTTCAGCTTGGAAAGTATTCTCGCGTTATTTTTTCTTACCCTGTATGAATCTTCTGTCTACCTTCGTTTTACTCTCCCCTGTCACATTTTTGTTTTCGATTGCACCCAACATCGAAAAAAGTTCCCCAGAGGACTGACATAGGATCACCAGACAGCCTTCTGTGACTGCTTAATCAAGACACAGTGGACTTTTGGGGGTCCATAATGAACAATAGTCACATTAACGGCGAGTTGCCCTAGAGTGGTGGCCTTGGTAAGCAGACATACTCTTTGAACCAGCAGAAACAAGGATTTGCAATGCAACAGGTCTCACATTTACACTAGTTCTAGCTATTGGCATTGTAAATGACAATTCCTTTTATTTATCTTTTGGTTTTTTAAACATAATTGAAACGCATTGTTATTTACAATGCCATTAGCTTAAACTCAAGCAAATACGAGAACTTTTGCATTGCAAATGCTTGTTCTGACTTATGTTGCTAGATTTTTTAACTCTGCACACTGTAGCAATGTTGTCCAGTCAACAGCTGTACATGCTTTAACTCCTAATACATGATTTTCTAATACTCAATTGGAATATTTAACTTTCAGTAAGGAGACAGGTATATGGTGCAGGAAAATACACCAATAGTATGGACTATGTCACCTGTAGACTGCAGCATATGTTGTGCCAACCACTAGACTGACAAAGAAAATATGGCTACAGGCCTATATGTCTAGCAGGACTGCTGCATCTTTAAAACCTGCTCATGAACCTCGCAAAATAACCCTTTCTGACCCATTTTAGGAAAGAACCCTACTTTTAAATATTAAATAAGTCCCCACCTCCTGGACCATGCTGATGACCTCTTTTAAAGTGAGTCCTAGCCCACAACTTAGAAACATTTTGCCAACTTTCTGCCTGGGGACACTGCCACTGACACGAAGAATTGGACATCAAGCCAAGTGCCATTAAGCTGACCCTGGTCATTAGATCACCGAGTCCTACATTCACAGACCTAGCCCTTAGGAAGACCTTCCTAGAAATCCTCTTGGTCCCTTGCACGAAGGTTGAAACGCGACGGCACCAATACCACAACTCACAATGTTTCTTTTTTTCAAGTGACTCGGAGTATTACTTTATAAATTCAGACAGTTCAAGTGATAAGTATGTTTAGCGCAAACAAGATGGTCTAAACTATAGTAAAGTCTTTGAAAACCTCTCAGAGCACATATATGTCTTGCACTGGTTTTTTGGTATTTGTTCTTTGTATAACCTTCGTGAGAAATGGATGTATAAGACATTTTGTATCAAATCAAGAAGAAGTATTGTAATATGATTTGTATACTAGTTTTTTAATAATTCTGAGAAAACGAAGTAAAGTACATCCTTTGAAAAGGAAAACACTGTATTTTTTCATGTGTTGTGTTGTGGACCATCCCCACATAAGCAGAGAGATGTAGACGATGTCTATCTACCATTCTTGTTAAATTGGCATAAATATTGTGTTCATTTATAGAATTTGACGTAGGTAATAAACTTAAGCCTAGGTCTCTAAGGGTGTGTATAAATTCATGGTCCCAGAGGCTCATTCGCATGTACGCTCTTATATAGATTCCAGCCTCTGGTGTCTTTAACAGGATCCATCCCTTTCCCCTTAATAAAGCTTAGATTTAGACATTGATCTATCGTACCTCTGCCTTTCTGAAATCCATATTGAGATGGCATCAAGATGTTATTTTCTCTTGCCCAGGCTTCTAGCCTGTTCAATAGAACACACCCCAGCATTTTAGCAGTAGAGTCCAGAAGGGAAATGGGCTGCTTAAGGTTCTATATTGTATCTCGCCCCCCACGATGATACATCAACAACCATTTTCTCCATATAAGTTTCTAATTCAAAAGGTAATCTTTCCACCTGGTTCCTGTGTCCAACCCAAGCTCCATATGCAGTGGGTTTTAACTTTTTACTTTGATCCAGGCTAGCACAGCCAGATAACTAAGTTTAACAATGTGTGCTTTTTGGCACCATTTGTAACCCAAACGTTAAAAATTCTTTAAAAGCTTTAAAAAATATCCGGTTCTAATCTTTGGATTTTTTTCATTTTAGTTTCATTTTAATTATTTATTAAAATGTACTCTACTTTTCTATATTGATTTGGGATTTTTCCTGTACTGTATTTTAACCTCATGGCTGTTCGAGTACTGCCTACATACATTGCCCCTAAGTTATCCCTGACTGCATTGTGGCAAGCTACCAAAGGGTTAAGGACAGCTTTATTTAGTGACTTGCGAGATTAACCCAGTGATTGTCACAACTCTCAACTAATACTTCAATTTCCTCTAGATGTCTAATGTTTTACCCCTTCAATCTGAAATGGCATGCAGCCAGAATTCAAAAAAGCTTGGGGTCTCAGCCCTTTCTCCCCTCTCTTCCCATAAAATATGCATCTTCTTCTGCCCTTTCTATTAACATATGTTGTGCCTCATTCAGAGATGCATGCTACTGTTTGCATGTTAAAATTCCCTGCAATTTTTCAGTTACCATCTGGTAAATCTAACCCTGTGCTGTGCAATTACAAATTAAACTCCATGTAATGGGAAATTACCATATGGAACAGATTACACTAAACTCAAAATTGTGTGGGGTCACTGGTGTAACCAAACTTGAGGGCTCGCCCTGCAAGGGACGTAGAGTGGCCCCTCTGGACTCAATCAGGAGCTCTACAGCCAGCTTACTGTGTAGAGGGGCCCACCCACACTTCAGGGACTGCGGGGGCCTGTGTTACACCACTGCGTGTGGTTTAATGCATACATTTGCTATATGCTCTGAGCAGGTGGTAAATGTATGCCGGAAACTTGGGTGGGTTAGGAAGAGATGTAAAGGGGTTGCAGGGTAGGGAAGGACATTTTGACAGCATTGTATGAGGCCTCATGCATTTTTACCGTGGAGAATACCCGAATGGTAAACTCGGATCTGGTTTTCCCCACCTGGAAAAACCTGAGGCAATTGGGCTCCACCTGACTCATAATCGGGGCCTTGGAATGTTTTTTTCATTTATTGCTTCGTCCAGGGCTTTAAGTGTAATGAAAAAAACTGTGGTGTCTCTTATAGGGGTGTGGTCGATGTAATTAAGGGCGTAGCTTGAAAACACGTAGGAGCAGATTTACAAACCCCCTGCGCCACCACTACGTCACTTTTCGTGACGTACTGGTGGCGCATGGGGCTCCTCCATATTTACAAGGAGAGGAAAAGCCACCCTGCGTAACTTTTCCTCTCCTTGTAAATATGGCCCCTTCACACGCAGCACTGTGCGTGGAAGGGGCAATCCATGGGTGTTGTTGTGGGCGTTCCCATGCAACATCCATGGAACAAGCACATCTCCAGATTTACGGGAAATCGTAAATCTGGAGATGTGTGTCAATGCTACGCTACCCTAGAGGTGGCGTAGCGAGGCGCAATGAGGAAAAAATGTTTTTCATTTCTCCTCTTTTTTTTTTCCTCTTTCGTTGCGTGTTGCATTCTACATCACACATTTAAAGACGAAAAAGCCTCTTGTGATTGTTTTTGTGCAGGAAGGTGTCCATTCCTGCACAAAAACAATCTCCCCATGACTCAGGCATCCTTGCACCATGGTGCAAGGGTGCCTGCGCCGGCCCATGGCAGCGGTTTGTGCGCCAGCGCAGGGGAAGCACAGAGATGCACCATATTCTTGAAATATGTCGCATCTCTGTGCTTTCCAAAGTAACGCAGCACGGCGCAGCAAAATGACTTGCTGCACCGTGCTGCGTCGCTTCGTTGTCAATCTGCCCCTTAAAATTGAAAATCTGTGCTTAGCATAGCGTGTCACCTGACAGGTATTTTACTGCTTCTGTCATTGCATCCAGATATCTATCACTACAAGTAAGACTACGCATACAATGAGCCAGGGCTACCATTGGTCAATGGTTGTTAGTTGCATAAGATAAATAAGCAACAACTACGGCTTTGGTGTACAGCATACTGAATGCTTCAGTTCTGAAATGATGAGACTGAAAGACCTTCAACGAGTCTCTTTGAAGTAACATCAGAGGCAGTGCAGGGTGGTACAGCTGCAGAGTTAAAATGTATTTTTTGCATCCAGGGTGAGGGCAAAAATAGAGAGCCCGATAGCGACCCGTCTCAGCACCTGCTTTTTGGAACCCTCAGCACCGGCAGGACCCAGCCCACTTAAAGCCTTGACTTTTCAAATAACTTCCAGTGTTAAGTGACACTGAAGTCTTGTTCTAGAGGGATTATAACTAAAAATTAAAAAAGGTTAATAATCCTGAAAATCCCTTTGACCGATATGTGCAACTCTCAGTTCTCGCTGCACCCCAAAAAACAAATAGCTGCATACATTAAACATACTTTTATTGCATTAGACCCAGGCTGTCCTGGTCTGATCTGACAGTGATTGAGTGTCAGCCACTCAGCCCGGATCTGGCTGCGATGCCCCGCTCAGGCGAGGCGCTGTGGCCTCTTTCACGGGCACTGCAAGCTGCAAAGAAACATCAAGCCAGCAGAGGCGTTCAGCAAATCTCTCTCCTCATTAGCTGTTCTCACGCTGTTTGTGAACAAATGTAGAACTCTTGGCTTCCTTTGATTTCCGATTAATATTTTAAAAGCCACATTGTACCTGTCAAGAAGAAGGACTGGGTCTGCGGCAAGGCTGCCACCAGCAACCAGAACAAATTCTTTACATCTTTTTTCATATTGAAAAACATTCCTCTCTGTCAAGCCTTTTCTTTTTTATTCGGCGATGTCTTTAAGCCAAGGAACCTGCTGTAATTCTTGGTTGTGTTAGCACGAGATATCTGACTTTGTGTTATATCTAGGTTTTTACCTCTTCTACGTATCTTCCTTTTGGTTGATGTGTTAGGTGTATGCCACCTGTTTTTGTTCTTTAATTTCATTTCTTCCTTGTTTCCTTCTTCCTGTTGCTGTGTTCAGTGGTTCCATACTTCTCGCTAGCCTGGCCAGTTGGTGTAGTTGTGGTGGTTACACTCGTGCATTACTTCTTGTTCATCTTCGTGGTATTATTATTTCTTGCGTATGTAATTTTCTCAATTTTCTCAATTTTGCTTTTCTGTTTTTACTTCTTCCTTCCTTTTGAAATTTCTTACTTCAATTTTCTCTGAGGGCATCCTCTCTGCTGCTCAGCCCAGGATCCAACTGACAGTCCACTCACAGAATACCAAACTCTGCCTCTGCTGTTCAGCCAGTGTGAGTGGAATGCTAGTGTGAGTGTGATGTCATTGGTGTATATCTAGGTTTTTACCTTACATCTTCCCTATTTCTCTGCCTCTGCTGTTCAGCCAGTGTGAGTGGAATGCTAGTGTGAGTGTGATGTCATTGGAAATGCAGAGGCAGAGAAATAGGGAAGATGTAAGGTAAAAACCTAGATATAACACTTTGGCATTCCAATTAATGACACACCCGGGTCCCCATTTTATGTACCATTTTTACCTTCATTAGGACTTCAAATTTGTGAATAAATATAGAGGTTCTGAGAGTCGAAGTTACCAACAGTGGGACATCCATATCCCATATTTTGGCCGGGAAGGGTAGCAGTTGCGTAACGCAAAACGCACCCCCCCCCCTCCCTGCCCGCTCAGCAGATTGTGATAAGGGGCCTCCAAGTTTCCAAAATCTCACAGATATTCATAGGGCCTCATTTATGGTTTTTGTTGTTGTAGGGTATCTCCCAGGCCTTGCTGCTGCGCTGCCCTACTGCAAAAGAAGAGGGCCGGAATGCCCCGAATCAGTGAGATACTGTGCATTCCTGTCCTTTTCCCCTGCGCCGGCGCACAATGGGCTGCTGTGCGCCAATGCAGATACCTTGGCACCATGGTGCAAGGGTGCCTGCGTTGGGTAGATGATTATTTTTGTGCAGGAAGGAAAACCTTCCTGCACAAAAACAATCACAAGAGGCTTTTCCCTCTTTCTATGTGTGCTGCAAAATGTAGCACACATAGAAAGAGGGAAAACAAGGATATTTCTCCTCGTTGTGCCTCCCCTTACGCCTCCCCTTGGGAAGCGTGTGTTTTTGGCGCTGTCTCAGACCTACGATTTCTCTTGAATCTGGGGAAGTGTCAAAAAGCCATGGATATTGCTGGGAACGCCCCCAGCTACACCCATAGTACAACCTTTTCACAGGGTTTTCTGTGTGGAAGGGGCACATATTTATAAGGCCATGAAAAGCCACATTATGTGAATTTAAGTGGCCTTAGAAATATGCCAGTGACAAATTGCACCATGGGATCATCAAAAAAAGTGATGCTCTGAAGGCGCAAAAGTGCCAGTAGGTATGAGGCCCTCAATCTATAGACTGAATGGTACTACCTGAAGGGTTGGGGGCTGCAGGGACCTGTGATATGCTTCTGTCAAGTAGGTGGAGCACCCAAAATGTACAGGGGTCGTTCTGTGAATGATATCACAATGCATCTCAAAACTCAAGCGGACATCATCAAAGAAACATTCTAAAATGCCAGTAGTTTGTGATTGTTAGCATGCAGGACTCGTTAAAGACATCAGTTATTTCTCTACTCTAGATGGGCTCTTTAAAATTGAATGAGAGTTTTTCAGAATGATTATCAAAAATGTAAATAATCTAGATTAACCCGTTCCATGCTCCCGCCGGCCGTTGGCCGACAGGAGCACTCCCTCCCTGGTGCTGCAAAAGACCTTTGGCCGTCGTAGTCCTGCCCACCCTTTAGAAGACCCGCACCACGGTGAAATTGCCGCCACAGTTAAGGCGTTAAAGTTCATTATATCCCCCAAAACTCTTTGGTCATCTGAATATGTCGGCAGCCAGGAAGGTATGCACTTCCAATTGTCCCTCAACTATTCGGGCCTCAAGACCTTAGAATAAACTGCCCCAGACACCTGGACTTCCACCACCCGCACTTTTAGTTTTTTTTAAAACAATGTAAAGATCTTTAAATTTCATCATTTTATTGTCCTAAGTTATTGTTTTATGGTTAATGTTTTCTTTTTCCTAAATTACATTGACCGTAATTTTTCTCAGTGCCCTGTAAGCCTATACATATTAATTACGAATATCCTCGGGGCCAGCTTTAGAGGTGTTGGCACAGGTGCCACAACAATTTTTGGTGCCCCTCCCATCCCCCCACCATGACCACCTCCTTGGATTCCCTCACAACCACCAGGTAAATGTGTCCCTTATGTCTCCAACCCTCTCACAAATACATTTTAATTGTTTTAAAACACTGGTAGAGGCTGACTTTACTAATAAGAATGTACATTTACCAAAACAAGCACTTTTCAACAACATTAGGATTTGATATTAAAAGACTGGGGGAAAGAAACAGAACGTCCTAATCTATTTTATGCAGTTTGAATGAAGTTCTTTGATAACAGTTTATAACAGTCGCAGTTCCACATTAGGGTTGTATTTTATTAACTGCGGTAACCAAAGGATCTCTGTGACAAAAGCAGTAATCCACTCAGCTTTCCACATAAAAGACAGATCTGTGATCTGCACCTTATGTGTTCTTTGCAGTGTGCATATTAACCCTCTGTACTACTGAATGGCGAGTGAAAACTTCCCCTAGACAAAACTTTGATCTCTCTTTAGTAGGAACATTAATCACAAGAGTTATCTTGACATTTTTATTGCTGCTTGAAAACTGGAGGCATAAGGTACTCTGCTGCAGGTGCCTTTAATGTATTGTTAAACGCAGCGTCCCTTCCCTGAGGCTAGCGCCCCCTCCACAGGTCAGCGCCCAGTGCAGCTGCACCAGTGGCACTGCCCTAATGCCGCTTGAAAAGTATCACTCCTAGGCAATCTAAGATTTAAATATCAAAACTTGATAAACAATATTTAAGTGTGACACAATATATAAAGTGTGAAGAACTATTAAACACTGATTCAGAAAATATACACATTTTAATAATTGTTAAAAAAATCCCCATAAAGGAAATTAGGAAATTACACCATGCATTACATATAAATAAAAAAAATAAAAAGGTGGCAAGATCTTTCAATTCTGTCTCAAAAACATTAAAAAAGTGGCAAGATCTTTCAATTCTGTATAAATGAGCGTTTCGGCGTATTACACGCCTTCTTCAGGAATAGCCACAATACATTCTGCAGATTTAATAGAAAGATATCATTTAAATTTAAAATCACAGGAAATAATTTTTTACATAAACAACACAAATGATGTCACATTTATTAAACACAACAATAATCATGGTTCGATCTCTTTTTACATCAGATTAGTTCTTATACCTATGTATACATTCTAAAATCAAATTTTTTCTTCACATGTGCCAGTTTATATAATACTAGCAGCCCGTCCCGACGTTGTCCGGGTATGAATTGCTGCCTTCCAGTAGTATATTGTTTTGTAGGATTTCGTTTTGATAGCATTCCTTATCTGTGACAGGCCTGTGAAAAGCTCCGATTCACAGTGCACTGCTGATGCACTTAAGAGTGCGCGTTCAGTAGTGTGTGAACTCGAGTTTCCCTACTTTATTTTTCCTTGCAATATTATATAGCGCGAACTCGACAACATGGCATGAGCACAATTTACATTACAGAAGATCACATTCATTTGTGGTAGGCACGGGGAGACTCTGGGGCAGATTTATGTTAACTGGCGCATCCCCAGGGATGCGCCAGTTAACATGCGCCACAGTGCGCCACAGCTCCGCCAGCCATGGTGCGCCGCATTTATAATGCGGCGCACCATGGTGCAAAAACGGCACAGATGCGTGACGCATCTGTGCCGGAAATGTGGCGCATTGCTGGAGTTGCGTCGCAAGCGCGACGCAGCTCCAGCAAGGCTCAGGGGTGCCCCATTTTAACAATGCTGCGTCAAGACCTACGCCTGCTTCAAGCAGGCGCAGGCTTTTGACGCAGCATTGGCTTAAAAGTGACTGAGTGAAATCTCATAGATTTCACTCAGCCACTTTTGCGAGGCGCACCTGCCCCGGAACGCCCACCCTGCGCCAGAACGCCCGCAAGCAGCGCAGGGCTTTACAACGTGACGCATCTGCCTAGATGCATCACGTTGTAAATCGTTCGTAGGGATGCGCCACGTTTACGCCGCCTTGCGTGACGCAACAGCGGCGTAAACGTGGCGCAAGGGCCTCATAAATCTGCTCCTAAGCGTTTTGCCTGGATTCACAGGATATTGAGCTGATGCAGAGATTCGAACGTAGCTCCCCAGCTCTAATGTTCGCAATTCTAGAACTTGTGGCGGGAGGTGTGTCCTAAATTGAATGTCGGTGTTGGCCATCAATGAGAGAGACCTGTGCATTTTTTTTCAAATCGGTGGTGAAAAAATATGAGTATGTTGCTGGAGATGTGGGTGGCCGTGCCACCAATGTACTTACCGGGGGAGGGTAAACACCCATTATTCCGCAACTTTCTTTCCGCATACCATCACTCCGCATACTTTCATTATGAAAGTACTATGACTCCGCAATGCCATTATAACGCAAGGCAATACATTTTATATGGTTTTACCACGCATACATTTACAACGAAATTCGTTGTAAAAGCATGAACGGTAAAAGCATGTTTTTTTATGTTTAGATAAGGTAAGTATGGGTATAGGGGTATATGTTTTCGGGTACTGAGGTATATGTTTTGAGGTGTTTGGGTATTTTAAGTGTTCAGATATAGTTTTGGGTTATTGGGTACAGGGTTAGTTTTAGGGTTTCGGGATAGGTATGGGATTTGGGGTACAGGGGTATTTTTAGGGTTCAGGGCTAGGTTTGGGTTTTGGGGTATAGGGGTATTTTTAGTGTTCAGGGGTAGGTTTGGGTTTTGGGGTACAGGGGTTTTTTAAGGGTTCAGGGCTAGGTTTGGGTTTTGGGGTATAGGGGTATTTTTAGTGTTCAGGGGTAGGTTTGGGTTTTGGGGTACAGGGGTTTTTTAAGGGTTCAGGGCTAGGTTTGTGTTTTTGGGTACAGGGGTATTTTTAAGGTTCAGGGCTAGGTTTGAGTTTTGTGGTACAGGGGTATTTTTAGGGTTTAGGGGTAGGTTTGGGTTTTGAGATACAGGGGTATTTATAGGGTTCAGGGCTAGGTTTGGGTTTTGGGGTACAGGGGTATTTTTAGGGTTTAGGGATAGGTTTGGGTTTTGGGGTACAGGGTATATTTATAGGGTTAAGATGGGTTAGTGTTTAAGGGTGTTGGGGTATTTTAAGGAGTACGGGTGGGTTATGATTATGGGGTGCAGGGGTATTTAAAGGGAGCAGGGTGGACACGCGGAGCTGGAATGTACAGAACCTGGGAGGAAAAAACAATGAAATGTTGGGCACAACGCTCGCTTTTTTTTCCGTAATCCCGCGCCCCGCACACGCCCATGCCCCCAGCACACACCCACAGCACACGATATGAGACTTGGCATGAAGGGAGGAACGTACCACACGCCCCTAGCGTTTGTCACGCCCACAGCACAACGCAGACATGCCCACAAGGGACTACTTTGCTGGCACGGTTCTTTTACCTTTTAAATGTATATGGTGGGCGTCTGCATAGCCTATGCCCTTCTGCTGCAACTGCCCTTTCCAACGCTGTGTTGGGTGTTGGGATTGGTGCTGTGGTTCCTGAGATTACCCGCCTCAAAGGTTTGAGCTCTCTCTTTATTATATTAGTTTAGATTACTAATGCCGGCCATGAGTGTCCTCAATAAACTGATTGGATTTTACTATTTTCCCTGAAAACAGTCATTTGCTTTTCACTGATTCATGCCGGATATGATATTGCATTAGTTAACTTGTCCAAGGCTATCAAGGAAAATGTAAACCAGGCATACGTTTATTAGATCAGTCAATATGGATCCTCACGCAGTGATCGCAGCACCTGCAATTTCACCTTCTCCCACAGTATGGAAAAGATTAAACTGAAAACAGGGGTCAATTCTTCCTAGAGTTTTCCAAATGCACACTGATTAAACAATATAATGCTACATTGTTCTAATAGTGAGCATGCAGCTCAAGTGCAGAAATAGAAATCCAAAAAAACTATCTCCAAATTTTGCCTACAATTTTGTTCTTAGAATTATAGAAGGCGGTCTCTTTTTAACCCGGTGGTCTAAAGACATCGCCTGAGGGTGAGGGTTCTTGACAAATGATAGTGTGAAAAACTGTGTGCACTTTGCTCTTTTGTGTAGTCTCCCTAGATTTTGTTTGCTTTTAGTACCCTTGAATAACTGGCATTGATTGTTTCTGGCATGTGTTCTGCCTCTTTGACATGATAACAAATTGACTACCCTTAAGTAGTCTGTTTAACATTTAACAATTAGGTATGGCCAGAGTGGAATGTTGTGGAAATAGCTCCAGTGGCTTAAAACTTAGCTGTCACACGTGGGCTGCAGTGATTTTAGAGGTATGTTTAAAAAAACCTCCATTGTAGCCCTGCACTGCTCTGGGCAAGGGTACAGAGTACACATTTCACGGACACCTATTTTTAACATGCATAAAAGCGTAATTTATGACTCTATTTAAACCCCCTATCAGCATTTTATTGGGTCGTGCTCCCATTTGACTGCAGAGTTTGTGGTAGCTTATTTCTTATGATAAAACGTTGTGAATTGACTAGGAAATAACCCCAAATAGAATATTCGCACATCTTTAAAATATGCACCAAACATCTAATTCAGTAATGAATGTAAGATTTCGTTAAATGTAGTGCAAATATAATTTTATACAAATTGGATGGTATCTGCTTGTGAGCTTGGGCATTAATGAAATAATGTCTACTGGGAGCTCTTATCACCGTGTGAGAAGGGAGAAGGAGCCGGGTATTTGTGCCGAGAGCTACTAAAGAGGCACAAGAGGCACTCCTCCCCCACCTGTCAAAAAAAGCACAAAGGTGGACAGAGGCTGTTGCTGATGTCCTGGGGGATTTAACACCCCTTATTGGACATTGGCTGTTTACAGCTTCCAAAGACAAGCTGGAAAGCGTCTTTATGCAACGGATTCCAGATGGTCTACCTTGTCACTGTGTGATTTAAGCTCCTCACCAGGTGACCATGTGAATGGAGCTGAAATTGTATGATGCACACACCTTGGTATGTTCCTAATGGTCCTTTCGAGTATTTGATGTGCCACCCTAACTGGCAAAGGTTTGTACAGATGTGGGTCCTGTGCTAACTGTGCCCTAGAACCAGGCTATATCCAACTGATGAGCCCTAATTGGATAGAAAATGGTTTTTGTTGGGTTCTGGTTCAAGGAGGACCAGGACTGGCAGTTTGGGTTGACTGTTTCTATTGGAGAAGAGTCAAGACTGATTTGCACGTGGCCAAGTCCAAACCAAGGTGACATAGTGAGCAAAAGAAAGATGGGTTGGAATACTACCCTGAGCGATTGCCAGTGGTTAGTCAAATTGTAAGCATTCCTCCCTTTTCCATTTGTGTGTTTGATATAATGCTATAACTGGCAAGGATATGCCCAGACATGTGTCCCTTGCTAAAGGTGTCATGGGAGCCAAGCTATACCTTACTGATGAGCCCTAAGCTGAGTGAAACAAGTCTTGAGTTGCTTGTGTTCCAGTTTGAGGAGGACCTGGCTTGGCAGTTCGGGCAGGGCTGTTCCTATTGAAGCAGGATCAAGACTGATTTGCATATGGCTGGATCCAAACTGAGGTGGCAATGTAAGCAAAAGAAGGAAGGGTTGGAATGCTACCCGAGCGATTGCCAGCGGTTAGACAAATAGCACCTGCAGTTATTTGTATGTTGTGCAAATTATGCACTGCAAAGTAAACTTTGACTATCCTTTAATTCTTTTGCAATAAGTACTCAGAGGCCAAAACCACCTGAGAACAGAAAGCAGTGGGCTATCGGCCTAAACACAACATTCCCTTTTGTAGGTCTTCTTGGTCCACATCTAATCAGCCATTTAATGGTTATTCTACAAATAGGGCTTCATGATGTGCCTTAAAATGTGGATTGATCCTTTGTGCATGCCAAGCCAGGCCAACAAACAAAATGTTTAGTAACCAGTCGATTTACTTTCTAAATGAGAATTTGATGTAGATCTAGCCACCAGAAGATTGAAATAGCTCCAGAGAGAGCAGAAAAGAAGAAGCAGGAAAGCCCATGAAGCACAAGTGGAAAGGGCAATCTGTACTGCAGAGAAAGAACGTGAACAAAAAATAATGAATAAAACTGAGTTAATTGGGATATAGGAGTAAAGGAATGCTATAGTCAACTACAGATAATGAAAGAAAGAGACAGGACAGGACTACAGGGATAAAGATACGGGTAGTACGAAAGAAATGTTTTGAGAATTGATGGATAGAAAGAGAGAAAACGTTAGGTGGTCAGGAGAGATAGAAAGATGCCATCCAGAGGAAAGTCAGAGAGAAAGATTGGGTAGAGTGAGAGGAAAGCCAAGAAAATACATAAAATAGTAAGAGAAGAAACAAGAGAGAGTGTGAGAGAGGAAGAATAGGTAAAAAGAAAGCAAGAGGGAGATAATGGAAGGAGGAGAGAGAGCAAGAAAGACCTATAAGTAAATAGAGTAGAAGAGAAACAAAGAAAGAGAGAGAGAAAGAGAAAGACGGTGGCAGCTCCTCCGCTATGGCAGATGAGCCTGAAGGAGGGACGACGTGGTTTCTTGCCTGCTTTCTGGCCAAGTGGTTCTGTTCCTGCATTCTATCCACTCCTCGCGGCCCCCGCTTCGCGGGAGCCGCTCGAGGCTAACACCACCAAGGACTCCCTGACACCGAGAGGAGCTGTCCAGAGACGCTTTCGCCCCTGCGGGACTGCGAGGACTAGCGGGCGCTGCGCTGTAGACTCGCCGCAGCTGGTCCTCTTCCCGCCCCCTCCCGCCTGGATTAAAGAGCTGAGGGCTGGGAGTTCAGTGCATCGCTGCTGAAGGAGGGACGACGTGGTTTCTTGCCCGCTTTCTGGCCAAGTGGCTCTGTTCCTGCATTCTATCCACTCCTCGCGGCCCCCGCTTTGCGGGGGCCGCTCGAGGCTAACAGCACCAAGGACTCCCTGACAACGAGAGGAGCCGTCCAGAGACGCTTTCACCCCTGCGGGACTGCGAGGACCAGCGGGCGCTGCGCTGTAGACTCACCGCAGCTGGTCCTCTTCCCGCCCCTTCCCGTTATATACAGATAGCGTCTGACGCGCACGCGGGGTGCACGCGGGGCAAAGCGCGGAGCAAAGCCCGGGCAAAGGGCGGGCTGTTTGAGGCCGTTCGAGGACCGGAGAGACCGGGACCGGGCTACCCCCCTGGTGGGACCCGCACCATCGTCCCACTTGCCACAGACTTGGCCCACTAAGACACAGAGATGAGTACCAGAGAAACAAGAAGCAAATCCGCACAGGTCGGGGCTGGAGCCGCCAAAGGTACCATTGATAACTATTTTGTCAAAGCTGCTTCACTTTTGATGGACGAAATCACTGTTCTCGAAAGACGTATCTCCCAAGAAATTGATTGGGTGAGGAGATCATCAATGGGTCCAATGGCTCTGGCTAAGACTCCTGAAGGTAGGCCAGAACTTCACAGCACTAACTAGGAGGGTTCAGAGACAAACCAGTCAGCTACCAACCCAGACCTCACTATGGAGGCCTTAAACGATCTCGAGGATATGAGCCTCATGACTCTACCAACGGCCCAAATACCATCTGTCCCACTCCCAATCTCTAACAAGGATTTGGCTATACCCAGCACTAGTGAGAACCCCTCTGATCCACTAAGGGGAGCAAGGGAGAGAGCCATTCAAAAAGGAAGAAAGGGGGGCAAACCAAAGGAGGTAGCAAGTCAAAAACATCTAAACTCAACCCTGCTAATGATGCTGCTAGCTCTGGCGGTAATATCTTGGGGCAACTATCTAATATTGCCGTGGAGACCCAACCAACTGTCACTCTACCCGCAGATACACCCTCTCACTCCATCAACATCTCTAAAGAATCTTCCAACGAGGACATTACACTCACAGATATAGGTTCACTGTTCAGGTCACTCCTAAGCCCCGTAGAAGCCCGGCTGATAAAGATCGAAGCCAGGTTGGTCAATATAGAAAAATCCACAGTCCAGAAGGCAGACAGTCTTAAAATAGAAACCAAGGGAGCCAAAGGGGGGTTAGATCAAAAGTCTAAAAAGAGCACAGACCCCACAACTGTAATGAAGAAAACTGGCCCTTCCACTTCTCAAAACATACAATATAAACCTAATCAAAATAAGATCCCGCAACCCCCTGCTACTGCAAACAAAATCACACCATCCACACAAACTCAGACACCTGTACCCTCACCTCCAAATACATCTACAAAACCCACAGATAATCCCAATCCCTCTGAAAAAACAAAGAGTGTTACAAGACCCCCAGACAACATGCAAAATAACTCTTGTAAAATGAAACCTGTGAATCTACCACCTGAGGCGTCCCCCTACACAGTGATCCTGGTGGGTGTACCTGAACTATCTCCCACTGCCATAGAGACGACCGCCTCTCTTAAGAACAAAGTTATTAACTGGTTGTCTATATATAGACCTCTTCCGCAAGGCACAACCAGCGATGTCCTCATGGTGAGACGCGTCGCCTGGGTGGGCAACCTGAGAAAGACAACCAGAGTTAACTGCGTTGTGGTTAGTTTTAGGGAACCAAGGACAGCCTCATACATCTGCAGCTGGGCCCCCGACGATCAAGGGAACCTTATCCAGGCTCTCCCTCTCTCATCCTTCTACCCATCAAGCATGTATATAACATAAGATCCAAGATGGGGGAATCATCAGTATTATTGGGAGATTGGGAGAGCAATGGTGCAGGAAGGAGAGAGCCTCATTACCATAGGAACATGCTGCCTGAATACCTACCGACGTATGGTGATGAGGAGGGGTGGGAGTATAGCACCAGAAGGAGGGGTGGATGGGGCGGAAGATCGAGAGGAGTCCCAGGGCCACATAGAATGCACCACCCTGCCTACCTTCCAACTTCGAACAGGTACAGCAGCCTTGAAATGGTCGACTGACTGCTTGACTGCAAAACCAGGGTTGAGGATCGTTCTCATTTATTAGACCATAGAGAGGATAGATCCATCCCCTGGGAACAAACCCAGCCTCCAACAGAACTAATAACTGCTCCCGACAAATCCAGCTACTCCCAAGACCCTGGCAACCTTACAGCAGATGCAGTGGGCAACGTTAGCAATTTAGGGTCCGTACAGGGTAAACTGCCACAAAACACAATGGTAAATCCAAATCCTGTCCCCAAAGAGAACAACCTCTCCAATACCGAGCTACCACCTCCAAGACTTCCAGCACTTAACATGATCTCATGGAACATAGCTGGCCTTGGTAACAAAATGGAATGCCCGAAGTCGCTGTCATTCATTAGCTCAAAAAGTATTTGTCTCTTTCAGGAAACCTGGGCAAGAGAGGAGTACACATGCCCGGGCTTCAAAGTGTTCTCAAAAAAAGACAAATGGGGTGGAAGGGGACGTCCATCAGGAGGGCTGGCAACCTTGATTGCCTCCCAATTGGGCTGTAAGGCTAGGTGCTTAGCTGTCGACTCTGAGGATATGCTACCTGTCCTGCTAGAATGGCCAAACCTGGCTAAATTGATGGGTATAAATGTCTATTCGAGACCCATGGCCATATCATGCGAATCGAATACCATTGAAGAAATCTCGGCTTTTCTGAGTGAAATCCCAAGGGACCTTCCCCATGTGGTCGCAGGGGACCTCAACTCGCACTACGAGCCACTCTCTGGCCTGCTTGATGGACCCTCCCAAGAGGAGGACTCAAGATGGCTGATACCAGCTACGGTGGCACCCCCACCAAGAGCCTGGACTCCCCTTGCACTCCAGATAACCGCACTGACCCTTAACCACGGTCTAAGAGCATGTAACGGGCGCACAAAATCAGATAAACCAAGCAAATGCACTTTTAACAAATTAGGAAGCGAATCTAGACTCAACTATGTCCTAGTCCAATTGTCATGTTGGTCACGAATTATTGATTTTAGGGTACTGGATAGAGAGGTCAGTGATCATCACGCCCTCGAACTTGAATATGCCATGCCAGGCATCGAGGACACTGGACTGAACAAAGAAAATGCAATCACGGGCTTACTCCTGGAGAATAATAGGAGGAGAGTGAGGTGGGGGAAACTGGCCACAAGTGGCATCAAGTTACCTAGGCTCTATGCCAGAATCACTCCAGTACTCGAAAAGGCATTTGGTCTTGCCAATGAACTAGATAATGGGGCAAACTGAGAACTATTATGGCAAACCCACGAAGATCTAATAAATACCCTGGAGTTAGACCTATTTGTCAAAGAAGCAGGTAAAACTAATGGGACACACAAAAAGCCCTGGTATAATGCCACATGCCGGGACTCAAAACGAGAACTCCTACTCGCAATAAAGGCGCGTGGATGCCGGGAGATAATACAAGGCAAAAGACGGGCCTATAAGACATTGCTGGCAAACGCTAAGGCCGAATGGGACCAAAAACACTGGGAGGACCTCTCTGGTGCACTAGCCGCTAAAGATTCTCGCAAATTTTGGCGGCTGGTCAATCACGGGTCGGAAGATCTCCCCTCGGCAATCGAACCTAATATTGCCCCTGGCATATGGAAGGAGCACTACCAATCCCTATATGCAATGGAGGATGCATTTCAGAGCACCCCCCATTGCACTATTCCGAGTAGCCAGGAGGGTGAACCCTTCACGGAAAAAGAAGTCTGTGCTGCAATTGCGGGGTTGGCAGGAGGAAAAGCACCAGGGCTGGTTGGGGTCCCTGTAGATCTTTTTAAGCAGGAACCAGGGATATGGGCACCGTATCTCCTGCTGATATTTAATGCGGTTCTCAAGGGTATGGAGGTCCCCGATACTTGGCTGTGCGCAGAGGTGGTCCCAATATTTAAAAAGGGATCCCCTCTGCTCCCAGCCAACTACCGTCCAATAAGCCTCATCGATGTTTCACAGAAGCTCTTCGGTAGGCTAATACTGGATCGGTTGCAGAACTGGTTGGAGGAAACGGACACTCTTAGTCCGTATCAGGCAGGATTTAGGAGGGGGGTCTCTACAATCGACCAAATATTCAGATTAAACCTTATATACTGGAGGACTGCACTTATCGAGGGCGGCACCTTGTACACGGTCTTCGTGGGCCTACGTGCTGCCTTCGATTTAGTGCCAAGATCAAAACTGTGGGAGGTAATGGCAGAACTACGCGTCCCAAAAGACATCCTTGCAATCTTGATAAAATTACATCTTAACAACTTCGCAAGGGTCAGGTGCGGGAGAAGTGGAAAATTAACTGAAAGATTCCCCATTCGCAGAGGGGTGAGGCAGGGTTGTGTGCTTGCACCAACCTTGTTCTGCCTCTTCGTGAACGGGGTAATCGCACACCTGGCCGGGATTGCCAACACTGATGCCCCAAAACTGACTGGCAGCAGGGTGCCCGCAATTATGTTTGCGGATGACACCCTGCCGCTGTCTAAAACCCCGATGGGCATACAGAGGGTGCTTGATGGCTTCCTGGATTTCTGCACAGAAAGGGGTCTTGAAATTAACCCGCAAAAAACTAAATTCATGATCCTAAATCCCAAGCCCCCAAAGCGCCCAAATCCCTTGCTTGGCACAGTACGTTTGGAAAGGGTTGGGGGATAACTCTAAACCTAAACCTCACACGGGGGGCTCACCAGATTAAAGCGAACATGAAGCTGGCCCAGAAGGTGGGGGGTATCATGAGAATCGCGACTAAGTCAACTTACCGCCCTCTGACCCACGCTATCCAAATATACAAAGCCCAGGTGCGGGGGGAGTAACCTACGGGGAAGAGATGTGGGGCTACACCTCATCCTCTAACCTGCTGACCACAGAAAATAAATTTTTGAGGCAGCTGACCGCCCTCCTGCCAAGTACCCCACTCCTGCCCCTGAGATTGGATCTGGGTTTGAGGCCCATCACAGAGGAACTAGGGCTCAAACCCTTAACATTCTGACGCCGGTTAAATTACATCAAGAGAACATGTGAGACCCTCGGAATACCAGAACTGTGGTCACACCCAAAAAGCACAAGCACCAGGATCCCAAGGAAAGCGCTCTCCAGAGCATACTATGATAAAATGCTTTCCCGAGTCCTGGACAGTGCACGAGAGGGATCTCTGACACATCGTTTTATTACAACTAAAAAACTCATACAACCTTGAAAGTGTTTTGGATGGAATGACCCTGTTTTAACAAGAAAACTATTCCTGCAATGGAGGTATGGGACCCTTCCTTTAATGTCTTTCACCAAAGCATGGTCTGGTCGGTCTCCCACAGCGATGTGCCCTGCTTGCGCCCATACTAAGGAGAACGAAGTACATGTTATCTTTTTCTGTCGAGATTACCAAAAAAGCAGGCAATTTTGGCTCGTCCCTCTGTATAAAAACCTGGGATTTAGAACATTCCTCCCTGCATTCAGAGTTCTAAAGACAGACTTATCTCCGCCAACAGTGTTCGCCCTAGCCAAATTTTTAACAGCAATGTGGCACGCCCGAACCCGTTACATAAAGATGGCAGGAGATTCTTGAAAATCCCTCTCCCTTGTTACACTGTCACCCTTGTTTTAACATTCTTTTTTAAAAACTTATGTATTTAACACAAATGAAATATTGACGTTCTGGAATTTTAAATGATGTGTTTATTGTATATCTTTTATGATCACTTGATCGAAATAAAGATTTGAAACTCGAAATAGAGTAGAAGAGAAACAAAGAAAGAGAGAGAGAAGAGAAAGACAGTGGCAGCTCCTCCGCTATGGCAGATGAGCGTCGCCCTACTGAACAAAAGGAAAACTAAAATGTTAATAACTATCATTATCATTTTAGTTTTCCCTTGCAGTCAGTGACTCTTGGGGTGGGGTGAGGCTGGGCACATCTGGGGAGAAGAGTGTTTTGCCCTCCTTAAGTGGGCATGACTGCCTGACCGGCCCTCTTGGGCCGGCCAAACAGTCATGTGCACTTTGCATCTTCCTCACCAGGCTGCATTTCGTAGCCTATCTGGAACATGCAAAGTCTGCAAGCCACAATCTGAGTGCTCGGACCAATCACAACGCTGTATTGCAGTGTAGTGATTGGCTTAGGGAAGCCTGGGTGGGTGCTTCCTGCTGGCGGGATTGCAAGAAGATAAAAAGGACGGAGATGCGGTGGCCAGCCATTTGAGGTAAGCATTTGTTTCTTTGTTTTTTCTTCGTCGTCGTCCCTCTTTCCCCCTGCATCGCGCCCCGCACCTCAATCTGAATCTGGTAGCAGCTGCCACTGGAGAAAAAGAAAGAGAGAGACAGGGAGAGGGAGAGGGAGAAAGAGAGAGAGAGCGATAGAGAGAGATAGAGAGAGAGAGACAGAGAGAGAGCGCGTGGTTACTCCGAATGAATATGAATATAGCATAAAAATAACAAAGACAATCAAATGCAAAAAGAAATATCCAGAGAGGATGAGTATCAGATCGGTACGGCGATGAGAGACAGCGGGGTCAACCTTGAAATTTGGAAAGCTGGCCCCATGCCAATTTGGTCAACTTTCAGAGGGGTGCACGATGGTGTCTGCATTATGGTCGTCCAACCAGCAGTGTTCTGCTCAGTCAGCTCTAGAATTTGCATTTACACTGCTTTTAATATTTTTTATATGCCAAAGTGCCATTTTTAACACCCCATCAATCCCTTTCCTGCCTGCCTAATTCCACTCACAGCTGCTTTGGACCATCACCAACAACCCCTCCACACTCCAGCAGCTTGACTCCAGTTTGACGGAGCCAAGCTGTCAGGTGAGGTGGGGTGGGGCTGAAGACTTTGGGGCATATTTACTAATCAGTTTAACCCTTTCGATGCTGATGACGAGCTCAGCTCGTCATCACCAAAAGGTGTCGTGTGCTGATGACGAGCTCAGCTCGTCATGGTGCCACTAAAATGGCATTTTCCAGCACAGGGGGGGAAAACGCCCAGCAGCCATGTGGTTAATGTTGCTGCACTGCATTGCATGGAGGGGAGAGAGCAGAAATGTTCCTTATTTACAAACATGTTGAGCTTCTCTGTACTCTCCTTGTGATGGTGCACAGTGTGTAACCATGCACCAATGCAGGCATCCTTTCACCACAGTGCAAGAGTGCCTGTGTTATGGTTAGGATTGTTTTTGTGCAGGAAGGGACACAACAGATAGCACCATGCATGAAAAGGGAAAGTAACAAGATGAAATACATATCCTTTTGCTTGTTATGTCTCGCCAGGGAGGTGTAGCATGTTCCTGCATTCCTAGGTTTACGAACTTTAGTAAATCTGGGAGTGCATCTAAATCCACGTGTGCATACATGGGAATGCTCATGTTTCTTCCATGGAACACCTCCCAGCTTGAAATGTAACATAATGCAGTGCAAGAAGCTGTGTTGCATTACATTTTTTTAACACATTCGAGCAATGTGGAGCAAATTGCCCCTTGCATGCCTATGTAAATATTACTGAAGCCAAGGTGATGCAAGGACAACGCAAAGGCTTGATAAATCAGGGCCTTTGTGTTCAGAGTACAATCCCTGCTCTGATGTATTCAAGCAGAGACTGATCCATGAAGACAAGTGTGGTACCCTGCTGCCTCAGTTTATTCACCAGCAGCAGTAAGGGCACCAAATTAATATCCACCCAGGACAGTTTCCAAGCAAGTGCTGGCTCTGAGAGAATGCATGGCCAGTGACAGAGAGGAAATAGAGCAAGTACAGATGTTCGATAGTCATTTCAAAAGCCAGATGTTGTGAAACTCAGCACTACACAGCCATACCGTATCAGAATCTTTTCTACAGTGATGGGCAATGGATATTGAAGTGAGGCGTTTGAGAGGCTCTGGGAAACACATGAATTTGCAAGCTAAGAAACCAAAACATTGGTTGGAAAGATTGATTCAATTGTATGAAAGGGAAAATTGCATCATGAATTTGTTTTGTTTCTCCCAGTGGAGAGTTTGGACTATTTAATTACAGGCCTCATTGCCCTATCGTTAAATTCAAAGCAGCATATCTAATGCAAGCACTTAAATGGAATGTCACTCATTAGGGCTCTAATGAAGAGAAACACATTTTCTGCAAGTCTAGAGCAGCAGTAAAACATTTCTCCATGTCACCGAAAAAATTCCGCCTTGCAAAGATTATTAATGTGCTTTTGAGTGACTTCAACATCATTGTAATTAAGTTTCCATTCTAATAGCTGAGGTGCTGAGCGCCTGGCATTATTCTGTTGCTACCTTCTCTGTGGTAAAAACAACAATACACAGTGAGAGATCTGGGTCCTGTGACCATGTCATTTACATGAGCTGCTGAAGAGTTTTCACTCCCCTTAGACCTGAGTACGTTTTCTGTTTTGGAGCGTAATCTCGCTGAAACACCGAATGGAAGGTCCAATTCACAAACAGCACTTTGCAGTGCGTACAGTAGCACTAAAATGAGTATTAAAAAGTGTAATTCACAAAACTTCCATTACTAATCTCCACCTTCATCTCTCTTATCTTTTATATGGAAAGATCCCCACAAATGCAAGCTTAGTAGGAAAGTTGGGAGGGACTAGTGGAGTGGTCAGAAACTACATCTACAACAAAATGGGATGAATTAGGGACAGTAAGGAGGGCTTTAGGGAGGGTCAAGCAATTACAAACACCCATGAACAGAAGAGGAAGCACATTGCTATTCAAAAGCTACACTTTCAAAATTGCAAAAGCCCTAAAAGTGTCAAAACTAGTGGTAAATGTACTCCAGCCCAGCCTAGCCATAGAGTATGTAAATCAAGCAGCACATATGGCCACTCACAGGTCCCTTAGAAAATTACGGAGACAGGGGGACGCATCATGATGGGCTTTGAGAGCAGAGCACAGCACCGAACCTGATTCTCGTGAGTATAAACTGAACCTTGTCAGTATGTTGCTTCCCTCAACGCACAGCTCCGCCTGGTAGTTGTTGCCCCCTGATCCTTCCAGGTTCGTAGTTCGAGGTCCTCCTGCACCTGCAGGTACTTGCCTGGGCTTCATCTCTGGTGGTCCAGTGGGGAGCATCTCTGCTCTGCCCCCATCTGCTTTCTGGCCTTTCTGTTCCTCTGCTCATTTGTTCACTTTCTTTTTCTCTATTTTCAGCTTTTTTTTGTAATTTTCTCTCTTTTCTCCTTTTTGCATGTTTTTTACTCTTTCCCTTGCTGCTGCTTGTCCCCCACAGCCCTGCCCCATCCAGCGCCGTTTTCCCCCTTCCCACTTCCCAGCTGTCCAACCCTCTCCAACACTATTTAATGGCAGTCGCTGTGCAGCTTCACCGCTGGTGCAGCGAAGGCACGCCAAAGCAAGCTGTCTGTGTCCCGGATGCACCTGGACTGTGCTCAGTGCCACGGCCCCTGGCCCACAGACCATCCACTACTAGCACTCCAGTGCCTGTCATGCCCTCAACACCAGACGTTCCACCGCCTACCACCTCGCGTTAATGAAGAACACCGAAGCATGGTCACTGTCGCAACTGCAACTGTGCCTTCGACGGCCCCTGCAAACCAGACCCACCAGTGCTTTCGTCACAGAAACCTGGATGAACTCCAGCTCAGCCCCAGACTTCGAAACTGCCATCCCCAACGGCTACAAAACGATCCACAAGGACCACGTCAACCGGCCAGGAAGAGGCATCACTATTATACACAAAGACACACTCTGCCTCACAACGGGCTCTGACGACCACTCACCCAACATGGAACACTTCCATTTCCAGATCCAGACCATCCTGGATGCCACTCTTTACAGCACCCTCCTCTACAGACCTCCCGGACCCCACCCCCTTCAGCAAAGTCATAACTGAGTTTATCGCTCACCACGGTCTTGCCTCAATGGACAACAGCCTCCTTGGTGACCTCAGCTTCCACCTGGACAACCTCGAAGACCACAACACCTCATCCCTACTGGAAACATTGCCACTATCAGACTCAAAAAACTGGTCACAACACCAACATACTCAGCAGAACACACACTCAACCCCATCTTCTCTGCAAGCAACAATATCTCTGTAAGTCACACCTCTGAGCCACACTGGACCTACCACCACTGCATCCACTTCTCCTTCACCAAACCCACTGTATGCCACCAAGGCAACCAAAGTGTTTGAAGAAGCTGTACAAGGTCACCAAAGACCAGCTTACCACCTCCCTTAGCAAGACCCCATCACTAACACCCACGGACTCCAACACCTCAGCACGCAACTTCCATCTCTGGATCTCTGACCGCAACAACACACTGGCCCCCCTCAGGAAACCTTCAGGCAAACAGCCCTCCAAGAAAGCCATCTGGTTCTCCCTCGCCCTCCAAGAGTCCAGGTGCATCTGCAGACGACCCGAGAAAAGACCGGGGAGCAGTAAGATCATAGCAGACCACGCAGCCTTCAAATCCGCCATCACAGCTCACCACCCGGTTTTCCGGACAACAAAGAAAGCAGCAATCCAGGAATGCATCAATGCCAATGCACACAACAGCAAAGAACTCTTCACAGTGGTTAAAGAATGTGCTAAACCCAGCACAGAAGAGCAGGCATTCCCCCATGACAAGATCTCTGCGTCGACCTTGCTACCTTCTTCCACCGCAAGATCAAGGAGATCTACGACAGCTTCTGAACCCAAGACTCACCAACCCCACCCACAACTACCGCATTCAAAGGCTCAAAACTACAGCAGAACTTAACCAGTTGGACTACCCTGACCTCTGATGATGCCCTCAGGATGATCCCTGCCCTCACCAAAACTTCAACAGAGCTGTCACGTCCATTGCACCTGGACTCAGCCACACCATCAAATGCTCCATTGAGTCCGCAAACATCCCATAAGAATGGAAGCATACAGTGGTCATCCCCCTGCCGAAGAATCCCTCTGCTGACCTGACGGTCCTCAAGAACGACAGACCCATCTCTCACCTCCCCTTTCCAGCCAAAGTCATTGAGAAAGCCATTAACGCCCAACTTTCGGATTCATCTAAATGAACAACAGCCTGGACCTCTCCCAATCGGACTTCAGGAGCTACCACAGCACTGAGACTGCTCTCCTTTCTGCAACCGACTATGTCTGCACCCTCCTAGACCTAGATGAGACTGCTGCCCTCATACTCCAGGACCTCTCAGCCACCTTCAATACCGTCTCCCACCACACACTCTGCTCAAGATTCCACAACTCTGGCATCGCAACAAAGCCTTAAAATGGATTCCCTCCTTCCTCACCGGCCGAATGCAGAGAGTCAGACATACGCTGTTCAACTCACAACCCACGGAGATAAGCTGCGGAGTGCCTCAGGGATCCTCCCTGGGTCCCACCCTCTTCAACATCTACATGGCCCTACGTGCAGCCATCGTCAGAACTCAGCACTGTCTCCTACGCCAACAACACCCATCTGATTCTCTCACTCACAGATGAACCCACAGCCGCCAAGCTCAACTACCACAATGGGATGCAGGCAGTCACCACCTGGATGAAGAACAGCTGCCTCAAGCTTAACTCGGACAAGACCACATGCAGGGCTCCTTGCCCTCCATGTTGTATGACTCATGGTGGCCTGCAGCGCATGGAACCTCCCCACACCCACGGACCAAGCACAAAACATCGGCATCATCCTAGACTGCTCGCCCTCAATGAACTGCCAAATCAACAAAGTCTCCTCTTCGTGCTACCACATGATCCGCCTGCTTACAAGATCTTCCCCGAGTCCAGTCACCCATGCGCTCATCAGCAATAGACATGACTGTGGTACCATCCAGAAACACCAAAAGAAACTGCAGAATGTCCAGAACACTGCAACCAGACTAATTCTGAACATCCCACACCGCAATCATATCACCGGCCACCTGAGAGACCTTCACTGGCTACCTGTCAACAAAAGAATGACCTTCAAGCTCCTCACACATGCCGACAAAGCTCTTCACAATGCTAGACCTGCATATCTCATCTACCACCTCTCCTTCTACACTCCTAAAATACATTTTTGCTCCACCCAACTGGCCCTAGCCACCATCCCACGGATCCGCAAGACCACAGCTGGAGGAAGATCCTTTTCCTACCTCACTGCGAAACCTTCGAACTCCCTGCCTCTGTACCTCAAGCAATCACAATCTCTGCCACGATTCAAGAAGGACCTCAAGACCTGGCTCTTTGACTGAACTGCAGACCCACTCCCATTGTGCACCTTGAGAACCTCACAGGTGAGTAGTCGCGCTTTAAAAGATCTCTGATTGATTTCTTTGATTGAATTCATTTAACAAAATATTTCTTTGAATTACTGTGTTACTTTCAGTATAGTATAATTTGGAAACAGTGATCAAGGTTCACCTCTTCCTGTTGCTGAGCTGTGCTGTATGAAAATGAAGCACTAATTTAGAGAAATATCATGTTAAACTAATTCATTTCAGGTGCATACAATAAAGGCTTTTCTCTGTGCTGCTCCAGATAAGCCTATCATGACATGGTCTCAGGACCTAAAATGACACCCCGTAGGAAAATAAATTAAATAATAAATAAAATAAAGATATGTAATCGACTATATATATATATATATATATTCACAGAAAAAACCATAGGTTATAGTGGATATATAGTTAGGAATTTGCATTTACAAAACCTTGAAAATTCAATGAAAAAACCATTGGTTTTAGGCCATATATAGTTAGGGATTTGCATTTACAAAACCTTATTTTACTCGCATAAAACCATTGAAATTCCATATATAGTTATAAGCGCTAACTATATATCGCGCACCCGCAATCCACTGCTGATGATGTCACATATTACATCATTCATGACATGGTTAGTGACATCACTGATGACATCACTGATGACATCTCAAATGACATCACTGATGACATCACTGATGACAACATGCAGTGACTGTATGTTTCTGTAAAGTTAAAATATCTCTTACATATTGAAGAATGAGTGGATATATAAGTGTCTGGATGAAGGATTTAGTAGGTGCATGACTGACTGTATGAGTGAGTGATTAAATGTGTCTCACTGAGTGCATGGGTTAGTGACTAAACTGTCTTAATTTGTGCATCATTATGTCTGTTGTTCTGTAAACTGTTGCATGTGTTGATAAGTAGCTATATGAGTAACTATATGGGTTATTGATTGGTTGCCCAAGTATTTGTATGGGATACTGAGTGTGTGTGTAGGTGGCTGGGAGGTGTATGACTCTGTGCATAGATGTGTGAGCAGTTGATTCACTAGATGTATGGTTTCAAAAGTGCATGTGGAAACAGCTGTATGGGCGGTTGACTGTGTGCATGAGTGCATTGGAGAGTGAATGGATATCTCAGTGCTACATGTCAAAGTAAGTACATATGTAAAACACAGTACATGTGAGAGTTGACATATATAAATAACTGTGCATAAGAGCCAGTGAATGTGTGAGTGGCTGTATGGATCATTGTGAACTTGTATCAGGGATTGTATAATAGAGTAAATATGTGTTAGTATATGTTTGAATAAGTACATTTTGTATAACTGTATAGTTGAGGAAATGGAGGTGTGATTGATTCTTTGCATGACTGACTAGGTGTGTGAGTAACTCCATGGATGAGTGACAGTCTGTGAGTGTCTGTTTACACTGATTGTATCTAAGGTTATATTAGAGTCTGAAGAGGTTCATCGTATTATCACATGAATGATATCATCAGTGATGTTATCAGTCATGTCAAATGAGATGTTTTCAGTGATGTCATCAGTGATGTCATTTGAGATGTCATCAGTGATGTCATCAGTGATGTCACTAACCATGTCATGAATGATGTAATATGTGACATCATCAGCAGTGGATTGCGGGTGCGCGATATATAATTAGCGCTTATAACTATATATGGAATTTCAATGGTTTTATGCGAGTAAAATAAGGTTTTGTAAATGCAAATCCCTAACTATATATGGCCTAAAACCAATGGTTTTTTCATTGAATTTTCAAGGTTTTGTAAATGCAAATTCCTAACTATATATCCACTATAACCTATGGTTTTTTCTGTGAATTTCATTGGTTTTTTAATAGCAAATATGAAAAGCTTTAAAATGTCAAGTACGTGATAGATAAAAACATTTTCGTATTTATGCACGCTGATGTGCTTTGAACGCTGCACCCCCTCCCCTCTTTTGTCTTAGTAGTACTCTCTCTTTGCAGATAGTGAACGGTAGTTAACGCAAGCCTTTGCCCCCGTTGTAATCCGTCGTGCCTGCTTGTCTCTCCATTTGATTGATTGTTGTCCAAGCATTTACTGTTTTAGAATTGGTTCTCTTTGGATCATTCTCTATTTACAAACAAGCACAAAGTCGCAATACTCTGTTTAGTCTTTGCAGATAGTGAAAAATTGTGTAAAAAAAATAAAAGTAATCGAGCAAAATCAGTAGGCCACTAATTGGATCTCTTTTTGACCTCGCTAAAATAGAAATATTAGGAACAACCCTTCATGAGAAATACGAAAATAGTGAGATGAACTGAGCTCCACACCATGAGGGCTGCAAGACAGCTCAGCTCCATCACCCATCCCGCACAAAATAACGACAAACCCTACGCAAATATTAAAAATATAGACAACACACCAGCAAAGAAACAGGGTAAAACATTTTATTAAAAAACTATTTACATAACGTTGGTTTATAAGATGATATCAGTAGTGGACCGATGTGTGAATAGATCAAAAGCAGCACAAGGCTCCAAGATCCGGATGGCAAGCTCCTGGATGTTGGGTGCCATAGTTTAGAGTTCTGAATTTGAGCCTTTTTCAATGCCTGTGCTTTGTTGAATGAAAATGGCGGCGTGACACAAAGCTGACTCAAGCGTTGCTACTGATGCTATGCAGACCAAAACTGGTTTTCAGTTTGTACATTTTTCTAGATTTTTCAATCCAAGTTTGGTTGACTTTGTAGAACGATGGCTTCAAATTTTCAACATACGGTGTGGTGGCGCTGACTGGGAGGGGGCGCTTCGCTCCTGCCCCCTCCCCAAGTAAGATTTTCATACGTGAAAGTACGTTAATGGTTTTGGTCCCTGAGATGCTTCGATGTCACTGCCATTCTCAAATAGCATAAGTTCTGGATGTTGGGTGCCATAGTTAAGAGTTCTGAGCAGTGCTTGTTATACTGTCTGAAGCTTATTTCCACCTACTGCAGCTTCACTATTCTCAAAGTAAGTGAGTGTTGTTTGTGGACCTGACTGCATTAGAAAACAATGTGATATGTTAGCTTCCTAAACAGCTTGACGGAGGCCCCTGAGGGGCGGTGTGATGGCCATGGACTCGGAGAAGACGCTTGGCTTCGACACCCTCCCCAAGTCTTATAGCACTGGTGTAGCCTGAGATCGCCCCCGACATAGGCGGCCGGCTCCCGGGGTCCGGCGGAACTTTTTGCCTTTTGATGACTCTTCAATTCTGGACCTTGTCCCACAATCCGTTTGACCTGAAGACAAGCTGTAGTGGGGCGCCCCTTTACCGTTTTAGTTGCCATTCCGCCCGCTTTTGCTACACTGTGCCTCTTCCGCCATTCAGCTGTTTACCGCCCGCTCTTGCGACTACAGCGTCTCGCTCATCATGTAGTTGAGTTGCTCCCGCTCTTGCGGTGCAGCGATAGGCGGCTGCCACAGGACTCTCAAAATGGCGGCCGGCTCTTCGGTTTTGGGCCTGGTCCACTAAAATGGCCCTGGGACACCTTGGAACTCGGACGCTTCCCTGATAGGGCTTGGGTCCCATTCTCGAAAAGCGTCCCCTCAGCCGTGAAGATTCTACAAAAGTCTTGGGGGCCTCCGACTCCCGCAGGCTTCTGGTGGGGAGCGGCTGCCATGATTGCTCGTGGAATGGCCACGACGGAGCTACGAGATGGTAGTGGTCTCATGCTGACGCCAGCTTTAGTCTGAAACATCCAGAAACACTGTAGACTACCAATTCGATCAGTTCCGGTAGCGCCCCAACATGATCCGGAAGAGAAGAACTTGCCCTCCCCTCTTTGACTGATGGTTCTTGTTGCCTGTCCCCTCTGTTGTCATTTAACAGAACTTTTTGGACTGCTGAAAGGGGTTGTGTTCTGAACGCTGGTTGGTGGAGACATTTTGACTATATTCTTGACCTACGTTGTCGCGTAATGCGTTATATGACACGCCGCGTTAGCGCACCCGGAAGTGATCCGAGGCGCGGCGCGCAGCGCGTAACGTAAGCATAACAGGTCATGTGACTTGTTAATAAAACTTTTCATTGGTTCATTTTACTTTTGTTAATTTAATGATGAAAAGCTTGGTCATATGACCTAAAAATTACGCTTTTTATTGTTTTCGAACAATATTTTTTTTTCAAACATATGTTATAATATTCCAGGCTAATGTACTTTCCCGGAAAATTTACAACTGTCTTGCAAGTAAAATATATTCCTTTTTCGAGAAAAAGGGCGTTTCTTCCTTCCATGACAGAGCCGTTGAGTAAAAGAGATTCGGCCTGCTGTCTTAGTCGCCGATACGCCTGATTATCAGATTCTTATCGATCACTTTATGTTGCAGACATGAAAAACACAACTGCCCTTGACCATTTATCTTTACGGCGTTCCTACATATTATACCTTTTATCCGTCATGTAATTGGACTGCTTTATTTCACTTGCCTTTTACTGATTCGAAAACAGTGACTAAAAGTAAAAACTTTACCAATGTAAATACTACTACCGTGTTTTGTTTTAAAAACCTTTATTGTGAAAATGTCAGTATACAAATACGGGCCTATAACCACGTGGGCCGGCCACGGAGCAAACTGAAATCGTATATGATGAGGAGACATTTACACTGTAGAGGAACGTAACGAGCGGGCCATTAGGTTGCAAGAACTAAGGTGTCTAACAGTTGCGGAATCGGTGGACATACATTTTGTAATTAAAATAGGACAGGGCCACTTACAATAACATTTTCTAGATATACATTTGCAGGCAAGGAGTTACGAGTCCCATTTATACCGGCGCCATTTTGGGCGAGGCCGGGCAGGTCCAAGATATAGTCAAAATGTCTCCACCAACCATCGGCCAGACCAGAACCCCTTTCGGCCCTTTATGCTACAAGATGGTGTCTTCCATTCAGAAAATATTGTTGGCAGCATTTTGAAAGGAAACAGAAACAGCCGTTCTCCTAGTGAGTTTCACATTGTTACATTTAGGAAGAATGTTGAAGAGTAGTATGTGGAAAATCTGAAGCCATTTTTCTACAAACTCTCAATCAGACTTGGATGGAAAAAAAAAACCTGAAGAATGTACAAACTGAAAACCAATTTTTGTCTGTATAGCATCAATAGTAACGCTTGAGTCAGCTTTGTGTCAAGCCGCCATTTTCATTCACTCAATAGCGTCCCCCTACACACATTCAGGGACCTGGTCGTGTCTTCAGATGAAACGGATTGTAGGAAAAGAAGCAGAAAGGAAAAGGAAAAAAGTTCTGCTGGACACCACCTTGGGCAATAGTGAAGCTGCAAAAGGTGCAAACAAGCTTCAGACAGTCTTCAACTTACTCTGATTCTTATAATAAACTTCAGATAGTCTTACAAGCACTGCTCAGAACTCTCAACTGAGGCACTCAACATCCAGGACTTGCCATTCGGATCTTGGCGCCTTGTGCTGGTTCCGACCTATTCACACATCGGTCCACTACTGACATCACCTCATAAGCCAACGGGGCACCCCACGCCGACTTTCGGCGCAGCATTGTAGGATGGCCACACCAGTGCGGCAACTTGCTGGACACAACATCGGGGCCATCCAGATCTCGGCGCGTTCGACTCACTGTACCGCAACAGTGACCGCAACTCAGCTGGACACGCCATCTTTCGGCGCAGCATTGTAGGATGGCCACACCAGTGCGGCAATTTGCTGGACACCACCTCGGTGCCATCCGGATCTCGGCGCGTTCGAGTCACTGTACCGCAACAGTGACCGCAATTCAGCTGGACACGCCGTCTTTCGGCGCAGCATTGTAGGATGGCCACACCAGTGCGGCAATTTGCTGGACACCACCTCGGTGCCATCCGGATCTCGGCGCGTTCGAGTCACTGTACCGCAACAGTGACCGCAACTCAGCTGGACACGCCGTCTTTCGGCGCAGCATTGTAGGATGGCCACACCAGTGCGGCAATTTGCTGGACACCACCTCGGTGCCATCTGGATCTCGGCGCGTTGTGCTGCCTTCGGCCTATTCGCACATCGGTCCGCTACTGACGCCGCCTCACGTGCCAACGGATTTTCTACGCTTTTTGTAGCCCTATGCCGCATAACAGGTCATGTGACTTGTTTATAAAACTTTTCATTGGTTCATTTTACTTTTGGTTTCCTAAAGATGGAAGGCTTGGTCATATGACCTAAAAATAACACTTTTCATTGGTTTAGAACATTTTTTTTTCCCAAACGATGAAAGCCCCACCTTGTTTCTGGATCATTCAGACTGAAGCTGGCGTCAGCATGAGAGCACCACCATCTCGTGGCTCCGTCGTGGTCATTCCACGAGCAATCATGGCAGCCGCTCCCCACCGGAAGCCTGCGGGAGTCGGGGCCCCCAAGACTTTTGTAGAATCTTCACGGCTGAGGGGACGCTTTTCGAGAATGGAGCCCAAGCCCTAGCAGGCAAGCGTCCGAGTTCCAAGGTGTCCCAGGGCCATTTCAGTGGACCAGGCCCAAAACCGAGGAGCCGTCCGCCATTTTAAGAGCCATGTGGCAGCCGCCTATCGCTGCACTGCAAGAGTGGAAGCAACTCAACAACATGGTGAGCGAGACGCTGTAGCCGCAAGAGCGAGCGCAACTCAGCTAGATGGCCGCCACCTGGGGAGGCCCGTTCACGCCGCCTCCCCCACCCCCGGGCCGCCGCACGCCAATTTTCGGAGCAGCATTGTAGGATACCAAAACTAGTGCGGCAGTTTACTGGACATCACCTGGGTGCCTGTCGTACATGTTGTGTCAGCCATGTGACACTGGACACAGTCCCATCAACATCTCAACGCGTTCTGCTGCCTTGGGACTATTCGCACAACAGACCGCTACTGACGAGGCCTCCCCCCGCACCACCCGGGACGCCCCACGCTGTTTTTCTGTGCTGCATTGTAGGATCCCAAAACCAGTGCGGCACCCAGGCGACATCACCTGGGTGCCGTCCAGAACTCTGCACGTTGTGCTGCCTTGGGACTATTCGCACAAAAGACAGCTTCTAACCATTGTTGCTTTTTGTGTTGAAAAATGTTTAAATGTTTTTAGTTTTTGTTCCGTTCGTTATAGTTAATAGTTAATAAAGTTTTATAATCTTACTTTGTTGGAGTGTTATCTATTTTTTTAAAAACGGGTGAATGGGGACTTGAATCGGGTTATTGTCATGTGTGGGCTTTGGAAGTGTGCTGCTGCAGGATCGGACATTTCAAACTCAAATGCACGTTCTTTTTCTTACCTTTCCGAAGCATGGAGCGCAATAGCAGGCAGAGAAAGGGTGATGCACGTGTTGAACACTACCTGACCTGGCAAGTTGCTGGCAGTGCCCCCCCCCCCGCCCGCTCCTGAAAGAGGACACACACACACCGCCGCCCCGAGTACTTCACAAATCTTTAAAAGACCATGCGCTTGTTCATGAGGCTTAAATGGTTTATCACCTCTTCTAGAACCCCTGCATCGACCCTCTGACGTTTCCTGGAAAAATTACCATGTAACACAATACCAAGCCCTGTCAGCTGAAACCCCCAAGGAATCGTGGGGCATATTATCAAGGGGGTTTATCTCCGCTTTTTTGGCTTTAAAAGCCAAGAAAGCGGAGATAAAAATATCTCCCTATTACCAAGCTGTCGCTAACACCAGTTAGTGACAGCTAAAAGGAGATAGCGACCATCTTGGGCCCCGCTTTGCATGTCAGTGATACTTATCACTAATGACATGCAAAGTGGCGTGCCAAGATGTTAGCGACTGGAAACAGTCCCTAACATCGCTATCTTCTATTACCAACTTTTGGAGATATTCGCGCTAAGCGCGAATATCTCCAAAATCTAACACCTGCCCTGAGCAGTTCTTAGCCATGTTATCCAATGGGAGGTGGATAACATGGCTAAGAGCATTTGCTCGATAATACATGAATATCGCTGACTTTTCTGCGATAATAGCAAGGTTTATCTGCGATAAAAATCGCCGATGTGCGGCGATAATTTTTGTCTCTAAACAAGTTAGAGACAAAAATTATCGCTAGTTGTTCGTAATATGCCCCCGGGTTTTTGCTTGCAGAAATCGGGAGGCGGGAGACTAGCACTGAAATCAGTAGTCACACGCCTGAATCGGGAGGGTTGGCATGTCTGAATTCTCTACAGCTGGGGCCATAAACTACATCCGCAGGGGTAGGTGATAGCCTAGGTCCGGCCTGGACAATCGGACACAGAGGAAGAGGAGTGTCAGAGGGTGCGGTAGTGAATAGGGTGAAAGAGAGGTGTCGGGAGGGCACAGGGTGTGATTCTCAGAGAAGAGCAGCGCAGATGGGGGGAAGTATATGGCCCATGCATGAGAGAGAGAGCGGGGATGACCAGTGCATGGGGGAGATGCTTGCGAGGGTGGGGAGCCATGCTGAGGATCGGCGGCGTGCAGAGAGTGGGCCTGGTCAAGGCATCTAAAATGGCTGCCGTGCACGACAAAATTGTGGCATTGGACAAAAAGGCAAGATGGCGCAGACAATGTTTTTCAATAAGGATTCATTTATAACAAAATATTTACTCGCAGTGACAAAATGGTGGTCAACACTTCCTGATTTCCATCGAATCGAACGTTAACAAACGTCACGCAGCAAAAAAAAAAAAAAAAAAAAAAAAAAGCTCACGCACAGAGCAGTTTTTAACCATGTTATCCAATGGAAGGTGGATAACACGGCTAAGAGCATTTGCTGGATAATGCATGAATATCGCTGACTTTTCAACGATATTCATGCATTGTGGCCGATGTGCGGCGATAATTTTTGTCTCTAAACAATTAAAACGAAGCACAAAATGGCGAATTCCCGTTTCGCTACCAGTTTGCGGCCCTGTTCGCGGCCCGTGAAGCGCTTCTACCGTGAAAAATCATTTTTTTTTTCTTTTCCCCACGGGACCCTTTAATAACCCCAACAACATTCCTAGGGGGTCAAGAGGGGGATACCTTGCCCCCTTTCATTAAATTCCCCTTTCGTTTTTCACCTCTTCTTCTCTCTCGATCCTACCGAGAGACAAGATGGCGGCCGCTCCGGACTGTCACGCAGCAAAAAAAAAAAGCTCACGCACAGCCGCTGGAAGAGATGTATCAACATATATCAGCCTCCTCAGCCACCCTCAGGAAACATAGGGGATTAGGATTCGTCTTCCGCACCCCCTTATACCTAATAATTTAATTAACGAAGCACAAAATGGCGAATTCCCGTTTCGCTACCAGTTTGCGGCCCAGTTCGCGGCCCGTGAAGCGCTTCTACCGTGAAAAATCTTTTTTTTTTCTTTTCCCCACGGGACCCTTTAATAACCCCAACAACATTCCTAGGGGGTCAAGAGGGGGATACCTTGCCCCCTTTCATTAAATTCCCCTTTCGTTTTTCACCTCTTCTTCTCTCTCGATCCTACCGAGAGACAAGATGGCGGCCGCTCCGGACTGTTTAGAATGTTGACAGACACCGGAGAGCCAATCAGCTTTCTGCGCGCAAAGTTCCGAAACGCGAAAAGTAAGCGGACCGGATCGCTGCCCGGAGCGCTGTTACAGATATATATCTTGATTTAAACGTTAATTTCTCAAAATCCACTGAAGCACATATATTGAGACCTAGCAAAGGCACATCGGGCTAACAGTCCCTACAATTTTGCCAAGTTTCGTGCACATCCATTCAGCCGTTCGAGCTAAAAGTGAGTCCAACCGCCCTGTGGAAAACTCAATGTAAAAAACGCGTTTTGGGACCCCCCTTTTTTCTCAGCCCCCCCTTGACGAAACCCCACCAAATTTTCAGGGGCTGCTCAGAAACAAAATGTGCCATTTTCCTGAAAATTTCAGCCGATTCCGTCCACAAACGCCAAAGTTATTAGACATAGAATTTTCAGAAATCCCATAGGGAATTAATCCTAACTATATATACCTACTGGCGATAGCCAGTAGGTAATATATATATATATATTCACTGAAAAAACCATAGGTTATAGACCATATATAGTTAGGGAATAGCATTTACAAAACCTTATTTTACTCGCATAAAACCATTGAAATTCGCATATATAGTTAGTTGAGCTAACTATATATCGCGCACCCGCAATCCACTGCTGATGATGTCACATATTACATCATTCATGACATGGTCAGTGACATCACTGATGACATCACTGATGACATCTCAAATGACATCACTGATGACATCACTGATGACATCTCAAATGACATCACTGATGACATCACTGATGACATCTCATTTGACATTACAGATCACATCACTGATGACATCATTCATGTGATTATACGATGAACCTCTTCAGACTCTGATATAACCTTAGATACACTCAGTGTAAACAGACACTCACAGACTGTCACTCATCCATGGAGTTACTCACACACCTAGTCAGTCATGCAAAGAATCAATCACACCTCCATTTCCTCAACTATACAGTTATACACACCTTACTTATTCGAACATATACTAAAACATATTTAGTCTTTTATACAATCCCTGATACAAGTTCACAATGATCCATACAGCCACTCACACATTCACTGGCTCTTATGCACAGTAATTTATATATGTGAACTCTCACATGTACTGTGTTTTACATATGTACTAACTTTGACATGTAGCACTGAGATATCCATTCACTCACCAATACACTCGTACACAGTCAACCACCCATACAGCTGTTTCCACATGCAGTTTTTAACCCATAGATCTAGTGAATCAACTGTTCACACATGTATGCACAGAGTCAACACCTCCCAGCCACCCCCACACACACACTCACTCTCCCATACAAATACTTGGACAACCAATCAATAACCCATACAGTTACTCATATAGCTACTGATGAACACATGCAGCAGTTCGTAGAACAACAGATATAATGATGCACAAATTAAGATAGTTTAGTCACTAACCCATGCACTCAGTGAGACACATTTAATCACTCTCTCATACAGTCAGTCACACACCCACTAAATCCTTCATCCAGACACTTATACATCCACTCATTCTTCAATATGTAAAACATATTTAAACTTTACAGAAACACACAGTCACTGGATGATGTCATCAGTGATGTCATCAGTGATGTCATTTGAGATGTCATCAGTGATGTCATCAGTGATGTCACTGACCATGTCATGAATGATGTAATATGTGACATCATCAGCAGTGGATTGCGGGTGCGCGATATATAGTTAGCACAACTAACTATATATGCGAATTTCAATGGTTTTATGCGAGTAAAATAAGGTTTTGTAAATGCTAATCTCTAACTATATATGGTCTATAACCTATGGTTTTTTCAGTGAATTTCAATGGTTTTTTAATAGCAAATATCTATAGCTGTAACATATGTTCTTATTCTAATTCACAAATATATTTTATATATATTTGTATTATATTTTTTACATTCAATTTATATTATAGTTTAAATTATTTTTTCTTGTTTCGCTGCCGATCCGCGAAACGGTAAACGTTCCGTCAGTGCAAATACCACGTTAGAAAGGCACATCGCGATGCGTCCCGTAAACGCAACATATCGCGTTACTACGTAATGTCCCTTAAGACGTTCTGCATTAGCGCACCCGGAAGCGTTCTGGAACGCGAACTAAGGCGCGAAACGTAAAGGCTCGGAATCGATCCGAGGCGCAGCGCGGAACGCGGAACGTAAGCATAACAGGTCATCTGACTTGTTTATAAAACTTTTCATTGGTTCATTTTACTTTTAGTTTCCTAATGATGGAACGCTTGATCATATGACGTAAAATAAACACTTTTCATTGGTCTAGAACATTTTCTTTTCTCAAATGATGAAAGTCCCACCTTTTTTCCTCACTCCGACTTTCATTTTTATGAGAGAAAGACCTGTTTTTGTTTGCTAAGACATGGCATTTGTATTAGCTGCAGCTGGTGGATCTCCACCACCTCCATCACCACCAAAGAAGAGAGGATCGACTAGCCAGGTCATCTTCAACCAGGAAGAAGAAGAAGAGGAAGACGAGGAACAGGAGCAAGGGACAAGTGGCTTTCTGAAAGAAATGCCAAGAACGTCCCATATCAAAGTGAATTTTATCTGGCAATTTTTTTCTCATCCTTCTCATGAAAAGAAAGTTAATGCCAGATACGTTACCTGCCTCATCTGCAAAAAAAACTCTCGAGAGGGACCGAAAAAAAATATAGCTATGGTAATCATACCATGCATCGGCACATGGAGAGGTGGCACCCTCTTACTTATTCTAAAGCACAACTTCGAGATATGATGGATAACCCCCGACCGGCTAAAATATCCACCAATGACCTAGCAATAAGTGAGTCAGAGGCAAGAGAAACGGTCCCAAATCTCCAAAAGAACTTTGGGCAGATGAGATTTACATGTCTAGCATGTGGAAAATTGATTTCATGCGGAGAGATGAGTATTACTTTAATAAATACATCATTTGAAAATCATCAATGTCCAAAACGTCCAAGAAAGTAATTTTTTTTTTGTTGCTCCTGTTGAGCCCTTTGAAGTGAATCATTTTTGTTTCCCCTTCCTCAAAAAAAACACAAAAAAAATATAAAACATCAAAAAGAATAAAAAAAAGTTCTTTTCAGAACTACCTTCCCGTTTTAAAAAAATTGCTAGAATGTTTAGCACTCTAGCATCCTCTATTTCTTTTGATTCGCTTCCCGGTTAGCGTTCGAGTACGCGAACCGGGAGCGAACTAAAAAAAATATTTTTTAAAAAAAGACGAATAAATAAACAGAGAGTAATGTGAAAAGAAAGACAAATAGAGGGAGTAACACACAGTTACTGTTGAAAGAGGGACTGATAGAAGAAGTGGAAAGAGTAGTATAAGTAAGTAAAAGAAAAAGAAATGAAGGAAGTAGCAAAGACAGGAAACTAAGGGTTAAAGAAAAGAAGCAGTGGAACTAATAAAAGTTAAATCTGATAGACATGTAACGTAAAGAGTACTAAACACTTACCTTTTAATTGTCATTACCATACTAAATTATCTTTTTTATACTTTTAATCTGTGTAAGAAAGAACAAAAAAATTTAAATTAATAGAAGGTGGTAAAAAAAGTGTGAGCATGAGACAAAATGAATGTTAAATGTGGTATACTTGTAAAGCGCACAGCTGCCCCAGCAAAGAGGCGTCCCAGCGCTGTATATGGCTGGGGAACCCATCCTGGCTTTCCCTGAGAGATGATCCCTCCTGGGCATCCCCAAGGTGAAGCCAGGCATCCCCGGCGCTGATGGGGCCGTTAGTAGAGATTATGCAAGCTATTGCCCAGAGTTGCTGAGTGGGACCCATGGTTGGAATAGGCACTGAGGCGAGAATTATCGAGACAGCTGACCATGGCCCAAGACCCTGCCACGTCAGGAATTGAACCCTGGTCCCGGGCTGACCTCTGCTTCCGGGTCTACCACCTCTAACCAGTGAGCCACATCAATCCATATATATATTAGAAATCACAATTCAAAGTAGAAAATTAAATAAACATATTTAATGGTTTATTTTTGCTGTTATCAGAAAATATCAAATTTCACTGAAAACAGTGAGTTGAAGGTATTCATCATATAACAGCGGGGAAAAAAAAACACAATCAAAATGATTGTGTTTAAAAAACCCAAATAATATAAATAAGCAGAAATAGGAACTTCTCCAAAGTAACTTACTTTCTATGACGTCAAAGGATATCCTATGAACAGCTTATACTCTGTTGTGCTGTTACTATTTTCTGCCCGCCACTTGCTGAAAGATAAACTCAATTGTTTTAAGAAAACTGAGACATACAAAGCAATTTGAAACAGCACACTAAATTACAGCAACACCTAGAATCATTCTAGTCCAATTACCTACCCTAAATTCTGACTTCAAAAAACAAGTCAAAAGGCAACATTGCTTCATAGTCAATTAGTAATGTTTGCTGAAAGACTAGCCATTTTGTAAATTTTAAATAAGCTGTGTAATATCCAGATGTTGTCAAAGGACCAGTATATTACATAATAGCTGCAGTTGCAAATGTTCTTCCTGAAATCGATGACTATGTAGCCAAAACATTTTTAATTAGACTGGACAACTTATTTTCTTCCAGTTTATGTAGTTGAAATTGTAAAATTACATTTCATCCATAAGTTTCCATAAATAATGTGGACAGCATTGCAGACTTACATTTCCTCTACTCCTTATTTTGATCTGCTACTTGACTTTGCTTATAAAAATAAACAGTTTTCGCTCTGTACTACAATTATCCACAAGGCCATATAGAGTAGGAGCCATTAGAACATCTTGAAATTCCTCTGAACAAATCCCAAGCTTTTTTCCCTAAAATTTTGGTTGTAAGAACACCAGGTAAGAATTTTGAAGGTGGAAAGGCAATCTTTTTTGGAAAGTTAAAACAGAATCATTGCAGAATGACCAACCGTTTCCAGATTTCAAATAAGCTGTATAATGTCCTGAATTAGTTGAAGGACCATTATGAAATATAATTGCAGTCGTTTTAAAAGTCCTTCCTGATATTGACAACTGCGAAGCCACAAAATTATTAATTAAAGTTGTCAATTTAGTTCCATCAGGCCTACATCGTTGGAACATTAAAATGACATACTGGCCATAACTTCGTAAAATTAACGTGGACAGCATTCCAGACTTACATTGGCTGCACTCCATATTTTGATCAGCTGCCTTTACTAGCTTATTGAAGGATACTGATTTACTGTCAGGCAAAGTTAAATATATAAATCTTTCTGAGTCTACACTATTAGTACTTGATAGCCTACAGTTCTCGCAGTCATGTTGCCATTGATAAGAAAGGCCAAATAGATAATCTACATCTACACCTTCATCTTGCAATACATCAAGCATATACATTAAAAACTCCTGACAATCCTGCTGAATATTTTCAGAGAATTCTGTTTGACCTGAACATTCGTCTAACCGAGCTGGTCCTGCCCGGACAGAGCCCACTAAGCTGGAACCCTAACTTCTGGCCCACTAACATGGGAGCCCCCCCTACTAAATCTCCCGTGGTTAAAAGCCTAGGCATTTTTATCAGCGAGGATCTCTCGCTAAAAAGACAGGTTGGAGCGGTGGTATCTTCCAGCATTTTTCAATTGAAGAAAATAAGAAAAATTGCCCGCTTTTTCTCCTCAGCAGCCCTTACACAGATTGTCCTCTCCTTGGTTCTATCCAGGCTGGACTTCTCTAACAGTCTTTACCTCGGCCTCCAAATTGGTGAGCTTAAACGCCTCCAGCTTGTTCAGAACCAAGCTGCCAGGCTGCTGCTGAATATACCCAGGAGGCAATCCATCAGACCTGGCCTTAAGCAACTACACTGGTTGCCAGTTGAGCAACGTGTGGCCTTTAAGACTGGGTGTATTCTGTTCCGCTCTCTGAACGACTCTGGCCCTTCCTTTATCAGAGATCTTTTCAAAAAATATTGCCCCTCCCGTCACCTTCGATCCACCTACAAATCACTCTTGACTGTGCCTCCTTTCAAGAGGAAACGCCACGGAGGCAGCTGCTTCGACCACCAAGCTGCTGTACTCTGGAATTCCTTTCCTCTCCATATAAAGCAGATTGATAACATACTTAGCCTTAGGCAATCTCTGAAGACCTGGCTGTTTTCTCAAGCTTACTACCGATAGCACTGCCTGTCCTTCGACTGTCCTGTTTGGTTCCTTCTACAGCGCCATGAAGCCTCCGGGCGTACGAGCGCTTAACAAATCCCAACTAACATTAACATTAACATTAACAGAAAACGAATTTCAGACACACTTTCTACTCTCGTTTTATCAGCACTACATTTCTCTAACACAGAATTCAACAAACAGCATAAACTTTGTTCCGAATTGATCACAATCTGTTCTTTGAAAGTCTCTAGTGAAAAGAGAACATTAACAACTACATTAGCATAGCAGTTGACACCAGAACTATTTTCAAATTTAAAACCAACAACATTTTCAACAGAATTCATTTTATTCCTGCTTCCACTTTTGGGTTCATCGACTTTTGGTCTTTTTGCATCAACCTCACTACTATTACTGATATTTCTTCGTTTCCGGCCTACCACACGTTTCTCAAACAAAGGATATTGAGGCAAATGTGGCGCATACTCTCTTCTTAACCTATTGTATTCCTTAACACAATCTAGATCCGCACAAATGTTTGTGACATCACAGTCAATCAAGTACAATCCCGATAAAGTTCTGACTCGTGACAATGCTACATAAGCCATACCCTCCTTGAACACAGAACTGCCAATATTCACCAATGCAGTATCTACACTTAAACCTTGCGATTTATGGATTGTCACCGCATATGCCAAGCAAACAGGAAACTGCTTACGGCGAACATATAAGTCTTTAACAAGCAAAAACCTAGCAGAGCAACGACCAATTAGCTGTACTTCCTCAATGCCATCAAATTTAATTTTTAAAAATTCAATTCCATCTCTACTTCTGTATCGCTCAAAATCAACAACATTACCCATTGATCCATTTACCAGACCTCTTTCAACATGTAAATTCCTTCTCAAAATGATTCGGCAATTTAAGCATACATTCAAAGTCTTTTCAAAACCCGCAGTTTTAGATATAGTCTTCTCTAATGAATCCAATTTAGATTTCAAATTCTCTGACAAAATAATTGTTGCTCCCATATGCTCTATTTTGTCAATAGCTTCAAGTTTTACAATGTCTTGTTTTTCTAAATTCAACATTTTGTTGTTGAAGATGGAACATTCTGCAAGAGTTGGCATCAAATATATTCCAGATTTCTTCTCAGTAATTTTCTGAAAAATATCCTCTGGCAAAACGTCTTTTTCTGGATATAAATTTGACAGTAAGCGTGCATGTAAAGCTTCTTTACCACGCTCAGTCACTTTCCCGATTCTAACATCTTGCAGAATATTCTTGTAATCTTCGTCCTTCGCCTGACGCATATTTTCACGCAGCTCAGCATAACTGAAGTTTAACCATATGTTAACATTGCCAATGCTCCCTAGGCACTTCTTGGTATCTTCATGTGTAAGCAGTTTAAACACTGGTTGTCCTTTCACTGGTGTCAGCTGCAGAAGATCACCAAAAACAATGATGTGTTTGCCACCGAATAACACATCATACTCTGTTTTAAGAACTTCCTGCATTCTCAAATGCACAAAAGCAAGCATGATATTTGAAACCATGCTTACTTCATCAATGATAAGAAGTTTCATCTTCTTCAGGACTCTAGATACTTCACAACAAGCATCTCCAGATAACTTGTGGTATTGTAATTTGTTATCATGCTCCACTGAAAGCATCAGTAACCGATGCAAAGTAATCCCTTTAATGTTATGAGCTGCCAGTCCAGTTGGAGCGGTCACAACACAAGACAGCGATGATTCAGTCCTTTTCTGCAGATAACATGAAATTGCTTTAATGAGGAAACTTTTTCCAGTTCCTGCTTCTCCACTCACGTACAGTCGGACAGGCTTCAACGACGTACATGAGCACTCTTCCTTCTCATGACTTAATCCATGATCAATTTGGCTGGTAACTTCGTCATATATTTTCCTCTGCTCAACGTTAAGTTGTCTTTCCAATTCTTCTAAGTTAACTGCATCCTTCTGAGCATGTGCCATGGCTCTTTCCACTTCAATCATGGCAGTGACAGCTTCATTTTCGATAACTGGTTCTCCTAGTGGATCCTGACTCAATGAAACAGAACTCTGACTGTCCTGAGAACTGTCTCTAGCAATCTCGGCTGCAATTGTTGCTTCCTGCTCAATTTCTGCATTCAACATTTGTAGATATTTGGGAAAAACAGGACATTCTATGGACTCCTTGGCTGCATTGAAGGAGTCTTCGTAACAGAGAAAATCCCCAAGCAGTTCCTCTTCTGCACGCCAAGGCTTGAAAAGTTGCAAAAGAGCTAAATAGAAAAACTCTTTTCTTTCGGAAGATTCACAATCCAATTTTCGATGATTTATCAATTGACATTTTTTTTGCTTGACCAGACATCCTTCACTTCCAATTACAGCATACACTCCTTTATCGATATCTTCTTTGAAGTTCCTTTTGAAAACGTAATATTGAAGAACATCATACAGACAAGCATTCTCCAGGTGACTGCTTCGATTTGGATAATATGTATCCAACATGTTGGTCTTCAAAATGTCGGTACTGTTTGGCTCCTTTTCCGCCAAATACTCAATTTCCCGGACAGGTTTTAGAACTCGATTTCACGTTGCAGCAAGACCAAGACTCGCCCAAACAATACTCCTGGATTTGGCATAGAGACTTGCTGAAGACAAGCGGTCAGAACATTCGTAAGCTCCGATTTCTCGATGCGACAACATCTTCAAACTGAAACTGTACAACTTCTTGCTGAGGCTGAGGCTCTTTTCATGGGAAATATCCTCCCACATATCCTTCAATTCTGTCTTTTCTTTTTTGGTGATGTAAGATGTCACATACCGAGCCACAGCCATACAGTTGTCAGCCACAAACTGTATATCCATGTTAGCATTCCACATGGACAAGATCACAGGGTTGTAGTCGTTGATGTACTTGGACTCTTCGTTTCTTTTCAAATTGTATGTGTTTTTGGGTGATTTCCTCGTCACATTATGTCGCAGTGAAGACATCAAACTGTTTACTCTTCCTTTAGAAATCACCGGTTGTGGAAAGTTGAAACGACATTTGGTGTAGAACTTGTCCTTGTTTCTGAATTTACGACGACAGTACTTTCCACAACGATGGCTTTGGAAACGTAGAACTTGTTCTCTTAGGCTTTTCTTCTCCTTTGCGTTTGGAAAAGCACACGTAGAATACTGTTCTATGAAACTCATCACTAAGTCATCCGGATCTGTTCCAAATTTAGGTGCATCCTTGATCCATAGCAGCATATGTATATGAGGAGCACCTCTTGCTTGGTACTCCTTTCTCCAGAAAAAATCCAACACCTCTCCATGAGGTGGATTCTTCTTATTCATGATGAAAGACATCATAGCTTCAAATCTATGATTGAAGTACCTGCATACATTAACTGGATCTAAAGAGCACAGTTCTCCGGGTGTCTTGAATTCAATATTTTCAATGTTTCCATTTGCCTCTTGTAGAAATTCAAGTAAGTCTTCCCAGCTATACTCGGCACAGCTGAGAGTGAGGAACCATGTCGGAGTTCCTAAGTTCCTCAGCATACATTTTAAATCACCATGACGACGGTACCAGTACTCATTAGTACCACGCTGACACGCCATGAGATTAATTAGGTGAGAATCCAAAATACTGTCTTGGACATTGACTTTATCCATAAAGTCCCTTGCCGAGATGTTTCGCATCTGTATACCACTTTTCAAGATGTGGTTCACTGCATATGACAGTCCTGACAGATCGCTTTCAAACAGGAGATGAAACAAATAGGGAATGCATTGTCGAAACCTAGCATCTTCTGCATACAATCGTAAAGTCCGGTATTCTGAAGCAGGAATTTGAACAGGTCGCTCTTCATATCGTCCCCCTCGACCTGTGGGAAATAGCTGTGGGAAACACCGAGCTTCCAAACTTTCCTCCCAAACACTAATGGGACTCCCTTTGGCTTGTTTCATTTGAAACAACTCAATAGCATTCCCCATAGCTTCCTTGGAATGCAAAGGAGGAACACTATAATGTTCATAAATTTCTTCCTTTTTAGAGGCTTCTACTTTTTCAATTTGACCAGGACACAAATCGCTATCCTCTTCCTCACTTACTTCCTCTTCTGCAACATATACATTCTTATAGTACTTATTATTATTTTTTAAATACAATGTTGCCTTTTTGACTTTCCTAACATCCACTAAATCTTGCCATATTTTCTTACTCTTTGTCGGAACACCATTAACTATGATAACTAGAGGTTCCTCTTCCACTTTCTCTACTCCAATTGTGTTAATGTTTTTGTTCAAATCTAGAGGCAAATAAACAACTCTTCCCTTTAATCCTCTCTGTAAATCTGATGGAGGCAACTTCCCTGTCTTTGGCTCCATTCTTACAATAGCTTGAAAGGGATGCACACTTTGAATCAAAATAGATTCATAAGTATTTAAATCCTTCAATTCAGAAGGAATCTCTACCAATTCCAGATTATTATGAACCGCCCTAGCAGGCATCTGGTTTTGGTTTAATTTGTTAAAACAATAAGTACACATACGTTGGTCCGCTCCCAAATCAAAACAATTTTCTACCATCAAGTATGTGGCAAAATCCTTCCATTCACTATTGTTTTCCATATCACTTTTTGCATATATATCCACTAACTTAGTCTGATTCTTATAATAAGTCCGTCGACAACACACACAAGTAAAATTAGGCCTCTCACTTGATTTCACCATAACCGTGGAAATATCCTTATGAAACTTATCTGTACTGAAAATCTGTACACTGTCTTCCACATTACCTTCTTCTAGTGATTCAATATCAACATTGTTCTCTTTACCAGCAAAGTAACAGAACTCAATTTCTTGACAAATATTCTTCACATCTACTTCAGAACCATGCAAAAGAGCACTGCTTAATTGTTTAAGCATAATTGCTGGACTCTTAGCATAATACAACATTCTCACTAATTTCCTCACTTTATTATGATGCACTGCTAGCATCCTGAAATGATGAAATACACTCTGGCATACTCTCCTGGAAAGACAAGCCAGTGAATGACCACGCAAACCTGTCACTTGTCTCACTCTGCAAGGATCTAATTCTTGCAACATCTTTATTTTTTGCTTTACACTTTTCTTATGAAATGTCCGTATAAAATCACAAAGCAAATTGATGGAATCCTGTTGCACACTGCAAATAGAACTACACTTCCAGGTGTACACTGGTCCCTTAGGACGTCTCCCTAAAACCTCATCACTTAACGCCTCTTCTGCATCTGCAGACACAAGTATTTCTTTTTCAACCGGTTGACCGTCTTTCACCTCATAAGCTCGACCACTGGTGTCAACTGCATGCACCAAATCATTGTCCTGAAAATAACTCTCCTCATTAAAAAATGCCTCACTATTTGAACTATGCATCCATTCTCCTGAGAAAACATCACAAAAATTACTTCGATTTACTTCTCTCTTCCATCTACTATTAGATTTGAAAACATAGATTACCTTGTTTAGTTTCCTAATTCTATTAATTACCAAAATAAATAACTTTCACTTAATTTCGAAAGCCTGATCAATAATTTTCTCTACATTTTTCTTTTTCTTATAAAATGCCGCTTTCTGTTGGCCTTTCTTGAATTGTTTTAGCAAATTGACAATTACCCTGTTGCGGAACATTCGCCTACGAATGTCCCTGAATAAATTTTCCCTTCTACTGCCATGCACAGAGTTATCTCCAGCTGTAGCAGAAACATTTTTGACGGGCCTTTCCTTTCCATTTAAATTGGCTCTCTTTTTCGGCACTAAAACTTGTTCTGTAGTTATACTTTTGTTTCTACAAATGTTTCTAAGAAATGATTTTGTTCGCTTACCCGAAGTTTTCTTCGTGCATTGAGGTGATTTAAATGTAGAGGACTGCTACAAAAATGTAGTACTCTGCTGTCTTTGACGTTTCGTAGACTTTCGGATTCTATCTTTAGATGGCATTGTCTAATTTCTCAATAATCTGCAGTTGAATCTGTGGTAAAATATCATAAAAAATGCTATTAACCACTAATACCAAACAGTAAATCAACAGTAAGAATTTGATTCAGCAACGCTATAAAGATGATTCATTAACATTTTTTTTTATTTTACTGTGATAGTGATAGTATTACAGGGCTTTCATGCAAATGACTACCCACCCTGCAAAGAAAAGCCCACATGAAACTTTACACACATTAAATTGTGTACTTACCTGCAATAATCCATATGCCAGTGTTTACGTCCCTCCACCCTGCCCCTCCCCCTCCCCGCATGCCTGCCCCACCGTAACTCCCTCCTCGACCCGCGGCTGCTGTTTTGCAACATGGTGCTTCTTGTAAATCTCTCCTGCATTACAAAAGTGACGCACCAACAGCACAAAAGAGGCGCACAACCATCATAAATCTGTCTCTAAGACTTTAAGGGCCAGATGTAGGTCGGTCGGTAACGACCGAAAAACGGTATTTTCGGCCGTTACCGACCAGATAACAAAATTTGTCATGTAAGGGGCAATATATTACTGAATCGGTAAAATTACCGAATCGGTAATTTTACTGATTCGGTAAAATAAAACATCGATAAATATACCGATTTAAAGCCACCCATATGTAGGTAGGACTCTTCTGGTCATAATTTGAAAACACAGCACAGCTCCTATGTACATACACACCTTGTCAGTACTAATACTTTACATTAACTACAATTACAATTGGTAAAAAAAAGCAAAATCGCCTTTCAAAGCATAATGCAAACACTTGACACAAAACATCATTTAAAATATACACGTGGCCTTGGATTTAGGCCCCTACATACCGATTGGCCATTTACCGGTCGGAAACAGCAGAAATCGGCCGTAACCGGTCGGTAAATGGCCTGAAACGACCACCTACATCGGGCCCTAAGTGTGCATGCATTTGATTTCAAACAAAGTTTTTAAACCTTTTATGTAAAACAATTATACACCTACATTCATGGGTAACTGACTTAAAATGCCCTAATACACATCAAAACTTTTTTTAAGATACTTGCACCTTTTTTTCAATAACTTTTAACATGGCTATGTAACTCAAACAATCAAAATGAAAATTTTACAGGCACACATAGGGGCGTATTTACAAGGGCCTTGCAGCACGGGGAAAGTGACTTCAAATGACCAGACACACATGGGGACGTTTTTACAAGGCCCTTGAACCCGGGGGAAGTGACTTGAAATTGCTAAGCACACATAGGAGGGTATTTGCAACACTTATGCATCATTTTCTTTTAACATGGCTATGTAACTCAAACAATTAATCAATACTATGGGCTTTGAAGCCCATAGGAATGATTAGGCATTACCGATTCGGTATTTACCGAATCGGTAATTAAAGAATTCACAAGGGTGCAGGGGGTGTCACTTTGACACCTTCTGGCACCCTCAAAACAGGCACAGGTGCCATGTGGCAGGCATACCTGCCCTAAGGACAGGTCTGCCTTTCACATGACATAGGTGTGCATGCACACATGTACATGCACACCAAAATCAGTATTTTACCATGAAGTTGGATTTCATGCTAAAATACCGATTCGTTAAGGCCTTTGAGACTCAGAAGAGTCCCCCCTACATAGGAAATTTACAGAATCGGTAAAATTACCGATTCGGTATTTTACCGAACCGATAATTTTTCCGATTCTGTAAATGTAGATTTACCTACATGTGGCCTTGGATTTAGGCCCCTACATACCGATTGGCCATTTTTACCGGTCAGAAACGGCCGAAATCGGCCGTAACCGGTCGGTAAATGGCCTGAAACGACCACCTACATCGGGCCCTAAGTGTGCATGCATTTGATTTCAAAAAAAGTTTTTAAACCTTTTATGTAAAACAATAATACACCTACATTCATGGGGAACAGATTTACATTATCTACAATTACAATTGGTAAAATAATCCAAAATCACCTTTGAAAGCAGAATGCAAAACACTTGACGCAAAACATAATTTTAAATACACAGCTGACTTTCTTATTTACGCAAAAAAACATACTAGTCTTTATCTAAAATACATAAACGATAACTCACCTTTACAAATTCTTTTTGAAATTCAAAACAGACTCAGAAACACACCAATTATTCTTTAGCAGAATTAAAGGTATGCACTCCAGAGGCTGGAACCAACAAAGGCACTGAAACGCTGATATTCATCACACATATCTCTCATGTCAGCCAATCAAAACTCTTCCCTCACTTTTTTCAAATCAACACCCTTCCCCCCTCTGCCCTTTCTACCTTTTTTCCATAGCAACTACCGCCTGCCAGACCTCTCATGTTCACAAGTTCACACAACAATGTTTCAAATGAACTCTGAACTCTCAGTACACCTGCTAATCCACTGAAATCTTTCATAACATCATTTTTTATTAACCATTCAAATTACATCTTTCAAAGAACACATCCATGCACCCTAACTTTCTGTTTTCAGCAATGGAAATACACCAATCACTGCTAATGAATCATTTGCACTTAAACTCCACAGTTTTTTTTCATTACAAACTTCACTATTTCAACTGCCATTTCATTCCCACACTTCATCTGACTGCAGCATAAACTCCTCTAGCCATGTTTTCAGTCTGGATTCTTGGACATAGCTACATCCACTGGGCTCACAGGTATGCTGATAACAGAAATTTACACAACCTCAATTTACAAAATGTGGAAATTAAATGGATTGGCCGAAGAGGATTGAAATGTCACCAATTGATACCATTGGTGAAAACCTTTTTACATTTGCCAAACCCTAACCTCATAATAGTGCACTGTGGTGGAAACGATTTAGGCACTTTGACTGGGGTAGGTCTGGAAATGCTCCTAAAAGACACCTTTGAGCATTAGATGACACTTTTTCCTCAAACTGCCTTGGTATATTCAAATATATGCCAAAGACAGAAATGGAGGTGGTCCAATCAATTTTGTCCACAAATTGAGAAATCGAGGAAGCATGTAAATAAGTCTGTTTCAGCTTACATGAGGGACCATGGAATGGGCTGCATCTACAACAATAACTTGCGTTACTACATGCAAGATATCTACAGAGGAGATGGCGTGCATTTCTCAGATGAGGGGAACAAAGTTTTCATACTAAATTTAAGAATGTGTATTGGTTCCTACTTATAAGTTTCTAGAACATACACAAAACCCAAAAGCTCTTTTCAGAGCTACCTTAACTTAGTGTACTCTTTTGAAATTTCGAATGTACCTTTTTTCACTTATTTTCACCTATATTCGCTTCCCGGTACGCTAACTAGTTCGTGTACCGGCAGCTAACCACGCGATAAAAATCAATTTTTTTTTAACTACATATATGAGCCTCCTGAGCCACCCTCAGAAAACGTAGGGAGACAGAATACGTCTAAACTACCCCAATCTACCCATTCTGAACATTATTTACCCTCCATCTTGTATCTCAATTCTACCGAAACACAAAATGGAGGACTCCCGTAACGCTGCAAGTTTGCGTACCGGGAAACACACTGACAAGCACTCGCTCAAAAAAGGTGGGAAAGTAATTTACAGAAAAACAACTGGAGACACTTTCACCAATTAAACATTAGCTCATACTACATACCAATCCCTACCATTTTCACAAATATTGTTGGAATACCATTTAGCCATTTAGCATGTAGAACTCTCTAAAATCCCTGAGGTAAATTACTTCACAAAACATATCGAAAGTGTTGGAAATGACAACCAATTAAAAGATTACTTTCAATTTCTACTATTATATCATGACATTTCATTGGTTATGTACCTGAATATATATATACAAAGAGAGAGAAACACACCCATTTTGACTACTACTTCGTGAAGTGCATAACAACAAAAAATCAACTGATAACTTCAACTTATATTTAAAAGGTAAGATATTATTTATAAAACTGAAGTATGTTCTGTACTGAAAGCTAATTAGAAAAACATTTTCTGACAGTTATATTCTATCACTCTGTAATACTTATAGAAAAAAATAGACTTCTCTGTTTTAGTTATGGCAGGGCCAGTCCTAGGATTTGCGAGGCGCTGGGCTAAAAAGGAACGTGCGCGACGCCCCCTCCAATTTACATAAGTGGCCCCTTGCAAGGAGAACATTCACAGACACTGAGGGGGCCCCATTGTCCAGCATTTTGACGCCCCCACAGTTTTAACTTTTACTCCACACGCATTTCTCACACCTTCATAGGTGTGAGAATTGATTGTGGTCTAAAAGTTAAAACTTTGGGTGCCCAAAAATGCTGGACAATGGGGCCCCCTCAGTGTCTGTGAATGTTATCCTTGCAATTGAGGGAGCGTCTCCTTCTCCCTCCCCTATACCTCCTGACACCATCCATGGGAGGCCCAAGGAGGGGGCCCCCTCCAATGGACCTTAATTGCAGGCGACACCTTTCTTTATGATAGATCTCCAGGAAAACAAAAGGACACATCACCAGTGCGTGGCCCCATGCTGGTGGGCTGAGTGCGAGACCATGAGCGGGAGCCCACGCTGCCCATGCCTAGCGCCTGCCCTGAGTTAAGGATAGAGTTAGACTTCTATAGTATAATTCAGAATTGACTAAGAGTTTATTTGATAATTTTCTTCATATTTCTACTTCCAATTTGATACCATACACTGCCCAAAGAAAAAAACACTTTTTAATTAACCAAACTGCCTATCTGTACTGAAACCCAACAGTGCCCTATCTGTACTGATATATTTTTTAAAAATTCATTTTTCAGAATTGAAAATGGAAGAACAACAAAACAACATGAAAACTGAAACAGAAAAAAAATGGAGACAGAAGTTGACATGGATTTCTACGACGACACAATAAACAATGAACTTGTGCAATGTGTAGATGCAGTAGATTTTCTACTGAAAAATGAAGAAAAAAATGATAACGATTTTTTAGATTTTCTTTTACATTTTTAAAAACAATCTGAAAAATAAATTTGTATTTCTTAATTCAAAAGTTGTTTGACACATTATTTATTTTTATATATATATTGAAAACTAGTAGCAAATGTATTATAACGTGAAGTCAGACTTAAAATATACTGTGCAACTTTTTGGTGTTACATACTAGCTTTGTTCATAGTTACTTCCTTTCTCCCACTATATAATCCCCAATGTGTATTTAACATCTCTTTATATCTCCTGCCACCATGTTGTTTCGGCTTTCCAGACAGACTATGGTATGAATTCCATATACCACAATAACTTCTATAACAACAGGCAAGATATTTACAAAGGAGATGGCGTTTATTAAATTATAGACTCTGCATTGGTACCTACATGTAGCTACGTAAATAAAAAAAAACAAAAAAAAACAAAACGAACAATCAATAAACATACAATAAGTTAAAAGTCAATAATTCTTGTTTCTTTATAGTACGCTCCGCAGACCGCTTTCCGGTACGCGAACCGGGCGCACCCCACGAAAAAAACATTTTTTTTTTTTTTGGGGACCCGCGGGGCACTTAAATATCCCCCTCATCAATCCTAGGGGGTCAGAAGGGGTCTCCCTTGCCCCCTTTCCTTTATTTCCCCCTTCGTTTTGGCCTCCTCTTGTCTCTCAATCTACAGAGAGACAAAATGGCGGCCGCTACGGACTGTTTAGAATGTTGACAGACACCGGAGAGCCAATCAGCTTCGCTTCGCAAAGCTCCGTTACGCGAAAAGTACGCGAACTGGTGCGCTATCCAGGACGCTGTCACAGATAGATACATTTTTAAAAACATTAATTCCTAAAAATCCACTGGAGCACATATATTGAGACCCAGCAAAGGCACATCGGGCTAACAGTCCCTACAATTTTGCCAAGTTTCGTGCAAATCCATTCAGCCGTTCGAGCTAAAAGTGAGGCCAAACGCCCTATGGAAATTAACATGGGAAAAACACGTTTTGGGACCGCCCTTTTTTCTCAGCCCCCCCTTGACGAAACCCCCCCAAATTTTTAAGGGCTGCTCAGAAACAAACTGTGCCATTTTCCTGAATATTTCAGCCGATTCCGTCCACAAACGCCAAAGTTATTAGACATAGAATTTTCAAAAGTCCCATAGGAAAAAAATCCTAACTATATATACCTACTGGCTATCGCCAGTAGGTAATATATATATATATATATATATATATATATATAGATATATATATATATATTACCTACTGGCGGTCGCCAGTGGGTAGTTATAGTTAGGACCAACTTTCCATAGGAAATCCACAACATTCTATTTGGAATAACTTTGGCGCCGGTGGACGAATCTTCGAGAATTTCTCCAAGAAAATGGCCTGCTTGGTTCCGCTCCTTCCCTGAAAGTTTGGGGGTGATTAGTCAAGTGGGCGCCTGAGAAAATAGGGGGTCCCAAAACATGTTTTCCCCATGCAATTTTCCATAGGGACCTTTAGCCGGGGCTACAGCCTGAAAGGCTGAACAGAATTACACGAAATTTGGCAGAGAGATAGAGTTCTGTTCGCAGATTGTGCTTTTTGTTAAATAGTGTAAATCCATTCAGTAATTTCTGGGAAATTTGCAAGTAAAATCATAGCGATATCTAGAGACGGAGTTCAGCATGCGTAAGGAATTCTGTTCAATTACGAGCGCGAGCTGCATGCTGATTGGCTGTGAACTGTCTGTCATCACTCAAAACCAGGAAGTGCTGGCGGCCATCTTGTGCCTCGCTAGAACCGAGTCACAAGAAAACAGTAAAGCAAAGTTGAGAAATAAGGGAAGAGGGTAGGCTAGAAACATTCTGACGCTCTAGGCTTGCGCAGGGGGTCGTACATGGATGTTTAGGCTCTATTTTTTATTTTTATTTTTTTGAAGGAAAATCGAGGCGTACGCGTTTGGAAAGACATACAATTACGAGCAAGAGCTGCATGCTGGTTGGTTGTCAATACTCCACAACAGGAAATGTTGGCAGCCATCTTGTTTGTCGCGAGAGCCGAGTCACAAGAAAACAGTAAAACAAAGTTGAGATATAAGGAAAGGAGGCAGGGTAGAAACATTCTGACCCTATAGTCTTGGTCAGGGGGGTGATACATGGATCTTTAAGCTCAATTTTTATTTAAAAAAAAAAAAAATGGCGGGGTACTCGTGCAGTACTTGTACGCGGTGGAAAAGGTGAAAAAAAACTAGAAGTCTGTTTTGTTTATTAGGTCCCGGGGTGGGGGGGGGGGGCAAATTACGAGGGCAATTTTTAGAGCTATATTTCTATGACAGTATGTAAAACGTTCTGTTTTTTTTTGCTGCTTCAGTTATACTGTCTACGCATGCGCAGCTTTGTTTGCAAGTGCGCTTTTTTTTCAAGTTCGCCAAGCAAAACTCTCCTGATTTTAGATATTAAATTTGCTGCTTTGTTTTCCTGGGTCATGTGTGTTATCCGGTGCTATACTTTTGTAATATATTAATAAACATATTGTATATATATTTATTTGAAATGTAGTGTTGAGGTGCCAAACGTTGATTACATACTCCGTCCAGCCGCCATTTTAGTAGTTTTCCTCCATTATTTTTATTATACCTATTACTTTCATTTTACCCTGCTCATATTTTCTCTGTGATCGATGAGATTTCGTGCCACAGATACCACGGTGATTGTCCTTGGCCTCCGATCTTATCAGAGTTGGTCACACGTATACCTAGAAACTAATTTAAAGGACGTAAGGCACAGGCATTACAACATGTGTTGGTCAACAAAAAAACATTATTAAGATAATGCATTTATCATGTGTGGTAAATGCATACTAGTTGGAAAAGCATGTATGGAAAAGCGATATGCGTGCTAATGGTTTTGTTGTGACGATCACACGTGCTTATAAACCTGGTCTGGGCGTGGTGGAGTCTAGGGTACCAGGCGGAGGGGCATGAAGCTGCACTCATACAATATAGAAGTAATATAGGATTTTTAAAACTTAAAAAAAAAATATTCCATAATTATCCTAGATTAAGTCTTCTGTTAGTATATTAATTAAATACATGAATATATGTTTTTAAACAATTAAAAACATTTGCGTCTTTTTTGTACAGGGCGCCGTACATGACGCCACACGGAGGCTTTGATGCGACGCGTAACCTCGAAGTGTATTTGTAGCGTATGCTGAGAATGATTAGCAGTATAAACTATGATGCGATCACTCTCTCACTGTCAAATCAGAGCACAGGGCGCGCTATGAGAATGGTTAGAAGTGGTCACGCATTAGACATCCAATTCAGGTGTATGGCTTATCCACAGTATCATAACGTCAGTTTTTTAACCTGGTTAAGTTTGAGGTTTGCATGAAATACTATGCTATAGGCAGATATGGATGTTTTGGCAGAGCTTATGTCCGTGAAGCTTTGGTTATTACTATTTACATATAGGTGCTTGAGGGAGGGAAAAGAAGTCTATGTGAATGGCGAGGATTGCCCAATAGTACTAGATTACTCCTTAATTTGTAGACACATACAATTACATGGCTCTTGTATACACAATGCGCCTGATTTGGACTGAGTTTTAAAAGGTAGTCCGACACCTGCTATCATAACAATGTTCAGTTTACTGGAAAAGGGAGTTATTTACTTTGAAATAATGGAGATTGTTGTGCAATGTTAGCAGGCATCGCTTACATGATTACGGTAAATGAGCGTGTGGTTTGATTTAAAAAAAAGTTGTGTTAACTCCTCTACATGGGAAGCTGGATGTTTCCATCTGGCGGTCGAGTTCGACCTTGAAAGCAGAGTCAACCAAATGAGTCGTATAAGAGCGCTATTGTCTCAAAAAGAGGTCGCTCTTATATCTGGTACAGAAACATTTGTCTTTTATGTAGCAAACACCCACACAGAAGTGCATGATTAATTAAATACAGACGTGCTCTTGAATTTTGGGGAGTTAATTTAGAGTATCTTTAATGTGTCCTTGACTACGGGGGTTACCTTACTACCTTACAGAGTCACACACCTCCCAGCCACCCACACACACACTCAGTCTACCATTCAAATACTTGGGCAACCAATCAATAACCCATATAGCCACTCATATAGCTATTGATCAACACATGCAGCAGCTTACACAACAACAGACATACTGATGTCATGAATGATGTAATATGTGACATCATCAGCAGTGGATTGCGGGTGCGCGAAATATAGTTAGTACAACTAACTATATAGGAGCAATTTCAATGGTTTTTTAAATGCTAATTCCTAACTATATAAGGCCTGAAACCTATGTTTTTTTTTAGCGAATATATATATATATATATATATATATATATATATATATATATATGCAAAAAAAAAGCCAAAAACTCTGGCAGTTCTCAAGTTTAGCTAATTCCTAACTATATAAGGCCTGAAACCTATGTTTTTTTTTAGCGAATATATATATATATATATATATATATATATATATATATATATATATATATATATATATATATATATATATATATATATATATATATATGCAAAAAAAAAGCCAAAAACTCTGGCAGTTCTCAAGTTTAGGTAGAAAGCAGCTCCTGTATAGAGCACTCTCAACATCAGTGACACTCTAGATCTGCTCACCTCAAATGTCTGCTTTTCTATCACAGTCTTTAAGCCTAGGATTAGCACAGTGTCATCTAAGCCGAGATAGAAAGGGACAAAGGGCCACATTATCAAGAACGGCAATACAATTTTCGCCACTTTAGCAGCAGGAAACTGCTGCTAAAGAAACAATAAGGCGCTTGATAATGCGCCCTAGAGAATTTCAATAGAAGCCCAGCTTGGTGGTCCTTCACACCAGAACTTGCGCTTCTATTGGAATTCTCTAGGGCATAATATCAAGCCCCTTATCGCTGCTTTAGCAGCAGTTTCCTGCTGCTAAATCAGCGATAATTTTTGCGCCGTTCTTGATAATATGGCCGAAAGTCTTTTGCCATTTCTTAAGCATAGGACTAGCACAGTGCTGTCTATTCTGAGCTGTAAAATGACACAAGCCATTTACCACTCCAGACACAGTATTACAGCTTTGAATTGGTAAAATACCAACCAAGCCAACCTGAAATGAGTAAAAGCAACCCATGACACAGTGTTTTGCTCTAATTAGAGCTTTTCAGGGAGGTATAGCTTTGTCCATGCACAAGGGAGCGCCCAGTATAAGTCAAAACAATACCCTTTCAGGCATAGAGTGACGCTTAAATTATGCAAAAAAGAAGCAGAGGACTCTGGGCAGTTCTCAAGTTTAGATGGAAAGCAGCTCCTGTATAGAGCACTCTCAACACCAGGGACACTCTTGATCTGCTTACCTCAAATTTCTGCTATTCTATCAAAGTCTTTAAGCATAGGAGTAGCACAGTACCATCCATGCCAAGATAGAAAGGGACAAAATCTTTTATCATCTCTACAGCCAAGTCTTTAAGCATAGGACTAGCACAGTGCTGTCTATGCTGAGCTATAAAATTACAAAAGCCATTTACCACTCAAGGCACAGTATTACAGCTTTGAATTGATAAAATACCAACAAAGCCAAACTGAAATGAGTAAAAGCAACTCCTGACACAGTGTTTCGCTCAAATTAGAGTTCTTCAGAGAGGTATAGCTTTGTCCAGACACACGGGAGTACCCAGTATAAGTCAAAACAATACCCTTTCAGGCATAGACTGACACATAAATTAAGCAAAAGAGAAGTAGAGAACTCTGGGCAGTTCTCAAATTTAGGTGGAAATCAGCTTCTGTATAGAGCACTCTCAACACCAGCGACACTCTAGATCTGCTCACCTGAAATGTCTGCTTTTCTATCAAAGTCTTTAAGCATAGGATTAGCACAGTGCCATCCACGCCAAGATAGAAAGGGGCAAAGTCTTTTGCTATTTCTATAACAAAGTCTTTAAGCATATGACTATATTACCTACTGGCGGTCGTCTCAATATATGTGCTCAAGTGGATTTTGAGAAATTAACGTTTTAAAAAATAGATATATCTGTGACAGCGTCCCGGTTAGCGCCCCGGTTCGCGTACCTGAGGCGTAACGGAACTTCGCGAGGAGAAGTGGTGGCAAAAACAAAGGGGGAAATGAGCATAGGGGGCAGAGTACATCCTCCCTGACCCCCTAGGTTTGATGAGGGGGCTTTAAAAGGGCCCCGCGGGGCAAAAAATAATAATTTTTATTATCTTTTTTTTGCCGGGGGAGCGCTCGGTACGCGCACTGGGAAGCGGTCCGGGGAGCGTAATATAGGGAAAATAGAATGTCATTTGAGATGTCATCAGTGATGTCATCAGTGATGTCACTGACCATGTCATAAATTTGTAATATGTGACATCATCAGCAGTGGATTGCAGGTGTGCGATATATAGTTAGTGCAACTAACTATATATGCGAATTTCAATGGTTTTGTGTGAGTAAAATAAGGTTTTGTAAATGCTAATCCCTAACTATATATGGTCTATAACCTATGGTTTTTTCAGTGAATTTTCAAGGTTATGTAAATGCTAATTCCTAACTATATATGGTCTATAACCTATGGTTTTTTCAGTGAATATATATATATATATATATATATATATATAGATATAGATATATATATATATATATATATATATATATATATATATATATATATATATATATATATATATATATATATATATATATATATATATATATATATATATATATATATATATATATATATATATATATTATATACGGGACATGCAGCTTCCCTTACCCAAAAGCAATTCTCCGTTCCTTTATTGAAACAAGAGGCGGTTTTTTTCCTCGCACTTCAACAAAGCAAACCAGGGTTTGCTATCACTGGGTGGAAGCCATGCTCCTGCCCTGTCATAGCAAACGCCAATTTCCCGGGTGTGGACACCCTGGGCTATTACAGGAGCCGGCCTTGGGGTTGGCGGTCCCCAGGGCCATGGCCCCCTCCCTCTATTTTCAAAGCCCTGGGGAGGTGGTGGTCTCCGGGGCTGCGGGAGGGCTGTGTGCCCTCCCTCACCTAATTTACGTAGCCCAGAGGAGGTGGTGGTATAATTATACGATTGCCCCTTGGACCTGGCCCACCTGGGGGCTCATTTCAATGAAGTGGGGGAGCTCCCACTTCATTTATTTATTTTTCCATCCGGATTCACGCACCCAGGGCACATTCGGACGTTTTAAAAAAAATTGGGGGGTCCTTGTGGGACCCACTGAGCAGGCCTAGGGATCAGGGTGTTTCTACCCTGCCCCCTTTTTAAGTCTCACCTATTATAGTCCGCAGGGATAAATAGGCAAGATTATAGTAAGGGGAAAAGAAAAGTCTACCTAGCCTGCGGATCGCTTACAGTTCATGTGAGCTATGCGCGTGCACAAAGCCAGCCACTTCACACACCACTATTTGTCTATGCCTCGGCATCAGACTACAAAGGCTGCCGCTCCCCCGCCCCCCGCGTGCACATCGCACTCCACTATTTCTCTGAGACTTGGCATCAGACTTCAAAGGAATGTGCTCCCGCCCCCCCGCCACAGCAATGCAGAGAGCTTGTTTTTTTTGCATCTATTTGCAGGGAAGCCGTGGTCTGTTCATCGTTCCCTGCATCTTTCTTGTTTTTTTTACTGGACGAAAGTGAAAGCCTACTGTGCCTGTTTACAGTACCCTTGCTCCACCAATGCTGTTGCTGGGTTGCCATCTCTCTAGGGACACTAAGCAATACTACATCCACTATGCTTTGCCTCTAGACACGTTGATCCCGAGCAGACTGTGCTGACTCTGCCCCTCCTGATTCTGAAACTGACCAATGCAGTCACGACGCAGTCTCTTCTCTCTGTCTTATGATGTCTGCCCTGCCACAATTTACTTCGGACCCTCACCCTCACATCTCCTCACCCCCACACACCCTCACACCCTCTCACCATCACACACCCTCTCTCACCTTCACATCCTCACCCACCCTCACACAACCTCACCACCCCTCACACACCCTAACTCACCCTCACCCTAACCCCCTCACCCTCACTAACCCTCTCACCCTCACTAACCCTCTCACCCTCACTCACCCTCACCCCCACACCCTCACATACCTCCTCACCCTCACACTCCCTCACTCTCACACCCCATCACCCTCACACCCCCTCATCCTCACCCTCACACACCCTCACCCTCAAACACCCTCACATGCACTCACCCTCTCACCCTCTAACACCCTCTCACCCTTACACACCCTCTCACACCCTCTCAACCTCACATCCCTTCACCCCCACATCCCCTCATCCTCAAATCCCCTCACCCTCACATCACCTCACTCTCCCTCACACCCTCACCCTCACACCCCCTCACCCTCACACCCGCTCACCCTCACACCCCCTCACCCTCACTCACCCTCTCACCCACCTTCACTCACCCTCTCGACCTCACACACCCTTTCACCCTCACACACCCTCTCACCCACACCATCACACACCCTCTCACCCACCCTCAGCCTCACACCCCCTCACCCTCACACCCCCTCACCCTCACACACCCTCACACCCTCACACACCCCCTCACCCTCATACCCCCTCACCCTCACACTCCTTCACCCTTACCCCCTCCCCCACACACACCCTCACCCTCACACCCCTCACCCTCACACACCCTCACACAACCTCACCCTCACTCACCCTCTCATCCACCCTCAACCACCCTCTCACCCTCACACACCCTTTCACCATCACACCCCCTCTCACCCTCACCCTCACATACCTCCCACCCACCCTCACCCTCCCTCACACCCCCTCACCCTCACACAGCCCCTCACACCCACTCACATCTCCACACCCCCTCACACCCCCACACCCCCTCACACCCTCTAACACCCCCTCACACCCCCTCACCCACACACACCCTCACCCTCACACCCCCTCACCCTCACACACAACTCTCACCCTCACAATACTCACTCTCACACCCCATCACCCTCACACCCCCTCATCCTCACCCTCATACACCCTCCCACACCCTCACCCTCACACAACCTCACCCTCTCTCACCCTCTCACCCTCACACACCCTCTCACCCCCTCACCTTCACATCCCCTCACCCTCCCTCACACCCTCACACTCACACCCCCACCCTCTCACCCTCTCACCCCTCTTCCTCCCCCCTCACCCTCACCCTCACTCACCCTCTCACCCACCCTCACCCATCCTCTCACCCTCACATACCCTTTCACCCTCAAACACCCCCTCACCCTCACACACCCTCTCACCCACCCTCAACCTCGCCCTCACACCCCCTCACACTCACACCCCCTCACCCTCACACACCCTCACCCTCACTCACCCTCTTACCCACCCTCACCCACCCTCTCACCGACCCTCACCCTCACACCCCCTCACACTCACACCCCCTTACCCTCCCTCTTGTAAGAGTCAGAGACCGATCAGAGCAGCAGATGAGAAGGAAGCAGCCTCCTGGTCACAGCAGCACACGGGGATTGCGCTTGAGAAACTCGTGGATGCAAAGATCTCCATCAAGGATTACATCCAATTGTAGGCAGTAGATATGGGGAGGAAGCACACCTGCCTAGCCTCGACCTTGCTCACTAGTTGTTTGGGCTGATTATAATGTGTGACTGAATGTGAGCTTCAATTCGGGCACCTGCTTTATTTATATATGTAAGTGCTTCCTGTTGAGGTTTAATTTTTGTGTCAGGAGCATCGTGCCAGAATGAATTCTGCCTGCATATATTTATCCAGGAAGATGCCACCCTCTACTGCAACAAAATGCACAAAACAAAAAAATCCGCTGCGAGCGGATTTTCGGATTTTCAGCAATTTCGCACGATTCGCTGATCGTGAAATTGCCAAAAATCTGCAAAATCTGCGAGCGGAACAGATTTTGCACCCACTCTTAGTTATTATCACACCCAGAAAACCCCTTTCCTTCTGGCTTTCTGAATTACAAACAAGGATGAGTATACCCCATACCAAACTCACTCCTTACCTCTACGAAGTGGGAAATGTATAATTGACAAGTGACAATGCGCAAGCAGTCCATAAACTTGTAAGAGATTCTGTGGGATGACAACCTGTACCTTCCCCCAAAAATCTTTTATGTGTGTCCAAAAATAAATTACTCAGGGCTGTCCTTTTTGTGCAGATTTGGGAAACAACCTTATTCTCAGTACATGACAAGGCATCCTGATCACATTCCAAAACCCAGGACACCCCATCCAAAATCAATAACAGTAAAATCATAAAAACAGCATGTAAGATATTTTTCTTGGTAGACTAAAATATACATGTGTGAACAGGGGGAACCACTGGCTGCTATTCATCCGCAACCATTCTGCCAAAGGGATGCATAGCAAATGATGAAGCAATGGGGCAAAAGGCCAGTTAGAGGAATATACAAGTTCCCAGTGTCCTTCAGAGCCTCACTGGTACAGTCTCCTATTGTCCATCAAAACGTTGGAGCTCTTAAGCTCTGGTGGTGGAGCTTGCTCTGTCCTAAGCTTGGGTTCCCACGATCACCAGGATAATGTACCCCCAAGTGGATCCTTTTAATTTATCCTGACCAATATTCAAACAGTGCACAAATCTCACAGCACTCTAAACTAACTCTGTTGGTACTATAGCAAAGTACACCCTAACTTACACAGTCCACCACTAACTAATCTGACTTCTCCTTTGGTGCACTGTTTTCCCAGCCGAGGGCGCAAACTGTACTTAGTGACTCCAGGCACAAACGGAACTGAAAAAAAGGGGCTCCTGTATTGCCTGTATTTCCGGAGGAACTGCTGCATTCAGCACTTCATCATTTTCCTCATCCGTTTTGGTCCAGGTGAGCTTGGTGTCAATGAAGGTGACACATCAAAGAACCGTCTCACACTCGGAGTCCCTTTCTCCTTCTTTCGTTCACTGATCATAGGGCAGTACAGAGGGACCCTCCAACAATGAGTCACATGGATCCAGTTCTTACGGCTGCAACCTTGACTGCTATGCCTGTTGATAGGAGGACCTGCTCCAGTCCCTTGCACTGCGGCTCCAAACTCTTCTTCCACTGGAAGTTCCTCAGCAACACCAAATCAACAGACTGAATATCATGGCTGGGCCCCTCTGGTGTAGCTGGTAGGGATTCCCGGACCTGTTGGTGAATAGAACGTAAACTTTCAGTTAACTAGCAAAGAAACACTATCAAGAATGGGTACTCAATATCTGAAAACCACTGAGGGCGCGGGACACCCCAGACATTTGCTGGGCATCAAAAAATGACCTTGTATGGTGACAATCCTGTCCTAGAATGTGCTGTCATTCTCATTTATAAAAGAGCCAATGGTAAAGCATCTGGCCACTGTAACCCTGTGGCCTCCTGAATTTTTGCCAATTTGAGTTTGAGAGTACTGTTGCACCTTTCAACTAAACCTGCTGACTGCGGATGATTGGCAGCATCGAACTTCTGATTGGTACTTTAACCATCACAAATCAATGGAATCACTTTGGCATGAAAATGACTTCCGTTATCACTCCAGATCAAACGGGGAAAGCCTAAACAAGAAAAGAACGACTTCAGGAGTACCTTTGCAGTCGTAATGGCTGTACTGTCTTTAGGGGGATAAGCCCCCACCCATTTACTGAATTCACAGACATCCGCCAACACATACTTCATTTATTACACCTTTCCAGTTCTATACAGTCAATCTGAAGGATCTCAAAAGGAAAGGTGGGTGGTGCAAAATTACTGGGTGGTGTAGGCATACCCTTTCTAGGGTTGTGCATCATGCACACCATACAGGACTTCACTAAATGTGCAGTTAGATAAATATTGACAGCCAGTCCCTCACTCAATTCGTAAGCCCGTATTAAGGCAACAAGCTCAGCAGCTTGGGTTGACTGATAGTACTCATGATGTCTCAACTACAGTGCACAGCATGGTAATAGCATACGCAACAGTCTTAGTGCCATCTTGTAACTTAAAACAAGAGCCATTAACATATAGTTCCCCTTGTGTGTCCGATAAGGGAACATCAGTCAAGTCTACCCATCCTTTAGTCTCCTCTTCCTACTGGAAGATACAGTCATGTTTATCAACCTCATCATTCTCAGAAGGGAGGGGAAGTCATGTGCCTGGATTCAGAGTAGCACATCTTTTGATCGCAATATGTTTGGGGAACAATATTAATGCATAGCCAGTCAGACATGTACTGGTGAGGTGCTGTGTCTTTGTCATATTCAAAAGTGTATCAACAGCATGAGGTATCATAACTATGAGGTCAGTATCAATTACAAGACCAGCCGATTGTCTTATTGAGGTGGCCACAGCTGCGACCGCTCTTAGACAGCTCGGGAGGGCTCTTGTGACAGGGTCAAGAACAGCAGAGAAATAAGCACACAACATTTGCTCATCTCCAAATGTTGTGTCAAAACAGAAAGCGTGCAACCAGCCCACTCATAGACAAACAATACAAACGGTTTGCTATAGTCAGGGGTGCCCAAGACTGGAGCTGAACACAGTGCAGTTTTCAATTGCTCAAAAGTTTGCTGACATTCAGGCATCCAAGGCAAGGGCTCATGCACGTGTTTAGTGGTTAGTGCAAGCAAGGGTTTTATTAGTAAGGAATAGTTAGGTATCCACTGGCGACAGTAGGAAGTGATACCTATAAAGCCGCGCACATCTTTCTGAGTCTGTGGGATGGGCATTTCAACAATGGTACTGATGCGCTCAGCTGTAAATCTCCTATCCTCCTGTCGACCATGGCCATGCTGAGCTAAATGTGGCAATAACTTAACTGTACTGTCTTTACAACCTTGTTCGGTATTAGAAGCAATAAAGGGGTCGTCGACATACTGCACCAAATCATTACCTGTTGGAAGTGACAAGGAATCCGACTGACCTTTTACTTTTAGTGCCTGGCTATAAATGCTCGGACTCTCTGTATAGCACTGAGGAGCTCAACAGAACCTAAACCTCCTACCAGCCAGGGTGAACCCATTCAGATATCTGATATCTGGATGAATAGGAATACTGAAAAACGCATTTTTTAAATCGATGACAGAAACAAATTTAGCAGAAGAAGGAATCATTGTCAAAAGAGTAGTTATGTTAGGGACCACTGAAAACTGGGGAACCACTATTTTATTAACTTTGCGCAAATCAATCACAAAATGATAAACATCTTCATGTTCATTAAGGGAACCTGAGGCCTCCATTTAAGAATAGGAAGAATAGGGCTATTACAAATGTTAGCAGTCGTCTCCTCAACCACTCCCTTCTTAATCAAATCCTGTATAATTTGCGAAAAGGCTCACTCTCCTGCCTGTAGTATTTTATACTGAGGGATGTGAGGCAAAATAGCAGCATACTTAACCTGTATAGAAACTGGTGATATCTGCAGCAGTCCCACGTCTGTGTTGGCTGTCGCCCACAAAGTCTGTGGCACATCAGCAAATTCAACAGGAGGAGGCGCATCTATAAACAAACACTGTTTAGTGTGCACTACATCAGGACCCATGGTGATATAGACACCCGCCGGAGAACAATAGATCGTAGCATGCAATTTCTTCCGCAAATCCTAACCCATCAAATGTTCACCACAATTAAACAACAAGAATGGTGAATCTCCAGTGGTAGGACCAATAGTCAATGCAAGGGGTCTTGAAATGGGGCTTACAACAGCTACACTAGAAAAACCTACCAAATCATTAGTATGGCCAGACAGAGTCACCCGAGGGACCATATTTTGAGAAACAGAACTTTTCATCGCAACTATGTCCACAAAAAATTCCTTAAGTGAACCTTGAAGTTCCGTTGTTACATAAGGACCACCCTGGTCTACCGGTATCGGAACTGGTCCCATACTCCGTCTCTGGCTCTCCTAGTTGTAAGATATTCCCATCACTTCCACCATATCATAATCATCATGATAGTACTATCTGTCCAGAGGGTCATCAAAATAATTATTATCAGAACGACCCTGTGAGGCTGCAGCATTCTGTGCCCTATCAGCCCCACCAGCTCCATGACCCTGTCCACGAGAACCTTGTCTGCTAGAGGCCGCAACCTTCTGCAATGGCACAGGACAAACACTACACCAATGTCCCTCCTCCTTACAGTACGCACACTGATTCGGACCCAGAGGTGTTGTATTTGGCTGCCCATTAGTACGTGGAAGCTGTCAGGCAGGACCACCACATCCTCTACCATTCCCTCTAAAAGCCTGCTGTAACAATACCTTCCTCTTTAAATCCTTATGCCTTTACTCTGTCCTCCCCTTTTACTCATTATCCCTATGCTCAAAATACTGTGCCATAATCAAAATAACAGAGGGGACAGAGGTGAACCAAGTACTTTCAGAGGCCTGCAATCAAGTCGCAATTTCAGGAAGCAAATTAGAAACAAATCTATTAACAAACAACCAAAATACCTCTCTCAACAGACAAATCCTGCCCACTGTAATCCAAAAATGTACCTTGAAACCAAGTGAAAAAAATCAGATACACTCTCATAGTTCTTTTGTCAACAAGCTGAGAGTTTATCCCAGTCTACTTTTCTTGGCGGAATAAGGGAATGCATATACAAAATTTTACAGCCTGACAATGTCAAACGTTCCGCTTGTGGCTTGTCACCTGGTTTTCTTTCCCAGTCTTATGCTTTAATTTGACCCCATGTACCTCCCAATGCCACACGTGATCCTGCATGTGCACCTGCCTCTAAATATCAACCGGAACCAATAAACCTAAAAACATTTCAATACCAGCAAGAGTCATTACAGAGGCAGCTTCAGTCAATTCTTTATATTATGCAGTAGGATTTTTCCTAGGGTCAGGCAAATGAGTCTTAAGGGACAAAACATAACTTCTTTTCCACTGATTATAAACCCATTGCTCCTGAAAACAGCTCGCCACTGTCACTCGAGTAACATTACCACAGCCATCAGTTAATTCCGGCAATTCTGGATGATTTAAGGGATGAACCTCTTTCATCGGAAACTGAGACACTGACCTGGGACTTCCCCTATAAGCTATTATTGGCGTGACATTATCAAAAACATGTTCGGGCCCCAATTGACTAATATACACTTGATCTCTTATGTCATATAAAGTTTGAGGTGCTTCCGCTTCAAAACACTGTTGCCAAATTCCAATTAAAGGTGCGCACATGTGTTTAAAGGCATGCTGCTGTATAAAGGGATACAAATCTATCATAGTCACCCTGACATCCTCTATACTATCGATAGGATTACGGGCCCACTGTGGAGCCTAATTGGCTATTACCTGTTACTCATCATCTCCCACATCAGATCACACTAACGGTCCCATACGCTCCTTAAATTTCATCCAATACGGGAGGAGCCAAGCTGGCGACCAAGATGGCCGCTTAGGCTCCCAACTCCGTAGACCTCCTCATCCTGCTACAAGATCCTGCCAGATATCCTGTGCCTATGCAACGCTTCCGTTTAGACTAATCAAAAGTACGCCGCACCGTGAGTTCCCGAAAGTTCTGTCAGCTTCGAGACCGGAGAAACATCGTCTTGAAATTTGCGGCCTACATCAGCCCTGAACCCGGGACCTCGAGTAGAAATCTAGCCAGCACCTAGTTGAACAACATCGGACACTGGAGTTTGGGGGTATACGGGCCTCCAGCGCCGTGAATGGCTTGGAAACAGTCGGGAAGGTGACCGGGCGGCAGCGGCCACATCCTGACGATGACCCCGAACTATTCTGTACGTGAGTGGAGAGGGTGAACTCATCTTTAACTTTAGTTGGTCTATCCCTATGGGCCCGAGGGACTGACCATGGTGGAAATGTATGACATGACACCCAATATCGACCTGCGTAGGATTCGAACCCAACCCTCGAAGGGGTCCGGGGAAAGTCGTACAAATATCTGGGGAAGACATATCCTACCCAAGGGGTTTCCGATATCAGACCAGTATGTCACCAATGTGGGGAAACAATCAGTGTCGGCCAGAATTGAACCCACGCTAACAGCTCTAATGGCGGCTGTCGGTGGTCTTCACTTTTTCCTGAACCGGAGAGCCCAAGTACTGGAACTTAAATTGGATGCCGTTATTTTCGAGATAGGGCATGTGAAAGAGGCTTGTGTTCAATTTCATGACAGTGTAAAAGTGGCGGGGTCCACAGCAACTGGTTTAATCAATGCCAACAACCCTGTGCAGCGAGAGGGGAGAGAGACTCTGATCCGCAAATCAGTTAATGGCTATGTGTCGGACGTCCCTGTTGTGTTGGAATGTTCAGTATTGACAGTGACGGAGAGAAAATCGCGCCGTAAAATACATCTGAGGATTCACGAAGGACTCAGGAATGGATTGACAAGGTACCCCTCTTGCTTTTTTCGAACTCAGTTAAACGTGACTGGAAACAATGTTGGGAGTTCTTGACGAAGCGGATGGGGCCCAGTGACAATGTGATTAAATGTTCCGGGATGTTTCCAGCTCGCTCCTGTGTTCAGCACTCTTCCAAGATGGCGACTGTTTGGGTGGCGAACACTCGTGTACCTGATCGCACCGGCCAGGGCTGAGACCAGCTTATCCTTCAGGACTTTTGTTTGATGTCTGGCTGTGAGGGACTCACTATATAATGTTGATACCAGGAGGCGAAGTAGGCGAATAATGAATCCCCCGATCTTAGCTCGATTGTGTAACCGTTGAATAGCCTTACTCGGGGAAGGCTTAGGGTTAGCGGGAGGGGAGAGGCCGGGAGCCTGTACGAAGGCCCTCCTCCATTCCTTTTATGGGTTATAGTTTAGATGGGGCGACAGGCACACTGTGAGTTGGGGTTTGGCGTTAGCCACGTGCAGGGGTGCAGGGTGGGGGGTGAGATGTTATGCGCTTTGTGTTTCTTGTTTATTTTATTTTTCTTTTCTTATATTTTAATTATCCTGACTCCCTTTTTCAGTATTAGGGTGCTAATGCGAGCGTTATTGTTTGATCTGGTGTCTCTTTTACATACAAGGGCTGCAATGTATCCTGTTCATGTCTAAGTATAAAGTGATTTTGTGACCGGCGGGACCGAGGACCAGCACCCTTCGATAGAGCGCATCCTGTTAATTTCATAATCCTGATTGTTTAGGAGTGTTGAGTCCCGATGTACTGTGTCTTATGTCACTACTAACCTGACTTTTCCACAATATGATACTTGTATGTATATAATTGCATTGCACCTGATACGTTCTCATTGTTATTGCCTTTTTGAAATTATTAAAAAATTTCATTCAATACGTATCCTCAAATCCACGTACTGGCGTTCTGCTTCTTACTAATGTTGGAGGATGAAAAAACATAGTGGGAGAAGCAACAGGCACTATCGTCCCTAATTGTTGTGTCGCAGAAGAAAGAGCTGGCGTGAGGGACGCTGAGACAATAGCTGTAGCAGGGGTACTAACAGTCACATTAGCCACAGATGGCAAAGAAACAGAAGGAAGAGGAGGAGGAGCTGAAGCCATAGCAGTTGAACTAACAGGAGAATATACATGGACAAAGACAGTAGAAGCAACTGTGACAGGCGGCTGTGAGGACAACGGAACAGTGGGATATTTTCTTTGTGGGTATTTGGAGGTGGCATTCGAGTGTCTAACAATTGTTCCACAAAAGTGTCATCTTCTTCCTGAACCACATACGATTTATCAATGTGTAATCAAAACCTCCTGTCTTCACATTAACCACCCTTTTCCTGTTTTTCCATGTCATATGCTACAGCCGTCTGAGTTAATGTCTGCATTTTTCCTTTCCAGACCTCTGATTCTGCCTTCAACCTCTTCTGTCTAGCTGCTTTCTGCCATGTTCTGAGGGAATCAAACATAGACTGCCTACTTCGTCTGTTAAACAACTGCTCTTATAAATACTCAATCTTTTGTTCATCGAAAGTGCCCGTCCACGGCCATTGCAACTCAGCATTGTCCCTCACATATTTGTGCCATAATGTCCTAAACATAATAGGGTGAAGACCATGCTTCACATACAAATCAAAATTTGGAGTGCCTTCTTGAGGTGCTGACTGAGCTTCTTCCAATCGAGCATCAGCAGAACAACAGCGACAGCACAAGGAAAACAACTTACTGGCAATTTTCAAAAGAAAACAAGTTAACAATTTTGCCTAGCAAAACAATTGCAAATGCTCTTATCTAAAACACGGCCATTAGACCATACCAATTACAAACCTAAATGGTACAATATCCACAAAGAACCAAAACAAACACACCTGATCTAGGCAGGCCAAATGGATTGATTCTCCACTGCCGAGATTGATTCTCCACTGCCGACTCTTCAGACCAAACGGTTAGATCCAAGGGTTTTACCGTTCAGGACTCCAGTCGGGATGACCACTGGGTGAGGTTCCAACAGGCGAGACAGAAGGGGCAGCTGCGAGTACCAGAAACTCTTCGTGCAGGGATCCCTGATCCGTCAGTCCGACCGGATAATAGCCTCGACCCCCCCCATCATCCGCGGAAGGGGATGTGTCACTCACTTGAAGGAGTCCCTGTTTGGGCAGCAACTGAGGGAAGTGGCCCGATTAGGGTCACTCGGGTCACTCAGGACCACCTCTCAGCCTTCCATACAAAATAAAGAGTCGGTCGGAGAGTAGAGAATGCAAACCAATAACAGTTTTTTCGAAGTACACTCAGAGCAGGGCCCTGTCTGCCCAGTTGCTAGGAGTGCTGCAGAGGGACTGACATCAGCAAACATAACAATACATTATGTACACTTAGAAACCAATGAGAGCACACCCACCCTGGAATTTTCAAAAGAGATGCAGCTGGAAAGTAAATTACAAAGGAGTAAGTTTCGATTCTAAGGTCGGGCACACATTATCTACTGTTTTAGGTCCCTATGCCTGTACCCACCACTAGACAACTACTTGAACTTCAAATGCAAGAGACTTGGTTCAAGCAGAAAATATTGTGCACACATTTTGAACCATGATGTGTGTCGCAGTTGTGAACGCTCTGTTAGCACACTTCCCCATGTCACTTTAGAAACTAGAGGGCATATTATCAAGAAGGGCGTTAAAATTATCACCACTTTAGCGGCACGCTAAAGGGGCAATAATGGGCTTGATAATATGCCCTTAAGAATTCCCATAAAAGCCCATGTTCACACCAGCACATGGGCTTCAATGGGAATTCACAAGGGCATATTATCAAGCCTATTATCGCCGCTTTAGCAGCAGTTTCCTGCCACTAAAGCAGCGATAATTTTAACGCCATTTCTTGATAATGTGCTCCCAGTTTGACAATTTATGGAGCTGATTCCTCACAAGCTTCTTGTATGTGTGCGCCTTCACTTCATATAACTTTTACAGGGATCAGATGATTGTGGAGCAGCGTGGGAAGGGGGTTGCATCTACAAATCATTGGTGCAAATTCAAGTGCAAGCAGCACTGGCGTGGATGGACCTTTGTCTCAAATTGAGGATTAAAATCAATAGTTAATAAATAACAATATATCAATGGCAGTGAATCACATTAGGTCCCGCAAGCATGACAGAGAGTAGTAGATTTGCAAACCATTTAGGTTAATTAGCAGATTAGGAAAGTTACAACTCAAATCTTTCAAGATAATCATAGATTAATAATTACCTCATGACAGTGTAGTTAAATATATAATCTAAAGCGAGTCAAAATACCAAGTACAAATAAAAGATATTTCAAATTGTCACTCGCAAATTGAATAAAATGTAGTTTCCCCTGAAAGGAAATGACCTAATACTAAGCTCGGGATTCAAATGAGGTTGGGGAAGTTAAGCAGCAGGTGTCAGCAAGTAAAGCCTCTAAAGACAGAACCAAATTAATGTTCTGTTTGGCAAAGAAAGAATGAATTTGCTCCGGACACAATATCCTTGAGCAAGAGCAAAAAGCAAAGGCAATAACTGGTGTCAGGAGAGATGGAAAAGGGCATCTGCTCTTAAAAGAGTAGATAGGGGCATCTGACACTAACTAACTCAGCAATGATCAATTAAATACAATTTCAGTGAGGTGCAACACTCCCCACGGTTTTCCGGAACCAATCAGAATTTAACATTTGCAGGTTCTTCCCATACATCACCCATTGGAAGTTTTCAGCACCACAGCCTTCAGAAATATCTTGTCAAAGAATGGTCAGCCTGTTCCCAGCACAGATGTAAGAAACCCATTACCAGCCTTCACTGAAACTCACAAAGATACACAAATCCTACAGAACCCAAAACATTTGAAACAATGTATCTAATTCAAGCTACTGCAGCTCAGCTCCTGAAATGAGAGAAAGAGTGAGTGAACACAGCAGCCAAAGGTACAGCTTTGATGTCAGCTGTGGTTATTTTAATTGGGGCCTACATTACTTGTGGCTAACATAACGCCAACATTGTTATCATCAGAATAGCACCTACATAATCTCTTTTTCATGGTATTTGTGTGTATGTGTGTGTGTTATGTGTCTGTGATTGTAATATTTGAAATAATTGGGTTTATCGAGTTTTCCGTCCTGCCGGATGCCGTGCTGAAATCATAATTTTGAGTTCTCTGGAGTTCTATCTTACTGCATGTATTGTGCTTCTTTTGCACACTGCCATGACACCAGTACTAAGAAAGTAATCTCAACTTCCTGAACAATGTAAGAACTCCATCCTCATCAGCGGTATTCATGTGTTCCTGTTTACGATATCTCATTTATTGATGTTATCTTGGTGGATCTTTCGTTTCATAAGGCATATTCTTACTTCCAGTGGTTACAGCAGTGTGTTCTGTTGCATATATGTTTGAAGATTGGCATGTGTTGATCTGATGACCAAAGTGAAACATGTTTTCTGCCAAGTTTTTGGCATGGCTCTAAAGCAAAATGTTGATACTTGAATTTATTTGTTTTTATAGTTTATCGACTGCATATCTTTAATTTATAAATCATCTTCCGTTATTTGAGGAATAGGGAGATGATTGAGTGGAGTGAAGTAGACTTTGGTTATTTGTTTTATAATCTGGCAAATTGTTATAATCTAATAAGTGATTGATGCATCCTCTCTGTTCATGCTCTTGCCTTGCTGCTCAGTCTATGCGATGTCAATAGAATGTTGAGAGTGTTTGAGTGAGAAGAGGTAAGCAGTTGGTGTGAGGGGCTGAGCAGAGATGTATCTGCTCCTGGTGAGGCATTACATGAAGCCTAGCATGAGACTTAATATGGATCCTACTTGAAGAATAAATCTGTGATCCTGAACTACACCTCTGGACTACGGATCTTTCATTTAACTTTAACACAAACTTTTAGGGAATTTTTAGGATTGACGTATAGAGGTGGTAGTGCCATTCATGGTGAACCTGTTTTGATCAATACATACCCTATGGAGGCAGAAAGTGGCTTTCGGTCAGCCTCCATCAACCATTGGCTCATTTTGCTTAGGGAACTACAGTCATTGGCTTGAGAGAAGATGAATCACATCTTTGATGAGCCTACATGAGTATTTTAGTCTGACCACATTCCTACTGGCAGGTTGAGTGTTTTCTTCCACTTCTAGTGAAATGCACGGGAAACTAATTTTATTTACATCTGAGAAGTATACCTATGATACACTTAATCATCACAAATTCAATTTGTTGTCCTATATTTGCATTGTTAAGTAATAAACCTGCAGTACACGGATAATAGGTGTGCATGCGGTTAAGTAAACATAACAATTACTTCTCTTTCTCAGTTGTTTTGGGTAGATGGCCTTGCTTTAGACTTACAGTGAAAGAAAGTTTTACTTATTTCATTTATAAGCAGGATAATGTACCTCTTGCTTTTCAACAAGAGAAAAGCTCTTGTGAACAAGCTCTGTTAAAACCATGGTCACCATGCCAAACATGCACTTTTAATCACTCGCTCACCTACTATCCCTGTTGCTAATGACAACTTACAACACTTCAATGGAAACACAAGTCATTTCCTTTGATTCTGAATAAAGACAGTGTCTAAGAATGTTTAGCAGCGGTAAAACCTCCCTGGACAGCTGGCAGAAGGCTCGTTTGGTGTTTTAAATTAAGAGTTATCATTTTGCGGCAGCAATGATGCATATTTTCAAAGTTTCTGTTGCTATTGGGGACTAGACATGCTGTGATATTATTTCAAAGGTATTTTTGCTATTTTGTCCAATTCTGTCCTAGATAATCCATGTCCATTCTGATGATGAGACTCACATAAAACATAAACTGTCTCATTCTTCGAGTCTCAATCATGCTATCATCTCTCACCATTGATGATGATAATTTAATGTCTTGTGTTGGAGAAGCATGGTAAACCTACATGGGAAGAAGTTATACATGTTTGGTTCCTTTAGTGGCAGCACGGTTTGGAACATACATTTACTTTTGGTCCTTTTTAAAATTTGACTAATACATTTTTTTCTCTGTGGCTCTCGGGGCAAGGGTCTTCTGGGGCGCCAGCAGCTTTTTATTCGGACTTCTGCTTTAGGAATGGCCATTCCTTTTGTCTGTATGGTTATTTGTGTTTTTGAAACATACCTACTGCATTACTGCCTCCAGGCAGAGAGCTGAGCAATGTCTAAACACATTTCCGCTAAGGTAGGGAATTGTCAAGTCTCTTCTCCAGCAGAGATGACAAGGTCAAGGCTACATCTTTATTGATGTTTTCTATAGCGGAGTCTTCCTTGCACAACCATCCAGCCTTAAAAGTCCACACACTGACATTGATGGGTCTTCTGAAAGGTGGTTTGCATTGCTGCCCCCTTTATGTTGCCCCCTTAGAGAGGACATGATACTGGCTCTTTGAACCCGTTTTTATGCCTCAGGGGAGTTCCATTATCCATCCAACCGCCCACTTGTGTGCTCAATCACTCATATATCCATGCACTCGTTCATCTATCCATTCAAATAATTAACCCTAAAAACGTCTTCGCCAGTGCTTTTTCTATTTTTGGATCTTATTGTTTTCGAATCACAGTTCAGCTTACTCTATTGACCCCCCAGTGATCTGGGTTGAGTTTGAATTATTTAGAGTGAATTGGGCCAAAGCTTCTGTCTTGTTTTCTTGTGGATGAAGTTGTGTCTGCCATAAACATGCAATTTCCCTGCTTTAGTCCCACGTGTGCTACCTGCTAAAGCCAGCCTCCCTTCATTTGAGATTTCTTTAAAAAGCTTGGAGATGGAAAATTCTTCATCTTTTGAGTGAAGTGCGATTAAAGTTGAATGTCCTTCATCTTTTCACATACACAGGTCATAGAGAAGGTGAGTTACCCTGAGGGGATGCAGGTAGCCCTCCTGCTGAAGGCATAAATCCATTTCAGAACTTTAGATGCTCTGGCAGTTTCGGTATGAAAGCTTGAGAGCACTACAGCATTTATTTATCTTTGTGGGATTCCAAAACCTGTAACAAACAAAATCCACATTGTCACAGTCACATCTCTCTGTCTTTATATCTTATCAGTGACCCCTCAGGCCGAAAGAAATGTCTTCAAACAGACTGTAAAGCAATCTGACAGCTGAATGTCTTAATGCCCTTCAGAGTAGCAAAAAGTGAAGCTATTTCGGGGGGCATGAGCATTCCATAATGTTTTTAAAATTAAAACTTAATTTATGAGTCAAGAGTTCAATTTGATACCTCAAGTTTATTTTATTTTATGAATGTGTTTTTTTTTTAATTGGGGGATTTTCTATTTAATTTTGTTTATTCAGACACATTTGTTAAAATAAAAGGCACTTGCAAAATATATATCTATGTCAGATCTATACCTTTAAAAATACTTTGATATTTTTTTACATTACAGTAATTTTGTAGAAATGGTGCACAGTGATGTAAAATAGATGTTAGTCGCTGTATGTGTTGCAAATATATTAAAGAGCACACGTTTCTGGATGGGCCCCTGCTCCACAGTATTTGGACCAGGCTATGCTTGGTAATGTATTTCGTTTGCCTAAATCCATCAATCAAATAGTCTTTTACAGGCTAAAGTTATCCTAGGCCGGAATAGCATCACTGATAGCTCTGTGGCTTCCTCCAGAGGTGAACATATTAACAAGTGTACTGAGAAACACAAGACTACAGCAGCGCTGGGGGAAGGATTAGAGAAGACAGGGATGATATTCAAGTATGTTCTTTTCTTCTTAAGGTGTTTCCATATTAGAGATCTGCTTTTGATAAAAAATCAGACATGCCAGGGCAAGCAGCTTCACGATGGAGGCCCTGACATTTAGGGGCAAATTTAGTAAGACATCACACAGTGCAGCAAGGTACCTTGCGATAGGAAAAGGGCACACAATGTGCTGCCTAGCTCCAATGCAGGCCCTCTTGCACCATGGAGCAAGGGTGCCTACGTTGTAAGCAGAAATGTTTTTGCGCAGGAACGGACACCGTCTTGCACAAAAACCTTCCCCTGAGGCAGTTTCCCTTCTAATTGTGCTACAGAAAGCCCAAGGTAGTAACAAGGAGAAGTAAAGATGTTTCTCCTCGATGAGCGTCCCCTGGGGAATCTTAGCATTGTGATGCATTCCCAGGTTTACTAGCAATGGGAAATCTGTAAATCCGCCAAAATCCATGGGTGGATGCGTGGGAACATCCATGCTCCACCCATAGAACGCCTCCCTATGGCAGAGTAATGCAACACAGCAATATGTGCTGTATTGCAGCACTCTAGATGTATAAGGTCACACAGGGCCACGCAAGGTGGCCTTGCATGGCTTGATAAAGCTAACATGAGAATTTTGCTCCTATTGTGCCCTTTCGCATAGCACAAGGGTGATGCAACTCTCGTATAAATATGCCCCTCAGTCTCAAACTCTCAGATCGACTCTCAAGCTGTGGTTTAGTCTCAAGCCGTCTTCCCCAGGTACATTCCGCTGGACTACTTTTAGTGGATGTTATTCATGATGGTCACTAGTGGCCAGCACTGGAGAGCCATCTTGATGTCTATGGTTTCTGATGTGAGCTGATTTGCAAGGCTTGAGAGGCATAACTCGTAAGACTCTTAGCCATCTCTTGAGGTCTGACAGGACTATGGAGACTATGGAGCAATAACAGACTGTTGCAAACCCTAAACTATTAAAAAGTATGTCTTATATTCATATATTTGAAAAAAAGTGGATTATTAGTTGTGGTGAATGGTAGTCCATCATATGTAACAGTGTCACTATCCTTGTTAGGTCCAGTAAAGGTTTCACTAATTTAAACCCCTGGTAGCAATGGCACATTGAAGACAGGCTTAACTGATATTTAACACATGGGATAAGTATCTTCAAACTCGTAATTCTGACCCATACGTAAATAGGGGTTAATGCATGAGTTGGAATATTATGAGCAATTCATAATAAGGCGCTAAGTCTTTGAAATTGAAGTAAAAAATCCTTAGTGTAACTAGGCAGCAGGCTCTGCACATTAGGAGCTGCATGATCCTGGACACCCTCCCCCGCCCTCCGACGTCCTCCCCCCTAAAGATTAGCTGCACTCTACAAATCAATAGATTGATTGATTGGGGATGGATAGTCATCCCTGTTGCTCTGGTGTCCTGCCCAATGGCAACTCCTGCATTGATTTTGGGTGAGTGGGACATGTGGCTTCATGAGAGCACTTCGGACCAGGTTGGGGCCGGTGGGCCACCAGGCATAGCCGTTAGACTTACCTCATGGCAGCCGAGCCCCTGGTACAATATCCCATGGTCTTGCTGTTCTCTCTGGTGAGTCTTTGGTGGAAGACACATGTGGCATCTCCATACTGCTTCCCTTCTCTTTCCCAGAATGCTCTAGTGAAGATTTCTTTAGTATATCATGCCCTTTCCAAGATGGACATCTGACCCTTAGTTGCTATGGGGTGAATCCTAGTCCAGTATGAGTAAGCTTTCTTCCTGTCAGGTATTTCCTGTCCTTTAGGTATAAAAGCCAGCTGATCTGTTTCTCCTTGTCCAGCAACACTTCTTGCTCCCTGTTGGTGTATTTCCTCGCTCCTGATCAGTTTTAGGATATACTGATTCTTCAGTCATATAGTTCTAGCTCTTGGCTTTCCATGTATATCCTGAAGTATCCTGCTTCCTGGAGGTCAACCTTCTGGCCAGGGGACTGTACTGTTTATTGCAGCATTGCTGTCAGCTAGGAGGTGTTTTGTATTCAAGTTTCTCCACTATCATGGGCTCCATCTGGGAGGTATCTTCTGCATAGGTACTTCCATGTGTCAGCGGCATTGTTGCTACTGGAAGTGGTTTACCTTATCTTTGGCAGACAAAGACTGTAAAGATCTTGGCTTTGCAACTTCCCTGCAGTAAGAGGTTTCTCACTAGGTGTCCGGCGTGAAGCAATTCCTTGAGGTCCGAGCAATGCAATCGACATTTGATGAGAAAACGCGGGATGGGAGAAAAGAAGTTCCCTTGCTGACTGGATACTTCTGGTGTCTACTCTCGATGAAGATTTCTACATTTGAACATAGTCACTTTAGTGGAGCTCGGCTCCTCTAGCAGGGCAATGTTGCAAGCTGTAGCCAAACAGGGCTTCACAAGGCCAGATACTTTCCCCATGATGTCCTGCTGAAACAGATTTGCTGTTGCAGAAAAACTCTGAGCTAGAGGACTTAAATCTCAGATCCTGGGGCAACACACTGGATCAAATTGACTTGGCAGGTTTGTCCTGGTCTTCCGGTGATCTTGATAACCAAAGGTCACTAAGTCCCAGGTTTCTCAGGTTTTTAGGAGGAGTGAATTTTAACAAAGTCAAGGGTCAGAACATGGGGTCAAGACTCATTCAACAAGAAGCCACCAGCAGGGAACATGGCAAGTCTAGTATGAACTGGTTAGCTGGGCTCTCCGGGAAAAGGGCTTCTACTAACTTGCTGTCTCCCTGTAGCTTGACAGGATGTCAGCTAACTGACCCTTGGAGTGCACGTCTTTGTCCTGGGTGCAAATGGGATGGGTCCAGACTTTAAAATCTATTCACAAGTCAGTATGTGCAGTCCTTCTGACTTTCTCAGGCCCAGTAGAGTTCCGAGGAGGGTGCCAAAGGATGCCACATGTATGCCTGGCATTAGCCTATGGGGTGGGGTCTCCTGCCCCCACCCTATCTTATAGGAACATTTTTCCTAGATGTAATCTTAGCCACTTCCACTTTTGCAGCACTTCCAGTGCCCTCTAGTGGAACCAATCCCAAAAGGCACCTCTTTACCTACATTGAACGCAACAGAATCTTTATTCCCAAGTGCAGAAATCCTGCGCCCTCCCTAAAGTTGCGGCAAGGGAAATGATCAAACCCTCCTGTCTTGACACTCAAAACTCATTCTGGGGGCAGCTCCTCTGCCACTAGGATTGGTGCCGGTTTGACCAGTGGGACAAAGGAGGTGCATGCCTAGGTGTTAGCTACATTTGCCTGAGACAGGACATGCTCCAGACCCAAGACTATTGTTTCAGTTCTAGGAGCAACTTCCCACCACATCAAGTGGCCTATTCCGCTCCTGCAGTTGGAAGCTACTGCAAATGGGCTACTATAGGTTTTAGGGCGGGAAGGGGTGACTTTCTAAAAGTACCTTTTGTAAATCCGACTTTAATAGTGAATTAAACTTAAAATAAATATTTTTGAGGAATTCACTTTGTAGCTGTTTCCTAGGTGGGGATAGCAATATTACATTTTAGATTGTATTACAGTGCTTTCCTTTGGAACAGCTAAATCTGATGTAGTGAAGATAGCTTTTGGGGCCTCGTTTCTGTGTGGACATGTTTAGCATCAAACTGTTACATGTCTTACTTTCAAATAGCAAACACCCTTCTTTTTGGACATTAGGACCTACCTAGGAGTGATTTATTAATATTTATAAAGAGGGTTTACATTGGATCGAAGAGGTTATTTTGACAGGTCGCATTTCCAGTGTTCAAACTGCACAGACAGGCTACAGTTCTGCTGTCATGATTGTACTGTCACTTTAGTGGGACTAACAATGGATGCCGTAGTCCACTAGTGACATTTAATTTATAGGCCCTGGTATGCTTTGTGTTATATACTAGGGAATATTAGGTAAATTAAATATGCCAATTATAATTATAGCCAATTTCGAAATGTTTAGATGTTAGTAAACAGGCACTGGGGCTTGGTTAGCAGAGTTCCAGTACCCAGAGTAAAATAGCCAGCAGCATCTGTCTAAAAAAGGTGATCATGCAAAAGAGGCATTTTCCTACATGGACCCCCTCAAGTTAAGATATAAGGAACAACTCGGCCTCTCCCTTGGTAGTTCTTATCATCAAAGTGGAAGAACCTGAAAGTACCAACTGCATTGGCATGGTCAGTCCCAGGTCTGTGTTCCATTCTAAAGTCCATACCGTGTAGGGAGATGGGCCATCTCAAAGTCAGGGGCTTTCCACTCTCATATGTATGAGCCACCTAAGAGGCCTGCGGTCCTTTTGAACCTGGATGTTAGTGTAAAACTGGTTGGGACTCAGCTTCTTAAGTAACCAGACCACTGCAGAGACTTCCCTCTCTATGGCACTCCAGTGTTGCTCTCTAGGGAGTAGCAACCTGCTAATAAAGGCACTTAGTTGATACTTGCCCTTGTCATTTGGTTTTGATAATACCACCCCTATCTTATGTTCTAAAGCATTTGTTTAAACCACAAACTCCTTGCTGAAATCAGATGTACCCAGTGCCCCTTTCAGGCTGCCAAAGGCATACTGACACTCCTCAGTCCATTTTCCCTTCTTTGGCTGTTTCTTTGAAGTCAGCTCTGTCAGAAGGCTTCAATGGTGCCACACCCTTTGACAAACATTCTGTGATAACCTTTCAGATACAGGAAAGCTCTGTCTGGGTTTTGGGAGTTTCCTAGCCATGATTGTCTAGATCTTGGGTAGGAGAGACTGCTAACCTCCATCACCAATGTGAGGCCAGTGATACACTACAGTTCTTACTCTATCCGGCACACGCTGCTCATTCCTGTTGCAGGCCCTGAAGCAATTCCCTGAGGTGGGTCAGCAATTCCTGCCAGGTGGAGTAATTTCATCTAGAACCCTTTTCACCCATTTTCGGAATGTGGCAAGGGCATTCTTCAATCCTAAGTGCATTACTTTAATTTAGAAGTGGCTTTCGTGAGCTGAGAATGCTGATCTCTTCTTTGTATCTTCAGTCATGACAATAATTCAGTTCCAGAAAGTCAGATCAAATGTGTCCGAGATAATTGGTTGCCCCTAACCAGTTGATGAGCTAATCAGCTTTGGAGATGCCAGTGCATCAATCTTGGTGATGGCATTCAGTTTTCTGTAGTCTATGCAGAACCTTAGTTATCCTTTCTAATACACTGTACGGTCCAGTCCATTTTTCCTGGAGGGTTAGGAGGTACAGGCTCCACAACCCAATATTTTCTGACCTGCTAGTATTCCTCCAAGGCTACTTTCTGTTTAATAAGCTTCTGGCTGGCCTTCAAGTTCTTGTTAGCAGATGTCATAGCCATGAGGCAGGCCCAGCTCACAGTCTATAGTTTCCTGTTAAGGAGTGTGTTAGAAATGTGGTTTCTAAATGACAGAGGTATGCACTCTGTCCAAGAAGGAACCACAATCCTAGTCAGGGTAAGTCACAACACACCCTACATTATCCTGTGCTCACCATCTGGTAGCTTAACACAGAGCAGTCATACGTTACTGTTAGAAACGGGACCCTGGCCGGCCAAGACTCGCGTCGAGGTCAGTCAGGGATCACCATTTCTAAAGTCAGGGCAGGGGAGTCACACACCAAGGCAACCCCCACTCGCCCTCTAGGTAGCGTGGCGCGAGCAGTCTAGGCTAAACTTGGAGGCGGTATGAGTTAAGTATTTGCGCATGCACCCCAGCAACAACACCCCAGGCCCACCACAAAGAAAGACTCCACACAAGGATATATATAAAAAATAGCCTTTGTATTATAATAAACAAAATACATTAGATAACACACGCAAACTGTACAATGTGCCAGAGGCACGGGCAGAATTTACAAGGGGAATTATGTACAGGACAGGGCCACATGGACCACTGTCAGGGGTAGGCACTTGTTAGAAAATAATACTGGTAGATATACACTTATGTCGTAAACATAGAATGAGTAGCACCAAAATTATAAATGCAACACACATCCAGTAATCACTGGAACATTAAGGACCTCCTACGCAACCCCAACACACTGTAGGAAAATCACGCAGGTAACCAGGACCTAAGGAAGGAATACCAACACCTAAGCAATTCACTCTTAGCAAAAGGGAAGGAAACCTAACATGAAATGAACCATCAACAATCTACTATGCAGGTCACATTGAGCATAATGGATAAACATAAACAATCCTCTCTGCAGGTCACATTTAGCAAAAGGAGATAACCATAGGAATACCTAATCAGGTCACTTTTAGAAAAGGTAAGCGGAATCAACATTTCTCTATGCAGGTTACTTTTAGCAAAGAGGGATAACCATAAGAATACCTAATCAGGTTACTTTTAGAAAAGGTACAGGTTAGAACACATGCGCAAGAATTACATAACCAGAAATTACAATGCGCGGGGTGCACAAAGCACAACACTCAAAAGTGTCCCTCAGGCCAACTGGCCTCGAAAGGGGCGGAAGGCCCTGAGTCTCAGTGTCAGGGGGGTCTGTGCAGGCAGCACAGAACACAAGCCTAAACGTGGCAACTGTCCACTAAGTGCTGGACAGTTGTAAATAGAAATGCACAACGTTGGAGCCAGGAGGGCTCAAGAACCAAGTGGGCAAGGAGCCTCTCAGGGGCTCACAAGCAAAAATGCGCAAATAGAGCTCCAGTGCTCTCAAAATAATCAATAATGCCCCAGAGCCTCTCTCAGGGCTCTAAATCAACATGTGGGCGGGAGCCTCGCTGGGCTCAGAATAATGAATGCCCCCTCGAGCCTCGGGGCTCGTAAATCAACTGGGCAGGTGGAGCCTCTCGTGGCTCAGGGATACAGTTAGGGCAATGAGCCTCTCGGGCTCTAAATAAACAAATTGCCCCAGAGCCTCTCAGGGCTCGAAGAATAAAATGCCCCCTGAAGTTGGAGTCCCTCGTGGACTCGGAATGGCTCTTGCACGTTGGAGCGGCCCGCTGCCAGCTGGGGCCGCTCTAAATCACCCAAGGCACCCTGTCCCGCACTCACCGGTTTCTCTCGGGTGCTGCGGGGGGCAGGAGCACCGCTGGCTCACCTCTTCTGCAGCGCAGGGCTCCTCTTCACACGGGGAGCCTCGAGGACGGAGCCGGCTGCTCCCCTCGCGCTCCCGCCTGGCCCTGTCTCCTCTACACGCCGCCTGACTTCCGCCGGGGCCGCCAATGGCAGCGCGGCCCTGGGGGTCAGGAGGCGGGACTTCCGGGTCGCTGCAGGCAGCGCGGCGGCCCGGCCGGGGCAATACACACTCCTGGGCTGCGGCGGTGATCTCTTGGCAATGCCGGGTGGGCACCGGCTCGAAATTAGAATAAATACCACGGGGCAATGCCGGGTGGCACCGGCCTTCAATTAATAAGATAAAGCGAGGTGGCACTCGCTACGCCGAAAATCGGCGAAATGGGTCCCAATGCCGGGTGGGCACCGGCAATGCAAAATACAGCGCTCCCAAGCGCTCAGGGATTCCAGAAAGCGCGCCTAGCGCTAGAAATATCAGCAAAGCGCTGGGGCACAAGGAAAGCGCTCCTAGCGCTACAAATCAAGTTCAGAGCGCCTCCAGGCACAGGAAAGCTCCAGCAGAGCCTGGAGGCAGGCAGAGGGGCAAGGCAGGGCCAGAGCCAGCACACTGGGTCTCCAAGCAGGGAGACAGCCAAGTGGCGGTCCTCTTGGCCCCTGCAGCAGCAGCAGCCCCCTCTGGCAAGATCCTAGGCAGAACCAAGAACAGGACAAATTGCATGGGGACACAGCCCCTTCTTATACAGAAAAACCCCTTTGTCTCAAGGGTGCAGGGTGGGGGAAAACCAGTCGCAGCTGGTTCTGAAGTACTCTGTTTACCCCAACCACCCTCTCTATTCACTGGCAGGGCTAGGGCCATCAGTCGCACTACAGGGGGTGGAGCCAGCATTGTCCGGGGAAAGTCCAGGCCCATCAGGGACCAGGTGCACTCCTCCCAAGCCATCAAGCATGCTGATCTCGCACTCACCACCGGGTAGACCCATCCAGCCTTCCTGGAGCCAGGCTCACCAGCTGGCTCCAGCCAATCACACTGCAGGCATATTTTACAGCAATATGCCAAGTCCCAGAAATGGCATTTCTACACATGCCACACTCACGCAACATACATCATTGCGAAGCATTCATTCCCACGAACACGCACATACCAAACTCGAGCATGCACTCCCCACACATCAGGAACTACTAGGGGCACAGACATTCCCCATGCATCCCTATGGGAGAGCAGGCCAGCCTAACTACATGCACGCACTTTACTCTGGGACACAGAGAAAAAGTGCGCACAGACCAGAAAATCATCCACGCATATCACAGATTAAAAGCAAAAAGATTAGGGGTGAACCTGCCTTAAGGGCCAAGTCCAACAGTTACCTAGGAGGTGTTATGCAAAGTATTTATGCAACACTTCAAACAGTAACACAATAAAAACACCACAAAAAGACTTCACACCATGTTAGAAAAATAGAACTTAATTGTATAAATAAAACAAGACCAAACCAACAACACTCCAATGAGTAGAACTTGAAATATGGATTTTTGAAGAATAAATGTGAAAATAGAGCATACCTGGGAGATCTGGTCATGCTGGACTGGGACAATGTCAGCAGTGCAGGCCGCCCACGATGGAGTGCAGGTCAAATACAGGGATTCGTAGTAAACAGGGAGCTTAAGGTTTGGCAAGCGGTATTAAATACCAGGTTACCATTGTAGTGTAAAGTACACATAGTATCTACAGTGGCAGGTGTGAGACATGTTTAAAGGCCTACTTGAGTGGGTGAAACAATCAGTGCTGCAGGCGCACTAGAAGCATTTCATTTACAAGCCCTGGGCACATGTAGTGCACTTTACTAGGGACTTATAAGTACATTAAATATGTCAATGGTGTGTAAGTCAATCAAACTATTTTTCGGGGAATGAGCACAAGCACTTTAATATTTGTTAGTAGTTGTAAAGTGCACAAAGTATTAAGGTTAGCAAACACCAATACAAAAAAATTGGAGGCAAGCAGTAAAAGGTTTGAGTGAGACCCCCTTAAGGCTGCCAGAGCTAACAGGTTCCTTGAGATATTTCTCCCACTCTCCTAGACAGGACTTCAAGGATCTCTCACAGGGTGGCCATACAAATGCTTGGAGTGGCTGAAGCTCATTACCTTTTGTGGCACCTCCCTGTAGGTGAATTAAAGACATGGTAGTTGAACATCCTACTCCCTGAAGAGTTTCTCAGACAACCCGCAATCATCTGTTTTAGTATATTTTGTAATCTCTCCATAAGCCCACCGGTTTTGGGTGATAAGGGGTGGTGAGCTTGTACGTTACCCCACACTCACCCCTCTGGTAAAGATACCAAACAGGGAGCAGTTACTGTCCTCAGAGGTATGGCTTCAGGGTGCGCAGTGTTGTAGTTCCCCTCCTCCAAGATGAACTTGTTTACTGAAGCTGCCTTTAGGTCTAGGGGCCCGACAATATCAATCCACATCCTCTTAAAAGGCATCCCCACCACAGATAGTGGGATCAGGAGAATGTTGGGTTGCCCTCCTGTCTGCTCACTGCCTTGACAAGTAGCATAGTAGTGACAGAAATGCTTCACCTTCTCAGACATCTGGGTCCAGTAAAAATGGCTGGCCAATTTTTCCCAGGTTTTGGTCTGGACAAATGCCCAGCCAAGGGGATATCATGGACTACGTTTAAGAAGAAGGCCTTGAACTGCTGAGGAACCACCAATGTCTTGGTTGGTACAGGCTTGGATCCCTTACCTAGCTGTATAAGAGACAATCTTCCCAATAGGTACTGAATGTTCGACTGGTATCCCCTTGTGTCTCGATTTCAGTATGCCGCTAAAGGCTTTCAAGTAATAAACAATCTCTCTGCTCTTTGGAGAATGCCTCCCTGGAGGGTCATTTGTCAATGGAACACAGAGGGACAGATTTCCATCCCTGTCACACAATTCATCAGGAAGAGAGGAGGAAAGTGCAATATGTCATACAGAGATATTGCACTGTCCTACCGTAATGCCAGTGTGCAATCAGGCTGCTGAGTGCCATGCACACACATTTGCACTATAGTGCAAGGGTGTTTGCGTGAGTCTAGTTTTGTACTAGACTGGTATCCTTCCAGTACAAATATACTATGCGTGGACATGGGTGTGGCTAACTGTAGAAGATGGTGGACAAACTGCTGTAATCCTCCAGCAGAGTGCTTTTTGTAACAATGAACCGTACACACCAGGTTACGTGCACATTTTCTTCTGAGTAAGCAAGACGTTGTTTTTCAGTAGACTGATTTCCACCAACTAGCTTCTGTTAAGCGTTTCTATTTTATTTTTTTTAAAGTATATAGATTTGTTTCTTATATCTTACTTCATTTATACATTTTATCAAAAAAAAATTGTTTTTTTTACAATTTTTTTATACATATAACATATGACAGTAATTTTACACTGATTGATTCATAAAATATCTTAGTTTAAACAATTCATAATTTAATTCCTTAAATACAGAATATATTCCCTTCAACGCGTTTCAGCCGTTTGCCTTCCTCAGGAATTCTGCATTTTCTTTTTTTACATAGACAGTGGCTTTACTGCCCAGGTATGCACCGTGGTTGACTGGCCGGTGCAAAGATTTTAAACGTCTCTGACGGAAATGGCGTTCCTTGATGTGAGAGGAGAGATCCGATATTTTCACAAAGGGAGCCTGTTGTATGGGTTTCAGTTGATATATGCCGAATAGGAGGGTAAAGGTCCCAAATTATTGCTCCTGTATTACTGCACAGCTGACGTTATGTTCTAATGCCGAGAATGAGAAATGCTGCTCCTCCGGTCGTGAGGGTTTGCTGTCTTTTCTTTTGGGTCCTCTGAATTCGTAAAGTGCCTTAAAATTCAGTCCTATCTGCGAAGGTCTTGTACCATGGTGGTTCTCTGAATACCCGGTATCTTCGCCTTCTCACACCCGCCGTCTCTCAATAGACTGATTAGTTGTTGGAAGATATGTACGGCATGCCGTCAGACCTGTTGTGTTGCTCCGCTATAGTGCAAGGGTGTTTGCGTGAGTCTAGTTTTGTACTAGACTGGCATCCTTCCAGTACAAATATACTATGCGTGGACATGGGTGTGGCTAACTGTAGAAGATGGTGGACAAACTGCTGTAATCCTCCAGCAGAGTGTCCTGAACACATGCTGCATCCTCCGCCATCCGTGGCCAGAAAAGTGACTATGACGATATACAGTTCCTGAACATTGCTCCCTTCACCCCCTGACACCTTGCTGCTTGATCCTGGCTGCTGCAGGAGGTGGCTGGCAGCACCATCTCCAGCTGGGCCTGACAGTGACGGCCTGACTGCGCCTTCTGTGGACCTGACTGTCAACGCAGCAGTAGGATCCCAATCTTTGGCCAGGACCCCCCTGATCTTGTTCATAATGGTGGTGGCCTCTGGAGTGTCACCCCGTAAGAAGTGTGGCCGAGACCGACCATGCTAGAAGCACATGAATGGCTGGGTGTTGGACCCTCCTCCCTCGGGGGCGCGTCCACAGTAGAGAGGGGCTCAGATGAGCTAGCCTGCGGTGACTTGCACCTTAAAGAGTGAGGCCTGTCAGATGCATGAGTGCCCGGGAGTCGGGGTTGGGCCCTCATCACTGTTTCCCCATGCAACAGGGTTGGCCCTGACGGCTTTGGTGGGGATTACTAAAGTGCAAAGGGCTCGGATTAGCTGTTCAGTGAGTAATCGTCCCTTAAAGAACATGGCCTGGGACTTACCATGTAAGAAACAAGTAAGTGGCCAGGAGACGGAGGTTGGGCACTCCTCATTCCTCCCACAGTGCAACTGTATGGGCCGGGTGGCCCAGGAGCGGCCAGTGGAGGGAGTACCTTGGGGTGAAAAGGCAGGCCAGGGGAGGGGCAGGGTGGGGTGTAGTAAACACCAGAATATGGAGGATTGGAAGTAAGTAAACAATTAAATAAATAAAACAAATTTTTGCGATGCAGGGCCCGCAACGAAATTCATTTCATTTATTTAATTGTTAGCTTACCTCCAATCCTCCATATTCCGGTGTTTACTACCCCCCACCCCGCCTTTCCACCCCACGGAACTCCCTCCATGGCCCGCTCCTGGGGTGGCCTACAATATGGAGAGGCTCAGATGAACTGTCCTTCGAGGACTGTGTCAGACGGCCCAAGTGACACAATTGTGGTTATCTGCTGGTGAGCTGCATCGCCCCAGAAGGAGAGACGAGGCACCTGGGGGATCCCTGAACCCGCCGACAGGCATTGTTGGCATGCTTTGCGGGGGGGGGGGAGACATTCAATTAGCCTGCAGATTGGTACGTTTTATGAAATCAGTAAACATAGCCCAAAACCCCCTTAGCCAGCACCCGAACTGAAAAAAATCATATGCCGGACCTACAACCCTTATTTGCAAAAGCCTTCATCTTCTCCAATCCGTCAATGACCTCTCACGGTACTGAAAGCATAAAAAGCACAATTCGACGTCTGTATTAAGGAAATATGGGTTTTTAATATTTTTAATCAACTAGGGTTTTAAAATGTTCAATAATTCTTTGCATATATTTAAACAGTCATATAAACATCAACAATGCCATTTTTGAAAGATCTACACAATGATGTTATTGTAATGAAATGAGTTGCTTCTTTTTCATGTGTTGTGCAAAGGTTCTTAATGATGTATTTTTAGCTCAACTGCAAAGATTTTTATTAATCACACAATAAAGAATTTACTATTTACTTACTATTTACTGAACCACAAATTGTGAGCGATTCACTGCTGCTGGAGCATTGCTCTAGCAGCCTATGTGGTGCGGTCCATATTGGGTCCCAAAGATGAAGATCCAGCTCCTGCTCCCATGGTTCGTCTGCCACAGAGGGACTGTTGTGGCTATGCCCACTCAGATTAGATGAAGCCCTGAGACTTGAACTTAGACTATTTTTTGGAGCATACCACCTGCATGCTAGCTGTATCCTACCCAACTAGTACCGGACAGTGCATAGGCAGGGTGGGCCCAACTTCTAGCAGCAAACATTAATTGGTACTAGCCCTGAGCTGTTCTGTATCTACACACTTTCAACAGCGGTGTGACCAGACCCCGATTGTGGCAGCCCCTGGCTAATTATGATGATTTTGTACTTCCCAGGTTCGGCCACACTAAACACACCAGAACAGCACCACTGCCAGGTCACTACACTCCCCAGCCCGCTCATTTTGACAACTCCACAGCACTAACTACAGAGGATTATTCTCCGCCTACAAAGACCGACCCCCCAACAAATCGTATATTAATATCCTGCAAGAAATCTATGACTCCAGGGTGACCATTGATCACTGAATCGGCACAATTGCTGTACGCTTAGGCCTCCTTAGAGATGATCATCACAAACTGTTGGATAGAGGCACAGCTACCTGAACAAGGTTGCCCTCATTGACACCTCAACAGGCAGAGCATTCCAGCACTGTTGACAGTCTCCACAAGCAAATCACCATACTACACAGCAGGGTACAGGATGCTGAGTGGTGAGCATGCAGTAACAATGTATGCATTATTGGACTGCCTGAGGCTTAAGAAGGTTTTAATGCCACACAATGTATAGAGAACTGATTGAAAACCAAACTGACCCAAAGAGATTTTCAGTGCTGTTCACGTAAAGTCCTGTCATGCCATCCACCCCCTGGAGCTTCACTGTGACCCATAGTGTCTTGAGTCCTGGAATTCAGATATCAAGATGTGCTGTATCAAAAAGCCATAGAAAATGCACCCATAATTGTGAATAATACGCCTATATCCCTATTTCCAGACTACACATTGGCAGTCCAGCGTCAACCCTCCTCTTTCCAGACTTACCAAAAAGCAGCTGCATTCAGAGGGTTTAACCTATGCACTTCAGTTCCCAGACAGGTTGAAAGCCATCCACAACCAGTTTGGCACACTGCAAGCCACATGGGATTGGCAGGAGGAACACTTTCCACATGAACGATGACATTACATTGACAATAGAAAACCGTTTTATAAACATGCGTTATATTTGAATGAACAAATAGAAACCAAAACGTCAAAGATCCAATGTAGAGCACTGGAGATATGAATTCATAACCCCTTCCATGCTCATGACGAGCTCAGCTCGTCATGCAGTACACTGCTCGTGTGCTCATGACGAGCTGAGCTCGTCATGAACAAGGGGATTCAAGGGAGTTCAGCACCCAGGGAAAATTGCTGTAGCATTGAAGGTGTTAAAGAATAAACACTTTCCAATGCTTAAAAACAGGTAGAGCCAACTTGAGACATCTGGCCTCACTTGATCAGGACAAAGTCAAAGTTTGTGGCCAACTGCGATCCAACACTGGTCAGATACACTAAACAGGAATCTTACCTTCACATTTACAAACTTTTCTTGACCATTTTCCCTCGTAGTTGACATAGGATCCTTTTTCAGTCCAGGATTTGAGTTGACGATTGCGGCTTGGCTCAGCATGAGGCCTCAGTGAAATCCTGAAAGTTTTGAGCTCTGGAGCTTTCAGCAGGATGATCCTGAAATCCTGGCCCAGACACAGTTCGACGAAGCGATGTGACTCTCGTTGGCAGGCCTGTCACCTTATCGAGCTTTTTCCAAAAGTTGCTCCAACCGTCAGAAACCTCTTCCTGAACTTCCTCTTGAGGGTTCAAAGTGGCCAAGACACAAAATCCAAGGGTCTAGAAGCTCAGAGAGAGTCCTGGGAAGTTAGGGTCCACAATTCCTACAAAGCACTTGGCCAAATCCTTAGTAGTCTACTGGAATCACTCCAGGCTGGGGACTTTGTGAGAAGTTGCAGGTGAGCTCTTTCATCCTATTGCTTTTAGGGAGTCCACTCTTTATTCCCTTCTGCCTTCTTAAACAAGTCAAATCCTTAGAGCTGTCACTCTGAGCGTGTAGCAGGATCTGTCCTTCAGAGTGCAATTCTTTAGGGTGCAGACCACGGTTCAAGCGGGTCAGCCCTTCTTCTCCTTGTTGTTTCAGGCAGCAAATCTGAGTGCTTATGCAGCGCTCACATATTTATCCAGTGGTCTAGGATGGCATGCAGGGGGTACCCGGGAACAACAGGGTCCTGGGTGGCACCCAAAAGCATGACAGCTTCCTATAAAGTGTGGCATATTCTTAGCCCGCAAAGCACTGTACTTTAAAATTCAAGATGGAGACATTCTCTCTTTGGGTGTAAGATCGGGCTAAGCTGAGCTACTGGTGTGGCTCATTTCCCTCAACACTCCTCTTCCAGGCCTCTTGCAAATTCCATTCCAGGGGCTCCCATCAGGCTGGGGTACAGGAAGAGGGGGTAGGCCTGGCTTGCATCCTTACTGTCTCGTACTCTTTAAAGACCAGTTTTTTACCCAGCTTCCTCCTGGCCTGTTCTTTGCAGAGTTGTCCCCATCAAATAATCTTTGTCTCTATGCAGGTCACTTAATACCTCATCAAAGTAGTTTGGATCAGCCTGTCAAGACTGTCCAGTCAGAAAGGTGAATTTCGGCTCACACAAAAAAAGTTATATTCTTCTTTTCTGCATTAACAATTGATAAATTCAACAGTGGCAAGCTGTTGAAGTTATTACAGATATTTTAAGTCCATGAGATAATATTTTAGCTCACTCCTGTCAATATTTACACTGTATTTACACTGTATTATAGTATTCCCATGTTAGCCCATAGAGCTAAAATGCTACAATGGGGGGGCGTGGCTTGGTGCCCGGGGAGTATGGCGGCACTCGGGTAGAGCTCTCCGGTGCGCATGGCGGACTCCGTGATTCCAGGTGGCTCTTCGTTATGCAGGAGATGGATTTCGACTCCTGAAAGTCATGGGCTCGTTTTGACACCTTCCCATGTCCATTTAACTGCTGTTTTGGGAGACTTATTTGCCACATAAAGTCCGGTCGCGGCTCCATTTTTGCTGCGGCCGCCATTTTGTTTTTTAGGACGACACGCATCTCCTCATAAATCTGCTGCAAAGATGCTTTTTTCGACAGTATTCAGCTACTTGCTCCTTGAGAGTGCACGAAAATAAGCCTTTGACTTTCCTCATGCTGGAGATTACATTTTCTGTGGAAGTATTGTACTAACTGGCTTTTACTGTGGCACACACTTCGCATTGTGAGGAGCAGTCATTTTATGTTTAATTAATGTCGTGGCAAGGTTCTCTCATGTTGTTGCTTTGTTGGCCTCAGCAGTGTAACTCCTGCTTATTTATGCCTCAGTACCTCCAGGATTGGAAATGTCATGTCTTTTGTGATGGAGCTTCATTGAACAAAGCTGCATACTTGTTGGCTCCTATTTCCACATACTTTCCTCAGTAGACCGCTTGGTCGACGCACTTTTGTTGTTCAATTCTCATAGCATGTAGCTTTGATTTGATCTGCAGTTTTACCTTGGAGGGCGATCTCAACGCGTTTTTAATATTTGCATTGCACTAGTGAATACTTGTACTTTCGTTCTTAGAAACAGAGTTTTCACTTGTCTGTTGCTGGTTTGACTCTCCTTTGCAAGGCTGCTCAGTATCTTAAATAATTTTTGCTCTCACAGAGCTGTACTTTCTGTGTACTCGCTGGAAGAAGGTGCTATGAAGGTGACTTATGGGCAAAATCAAAACAGTGCACTCGTTACCCTCTAAACTAAAGCATATATTTATGAAAAATTATTTTCTGAGTTCTCCAGATAAGAAGATTGCCAGACGTCTTCCTCTCAGAGTTCGGAGCTTACAATGGATTCCTCTTCTGTGACCTCAGGGAAATCTAACACCAAGCGACTGATGAAAGACCCTCCCTCCCCACCTAAATCAACTTAACCAGTCTCTATGGAACTCTTGCTGGAGGAAATCAGAGCTTTGCGACCCTTCATGGAAGAAACCAACGCTAAATTGCAAATTTTAACAGAGAACTGGTCTCAACTTGAAGCAAGGGTCCTCTCAGTCGAACAAAATGTGTCTTCCTTAAAAGAAACTTGCGTCAGTGTTTCCCATCTACATTCACAGCTTCTTCGCTCCAAAGGCAATTAGAAGACCTTTAAAACCGCAACAGACGGAATAATCTCTGTATTTACGGCCTGGGGGAGGGCATGGAAGGAGCTGACCCACTCGCTTTTTCAAATAATTTCTTCCCAAATTACTACACATGCCGGAAGGCACAACACTCAATATTCAACGTGTGCATCGATTGGGCCGAATTCCTTCTCAATCTTCAACTTCACAACGACCAAGAGGAGTAATTTTATACTTTTTAGAATACACAGACTTACTGAAGGTGTTAGCTGCGGTCAAGGCTTCTCCATGAATAACATGATCAGGCTCATCTTTGTTTTTTGCACAGGACTATGCCAAGGCCACTGCAAACCGATGTAAAGCTTTTCTAAATATGAGAGTTGATATACGCTGAATGGGGGCCCGATACGGCCTTTTTCATCCATGCATCTTCAAAGTTACTTACAATAATAGAACAACGACGTATGAAGATCCTTTACGCCTCCAAAGCTTCATAAACTCTTGTCACATGACTACTATGGACTCTTCGGGTCCTTCCTCTTCATCCAATTCTTAAGACTGTATTATCCTTTAAACACATTTTTCTAGGCCTTGTTATTTCTCCTATTGGATGTTATTCCCTGTTTTGAAGCTCCCAATATCTCAAATGGTTAACATTTTTATTGATATTACTAAGTCAAAGATTTTATTGTAAGCAAGTTTATTGTTATTGTTGATTGCTTTTGTTGCTGTTCTCTCCAGCAACCCTTCTTAATCTCACTGCTTTTTATCTTCACAGATTGTGTATCCCTGTAGCATGGTGTCCTCCCGCTTCCCCGTTTGGCTGACCCTGGACGTGTCGCCTATTCCATGCGGTTCCTCCCCCCTCCTCGTGTTTTTCCTGATTGTGTTTCCTTTATTTCCCCTTTTGTTGGTATGTTTTCTCTTTGTATGTTCATCATACTTACGTTCCTTAATGTTATCCTACTTTCCATCCTATCTTTTCTTCTTAGTTCCTCTTTGAGTGTCGTTTTCTTCTCATCTTTTTCTAGTCTTTTTTCCTTCGAGCATTTCTCTGGTTGTTATACTCTTCCTTATTGTCACATTCATTTAACTATTACTTTTACTCTTATCTCACCTTGCATCTCTCATTATCGCTTTACCGATTTGGGCTTTCTCTATTCTTTTCCTCTTATTTTTTTAGATCAATGTGTTTCATATAATCTATGTCATTAAAAGTTATCACTTTGAGGTTCCGTGACGATTTGAACCCGTGTTTTCAACATTGTCGTAAATACATAATTTTGGTATCAGTGAACCGCAAATGATCCATTTAGCATAACCTGGTGTTTTCGCTATGCTACGAGCAAGAGTACTCCTATTACAAACACATTTCTGATCTACCCATGGCATCCATCTTAGATTATGGCAGCCATTTTGTGTTTCTTGCCCTCACATAGACAATGGACACGCAATGACCTCTGATTACTTCATTTCGATTTAGGACACGTAGGCTTTAGCCGGCGATTCACCTTTCTAGTGACACGTACACCTTAGGACAGAACATGCCATGGCTACATGACTCGACAGAAACTGCCTCCTCTGCCTGAGGCCAGTCCTGCTATACTGGTTCTCGTGTTCGTTGGCCTGATCATGATTAGGCGGCCGAAGCTGGTAGCCTTGCCCATTTACGACCCACAAACATCTCTTATCCTGTTTTTCTATCTTCTGCACCTGGCTCTGCTCCTTTCCTTCTGGGCCTTTATTAGGGGGAGGTAACGAAATTTACGATGAGGCGGTCCGGCTCTTGAATGAAAAGTTGACATGGGATTATGATGGAACAGTGGGAACCCCTCGTTCGTAATGTTTTGACACCAGATATTGTTGACGATTCCTGTGCAACGCCAAATATTTATTGTTTAGGACGCAAAGGTTTAGGAATGTATTATCATGTAAAGAATTTGCCTGAAGCCTAATATTTAGTATATAAGGAGCAACCCTCTTTGTACAAATCGAACAGGCTCCTAGAATCTGCCCGTGTGTAGTTTCTGTGACTTCTTTGTCCCTGCAGTAATAAACCTTTGGTCTTTGACGCCACCATCGAGAAGCCCGTGTTTCTGTTTATTTGTGCACCGAGACAGGTAGAACTCCGGGGTCTTCGGGTGTTATCCCTGACACCTCTGGACGGAACCAAAAAGTCCAGAACTCCAACTTGGAGTGTAAAGGGTTTGAGTTCCCCTATAACGAGACAACGGATTCTGTCTCACTTAGCCAATCTAAATGTTGATATTGCATTTTTACAAGAAACTCACATTTCAGATATTGAGTCATTAAAACTGAAAAGAAGTTGGGTAGATGAGGTTTTCTATTCTCCAGGAGATGGTAAACGTAGTGGAGTAATAATACTGTGTCGTAAGTCCCTCACATACTCTTTGGTATCTCAAGAATCGGATACAAATGGTAGATGGTTAACGTTAAACTATTTTTCAAGGGTGTTCCAGTCTCTTTTTTAAATGTATATGCCCCTACATGCTGTGAAGCTTTCTTTTGGCCCACATTGACCAAATATATCACTCAATGTATGGATGATAACTGTATCCTAGAGGGCGACTGTAATCAACCCTTTGATTCTTTCATAGTTACTTTCATTCCTAATAAACCTCACAAGTCTTTTGTTCAAGCCATCACGCAACACAAGCTCCTCAATGCCTTGCGTCTATGCAATCCGACCACTAGAGAATGTACCTTCTATTCCCCATCTCACCACTCTCAGTCAAGGATTGGCTATATTTTTGTTTCTCATAATATTGCACAAACCCTTACTAACGCAGAGATTGCCCCCATTTTACTGTCAGATCACACACCCGTCTCAATCAGCATTCACATTTTACCTAAAGTTACAGGCCCTAAAAGATGGCGTTTTAACAATGTTTTTCTTTTGGATCCAAAGTTTAATGCTTCTTTTACTAGTTTCTTTTATGAGTTCTTTGGGATAAATCAATCTTGCTCCATGCCCTATCTTATGGGATGCATTCAAACCTGCAGCAAGAGACTTCATAATCGGCTTCGTTGCAAAAAAATGAAAAAATGCCCGCAAATTCACTGGGGATCTTCTCCAAAAGATTAAGAGTCTGGAGCACTCTTACTATACCTCACATTGCAAAGATGCCCTTGTTATGCCAAGATGCAATTCAACAAAAAACCCACAGAAGATGCTTCTTTATATTTGTTAAAAGCTAGTGCAAAATTTCATGGGGGCAAGAATAAAGCTGGGAAAATGTTGGCTAATTATTTTTATTAAACTCTTTACACCTCTAAAACACAACCCACTGCTAAATCTCTATCGCATTTCTTCTCCAACATTCATAAACCCCAACATTTTCCTCTATACCTTTCCTCCCTGGAATCGGACTTGACACAACAAGAATTATTCAAAGCTCTTCAACACCTTAAAAAGGACAGAGCACCTGGACCAGACTGTTTTACGGTCAAATTGTATTCCCATTGTTCTAAACTTGTACTACCCAAACTGTACTCTCTTATATATTCTTTTACCACATTAGGCAGTTCCTCAGGCTCCTTCTCTGACACACACATATGTCTTATACCCAAAAAAGGTAAGGATTCTAAGCATTGCAAAAATTATAGGCCCATATCCTTGATTACTATTGATTACAAGATTTTTAGCATTAGCGATACGGCTAGATTCCTATTTACCAGACCTGTTGGGCAAAGAACAATCCATGTTTGTTAAAGGGCGATTTATAACTGATAATACAAGACTCCTTTTTATTGTTTTATCTAAATCCTTACATTTAAAACAACCCCTTGGAGCGTTTGCATTAGATGCTGAAAAGGCGTTTGGTAGAGTCAAATGGACTTACTTGTTCTACGCTCTCAAATGGTTTGGTTATGGCGCTAAATTTACCTCTCTAATCTCCCTTCTTTACTCTAATCCCCGTGCGGTGGTCTGTGCCAATGGTCTAGTATCTCCATTTTTTGATTTAGGAAGAGGTGTACGTTAAGAATGTTCTCTGTCCCCATTCCTTTATAATTTGGCCTTGGAACTTTTTCTTTCTAAATTACGTCCGAACCCTAATATACACAGCTTTCACACATTACACTCCCACATCAAACTTGCAGCATACGCAGATGATATTTTACTCTTTGTATCCCAACCAAGTGACTCAATCCCTGCCTTTCTAGCAGAGGTACGCAAATATTCCAAAATCTCTGGATACAAATTGAATAAGGATAAATGTGAGATTCTACCTTTAACAAAATACACTTTTAAATCAGATTTTAATGCATCTAGTTTCACTTGGAGTCCTAATACCATGAAGTATTTGGGATTACATGTTATCTCTTGAATTTCAGACACAGTACCACTTTGTATGAATAAATGTATTCAAAAGATTTCAGGCCTAACACCAAATGGCACCCTCTTTATCTTTCATGATGGGGCCGTCTTGACACCATAAAGATGATGCTGTCCCCAATAATCATATATACTATCTCCAATATTCTGGTCCCTATTCCTACAAAAAATTTTAGGAAGATTAATTCCACTCTTTCTTCATTTCTATGGAATAACAAAAATTTTCGAATGTCTCTTCTTGAATTAATAAGTCCCAGATCAGAAGGTGGAGTTAACTTCCCTGATTTCGGGCATACCAGAAGGCATTTCTTTTACGTTAAGCCTCCCTCTGGTTACAGGATCCTAAAGATGATTGCCCTTTATGGACTACAATTGAATGCCTTTTTTTGTCCCCTTTTTCCTTTGATGAATACCTTTCCTTTTCACGTAAACCACAAGCATTATCTACTCCTATAATCAAATTCACATCTAAATTACTTTTATCTTCTTCCCCTTCTCCTATTAGTACTGTAGATTCCTTTCTTAAGTCCACTATTTGGCACAACAAAAATGTACTCATTAAGAATAAACCATTCCATTGGAAGACTTGGCGTCAGAAAGGATTAATTTGGATACATCAGTTATTCTCAGAATCGAATTTCCTGCCTTTCTCATTACTTACAGCCTGATTCATCAAGCTGATATGTGCTCGCAAAGGGCCAGATTCTGAGAATCAGGCCCTTTGCGAGTGCGATTTTTGCATTTGGGATTCATCATCCCAAATGCAAAAATCGGTAATAGCGATTTCGCTATTTTGCGAGGAATTACATTTAAGGAATCTCTATTTGAGATTCCTTAAATGCAATTCATCATCCATTTAAAAATTGCGAATTCGTAATTTCGGCCCGCTATTTACCGCGAGGTCAAACCTCGTGGTAAATAGCGAAAACTCAGAAAAATGCTTTTAAAAGCATTTTTCTAAGTTGCATGTTGCACACACACATGTCCTTTGGACATGTGTGTGCGCAACACCTGTTTCAATTTGCATTTAAGGGGTGCTACAGGGTGTCCTTTGGACACCCCTGGCACCCTTTAAATCGCTATCTTATTTGCGATTAGCTAATTGCTAATCGCAAATAAGGAAAACTCCCCATTCATTCCTATGGGCCTTTTGGCCAATAGGAATGAATGGGGAGTTATTCCTTATTTGCGATTAGCAATTTGCTAATCGCAAATAAGGATTGTGTAGGAATCGCAAATCTTTTTGCGATTCCTACATGAAACCCGTTTTGCGAGTCTGTAATAGCGATTCCTTATGAATCGCTATTATAGACTCGCAAAACGGGTCTATGATGAATCAGGCTGTTAGTCAATTGTTTAATTTACCTACCTCATTCACACACAAATACCTTTTACATAAGGAAGCCGTGATGGATACATATACCCAGTTGTCTAATACACACGCCTCAATACTCCTCATCCTGCCTTGCAACTTCATAATTTTTTTTAAAACTACTTCCAAGGCTTCCATTATTTACTGGTATCTTCATAGCATTGACACTACCAGACCGAAATCCAAAACAGAAGAGACTTGGGAACATGATTTTTCTTTATCTTGGCCAGTGTCTCTCTGGAATAATATATGGATCAAAATTCGTAAGTCATCCAGAGCAGCTAATCTAACGCAGACATTATTTTTTTATATATAATAGACTTGTTTTCACACCACATGATTTAAGCAAGAAATTTACAATGACACCTGATGTTTGTTGGAGGTGCTCTTCCCCAAATGCGGATTTATTCCACGTTATTTGCTTGTCCTATTATACATAACTTTTGGAAACAAGATGGTCCCAAGTCAATTTGATCTTTGGAACTACCATTTCTTTTTCTTTTACACATATTATTCTGGGAAGTCTTTCACCCTGTTGGGAAAATGTTTCGCTTAATGTTAAAACTATTTATCTGTTAATAGCAGTTGCGTTCCAGCAAATTACAGCTAATTGGAAAGACTTTTAAAAAATCTCTATCAGAGCATGGTGGTACAATGTTTGCCATAATCACGGTTAGATACCTCATTTGTATTCCCCATACACATGGCAACGAAGCATCTATATCTATGGTCACCTGTTACAATGTATCTTGATGTAAGTGCTAGTAGATCCTTCCGGTTGCAGCCCAAACAACAGGAATCTCAAAACCTCCCTGAACTTCTTAAACGTTCTTAAATTCTTTAGTATTCTTTTATCTCTCATGATTGATGTATATCATTTTACTTGTTTTATTTGTGAGCCCAATCCATATACTGTTATTGAAGTCATTTCTTCAGTGATTTCTTTTGTATGATATGTACTAATGTTGGGAATTTTGTATTGACACCCTTATCCCTATTAATAAATCTTTCTTTTGAACTGGAAAAAATGCTACAATGGGAAAAAATTAAATTGGTAGTGTTTCCTTCCCCAGGGGATATAAAACATCTTTTAAAAACTCCCTGCTTATTTTTGCAGGGCACCCAGGCAGGACCTCAGTGGTGATTTACATGTAAAAATAAGATAGTTTAATACTTTGAAAGTACCTTTGAATTTAATGTCGATTTTGCACGTTTTTCAATCTAAATGTAGCTTGCAAAGCAGTCAGTGCTGCCTTTTAAAATGCCAGCAGGCAAAACAGCAGGTCACCCTTAAGTGCCTCAAAGCTTCAGGGCCTCTAAACCTTCATACCTTACCATATAGTAGGGCATTACAGGTAGGTTGTCACTGCCAATTGTAATTACACCTAATTACCAAATACTTTTTTAATCAGAGCACTGGCTCTGGGCCTGGTTAGCATAGATGAGAGCGCAGTCAGAGTCAGTTACCACCAGATCATACATAAAAGGGGGGTGATCAGGGCAAAAAAGAATGACTTTCTCAAAAATAGCCTTTATACCCTTTTCATACTATAAATGGGTTCACTCACTCTTTGCTTTCTCACAACAGCATTCCTCATAATCTGTCTGTCCGCCAGATCTGGTTTTTGCAACACAACCACATGGGGAACTTTTTCGAGCTAGGTTCCTTTCCTTTCAGTGACGTAGAGGGAGATGCCGTTGTTATAGATTGATATATAGATTGAGCAGTTACCCTATGCACTAATATTAACTTGCCTATTTCTCTCCTTTATGACAAAACATTTGCAAAAGATAACATTATATTTCCCGTTATCTACTAATTCAATCTCTTCATGAACACATTGGTGTCTGTCCTTCACAATGTCACTCTCTCTCATGTTTTACCTTCCAACCTCTATAAGAAACTCTCTTATGAAAAAATAGGATCACATTATCTGATACCAACACTTACAGCATTTCTTCTTCAATGAAAACTTCTTCCACAAACTAGTGTGAAATCTGCAATGGACTTCCGTATGTACCAGGCATCATTTAAATATTATCTCACAGCAAAAACAATAAAATCAGCAGTGTCAGTTGTAAGGGTCCTGAGAGTGACTAAATACTGGCTAATGCCCATATTCTTGCACACTGAACATAGCCACATGCTTCAAACATCTTGATAGGCTAGACAAAAGTACAAAAATGTGTCTCCGTTTCTGATGTGACACAACAGGCTGAGCTTAAAACAGAACTCACATTACCTTCTTCCCACTTACACAGAACTCACATTACCCTTTTCCAATTTAGAGGTAAATCTATACAATGGTAAAGGGGGGGAGGGGATATCTTGTGTTAAAATGTCTCATATTTAGGAACAGGCTTAACACCTAAAAATTGATTGGACAGCCCACAGCTTAATTACCAGCTTTAAATAATACTAAGCTAGTAAACAGAATTCAGTTGAGCTACAGTAGATTTGGTATTAGGACAGGGGGCATCCCACAGTTTATTTAAACCTAGTTGATAAAACCAGGAGTGGATTGATTCAACCAGGCACCTTTACTTGCCTGTTCCAGAGCTGAAAGGTCTTTAAGGCAATTCCTATAGTGTTCCACTTCTGGGGTTAAGTATTCTTTTAACTAATTATTCCTTTGGCCTCTTTCTGGATTTTATTTTCTCACCCACACACACAAATTTCATCACCATCGATGATTGCTTCACACTGGGGTCAAAGATTATGTCTAGATCCATCTGGTGTTGCCATCCCAACAGGTCAAAAACATTCTCTGTTCTGTTATGCAAATGCCTGGGTAACATTTCTGTTACCCATCCATAATATAGTGTAATTGCAGTCATTTTACATTAGTATTGTTACTTTAAATTCCCCAAACCATTCTATTATACTGCATTGTGTATGTAACATGCAACCTACACATGGCTACCAAGAGACTCCAGACTCCTGAAATTGCGATAGGAGGATGAATAGTAGTGCAGCTGCATTGGAGACTACTCTTTATTCCAGAAAGCTGATATAATGATTGTGAATTTGGCATTAGTATGCAAGGGATGTCAGTTTTTAGAGCAAAATAGGTAGTTAGAGACTGTGATTTAGTTTGGGATTAGAGGGCTCTGATGAAGTCTGTTGATGAAAATGTGTTGGTTACACAGAAGCAACTGCATATATAAAGCAAATTGACTGAAATAAAGAGAATTTGATTACTAACAGTGTTTGGAATATTAGTTCATGAACTTAAATGTGAGCTGTGTGCTTGAGGTTATGAATATAATTTGGTACCTTTTGAAATGTTTTGTGTCAAGAGCAAATTACATTGCAACAGTTAATGCTAGCTCTGTTGGTGTAGGGGAAATTCTGGGCACCTGGTTATAGCACGGTTAAACAAGAACTCTTGGTGTCTGCATGGGCAATGGATAGGTGAAATACATATTTTGTGGGGCTCACACTGAATCGTTCACAGACCATATCCCACTTGTATACATGATGAATGGTAACCAAATTAGAAAGATTTCTGTTACCCTTTTGTTTAATGTCAAGATTACAGGGTTTTGTTACTGATATTAAGTATGCGTTAGATGGCAGAAATTTTGGGAATGCCTCAAGGTTGCCAGAAACTGTCACTGAAGGGTATGGTGAAATGCATGATAATCAAGAGTGCGCTAGGCTCTGTCCAAAATTTATGTTAGCATCATCTCAGATGGGGAATGAAAGAAAGCTTGAATCGAAGATCCTGTCCTAGGTCAATTATTCATGGGAGGTCAGAGGATTGATATATCAATAAAATCTTTCTGGCAAGATGTATATGATCATTTTGAAAGGCTTAGGGATAAATGGGTCAGGATAGCCCTTAACCATCATGTTTCTATGACAGCTGTCACAGTGCTGTTGAAAACATTTTATTGATGGCCATCCATGGATGCATAAGCCGAGAAATTCTGGGCTCAACAGAAAAAAAGATGCACAAAATAATCATATGAAAGGGTACATGCGTAACAGACACCTACTTGGAGGTGCCCTTGCCAAGGACCAATTGTGTGAAGAGGAACACCCAAGAGTGTACATGAAGGAAAGCAATCAATCAATCAATCAGTGACACTTATAAAGCGCGCTACATACCCGTAGGGTCTCAAGGCGCTGGGGAGGGGGGGTGCCGCTACTGCTCGAACAGCCAGGTCTTCAGCTTCTTCCTGAAGGAGAGGTGGTCTTGGGTCAGGCGCAGGTCGGTCGGGAGGGAGTTCCAGGTCTTGGCGGCCAGGTAGGAGAAGGACCTTCCTCCTGTAGTCGCTCTTCGGATGCGGGGGACGGCGGCGAGGGCGTGGTTGGCTGATCGGAGGTGGCGTTTGGGAGCGTAGAAGTTGACTCGGCTGTTGAGGTAGCTCGGGCCTTGGTCGTGTAGGGCTTTGTGTGCGTGGGTGAGGAGGCGGAAGGTGATTCTCTTGTTGATGGGGAGCCAGTGAAGGTCTCTCAGATGTCCGGAGATGTGGCTGGATCGTGGGATGTCGAGGATGAGTCTGGCTGAGGCGTTTTGGATCCGCTGGAGTCTCTTCTGGAGCTTGGCGGTGGTCCCGGCGTAGAGGGCGTTACCGTAGTCCAGTCGGCTGGTGACGAGGGCCTGGGTGACGGTCTTCCTGGTCTCTGAGGGGATCCACCAGAAGATCTTCCGTAGCATGCGTAGGATGTTGAAGCAGAGCGTGTCTATTACATGACAAAGATTAACAAGACGGCTGCTGCAGCGCAACTCTAAGATTCTGAAGATATCGTTTCCAGAACCAACGTTTGAGAAAGAACCAATAAAAAGTTCACCACACGAGAAAGACACTGGGCAATTTTATGGCGCCGGGTCATGTTTGAACTAGGCTACAATCCATCCAAGCTGTGAGGTCCTGATGAGAACTCCCCACTAAATAGGAGTTCGAAATGCGTAGACCGCTATTTCTGCACCATAAGATCTCAAAAGCTCATATTATCATTCGAAAAGTTGTTCAGAACAGAAATATTGTTATCTATGGTGATGAATAAATGTACTATTGTATATTAAATTGTATATAAAGTTGTTAGTTGGGTATGTGTGAGAGTGTGAGAATGTATATTGGATTGTTGATCAACAGAGGATGAAAGTAGAGTATGAATTTGTGTTAGTTTAGTAGTTTTTATCACAAATTTGTTCTTTTTGTATGTATTGTTGCAGCTTATCAATGTGTAATCGGTGAATTAGAACCAACAAATGAAATAAAAATGTATTAATAAAAAGTGATTCATTCAGACTGAACTGCAAGTCTTGCTCGCACATTGAGTTTAATTCCAATGCCGAAGAAATAGAGGTGATTTACTGAGAATTACAGGATTGGCAAATATTTTGTTTTGTCGTTAAACAGAGGCTTGGCCTTACTGTGGGGAGCCCACACCCAGTGTTGTTTTCCAACTGATAGGAGAAGCATACAGATTACATTTAGAAATACTTTCTGGGACAATAACATCCCCATTATAAATAAAAAGGGGGATTGAGTTATTGAATATATTAAGCCAAGGTGTATCGCAGAATTGAACAGGGAATGATATGGATAGATCGACTTTCCATAATAATTCAAGCGAGCTTTTAGTTCTAACAGAAGTAAGTTGACAGCTAAGTTTTATATTTATATAAGCAGCTTTGGGGATAGAATCATGTGGGATCAAATCCAGAGTTGTCAGAGTAATGGGTGCAACTTGGTGAAGAAACAAATTGGTGAATAGGAAAAAAAGAATGGAGAGCAGAGAAAAGTAATTAATATTCCTTTAAAAAAGAGTTAGTTAATTGAAACTGTGTTTGTAATTAAGGGAACGGTGTAATAGAATTGTTATTTACGAATTGGTGAGCAGACAAAATACCCTTTTCTTTCCAGTACTTGTATTAAAAAGAATAACAATGAAATTTAACATATGTATTATACAAAATTGATGAGGATAAAAATAGTGCTGAAAGTTAGGATTAGTAGAAAATGACATGTAATAACTGGTGTGAATGTTTTAAAATAGGATTTTTGCCAATAAATATGCAATTGGATATATGAATGTTATCTTTGTATGAGAAACCATTAATTAAGGATTGTTTGAGTGTGATTGTTCGTGGTGTGGTGAATTATAGAAAGTCATGAAATTGTCAAATTAAAAAGGTAGAGTGGCAAAGTTTAAAATCAGGAAAGCATGCACCACCTTCATTTTTTGGACACTTAAGTTTAAAAAAGGGTAATGCAGGGATGTTTATTATTCCATAAGAATTGTGTACAAGTGGAATCAGTTTGTGCAAAGTAATGTTTAGGAATCCTGAAAGATAGTGTTATGTTTCATATAGGTATCCTAATATAGGCCTGGGTAATATCATACACATTCACCTACAATATCTCCCTTATACTACACAGTAACGAGCCTTTAGGCTTGAACCTTTACCTAGTTCTAGTAACGGGTGCAGAAGAAGGGTCTTCCCTGAAAAATAGCATACTATACCTTCCTCAATGGACTCACTGTGACGACCGGATTTTCAGACCAGATAGGACCAGCTCACCAGAGCACCACCAACCCAGCCGAAACGCAACCACTTCCCTCCTCAGGACCCATCTATCCAGGCACCTGGGTACCTACCTGAGGATGGGGAACTCGCAATATACAAGCTCATATCATCAGAAACACCACTAAATCTATAGGGATTACTAGGAATACTCACTGATTACTAAGCCCATGCCCTACACCACACTCATACCTCATAGTCTCGCGACCACATGGGCCCAGACTAATCTACCCTGGGGCAGTTCTGATTATTTACCATTACACACTGGTTACACCAGTGCTCGCCCGACAAGCCGCAATCCTGCGTGTCTAGACACCAGTCTCCTCCCTGGTGTTCTCTCACTTACATTCCGAGCCGCAATCCTGCGGATCTAGGCACCAGTATCTTCTCTGGTGTTCTCATTACTTACATCCCAAGCCGCAATCCTGCGGGTATCTGCACCAGTTTCCCGCCTGGTGTTCTCATTAACGCCGCTTACCAACGACGATTACTTTCCTATGAATACCCTTGGAAGGAATCTCTCATTGGCTACTAGGGATACGATACTACAATATTATAGATCACACAACAGTTTACCAAATTAGATGATGTACAATCTATTCTCCTCCTCAAGGGGCCCCTCTCTCCCTCATTGCTCAGTCACTACTTACCTGACCGGGAATTACATCCGTTCATGAAAACAATGCCTGACTAGAAGAACAGGTTACCCTGATTGAACAAGAATACGAGGCCCATGCTGGTTCACTAAGAACTGGGGTATCTTTATTACAATAACAATAAAAAGGGAAATAGACACACACACAGATCTGCGGGGTCTCTGTAAAGCTCTATTACTATACCACATCCACATGTAACTAACAGGGACTGTAAATAGACTGACCACATCCACAATGTAACTAACAGGGTCTGTAAATAGACTGCACACCGCTGAAAGACAAAGGATTAGACATACAATAGGGACAAGGTTAATATTTAAAGATAAAGAAAGGTATCACCTAAGGAGTGTGAGGTCTTGCTCTAGCTGTCATCTGGGCTCCTCTCTCGTCTGTGCCTTAGCTCGTCTTAGATCCTCTCCTGCACTCTTGGACACACATCTGCGCTGATCACTCTGCACTGGATTCCTCTCCCCCACGAACTCTCTCCACCTTCCAACTTCAGTTTAATAGTTTCTACTGCTCTGATAACCGTTCGCTCCACTAGCTTCTTCACTCTGTCTAATTGTCTCTATTCCAATGTCCAATTCACTCCAGCTGCTCCCACAGATTAATCCACGATATAACTTCAGTCTCTTCCAAAAGGTATCACTTCAGACTCCAGCTGTTCACAACTCCTCTTGATAAGTAACTGCTTCTGACTGCTTCCTTCAGTTCCAGCTCACTGACTGTCTGTCTGTCTTCTCTCTGTTCCAAGCATCTTCTGTCTCTTCTCCTCTGCTCCAACTCCTCTCCTTCTGCACTCAACTCTTTCTGCTCCAATCATCAACTGAACTCCTTCCAACTGAAACTCTTTTCTGATTCTCCACTCCTTCTGCAACTCCACTCCTCTCCTCTGCTCCAATCCAACTCAACTACTTCCAGCTCAAACTCTTTCTGCAACTCCACTCCTTCTGCAACTGCACTCCTCTCCTCTGCTCCAATCCAACTCAACTCCTTCTTCTCTGCTCCTTCTGATTCTAACTGACTCCGCCTCTGCACTTCACTAATATGGAATGCTGTCTCCTCATGGAAAGTTCCAGCCATCAGCCTGCCGCCCATCAGATCTCTGCCCCACTCCGTGTCAAGGACACACACCCAGCCGGCCGGCCTTTTGTAGTGTCTTCCACACAGAGAATAATACAGCCTACCGATAAGGGCTGGCCCAGACCGGTTCTCTCCAAGTGAAAAACATCTTATAACTAAAACATTACCTTTACCCTTAAAGCATCTCAGTTCTTCAGGGACAGAATGCAAAATGGAGTCTCTCTAGTTCTGGGCCTTGTAGGCCTAAGAAGGATGAAATAACACTTAGCTCTATCAGAGTACCTACACAAACCATACCAATATGTAATATAAAGTCAGGACTACAGGATCCACCCTCTACTATAGGCAGGATGATGAAAGGACACATAATTATGTCAAAGCCAATAGGCAATAGATGGATTAGAGTCAAGAATACTATCTATCATCATATTAAGCAGCTATCCTCTAGTTTATGCTTCTAGGTCTGGAAAAAAAGGGCTTAAAAGGACCAACACAAAGCAAGAATACAGATTTAAGATGTTAGCAAGCTTAAAGTCACCATCACTCAGAAATAGAACCAAAAACCATGTCAGGACACTCACACAGTATGAATGAATATTTATGAGGGTTCTTAGAAGCCAGGCAGGGGCTTCACACCACCTGCATAATATCTACATACAAGGTTCATCCTATATGTCATCCTAAAATCCAACAATGGCTAATACAAGGGACAAAGGAACTCTAGATACTTCAGTGTGTAAATACAGCACATCTTGCTAGGGTTTAACCGAGGGAACCAAGACTTCCAGGCCAACACACTCACCAGAGACGCTGAGGCTCCTGCATGCAGACGCTCCAGCTGATAGTGGTCTAACACATCCCTTTTGGGGTGTCCAACCTGAGTCCAGGATGGGGCCCCACACACTCTCAATTCAGGTAATGGGGTTAGACTAAATCCTAGAGTGATTCCTGGCTTCACACCTAGTATCATGCTAGGAACACTCAGGTACATCTAGATAGGCATTGTAGGAGTACGCGTGCATTTCTATCATGCATTTTATATTCATGTATGTATTCATGATTATTTCAAGATAGTAGAATTGTACTATCCTTTTATATTCACTGTACTGCTAATCATATATATCTGCTACTGTCTAACGGAAGTGCAGCACATCTATTTTACACTAGAACAACGTGCAATAAATTATTATTATAACACGCCTGACTGTTTCTTCTGTGTAACTCTCTAAGACAGAATAAGCGAGCACGGGTGACTGAGCGAAAAGTAGTATATGGTTTCCACGATCCTGATGGATCAGCATCATCTCCTACGCTGACGACACCCAGCTGATCCTCTCCCTGACCAACGACCCCGCCGCTGCCAGAGCCAACCTTCACGAAGGGATGAAAGACGTAGCCGAGTGGATGACGACCAGCCGCCTGAAACTGAACTCAGACAAGACGGAAGTTCTCATCCTGGGCTCCTCGCCCTCCGCCTGGGACAACTCCTGGTGGCCCCCCGCCCTGGGCACCGCACCCAAACCGACAGACCACGCATGCAACCTGGGCTTCATCCTGGACTCCTCCCTCTCCATGACCAGACAAGTCAACGCCGTCTCCTCGTCGTGCTTCAACATCCTACGCATGCTACAGAAGATCTTCCGGTGGATCCCCACTGAGACCAGGAAGACGGTCACCCAGGCCCTCGTCACCAGCCGACTGGACTACGGCAACGCCCTCTACGCCGGAACCACCGCCATGCTCCAGAAGAGACTCCAGCGGATCCAGAACACCTCAGCCAGACTCATCCTCGACATCCCACGACACAGCCACGTCTCCGGACATCTGAGAGACCTGCATTGGCTCCCCGTCAACAAGAGAATCACCTTCCGTCTCCTCACCCACGCACACAAAGCCCTACTCTATCAAGGCCCGAGCTACCTCAACAACCGCATCAACTTCTACGCTCCCAAATGCCATCTCCGATCAACCAGTCACGCCCTCGCCGCCGTCCCCCGCATCCGAAGAACGACAACAGGAGGAAGGTCCTTCTCCTACCTGGCCGCCAAGACTTGGAACTCCCTCCCAACCGACCTGCGCCTGACCCAAGACCACCTCTCCTTCAGGAAGGAGCTCAAGACCTGGCTGTTCGAGCAGTAGCAACACCCCCCCCCCCCAAGCGCATTGAGACCCTCCGAGTAAGTAGTGCGCTCTATAAATGTCTTTGATTGATTGATTGATTGATTGATTGATTGATTGATTGATTGATCAGGGTTGTCATGCTCTGAGGTTGCCAGAAACTATTCTCTCCCCGATAAGGGGAGATTCCAGTGGCACTGTGAGCTAGCTAATGCAAACAGGCTAACATACATGGTATGGCGCTTAGAGTTAGTCTGCCACCAATCCTACAGTTTATGTTATCCAAACATGCAGATCCTGCATGGGTAATATAGGGACTACACAACAGTATAACAGCATTAACATTGTATAGTGAACATGTCACACAATCATCATTTTAATGGGATCAAGTCTGCCCCACCATGATAAATGCGAAGGAGACCAATTTGAAATCAATGTTTGCTATTTGGTTTTTAATTTCGTAAAATTGTGGCTAAGTGTGTGAGATATGTTAGAGGAGAACGAGACACCAGTATATTTAATGTTAGAGGGACACTAAGTAAAATTGGTATTAGTGAACATATATTGATAACAAGAGGAGTTCAAAGGTAAAATTTCAGTTTTAGAAAAATTAAGTTTATATCCAGAAACACACATGTATAATGTGATTTTTGGACTTGGCCCTTCTGGCAGGTTCACCCCTAAACGTTTTGCATTTTAATTATGATTTGTTGTTAGTTATTTTTTGGCTTTTGCGCACTTTCACTGTGTCCCAGTGTAAAGTGCTTGCACACTCTGAGTGCGTGTTGTGAGATTGGCCTGCCCTCCCATAGGAATGCATGGGGAATGTAGGTGTCCATGTTAGTTCCTGATGTGTGGGGAGTGCAGGCTCAAGTTTGGTATGTGCGGATTCGTGTTATTAAATGCTGCGCGATGATGTGTGCGGCATGATTGTGTCTGATGGAAGTGCCACTTCTAGAAGTTGGTGTGCCTGTGCAGTGAATGTGCTGGCTTGGATTGGCTGGAGCTGGCTGGTATGCCAGGCTCAAGGAGTCAGGATGGGTCTGCCCCAGTGGTGAATGGGAGGTCTGCATGTGTGATGGCTGGGGAGGAGTGCACCTGGGACCTGAATAGGGCTGGGCTTTCCCCACACAATGCTGGCTCCACCCCCTGTGGTGCGACTGATGACCCTAGCCGGACTAGTGAATAGGAAGGGTGGCTGAGCACATCACAGTGCTCCAAAACCAGCTGCGACTGGTTTTTCCCCCACCCTGCACACAGACAAAGGATTTACCTGTATAAAAAGGGGCTGTGTCCCTAGAAATGTTCTCTTCCTGTATCCTTTTCTTGAGGGGGGCTGCTGCTGCTGGGCGCCAGGAGGACCGCCACTGGGGACTGCCTCCCTGCCTGGAGGGCCCTGTGAGCTGGATCCTGGGCCTAGCCTTGCCCCCCCACCTCCTGAAGGACTGGTTGCTGGACCTTGGGGGCATTAGCACATGAGAAGCACTTTACCTTTAAACTTTCTGGAGCCCTTCAGTGCCTGGGAGGGCTGGATTTGCCCCTAGCACTCAGAGCGCTTTACTTTCACTTTGGCGGCTGCCCACACCACATAAGGCCGTGTTCCTGCCTCCTATTGCCCCTGGCAGGTGCCCACCCTGCCAGGGACTTTTGTGCCCATGTATTAGTTTTCGTTGTTACACTCTCCCGGGAGCCTACCCCTGAGCGTGCCCGAGATTATCCCTGCCGCCGCCCGGCCCGCAACAGGAAGTCAGGCAGGCCAGGGGCGGGACCGCGGGACGACAGGAAGTCAACGTAGTTCCCCCGAGGCTCCCAGGAGCGAGGGAGAGCCCCGGAGTGCATCAGCAGAGGTGCAGCTGCCAGCGAGGCTCCCGTCTGGAAGGGAGAGCCCCGCCTGCTGTCCAGTCCCACCTGCGGCCGAGGAGATCATGGGCAGAGCAGTCCGGTGACCGCAGCCGAGAAGAGATGTCCTGACACAAGCCACTGGTGAGTGGGGCCTGCTGCGGATTGATGAAGAGGGGGGCGTCAGGGTACATTACCGGTGCCCGCCACCCCCAGAGGTGCACACTCCATTGCGGGGGCAGTTTCCTTTCCCATAGAGCGGCCCGGTTGATAGCGGGCCGCTCCACGAGTAGTTGGGGCATTCCTCCAGAGTCCAAGAGACTCCAACGAGGGGCATTGTTTATTTAGAGCCCACGAGGCTCAGGGGGCGTTTTGGCGATTTCGAGTCCCCAGAAGGGGGACTCCCACGTGAGAGAGCCAGAGAGGTTCCACCAAAAGGGGCATTTGTGTATTTAGGCCCTACGGGCTCCAACGCTGATCTGGGGGCATTTTATTGATACAGAGCCCACACGGCTCAGGTGGCACTCTGGTCATTCCGAACCCAGGAGGCTCCCGGGTTGGTTCTGGCCCCAGTGTGTGTTTCGAGCCCACGAGGCTCTGACGTGTTTTGCCCCATTGGTGATTTCCGCTGCCCAGCACTTAGTGGGCAGCTGCCACGTTTAGGCTGGAAACTCTGAAGCAGTTCTGCTTTGGCTGCCTGCGCAGCCTGCCCCGACTTTGCTGGACAGAAGGCGTGTAAGCCCCTGAGAGGCCAGGTTGGCCTGGGGTCAGTTCTGTAATATTTTGGCGCAGATGCTTTGCCTGCCTAATGTGATTTATGCAGTGCTTTTGCTCTTGCCTCTAACAATGTATTTTTAATGCCTAGGAGGTTGTTTGCCCTAGAAGATTGATGCTAGTGAGGTCATGGTGCCCTGCGTGATATTTACCTAAGGTGTTTTAGGATTACGTAGGTGGTGTTACCTGTTACCAGTGAGTACTGGTTGTGTGCTACATGCGCTAATTTTGGTACTACCGTTATGATATGTTCTACATGCTGGTTCTAAAAGTGATTACTCCTGACAGCGGTCCAGGTGGCCCTGTCCCATGTAAATAATCCCCTCTACATTCTGCCCGTGCCCATGGCACCTTGTAAAGTTTATGTTTATTATCTAATGTTTGTGGTATAATACAAAGACTATTTTTTATATATACCCTTATGTGGAGTTTCCTTTGTGGTGGGCCTTGGGTGTTGTTGCTGGGTGCACGCGCAAACGCTTTACACATCGCCTCTGAGATCAGCCTGACTGCTTCGTGCCAAGCTACCAAGGAGGTAAGCAAGGGTTATCTTGGCGGGTAACTTCCTTGCCCTGACTAGAGTGGTGGTTTCTGCCTGGCTTTGGTGCAAGCCTCAGCCAACCAGAAATTCCCATTTCTAACAGTGATCTCCTGTAGGAATAAACCAGGGAGGAGAAGAGGTTGAAGATACAACATACAAGCACGGAGTTCAGAATATAATAATTTTATAAATGATATAAACTTTGGTTCTATACCAAACCAATGGAGAGGGGTGAACATAAATTGGCCATTAGTGCATTCCCTGCCGGCATTACTCGCGGCTGGGGAGGCTGTAAGGGGTCACACGGGTGGGGTCGCGCAAAGAGGGGGGTTTAATTTAATAATGCATTTTTTTAAACGTACCTTTCTGCCGTCCTGGCCCTGCGTTTTCTAGGCTCCTGCTCCTGCTTCCGGCAGGAATAGGAAGCAGGCATCCAATCTCCCTCCCCGTAGCCAATCACAATGCTGCAATGGCAGCATTGTGATTGATGGGAGGCCGCCCAGTCAGGGCCTTATGTAGAGGCCATATTCTCCATGCAGCCTGCATGGAAAAAGGGAAGAGTTCGCATCACTGGTTTGGGCGGCCCCAGAGAGCCGATCAAACAGTCATTGCACCCTCAGGAGTGGGCACACCACTCCTCCCGTGGCTGCTACCAGAGCAGCCTCGCCCACCTGTCTGCCCGCAATGAAACATAAAATGATAATAACGGAAAGTTATTCCCATTTTATGTTTCTGCTTCTCACACTGAAAAAAGCAGTGGGGCGATGCTTCTCTACCCTAGTGGAATAGCCGTCCCTGCATTAATGTTTTCAAAATCCTATTAAACATATAGGGATAGAGCCACTAAAGGTATAATTAAACCAAATTAATCAGGCTAAAAACTCCTCAGGGAAACTATTCCAAGTAGTAACTTACCTGTCTAGCCCACCTGCCCCCCAGTCAGAGGGATCCCAAGCCCTCTCTGATTCATTGGCAAAATTCTTTGAGGACAAGGTCAGAGCCATTTTTAATACGTTTACACCTGACGTAGTGCACTCTCCCCCTCAATCGATCGCCGATACTGGCCCCACATTCGCAGCTTTTGAACCTACCACCTGCGAAATCACTCTTCCCCTGATCGCTCGAACCAAATCTGGTTCACCTCTGGACCCTTGCCCTCCAAGTATCCTTAACCTCATCCCTGAAGTCATTGCCCCACCACTAACCATCATATGCAATGCAATGTTTGCATCAGGTGTCTACCCCTCAGTATGGAAAAAAGCGATAATCAAGCCCCTATTCAAAAAGCCCAGCCTAGATCCTCTCCTGCCTGCCAGCTACAGGCCCATTGCCTGCCTCCCATTCCCTGCAAAAATCTTTGAAAAGATTATGAATACCCAGCTGTCACACTATATTCATCATAACAATCTACTAGATGACACCCAATTTGGGTTCCGACAAGGCCACGGAACGGAGACGGCTTTACTAAAAGCTGCAGATGAGATTAGGGCTACGATGGATAACGGAGGAGCCGCAGTACTGATACTCCTCGATCTATCCGCGGCCTTTGACACGGTCGACCATGCCACCTTGATCGACCGTGTCGAGGCCATAGGAATCACAGACAAAGCCAAAAACCTCCTGGCTTCATTTCTGGCAAACCGTCCGCAAACTGTAAGGCTAGGCAATTTTACATCCCAGACTTTCTCCCTGCCATGTGGAGTACCGCAGGGATCCTCGCTAAGTCCGACACTATTCAACATCTATGTGTCGGACCTGGCGAGGGTCATAAAATCCTGCGGAATCTCCCTGACTACTTATGCTGACGACACCCAATTGGTGCTGTCAATACACAATGATGGAATCTCGGTGGCAGCCAACTTCCAAATGGGAATGATGGCAATAAGCTCCTGGATGTCATCCAACTGTCTTAAACTCAATTCTGATAAGACAGAAGTGATGACATTCGGGAGGCTTCAACCTACCTGGTCCCCACAATGGTGGCCCCACGAGATGGGACAACCCCCAGAACCTGTAACGAAGGTACGCAACCTGGGCGTTATCTTCGATAACAAGCTGTCATTTCAGCAACATGCTAATGCAGTGGTTTCCTCTTCCTTCCACACACTAAAAAGGATAAAAAAACTAATCCCATACCTTCCTCCTCATGCAGGCAAAACCCTGGTCAGTACTTTGGTATTCTCCAAAACTGACTACTGCAACGCATTGTTTCTCAATGCACAACAAAAGGTCCTCAATAAACTGCAAACAGTGCAGAATGCAGCAGCCAGGACACTGCTATCCATCCCTAGGTTTGCATCGGTCTCCCCCTACATCCGACAGCTGCACTGGCTACCGGTGAGGAGCCGTATCAAATTTAAAGCACTATGCATAGCATACAAGGCTATCCATGATCACGGACCCCTATTTTTAAGAAGAGCCTTCCGACCGCTTGAACACACAAGAACCTTGCGGTCATCCTCAGCACATTTACTCATGGTCCCCCGTACAAGAAGGGCCAAGTGGGGCGACAAACGCTTCTCAGTGGCAACAGCCATTTTGTGGAACACACTCCCTCTACACATCAAGTGTGCTCCGACCCTTCTGAATTTCAGAAAGAAACTAAAGACCTGGTTGTTCCCTGCCTAAACCTCCATACCCCTCCCCCCCCATGAGAGTTCTGCATCTACAGCGCCGAGACACCCAAGGGTATTTGCGCGCTTTAAAAATTGCCAAATAAATAAATAAATAATGTTCTTGCTTACTTTGGCAAGAATGTTAGAGAACATCCTGGCATTGTTTGCAGCAAGTCTGCCCTTAATAAAACCAGATTGATCAGATTTGACAAGAAGGGGTACAGCAGTTTCAAGGTGGGAGGCTAGGACCTTGTCATATATTTTGCTATCATAATTCATCAAGCAACTAGGTAGATAATTCTTGCAAAGGGTGTTGTCTTTATCAGGTTTGGAGATAATAAAAATAATGTTGTCTATAAAGAAGCCACTAGCTTTTGAGCACACGAGAAATTAGTTAAAATATCAAGGAAATTAGATCAATGGAGAATCCATCTGGACCAGGCGCCTTAGCTCTCTTCAGGGATTTGATTGTATCCAGAATCTCTTGAAACATAATATCAGCTTTTAATTCCTCAAATAAATGTGAAAGTGAGGGAGGTTTAGGGAGGCCAATAAAAACGGTTGTATATTGGGTCAGACAATATAGGCAAAGGTTACTGTGCTGTTTTCTGTTTTTCCAGATCCTCTGTATGTAATTTGAGTTTAAACATTTCCTGCTGAAGATAAGGAATGATAGTAGTCACATCCTTGAGAGAGCTAACGTGTTGCTCCATCTCAACCATTTTATTTTCAATAATAATCCAATGACCCTGAATTCTTTCATCGGTGGCACACATTTAAGGTTTCAGGCCCCTCACGTTGCCAAGGATGGTGTGTATGACTGGATTATGAGAAGGCATACTGGGCGATGGAGGGTCATTTTTCACCCTCTTAGGTTTTTTGCTGAAAGAGGTAAGTTAGCAGGTGCAAGAAGGTCACTGGCCAACTTGGTGTAGTGTGCAGTATGATGAGAAATGTTCACAATGTGTCTTGTTCTGCCCATATAATGAATAACGTTGTAAAAAGTGCAGTTTGGAGGTAGGTAATAAATGAGAAAAATCCTTGAAATCAGGCAATAGCAATATACAGTATCAATTGTTTAGTTGAGTCAGGAAAAAAAGAAAAGGATGTATCAGTTACATTTAATGAGAAAATACCAGGACATAGTAAAAAGGAATCTCCATAGCATTTACATCACATACAAAGAGTGTTGAGGAGAAAGGAAAAACACTAGAAGAGAAACACAGCGAAGTATACATGCTTATATGTTATATAAAGAATTGCAAGTGACATATAAAGAGCAAGCACAGAAATCATGGTCAGGAATCGCAGTATTGTTTCCATAAAGCACTGCTGCAGCTCTAGGCAGGAAAGGCTCAAGCTGCAGAAAAGGGAGCTTAGAGATGAATATCAGAGGCAGGCGTAATAAGACTAGTAGGCTTTCCACATAGTACTTATTATGACCATATTTTTACTGATATCTGAAAAATGCCCAAAATATGAGGAATGTCACTGCTTAAAATGTGTGTGATTTTAAATGACATCACCACCACAGCTCTGGGTCTGATTAATACCGTCGAAAAGCAGGATACAGAAAGATCTCCACAGTCGGGAGTAGCAGCAAAACATCAGCAGCATTTAGAAGGAAGGAAAACGCCACATTCATTTTGGCTTTAGCAGTAAAATGCTCCACGACACAACGTAGCTCAAGATTGGGCCACTAACTTGACTGGCGTGTTGGCCACACCCAAACTAATATTCTGGGTTAGTGATGAGTGTTTTCAATATTGTAACACAGCAGCAGCTCACTAATATTAGTGCAAGTAATCTCTGGGACACTGTTCCATTTCTCATGGGTGATGTCCCATTTTCAACTACTTTTTTATGGATGTTGCATGAAACAAGAGCCGCACCCTCACCAACTCTATGAACCTTTCAGCACCACAGTCCTTAACATTCCCTATAAAATCTGTCATTGTGAGATCTGTATAAATAAAAATGGGCACCACTTGGACCTGAGGAGAATGTTTCTGGCGGTAGTGCAGGCGTTGGGGAGAGTGCAAGCACTAATCTAAGACTTATGGAAAACAGAAGTGACCAAATGGATCCATGTGGCAGATAAAGAGAACGTTGGGACTCTGGGCAAAAGCAGCTAGATTGTGAAAACAGCATACTGAAATAGGCCTTTTTGGGAAAAGGATTTGAGGAGAAAAGCCACATATGCCGAGGAAAGCAGTCCTTCATTCTCACAATCAAATTGAATGGGGAGGAGAGGAACTAGTGACAAGTTCCTCACAAATTTGCCATTTTGCCTCTTTAGCAATTTGGACATATATTTTCAAAAACCTCAGCAAAACAAAAGCACCCACAACCCCTCTAATTGTTTAAAAAGGCATCCTTGACATTGGATTTTAGAACTACAATAGTCCTTAATCTTTGAAAACGAATTTCATCCTTTCAATGGTGTTAGTCCCTTTTAATAGAAGAAACCTGTCTCTAAAAAAGGCATAAACAACTGAAAAGGTTACAAGAAAGATGTAGCATAATGGTAAAATTGGCAGAATGGAAGAAAGGGCTGTACTTCGTCTTACATTACAGTACTTTTACCTTGCATGCCCTGGCTGATCATGAGAGGGTTTCTTTTTTGACTGTAAGCATAATTGCAACCCCGCTTAGAGACAATAAGCCTGCAACAAGATTTCTAATCATACTCCGGGCATGCTGCTTGACCGCTGCTGACCTCCTTTGAAAGTTTCAAAATCAGTAACATGCTCTGAATTTCTGAAAGACTTTGCATGAAAGAGAAAAAAGTCATCTTCCATTTGCAGCGATTCTCTGTTTATACTGGAACCCCTGGTGCCTGCCGCTTGCCTCCGCAGATGTTAACTTTTTACATAAATTTCATACATTGCCTTTTTGCCAAGCTGTTTTCTGGCATTTTTGGCCTCTACTCGACCCCACGAGACTTCTGTTTCCTTTTTTGGGAGGTTTCATGGGTTGTTCTAACATCTGCTCATTTGTCATTTGGAACTTCGCTCAAATTATTGCTGCCGCCCCACAGTCAAATGCTCCCTCTTAGCAACGTTCTGCTTGCATGTATCTAAAGCTGCATTGCCTGCTTCTTCAAAGGCCCTCCTTGTGGCATCGCTTTCCAGGGCTTTGGGCTCTAATGCCTCTGCTCAACATCAGTGCAAACATCCACTTCTAAAGTGTCTATTTTAAATATGTGTTGGCTAGAGTCAAAGGGAATCGTATTTTTTTGTGAACTAAACATATCCATAAAGTGTTGTTTTTTGGCATAACATTACAATGTATGCTGCCAATTCCAACCAGTGCCGCATGGTATTTACTGGGGTGGCTGGGTGGAGGATGGAGAGGGTTGTAAATGAAAAAAAAACACAAAAAAGTCACTTACCTTCAGGCCCGACTCCGCCTCTCAGTCCGACTCACCGCTGCCACCTCTCGCTCCTGGACGCAGGAAAAGGAAGCCCCCAGGCTCCTGACCCAGGCTCCCGACTCCCCTAGCCAATCAGAATGTTGCAATGCAGCACTGTGATTGGTTTGAGCACCGTGGATCGGTGCTCAGGCAGGGAATGGGAGCCTGGGGCATGTTTTGCTGTAATGCAGCATGGGTGCAGAACATGCAAAATGGGCACCTTGGAGTGGGCAAAGCACTTCTCCCCTGCCCTGCTCTGACAGTCCAGCACGCCCTGCACCAGGAAAGGAAAACTAAAATGATATTAACAACACTAGTTATTATCATTTTAGTTTTCTTTAACTACTTTTCACAGAGCAGTAGGGCTACGCTCCTCCGCCTTAGCGGAGCAGCCGCCACTGAATGCAACACTCTTTTTACATATGTCACTTTAAAACAGTTGTACTTTATTCATTGAAAGATTTCTCTGATAATATTATGAAGGTAAAATAGGCTTCTTATATGCTGCTTGCCCCAAAAGCAGTGGTATTTTGCTGTTTGGTGCAAATAAGAGGACAGCATAGGACAACCCTCCGTATTTAACAGTAGGCAGTCAATTACCACCACATCTCTGAGAGCCTGATTCACAAAAAACTCCACAGTTGTGGCAGAGGCTTTGCAGTCATTGCAGAATCTCCGCAGTGAGAAACTGCAGTGTGCAGATTTTGACACAAGTGCAGACACTCTACAATGACTGCGGATCCTCCACCACCACCACAGAGGCTCTTTGTGAATCAGGCTCACAGTTTTTATGATGTTAGGTCAGTACAGGCCGCATATTTCTCCTCACCTAAATGAAGCCGGAAAGAGGTCAATCGATCACACACACCAGCTCCCTGCAATGTCCTTATAAACTTGCTTTATTTATTGAGGAGGTTTCTCCGGATTGGACGATTGTACATTTCTTTTCACATAGATGCCAAAGAGGGATCTCTCCAGAGTACATAGAGTACAAAACCACTCTGCTAAGTTCATTTTCAACTGAAAGGCAACATCATTCCTGCTGAAGACAATGCATGACTCCTTACCTAGACAACAAGACTCCTCAAAGTTGCACCTCTGGCTACGTATCCAGAGTGCTTCAGCTCTTTCATCCTCAGTGTGGAAGAGATGATTTGATGTGAGGCCATTCCATGTCCAAGGCACTCACACTCAAAAAATATCAATGTCTCATAGAAGACCTACTCAAATTCTCCACATAACCAAAGACTCAACTTTTTAAGTCTTTTCAACCTTAAGTTTAGGAGTTTGGACCTGCCTATTTCCCTATGCATATAGCATCTCTTATTTTTTTATTGTCTCACACATTCCCAGAATTATCTTGTTGTGATCATCCTACCCATCATAATCCTATGACTGTCCATGGCTCTTGCGATCCAGTGGTCTTACAAGACCTCAGTGCCTTCTTCACAACTTTTTAGGCCCCTGATTAAACATTGTGTGCAATAGGGTGGTTATTTACAACACTGGGTAAATATTATTACCACTGTGTGAGGTATTTAGCGGGGGCCTGTTTACTAGTGCCATGGAGGGATAGTCAGTATTTATCGCACCCAACAGAATTGAACACTCTGGGCTCCTGACTTTAGCATGGTCAATAATTAGCACCTATTCAGATTATTTTTTTTTTTTTTTTCTATTTGAATCTTTTTTATTAGTGCATGATTACAGTTAGAATAACATTTTACAGACATACATACATTAGAACATATAATACAATAAGTATGAATTAGAACTCCCGCTATACAGCATGCAAAGATTTTAAACTAATTTTACCACCTCTCACAACCCGCCCCTCCCCGGGGTTGGACATGAAATCATATACAATTATCGTTGACAGGTCTGACTCAATAAATTAGGTTCAATTATATCACCTCTCAAGCCATTTAGCCAGTGGTTCCCATATCCTTAGGCCTTTCCTTCAGGCATACATCCCTCTATTCACAAAGACAGCTTTTTCAAAGTTATAGTCTGATACTAACCGTACTAACCATTGATGGTATCCTGGTGGGGATGGATCTAATCAAGCTGAAGCTAGACAAAGCTGATATATTGCCATGCAAATAAAGACCAATTACTCTCCTGGTTTCCTTCGGGTCTCCTTATCCACCCCAAAGCAGATCAAGGAGGGTGGGAGGTCAAGGTCCCTCCTAAGCACTTCTTTTATAAACTCAGCGATCTCCAGTTTCAAGCTACTTAATTTACTACATAAAGCAAACATGTGACTGAGATCTACCTGATACAATGAACATCGAGGGCAGAGGGTCCCCTTCCCTGTCCCCCATTTTGTGATCCTTTTTTGGGGTGTAATACAGCGAAAAGCAGGATTTGTAATACTGGGCGAGTAGCCTCGCCGGGATTAACCAACTTTGTGCTAATTTGGTTGAGTGGAGAAATAAGTCTTCCAAGATATCAATTTCCTCTTCCCACTTCCTAGCATGCAGTATCAAATCATCTGGCATTAGTAGGTTGATAGAATTGTATAAAAAAACAATAGTTAACTGTTTCTTTCCCAAATTATCGATTAAAGTAAAGCTTATAAATCCTGCTGGTCCGCCACATTTTTTCCTCAAAAAATCGCGTACTTGTAAATGCTTGTAGAAACCTCTCCAGTCGAACTCATATCTTTTTTTAAGATTTTCAAATGAGGCTATCTCAGATAGGAAATAGAAGTCTCTGAGTTTCGACAGGCGTCTGTCATGCCATATTTTAATTATTAAGTCATTAAACATTTCTGGCAAATTAGGATCATTGTGGATTGCAGTATAATAATTCAAACGACCCAATCCTAACAATTTACGGATTGACTTCATAGTTTTAAACCCAGCAATGAGTGTCTTAAAGCAAACTTTCTTATAGTGAGAATCGTTCAGAAATTTCCAGATCCATCCCCATGCATCTCTACCCATTATAAATTCTATTGGGGTAGGTATATCTCCCAGGCAGTTATCTGTAGGCTTGTTAAAGAAAAGAGTTACATTATAAAAAATAGTTGTTGCCCAAAAATAAAGTTTTATATTTGGAAGTGCCAGCCCACCCCTGTCCCTTGGTAGGGAAATAAGCCTATAAGCTCTTCGGGGCTTTTCATACGCCCAAATAAATTGAGAGAAGAAATCTTCAATCCTTTTCAAACTCTAACGGAATTGCTCTTATGAATTGCAAACATTTAGGGAAAAAGAGCATCTTAATTAAATTGCATCTACCAATTATTGAGAGATGCAAGTTATGTAGCCAAATTAATTCAGGTTAAATTTATTAATCAAGGGGTCTATATTACACTCAACTATCCGATCAACATTGGCCAAAATATCCACTCCCAAATATGTAGCCTTTTTTAACTGGCGTGTATCATCGCCCATGTTGACGTTCTTACAAATAATTTAGTTTTTTGATCTGTTAAGAGAGTATCCCGATAATATTCTGCATCTTTCTGCCTCTTTTTCTAGTTCAACCATCGATGTTCTGGAATTAGTGGTTACTAGAGCTATATCGTTGGCATAGGTGAGAACTTTTGTTTCCCAGCCAAGATAAACAATGAGGCTAATTTTTTGATTGATTTCAAGCAGTTGTAAAAAGGGATCTACGTATAAAGCAAACGGAAGTGGTGAACTCGGGTATCCCTGATGGGTACCTCTGGTAATTTTAAACATGTCCATCAACATGCCACTTATAAGTATTTTTGCAGTAGGCTGAACATACAACATTTTAAAAGCCTGTATAAGTCCCTGCCCAATCCCAGCCCTTGACAGGGTCTCCCATAGAAAGGACCAGGAAACCCTGTCAAAGGCCTTTTCTGCATCTAAATAAGTGCTATTGGGTCTTTCGATATATCGGCAGAATCAAACAATGCTATAGCTCTCTTCATGTGGTCCGTGGTACCGCGGCCAGGGATAAAACCATGTTGCCAAGGTGATATTATTTTATGTATAACCCCAGCTAGACGAATCACTAAGATTTCAGAATACATTTTGCTGTCTGCATTAATTAATGTAATAGGATGACAGGAGGCTGGTTCCAAAGGGGATTTATGCTTTGTCAAAAGAATGATAATTTTAGCTTGAGACCATGATTCTGGTGGCTTCCCCCCCTTAAATACATTGATGAGCAAATGAAGCATAACCTCTTTTAGTTCAGTAGAGAACGTTTTATAGAATTCCAAAGGAATATTGTCTAGCCCAGTAGCTTTAAAATTGGGAAGACTATTAATACATAATACGATGTCTATCCATTGAGGAGGCTCATCAAGTAGCTCCTTGTCATCTTGCTTCAACTGTACTGCTGGAATTTGGTTGAGATATGTATTAATGTCTTGTAACTGTGCCGTATTAGTTTCCTGATGTAGGTTTTGATAGTAAGCAAAGAATACATTCCGAATACACTCGGGGTCTGCAATTGTTTTCTTAGTAGCATCTTTGATTTCTATAATGATATTCCTAGTAGTTTCTTGCCTCGCTCTAACCACAAGATGGTGCCCAACCTGCTCGCTGCATTTATATGCTTCCTTCCCCAGGTTGCTAATCTGTCTGCAGCTTTTTTGGCGATTTGCTCTAACACTAATGATTTTGCCGACATTATTTTGGCAAGTGCTTCTGCTGGCTCCTTACCATCTCTAATATCAATGATTAAATTCTCCTCTGCAACTGTGAGTTGGGCTTGCAGGTTATCCATGAGCTAATGCTTATCCCTATTTAAGGTAAGAGAAAAACTCAATGTTTCTCCCCTGATTGCAGCTTTTAGTGCATCCCAGATCATTACAATCCCTGTGCTCCCTAAATTATCCTTGATAACTTAGGGAGCGGCTCCATGCAGTAAGGTAATCAGTCAGTTTTTCCGGTTTCTTTTCTGCTGCAATCACTACCCCATGAAAGTGCTTAGAGCCTAGCTAGGGGTCAGACCGGCGGAGCTGCAGCCAGTAGCTGCTACACAGATGCCATTTTACCCAGATTATTTTCTTTTTGATATGGAATAATCTAGATTATGCTGTTTACCGCAACAAATGCTGCATGTTTTGATAATTACTTTTCACCCATAAGTACTTTTCACCCATTACATTCTGACAGGTTCTGTCAGGCTTTATTACACCTAGTAATTACAGAGTGTGATAAACATTAGACGATTCGAAATTCTGTCTCCTGCTTAAACCGGGGTGTGGCAAGTTGTTGGATTTTTCTGTGGCACAAATTGTCAGGCCCTGTTTGCTGAAAATACCTCCTATTAACAAAATGTTCAACTTTCAACTTAAAATGAGGCACAACATGCAGGATCAGCATTCAACACAACTGGGGGTTTATTTACAAACCCCTTGCGTCACCACTGCATCACCTTTAATATGTGAAAAGGTGACGTCTGGGTGGCACAAGGGGCTTATAAATAAGCCCTCAGGTTCCTTAGGTTTTAACGTTTTGGGGGGCCTACCAGAATCCGTCATTGTAAAGCTCTGAGGGTATGATAATTGTAACACAACTCATACAATTTTGAGGCTTGTGTAAAGTTCTGTTTACACAGGAATCAGAAAACTGAACTTGAAGCTTTCTCATCTTTCCATTGTGCGTGTTTTGATCATTGGCTATGTGAATCATTTGTCCCTCACACTTTTACAATTTCTTCCTAGGAACAGGGCACACAACTATACAAACACCCATGAAAAAATATTTAATTAAATAAACAACAAGCACATGTTTGTACTTCAGGTGAAGTGTATCTTATACTGTAACTGAATACACTGGTTTCAAAGGATTGCAGCAACCAAAACATTCTCCATGGTTACCCCTGGGATTACCATAGTCTTGCAAGAAACAAAACAACATACTGTTGTTAAATTCACCATATCTTTAATGTTCTATTGTCCTTTCTTCCTTTTGTCTTCCTCTGTTTTTGTTCCTAAAATGGGCTATACAATTACAAAATACTCCCCCACAGTATTCCCTTACCCAACTCCACTAAACTAATTTCTGTAAGGCCAAAGGTTAACTAATTGAGTGGTAGTTGTGATAGATGAGGCGCCCAGCATTTAGCTAAGCATAGTACTTTCTCAAAGAACTGTTGTGATTGTCCTACTGGATTTTGTCAGAAATTGGGTTGTTGATTCTGTGAGGGTGAACTCCTACTCAAGCAGTAGCCACACGTTTTGTCAGAGTGAACCACAAGAGTCACTAAATTAACCCCTTGCTTAACTCTCTGGTAGCTTTGCACAAAAGAAGTCAGGGTTAACATGGAGACAGTGTGTAAAGTATCTATGCAGCACACAAACAGTATTTCAGTGAAAACACAGCACAAGAAAAAATCCTCACTAATTTATAGCAATAGAGTACATTTTTATAAAAGGTTTGATACCAAAATGACCAAAAATCCAATTAATAGAACTGGATATATGCAATTTCAAAGATTTAATGTGAGCATACTGCCAAAAAGCACAAAGCACCACTCGCTGTTACATGGTTGTGTGAGACCGAGTGAAAGTCACAAGTCCAGGCCAACCATGATGGAGCGTGGGGTGGATACAGGGCCAGGTTACTGCAGCTGAAAAAGTTACTTTCTAAAGTCCAGTGAGAAGTGTCTAACTGCCAACTACACCTAGGCATATAACGCAGTATAAAGGCACCAAATTGTTAGGACAAGAAAATGCCAACTTTCTAAAAGTGGAATTTTCACAAATGTGAGTTAAAATCCCCATTACCATTAAAGAAGGTTTTAAAGAACAATTCTTCAGAAACCAAACCTGCCATTCCTACCTGCTCTCAACCAAAGGTTATCTATTATTGAAACGTAATAATGTTACCCAATGTTATCTTATGGGAGATATTGATTGTGAGACTTTTTCACTAACAGGACATGTGAAATGTATTTTGCCCGGCTGAAATGGCAGTATAAAATTACACACACAGGCGGAAAATGCAGGCCTGAGAAATGTGTAAAAGGTTTACTTAAATCGGTGGCAAGTTGGAGACAGCCACACCGGATACGGGTAACTGGACCAATTGAGTGCTAATAGATACTCCGTAATCACACCACAGAATGCTAGGCCTAGCATGCTGTGGTGTGAGCGAGTAAAAAGTAAATAAAATGTTGCAGACAGCAGTAGTAGTTTAGCCCCATTGAATCTGAACAACAATGTGCACAAGCTTGAAAATTCTCTTACAGTGCCTCAATGGCAGGGGCCTGAACACAGAATGAGAAGCATAGTTACAAATGAAAATGGAGAAATATAAGATGGCCCTGAACTCGAACATGGATGCTCAGTGATCCTGTGTGGATAAAGGAGGCTATTGATCCACATGGCAAGGTGGGAGTGACTTGTACCTCAATAGCAAGATCATGCTGCACAGCCCAAGAGGACCCCAATGAGAAAATCAGTCACCTCCCCAGTTTGGGAATGCAGCTCTCAACGCTTGGACAGTTTCTATTCTGCTTTGCAGTTGCACCTAACAATGGCAGGTGCAGGAGTTGCATGTTCACACCATCTCCCATCACTTTCGGATTATTACAAGAGGAACAAAGCAGTGAGGTGCGGCTACTGTGGTCCACCATTGTTTGTTGCTTACTATATAATTTCTGTAGTAACTATTGGGCCAAAAAAAGCTCTTACTTCAGTCTGGATAAGGGCACCTGCCAATCTAGGACAGACTGAATCTTATCATCCAACAGACAAACCTCCCCTTTCCCGGCCAGACGCCGATTATAGGCTACAGTGGACCGCCCTGGGTGGTGAGTTTTGCCCCCTGTATCCAGGCAAAAACCTGTTCTAGGTACTTCAGGTGATCCTCCTGTGAAGTGCTAAACACCACAAACTCACACAGGTAGATCACAATTGTTTTTTTAGCCCGGAGAGAACGTGGTTCTCCAGGAACTGGAATAAAGTTTCTGGTACAGAAAATAGTCTTCTCCTGGACACTGGGTATAGCCAGAGGTCATATCAAATTTGTTTCAGTACTTTCCAGCACCTAACCAGTCCACAAGCTCATAAGCTCACTCACTTATGCCACCTATGGCATGATGCATTCCGGGACTCATTATGATGTGATAGGTTTTCCTTTAAACATCAAGATTATCTCTTGTATCAACCTCATGAACACACAAAGTTGTCAACCCTAGAGAGAGAGAGAGAGAGAGACAACAAATGGGAAATCCTTCCAAAATTTCTCTGCATTTTTTCTGCTGCCAAGGTGTCAGGTTTGGGGAAAGCTGTACAATCCCATAGAACCATGCTTCATGACACTATCAGTAAGTCAGAAAGTCTAACCATCTGCCTCAGCTTCCTCCTCATAGCCATGGTGTTCAGTGTGTAGTCTCTCCTGAGGCAGGGTTTCAGCCAGTTCACATGAACACCCCTTTAGAGTTCATCTGCAGTACCTGCACCGCCTAAGCAGCTCACAGTAGACACTTTGTGCACTACCTTACATGGCCTACTTCACAGATACTTTTGAACAAATGGGATTCACTATCCAAAACTCCTGACACTGCTGGTACTGAATTGGTGTCTCTTTTCAGTCAAACCATTTGGTCTTCAGCTCTTGGCTAGCCTGAAGGTTTTGCTTTGTCTTACCCATGTGTTGTGTCATCACCTTCCTATGGCCAATCATGTGGTCCACTACATCCTTCTGGCATGACTCGGAAGCTCCTTCCTACAAGTCACTAATCAAGGTGAGCTGGCCACTCACTTGTTGTCCAAAGATAAAATGAAAGAGACTGAAATCCATTCCATCCTGTGGAATCTATATGTATTCAGTACATATATCTTCAAGGTATGCAGATGTGGAGTAAGGAATAGTAAATCTGTACTTCTCTGCGAGCACCTATTGATATTTTGTCCCTCGATGTTGATGTTGATATTTGTTGGACCTGGGTCACCTCCAAACTTTTTGCTCTCACGCCCTCCTTTTTTCTGAACCTGTTTATGCTGGCCTTTAGGACTGCCACTGCTAGCCAGTGCTAAAGTGCTTATTCTCTCTCCTTTAAATATGGTAAAATTAGCTTACACCCAATTGGCACATTTAATTTCCTTGTCATTTGTAAAGTGGTCCTACAAGTACCTAGGTCCTCTAACTAGTGTGCCTGCTGCACTTATTGTGCCACCGACTTAAGTTCGGTCCTCATTATTATTTGACTTCAATATTTAATTTATTTTAATTTCCTTTTTTTGTGACCCTTGTTCGGCCCAACGCGTACCACTTCCACCGTTTTCTTTGATTAGGACGCGCTGGGACCATTTTTTCTGACATGCATTTTCCATGGTCATAACTCACTGCAGAACATACAGTTTTAATATTCAGTCTTTCTTCAGGATCCATGTTTGTCCTGGTTGACGTGACCACCAACATGACAACGATATGAGCTGACATTACCAACACGAGCTCATGTTGTCTGATGACGTTTAAAATAAAGGATGGCCTTACATAAAGGAATTGGTCAGTCTTACTTATTGGAAAAGACACTTTGGGAGTGCACCTCTCCAAGCTTATACAGAAATTATATAGCTCACTATGGGACCATAGTAGCCTCTATGAAAGCTTTGACTTCTATAATGCAGCCCAGAAGGTGATATTGAATGAAGAGTATCGAAAAGCTTTTGAAGAATTGAAGATAGCACTAAGGAATGCACCTGTACTCAAGGCCGTTGACTATAGTCTGTCCAGACGGATGCTTTTGGGAAAGGAGTTGGAACTGTACTGACTGAACATGATGACATGGGGGGTGAGTATCTGGTTGCTTTATTAGTCATAGATTTCTACCCAGGGAACAGTACTGGGCAGTCATTCAGAAGGAACGCTTAGCCACAGTTTGAGCTTTGAGAAGGTTCCATCCATAACTGTTTGGCCCTAGATTTGTGGTCCACACATATCACTAACCACTGAAGTGGTTGATGGCATTGAAGGTGAGAATGCAGGGCCTAGATTTCCTAGTAGAGCATATATATACTACCTTCAAAACACAGCAAATGTAATCCATACTCTCCCCGTCCTCATCCAAACCGTAATGTAAATGTAAATGTAGTGTATTTTGTAAAGCGTGCAGCTGCCCCAACGGGTCGTCTTGGCGCTGTATAACGCTGTGGAACCCTTCCTGGCTCTCCCTGTGGGATGCCCCTCCTGGGCACCCCCAAGGTGAAGCCAGGCATCCCAGTGTTGTAGGGCCGTTGTGGAGATTAAGCAAGCTATTGCCCAGAGTTGCAGCGTGGGACCCATGATTAGAGTAGGCGCCGGGGCGAGAATTATCGAGTCCGCAGATATTGAGCCCAAGACCCTGCCGCGTCGGGACTTGAAGCCTGGTCCCGGGCCCGATCTCTACTTCAGAGTCTGCTGCTCTAACCAGTGAGCCACACTTCTCCACACTTCACAAAAGTAGGGGTTCTTCAAGCCTCTATCATTTCACCCATGCTTTTTGACATCTACATAAGGACATTACCGGCAATGATCAACTCACATTCTCTAACTACAGAAACAAAAAAAGATGATGGACAGAATACTGAACATTGTCAAATATTTAACCCCAGTCACAGATGTTGGTTAAATCCATTGTTCTTTTGCTCATCATGCCAACCCAGTATGGACTCAGCCATATGCAAATCTGTCTTCCATGGGAGCGGTCCAGCTGAGCTGCCAGGTCAGCTCCTCCCGGACTGGTATATGGGCATCCTAGGACCAGTTTTAGGGTGTTGCTACTCATTGGCTGGGCTGGCTTGAGTCTGGTGGCCTGGTGAGCACGGAACCCACGTCTGGGCGTGCCTTCCCACTTGGGCAACTATGGCAGCATGGAAGGATGTGGATAGGGTGCAGGACATTATCGGGCTTTCACCCCCAGTCACAGATCTAGGTTGCATCCATTGTTCTTATGTTCGCCATGCCACTCCGGTTTGGACCAAGCCATTTGCATATCAATCTTGGTCCTACTCACCATGGGGGCACTCCAGCCCAAGCTGCGTGGGCCAGGTCCTCCCTGGACTGGAAAACAAACATCCTGGGCCCTGTTTTGGGGTATCCCTCATCAGCCAGGCTAGCTTGAATCCAGTGGCAAAGTGAGCACGGGACCCACGTCTGGGCACACACTCTACCTATGCAAATAACACGCAAATACTCATTATCTTGGAATGCCCCAAAGACATTGGAAACTCTAAAATCTTCAGTTGCCTCAGAGCCGTTGAACGCTTCCAAAACTGAAATACTCACTTTTTTGGAAGAAATTATGGCCCAGTCTACACTTGGCCTCATAATATGGGACCACCTTCTAAAGTATCCTTGGAAGTAAGAAACCTTGAAATTATCATCAACTCCAAGTTATCAATGAATGCTCAAGTGGACAAACTAGCAAGATCAAGTTTCATTACTCTGGAACGCATCTTATCCCCTCTGGGATTTCCACACACAGTTCAGGATACTATGTCTCTTGTACTGTCCAAACTTGATTACACCAGTTGCCTCTACCATGGATCATCTTCATCAACTATGAAAAGTCTACAATGGATTCAGAACTCTGCTGCCAGACTACTCCTACATGAAAAATCCACAAGCCCACATCTCCTGAGGTTCTGTAAATCCGGTCTTGTCCCGTGAGGTTATGGTTCCGTCACGATTTTGGTGATGTCGAACCGTATTTAGTAAGTTCGGCTAATATGGAGTGAATTCGTCACGTTAACTAGCGAGTTCATTACGTATTCAGAGACTTTGTCTCGAATATGGGTTCCATTTTGTCCGTGCCTCCATTTTGTGTTGCCATCACGTAGGCCGATGAATGTGGTTGAACGAATGAAGCGACCTGGCCTTCTCGTGCTGGTATACATTAACTAGGTTCTTCTTGACTTTAAGGTGAACTGTAAGGACCTGACTCCTTCACCTGAAACTGACCCTGCTAAGCCAATTTCCTTGGTTGATCATTGTCTGAGAGTGCCAATCAATGTTCAGGACATCGTTAACTTTTAGGTTCTTTACACATGCCTTATCTTGCTCGTTATCTGTCATTGTTTCCTTTTCTATGCTCCTTTATTACATGCATTGTGCTTTCAATTATGGGTTTGTCCGGCTTGTGGAGATTGAATTTGGGACATTCCTAATAATTAACTTTGGGTTGGGTTTTTGCAAACTGAGTTTTCTGTCATGTGATACTTTGTTTGAAAATGTACCCTATTGGTTAGAATTTTGCTCAGTGGGTGTGCATTTGAACTGTGAATATTGTGTATAAAAAGAGATGTCTTGCCTTACAAAATTGAGCAGTCTCCTGAGAACTTACGCCATGCTGTACTTCTAGGATCACTGTTACTAGCTGCAGCTAATAAATTTGGTCACTGACGCCACCCAGAAGTATTCCGTGTCTCTGTATACCAAGACAGGTGAATCCGAAGACTTTGGGCGTGCCCCTGGCGCCGCTGGGTTAAAGACCCGGTTCTTCAACTGGCGCCCAACGTGGGGCGACTTCAGCAGTACCGGTCCAAGCCCGAAGATTGTGAGGAGCTTCGTGAGGAAATTCTGGAGGAGGGCCCCCACTTCAATGACCCCTGCATGTCGAATGTAGACTGAAGGTTTTTGCTGCGAGGCTTCCCCTTTCCGACGGCTACGAAGGACTGCTGCCCTGACTGTCGCCCTGTCTTGGACCCTTTTGTGATGATTTGTAAGGTGAGACGATAGACGGTCTTCTGGTGGCGTGACAGACATTTTTGGTTAAGTATAAGTGGGTCGCTCCCACAACTTTGTTTTGTTTCTTGGGTTCTTTGATTTGGTTTTTGCAAATACTGAAGCCGAGGGGCTCGTATATTTATGAGTATATCGTTTTTGATAACCCTTTGAAGTTTGAAGCTAGATCAGTGAGCTATAAGATGCCTTCTCTTAGCAAATTTAGGAAATGGTTTTGTTGTAACAGGGATTCCCGATTGGAGGACTCGTGTCCGATACCTCCGGTTGGAACTCCGACTTCTGAGCTCTATTCAAAGCATGGCTTGGGTCCCATTACGTTTAATGAAGTATGGGTCCGCTATACGAAGAAAGATGGTGTCTTACGATGGCCCCATTATGGTAGTTTCGAATCAGATGTTTTAGACAATCTAGAATTTGCTCTATTTAAGAAGAAAGCCCGGCCGGCGATGTTTGACTCTTTCCGCCTCTGGCGTAAGGAAGCCAAACAGCGAGAAATTAGTTGTGGTGAGAAATTAAGCAAGTTAAGAAAGATAGGAAAGAAAAAAATATATCGATAATACAAGCTGCTAGGCAGTTTAAAGAAGATGAAGAAGATCGTGCGATTGAGGTGTCAGATAGACAACATTGCATGGCCATTGACAAATGTTACCCGGCTTTGCCACCTCTTCTTCCAAATGTGACTAGTGACCCTGAAAAGGATCCTTTGATGTCGCATTTGTTGAGATTGCCACCCCCTTATGTGCAGAGTGCTACGGCACCTCCGCAACCCCCAGTTGTTCAACCCCCTGCTGTTGTCCAGCCACCCTTTCCTCCACAGGTGGTTCTTCCTCCCCCGGCGCAGTCCTCTCTAGGGCCGCCAGCTTTGCTAACAGTTCCGCCTCAAACTCCTTTGTCTTCTTCTCCTTTACCTTTGACTTCCTTTGCTACTGACCCTACGTCTCTGTCGCCTCAAAACACTTTGTCTTCTGTCCTCATGTCAACTTCTTCTCCCTCTGCTCGACAACAAATGGCTGAGACTGTCACTAGCCTTTTGTCTCCTCTCTTTGGGTCACTGAATATGACCCCAGTTTCTGCACGTAAACAAATGCGTAGTCAGCTCCCTAGTTCCGAGAAGCGGACAGTGTTAGATCTACTTGCTCGTAGATGGGTTTCGAATGCCTCCAAGTATAGTCTACAAATGGTTATGGATGTCTTCCGGCAGTGGGAAGCATCAACACAGAGGTATGTTTTTGATATTATGTGTACTTTCCTTCGTGAAGAATGGGAAGATAATGAATTGGGTCCAATTCCATTGGAACTACTTAATCTTCAGCCCGAATTTGCTAAAGGGACGATAGTGGGTCCCAATGTTGAGGAAGCGGTGGAGACGCTTCTTGCATTTAGGTGTAGACTTCCTTCTCAGTCGTTGTTTGAACCTGACCCTTCTGTTAGGAGAAGAGTGAAGCAGTACCCGATGAGAGAGGCTCCCCCTGTATGGAGAGAGGCAGTTTTGGCCGATGCCGCTCAAGGTATTGCGGCTGTACCGGCTCATTTTCAGCGAGTATGGGTACATGTTCCTTGGAAGAGAGCTGAGGTCCTGGCTCTTAAGCAGACTTTGCCTGACCCCCATAAAAATCCTGCTGGTTATTACAAGGAGTTGTCCCAGACAGTTGATGCTTGTGTTATGAATTTAGCTGACATAGATATGTTGTTGGGTAATGTAGTCCCTCAACCTTTGTGGGCGAAGATCTGTCACGAGGATCATGCGGTAGAGTTAGGAGATACGTGGGTTAATATTGCTGCTGCAGATGGTCGGCAAGTAGGAGGGGCCAAACCTGAGGCTTTAGTTGCAGATCTACCTGGTAGGATTATTAATTTAATGAAAACTTTGATGCCTCCTATGCGAGTGAATTGGGACAAGTTAGCATCATGCAAGCAAAAGAAAGACGAGAGTGTGTCTGATTTCTTCACTAGGTTTGAGGAAACATTCATTGATCATAGTGGTCAGGACATGAGTACAGAAGGTGGTCAAAGGTTGTTCGTAGATAAGTTTGTCTTTAATTTGCTTCCTGAGCTTTCTAATAAGTTAAAGGACTCTGAGAGTTCATGGGCTGTTTCTTCTTCGGCCCAGATATTGGCTACTGCACAATACTATGAGAACACAGATAAAGATGAGAAGGAAAAAGTAGAGAAGAGGACCAAAGAATTAAAAACGAAGGTTCTTCTACAGCAGGCGTATTCGCCTCGCCCTAATCAGTGTCAGTTTCAGCAACCTTCCCAGTTTCAGCAACCCCCACAGTTTCGGAGATTGTTGCAGAAGCCTGAGTCTTTTCCTCAGCGACTTTCGCTAGGCCCTAATCAGTGCGCTTATTGTAGAGAGGAAGGTCACTTTAAGAATAGTTGCCCGATTCTGCTGCAACGTACGAATGGTGTGTCTGGTTTGAGAGGTCATGGTGTCCAGCAAGTACCTAGGGGTAGGGGACGTGGTGAATTTCCCCAGAATGAACGTTCCTTTCCCCCTCAGAATTCTATGAATTATTTTGATCAACAGAATGTTCCATCTGTTCAGTCTGCTCAATATTACACTGATGATTATTATGTTGAAAGCGAGAAGGCTGGTTTTAATGATAGCTAGGATAGCCATGTACAAAGGGAGGGAGTAGTGTCAGTTCCAGTAGACCAGAGTGGACCTTATGTTGAAGTAATTACATCAGGTGTGGCAGAACCTTTTCTTTGGGATACTGGTGCAGCAAAGAGTTCTATCATGCACTCTAAACTCCCTGACGCACCTTTGTCTGGCTTGATGAATGTCTCAGTAGGATTTTCTGGCGCCCCGGTTCGTAACCCGGTTTCTTGTCCTTTGCCTCTTCCTATTGGGCCTTGTGAATTGAAATCACCCCTTATTCTAACGACAGGTTGTGGTGAGAATCTGTTGGGTTTGGATTTGTTGAAAAGATTGCATGCTACATTACATTGTTCTCCTTCGGGAGTACATCTTACGTTGGGTAAGAAAGTGATTTCTCCGATGTATTTGTCTGAAGATCGGCTTCCACTGGAATTGCGTTCACTCCCTGATACTCTCTGGGCTACAGGTCCTAATGATGTTGGCCTTTTGCAGATTCCACCCTACGTTGTTACCCTCAAGTCGAATGCTAAGCTACCTCGCATTCCCCAATATAAGATTTCTAGTGATGGCGAAAGAGCTCTTTTAGCGATTATCTATGATTTGGTTGAGAAAGGTGTGATTGAAGAAATGAGAGGTAATGTGTGTAACAGTCCTGTTCTGCCTGTCCTTAAGCGTACTGACTCTTCCCAGCCACCTGTGTATCGGTTTGTGATCGACCTTCGAGAGGTCAATAAGATTGTTATGCCACAGTTTCCTGTTGTCCCGGACATTACTGCTTTACTGACTATGATCCCTGCCTCAGCTGCTTGGTTTTCTGTTATCAATCTGAAAAACACTTTCCTTAGTATTCCAATTGCCGAAGAAAGTAGGGGTATTTTTGGCTTCTCTTTAGGAGGCCGAAGTTTCCGGTTTAAGCGCGCTCCTCAAGGTTATGTGAGAGTCCCTCCATCTATAGTCAGGCTTTGAAAACTCAGCTTGATACTTTTGTCTTGCCTTCTGGTGCGACTCTTATTCAGTACGTGGATGAGTTATTGGTCGCTGCTGATGATGAGGAGATTTGTAAAGAAGTTACTCTTTCTTTGTTACAACACTTGTCTGACATTCATCATAAAGTGTCACCTTCGAAGTTGCAGTATTGCCGCCAAGAAGTGACCTACTTAGGTCATCTCTTTTCGATGGAGGGAAGACGATTGACCCCAGAGCGTATACAAGCGATTGCTCAAATGACTGTGCCATGCACACAGAGAGAGGTGCGTGCTTTCTTGGGTATCACCTCGTATTGTAGACAGTGGATTCCAAATTTTTCTTTGCTGGCGAAACCTTTGTTGGCACTTACTCTTAAGGACACACCAAATCCTCTTCCTTGGTCTGACGAATGTCAGAGAAGTTTTTCTGAATTGCGTGATGCGTTGTGTTCTGCTCCGCTGTTGTGTACTCCCGACTACAGTAAGTCTTTTACACTCTACGTACATGAGAGAGAAGGTTGTGCATTGTCAGTGTTGACACAACAGTTTGGAGACAAGCAGCGCCCATGTGCGTATTTTTCAGCTACTTTAGATCCGGTAGCTAAGGCGTTGCCTAGTTGTTTGAGAGCTACAGCGGCAGCGGCTGTTTCTATCCGACAGTCTGCTGGTTTAGTATTGGATAATACATTGATTGTGATGGTCCCACATGCAGTGGATACCTTATTGAATAAAACGAAGACTCAACATCTCACTAGTGCACATTTGTCAGGTTATGAGTTGACGCTTTTGGCTAGTCATGTGCACATAAAGCGGTGCAACACATTGAATCCAGCTACATTGTTGCCGATTTCTGTAAAGACAGATGCTCAGGAACAGCATGATTGTTTTCTCCGGACAGAGGAGGAAACGAAGGGTAGAGTTGATCTGAAAGATAATCCTCTTCCGAATCCAGATGGTACCTTATGGGTAGATGGTTCGTGCTTTAAGCTTCCGAATGGCGATACGACTGCAGCGTATGCGGTTACGACTTTGCACAAGATTGTTGAAACTGCACGTATTCCACAGAATTCAGCTCAAGCAGCAGAGTTGATTGCACTGACGAGAGCGTGTGTGTTGTCGAAAGGAAAGAGAGTGAATGTGTATACTGATAGCCAATAATTATGGCTCATAGCTTTGGGCGTTTGTGGAGAGAGAGAGGATTTCTTACTTCCCATTGTACGAAAATTCAGCATGGACAATTAGTGAATGAATTTCTTGAGTAACTTACTTTGCCGACACAAGTTGCGATTGTGAAATGTAGTGCGCATAAGAAGGTTACGGATGATGTTGGTCGTGGCAATGCGTTTGCGGATGAAGTAGCGAGAGAAACGGCGAAAGATGTGACGAGCCGTATGTATGTTGCAGGTCCTGCTAGATGGGTTATGGCAGAAGGAATGTGTGAAGACACAATAGAAAGTGTGAAATCGATTCAGGCTGAAGCTACTGAGAAAGAATTGAGTGTGTGGAGAGAGACTACGGGAATGTTGGATTCGACTGGCTGTTGGGTTGAGTTGTCAGAACACCAGCGATGGTTGTTGCCTGATGCGTATGTGCTTCCAGTTGTTACGATGGCACATGGATTGGCTCACATCAGTTCGAATGGTATATGCAAGTTGTTGGCTCCAGTGTGGCAGAATGCTGGAATTCCCAAATGTGCTGAGAATTTGGTTAAGAATTGTATGGTGTGCTTGATGCATAATCCTGGCAAGGGAACTCCAACTCCAGCAGGTCATTTTGCTCCTCCAACGTATCCGTTCGAGGTGCTACAGTTAGATTTTATTCACATGGAAAGATGCAACAACCTAAAGTATGTCCTTGTGGTTGTTTGTGCCTTTTCCAGATGGATAGAGGCCTGCCCCCTCAAGGATAATACTGCTTTATCTACAGCCAAGGTTTTGCTGAAGGAGTTTTTCCCTAGGTATGGATTGCCAAGGATGGTATGGAGTGACAACGGAAGTGAATTTGTGGGTCAGATTATGAAGAAAGTGTGTGCGGGTTTGGGAATCAGGCAGAAATTTCATGCTGCGAATCACCCCCAGTCAGCTGGTTTGGTCGAGTGCTACAATGGCACACTTAAGCTTAAATTAGCCAAGATACAAGCAAGCTCTGGTCTTACATGGCCAGATGCTCTGCCACTGGCACTTTTGTCCACAAGAACGACAGTACATTCCCGTGTGGGACTTAGCCCATACGAGATTGTTTTTGGTCGCCCGGCAAATGTTTGGGGTGTGCCGAGGCCAAATAAATATATCGAGTATCCTATGTTGGTTGATTACTTACATGACTTGACTGCTAAATTGCGTGTTCTTCACCAACAGGTTCATGATACCTTACCTTCAGCCTCTGTGGACCCAGGTCACGTCCTCAATCCAGGGGACTGGGTCCTCGTCCGAAATTTCCAACGCACAAAGAATTTACAGCCCAGTTGGATTGGTCCTTATCAAGTATTGTTGGCAACTCGAACTGCTTTCAAGGTTTTCGGCAAGAAAAACTGGGTGCACGGCACCCACTGTAAAAGGGTACCATTACCCTTACCATACGACCAGTGGGTTCGTGAGGGTGTGGGTGATTTCGAAGGAGAACGTGTGTCTAAATTTGTTCCTTTCAGCGATGCACATTTAAAATGGACTCAGTCGGAACGTGCGGATGACGAAGTTTTGCAAGAAGCTGTGCCGCCGCATTTGAGACTTAATACTACGCACCCAGAGACACTCTTTCAGGATCAGACTGTGCCTGGTAAAGAACGCTACAACTTAAGGTCTAAAAAGGACAAATAAAATCTGATTTTTTTTTGTGAGCTACACTCTTTCAGACAAGAGACTGTTTTTCTTTTTCTTTTTCGAGCTACTATCCGGGTTCAGCTGCAGGGTCACGGTATAAGTTCTTAAGGGATGACCCGCATATTGACAAAAGGTCTGCGGTTCTAGGGACGTCTAGGACGCCTGGACGCACACTTAAGTGAAGAAGGAAAATTGCCGTGAGCAGCACGTTAGAGGATGGAGTCTTTTGTAACTGAGAGAGTTGTTGAGAGAATAGATTTTAAGATAAGATTTTGTACATTGATCCGTAACAAATGTTTTATTATATTGTGTACTTTTATGTTTTTAAGTATCACATTAGCTTGTGTGGGTTGGATTATTTATGCTACACCACTGATATCTGCACCCACCTCCCAACATATGCTTTCCTCTACTATTGTTTCTTTGCATCAATTCTATACGTTGCCTGAACATGAACAGACAAGGAGGTCAGAATTTGTCAACAATTTGTTTATACAGCTGTTGCATCAGCATCAGCTAGTAGTAAATACCACTAATTGTTGGGTTTGTGGTCTTATGCCTCACATGACAGATAGAGGTATGCCCTATCTGGTTTTGCCTTTTTCTTTCAATGGGTCTGTATGTTTTTCAGACTATGTTCATCTATGCGAATGAGGTATATCCCTTACGTTCCATGAAAGACAATCCGAGTAATAGTGCCTTGATAAAGGGAATAGTGGATATGATGCGAGATATTAATGCATATAATGCTATCCCTAAGGATGAGGCACAGGCTTATGTTGGTTGGAACATGACTGGATATAGTACTAGTTTGACAGAGAGGGAGAGACGAAAAAGGTCTCCCCCGATTTGGATTGTACCCCATTGAGGCCACTTTTGTTTGCAAGGTAGTGGTCGGAATCCAAAAGCTCAGCTAAGTAAGAGTGTGTGTGCTCAAACCTATGTTTATTCATCTCAGACTTCTCCTCCGTTCCTGCCAGCTAAAGGCACATATTTTGTTTGTCACGATAGAGCCTACACATGGTTGCCACCTGATTTTTCAGGAACATGTTATGTGGCGTTTCTGCTTCCCCCTACATACACTGCTACTTCGGACTATCATAGAACAAGATATGGTAGAGGTGTTTTCGATCAGGAAGATACTGCAGCACAAGAAGTAGGAGAGTTTTTCAAGGGTTTCCTACCGTTTTGGGGTCCTATGGCCAATAGTAGGAATATACGACAACTTACGAGAGTGGTTGAGGCCACTATAAATGAAACTGCAGGTGCCCTTAGTAATGTTACAGCTGAGCTTCAAGCGGACCGTCTTATGATGTTGCAGAACTGTATGGTGTTAGACGTCATACTTGCAGATCGAGGAGGGGTATGTAAATTGATCCAATCCAGTTGCTGTCTTTTCATACTAGATAATGCCCCTACAGTGTACCAAGCCATCTCTAGATTGCATAAGATCTCGGAGTCTATTCATGTAGATAAAGGAGACTGGTCATTGACTGGATGGTTTTGGGGACTACTGTCCAAATGGGGATGGAACATTCTGATGTTACTTGGTATGGTTTTAGCTATCCTCTTCTCCTGTTGTCTTTGCATCCAGTGTGGTCCCGCCATTTGTAGTCTTTGTGCTGCCATGTGTGTGCAGAGACCTGTCTCGAGAGAAGTAGAGAGTAACAGGATGATGCTCCAACAACACCTTGATGATCTAATGAAGATTGATATAGACCTAGATTCAGATTAACGCGATTTTAGCGCTATTGCCTACGTAATGGCAAAAGGAGGGTCTGAGGTTCTGTAAATCCGGTCTTGTCCCGTGAGGTTATGGTTCCGTCACGATTTTGGTGATGTCGAACCGTATTTGTAAGTTCGGCTAATATGGAGTGAATTTGTCACATTAACTAGCGAGTTCATTACGTATTCAGAGACTTTGTCTCGAATATGGGTTCCATTTTGTCCGTGCCTCCATTTTGTGTTGCCATCACGTAGGCCGATGAATGTGGTCGAACGAATGAAGCGACCTGGCCTTCTCGTGCTGGTATACATTAACTAGGTTCTTCTTGACTTTAAGGTGAACTGTAAGGACCTAACTCCTTCACCTGAAACTGACCCTGCTAAGCCAATTTCCTTGGTTGATCTTTGTCTGAGATTGCCAATCAATGTTCGGGACATCGATAACTTTTAGGTTCTTTACACATGCCTTATCTTGCTCGTTATCTGTCATTGTTTCCTTTTCTATGCTCCTTTATTACTTGCATTGTGCTTTCAATTATGGGTTTGTCCGGCTTGTGGAGATTGAATTTAGGACATTCCTAATAATTAACTTTGGGTTGGGTTTTTGCAAACTGAGTTTTCTGTCATGTGATACTTTGTTTGAAAATGTACCCTATTAGTTAGAATTTTGCGCAGTGGGTGTGCATTTGAACTGTGAATATTGTGTATAAAAAGATATGTCTTGCCTTACAAAATTGAGCAGTCTCCTGAGAACTTACGCCATGCTGTACTTCTAGGATCACTGTTACTAGCTGCAGCTAATAAATTTGGTATTTGACGCCTTCCAGAAGTATTCCGTGTCTCTGTATACCTAGACAGGTGAATCCGAAGACTTTGGGCGTGCCCCTGGCGCCGCTGGGTTTAAGACTCGGTTCTTCACTCCCCTGCCTTAAGGGCCCTACATAGGTACCAGTTGCCAGGAGATCCGTCTTTAATCTGCTTTTATCACCCAGACAGCAATACCTGAAACAGGATCGCTTTTCATCACAAATAAAATCACCAAATAAATTCAACAACGGAATGTCTGCTCAAGATTGACACCTCATCTCAAAACACCACCATACAAGAAAAAACTATAGGTGGTACATCTTTCTCTGTTCAAGCAACCAAACTATGGAATTCATTACCCCAAACATAAGATCCACAGATAACTATCTAATCTTCAGAACACTAATCAAGTGTTGGCTCTTTCCTACAAAAACACCATATTGGAACACTAATGTACAGCATATCTATTTGTATATAAACATTTATATGATTATATGTATGCATCTAGATATGTATATATCCTTGCACAAGTATGTATCTTAACTAGAAATGTATATATTACAAATGGACATATATAGCACACTCATATATACATATACACACACACACACATATATATATATGTGTGTGTGTAGTGATCTACATACCTACATACATGCTTAACATGTATGTAGGTCACTACATAGTTTTCATATATTATTTGATTAGATGCTTATGGGTCTCTGTTTATTTCTCTATCACAATATGTAAATATTATCAGAACTATTTTAACTTCAAGTGCTTCACTCTTTAAATATTGAGCAAAAGATAAAATTACAATACAAAATATAGTTATAAAAATAAACACATTAGCTTCAAGTACAGCAGCATTTGAACGTCTGAGTTTATTCAATACACCTTTAAATCTCAATATATTATCTTCCTTATACACCTATATCCTTTCTATGTAGTTATACATCTATGTATTTATGACTTTACTCCTACTGTAGACGGAAAAAAAACTTGTGACTCCTACCATTGCGCTACTCTGTCTCACCCTATACCTCCATCAATATATCCTCTACGGCCACTCTCTGACTCATACCAAACCTCATTCTACTACTATGATCTCCAAAATAACACTTTCTAGACTCTTTCCTACCCTTTCCCTCCTTGGCTTGCACAAAACCCTCATTTTACTACTGCGATGTCCCAAACAACTCTCTCTAAATTCTCCCCTTATGTATCCGTCCTTTGACTCATCTCAAATCTCATTTTACTACTATAATCGCCCTAATCCCTTTCTATAGACTCTTTCCTCCCCCATCTCTCATTTATCATCCCAAACCTCATCTCAATTGTATGATTTCCCAAATAACACTTTTTATACTCTTCCCTTCTGTATCCCTCCTTTATCCTATTCAATCCAAATAACAGACTTGCATTTTCACCAGTTAAATTAACTTAGATTTGCATATACTAGTCAACCCCTAATCCTATTTGGATTCCAGAGTAGCGTGCTACTCACAGAAAAACACTAACGTTAATGCCTTGTCAGGGGTAGAAAGCGCTGTATAAATTTGATTACAATTACAATGTATGTGGAGTTAGGTGTAGAAAATCTAGACTTGCTTATCTTTTGATATTTTATTGTGTCCCATGGATATTATGGTGTCAATATTAAGAGGCACTCTATTGGTTACATTGTTCAGTGCTCCTGAGGTTTCATTGTTAATAAATGATACATAGCACGCTCTTAATTGACAACAGTTTCCTTCATCTCCAGTTTGTGTTCATGGTGATAGAGTGTGTTATTACCTCACAGATGAGAAGTTTCTGGAGTGCCCTAATGTATTGTACCTACAACAGTAGCTCCTTCTGTTCTGCACAGACTGTTACAGGTTTCTAAACGTTATTGTTTATTCAAATATAGAAGCAAACAATGTGTTCAGCCTCTCGGGGCTCGTTCTAGCAAATCTCTGACTCCACTAATTTGTAAATGCTAATAATGTCTGAGAGGCTGAGCGCATACATGAAATAATGAATTTCTTGTGGCTTGTAAAATGGCTTCCTGGATTTGGGCCCCAGAGCATTTGTTGTTAACCTGAATGTCATAGGCCTGAATCGTCAGAAGCTGATCTCACTTAGTTAGGCTTTCACAGTCATTAAAATGAGATCGAATCTGCAGGCGCTTCAGAACAACCATTACATGCAGGCACAGAGAAGAGCAAATCTGCACTAGAAAGCACTTTGTTAAAACATAAGTAATCATTTTTAAGCGTATAGCAAGCCTATAGTGGCAACAGTCGAAAACCCTCTAGCATTTGAGCCAAATTCCCTTACATTCTTATGCTGGACAGAGTTTGTGAACCAAATATCTATCAAGATTATTGGTATGTATTCTTAAAATATTATGTAGGGGTGGGCGTAACTCACATAATTACACAAAGTTACAGCAAAATTATGTGACCTTATGCCGTTATGTGAGGATGATAACCCACTATTTAGTGATGTGTTCTTAACACAAAATGCACCCTCACGTCCAAAATGCACCCGAGGATACATTTAGTGCTAGCTAAGGTCATAGTGCTAAATGCAACAGAACATGAACACCATCAGCTGTTTGGACTCACTAAATATGTTGTTCCTGTGCTCCTAAAGTAGGATTTTTGTGGCAAATTACTCTGAATGGTGTAATCCCACAATTACTGGTAATTAATGAGATTTCTCAAATTACTCTTGTATAATTGAAATTTCACCCAGATTACAATAAATGCTTCACCAAAACTATTGGTGTACATGTTGTTGGGTTCATAGATAGACTTTCACACACACTCATGTTAGAATGGTGGTTGCAAAATGGAGGAAGGGTGGTAACCAGGTAAGAAAACCCAATCAGCCACTTCTTTGTTGGATGTAGTATCCATGTATTCTAAAAGAAATACACAAGGTATTCCACCAGATTAGCCCACAGGAAAGTGAACTTGGCTTTTTCATTTAGGCACTGACCAGTATATTTTATTCTATGAAATGAACAAGACAGCCCTCAGAGTAGGGAGCCTAAATGCAAATTTAATACATGACTTATAGGCAATACAATTGGTGCAACTCGTCAACTTACAGTTACAGAGAACATGTCATATTCTTGAGCCAGTGTGTTGGGATGTACCAAACAAAGCCAAGTTGCAACTTGGTAGTTTCTTTATTAGGTCTTAAGTAACAAGTTGGTTTCCATGTAAAGCAGCCCCACCAGGATCAGCATGCCTGCTGCTCAACCCATCTTCAACTGTCACACCTCACCACACAGGCCCCCAAACATTACACACATCTCTATCACACCAACATTCCACTCAGAACACTCTCACTGGCTGAGCAGCTAGGAGCAAGTTCAGATAGGAGTAACATTAGAACATAGGCAGGATATAACACAGTATTCTTGAATTTACCAAACATGGTAGTTAAGATGCCTTTTCCTGCGATCTAGTCACACCATTTTGTGGTTCCTTTTTGATTACCATCTCATACTTTGCTTAGCACTTCCTCTAAGGCATCCAATTTGGAACGATCCTGGTCAAGACTAGCTTCTGTAGAATTTGAACGTTTGCTCTTTAATACTAAAACAAAACTGAGTGGCCACATCGCAGATGCTGGCCAAAGATTTGGGTACTGGGTTACCTCTATGTTAGATCTGATGGTCCCTTTATGGAAAAGGATACGCGCCAGGCCCAAAGGACGAGCACCGTGGTTTGATACTCAACTGAGGGAGCATAAAAAACATTGCAAAATATTAGAAAGAAAATGGAAAAAATCCTAAAACACAAGTAGTAAAATGGATTATGGGAATGCAATCAAGAAGTATCACTGTGGAGACTGCCGAGATTTCAGTGACGGCGCAACAGTTTCTTTTTGCGGTCTCTCTGTTCTCCTGTTTAACACCCGTCGGTGTAACAATTGTATCTCTCTCCTTGGAAGCTTCTGTCCGTCTTCTCGCTTTTCAATGTAATGGAGGGAGCCATCTGGTCTGAGTGATTGTCGATCACGCATGGCGCCTGGCTAGACCATCACTGTGGTGTCCCCGTGCGAGGCACTGCAACGGAGTTTGCTGCCCTGAGCCCTGTGCCCCTGCCCTGCCTGTCTGAAAGCTGCTCTCTACACGGCGCCAAACAAAGGCCACCGAAGGCTGGTACCGAGGGTTGCCACACGCCTGTTACTATCGTGGGCAGGGGACTGGCATTTCATCCTGCATGGAAATGCCCCTGAGTGTCGGCGATGTCCTGGAAGCTCTGTCCGATCTACGAGCTGCTTGGTGCTACAGCGTCCGCGCCCTGGAGCGCCGCCTGGACGCTGTTGTCCCCTTACTCTCCTCTGCTGACCGGGCGGGCGGCTGTGAGCGTAGCGTAACGCCGAATCTGATGGTAGGCGGCCATTTGCAGCCCCTCCGGGGTCTCAATGAAGGATCACAGGTGATGGAGCTTAGCATCGCCGCTGAACTGCCTGCTGAAGCTATGGTGGACGCCGTGCATTCTGCACTTTTGCGGACACTCGAGGTTCACCGTCCAGCGCCAGATCTATCAACGCCAGCGGGAACTCCTGACGAGGTGGCTTTGTTTCCCTTGGGCGTTTTACCTGCTAGTGCTTTGTCAACTCTTGGCGGACCGTTGTTGTATGCCTGCCCGGACTGTACTCTGGTGGATCTCACTGTCCTGCTTCAGATGGCATTTCATGGACGTCGCCCTCTCTCGAGGGGGTCATGCCGGTTGCTTTCCCTGCACTATGGGACTGCGCCGCTACTACAATTTGCTGATTCAATGGACCGCAGGGGCCAGGGTTGAGTCCACTCTTCTCGTGCCTTCTCTACCGGTATTTACATTTTTGGGACTGTGATGGACTGGCGGGGTAGTCGGACGTTGGATATGGTCAATTTTGGAGTCGGGGAGGTGGTGGCCGCTTACACTCCTGTTGGTTCTTATGGTTGTTTGGGGATGGCCCTCCTCCGGGGTGGGGTTTCATGGGAGTTTTAGATTAGATTGCTCTTTTCTTGCTCCCTATCTCTTATGTGAAACGGTTTCTCTCTTTTTCTTCTCTCACTTCTTATTCTATATTTCGGGTTTATTGGGCGACAGACACACTGCTAGGGGGGGTAGGCCGTAGCCTTTGCATGCGTGTAGGGTGGGGGTTGGGGGATGGGATTTTCTTTCTTTTCTGTTTCTATGGTGCCTTGTTTTTTCTTTTTTCTTTTATTTCCTCTTTCTTTCTATCTTGGGTCTGTGTAGGTGTTGCTGGTGGGCGGGTGACGGTAGACTTTGTTAGGATCTTGGCTCTGATATTCCTGCTGCATACTTAATGGACCGTCATGCCGCCTGGGGGGACCCGGAGATTGAGATGCTGGGCGATGTGTGCCTCGGTCGCTATTGATATGTCATACCTGCGTGAACCCTGCTCTTTAGTTTATATATTTTTTATTTTCAATTACGGAACAGTCTGGACTTTAATGGTTGCTAGAATTCGGAAAAAGGAAAAAATGTTTAATTAACCTTCATTGCTCCTTAGGCGCGATAGCTTGTGATCTCCAGTGTAACTGCTGAATACTTGCTTTTGATATTGCTGTGCTATCGCGTCACCGTACTGCATGCACCTTTGCTTAATCAGTTTTCGTGGCCGGCCTCAGGGTTGTGGGCCCGTATTTGTACTTTTCTGGACGCACTAATAAAGGTTTTCAAAAATTAAAAAAAAAAAAAAAGAAGTATCACTGTGCCATTAGAAGAACTCAGGCAGTGTACCTTGCACAGAAAATTTACAATGTTGTCAGCTCGGTAAAAGAAGCATTTAGTATAGAAAATAGACTGCTTGACCCAGCTGGAAAGTTTCCAGTTGCAACACCTTCGGCTGGACGCTGCAACAGCCTAGCTGGCTTCTTCATGAAAAAAATATCAAACATTTATGCATCTTTTACAGGACATGAATTAAGTTATTTTGCCGATGAAATAGTGATTCAATCTGTACCTACTAAGCTTCTGTTTTTACATCCATAAGAGAGGAGGGGGGGGCCCTCACTTCATGAAGGAAAACCAGGGTGTCATCTGCATATACAGGATGATACGATTTGTGTATTGATCCGAGATCCACCACGGATGAGCGTGATGATGCAACAGGCAGGCCAACAGCTCCATCAAAGATCAGTGGGGAAAGTGGACACCCTTTTCTGGTGCATCTCTGGATTATGATTAAGCATGGGCGGAAAATCCGTTTCGCTCGCGGATTCTGCAGATTTTCGGTAAATTCGCAATCCGCGAGATTCGCGAATCTCCCGCAAAATCCGCAATTCCGCGAGCAGCTGATTTTATGGCTTGCTCGCACTGTTCGCGTGAGTTCGCGGCTTCCCAGTACAACTTCGCGCCCCGCGAATAAGCGCTAAATTGCAGAAATACGATCTTAGCAAAACTGAAACTACTTACCAGGTTCAAAAGTTCAGGCTCATCATTAGTAGCCATTTCCTGTAGTGCTTCCTGAGGGGCCCCTCCAGAGTTCAGTTGCCAGTTGCAACTATTATGTGACCCTGCTCTGAACCTCAGAATAGTTACACATATGCCACAAAGGTCCTGAATTACAGCTAAGGGAGACAAGCAGGAGCCAGGCTGGAAGTTCAAATCCATTAATCAGCCCCTAATTCATTATTGTCAGTTGGGGCAGGGCAGGTGTTGTAACTAATTTTGCAACAATGAAAGCACTTAGCAAGTGCAAAAGATCACTAATCAGGAAGCACTAAGGAAGCAGGTGCCAGCTAAAAAAATATTCTGTGACACATTAATCAGCCCCAAATTAATTCAGGTCACTTGAGGCAGGGAAGGTGTGCTTTGCTTCGCCACAATAATGTACACTGACTGGACAACCAGAGGGTGCTGTGATGAAACAGAGGGTGGCATGGGTGGGCCAGAGGGTGGCATGAGTGGTCAGAGAGTGGCAGTGGTGACAGAGAGTGGCAAACACAAAAAAAAAAAATCCGCAAATTCGCGAGAATTCGCGGATTTTGCGGATTGCGAGTTCGCAAATCCGCAAAATTTGCGAACGCGAGATTCGCAAAATTCGCCCATGCTTAATTATGATGCTGTCTGCTGTTATCTGGCCTGTTTGGACCCTCGAGGTCGTGTTCTTGAACAGTGTGCTTATCTAGCCTAGATACCCTGGGCCAAACCCATCCTTTTGAAAGTTAGCAGGAAAAAAGTTCCAGCTCAAAGTATCAAATGCCTCTTCAATATACAGGGACACCACTACCCAATCATAAGCCTCGGGGGTGTCCTGGATGAGACACAATAATCGCCTAATGTTAAGGAAGGTGCTGCGCTCAGGGATAAACCAGGTTAATCCACATGCATGAGGGTACTAACGATGTGGTGAAGTCTGTTCGCCAGTACTCTGCCTAGAATTTTATAATCGTGGTTCAGGAGTGATAATGGGCGAAACGAGCAGACGTCAAGTGATCTCTGCCAGGTTTAGGTAAGACCATGATCAGAACTTCCCAAAGCAAGTCCGGGGGTTGACCCATCACTTTGCCTTTACTGAACATCTAAAATGGGCAGAAAAAGTAGAGAAATACTCAATACGTAGCCCATCCGTGCCTAGTGTTTTGTTTTGGGCAATTTTGGCTATGGCAGCAAGGATAGCTTGTTCAGCGACAGCACACATAAGTAGTCACGCATTTGTTCTGGAGGTGAGAGATGTGCTGCATGATACAGCGATTGATAGTAGTCCCAGAACGCAGTGATGATGGCCGGTTGTATCATGGCCATTGGGGATCGCCGTTTGTCCCCGTTCACCAGCAGGGCCAGCAGTCCCCCCGAACTATCCCCTTCAACATACAACATAGTTAGGTATTGTTTATAATCATGCTTCCCTAGCTGCACCTCAACTTCACTGCGCTGGTTACGCAGCTGCTGAAGCTGCTTGACTGTCGCTGATCAATTTGCCACCCCTGACTCCACAGGGCACAACTCCTGTTGGAGAGACATTAGTTCCTCTTGCAGGTAGCTGCATATCCCCCATGTGGCTGTCATACAGTGACCCAGTACAACCACCTCATGTGCATCCCATTCAATCACCTGGGACTGAGTTGACCCCTTGTTTAAAACAAAGTATTGATAAATGCATTGTACCAGGTCCTCCCGAAATGGAGGATCAAGAAGAGCCTCCATTTGTAGCCTCACATGAGGGAATCTTAGGCCACGGTCTTGTAGGGGGCAGTGACCCAAGGCGGTATGCACCAAGTATTCTGACCAAATTATTTGGGTATCAAACTGTTTGGTGCAAAAGAAGAGGTTCAACTTAGTATGTAGGTCCTGGACAGGGGAGTAGAATGAAAATTCACGATCTAGTGGGTGCCCGAGTCACCTTACATCATGCAAGCCACTTTGGGGAGCCAGCTGCAAAACTGTAGTGTTGTGCAGATGCAGATGGCGCGGCATAATGGCAGGATAGAGCAGTCACATTTGATGTCTGGCAAACAGGTAAAGTCACTACCCCATTGTCCCGGCGACTCTGGGTCCCGGAAAAGTGCTTGAGTAAAGGTGTTCAGAAACCAGATTGATTATTGTTAGGTCCATACACTGCCTCCTGTGTAACGGGAGCTCTTTTAAGGTGTCCTTCTGTGATGACAAAGCGCCCTTCGGTGACCACTCTGTGAGTGTCCACTACATATGGGACCCCCAAGGCAATCCAGATAAGCACTCCACAAGCAAATGCTGATGTAGTAATGTTGTATACTTGCCCCCTCCACCTTGCGAAGACCTTCTGGATCTTGGCCAATGTAAGGTGTGTTTCTTGTAGCATGGCAACATGTGTGGCTGGGTTTGATATGAACATAAATGTGTAGCCATGCCACGCACATTCCATGTGAGGATATTATTTTGTGGGGTAATTATCATTATTATCGGAGCCGGCGGAAGGGGCAGTCAGTAGGCATTTTCCTCGCTAGAATCCTCATAGCAGATTGGCACGAGAGACCCCGAAGTCAGCCTCATGGAGCAACAGTCTTACATCAAACCAGTCAGCACATTAACGGCTACTTACTAGGTACATTGGTATACCTGCACTATTTATCTCACTTTTTACAACTTAGCTGAAAAGAAGAGAAATGTGAGTAAGGTGGGGATTTGTGCACCCCAGTCCTGAAGAAGGTGCTCCGCACCGAAACATGTTGACGCACACCAGTAGGAGCTAATGCACATTGTTTTGCATAAAAGATCTCCTCAAACTACTTTTTAATAGTACCAGCCCAGGGGTCCATTAAAGTTTTTTGTTACCTAACGAGCCAGGTATTTTTTAACATCACACTTTATAAACCCCACCTTTCACTCACATAGTAAATACAAAAAAATCACTTACATCACACATAGTCTGTATTAGTGCTCCAGTGTAGTCGCTGGTAGCAGCACGCCGTACCCCGTTGAGGGGTACGAGGGGTACGAGGACCCCAATGATGAAGCATGACACCAAGGGGCCTGTTGGTGTGTGAGGGGTACCAAAAACACCAGGGTGTCCCCCACCATTGTAAGAACACCTTTTTTGAAGGAGTGGATTCCTTTTGTTTAATTGTATATGCCCAGGGAGAACAAATCCATTTTTGACCCAATCTCTCTCTCTCCCTCCTTTGTTATTTATATAATTATGAGCATATACAGTATACCTTGGCAGACCATGCAATGTAACAACCAAAGAGTGTCAGAGTAAGTTCAAGATTCTTTGGAGTCTTAAGGTTGGAGCATAGCTCGATGATTGCTATCTGTCCCAGGCTATCCACTTCCTAAGGAGCGGTTGAGGAACAGGGATTTGAGTTGTCTTTTGAATTCTGAAGGACCGGGTTTTCAGAACCCAGCGGCGTCAGGTAGAACGCCTGAAACCTTCGAGTTCCCCTGTCTTGGCAAACAGAGACACGGGATACTTCTGGATGACGTCAAAGACCAAAGTTTATTGGTTGCAACCAGGAACAGAGGTCTACGAAGTACAGGCGGGTAGTTCGTCAGAGACTGCACACATTCAATAGATGGAGCTTGGTCTTTTATGCCAAAAATCATGCCTCAGGCAGCATTACAATTTACATTTGGTGCATACAAACTGACCAATGACAATGTAGCATTTCAAAAGTAGCAAATGACGACAGTCAAAGACTTTCCGTTGTCCAGCCCACCATAAACGATCACGCACCTGCTCGGTTTCCTGTTTGATTAGGCCGGACAAACCCATCGTAAACCCTTCAACCCAGATCGATGAACATGTCGTAAAAGAAAGGCAGAAACAGATGGGGAGGAGATAGAGAGGTGGGAATGGTGTACCATAAACTCGGACACGTCCTGCCCTTTGATCTTTATCAGACCAGCTGCTGAACAAGGAACTGGCTCAGCGGGATCCGCCCCAGGCAAGGAGTCAGTTCGGCCAGGTCAACCAGAAGTCAACTAAGACGTACGTGTCTCAAGGACTCGCTCGGCCGCAGTCATCGGGCCTATGTTAGGGCAACCACACAAAATGGCTGCTGCATACAAAATGGAACCCGGAGGTTCAGACTAAATCCTCGAATATAGAGTGTTCTCCTATATCGATTCATACGAAAAACACTCAGACACGTTACACTCGCCATTTGCGGTCTGCTGAGACCAAAATCGTCCATTTCCGACGATGTTTATAAATCGGGTTCGGAACTCTCTAACCCAATTCGGAACCACGGAACCACAGACCCTCCTTTTGCCCTATCATAGGCAATAAACCGAAACCCATATTAATCCGAATCTGGATCTATATTCACCAGGTCATCGATATGCTGCTGTAGCATCATCCTATTACTAAGTGTCAGGTTCCACGTTGGGGGCCAGTCTCGAACACTGCCTAGAGACGTTTCCGTATTGAGTAAACTACATTTCCCATGATTCCAGGTCCTGCGCGCGAAGCCTGTGCCGATGACGTCACACGCGGAAGCTACAACACTGATCGGGAAACAACAGCGCCTGCTGTTGATTCTGCTTACGTCCTAGACGGTATGGTTTCGTCCCTCGAGGTTCCAGCGTATCCTTTTTTGTGGGTTCTGTTATCAAGTAAGTCCAGGAGTGTTCTGCTCGAGTCCTTGGCTCGCTGATTCGGAACTCTATTTTCACGTCCAGAGGAGTCCTCGGCTGAGGCTCCGCTCTCGAGTCTTCCTTAGGCTTGGAATTTGGTATAGGCTTTCCTTGGCTATATCGTTGAACTTTTCTTCTGGAAGAGACTAAACTTACCTAGGAGATTCCTTCTCGGATCATTGCTTATGACTGTTTCTCCATGTTTATGATTTCATAGAAGAAAGTAAGACTCCTTGCCAAATATCCCTTTGGAGTAAGGGGGCTTTGGATATCAATTATCCAGTGACTTTGTGTGTGTATATAGCACTCAACCAAGACTATTGGGTTATGATTCAGTCTGAAGAAGTATTCAGCATTCTTTGTTTCAGGTGTTCTAGCCTATGTAAGGAATACAGGACAACGGACATTGTTACTCCTATATTCCTATGTCGTTGCAAGGTCTGGTAAGATACCAGGTGTTGTATATTTTAGGCTTCGGACACTAACCTTTATCTTCATTTTGTTTGCTTTGTACAACAGAGGCAATTGAGCTTCGCCTGGCTGGCTATTTACCATTTGTCCTCTGTTGAAGCCATTTCGGAATTTTGCATAGGTACGTGTAATAACACATATGTGATCAGAGTGATGGCATTATTGTTATTGTATTCTAGATCTGTATTTCAAGGTCAACTACTTTGATTGCCAGGCAAAGCCAACCTTATTCACTCTCCAGGTATATGGCCTTCAGATCAAAGGCGGGTGGGGTTGTGTAGGTTATTACCTACCGGTGTTTAATTAATACTAAGTGTGTGCTTGACTCATGGTGCCTTGTTCTCGTTTCAGCTTCCTCTCCCCGCAGTTCCCTTCCTTCCCTTCCTGATATCCCTCGCTTGACCATTCCTGTGTGTCTGTTCTCATTCAGACCCAGGGGCTGTCGAGAGGTGGAACCCATATAGCATCGTACGATCCTGAGGACACCTGGACCTGACAGAATCAACGGCCCACGAAATTTAGTCCTCCCGATCGTACGATACAATGTCCACCAGGGATGATATCCTGGCAGCCCTTGCGCTGGTCCAAACTGAGTTGCAAGCGTCTAGAGCTGAGACTGCTGCGCTGCAGGCTCAGGTGGACAGGAGGAGTCGTAATCCATTTGATGCTGGTACTCCGCAGGCTTCTTCCATAGTGGTGGAAGTTCCCGCTCCGATACCTCTGGCCCCCCCAGAAAGATTCCATTGGGATAGTAGTAAGGTGCAAGTGTTTCTCACACAGGTGTTGTTACATTTCTCATGCAAACCCAAGATATTTAACACCAATCACGCCAGGGTGGCTTTTCTCATCTCATACCTAGCGGGGGATGCTGCTCAATGGGCAGTGCCATTAGTGAAAAGAGATGATCCCATATTAAGAGACTGGGAGGCCTTTCGTACTGATTTTGAGAAAACCTTCAACCGCAGATCAGCTACACTGTCGGCAGACAGGGAGTTGTTAGGCCTAAAAGAAGGCAATAGAGATTTGATTGCATATCTCAACGATTTTAGAAGGCTCATAGTGGAAACCAATTGGCCAGAAGAGAAAAGGCAGGCCATATTCTATACTGGACTAACCGAGGAGATGAAGGATGTACTTGCTCAGATCGACCCTCAGCCCAGGACTTGCGAAGACATGATCAGCCTGGTTCTGAGACTGGATCATCGCCTCAGTGATCGGAGGGGAGACAACAGACAAAAGGATAGGTTAACACCAAGATATGAGCATCCCAGAGTTCCTGAAGGGTCAGCACCTTCTAAACCCGAACCCATGGAAATAGGCGCTGTGAGGTCTCCGTTAACTACGGAGGAAAGGGAATATAGACGAAAAAAGGGCTTGTGTTTATATTGTGGCCGGAAAGGGCATTTCATCCGGGAATGTCCTAATAGAACCAGAACAAGGACCGAACACAAGAAGGTGTCTGTGGTGGCTTCTGAACAGGGGTCGGGAAACGAGAAGGCTTGAAGGTGGATGAAGGGATCCCTTCAAGTAAGTTCATTATCCCTTCATTGGATGGAGATGGGAGAAAGGAAGGTCTACATTTCTATGTAGATATTTGGTTGGAAATACAAAAGAAGAGATTGGAGATAAGAGCGATGTTGGACTCAGGAGCAACCGGTTGCTTTATGGACCATGCCAAGGCTATCAGCTTAGGTCTCGCTCTAGAAGAAAAGGAGACTCCAGAAGCAGTGTATGCAGTGGATGGTAGAAAGTTGGATTCGGGTCCCATCAGATTGCAAACCAGGGAGCTTGGTATGACAATGGGGGTTGAACATCAGGAATCGTTGTTTTTCAACATCATTCATGCACCACAGTATGGGGTGATCCTGGGTCTTCCGTGGTTGCGTAGACACAACCCCGTAGTGGATTGGGAAGGACAAACATTGCAATTCACATCGGAATATTGCCAACAAAACTGTTATCCTGTGAGATCAGGTCCTGCTTCTGGTTTAGCTAGCATTCATCATATCGCCACAGCAATCAAACAAGATGTAGAACTTCCATTCGAGTACCGAGAATTGGCGGAGGTGTTTAGTGAAAGAAAGGCAGAAGCCTTATCACCGCACCGATCCTATGATTGTCAGATTGACTTGATTCCAGGGGCAAAGATTCCAGCTGGGCGTGTTTATGCGCTTACCGAACCTGAAACAGTACATCTCCGGGCGTACTTAGACAAGCTATTGAAGATTGGGTTTATTAGAGAATCCAAATCCCCGGCTGCCTCCCCTCTGTTCTTCATCCCGAAGGCTAATGGGGAACTTCGTGCTTGTGCTGATTACAGAGCCTTGAACGCCATCACTGTTAAGAACAAGTATCCTCTCCCCCTCATCAACGTACTATTGGAACAAGTCAAAGAGGCGGTGATTTTCTCGAGGCTGGATCTCAAGGGCGCATATCACCTGGTCCGAATGCGTTCAGGGGACGAATGGAAGACTGCCATCAAGACCCGTTTTGGACTCTACGAGTATCTGGTAATGCCCTTCGGGCTCTGTAACGCGCCTGCTGCCTTCCAGTTCTTCCTGGATGACGTACTCAAGAACTATTTGGAGCGCTTCGTCGTAGTATATATAGACGACATCCTAATCTATTCATCCTCCACGGAACAACATGTGGATCATGTGAAGGCTGTTCTGAGTACGTTATTGGAACATCGTCTGTACTGCAAACACAGCAAATGCGAGTTTAACACTACTTCGGTGGAGTTCTTAGGAGTGATGCTCACACCCAAAGGACAGGAAATGTCTGAAAGAAAGATTTTGGCTGTGAAGAATTGGCCCCTACCAAAAACAGTAAGGGACATCCAATGTTTCATTGGGTTTGCGAACTTTTATCGCCGTTTCATTGAGAACTTTTCTGCTATGGCATCCCCAATGACGAGATTGTTAAAAAAGAAGGTGCCCTTTGTTTGGACAGAGGAGGCCCAGAGAGGTTTTGATGAATTGAAGAAGGCTTTTGTTTCAGCTCCTGTGCTGGTGCATGCTGATCCCAACAAACCTTTCATAGTGGAAGCGGACGCTTCCGATACTGCTGTAGGAGCAGTACTGTCCCAACGTCACTCAGACACCGGCCAGCTACATCCTGTAGCCTACCTCTCCCATACTCTGAACTCAGCTGAACAGAACTATGTAATAGCCGAAAAGGAGTTGTTGGCAATAAGAACCGCTTTTCTGGAATGGAGGCATCACCTCATGGGGGCGCGACATGTAGTAACGGTTTATACGGACCACCGTAATTTGCAATACATGGCCGTGGCCCGCCATTTAACACCACGACAGATGCGTTGGATGATGCATTTCGCAGATTTTGACTTCATTGTCACATACCGACCAGGAAAGGATAACCGAAAGGCGGATGCCTTATCATGGCAGTACACCAAAACGGAGCCAACTGTAGTACGGGAAGAGTCCATCATATAGCCCGAAGAAAGTTATCGGCTTCACATGTACCCAAATGTTTCTACATAGTGTTATCAGAAATGTACAGAAAGAGGAATGGAAGAAATGGATAAACGAACATAACGAATGGAAGATGGTTCAGGGTCTCCCTATGAGACAGAAACAGCTTTTGTTACCCATCCAAGCATTAAGGAAACAAGCATTCCAGTGGTGCCACAGCGCACCGTGTGCAGGCCATAACGGATTCAGCAAGACACTGGAAAGAATACAAAGACAATTCTGGTGGCCTAACATAAGGAAAGACGTGGCTGCTTGGGTGGCTGATTGTCCTGTTTGTAGTCAAATGAAAACAATGCACTCCAAACAATCCGGATTGTTACAACCTCTTCCCACCCCTGAGTTACCCTGGGAAAACATTTCAATGGACTTTGTGGTGGGCATGCCGATTGATCAAGGTTGCACTGCCATCCTGGTAGTAGTAGATTACTTAACCAAAATGGCTCATTTCATCGCCTGTAAAAGGGTTCCTTCTGCTAGTTTGTTAGCCAGGCTAATCCTCGCCAACATAGTGAGGTTACATGGATTACCCAGAGTGATAATTTCAGATAGAGGCAGTCAGTTTACCGCTAGATTCTGGAAGACATGGTGTAAGGCCTTAGGTATAACATCTAGCACCTCCACTAGTTTCCATCCCCAAACCGATGGGCAAACTGAAAGGGTCAATCAAACTCTAAAGCAGTACTTGCGATGCTATGTGGAGGTCACTAAAGAAGATTGGGTAGACAGATTATGGCTAGCTGAAGTAGCATATAACAGTGCAGCGCATGGTTCCACTAAGCATGCCCCTTTTTTCAGCACATATGGTTTTCATCCTAATTTCTCACCTTTTCACCATCCTGCCTCAGCCACCTCTGTCCCCGAAGTGCAGGAAAGAGTACAGACCATTCGAAAAACATGGCAGCAAGTCAAGGGTCAATTAAGACAGGCCAAGGCCAGGTACAAGGCCTATGGGGACAAGCACAGACAAACAGGTCCTGTATATAAGGTGGGAGATTATGTTTGGTTATCCACCAAGAACATACGCTTTAAACGTTACAGTATTTTAAATCCCAAATATATTGGCCCGTACAAGGTAGTCAAATTGATTAATCCTGTGGTGGTAAAGCTGGCTCTGCCATCCTCCCTGCGCATACATCCTGCCTTTCACGTTTCTTTGGTGAAACCCACACGATCAGGCAAAAGAATTGTTCCTGCAGAGGTCGCTGTGGATAATGAAGAAGAATATGAGGTGAGAGGAATTGTGGATTCTAAGATATACCGCTCCAGATTGTGGTATTTGGTGGCCTGGAAGGGGTTTGGCAATGAGGAGAACTCTTGGGAGCCTGCCTCGAATGTTCATGCTCCCAAATATGTTAGACTGTTCCATAAACGATTCCCAGACAAACCATGTCTCTGTCAGTGTTCTTCGGGAGAGGGATGTACTGTCAGGTTCCACGGTGGGGGCCAGTCTGGAACACTGCTTAGAGACGTTTCCGTATTGAGTAAACTACAGTTCCCATGATTCCAGGTCCTGAGCGCGACACCTGTGCCGATGACGTCACACGCGGAAGCTACAACACTGATCAGGAAACAACAGCGCCTGCCGTTGATTCTGCTTACGTCCTAGACGGTATAGTTTCGTCCCTCGAGGCTCCAGCGTATCCTTTTTTGTGGGTTCTGTTATCAAGTAAGTCCAGGAGTGTTCTGCTCGAGTCCTTGGCTTGCTGATTCGGAACTCTATTTTCACGTCCAGAGGAGTCCTCGGCTGAGGCTCCGCTCTCGAGTCTTCCTTAGGCTCGGAATTTGGTATAGGCTTTCCTTGGCTATATCGTTGAACTTTTCTTCTGGAAGAGACTAAACTTACCTAGGAGATTCCTTCTCGGATCATTGCTTATGACTGTTTCTCCGTGTTTATGATTTCATAGAAGAAAGTAAGACTCCTTGTCAAATATCCCTTTGGAGTAAGGGGGCTTTGGATATCAATTATTCAGTGACTTTGTGTGCGTATATAGCACTCAACCAAGACTATTGGGTTATGATTCAGTCTGAAGAAGTATTCAGCATTCTTTGTTTCAGGTGTTCTAGCCTATGTAAGGAATACAGGACAACGGACATTGTTACTCCTATATTCCTATGTCGTTGCAAGGTCTGGTAAGATACCAGGTGTTGTATATTTTAGGCTTCGGACACTAACCTTTATCTTCATTTTGTTTGCTTTGTACAACAGAGGCAATTGAGCTTCGCCTGGCTGGCTATTTACCATTTGTCCTCTGTTGAAGCCATTTCGGAATTTTGCATAGGTACGTGTAATAACACATATGTGATTAGAACTTGAGCAGTGATCAGAGTGATGACATTATGGTTATTGTATTCTAGATCTGTATTTCAAGGTCAACTACTCTGATTGCCAGGCAAAGCCAACCTTATCCACTCTCCAGGTATATGGCCTTCAGATCAAAGGCAGGTGGGGTTGTGTAGGTTATTACCTACCGGTGTTTAATTAATACTAAGTGTGTGCTTGACTCATGGTGCCTTGTTCTCGTTTCAGCTTTCTCTCCCTGCAGTTCCCTTCCTTCCTTTCCTGATATCCCTCGCTTGACCATTCCTGTGTGTCTGTTCTCATTCAGACCCAGGGGCTGTCGAGAGGTGGAACCCATATAGCATCGTACGATCCTGAGGACACCTGGACCTGACACTAAGCATCTCTCTCTGAACAGGTCTCCGTACACAAAAAGTAGCACAACGGCCAAAAATAGCCGGAGCAGACTGTACACAGAGACAGAACATGAACAGGATTGCTAAGACCATTCCAATGACCATCAAAATCTTCCAACCCCAAGTGGATATAAATCCCCATAACCATCCCATCAAAGACCAATCTCCTGTGTCCACATGGACAGACTCGGAGATTTTGTGCAATTTGGAAATGGCCTGGAAGACTGATGGAGCGTTGTCTGGAATGAAAACGCAGCAGCTCAATTTAATCAATCTACAAACTCCACCTAGATCTGCCAGGATAACATCAAGGGCAACTCTATTCTGAAGTGTCATAAGTCTATCCGACTGGAGCTCAGCAGTCAAATTACCAAGGGCACCGGCAGTTTTAACTATGGTGGACTCAACCACTCTCGTTAGCTGACGATTAGTCCTACTGTTAGCCATAGGTCCCCAAAACGGCAGAAAACCCTTAAAGAAATCTCCCAATTCTTGTCCTGCAGTGTCTTCTTGACTAAAGACACCTCTAGCAACTCTTGTCTTGTGGTAATCTGCTGCAGCTGTAAATGTGGGAGGTTACAGAAAGGAAACAAAACATGTGCCCGAGAAGTCAGGGGGCAACCATGTGTACGCTTTGTCATAGCAAACAAAGTAGGTACCCTTAGCAGCTAAGAACGCTGGGGAAGACTAAGACGCAAACACATAAGTCTCAGCACAAACACTCTTCCCTAACTGAGCCTTCGGATTTTTACCGTTGCCCTGCAGACAATAGTGACCCCGATGGGGCACTATCCAGATCGGTGGAGGACTTTTCGCTCGCTGGTTAACACTCAGACTAACTCCATATCCAGTGACGTTCCAACCACTATATGGTAGCCTCTCATCTTTCGGAATAGTCTCAACTGCATTAGTCCCTTTAATCATGTCGACTATGCCTTTAGCTAAAGCACTATTCTTCGGATTGTCTTTCGGTGAACGTAGGGGGTACACACTATGGGCATAGATAAACATGGTTCTGTAAGCTCGAATCGAACCATTTAAACTAAAGGGCAAAACTAAATAAGGAATACCCTTGTCGGTTGTATGTGGCATCAAACCACAAATCCAGCAGTTCGTTGTATTAATCACAAACTGATGCTGGTGTAAAAGTTGGATGAAGGAATTGTTAGAAAATTCCATACGTCTGACGACCTCATGTTCGGGCAAAGGATGAAAAGAATGGGAAGAAACAGTAGGTGAAGGTGTAGATTGCACAGTGGAATTGGACGTCATTTTAAAAACAAATGCTACATAACCAGCTATAAATATTACGAAGCTCAATAGCAAAAATAAACATGGTATCAAATAGCATTTCTTCAACATTATTTTGCATATACGTTTTCTAAAAGTCAATGTCTGTACAGGTCTCTCCAACTCAAAGAAATCCATCCTAGACTAAATGTGCTGCCCGCGGTGGTTGGTTGATTCTGCTTGAGAGTGCCTCTGCTGAACCCAGGAAGGCTGCCTCGAGCCAACAGAACCCTCAACCTAGTGTCTCAGGCTTGCACTCCCCTAGACTGGTAGCAACCGCGACCCTAGCAGCGAGAACCGGATGGCAGTTCAAGAAAAAACAAAAATGAGTAGATCCTTGGTGGAGAGTTAACCTGCAAACAGTAAAAAATCAACTTTATTAATATTTTATTTGTCCATAATTCTCGATCTCAAATTGTAGCGATCTTTTCCGGATAGTTCTTGATCAGTGAACAAAACGTGAGGCTCTGTAGTGTCCAATCGATCTGCAGGAGGTACTGATGCTTGTAAAATTTGATCGCTCTCTTTGTCTGAGCTAGTTCCAATCAATCGAGCATCGCTGAATGGTATGAACCGTGGGACTACTTCTGTTTCTGAGTCCGCAAGACCCTCCTGGACCCACTTGTCATAAGGCAAAGGCGCCTTTTTGGTATGTGAGCCGTGGATCCAGTTTTGTTTCCCTCGCACTCGAACCGCAGATCTCGTAGACAAAAGCACCTGGTAGGGACCAGTCCAGCGGGGCTGCTCGTTCTTCGTCCGCTGAAAATTCCGAACAAAAACCCAATAGCCAGGTTTGATGGAGTGACCTGGATCCTCTGCAGCTTGTGGAAGACTGTCATGTACCTGTTGGCGTAAAACACTCATTTTAGTTGTCAGTTTACGCAAATAATCAAGCAAAACAGGATACTCGAGGTCACTGAACCTCGTCGGACTTGGTACTCCCCAAATATTCGCCGGGCGACCAAACACAACCTCATACGGACTCAAACCCATTTGTGAATGCACAGTCATTCTTGTGGACAAAAGTGCCAATGGCAGAGCATCTGGCCATTGCAAACCAGTGCTTTCTTGGATTTTGGCCAGTTTCAACTTAAGGGTGCCATTATAGCACTCGACTAAACCAGCTGATTGGGGGTGATTTGCAGCGTGGAATTTCTGCCTAATCCCGAGGCCCTCACACACTCTCTTCATGACTTGACCCACAAATTCACTTCCGTTATCACTCCGAATAATTCTCGGCATTCCAAATCTAGGGAAAAATTCCTTTATCAAAACCTTTGCTGTGGACAAAGCAGTATTGTCCTTAAGGGGGTAAGCTTCTACCCATCTAGAAAAGGAGCAAACAACCACTAACACATACAAAATTGCCACCTGGTGTTGGAGTTCCCTTACCAGGATTATGCATCAAACATACCATACAGTTCTTGACTAAATTCTCTGCGCATCTGGGGATTCCTACATTCTGCCAAACCGGAGCCGACAACTTGCAAATCCCTTTCACACTAATATGTGCCATTCCATGAGCCATTGTAACAACTGGAAGCACATACGCGTTAGGCAACAAACATCTATGATGTTCAGACAAGTCAGTCCAACACCCATTCGAATCCAATCTGCCCTTACTTTCTCTCCATTCATCCAACTCTTTCTCTGTGGCCTCACTCTGAATAACTTTCATGCTCTCAATGGTGTTTTCACACATACTCTTCTCTGGAACCCATCTCGCCGGACCTGCAACATACATTCGACTCATCACGTTTCTAGCAGTTTCTTTCGCAACTTCATCCGCAAAAGCATTACCACGACCAACATCATCTGTAACCTTTTTATGGGCACTACATTTCACAATCGCTACTTGCAAAGGTAACATAAGAGATTCAAGAATTTCATTCACTAGTTGTCCATGCTGGATCTTCGTCCCATGCAATGTAAAAAATCCACGTTCACGCCACAATCGTCCAAAACTATGAGCCACACCAAACGCATACTGACTATCTGTATACACATTCACCCGTTTTCCTTTTGCCAACACACAGGCTCTCGTGAGTGCAATCAATTCGGCTGCTTGTGCAGAGTTATGTGGTATACGTGCAGCTTCGACAACCGTATGCAAAGTCGTCACAGCATATGCTGCAGTCGTATCACCATTCGGTAGTTTAAAACACGAACCATCAACTCACAAAGCATCATCACAATCAAGAAGAGGAGTATCTCTTAAGTCTATTCTCCCTTTCGTCTCTTCTTCGGTTCTTAGAAAACAATTGTGTTGCTCTTCACTATCATCATCTGTCTCAAGCAAAACCGGCAACAATGTAGCCGGGTTCAAGGTATTGCACCTCTTGATGTGCACATGGCTCGCTAACAACGTAAGCTCATACCCTGACAACCGAGCACTAGTTAAGTGCTGTGTCTTTGTACGATTTAACAAGGTATCCACTGCATGTGGAACCATGACCACTAACGTATTGTCCATAACCAAACCCGCAGATTGTCGAATTGAAACAGCCGCTGCCGCTGTGGCTCTCAAGCAACTCGGCAACGCTCTGGCTACAGGATCTAAAGTCGACAAAATGTACGCACATGGGCGTTGCTTCTCGCCAAACTGCTGAGTCAAAACCGATAATGTACATCCCTCTCTCTCGTGGACATACATTGTGAAAGGCTTACTGTAGTCGGGAGTTCCCAACACAGGAGCCAAACACAACGCATTGCGTAATTCGGAGAAACTCTTTTGACATTCGTCAGTCCAAGGAATAGGATTTGGAGTTTCCTTAACCGTAAGATCAATCAAAGGCTTCGCTAGCAGGGAAAAATTAGGGATCCACTGTCTACAGTACGACGTAATACCCAAAAACGCTCGTACTTCTCTCTGTGTCGTAGGGACACTCATTCTCGCAATAGTCTGAATTCTTTCCGGGTCAGTTTCCTTCCCTCCTTCGATAAGAGGTGACCTAAATAGGTGACTTCTTGGCAACAGAATTGCAGTTTCGAGAGAGAAACTTTATGATGGCAATCAGATAAATGAGACAACAAGGACACAGTGGCATTCTTACAGATGTCTTCGGTTTCAGCAGCGACCAACAAATCGTCGACATACTGGATAAGGGCTGCACCGTCAGGAAAAACTAACGAGTCAAGTTGTGTCTTCCGAGCTTGACTGTAAATTGATGGACTCTCGCAATAGCCTTGAGGAGCGTGTTTAAAGCGGAAACTTCGTCCTCCTGAAGAGAATCCAAAGATATCTCTACTCTCCATGGCAATCGGAATGCTAAAGAAAGCATTCTTCAAGTCTATTACTGAAAACCAGGTAGCAGAAGCCGGAATCAACGTCAACAATGCAGTGATGTCAGGGACAACAGGAAATTGTGGAACAACAATCTTGTTCACTTCACGGAGGTCGATAACAAATCTATATACAGGAGGCTGTGAAGGATCAGTTCTCTATAGGAAAGGCAAAACAGGACTATTACGCACATTACCTCGCGTCTCTTCAATAACACCCTTATCAATCAGATCATAGATGATCGCTAAAAGTGCACGCTCACCATCACTTGAAATACGATATTGTGGAATGCGTGGTAACTTAGCATTCGCCTTCAATGTCACCACATATGGAGGAATGTCTAACAGGCCCACATCATTCGGACCCATAGCCCACAATGAGTCTGGTAACGAAGACAATTCAGGTGGAAGACAATCTTTCGACACATACATCGGAGAGATCACATTCTCACCCAAGGTAAGATGTACTCCTAACGGAGATCAGTACAAAGTTGCATACAATCTCTTCAACAAATCCAGTCCTAGCAAATTCTCATTACAACCTGTAGTCAAAAGAAGGGGTGCTTCAAACCTACGAGGACCAACAGAAAGAGGCAATGGAACAGAAATCGGATTCGTAACGGGGGCGCCAGAAAAACCTATAGAAACATTATTAAAGCCAGACAAAGGTGCGCCAGGGAGCTTAGAATGCATAATAGAACTCTTCGTAGCACCAGTGTCTAGCAGAAAAGGCTCTGACACACCTGAAGCAATCACTTCAACGTAGGGTCCACTCTGATCTACTGGAACTGAAACAACTCCCTCTCTTTGTCTATGGCTGTCCTAACAATCATTACCTTGCGCTTCGTCACCTTCAACATAGTAATCATCCACGTAGTACTGTGCTGTCCTACCAGACGAATTCTGCTGTTGGTCAAAGCTATTCATCGAATTCTGTGGAGGCAAAGGGCGCCCAGTCTGTCCGCGACCTCTACCTCTAGGCGCTTGCTGAGCACCTCTACCTCTCACACCAGGAGCACTAATTGCACGTTGCAATAGAACCGGACAACTATTCTTATAATGGCCCTCTTCTCTACAATACGCACACTTATTAGGCCCATACGGAATACGCTGTTGAGGAGTCTCATCTCTTTGCGAGTTCCTCGAATACTGTAGAGGTAGCTGATAATCACGCTGATTATTAACACGGGGTGGATAAGCTTGTTGTAGAAGAACTTTAGTCTTCAATTCCTTAGTCTTCTTATCCGCTTTTTCTAACTCATCCTTACGCCTGTTCTCAAAGTACTGAGCCGTAGCTAAAATCTGGGCTGACGTAGAGACAGGCCAAGCACTCTCGGAATCCTTCAGCTTAGTACACAACTCAGGAAGAAGATTGTGCACAAATTTATCAACAAACAATCTCTGGCCACCCTCGGTAGCCATATCCTGACCACTATGATTAGCAAAGGTTTCTTCGAAACGTGAGAAAAAATCTGACACAGTCTCATCTTTCTTCTGCTTACACGCAGACAACTTATCCCAATTAACACGCACTTCAGGCATCAAAGTCTTCATGAAAGTAATAATTCTACCAGGAAGTTCAGTGATAATGTTTTCGGGCTTTGCACCTCCAACTTGTCTATCATTGGCGGCTACAAGATTCACCCACAAATCGCCCAATTCATTATCATGATCCGTATGTCGAATGACATTCCAGATGGGTTGTGGAACAACATTCCCAAACAACATGTCTATGTCCGCCAAATTCATGACGCACAAACTCACAGTTTCCGTAAGCTCTTTATAATATCCCGCCGGATTCTTCCGCGGATCAGGTAAAGTCTGTTTAAGCGCTAAGACTTCTGCACGCTTCCATGGAACATGAACCCATACTCGCTGAAAGTGCACAAGAACAGGTGGAACAACAGTTGCATCAACAGGTCTCCATACTGGAGGAACCTCTCGCATCGGATACTGACGCGCATGTCTCCTAACTGACGAATCTGGCTCAAACAGCCGTTCAGTAGGGACATTGCTTCGAAGCAACAATAACGTCGACACCACTCTCTCGATGTCGTGAAGACTCACAACCGATCCGTCCATTGTTCATGGAGGAATACACACATAAGCTCGAAAATATAATGTTGCTTTGGTGCTTCCCATTGCCGGAAAACATCCATAATACCCTCAAGATCGTACTGGGACTTGTACGTCACCCATCTACGTGCCATATGATCCAGAACCACTCGCTCATCTGTATCAGGCAACTGACTATGCAGCTGTCTAAGCTCACTTACAGGAGACATACCCAATTGTCCCAACCAAGGAGTCAGAAAACTAGAAAAAGCAGCAGTCATCCGCTGTCTAGGAGAAGGAGTAGTCAGAAGAACAAGAGGAGACAAAACAGTAGTAGAAGAATCCATAATCGGAACAGGCATAGAAGCAGTAGTAGCAGGAAAAGACAAAGTTGGCGGCCCCTGAGGAGGCTGCGCCAAAGGGACAGTAGCCAACGAAGGAGCTGGCTGTAGAGGAATCACAGGAGGCAAAACAAGCGGCAGTTGCACAGCCACGACTGGTGGCGGTGGTGCTGTAGCATTCTGCACATAAGGTGGCGGTGAATTTAACAGATGCGACATTAAGGGATCTTTTGCAAGATCCTTTTCATCTTTCTGCTCTTTGGACGGCAGCACAGGGTAGCATCGGTCTACCGCTAACTTCTTCACTCTAAGCATCTGCTCACTTTCTTGCTCTTCTTCATTATCTCTGTATGCAATGGCAGCTTGCACCATTGACATACCTCTCTTATTCTTCTTCGCTAACTTTATTTCTTTCTGTTTGGCTTCTTTGCGCCATATGCGGAAAGAGTCAAACATCGCTGGCCGGGCTTTCTTCTTGAACAACTTCACTTCGAGGTTATCTAAGATTTCTGTCTCAAAACTACCTTAACGGGGCCACTGTAGGACACCGTCACTCTTCGTGTATTTTACCCAAATCTCATTATAGCTAATAGGACCCACACCATGCTTCACATACAATTCGTATGTAGGAGTTCCGATCGGAGGAACCGGACACGAATCCTCTAACCGGGAATCCCTCAAAGTACCACAGCTAAACAATTTCCTAAGACTGCTAAGACCAGGCATCTTGCACACGAGTCTAGTTTCAAACAACAAGGGGAATCTGAAAACAATAGTCTCGTGAATACACAAATCCCTTGGCTTTGGGGCCTGCAGGTACCAACTCAAAGCAATCCAGTAAAGGATAAAAACAAACTAAGGACTAGGAGACGCTCCGTTTATACTTAACTGAAATGTCGATGGCGTCACCAGAAGACCCGTCAATCGTCTCGCTCTACAAACGTCTAAGGCTCCAAAACAGGGCGACAGTCAGGGCAGCAGTCCTTCGTAGCCGTTGGAAAGCGGGAAACCTCGCAGCAAAGACTATCGGGCCACGACTACATACAGGGGTCGATGAAGTGGCTGGCCTTCCTCCAGAATTTTCTCACAAAGCTTCTCATGAACCTCTGGCTTGGACCGATACTGCTGAAGGACCGGGTTTTCAGAACCCAGCGGCGTCAGGGAGAATGCCTGAAACCTTCGAGTTCCCCTGTCTTGCCAAACAGAGACACAGGATACTTCTTGATGACGTCAAAGACCAAGGTTTATTGGTTGCAACCAGAAACAGAGGTCTACGAAGTACACGCGGGTAGTTCATCAGAGACTGCACACATTCAATAGACGGAGCTTGGTCTTTTATGCCAAAAATCATGCCTCAGGCAGCATTACAATTTACATTTGGTGCATACAAACTGACCAATGACAATGTAGCATTTCAAAAGTAGCAAATGACGACAGTCAAAGACAATCCCACTTTCCGTTGTCCAGCCCACCATAAACGATCACGCACATGCTCGGTTTCCTTTTTGATTAGGCCGGACAAACCCATCGTAAACCCTTCAACCCAGATCGATGAACATGTCGTAAAGGAAAGGCAGAAACAGATGGGGAGGAGATAGAGAGGTGGGAACGGTGTACCATAAACTCGGACACGTCCTGCCCTTTGATCTTTATCAGACCAGCAGCTGAACAAGGAACTGGCTCAGCGGGATCCGCCCCAGGCAAGGAGTCAGTTCGGCCAGGTCAACCAGAAGTCAACTAAGACGTACGTGTCTCAAGGACTCGCTCGGCCGCAGTCATCGGGCCTATGTTAGGGCAACCACACAAAATGGCTGCCGCATACAAAATGGAACCCGGAGGTTAAGACTAAATCCTCGAATATAGAGTGTTCTCCTATATCGATTCATATGAAAAACACTCAGACACGTTACACTCGCCATTTGCGGTCTGCTGAGACCAAAATTGTCCATTTCCGACGATCTTTATAAATCGGATTCGGAACTCTCGAACCCAATTCGGAACCACGGAACAACAGATTCCCCAAAGGAAGGCAAGGTTCTGATGTGTGGGGGGATGGAATTCCAAATTTTGGGGGCGTTTCCAGTGAAAGAACATTCCGCTGTTCTTTTCCTTCTGGTTTTAGGTGGGATGAGTAGGAGGGAGTTAGAGCTTCTCAGATTCCTGTCTAGGCCTGCTTTTCTGAGTTTTTTCGCCAGGTCCTCGGGTTTGCTGGTGTGAAGGGCTTTATGGGTTAGGCAGGCTGTTCTGAAGCTACTTCGCATTTCTATTGGAAGCCATTTGAGTTCTTAGAGTGCAGGGGAGATATGATCAGATTTTTTGATGCCGGTAATCATTCTGACTGCTGCATGTAATGTTGGGTGCCAGGTGTGATTTAGGGATTCCTGTTAGGGCTGCGTTCCCATAGTCCAGTCTTGACAGTACCAGAGATTGTCTAGCCAGTTTGAGACACTTGGTTGGAATGTAGGGTTTGATTTTGTTCAGTAGTCTGAGGTTAAGAACGCACTTTTGGCCGAGTTCCTAATGTGTCTCATCATGTTCAGTTTTGGGTCTAAGGTGATGCCTAGAGATTTGACAGAATCTGCTAGAGTGAGATTCCCTTTGAACGCATCGATAGCCTTTAACCATTCGGTGATTTGGGGGTTATCCTCCTTGTTCAAGATGAGGAGTGTCTCGGTCTTGTCAGGATTTAGTTTCAGGTGGTTGCTTGTCAGCCAGTCCTGTACATCTTTCAGGACATCATTTGTCTTTGAATGTCTTTGAGAGAGGTAGTTTCCAGATAGATCTGCGTATCATCAGCATAGAGGTGAAAGCGAATGTTGGCTTTTCTGAGTAGTTTGGAAAGAGGTTCCATGTAGATGTTAAAGAGTTGTGGAGAGAGCACCAATCGTTGGGGGACACCCTTGTTGACTTGCTGAATTTCGGAGGTGAAGTTTTTCCTTCTTATTTTTTGCGTGCGATTGTGTATAAAGGAGGAGAACCATTTGAGAACTACCTCGCCGAGACCAGCTCTTTCTTGGAGAACCCTTATGAGGAGTTTGTGGTCAACCGTATCAAAAGCTGCTGAGAGGTCAAGGAGAATGAGGAGGCAGCATTTGTCAGAGTCTAGTGATCCATGGATATCGTCCATGATGTTAAGAATCGAGGTTTCTATGCTGTAGTCTTTTCTGGAGCCAGTCTGGTGGGGGTCCAATAGGCCAATGAATGGGATGTCTAATATAAAAAAGTATGCTGATGATATCACCCTGTTTCTTAAAGCCGAGTTAGATATTCTGACAAAACTGTTCGGGATTTTTCAAGAATTTCAGGAATTAGATGGATACAAAATAAATACATACAAATCTGAAATTCCATTCTCTAATTAAAACAAGACCAAAGCACTATCTAGAAATATATGTTTCTAAGAATGTGGACGACTTGTACATATTAAATGACTTACTATTAGTTCACAAAATTAAGTTGCTGTTTGCCAAATAGAATTAACAGACTGTTTTTATTAATTGGGCATGTGGCCTTGATTTGCATGTTAATCCGGCCTCTTTTTAATATTTTGTTTTCAGCAATTCCATATACATTGCAGATGACATTCGTTAAAGAGTAAGAAGGCCTGTTCTTGGCTTGTATCTGGGCAAATAAAATACCCAGGCTGGCAGTGCACTAGACACTTGGCTCATAATACTTAGAAATGTATTAACTGTTTCCGTATGTCTAGCACAGATAATTTTTTTATGATAACATTTTTACAAGAAGATAACATTTTAGATCTATTAAGACTTTTAAAATATCCTAAGAAAGTATGATAAATGTACTGACATGGTTATTAAAACAAAAGGCACAAATGTTTAAGCATTACAATATACCTTTTATTAATGGTTCCACATGCTTGATGAATATGTATGTAGAGGACCAGCACTTGGTAGAGCAACATCTTATACAGAAATGGGAAAGGAATGAATATTCCACAGTTGCTGCTTTTATTAATTCAGATGTCTGGGTAAATTGGAACGAGATCGAAAACTTTATTGGGTATTTTAAATGCACACAACAATGGTCCTTTCTCAAGATAAGACACTTTCTAAAAAATGTCGACCCTAATTTGCTATTGCCAAAGTTGGACCCCACTGAGCAATTGATTGAATCAACTAAGCATAGATCAATTAGTGGTTGGATATATTCTTAGCGAAAACATTAATAATAGTACGTTTGAAAAGGTTCGAAATAAATTGCAAACTAACCAGAGCTTTCAGTTTAATGCCACATTAATGAAAGGGGCTAACTTTAGGAGAATGAAATTCTATGCCAAATGGCTGTTGTGTAGAACTCCAGCCTTTTTACATAAAATATGTCCATAGATACGGGATACAAGTTTTTGATGCACAGTGGAAGGTGGGGTAAATGGACCCCATATTGTCTGGGACTGCCCGAAAATAAAACAATTGCGGGAAGACCTCGAGAAATACTGTAAACACAATTTAGATACAGGGGGAGATATAGACATTAACAATGCCATTATAGGATACTCTCCGAATCTTATAACCAGCCTTTCACAGGAGAAATGTTTATTTATTATTGCCTTTGTAGCCAGGTCTCTGAATTTTGCAGAAATGGCGGAGTGAAAGCATTCCAACTTTTTAGCAATAGTTGAATAAAATGTGTAGATTTCGAGACTTGGAAAAAAGATATGCTTTAAGGTCTGGCTCCTACCCCAAGCATAAATTAATATGAGAATTCCTTTGACGTTCATCTGGGATAAAGAAGATGTAAACTATAAAAGTATTATTCTTGGAAAGCTAGAAAGCCATAGAGGAATGTGCAATAGGAATTTCCAAGAAGAATATTGAAATGTTTACTGTGAACTCCAAAATCAACGTATTACCTTTCTTTTGTTTATTTTTTACTGTATTTACACTGTTACTAATTGTATAATCAGTATATCTACAGGTATTATTTATACTGTTAATTTTGATGATATCGTGTCTATTGAACTCTCCCAAAAAAAAAAAAGATATCATATTGTCAGCAATGTTCACTAATTTCAGTAGTTCAAAATGTAAATGTCAATGAAATGCATTGCAAAGGTGGAACACGGGTGGGATGCTCTGTGTGTATGCCACCTAAGGCTGAGTGTAATTAAGTGATGATGGCCAGCAGACTCTGCATCAAATGACTTGAAATAAACAACATAAACAACAACAGTGACCAGCCTGAGTGGATGAATACATCCCCCCAGGTCAGTGGACATTTGAGTCTCCTGCCATAGTTCCCCAACTTGCAAACATTAATGAAAGAAACTAAGCAAACAGTGAAACATGTCCTCATTGGAGTGAGTTTGGGGCATGGGCTATCCAATGTGTGAGTTCTCCATTGGTCGGGCCTGGATCATGGCCCTCAGTATTGGGCTTGCCACTGAAGTCACACTTAACAATAAGCCAACATGCCAGGTAGCCGTCACTACAAAGCACTATGAGAGGTAGGAGCACGGAGAACTCCACGCTAGTTATCAAATGAACAGGGCGTCATCCACGGTTCATGGACAATACTGGTGATCAAAGATTCAGAGGCACCTTTGTCTAAACCAGTGTTCGAGGATTGATTGCACCATAGAGTGAGTGGATTTGTACTGTGTTGCTTTGCCACCTCTACTGCTTGTGCTTGTTCAGCAGCCACTTAATCCTGGGTAGGACATGCTTTGACTTTCCTGCTCTTTCTTCGTCTAGACTGGGGCACTAACCAGTCATCAGTACGTCCATGGTGATGTGAGTCAAACCTTTCATGTGAAGGCAAATCCCCACATTCTTAGGCATGGAGAAATTTGGGAGATCTCTCCGTCTATCAGTTGGAGTTTCGCCAGGACCAATAGCACATATTTAAGCTGTGATTTACGGAAGTGCTGCTTGACTTTGGCGTATTAATCCAGGAGACGTTGGACCTCGGCTGTGAAGTCAGGCTATGCTGCGAACTCCACATTATCATATAGTCAGGAACCCTTTATCTGGAAATGCTGCAGAATTAGGTCACAGTACTGGTAGTTGAGAAAATGAGCTATGAGGGGTCGCAGCTGAGCTCCAGGTGGGGATACAGTAAGCTCATTCCACGGAAAACAGATTCTGGACCTTGTTCTCTAGGACGCTGGTCATCAACCATTTTTCGAGGAATAGTTCAGCACTTGGATCTTCCGAGTGCTCTGGGAAGCCTAAGAATCAGATTTTATTGGGCAGTGAGCGAAGCTCACTGTCCACTGCTCAACGGTGTAGTGAAGCTACCTCCTCCTTCATGGTGCTCAGTTGCACCTGTATGTCACACACTGTGGGGTTCATGGGCATCTGGCCAGATTCTGTGTTGTCCATACGTTCCACCAGCTTGCAATGGTCAGCCCTCAGGAGATTCACATCTAAGGAGACTGCATTTATCTTTGCCTCCAGTAACATTTTGGTGTGCAAGATGGCATTGAGCACTTTCTTAAGCTGGGAGGAGTGCGAAGTGAGAGTGGTTTCCAAGTGTTGCAGGGTAGCCGCAGTCTGATCATTGGGAGGGAGTGAGAGGAGGGGAGTCACAGAGGACTACAGCCAGATTGCAGGTAGTGTGTGGCTTCCCCATCAAGATAGTGGTGAGCTGAGGAGTAGTGGGCAATGCTCGTGAGGCGAGCCCAAATCTGTGGTCCACTCCAATGCCCTGGTAGTGGGCATGCATGGGGCCTCGGGCCACTGATAGAGTAGCGCTCCGTTGACCAGTCAGGTCTGTGGGTGTGGGTGGTTCCCACTACTATCAGAATCTACCCAGACAACCGATGTCCATGAGTTAGTAACCTCTTACCTTGACTACGGAAACATTTTCTATCTGGGAACCTAAGAGTCGGTATGGTACATACAGAAGGTGGTTCAAAACACTGCAGCATGCTTACTACTAATGATGCCTAGACATCAATCCATGCTAACCTCTTTGATCAGGCTTCATTGGCTACACAAAAAGCACAAAAATCAAAACACAAATTCAATGTAAAGCTTTATGTATTGCACATCAAGAATATATAAATAAGGGTCCAAGCCTTTTGCACCATCTAGTACAACCTACTATCTCATGAAAAGTTTTGAGATCCTCTACATCTCACTCAGCAGCGATTCTCATAGGTTCCAAGCGTAGAAGCGGTGGCTTACAGTTTTACATTTTTGGCTTCTAAACTACAGAATTTGCTGTATTTGATTCTGAGGGTGGTTGTGAATGAGCTAACTTTTAGGAAATGTCCTAATACTGGGGTCCTCATTTACAAGGAATGACGCATTGCTGCGTTAAGGCAGTGATGCATCAAAGTAACTCGCACTGCGGTAATACCGTTTTTGATGCCATGGATGCATTGTATTTACAATATGGGGCACCATGTCATAAGTTCCCATGAATGGGTCAGATATTCTGAAGCATCTGGGGGAAGGATGCCACAAGGCATCTGCCCCAAAAGTGGCACATTGCTGAAGTTGGCCTTATGAAAGACGTAACTACAGCAATGCATCAGAATGCAGAGGTGATGCATCGGTACTGACTGAAGCAAGTAGCCTAATGTGTGGGGACCAAAGTAATAGAGTTAGAAATAGTGGAAAACTCACCTTGGACTCTATTGCATTGGTCCTGGGTGTAAATAATACATGTGTCAAATACGGCTATGTGTCTCATTACAGTGGGCGTAGTCTACTTATGTGTACAAAGATACCTAAGTATATGTGACATACTGAGTGACACCTCAACGTGAGGGGATACAAGTATATGTTTTCATGTAAAGTGGCAATTCACATGTTACCTACCTTATGTGTGTACTTACCTTTGTGCTTTGTAGTATGTTTGGCTGGACTTGGGGACCCATTTCCATATCGATATGTGTCAATCCTGGCCTGTCTCCTACATAGAGTAGACAACGTCACATTGCCTTGCTGCAGCAATGATGGTGTCACTGGTGTCATGGTCCCAGGTTGGTTAAGGGGTCTTACAACATAATCGTTACATGTGTAGACCTACAAAAAGTTGAGGGGATGTTGTTTAATAACTTATTACAGGGCATTCAGTAACTTCAGCTGGTCATATTCCTAGTGCACAGGCACTGCATCATTTCCTACACCTGGGCTATGGAGGTGTAGGAATTATGCTGCATGCCAGGCTTATTGCAAAGCATCTAAAAGATGCTTCACACATTGCCAAACTTGTAAGTAACACTGCGTCAGTGTAAAGTGAGATTTTATGATGGAACGCCTACCCTGCATACATTATAAATTGTGTGGCACAGCCAGCTCTAACACAGGTATTTTGTAATGCAGGCCTACAAAAACGGATTCATTGGGAACAACTATATCGCCTTATGAATATGGAGCAAAGAAACGCCGCCAAGTGTCAAAAATAATGATGCAGTGGCTGTGCAAGCTTCATGTAAATAAGCCCCTGGGATTTTTGTGTGAACCTAACGTGAGCTTCTCTGGTTCTGACCTGCTTAGCACTGGCAGGCATTTGTGGGTAGCCATGCGCTTTATAAGTCTCAATAGAACAGAATAGAATAAAACTTGATTGCCTGGTCCTTTTTGCTTGGAAGATGAAGTGCCTCTGACTGGCAGTGGAACACAGCCAAATTATATAGACTTGGAAATATAAAATTGAAATTGCTTCCTGTAATTTGGCATTACATATCTGTGGGTCACAAAATAGTGAGGAGGAGACCCTACCTCCCTGGACAATGTTATAACAACATATTTAAATCACTGCATGTTTATAAACATTGCTTAAACTCATCATGACTTTCAGAACTGCATTGCATTGCCAATGTTCTTTTGGTTTCCAGGACTGATCTGTTTATATTATCAATTGTTAGACTTGGCCCTTTTTGCAGGGTTATGCCTGAACTTTTTGCCTTTCTCCTGGTATTTTTTCTGACCTGGTGTTGGTGGTTTTAGGACTCTGGGCACTTTATCACTGCTGTCCAGTGTAAGGTGCATGTGCTCTCTATGATAAACTTGGTAAGATTGATCTACACCTGTTTGGCAAATTTATTTTACCATTCAGTCCCTTGTAAATTGGTATCTCATATACCCAGGACCAGTAAATTAAATGCTACTGGTAGGCTTGCAGGGCTGCTTGTGCCACCCACCAAAATAGCCTGTCAAACGTGTCTCAGGCCTCTGCTATTGCAGGGCCTGTACGTGCAGTTTACTGCCACTGTGACGTGGCACATAAAGTGGTTGCCACATCTGTGACCCCCCTTTTACTACATATCAGTCACCCCTAAGTTGTGCGCTAGCTAGCCCCTTTGGCAGGGTGCACTGTAGGTAAAATTTAGGACATGTGCCTTAACTCTGTGGCATATCCTGGTAGTGACCAATAGCCATTTCGGTTTCTCACTACTGTGAGGCTGCCCTCTCAAAGGAATGCATTGGGGATTCCCTGATATGTGTTTCAGTGGTAACTCCTGATAGGAGAGTAGTAGCGTGGTCAAGGGTGGTATGTTTGAAATAGTGGTAATAAATGCTGCGTAATGGTGTTCACAGATTTATTATCACTATTTAGAAATGCCGCTTTTAGAAGTGGGTATTTCTGTGTGCCTTTGGGTGCTGACTTGGAACTGGTGGCTGGCCGGCTGCTGGACTGCCAGGAGGAACCGCCACCTGGGGCTCCCTACTTGTGGAAGTGAAGCTGCTGCCCTGCTTAAGAGGCCCGGTGTGCTGATTGAGCTGCATGGAGAGGGCTAAGCACCCTTGCCCTTAGAAGAGCGCTGCCAGGTCATTTATGCTGTAGACCGGCTGGATGCTGCTGAGGTCACTAGTAGGGGTGTGGAGTAGTGCAGCATCTCTCCTCTGTAAACGGACAGGTAGCAGTGTGGAGAGCACTCCAGAAATTACTGTGACTGGGGGTTGAAGCCCTGACGGGGGCTCGTGTGGTCCAGTTGCCTGGCAGGCGCAGGTCAAGAAGTCGCGCCGTTCCCAAAGAATAGATGGAGACTTTGCTCCGTAAATTGCTCACTGGCCGGAAGTCAGGCGGAGACTGGGCCTGACTGTGGGTGGGTCTGTGCAGCGAAAGCAGACGCCAAGGGCCGGACGTGGCCTTCAGAGGAAGTCAGGCAAGTATGTTCGTGGAGGTGTGCGGGGCTTCCGGGTGAGAGCCCCGTGTGTTGCCCAGAGGAAGAGAAGGAGCCAGAGCCTCGCAGACTCCCTGTGCCGCCGAAGAGGGGCTCAGTGCAATACCTCAACGGAGGCCCCTGAAAGGATTCATTATTTTCCCTGGCATCATGGCAGCTGCGCCGCTGGGTCACGGGCAGCTGCAACATCAGGGGCATTCTCCAAGTCACAGATACATGGGGAGTTGTTCCCCTGCCCCCCTTGCATTGTGTCTGCCCCCCTTCAATGGTGGGCTACCAGGGGTGGGCAGCTACGGGCTGTACTTCTTGCCACCTGATAAATCCAGAGGGGCCACAAGTACAGCGTAGGAGTGGTTTCGGAAAAGACTACCGTAACAACGCTTGAAGGAATGCAGAGACTTCCTGACCCTGATGAGAATACCTAGAATAACGCATGGCAGATAATAGGAGTGCAGAGGCGCGATCTCTATGGGTTACCTACCACAATTGGGGATTTCCCGCAGGTGTTTAGAGTGCTATAGATGCTGTAATCCTCAGGGGTGTGTTAATGACTGTAATGTTGTAATATTGTATGGTCAGGATAACAGGCATCCCTCTAGAGTGTATATTCTCTGCACAAGTGAGGGGATGGTGGCATTTCATGATGTGTGGATGACTGCAAGTGCCTACTATGGCGCACTGCTGAGGATGCATATGTGTAATGTGATATGCTGATTATCACCATGATGTTCAAGCCTCATGCTTGGTTCTAAGTGCACCCTTACCAGTAGTTACTGGTTGTTTTCACTACCTGTGAGTAGGTAATGTTATGACAGTGGCTCGATTGGCCCTGTAGTGTATATAATCCCTGTAAAGTCATACCTAGTGCAAGGTAGCACAGTGGATATATGTGATTACGTTCTAATGTGTTTTATGAGTAATACAAAGGCAATTTTTGATATAACCTTGTGTGGAGTTTCTTTTGTGGTGTGCCAAGTGTATCACTGCTGTGTGAGTATGTTGCTGCAAATGCTTTACACAATGCCTCTGGGATAAGCCTGACTGCTCTGCCAAGCTATCAAGGGGGTGAGCAGGGGTTAACTCCTCAATTTCAGTTTCACTTATGTTGCTGAATCTGCCTTCAATGGCTCTAAAACAGGGTAGCATGGGAATTGCCGGAAATATCAGACAGCACACCCTAACTGACACCCTTGAATTCATATTAAGTCTCAAAACAGGTTCTGGATCTTGCATTAGTAGGGCTAGGCTGCTGCACTCACACTATATTAGTATAATGTCAAGACCATACGTTAAGGATACCGGTTCCACATGCTGTTGGGCAGTCAGGTAGCTGCCCGTTTACCACTCAAAGAACAATTCGATCCTATCTGAAGCCATGGTCAAACATCAGTCATATATTACATGTTGATATAGAACAAGGCTCCTGTGAGCCGAAACGTCATGAGACTACCCTGCACTAGGAAATAAAAAACGCAAGCACTTAACTGGCCCGTGTCCGTGTACTTCATATCCTGGCTGGTGTGACTCCAGAGCGTGAGAGAAGTAGCGGAGCGTTTGAGATATATATATAATGTTCAGAGTTTACTTTGCTGTAACCTCCCTGAAAGGTCCCTCTCTAAGCTTTCTAATTGCCCACAGTTTCTGTACAGTAATCCAGTGCCTCATGGAGGACATAAGAATATGTCTTTTATCAATGCATCCATTAAATTGTATGAATTGTGCTAGGCAGTCAAATCTCACTCTTGTATCCCACAATTGATGTTGTGTATTCAGGTAGGAAATGTGGATATGGATCCTGAATAACATGACTTTGGAAAATGATTTAAACAACTGGAAGTGTGACTTTGCCACTAAAACAATGCCTTCATAACTCCTCAAGGCCAGCAGATGTAATGAGCAAATGGCTTGCGTTTGATTAGGTACTGCCTGACCAACCAGGTGTTTCTGGTCACATTTTGGTTGAGATTATCAATTAGCTTCAGTATAATCAGTTTGATAAACCCAAATGTATCATATATATCTGTCTCACTTTGCTAAATTAGTTTTAACACTGCCCATACATTCTGTTCTTTCTCCTCCGTCTCTTTTTGCAGGGCTACCAAAATGTGCAATCTCCTTACCATAGCATATTGTGTTACATTCCCAAAAATTGTACTTCATTCATTGTCTCCTTTTGTTCTTTGCAATTGGTTAACTCCTGCTTCTATTTGGGGGTAAATCACGTGCAAATCTCTTATTCTGCAAACATTTGCAAACTGAAAATGCTCTTTGCATATCATTTGTGATTCGTAATTAGGTAATTACAGTTTAGTAACCCCAATTTCAATTCTGAATTTCTTTGTCTTCTGAAGCTCTGCTAAATATTCGAAATCATGCCTTACTGCTTTCATATATTGTAATGAAGTATCCATAAGAAAGTTACGGGTGGAATGTTTCAATTAATCTCAGTACTTGTCATTTTCAGGCCACATCTTGATCTATCGTTATTTTGCATACTTTGCCTCCTCAATTTTGACCCAGCCACCTGCAAATAAGTCTTGACGCTGCTCCAATGGGGAAAGTTCAACCCGAACTGCCAGGGCAAGTTCTCCCTGAACCAGAATCCAAGTAGCTCAAGACCAGTTTCGCCATTACTGGAACTCATCAGTCGGGAGTAGCTTGATTCCAGTGCCACAGTGTGCACAGGACTCACATCTGTGTTTGACCCAGCTCAGATAGAAACAGTCCAGGCTGAACGGCCAAGCCAGGTCATCTGTGAAGCAGAACACAAACAGCCCCAGAATAGTTACACCCTTATTCGGTCTTATCAGTCTAGTATAGCTTGGTTCTAGTAGCACAGTGTGCATGCTACCCAATTCTGGGCACATCTGTCCCACTTAGAGCTTCGCAGTGAAGTAGACGAAAAAGTGATGAAAGGAATGCTTGAACTAATTTCAGCCACTGGTAATTACTAGGGCCATTTAATAGCCCATCATTATTTGGCACACTATGCCACCTCAGTTTGGATCCAGCCATATGCGAATCAGTCTCGACACTGCTGTAGTAGGAACAGTCCAGCCCAATCTGCCATGCCAGGTCCTCCCTGAACCAGGACACAAGCAGCCCCAGACCAGTTTTGCAATTGTTGATGCTCATCAGTTGGTTATAGCTTGTTTCTAGTGGCACACTGTACACAGGATCCACATCTGGGCATACCCATTGCACCTAGGGCTTGCACCACAACCATAACCACCACCACTATTATCATCACCACAGACCAACACTTACCACAACCACCCTAACCTCCAACCCACTCCCCACCAAAACCACCACCCTAACCCCATCGGACCACCACCACCCTAACCACTATCCCACGACACCTACAATACCATCAGCATCCCAAATCACCACCCTGTCCATAACGCTACCCACCACCGCCAGCCTTACCACAACCACCTTATCCTAACCACATCACCACCCTAACTGCCACCAACCTATCCACAGCCTCCCAAAATACCACCACTCAACCCTAACCACCACCACCCTACCCACAACCATCCTAACCGTCACCCCACCACCCAAACCATTACACCACAAAATGTCTCACCACCTTAGCCAGCACCACCCCATTCCACCACCCCATACCAAAACTGTAACTCTCACCACCACCACCCTAATTACCACCATGCTACCCACCACAACCTTGCTAACCACAACCACCACCAGTCTAACAACGACCACCAGCCCAACAATCACCAGCACCACCCTACCAACCACCACAATACCCTAAGCACCACCCTAACCTAACCACCAACATCATCCTAACCATTACCACCATTACCCTACACCACCCTGACCACTAACCACCAGCACCCTATCGACCAACACCCCCACCACCACCCTCACAAACACCACTCTCATCACCACTACCCTCACCACCATTCTAACCACCACCTTACCACTACCCTTCCACCCCCACCCTTACCATCACCACCATTACTTATATCACCACCACCCTCATCACCACCAGACCACACATCATCCAACCAGCAGCTCCCTAACCACCACCACCGGCATCATACCACCACCCTCCCCACCAACTCACCAACAGCCTTGCCACCACTACCACTACCCTCACAACCACTACCCTCACCAGAAACAGCCTTACCAACCTCACTTCCATCACCAACCTACCACCACCACTCTACAACCACTACAGCCCCATCACCACCACCACAAACCCACCACCCTTATATCGTCACTCTAACCACCAAAACCATTTTGCCACTTCCCTACCCCACTACCCTACCACTACCATTCTCACAATCATCACTCACACCAGCAACACCTCCCTCACCACCACACCCCTCACACCACACCATCAGCATCCCATACCACCATCCTACCCATCATACTGCCCACCACTGCCCACCTAACTACAACCACCCTATCGTAACCACATCACCAAACGAATCACAGCCACCTCACAATTCACATTTGCACAAACGACATCTTTGAGTGCCCTGTAAATTTTAATATGGTGCAATCGGAATAAGAAAACGTAGTGTTAGTGACATTATGTGTCATACTTTCTATCAAGCAACCTACAGAAGCAGTCAATCTTGTTTCAGAGACTGGTTGTATGGCTTTCCTTGTGCCCTTCCAGTGCTTGCTTTTCAGACACTCTTTTTGGTTAAGCACTCTATGACAGAGCATGAGTTTTTCTTGCTTCTCCACCATGCCCCTCAGGGTTGTGCTTGCCCTTGTGTACTTATCCACCTGCATGGCTTTCTCACCCATATGCTTCTCCCCATTTCCAAATTGTGCATTCTTCTACACGTGCTTCTGTTCCCCCATGCTTCACGTTGCTCTCCCGCCCATTTCATGTACTTTTCCCACCACCCTCCATGTTGTGTCTGACCCCATACTCCGTGATCCTGGCCAACACAATAGCTCCCTCCATAAGGCTTCCACCACCGATCGCCTTGTTGCTTCCCTCCACCCACTTTAAAAACAAAAAACACTTTCGTACTACATTTTCTTATTTACCAATCTAACTTGAATCAGGTCAATAAAAGAAAAAAACACAAGCAATTTGTAGATGCATGCATACATGGTGGAAGCACCTACAAAAGTAACACGGCAACTGCACCTGTGTCATAGCACCCTTTTTTCTTTTTTACTTTCCTCTTTATCCATGCTGCACATAATCACAAAAAACACTGGCAAACCCAATAGTTCCAAAATGTGGGACCTATCGGCTTTATTAATGCTTTTTAACTTTGAACACCCCTGCATAAGAGGTGTTTGCTACGACCGTAAGAATGCCAGTAGTACCTGTGTGTATGAGTAATTGTATAAGTAATGATTTAAGGAGCATTGCTAATTTATTTTTTCATTCCTTGACAGCGCTACTCATCCTAGTGTAGGGTGTTAGAGTGCTATACATCACACACACTGAGATAATAAATCATACAAGTGTGTAAAGCAAGGTACAGGAAATGTTACATATGAAAATGAGGGTATAAGGTGTAGAAGTCACATATTGTCCATTGCATTAAGACATTATGGCCTTCATTCATGGGGTTTTGGCATAGGGCAGCACAGCAAGTTACCTTGCTGCGCTGCCCTACGTCAAAGGGAAAGGGCAGGAATTTACTGTATTTATAGCATTCCTGTCCTTTCCCCCTGCACTGCCTAATGCCAAAGCAGGCACATTTGCACCATGGTGCAAAAGTGTCTGAGTTGTCAGCAGAATTGTTCAAGCGCATGAAGGGGCACCTTCCTGTACAAAACCAACCCTGGGAGGCTTTTTCCTCTTTCCATGCGTGCTCCATTCTGCAGCACACATGGAAAGAGGACAAAAAGAGGAGAAATTATGTTATTTTTCCTTGTGATGCCTCATCTCAAGAGGCGTAAGGTTTTAGCCCATCCCCACGTTTACATGGTTCTGCAATTCTGGGGTAGCATCAAAATCCATATTTGTTGACTGGGTAAACCCACCACAATGTACATTGCCCATGGAATGCCTTCAGAGAACAGAGCAAAGCAATGCAGTGGTTTTCGCTGCCTTGCTTTTCTCCATATCTATGAGGCCATTTAATGCCACGCAAAGATGCTTTGCGTTGTCTCATAGATATCATTTCAAGGTTGCACACAAAAAGTGATGCTCCAACCGATTAAGGGGCTCAGAATTATTCCCACATATGTTGAATGCATGGTCGGGAGAAACACACAGTCAGGATTTAAAGCTCAATGCAGTGGCTAGGGTTCTATTACTACGCAAATAACCAATTTTTTGTAAACTGAGAATAATCACAGATTGAGAAGAAAAACAATAGCTATATAAATCCATGAATTGTGGTTTACATGCAACTCCTTGATGCCTGGCAATACCACACTGTGTAACATTAGAGGGTGTTAGACTTGGTTTTTACAGCAGGTTTACCCCCACACCTTTTGCTTTTTGGCCTCCTGTTTTTGACCCTGTTTTTGTTGGTTTCAGGACTCTGGACACTTTACCACTGGTATTCAGTGCTAAAGTGCATATGCTCTCTGCGTAAATTGTGTTATAAATTGGTGTTTCCATGATTGGCATATTTGATTTACTGGTAAGCCTCTAGTAAAGTGCACTGAGTGTGCCAGGGCCTCTAATTCAAATACTACTAGTAGGCATGTACCACTGATTGTTCCATCCACACGAGTAGCCCTGAAAATGTATATCATACCTGCCACTGCAGAGTCTGCATGCAGTTTGTAACTGCCATGTCAACTTGGCAAGTGCACCCACTTACCAGGCCCTAATCATACCTTTGCTTACATATAAGACACCCCTATGGTAGGCCCAAGGGAGCTCCATGGGCAGGGTGCAGAGTATGTGAAACGTAGGACATATACTGAGGTGTGTGACATGTCTTGGTAATTATGCACAGTGTATTTATTTTTCAATAGTGAAAGGCTAACTGTCTCATGTGTTAGAATGGGAGTTTATTTATAACATCTAATAAATATAACTTCCCGTTGGGATAAGATAGAAAGGTTGAGTTTAGTATGCCTGAACTCAGAATATAAAATGCATCTTTTAGTAAAGATGATTTTTATATTGTGTGTTTAAAAATACCACTTTTAGAAAGTGGGTATTTTCTTGCTTAGCCATCCTGCTTGACTCTGCTGGTTTGTGGATTGACAGGGGCTGGGGATGTGCATTCTTTTAGATGCCTACTGGGGGGGAGGGGCGCTGATGTGTGTCCTGCCTTTCCTGAAAGTCAGGGCTGGGCTGAATAGACCTGGGCTGCATTCAGAGTAGTGCGAGGAGTTTACACTTGCACCTGAATAAGCCTGGTCTGCATTTAGCATGGTGGGAAGAGATTTCCCTTGCACCTTAATAGGGCCTGTCTATCCTTGGACTATGCTGTATCCACCTCCTGCTGAAAAGCTGGGCCAGAGAGGACCAAACGTGTTTGGACTAAAGACAGACATCCTCTGCCTGAGAGAACAAAGACATTTTGAGTATAAACATCGGGCCAGAACCCAGAACTTTAGAACTCACTGGAATCAAGGAAACTACCAAGAAGAAGAGCTGCCAGGAGGAGTACTGACCCTTTTCTGTGTTGTTGCTTTGTTGATTTGACCTGCAGTTGCTGCTACTGCCTTGGGCAGTGAAAGGATTGAACTTTCTTTACTTGTACTGAGTATCTCCAAGGGCTTGAAGTAGAGTGTGTCTCCTGTTCTGAAGTCTCAGGGACTGCAAAGACTTCACCAACCTCTGGGTACAGCTTCTGGAACTGCTGTTTCAGTTGCCACAGAAAAGGGAAATGCAACAGCGACTCTGTCGCTGGCTCTGTGTTGTGATGGCACTGCAGCATGCACCGTCCGCATCTCGCACCGCAACACTGGTTTTACTGATGACGATGACTGCAGCCACTAAGCTGCTGCTTGCACCGTGACTTGTGGGCACCTGCACTCTGCACCGTCTTGCTTCACTTCGCCATCCTGGTCTCTCCGACACCGTCGCTGCTGATGACTTCGACAACCATGACTGCATCGTAGCTGGCACTGCACACTGACACACTGCCCTGCTTCCATTTGGCAACGCAACCGCGACGGTTGCCATGACCGACTCACACCAACATGCCCGCCGCAACGAGAAAAGTACTATTACTGAGTCTGCCCATGCTTTTGCTGGCCTGTACCGAAGCAGTCGGCTGGAACTGTTAGACTCTGTTGTTTTCTGCATCGAGGTACCCCAACTGGTACGAACTGTGTTTTTGAGATATTTCTGCAATTTTCAGGACATCTCGCTAAGTATATATTTTTAAAGTACTGTATGTTGGATTTTTATAATTTAAGTCTTGTTTTGGATATTTACATATATTGGATATTTTTCTAAACTGATGTGGTGTCCTTTTATAGTGCTTTCACTGTATTACTGTTGGTTGTGTGTAAATGTTTTACACACTGCTTCTGAGATAAGCCTGACTGCTCATGCCAAGCTACCAAGTGGGTGAGCAGGGGTTATTTTAGGAGTGTAACTCTCTTACCCTGGCTAGGAAGAAGGCTCCCTACTTGGGCAAAGGTGGAAACCCTTGCCAACAAGAGACCCCATTTCTAACAAAGGGATTGCAACTTATAAATCCCACACAAGGATCTGTTTGTCCCACTTACCTAGCAACATAAAATACAGATCAGTGGTCTGCATCTTTTACGATGTGATATTTAAAAATGCTGCCTCTTTGTGGCTCATCAATTAGGCAGATTTCTTTGTTGTATATTTAAAAAAGAATAAGGGCCTTATTTACAAGGACTTAATGCTGTGCGATGATGTAATCCCGTTGACTGCACCATGCTGTGTTAATTCCGAAGCGAAGACATGCATCTGATCTACAATGATTTGACAGATCCCTTTGCTCTCCCTTGCGCTGATGCACAATTAGCTGCCATGCGCCGATGCAGGCACCCTTGCACCATGGGCATGATTGTTTTTGTGCAGCAAGGGACACCTTCCTGCACATAAATAATCCCAAGAAGTGATTTACTCTTCCTATGTGTGCTGCAGAATAAGCCCCTAAATGTATAAGTGGACAGCCAGACTCCTCTTTTCATGACCACTCCCCCCTTCTACTGCCACTCTGCGACACCTTGATCTGCCATTTATGGGTTCCTAGAGTATTGTTTCCAACTCCAGCAATGTATGCCCCCTCATCTCTAGGGTGTTACAATGAAAAATTGGAAAGTTAATCACTAATTCTTCCTGCTCAACTTTTATTAACCAACCCAAGTAAACATTCTACGCCTCAAGTGCCTAGTAAGCTACTCAATCCTGACCAGGGGCGTAACAAACGCCCCCGCAGACCCCGAAGTGCGGGGGGGCCTCACTCTCTACAGTTAATGAAGGGGGCCCCCAGGGGGCCCGGCCCCCTCAGCTCTTCTGAGGGCTGTGAGAGAGGCCTGCGCTGAAGCAAGCCTCTCTCCCTCTGTGTCTGAAGCAGGTGCAGCCTGCTCCGTTCCCCTCACCCCCTCCCTCTGACTAAAGAGAAACAAAGTATCAACATTGTTTCTCTTCAGTCAGAGCCGGAGGCAGGCCCGGGACAAGAACGGGCCCCAGAGACAGCAGTCTCCACTGCTCCTCTGAGGCAGCACAGAGCCCGGCCCCCACTCTCTCCTCTTGATAAGCAAAGCCCAGAGACAGCAGTCTCCACTGCTCCTCTGAGGCAGCACAGAGCCCGGCCCCCACTCTCTCCTCTTGATAAGCAAAGCCCACCCCACAAGAGAAGAGACAAGGACATGGAGGGGGTGGGGGCCCCACCCCACAAGAGAAGATAAGTGACAAGGACAAGGATTGGGTGGGGGCCCGGCCCACCCCACAAGAGAAGAGACAGGGACAAGATGGGGTGGGTGCCCCATCCCACAAGAGAAGAGACAGGGACAGGCCCCCACCGAGAAGAGGCAGGGACAAGGATGGGGTGGGGTGGGGGCCCCACCCCACAAGAGAAGAGACAGGGACAGGCCCCCACCGAGAAGAGACAGGGACAAGGATTGGGTGGGGGCCCCACCCCACAAGAGAAGAGAAGAGACAGGGACAAGGATGGGGTGGGTGCCCCATCCCACAAGAGAAGAGACAGGGACAGGCCCCCACCGAGAAGAGACAGGGACAAGGATTGGGTGGGGGCCCCACCCCACAAGAGAAGAGACAGGGACAAGGATGGGCTGGGGGCCCCACCCCACAAGAGAAGAGAAGAGACAGGGACAAGGATGGGGTGGGGTGGGGGCCCCAGAGACAGCACTCTCCACTTCCCCTCTGAGGCAGCTCGGAGCCCGGCCCCAACTCTCTCCTCTCCATAAGCAAAGCCCACCCCACAAGAGAAGAGAAGAGACAGGGACAAGGCTGAGGTGGGGGCCTCAGAGAGCAAGAGCAGGAGGCAGCACAGAGCAGTGCTCGGGACCCTGACAAGGGTGGGAGTGGGGGCCCCCAGACAGAGTATTCTCCAGAGCAAAGCTCACATGAGAAGGGACGAGGCAGCAAAATGGTGCCCTCAGGTAAGCACTGTTGTTAGAAGCACCATGTGGGCGTCCGCAGGGGAAGTTAAGGGGGGGCCAAGAAGGGTGCAGGGCAGAGGGGAGAAGGGTGCAAGGTAGAGAAGAGAAGGGTGCAACGCAGAGGGGAGAAGGGTGTAAGGCAGAGGGGAGAAGGGTGCAAGGTAGAGAAGAGAAGGGTGCAGAGTAAAGAGGAGAAGAGTGCAAGGTGGAGAGGAGAAGGGTGCAAGGCAGAGAGGAGATGGGTGCAAGGCGGAAAGGAGATGGGTGCAAGGCAGAGGGGAGAAGGGTGCAAGGCAGAGGGGAGAAGGGTGCAAGGCAGAGGGGGAGAGGGATGCAAGGTAAAGAAGGGTGCAAGGCGGAGGGGAGAAGGGTGTAAGGCAGAGGGGAGAAGGGTGAGAGGCAGAGGGGAGAAGGGTGCAAGGTGGAGGGGAGAAGGGTGCAAGGCAGAGGGGTGAAGTGTGCAAGGCAGAGAAAAGAAGGGTGCAAGGCAAAGAGGAGAAGGGTGCAAGGAAGAGAGGAGAAGGGTACAAGGTAGAGAAGGGTGCAAGGCGGAGGGGGAGAAGGGTGCAGGGTAGAGGGGAGAAGGGTGCAAGGTGGAGGTGAGAAGGGTGTAAGGCAGAGGGGAGAAGGGTGCAAGGCAGAGGGGAGAAGGGTGCAAGGTGGAGGGGAGAAGGGTGCAAGGCAGAGGGGTGAAGTGGGCAAGGCAGAGAAGAGAAGGGTGCAAGGCAAAGAGGAGAAGGGTGCAAGGAAGAGAGGAGAAGGGTGCAAGGTAGAGAAGGGTGCAAGGCGGAGGGGGAGAAGGGTGCAGGGTAGAGGGGAGAAGGGTGCAAGGCAGAGAAGAGAAGGGTGCAAGGCGGAGGGGAGAAGGGTGCAAGGCGGAGGGGAGAAGGGTGCAAGGCAGAGGGGAGAAGGGTGCAAGGCAGAGAGGAGAAGGGTGCCAGGAAGAGAGGAGAAGGGTGCAAGATAGAGAAGGGTGCAAGGCGGAGGGGGAGAAGGGTGCAAGGTGGAGGGGGAGAAGTGTGCAAGGCAGAGGGGAGAAGGGTGCAAGGCAGAGGGGAGAAGGGTGCAAGGCAGAGAGGAGAAGGGTGCAAGGAAGAGAGGAGAAGGGTGCAAGGTAGAGAAGGGTGCAAGGCGGAGGAGGAGAAGAGTGCATGGCAGAGGGGAGAAGGGTGCAAGGCAGAGGGGAGAAGGGTGCAAGGAAGAGAGGAGAAGGGTGCAAGGTAGAGAAGGGTGCAAGGCGGAGGGTGAGACGGGTGCAAGGCAGAGGGGAGACGGGTGCAAGGCAGAGGGGAGAAGGGTGCAAGGCAAAGGGGAGAAGGGTGCAAGGCAAAGGGGAGAAGGGTGCAAGGCAAAGGGGAGAAGGGTGCAAGGCAAAGGGGAGAAGGGTGCAAGACAGAGGGGAGAAGGGTGCAAGGCAGAGAGGAGAAGGGTGCAAGGCGGAGGGGGAGAAGGGTGCAAGGCAGAGAGGAAAAGGATGCAAGGTAGAGAAGGGTGCAAGGCGGAGGGGGAGAAGGGTGCAAGGTGGAGGGGGAGAAGGGTGCAAGGCAGAGGGGAGAAGGGTGCAAGGCAGAGGGAGAATGGTTCAAGGTAGAGAGGGTTCAAGGTGGAGGTGGACTAGGGTACAAGGGGAGGGGGGGAAGGATACAAGGGGGAGGGGAAAAGGTGCAAGAGGGAGGGCAAGAAGGGTGCAAGGCAGAGGAGAGAAGGGTGCAAGGGGGATAGTGATGAAGTTAAAAATGTGCCCCCCCTGGAAACATTTCTGCGGACATCCATGGAACGCACACTACTTTGTGAGGGAGAGTGGGAGAGAGTGGAGAGAGAGAGAGTGGAGAGAAACAGTGGAGAGAAACAGTGGAGAGAGAGAGTGGCTAGAGAGAGAGAGAGAGAGAGAGTGGAGAGAGACAGTGGAGAGAGAGTAGACAGTGGAGAGAGAGTGGAGATAGACAGTGGAGAGAAAGAGAGTGGAGAGAGAATGGAGAGAGCATGGAGAGACACTGGAGAGAGTGGAGAAAGAGAGAGTGGAGAGAGAGAGTGGAGAGAGAGAGAGTGGAGAGAGAGAGAGAGTGGAGAGAGAGAGAGTGGAGAGAGAGAGTGGAGAGAGAGAGAGTGGAGAGAAAGAAAGAGTGGAGAGAAAGATAGAGTGGAGAGAGAGAGAGAGTGGAGAGAGAGACAGTGGAGAGAGACAGTGGAGAGAGCGAGTGGAGACAGCGAGTGGAGGGAGCGAGTGGAGAGAGCGAGTGGAGAGCGCGAGTGGAGAGAGCGAGTGGAGAGAGAGAGAGAGAGGGGAGAGAGAGAGTGGAGAGAGATAGAGTGGAGAGTGGAGAGAGAGAGAGAGAGGAGAGAGAGAGAGTGGAGAGAGAGAGAGAGAGAGTGGAGAGAGAGAGAGTGTGGAGAGAGAGAGAGAGTGTGGAGAGAGAGAGAGAGAGAGAGAGAGAGTGGAGAGAGAGAGAGATTGGAGAGAGAGAGAGAGAGAGAGTGAAGAGAGAGACAGAGAGTGGAGAGAGAGTGGAGAGAGGGTGGAGAGTAGAGAGAGACAGTGGAGAGAGAGAGAGACAGTGGAGAGAGAGACAGTGGAGGGAGACAGTAGAGAGAGAGTGGGTGGAGAGAGAGTGAGTGGAGAGAGAGTGAGTGGAGAGAGAGTGAGTGGAGAGAGTGAGTGGAGAGAGTGAGTGGAGAGAGTGAGTGGAGAGAGTGAGTGGAGAGAGAGAGTGGAGAGAGAGAGTGGAGAGAGAGTGGAGAGAGAGGGGAGAGAAAGTAGAGAGAGAGAAGGGGGAGAGGGTGGAGAGAGAGGGAGTAGAGGGAGACAGTGGAAGGAGACAGTGGAGGGAGACAGTGGAGGGAGACAGTGGAGAGAGAGATAGTGAGAGAGTGGAGAGAGAAAGTGGAGAGAGAGACAGAGGAGAGACCGTGGAGAGAGAGACAGTAGAGATAGAGTGGACAGAGTTGAGAGAGAGAATGGAGAGAGTAGAGACTGACTGACTGAGAAACTGACTGAGAGAGAGAGTGACTGACTGACAGAGAGAGAGAGACTGATTGAGAGTGAGACTGACTGACTGACAGAGACTGACTGAGGTAGAGAGAAACTGACTGAGAAAGAGAGACTGAGAGAGAGAGGCAGAGACTGACTGACAGAGAGATAGACTGATTGACTGTCAGAGAGACTGACAGAGAGAGACTGACTTGGAGAGAGACTGACTGAGAGAGAGACTGACTGAGAGAGAGACTGACTGAGTGAGAGAGTCTGACTGACAGAGACTGACTGACAGAGCGAGAGAAAGACTGACTGACTGGGGTAAAGAGAGAATGACTAACTAAGAGAGACTGACTGACTGGGAGAGAGAGAGACTGACTGGGAGAGAGAGAGACTGGCTGACTGAGAGAGAGATTGACTGACAGAGAGGGAGACTGACAGAGAGAGAAAGAGACTGAGAGACTGACAGAGAAAGAGAGACTGACTGACAGAGAGAGAGACTGACTGACAGAGAGAGACTGACTAAGAGAGAGAAACTGACAGACTGAGAGAGACTGATTGAGAGAGACTGACTGAGAGAGAGAGACTGACTGACAGAGAGAGAGACTGAGACTGACAGAGAGAGAGAGACTGACTGACAGAGAGAGAGACTGACTAAGAGAGACTGACTGAGAGAGACTGACTGAGAGAGACTGACAGATAGAGACTGACAGAGAGAGACTGACTGACAGACAGATAGAGAGCGAGAGACTGACTGACTGACTGAGAGAGACTGACTGAGAGAGACTGAATGACAGAGAGTGATAGATTGACTGACAGAGAGAGAGACTGACTGACAGAGAGGGACTGACTGACAGACTGACAGAGAGAGACAGAGAGAGAGAGAGAGAGATAGACTGACTGACTGAAAGAGAGTTACTGACTGACAGAGAGAGAGAGACTGTGATGGAATTGGGGTCAAAGTGAGTATGAAGCTATGCAATGCCTCTTAAGATTGCTATTGTCTAATAAAAATAAAAATGTATTATCAAAATGTGCTCTTTGTAGTTATATCTGCTTTTGAAATACAGCATTGTCGCTTTGTCCAATGTTTTTAAAACGGAAACAGGAAGGAGCAGTGAATGCACTTTTGTCAAAACTAAATGATGAGTGGGCCCGATGTTGTATATCATGACAGGAGTCTGCATCAGGAAACCCACCTAAAATTGGGCAAACTTCCCCGGCCTACTGATGGCAGGGACCCTGTAATGAATAGTCCGCCACCTATGATAGCCTGCTGGCAGACTACGCCCAACCTTTAACTCCACCATCCACTGTTACTATTAACGGCTGCATTGGTGACAGTGGAGTAACAATCGCCCGCATCCCCTGCAGTGTGGCGGGTCGCTGGCCTGAGAGCTCTAGACAGGCATGGAGGATGGGAGGGGGGCCCCCTCCATGTAGTTTGCAGGGGGGCCCCTTCATGTTTCGTTACGCCACTGATCCTGACAACAAGTTCTGACTAACCACAATAACACCTGCCAGTACATCGTCTCTTCATGACGCTCTTTTACTTGACATTTGGCTTTAATCACTGGTTTTTGCCTAATCGCAGATGTGTTTAACCAAATTAATGCAAAGACATTCATGACGCCCTTCACTCCTTTGTTGCTAACAATCAACGGACAAGCTATTGATGTGTCAAGTATATCTTTTATTCTACATGTCAGACTTTTTCTGCAATGGATGATGAATTTGTCGACCTCTTTCCACAATGTAGATTTACAAATCATAAACTATTTTCTAAACTAATTACACCTAGTAACACTCTTATAATTACAGTTTAACGTGATGAAAAGGTTTTGAAATTCATTTTCCCACATTTATTGTATTCCTATACCCACAGAAACAGTCGTCCACTCTAATTCATTTCAATGGAATGCTCACGTTGCACCAGCTTTTCATTGTCAGTGTTACCTAGGAAACCAGAGGAATATGATGGCTTGCATAATCAACAGAAACAATGCAGCACTTTTATTCTTTATGTGAACTTCCTCATTAAAAAGCACAATGGGGTCAAACCTTAGAGAAATTCAATGTTCTTATTTGCAAAGAAACAATATACAAGGAGGGGGTACTCTTTAGGTGGTATTGTCTGAGTGGAACAGGGCCCCCTAGAATACCCTTAGGCCCCCCTACTGCAAATGTGGTTACTTATATATTAACCATATCAATTTCTTCTTCTGTGGGTTCTTCAGTAGCCTTCATTTGTAAATTAAAATAGCAAGGTAACTTCCTACATGCACCAATTCCCTTGTAAATTGGCTAGTCTATCTTACAGGACACCTGGAAAACCTCTGGTGTTCTATGAGACCCAGGGATGCTTACAGAGTTTATTAGACTAAGGGGGATTCAGAGTTTATTCATACACACATATTTAATTTGCACACCAAATGCAAATTTACGACCTCATAGTATTTATACCAATATATAAAAACACCTAAATGTGTCATAGTGAAAGGTAACTATAACTTCACTTTAACTGGGGTTGGGCCTAACTTGCATAATTTACTATGGCATCATCACACAAAAGTACTTACAAATTCAATGTGAGTACACATAATTTGGCAAGAAGAGTAATTCTGCATTTCGTGCTATTTTTGATTGCAAAATAAAAGCCTTCAAGTCCAAAATGGGCACGAGAATGCATTTCTGTCTAAGAAATAGTGCTAAATGCGCCAGAACATGAATAGCGAATTGGAGCAGCCATTCGCTCTCGCTAAAAGTGCTCTTGGGGTAGCAGTACTCTTAACACCATGAAAGAGGCAACTGTGGAGTTGGTATTATTTATTAGATTGTGTTGTTATTTAATTTCTGTTGGACCTGGCCCACATTAAAGGGTTATCCCCAAACGTTGTGCCTTCCTCCTCCTATTTTTCTGACCCTCTTTAGGTTGATTTTTGGAGTTTTTATACTTTACCACTGCTAGCATGTACTCTCTCCTGTAAACATGGTATGATTGGTTTACCCCTGTTTGGCATATTTAATTTAGTTGTAAGTTCTTTGTAAGGTGGTATCCCATATACACAGGGCCTGTAAACTAAATGATACTAGTGGGCCCGCTGCACTGCTTGTCCCACCCACAAAAGTAGTCTTTCAAACCTGGCTCAGGCCTGCCACATTGACTCGGCATTTAAAACTACTTGCCATGCCTTAAACTCTCCTGTTATTGCACATAGATCACTCCTAAGGTAGGTCCTAGTTAGCCCTATGGGCAGGGTGCTGTGTAAATAAAAAAGTAGGACATGTGCCTTTATTGTGTGGCATGTCCTGGTAGTGACAGACAGCTTATTTTGTTTCTCACTGGCCTACTCCTCTCATAGGCTGGCATTGAGAATTCCGTTATATATGTTTAAGTGGTCATTTCTGATCTGAACGAAGTAGCTTTGCCATGTTTGGTATGTTTCGATTGGTAATGATGCAGCCTGGTTACTGGTGTAGTTGGTTTTACTTCACTATTTTAGAAATGCCACTTATGGCCACTTACAGCTACACATACTTTCTAGACAGCCATCACACAGGAGATGTTGGGAGTGACAGGGTTACATCTGCATTTATCAGCATACTGATGGTCTTCCTGGGCTGGGAGAGAGAGGCATTCACACTCTACATTTGTATAGGATGAGTTCTGCCCTCACGCACAGGGCTGATATACCCCCTACTGATGTCCAGAGCCAAGGCTGGGGTTGAAAGGTGTAGTGCACTTCTAAGGTTTCCTTAGATGTTCCCACTAAACAAAGACACTTTTGAGTATCTGTACAGGGGCTCTGACCCCATGTTGTCAGAGCACTTTTGGATCTAGAACCGAACCTCTGTCTCGGATAAACTGTGTTGCTCAAATGACTCATCTAGGCTGCTCTTCTGCTGTTTCCTGCTGCCTGCTAGTGGCTGGGTGGCCTAAAGGTTGCACTGGATTGTCTTTCTGCTGTTGCCCTGCTGCGAGCTGCTCTGTGACTCTGTTCTGTCAAGGCACTATGGTGCTGCCAGGAGAGATCACCATTAGAACCACTAGTTTTATTATGCATGTTTGACTGCTTACTGCTGCCTGTTTGGTGTCCCTCCCAAGTGTTCTCCTGGGGGTTAAGGCTGCCTCAGAATTTACTACAGGACTCTGAGTCTGGCACATGCAGTAATTTTCAACCTGGGGCATACTGAGCGCTTTTTCTTGTACCCGTCCTGCAAGTATGGAGAGTTTGGTATGTATCATAAGTCAGTATAGGAGCTTCCTTGGCTCAGTTCGCAGAGTTTGCAGAGTTTTCTGCACTCCGCAGAGCTTGCAGAGTGCAGAAAACTCTGATTCGTGATGTGCAGCAGTGTTTTTTCCCGGCTAGTGATTGCAAATGGTAAGTTTGCGATCGCAAACAGTAAGTTCGCTAGCTGCCTCTCGGGTAGAATTTCTACCCGGGCGGCAGAAATACCAGCACAAACTGCAGTTTGCCCTGCACTCCGCCACTCGCAGAACTTTGCAGAGTTTTTTTGTAACTTCGCTGAGTTCCGCGTAGCAAAACTCTGCGAACTACCCCCAGCCCTGGCAAGAACCTTCCTGGTTGCCTAGCAACCACCACAAGCTGAGCACGCCCCCTCAAGGCTCCCCTGGGTTGAGGATTGCACATGTCAGTCCCAATCCAGCCTGCCTCTATGCTCAACGATGCGGGTCGCCCGTAGGAGGCCCACCAGAACTCCTGAGGTCGTGCCAGAGCCCAATTGGATTTCCTGCTTCGTGGGCCAGTGTACGAGACCACCAGCAGCCAGATCAACAGGTACTGTGCCTCTGGCTACGCAAGGGCTGTTCTCTACCCTAACTGCACCAGGGAGAATTGAGGGGGAAAGGCTTGTTTCGAGGCTCTGACCTCTCTATTCCTGAAGTGAAGGCAAAATAGTTTATTTTTTGGCTAATTTAAACCATGAAAAAATGGACAAAATACAATAATACAGTTTCAGTATCAAAATACATAAGATATAGCAATATAGTTTGTTAATTAAAAGGAGTCTTTGAATGGCACCGCGTAAGACAATGAGCACCTTATGTGGAGCTAGTCTAAGCTTGTGGTGTTTAAAACTCGCCATGTCTAAAAACAGACTTCATTCTACATATCGTACAAAATACGCATTTTGTCTATGGTCGGTGCGCAATGTGCAAGGATTAAAGAATTTGTTCTGTGTGCAAATATGCTATGTATGCTCTAACCTGATTTATCGTAAGCCTAAAGTGCATTGTGCTCACAGGAACTATCATGCATATTTACTTCTTACTTGGGAACCTGGTACCCCTTCTTTAAGACAATATTAAGTATACAAAATGGGCTGGGTAGATTTACACACTATTATTGAACCTGGGTGTTCCTAGATTGCATGTAGTAGCTAGGCATGTAGGGCCCGATTCACAGAACTAACTTAAGACAAAATCCTAAACTTACTACTTTTGGTATTCACAGAAGTTAGGATTTTGTCTTAAGTTTGTCTTAAGACAGACTTAAGACAGATTTAAGACAAAATCCTAACTTAAGTCTGTCTTAAGACAAACTTAAGACAAAATCCTAACTTCTGTGAATACCAAAAGTAGTAAGTTTAGGATGTTGTCTTAAGTTAGTTCTGTGAATCAGGCCCGTTGAGCACATTATGCCCTGAAATCACAAATGTCATTCTAAGTATCTTACAGAATACTCATTGCGACTAAGATCAGTGTGCAGTGTGCAAGGTTAAAGGAGTATTGGGCCAGATGTATCAAAGGGTTTTACCCATTCTGTGCCTATGGGAAAATGTGTTCATACATATTGCCCTATGTTCAGTGTGCAAATGTACCTGGCCTGGTTTGCCAAGCGCATAAAGGTAATTGTGCTCACAGGAACTATCGCCATGTTTGCTTCTTACATAGCAGCTCGGTGCATCCCTTCTTGAGAAGAATATTAGGTGTGCAAATAGGCAAGGTGAATTTGCACTCCATTGTTGAACGTAGGTGTTCCTAGATTGCATGCAATTGCTTGGGCGTGTAAAGTCCATTATGCCCTCGAGTTCGTTGTTGTTTGATTAGTTAAAACAATAAGAAAATGTTCAAACTTTTGTGGGTATTTGCTGAAATTTCTGGGAGTGTTTTAAGACTGTGCGATGCCCTATGCGACAGTTGATGTTTAACTGAGTTAAAATGATAAAACAGTGCAGTTAAAATGCTTAATGTATCCCCTCTACCCCTGCTGCATTTGTAACTGTTTATTAACTTTTTGAGGAAACGTTGTTGTCCTGCAAGAAAGCTGCAGTGTCTTGCTATTTAATAAAGCCATCACGGCAAGATCTTATCTGGAGTGTCAGGAGAGCTGCAAGTAGAAATTGTTGTCTCAATTGACTGACGGTAGGTCAAATAAACAAACATGGTTGGACTATCTCTTTCAAGCACCCACAGAGTGGACAAAGATTGGCCGGCCAGGTTGGTATCCACAATGGGACCTGATCTTTTGAAGAAAAAGCTCTCAGTCGAATGAGCAGTAGGAAGTGCTGTATTATTGGAGAAATATGATTTACAAGACTCGGCTGCAGCAACCAGTTTTGTTTTTTCTTTGCTAGTGCAGCTTTTTCCAGTAACCAGGCTTGCCGTTTAGCTGCTTTGTTGGCAATTCCTTTTAATTCGGGGAAGCTTGTGTTTATGTCCTATGCTTCGTTCAGATTGAGGGCAGTTAACACTTGCTGAAGCGCTGTTGGCCAGTTATTCTTGCTTTTGGGCTGATTTTTTAATTTTGACAAGCATAGAGCTGCCAGGGATTCTTCGTGTGCCACTCTCATTCTCCAGCACAATACCTAACCAGCAGTTGGTGGAATAGCCCAAATTCCAGTTGAACCTGTGCCTGGGGGATAAACTGCGGAATTCTAAAAATGTGTTTAAAAAGGGTGGATTGTTGTAAATTCAAGAAATTTGCATCTAAAACCTTAAAAAGTTCAGAGCCATAGGTGAGAGTTGGAAAAGACTCGGTGGTGATTACTTGTAAAAGGTGAGAATTGGCTTTTCTTGTAATGTATTTAGAGCAAAGCACAGTTTGTTTGCCTGGGCTCGTCTTTTTTTTAGATGATCTTTAAGTGTTAATTTTGAGTCTACAACCACCCCTAAGTATTTGTATGAGACAACCAACTCTATTCTGTTCTCTGCTGTGAAGCTTTTGCGTTTTGTATTATGGCAGTTGGTGTTTGCAGAAAAGCAGCTGTGCGCGGGTGAGGGGGGCCGCGTGCAGCGCCGACGTGCTGATGACAAGCTCAGCTCGTCATGAGGCACAGCGTAGCTGCACTCATGACGAGCTGAGCTCATCATGGCCACACCCGTTTTTGGAACATTCAGCACAGCGGGGAAATTATCCCTGCGTGCGAACGTTCCAACGGCCGTGACGAGCTCAGCTCGTCATGAGTGCAGTTCCAATGTGTCTCATGACGAGCTGAGCTAGTCAGCAGCACCCATGAGGTTAATCGCTGGAGGCCAATTGGAGTTTGGCTACATAATACTATGTCGTCAGCATATTTTGAACTTCTGACTGGGGGATTTGCTTGCTTAGGTGGATCTTTTTGGACTTCTGAAAGCCTGGCGTCTGAGTCTGCTGTGCAGCTATTGAATAAATTGGGGGCTAGCACAGATCCTTGCTTTAGGCCTACGCGCATTGGTATCCTCCCTGTAGTTCTCTCTCTATTTGCCTAGCTTGACTCGCACCCATTCCTGAAGTGGAGGCAGCTGTGTTCTGACCAGAAAATTACCACAACTCCCTTCATTGGATGAGCAACATTTTGTTTCTTGTGGGTAGCTGCTTTAGTACACGGAAACGTGAATGCGACCGGATGAGGTCTCTACGCAAGGCCTTGCAGTGGTGCTTTCCCCCCCCCTCCTTTTGGGACAGCCAATGGGGGCATTGGTGTGGCTCTGTTCAGTGGGGAAAGCCTAATGAGATGACAAAGGGAACTGCAAAGGGTCCTATGTAAAGACAAGACTGTGCATCACATTATCACATTACCATATATCATTTATCAGGCACAAATTGGATCTAAAGGTATTTCTGATCCGCATACTTGGGAAGCTTACAAAATGAAAAGCATATCTGTGATGTATGTCATTTGCAGCCTATAAGCCTTTTCATTAATCCTGCATTATTGGCACTAATGGTATAATCTAGGTGTTTTGCCTCTAACATAAAGTGTTGCATTTCATGCCCTGGTATTCCAATGTATGTCTTTTTGATGCTTGCAATGACAATTTAAAGAGTACTATTTCCTTAATTGCATGATACTTATGATTCTTGTCATTTTGCTATATTTTATATGCGCAATGTATACTTTGGGCCTCATTTTGACGTAGAGCAGCGCCACAAGGAATCTTGCTCTGCTGCCCTACATCAAAACAAAAGGGCAGGAACGTGCTGCATCTATGAGATATGGTGTATTACTGTCCTTTTCCCCTGCGCTGGTGCACAATGGGCTGCCATGTGCCAACACAGGCATCCTTGCACCATGGTGGTACAGGTACACCTTCCTGAAAAAACTCAATCAATACAGGTGATTTCCTTGTTCAATGTGCGCTGCAGAATGCGGCACATATAGAAAAAGGAAAAGAATTAAGAGAAATTAAAACATTTCTCCTCACTGTGCCTCCCTAATGCCATCCCTATGGTGGCGTTAGATTCTGACGCAATCCCAGGTTCATGATTTCTTGTAAATCTATGAATGCTTCCGATTCCATGGGTGTTGCGTGGAAACACCCACAACAACAACTATGGAACGCCACTTTCATGCAGTGTACTGTGTGAAAGGGGCATATATTTACAACGGCATGAAAAGCCACGTAAAATGTCTTTACTTGGCCTTGTAAATATGCCGGGACACATTGCGCTGCCTGAACTTCGAAAAGGTGACGTTCCAGTGGCGCAGGTGTGCTCATAAATGAAGCCCTATATATTTTTACATGAACCTGTTTGAAGTCTCTTTTGTGGTGTATTCATTGTGTTATGGCTGGGAGTGTGTTGCATACATTCTTTGTACATTGCCTCTGATGATAAGCCTGACTACTCTGCACCAAGATACCAGAGGGTGAGCACAGGTTATCTTTGGTGTGTAACTTAGTTGCCCTGACTAAAGTGGTGGGTTCTGCCTGGCTTGGGTGCATAAGCTAGCCAAGCAGAAAGCCCATTTCTAACAATTACACTGTTTTCAGGTCTTTTTAACCTTTGCTTTTTTCAGTGAACTTTTGTTTTTATTTGATTTCATAGACCACATGCAACATAATTTTGCATGCAACACGCCATGCATGGCAACCTCTACTTCAACAACCAGTTGCAGCAGGGATTGGTTGCAGGGCCTAGCTTATGCCCAACCCACTGTGTGTTGCTATTCCCTTGTTGCGAGTGGCTGAAAGCCATGCACACCAGCGGCTGTATACTGAGCTCGTTTACAAACCAAGCCCTGCACCCATTCACCTAAAACAGGGATCCATGTGGGGCTCGACGCCTTCAAACCAAGCCCTGCACCCATTCACCTAAAACAGGGATCCATGTGGGGCTCGACGCCTTCAAACCAAGCCCTGCACCCATTCACCTAAAACAGGGATCCATGTGGGGCTCGACGCCTTCAAACCAAGCCCTGCACCCATTCACCTAAAACAGGGATCCATGTGGGGCTCGACGCCTTCAAACCAAGCCCTGCACCCATTCACCTAAAACAGGGATCCATGTGGGGCTCGACGCCTTCAAACCAAGCCCTGCACCCATTCACCTAAAACAGGGATCTATGTGGGGCTCGACGCCTTCAAACCAAGCCCTGCACCCATTCACCTAAAACAGGGATCCATGTGGGGCCCGACGCCTTCAAACCAAGCCCTGCACCCATTCACCTAAAACAGGGATCCATGTGGGGCTCGACGCCTTCAAACCAAGCCCTGCACCCATTCACCTAAAACAGGGATCCATGTGGGGCCCGACGCCTTCAAACCAAGCCCTGCACCCATTCACATAAATAGGGATATATTTGGGGCCCGACGCCTTAGCTAGTGTTTAGAAGATGCTCCCCCTGCCCCTAATGACTCCTTCATTCTTCTTTTTTTTTAGGATGGGAGGTCATCATCTGCATATCCTGCAATAGCGACAGCAAAAGTTTTATTGCAGTTCCACTGAACCAATAAGAGCGCTTCAGATCCTAAGATCAAAGAAAATGCTCTCTCGTATATGCAGATTTGAGTATTTCTTGAAAATAGGGTCCACAATTGTTCTGGGAACCCAGATTAACAATCCACCCAAGGATTAAATGATCGAGCTATCTCTATCTTTCTAACTTTGATTGGCAACTTGTCTCAATTTGAGATGTACAAAAGCTATTTTTTCTATTTCTAATTTCTCAAGAATTAATAAAAGGACTTACAACAAACCAAGCAAAAGCACTTCCTTTGACAAAGTTTAACCCTTTCGATGCTGATGACGAGCTCAGCTCGTCATCACCCAAAGGTGTTGTGTGCTGATGACGAGCTGAGCTTGTCATGAATATATGGCATCAGTGCATTTCCAGCACAGGGGGGGAAAACGCCCAGCAGCCATGTGGTTAAGTAGTGAGAAAATTGTTTATTTTGGCCATCATTTATAAAACATTAACCATTACCGTGGGAGGTACTCTAGGCAAGGACTGCATGAGTGACTGGAAAACAAAGTCACTCGTGCAAGAAACTTGTCCTATAAAGAAAGAAGTATCTATATGTTATTGGAAGTTCTTGGACACCGACGATAAAGCTTTGGTGGTTATATATGTGGTTTGTGAGGTATTGATCCCAGAGGCCGATCTTCCGCATCTGTCGTAAGAATTTTTAAAATTGTTGTACTGCACGTTTATGCCAGCTAAGTTAAAAATAAACCATTTCTTTAGTCTCAATAGAATTTTTTTAACTCCCCAAAGGCTGGCTAGATTTGTACAGAACCATATCCCTAGATGTAGACAATGCAGCCACCCTAAAGCAAACAATGAGCACATGTTTGCCACTTGCCCCTTGACCGGCTGGTACTGGAACATTCAGTGTAATCTCATTTTGGGAGTTAAAACTGATTTGAACTCAGTGCTGGTGTTGCTGGGAGTGGACACTGCTTCTTTCTGCCATCTGGGGAGAACTCACAGATGTTTGATGTTTTATTGTGTGCTTTTGGCTAGAAGGGAGATATGTAAATGTTGGTTAGATCCAACACCTCCTTCCCCGGAAGATTGGCTCAAGACCATACATCAGATCTGTGGGATGGATTTGGGGACTACCTTGGGCGGGGCAGAGTCTATTTGGGCTCATTTCCTGACATGAGTGGCGCGTGCTGGTCCCATGCAGTCGATAATGTCTTATGATTCCATCTAACACCAAAACTGTACGGGTGTTTTAGCCCATATTGATGTGGTGGGGCCACACAAGTGCATCAAGTGTAAGAATGGTCGTCCCTCCTTAAATCTTCACCTGAGATGGCAGTAGCTTTGGTGGCATGAGGACAAAAAAAACATTAAAACAGTATAAAACATACAATACCAATAACTAAATACTTCATTTACGGACCTACCCAGCTAACATGTTATGTCATAAAATTCCATGTTATACCGCAGCCTAATTGATCCTTTTCTGTGCCATGTGCCGTACAACACAAGAATTGGTTTTAAAATCGGTTTCAATGATAAAAGATGCAAACGTTTCACTCTGTAATCCAGCATCTACCCTCCTCATCCCATGAATCTCGTAGTGTATCAGCACTTCTATACAGAATATTGAAATCAGCTCGAAATTTTAATAAAAACATACGCATGAGTTGATCGAGTAATTTCGATAGATGTGGGTAGCCAGCCATGATTCAATTAAATGATGAGTAGACAACTTTTTGCCCAAAAAGTGTAAATCAGTGAGCCTTGAGTTCCTTCCTAGCACAGATTTGATATAATTCTTTGTCATAAGGAACAGGGGCTCCTCGACCTTAAAAATCCCCATTATTGAATTTTCCTGCAATACCCAACAGTTGAACTCTTTACTTTTTTTTCTACTGTGGATCACTATTGCATATATCCATAGCATACAGGGTGGATTTTTTGTATTAGAAACATATAGCAGTGTATACCAGAAACTCCAAGTTAATTTACTTGACACAAAATTCCAGGATTGCAGACTGGATTCCATTCCGACCACCAATGGTGCCAGGTCTAACAGAAGGCCAAGCACTTTTTTAAACACTTCTCTTCACTCTTATCCCAGTTGGGATTTGCACCCACGCACAAGAGTTCCCCCCCTTATCGATATTGCGGGGGACCATTGCCCTTTAAGTTGTATATAATGGAGATAGAAAATGTCCTCCAAACACTTTTATGAACTTTGTTAGGCCCTCTATTGTTGTAAACCAGAGATTGTTTTCTTCCAGGTGCGCATTTCAGCTTAGATTGCCATTCAATGTCATACCCAAGTACTTATTCAAGGAATCTAATTCCCCAATTCCATCTCCCAGTGTCCAGGTGAAGGATGTGGCTCTCCTCCTAAATATCACAATTTCTTTTTCTATATTGATGGTTAAATCGTCAGCCACACAATACTTCCTAGAAACTTCAAGTTTCCTTTCGAAACCTACTTATTTCAAATCAACAATTGCCAAATCATCTGCATATAGGAGAAACTCTACTTGTCTTCAACACATTTAGGGCGCAGGCATGAGCCTCCCTCAGAGTTCTTGGAAGATCCTCAAGGAAAATATGGTTGGTGCCAACATGCACACTTGTCTTAAGCCATTCTCTATTGGGATCCTCCTTATTAGAGTTCCATCTGAATCCATTTCCACCACTGCCCAGGAGACCCTGTGGAGTACTTTTAGGATAGCCGGATGACAATTAGGAATACATATGTTCCCTAATTTTACGCACAAGGTCTTTTGGTTTACTAAATCAAAAGCGGAGCAAACATCTACAAAACAACAACATAGGTTCCCTGTGGTTTCTATGGCTGTCTTGGCCATTGCCTACAAAGGCAAGGTCATTTGTGCTCAGCAGCTCATCAGTGGTCAATTGTAGAGTGACCCTCTTTAAATCCTCCATGATCAACAAGGATGAGGTCATTTCTCTCTCGCCAATCCTTCATACATAGCAAAAAAGCTTCAAAGTAAAGTGTGGCCAACATCCATCAAACTTCTCAGAAGGTAATTTCATGGGGTCTTTTTGCTCATTTTTCATATGAATAGACTTTATTACCACTCTTTCCAGCGATGAGGAAGGGTTCCAGTATCAATTGCTGCATATAAAACTCTTGAGTAGAAGCTTCCCAGAGTCAGATTTAGAGTAACTGAAGGTAGATCTTTTCCTTTTCAGCAAAATTAGCTGACATATGATTTGGTTCGGTAGACTACCCAATCGTCCTCTGGGACCATGCATCTGATTACTCCATTTTCTTTTTTACACCATTTGTAATAATTTCCAAACTTTCTTCATGTTTTTTGCAGATAGCACTCCTAGCATTTCTTACTAATTTGTCGTATAATAGTCTTTTTTTTTCCTTTATCAGTACTGCATATTACTTTTTAGTCTTATGCAAGATTTTTCCCACTTCTAGGCAATTCTAAACCACCTTTGTCTGTCTTAATTTCTGTATGTTCTTTCATAGAGCCTGACACTGTGAATCTTATCAAGGCTTCATTGCACTTTTTAGCAACTGGAGCCAAACAGTTTACTACCACTAAAATGATTCTATTGTACCACATCCGAACATCCTCATAATCTTTCACTCTACCAGGGCCCGATTCACAGAACTAACTTAAGACAAAATCCTAAACTCACTACTTTTGGTATTCACAGAAGTTATGATTTTGTCTTAAGTTTGTCTTAAGACAGACTTAAGACAGACTTAAGACAATATCCTAACTTAAGTCTGCCTTAAGTCTGTCTTAAGACAAACTTAAGACAAAATCCTAACTTCTGTGAATACCAAAAGTAGTAAGTTTAGGTTTTGTCTTAAGTTAGTTTTGTGAATCGGGCCCCCAGTCAGCCGCTGTCGGCAGTAGGAGTTCCTGCAGGGCAGTGACATGGGGAAGGGGGGGGGGGGGAAGGTTAGGCGGTAGTAATGTATGGATTACTGATTTTAAGAGGTAAGTAAACATATAAATAAATAAAACTAATTTCGTTACGCACACTGCATCGCATTTGGTAATGGAGTGCGCGAAACGAAATTTGTTTTATTTATTTATATGTTTACTTACCTGTAAAGGAATGCTTGGTAAAGACACAGTCGAGGTTTAGACCGCGTGGTTAAGGCATGCGTGTTAAGGCATGTGTTTTTCCATCACACAACCGTGCAGGAAGGTCCTCCTTCCTGCACATAAACAATCTTTAAATGTTGTTTTGTACCTTCTATGTGTGCAGCTTAATACTGCACACATAGAAGTTGCAATACAGCACTTTTTTAAAAATGATTGTTTATGTGCAGGAAGGAGGACCTTTCTGCACATAAACAATCATTGGTGTTTTTCTGCTCAACGTACCACCCATGGCAACAGAAACAAGCATTTGCAATGCAATGGTCTCTGCATCTTTAAAGGTAGAGCTATTGACATTGCTCATGACATTTCTTTTTTTTCTTTAAATCATAAATAAATGGCATTGTCATTTACATTGTCAATACACAGCACTCTGCACTCAACAGCACACACCACTCTGCACCTGCACTCACTGCTCTGCACACTCACTCTGCACTCACTACTCTGCACTCACTACTCTGCACTCACTACTCTGCACTCACTACTCTGCACTCACTACTCTGCACTCACTACTCACTACTCTGCACTCACTACTCACTACTCTGCACTCAGTTCTCTGCACTCACTACTCTGCACTCACTACACTGCACTCACTACTCACTACTCTGCACTCACTACTCACTACTCTGCACTCACTACTCACTACTCTGCACTCACTACTCACTACTCTGCACTCACTACTCTGCACTCACTACTCTGCACTCACTACTATGCACTCACTACTCACTACTCTGCACTCACTACTCTGCACTCAGTACTCACTACTCTGCACTCACTACTCACTGCTCTGCACTCACTACTCACTACTCTGCACTCACTACTCTGCACTCACTACTCACTACTCTGCACTCACTACTCACTACTCTGCACTCACTACTCACTACTCTGCACTCACTACTCACTGCTCTGCACTCACTTCTCTGCACTCACTACTCACTACTCTGCACTCACTACTCTGCACTCACTACTCTGCACTCACTACTCTGCACTCACTACTCACTACTCTGCACTCACTACTCTGCACTCAGTACTCACTACTCTGCACTCACTACTCACTACTCTGCACTCACTACTCTGCACTCACTACTCTGCACTCACTACTCTGCACTCACTACTCACTACTCTGCACTCTGCACTCGCTACTCACTACTCTGCACTCACTACTCACTACTCTGCACTCACTACTCTGCACTCACTACTCACTACTCTGCACTCACTACTCTGCACTCACTACTCACTACTCTGCACTCACTACTCTGCACTCACTACTCACTACTCTGCACTCACTACTCTGCACTCACTACTCTGCACTCACTACTCTCTACTCTGCACTCACTACTCTGCACTCACTACTCTGCACTCACTACTCTGCACTCTGCCCTCACTACTCTGCACTCTGCCCTCACTACTCTGCACTCTGCCCTCACTACTCTGCACTCACTACTCACTACTCTGCACTCTGCCCTCACTACTCTGCACTCTGCCCTCATTACTCTGCACTCACTACTCACTACTCTGCCCTCACTACTCTGCCCTCACTACTCACTACTCTCCACTCACTACTCTGCACTCACTACTCACTACTCTGCACTCACTACTCTGCACTTACTACTCTGCACTCACTACTCTGCACTCACTACTCTGCACTCACTACTCACTACTCTGCACTCACTACTCACTACTCTGCACTCACTACTCACTACTCACTACTCTGCACTCACTACTCACTACTCTGCACTCACTACTCTGCACTCACTACTCACTACTCAGCACTCACTACTCACCACTCTGCACTCACTACTCTGCACTCACTACTCTGCACTCACTACTCACTACTCTGCACTCACTACTCACTACTCTGCACTCACTACTCTGCACTCACTACTCACTACTCTGCACTCACTACTCTGCACTCACTACTCTGCACTCACTACTCAGCACTCACTACTCATTACTCTGCACTCACTACTCTGCACTCACTACTCATTGCTCACTACTCTGCACTCACTACTCTGCACTCACTATTCTGCATTCTGCACACTCACTCTGCACTCACTACTCTGCACTCACTACTCTGCACTCACTACTCTGCACACTCACTACTCTGCACTCACTACTCTGCACTCACTACTCTGCACTCACTACTCTGCACTCACTACTGGCCCGGATGGCTACTTTCAAGAAAGCACAGACGTGGTAGCAGATTTCAGGTGTGCTCAAAAATTGTAAGTGGAGCAGATGCATATTTAAAATATTTCTCACAAAAATACTACCGCTGATGGCTGACCACCATTCATTTCACATCTATGGAAACTGAGGGGCAGATAACGTTTAAAAATATTTCATTTAACGCTTTCAGCAATTTTGTTTGTTTTGCATGTTTAGCTAATTCTCTGCTTTGAGTGACGTTTGCCAGACGTGAGAGTGCTTAATTGATTGCATGACACCGACGCAAGCACCAATCTGAGGGGAGAAACAGAAGTCTGTACATGATGCCAATATTTGGAATTTCAGTTGGCTAAAGTGTACTCAGGCAAGGAGTGAAATAGACCCATGGCATCCTTGTCATAGGCTATGGGCTTGGGAGGGAGTGGACAGCACACAGCAACCCGCCTGACGATATTCCCTAAGGCACCCCAGCACCCCAAAACCCTTTCTTGAAAATGAGAGTGGATAATAGATGGAGACATGTAATTAAAACCAAAGGGAGAAAAAGAGTTGTGTTGTGCGTATGTCAGGTTTCATTATGTTAGGGAGTGCCTACAGCAATGTTCTGCATCTGCTGCTAAAAAAACTTGTAGAGCTGAACTAATTTAAAGACACATTGTGAATAACAGAGAAGATATTTTGTAAATAACAGCAGCATCCTAAATGCCCCCGGAAGCCCGCCGCGGCCGCCCCGGAAGTCAGGCACGGTCGCCTGTGACGGGGGCGGGGCCACGTCCAGACCGGAAGAGGAGGCAGGCGGAGTCGATGCGTCTTGCGGCCCGGGGCTCCTGTGAGCGGTGTTGAGCCCCGGGGCCGTGCAAGCAGGAGGTTTTGCGCTGCGTGCTGAGTGCAGAGTCCCCGACATTGGCCAGGTAAGTTCCAAAAGGCTGGGGGGGCTTGGTGCACTTGTGTGTGTGTGTATGCTCGTGTGTGTGTGTGTATGTATGTGTGCGACGATGACGGCGGGGGAGGTGGGCCTCGGTGCACTTGTGTGTGTGTGCGCGCGTGTGTGTATGTGTGACGGGGGGGTGTCTCTGTATGTATGTATGTATGTGCCTGCGTGCATGGGCGCTTGTGTGTGTGTGTATGCGCATGCGTGTGTGGTGCTTGAGCTTCCCAGGAGACAGCGCCTGGCCACAGCGCGCGTTCCCGTTTCAAATCGGCTCCAAGGATGCGCGCGGCCGAAACTGGCTCCTGGAAAGCACACTCGCTAACAAAAGATCTCGGCGCGACGCGCTTCCGCGCGTTTTAGCCGAGACCTAAAAACGAGGAAAAATAAAGCATTCCTCCCCGTTTTGCCTGTTTAAGACCAGGTTTACTCTTGTTTTAAATGTGGTACTCCTATTTACGCTGCCCTTCTAAATAGGGGGCAGCTTCAAAATCAATGGATGTTGCTGTGGAATGCCCACCACAACACCCATTGCCCTCCCCTTTCACTCTAAGTGCAGCATGAGCGTGGGCCTTATTTACAAGGTAGCGTTAAGCCAGGTTAAGTGGGTTAGAACTGCCTTTTAAATGAGGCAAAGCTCCTATTGCCACCACAACCTCACTACAAGTGACGTAATTGAGGTGATAGGGGCTTGTAAATATGTTTCCAAATTTCTTCATTTGTTTTTATCCTATTAAATCTTTGTTTCCATCTCAATTCAGAATTAACAAAATGTGGTTTATTAGTGCTTTCCTAATTACTGATATGTTCTGAAATGTGTGTACAGTTCAAATCAAATCAAATTCACTTTATTCGGTTTCTTTTCAAGACTTAAAAACCATAAAAGCGTAGCATACAAATACAGAATGTAAACATTTAAAGTCTTTAGTTTTAAAAGAGAACCATCCATTGTAATATAAAAAAAATTAAAAAATTGTCACGAATTTCCAATGCAACGGTCTAGTCATTTCATCTGAGCAAATTCATTTTTAAAATAGTATTACATTTTTCTGTGATTTGATAACAGCTTTTAAAAATAATGCCATATTTTTTGCATAACAATCATTCTCCAATAATTGGAGTGCAAAGTAAGCCAGGCGACATTGCCTCAGACCCCACATTTTCAAAATTGGGATGATCCATCTTTTTCTATATACCCCATAATATTTACAAAATAACACGATGTGTGTATTGTTGATTGGGCTGCAACCCCATCACACGGGCATGGTCCTAAGTTTCTTGACCAATCGTTTGTTACAGGGAACAACACTAAATGATAAAAGAAATCTAGTCTAAATCTGACCAAATTGAATCTTTCATATCCAGTTAACTGATAAGTCAGATATGATTGCATTCCTATAGTGGAGAGAATCGACTGGTTTTGGCGAACTTCGGGCATTGTGAGCTTCACTTACATATCTTATCTCATCCATGTGACGCATACACTGTTTTTTAAAATCTTTTCTGGAAATGCTGTTCAGCTTTGATGGATTACTGAAATACTCAGGCTGTCCCAAGTCCGTCATAAAATCTTTAATATATTTCAGCCATCTAATATCTAGGGCTTTCTCTAGTTTAAGGGAATCGCTTATAACGCTTTGATTAAAAGTTGTCTTTGTTGACATCCAAATACGATGCCACAATAGGGGTGACTGGACTCTTATTTTATCCATTATATACTGCAGTCCCAGCTCTGAATGACAGACAAACGTTGAAGTAGAGGACGGGACTGCCAATACATAGCGGATGAAAGCGTTTTCGACTTTATGTATTACTAATACATTACAATATTCCCAAATCCCCGCCCGTATCAAACTGCACTAACACATTTGGCCTAGTATATCTTTATCAGCTCCAAGGGTGGTCTTTTTCCAAGCTTCTGGGCGAAATTTACACGAGCAGTTGTGGCTTTCATAAATAAGAGTTTCTTTGCCGTTATGGCCTCCTGCTAGGAACCCTTATTATCCATGAGAATACCCAGATATTGATATGATTTTGTGTATTCAAGTTTACCGCTACCGATAAAAATAGATTTCTCTTTCCTTGTAGGCCATTATATACGTTTTTTGTAGAATTTATCTTTAGATCAAGACTTTCCATGTATTCGTTATATTCAAGTCAAAAAGAAATTCCCTTTGGGTAAATTCGCAAAGGTACGTAAATACTCACAGAACAAACAATAAACTATTGACATGGAAGCAATGTAAACATTACAATATATGTGAAAACACTCTGGCAAAAAAGTAAAGTATAAAACAATTTATTATGCACACATTACATCAATTAAAAAATAGGGAAACATATATAGAGGACGGTACATTTAATAATAAAAACACCAATTCAATTAAAAAGGAGTGCACAGGGAAAAGGATTAAACCCAAACACAAATATTGATTTTGAATTTCTCCTTGACTTATAGTCCCTGATTAGCTCCTAGGGCGTCGACGCGTTTCGGCGGTACAATCAATCAGATCCGCCTTCATCAGGACATTAAACATATACTGTTTCCCAGACAATTTCTCGAAATAGATGATAGATAAAGCAGTGTGTAAAAAAAGGGGTATTTCGCCTCCTTCTTTGAGGTTTTTCGTCCAGCGAATATTCCTCTGTTTGAATTCAAAGTATTCATAAAGTTATCAACACATCAATGTATATGCTTTGCATGAGGGTAACGAGCACGCATCCAGCTAGATTTCTGGAAGACAGCAAATAAAAACGCTGCCACATGAACACGCGGTAGTTCTGGATACGATTCCAAATACCGTTTAATACACCACCTTATGTCAGCAATTAATGTCGGCTGACAGAGAGGTTAACGTTCCGGTCTCTGTCTACTCGGGGAAATACCTTCTTTAAGCGCCCTTCCGAGTATGATAGATGTACGTCCCGCGTGTGGTCCTGCTCGTCACCTCGGCTACCATATCGAATATTCGTTATATTCATGCAGAGCCTGCTGTAGCTCGTTTGGTGTTCGGGCCATTATCACGGCGTCATCGGCCGAGAGTAGGGTCGGTATCGGTCTATTTTGTACTAGAGGCAGGTCCTGACACCCCTCAAGCATCACCCGCTCTAAACCATTTGTGTACAGGGTGAATAAGAAGGGTGCCAGGACACAGCCCTGCCTGACCCCCCTTTCTATGCCGAATGAAGTGGTGTTTTCTCTGTTAGATCCAAACCTTACCCTGGCTCAGGCATTCAAATATAATCTTCTTACCACTTGTACTAGAGCCGCTTCGACTCCCATCGCTTCGAGTGTTCTCCACAGTTTTCGTGAAATACACAGTCAAAGGCTGTGGAGAGATCAACCAAGGCCAGGTACCGTCTGCCATTCTTTGCCCTCGTGTATTTTTCTATCATAATAGTTACATTTAGGCCTTGTTCTATAGTTCCCAGGCCTTACCTAAAGCCAAATTGCAGGTCGGTCAGTATTTTATTGTCCTCGCCCATTCCTGTATGCGATTTAAAATAATGCGTCCCAACACGTTCCCCACCGAGTCAAGTAAAGAGATCGGTCGATAGCATGTTGGATTGGATCTCTCGCCTTTTTTAAAGATTGGGACCATTAGTGATTCTGACAATGAGCCAATTAAACTGACTTTGCTTGCCGCTACAAGTACCTGTTTTATAATGGGGCCCCATAGCTCTAGATTACATATAAATATATCTATGGGCGCCCCATCTGGTCCCGGGGCCTTATTACTCTTACTGGCTTTCATTGCAAGTTGTACATCATCCAACGTAAAATTAATATTAATCGGGAATGAGACTAAGTGATAAAGGACAATCATGTTGACGGTTGACTTCCTTCTTTTTTGCATACATTCTTGAAAAGTGCTCTACCCATTGATCCTCACTGATGGCAATTTCCAATCTCGGGGTTGTCTCTGATCTCATAAAAGGAGAGTTGACCGCACGCCAGAACGCAGTGCTATCCCTATCTAAACTTGCTGTGTGTAAATCAGCCCACGCAACCTTTTTTAGTTCCTTCTTTCTTACTTTTAGGGCTCGATTGTAACTTTTCCTTGCTTGAATTATTTCGACTTTGTCCCGTTCCTTCTTGTGTAGGGCAATCTTTACGTTTTTATATGCCTTTGTACATTTCTTGTTGAACCAACCCACTTTCTGTCTTTTCACTTTTTTTGTTTCCTTTTTCAAAGAATCCCTAATGGAGTCCGTAATACTTATATATGCCCCCTGTATGTCTTCGTGCGATGCATACTCCTCTAGACATGTAAGAATATCATCCATACTTTTTTCTACCACTATTTTGGTTATTTCCGAAGGTTCTATCTGGCCCCATTTTAATGAATACCCATTTAATTTGTTTAATTCTAAATTCTGTAAATTTAGGGTTCTTTCTCGTGATACTTTCCGCGCTTTTGTTTCCACGGATACCACCACACTTTGGGGGAAGTGGTCACTTAAAGCATTTTTGTGGGTTTTAACATTTTGTACCCTCACGGCCATCCTGTTTGGGATTATTATAAAATCAATAATAGTATTCGTCCCTCTACCATGAAAAGTCTGCGAAAACTGTGTAGGCAGCGAAGTCATAATAATAGGAAAACTCATATCTAAGAAAAATAATAATTCAATTAGGGCATCACCCTGTGGGGTATGTACAAAGTGTGGAATACTACATTCTCTCACGTCCACTATGCCACACAAAATTTCATCACTAAGTGGACACAAAACGGTATTAAAATCACCCCCCCAAACAAAAAGTAGATCCCCCCTATTTTCATTCAAACTTTTTAACATTACTTCTCTAAGTTGTTTTAACATACCTATTACATCTTCCCTCTTTGCGTTGGTATAAAAAATTTCAAAAATTATTGTCTCCCTCTTGTCTGTTTTCATGGTCAAAACTTGATAGTTTGGATTCGAAATGTTAAATGACACTTTGTTTAACCGTAACAGATTTGACAAAGCAAAGACCTCCCTTGGGTCTCCCACTTTTTGACGGTAATGCTGGTGTATTGAAGGTCCTATAACCTTCCATATGTAGTTCTTCTGAAGACTAGGTTTCCTGTAGACACAATATGTCAATTTTTTTAGGAAAATGTATCCAGACCTGGTTCAAGTCCTGCTATGTTCCAGAAAAGGACCGGAATACTGTGTCTGGGATCAGTGCCTGGTGAAAATTTTTCGGTTCTAGAGGGGATGTGTAAGGATGTAGATGTCGGCCCAGTATGTGTTGAAATTTGAAAGGGGGCTGGATCGACTACGGTCTTCCTTGAGCTTATTTTGGGTGTACACCTAAGGCCCTGAGAGTTTACCCCTTCCTGAATGCCCCTGTAAAATTCTTTCCCCCGGGAGGCCCGTTTGTTGCTGGCCTATTGTTTTCTGGCCTAAGCTCATCATCAGGATTAATTATTAAAACAATCTCTGAGGTAGATTGGCTATTATCAGGACATTACAGGAATTTCATGGAGATTTTTGGGAGACTTATCCAGTACAGTTCAATTGCAGGTATTTAAGTTTGCTGCAGCACCATCTGAGAACCTACTTACAGCGCCTACGTACGATTGTGTTAATAAACCTTTGACATGGACTTACGGTACCCAGGGGCATATTATCAAGGGGGTTTAGCTCCGCTTTTTTGGCTTTAAAAGCCAAGAAAGCGGAGATAAAATTATCTCCCTATTACCAAGCTGTCGCTAACACCAGTTAGTGACAGCTAATAGGAGATAGCGACCATCTTGGGCCCCGCTTTGCATGTCAGTGATATTTATCACTAATGACATGCAAAGTGGGCGTGCCAAGATGTTAGCGACTGGAAACAGTCCCTAACATCGCTATCTCCTATTACCAACTTTTGGAGATATTCGCGCTAAGCACCAATATCTCCAAAAGCTAACACCTGCCCTGAGCAGTTCTTAGCCATGTTATCCAATGGGAGGTGGATAACATGGCTAAGAGCATTAGCTCGGTAATGCATGAATATCGCTGACTTTTCAGCGATATTCATGCATTGCGGACGTTTTTTATCGCATTTGCGATAAACCTTGATAATAGCAAGGTTTATCTGCGATAAAAATCGGCGATGTGCGGCGATAATTTTTGTCTCTAAACAAGTTAGAGACAAAAATTATCGCTAGTTGTTGGTAATATGCCCCTCAGTTTCCAGGTTTTCCTATAACCAATCAATAGTACCACCGTGTCACATTAAGAAATGTCCTCTTTTTGCAGACAGCAGGAAAGAACAAAAACAAATGTAAAAAGAACTATCAGCAGCTTGTCGGAAATGATGTCTGAATCTGAACAAAGTGCCTTTGGACAAGCAGTAAATAATTCAAGAAAATTGTAAAGATCTCTATATTTCTGGTTTTCTGTCTGAACTCGTTCAAGGTTATCTAAGGATTCCACACCAGGGCTTGTTCTAGACAGATTCTGAAACAGGCAGCAGAAAACTCTGTTTACAGGCATGATTTGATTTTTGCCCGAATTAAATATGGCATTGCTGACCAGGCTGCAGGCAGAAATGTGCCGGAAATGCAAAAGGCGGCCTCTGGTGAGCACTAGGAGATGATGTGATATTCTGACTTTATTGTATTTTGTGTGTCTTCACATCTTATTTCAATATCTCTGATCACCGCTATAAAACAGACTGCTTTGTTAGATAGTCTGTCAGGATGGTAGGTGAATTGTGCTTCAAAAAATAATAATCACATCAAGAAGACAACACTGCCAAGAACTGTGACCAGAGGTGATATGAATAATTCGTTCAGTTAAACATCAGTATGCTCTTCAGACTGCAATATCAGGAATGATACTTACTATGCAATAAGATAACCCCTGTGCCTTTGATAACGCAGATTTTACCCTCATAGTTTAGAGCACGGCAGCAGGAGAGTTGGCCGAATATAGATAAGGGACCAGGTGTACGACCGTTTTTAGCTGTCGCAAACAGGAAATCAGGCTGTTTGCGACTGCTAAAAAGGGTTGTAGCATGTACCAAACCTATTCTGTGAGTTGATAACCTATTACCAACATACAAAATATCGTTAGCTAGTTGCTGTTAGGAAGGGGCATGTCAAGGGTGTCCTTTCCTAATAGCTCGTCTCAGAGGGATGTAAGATTGTTTTGCGACCTCAAATGTAGTCGCAAATCAATCGCATTTACCACCAATTTATTTTAATTTTATTGATTCTCCAAAACCTTTTTTGAAAGTAAGGCAAGGTCCATTTATGCATTTTGGTTATACAGTTTGACATCTAGTTACTGTAAATAATGATGTTTCATTGGCACCTAGACAATACAAGGCTCATTTGGCATGCAAGCAATCAGTTTTGCTGACTTATTTGTAAGACATGGCGTCTTCTTGTAATAGTGGGGCTTTCTCTGTCTGGGGTTTTGTCCACAGCCTGGACCGCAGGAGCTGAGGTATGGTCGGGGTTCCTTGGAGCCGGGAGCTTGGTGGAGGTAAGAGATCAGGGAGGCCAAATGTTGTGTGGTCTATTTGCCATGGGCATTTACTCCCAATATTCGCTTAAGTGTGTTTGGCAGTATAGGGGCGTGGCTACAGGCCAAGCAGGGTGGACGTGATCGGATTCAGCTCCGTCCCATGCCTTAAACATTTGCCTAAATATCCTGTAATCCCTGTTCCTTGAAGCCACCCACCTTCACCCCACTGCCAGGGACACTCGAAGAGGCCGGCGACAGCAGCTTTGGTGACGATCCTGGTTCCGATAGTGCGAGATCAGTCGGGACCGGAGCGGCCTTGCGGACCATCAGAAGCCGCGGCCTAGCGTGAGAGGAGGAGCCGATCCTGGTGCAGCGAGAGGACGGGGCCGCAGACCGGAGTCCGGAGGTGGAAAACTCGCGACCCGGCAGGAGTGAAGGGACCGTCATCGGTACGCCACCGGGCAGCTGAGCGAAGCGGTGGATGTTTGTGTGGCGTAACAGGGTCCAGGAGAGGTGCGACGGAGAGCCCCGTTACCAGTGAGCGGACCTAGCCCATGTGAGTCCGAGCGGCGGGCCGTGCCAGGGAACAGGCACCGATAGCAGGCACCCAGGAAGAGGCTGGGGGCAGGAATCCTGTGGAGTGGGCTCTGGAGAACAGTGCTGGCCGCAGGACGCTGGGGGAGAAGGAGACGGACACCCGGACCCTGGAGGAGGGTGACGACGGGCGCCATCTTGTGCAGCACGCTGGAGGAGTGCACCGTGTTAGAGCTCCCCTGTGTTCCCACATCTACATTTGCGCAGCTGACCGACGGCACTATGCTGGGACAGTGAGGTTTACCTGCACCGCGGGGGGGCTCGCTATTACCGCGGCAGGCGCTAAGTGGGGGGTAATATTGATGCCCACTATATAGTGCATGCTGAGTGTTGCGTGGCGCCCCCCTACGATGCTATTACTGGGCATCGGCCCACCGGCAGGACTGAATACCGGCAGAGGCTGAACGGCCAATTACCTCCTGCGCCCCGATCACCAAGGCAGGGGTGACACATAACCCCCATACTGGCTCACGGACGCTGGCATACCGCGTAAGCTGCCACGACACTGGGCATTGCATCGGAGACCCTCCCCCGGTCTCTCTGGGTTTGGGGACCATCAGACTACCAGGGACAGCCTGCATGGGGAACGTGCACATGCGCCAGCAGCTTCTGACACTGTCGATTGGAGCTCATGCACTGCACATTGCCCGACGGCCCTCTGACCGGACAGAAGCAGGGCGAGAGGTGCACCGCCATCTCCACAGTGGGTGCCCGAGTAATTGCGCAGAACAACAGCACGCGGAGCCCAGCCCCCTCATCGCACAATTATGGGAAGGAACAGACTCAAGCAGCTGGACCCTGTGGCGAACGCTGAGCAACAATCCACGGGTTCGGAAGACCCCCTGGCCTCTTCTAACAACGACATTATACCACCAATGGGCAGGGACTCACAAGAGGCTAAACTGGATATTATTTTGTCGGAAATAAGGGCCACTAGGGAAGCGCTGGAAACGAGGATAGACGCAATGTCAATGGGTCTGTCACTCCTGAAGGCTGACCACAACACGCTTGCAGAAAAAGTCACGGAGCATAAACTAGCATTGGACGATCTGATCCCACAGCAAACAGAACACTCAACAAGGCTAGGGAAAATGGAACAGCAGATTAAGACTTTGGGAGATAGGGTTGAGGAGGCGGAAGGGTGTTCGCGCCGCAACAATGTTCGTATACTGGGTGTTCCGGAGCGAAGCGAGGGGAGAAACCCCACGCAATTTGTGGAAGATTGACTGAAAACGATAGTGGGGCCGATGGACCTTACCCCCTATACAGTGTGGAGCGAGCACACAGAATGCCCCCGAAACCGCCCAGACCAGGGGCTCCGCCGCATCATCTGATTGCCCGCCTGCTACATTACATAGACAGAGACTCAGTATGAAGGGCGTCGAGGGAGAAAGCTCCTTTGAAGTTCGAAAACAAGACGATATCTATTTATCCGGATTTCCCCCAGGCTGTCCAAAAGTCCAGGTCGACCTTCCTGGGAGTAAAACGCAAGCTCCGTGACCGTAATCTGAAGTATGCACTCCTCTTCCCGGCTCGCCTCAAAATTAAGCACGACAATGAAACCTATTTTTTCGATTCCCCGGAGGAGGCCGCTGAGTGGATGGAAGTAGCGCTGACGCCACTACACACGCAGGTTCCCTGGAGGGAGATCAAGTAGGGGGACCTTCTCGACACGATGACGGATGGCCCGCCACGCAGAATGTACCCACGGAGAACACTGGTGCGAAAGGACGGAGGTAGCCGGCCAGAACGAGATCGAATTCGGAGGTGACTCTGCTTACGGCGGATGCGCTGGCGGCACATGATGCCAGAGACAAACCGGACGTGGGCTGCAACTCAGACTCTCACACGGAAATGTCAGGCTCCGTCACTAGCTTGCAATTGTTCCCGAAAATGACTGCACAAATGGCGAATGACTTCCGATTGTGACTACTGCAGCCGTCAGCTGGTATGTGATGGTGGAGGTGGGCAGGCAGGGGACAGGGTACATTTCAGGCACATGGTACTTCACTGTAAGTGACAGCAGCTACCCAGTGTGTGAGTGCACCTGACCACACCCCTCAGGGCGCAGGCATGGTTTGGTTTATTTGTTGCCCACGTTGGGCGCTGATGTTTGGTCTTCGGATTTGTTCAGATGGTGACCATAAGGTTAGAGAGTTTAGAAGACTGTTAGAGGCACTTGTAACTCCTTCATTTGTACACCACATGATTATAGTACTGGGCATGTCATACGTAACAGAAATGCACTGCCATGGAGACTCCTAGCACATACAAGATATGCACCTGGAATGTACCAGGTATGGGGTCAGTACACAAGCGGCATAGAACTCTTGCGCAACTGAATCGACGACAGGTGACTATAGCATACCTCCAAGAGACCGACCTTAATGGTGCAGAGAGCGCTAAATTACACAAGAAATGGAAGGGCCAATTGTTCATCACTACTTACTCGGCATTCTCAAGGGGGGTAGCCGTGTGGCTTAGGAATTCTATGCCCTTCAAAATGATAGAGCAATGTATCAACACGGAGGGCAGATATGTGTTTATACGGGGGATCTTAGATGGTTCTCCTGTTGTACTTGGCAGTATATACGCGCCGAACACTGATCAGATGTCATTCCTCGCTACACTTAGTAGGGTACCCACTGCATGGTCGGCATATGGCTGGGTGATAGGGGGAGACTATAATGCAGTGTTGGATCTGTCACGTGACCGTTCCCATCCCCCACTACATGCTACAGAGAGTAGGAAACAGGCAGGGGCGCTAACACAATGGGCGAATGGATGGGAACTGGCTGAAGTGTGGAGGAGTAAACATCTACTGTATAGGGAATACACCTTCTATTCCCCTCCTCACAAGTTGCACACTACCGCTGACCGCATCTTTTGCTCCAGGACCTTACTGGGATCCATGGTGACTGCTATGCATATGGGGAAGACGTTCTCTGACCACAACCCGGTAGAAATCACAATTCAATGGGGTAGGATCCCAACTCCAATCCCGACATGGCGCCTATCGCCAGAATTATTGGAGGACTCGGTCTTTAGAACCACACTATCGGACGCTATTGCGCAATATTTCACCACAAATGCTGGCACGGCTAGCTCGCGTCAGGTTGAATGGGACGCCTTTAAAGTGTCAATATGCGGTGTGGCAATGGGTACGAAGGTGGGCATGAGATACACAGTGCTGGAGCGACTTAGGGAGGTAGAGGGAAGGCTGGCAATGCTAGAGAGAGGCAGCAGGTACAAACGACAGGCTCACGCAGCTGCAGGAGGCACACATCCAACACGCCGAATTACTTGAGGAGTTGAGACTTCTAGACTACAGGGACTACACATACAGACAACAAGCACACGCTGATAGATCAGGTCCCTTGTTGGCGCGTTTGGTAAGAGATGCACCTGTGAGGTGCAGGACCAACAAGGCACGCCGGCAACGACACAACTTGATATAAACACTACATTTCAGGAGTACTATGAGGCTCTGTACGGGCGACACCCTTGGCTGTCGGAGGAGCAATTTGAGTCCTTTATGTCGGACCTCATTGTGCCGTAACTCACAACAGAACAGAGTGAGGGCTTGGCAGGCCCCATTACGGTTGCAGAAATAAGACAGGTGGTCCGGGCTCTACCGCGGAGTAAAATCCCGGGGACCGACGGTCTACCGGCTGAGTTTTATGGGGCTTACATTGACCTACTTGCGCCACATTTACAGGTCCTCTACCAAGAATCGATGGAATCTATGGGACTCCCGCCTACGACGCTACAGGCGCTAATAGACTCACTTTTGAAGCCTGGTAGGAATGGGCTGCACCTAGCGAACTACAGACCACTCTCACTATTAAACACAGACTACAATATCCTTAATAAAATCTTGGCAGTGCGGTTGGCTCCCTATATCACACACTTAATACACTCGGACCAGTGCGGTTTTGTGCCAGGTCAGAGTACGGCAATGAACCTGCGGAGGCTCAGCCAGATAATGCTCCACAAAGACGCAGCGAGAGGTGCGGAGGGTTGCATATCTTTGGACCTGAGGCAGGCGTTTAACTCCCTTAGATGTGACTATATGTTTGCGACGCTCTGTAGATTTGGCATACCGCCCGGATTTATAGCATGGGTGACTCTGTTATATACCAATCCGACTTCCCGGGTACGTACTAATAAATGTATCTCAGGGCCTCCGAGTATAGCGAAGGGCACCCGACAAGGTTGTCCACTGTCACCCCTCCTGTTTATCTTATCTTTAGAGCCATTATTACAGAAACTCTGAAGCACTGCCCAACACAGAGGGATACGACGGGATACAGTGACACATGTGGTGTCGGCTTATGGGGACAACATAATTTTATATCTTGGGGACTTGAGGGGCTGCCTAGATCCGATACCAGAAATCTTCGAGGAATTTCAGGTGATATCAGGCCTAACGATCAATGACGCTAAGTCATATGGCTTCCGTTTTCACGCCACAGGAGAGCACGCACAACTGCGGTTCCCCCCTATCATTTGCAGATCGCAGCGACGACCTTCAAATACTTAGGGGGACAAATATACAGGGAGTCGAAAGTTCTGTTAGATGGCAACCTAGGTAGAGCGATTACCGCCCTGAAGTCCCAAGTACATTTCTGGAACACACTGCTGCTGTCGGTGGCAGGGAGAGTGGCCATCTCAAAAATGGTAGTGCTACCCCGTCTCATCTATTATTTTCCAAATTTACCACTGCTGTTATGTTATGTTATGTTATGTTATAGATTGTTTATATAGCGCCTATCACCGCCGGTCTCTAAGCGCTTAACAGAAGAACATAACACACTGGTACCCCAAAACCCTCAGCTGTTCCACCACTTAAACTGGAATCAATGCCTTTCTGAATAGATGGGTTTTCAGTTTTTTTCTAAAGGGTAGTAGCTGTGATTCTTCCTTCAGGATGGCCGGGAGCTCATTCCACAGTTGCGGGAGTAGCACAGACAGGGCCCTGCCTCCTCTGGTTTTTAGTTTGAACCTGGGTTGGATCAAATTGAAAGTTTTTCCTGAGCGCAGAGGTCTACCAGGAACATACCTCTTCAGACGTTGCTTAATGTACTCTGGGGCTTTCCCAAAGAGTGCCTTATGGGCCACACAGAGACACTTGAACTGAACTCGAAATTTCACTGGTAGCCAGTGCAGCTTCTGAAGCAGGGGAGTTGGGTGCGAGTTTCTGGGCAGGGAGTAGATCAGCCTTGCTGCGTCGTTCTGTACTACCTGCAGCTTCCTCAACAGCTTCTGTGGCAGGCCGAGATATAAGGCGTTGCCATAGTCAAGTCTCGAGATGACTGTGGCAGATACAATCAATTGCAGGGTGGAGGCAGATAAGATGGGGACTAGCTTTCGTAATTGCCTCAACACACCTATGCAAGAGCCAACCACAGCTGAAACTTGAGGGGCCATCGAGAGGTCCGCATCGATCCTCAGCCCCAGGCTTTTTACCGCTGACCCAGGAGAAGGAGTGGTTCCTAACTCTGGGGGCCAATACAGGTCACTCCAGGGATTCTCTCGGTTGCTGATCACCAGCACCTCCGTTTTATCAGCATTCACTTTCAACAGATTGTTAGTCATCCAGTTGACCATGAAACTTAGCAGGTTCCTCACTGATTCCTGGGCCTCTTTAGTGGCTTCCAGCTGAACCAATAGCTGGGTATCGTCTGCGTAATTGAAGATTTCGCAGTTCATACGCATGAGCTCCTCCACCAGCGGTTGTAAATAGATATTGAAAAGCAGGGGGGATAATGCCGACCCCTGGGGCACCCCCCAAGTCACATCACTGATCCCAAACAACTGGTCTCCGAGCTGCACTCTCTGAGTTCATCCTGACAGGAAGGATTCCAGCCACTTAAGCAATGCTGATACCAGCAAGCACATTTCAAACGCTAAACACTCTACTGACGGAGCTGGTGTGGGGCACAGGAAGGAGACGAATTAGCCTTGCTAAATTACAGCTCTCGACCGCCCAGGGGGATATGGGAGTCCCAGATATGAAGGCGTATGGGTATGCTTGCCAACTACAATGGCTGGCATACTGGCTGGCGGCCCACAACCTCCATGAGATAAATATGTCCGACACCGATCAGGCCCGCGGTGCCATACATAACTTGCTGCTTCCAACTCTAAACTCCCCGGTTTGTCACCGCATCTACTTCGGCTGGCTATCAGTTGTTGGAGGAAGGCAGTGAAGTATACGGATGCAGCGACGTCCTATGCACCCTCGATACCGCTGTTAGGGATCCCCCTTGGTGCGGACACACTCACAGCTATGGGACTGCCCTAAGTTGGGGTACTACTGGACGATGGTGCATGACCAACTGACCAGGGTAGCAACTTCTAGACCGTACACCTCTATGGCATATAGTATATTGGGGTTGGGCCCTACTGAAAAGAGGAAGAGTGTAGCGACTCGCTTTGCTGACCGGCACGATTAATGGCAAAGAGAACTATAACAATGGGGTGGAAGTCGGCTAGACCGCCGGACCCAGACATTTGGCATAGAGAGGTATTGAGGTGGGGAAAGGCCGAAGGTATGGAATTGCAGCGTGAGGAGAGGCGAGGCCTGCGCAGAACCCCTATTTCAATGGACTGGAATGCAATGGTTTTAGACTTTGAAGCAGGTACTGACGATAGTGCGTCTCAGTCAGTTGATGGAGATAACAGTGATGAGATGCACAGATGAGGTGGAGGAGGTTACCCCCTCCCCTCTCTTTCCCCCCTCCCCCCCTTTCCTTCCTTCCCTCCCCCTCCATTGCCCATCCCTACCCCATTGATCAATCCCCCTGACCCACGGGGTCGTGCAACCAGGTGCGAGAAGACCAAACCTAACGCAAATGTGATTTGTGAATGCAAGGGAGTGGACCAGAAGTGGCAGGGAAATGGACAGCACCACATAATGCATATAGTATGGACTACACAGCCACAGTACGAATTGTTCGTGACTCGAAAGTAAAAGTACCGGGGATGTTAGTGGGAGGGGGTAATAGTTGTTAGCGGGAGGGAACTTACACAAAATGAAAATGGAAAATTATTATTATCTCTGGTATTTTGTATTTTGCATGGACCGTAACTATGTGATATGTGATTGATACAATGCTTTTAAATTGTACCTGTCCATGGATAATTCTGCAATAAAAATATATAGATTTTTTAAAGTGTGTTTGGCAGTATGCTGCGCCGCTAGCCAATGTTTGGACTGGGGTGCCGCTCTGGGGCCCAGTTTATCACCAGCCAGCGCTTGGCCAGGTCCCACAGCACTGCAATCAGTCTGCAAATGGCGTCGAAAACATCTTTGAAGTTTCCCAGTAAGCAAGTGAGAGGGTCCGGCGTAATGGTTTCAGAAGTGTCACTGATAATTTTGCACACGTCTTGCCAGTATTCCACTACCTTTGGCTGGTGTGTGAATATCGCAGCAGGTATTGCACAGCGCGTGCTTCTTGCGTCCTCAGACAGACCCATTTTGTGGAGCGCTATTGGAGTATGGTAGAGCCAGTGCGGAAATTTGAAGAGGATGAGTCACAGCCGGTAGTTGGGTGACAGTCTTTTGGTTTGGGTACAACAGTATTGCCACTGTGCTGGTGAGGGGCTTTCAGCTAAGTTGGCCTCCCATGCATAGCAAGCTCGCCTAGTTTCTATAGGGGAAGCAGCAATTGTGAGTGCATATAGCCTAGTGACAAGCTTGCACGGAGATGTAGCTGTGTGAATGTATTCAAGTGGTGCGTTCGGCTGGGAGCATCTGGAAATGTACTGTTAATGTTTCTGCAGGTCGCTCTGATTTGATAGTAAAGCAAGGTGTCAAACAGTGTTGTATTCTTGGGGAGAGGGAGAAAACTTCCATTAGGGTAAAGATCAGTGTTGGTTCGTATGCCCAGGGTCGTGGTCCGTCGCACCATGCCAGCTGTTTGCAAAGGTGGGATGGAGGGATTGTTCGCAAATTGCATCGCCGGTGCATACAGTGTTTGCAAATCCCCTCCCATGCCCAGCGCAGGCACTCCACTGTGTTGATTTTGACTCAAAGAGGCCTTGTATGGTAGGAACAAGGCCATTTGTAAATAATGGCCACAGGGAGGCCAGATCCTCAACCACCACGTGTTGCTGAAAGGGCATTGGGTGCATCAGAAGTAAAGGAAGCTGGCTTGAGCACTGTAGAAATCAGTCTGAATCCATGAAGGATTAAACTCCTTTATTTGCAGCACGGTAACATATGTACATGCAAGTTCAAGGTCCAATCTGTACTGATCCTAACAGTGGTTCCAAGCATTCTTCAAACAGGTGGAATGTGGAACACCATTGAAATGATACATGTCGCATGCAGGAGAATGCGACTCTAAGCTAGCACACTTAAAGGCACAAAACCTAAAACATAAACTAAAGATGTAACAGGCACAGTGTGCATGAAGTTTGAAATCTGGGGACCCCCATCGCACCGTGAGAGGAGGGTATCATCAGGATGTCATAGGCAATGCGGAGTTGGCTGCCTGCCCAGATCAAGGTGATCATGTTAGAGCGTAGTCTTTTAAAGAAATTGTGAGGTGAGTGTGAAATCTGGATATTTGGGCAATACCATCATTTTGGCTATCGCAATTCGGCCTGCCAGGGAGAGTGGGAGCTTTTTCCATACCAGTATCTTAGTTTGAAGCCACTCCATAGTTTTTCCAAAGTTTGTTTTCTAAAGTTCTTTCATATCACTGCTCAGCCATATGCCAAGATACTTGGTTGGTCCTGTGGCCCGTATTATCGGGTAGTCTGTGGGAAAGGGCAGTGTTTGCTCCAATTTAGTTGTACCCCAGAGTAGCATCCGAAGTATATAATGTCTCTCTTCGTGGGAGCTAGGTTTCTTGTGGTTTGCCGATATACAATACAGCTTCAACCGCATATATGGGGGTTACCAAGCTGTGAGTCGAAATGCCAATACCACGTTGCATATGGTGCTGGTGTAGCCGCACAGCAAGGGGCTCCATGGCAATGGTGAATAGCATTGGGGATAACGGACAGCCCTCCTTGGTGCCTTCGGTAATGTTTATGGGATCTGTGACCTGTCCATTAATTTTAATGCATGCTGATGGCATCGTATAGAGTAATTTAATCTCTTTTGGATGAAGGTCTGGCTGAAGCCCAGGAAAAAAGAGAAGAGGAAGGGCCATTCTAGTGTGTCAAATCCCTCGGTGGCATCTAGGAAATGGATTGGCCAGTAGTTTGGCATATATCTTGTTGTCTGTATTTAGCAATGATAAGGGGCGGTATGAGTCACACATTCAAGTACCTTGTTGGGTATAAGGAGTTGAGTAATCATGGCCTCGTACATTTCGGTGAAATGGGGGATGAGAAGAGGTGCATATTCCTTGTAGAACACAGGAAGTCAGCCCATCCTATCCTGGTGCTTTATCTCCTGAAAAACCAGCAATAACTTTGCCTATCTCTTCAGTAGTAAAGGGCTCTTCAAAGTACTTGCGGTGCCCGTCACTGAGCCACAGTAGCTCGATCGAGTAGAAGTATTGGTCTATGATTTCTCGGGGTGTCGGTGCACCGGCAATGTACAACTGCAAGTAGAAAGGAGAGACTCTGGCGATGATTTCATTGGGGGATGTGGTCCTTCCTGCAGTATCATCACATAGCTCTGTTATGTTTGAGGAGGCATGCAGTTTTCTCAATAGGTTTGCAAGTGTTTTCCCGGGGCAGTCACCTTTCCGTTATTTGAGGGCTTGAGCCTCTCTACCCAGGAATGCCACCTCCCTCTCATCTTCTGTGTGATATTCAGACAACATAGATCTAATGTCTGTGACTGTAGTGGGGTTGGGGTCCAGTACCTGTCACCGGTCAAGCAGCTTGATTTCTGTCTCCAGCAACTTCAAGGTACCTCTGATAGATTTAAGCACACCAGATTGCCTAGCAATACATTCCCCCTGAATCACAGCCTTAAAGGACTCCCAAAGTGTTGAGGGTGATTCTACTGAGCCAGTATTTAGTTAAAAAATTCAGCAATGGCGCTGGGCAAGTCCTCTCTGAATGCAGTGGTGCCGAGCGCGTAAGGGGGTAGGAGCCATGCAAAAATGCTGCAAAGTGTTAGCGGGATCAGCAGGACCAGACGCACCAGGGAATGATCTGGTAGCGTACGGGCCAGGAGGTCCGTGGACGTGTCCCACGACCCACCATCCGGGTAACCAGACACAGATCTATGTGGGGCCAGGAGTCATGTGTGTTAGATATGCAAGTGCCCTTGAACGTGTCTGGATGGGTGTGTCACCAGGCATCGATCAGAGTGTTCTGTAATTGTGCGCAGTGTGGCAGTGGCCTGAGGGTGTTGTACGTGGTTGTCTGAGCAATCTAATGGGCCCAGGGCTGCTTTGTTGAAGTCACCACCTTATACGAATGGGAGGGGTCCAATGGAGGCGATTAGTCTCCACATGTGAGTGTATAATTCCGGGTGATCAGTGTTTTGGCCGTACACTGCTGCCAGAATTACCGGCTGTGTATAGAGAGTTCCAGCGAGTATTACAAATCTGCCCTCAGTGGCGATGAAGGTTTGCGTGGCGCACCATGGAAGACCTTTCCTTAATAGTATGGTGATGCCTCAGGTGTAATTGGAATAGAGTGAGGAATATGATTCCCCCTAGTGTCTCAAGCGCAGTTTGGCCGCGTTGATGGAGATGAGGTGGGTTTCTTGCAGAAAGCGCACGTCAGCTTTATGTCTGTTAAGATATGTATGTATGAGGCACGCTTTACGGTGATCGTTCATGCCTCAGACATTCCATGTCACGAAAGTCACTTCAGTCATGCTTCAGATTAGGTGTGGGTGCATTGCTGTGCCGTCTGTCGTCTATAGTCGTGCTAAGGGTCCGTATGTCATAAAGTATAGTGAACAGTGCAATGAATGTAATCGTCGTCATATTTTCAGTCAAACAATAGTAACCATATAACAAAACCCAGGAGTCAAGGTGTCCTATGCAAGACCCCCATAGAGCTACCCGTGCCCCCTCTCACCTACTCCCCAATTAGGTTGAGCACCAGACCACCTCCCACCCAAGGACCCCAAACTTGGAGAGTACCAAACAAAACACAGGAATTATCCCTCTGGGGTGTATGAGCTTAGCAAATTTCGCCCCTAGCTTATAAGGCAGGGTGGCAAAGGGTTAGAGATTTCAAAGGGGAGGAATATACAACATTAGTGTAAAAGCAGTTTAACAGAGACAAGAGCTTGTGGTGCAGTTAGGCACTGTTACATATTGATAATAAAGTTTTTCCAAAATCTGGCAGCATTCGTAGCTTCGTGAACAGGTTTTCAAAGTCAATCGTTGTCGCTGGTGCAGCCATCTTTGGACACTGCAGGGCGGTCCAGGGGAAGGGACTTCTGCAATTGTTTGGTGAATGTCAGAGCGGCTTTTGGGTCTGTGAAGAATTTGTGTTTCTCTCCCGAGTCAATGTGTAGCTTCACTGGATACAATGAAGCATATGTGACGTGCAGCTCTTGGAGCAGCCGCTTGGTGGGGGGAGAAAGTCCTTGTAGGCCACCTGAACAGTGAAGGTAAAGTCAGGGTAGAATGAAAGTGTGTTGAGCTGGTGCCTGATGTCGCCGATTTCGTTGGTCTTTCGAAGAATGGAGTCTCAGTTACAAAAATGTAACAGGCTGGCTATTATGGGTCTTGCAAGGGCCACAGGTGGAGGCCGTGAGCCAAGGGATCTGTGCACCTGTTCTATAATGAAATGTACGGACAGAACTCTTTTGAAGAGTTTGCGTAGTATTCAATTTTTGCTATTGCTGAGGACTCAGGAATGCCAATGATGCATATATTAATCCTGCAAGAGCTAGATTAGAGATCCCTGATGCCGGATTGAAATCCCGACTGGGGGCGGTCGCTGGTGTCAGGTATTCTGCCCCCCCATGCAATGTCGCCTTACTAGGAAAGTTGTGGGGCAATCAGAGCACCTTGTCACCACCTTCACCTCCGCTCGGACATCCTGCAGTGCAGAGGGCCTCAGAGTCTGCATACCCAGCACTGCATAGGGCCTCTGGACGCGCAGCAAGGCCCGCCACTGGGGAGCCAATTTGCCCACTCCACCATGCGCCGGATGCGACCCTATCGCAGACAGTAGGGGTTCCAGGAACACAGGCGGGGGAAATCAATAAGGTCCGGAGGCAGCCGCTCGCAGCCGCTGCGCCTTAGAGTGCGTCCTCGGCCAGAGAGAGCAGCCTTTCTCATGGGCCCGCGTAGCAGCGTTGTCCCAGAAGTGTTTTCTTGGGGCTAGAAGACCATTTTTCTTGGCTTTCCGGGCCCCCAGGAGGGCTGGGATTAGCAGTGCCACTGCGGGTGGAGATTAGCAGCGTGAGTTTTCCATCTGTACAGCTATGGCTCCCCATTGCTTACAGATGTTAACAGATTTCCTTGGCTTGGCCGGCAGAGCTTGCTCAGCGCACAGCCATCTTGCCCTGGCGAGACCACGCCCCCAAACCATTTTCAAATTGCTGGTAAGCCAGTCGCAAATGGGAAGGGGTGATTGGCAGTAAAAATGCTTTTAAAAGCTGGCAGTGGTCCCATGGACCACTGCCTGCTCTTAAAAAATGAAACTGAAAAGTTTCATTTTTATTTTTGGAATGCATACTATTTTTCTTTAAGGAAAATGGGCTGCATTTTTTAAACTGCTTCATTTTAAAACAGCGTTCACAGACATGGTGGTTTAATGAACCCAGCAGCCCTTTTGGGGATCGCAAACAGTGTCTCTGAGTTGCAAACACTGAGGGTTGTACATCTGTCCCTAGGCACCTTGAAGGTGCATTTATTACCTGGGGTTTGAAAATGAATGCTATGTGGGCAATAGTACCGGAACTTTACTACAAAGCAAACTTGTCAAGCTGCAGGTCTCATACAGGATTACATTTTACAACTTGGGAAACGTTTGAGATGATTAAATACCCCCTGTAAGTATTATTTAATAAATCTTGCTACCTCTTTGCTTCACTTGAGCAAAGTAAAATGGTGGCAGATATCACCCAAAGGGTGATTGTTCAGCTTGGCCCTGACAATTACAACAAATGTTAACATGACGTCATTCCATACTATAGACAATTAAAATTGTCCATGAATTACAAAGAAAGAATAAGGGCTAGAAGTGCTACTTACTGGTCGCAAAGTATTTTGCGACTAGAACATATTTTTATGAACCAACCTATGTACCACTAGGATGGTTCAAAAACAACAGCTGCAATCCGAATTACCTTATTAATATTCGTTGGGTAGGTTGCAGAAAAAAAAAACGCACCTCCACAAAGAGACCATAATGCGCTGGCTGGCTTGGGACCACTCTCCTACAACATCCCTTCAAGGGAATCTTAACTCGGCGTTGGGCAACGTAAACTGCAATGAGCCTACACAGTTATCAATGATGAGGATGATGGAGTCAATCCACCAAGGAATAACTGCTCATAGAGAGGAAACCCGGGCAGACAGCATCAAATCCCAGGCGGCGATAAGAAAGATGAAAGCAGTGGTCAGAAAGCTTTCTAAAGCCTGGGTAAATGTCGGCGACAGGGTCTCAAATTTAGAGGAGAGGGTGGTCGCCACTGAAGCCGAGGCGGCTGCAGCCACGACCAAAGTGGAAACTCTTGGAGCCCAAGCAATTGACATCCAGTGGAAGCTAGAGGACCTTGAAAACAGGCAAAGAAGGAACAACCTCAGAGTCCTGGGTATTCCGGAAGGGGCAGAGGGCCAGGATGCTAAGATGTTTATAGTCAAAACATTTGAAAAAGCTTTTCCTGACATCGCCGGATGGAACTGGACCACTGAAATACAGAGAGCACATAGGACACCCTTTAGAATGAAAAAAAATGCCAGAGAAGGGGATAAGCCTAGAGCAATCTTAATCTACATAGGCAATTTTCTTCTTCGCCAGTCCATTTCAGAGAAAGCCCGGCCAGACGCTAAAAGAACATTTGAAGGAGGGTCCTTCTTTGTCAGGCCGGATTTCTGTCACTCCACCGTGGAACGAAGATGGAGATTAAGGCAATTAATCAAACCTTTCCAGGACAAAAGAGTTCAGGTTTACCTCATCAATCCTGCCCAGCTAAAGATTATCCACCTTGGCAAGACCATGTATTTCTCCTCGGAAATCAAGGCTCAGGAGTTCTTAGACTCTATTTAGCAAGTGTCGTTACTGAATGAAGTCTTAGGTTTAGATTAGCTCAAGGCTCAGTTTGAATATCACATAGTAAAGTGTGTCACGTTAGGGAGATTTGTGGTCTGATTTGTGGGAGTTTTGTAGGAAAATTGTGGGTGTGCATAAGCCGAGGCTGATATTGGATCTAATGATTGCACTGTGTCCATTGCCGCACCCATCACATGCACAGACTCCGTCTGTGCGCCTCACCGGGGGGTGAGTTGTTGTCAGGGGGGGGCGGGTTTCTCGTGGGAGGGGGGGAAGGGGGAAGAAAAAGAAGCAAAAAGAAAGTTCATGCATTAAATATGTTTGTTGATACATTGGAGATGTTGAAAGTGGTTATACTTGATATTGCTAGATATAGGATAAAATGCGATTGGCTAGTTCGTTGGCTGGTTTTTCTCCAGGGCTATGTCAAGGATTAAGATAATTAGTCTTAATATAGGTGGATTGACCGACTGGAAAAAAAGGGAAAAGTTTGAGGAGTATGTCAAATTAATAAGCCCCGATATTGTCTGCCTACAAGAGACTCATCTGCCATGGAAAAAGAAACATTGGTTAAATATAAGGGGGTATGAAATATTCTCTTGTTCCTCGCAGACTTCAACTGTAAGGGGGGTAGCCATCATTGGTCGGGCTGGATTGGGTGGGGTCAAAAAATCAAAAGCTGACCCGTTGGGAAGATGGGCTATATGTGAACTGGGGTTAGGCATCACTCTTTGTTCAGTGTATGGGTCTAATCTGGACGATCCAGGGGTGATGGATTACATTGAAAGGGAGCTTACCAACTGGCCATCACCTGTGGTATTTTGTGGTGACCTCAATATCTCGGCAGATTTCACAGGCAATACCCAATATAAAGGACGAAAACCCCAGGTATTCAGGGCGGTTTCCTCGATAATCCACTCTTACGGCCTGAAGGATGTCTGGGGTAATCTAAAGAAAGATGATCCTGGGTTCACATACTTCTCACACCCATTTAACAAATACACAAAATTGGATTCTTTTTTAGTATCAGCCACTCTTCTCAGCACTGTAGAAATTTCAATGCTCCCAAAGCTAATTTCGGATCATAATCCACTTGTCTTGAATTTGTCTATTACTAAATCAAGGGAAAAAATGAGACCGTGGTCCTTTGATAGAAAACTTCTATTAGACAGTAACTACATCGCACATATAAAGGGGTGGTCCCAATCGTTTTTTGATGCCAATAGATATAGCGCTTCTCGTGGTATGGTTTGGGATAGTTTCAAGGCGGGTTTAAGAGGAGAGACTATTAGCTTTTCTGCACGGTTGTGGGAAAATATAAAGGAAGACAGGGAGGGTCTTCTGAATAGGCTGGCAAAGGCCGAGGAACAACACAGGAGAGATGTATACAGCGGGATTCAGGGGTCTCAGAGTCTAGATAGCTTAAATACGATAAAAGCAGATATTCATTCATCGGCAACTAGCAAAGAAAGCTGCAGCGGAATATCAGACTCGCAGATTGGGAATGTATGAAACAGGTGAGAACGCAGGTAGGGCCTTAGCATTAAAGATAAGACAAGCCACCTCAAAAAATATTATCACTGAAATTAAAGAGGGGGAGCATACCTATAAAAAACCAACAGAAATCCTAGAGGTTTTTAGGCGCTTCTATCAGGCTCTCTATAAAGAGGATGCAGATACAACCTATCCAAGTAAGAATTGGCAGGATACAGAAAATAATCTGTTGCCCAATGAGAGGGAAATCTTAGAACAGGATATCACTATGGAGGAGCTCCGACAAGCACTGAAAGATTTATCAGCAGGAAAAGCAGCAGGGCCTGACCTCATACCCCTGGAAGTCTATAAATACCTGAGTGAAGAGACGGCTCCTCTCCTATTAGATCTATTTAACGGGGTTATTAATACAGGCACTATACCAGAATCCTGGACTAAAACCAATATAGTGGTCTTTCATAAAAAAGGCAAACCCAAGGAGAGCCCAGGTTCTTACCGGCCTATATCATTAATAAATAGCGACAATAAACTCTACGCTAAAATACTGGCCACACGAATGGGGAAGATTATTGCAGGCCTCGTCTCCCGGAAGGGGCACTACCGACCATACAAAAAGAGCTATAACTCTGTTTGATATGCATGCCGGGGAAGGGGAGGGGATTGCAATGATCCTCCTCGATGCCGAGAAGGCGTTTGATCGGGTTAAGTGGAGCTTTCTATGGAAAGTGATGGAGGGCAGAGGATTTGGCCCGCGATTTCTCCAGGCAATCAAGGCCATGTATCACACCCCAACAGCTAGTATCCACCTTATGGGTGAGGGTTCTAATCCGATCCATATTTCGAGAGGGACAAGACAAGGGTGCCCGTGTTCGCCTATCCTATTTGCTCTGTATATCGATCCAACATCACTAACGGATTTGCAACCAAAATCCTCGCATATGCGGATGACATAGCCATTACCACTGTGGATCCTGCTAGCGCTATGAGGGAACTAATTAATATCACCTCCGATTTTGGTAGTGTATCCGGATATAGATTAAATGTGGCAAAAACACAGGTTTTATGCTCCAGTAAGACAGTCAAATTGGATAATAGATATGTGGACTCTGTTGCCTATTTGGGAATCACAATCAATGCCCAGACACAGGAAATTATCAAGGATAATTTCTCACCATTATTGTTGAAAATGAAACAGGATCTAAAGCGGATCAATACTCTTCATTTATCAATTATAGGCAGGGCTAATGTCATTAAAATGACAATGTTTCCAAAAATTTTATATAAATTCAGATCTAGTCCTTTTAAAATTGATGATATTTTGATCAGGGAAATGGAGGCAATTTTTATGAATTTTGTCTGGCAATATGGTAAGGTGAGGAGATCAATCAAATTTATGTCTCTACCTCAGGAAAAGGGCGGTTTGGGTATACCAAACCTAAAATTCTACCATTGGTCTTGTCTCCTTACAGATATGGCTATACTTTTCTTCCCTGATAACATGATAAACTGTCAAAGCGGTATTCCGTCCATATATAAGCTATTATTAGGGAATGAAGCCTATGGGGTACTATTAAGGCACTATGATAAACGTTTCTTTAGGTCTCAAGGGTACAAAATATTGGAAGATATCCGTACGATTTGGGCGGTGATACAGAAGAACCAGAGTATTCCGAAGTTTAATAAGCACACTCCACTTTGGAACTCAGGGATATTCCCTCACTTGAGCACAGATGGGCCCTGGAGACATTGGGAAAGACAGGGAATCACCTCATTGGGTCAAGTGATGGTAAAGGATGTCCTGAGGCCCCTCGATCTCCTGATGTCACGGTATGCACTTCAAGGTTCTCAAGAGCTTAAATACATACAATTGACTAACACAATTAAATCCAAGAGACCTATCATAGATGTATCTAAAGAATGTGCACTTTTAGATTATATGAAGGAAGGCGGCCGTCGTATAAGGAAAATGTATGTATTATTTTTGGGTACACTGTCAGATGATTTGCTCAAGACAGAAACTACTTGGGTTGGGAAACTGAATGACCCCTATATTGATCTAGATAGAGCCATTCTTATGGATAAAATGTTTCTAAGATCTTCAAACCTAAGAGCGCAGCATTTTTAAACTTTATTTAACCTTTATCACACACCCGCAAAATTGTTTGACTGGGGCAAGAGAGCAGATTACAACTGCCCCAGATGTGGTAAGGGCCCGGCCGATCTGCTTCACATGTTTTGTTGCTGCGAGAAATTAGGACCAATTAAAAATGAAATTGTAAAGTTTTTAGAGGGGCTGCTAGATATCAGGATTGATCTATCCCCAACACTTTTAATATTCGAGGTTGATGCCAAAATGGGTTTGAGCGTAGAGATGGAGGCACTCGTTTTCATAGCAACAGCAGTCTTTAGAATATTAATTGCTGCTGCTTGGAAGGACACTGAGGCCCCAACCTTTCAGATGTGGATATGTAGGCTACTAGGGATTCATAACATTGAGTCAGAGCTGTACGCACTGAAGGGAGTGAAATCCAGGGATATGGGACTTAGGCTCTGGGCCCCCGTGGCATCATGGAGGCGGTCAAAAACCCTGGGCTTATAGCTTTTTAACATCCACAGCACTACTTACCTCACGATCTTAACATATTATCTGTATTTGTATCTCCCGTTATATTAATGGTTTTAATTAGCTCGAATATTCTTATTAGAAGTTGAAAATCTGTTAGCCATATTTATATCTTAATATGCATAACTACCTGGTATTGTCATGTTAGTCTGTGTTTTCTACTATGTATTTGATACGATATTGTCATGAACTTTCAATAAAAATAAAAAAAAATAAAAAAAGGGTAGATTGCACATTTTGACTCATTCTGTTTGGCTACACTCACCACTATGTTTTTGATTGATTTTCAAAACAGCAATACAATTAAGTAAGCTTTTTTAGGTCTCAGACTAGCGTCCCACGCAGTGGGCGGAGTCCGAGATTTTATGTTGTCTAGTATGGGGGCTTGAACCCGCCCCTCTTCTCCATTGGCTGGCCTCGTAAATGCTGGCCAGCCATTGGAGGAGAGGGGCGTCACTCAGTTCAGGCCCCGTCTTAACGCGATTCGGGGGCGTTTTTCTCTCTTTTTTTAAGCCCCGCCCCTTTTCTAGTGGTGGGGCGTTACACCCTCCCTCTCGCCGAGGTCCCAGTCTAATCTTTGCATTTGAACTTCTAAACACTTTATTTTACTTTAATACTGTAGTGAATTGCGCCCTTATACAATATGCAAGACAGTTTGTGAATGCCGATTCCAAGCCTGGCCCAATACAAATGTTCACATTAACATGTAGAGTATTTTGAGTTGCTGTTTTTCCCGAGCTGTTCAAAAGCTGCTTCGTTTACATTCACATGCACGTAAAAGTTGGTATTCTAAAAATGCATCTGGTGAGATAAAAGGTGCACAAAGTGTTTTTGGGATCACAGGGAAACAATTATTTACGGTATTTTATATAAAAAAATGTATCCCTCGAGACTTCAAACATAATTTTTTTTAACTGTTGTGTTTTGTAAAACTTTCTTTCAAGTAAATATACCAATCACCATTTTCAAGATGGCCACTGTGCTTAACTGTGCCCAGTTATAGTATGCCCTGCGCACATTCTTTTCGTCAGTCTCAGGCTCCTAGTTTTTTGTCCTGAGCTGAGACGGCAGGGTAGCAATTTATCCAATTCAAAATTACTACTTTTCTACCCTGTTTACAAATACTTGTTTTTCTTCCTTTTCACGTTTTTGGCAGGTACAGTAGGCTAAGTGGGGGGTTAGGTTTTATCCATTTGCTAGCCCCTGAAGTTGTATTTACAGTAGAGCTGCTCTGCTTGGCAGTGCGTGACAGAAAACTCCCTGCATATCCATATTTGGAGTGAGGCGTACGGAATACGGCCAGCCTGCCACAGATGGTCATCTGATGCCTGTGTGATCAGGGGCACCTCCAAGCCATTATGTCTTCTCCCTGGACTCTCTGCCACTCATTGGTCTCCCTTCTGGCTTTCTGACAATCCACCTCGGCAGTGTGAGCCCACTTTTGAGGTTTAAAACCATGACTGTCAAAGGCTGAGTGTTCCGGGACGGAAGTCCTTCCGTGACATGGCACGCTGAGCACAGAGTTAGAACACAGCCCTCTGCCTCAGATAATCTTTGTGCTTATATAAAAGTTCACCACCTCGTATGAGGCAGTAAGCGCTCTATAAATGTAACATCAGTAGCATAATATCCATTACAATGTATGGAAAGAACACTTTCTACTGCCCCCCTCGACCCCCCCATACTACCCTGAAATGTGTAGCAATTTAGTACAAGAAATTAGCAACTTTGGTGATTTAGTTTGTAGAAGAATCTGATTACACAATGCGTGTTTCTATTGAAAGCAAACTATTTGCGAATGAAGAGGTAGATAATATACAGCTAGCTGTTCTGTTCTTTTGGTGAATGCTTGTCTTAGTAGCCGTTCAGCCGGCTCATTATCGGCATATTTTATTTTAATGAACCAACTCGCCCTCAGCAATGAGGACGGAGCTTTGCAGCAGGGGCGTTAAAAGTGGGCGTGAAAGGGTTAAACGGCGATTTGATGAAAAGCCGAGCTCCTACAGAATGCATAATCGGCATGTGGCGGGTGGATGGGTAAAAGTATGGCGGGGCTGGTGCAGAGTAATTTGTACTTTAAAAGAGAGTTTACCGGTTCCACTGAGCCTTCACAGACAAGAAAAGTACCTGTTTTGAATGCTCATATTGTTTAGGCAGGCCGCTGCTGCTCCTCGGACCGAGTGTGACGGACTCCACCCCAGACTCACTGACCTGCTTGGGAAAGTATAGACGGTGGCAGTAGGCGTGTGAAGACTGCCGCCGACCCCCAGGATTGCCATGCTGCAGTTCAAGAATCGAATGAGCAGTCAAGAGGGCTTTACATTTTGATGTTATCTTGTGTGTTTGCAATGCATTCAAGGTCAGGGGTCAAACGGCTCCTGGCAAAGAGATATTGCTGTTAACTTTTCGTTCTGTGACTGCAAAAAGAGGATTTGTAAAGTGACCTATCTGGGGTCAGGGAGTGTGAAAGAAAGGGTAGTAGGTTGAGATTTTTTTTCTAACCCACAGCAACATTTGAACACTTGGAAATAAACTGTACACATAATTAAAAAAATATGTCAGTAGGAAGGAAAGCGCACACGAAGCACGTTTTTAATTTTAAAGTGTGACGGAAACAAAGTTTCTGATAGTTGCGAAAATGAGAAATATTCCCTGAAAGTTGATAAACGTATAGATATTTCAGTAAAACTGTATGTTGTGCAAAGTTATTCGGCATTTCAAAGCAAATGTGCAGGTTGTAAATTCAGTTCGCTTCTACGCCATGCCTAAGTAATTTATGTGCAAATGTATGCTCCAAAATGCATCCTCGGCCACTTACCACTCTGCTGCTGTAAGGGTGTGGTTTATCACTCCTGCAGTTCAGAAGAGAGCTGGAGCCAAGAAGCATTTATTCTACTCAGCTAATAATATCCACCAGCCTCGTCCCTCGGACACCTAAGGGCTACCCCCTAGCCCTTGCACCCCTGTGGCTGTCAGCTAGGTGTGTATGGAAAGAAAACACTTAGACATACGTACGTACGTGCACATTAAGTCTGTAAATCTGCAAAATACCAAATTGACTTTTAAAACTATTTTTTTTCTCCGTGAAATCCGTCCTAAGTCCATTTTGGAAGCAAAACGTGGTTTGCTAAATCACACGGCGTGAACTGAAACCATTCATGTTCGGCTCGTTCGCGTTGTTCCTATGCTCCTTAAACCTCTCCTTATTACCAACTTTCACTATTTTGCACTTTCATTTCCTCGTATAAAACTTGTTTAATTTAACTGTGCTTTAATGTAAATGTGTCGCTCCTGCTTACGCACACATTTGTGCGGGTGCCACATAATTACACGCGACATAATTACACTGCACTCAATGCCACATACACTCCAAATACCACTCAGTGCCACATAATTACACGTCACATAATTACACTGCACTCAATGCAACATACACTCCAAATACCACTCAGTGAGACATAATTACACTGCACTCAATGCAACATACACTCCAAATACCACTCATTACCGCATAGTTATATGCAACATAAGTACACTGCACTCAATGCAACATACACTCCAAATACCACTCAGTGCCACATAATTACACGCCACATAATTACACTGCATTCAATGCAACATACACTCCAAATACCACTCAGTGCCACATAATTACACGCCACATAATTACACTGCACTCAATGCAACATACACTCCAAATACCACTCAGTGCCACATAATTACACGCCACACAATTACACTCTACTGAATACAACATACACTCCACAAAATACCACTCAGTGCCACATAATTATATGCTACATAATTACACTGCACTCAATGCAACATACACTCCAAACAATACCACTCAGTGCCACATAATTACACGCCACAAAATTACACTATACTGAATACAACGTACACTCCTCATAATGCCACTCAGCGCCACATAATTACACACAACATAATTGCACTCTACTCAATGCAATACAAATACAGTCCACATAATACCACACAGTGCCACATAGTTATATGCTACATAATTACACTGCACTCAATGCAACATACACTCCAAATAATACCACTCAGTGCCACATAATTACACACCACACAATTACACTCTACTGAATGCAACACACACTCCACACAATACCCCCTCATTGTGCTCATATTTCAAGGTGGTTCCTCAGATTTTGAGCCTTGGGAGAGAGCAAGTTCAATCTAGCAGTAGTATTTCCAAATTTGGTTTCGAGACCATGGAAAACAAAGAGTCAGCTCTGCCACCCAAGACCTTAACCACTCTAGTTGAAAATCATGCTGCTAGCATTGATCTGCCTCATACTACACAAGTAGAGGAGACCCCATTGGTAGAGCTTGAGGTAGAGAGCTCAGAATTTAAAAATACAGCGGGCCAAGTCACAATAGATGCTGAAAATTTAATGGCAGTGGATGAAGTGCTATTACCTAATTCTTCAGTAGTTGGTAGAAATGATTCAGTCGGGAACCCTATCGACAACATTGAAGATAATTTTGAGGCTGGGATATTCACTGAAACTTCCTTGGGCAGGCCTCAAGAATTAAGTGATGCGGTTGTTTCAGGCGTTGAGACAATATCTGTAGCATCTGTACAAGCAATGTTTGCGGCTTTATCTGCAGAGATTAAACAAGGATTTGCTGAGTCAGCCTCTAACCAGAGAGAGATAAGAAGTTTTTGCGAGTCTCTTGATGAGAGATTAGGCAACCTGACGTTAAGAACTCAAGCTCTAGAGGAGACAGTGGGCCAAATATCAATGAGAGCGGAAGGCACCACGGAAGACATCGTAAAGCTTAGGAAAGAAGACCAAGCCCTCTCCGAAAGAATGGAGATTTTAGAAAACAATGCAAGGCGGAGTAATATACGCATTTTGAATATTCCTGAAGGAAGTGAAGGTGTGGATATCAAGAGTTATATAACTACTTTATTAAAAGAAACACTAAATCTTTCTCAATCCACTGAGGAGCTAGCAGCGGATATTCAGCGCATACACCGAGATCCTTTCAGACGTAACATCCAGAGAACCAAGCCTAGGAAAATTCTCGTTAATTTCCATACCTACTCTTTAAAAGAACAAATTTTGAACCAGGCACTCAAGCTTAAGTCGCAAACATACAAAGGCTATAACTTTCAGATTCGCTCTGATCTGTCCCGTTTCACCTTGGATAAACAATGGGAGCTTGGGCAAAGGATGCATGCTTTCCGTAAGCTAGGCGCGACAGTACAGATGGGCTTCCCTGCATCCCTTAAAATCATGATAGATAATAAAATGCACAACATCAGATCAGTGCAAGCTGCAGATGATCTCTTATTGTCCCTTGGCAATAAGAAACAAAGAGTGTGATATTATGTACTGAGGAAATAATCCCAAGTACAATCAGTTGAGTTAAGATTGTTATTGACTTTTAGACATAAGATCTATAGAACACCCCATAATTGTTGGGTAGTTTCCTAGAGGTCCCATAGAGGAAAGTCTAATAAAAGAAGCTGATAAAGCTTATAAAGCGAAACCCCAAAACCCCCCCCCAAAAAAAAAAAAAAAACACAAAACATATGGGGGAAATCAGGGAATAAAAAGGGTGTAAGTTAATTAAAAAAAAAAAAACTACACTTACATTACTCGCACCTAAGTTAAACATAGAAGGTAATGGCGAGTCACATTGTAGATACTAAAGGCACGTGGTGACAAGATGGGGAAGAGCTAGGGGCACTTACTTCCGGAAGTTTTCCGGTTGGTGAGTACGGGGTTTTCCCAGGGTGGGTGTAGGGGAGGAAACGGGGGTTAGGGGGCACAACTATATTTCTAAAAAAGAGCTCCAATCGTTTTGTGTAAATAATTTTCTTAACACTGTGTTTTCTTTTCATCTTAAGCTACATAGTAACAATTTTCTTGAACTTTCCAGTTTCTTCTTCTTACAGTCAGCCTTAATAATTGACTTTTTTTCCACAACTTAATGAGTAAATTGAAAATATTTTCCTGGAATGTTAATGGTCTCCGCACCAAACCGCGGGCTAACAAAATTATGCAGTATCTCCGAGACTGTGATGCGGGGATCATTATCCTCCAGGAAACGCACTTAATCGAGACTGAGATGCTCGATCTGGTTCGTAGAAATAGATGGATAGAATCAGCTATCTAACACACGGGGGGTCTCGATCATATTCAAAAAATCAGTGGTATTTAAACTAACACAGCAGAAAGTAGACACCGGAGGGAGATGGGCTATTGCAGCAATAGAATTAGGTGACACCAAGCTAACTCTTGCAGGATATTATGGCCCCAACATAGATGACCCCTCAGTATTGGAAACCCTTTTTAGCCATCTGCTTAGTTTCTCAGACCCTGTGATTATAGCAGGAGATTTCAACATAACTTTGAATCCACTTTTGGATAAATCCCCTAATAGTAGGCAGAAAACCATCTCTAAATCCAGAAACTGTCTACTAGGTTTAATGAACCAATATGATTACATAGACATTTGGCGATTCAAAGAGGGTCTAAAGCAAGAATTCTCGTTCAGAAATTGGAAATACAGACACAGATCCAGAATTGATTTCATTCTCACAAGTAGAGCTTTAGCTGATAACATCACCGCAATACAGTACAATACAATACATCTCTCCGACCATTCTGCAGTAGTGCTAGATCTAAAACTGGCGATGACACCTCTTACTAGAATATGGTCTTTTGACAGATCTCTTCTTTCTTCAACAGAAGATATTACATTTTTACAATCAGAGACAAGATACTTCTTTAGCACTAATAAGGATACAGCCCCCATAGGAATAATTTGGGACGCGTTCAAGAGTACATTAAGAGGTCTTATTAAAAATAAAGTAGTTTACCGTGCTAGACAATATACAGACGAAGTAACCTCTATCGAAAGAAATATTTTGACTGTACAAAGGGATATAGATAACACTACTCCTACAGATAATCAAACCCTTACCATCAAACAAGCTGAATTGAATAGGTTGAAGCTTTTATTGTCAGCAGTTCTGGAGAAGCGGGTTATACAGAGATGGGAGGCAAGCAAACTTTCGCATTTCCAACATGGGGAGGGGGCAGGAAAGTTACTTGCCTGGAAAACAAAATCTGACCGGGTCCGTAACAATATTTGTTCAGTCACATCAGCGCAGGGCACCGTTTTCAGGGATGAGGAAATTAGAGCAGTCTTTAGGAATTTTTTTGAGTCTATATACCAAGACGATCTTAAGCCCAAACAGAGTGACATAATAAATTGGCTTGAAGGTATATCTCTTCCGTCCTTAACTACCGAGCAGTCCTGCTCATTAGATAAAGAAATAACCATAACAGAGGTTGAGGAGGCCATTAAGAAAGCTAAGAGTGGAAAGGCGGTAGGTACTGATGGGATGCCTTGCGAGATCTATAAAAAACTTGTCTCGGAGGTCACACCAGTGCTGGCCACTTTGTTCAACCAAATTCTTAGAGAAGGCGAATTACCACCAGAGTCATGGAATAATGCCTCTATAACCCTCATCCTGAAACCTGGTAAACCCGCTTCTGACTGTGGCTCATATAGACCCATCTCTATATTAAATGCCGATTACAAAATTTTTACATCTATATTAGCTAATCGGCTAGGTCAGGTGGCCCCGGATATCATAGCTTTGAATCAAAAGGGGTTTATTAAAGGGAGACAGCTTGGTGAACTTACATATGAATTGATTGGCTCAATAGATATTGCTATAAAGGAGGAAGTCCCACTGGTTGTTCTTACCCTTGACGCCACCAAGGCCTTCAATAGGGTGAATTGGTTATACCTATCGGAGGCTTTGAAGAGGTTTAACGTTGGGGATAGATTTCGGAGGACCATAGAGCTTCTGTATCGTAATCCATCTGCCTCATTGTTAATTAATGGTGGTTTGACAGAGCCCTTCAAGGTCATGAGAGGAACCAGACAGGGTTGTCCCCTGTCCCCCCTCCTTTTTGACGTATATATAGAACCATTTGCTCAGACTCTTAGGGACAACAGACTTATTAAACCCTTTAGTTTTGGTGGCTGGGATAAGAAGGTGGCACTTTATGCAGATGATATTATGATTTTCTCCACAAGTTATGAAGAGGCATACCCTGAGATAATTGAACAGGCCCTTACATTTGGGAAAGTGTCAGGGTATGAAATTAATGCCCTCAAAACAGAGTCAATGTCCTGGAATTGTAACAGAACGAATAACAATGGGACATCAAAAAGCCAAATTTGCTATCTGGGGGTGAACATAGTTAATGACATTAACGCTATTGCCTCTGTAAACTTTAATAAAGTGGCTGCAGAGTGCCGGAAACTTATGAGAGACTGGTCTCACCTTCCACTTTCCATTTTGGGTAAACTTAATTTGGTGAAGATGAGCATTTTACCGAAAGTTTCTTTCTTATTTAACACAATACCACTTTATTTTGATCCTAAGTTAATTTCTAAACTGCAGAGTGCGATTACCAGCTTTATCTGGAATAATAAAAGTGCCAGAATTTCGTGGAAAAAAATTAGGCGTCGTAGGGAGAAGGGGGGGTTGGCTGGCCCAGACCTTCAAATATACGCATGGGCGTTCCAATTATCGCATATGCGTATGTTGTTTAAAACCCCTATATCTACAGGGAAGGGCCCGCTTTTCTCCACATTACTGGAATGTGAAGGAGTTGATCACGCCAGTTTCTTGTTTAAGTTCGGTGATCCCAAATTCTTTAAAAAGATAAAACTGAAAGTTCTAAAATGGTTTGTATCCACGTGGTATAAAATTAGGCAAGCGATAAAGATCGGCTACTATTCTGCAAAGGCTCCAATATGGAATTTACCCGATCCTCCCTTATGGACAATAGATGCCCTTAACAATTCGCTATTAGAAGCCGATATCCATTGTTGGGACGACCTGTTTATGGACGGGGCTTTACTCCCATGGGATTATCTTAGCAATAAAGTAGGTCCTGGGTTGTCAAGATTTAAATATATCCAGATTTCCAGCTGGGCTCAGTCATATAAAGATCCGCCAGTGAGACGTAACAAGCAACCTATAGGCGGCTTCAGCGACTTGGTCACTTGTTTATTAGACAGCCCAGTGGCAAAAAAAGAAATCTCATATTTGTATAATAAAATAATAGATGAAATGGATGTCAGTTTCCAGTTACCAACTACGTTGTGGGCAGAATTAATGCCAGGCTTAGATGTGGAAGAGCTATGGACCGCCTCTTGCTCATTGTTATGGGAGTTAGTTAAACCTTCGTCCGAGATGCGGGTTAATTGAAGCCACGGATACACACATGTTTCTAGAATGCCCAAATCTAACAGAATTTTGGGAAGCCATTAAGAATAAGCTATCACAATCTTTGGGTGAACATGTCAATATAGACCTGGTTCTCGTTATCTTTGGTCTGAGAAATAAAATCTGCAATTCAGCAACCAAATTGATATTTTATTCCATACTTGCTGCACGTAGGGAGATATGCAGGCATTGGAAAGATGCTCAACCACCTACAGTGCATGAATGGCGAACATCACTTCCTCAAATTTCCAAACTTGACCTAGCCAGGACAGGAAATCCAAATAGCAGAGCGTTTTGGGCAATGCTTGGATAGTCGTGACCACACCTGGGTTTTTTTTTTTTTCCCCAGGTCCTATGATTAACGTGTGCACTGCCCATCCTGGCAAACAAGATTAACAGTCTTGATACAAAAGGGGTCTCGATAAATCGGGCACTAACAACTGAGATACCATCCTAAGCTGGTTTAAGATTGGTCACCGTATATAGCGCTGAGTGGAACTGGCCTTGCTTCGCGCCCTACAATTTCCCTTACCAGCTATAAGCTGAGTTGGCACAATACACGACTAGTCGGCCTATTGCTCTGTGGTGGTTTTCTCTTTGGTTTTGGTAGATTGGAGCTACGCACACAAATGAGGATATATAAAAAAAATAAAGAAAAAAAAATAATAATAATTACACTGCACCCAATGAAACATACACTCCAAACAATACCACTCAGTGCCATATAATTATATGCTAAATATTTACACTGCACTCAATGCAACATACACTCCAAATACCACTCAGTGCCACATAATTACACGCCACAAAATTACACTCTACTGAATACAACATACACTCCCCATATTACCACTTAGTGCAACATAATTACACGCCATAAAATTACACTCTTCTCAATGCAACGTAAATACACTCCACATAATACCACTCAGTGCCATATAATTACACACCTCATACTTACACTCCACTCAATGCAACATAAATACACTTTATCTATCTGTCTATCTATTGCACTCACTCTATCTATCTGTCTATCACACTCACTCTATCGCCCTCACTGCATCTATTGCCCTCACTCTATCTATCACCGTCCCTCTATCTATCTATCGCCCTCACTCTATCTATCACATCACCACAGCATCACTCAGGGGCACCACAACATCACTGTGCGCTACCACAGCATCACTGAACGCCACAGTATCACTCATCGCCACCACAACATCACTCAGCGCCACCACAGCATCAATCTGTGTAACCATTCAACAACTGGTTTAAATATGTTCTCTCAATGTTTCAAGCTCTATTACAAATGTCACAAAAAGATGTTAATATTTCACTTCTAATCTTAGATTTTCGTCACAATAAAATACAATGAGCATAATCTTCACAAAAGTTATTTAGAAAAGCTATTGCCATTATACATTTTAATAATTTTTATTAAAGTATTAATTATGAAAAAAATTAAAAGCCATTTTTATTTGTAATATCAATACATCTAAGTCACGTAAATACAACAAATATTGCATTACAAATGCTATAGGTGTCACATTTGCAAAAGTTAAAACTATTGGCATTGTAAATGACAAAGCTATTAATTTCGCTATTTTCAAAACCAACACATAAATAAAAAATGTGTCATTTACAATACCAATAGCTCAAACTTTCCTAATGCGAGACCTATTGCATTGCAAATGCTTGTTTTTTAATGTAGTCCATTTTCCGTTTATTTCATGCCACAATGTTGCCAGGCAATGGCGGACTTTCACATGCAATTTTTAATGTCGGGCATGTCTAATAACTACTTTGTCAACAAGACATCAGAATGTTTACGAATAATGTATACTGAAGAACACTTGACAGCCTAATATATTCTGGGATTTGTAGTTTTGGTTACTTCAGATGTCAACAATGACAGCCACATCGACCCATGAGCAACAAAATATTGAATGATAGCCAAATAGCCCTGAAAATGCCAGACTCCTTAGCTTTGTCAGTGCTTGTTTGGTGCTCATAACTTGAGTCGCTCTCTGATCAATCGACATTGTTGGAAATTCCTATGCACCTCCAAAATTCCACCTCCCAAATTGTCCTTCAAATATTCACTCTCTTTCCAGGGTTGCTGTTTTATGGCCTTGTAGATAATACATACTTTAGTGGTGTATTTTCATCTCTTCTAGTTTTGTCGATTTCCTTTCTTTGACTTTATGCCATGTGGTGAGCTGGAAATTCTGTGGCTACTTTATGTTAGAGGATGGTGCTGCTGGTATAAGCAATGAAAACGGTGTTCTTGTTGCCACCAGAGCCTTACAAGTCCTCTCGGTCTCCTCTCAGTTTTCTACTGCTGTTGATGTTATTGGATGTGTTTGACAGCTATGTCTGTTTCGTGTAGGATCTTCTGAAGTGACTCTGGATGTTCTCTTGCGTGCTTTACTGATTTCTGCAGACCTTGTAGAGATGTAATTCTTTGCATGCCAGGTAAAGCTGTGTCACACTTCTCATTTCAATTTTTATGACATTACCTATTTTTACCTCATTTGAACTTGACAATCTGTGAGTTTACAACAGAAGCCACACAATTCTTGAGTTGTCTGCCAGCAAAAGTATTGTTTTTGCTAATCTGGAGTTCCCAAAATGTAATCACATCCCTAGATGGAATGACTACTTCTCCTTGAATCTAACCTTTCAGGACCCTCTGTGTTGGGGGCAGATGATTTATAGGAACAACTGCACAGGTGCAGCCCTATGTAGGATATATTGTTTGTGCACAACAACTAGGTTCTATTTAATGTTATAATTGTGCATGCTGTAAAGGTGACAGACTGTATTGTGTTTTTGAGGAAGCTTGCCATAAGAGACTCTGCAGCTGTTTGGTCTGCTGGGAAAATATATATTTCCAGTCAATGCTAGTCATTATTTAGAAGATTGTTGTGCTTAGCATCTGCGTTGCTTCCTGCAGACTTTGGTTGAGTGTCTTCTTTCAGTCAGAGATAATCCATAAAGCTTAGCCAGTTGATAGCAGATTCTATGTTGTCCTTCTAAATATCCCTGCAAGAATATTATAGGAAGAGTGAGAAAATCTTAAAGAAGTTGCCTATTATTCAATCTTGGCTTTCCTCCAATACCCCTAGTAGGGATTTATAACTGTTCATAACCAACAATAGCATGACAGGACTATCAGTGTAGTGATGTTGTACCAACCCATCCTAACTTTTATATCTCTGCAGGGTGCGCTACCACAATATCGAAGTACTGAGATCAACCTGCTTTTATGGCAACCCAACAGCTTTGATTACCAATATATTGCCATGGTCAGCTGAGGTGCAGGTAAGAATAGCAATTCTTCCCTGTATATTCTTACTTAAACTGTATTTTAGTAGAGAATTTTGTGGAGTCAATATATATTCTTGGCCTTGAAATTGTGACATACAACCATATGTGGGAGACCAACCCCTAACTCTTCAGGCCTCAGGTAGGCATTATGAATTTGTTACTTAACCTTAGGCCTCAGGGTAGTGCACTGTTATCTGAGGCAGATCACCCTGTTTGCAGGCCACATATTTATAATCCTAGCCTTTACTATTCCAGTTATTAAATATTAACGTTATGGGTGTAAGCTAAATCTAAATCCCAGCTTCCTAGTTCTAGTTGGTGATCCAGATGTCACATCCAAAATAATATTGTCACAGTTCAATCAGGGGGTAACAGACACGCCTTCAGCTCCAAGTCTTCTATACTGGGGCCGGAAGCCCCCTAACCACCACTTGCAGTGGTGCCCTCCAAGGTTTCCTTACACCACTGAGTTCAATACAGTGCATACTTGTTTATTGTTCTCAAGTAATCAACATGTTTGTGAATTGTTGGACTTGGCTCTTTCTGCAGGGCTACCCCAAATTGTTTTCTTCCTTAACTGAGCCTATTTTTGTCGACATTAGGCCTCTGTGCGCTTTACCTCTGATAACTAGTGGAAAAAGTGCTGCTACTCCCACTTTTTCAACATGGTAAAATTGATATACACCTTGTTGCTACATTTCATTTAATGGTAAATCCCTAGCACATGATACTACCTCTATCCCAGGCCTGTAAATTAACCCCTGGGGGCTGTAGTGTATTTTTAAACTTCCCTTTCGACCTAGAAAAATAATCCTTTTCACAAGCCTAAACCTTCCTTTTTAATACTTATATGTAACTGCTAATATAGACCCTGAAGGCTCATAGGGCAGGGTGCTTGGAAATTAAAAAGTAAGACATGTTTACTTAAGGTTTGCATGTCCTGAACATAAAAACAGCTTCTAAAGTAATTTTTCGTGGTAGCAAGGCTACCTCTTCCAGAGTCTAAGACTGGGTTACCTTAGTACCCTTAATAAGTGAAAGCTTACATTTGTCAGCAGATATAGACTTTTAATTACTGTTCTGAAAATGACACTTGTATATATTTGTCATTTTTCATTTTACACAAAATGTTTCTTTCTGCCAGCGTCCATCCATGGTCACATGACTGTTAATGTATCTCCTGTAGTGTGATGTGTATTCCTTCCAGACAAGGAAAAAGGGCCTTGGGTGTGGGGAAGGGTGTTCTTCTCCCAAGCATGATGAGCTGGGGTATTACACCTAGCCCTTCCTGTACTTCAAATATCCTGAGGGCTGTGCCCAGCTCATTTGTGACTTCCAAATCTGCCACTCATGTCACTGGCAAATGCAGCCAACAAGAGGGCATGCCTTTCTTTGTACCCCTAGATATACCAGAGTCAGGAAATGGGAAGGTTAGACAAAAGGGGTATCCCCAACGTAAGATGACACTGGGTATAAAATTGGAACCCTCAGAACCTCCATCAGAACATTCTTGAACCTGTGGATGGTTCAGAATATGGGCTGCCCTGCTGTGTGAAGAAGGAAACCTGGTTCTGCTTACCTTGAACCAGGGATCCCCAAAATTGATTCCAAGGGCCAGTTGACTGACCTCTAATTTGAGCAACAGGAACACAACAGGCATGCAGCTGCCTTCCAAGCAACTGCCCAGCTGACCAGCATTATCTAAACCTGACCGAGCCCTGCTGCTGGCCTCTCTGGAGCAAGTTCTGAGACCCAAGAGGTGACCACTAGGTCCTGAATCCTTGGCTGGTATCAGAGTGCACTTCCTCCTACTTCAAAACTGCATAGACTGAGCTACAGGTTTTGTGTGCTTCGCAAACGCAAACACTCTTCTTGTCAGTAGGGACCACCCTCGTTTCACACCAATGAGAAGCTCTGACAGTGACCTGCTCTTCTCATTAACAGTGACTGATAGAGCGCGGGCTCACCTGCCCAAGATTTTACCATACTCACCTGGGCCCATAAATCAACATACACACTTTGAACAGGTAAACTTACGCTCAATCAATTTTGTTTAACCATTCAGGACCTATACCATTGACTTACCAATGCTAGTCACCGGTACCTAAAGTCCTAAGGGATCAAGGGTGTTAGCATAATAGGCAGTAAATAAACATTTGTTTAAAATATTACACCTGGCAATGGTTACATTTCCTGCACCTACAATGATTCGCTCATACTTAGTCAGCCAACTAGGAGTTAAGTACTGAGTTTTGGTTCTTGTTAACAAAATCACAACTGCATGTGGAACTTACTCTGTCACTGGATGTCGCATAATAATGGACTCACTTTGCTCAAGGCTCATGCAAGTTGCAGCTACTGCTTTCAGACATCCTGGCAATGCAGATGCCACTGGATCCAGTGTGGAAGAAAAATATGCCACAGGACGTCTCATTAGACCGTGAGTTTGGGTCAGAACTGAAAGTGCACAATTATCTTGTGTATCACAGAATAGTGCAAATTATTTTGAATAATCAGGCATCCTTAATGCTGGAGCTGTACACAGACATGCTCGTAATTTCAAGAAAGCAGTCATGCTTTCGTCATCCCATTCTACTGGGTCCTTTGCTTTTTTCTTTGTCATTTGTATCAATGGTTTTGCTAGGACTGCAAATCCCACACTCCACTGCCTGCAGTAACCTACAACTCCAAGAAACATTCTGATCTCTTTCTGAGTTTGAGGTAGATTCATGTTTTTAATTATTCTGATCCTTTCTGAGGTAACCCTTCTGACACCTCTTTCTGATGTGGTGCAAAATTGCAGCTTTTCAGGTGACACTTTATGTCCTCCTTCACCCAAATGATTTAGTAACGCAATAGAATCAACAACACAGTCATTTCGAGTTTTAGACGCCACCAATAGGTCGTCTATATACTGTACCAGGAATGACTGTACGGGCAGTACCAGAGATTCAAGGCACTTTTTCAATATCTGATTAAAGATCGATGGGCTCTCTGTATACCCCTGAGGAACGCGGTTCCATATGTATATATGACTGTTGAATTCAAAAGAAAAAAGAAATTTGCTATCCAGGTGTAATGGAATTGAGAAAAATGTGTGACATAAATCCATTACGGTAAACCATCCAGCTTCCCGCGGTATCTGATACAGAATTACTGCAGGTTTGGCACAACTGGACAGCATAGGACAACAATCTTATTCATTTTGCAGAGGTCTTGTACGATCCTGTACTTTCCGCTTGGTTTCTTTATGCCAACTATGGGCGAATTACATGGACTGCTTAATATTTCTTATAAAATGCCTGTTTCAATCAATTGTTTTATTTCTGCTTTTATTTCTGGGCTCATTTTGTGCTGTTGAATATTTGGGTAAACCGCTCATTCTTTCACTGTCACTTTTATCATATCGACATTTGCCATTAATCCCACATCTTTTCCTGTAAAATCCCACACATTAGGATTCACTGTATGCTGTAATTCCTTTGGTGAGTCTTCTACAGTTAACTTTTTATTCTCAGTTTCTTGTTTTGCTAATATTAATTTATAGATTCCATCTCCGTCTGGGGTTTGAATTTCAACACCACTTGGGGTACAAAAGATGGTGCAATTCATTTTGCACAACAAGTCTCTGCCTAACAGATTCACTGGACTAGAATCGCACACAACAAATTTGTGCATTTCTTTAAAATTCCCTATCCTAACTTACATTGGTTCTGTGACTGGAGTACTAATTTGTATATTGGAAACGTCCACAACTTGGATCATTTCTCCTGAGAGAGGTAGGTTTGGAACGTCTGCTGTTCTCACAGTAGAACGGGTAGCGCCAGTGTCCAATAAAAAGGTGACATCATTTCCCTCAACCTTTCCTTCTATGTATGGACCCGACTGATCTACCGGCAAGGATGCGCCAAGTACGCACCTCGTCCTCCCCTCTCAGGCACCGTCAGTAAGTGTCCTCATCAAAATACATGTCACTCAAAAGAAATTGTGATGTCACTGTCTCTCTACCATAACTTCCCTCCCAATTTGTGGTATCCACACTATGGTGTGCTTGGCTCCCACAATCTGGCATAGGTGCAAGTGGTAACTGGTTTTGTATTACCTGCTGCTGTTGTTTCCGTGGCACCCCATTCTGCGTCTGTGGATTCAAATTGTTAATTTGAACATTATTGTTTTGTACAGTCATACACTTGTTCTTCCAGTGCCCCAATTTGCCGCACCCATGACAAGGGAATTTCTTTTCAGCCTCTTCTCTATTGAATTTTCCACTTGGCTTGCCCCCATTACCATCTCCTGAAGTCTGATTATTTTTTATCTGGTTTAATTGGAGCTCTTAATTGGTTGCTCTGCTAATTTTACTTGTGGCCACATTACTTTTCCTTTAATTCTTTCCGCTTATTGTCAAGTTCATCTTCACAGTATTTTGCATGTTTAAGAATTTCATCAATTGGCTTGACCTGCCAACAAATCTTATGATCTTTAATCCATTGTGAAATTTCCGGTCTTAATCCTGACACAAACCGATAGATGAAAGGTGTCATGTCTTTAAATACTTTTATAAGACGTTCATAATATGCATGTATATTTATTCTGAGTAGTTCCATCTATTCTAGTCCAATCAGTTTCTTTTGTAGGTACTTTCCCTTTTAGGTACAGTATTAATTGGTTATACTTTTTCATCACATCTTCTGAGGGGGCTCCTGTCTTTGGGTCTCTAGGGTACTCATCACTTGGCCAGTCAACAGCAATTTTACATTCTCTCCACAAATCTACAGAAACAACAATATCAAATAACCCATCCAAATCTTTTAAAAGACATTTTGAAACTTTCACAAATCTCTCGACTTGTCTGTACCACTCTACAGGTTTCCCTCGAAGTTTTGGGAAATCATTTGTAAATGACAAAATATCCTGTTGGGACCATGGAACATGTACATAGCCTCCACCTGGCACTTCTCTCATGGGATACAACCTTTCCTCTTTTTCTGATTCTTTTAATACATATTTGGATGCAGTTTGCTTTGCTTGAGCCTCTTCCTTTTTCTTTGCCCATCTAGTTTTCCACCTATCTATGTCACCCCATTTCTGAAACAATGATATAAGCTTCTTAATTTGTACTTTTCGACCTGACACATTCATGATTTCCAAATCTTTGTCAGAAAATTCAACTCAATATGGTTTCTGTAACACTTTAGATTTGCCAATGCCTATTCCCATATTAGAGGCCATATCCATTAATTTTTCATGAAACACTCTTGTATTTCTAGTAATGCTTTTGATATGAATAATAACTCATCTTCACTGAACGTATTTAATCTGTCCAATCCCACATTTCCAACAATCATTTCTTCTAATTCAACTCTTAATTTGAATATATCCAATATCTTTGGCTGCGACTTTGGGTTTTCTATTTCTCAGGACCATCTTACTATTTCTTCTTGAGTCACTACCATAGCACTTCTTGTTCCTGAGGATGTTTCTATCCGTACCTCTCTAGAATTTATAGGTGTGTTTTTCTTGACCGAATCACCCACCGGTCCTGTAGGTAAATCCATCAGGGAAATCACTGACTCACATTCACTTGCTTGATCATCAATTATTAATGGTTCTTTTCTAGGCTGTACTACATGTGTAGTTAGTATGGTATTTTTAGGACTAGGCTGTTTATCTCCGTACAAAAGAACAACCGGAGCAATAGTTACCAGATTTGTCAGGGCTGCAGGACTCGTATTCAATTTGGAAATTTTCTGAATTAACTCACTTCTTTGTCCTTCACCTTCATGGAAGTACCTTTTCTAATGATGTTTCATGTATTACTTGTGGAAATAAAGGTGGTTTCAAGAACGGTGCACTAGGATTAACCGTGCTTGGCTCCTCATTATAAGGTGGTGGATTTTTTATTAACAAGTCTTCTAAATAATCATCATCCGATTCACCACTAATCATTAAATGTTTCGTTTTCTCTGTCCGCTTACTTCCTGTGGGTTCTTCTAAAGGCAATACAGGGTACAATCCTTCCACTAACATGGACTGTCTCCCTTGTTTCATTTGCTTATCTCTTGTCTCTTTTAGAAATCGGGGGTAAAACTTACTCCAATTCCTGTTACTTCTGGGTCTGTCCCATTCAAAAGCCTAAGTTTCTCATTCCTCTAATGCCTCATACTGTGTTAATCTAGGTCAGAGATCTAACTCATTCATAAGAGTTCTCAAATTGTAAAACATTCTGCCTTTAAAGGCACCATTTTCTGGAAATGCTAAAACACCATCATCTTTAATGTACTCCATCCACTTTTCTAACCACACACAAGTGTGATAGCCCCTTTCAACCATCATGTATGATGAGGGTGCATTTGGTGGGGGAATGATAATCCCTTCTCTTGTTTTAATCGGTTTATCTTTCTTGAAATAATTTTTAATTCTTTTAGTAAATGACATTTTTCTTTATTCTCCGTACATGATATAAGGTCTTCCTCTTATGTACTGTTCTTGCACAAACCCTGGATACTTTCTATCAGGTCCATTTCCTACAGTTGGACCTATATGCCACATCTACTTTGAATCAAAACCTTTATCCAATACCAGTGTGTCTCTTATTTTTCAATGACCAATCAAATTTTAGAATTCAAATGTACTCAACCAATGGTTGCGCAGCTTTTCCCATGAGAAAAGTTCTCACGCTCCTGAACTCACCCCTCCTTTACAATCCTCAGCTACACACCCACTGTCTCAGCCAACACCAGCGCGGCTCTATGTGACGTCAGTGCAGCTCCGCAACTGACTGCCTCCTTTATAAGGTAATATGAAACTTATTTCTTTTCACTTTTAAATTTACTTTTCATTTATTTAACGACGTAAAAACATTCACCACTGTGCCTGAGTGCCTAAAATTCAAAGAAAAGATGATTTTCACTCACTGCGAGTAAATCCCTTGCGTTTACTCTGCAATACACTGCGAGTAGATCCATTCCGCCTACCCTTCATGCAAGCATTGGAGAACCTGCTACTCCCTCAGGCTTACCCTTTCTAGGTGATATAAAGCCAAAGTTTCACCAACGTACCCCTTTGCTGTCAATCAAGCTGAGAAGAACCTGCTACTTCTCCAGTGTGACCCTTTCTAGGTGATATCACACTAAAGTTTTGCCAGCGAACTCTTTGCTATCAATTATTCACACATTTATAGAGAAAATAGTCTCTAAAAAGTGCTTCCGGTTCTACCTACTTTAAAAGAACAATGGTTCGAGGTAGGCCTTATGAGGTCCTTAGAAGAGAACAAAAGCGAGTGTCTAATAAGTCGCTAGGGAGCAATGGTAGTAGGTACAGATAGGAGTTTTTTTATTTTACTCTTCTTTCTTAACGATATACATAAATATTTATACTGTATTGCAGGTGCTCAAGTGAATAGTACGGTGCAGGACGTGACATAAGTGATCAAAGTGAACAGACTGTCACACAACAACAAGGATAAAAACACACAACAATTATGTACAATAGAACGAGTGAAATTCCTTGGGTAGGTCGACGGCGTTTCGATCTATATAGCTTTAGATCATCATCAGGACAGATGAGCCTCCTGAAACTTGCCGATGAATTAGGGCAAGGATGGTTATTTGTGCAGTACAGCTGATTGGATGGCGCTGTTTTCCAGAGAATATTGTAGTTAATGAGTAGGGTCTTCCAATGGGGAGATTCAAGTAGCGCTCACTTCTAATTAGGCAAGGGTCCTATTTGAATCAGAAAGGTTTAACCAAATTAAAACACAATTACTGTGTGAAGGGGTTCCAAAAGCGCATTCGTCGCTATGGCACTATGAAGATATTGCTGCCTGAAATGAATCGTGGCAGTTCGGCGTGGCAGGAAAAGGGGGTCCGAGTACCTCTTTCGCAGTTGCCGAACTGCCACGATTCATTTCAGGCAGCAATATCTTCATAGTGCCATAGCGACGAATGCGCTTTTGGAACCCCTTCCCACAGTAATTGTGTTTTAATTTGGTTAAACCTTTCTGATTCAAATAGGACCCTTGCCTAATTAGAAGTGAGTGCTACTTGAATCTCCCCATTGGAAGACCCTACTCATTAACTACAATATTCTCTGGAAAACAGCGCCATCCAATCAGCTGTACTGCACAAATAACCATCCTTGCCCTAATTCATCGGCAAATTTCAGGAGGCTCATCTGTCCTGATGATGATCTAAAGCTATATAGATCGAAACGCCGTCGACCTACCCAAGGAATTTCACTCGTTCTATTGTACATAATTGTTGTGTGTTTTTATCCTTGTTGTTGTGTGACAGTCCGTTCACTTTGATCACTTATGTCACGTCCTGCACCGTACTATTCACTTGAGCACCTGCAATACAGTATAAATATTTATGTATATCGTTAAGAAAGAAGAGTAAAATAAAAAAACTCCAATCTGTACCTACTACCATTGCTCCCTAGCGACTTATTAGACACTCGCTTTTGTTCTCTTCTAAGGACCTAATAAGGCCTACCTCGAACCATTGTTCTTTTAAAGTATCTCTCTACTCCAGGTTCTATTGTATGGGGTTCCCTTGTTTATAACAAACATCCGGTTCTACCTAACCATGCATTTGCTTCCTACAGGCAAGTGACCTCACTACAGAGTGGCTTCCATTTACCACCTGCTTATTCTGCCCCCGTGGATTCCAGACAAAACATAAAAATAGGTACGAACAATTTTGGGTACTACATAAAATCAATACAATCAATATTCATCAATACAATCAATATTCAAATTTTTTGACTAACTACCTATCTTAACTAAACCCTAACCTTACCTCTGCTACAAAAAGAACTGATAGAGCGCGGGCTCACCTGCCCAAGATTTTACCATACTCACCTGGGCCCATAAATCAACATACACACTTTGAACAGGTAAACCTACGCTCGATCAATTTTGTTTAACCATTCAGGACCTATACCATTGACTTACCAATGCTAGTCACCGGTACCTAAAGTCCTAAGGGATCAAGGGTGTTAGCATAATAGGCAGTAAATAAACATTTGCACTCATATAATAACCACAAACTCAGGAAAGATTTAAATTCTTTATCTATGAAAATTCTTAAATGTCATAATCCAAGCATTTTAAACCAGATGTCTTTTGATTAGGAAGATAGCAATTAAAATGAAAATATGCAAAGATTTTAATTATGCGTCTTTAAGCATTCGACGATAGGAAGGGTAAAGAAAGGGAAACATTACAATGACATACCCACACTTATTTATAATTACCTAGAATGGTGTGAAGATCAACCCTGGCCACGGGCTGGGTTAAAGGACAGAACCCCAAGATTGTAGGTGCCAGCAGGATAGAACAGGTGCAGACCAGAATTCAATACAGGTGCAAACCAAAGTGGATCAGGACAGAACCACCTCAGACTAAGACCGGCACCCACAGCTAAAGTGCAAAGCCTGCGTCACCCCTTTTCTGCAGAATGACAGCCAAACCCCGATTGGGTTATCGAATCTCCTTCCCAGAACCCCGATTGGGTTATCGAACCTTCTGACAGAGTGCTCCGCCAGCACGCCTGCTCCCGATCGCCTATTGAGTGCGTTGGGTCAGTGACAGGTCCGCTATTCGGACAAGTCGGGCAAATTAACTAGCTAAGCCTACTCTTTTTACACTATTTTCCAGGGCAGTGTACCACCCCCCAATGTTGCAAGTGTAAGGATTACCAATTTTGATTGGACAAAGGATGAGGAGAGGTTATCACACCATACCAAAATGAAACTTTTCTTTTGTAATATTTAAATTAGCGATTCCACCCATCATTTTATATTCCCATGCACTTTTATCCCACCCATCAATGAATGTTCTAATAGTAGATACATTGTTATAACATTTGTACAGTTGGTCTTCCTCTAGTGAGGTCGAAAGGTGAGCTTCCCAGGCGCATCTCAGTTGAGACTGTCCTTGGCATCCATTCAATGCCATGACTTGAGGATTTCTGGTTTCTCGTTTCTGGTGCGCATGTGCAGTGTGGGTTTCAAAATGGACTTACAGATACATCTCAGGCCCAAACACGAGCTAAATAGCAAAGTAGAAAAGAACCAGTGTTAGAACAAAGAATAAATGAATGCCCTGTATACCACTTATCTCTACTCTATTCCCATTACTTTATTTTAACTGTTGTGTTAATAATTTAGGCAAGACGAACAATTTAGCAAGGGGCAGCGATGCAAGCTTCTTGCACGTTATTGACACAGAGCGGCCATCTTAGTTCTACTGCGCAGAAGCGAAAGTTTCCCACCAAAGCATAGAATACGTCATGTCGCTTGAATGTGACAGACGCATGCGCAGTAAGAAATCCCGCGTAGCAGCGGCCATTTAAATGCAAGCGGATTACGATTAGTAAAAGCACATAGTCAAGCTTCCCTTAGATGCTAGATATGTTGTGTAATGCAATATTAATTAGACAAAACATGTTAGTTAGTACGTTATGAGTTATTAGAGAGGGTTTAGTACAAGCAAGTCGCTTTACATGCTCAACCTTGCTCCATCATGACCACCTGCATCCCCCACAAATGTAAAGCCCCAGAGGTGACCTGCTCTTCATACCGGCAGCAATCTTCTCACAGCTCTTGCCAGCGCAAAGTTTTGGCTGAAGTTTCTCCAATAGACTTGGACTGTGTGAGAATGTAGATTCGTACTCCATCGCGGTTGACCTGAACTTGTGTCTTTGCCCAGATCCTGAGCTTTCTGCTATTTGGCTGTTTTTTTCACCTAAAACTTTAAAAATTCATAACTTCGGCAGGTTACAGTCATTGGATTTTTTGTTCTTTGGGTGTCATTTTAGCGATTAATGTTTGTTCTTTTTTCTAAATTGATTTGGGAGCTTTCTAGTGTTGTGCTTTCCCTTTATTCATGTTTGAGTGCTGAATAAATACTTTACACATTGCCTCTAAGTTTATCCTGACTGTGTTTTTGCTAAAGTGCTAGAGACTTAAGTATGGGATTATTTAAGGTCTTTTGTGGTTCAACAGGAAATGATTATGTTTATTATTTGAGTTGGGCTCCCACCCCTCTCAACCAATAGTTTTAAAATGAGTTTATTTAGAACATATTAAAGCACAGGGATGAGAAACAACATCATACAAGTAAGTAAGCAATACGTTATACATAACTAAGCAATACAGGTCATCTATGAAACAGAAAAATGATATATCGTCTAAAACAAGAAATGTTTGGTTGTACAAGCAAACATAACATAACGTGTATTTGCAAAGCACATGTTCACCCGGAGGTATCTTGGTGCTGAATAACAGATGTTGTTTGTTACCCAACTCAATGGTACTCATTTTATTGACCTCAGATGGATGAAAGGATGAGTGGACCCGCTGGACTTTGAACCTGTGACCATGAGGTCGAACACAGACCCCTGCAACAGGCGCATTAGTCCACTGAGCCTCCAGACCCGGCGTAAGATAACAAGTGCATTACTTATGAATTTAGATACAGAACTAAATTAACAGGCAGTATATTTAATTATATTAAATGGAGATGGAAGGAAAGTCAAGGAAGTTGAAGAACTTCTTGTTGGGCAGGTGCGCATGCAGAGGAATGCTGTGCACTATCATCTAAGAACTGTAAAATGGGAGACCACAAGATCTGGTGCTTCAGAGCTAGAGACATGGGAGGGACATAACTTGTGTCCAATTTATGATTATAACAAACCGCATACCACCAAGCTTGAAATGACAACTTAGTAGAGTCTTTCCAATTCTTGGGGATCTGTTGGAAAGCCGCGTCCAACATTAAATCCAAAATACGAGTGTCACATGAGGTTGAGCACCAAGATTCAGATATACTACCTAAAAAGATAGTAGAGATAGAAAAAGGAACTGCAGCATGAAATATTGAATCACCTAAGCCCAAACCTGTGCCCAAAAGCGCAACACAGAAGGGCAGGTAAAAAGTAATGTTTGAAATCTGCCTGTGGCAAAGAGCATGTCCAGCATGTGTCCGCTGTAGTCGGATGTAGTGTGTACAAAAGAGTAGGAGTTCGTAAAAGTCTGTTATATATAAAGAAAAGGACTTTGTGGTATTTGCTGCTCTTGACGATTTTCCGATTTTACTCCAAATCCTTGCCCAGAAAGATATTGACCAGTTAACCTCGAAGTAGGACTCCCAGGCCAATTCCACCCTTGATTTGGTCCTATGGTAGATGCTATTGGGGAAGAGTGCAACAGAGTAGGCCAGAGACTAATAGTGGATAATGATAAAGATATAGAGTTGACTTTGTTCATAAGCAGTACATAGGCCACTATGTACTATTCAGTATTTGCTCTCAAATTGATGACAGTCTTGGGAAAAAGATAAAAAAAGTATCATGCTCAAAAAGTTGGTGCACCCAAATTAAACCTTTGCTTCTCCAGGATTTCCATGAAATGGGTATATTATTAACTAATATAGCTTTATTGTGCCAAATGGTGGATCTAAGAAAAGTATGCATGTCTGTGGGAGTGTTATGAAGAGTGGAATACAATAACTTACATGAATGCTTAAGAATAGGCGTAGAAAGAGATTGTGACCTGTGAGTGAAGGATAAATATTCCTTAAAAGAGAAGGGAAGGAAAAAAGACTTCCACCCATAATGGGCATACTATTGTGGAATCGGAGAGCCATCTAGACGACTGATGTAGCAAAAATGCCTTCTGATAGTCAGGAAAATCTGGAAATTTAACCCATCCTTCCGACTTTGGATGAGCTAATTTAAGTAAGGACATGTGAGATTTGTTATGATTCCAAAGGAATTTAAATGAGTATAGAATGAATTTTCCTAAATTATTTTAGAGGTATGGACACCGAGACATTCGATATTGTAAACAAAACAATGGAGCTCACCATCATTTTTTTGGTATCCAAATGACCCCACCAGGAAAGATGGAGCGGCTGCCATCTAGCATTTAAAGTGGTTAATTTATGTACACAGTTTTCTAAATTTATAGAAACTGAGGAAGAGATTGAGGGAGTGAATCACAGACCAAGATATTTAATGTGTTGAGGGTTGGACAGGGTGAATTCTTCTTTAAATGTAAATTTAGTCAAGGGTAGTATCTTACATTTCTTCTTATTTACCTTATAACCAGAGACATTACGTGTACGAGGCAACTTTTTGCAAAAAAGCTGGCAGTGATGAGAGGGGTTGGGAGAGGAATAATAAGACATCCTCAACAAATGCTGCAAATGTAATCTGCAAACCATTAAAATTCTGTCCCAGCTGGGAAAGAAAGGGCTCAAGTGCTAAATTAAAAAGAAAAGGGGAAAGCGGACAACCCTGACACACACCTCTTCCCAAGGATTAATAGGAGGAGGTAAGACCATTTGCACAAATAGGCACTCTTGGGGTAGAATACTGGAGAGAGATGAGGGAAATACTCTTTGGGCCAAAGCTAAACCAATGAAGAGTATGAAAGAGAAAAGGCCAAAAGACTCAATCAAACACTTTCTCTGCATCTAAAGTGATCACCTCAATAGAGTAAGATGTAACAGAAGATTTGGAAAGAATATGAAAAAATAGACGAGTGTTGTCTGAAACATATCGTCCCTTGACAAAACCTTATTGCTCCTTACTGAGCAGATCAGGACGGTAGGAATTAACAGCCTGATTCATCATTCTTCCGTTTTGCAAGCCCCTAATAGCGATTCATAGCGAATCGCTATTAAGGACTCGCAAAACGGGATTCATGTAGAAATTGCATAAAGAAATGCGATTCCTACATATTCCTTATTTGTGATTAGCAAATTGCTAATCGCAAATAAGGAATAACTCGCCATTCATTCCTATGGGCCAAAAGGCCCATAGGAATGAATGGGGAGTATTCCTTATTTGCGATTAGCAATTTGCTAATCGCAAATAAGATAGCGATTTGAAGGGTGCCAGGGGTGTCCAAAGGACACCCTGTAGCACCCCTCAAATGAAATTTTACACAGGTGTTGCACACACACATGTCCAAAGGACATGTGTGTGTGTAACATGCAACTCAGAAAAATGCATTTAAATGCATTTTTCTGAGTTTTCGCAATTTACCACGAGGTCTGACCTCACGGTAAATTGCGGCCAGAAATTGCGAATTCGCAAAATAAAATTGGATGATGAATTACATTTAAGGAATCTCAAATAGAGATTCCTTAAATGTAATTCCTCGCAAAATTGCGAGATCGCAATTAGCGATTTTTGCATTTGGGATGCTGAATCCCAAATGCTAAAATCGCACTCGCAAGGGGCCAGATTCTCAGAATCTGTCCATTTGCGAGCGCAATTTTGTTTGATGAATCAGGCAGTTGGTCTCAGGGCTAAGGCTTTAGAAAATCTGTTATAATCAACAAAGCAAAATAATAGGAGAAATGTCGCTTAGGGACATTTCTCCTATTATCAAGCTTCACGCTATCCCTATTAGAGACAAAAAAAGCAGCACTAAACACGGTTAACGCTGCTTTTTTACGTCTGCTAATTTTCAGACTTAGCCTTGTAATCCAATGGGAGGTGGATTACATGGCTAAGTCAACTATGAGCTATCAACAAGGATATCCCTATCCTTGTAGTTTTATCTATGTATTACCAGCGATAACCTCCCAAAATGCAGCTATCGCTGAATTTTTTATCGCCTAGGCAGTTACCGTTGTTAATAACGCGATAACCAGGCGATATTATCCAGCAATATCGGGCGTTAAAAAAATTAACGCTAAGCGCTCTTAGCGTTAATCTTCCCTGTTCCTTGTTAAAATGCCCCTAGATTCTCTCAATGTAGGGTTACACAGACGCCAGGTGTCTACAAGCTTCTGTTGCTTAATAGTGTGGACAAAAAGTTTGGGAGTATTATTTAGTATAAAAGTAATCATGGAATTACGATCGGATCTATAAAGGAATTGCTGGCCAGAATGAAATTCTCTTCAGGGTACTTTACAAGAATTTGATTCAGGCCAGACCAAAGTGGGAATCATTGGTCATAGGGGTGTAGATACTTGACAAAGAGACTGGAATCAGATCAATTGATAGTTTAGTATACAACCATATACCAGCATCATCAGACTACTGGGAAACCAGCTTAGCACACAGTGACCTATGACATAACATGATAACCACATTTCTTTTACACTGCATGGGGAAAAAACACATCATCAACCCAACCTCTTTTTGGTTCTAGAGATTCCTGCTCTGTAGAGTGTGACTCCTGAATTAAAGCTATACTGGCACCTAAATGCACCAAATGGGATAAGACACAATGGGCTCGATTCACAGAACTTACTTAAGACAAAATCCTAAACTTACTACTTTTGGTATTCACAGAAGGCATTTAGTAATAGTAAAGTTAGGATTTTGTCTTATGTTTGACTTAAGACAAACTTAAGACAGACTTAAAACGGACTTAAGACAGACTTAAGTTAGGATTTTGTCTTAAGTCTGTCTTAAGTTTGCCTTAAATCTGTCTTAAGTCTGTCTTAAGTCTGTCTTAAGTTCGTTTTAAGTCTGTCTTAAGTCTGTCTTAAGTTTGTCTTAAGTTTGTCTTTAGTCAAACTTAAGACAAAATCCTAACTTTACTACTACTAAATGCCTTCTGTGAATACCAAAAGTAGTAAGTTTAGGATTTTGTCTTAAGTTAGTTCTGTGAATCAGCCCCTATGTCATTTGATAGGAGAATTTAAACCTCTAACATTCCAAGAAATTATGTTTAAGGATGTAAACAACTTTTGAAAAGTAAAAACTGCAACAAGTCATACAAAACTAGAAAAAGAAAAACTGTAGACCATACCATTGCAAAAAGAACAATTGATGGACATAATTCAGAACAATGCCATATATTCACCATAGTACAGAGATCTCGGCCTAAATCCATCATTTTTTTGCTCACCATGCCATTCCAGTTTGGACCCAGCCATATGCAAATCAGTCTTGACCCTGAGCCCAATGGGTACTGTGCAGCCCGAACTGCCAGACCAGGTCCTCCCTGGACTGGAAACAAGCATACTAGGACTGGTTTCAGGCTTTCAGCCTTCATCAGCCAGGATAGCTTGACTCCAGTCGCATGGAGAGCACAAGACCCACGTCTGGGCATACCCGTCCCACTCAGGATAACAAATGCAAAAAAAGCAATTGATGGACAGAATGCAGAACAATGTCATACATTCACCACAATACAGAGATCTGGGTCTAAATCCATAATTGTTTTGCTCACCATGCCATTATAGTTTGGACCCAGCCATATGCAAATCAGTCTTGACCCTGTGCCAAGACCGATTTGCATATAGCTGGGGCCAAACTGGGGAGGTGAGCAAAAGAATGATGGATTAAACCCAGATCCCTGTGACTGGGGTTGAATGTTTGCATTGTCCAGCATTCCGTCCATCAATTGTTTCTTTTGCATATGTCGCCCTAAGTGGGAAGGGTATGCCCAGACGTGGATACCGTGCTCACTACTCCACTTGATTCAAGCTAGCCTGGCTGATGAAGGGTGATGCCCTCAAAAATGTCCTAGAATGCTTGTTTCCGGTCCAAGGAGGACCTGCTTGGCATTTTGGGCTCGACTGTTCTCATAAGGAACAGGGTCAAGACTGATTTGAATATGGCTGGGACCAAACTGAGGTGGTTTTGTGAGAAAAGGAAAGATGGATTAATCGCAGAAACCTTTGACTGGGGGGAGAGGTTTGCATTGTCCAGCATGCTGTCCAGCAAATGTTTCTTTTGCATATGTCGACCTTAGTGGGAAGGATATGCCCAGACGTGGGTCCTGTGCTCACTACACCAGTCGATTCAAGCTAGCCTGGTTGATGAAGGGTGATGCACTGAAACCGGTCCCAGTATGCTTGTTATGGGTCCATGGAGGACCTGGCTTGGCAGTTCGGGCTGGACTGTTCCCATAAGGAACAGGGTCGAGGCTGATTTGCATATGGCTGGGTCCAAACTGGGTATAGTGTGGTGAGCAAAAGAATGATAGATTAATCCCAGATCCCTGTAACTGTGGGTGAATGTTTGCATTGTCCAACATTCTGTCCATCAATTGTTTCTTTTGCATATGTCACCCTAAAAGGGAAGGATATGCCCAGACATGGGTCCCGTGCTCACTACACCACTGGATTCAAGCTAGCCTAGCTGATGAAGGGTGGTGCCCTGAAACCGGTCCCAGGATGCTTGTTTCCGGTCCAGGTAGGACCTGGCTTGGCAGTTTGGGATGCACTGCTCCCATGAAGAACAGGGTGAAGACTGATTTGCATATGGCTGGGTCCAAACTGGGGTGGTGTGGTGGGCGAAAGAATGATGGATTAAACCCAGATCCTTATGACTGGGGGTGAATGTTCGCATTGTCCAGCATTTCGTCCATCAATTGTTTCTTTTGCATATTTCGCCCTTTGTGAGAAGGCTAGGCCAGAAGTGGGTCCCGTGCTCACTACATCACTGGATTCAAGCTAGACTGGCTAATAAAGGGTGATGCCCTGAAGCAGGTCCCAGGACTCTTGTTTCTGGTCCAGGGAGGACCTGGCTTGGCAGGTTGGACTGGAATGTTCCCATAAGGATGTGGTAACTATTTGACCGTATACGAGTTTGCCATATAATTAAAAGAAAAAGAATAGCTCAATAAAATGAGAGGCAGAGTCCGGGGTGTCTGAGTCTTAAAGGGCTTTAATTCAGAATGACTCGAGTCAATGGAGATCTATTCCATCAAATACAAGGGTTCGGATATGCAAGGGAAGATGTCAGGAAAGATGTCAACGATTTATTAACAGTACATGACATATATAGTAAAATGACACAATGGCAGTGAATACAGTAGGCGTGACAAGTGAAATGTATATGATAAGAACACATGTGCGTAGCAAAAAGGCGTGAACAAGGGTGTGCACAGAGGCGTGTACTAGAAACGTCACAGAAAAATGCCACAAGTGGGTGTATGCTTAGAGAATTCTTGCAGAGTCAGCTGAAACCTGTGGCCTGGATGCGCGCGCAGCTAATATGACGTATGATTGACATGTATCTGGACGAAGCCAAGAGTCTGACCTTTAACACTAGTAGAAGAGACAGATGTCTGGCATGTCAGATCGACCTGTTCCTATAGCATGTCTGATATCTTGTATTTGGGGTAGATGTAATCTAGAGTAAAAGGTCTCTTGGGCAGAGGCTATTCTATACTGAATGTATGCGTGTCTAGGTGCAATGCGTGGAGCCAGGGCCTACCATGGTAACGGGACCAATGAATTCCATGAGGGAGGACAGGAAGGCTTGGCCCTTGCTCTGCAGTCGGGGATATATTTACTTGTTTCACTAGACAGGAATGTGTTTTCGAGGAGGCTGAGCTGGCTACACTGATAACTTGAAGGCAAAATACTGTTTGGCAGGCAGGCTAGGCCGAGCCAAGCACCGCTTCGTTTGGCAGGAAGTAAGGCAGAGGTCAGGGATGCACCTCATCTCCACGTTGCAGCTTTCGGAGACAAAGACAGAAAGTGGTTCAATGGCAGGAATCAGGGCCTAACGCGGAAGAGCCAGGAAAACGTGAAAGTGCATCACATAAAGACGGTGGCACGGCATACTTAGGAACTGAATTATCGATCCATCCATGGTGGATCTGATAGAGGACATGTTAACGTTGGACGCAAATGTATTTGCGTCTTCAGATTCGGTTGCGGAGGGAAGTTACACGCACTTTTAATTCGTACATGGAGACGATGGGGTACTCGTTAGGGGACATACCTGAACATAAAAAGTTCAATTACCTCATTCCCTCCTTGTCCCCTACGGACCCATTAGGATATATCTATTTTCATGAGACCATCTATTTGTTCATATAACATCATCTGTTCTTCTTTCTTTAATCGGGAATGGGAACGTGAACTTGAGCGGGGAATACAAGCTGTGGCGCACAAACCGCAAATCGCTGGCCCACATTGAAGACATAAACAACAACTGAACACAATGGCCAATATAATCCCTAGGAATGACAATAGCTTCCATCCCCAGGCGGTTATTACACTCCAGAGCCAACCGGACCAAGTCCAGGAGCCTGGGTTCTGATGTATCTGATGGGCAATTTCGTGAAGTCTGGTAATAGCCTTATAGACTGATGGCGCGTTATTAGGAATAAACACGCAACAACTAGATCCGATGACTCTACAAGCTCCGCCCCTATCGGCCAGGATGACGTCAAGGACAAGGCGGTTCTGGAGAACAACAAGTCTCATAGCAGACTGCTCCTCTGTTAAGTTGCCCAAAGCTGAAGTAGTCTCATTCACTACTGCTTCGAGAATTCTGGTTAATTTGCGTATCAGTTTACTATTGGAGACAGTGCCTAAATACGGAAAGAATCCTTTATTGAAATCTGTATATTGTTCCCATGCGGTTTCAGTAAAATCAACTAATGGAAGATCTCTTTTGTGCCTAACAAGATTGAGGCGGGAATTTCTATGATAATCAGATGGGGCTAGAAAAACTGGTGGCAATAAGAATGCAATGAAACAAGTACCATCCCAGTCTAGAGGTAAACGTACATAAGCTGTATGACCACAAATGAAATAGGAATGTCGGGAAGCTTTGAATGTAGACTTGCCTTCATCACTAAATTCGACCACAGTAGTGCAATCACTATGGCCTAGGTGTACTGAACCATTCTTTCTGACGCATAATACACCCTTAGCTGGTAAAACTGATATGGATGGCAAGTCCGGACTAGTTTCTGACTGAACATTTAGAATCATGAGGTTGAGTGTAAAATTGCCTAATCCATACACTTCATTTTCTAGATCGGTCCCTGTCATTTGTGGGAGACCTTCTTCATCTGGGAAACATGCTTTGTTCATGACTGTGTTCAGGTTTCCGAATATACGTTTGCCTTGGGAAACCCTTGATTCAGTGTCTAAAGAGGATATTAAACTAAACCATGCACCACAGGAACCATTATGTGTAAACGGGTAAGGAAAGAGGGGCAGAGCTCCCTTGTAGTTCTGATAGGGAGGGAGTCGGCCACATATCCAACAGTTAGTAGCATTGTTGATCTGGTGTGAATGGTGTAGCATACGAATGAATGTATTGTTACGCAGCGCAAGTCGATAAGACAATTCGTGTGGAGGTAGTTCACTAAACGTGTGCTCTGCAGTATCATTAGAAAAAGAATGTGCAATCGGAAAATACATGTACAACATCAAACTGATGCCAATTAATGTAAGACTCAGAAGAAACATAATAATCAGGGTGCAGATGCACCTACTACGGAGATTTTTACAGTAATGATTTCTTTTCAGGATCTCCTGTCTATCTCTCTCTCTATTTGGGTCTAACTTGTACATTGTCAGAAACTGCCTAACCGCTTCACCCGAGGGGGACTTAAACAATTAAACTGTCTGACTTACTAGACCTCAATTTCTGGCGATACTCCTCTTGGGGTGTTTTCTCTAGAAGGGGGAGTTTTGTATCTGTCTCTGGTATGTGAGAGTTCTGGGAATCAGGGTTTGGCGGAAGTCCATGGAATCTTTTCACATGACTGGAGTGTACCCAGCCCTTCCGCCCCTCCAGCTTAACAGCAGTCCTGGTTGTTAACAAAACAATCTTCGGCTCCTTCCAGCGGTGCTCCAAATGGCTCGTCCTGTCAAAGTTCCGGACGACTACAACATCTCCCGGGACCAGTTCATGTGACATGGGGGGTAAAGTCAGAGCAAAAGTGCACCGGGTTATGTGCCTGTTAAGGAAGGGGGACGAAAACTGAATAACTAATGACTGAAAACACTCTAGTGTTGATTTCTTATGATATTTTATTTTTGTAACATCTTTTTTTCTTAGCAATTGTTTTTTTAGTTCATTATACGTGCAAATTGTTATAGATAAAAAAGACAAAATATGTGCAAATGGTGTAAAACTAGATAATTTGATTAATTATTAAAAAATACAGAAGTGCATTCCCTCAACGCGGCTTCCCTCATCGGAGCCGCGTTGAGGGAAGGCAGGCGATTAACCATTGCAGTAACCATCATTTCTGAGCAGAAAGGAAGGATCCCCAAAATACGCTTAGGCTCATGAGGTCTAGTAGTTGAGAACTCTAAGTTCTATCGTCAATTGGGCGCAACTGCATTCACTAACATATAAACATTGTTAGGAAAATTACACATTGTGGTAATTAATTTTTAAACACTTTTACATTTTGCATGTGAGTAAGGGGAGGGTAAGTGCATAACCCTTGTCCTGAAGAAGGGGGCTGTGACCTCCGAAACATGTTGACACTTTGAAACAGTGGTTCTGATACCCTAACTCGTATCTATCAAACCACGCCCTGCACTTATTTTTAACAATACCAGCCGGGGATTTAATTAAAATATTTTTTTCTCCCACGTGCCAGGTATTTTTTAATTAGTCACTTTTTTTTTTCACCTCACCTCACTCACACCTTGGTTATACACACAAACCCCCACACATAGTTCACTTCCAAGTGCTCCTGCGTATCCGCGAGTCGCAGCACGCCACATCCCGTAGAGGGGTGCGAAGGCCCCGATGATGAAGCATGACACCAAGGGGCCTGTTGGTGTGTGAGGGGCATTTAAAAAACACTGTGTGTTCCCCATCACTCTAGGGATCACTATCACTTTGAGTGGATTCCACTTTGTTTATTCATATTATCAGGGAGACCGAATCCACTGACTCTCTCTCTCCCCCCTCCTGTTAAAATCCGTAATGTGCATACAACCTACATAAGTGGGGCCTTTAGCCCATAAATGTGCAGGAACATTCTGTAACCTGGGATCAAAATCTCTCAACACATAATGTCCCTTAAAATCACGAAGGAACAGCCTTACTCCTTCCGGAGAACAACAAATTACAGCTCCTAGAGCTTTCAGGGTCTTAATACCAAGCAAGTTTTCTGGACATGATTTCGTGAGCAATAAATCTGTAGTGCGGGACAATGGACCAACTGCAAGGGGAACAGGTTTCGATACTTCATTAACAATAGGCTTTCCTGAAAATCCAAGGGAAACATTCTGTGAGCCTGAGAGGGGTGCCCCTGGAACCTCTTCATGACTGATGGTTGCCCTGCTTGCCCCTGTGTCAATCAAAAACTTTCTATCTTTCCCTAATACCTGACTATGTACATAAGGACCCTCTTGATCTACAGGAACTTCAATAAGAGGCAAGCCAACCTCCCTCTCTAGGCTGTTTCATGTGTACTGCTGATAATCGGGGTAATCAGATTGGGCATATTGGTACATCTGCTGTGTGACATGCTGAGTCGCGGCAATTGGTTGGGGCTGTGGTACCGCTACGGTCTGCTGTGGAACATGCATAGGTTGTACATTTTGTGGAACATGTTGTTGGACCTGGTGTTGGACTTGGTCCTGTCTGGGCGGACGTGGTCTCTCTTTAGTTTTACCTGTAGCAATATTGTGTTTCAGAACGGTACATTCGTTTACATAATGACCTGGCTGTTTACAATAGTTACATGTCCCTTTAACGGGAGCCACTGAAATATTTGACTGTGTCGCGCCCTTTTTCTGACCATCTGCTGGAACTGACTGAGCAACTAACATTTTCATTTTCGTGTCTTTCATACGTCTTTGTTCGTGATCATGTTCCTCTCTAATTCTGTTCTGGTGGTATTGTAACATTTGTAACATTTGGGATGGCGTATTTGCTTGCCATGTACTCTCGACTTTCAATACACGGTTCTTAACCTGGGGCAAAGAATTCTCAACCAATTTGGTTACGAATAGATGTGGATATGACTCGCTACTTGTTTTCAGACCACTATTAATGATAAAACATTTCTCGAATCTGGAATAAAAATCACTAGTGTCTTCGTCGTGTTTCTGTTTGCAGGCTGAGATTGCATCCCAATCCTCCTTTTTAGTTGCTAACAATCTTGGCAAAACCTGTACTAATAAACCTGGTAATGCTTTAGTTTTCTCCCCAAGTCCTAAACCCGGGGTTCGACCAGTTTCCTCGGTTTCTAATTCAGCCCAATTAATCTTTTTGTCTCCCACCTCCCATTCTTTTTCTTTTAGTTTCTCGTAAATACCGGCAGGCAGTAGCACTTTCAATATTTTCATAATGTTGGGATAGGTGTAATCTCCCATCAGTAACATATCCTTTATTTCACGGTGGAAACCTGCAGGGTCTTTATCATGACTGGGCACTATTTTCTTCATTTCCAATAATTCCATTTTAGTTATGGGCGTGTATACGAACACACGTTCAAGGGTATCATCAGGTTTTCAGAATGGATGTACTTCTCGTAAAGGATTCTGTTTGTCTAGGTGATATGGTTGCCTGACTGGGGGTGGAACGGAAACAAGATGTGGAGTCAAGAAAGATCTATATTTGTGACGTTGTTCTAAAATCATTTCAAATAAATCGGTACCTAGGCCTCTCCATCTTCTCAGGAGTAAGTCTTGCAATAAATTGTATAACGGACCTGGATCAGATGCTTGGTTTTCATACTGTATAATAAGGTGTTGGGTCATGTATATACCAGCTAGTCGCTGTTCTTCTGGAGTAAGACTTAAAAATGTTTGCACTACTGAATCGTCTTTGTATATGCTGTCATCCCCGGCCCACTGTACTGCGGACTGGGCTAGTTCCTGATCACGTAAGGTATTGAGTTCGTGATAACCTACTCTTTCTTTCAGTACTTTATCAGTAGTTTGGAATATATGCTCAAGGGAATATCGCTCTGGTATGGGACAAAGATAACATTTCTTGTTTTCTAAACGAATGGGTCTGTCAAAGGGCCTATCAAGAGGAGATGGTCTAGGGAGTTTCTCTCTACCTACATATGCTATCATGTCTCTACTTGCTAGTTGCGAGGTTTCTGCTGTATTCTCTGGTTCTTCCTCATCTGAGGTTTCCTTGTCATCTGACTCAGATTGCATTTCAGGCTCTCGACGGGCATGTATTGCTATTATTTCTTTACGGATCTTTCTAACCATAGCATGTACACAATTCTCTCTATCATGTTTACATTCTGCAATATTCTGACTCCATTTTGACAACTTCTCCATCTCTTCTTGTGGAAAACCCGACTGATCTTGTTCCCTTATCAAACAATTAATCAAAAATCGCAAAAGTAATGTTTTTGTCTCAACTTTCTGATGTGACATGGCTTCACTAATACTCTCCGGTCTTTCTCCTGTTCTGATAAAATGATATATATTGTCTAGATGGTCTGGCATTTCTGGTAGTAGAATTAGATAATTCGTAACACGTCTTAAACGTAAGGAGGCTAACATCATGGGTCCTGTTTTTCCAGGCACTGTATCATATCTGCAATCTGTAAGATGTTCTTTAAGCTTTTCGGCTGTGGCTGCTTTAGGTGTTCGCAGCATTGCTAATTCTCTCATCGTTGTTCGTTGTACATGTGGAGGGGTGCGGTAACCTCCTGTAGCGCCTCCTGAGGCGGAGGCTTGAGCATAACCTGGCTGTAGGATCGGTATCTGTAACGGGGTTGGACCCTGAACACCGCCGGGCCCAAAAGGATTCAGCGGATGAATACCAGGGGGAATAGGTACGGGAACCTGGGGACGTGGAGGGGTTTGCTGTTGCGGACCTGGGGGCAGATTATTGTCAGCAGGTGGTACAGGTGGTACGGGAGGTGCGGGTATATTGGCAGGTACATTGGTATATGCGGGAGCTACGTCGTCTAAATAGGAAGAAAGGAAAATGTCTGCTGCGGTCTTATGACGTACTTTAGTCGGAACCAATGGAGGGGGCAGTTCTTTCGGTATTTCCGGGGTCGCCTTGGGCAGGCCCTCGGCCAGGACTGGATACAGTCCTGTCATAATGGCATTACTCTGTCTATCGTGTTGTTCCATTCTAACTCGTTCTCCTTCTTCGAGTAGTTCCTTTTCTTTGGCTTTTTCGGAATCCTCTCTACTCTTCTCTGCTTTTCTAAGTGCTTTCTCTGTCCGTCTATGTGATTCCTTGCGCCATAATTCAATGGCATCTTTCTGTGACTGTCTAGCTTTCTTTTTCCATAATGCTTCCTCTACTCTCATGATGCACTCGGCATCCCATGTCCCTGTAACGGGCCATCTCTGATTCTCTGCCAAGTCTTTCGTATAATCCACCCATAAGTCTAAGTACAGTATGGCATCTAAGCCATGCTTGTGATACATAAAATGTCCAGGAGTGTCCCTGGGTGGGATGGGAATTGCTTCTTCAAGTATCCCTTTCCTAGTTCCTATCTGTTGTAACTTCGAGAACAAAGGCATTGCTACCCCTAAATTTGACATAAACACAATGAACACAATAAAATATGCAAACAGTCACTCATACCACAACATTAAACACATTGAAACAATTCGAACAGATATTGACTACCCACTAATTCTATAATGAGAACAAAATTGAACCGTTGAATACAAGAATAACTCGATGTACTGCTAAACAGCACAGATACACTGCTAAAACAGTGCAGACCGGATCTGTGTACCCAAACCCGTCTTGACCGGATACAAATTAAGGCACCCGTCTTGATGCGTCCCCAGCAACGGTACTCACCGGGAAGCACGGAACGGAAGGCCTCGGAAACTCGACTGGACTGGACTGACGTCACTGCTTCTGCTGAGCACTACGCATGCGCCTCGACACTACAGGTGGGCCTCTCGATACCTCCGACACTGCCTTCTCGGCTGGGCTCTGGTCGGGATCCTCCGCACTCCTCACCGCCTCGTCTGGATGTCGGCCGCATTCTCCGTCACCTCCGCAGGCCTGAGGGAGACACAGGAAATCCTGCAGATGCGCATGGGGTCCGTCACGGCCGTGGCAGGGGGCAAGGCCTGCGACGCATCACCGGCGCGTGGGGTGGGGGAGGGGTCCCTATTCGGGCGCCAAATTATGTGGTAAATATTTTACCGTATACGAGTTTGCCATATAATTAAAAGAAAAAGAATAGCTCAATAAAATGAGAGGCAGAGTCCGGGTTGTCTGAGTCTTAAAGGGCTTTAATTCAGAATGACTCGAGTCAATGGAGATCTATTCCATCAAATACAAGGGTTCGGATATGCAAGGGAAGATGTCAGGAAAGATGTCAACGGTTTATTAACAGTACATGACATATATAGTAAAATGACACAATGGCAGTGAATACAGTAGGCCTGACAAGTGAAATGTATATGATAAGAACACATGTGCGTAGCAAAAAGGCGTGAACAAGGGTGTGCACAGAGGCGTGTACTAGAAACGTCACAGAAAAATGCCACAAGTGGGTGTATGCTTAGAGAATTCTTGCAGAGTCAGCTGAAACCTGTGGCCTGGATGCGCGCGCAGCTAATATGACGTATGATTGACATGTATCTGGACGAAGCCAAGAGTCTGACCTTTAACACTAGTAGAAGAGACAGACGTCTGGCATGTCAGATCGACCTGTTCCTATAGCATGTCTGATATCTTGTATTTGGGGTAGATGTAATCTAGAGTAAAAGGTCTCTTGGGCAGAGGCTATTCTATACTGAATGTATGCATGTCTAGGTGCAATGCGCGGAGCCAGGGCCTACCATGGTAACGGGACCAATGAATTCCATGAGGGAGGACAGGAAGGCTTGGCCCTTGCTCTGCAGTCGGGATATGTTTACTTGTTTCACTAGACAGGAATGTGTTTTCGAGGAGGCTGAGCTGGCTACACTGATAACTTGAAGGCAAAATACTGTTTGGCAGGCAGGCTAGGCCGAGCCAAGCACCGCTTCGTTTGGCAGGAAGTAAGGCAGAGGTCAGGGATGCACCTCATCTCCACGTTCCAGCTTTCGGAGACAAAGACAGAAAGTGGTTCAATGGCAGGAATCAGGGCCTAACGCGGAAGAGCCAGGAAAACGTGAAAGTGCATCACATAAAGACGGTGGCACGGCATACTTAGGAACTGAATTATCGATCCATCCATGGTGGATCTGATAGAGGACATGTTATCGTTGGACGCAAATGTATTTGCGTCTTCAGATTCAGTTGCGGAGGGAAGTTACACGCACTTTTAATTCGTACATGGAGACGATGGGGTACTCGTTAGGGGACATACCTGACCATAAAAATTTTAATTACCTCAAGGAACAGGGTCAAGACTGATTTGCATATGGCTGGGTCGAAACTAGGGTGGTGCTGTGAGCAAAAGAATGATAGATGAAACCCAAATCCTTGTGACTGTGGGTGAATGTTTGCATTGTCCAGCATTCCATCCATCAATTGTTTCTTTTGCATATGTCATCCTAAGGGAGAAACGTATGCCCAGACGTGGGTCCAGGGCTCACCACACCACTGGATTCAAGCTAGCATGGCTGATGAACGGTGATGCACTGAAACCACTCCCAGGATGCTTGTTTCCTTTCCAGGGAGGACCTAGCTTGGCAGTTCGGGCTGGACTGTTCCCTTAAGGAACAGGGTCAAGGCTGATTAGTGTATGGCTGGGTCCAAACTGGAGAGAGTGTGGTGAGCAAAGGAATGATGGATTAATCCCAGATCCCTGTAACTGTGGGTGAATGTTTGCATTGTCCAACATTCTGTCCATCGATTGTTTCTTTTGCATATGTCACCCTAAAAGGGAAGGATATGCCCAGACAGGGGTCCCGTGCTCACTACACCTTTGGATTCAAGCTAGCCTAGCTGATGAAGGGTGGTGCCCTGAAACCGGTCACAGGATGCTTGTTTCCGGTCCGGGGAGGACCTGGCTTGGCAGTTTGGGCTGGACTGTTCCCATGAAGAACAGGGTGAAGACTGATTTGCATATGGCTGGGTCCAAACTGGGGTGGTGTGGTGGGTGGAAGAATGATGGATTAAAGCCAGATCCTTATGACTGGGGGTGAATGTTCGCATTGTCCAGCATTCCGTCCATCAATTTTTTCTTTTGCATATTTCACCCTTTGTGAGAAGGCTAGGCCAGAAGTGAGTCCTGTGCTCACTACTTCACTGGATTCAAGCTAGGCTGGCTAATAAAGGGTGATGCCCTGAAACAGGTCCCAGGACTCTTGTTTCTGGTCCAGGGAGGACCTGGCTTGGCAGGTCAGACTGGACTGTTCCCATAAGGAACAGGGTCAAGACTGATTTGCATATGGCTGGGTCGAAACTGGGTGGTGCCGTGAGCAAAAGAATGATAGATTAAACCCAGATCCTTGTGACTGTGGGTGAATGTTTGCATTGTCCAGCATTCCATCCATCAATTGTTTCTTTTGCATATGTCATCCTAAGGGAGAAACGTATGCCCAGACGTGGGTCCAGGGCTCACCACACCACTGGATTCAAGCTAGCCTGGCTGATGAACGGTGATGCACTGAAACCGGTCCCAGGATGCTTGTTTCCTGTCCAGGGAGGACATAGCTTGGCAGTTCAGGCTGGACTGTTCCCATAAGGAACAGGGTCAAGGCTGATTTGTTTATGGCTGGCTCCAAACTGGGGATAGTGTGGTGAGCAAAAGAATGATGGATTAATCCCAGATCCTTGTAACTGGGGGTGAATATTTGCATTGTCCATTATTCCGTCCATCAATTGTTTCTTTTGCATATGTCGCCCTTTGTGAGAAAGCTATGCCCAGTCGTGGGTTCCTTGCTCACTGCACCACTGGATTCAAGCTAGCCTGGCTGATAAACTATGATGCACTGAAACCGGTCTCGGGATGCTTGTTTCTGGTCCAGGGAGGACCTGGCTTGGCAATTCAGGATGGGCTGTTTCCATAAGGAACGGCGTCAAGACTGATTTGTGTATGACTGGGTCCAAACTAGGGATAGTGTGGTGTGCAAAAGAATGATGGATTAATCCCAGATCCTTGAAACTGGGGGTGAATGTTTGCATTTCCAACATTCCGTCCATCAATTGATTCTTATGCATATGTCACCCTAAGTGGGAAGGATATGCCGAGACATGGGTCTCATGCTCACTACACAACTGGATTCAAGCTAGTCTGGCTGATGAAGGGTGATGCCATGAGACCGGTCCCACAATGCTTGTTTCCGGGGCAGGGAGGATCTAGCTTGGCAGTTTGGGCTGGACTGCTCCCATAAGGAACAGGGTGAAGAATGATTTGCCTATGGCTGGGTACAAACTGAGGTGGTATGGTGGTCAAAAGAATGATGGATTAAACCCAGATCCTTGTGACTGGGGGTGAATGCTTGCATCGTCCAGCATTCCGTCCATCAATTGTTTCTTTTGCATATGTCGCCTTGGGTGAGAAGGGTATGCTCAGGCGTGGTTCCTGTGATCACTACACCACTGGATTCAAGCTAGACTGGCTAGTAAATGGTGATACCCTGAAACCGGTCCAAGGATGCTTGTTTCTTGTCCAGGGAGGACATGGCTTGGCAGTTCGGGCTGGACTGTTCCCATTAGGAACAGGGGCAAAACTGATTTGCATATGGCTGGGTTCAAACTGGGATGGTGTGGTGAGCAAAAGAAAGATAGATTAAACCCAGATCCTTTTGACTAGGAGTGAATGTTTGTATTGCCCAGGATTCCATCCATCAATTTTTTCTTTAGCATATGATGCCCTAAGTGGGAAGGGTATGCCCAGACGTGGGACCCGTGCTCACTACACCACTGGATTCAAGCTAGCCTGACAGATGAAGGGTGATGCCCTGATACCAGTCCCAGGATGCTTTTTTCCAGTACTGGGAGGACCTGGCTTGGCAGTTCGGGCTGAACTGTTCCCATAAGGAACAGGGTAAAGACTGATTTGTATATGGCTGGGTCCAAACTGGGGTGGTGTGGTGAGCAAAAGAATTATGTATTATTCCCAGATCCTTGTGACTGGGGGTGAATGTTTGCAGTGTCCTGCATTCTTTCCAGCAATTTTTTCTTTTGCATAGTTTGCCCCTAATTGGGAAGGATATGCCCAGACGGGGGTTCAGTGCTCTCTACACCGGTGGATTCAAGCTAGCCTGGCTGATGAAGGGTCATGCCCTGAAATCAGTCCCAAGATGCTTGTTTCTGGTCCATGGAGGACCTGGCTTGGCAGTTCGGGCTGGACTGTTCCCATAAGAAACAGAGGCATATGGCTGGGTCCAAACTGGGGTGGTGTGGTGAGCAAAAGAATGATGGATTAAACCCAGACACTTGTGACTGGGGGTGAATGTTTGTATTGTCCAGCATTCAGTCCATCAATTGTTTCTTGTGCATATGTAGACCCTACCATGACTCGTATATACCAAATAATCATAAAGCATAGATTAAAAGGTATTAGAGGTAAAGACGTTAGAGGAAGAAGGAGGGAGCAATAGAACAGTAAAAGACAGAAATATTGAGAGAGAGAAAGCAGTCATAAAACAAGAAGAAGTACAGTGAGAATAGAAGAAAATGACGGGCAAAGCATACCTAGGAAGAGTAGTATCCAAGGAAGGTTGTTTTGTGGGATGAGGCCACATGGAACAGATGGGACGTTTGGAGTACAGAGGGAGAGTACAAGAGGGGCACATCACATAATAAATAATACGGGGAAGCCCACAAACACTGATGAAAAATTTGCAAGAGAAGCAAATAAAAATTAATATTCAATACTAACTGTAGTAATAACTTTAATAATGATGAAGAGGAAGAAGACTCCTGAACACTCATAAGGAGCAGCAAAAATGTGAACATATTATATCCAACATTTTATTTAACAATCAGAACTCTGAATTAAAACTTCCTGAGAAAAACAAGGTAACATAAAAGAACATCACTTAAGAAGTAGAAGGTCCTGAGGTGTCCATGTTGTTGATTTTGCACGCATTAATAAGCTCTTCAATTGAACTGAACCCTCGTATATAGTATTCTTGTTTTAGTACGTGACTTTAAAGTGGCTTGGGTGAAATAAGCAAAAACGAGCTCCAAGGAAATGGAGATCAGGTTTCTAATGAAGGAATTCTTTGTGCCTGTCAGAAGTAGATTTAGCGTAGTCCTGTGAGAAAAATAGAAGGGTGCTTGAACAAGAAATATGCTTTAATGAATTTACAGCAGCAAGGACTTGGTTGAGGTCAATGTATTCAAGGAAGTACAAGATAACACCTCTTGGGTTGCGTGTATGGGAAATAGATGTTGACTGATGTCCCAGTCTATGGGCCCTCTGAATATTAAGATGGGTATCCTCAGGCAAATTCAAAAACTCGGAAAGGAAGGACTTTAGAAAAAAATTAGGGTCAGAGCTTTCCAATCCTTCGGGTAGACCATAAAGGTGAAGATTATTACAGCTTCTAATTTCCAAGTGCTGCTGATGAAGAGAAAAGACTTGGTTTTGAAGAGATTGAATTTTGGTGGTAGTGGAACCAAATGATGCAATGCTCTGCTCTGCTGTATCCAGCCTTTCCTCCATTTTGGACCACTTATCAGTAAGATGCTGCCATTTGAGAGGTGGTTTCTTCCATAAATGGTGTTAAGGAACGTATTTCTTCCAACAAGAGCTCATTTGAAACAACTGGTGGAGACTTTGTAGGAGAGGGAAGGTCCTTTTTTGAGATGTTTGGTAGTAGCCTTCCCTGTTGTGGATAAAACAGGGGTACCGTTTGAGCTAGATGAAGAGCTACCTTTGTGTAAAGCAACCAAAGAGTCCTCCATATTTAAAAATGTTGAAAAGATAGTGGAATTCCTAATGACCTTGTGAGCAGAGGGTGGAAGTGAGGTGTTTGCCTTTTTCAAAAGTCCCATATATGCGCTGGAATATGGGATAATGACTATAAAACAGATAAACAATCAAAAACTAGCACCTCAGCGCAAAAAACATACACTTCGACATTGTATTTAAGAAGAACGTATAAAAACTGCCCACATAGATAAAAGTTGTAAATAGAAAATTACTTTTACAACAAGGATGTAAAGAAAAGTCATCGAGAAATATGCAAAAGGTAATGCTTAAAATAGGAGTCCATATAACAGGAGCAGATCAGGCTGGAGAACTGTCATTATGTTGAAGCGTTAAAAAGAAAGGAGAAATTGTTGATTCCTGGAGGAACTCCCTTAGACCTGAAGGGATTGCAGGTTTGCGCGTAGCAGCAGAGTCGGCAAAATGGCGGCCGGCTCACTGAGGAGAGTCGAGCCGTCAATCATAACAGAAGTTTTGTGGCAAAAAGGAAAGTTGAGATTAACCAAAAAATGCTGCTGGGTCTCACCACATCTTCAGACACTTGCGCTGGACTCAGAAAAGCTGCAGGGAGAGCCGTAAAGCGATCACATCTCACACCGAGTCCCGGAGGTCGACCCGGAAGCCTCTATCTTCCTTGGGCTCCAAGCCATGCACCTCCAACTAATCAAACTTTAATAAAGCAGCAGAGAATTTGGACACCTGAGTAATCAGACGAAAATCACAGAAATCCACACAGCGAACCCCATGTTATGTTGTCAAGGCACAATGCAGATGAGTTAAATACCCAATCTATTAGTACAACGTAGAGCAGTGCAGTACGTGGCTCTTAAACTCTATCCTGTCAAATTAAATTAATTTTCCTCTCGCAAAGGAAACCAAAAATGTTGACTTTGGCAGGGTCATTTAGACAACTTATGGAGGGTTGTCGCTGCAGTGGCCACATTTTTGTTTCATAAAATCAAATACCCGAACAATGTTAGTGATACAGAGGGAGTTTCCTAATTCACATTTTGACTATATGTTTCCCTAACTGGAGAAGGAAAAACAAGTGACAGTGATCCAGCCCATCATTAGAGCAACGAGAGGACCAATAGCCCCTGTGGATCAGTGGTGAATGTGTGCCCTGGCAAGGGTTTACGCTAGCTATGCCTCTGCCTCTGTTGTTGTAAACCTATCACTTTCCTAATATTCGAAGTATAGAAGAGAAATCAAGAGTTGGCTTTTGTGGGATTATTTCTGATTTAAGCTGGTGCTCCTGCTGCGTTAGGCCCTAAATGACCACTTTCTCTTTGCAACTGGGCAACATTTGCTTCTATAGTCAGTTCAGGGAAAATTAGATTTATGGCCACATATTACAGAGGATTCTGTATTTTGTATTCCACATAGAATTCGGCGAACCAAAAAATTAAGAGGACAAGCTGAGCCTGATGGCACTCGGAGCCCGTGCATGAGCCAAGCCCTGGAAATGTTTGCCATTGAAATCATACAACAAACCACATAAAAATGTGATAAAGTCTCTTCAAAATTTATTTCAATAACATATGGAAGCTTTGACATTAATATGTCACATTATATCACTGCTCGGAGAAGTACTTATTAAAAGTGATAGCTTTTAAAACAGGAACATAGAACCGTTCCTGTCCTCACCCGGTGACCCTGCAATTAGTGAAGTAGGATGCAAGACAGTTGCCATGAGAATCCTGTATGTGGCCAGGAATGTTATAGATACAGCAACATCATATTCTATTAAATAAAACACATTATATTTTTGAATAGCTGGTATGCAAAGAAAAAGAAGGATCAGTCAAATATAATAAATGTAAGAGGGCCCGATTCACAGATTTAACTTAAGACAAAATCCTAAACTTACTACTTTTCCTATTCACAGAAGTTAGGATTTTGTCTTAAATTTGTCTTAAGACAGACTTAGGACAGACTTAAGTTAGGAATCTGTCTTAAGTCTGTCTTAAGTTTGTCCTAAGACACATTTAAGACAAAATCCTGACTTTCGTGAATACCAAAAGTAGTAAGTTTAGAATTTTGTCTTAAGTTAGTTCTGTGAATCAGGCACTGAGATCGCACAATTTGGTTAAAGGGGGAAACTGCAATTAATCCAGGGTTTCAGAAGTTTCACTTTGTACAAACTAGTCACTAAAGTGTTATCTATTTGTCTCTCCATTTCACCTCAAATGTTAATGCTTTGTTTTTACCTCTTTGTGCGTGAGGGTAGAGTGTGGGTGGAAGACAGAACCCATATGAAAGATTGGCTTGTTATGGGCTCGAGGTTCCAAATGGACCTTGAGCTTAGCCAGAGCCAGGCATGAGGCTCCAGCTTGGCTCGAGCTTTCAGTGGCTCTCCTACCTCTAACTGTGCAGTTATCACTAGAAGTGCAATCGCTACCAAAGAAGGGTTTATAACAAGCTACATTTCATTAAAATGTTCGTCTGCTTTTGTGGAGAAAACCTTGCTCAATGTTTAAGTATCTGTAGTCAGTTCAGGAAAAATTAGGTATAGGACAACACATTACACAGGTTTCTGTATTTCAGTAGCCTGCAGATATCATTGCTAAAGCAGTACAACCTCTACGGAATAAGGGTTTATAGGAAGTTAAATTGCACTGAGATTTTCTTTTGCATTGTGGAGAAAAACCTGCTCGATGTAGGTGGTTATTGGAAGCTGTTATTTGAAACACTTCGTTGAGTTGAAGGTAGTTAATTAAATTCTTCAAGAATAGAGCCTAGGAAGACATACACATTGTTATTAATTTAAATGCGCCAACCGACTTGTATGTGAGCACTGACAAAGCTGACAAGGTCTGGTGTATTAATGTCATTGAGTCCAAATGTCACCACATATTAATAGGGAAGGACAAATTATATATGTGACACTTGCTAGTTTGTGGTGTTATTGTGACATACAACCCTATTGGAGAACACATTGGACACTTCCAGCCTGAGGTAGAAATCTGGGCCCAGATTTTCGAACCTGAAGTTGCTGTGCTGCGTTGCGTGACATGGAGTTAGAGCACCATAGCTACAGTGATATAGCACTTTTCTGCTCTCTCCCCAGCACTAGTGCAGAATCATGCTGCCTACCACCACACACACACACCTTTTCATAGTAGTGCAAAGCTGTCTGCTCAACTCTAGACTAAGGGGCATGTTATCAACAACTAGCGATATTTACAGCTAAATGAACTTAGCGATATTTTTTTTATCGCCGCACATCGCCGGATTTTATCGCAGAGATAACATGCTAGTAGCAACATTTATCTCAAATGTGATAAAATATCTGGCGACAGCGGCTCGATGATTGAGTATCGCTGGAAAACCAGCGATATTCAGGCATTAAAGGCAATAGGGTCTTAACCTGAATATCAAACTCCCATTGGATATACAGGTTAAGAAGTGGTCCGAGCAGGCGTTCGTTTTTGGCGATATTCGCTCGTAGCGCAACGTTTTTTATCGCTGTGCCTGCGTTGATATTAGGCGATAGCGATGTTAGCGACTGCTTTCAGTCGCTAACCGGTTGGGTACACCCACTTTGCATGTCATTAGCAATAAATATCGCTGACATGCAAAGCGGGCCCCAAACCGCTCACTATCTCCTAAAAGCCGTTGCTAACTGATTTTAGCGACAGCTTCCTAATAGGGCGATTAAATTATCACCGCTTTTCGGACGAAAACAGCCGCAAAAGCAGAGATAATTTCATATCACCCACCTTGCTAATATACCCCCAGGTTTTGTACTGGAAGGGCAACTTTTCTGTCCAAAATAATATGGTAAGACTAACTTTAAAACTTTTTAAACTTTGTGTGTGTGAGCTCTACAGGGCAGCACAAATGGAAAGGGGCGACCAATCGGTCCCCCCGAACTTATGGCAGAGTACCACGATCCCCCCGGGAAGCCATCTTGGGCGGGAGGCGAGTCTCGGCTGGTATGCCCGAAGCGGCGTAGCCGGGGCGCGCCTTTTCCCGCCCTAGAGTGGGTTGGCCTAGACACTGACGCGGCTGGCCACGCCCTTGGGGCAGGCAGGGGCGGGTTTACGCCCGCCCTGAAGACGGATAAAAGGAGGAACGAGACCAGAAAGCATCCTCTTGTTACTGTGCTCTGAAGCTGCACCTCCTCGCTGCACGTGAGCTCGAGACAGAACGAAGAGCCAATTTTGAGCGTTGTAATCTTTCTCGTTTGTTTTGCAGATACTCTGTAGGAGAATGCCGAAGAAGGCGGGAAAGCGAATGACTACCGAGCAGATGCTGCGTGTTCTCATGAAGGAGATGACCGACCTAAAGAGGCGGATGGATAAAAATGAGGAGGGAGGCCCGAAACGTCCTTTGGAGGGTACGGGCCCGGCTGGAAAAGGCAAGAGGCCCAGGAGAGGAGCAGCTGGGGGAGATACCCCGGGTCCCAGTGTCCCGCTCGAAGCACCCACTCCTGTGCCGGAGGAAGGGAATCCGATTCCCGTGGTGGTCACCCCCGTGTCCGAGGAAGATATGCCGCCCGAGCTGGCAGCACAATTAGCAGCGTGGTTGGGTAAAAGTAGCGAGGGCGCCACGGCTGTAGACGCGCAGGTGTTAATGAAGCAACTGCGGGAGACTCGTGAAGCAGCGAGGGTGCCCACGCCGGCCGCGGCTGTAGGGAAGCCTCAGGGGACGGTTTTAGTCGCAGAGACAGCGTCCAGTTCAGGTAAGCGGCCATTGCCGATTGCGAGGGAAGAGTCGGCACCCTCTCGAAGGGAGAGGTTGGGTCAGCATGTTCCTTTAGCTATTAAAGAAAAGATATGGGCAGGGGAATATGTGAACATTTTCTCGTTGCTTACTGATCATTATGAGATGGAGCATGTTAAAAATCAGAAGGATCTCATGCATCCGAGTGTTTGGCGCGCAAAGATGGCCGCCTTTAAGGTTAATGAAAACATTGGCAATTGGGGCAAGGCATGGGGGATTTTCACATCGATCTTGGGTGAACGGAGGCCCGAATTGCTACCCGAATTGCCGAGTTATCAGTCACGGATCATGGGGTACTCGGTATCACACGAGGGTAATCATTGGTTTTGCTATGATAATCTTTTCAGAAAAGCAAAAGAACATGATAAAAACTTAACTTGGGATTGTTATGACTCTGTGTCCTGGTCCAAAATGAAGGAGACTGGTATGTTGAAAGTGCCATTGGTAGGGAGTAATGTGGGCGAATCCTCCCGTCAGTATCCGGGGACGCCCTTTCGATCAGGTACGGGTACCGACAATCACTCGAGGCCTACCGGTAATACAGGTAAAAAGGGGGTGTGTTGGAATTTTAACAGGGGTAAATGTACTAGGCCCCAGGGATCGTGCAAGTTTAAACACGAATGTAGTGGGTGTGGGCAATCATCCCATCCTGAGTCCACGTGCAGAGCCAAAACGGGTGATAATGCGGGTAGAGGAGGTGCCAAACAGGTCTAACATAGTCTGAGGGGCGCCTTTACCTACCCCGATTGATACCTTGGCGATGATTCCCTGGCTCAGTGAATACCCGGATCGTGCTTCTGCTGGGGTGTTGCGGAACGGGTTTTCATATGGTTTCCGCATCCCAGTAGGGGACTTTCAGGGTGTGGAAAGATGCAAAAATCAGATATCGGTCTTGCAGCATACGACCGTGGTACAGGAAAAGATCCGGAAGGAGGTTACTCGAGGTCGAGTCGCTGGTCCGTTTAGTGTACCCCCGGTGGCTAACTTTGTTTGTTCGCCTTTAGGAGTGGTCCCCAAGAAGGACCCGGGTGAGTTTCGGCTGATACATAATTTGTCAGCCCCACGTGGTCTTTCCGTAAATGAAGCGATAGACCCGGAAATATGTTCGGTACGGTACGCATCTTTTGATGAGGCCGTGGCCATTTTGAATCGCCTGGGGCCCGGTGCGCTGATGGCAAAATCTGATATCGAGTCAGCGTTCCGGTTGCTCCCGGTACATCCGGACGATCAGCGGCTACTGGGTTTCACGTTTCAGGGACAGTATTACATGGATAGGTGTATGCCGATGGGATGCTCTATTTCTTGTGCCTATTTCGAGAAATTCAGTTGTTTCCTACAGTGGGTCTTCACTAGGAAGACGGGTTTTCAACATGTTATGCATTATCTTGATGATTTTTTGTTCCTGGGGGCAGCTGGGGATTCGGAATGTGGACAAGCTTTGGATGCATTTTGTGTTTTAATGAATCAGTTTGGCGTGCCATTGGCACCAGGTAAGACGGTGGGTCCTTCGACCTGCCTCGAGTTTCTGGGGATCGAGTTAGACTCCAGAGAAGGTTGTTTCCGTTTACCCGGTGATAAAGTGTTAAAATTCAGGGCATCCCTGCAAATGTGTATGAGTGAAACTAAGGTTAAACTGCATCAGCTACAGCAGTTAGTGGGGCAGTTGAATTTTGCCCTAAGAGTTATACCAATGGCCCGCCCCTTTTCCCGTTCGATCGCTCAAGCCATGGTCGGACTGAGGGAGGGCCATCATCGCACAAGGCTCTCGGCCGAGGTCCGCCAGGACATGCGCATTTGGTTGGCATTTCTGGCGGATTTCAATGGTCGAGTCGTCTGGAACAAACCAGCCGTGTCCTCCGAGGAACTGGGGCTATGGACAGATTCGGCAGGGAGTATAGGTTTTGGTGCCATTTTCGGTACTTGATGGTCTGCACAAAAATGGCCAGCATGGTGGCGAGACAGTGGGCTGACAAGTAACATTGCCTTCCTGGAACTCTTCCCCATTTTGGTGGCCCTGAGAACGTGGCCTGAAGGGTTCAGAGATCATTCTGTGGTATTCTGGTCTGACAATATGACCGTGGTTGAATGTATCAATAGCCAGGCAGCACGATGCAAATGGATTTTGAGACTGCTCAAGGAAATTGTATTATTATGTATGCAACTGAATGTACTATTCAAAGCGAGACATGTCCCGGGGATAATGAACCGGGCGGCTGATGCCCTTTCTCGTTTTCGTATGCAGGCTTTCTGGGGTTTCCTTCCCACAGCGGACCCGGAGCCTGCACCCTTTCCCGAAGCTCTCTGGTCTCTCGGTGCCCCGAGCTTCGTAACCTCGTGGGAGAGAGTTTAGCACCCAGGACGAGGAAGGCATATGAAGGGGCGTTCCTTTCCTATTTAGCCTTTTTGGGGACTGCTAGAGGGGAGCTTTGGGGACAGGAGGAATGGGTAGTGAATTTTTTGATGTCTTTACATCGGGCAGGGAAATCGGTGGCCACGGCCCAGAGGCATCGGGCTGCCATTTCTTTTGTTGCTAGGGCTCACGGGATTCAGGACCCGACAGCGTCTTTCACTGTGCAAAAAGCGCTACGAGGGTGGCAACGCCTTGAGGGTAGCAGAGTAGACGAGAGGCGCCCGATAGGTTTGGATAGGTTGGCCAAGTTATTATCCAGACTCCCTACAACATGTTCATCTCACTTTGAGACAGTATTATTTCGAGCTGCTTTACGCTAGCATTTCATGGGGCTATGCGAGTAAGCGAACTAGTGGCGAGGAACAAGCAGGATGTTACGGGAGGGTTGTGCGCAGAGCACGTTCAAATCAGAGGGGAGAAGATGACGGTCTCGTTTGTAAGGTCCAAGACCGATCAAAGTAGGATGGGCGAGGGCATAATTATACACAGGATTCCCAGGTCGTCCATGTGCCCAGTGAGGTGTTTAGAGGATTACTTGACACAAAGGGTGGCATCGTGGGGGGGGACCTTGTTGAGACACGCAGACGCCACCCCACTGACAAGGTTTCAGTTTCAGCGGGTGCTTGCGATGTCAATTACAGCTGCGGGCTTGAACCCGGGCGAGTTTGGGACCCATTCCTTTCGGATAGGGGCTGCTACTGAGGCTACAGCCAGGGGTCTGAATGTGGAACAAGTTAAACGTGTGGGGCGTTGGTCCTCCAACTGTTATAAAAGGTATGTGCGTTTGCACATGTTGTGAAGCTGTAATGATGTACTCACGCTTCTTGTTTTTGTTTGGTTTTCAGTTACGCAAGCCTACGAGGCGGGGCGGACTATGCAGTCGACCCAACACCGGGCCAGCGGTCAGACATCACCGGCTGTTAAAAAGGAGGTGTGGGTCGTGGGCCACTCATACGTGAGGCGTGCCGCGGACGTATTCAAGGCAGGTGACATGGTGCACGTGGCTGGGGAATACGGGTACAGTGTGTCCTTCTACGGAAAGGGCGGTCTCTGTATTGACCAGTTTCCATCATTTTTCGAGGGTTTGCTAGGGCGGACGAGGTCACCGCCGTCTGTAGTCATAGTACATCTTGGGGGCAATGATTTGGTCACCACTGGTAGACGACTTCTCCTGGAGGCGATGCTTTCCACTGTAAGTTGGTTAGCGAGGAGAGTTCCAGGGTGCACAATTGCGTGGTCCCATATGATCCCACGAAAAGTGTGGCGGGGGGCTTTTTCTGTTTCTGCTTTAAATCACTCTGTGAGGAAAATTAATAACAAAGTAAGTAGGTTGTTCCGTTCCAATGCACTGCATTCTATCGCGCATGGATGTATTAATGATGACACTATGTACTTGGGGGATGGTGTTCATTTATCTCGGATGGGGAATGAGTTACTCATAGGAGACTACATAGCTTGGCTGAAGACGTTAAAACATGACCTTTAGGTAGGAGTGTGGTGGGGGGGTCCGGATAGCCGGTCAACTATCCGGACCTGTGGCGGTAAGGTCATGATCGGTGAGCACTAATTGGAAGATCCCTATGAGTGGGCGTCACCCATTACGGATGGGGGCGCTCGGGGGAGGTGGCCATTGGCCCCTCAACGGGGAGGCGGTCCCTTCTAAGGATGGGTCGCCGAAAGGAAAGGGAAGGCGGTCAAGGCCCCTTCATGGGTAGGAGGGGTTACAGCCCCCTCCTGGGGAATTTCCCGGGGCCAGGACGTCTGCGACGGCAGATGTGGTAAGTTGTGTGGGGTTTGGGGGGGGGTCTACGCTACCTTCTAGATACCTCACACGAGTCCTCGTACGACCTTTAAGTGGCGTCGAGTTTTATTGGTGCCCCCGTCAAGTCAAGGGAAATTGGTAGTTGCACTTGAGGTATGCCTCCGTGCCGCCCCTCTCAAGTGAGGGGGATATGTCTGGGTTAGGGATCTTGACACCGGTTACGACCTTGCCGTTGGCCCTTAAACGTTAGGATGTACAATTTCAAAAGTTAAGTAAATGTTTGGTAGGATGTTAGTTCGGCTAGGAGAACCTTTGTATTAGAGGATATGTTAAGGTTAGCCAAACATCGCAATATGGTAATGAAATTGTACATAATATGAAACTGTTGATTTAATGTTTTAATTTTGTTTCATATTTTAATAAATACGGCCCGGGAGGGTCACTCCCTCCCGTCTCCAAAAACTTCAGAACTGTTTCCGGTTTCCCATCCTTGGGGATTGTGTTGAGAGGGGGTGGCGGGTATCTCAGCCATATGGAAAGGGGCGACCAATCGGTCCCCCCGAACTTATGGCAGAGTACCACGATCCCCCCGGGAAGCCATCTTGGGCGGGAGGCGAGTCTCGGCTGGTATGCCCGAAGCGGCGTAGCCGGGGCGCGCCTTTTCCCGCCCTAGAGTGGGTTGGCCTAGACACTGACGCGGCTGGCCACGCCCTTGGGGCAGGCAGGGGCGGGTTTACGCCCGCCCTGAAGACGGATAAAAGGAGGAACGAGACCAGAAAGCATCCTCTTGTTACTGTGCTCTGAAGCTGCACCTCCTCGCTGCACGTGAGCTCGAGACAGAACGAAGAGCCAATTTTGACCCACCCACCAGCCCCTGAAGACAGCGAGTGGTTTTGAATAAAGTTTGATGGATAACTCTGATTTTCGTTTACAGGTTGTGGTATTATCGCGAAGATGTTGAGTATGCAATAAAGAATGATCGATTTGTGTTATGTTTTGCAAATAAAGTAATTGTGCTTTAGTAAGCATGCTTTGAATAAAGTTGTTGTTGATACTGTCTGTTATATTTAGTCTTTAGTTATTTAGTTATCATTGTCGTATTTATTTTGGTCGGGCGGTAAGGTCATGATCGGTGAGCACTAATTGGAAGATCCCTATGAGTGGGCGTCACCCATTACGGATGGGGGCGCTCGGGGGAGGTGGCCATTGGCCCCTCAACGGGGAGGCGGTCCCTTCTAAGGATGGGTCGCCGAAAGGAAAGGGAAGGCGGTCAAGGCCCCTTCATGGGTAGGAGGGGTTACAGCCCCCTCCTGGGGAATTTCCCGGGGCCAGGACCTCTGCGACGGCAGATGTGGTAAGTTGTGTGGGGTTTGGGGGGGGGTCTACGCTACCTTCTAGATACCTCACACGAGTCCTCGTACGACCTTTAAGTGGCGTCGAGTTTTATTGGTGCCCCCGTCAAGTCAAGGGAAATTGGTAGTTGCACTTGAGGTATGCCTCCGTGCCGCCCCTCTCAAGTGAGGGGGATATGTCTGGGTTAGGGATCTTGACACCGGTTACGACCTTGCCGTTGGCCCTTAAACGTTAGGATGTACAATTTCAAAAGTTAAGTAAATGTTTGGTAGGATGTTAGTTCGGCTAGGAGAACCTTTGTATTAGAGGATATGTTAAGGTTAGCCAAACATCGCAATATGGTAATGAAATTGTACATAATATGAAACTGTTGATTTAATGTTTTAATTTTGTTTCATATTTTGATAAATACGGCCCGGGAGGGTCACTCCCTCCCGTCTCCAAAAACTTCAGAACTGTTTCCGGTTTCCCATCCTTGGGGATTGTGTTGAGAGGGGGTGGCGGGTATCTCAGCCATATGCAACTTGGTTCAGCACCAACACTAACAACATTTGTTAAGAGTATAGGCATTGTGATTGATGGCAATCTTACATCATATCCACAGGTTGGATCCTTAGCGGCTAAATGTCCTTTTTTTTAATGATGAGAAAAATTGCTCCCGCTATCTGTCAAGGCTAGGAAACTAACAGGGACAGGATCGATTATATCAAGGCTCAATTATTCCAGTTCTCCATAAGTTGGACTTCCAAATGTTTTGCGGCACAATCTTCAAGTCATTCGAAGGGAAGGCACAAAGCTGATTTTTCTTCTCCCTCGACACACTCATGCTACTTTCTTATTGAGAAAATCACATTGGCTCCCAATAAAGGAACACATTTAATTTAAGATAGGCTATATGGCGTTCAAAAGCAGAAAGTGAACAGCACCCAAATTTGTGTCACAAAGAATAACAAAATATACACTCTTCCAAAACTTGAGATTAACAAAGGTAAATAGACTTGATGCTGGACTGTTCCCATGATGCACAGGGTCAAGGATGATTTGCATATAGCCAGTGTATGACCTAGTGCGGTGTGGAGTACAAAAAAACGATGGATTTAGGCCCAGATCTTTGTACTGGGGTGAATGTAAGACATTTTTCTGCATTCTGTCCATCAACTGTGTTTTTTGCAATTTTCACCCCGAATGGGCTGGGTATGCTCAGACGTGAGTTCCAGGCTCTCCACATCACTGGAGTCAAGCTATTCAGGCTGAAGAAGGCTGATAGCCAGAAACCGGTCCTTGGATGCTTGACTCCGGTCTAGGAAAGACATGGCTTGGTAGTTCGGGCTGGACTGTTCCCATGAGGCACAGGGTCAAGGCTGATTTGCATATAGCCAGTGTCTGACCTAGGGTGGTGTGGAGTGCAAAAAAACTATGGATTTAGGCCCAGATCTTTGTACTGGGGTGTATGTAAGACATTGTTCTGCATACTGTCCATCAACTGTGTTTTTTGCAATTTTCACCCCCAGTGGGCAGGGTGTGCTCAGACGTGAGTCCCAGGCTCTCCACATCACTGGAGTCAAGCTATCCAGGCTGAAGAAGGCTGATAGCCAGAAACCGGTCCTTGGATGCTTGATTCCGGTCTAGGAAAGACATGGCTTGGTAGTTCGGGCTGGACTGTTCCCATGATGCACAGGGTCAAGGATGATTTGCAAATAGCCAGTGTATGACCTAGGGTGGTGTGGAGTACAAAAAAACGATGGATTTAGGCCCAGATCTTTGTACTGGGGTAAATGTAAGACATTGTTCTGTATTCTGTCCATCAACTGTGTTTTTTTAAAAGTTATTAAAAGCATTACTTAGCATCAAGAGATTGTTATATGGGTGGTACATGGGTGTTCCCATGCAACCATCATGCTTTTTGATGCAAAACCCTTTCTACTAACAACAATGGACTTGGTTTTACATTAAAAATTAACGCCACATGAACACAGGAATTAAAAGGAGAAATATTTTCATTTCGCCCTTCCTTTCTGCCTTTGCATTTGCGCTGCAGTGTAAATGGGACATACAAAGTAAGAAAAGTTAAAAAATTAGTCCAAGCAATAGTATTTTGTGTGGGAAGGTAACCCTACCAGCGTAAAACCGTAAAGGTGTGTGCGTGGAGCTCAGCAGAAAAATTCTGCTCCGGCACAAATGAGAGGGAAGAAGAGAAATATTTTCATTTCGCCCTTCCTTTCTGCCTTTGCATTTGCGCTGCAGTGTAAATGGGACATACAAAGTAAGAAAAGTTAAAAAATTAGTCCAAGCAATAGTATTTTGTGTGGGAAGGTAACCCTACCAGCGTAAAACCGTAAAGGTGTGTGCGTGGAGCTCAGCAGAAAAATTCTGCTCCGGCACAAATGAGAGGGAAGAAGAGTGCCACATCTCTATGGATATGGTTCTTGCTCTATAGATATTTGGCCGTACAAATTAATAGTAGGTTTATGACTGCAGAGACTTCACATTCGGGGCGGAGAACTCTGCACATAAAGAGAGAGGACAGTCCTATCTTTTTATGTATGGAGTTCTCTGCCCCCACTACATAGTCAACACAGTTGTAAACTTTCTATTAACTCTTAGTTTGTGTATACAAAAAAATATATAAACTTACACAAACGTGCGAGCTTACCTTTGTGAATCAGGCCCTCAGTAAGGTAGCGCTGTTATGTCAATGTAGTAGAGTTGATATAGTGGCGATAGAAGTATTAGACATGATGCAGCGTGTAATACTGTTTTTTAATTGAAGTTTTTGATAAAAAAGGGCCATATTCATGACCAGTTTTGTATCACGTTTGCACCACGCAATGCGGTTCAAGAGCGACGCAAACCTCAAGCCTGATTTTTAAAGCCATGCAATGCCACTTTGCTCTGGTCCAAAAATGTGCAGTAACACAAAGCAGTGCAAACCACTGTGTTGTGTAGCTCTGCCCTGGATAGGCATTCCATGGGTGTTGATTGGCTGTTCCCAAACAACTCCTATGGTTTTTGATGCAGTCCCAGATGTACAAGACCTTGTAAACCTGGGAATGCGCCAAAAAGATACACCCCCCCCTGGAGAGGCTTTACAAGAAAGAATTGCTTTATTTATCTGCATTACCTTCTCTTTCTGTGTGTGCTGATTTCTGGACTACACTTAGAAAATGCCTCTCAGGGTTGGTTTTGTGCAAGAAGGTGCCCTTCCTGCACAAAACCAATCCTATGTGCAATGCAGGCCCCCTTGGACCATGGTGCAATGCTGCCAGTACTGGCCCTAGGCTGCCAAAAGGGTGTCAGTGAGGGGGGAAAAGTCAGGAATGTGCCATATGCCTTAACTATGATGCATTCCTGCCCCTTCCCAGTGATGCACTTCATTGCAGCACGGTGACTTGCTGTGCTGTGCCACTATTCCATAAATATGTTAAAATTTTGACTCACAATGCCTAAAGAGGCATATTTTGGAGGGTTTATATACTACCTGCACAAACATTTTCTTACTAAACCATAGTCTGTCCAATTGCAATGCAATACCTAAACAGCTTAGAGACTTTCTGCCCCCGAAAAACTATCACCTCTAATGTCTAACTGAGTTTACTTGAACATTATTGGGATTGTATCCAATGGATAGATCAGTCTGTGTACTCGAGCCTTAGAGGTGACAATCACTGTATTGGAAAACAGCAGCATTCCTAACCATCCACAGCACCACGGCCTAATGTGATGCGTCTGCACACTTTGGAGCTAAAGCTCTTCTCGCATTAGCAACCCTTTTCTACCGCAGTCCTCTAATGAGGTGTGTCTGCACGATTTAGAGCTAGAGCGATTCTATGATCAACAAAACATTCCCTGTACAGAAGCCTAATGCAGTCTGTTCCGGATGATTATGAACATCAGTTTTTCTCACTAACAAAGTGTCCCTGCGCAGGACCCAAAGCCAGAGGCCACCATTTATGCGGGTTTGGAGTCGGAAAGTGCAGCAAGACACCGTGCTGTGCTGCCATACGCCAAAGTGAAAGGGCAGGAATGCACCGCATTTATGCAACACAGTGCATTCCTATCCACCACCCTGCGCTGGAGCCATTTCGGCACCCTAGTGCCAATGCAGGCACCCTTGCACCATAGTGCAAGGGTTCCTATGGTATAGGCAGGGCTGTTTTTGTGCAGGAAGGGGCACCTTCCCAGACAGAATGGATCCTAAGAGGCATTTTCCTCTTTCTATGTGTGCAGCAGAATGTGCACATATAGAAAGAGGAAAAAACAAGGAGAAATTTGGGGCCATATTACCCAGCAATAGCGATAATTATCGCTATTGCTTGTTAGAGACAAAAATTTACCTCTGAGCTGCAGCGATTTTATCGCAGATAAACCTTGGTATTACCAAGGTTTATCGCAAATGCGACAAAAATCGGCCGCAATGCATGAATATCGCTGAAAAGTCTGCGATATTCATGCATTACCGAGCTAATGCTCTCAGCCATGTTATCCACCTCTCATTGGATAACATGGCTAAGAACTGCTCAGGGCAGGTGTTAGCTTTTAGAGATATTCGCGATTAGCGCGAATATCTCCAAAAGTTGGTAATAGGATATAGCGTTGTTAGCGACTGTTTCCAGTCGCTAACATTTTGCCACGCCCACTTTGCATGTCATTAGTGATAAATCAATAAATCATGGGGGAAGGATCACTTGTCCTGCATAACCAGAGTATGCAGGTAGGTATGTGGTGTCTACCTGCATACCCTGGTTATGCAGGACAAGTGATCCTTCCCCCATGATTTATTGAGTAATTAAAGGAGATTGAACGGATCAGCACTCTGCCTCCCCCCTTTTGATTTTTTGTATTAGTGAAAAATATCACTGACATGCAAAGTGGGGCCCAAGAAGGTCGCTATCTCCTACTAGCTGTCGCTAACTGGTGATAGCGACAGCTAGGTAATAGGGAGATCATTTTATCTCCGCTTTCTTGGCTTTTAAAGCCAAAAAAGCGGAGATAAACCCCCTTGATAATATGCCCCAAAGATATTTCTCTTTGTTACGCCTCACCTCAGGAGAAGTAAGGTTTTGGCACTTCCCCATGTATATATGGTCTCATAAATCTGGGGTAGTATCAAAATCCAAGGGTTTTCCATGGGAAAACCCATCACAACATCCATGGAAAACTTCCAGAGCACAGAATAAGGCAAAGCAAAGTGGCTCTGCGTGGCCTTATGAATTTGATTTGTGATATGTGCTGTCAGAATGCCACAAAAAGTGACACTCTAGTGGTGCATGGGGCTCGTAAATATGCCCCAGTGTTTACACATCACGGAGGCCTCAGAGGCGGAGCATTTACAACAAACAACCCGTTTTCAGCGAGAAAGCCTATTAAAATGTGTCTGCACACCTCATTGAAAGGGGTCTTCTCAGATTTGTGTCTAATATTTAATCCTCGATACAGTATGGACTCCAGGAGGAGGAGAAATAGAGAAGAAGGACAGCATTTTCTGAATTCCTGGCTGTTTGCCACTTGGGAGAAGGTAACACGACCAACGAAAGGGAAATCCTTGAGGGTGATCCTAAATATACTGACATGAGCCATATAATTTAAAGACGATACATATGGCCATTGAAATTATGTGGCATAGGAATATCAAATTATGCAGTGGTGTTGACTAAATTATGTACCGATAAATATCAAATAACGTGGAGCACTGCAACACAATTTTCCATGTATTCCATCTGACAATTGCAGATGACTGGACTGATGTGTATATGTGGAATGGGCGTAATGGATCCATCTGGAACCTACTGCACCACAGGTCAGTATTTGGGAGTAGATTCTAGTTCTAAATGGCCTTTTGCTGCATAACTCAATCAGCCACAGTTTCTGTACTTGGTGTGGAGGGTAGAAACTTTTAGCACACCAGGCATCTGCCATTCAAAATGTATCTTCCTACGTTTTGTTTGTTTAACATTACATCATTGTTAGATTTACAGCGTCTCCTTGGGTGTTCCTACCGCTTTGTGTAAGGCATTCTTAGACGTTTTTCAAAACGTTTAAAAATGTGCAACTTTCCATATAGGCATCAGTAGCTACTTCATTACTGGAGGACAGCTAGGTTTAGTCAGAAAATGCCAAACTCTCGATAGGTATTTTTCAGGGATGTATGTCGTTACAATGCATAATTTTACAACGCATACCTTTACAACGCATTTTTTACACCGCAACATCCATTACAACCCATTCCATTACAACGCATGCCATTACAATGAATTCTTTGAAACTACCTTTACAACGCATCCCACTACAACGCATACAACATTTACAACGCATACCATTACATTGCATGTATGGTAAGTATTGGATAGTGTAGGGGTAAATATTACTATTCTAACTCCAGGGGGTGCAACAGTAGGGTAAGTGTTAGAAAGTGTAGGTATGTAATGACTGCGTTGTATTGACATGCGTTGTAGTGGTATGCGTTGTAGTGACATGCGTTGTAATGGTTGTGTTGTAACGGCATGCGATGTAATGGATGTTGCGTTGTAAAAGTTTTGTTGTAAAGGTAGTGCGTTGTAAAAGTTGCGTTGTAAGTGTTGTTTCCCATTTTTCAGACATTTTTTCTAAAAGCATATTTGGTGGAGGAGTTAGAATAACTATTCTTCTTTCTGCATGTACTATATTTTGTATTTGGGATTCTGGACATATTGTGGATGCCGGTGATCCTCATTGTAGTTGCAAGTAAATGCTGGATTTTTTATTGAGAAACACTTGGGGGCCTATTTACAAGCACTTTGCGCCACCGGTGCACCACTTTTTGCATGGGAAAAAGTGGCGCACCGGCAGCGCAAGCGGCTTGTAAATAAGCCCCTTAATCCTTGCAGTTGAAGAATTGGCGCAGCCCTCTAGATCGGTTCAACTCATCTTCTAATGCATGAATGCTCTCAGCTAAACAAGTAGGCTTTGTTTGTCTGCTGTATATTATACGTAATAATGTCGAGTTGTTCACCTGAAACTATTGATGTTAATACATTCCTTTGCAAACAATACATTTAATGCATCCAATTAATGAATAAAAACTGGATTTTGGTCTAGCCCTAAATGTCGTTTTAAAATATATAACAGTGGAAAATAAAAAAATATAAATGGCTTAAGCATTATAAACAATTTATGACAACCAAGTGACAAGACAGTAAAATGTGCCTCTGTGCAGAACACATGGAAGTGAGTCAATATGGTGCTGTACAAAGAAGACTTAGATAAATGTGTTTTTTTGCCACAAGTGATTGTCAAATTGACGGCAATTGATTTAGGCCATGCCAGTTTTTGTGTGCTGAAGTTGACGGCGTTTCACACTCATTATTCTCACTAGGACAGTTGAGGATGGGGGTACCCATGTGAATATTAAAGATGGAATGTATCAATTAGGCAAGGATGGACTATATCATTGCGCTAGACGTCAATGAACAGTATCTGCCTGGATAGGAGAGGTGTGGCACAACAGCCAGAGCGGCTGACTCTGAAGCGTGGGGCTCACAGTTAGATCCCTGTCACCTGCCAGCTCAGCATCTTGTGACTCTGGGCAATAGCTCACTTAGGGCATATGTACAAGGGAAGTGGCCGAGTGAGGTGTTAGCCTTTCTGGCTTAACGCCTCACTCTGCCAATTCATAAACGCAGGGATGCACCATATTAACAAGAAAGTGGGGCAGCCCTGCATTTCCCCCTGTGCTGGAGCTACATTCTACAGCCTAGTGCCAAGGCAGGCATTCTAGCATCATAGTGTAAGGGTGTCTGCGTGCAGGTGAATATTGTTTATGTGCAGGATGATCCCCCTACCTGCACATAAACAATCTTTAAATGCCACTTTGTAACTTCTATGTCTGCTGCTTAAGGCAGCACATACGTTGCAAAACAGCATTTTTTTAAATGATTGTTTATGTGCAGGAAGGGGTATTGGTTTTACAGCCAATGAAAATATTATTGGTAATAGTAGGCAGTCCTGTCAGGTGCCCCTACCTATTGTGAACTAGCTAGAAATAGCCCTTCCAATATGGACTCTGGCCCATGGGTTGGTGTACAGCAATCCTATCCAGCTCCTAAATTCCCAACCAACCCAATTCTTTCTAACCCTCCATCACGTAGGTTCATCCCAGGGTGCCAAATACGTTTCCAATGTCAGGTTCACTCAATAAGCCAAAATAAGTGCTAATGGTTCAGAGATGTGCTCCTACAAGGTGTAAAACCATTCTATTCTGGTGGAAAGTGGACTCAATTACTGGAGTTACCCTGTTGGCTATCACTTTCAGTAGTATTTTGCATACAAGATTTAAGAAGTGATAGGTGCCTGTAGTCACAAATGTAAAGCAGTTCACAACCCGGCTTAGGGCGAGCCTTCATCAATGCCTCTCTTAGTGTCTCAGGCAGGTTCCCCAGCTCTTTGGCATCCTTAAATAGCTGGAAGAGTTTTGGGGTCAGTTCAGTTTTATATGTGGTGTAGAACTCTATGGTGAGTCCATCTTGACCCGAGATTTTGTTGTGTGCCATCTGATCTACTACTTCTCACATCTCGTCTTTCATGAGTGGCTTATGCAAGGTAACCTGCCATAGGGGATCTATCAAAGGGACAGGAACCCATGTGTGTAAGATTGCAGGAAATGTAATTCTACCATATATGTGGCTGTGTTTAGGTCACTGTAGTTTTCTGCAAATATTCTAATTGTTGGAAGGTGGACTATTAAAAGGGGTAAGTATGCACCTACCACTAGCAATAAGGGCACCCATGCAATATAAGGTCCAGTCAAGGTCTCAATATATGAGCCCTTGAATCCACCCTTCTGCCTCTGGTGTGGCAGCAGGATATACATGATGTCTGTGCGGGGGCGAGATTAACAGTGGTTTCTGGATGGTTAGTGGAAGTTCAGGTGGTGGTTCATATATGCAATTTACTATAGAATGTCACAGAACAAGATTCATATCTGAGTGATTGATCTAGAACCCCATGACACATACTACGCTTGCTACAGTTTAAACAGTGTATGCTTTCTTATCTAACAATGTCAGAAATCTTCATTATTATTTATTTATTTGCTTGTTACTTCATGTGTTTATTTGTTTGTGTGTTTATTTATTATTTATAGAATGTGGCTGCTGATACCCATAACAGAGCATCCTGGCACTAATTAATCCAAGGATAGAAACACATGAAAGAATTGGAAACATCAGGAAAAGCAATGTATTCAGGCTTTCCCTGAACATTTGATTGGATTGTTGGCAAAAGATAGAGGAAGAGAATTTCATTTTTTAGCTACTGATGGGGGATAGTGTGACCACCACATCTGGAATATTTGGTACCAGGACAGAAGCTAGATGGAGATTGAAGGAGTGAAGAGGACACAAGTGGTATGTATCGGTATTGTAAAAAGTTTTGTGTGTAAAGCATAAGGTTTTAAAAGGGACACGCTTTCATATAGAAGCCACTACAGAGCTCCTAATGATCAGATTAATGAGCACAGCCTGGAGGAATAAGAATAAGCCAAGGTGCAGAATTCTATCACTTGTAAGCATTACAGATGGTGATCTTGGGAAACAGCCTTTACAATGCAGGCGGAGCCACACGTGCCATTTCAACGCACACAGAACATCGCTTGCCTGAACCATGCATATCCCTTGACCACACATATGCGTGGTTAAGGCATTCAGCAGCCTAAATGTGTGGAAGAGGAATAGGAAGGATTGGTTAAGGAAGCTCCGGCTCCAGGACACTACTTGGTAAGTGGACGTGGGGCTGTGTTTTGCAGGGGAAGGGTAGTTTATTGGGCTGGGTACTGGTTTTAGGCTTGGGTTAGTTTTTAGGGCTAGGGAAGGGTTTTAGGGCCCAGGGCAGGGGGGAGGAGTCAGTTTTCAGAGCTTGGGCCAGGTTTACGGCTCAGGGTGGGGGTCTGGGGTCAAATAGTTTTTGGGCAAGTGCTGGGTTTTAGGGCTCAGGGTGGGGAGTCGGGGTAGTTTCAAGGGCTGGGGCGTGCACTTTACCATGCATATACCTTTAGTAATCATTCTTTTACAATGAAATTCTTTTTAAAGGCATGCGTGTTAAAAACGCGGTCATGGTTCAGACTGCGTTGTTTAGGCATGCGTGGTTTAGGCTGCCGTAGTTGTATCATACAACCAGTGATCAATGCCCTGGCAGTGCTTTAGCCAAAATGTATTCATGCCAGTAGCACTGTTTTCCTGACCAGAGGAGGCAGCTAGAAAAAACATTTGTGGAGCAGATTCAGAGTAACGCAGCAAGAAGCCACAACCTTGAAGACTTTTTTCAATGGTAAGATTTTGGTCAATCAGCACGCCTAGATTTCTGGACAGCTCTACCGATTGAGAGGTAGAGCCTGGTCATGTGCCCACCAAGTAAAAAACCAGACATATTATACTTTATCTAACATGGAATCCTCTGTTTGATCATGTTTCAAACAGTTATATGTATCATCAACAACATATCTTAAATTATAAAAGAAGATGAAGAAGGACTGGATTGCAAACAAAGTGATCTAGTAGAATCAGGGCTTCATAACCACCCTAATCTAGAATGATGTGAATGATGTAGTAAATAATTACCACACTCAAATTTGAAGGATATCTGTATCCCTGACTGAGACATCTAAATGTTCATTGAATTCTAAGTTGTGGAACATTACTGGAATTAGGAAAAAGATTGAACAAGATCTGTGAGGGAGAGTTCAAATACATCAAGCCCTAAGAATAGGACGTGAGGGGGCAGGGGGCACAGGACAACCAGACTTGTTAGAGGAGATGGTTATAAGAACCTCATCTAATGTAACAGGAGTACATTTTGAGTGAAAGTTTGAGTTAGAAGAAGAGGCTAGATTGTTTAAGAAATTAAGGGTGTCAAGCATCTTTGAGGGTCGAAAGCTGCTTGGATTATGACAATATTATATTTGAAATGAGCAGAGACTCCTAAGAATAGACTGCTCATGGTGCAGTGCAAATATTGCAGACTTTGAGCTAAAGGTGTCCCTAGAGGGTTTGGAGGCGTTACTCAATATTTCAGTATAAAAAGCATGACGGGGTGGTCTGAGAAAATGCTGGTAAAATTTGATAAAATATTATTGGAAATACTCCTGGAGGATTTATTCACTAATCATCTATCAATTCTGATGACTATAGCTGCAGAAGTGAGCAAACCAATTACACCTCTTTCAATTCTCGAAAGCTTACCATACTAATGGTATGCAAATTATTGACATACATTATGGGCCTGATTTACATACTGCATTTTGTACTACCTAAAATACTACTACTGTGGTAAACGTGCTTTCATTAAACTAGAGCAGCCACAACCGAATCTATCGAGAATCTGTCCTGGAAAGAAATAGAAGCTCACAGAGAGAACAAAATACAAGGTTCCTGGGGCTGCTACTTAGCCCAGGTTATTGAGGATCTTTGTCCTCAAAATTTTTGGAAGTCAGGCATGGGGAAACAGGCCCTCAACAATGCATTTAAATCTGCCAACAAAACTCCTGTTTAACAAAACAGATGAAAACAGCTCACTGCAACAACGTCATGCCTGGACGGTGATTAAGTCATATGGTACCAGGACACCTCAGGATTATTTATCAACTCCTTTCTAAACAATTAAAAAAAACATTTGATGAATTTACGCTTTCGTTTGTGGGGAACAAAGCATCTGATCCCCTCCTGCTAAGGATTCAAAAAGGGAGTGGTGATGAACAGAGTGTCTAAATTAAGCAGACCACTCTTACCCAGTCAAGAGATCAGGGCTTGATCCATCACCGTTATTTAGCTCACTGCATCACCCCAGTTCAGAACCTGGCTATATGCAAATTAGTCTGACCCAGTGCCTCATGGGAACAGGGCAGACCAAACTACCAAGCCGATTCTTCACCGGAAAGGAGACAAGCTTCCAGGGACCGGTTTCTGGCATTTCAGCCGTCGTCAGCCCTGCTTGCTTGAATCCTGGTGGTGCAGTGAGCAAGGGACTCATGTCTGAGTATACCCTGCCACACTTGTGGTGGCCAAAAACGATTCAAAAAGGGGGTGGTGATGAACAGAGTGTCTGAATTAAGCAGACCACTCTTACCCAGTCAAGAGATCAGGGCTTGATCCATCACCGTTATTTAGCTCACTGCATCACCCCAGTTCAGAACCTGGCTATATGCAAATTAGTCTGACCCAGTGCCTCATGGTAACAGGGCAGACCAAACTACCAAGCCAATTCTTCACCGGAAAGGAGACAAGCTTCCGGGGACCGGTTTCTGGCATTTCAGCCATCGTCGGCCCGGCTTGCTTGATCCTGGTGGTGCAGTGAGCAAGGGACTCATGTCTGAGTATACCCTGCAACACTCGTGGTTCAAGTTCAAGTTCAGGGATTTATATAGCGCACTGTTCACCCAGAGGGTCTCAAGGCGCTTGGGGAAGGGGGTTCAGTTTTTGTCGAATAGCCAGGTTTTGAGTTCTTTTCTGAAGGAGATGTGGTTTTGAGTAAGGCGGAGGTGAGTGGGGAGTGAGTTCCAGGTCTTGGCAGCCAGGAAGGAGAAGGACCTGCCACCCATGGTGGATTTTCGGATGCGCGGGACTGCGGCGAGGGCTTGATTGGACGATCTAAGTTGGCGGGTGGGTGTGTAGAAGGACAGTCGAGTGTTGAGGCATTCGGATCCTAGTTTGTAGAGGGCCTTGTGTGCGTGGGTGAGAAGACGGAATGTAATTCTCTTGTTGACGAGAAGCCAGTGGAGGTCTTTTAGGTGTCCGGTGATGTGATCTTGGCCAGGAATGTCCAATATGAGTCTTGCTGATGCGTTTTGGATGCGTTGGAGTTTTTTCTGTAATTTTGTTGTGATTCCGGCGTATAGTGTGTTACCATAATCCAGTCGACTCGTGACCAGTGCGTGGGTGACAGTATTTCTTGTTTCGATGGGGATCCAACGGAAGATCTTTTTGAGAATACGAAGTACGTTGAAGCAGGAGGATGAGACTGCGTTGACTTGTCTGGACATCGAGAGAGAGGAGTCTAGGATGAAGCCCAGGTTGCAAGCGTGGTCTGTGGGTGTGGGTGCTGTGCCCAGGGCAGAAGGCCACCAGGAGTCGTCCCAGGCAGAGGGGGAGGATTCTAGGATGAGCACCTCCGTTTTGTCTGAGTTGAGTTTTAGGCGGCTATGTTTCATCCATTCGGCTACTTCTTTCATGCCTTCGTGAAGATTGGTTTTGGCGGTGTTAGGGTCTTTGGTGAGGGAAAGGATTAATTGGGTATCGTCGGCGTAAAAAATGATGTTAAGGTTGTGTTGGCGCGCGATGGAGGCGAATGGACTCATGTAAACGTTGAAGAGGGTGGGACTGAGTGAAGATCCTTGTGGTACTCCACAGATGACTTCAGTGGCCTCTGAGTTGAATGAGGGAAGTCGGACTCTTTGAGTTCTCCCGGCGAGGAATGAGATGATCCAGTCCAAGGCTTTTCCTTGTATGCCGATGTTGCTGAGGCGTTGTATAAAGGTGTTGTGGCAGACTGTGTCGAAGACGGCGGAGAGGTCGAGTAGGATGAGGGCCACTGTTTCTCCGTTGTCCAGTAGCGTTCGGATGTCGTCTGTAGCTGCGATGAGGGCGGTTTTGGTGCTGTGTTTGGCTCCGAAGCCGGACTGTGAGGGGTCGAGGGAGTTGTTGGATTCAAGGAAGGCGGCGAGCTGGCAGTTGACGGCTTTCTCGATGACTTTGGCGGTGAATGGGAGGAGGGATATGGGTCGGTAGTTTTTAAGTTCAGAGGGGTCTGCTGTGGGTTTCTTCAAGAGGGCGCTGAGTTCGGCGTGTTTCCAGCTTTCTGGGAAGGTGGCAGAGTTGAACGAGCAGTTGATGACATCACGGAGATGGGGTGCGATGATGGAGTCAGCTTTGTTGAAGATGTGGTGGGGGCAGGGGTCGGTTGGAGAGCCGGAGAGGATTGAGTTCATTAGGCGGATGGTGTCTTCGGTGGTGATTGGGTTCCAGGCGCAGAGGATGTTATTTGGTGGTGTAGGATCTGAGGGGGGTGGGGAGGGTTGTTTGCTGGGAGTGTTCTCGAAGCTGTTGTGAATGTCGGCAATTTTGTTGTAGAAGAAGGAGGATAACGCATCGCAGAGGTCTTGGGAGGGAGTGATGTCGTTAGATGCTGCGGCGGGGTTGGTGAATTCTTTGACAATGTTGAAAAGTTCCTTGCTGTTGTGGGTGTTGTTGTCGAGACGATCCTTGAAAGCTGATTTCTTGGTGGATCGAATCAGTTGGTGGTGTTTACGGATGGCCGCCTTGAGGGTGGCCATGTTGTCGGTGGTTGGGTATTTTCTCCATGTTTTCTCTAGGGTGGGGCATAGCTTCTTGGATTTTTTAAGGTCATCATTGAACCAGGGGGCCTTTTTGCTGCCTGAATTGATCCTGTGCTTTTTCAGGGGTGCTAATTCGTCCGCGCTGTGGGTGATCCATTGCTTTAAGGTTGGTGGCCGCTTGGTTTGGGTCCGATGAGAGGGTGGGAGGGTTTTGGTTGAGTGATGTGAGGAGTTGGTCGGAAGTGATTTTGTTCCAGTTTCTCCGAGAGATAGGTTGTGTGCAGTTGTGGGTCAAGGTGGTTTTGTAGCTGAAGTGAACACAGCTGTGGTCCGTCCAGTGGGGACCTGTGGTGTGGTCGAAAGAAATGTGCTTGCTGGAGGTGAAGATAGGGTCGAGCGTGTGCCCGGCTACATTGGTGGGGGTGTCCACAAGTTGTTTGAGTCTGAGATTGGCCATGTTGTCCAGAAGGGAGTTGGTGTTGCTGTCGTGTTTATTTTCAAGGTGGAAGTTGAGGTCTCCTAATAGAATGTAGTTCTCGGAAGCGAGGGCATGTGGGCTAACGAGGTCAGTGATGTCATCGCTGAATTGAGTGCGGGTTCCTGGAGGCCTGTAGATGAGGGTGCCTCTAAGTGTGGTCCTGGGGTCGGTGTGGCTCTAGAAGTGGAGATGTTCGGCGGTTGCAAGATTATCGTCGATGCTGGTCGTGATTTTGATGGTGTTCCTGTGGATGATGGCGATGCCTCCTCCTGTTTGGTTGGTGCGGTCTTTTCGGATGATCTTGTAAGCGTCCGGTATGGCTATAGCGATGTCGGGTGCTGATGATGTATTCATCCAAGTTTCTGTAAGGAAGGCGATGTCCGGTGACGCAGTGTCGAGTAGGTCCCAGAGTTCAGTGGCGTGTCTGTGGATCGAGCGGGTGTTTAGCAGGATGCACTTCAGGTGGTTAGATTCGGAGCTATGTTTGGAGGAAGTGGATTTGGTGAGGGTCCTGGAGCAGGTGAATTTGCAGGTGTGACAGGCGAATGGGCCGTGGATACGTCCTGGGGTGGCTTCGCAGCATTGTGGTGTGCGTACGGAGTTGAGGGCAAGGAGAGTTGCGGCATCACATGTGTATCTAGTGGGCTGGGTACGGCGGGGGCCAGGGGGTCTGGCGCTGGGCGCAGTACAGGCGTGGACGGGCGTAGACGGGCTTACCTTTGGCGCACCTTCGGCGCGACTGGGGTGCGACCGCTGCGCGCAAATGCATCTGTCATATATAGATAGTGGAGGGGGAGGGGCGAGGGAGGGTCAGCTGGGAGGCGGGGCGGGCTGTGGAGGACCGGCTCCGAGGCAACAACAATAAAGATGGCGGCCCGAAAGTAAACTAGAGGTAGGCTGGGTCACAAATGGTCAGCAAAGGCTGAGATGTTGTGTCTTGGTAGCGCGATGGCAATCTGCACAAAAATCAAGCAATGCAGCATAGACAATACAGTACAAATATCAACAGTTTATGCGAGCGCGAATCAAAGCGCTGTGAAATATAAACAAAAGCGTTACAAATGTTAATCTAAGTCGACAGAGGCACTCGCACTATAGCGCTATGCAATTAGGAGGCAGCAGTATAAATGCGAGAGTAGGAAGCACAGGAGCGCGGGTAACGATACCAGGCAGGAGCTGTGGTGAGGGAGCGACCGCTTCTGAAAGCGTCAGAGTGGTCACAGCGCTTACGGGTCTGGGAGCGGGCTGTGTAGTCCGTGGGAGGGAGGGTCAGCTGGGAGGCGGGGCGGGCTGTGGAGGACAAACTCTGAGGCAACAACAATGAAGATGGCGGCCCGAAAGTAAAGTAGAGGTAGGCTGGATCTCAAATGGTCAGCAAAGGCTGAAATGGTGTGTCTTGGTAGCGCGATGGCAATCTGCCCAACAATCAGGCAATGCAGCATAGACAATATAGTACAAATATCAACAGTTTATGCGAGCGCGAATCAAAGCGCCATGAAATATAAACAAAAGCGTTACAAATGTTAATCTAAGTCGACAGAGGCACTCGCACTATAGCGCTATGCAATTAGGAGGCAGCAGTATAAATGCGAGAGTAGGAAGCACAGGAGCGCGGGTAACGATACCAGGCAGGAGCTGTGGTGAGGGAGCGACCGCTTCTGAAAGCGTCAGAGTGGTCACAGCGCTTACGGGTCTGGGAGTGGGCTGTGTAGTCCGTGGGAGGGAGGGTCAGCTGGGAGGCGGGGAGGGCTGTGGAGGAAGGGCTCCGAGGCAACAACAATAAAGATGGCGGCTCGAAAGTAAACTAGAGGTAGGCTGGGTCACAAATGGTCAGCAAAGGCTGAGATGGTGTGCCTTGGGAGCGCGATGGCAATCTGCACAACAATCAGGCAATGCAGCATAGTCAATACAGTACAAATATCAACAGTTTATGCGAGCGCGAATCAAAGCGCCGTGAAATATGACCAAAAGCGTTACAAATGTTAATCTAAGTCGACAGAGGCACTCGCACTATAGCGCTATGCAATTAGGAGGCAGCAGTATAAATGCGAGAGTAGGAAGCACAGGAGCGCGGGTAACGATACCAGGCAGGAGCTGTGGTGAGGGAGCGACCACTTCTGAAAGCGTCAGAGTGATGGCCAAAAACGATTCAAAAAGGGGGTGGTGATGAACAGAGTGTCTGAATTAAGCAGACCACTCTTACCCAGTCAAGAGATCAGGGCTTGATCCATCACTGTTATTTAGCTCACTGCATCACCCCAGTTCAGAACCTGGCTATATGCAAATTAGTCTGACCCAGTGCCTAATGGGAACAGGGCAGACCAAACTACCAAGCCAATTCTTAAGACCAGAACCAAAATCAAGACTGCAGATTGTGCAGTAACAAACATGAATCCCTATCACATATTTTCTCTGCATGCCCAAAGTTATTAAAAGAAAGAAAGATACTTTTGACAGAAATATTCAGTAATATGAACATACAAACATGCAGAGAAGCTGTGACCACCTGGTTAGGTGGGTCTTCGATTCCTCTGGTCGGCAGGGAGGTAAAATTCATAAATATGTATCTAAAGGAATTAGGAAGAGGGCAAAAGAAAATCAAACAATTTAATATACATTTTTGTGATGAAGAGGGACTTTATGATGGGGATGATGTTAGGTTGCAACACTTTATGGCGAACATAATCTAATCTTGATTTTATTTAGTGTAGCACAATGAACAAAGATTTTTATACTGTTAATGTTTTTTATAGGACCCTTTAAGTAATGTAAATGAAATTATACGGTGTAATGGCTTAAAAGGTCGAACATTCGAATAAACTTGACTTTGACTTTAGTACTACTGTGGCACTATTTACTTACTACAAAATGCAATTCACTAATACACTAGTGGTAATCTCCAGCTCCACATCTCTGATCTTTTCTATGGAGACATCCTCACCTTGGTACGTTTGCTGCTTATTAGTAAATATGAGAAGGACCAGGGGAATGGCTGGAAAATGGGACTACTTAACACTAAATGGGCGGATTTAATGGAGGAGGAATACAGTGGGTAATAAGGGATAAGTAGAGGCTTTGGGAGTGGCAGGTTCCCTCCCACAAAAGAACCAGCCCATTGCTATTCACAAACTGCACTTCTAAAGTTACTACAATAAGAAACCACCCAAAACAGTAGTATTAGCTAGTCTGACCTGGAGAAAGTCACGATCACACATAAAAAACCACTGGTAATGCAAAGACCTCCCATTGAAAATAATGGGGGCAGAACCTCAAAATAGAGCCCCGTATGGAATAATGTTAAAATAAATATTGAAATATATCCATTTAGTTCGACTCTTAATCAAATGTTAGCAATGGATACATAAGTAACAAATAAATATTTAATTTATGGCAAAGTATTTTAAAATTAATTTAACTTTTAGGCATTGTCCTGCTCTTCCTTCATGGTTTGAACCTTAGTGTTATTGGGCCCTCAAACAGTTGAAGAAAGCCCTGAAACAGTTGCCTGGGGACAAGGAATGGTATTAAACTGCCATCAAAACCATAAAGGGGCCCCGAAAGAACAGAGGCATCAATTACAGAAACAGACATGGGCTGATTTAAGCAAAGCTGGTGAACTGAGGGACTGTACACTTTTTTGGAAGATAATCAGTAACAATAGAAACCTATCCCATGCCATCACATCACCCAGATCAGTGGGTGTCCAATTTTGAAAGGGTTTATAACGCTGCCCTTCATGAAGGGTCTCAAATTGATAAAGTGCCTAATCCGGCAGCCACACCAGTTACCTTCTCGTTGGAGGAAGTTTATAGGAGTATTGAGTCCTTGCCTCGGAACAAGGCCCAGGGCCCTGATGGGATTCCCTAGATCTCTTCCGACACAAAATTGAAGTCTGGGCTAAGATTTTGACACTGGTGTTAAATGCAGCAGAGTTGAAAGGGACGTTACCCTCCTGGTCTACCGCCACCATAATTTCAATTCATAAAAAGGGTGATAGAGAAAACCCACAATGCTAGCGCCCTATTTCCCTCATTGATGCCGTATTTAAGGTACTGGGTCTGGTCTTTTTAGCTAGACTCTCCTCGTGGGTTGAGGCCAATCAAATATTATTGGAGGTCCAGTTCACCTTTCACCCGGGAAAGTCAACTATTGATCAATGTCTCAACCTCTACCTTTTAATAAACAAATACACGGTTGCAGAACCGGGAGCATTGTTTTGAGCTTTTTTGGACCTAAGGCCAGCTTTTGGTTGCATTAACCGGAACAAGTTGTGGGACATACTGACCTCTTTGGGTATTGATCCCTCTATTCTATTCTATCCTTACTAATGAGTCATCATGCCCACATGACAGCGGCAGTAAGATTCTCCCGGGGGGGGGGCTAAATTAACATTAACATTTTAATTGCACCAAGGATGCATCTTAGCCGCTTTTTTATTCTCTATTTATATTAATGGATTAGAAGCTGCGCTCCTGGCTTTACAGTCTGATTACCCCAGAGTTGGCAGGAGATCTTTTCTAGTTTACTATATGCTTATGGCCTGCACAGCCCTGGGATTGCGGGTATTAATTGATGTGTTCATTGTTTTTATGGATAGGCTGGACTTCGGTCAAAAGTTTTTAAAGCAGGCTCTCACACCCGAGCATAGGTCCCGGCTTTCCCCTATCTGGGTATTTTATTTGATGATCAACTGAATTGGAAAACATTACTGGAGGGCAAGCTGAGCAATCTGAATAAATTTGTGGGCGCCATTGCCTGCTATGCCCACAGATTGGGATCTTGGGAACCAAAGGGTTCCTACAATTGTACCAGTCCATAGCACCTCAAAGCCACTATGTGGTAGTATGGGGGTACACTGCAGCAGATAAGTTACAAAAGGCTGAAAATAAGTGTTTGCGTCTGATTTGGTGGGTACCTCAGAGCACGCCCACATATGCAGGGCACAAAGAATTGGGTGTTAACTTCTGAGTGGATCAGGGGGTAGTTAAGACTCTATTGTGTTTGGTAAAAAATTGGTTGAGGGAAAACAAAGACCTAAATTGCCTGATCCTCTCAGATTGCCTATCACTAGAGCATGCAATTAAAATTCCCTGGCTACGTTATGTGAAAGAGTCTTTCTTTGCTCAATGTATGCCAGATATTTTTCTCTCACGTGACACAGTATGGCCTCAGGACCTTAACATTATAAAAGATCTGTATTTTAAATATACCTCTGCCCATAGTGAAACCACTAAGCTTAGGAAGCTAACAGTGAGGACGCACTCCTTGTTAAAGTCTGTCAAGGGAATGCAATATTACCTTTCTGCCCTAACTAGCGCACTAGAAAGGTTTTCAGTCACTCGTTTTAGGTTCAGCCTTCTGCACCTCCTCCTTGTATCCCTGTTTGAATTTGTACACCCAAACCTGAGAAGAACCTGTGGCGACGACTCTAGGTCTCTACAGGACACATTACATTTCGTCTTTCTGTGTACATTTTTTTCCCTCCCTAGAAGGCAATTTCCTTGCACCCTTCTAAGGAGCTTGAAGTTTAGGCAAGTCAGAGTGGCACTTCAGTATTTACAGCTTTTGCCTAATGAACTTACATTCTGTGCAGTGACAAGCTTCTTGCGGGCCGCCTATAGATCCAAATTTTCTAGACCTGATTAAACACTGATTGGCCTTCTGTATATTGTAATCATGTGCTATTTGATAAAAGCCTTAACGTGCTGAGTTTATATTTGACTATCGAGAGAAAATTTGCTTGCTATGTAATGTGTTGATCTAAAAATTCACAGTAATAATACTCATGTAAACGTGTGCTTACTGAATTTATATGTTGTGTCTTACTTTAGCCTGATTTTGTGAGCCTCGTGTGTATTTCTCCCTGGCTCTCTTGATGAGGTTGTTAGCAGGATTCATTAGTATGCAGAATCTTTTCTTTTCTCACATTTCTGTTGCAGGTGGAGAAATTCATCCTTGTTAATTGGAATAACGCTTTTGTTTATTGGAGCTAGGCTTTGGGAGGAGAGGATACATTTGAACAAGCGATACTGATAATGTGGGACAGTGTTCTTTCTCACTGGAGAAGGCCTGGGAGTCAAGGTCATCGAGCAAGAGCCTGGGAGCACTGTTGCTGCATGGAAAGTTACCTACGAGGAGGTGTCCAGCCTGATGGGATGATCGTGCGATGTGATGATGGGTGTGTCCTATGATTTTTGTGTTGGGGTTATGGAAGGAGTTTGAGGACTTCAGCAGTGCTTTGAAAGGAGAGAGCATTTTAGAATGAGCTCAGTAGCATTATGTTACTTGACCCATTCAATGTGAGTGCACTTCACAGGAAGCCTTCGCGTGCTGACAACTTTTCCTGATTTGCCGAGGAGATGCTACGTAGGGATGTCACAATAGTGGTAGGGACATGAAGGACTGGGTTCTGTAGGACCCAGCGGTGCCAGGGCACAACACCTGAAACCTTCGTGGGTAACCTGCTCCGGCGTACGAATCACAGAGACACGGGACACTTCCTTCGACGTCAAAGATTCAAGGTTTATTTACTGCAGGGAACACAGTAATCACGACAAGCAACACACGTGCAACTTGGGGAGACTGCTTCAAATTGGTTCTGTAGATCGCTCCTTTTATACAGTTTTTACCCATAAGACAACATGGTACAAAAAGTTTACAACCCGGTTCCCACCATCATCCCCCAGAGGGGTCGCTTTGGTCACTTTGAAACACATGAGGTCCGGAACATAAGTGCGGAAACATTTGGCGGTTCCCAACTGTAAAAACCCATCTTCCCAACATTAGTGCATTCCAATCGGTAATAAAACAGATCAAAATAGGAACAAAGACAGGTGTAAAGGAAGACAGAGACAGTGGGGAGATCGGAAAGGGTGTAAAAGGGGAGGTATCGGGAAACACGAGATACAAGCATCAAAGGGACGTGCCTAATGAGATGCACGGCTGAGACAATAAGTCCGTGCGGCAAGATGAGCCTTAAGCGGCGCCATCTGCCTTACAGTAACATCCCCCTCGTCATAAAGACACTTACAAAGAACATGTGTCTTCCGCAAATATCTTGGGAGTCCCAGGGTCGCGAAGCGGACATCGTCCGTTCGCTGGCTACTTGAGGGCAAGAGACAAAATGGATGCCGTATCTAAGATGGAACCCGTGGGTACAGATGAAAAACCCACATAACAAACGAACGGTTAAAGCTAGCACAGCGAAACTGCGCACACTTACTAGTCTCGTCATTTGCGGTTCATAGATACCAGACTCGACCATATTCGTGCGAGTCGACAGCACCACTTACGATTGTCACGGAACCTCAGACGCTCCTTTTGCCCTCATGTAGGCAAGCACTAGTCGGAATCATATTCGATATTCATCAGACCATCGAGATGTTGCTGTAGCATAGCTCTGTCCAATCGAGTCCCATTGGTAACAGGTGGTTGTCTATTACACGTTGTAGCACAGAGGCCACATAAGACAGGACCGCACTGCACACAAAGGCAACACGTGAACAGGAACACTACAACAACTCCGATGATCATCAGAATTTTCCAACCCCAAGTCGACATCAGGCCCCAAAACCATCCAAGTAACGTCCAATCCCCTACATCCACGTGTATGGATTCGGAGATCTTATGCAACCTCGAGATGGCTTGATAGACGGTAGGAGCATTATCTGGAATAAAAATGCAGCAGCTCGAATGGATCACCTTACATACCCCACCTCGATCTGCTAAGATGACATCTAAAACCATACGGTTTTGTAACGTCATAAGTCTCTCCGCCTGAAGTTCTGTGGTGATATTACCAAGGGCACTGGCAGTAATATTAGCTGTCGATTCTACCACTCGAGTCAACTGTCTCAGGTTCCTACTATTAGCCATAGGTCCCCAAAACGGGAGGAAACCCTTGAAAAAGTCTCCTGCCTCTTGACCGGCAGTATCCTCTTCGCTAATTACGCCTCTCACAACTCTAGTCTTGTGATAATCGGCATCTACAGTGAACGTCGGAGGCAACAGATTTGCAATGAAGCATGAGCCCATGAAGTCAGCGGGCAACCATGCATATGCACGATCATAGCAGATAAAGTATGTACCCTTGGCAGCCAGAAACACAGGGGACGAGAACATCGGCAGAATGTAATTTTCAGTGCAAGCACTTGCTCCAAGTCGGGCTTGCGATCTTCGACCACGACCCATGAGACAGAAATTACCAGTGTGGGGTACGACCCATATCGGAGGCGAGCTTTTAAGCTGCTTTTCGCTAGTGAACGCACTATATTCACCTCTACTTAGGACCCTATAGGCTTGTATCTCTTCTTCAGGAATAAGCGAGGGATCATAGATATCACTATCTAAATCCTCTATTGCTATCGACAAAGGTTTTTGATACGAGGTAGGACCAGAGTAGGGGGAACGTGGTTCTCGAATGGGGTGGAAACCCAGTGCGCTTCGAAACATTGTTTGAAATGCTCGAGCTGACCCTTGGGAACTATACGGTAACACCAGATATGGAATTCCCTTATCCGTAGTATGTGGCATCAACCCACACACCCAACAATTAGTAGTATTAACCACTAACTGATGCTGATGAAGGAGCTGAATAAAGGAATTATTGCGGAATTCTACACGTCGAGCCTGCTCGTGTTCCGGTAACATATGAAAGGAATGGGGAGAAACAGTAGAGGTAATGTTAGGGTCAGGAGTAGGAGTAGGTGTAGCAGGTAAGAAGTAAGACATCGTGTAATACACCCCACCCGCCAAAAGTGCAGAAGCAGTCAAAAACAATACAAACAGTTGGAATATAAAACATTTGGTACGACTGAGTTGCTGCAGCTTGAATCGATGAACCTGGGCTCCCTCCAAATCATTCAGCTTCGAGAATGCCATTCCCTACGACCGTCCGCAACGTTTCTTGACGCACTTCGTTCTGTGTAGCAATAGTCAATCCCTAGGAGTTCCCAGGAACCGACGGCCTTTAACCTAGTGTCAAGACCTACTATCCAGAAGGAAGTACGCGCGCGGCCCTACGGCCTTCAATGCACAATACGTATATATGCAAAAACAAAGTCTCTCAGCTGTAAAAGCAAAAAGTATATGGAATGAAGCTCAATATATATACATACAAAAATAATTACAATAATACGAATGTTCAAAACCGATCACGGAAAACGGGATAATGCAGTCGTCAATACAACAAAGCAAAATCTTTTATTTGTCCTTAGTGCGAGATCGCAAAAAGTATCGGGTTTTCCCAAGACATGTCTGCTCATCAAACAAAGGATCCGTTGAGGAGACAGCGTCCTGCTGATCAGTTGAGTGTTCTGGTCTTGAGTTTTTCAATGACAATTGTTCAACAACGTCTTTCTGCTGCGCTGAGGATTCTCCAACAGGCTGTGCGTCGCTAAAAGGTACAAACGCCGGCAATGTTTCGGTTTCCGTTGACGCAATGCCTCTCCTTACCCACGGGTCTGCCGGCAAAGGGAAGGGGACTCGTTTAGTGTGGGTGGCATGCACCCAATTTTTACGTCCCTCAAGACGAACGGCAGTCCTCGTGGCCAGGAGCACTTGATAGGGTCCGGTAAACCTTGGGTCCAGGTTATTCTTGCGTGAAAAATTTCTCGTCACCACCCAGTCTCCGGGCTGGAGCTGGTGGCCTGGACCCTCCGTCTGCGTCGGCAATGCGTCGTAAACCTGTTGGTGAATTAACCTCAGTTTAGCAGTCAAGTCATGTAGATAATCGATCAACATTGGGTACTCAAGATCAGAAAACATTCCTGGCCTAGGAACCCCCCACACATTCGCAGGACGGCCGAACACTATTTCATAGGGGCTAAGCCCTACTCGGGAGTGTACAGTCGCCCTAGTTGACAGTAAGGCTAAAGGTAAAGCGTCAGGCCACGAAAGACCAGTCGTAGCCTGAATCTTCGCTAGCTTTAGTTTAAGGGTGCCGTTGTACCCCTCAACCAATCCAGCTGACTGGGGATGATTGGCGCTATGGAATTTTTGATTAATTCCAAGGCCCTTACACACACTCTTCATCACACTTCCAACAAACTCACTTCCGTTATCTGACCACACGACTCTAGGCATTCCATACCGAGGAAAATATTCCTTCAGTAGGATTTTTGCAGTAGACAAAGCAGTATTGTCTTTGAGAGGATAGGCCTCGATCCATCGAGAGAATGCGCAAACCACAACTAAAACATATTTCAGGTTGTTGCATCTCTCCATATGGATGAAGTCCAATTGAATCACCTCAAAGGGATATAAAGGGGGAGCAAAACTGCCAGGAGGAGTTGGGGTTCCTTTGCCAGGATTGTACATCAAGCACACCATACAATTCTTCACCAAACGTTCAGCACATTTCGTAATGCCATCATTCTTCCACACCGAAGACAGCAACTTACAAATACCTTTCGCGCTAATATGCGCTAACCCATGTGCCATTGTCACAACGGCCAGCACATACGCATTGGGCAACAACCATCTTTTCTGATCCGACAAATCAATCCAACAACCATTCGCATCCAACTTTCCCGTGCTTTCTTTCCACTTCATCTTTTCAGTCTCGGTGGCCTCATTCTGAATTTCTTTCACACTTTCGATAGTGTCTTCACACATGCTCGATTCTGTAGGCCACCTAACCAAACTCGTCACATACATTCGAGTGCTAAGGTTCCGGGCAGTCTCCTTAGCGATCTCGTCTGCAAACGCATTACCACGACCAACATCGTCCGTCACCTTACGATGCGCACTACATTTAACAATCGCTACTTGCTTAGGCAACGTCAGTGCATCCAAAAGATCATTCACAAGCTGTCCATGCTGAATCTTCGTACCATGCGACGTCAAGAAACCTCTCTCTCTCCACAATCGTCCAAAACTGTGTGCGACTCCAAACGCATATTGGCTGTCGGTAAACACATTCACACGTTTCCCTTTCGCTAACACACATGCTCTAGTAAGAGCAATCAATTCTGCAGCTTGGGCAGAATTTTGATTCAACCTTGCAGTCTCAACAACAGTATTCAACGTTACAACAGCATATGCAGTAGTCACATCACCATTCGGCAACTTAAAACATGACCCATCCACATACAAAGTACCATCCGGGTCTTCCAATGGGGTGTTTTTAAGGTCCACTCGACCTTTTGTTTCCTCTTCAGTCCTCAAGTAGCAATCATGTTCTGCTACTTCATCTGACTCTGTGCTAATTGGTAACAAAGTTGCCGGGTTCAGAACATTACAACGTTTTATCTGAATATGACTTGCCAGCAACGTCAACTCGTACCCAGACAACCTCGCACTCGTCAAGTGCTGAGTTTTCGTACGATTCAAAAGAGTATCGACTGCATGCGGAACCATCACCGTAAGCATATTATCCATGACCAATCCTGCTGATTGTCGGATGGAGACCGCAGCTGCCGCAGTTGCTCTCAAACAACTCGGCAATGCTCTAGCTACTGGGTCCAAGGTCGAGGAAAAATATGCACATGGACGTTGCTTACCACCAAAAGGTTGCGTTAAGACACTCAAAGCACAACCTTCCCTCTCGTGAACATATAATGTAAACGGCTTACTGTAATCGGGAGTACCCAACACAGGAGCCGAACACAATGAATCACGCAGTTCAGAAAAACTTTTCTGACATTCTTCCGTCCATGGTAAAGGAGTTGAAACATCCTTGCACGTAAGAGCCACCAATGGTTTCGCTAGCAATGAAAAGTTAGGAATCCATTGCCTGCAATACGACGTGATACCTAGAAAGGCACGCACATCTCTTTGGGTTGTTGGCACAGTCATTCGCGCAATCGCTGCAATTCTTTCTGGGGTCAACCTCCTTCCCTCCTTTGACAATAAGTGACCTAGATAGGTTACTTCTTGACAACAATATTGGAGTTTAGTAGGTGACACCTTGTGATTCAACTCACAGAGATGTTGCAGCAACGACACCGTAGCAATTTTGCAAATGTCCTGAGTATCGGCAGCCACCAATAAGTCGTCAACGTATTGGATTAAGGCCGCACCGACCGGCAATTGAAACGCATCCAGTTGACCCTTCAAGGCTTGACTGTAAATCGATGGACTTTCACAGTAGCCCTGAGGAGCGCGTTTGAACCGGAAGCTACGTCCACCGAGAGAGAAACCGAAAAGGTCTCTGCTCTCTTCGGCAATCGGGATGCTGAAAAACGCATTTTTCAAGTCAATCACCGAAAACCATGATGCAGAAGCTGGAATCAGAGTCAGTAGCGCCGTGATGTCAGGCACAACAGGGAATTGAGGAACCACAATTTTATTCACTTCCCGTAAATCGATAACAAAGCGATAAACAGGCGGTTTGGAAGGATCCGTACGTTTAAGAATGGGCAGCACAGGGCTGTTGCACACGTTTCCCCGAGTCTCTTCAATAACATCTTTCTCAATCAGATCATAAATGATCGCTAACAATGCTTGTTCACCATCAAGGGAGATACGATACTGGGGAATACGTGGCAAACGCACATTAAATTTCAACTGAACAACATAGGGCGAGATATCAAGTAGGCCCACGTCATTCGGACCCGTTGCCCACAAAGACGCAGGAAGAGAACTCAATTCCGGTGGGAGCTTGTCGAGAGACAAGTACATGGGAGAGACAACCCTTTCTCCTAACGTAAGCTTTACACCCGCAGGAGAACAATACAAAGTTGCGTACAAACGTTTAAGCAAATCCAGGCCCAAAAGATTTTCACCACAACCTGTGGTTAGAATCAATGGAGCTTCCAGCTCAAGTGGCCCAATTTTAAGGGGCAAAGGGCGTGAAACTGGATTGGTAACGGGGGCGCCAGAGAATCCTACGGAAACATTTGTTAAGCCAGACAAAGGTGCGCCAGGGAGTTTCGAATGCTGAATAGAACTTTTCGCTGCACCAGTGTCCAACAGAAAAGGCTCAACGACGCCCGATGTAGCAACTGCGACGTAAGGCCCTCTCTGATCAACCGGAACTGATACCACTCCCTCTCCTTGTCTTTGGCTGTCCTAGTAATTACTGTCGTCAGTTCCCTGATCGACGTAATAGTCGTCCACATTGTACTGCGCAGATCGCCCTTGTGATGATCCACGTTGATCGAAACAATTATTATTATTAGAAGAGTTATCAGAACGATCGTTCTGAGTACCACGACCTCTACCACGTGATGCCTGCTGCGAACCACCACGACCTCCTTTAGAGGAGTTACCACTATTACGTTCATTCAAAACAGGGCAATTGAATTTAATGTGACCCTCTTGTCTACAATAAGCACATTGATTGTACCCTAACGAAGATCTTTGGGAAGAGGAGTCATTACGAGTTTGAGATCGGCTCGATTGCGGCTGCGATCTATTCTGTTGTGAATTATTCTGATGCGAACGTGGAGGATACGCTTGCTGAAGCAGCACTTTAGTTTTTAACTCTTTCGTCTTTTTATCAGCACGGTCGCTCTCTTCTTTCTCTCTATTCTCATAATATTGTGCCGTAGCCAATATCTGAGCAGAGGTAGAAACGGCCCATGCACTTTCCGAATTCTTTAATTTATTGCTCAAATCGGGCAATAAGTTCGAAACAAATTTATCCACAAACAATCGCTGACCACCCTCGGTACCCATATCCTGTCCACTATGGTCAATGAATGCTTCCTCGAACCTCGTAAAGAAGTCGGAAACACTCTCATCTTTCTTTTGCTTGCAAGCTGACAATTTGTCCCAATTTACCTTCATGGCTGGCATAAGAGTTTTCATTAATGTTATAATTCTTTGAGGAAGGGCAGTAATCATCTGCTCAGGTTTAGCTCCACCAGTTTGTAAACCATCCGCCGCCACAATGGCAGCCCAATCACCACCTAACTCAGTCGGATGGTTTTCCTGCCTAATCTTAGCCCAAACAGGTTGCGGTACGACATTGCCGAACAACATATCGATATCGGCAAGATTCATTATTGTAGCGTCTACAAGCTGCGATAATTCTTTATAATAACCTGTAGGATTTTTGCGAGGGTCAGGCAAAGATTGCTTCACCTGCAACACTTCCGAGCGTTTCCATGGGAGGTGTATCCACACTCTCTGGAAATGTGGCGGAACAATAGGAATAGCAGTAGCATCGCCTGGCATCCACACTGGTGGAACTTCCCGCATAGGGTATTGGCCAGACTCGTCTGGTTGTTTTTCAATATCCTCGAGAAACAATGCATGAGGTATCGGAGCGGGGCGAAGAGATAGCAACCGCTCAATAGCGCGTCGAACATTAGTATCCACTATCAGTCCGTTCGAGAACTGAAGCTGAAGATCAGACAAAGCGGCCAGCACCTCGTCAGGCGCATCAGCCGATATCTGATCGCGAAGGAACTTACACATTTCATCAAACACGTATCTTTGGGTTGGTATATTGAACTGACAAAACGTTTCGAGTACAACACGTGGCGGATTTCTAAGAGGGTTCACCATCCAACCCATCGCCATATTATATAGCGCAACGCGTTCTCTGTTTCCAGGAAGCTGACTACGTCTCTGAGGACCATCAGAACTAGCGGACCCATGAATAGGCCCAAGCGAATGAAAGAAACTAGCAGCAAGAGGAGAATTGCGAGAACGAGTAGAGGGAGAAGTATAGGACACAGGACTAACAAGTGAAGGAGTAGAAACAGTAGCAACAGCAGGAGTCAACAAAACAGGAGCAGCAGCGGGAGCAGGAGTATGTGGAAGCGGAGGAGCAGTAGGGATAGAAACAGGCAAAGGGGGAGGAACAGTCGGAAGAGCAGGTACAGGTTGAGGAACAGGCACAGGAAGAATAGGTGGAAGAATAGGTGCAGCAGGAACCACGGGAGCTGCGGTACCCTGTACATACGGAGGTGGCGACTTCATAAGATAAGACATTAAAGGATCCTCAACTGACTCTTCCTTCTTTTCCGACTCCGTAGGCAGAGCAGGATAACATTTATCTACAATCATACGCTGTAATCTATCAAATACTTCCTTATCCTTAACCTCCTTATCACGCTGAAATTGCTCTGCTTTCTTTACTATAGTGGCAACATTATCTCGCTGATTACGTTTATTCTGTCTGATTTCTTTCTGTCGGGCTTCTTTGCGCCACAACCGAAAGGCATCAAACATGGCCGGCCTTGATTTTCTTTCGAACAGTTTAATCTCTAGATTATCTAAGATCGGGGCCTCGAAGCTACCATGAGGTGGCCAACGAAGGTCACCATCCTTCTTCGTGTATTTAATCCAATAATCATTAAAGGTAATCGGACCTAGTCCATGTTTACTATATAGTTCATAAGTGGGAGTTCCAACCGGAGGTATCGGACACGAGTCCTCCAGTCGGGAATCCATACCACAAGGTCTGAAACAACTAAACAAAGTACTACGACCAGGCATCTTGCACACTAGCCGAGTTTCACAAACTTCAAGGGTTACGGGATTTACCAAGTCCCAGCAACGAACAAAACCCTCGGTTTTTGGCGGCTGCAGTCGTCAAACAACACAACAAAGTACGCTAGCAAAGTGTCACCGACAAAAACACTCACACAGCGTTAACAACAAAAACACTCGCTAAAGTGTCAACAACCAAGAACTCTGGGAGCGACCCACAAATACTTAACTCAAAGATCAATGGCGTCACCAGGAAGGCCCGTCTATCGTCTCGCTGTACCAAGGTCTACACCAGGCGCCAAAACAGGTCTACAGTCAGGGCAGCAGTCCGTCGCAGCCGTCCGGAGGCGGGAATCTTCGCGGGAAAAGTCTTCGGGCCACTTATTTCGACAACTGGATCGATGAAGCGGAGTGCACCTTCCCTCGGAGATTTCACACGAAGTTCCTCACGATCGTCGGGCTTGGACCGGTACCACTGATGCAGCCCCACGTTGGGCGCCAACTGAAGGACTGGGTTCTGTAGGACCCAGCGGTGCCAGGGCACAACACCTGAAACCTTCGTGGGTAACCTGCTCCGGCGTACGAATCACAGAGACACGGGACACTTCCTTCGACGTCAAAGATTCAAGGTTTATTTACTGCAGGGAACACAGTAATCACGACAAGCAACACACGTGCAACTTGGGGAGACTGCTTCAAATTGGTTCTGTAGATCGCTCCTTTTATACAGTTTTTACCCATAAGACAACATGGTACAAAAAGTTTACAACCCGGTTCCCACCATCATCCCCCAGAGGGGTCGCTTTGGTCACTTTGAAACACATGAGGTCCGGAACATAAGTGCGGAAACATTTGGCGGTTCCCAACTGTAAAAACCCATCTTCCCAACATTAGTGCATTCCAATCGGTAATAAAACAGATCAAAATAGGAACAAAGACAGGTGTAAAGGAAGACGGAGACAGTGGGGAGATCGGAAAGGGTGTAAAAGGGGAGGTATCGGGAAACACGAGATACAAGCATCAAAGGGACGTGCCTAATGAGATGCACGGCTGAGACAATAAGTCCGTGCGGCAAGATGAGCCTTAAGCGGCGCCATCTGCCTTACAGTAACATCCCCCTCGTCATAAAGACACTTACAAAGAACATGTGTCTTCCGCAAATATCTTGGGAGTCCCAGGGTCGCGAAGCGGACATCGTCCGTTCGCTGGCTACTTGAGGGCAAGAGACAAAATGGATGCCGTATCTAAGATGGAACCCGTGGGTACAGATGAAAAACCCACATAACAAATGAACGGTTAAAGCTAGCACAGCGAAACTGCGCACACTTACTAGTCTCGTCATTTGCGGTTCATAGATACCAGACTCGACCATATTCGTGCGAGTCGACAGCACCACTTACGATTGTCACGGAACCTCAGACAGACTAATTCTCTACTTACGAACCTCCAATAATAATAAGGGAGCTAGTAAAGCGCCTGGTTACGCCAGATGGCGTGTCCCCGCGTTATAGTGAGTAGCCGAGCGAGACCCCCCCAACCCTGCAGATAGCAGCGTGCTCCCCTATTTTCGGAACAGGTACGTTTTGAGCTCTGATCTAAAACTGCTCTCCAATGGCTCCAGCCGGAGCTCAACTGGAAGTTCATTCCACTTTCTGGCCGCCAGAAGCCTGAAAGACCTTCCACCTATCCGATCCCTCTTCACTCTAGGGACGAGTACCAGACCCGCTCCACTAGATCTAAGGGACCGTGCGGGCTTATCTAGGGTAATGAGGCTTAGGAAATTTCTGGGGCCCCTGCCTTGGACAATGTGGTGGCTGGCACATACAGAGCGCTTTAAATATAACTCTCTTCCTGACAGGAAGCCAGTGAAGAGTGTCCAATGCTTTTTTAGAATCAGTCCGCCTCGGCCGTCTTAGCACAAACCGTGCAGCAGCATTTTGCATCACCTGGAGCCGGTTCAGACTTTTAGCCGTGGCACCCAGATATAAAATGTTGCCATAATCCAGGCGTGACGTAACAAGTGAGTGCACTAGCGTCTTCCTGGCCTCAATCGGGAGGAGATCCATGGTTTTTCGCAGGCAGACAATGAAGAGAACTATTCATGTTGGCGCAGTAATCTTTTCTGTAATGATATGGGAACTGGTCGTCCTCTGTATGTAGCACCGTCTGAATTTCGCTCGTAGATTTGGCTTTGTTTAAGTGCCCATATACTTTTACACCCTCATCTTGAGGTATTTGTATGTTCATCTTTTCTTGGCCTTGTGATAAACTCACAGATATTAGATTCGGGGTCTTTGTTCCTTTGGTAACAGGGGCAGCTGGAATGGTAAAGTATAATTGGCTTACGGTTTTTCTCCCCTCCACACTTCTAAGCAGGCAACAAAGAGCCATTGCCCAGGGGTTCCAGAGTGGGATGGTTGGCTCTTGAAGTGAGGGAAGAATCTAGCAAATTAGAGAAAAGATTTAGACCCATGGAGCCCCATGAAAGGGAACCCAATGATCGAGAGCGTAGAACGTCGGAGATTCAAGGTGTGTCAAGAACAGCGGTGAATGGTTTCGTGAGTATGACTAGGGATGTGTTGTGTGTTAGATTGCAGGAATTATTTGATTGTGTGATATTTTGCGGAGGTGGGATGACAGTCAAGTAAATGTGGTTTCGGTTAGTGCTCATGTACTTTTACACACTTGTCTCGAGGTGTCTGTATGTTCAGCTTTTCTTGGCCTTGTAATAAACTCACACATTTTTTGATTAGGAGTTTGTGTTCCTTTGGTAACAAGGGCGGATGGAATGGTAATGTATAAATGACTAACGGTTTATCTTCCCTCCACACTTCTAAGCAGGCAACAAAGAGCCATTGTCAAGGGGTTCCAGAGTAACTCTAGAATGTGGAACCTGGCTCCTTCAGACCTTCCAAACGTTGCGAGGACTCATCTGGGACTCGGGGGGAACTCGCTAGACTCATAACCATCAGATTCAATAATGGGACTCTGAAAGCAGATTTACAATGGAATACATCATATCAAAACAAAAAGTTTCATAGTGCCATGCCACATTTCTTAAATCAGTAAGTACAATGGGTTGTTTTATTTATCAACCAAATAAATTACAGATGTGGAACTGCAAATGTGTTGGACAGTAGACAAACAATTAGAAGTCCCAATTCATTGAATGTCCCCTACAAGGACATGGTAAGAATGAACCAATAGCAAAAACATTCACAATTCAATACGTCCAAAAGGTGCAATGTGCAATGTGCAAAAGAAGAAGGACTTCTCCCTGTCAGAGGTGATGGAGAAACTGATGAGATCACACATTCTCACATGGATTCAAATGTATGCAGGGCACTTACAGTTCCTTTCATTATTGCATGAAAGAAAGAATTTTCTGAAAAGCAACTGAATTTATGTCCATCAGGATAGAAAAATAATTTGAATTCCAAGTGTTTTCGGCTTGTCATTTAAGTCCTTCAGGCACCACAGAACTTCAAACAATTTCGCTCAGTGAGAGCTCAGGCTCTGTTAGTGCTGCAGGAAATATAACGTTTTGTCAGCAGGAAAATTTTACTTTTTTCTAACAGCTGTACGGGATTTTCTGAGATTAACAGAAAGCAAAAAAAATAACGGGTCGCTCATGTGAAGTTTATGGATGAAATAAGTGTAAGAAAAGACTTTAAGAGCTTTCGAAGTGTTAATGCAAGCAATTTAGAAGATTGCACAGGAGTTTGGGTTGTGTGTGGTTGGGGTGATTTGTCCCCTACAATTACAGTGCCTTGGTCGCTTTCATCGGTGGGGGGGAGTACTTACTTTGAATCACAGGTATGCTGCACAGGCAGATGGTCAAAACAGAGAGAAGTAAAGGTAAAAGGGTAAATGAGGCCACTGGGAGGCTCATGAGAATAAAATCATAGTAAAATATTTGTTTTTCAAATATTTTATTCTAAAATATAGCAATAAAACTTAAGTTTGTCAGCCCTGAGCACATGAGGAGAGCTTGCTTTGGTTACATAAGAACTTTATTAATGTACAAAAAAAATTATATATATATATATATATATATATATATATATATATATATATATATATATATATATATATATATATATATATATATATATATATATATATATATATATATATATATATATATATATATATAGGGGATTTGCTGGGTTTTAGCTTCTTTTGAATAGGGAGGGAGTACATCGTCCCCCCATCATCTGGTGGAACAAAGTATAGCCTGCCAAACTCAAAATGATCCATCAAGACTTTCTTGATGTCATTAAAAAAAACACACAAATGCCACATTTTTCTAAAGTTATTCAGCCAATCTGGCGGATTTATTGAAGTCACAAGAAGGATATCTCATTCTGAAGTTGGATCCATTATAAAAAATGTAATGAAATAAATATTGTTGCTGCAGGCTCAGGGAGAGAGAGGTGTGGCGCTAGGGCGACTGACGCTGGTATCTGGGGATTACGGTTCGATTCCGGCGCTGGCGGCAGATTAGCCCAGCACCATGTGACTGAGAAATAGCTTTGGCTTAATCTTCCTGAGGCCCCCTGCGCCTGCAGACAATTAAAGGTGATTGTTCGCGCTTTACAAATATGGGTTATTATAATAAATACAGCCGATTGGCAGAAGCCAAAGATTACCTTACAAATTATAACTTAGAAGACATGTCAAGATCTAAAATGGTCCAGCAACAGACTTACGTAGAGGATGACTGTATTGAAAAGATTTTGCAGTTGTGGGACATCAACCAAAGACTGGGGGATGTTCTTCTGTTCTATTTAGAGTACATACAAACATATTCACTTAAAAAGAAAAGCGGAACTAATGTCCCACATCTATAAAGTCTAACTAATCTCTCAAGTGCTATAATGCGATTAATGCAATTCAAGATTCTAGCACGGGCAGATTACTGGCAGATGTTGAAGATATAGGCCAGGGGCAGATTTACAAGCCCCTTGCGTCACTTTTGCGCCACTTTCCCCTTGTTAAAAGTGATGCAAAAGTGGCACAAGGGGCTTGTAAATCTGGCCCCAGGTGTTTCTCCGAGGGGTCTATCACGCTGCACAAGCATTGAACACATCAATATTAAGGCATTCTCCAGGTCATTTATCAGTCCTAAACTCGATAAATTTCAGGCAGCTATTATTTCAGAGGCAGTCGTGGCTGCTGAGATGGAGGAAGCACTATACATGCGAGGCTTTAGGGGACAAATGATTTCTGCAAGAATGGTATAAGACCTTGGCTCAAGAACTCATTTGCTCCCTAATCCAATCTTGTCAATACTCTGCAAAATAGGTGTCCAAGTCCCACCAACTTTCAACTCAAATAAATGTTGTGCCTGAACCTCTGCATGCTCTAATTAGTAGTCTGCTTGTCTTGTTAATAATGGAACACTATAAGATTCAATGTTGCATGAGTCTGTTGAGAAGGTTGGTGTAAGAATGGAAGAAGGTTGCGGCTTACCTTCTGGGCTGGTGCACATTTTAGGTCACTCGCTCCTCATGTTTACTTGAATAAAACATTTTTTAAAAATCAAGGAAAAGGTTGCGTTTTTTTCAACAACAGCACATCACATTTTTGCAAGAGAATAGGATGGGTCCTACGGTGGGTGACAGGAGAAGTGTCACAGGTGTGTTGGCTGAGTGAATTGGATGAGGTTGTTGAATCCAATGTCAATGAATGACACAACGAAATACATATTTCATCTCAAGAAAAACACAGGAGCCTCAGCGTTCCAAGTGGGGCACACAGTGAGCATTAAAGAACCTGGTCATATAAAAAACAGTGAGTGCAAGTTTCGGGATCCGATCAATAGAGTTTGTGGGAATGCAGCCAGCATAAGAGAGGGTGACACTGATGGAACGTGGAGATTGGCCAGAGTGATTCTAAATCAGTGCAAAGGCACACAATCTCAATCCATTATGGAGGATGGGGTCTGTGAAACTCATGGACCCTGACCCACTCTTTCCAAAGGAGTTACCATTTTCCGCCTACATTCCAGCATCTGAGGTAACTTTCTCTATATGTCTAATTGAAAAAAACACATACAATCGATGCAGAAATTACATTCTACTTCACGACTACACAAAATTGAATTGGCCATTTTTTTAAAAAAAAACACTTTACGGAGTACTAGATCTTATTTCAGACAGACCAATTACAATTTCAAACACTGACTACAATTTCTTGGCTAACGCAATAGCAAAGCAATCCATAACACAAGTAACTGGCTTAATCAGTTAAGATCAGACTGTCTTTATACTCTCATGACAACTGTTTGTTGACACAAACTTCCTGGCAAAAGGAATAGAAACACAATCTCTGAGCTAGTGAGCTGATTAGTTCACTTACGCGTTCCTGTTTGAAATGGGAGTACTAGTTGGCTGAGGTATGCTCCCAGCCCAGGCCCAGGCAGGATCCACCACTCTAGTCAGGGAAAGCTATATACAAAAAAAGATAACCTGTGCTCACCTTCTGGTAGCTTGGCACAGAGCAGTCAGACTTATCTACAAAGGCAATGCATAAAATATGAATACAACACACACACACACACATTAACATACTGAATACACCACATAAAGACTCCACAAAGGTTTAGAAAAATAGTGAATATGCATCTGAGCAAAATAAGACCAAAACTACAAATCTCCAATAGGTAAAAGTCAAGATATCAATTTTTAAAGAATAAACCAAAAACAATGCTTAGAAGTAAATCGCTCTAAAAGGTTACTTTAGATCATGCTAGACCAGGGTAAATCCAAAGTTCTTGCCAACCATGATGGAGAACGGGTCAGATTCAGTTCCAAACAGGTCCCACAGAAGTTGTGTATTCTCATGCTGAGCCAGGAGCCCCGTTCATAGGGGAGATGGGTCGCCAGAGCAAGTAAAGCTTCACTAGGCGTGAAGAGTCGACCAGGCGTCACGGATGGAGGATGGGGTTTTGCGGACGCTGATTCTTGCTGTGCGAGTGGACAATGCTGTGGTGGCTAGTACTGATCCTACAAGCGAGTGAGACAGTTCCAGAGCAAATGAAGAGCCCAAAGGCTTCCTTTCAATTCAGTTTTGTCTGCCAGGCTAACCCGGGGGGCGGTAAATCAGATCAATTCTTTATGTAAGGACACAGCCTGTTCAGATGTAAGTGTGAGCCACCACCCCCATTACCTGCTCAGAAAAGCTATCAGACTACAGCTGAATTCTGATGAGTTCTCTGTCAAATCCAGCCATTTCTGTGTCTGTGACTGTCAGGAGGTACTGCACAAAGTGTAGCTGTCATCTAGCCCAGACAGGTATTGAAGACAGGCTGTCACTCACAAAGAGCAGTACGTACAGAGCCATTTCCAGTTTCTAAAAGTGGAATGTATAAAACAGTTATGTTAAATCCAACTTCACCAAATAAGGAGGATTTATCATTACTATTCTAAACATATCAAACAAGATAAATCTACTCCTCACTGATCTAAAACACATCTTAAAAGTATGTTATTCAATTCCCAATGCTGGGCTATGAGAGGGGTAGAACTCAAAGTAGTTAAAAACAAAATAGGCTGTTTGTCACTACAAGGACATGCAAAATGTAATGGCACATGTCCTACCTTTTACTTACATAGCACCCTGCCCTTAGGGTTACTTAAGGCTTACCTTAGGGGTGACTGATATGCAATAAAAGGAGAGTTTAAGACGTGGCAAGTAGTTTTAAATGCCAAGTCAAAGTGGCAGCAAAATGGAAACACAGGCACTGTAGTGGCAGGCCTGAGACAGGTTTGAAGGCTACTTCTGTGGGTGGCACAAGCAGTGCTGCAGCCCACTAGTAGCATTTGAAGTACAGTCTCCAGGTATATGTATACCACTTTATAAGGGACTAAACAGTACAACAAATATGCTAATCAGGTACACCAATGTCATCATGTTTAGGAGAGAAGCACATGCACCTTACCACTGGTTAACCGTGGGATTGAGCTCCGAGGCCTAAGACCAACAAAAAGAATGAGAATAAACAGGAGGCAAAAGGAAAAAAGTTTTGGGAAGGACCACTGTAAGGATGACAGGACTAACAATTCCAAAAAGATGAGTTTTCAAACAGAGGTCACAAGGCTGGGTTTCGACACTCCATCTCCAGCCACTAGCAGCTATAATTTTCAGTTGCCAGAAGGCTGGGACTATGAAATTTACCTAAGGCAAATGCCAGGATGCCCCATGTCTCCAAAACATATTTGCACTATTTATAAAACCTCTGTCAGGGAAAGCTCCACAAATCAAATCAGCTTCAGGACATTTGCTTTACCTCAAGCACTGTGCTGATAATAGGGCCTTATTACTCTGAGCAGAGCAGAACAAGCATTGTCTGTCCTTTAAGATTATATGGTAAGGAAGAGCAGAAAATAATACAACTCAAACATTCGTTCTACAATTGGGAAATCTGTAATGGTCGTCCTCTCTTTAGTGTTGAGGGGTTGAAAGAGAGTGGACAAAAATATATTTATGACTTATTGTCACAGAAATGATGCAGATATCATAACTACATCCCTTCATAAAAAAGAAACCATGGTCATGCTTCAAAGATGGAAGACGTTACAACTCTCAATCATTAGAAATGCTTTTTTAATTTAATTTTTAATTTATTTTGAGCAAAACAAATATGCTTTGCTGCTTTAGATTGTAATTGCAACTGTAATTGCATTAAGATGGTGCCAACTACCCCTAACACAAACACTCCTAACTCAACTCTTGTTCATTCCCTCGCACTTCATACACCACATATACTTTTCCACAACAAATTACCTCCCCTTTTACCTTGCAGCTTTCATTCCTATCAATATTTACATACAAATACTTCTCAAAAAACAGATACATTATTACCTCCTCTCACTACTCCTCAAAAACAAAACATAACACACACATTAGCACAACAAAATCTCACACATGCACTAACTCATAATACTTTCTATCACAAACTAGAAACATTCTCCCACTCACACCCTACACACCCTAAACCAACTCCACTTCCAAGATTTGTCTCTTCCCCACACCTAGCACATATACAGCAACTCAGCAACTCTCTTTTAACCACCTCTCATCCATTGGATGATTTAGGACCTTACAACATGACTTACAAGCTGCACCACCAACCCTAATTCATTCACCTTCTACCCTAAAAAGACACAAATAAAATAAGCAACATGTCACTCTTCACAACTTTGCATCTCCATGTCTACTGCACAACAGTGCTACTCTAGAAAAACAGCACAGCTCACCACCTCACTCTCAGCCACCATCTCAACCACCTACACACAAAGACACATCAAAATGCCTCCTTAGACTGCTGGACAAGGAATACAAAACAGAACAGCTACAATGCTATCCTCATACAGCTAATACCTGCACTAAGGACACATCTGCTCCAATTCCACAAAACACTGCTTACTACTATACAAAACAAAGTCACACCATCACCAAAACACATTCTCTAAACTGCCTACTAAAAATGTTTGATCACTCTCAAAAACAAGTATCTCATCAGGAACCTTCTGACTGACACACAACCTGACTTACTCTTCATGGTGCAGAGACAAAATATCGAGTACAACATATCGAGTTGCACATATATTGAGTTGTTAATATCGTGGATCAGAAATATCTACAGCAAGAATATCGTGGTCAAGAATATCGAGTAGAGGTAAGTAATATCAATTTTAAAAATATCGAAGTATTTAAAATCATTTGCAAAAATGTAGTTGTTAAAAATATAGTTTATATTATTATGCATTTTAGTATATATTTTATATGTATGTGTGTATGTTTTTTGTATAAACATTGTTTGTATTTTTAATATATGTTTTTTTTTAGTAGTTATTAAAAACAATTATTGGAATTTTGCGCTTTTAGTTCTGTAGCAGGCTGTGGGTTTATAGTGGAATAGGGTGGGAAATAATTTAATTATATAACATATTTTAATTTTTTTAATTTGAATTTTGCATTTTTAGTTCTGAGCCGGTTGTGGGTTTATAGAGGAATAGAGTGGGAAGTAATTTAAAATGTATTGATCATTATTTTATTTATTTTTACAGCATTTTATATAGCGCAAACCTAACCCAAAGGTATCGGGTATCAGAGCACTTTACATAGCACCAGTTAAGTTACATGAGGACACATTCATTTTTGTTAGGCAGAGTGAGATTAACTAATTTGCCTAGAATCACAGGATGTTCAGCATCAATGCCGAGACTCAACCCAGTTCCCCAGATTTAAGGTCGACCGCCCTAGTCATTAGGCCAACCATACTCCTATTTATTAATATTTGTTGAATTGAGATGTTATAGTGTTAAATATGTAAAATAATGTATTATTAGTTATTGGTTGTTGATTAATTGTATTTAATGAATTGGTAATTAATTATGGTAATTTTGTAATTAATTTTAGGTATGTAGTGGTGTTAGTTGTTAATTAATTCTAATTAATTATTTGTAATTAATTTTGGTAATTGTGTAAATATTTTAGATGTGTGCTGTGCTTTTTATAGGTGTAAATGGTGGGAAGTAATTTATTTGTAATTGAAGATGTAATAATTGGTTGTTAAATAATTTTAATAAATTAATCTGTAATTATTTATAGTAATTGTGTAATTCATTTTAGGTGTGTTTACGGGAATAAAAAATGGGACGTTATTTGTGTTTAATTAATTATATATAGTTGTTAATGTTAATTATTTGAAGTTTATTTTTGGTAATCTTTTTCTTTTGTGTGTTGATTTACTTTTAAAGTAGTAAAGGGTGGGTGTTAAATACATTTTAATTATTTAAATATTCGTTGTTAATAGTAATAGTTTGTAATTTTAAAATAAGTTTTAATTGTGTTTTATTATTTTATAGTTTAATTTAAATGTGTTTTGCGGATATTATAGTGAGAGTGTGTGTAGTCAATTAATGTTAATTATTTTATTTTGATTAATAATATTTTAATGTATTATTATTATGTAAATTATGTTAATAAATGAAATTAAATATGTTGAAGTGTTTTGTTATTGGTGTGGTGTTATAGAGTAGGAAATAAAATGAATACATTTATGTTTTATAAATATATTTAATGTTTTATTTACATAATATTTGTAGTTTTTTTAATATGTAATTTGTAATAAAATATATGTTATTTTTACATGTTTAATGATTTTTATTTTTTAAAATTTTGTTTGTTTTACCATTTAAAAAAAAGTATATATATTTATATTTTATTATAAGTGTTTGAGTGTGAAGAGTAATGTATTTGTCTCTGCTATCCAACACTTTCCCTACTGTTGCTTTCACTGGGATGGGATTAGTAATTTGTACCCCTCTGCTATCCAGTGCATTCTGTACTGTGGCACTCACTGGAGTTGGAAAAGTAATTTTTATCCCTCTGCTATCCAGCACTTTCCCTACTGTTGCTTTCACTGGAGTGGGAATAGTAATTTGTCCCCCTCCTCTATCCAGACTTTTCCTACTGTTGCACTCACTGCAGTTGGAATAGTAATTTTTACTCCTCCACTATCCTCCACTTTCCCTACTGTTGGACTCACTGGAGTTGGAATATCAATTTTTACCTCTCTGCTATCCAACCTTTTCTCTACTGTTGCACTCTTTGAAGAGGGAATTGTAATTTTTACCCCTCTGGTTTCCACCACTTTCCCTACTGTTGTACTCACTGGAGTGGGAATAGTAATTTTTACCTCTCGCTATCCAACACATATCCTACTGTTGCTCTCACTGGAGTTGAAATAGTAATTTTTACCCCTCTGCTATCCAACACTTTCCCTACTGTTGCACTCACTGGAGTTTTACCTCTCTACTATCCAACCCTCATCCTATTGTTGCAATCATTGGAGTGGGAATAATGTTTACACTTCCGCTATCCAACACTTTCCCCACTGGAGTTGGAATAGTAACATTTACCCCTCTTCTATCCAACACTTTCCCTACTGTTGCACTCACTGGAGTTGGAATACTAATTTGTACCACTCTGATATCCAGCACTTTCCTTACTGTTGTACTCAATGGAGTAGGAATAGTAATTTTTACCTCTCTGCTATCCAACACTCATCCTATTGTTGCACTCATTGGAGTGGGAATAATAATGTTTACCCTTCCGCTATCTAACACTTTCCCTACTGTTGCTCTCACTGGAGTTGGAATAATAATTTTTACTCCTCTTCTATCCAACACTTTCCCTACTATTGCACTCACTAGAGTTGGAATACGAATTTTTACCCCTCTGATATCCAGCACTTCCCCTACTGTTGCACTCACTGGAGTTGGAATAGTAATTTTTACCTCTCTGCTATCCAACCTTTTCCCTACTGTTGCACTCTCTGGAGTGGAAATAGTAATTTTTACCCCTCCACTATCTAACACTTTCCCTACTGTTGCACTCACTGGAGGGGGAATCATTTTGTTACCCCTCCTCTACCCAACACTTACCCTACAATTGCATTCAGTGGAGTAGGAATACTAATTTTTACCCCTCCGCTATCCAATGTTATCCCTACTGTTGCACTCTACGGAGTGGGAATAGTAATTCTTGCCTTCCGCTATCCAACACTTTACCTACTGTTGCTCTCCCTGTAATGGCAATAGTAAATGTTACCCCTCTGCTATCCAACACCTTCCCTACTGTTGTACTCACTGAAGTGGGTATAGTAAATTTTACCTCTCCGCTATCCAGCACTTATCCTATTGTTGCACTCATTGTAGTGGGAATACTAATAAATACCCTTCCGCTATCCAACACTTTCCCTACTTTTGCTCCTACTGGAGTTGGAATAATCATTTTGACCCCGCTGGTATCCAGCACTTTCCCTACTGTTGCTTTCACTGTAGTGGGAATAGTACTTTTTCCCCCTCCGCTATCCAGTGCTTTGCCTACTGTTGCACTCACTGAAGTTGGATAGTATTTTTTACCCCTCCGCTATCCTACATTTTACCTACTGTTGGATTCACCGGAGTTGGAATAGTAATTATTACCTCTCTGCTATACAACCTTTTCCCTACTGTTGCACTCTCTGGAGTGGGGATAGACTTTGTTAACCCTCCGCTATCCAACACTTTCCCTACTGTTGCACTCACTGGAGAGGGAATACATGTTTTTTATGGGTCCGCTGCCCAACACTTATCCTACTGTTGCATTCAGTGGAGTGGGAATACTAATTTTACACCTTCGCTATCCTGCACTTTCCCTACTGTTGGACTCACTTGAGTTGGAATAGTACGTTTTGCCTCTCTGCTATCCAACCTTTTTCCGACTGTTGCACTCTCTGGAGTGGGAACATTAATTTGTACCTCTCCTCTATCCAACACTTTTCCTACTGTTGCACTCACTGGAGTGAATATTCATTTGTTTACCACTCTGCTACCTATCACTTACCCTGCTGTTGCAATCAGTGGAGTTGTAATACTAATGTTTATCCCTCTGCTATCCAACATTTTCCCTACTGTTGCACTCTTTGGAGTGGGAATAGTAATTTTTGCCTTCCGCTATCCACCACTTTCCCTACTGTTGCTCTCACTATAATGGGAATAGTAAATGTTACCCCTCTGCTATCCAACAGTTTCCCTACTGTTGCACTCACTGGAGTTAAAATAGTAATTGTTACCCCTCTGCTATCCAGCACTTTCACTACTGTTGTACTCACTGGAGTGAGAATAGTAATTTTTACATCTCTGCTATGCAACACTTATCCAACTGTTGCACTCATTGGAGTGGGAATTGTAATTTTTAACCTTCAGCTATCCATCACTTTCCCTACTGTTGATCTTACTGGAGTTGGAATATTAATTTTTACCCCTCCGCTATCCAACACTTTTCTTACTGTTGCACTCACTGGAGTAGGAATATCAATGTTTACCCCTCCACTATCCAATACTTTCCTTACTGTGGCACACATTGGAGTGGGAATAATAATTTTTACCCCTCTGCTATCCAGCACTTTCCCTACTGTTATACTCACTGCAGTTGAAATAGTAATGTTTACCTCTCGGCTATCCAACACTTATCCTAATGTTGCACTCATTGGAGTTGGAATAGAAATTGTTAGCCTTCCGCTATCCAACGCTTTTCCTACTGGAGTTGGAATATAATTTCTACCCTCTGCTATCCAGCACTTTCCTCACTGTTGCACTCACTGGAGTAGGAATAGCAATTTTTACCCCTCTTCTATCCAATACTTTCCTTACTGTTGCACTGACGGGAGTGGGAATAGTACTTTTTACCCCTCTGCTATCCAACATTTTCCCTACAGTTGCACTGTTTTGAGTGGGAATAGTAATTTTGACCCCTACGCTATGCAACCCTTTTCCTAATGTTGTGTTACCGTAGTGGGAATAGTACTTCTTACCCCTCTGATATCCAACACTTTCCCTACTGTTGCACTCACTAGAGTGGGAATAGTAATGTTTTCCCCTCCGCTATCCAGCACTTTCCCTATTGTTGCTCTTACTGGAGTAGAAATAGTAATTTTTACCCCTCTGCTATCGAACCTTTTCCCTACTGTTGGACTCACTGGAGTTTGAATAGGAATAGCGCATTTGTTATTTTGCTATCCAGCACTTTTCGTACTGTTGCCCTGATTGTATTGTGCAATGTAAGTTTAAATATTTATTCATAGAGTAATGTTTTAATTTATTCTAAAATGATTTGTTTATATTTCAAATATTTATATAGTTTATTTTTTATTTAATTTTAAAGTTTTAAAATAAATGAATTATGTTTGTCTGTTATGTTTATTTGTAATACTTTGTAAAAATGCATATTAAAATGTATTTATTTTGTAAAAATTAACAACATTTAATATATAACATTTTATTTTCTACATATAACTAAATCAATATTTGTTACATCTATTTTTTTTACATCAATATCTTAATTTCGATATTTTGTTGTCTATATTTTTACTCAATATGTTTTACATCGATATTTTTTTATATCGATGTTGTGTCAGTGAATCACTCTTCATAACTCCTTCATTGTTGGGAGATGACATGGCTCAGGTGTTGCCTGAGCCATTCCTCTAGGCTATCAAACTATAACAGAAAATAGTATGTGCCAAAGAAGAGGTGACCTAGCTGTTGTATTCAAGCATACATTAAATATCACTAAAGCTGACAACTCCTTCACATAAGGTTGTGAGGACCTCTTCACCAGATGCAACCCTACCCTTCCTCCTGTAACTTCTTACTCCTTTACAAACCTCCACCTAGCAATGCAAACTTCCCAGACACACTTCTAGACACAGTTTCAAACTTTATAACACTGCATTCCAACCTACATATTCTTAGTCAGCTAAACATTTGGTTGGACAAACCCAATATGCCTCATCCAAAAACAATGATCCCTGGCCAAGATGCACTGAACCTACATCAGATCATCCACCAACCCACACACATCACTGGACACATCCGAAATGGAATTTTTGCAAATCCAGAACTAGTTACATTTCAATCAATTACTCTAGTCACATGGTCATTCCGCTATTACCACCATTTGCTTGCTACACAACATAAAACAACACAAAGCAACACACCTAAACCACCTCACGTGCATCCACCTATCGATCTTAGAACAAACTCAATCTTGAACATTTAGAAAATACAGCTAAGATCCAGTACAGATTTAGACACAATAAATTCAATTCAAAAACGATATAAGTGGCTATAGGAAGCTTTTGAGATCCATCAACCACTAAGGGCAACACAACAGAACAAAAGACAGGCACCTTGGAGAAATACAGAGATAAAACAGCAAATTAGAAACCTGCAACACACCTGGCTCAAAACAAACACCAATCAAGAAAAATGTCTCCAACAGAAATGCAACAGATTATACAAGTCAGCAACCAAAAAGCTAAGAACAAAATATTATTCAGACATAATTCAAACTGCTAAATGTGAACATAAAAAATTCTTTAAAATTCTTACAAACTGGTAAATCATTACACGCCCACAGCAGACACGTTGGACTGCTATTTTAAACAAAGAATAGCACCAGCACCAACCCTTTTCCGAACCCAGCCCCTCCAAAGAGTAGGGTAACCTAGCCTCTGCATTTCTTACAGTAAATATCATAAAATTAATTTATGGACCTGGTCAAAGCAATCAGGCCTGCTGGCAGCCCTTCTGATCCACGTACACCACAAACCTTCAAAACATTTGTTCTAACTAACTCTGCTGCCACGAACAAGTAGAAAAGGAGACTAAATAGCAAACTCGTTTTACTCTACTGCCCTGATTAATGTACTCACAACATTAAGCGACCTTCAATAATTATTCATTAACACAAAGGTGATATATCAAAATTTGGAGACCATTTTATTTATATTTTTTCTTTTTTTCTCCTTCTATATTTCTTATCATTTCTCACTGTTTTGTTTAGGTATAACAAAATATATATTATTTACATACATCACATTTTAAATCCATACATTACATATATTTACATAACAACGTAATCACAGGAAAAAGAAAAAAGATAAGTGTATTGCGATATATTCGGTTGATGGAACATTTGAAGAAGGCAATGCGGTAGAATTGAACTACACGCGTTTCGGCCTGTGGCCTTCATCAGGTAACCGTCATTTGCAGGGTAGAGACATGACAATGTGCAAAACGGGACCTAAATCAAAAATACATATAATGTATATATAAATAATTTGGTTGCATTTGTATATACAAAAAATCATTACATCATTTGATAACTAAAGGGTCAATAATTACATCACATTTCATGATATCTATAGCAGCAAGTAAATATTATTCCTTAGTTTTCTACTTAGAAAAACTTTAAGGACTTCCAGTATCTGTGGGGTCAATCTATAAACATTCTCATATCCTTGTCGATATCTGTCTCTCCTATTCTATATACAAATCAGCGGTGTGACACTAGATCTTATAGGTTATATAGTCACAATTACATGCTTGGTACATTTTTTAACATTCTAATCCTAGGCTCTATTTTAATCAGTACATTTCTTTGCGTTCTAATCCTATGTCCTAAAATATAGGTAGAGTATAGATCAGTGGGAGGTAGAAAAGTGGTAGTACATAGATAAAGAATTGACACTCAATGGGGCAACAGTTACTTACGGACGTGATATTTTGTGGAAATCCACTCTAGCGTTCTCTTTTTTTTTTTCTTTTTTTTTATTGAACAAGACAGTAGGTATATATTGGTACATTTGATTTTTCGACTCTAGATAAAATTTTCATACAGTATACAAGAGACAAACCAAGCATAAACATTATAAATAACGAATAAATTAAGTCAATCTTAAAATGCTAGTGCAAAATGGAATAAGGAAAACAGTTAATCCAATTCGTCAAATTTCCTGTTACATTGTACCCTTCTTTCAAGTACTAAAGCATAATCATACAAAGTTAACCGAAATAAGCTACTAATTTGTAGCTGCAAAAATGCTGTGGCAATATTAAAGTGCTTGTGCAAGAACATGGAGAATTAACAATATACGAGGAGGGCTAAGGAAGAAAAAACATTGGAGTTTCTACTCTAGTTCCTTTAACCCTACTAATTTAAAATACAGAAACATCATATATAATAAAGATATAATTCTAAAGTGACAGTGCTAGAATATACATCGTTGTTACTGAATGATTCTTCATATACAAGTATATCGAAACCCATCAGATAAAGTAGCAAAGTTACTATTTCAATTAATAAAGTGCGAGTGCAGTACAGTGCAAAATATCCGAATAAAGTGCCGAAAATGCAATAGCAGCTAATGAAAAGACAATGGTACAATATCAATTTCCTTTTATAGATTCCAAACTCTCAAAATATTTCCAATTCCTTTCAAATCTTTTGATCGCACCCACCCTACCTGCATAAGCTCTCTCAAATGAACATGTTCTTTTCATTTTATTGACCCATTTTAATTGACATGGGATTACCTCAGATTTCCAATTTTGTAAAATCATGGACCGTGCTACAATAGTAGAGATAAAAATAAAAGCCTCTTCTGAGCTATTCAACCTATCCCTATCTTTACAAATACCAAAAAGGGCCACTTCTGCTTCAGGTAGCAGTGTTTTCCCAGTTGCCAGTTCCATGTTGTTAAAAATCCCCTTCCAAAAAGATTCTAGCTTTGGACAGGAGAAAAAAACATGGTGCCAGCCACCCTGACCATTGGCTTTGCATCTAAAGCATTTATTCTCATAATCAGGGAATATTCTCTGCAAGGCCTCCGGGGTGTAATACACCATCCAGCGAGAGAGAAAGGACATTTGTTTATAATTAGCTGCCTGGAGTGCTTTATGTCCGAGCTGACATATTACTTCCCAGTCTTTTTCTGACAAAACGCACTGTGTCGTAAGGTTTATTTTATCTAGATGTTTAAGAATTACCTGAGAAGGTCCTGGAGGGAGTAGCCTTTTATACCAGTATCCTATACCCTTATGTTTTTCCCCATATAAAGCTGATAACAAGGCATTGGGTAAAGTGTCAGACCCCCCTAACTCTTTTCTTAACAGATAAACCAGTTGTAAATAGTCAAAAAACATAAGCCGCCTAGGATATGCTCTATCTACAACTGATTGCCAGCTAATTACCTTATGTTGGGAAAATAAGTGTCTTATTTCACGAAACCCAGCTAACTCCCATTGTAGCAGATGATTATGTGATATCTTAAGTCCCATTTTACCACATTCTATTAATTTAAAAAAACTAGAACCATCTGAGCCACATTTTTTATATAAAAGTCCTAATCTTGGGGAGTACACTAGTAGTGTCTTGTATCTTGTTTTCTTGGGCAGCTTTGCAGTTTTTAAAAAGAAAACAATTTGAGAGCCTGCTTCCTCTAGCATTTTATCTAAAAAGAAATTGTCTCTTGACTGTCTAGTTCTTAGTAGTCCTGCCACTATATCGAAGAGGGCTGCTTCATAGTATGTTTTAAAATGGGGAAGAGCCAGCCCACCTTGATTCACCGTAAGTTGTACCGCCAAGAGCTTAACTCTTGAAACTTTTTTATTCCAAATAAATCTAGTCATCATAGAATCGAGTTCCTTAAAAAAGGCCATGTTGACTTTTATTGGAATATTGCTAAAAAGAAATAAAACCAAAGGAAGTATGTTCATCTTTACCAAAGCAACTCTACCTATCAAAGTCAAGGGCAAAGAATCCCATTGTTCCAGCATGTTCTTAATTTTGTTCTTCATCTTAATATAATTCAACCCAAAAAGATCTTGATAGTCTCTAGTCACGTAAATTCCTAGATATCTTATTGGATCCCGTTTTTCTGCTTGCGACTGAAGGTGTAATGGTAGAAAATCTAGATTGGAATTTAAAATAAGGACTTCCGTTTTCTTCTCATTGATTTTATATCCCCCAATCTTTTCGTAATCCTTAAGCTCTTTCATGAGATGTAAAATATTTTCTTTTTCCGGAGCTAAATACAGAACAATATCATCAGCAAATAATTTTAACTTTGACATTCCGCCAATAGGAGGTAATATTGCTGCATTGTTCCTTATTTTTATCACCATCGGTTCAATGAAAAAGGTAAAAAGCAGGGGAGATAATGGACACCCTTGCCTTGTCCTGCGATTTATTTTAATCTTCCCTGCTTGCCTGGTGTTAACTATAACCTGAGCTGATGCCCCTTCATCAATGTTCTGTAACATACTAATAATCGGGGCCGGGAATCCAAAACAACCCAAGGAAAAAAATAACGCTGACCAGTTAACTAAATCAAATGCTTTTTCTGCATCGATCATTAAGATACATGCAGAAGTTGAATTAATATTAAAAAAATCCAAGGCCTGTATCAAATATTCTGTGTTTGCTGCCATTGATCTACCGGCTATAAACCCTGTCTGATCTTGATGGATTACTTCCTGTGCTGCAGCCACAAATCTTTGGGCCCAGATTTTCATGAAAACCTTATAGTCCGAATTCAGTAGACTGATTGGTCTATAAGAATTTACCTCCTCTGGATTCTTATCTTTTTTGGCAAAACTGATAATTGTAGATTCTTTAAACTCAGAGGGAACCTTACCACCTCTTCTGATATAGTTAAATAAATTTTTCAAGGGACCCTCCAGTTCCTTTAAAAATACTTTATAAAATTCAATCGGTAACCCGTCTATAAACCTGATACTTTTGCTCCTGCTGTTGATTTTATACTGTTTTGAATTTCCAGTAAGCTTATTTCACTGCATAATTGATTCCTCCTACAATCGGAGATTTTGGGAATATCTAAATTTTCGAAATATTCCTTGATCAATGTTCCCTCCACCTGAATATCTGTGGAGTATATTCTCTCATAATGATCAAGGAACACTTTCGCAATTCCCTCACTCCGGGTTTCTATTCCACCCAGAGGATCTTGAATTTTTAGAATGATGGAAGATTCTTGCTTTTTTCTGATTGAATTAGCCAAACGTTTTCCCATCAGTTGACTATCCTCATAGAGCCTTTGCTGAAAGGCCTTCGAGCTATTTATCTCTTCCAGGGTGAAGAAATCCCTCAGCAATGATTTCGCTTCTTCCCATTTATTGGGCATTCGATTAAATTTTAACGCGTATTCCTTCTCAGCGGCACTTTGAAGGACGGCAATTTGTTCTTTACGTGCATTTGCCTTGTTGCAGGAAAATGCTATCATTTGCCCCCCGGGCTGCTGCTTTAAATGCTCCCCATATAGAGAAAGGCTCAGCTGAATCTTTGTTAACTAAAAAAAATTCTTTCATCCATTCTTTGAAGCCCTCCACCCATTCCGTATTCTGTAAAAGGGTGCGATCCATCTGCCACCTGGGGCGTTCCCTTTTTGTATTTTCTAACATCAGTTCCACTTCAATCCTCCCATGGTCTGAAAAGGGGTTGCAACCTATCAATGCATTGCCAATTTGAAGAGACCTGGAAGTTAAAAAAAAATCTATTCTAGAGGCAGTGTGAAATCTATTAGAATAGCAAGTGTAGGACTCTGTATTGGGATTCAGGGAGCGCCACGAGTCCCGCAGTTGGTATTCCGTCGTTAATGCTTCCAACACCCCCTTTGTTTTTAGTTTTAGTTGCTTCTTGTTCTTATTAGAAGTATCCCTTTTTAAATCTTGAATATAATTAAAATCACCTCCCAACACAATTTGTCCTGGAGTGCCCCTCAAGATTTCGCTAATTTCCGTCAGGGCTGAGATGTCATCAAATATTGGGCCATAGTAATTTACAAAGTTTAATACTTTCCCTAACAGTTTTACTGCTACCCAGAGCCATCTGCCTTTAGAGTCTCTTTGCACCTGCATAACTTCCCATGGAAGATTCCTTGCGAAATAAATAGCAACCCCCCACTGGGCAACCCCAGCTGAGGAGAAAAACCCATACGAGAAGTATCTTGGCAAAAACAAGTTTGGAGAATTGGTCTTCAATTGTGTTTCCTGTAAGAAAACCACCTGGGGATTCATGACCATTGCCCATTTCAAAAGTGAACCGTATTTCTGTTTATTCAATAGCACATTAGCATTAATGGACAGGATTTTACATGAATCAAATCTCATCTCTTCTTTTGCAGAAATTTATATCTAATCTGCACCAACCAGAATTGATAGTCAAAAATAGCAACCCTACTGAACATGTCTTTTTTAACTGCTTTACACCCCCCCACCCTAACCACCCCCAGGGATGCGGGAGCCCCCCCCTTTCTGACCACGCAGCCCCCTCCCTCCCACCACTTCTTCTTTGGGTGTCCTCTTCTTACACCCTGGTGTGACTTAGTGACCCAGAGCCCCCACCTCTAACTAAAAGAGGAGCAAGAATAAGAATTATTTTTGTTTTACTTTGATGAAGGTAAATGTTCAGATGGTTTTAACGAAGAAAAGTGGTTATTATAATTTATGCTTAGGGTTTTTCCTAGCAAAGGTCTAATACTGATCCTAGTTGTTTGTGCACTCGATATGCTTTATTATATATAGACCATCAGGAGAAGAGACTGGAGGTATTTACAATTTTCGCTACTGTATTTCCGCCTGATGGAAGACAAAACAAAAGAGAGCTTATGACTCAAGATACATTAAGCGATCCGATAGGTTTGGCAAATATTCTACAGGTACAGTTCAATTAATGTCAACTTAGTTTCACATGGGGTTAGACCACTCATGTGTTTGCCATCATTATTGTGCAGAATGGGAGTCCACAGTAGGTCTAAAGTGATGGATAAGCGCTTGCTGAATGCCTGCTAGTGGAACTAGACTCTTCTTTATTTTAAAAAAACAAACACACAGTTATACGTGGCATTTCTTGTTGACTACAATCGTAGCCCGATCGATATAATTATTGGGTGGCGGCAAAGAGATGATCATTAATAGAGATAAACTCATCACGGTTATATACGGTTGCCAAACTGACTACAGGTTATAGCGATGTTGGAAAAATTCTTAATAATACCTGTCAGAATGTCACGATGACACGATCCCTTAGGTAAGCATTCTTATTTTGCATTTCACGCCAGGGACATCCGCCTAATTGGTAATTGCTACCGGAATGAGGGAGTCCAGCGCCCGTATGATCACAAAACACCTCATAACCTGACTCCACATTATTAAAAAGACCTAAAGGGTCAGCCCTAAGAAGTGCATGGAAGTCCTCTAATCTCCGCCAAGGCTCTGATATAGGGAAGGTCATTTCAACCAACAAATGGTCATACCAGCCCACAGGAGTAGGAGCCGCCACAGTTGCATACTCAACGTTTGAAAAAATAGGGTCTAACTGATGGCCCCCCATATGTATGGGACTTGCGACCAGTTGGTTAAGCTGAAACGCAGCTAAATCTGCAAGCAAGCTACAGATGGTCTAGTCTTGCGCAAGATCAAAATGCAATACAAAGACTCTATGAAGCCAGTATAGAGGGGACTGCTCTCAACTCGATCACATTCTACCTTCATAACAGAACAAATGTCATCCATACCCCCCTTTCTTGCTAAAAATATACTCCACAAATGCAGGAGTCCCGCAAAGCTCTATCATCTCACCCATGCTTTTCAACATCTACTTGAAGTTCTTACTGGCAGGGACATTGGAAACTCAACACATTTTCATTTGTCTCAGAGCCTTTGATCAGTGGATGACATGGAGCCATCTCAAATTGAATGCTTCCAAAAAAAGAAATACTCACATTTGGCGGTTGGATAAATTATGACGAACTCGCCACCTGTTCTAACGATATGGGAACACCACCTAAAGTATCTAAGGAAGTTAGAAACTATAAAATTACTATGGACTTCAAACTATTAATGAATGTCCACCTGGACAAACTAGCAAGGTCAAGGTTCATTACTATAAGAACTCTGGGAGGCATCTTTTCCCTCCTATGATTTCTACACATGATCCAGGCTACTATCTCTCTTGTTCTGTCTAAACTAAATTACGTCAATAGCCTCTACCTCGGATTATCTTTAACAACTATGAAAAGACGACAATGGATTCAGAACTCTGCTGCCAGGCTACTCTTACATATAAATCCACAAGCCCACATATCCCAAGCCTTGAACACCCTATATTGGTTACCGCTTTCCAGAAGATCCACATTCAAGCTGGTTTGTATCACCCACAAAGTGATACATGGAACAGGACCGCTCTTCATCAGGAATAAAATCACCAAATACATTCAACAAAGGAACCGCTGCTCAAGATTGGCACCTCGCCTCAAAATCACACCATACAAGAAAAAAACTTGGTTGGCACATCCTTCTCTGTTCAAGCAGCCAAGCTTTGGAACACTTTACCCTCAAACATAAGATTCACTGATAACTACCTTATCTTCAGATGACTACTCAAGAGCTGGCTCTTTCCCACATAGCCAACATACATAAACATAAATATACAGCATATCTCTGTGGATATAAATATTTATTTGGACTATATGTGTACCTACATGTGTGTATTCCTTTGTATAACTATGTATAATAATTATGTTTATAAATATATAGATATTTGTTAGTTCAGTTTAACGACTGTACATATTACATATGGTTATATTATTCTATGTTTAACATGCATATAGGTCAATGCGGAAATAATTAAATTTTTCCATAACTATTTATCTACAATTGTTTCACTATAGAATTATAGAAAAATGTATAAAAAAATGATAAACTTTTTAAAAAACAAATAAACTAGCTTTAAGTACTGCAACACTTGAAAGTCTGAGTATATTAAATACAACTTAAATCTACATACATTATCTTCCTTTTACATGTATACCTTCCATGTACCTATGTATCTTAATATTTATTACTTTACTTTTAATTCAGGATCTCTAGTGTACTACCCTTTATCTCACCCTATACCTCTCTCAATATATCCTCTCCCACCACTCTCTGACTCATCCCAAACCTCATTCTACTACTCTTTCCAATGCACTACCCTATTTCTCACCCTATACCTCTCTCAATATATCCTCTACCTCCACTCTCTGACTCATCACAAACCTCATTCTACTACTATGATCCCCAAAATAACCCATTCTAGTCTCGTCCCTCCTCTACCCATCATTGCATCATCTCAAACCACTCTTAATATTCAGATCTCTCAAACAAGCCTTTCTATAACCCTTCCTTCTGATTCTTCCCCCTCCACCTCCCCTTTACTCATCCCAAATCTCCTACTCCTATGATCTTCCAAGAAACACTTTCTAGACCCTTCCTTCTTCTATCCCTCCACTATCCTTTTTAATCCAACTAACTGACTCACATGTCCACCGCTCAAATTAATGTAATATTTTACTTTACTAATTTGGGTTCCGGAGTAGCATGCTATCCACCAAAAAGCAATTTGACACCTCATCAGGAGTTGCAACAACTAAATAAATGCAAACCCTTCCTTCTTTATCCCTCCATTATCCATTTTCAATCGAAAGAACAAGCTCACATGTCCAGTGCTCAAATTAGTTTCATACGTCCTTAGTTTCATATCTCCCTATACTAATTCACAACTAATCCTCTTTCGGTTCCGAAGTAGCATGGTACTCTTTGGAAAGCGCTTCATAGAGTATACTGTGCTGAATATGGAAATGCTGTGTTAGTTGAAAAAGAAACAGTTTGAAGAGAATATAGGGGCATATTACCAAGGGGGAAGATAGGCAATTATCGTCGGTTTAGCAACCGTTTTCGGCCGCTAAGCGGCGATAATTCTAGCGCTCTATTAGCAAGCTGTCGCTAACTGATGTAAGTGTCAGCTTTTAGGCAATAGCGAGCGGTTTGGGGCCTGCTTTGCATGTCAGCGATATTTATCACTAATGACATGCAAGGTGGGCGTACCCAACCTATTAGCGACTGAAAGCAGTCGCTAACGTCGCTATCGCCTATTAGCAAGGCGGGCATAGCGATGGAAATATTCCCGCTATCGCCAAAAACTAACGCCTGCTCAGACCAGTTCTTAGCCATGTTATCCAATGGGAGGTGGATAACATGGCTAAGAGCATTTTGTCGCTAATGCGTGAATATCGCTGTACTCTCAGCGATATTCACGCTATCACCGGAAAAATTGTCGCTTTGGAGATACTAATAGCAAGTTATCTCAGCGATAATTTCCGGTGATGCTTAGCGATAAAACAATCGTTGCAAAGCCTAGTTAGCGATAAATATCGCTACTCGTTGGTAATATGCCCCATAGTGAATACTTCTCATTCAGAGTACCTTATGTGCTAAGAGCCTTCAGGTGAACTGGATTCTAGAAATTAAACTAGAAATTAATTATGATATCTGGAAATAAGGCAACAAATTTTATCTTTAGGATGTCTGCCTTTTCTGCTTGGCCATCCCGTATTTTTAGTCTTTTGTCTGGCCCTATATTTTGGTTGGTGTTAGAACTCTGCTAACCAGTGGTAATGTGCTTGTGTTCCCCTTTAAACATGGTCGAATGGACATATTTCTAACTGGCATATGTAACCTGCCAATAAGTCTCTAGTATATTTGTTAAAAATGGGATTTCTGGTTGGCCAAGGGTTGTGTAAAAGCCAGGCAGAAACCACCACTCTAGTCAGGGCAAGGGAGTTACATGCAAAAAATAACCCCTGCTATCCCCCTTGGCAGCTTGGCACGAGCAGACAGGCTTATCCCGGAGGCAATGTGTAAAGCATTTGCGCACGCACACAGCAACAACATCCCAGGCACACTACAAAAGGCACGTCACACACGGTTATATAAAAATAACTTTTGTATTCTAGAAAACACATCAGATAGTAATCACACAATATACATTGTGCCAACTGGCACAGGCGATATCCACAAGGGATTATTTACACAGGACAGGGCCATGTCGGCCACTGTCAGGATCAACACTTAGCAGAAATTGGTACAAGTAAAAATAGATCATAAACCTACAACCAGTAACTACTGGTAATCACTGTACTCCACCTCAACCTGTAACATAAACTACATTATGCACAGTCACCTCAGGGGCGAATTACATTCTGCGCCCACCTCACCAGCAAAAACACATTATGCAATCTGAGGTTCCGTGACGATTTGAACCCGTGTTTTCAAGTTTGTCGGAAATACATAATATTAGTATCAGCGAACCGCAAATGATCCATTTAGCATATCCTGGTGTTTTCGCTACGATACGAGCAAGAGCACTCCTGTTATGAACACATTTCTGATCTACCCACGGCATCCATCTTAGATCATGTCCGCCATTTTGTGTTTCTTGCCCTCACATATGCAATAACCTCTGATCACTTCATTTCGATTAAGGACACGTAGCCTTAGCCGGAGATTCACCTCTTTCATGACACGTGTACCTTAAACCAGATCACGCTGTAGCTGCATGACTTGACAAAGGCTGCCTCCTCTGCCCGAGGCCAGCCCACCTGAACTGGTTTTCGTGTCCATTGTCCCGATCATGATTAGGCGGCCGAAGCCGGTAGCCTTGCCCATTTATGACCCACAAACATCTCTTATCCCGCTTTTCTATCTTCTGCACCTGGCTCTGCTCCTTTCCTTCTGGGCCTTTATTAGGGGGAGGTAACGAACTTTACGATGAGGCGGTCCGGCTCTTGAATGCAATATTGACAAGGGATTGTGATGGACTAGTGGGAACCTCTCTTCGTGATGTTTGGCATCAGATATTATCGACAGTTCCTGTGTAACGCCAAATATTTATTGTTTAAGATACAAAGGTTTAGGAATGTACTGACATGTGAAATATTTGCCTGAAGCACAATTTTTAGTATATAAGGAGCAACCCTCAATGTACAAATCGAACAGGCTCCTGGTTACTGCCCATGCGTAGTTTCTGTGACTTCTGTGTCCCTGCAGTAATAAACCTTTGGTCTTTGACGCCACCATCGAGAAGCCCGTGTTTCTGTTCATTTGCGCACCAAGGCAGGTGGAACTCCGGGGTCTTTGGGTGTTGTTCCCTGACACCTCTGGACGGAACCAAAAAGTCCAGAACTCCAAATCTCTCACGAGTCTAAACATATAAGACCCTACTTCCTAGGTATAACTCACATTTAGGGGCATAAAGCACAGAGTGAAGTACAATCTCACTAACACAAACCTACATAGGTAAAACTACCTCATAATCATAAACCACAGTTTAGAGGCATCAGATACAGAGTGCACAAAAATACTATACACAATTCATTTCCTAGCACCACATCACTCTAGCACATAAATCACATTAGGGCCTTGCGTCTTAGACATATACCAGCCCCCTGGCCAACTGGCCATCTCAAGGAGGGGCTCAAATGCCCTGTGTCCAGAATGTCAGGGCGAGCTGCCAATGCCCTCTAGGCTCTGAAAACAAACCTGGGCCAAGTATGGGAGCCACACGGGGCTCAGTAAATAATTAGCAATCCACTGGAGCCATCTGGCACAGGCTGGAGCCAAAACAGGCTCTAAATTAAATGTGCCCCAAGTCCCTCATGGGCACTCTAAACATGACTGGGGAGCCTCATGGGAGCATTCCGCTGCTAGCCGGGGCTGCTCAGTGAATGAGGAGGGGGGCACTGTGCCTCGAAGGCACCAGCAACATAGAGCCCCCTTCACCGGGACTCCGCAGGGGACATCCGTTGGGGCAGCCCTCTGTCGAGCGAGGCTGCCCTAGAGAGAAGCACCGGCCATGTCTCCCACCCCCACCCTCACTCACCAGCTCGGGCAGGCTCTGGCGCAGCCTCTGGGGCAGCCTCGTGCAGCGCGACGCGGGGCTCTCTCCTCCATCATGGGAGCTCCGTGCTGCTGTCGGCGGCCTCAGCCGCTGCTTCGCTGCTTTCCCCCGGGGCTCTCCTCAGGCGGCCTCAGCCGCCACTTCGGATTCACCCGGGCCCCCTCCTGGGACCGGGGGCTTTCTCCGACTGGCCACAACCGCGGGGCTCTCCCAAGAGCATGGGAGCCCCGCGTCATAGCTCACGCCGGCCTTCTCCAGCTTAGGTGCAGGCCCGCCTCCATCCCGGTGGGCCTGCCTGACTTCCGGTTTTCGCGGAGGGCTGCGGTGCAAAAGCGAGGGGAGGCTCCCTCTAACAAAAGTGAACATCGGGGTGGGCACCCAACATAATTTAAACGCGATCCCCATAAAGCGGAGTAGGCTCCTGCTATGAAAAGCAAAGTGCCAAAAAATCTCTCGGGCAAGACGCAGGGTGGGCACCTGCGCACCATGAATAGGACAGCTTAATATAAAGCGCTTCCCAGGCGCTAAGGGAGACAGCAACCCCATTTTAACAAAGCAACTGGAGCAAAAGGGTTCCTAGAAAAGGTCCTGGAGGCAAGGTGGAGCAAGCAGCTCCCAACAAGGAAATTCCTCCAGCATCCAGGGGCTGGACAGGGCCCAGGGAGGCAAGCCTTCCCCTGGGCCCCAGCAGCAGCACGCCTCTGGTAGATTCGAGTACAGGACAAGAACCTTTTTCATGGGGTCACAGCCCCTTCTTATACACAAAATCCCTTTGTTAACAAGGTGCAGGCAATAGGAGAACCCGCTATAGCTAGTTCAGGGGACCTCCAGAGCACTTTTTTCTTTGCTCAGCCCCTCTCTCCCTTTCACTAGCCAGGCTAGGGATATCAGACGCACCACAGGGGGTAGAGCCAGCATTGTGGAGGGAAGGCCAAGCCCTATTCAGGTCCCACATGCACTCCTCCCTCCTATCAACATGCAGATCTCTCCATTCACCACCAGTGCAAACCCATCCTGACTCCTGGAGCCAGGCACACCACCCAGCTCCAGCCAATCACAAGCCAGACAGTCAATTCTAAGTATGGGCAAAATTTGCGAATACGCGGCCTGCGAATTCGTGCAAAATGGCAAAAAAATCTGCGAGTTTGTGGATTTTCCTGCGAACTTGCGAATTATTTTGCCATTTGCACAAATATGTGACCGCGTGTGCCTGTAACTTTGCCAGTGCGCCAAAAGGCGCCGAGGTCCCTTGAGTAAACTGGCCATTACAGTGGGGACGGGCGGGAAGACGTTTCATACCGCTAGTGTGTGGTGGACGGGGCCAAAATGGCAAAAAAATCTGCGAGTTTGTGGATTTTCCTGCGAACTTGCGAATTATTTTGCCATTTGCACAAATATGTGACCGCGTGTGCCTGTAACTTTGCCAGTGCGCCAAAAGGCGCCGAGGTCCCTTGAGTAAACTGGCCATTACAGTGGGGACGGGCGGGAAGACGTTTCATACCGCTAGTGTGTGGTGGACGGGGCCAAACGGGCGGGGCTTCTATGCGAGTTCACATGCATCTTGTTGATAAAGAGTCAGAGACCGAGCAGAGCAGCAGATGAGGAGAAAGCAGCCTCCTGGTCACAGGAGCTACACGGGGATGGCGCTCGGGAAACTCATGGATGCAAAAAAACTTTTGGCGCAGGACCCCAGAATCCTTCAGATGTCCAAGATAGCTCTGCTGCGCGTGTTGGTACAAAGCTATTCTGATCCTGCTCAGTGTGTTCAGGTGCATGCAGCTGCTGCTGCTGGACAATGTCCCATCTCATACTAAACTGCCCCGTACAGGCATATGCTGGTGCTGGGCAGTAGGGTGCAGTGGCATGCGGGTGCTCCACGCCCGGTACATGCGCATAATGGTGCCAGGGGGAACATGTGTTTATTGGTGCTGTGTAGCAAGTTATGACTTTACATTTTGACTGCAACAGACGGTGGTACCACCTACACGGATCAGGAGCTTCCAGGCACCAGACTTCATGGTGCAAGAGCATAATGGTGCTGTGCGGTACGGGTAGATATGTACTGGGGGCAGGGGGGCACTTAGCACAATATGTGCTCACACCCAGAGGGCTCCCAGGCAATTGAGCACAAATGATTTTCACACTGAGAGGGCTCTGGGGCAGTTCAGCAGCACGGGGACTCACACCCACTGGGCCCCTGGGCAGTTCAGTAGCGCGTGGGCTCGCAACCCCTGGGCAGCCTAGCAGCGCGGGGGCTCACACCCACAGGGCTCCCAGGCTGTTTAGCAGCGCCACCCTCAGGTTCATCACTGCCACCCTCTGGTTCATCACTGTCACCCTCTGGCTCATCACTGCCACCCTCTGGTTCATCACAGCACCCGCTGGTTCACCACTGCCACCCTCTGGTTCATCACTGCCACCCTCTGGTTCGTCACTGCCACCCTCTGGTTCATCACAGCAAGCGATGGTTCACCACTGTCACCCTCTGGTTCATCACTGCCACCCTATGGTTCATCACTGTCACCCTCTGGTTCATCACTGCCACCCTCTGGTTCATCACTGTCACCCTCTGGTTCATCACTGCCACCCTCTGGTTCATCACAGCACCCGCTGGTTCACCACTGCCAACCTCTGGTTCATCACTGCCACCCTCTGGTTCATCGCTGTCACCCTCTGGTTCACCAATGCCACCCTCTGGTTCATCACTGCCACCCTCTGGTTCACCACTGCCACCCTCTGGTTCATCACTGTCACTCTCTGGTTCATCACTGCCACCCTCTGGCTCCCCACTGCCACCCTCTGAATCATCACTGCCACCCTCTGGGACATCACTGCCACCCTCTAGTTCGCCACTGCCACCCTCTGGATCATCACTGTCACCCCCTGGTTCATCACTGCCACCCTCTGGTTCACCACAGCACCCTCTGGTTCACCAGTGCCACCCTCTGGTTCACCAGTGCCACCCTCTGGTTCATCACTGCCACTCTCTGGTTCGCCACTGCCAACCTCTGGATCAACATTGTCACCCTCTGGTTCATCACTGCCACCCTCTGGTTCATCACAGCACCCTCTGGTTCACCAGTGCCACCCTCTGGTTCACCACTGCCACCCTCTGGTTCATCACTGCCACCCTCTGGTTCATCACTGTCACCCTCTGGTTCATCACTGCCACCCTCTGGTTCACCACTGCCACCCTCTGGTTCTTCGCTGACACCCTCTGGTTCACCACTGCCACCCTCTGGTTCATCACAGCCACCCTCTGGTTCACCACTGCCACCCTCTGGTTCATCACTGCCACCCTCCAGTTCATCACTGTCACCCTCCGGTTCATCACTGCCACCCTCTGGTTCATCACTGTCACCCTCTGGTTCATCACTGCCACCCTCCGGTTCATCACAGCACCCTCTGGTTCACCACTGCCACCCTCTGGTTCACCACTGCCACCCTCTGGTTCATCACTGCCACCCTCTGGTTCATCACTGCCACCCTCTGGTTCACCACTGCCACCCTCTGGATCATCACTGCCACCCTCTGGTTCATCACTGCCACCCTCTGGTTCATCAATGTCACCCTCTGGTTCTTCACAGCACCCTCTGGTTCACACGTGCCACCCTCTGGTTCATCACTGCCACCCTCTGGTTCACCACTGCCACCTTCTGGATCATCACTGTTACCCTCTGGTTCATCACTGCCACCCTCTGGCTAACCACTGCCACCCTCTGGTTCATCATGGCCACCCTCTGGTTCATCACAGCACCGTCTGGTTCACCCCTGCCACCCTCTGGTTAAATATCAGTAAGACTCACTTTGCCACTGGATTCAAGCAAGCCGGGCTGAAGACGGCTGGAATGCCAGAAACCGGTCCTCGGAAGCTTGTTTCCGGTCCAGGGAAGGCATGGCTTGGCAGTTCGGGCTGGACTGTTCCCATGAGGCACAGGGTCAGACTCATTTGCAGATATAGCAATCAAAAAGGGGGAGAAGGAATGCTAGTGATCCCACCAAGTTCCTTGGCTTCAAGTACTACTAATCAAAAAAGGGGGGAGGGGGGGATCACTTGTCCTGTATAACCTGGGTACAGTTCTAACTGGAATGACCCTTGGTAAAAGACCCTCATACATGTGTAGCAATGATGGTATGGGCGGTATATCTTGGTTCTCCGCCTTCGTTTACACGTTTTTGCAGAATCATGGGGTCAGTTGGTATGCACCCTCCACCTGGAGGAGAACACCCTAGGTTAAAAACAGTAGTGATCAGTGATAGTAGGTTATGTGTGGGTGAATTTGTTTAAAAACAATCCAATCATGCCAGGAAAAATACAATTTTATTGTCCGGGACTGAATTGTTGGTTGAGGGTATTGCAGAATACGTATTTAGAAATAGTTAGGATTCATACATATTCCATCCTCTGGTGATTAAACAATGGTCGACATGTTTCAGCCTTATGTCGCCTAAAAGGTTAGTTCGGCTTTCTTCAGGACCAGGTGAGTTCTGTGCAGAGAGTGACGTATGTCTACTCTTGAATGAAGGTCAAAATTGGACCTGTGGGTGAAACAATAATTAAATTTCTAGGGTGCGGGTCACAGTGATGTGTGCGTTACTTAAATAATATTCATAAAGATGTTTTCAAAGGTATTCATGAGTAAAACTTCACTATGAGACTCCCTACTTATAGCCATGTCTGAACTGGGGTGGCAGAGTGGGCTAAAGAACGGTGATGGATTAAACCCAGATCTTTTGACTGGGTGTGAGTGTTTGATTGTTTCAGATGCTCCATCCATTACTACCCCCTTTTGTACCGCTTTTGGCCACCATAAGTGTGGCAGGGTATGCTCAGACGTGAGGCCCTTGCTCACTTTGCCACTGGATTCAAGCAAGCCGGGCTGAAGACTGCTGGAATGCCAGAAACCGGTCATCCGAAGCTTTTTTCCGGTCCAGGGAAGGCATGACTTGGCAGTTCGGGCTGGACTGTTCCCATGAGGCACAGGGTCAGACTGATTTGTAAATAGCCATGTCTGAACTGGGATGGCAGAGTGGGCTAAAGAACGGTGATGGATTAAACCCTGATCTTTTGACTGGGTGTGAGTGTTTGATTGGTTCAGATGCTCCGTCCATTACCACCCCCTTTTTTACCGCTTTTGGCCGCCATAAGTGTGGCAGGGTATGCTCAGACGTGAGTCCCTTGCTCACTTTGCCACTGGATTCAAGCAAGCCGGGCTGAAGAAGGCTGGAATGCCAGAAACCGGTCCTCAGAAGCTTGTTTCCGGTCCAGGGAAGGCATGGCTTGGCAGTTCGGGCTGGACTATTCCCATGAGGCACAGGGTCAGACTGATTTGCATATAGCCATGTCTGAACTGGGGTGGCAGAGTGGGCTAAAGAACGGTGATGGTTTAAACCCAGATCTTTTGACTGCGTGTGAGTGTTTGATTGGTTCAGATGCTCTGTCCATTACCACTCCCTTTTGTTCCGCTTTTGGCCGCCATAAGTGTGGCAGGGTATGCTCAGACATGAGTCCCTTGCTCACTTTGCCACTGGATTCAAGCAAGCCGGACTGAAGACGGTTGGAATGCCAGAAACCGGTCCTCGGAAGCTTGTTTCCGGTCCATGGAAGGCATGGCTTGGCAGTTCGGGCATGACTGTTCCCATGAGGCACAGGGTCAGACTGCTTTGCATATAGCCATGTCTGAACTGGGGTGGCAGAGTGGGCTAAAGAACGTTGATGGATTAAACCCAGATCTTTTGACTGGGTGTGAGTGTTTGATTGCTTCAGATGCTCCGCCCATTAACACCCCCTTTTGTACCGTTCTATTGACTTTCTGCATACATATATAATCATCACTATACTCCTACCTAGTGCTTGCTGAGCAAGTAGGCTTAGGGGCTGCTAATCTGTCAGAATACTCTAGGCTGATCTAACTGCCCAGTTATCTATGTGTGTTTCATCTCAGAGACCATCCTTGTGCAGAGCAGACAATTGTCCTTCTCAGGAAAGTAAACAGGATTCAGCTTGGCTGAAATTCTGGCATGGGTCAACCAACAACAGTGACAGCAAACTGCTCTTCTGTCTGAACAAAGGATTGGTGTTGTTTATATAATAAGCTTCCCCCATGTTACTATGATGGAGCTCTAGTCAGGCTGTCATTGATTCCAGCATTGCAGGTCTGTTGCCAAGCAGAGAACAACAAACATCAACATTTTGAGAAGTGAACTTAAAAGGTACAGAATGTTCAAGGCACTGATAATATGTCTAAGATGAAGAGTAAATGTAAACAAATTTCATTTCAGAGAACACAATGCCTTATTGGCGAACATGCAAATGTGTGTCAAGAATTAACATTTAAGAAAGATGTCAACTTTAAACGCGAATATGTAAATTGGTGGTGTTCCCTGTATGATGCCTATGTAACTAGATGACAGACTAGCTGAAAAATAATTAAGCAACTATTTGTAATAGTCATTACAAATCCAATTTAATAGTAAAGTTGGATTTTAAATAATGGTTATGGAAAAGTAACTTTTAGAAAGTTACATTTTGCCTACCTGATTTTTCTGGAGGCTACTTTACATTTGCTCTCAATGTCTTCCAGCCAGGTATTTGCATTTGAGGAGCTGTGAAAAGGGTATAACATGCCTCCCAGGAGTAAAATAAAAAGCTGCCCTAACTGGGCAGAGATGACTCCTCTGAACCAAACACAATAATCACAGTGGGGGATGTAAGCATCCTTTTTGATATTACAGTGTCAAATCCTGCTTGAATGTTAAATTCTGCTTGATAGGTCTGTTGGATTTAAATATAACATTCTGGTGCACACTTGAAGGGCGGAGAACAGGATGTCAAGACAATTCCTGGCTATTTACGGTCTGGGTGCTGGAGAATTCTACTTTGTCGTACCAGACTTCTCTCTCTGGGTTTTATATACAACACTGAGGTGCACTCGAAAGGATGGAAACACGATGCCAAAACAGTTCTAACATATCCACTGTATTGTTGCTGAAAAACCTTGCTTTTTATTCTAGACATCTGTTGCTGCGTTTATTGAAGGTACAATGGCAACATCAAACTTGATTTTAGTAGTAGATGTGCCAGGAAACTAGAATTACCAGAGTACTCTCCGTACACACAGCCCAAGTTTACTGTGACTGGAGACTTTCACCATCTTGAAAATGCCCCAAGTTGTTAGGTTTGGCCCCACAAACCTGTACCCCATTGGTTAGGGTGTGCTCAGGCATCACCCCACCCACTAGCTCATGCCACGCATACATTTGGCATCTCCAGGCTCCCACTTCAGAATTATTTCTATGTCTGATTAAAAAATAGAAGAGGATTTGAGCTGCTGTCAGTAACCTAAGAGGAGTCATTGCTGACAGAATCTGCTCCCTCTTGTTCCCAGTACAAATAAATGACTCCAAGGGTCGCAAAGCTTAACTCCCTTTCAATGTACAGTGATATAGCAAGCTAAAAGAACCTCTTCTGCAGCTGTTTATCTGACCAGGCGCAACTAGACCTGGAATAGACTCTTCAGATGGTCTCTGCCTGACACCCTGTGAATCTTTAAGCCCTTCCCCTTGAGATCCTGAGAGGCTTTAGACGGCTTTAGAAGTGGACTTCTGTGATGTACTGGGATGTACTTGGACGTAAGGGACTCAGGAACAGATTTAAAATCTGGTGGGCGGCCCGTTTCTCTTCTGAGACAACTGAGTAAATCCCTCCATTGCCCTGGCGAAGGTACCGCCACCAGATCTAGAAGTGACCATCAAGCAGGCAGTCATTTTTTAAAGCATTACCAGGAACCTCCGTCACAGGAGTACCAGTCAATGTTTTTTGCAGTTTGATGTTGGGCTCAGTCAACATGACAAAACCTACACCAAACTATTTTCTTGTTTAGTTTTGAAAAGAAAATCTTGAAGCATCCTTTTATTTCTGAAAATAAAAAAGAATAGGCACCCCTAACCATGGGAGTCCTCTCTCATAAAGAGGGGAGCATTGTCAGTGTTTTCCTGGAAGTGATGTGCAGTCAAAATGTGGTATTGGGTTCCCAAGGCCTACATGCTCCGAAGATAACCCACTTACACCGAAAGAACTGTTAGCACGGAAACTGAAAAATGCAAAGAACAAGTTTATTAAGACCCCATGTGTACCAGGCATTGCAGGATCCATTATGTGAGAACGGGAGTGGAATGAGTGGAGTGCCCCCTTTCTTCTGGTGCCCGGGCAACATCCCACACACCCAGCAATTAGACGTATTGGTCATGTTATGTGTATGATGCAGGATCTGAATAAAGCTATTGTTCAAATAAGTCTGTCGGTGCCGTTCTTCGTGGTAAGGCAAGGTGAAGTGAAAATGTTCAGATGGAGCCGGGGTAGTCGGCAGCAAATGTTTACGTGCAGGCACCACAAGTTCAACTACCCAGGCTATCACTGCTATCACCACACTCGTTAGGACAAAGAGGATGGCACCAAGTATTCGTTTATCCCGTGATGCAGAAGACGCCATAGTTCAATTATTGTTCAAAGTCTTAAAAGTTCAGAAAAGTTCAGGAAGTTCACAAGTTCTCAAATGTACATATGTGTGTATTACACCTAAAAAGGAAAAATACGGTGCTAAACCAAAAAAAATCTTCCTATCGTGGCCGCAGATTGTAGCGCTCTCGTCCAGAAACAGTGTGGTCCGGGAAGGCTCCCTCAGCTTCGGCCGATGTCACAGCTGGGCTCTTTTCTTTCTCCAAGATCTCTTGGAAGTCGGTCAACACAGCAGGATTCACCAGATCAGGAGAGACACGACGGCAATGTGTTGAATGTATCCACCGCTTCCTATTGGTCACTCGTACAGCTGTTCGAGTAGCAAGGAGGACCTGCTCGGGGCCTCTCCACCTCGGTTCCAAGCTGTTCGCCCTCTCAAACGACCGGATCATAACATGGTCGCCAGGGCGGAGATCATGGCCTTCTCCAGTAGAATTGTCAGGGAGCGCTTCTCGAACCTGTTGATGAATAGAAAGCAAATCATTTGTTAATCGTGCCAAATAATCGTTCATCATTATACAAGGCACATCATGTATCAATCGCGGCTTAGGCACCCCCCAGATATTCATAGGCCTTCCAAACACCACCTCATATGGTGTGAGGCCTGTCCGAGAGTGGGGCACTGATCTAAGAGAGAGTAATGCTAGCGGTAAGGCATCCGGCCATTTCAATGACGTGGACGCCACGATCTTAGCCAGCTTTAGTTTCAACGTGGCATTATACCGCTCGACAAGACCTGCCGACTGGGGGTGGAACACAGCATGAAACTTCTGTTGGATCCCTAACCCCTTCTGCACATACTCCACAATTTTCCCGACAAAATGAGGCCCATTATCGCTCCATAAAAATTTGCAAACTCCAAAGCGAGGAAAATACTCCTTGAGCAACACCTTAGCTGTTGTTAAAGCTGTATTATCTTTCGTGGGGAAGGCTTCAACCCATTTGCTAAAAGCACACACCACCACTAAGACATACTTAAGGTTATTGCAGCGCTCAAGCTGGATGTAATCCATTTGAAGTACCTCGAATGGTGCAGAAGGTGGAACGAACCCTCCTTTCGGAGAATGGGTCCCCTTAGCAGGATTGTGCTGCAAACATATCAGACAGGTCTGCACTACTCTCTTGGCAGTATTAGCAATCTCGGGATGCTCCCAAACTCGTGTTAACAATCGAGTAATTGCAAGAGCCCCCACGTGCGCCAACCCATGTGTCATCTGGACCATCGCTTGCAAGTAAGCTGCAGGCAATTTCCATTTCTCCATGTCCTTGCTTCTCCAACACCCTTCATCGTCTAGCACCCCATCAGTTGCCCATGCCGCAAGTTCTGATTCAGTAGCTGATTTCTGAATGTCTAATATTTCCGCTCTAGCATCATTCCATCGCTCTGCTTGGGATTTTGTCACGTACATGGGGGAGTCAGTTCGGGACATAGCCGTTTGCCTTGCTATGCTATCCGCAAAGGCATTTCCCTGTCCCACTTCATCAGTGATCTTTTTATGGGCGCTACATTTTATGATCGCTACTTTCTTTGGGCAAAGCAACGCATTTAGGAGATCACGCACCAATTCTCCATGCATAATGTGTACTCCATGAGAAGTTAAAAACCCACGCTCTCTCCAGAGTAGACCGAAGTCATGTGCTACTTCGAAGGCGTACCGGCTGTCTGTGTATATGTTCACACATTAGCCAGCACTCAGTTCGCAGGCTCTTGTCAAGGCTATCAGCTCCGCTGCTTGAGCCGATTTCTGTGGTATTCTAGCTGTTTCCACCACTGTCTTAAGTGTTGTGATTGCATAGGCTGCGGAAGTCGTACCATCTGGCAGCCTCAAAAATGATCCATCAACCCACAGTTCCCCATCCACCTCTGGAAGTGGCATATCCTGTAGGTCAACACGACCCTTTGTCTGTTCCTCGGTCAGGAAAACACAGTCATGATGTTTTTCTTCCTGACCCTCCTCGACCGGATAGGGCAATAAAGTGGCAGGGTTCAGAGTAGCACATCTTTTTAGTGTGATATGTGGCGCCAACAGTGTAAGCTCATATCCTGTTAACCGTGCACTCGTGAGATATTGGGTCTTTGTTTGATTTAGCAGGGCATCTACTGCGTGGGGAACTAACACCAACAATTTGTGTGATAACACTATTCCCTCACTCTGCCGTATCGCTACTGCTGTTGCTGCAACTGCTCCGAAACACCCAGGTAACCCTCGCGCTACAGGATCAAGAATAGCAGAAATGTATGCACACGGCCTCTGCTTGTCCCCATGTGTCTGCACTAACACTGATAACGCGCACCCATCTTTCTTGTGCACGTACAATGTGAAAATCTTCGTATAATCTGGTGTACCTAATACGGGTGCAGAGCAAAGGGCTTGTCTCAGTTGATCAAAAGCATTTTGACATTCATCTGTCCATTCAAGGGGCATTGGTGTAGTTTTGAACAGCAACGCTAACAAAGGCTTTATAATGTGCGAAAACCCCATGATCCACTGCCTACAAAAGGACGTTAACCCTATGAAGGCGCGTACATCTCTCTGTGTGCGGGGGACTGGTGTATCTAAAATTGCCTGAATTCGATCTGATGTTAATGCACGCCCCTCCTTAGACAAAAGATGACCGAGATAGGTCACCTTGGGTCTACAGTATTGTAGCTTTTTCTTAGAAACCTTGTGATTATTCTGCGCCAGAAAAGAAAGCAGCGCAATCGTACTCTCCTCACATTGCGTGTAAGAATCTGCAGCAAGCAGAAGGTCGTCCACATATTGGATTAGAACAACCCCCGCTTGCAACTCAAAGGAATCAAGCTGTCTTTTCAAAGCCTGGCTGTAGATACTCGGGCTCTCAGTGTAACCTTGGGGAACACGACAAAATCTATACGATTTATTATTTAACGTGAAGCCAAACAGATATCTGCTATCGGGATGGACAGGGATGGAAAAGAAAGCGTTTTTTAAATCAATTACACTAAAGGTCGTTGCCGTTGGTGGTACCAGTGTGAGCAAGGTCGTAATGTCGGACACCACCGGGTATTGGGGAATGACAATTTTGTTGATCTCTCTCAAGTCAATAATAAAATGATAAACTTTGTCGTCAGTATCTCTCTTAAGGATCGGAAGAATGGGGCTGTTACAGACATTATAAGGAACCTCTTCCACCACTCCTGCAGTTATCAAATCCTGAACAATGTGAGTCAGGGCAATTTCACCTTCCCTCGAAATCTTATACTGTGGCACCCGTGGCAGAGAGGCCCCCTCCTTAACAGTAATATGAAGGGGTGGAATACGCATCTCTCCCACATCCGTGTCTGAGGTCGCCCATGACGTGTGCGGTAGAGAGGCCAAAGCTGGAATGTCTAATATGGTATAGAACCTATTCGAGTCAGGGTAATTGTCATTCAGGATAACCCGCACTCCTTCGGGAGCGAACCGCATCGTTGCTCGAAAGTATTTAAGCAAATCGATGCCCAAGATATTATCTGGTGTATAGGGCGATAGCAAAAATTGGCCAAAACTAAAAAATTTGTCAAGACAGAGTGCAAGGGGTTTGGACAAAGGGCTAGGGGAGGGTGTGCCATCGAACCCTACACATGTTATCATTTCGCCAGACAGGGGAGCCCTCGGAACCAATTTCTTTGACAAAGCGCTATGAGTAGCTCCGGTGTCGACTAGGAATTGATCAGTAGAACCCAAAATGCCCGCTGTTACATATGGACCCTCCTGATCTACCGGCACTTCAATTGGTTCCGCACCCCATCCTACGCAGTCCTATGCATGCACATAATCCTGGTGCTCCACATTCTCACCCTCTGATATCTGATATTGGTTTCGTCTATCAAAAGTATTACGTTCATCCTGGCCACGGCCCCTCTGCTCAGCCCTTCCACGATCACCTCCTCCACCTCTCGCCCCCGTATAACCGCCCCACGACCTACCACCTCCTCGACCACGCTGGCTACGCTGTTCACGAAGTACCGGACAATCCTCAGCCCAATGCCCAAACTCTTTACAATAAGCACATTGATCCTCCGCAATATCCGTACGACCATACGACGTATTTCCTCCACCTCGTCTACCTCTGTCATTCCCTCTACCCTGTGTTCCACGAACCTGTGCCAACATCACCTTCGTTTTCAATTCTTTTGCTTTTTTATCAACACTTTCTTTAGTCTCCAACTCCTGCCGCTCATAATACTGAGCCATAGTCAACAAAGACGCAGGGGTCGCCGTGGCCCAGGAACTTTCACTCGATTTCAATCGTTTTGCAATCTCCGGCAGGAGATTAGCCACGTACTTATCTACAAACAAATGCCGACCTGTATCGTCTGTTAAAGATTGACCACTGTAATCGTGAAACGCCTCTTCGAAGCGTGTAAAGAAATCTGAAACCGTTTCATCTGGCTTTTGTTTACACGAAGCTAACATGGTCCAATCTATCTTTTTAGAAGGTATGAGCGTTTTTAATTTAACCAAAATAGCCGTTGGGAGGTCTAAAATCAACTGGCAAGGCTTACATGCCGGTTTCCTCTCTAAATCAGCTTCATTTATCTCTTTCCATGTACCCCCAAGTATTGTTTCATCATTATTTTTACGAATTTGTCTCCACATGTCAGGCGGAAGTATTAACCCAAAAAACAGATCTATGTCAACAAGAGTCATCACACAAGACGAAATAGCCCCTTCCACCCCTTCATAGAACGCTGCCGGATTTTTACGAAGGTCAGGTAAAGAATTTTTCAATGCCATAACATCCGCTCTATTCCAAGGCGTATACACCCAATTATATACAAAATACCCCTTCGCATCCTTTGACCTTTTATCATCATCTGTACCTTCCCCCTTTGGTGGAACATACAAAGGTGCGGCTTCACGCATAGGCATAACATGCATTGCAGAACTCTTATCTGAACCCCGGAGAGAACACTCCTTAGATTGCCCATCAGATTCCGGCCCGGACTCCTTATTCCTTTTCCGCTCGTCCCGCAATCTGATAGCCTCATCTCGCAGCTGGATCAGTTGATTGTAAAAGGCATCGACATCTGCAAGAACAAATACACCTGTATCTAGATTCTCGCGATGAACTGACACAGCCTTAGGTTCTAGCGTATCTGAAATTTTACGATATGAGGTAACGACTTCATCTGCCAAAGTAGCCATAAAATACAGTAACTCTTGGTCTGTCCAAGTACCCCTTTCAGAAATAACTTCAGCCTGAGTAGCATACTTTGTGTTCACTCTACGAGCCCAACTACGCAAATGTGCGGATCTCTCCGCAGAAAACCTGAGACCAGATACGCCCTTCTTTTCCGACTTATCCTGTCCGTCTTCATCCGATTCTGCAGTTGGAGCCGTAGACGAAACGTACGGAGGCGGTGATCGATCTAGCAATGAAAAATCATCAATTTCATTATTAAGGACAGGATAAAGCGGTCGACGAATAGGGAATTGACCAGTCGTTTGCAATTTACGTTCCCGTTCCTCCCTCTCTTTCTTTTCCTGCTCCTCCTTTTCCTCAAGCTGTAAAGCCTTATCCCGAGCAGCCTTACGCTGCTCTTTGTCCGCCAAGGCAACTTCACGCTTCATTCGCTCACGCACCGCTTTCTCCCACATTTGTACACAATCAAACATGTTCTGTCTAGACCTTCGTTGAAACAAACATTGCTCCACAAACTGTACTTTGCGTAAATCGAACGACCCATGTAGAGGCCATTGCAATTCAGGATCTGACTTAGTATACTTATTCCATAATTTACTGTACATTATAGGTGGAAGGCCATGTTTTATATACATGTCCCTATTTGGTGTTCCCTCTGGGGGAGCCGGCTGTGCTTCCGCTAACCTAATTGTGGTACCATTTCCAAGACAGCACATCCCTCGGAGTGTGCTTAAAACAGGCATGTTCAAAAGGTACCACGAAAGCGTGATACCGTATATATGGCACTTACAGTACTTCACACAAACGTGCCGCTCAAAGGAAAAAAACAAAATTAGAGAAACATCTCTACATGCCTGCCTATGTGAAGTGCACTACACATATATTTTTTCAAAGTTCACAAATTCACAAATGTTAGCTAACTCAAATCAAAATCATAGGTCATAGTTCTTCGGCAAGCGTCCGAGGACTACCTTACCGATCACAAATCATAGAACTTCAGTAAGCGTCCGCAGACTACCTTACCGATCACAAATCTTACCCAAAGCCTCAAAGGTCCAGTTTCCAACTGCCAAGGTCTTGTAATCGAATCAGCCAAACGGCACTGTATCCAGCAACACGGACAATCGAGGACTCAGTCGGAGACCGGCGCCACCTGGAAGGTCAGATCGGAAGGAAAGGAAAAAACACCGTGGGTGCCAAGACTCGGGTCACTCAGTGGCAGCGCGCGTCCATGGCGAGTATCCAGACCTTCGTCACGACCTCTCCTTCGGGCATCCGAGTCGCCGATGAGTCCCACCAGAGTCGCCAATTTGTGGTATTGGGTTCCCAAGGCCTACATGCTCCGAAGATAACCCACTTACACCGAAAGAACTGTTGGCACGGAAACTGAAAAATTCAAAGAACAAGTTTATTAAGACCCCATGGGGTGGTGGTACATTCCTACAGCACCCTTCGGTAATGCAAGAAGTATCACACCGAACATCGGTGTGACTTGCTCTTTTATACAATTTACAGGTAATAAAACAATGGGCGGCACAAAGTTACAAGCGTTATGTACATATAAGGTCATCTTTGGAACACAGCCAGCTCATTGGAGGGGTTACACCTCCGCTGGTCAGTTTAGGCGGCACATTCCAGAGGGGTGACTGGTCAATGGGGACTGCGCATGTACGGGCTTGACCAGTACTAAAAATAGCCTGTTGCTGGGCAAACTCAAGTGGTCAATGGCACGGACAACGGACTAAAGGCCATGCTGGCCACGAGGCCGCTTATGATCTAAGATGGCCGCCGTAACACACAAAATGGCGTTTCCGAGTATGGCCAATTTAAACGGGAAACGTGTAGCACAGCTAAGCGCTAACTCGGCCATCGTCAAATTACGACAAAAACTAACCTCTAAGTCCGCCTATCTAAATTATATGGGCAGAATTGGAGGTTTGCCTCTGACAGCTCTCTCTCCACAGAGCCATAAGAAGGGTTTCATTATGGCGGAGACGGGGTAGTCTCTCTTGTGATTAACCAAAACGTCCACCAAATCGAAATTTGGCAGGCAAACCATTTGGTTGGCTTAAGAATACTCTGTCACGATGGAGTATGCGTTCCGCTAAGATATATAAGTCGGAAGGTGACATATTTTACTCTGATGAAGCTGGTTGGTATTTTCCACCCGCGTTTCATTGTGCTCAGCCTAAAAATTGCACCTCGGTCCCAGTGTACTGCAACCATTGACTATCATTGGCATTATCTGCTTAGTGGCACTGTTTCATCCTAAAACATTTGAAAAATCATATCTCTGGTTCCCCTTGTTTGATTTTTGGCACTTTGGAGTCATTTTGTTTGTTACATTTTACTTTATTGTTTAGTTTGGGTAGGTTTTGCAGAACAACTTCATTACTGTTTTGGTACTGCACTAATATTAATAATTGCCCTTAGTTAAACCTGGCTGCCCAGTGACATAGCTACTAGGGCTTTGAGCTCACATTAAGTTAGTGATTTTAAAGGTTCACTCTGACAAGCGCCGTGACTACTGTTTAAGGTGGGTACACACCTAACCCAAATATTAATCTAGTTTCTTACAGAGGTGGCAGCGGTGGGATCCTTGACATGTTTTGCAACCACACATTTTGAGTTAAGTTTACATTAAACATCTCTTTTTAAATTCACAGTAAAAATGTACTTTCTGGATTTTTAACTGGCTTTTGGACTTAATTATGTATTTTTTTTTACTAAATTCATTCTTGTCTTCTTGTTAACAAGGGGAAGGGTTTATTGCCCCAGTGACATTCCTGTGGATGTATCCACAAAGGCCTGGTACCTAGTCATCTGGTGGGTGAAGACATAGATACGTTGTTTGCAGCAGATGCTGGGGCCCCACATATGGACAGAGCCCCAGAGAATGATTTGGGGGGACGTCTGTTGAAGCAAATTCCCATTGGGTTAAGGGAGAACATATTTGCCCCTGAAATATCTGATTAGATGGAGTGTGCCCCCATGGAGAAAGCCCTTATCACTAAGGGCCTAAGTAAAATGTTGGCAGAGAGGGAACTCTGTCGCAATGGAGCTGGATTTCCCTCCCTGACAGAATTATGGTCCAGCTGCCTGACTTAGAATTGGGAGGACAACAGACTTGACAACGGCAGAGATTACTCTGCCCCTGCCATGCGCAAAACCCTTCAAAAGCCTAATGGAGCAAGGTCAGTAGAAGGTTTGGCTGTATGTCCATCAAGCTAATTTAGATGGGCAGATATACAGCTATTTTCAATGCCTGTCACCACCAGGAAAAGCCTGGTGATCAGGGGCCTTGAAAAGTGATCAATGCCCCTTTGCCATAAGAGGAAGCACCCTAGGTAAGAGGGCAATGCTTTGTTTTCTTTTGAAATAGGAAAATATGCTTTGTGATTTTCTTTCTGAAAAGAAAGTTAACATTGTAAATTTGCTGTGCAGCTCTGTCATGTTCGCAGAGTTGTCAATTTAACTTACAATACATTGACAAGAACCAGCGTGACAGTGATTCCTTCAAATGCTAGAAATGTCCCTTGGGCCAGTTGACATTTCTAAATTTGGCAAGCAGGGACTGCTTCAGGGCAATAGAGTAATTTACTCCATCACCCTGGTTGAGAAAGAACTGCCTTCTAAAAATTAAATGTGAGCTCTGAATTTTGTCTGGCCCCTGAGAAGAATCTCCTAAAGTTCAGGAGCTGCAAGAAGCAGTTGTGGGTGGATTTTGTAGATTCTTCCAGTAAGGCACTGGATGATTGGGATAAGGGAAGAAAACTAAATGATAATGATGGGCTGTATAATTTGTTAAGTAAACAAGGGGGACCCAATTGGTAGCTATGGACCGTGGGTAACAGTAAATTTAAGGAAAACAAAGGTCCTACGCTAAGCAAAATCAAACATTGATACTATATAGAACACAATAGTCTGCTATATATTCTTTCCTTGTCCAGCCAGACATGGAATTTATTAATCAGATCAAATGTTAAGAGTTTAGATACATTTGGCAACAAACATTTTATTGCAGTGAGGCACAGTCCTGTACCGTACTGAAAAAGTAAGCGCAAATAAAAAGAAAGGTAGTAGAAAGGAAAGGTACTTCAGGCAAAGGAAGTGAGCGATCTGGGCACTGTTTGGAATCAATGTTATCAGTATTTCCCAGAGTAGCACATACAAACATTAATGTACAGTGGTTAAACGACAAAAGTGCAACACAGTGGTGGCATGTTTCTATCTGATTATAGATGCCAGTGGCTTAAGTGCCAGGGCAAACAGGATTAGTGAAAGAGGGTAGCCCCGTCATGTCCCCTGATGTACGTACAATGTTTCCAAAGTGAAATCATTCACTCGGATTCATGCCACTGTGTCTGGATACAATAAATGAATTGATCTTAAGAATGCTGAGGTATACCTGTGCGGGACAGAACCGTAAACATGTAAGACCGCTGCACAGAATCAAATGCACTGCTACTGTTAGGAGGGAGGGACATAGTTGGTAAAGATTGTAGGCAGATTATGGGTACTAGACAACAATGGGTGAAGTCAAGCCGCAAACATTTTAGACAGGATCTTTACATCTGTGTTGATTAAAGTTAACAGGGGATAAGAGTTACATCTCTCAGGTGTCTCATCAGGTTTCAGAGAGTTACTTTTAAGGCTTCCCTTATTGCTCGTGGTAAGGTGCGTTTATCATAAGCCTCTTGGAACATATCTTTGAGATGAGGTATAACCAGGTCTGCATACATCTTATACAATTCACTTGGGAGTCAATCACTCCCAGATGCCTTCCTATTAAGCAGAGTGTGGATAGTCTCCTTTATTTCATCCTCACCAATATAATAATGAGCAAAAATTCTCTCTACCCGGGTGATAGCTAAGTGATTACGACATCGTCTAAATTGGATGCAGCCACTTGCTCCGTGGCCAATGTGCAAACTCCATATAACCGAGTGTAAAAATCTACATATTTAGCCACAATGGTTGGAGCATCATGATGCATTATGCCAACTTTCGTCACTGTTTTCATCACATGTGTAGCTTCACGGGCACCTCGAATTGGCAGCAAGAATATGACCCGGGCGTCCGCCCTCGCCGTGGGCTCTAATCAACCAGTGTCTGGACATGTTGCATTTCTTGCTTCGCTGTATCATTATAGTCAGTGAGTTGTGTTTTAATGTCTGCCAATAGTGTGGGGTCCGGGCACATTTCATATACTCTATCCTGATCTACTAAGGAGGTTTCTAATATTCGCAGTCGGGAGTGAACCCCCTCTTGCAAACCTATACATGCTCCTCTGATGGTGACATTTAAAGCCTCCCATATTGTATTCATCTCTGCTATACTTACCTAATTAGCCACAAAGAAATGTATATTAGCTGTGCGTATTCTGTCCCAGAATACCTAGTCTTAGACGGAGGAGGCTTGAAGCCTCCATTGAAATTTTCTGGCCACTTGTATGTGGGGGATATGGACATCCATACCAGGGAGTACTCTGATAATGTTTTTGAAAAGTGGCATATATCAATGACTCTTTTGCTCACCTCCTTGTGCCCTCCCTATCCATCGGATGATTAATTCTCCATATATCTATCAGCCCAATAGTCATCCATACCTTCACAGAGTGTTTGGGCCGAGCCCTTGTCCTGGCCGTCCACAATGATAGAGCTGTCGAGCATTGGATTTAGATGTATGTTAAAATCCCCTCCGCATAGTGCTGTTGAGGGCTTTAAGTCATGTAGGCGGCCCCATGTTCTATCAAAGTAGTCACCGTCATCAGTGATGGGCCCATACAACTGGATAATGATGATTACCCTGCCCACAAAATTCCCTTGTATTAGAGCATATCGTCTTTGGTCATTTTTTCATGGTGTATCGAAGTGAATGATGTACCTTTTTTTATGAAGGTAATAACTCTCCTGGAGTATGAGGAGTAGGAATGGATGCTCATACACCTAGGGGCAGATTTATGTTAACTGACGCATCCCCAGGGATGCGCCAGTTAACATGCGCCACAGTGCGCCACAGCTCCGCCACCCATGGTGCGCCGCATTTATAATGCGGCGCACCATGGTGCAAAAACGGCACAGATGCGTGACGCATCTGTGCCGGAAATGTGGCGCATTTCTGGAGTTGCGTCACAAGCGCGACGCAGCTCCAGCAAGGCTCGGGGGTACACCATGTTCACAATGCTGCGTCAAGACCTACGCCTGCTTCAAGCAGGCGCAGGGTTTTGACGCAGCATTGCCCTGAAAGTGACTGAGTGAAATCTCATAGATTTCACTCAGCCACTTTCAGGAGGCGATCCTGCGCAGGAAGGCCCCCCCCCACGCAGGAACGCCTCCTTATGGCGCAGTGCTTTACAACGTGACGCATCTCCTAGATGCGTCACGTTGTAAATAGGGCGCATTGTTTGCGCCGCAGTTGCGTCAAATAAAGTGACGCAATTGCGGCGCAAAGAGGCCCAACGGCCTCATAAATATGCCCGATAGAGCCTAAGGTTTGTGCTGTTTGAATCATGAGATGCGTTTCTTGGAAAAGTACTATATACACATTGTGGCAATCAAGATAGGCAAATGCTTGTCCGACTTTCCTAGGATTGTTTGGACCATGCACATTCCAAGTGAGGAAGTTAGGGGTCTAACCATGTGGGATACATATGTGCCTGGAAATGTGCAGAAGGCCTGTATTACAGTCATATGGACATGGCATATGAAATAAATCTTAAACATTAAACAGAACACTCTCCCACTTTGGCACAAGAACTATGCAAAAGCCATCCTGGTATAGCATAAAGAAAGAAACTTTGAAATATATGATAGAATCAATTAATGATATTGCCTAAGATAACAATGTCAATGTATTGGATGATCATTTGGGGTACACCTGCATCGGGTTGCTAAAGGCCAAGCTCCCTCCAGTTGGGCGGAGGTGGCTGAGAGCTTGACTTGATCTGGTCAAGATATCTGATACATGTTTAAGGGCAATCCCCAGTGTATATACAGTCTACATTTGTATTCCTATGAGGTTACTGTATAGTTACAGTCTTCAGAACATGCCATGACTTCTGGCAGTTACATGGTATAGTATAAAGACAGATGTTACTCATCAAGTTATAGAGAATCAATAATAATGCAGATAGCATTATAGATGTGGGAAGAACATGTTTTTACAGGTACATATGTACAACTATTGTCCATTTTCCCATGCTTCTGGTTCATTGGGCCTCGTCTTAAGCGATCCAGGGAGTTGGCAAAGTCCATGACTGCTTTCGGTGTGGTAAAGATATTCTGCTTGCCATTATGTTTCACTTGAAGATGGCCGATATAGTGTAGCATGCTGGACTCCTGTTGCTTGCAATTTCTTCTTGCCCTGGAGGTATTCACGCTGAGTCGCTTGACCTATAATAAAGGCAATGTTGAGTCCTTGATATTGCATTGTTCCTTTTTCCCTTGATAGGCGTAAGACTGTATTCCGCTCATGATAGTTTAGAAGATTTGCTATGATCAGCCTCAGTGAACAGCCTCGAGGGGAGTGGATTTGTAGAGATCTGTGTGCCTTCTCCACTACTAACACAGAGGAGAGGTGCTCACTTCTAAAGATCTCCCTTAACATATTCTCAACATAATTCTCCAGTCAGCCGGTATTGCTGGATTCTGGTATTCCTGTGATATGAAGATTACTGCTGCATCATCTGGCTTCTGGGTCTTCCTTTTTTACTTGGATTATTGCCAATAATTTGTCCATCTCAGTTGTTTATTGGTGAGGGCCTGTATGTCACATACTCCACCATAGAGATGTGCTGCTCTGCCATGGTTATTCGAGCTGCTTGCTTATCCAGCTTAGTCACTATAGTATCCATTCTAAGATGTTGGGAATCTATCTTCCCATCAATTGAATGCAGACTCTGTATGTCGTCTCCAATGAAGGGGTGGCCGTTAGTGGTACAACTTGTTCAGAATCAGAGTGTGCATGTTGCTGCAGCTTGGGTGTCTGCTTCATCTCAAAGGTGATTGGGACCTGCTGCTTGTCTGTTTTCTCCATTATGACTGGTGAGGTTGATGGTGGACCAGCGGGAGAGGGCAGTGTTACTCAGTTCTATTTCCCCTCTCCTAGCTGGAATATTGCTAACCTCTATCACTTTTAGAAGAAGAGTGATCTATTGAAGCCAACAATATAGCCAAGTGTCCTAGGAGAGTTATTCTCACGTCATGGAACTGCGAGCAGGCAGGGTGCCACCCCAGGAACAAGTGAGTGAGAGTATCTTTATTTCAACTAGAAAAAGGGAATCCCAAGTTACTGGAAAGCTCACTTTGCAGGAGACGAACCTCCAGACTTTTGCTGTTGGCATGCCAATCTAGTCACTCTTGATCAATTATGGAGGTCGCACCCAGACTGGACCACAGCCCGAGGAAAGCAGGCACTGCATTCAGAGTGGGCCTCAAAGGATCCTCTGCTTCTGTTTCGCAGTAGTATCGCATCTCTTGGGCCAGTGCAGGTATTGACAACCCTCCAAAAGTATTAGGCACTTGGCAACTGCTCCATCTCCCATACGGAAATACAAGTCACCATGTAACCCCGCACAATCTGTGGGACAGGTTGCACCGCTCGTAGTGAACACAGTCCTGCTGACTGGCCTCTGGTCATCCATGTGGCAGTCCTCTCCCTCATGCAATGGGCACTGTAGTCGAGGTGGTTGCAGTCTGATGAATTGAGATGAGGGGCAGCCAGCACTCACCACAGAGTCACTGCTCTTCCCGGTCTCAACGATCGCACCTGCTCCGGACAGCAGACAGACACTCCCTCCGCTGCCACTCCCATGGGCACCGGGCAATGGTTCCTGGGTCGCCCGATGAGGCCCAACATCAGTGTAAACAGGTAGTTGGCCACCGGACATCTATTCCTGGTCCAGCACCATATAGCAGAGTAGTGTTCACCACCTACTGCAGGTCGCCACTGACCCCTGCCGCCATACTCATTGCGATTATGATTCATGATGGTAACCAGACAAGCTGGACCAGGTAGGAGGGGGGTTCATTCAAGCTTGCAACATGATGGTCCAGGATCACACAATCAGCACTATCTGGTAGCAGGCTAACATCGTCATGTTGATTTCTGCATGGTATCGGCTCACTCTCAGCCAGCACTGTAGTCCGGGTTCTGCCATCTTCCCTCACCGGCAAGCAGAGGACCAGCACTGAGGTTGGCGTGGATTTGATTTCACAATTCTTCACTTCTGTCTGGCAGTCTGGATTTTTTTTAAAAGGCTTCCAAGGCAGCATGCTTTCCTTTTTTAGAGCCGATGGCATGCAGTTGAAGGGATACATATTGGTTAGCGTTCCCGGCCAGCAGAGCTGCACTAAAGTGCGGCCATCTTGGTGTGGGCTCTCTAGCACTCCCCAAGATCAATGGAAAGTGAAAGAGTTGTATTACAAATGTAGGATACGCAGTACAAATAAATCCATGCTTGCCATGAAGGCTCAGATACAGAAGCACAAAGTCAGAATTGCCAAGTTCAAATAAAGAACACTAACAGCGCTACAAAGGTATGAAGAAATGTAAAGTCTTTCCCAAATGAACAGAATTCTATGTGAAAAATAAACATCAAACAGATAGTTCTGTGAGGAAAAGTAATGCATGCCCCATCCAAATAAAACAGAGGTCTTTACACAATGTTAGTGCATAAATAATGAGAAAAACTGCAGATTCATTATAGCCTGAGTATCAACAGTACATTTTAGACAAATTTGAAAATGGATTGTCACAAATAGAATAATCAACATCTTCCATTACCTTCCATAGCAACAGAAATGCGGAGTTGCAAAACATAATATGAAACATTCTCAAAGGCCAATACATTAATTAAGTTACATCAGGAACACAATGGAAAGTTTCTTTCACAATACATGCTCTCTAAAGATTCTGACAATTGCGTCGTACTGCACTGTGCTCAGCAGAAAATGTGGGAAGATAAGACTCACAAGAGGACATGGAATGAGCAGGAGCAAGAGTAACAGAACACTGCATCCATTTTAATAAAATTGTGTCTTCATGAAAATATTGCTAAACAAATGAGATGAGCCTTCACAACCACTTAGTTTGAACAATTACTTTCAATGGAAATAAACGCAAATTGATCCGTTATTCCTAGCCTTTGACTTAGGCTACTTTAGTATTTAATCATTTCAACATTTTTGTAAAGAGAAGGACATGTAATCAACTCCACAGAGAATACATTTTGATGATGACATGCTAAAAAAACACAAAGCAACTAAACAGATACAAAATCAATTAAGGCATTTAAAGAAAAAATATATACACACAAAAATCACGATATTTATCCACAACAACAACTATAGCGTGTAGTGATCTAATCAACTACCTGACGAAAACAGTTGAAACATGATGAAACCATTCTTGCATGTTTACACAATTCATAACACAAAAAATTGCAACTGTTATGAGTACAATTACAAAATTGATGCAAAGAATTTCTTGTCACTCGGGATTCAAGCTGTACTTAATATACAAGATGAGGTCGGTCCTCATCTTCACGGAATAGGAGACATTCAGCTCGGCGATTTAATCACGGTTTGAAGAACTTGAAAATCGGCACTGCCCCGCACCCGCCTAACTTGCGATACAGCTTCACTAATATCCGATGAAAAACTTGCCACGCTGTCCCTTGTAGTACAGAGAATCGGAGAAGGTTTACCACGCGTGAGCACAGACTAGGTGAGCACTGCATAAAACGCTGAACTTCAGACGCATAACTTTCGCTGGTCACTGACCAGTTGATATACCTTCTAAAGACTCATCCAGCCCTGATGAGAGTCTGGTAATTTCAAAAACCGAGACTTGAAACGCGTCGGCCACTATATTAAGTACAGCTTGAATCCCGAGTGACAAGAAATTCTTTGCATCAATTTTGTAATTGTACTCATAACAGTTGCAATTTTTTGTGTTATGAATTGTGTAAACATGCAAGAATGGTTTCATCATGTTTCAACTGTTTTCGTCAGGTAGTTGATTAGATCACTACACGCTATAGTTGTTGTTGTGGATAAATATCGTGATTTTTGTGTGTATATATTTTTTCTTTAAATGCCTTAATTGATTTTGTATCTGTTTAGTTGCTTTGTGTTTTTTTAGCATGTCATCATCAAAATGTATTCTCTGTGGAGTTGATTACATGTCCTTCTCTTTACAAAAATGTTGAAATGATTAAATACTAAAGTAGCCTAAGTCAAAGGCTAGGAATAACGGATCAATTTGCGTTTATTTCCATTGAAAGTAATTGTTCAAACTAAGTGGTTGTGAAGGCTCATCTCATTTGTTTAGCAATAATCGGCCCTGCCTTCCTTCCCTAACCTTGCTGGGCCCATCCCCCCTTCTTGAATATCTTCATGAAAATATGGCATAACTAAACTATATTATTAATCATACTTCAAAACATTCCTAATAATGTGTTTCAAATGCAACATCATGAATTCATTAGTTACAACTATCATTCATCATAAAATTACTAATTTGCACAAATTATTTCCTACCCAAAATTGCACATATTAAAAATCTCTAACATAGTGATGTGAGAAGGTTTCAATAAGTGAAATTAAGGGCTTGTGGCACGTGTGTTGGTCTTACAGCACATGTCAGGGGTTTGGAGGTGATGGGGTAGAGCTGTGGGGAGAGAGTGCAACCCTATCGGGTGCCCCAAGACTCAGTGGTATGGGATCAAAGAGGATGCTATTTAACCCTACTCTAGCTGTCGAGGCTGTGTACAGTAATTTTAGCCAGCAGATGTACCTCCCTGGTAACTCCATTCTGTTAAGGACAGCAAAAAGGAAGGGTCATTCCAAGGAGTCGAAAGTCTTCATGGGACCCAGAAAATCCTCCACAGCATTCATTGCATATTCATCTGATGCAACAGGGCAAAGAGAATATGGTGGTTGTAAGCGGTGGATCTGCCAGGGATGAATCTTGCCTGATATGGACATATAAGCATCAGTGTATTTGACAGACTTTAGCTAAAGTCTTAGAATCAACATTTATTAAAGACAAGGGACAGTAGGAATCACAGTGGTCCGAGGGTTTAGTGGGGTTGAGAAATGTGATAAGTGTCGCCTCTCCAAGGGAAGGGTGAAGAGAACCCATTTGTTGCCACTCATAGTAAACTCTCAAAAGTAAGAGTTCGCCACCCGAAAACACCACCAACTGATCCACGCCACCAAGAAAACGGCATTCAAGGAACAACTAGAAAACAACGCACACAACAGCAAGGAACTCTTCAACATCGTTAAAGAGCTCTCCAACCCCAACGCCGGAAACAACGACATCACCCCTTCGGAAGACCTCTGCAACTCCCTCGCCTCCTTCTTCCACAACAAGATCGCGGACATACACAACAGCTTCAGCACTCAACCGACGCACGCCACGACCAAACCACCGCCCCCCACCACCACCCTCCGCGCCTGGACCCCGATCAGCACCGAAGACACCGCCCGCACGATGAACTCCATCCACTCCGGATCTCCGACCGACCCCTGCCCTCACCACATCTTCAACAAGGTTGACGCTGTCATCGCACCCCACCTGCGGGACATCATCAACACCTCCTTCGACACCGCTACCTTCCCAGAGAGCTGGAAGCACGCCGAACTCAGCGCTCTACTTAAGAAGCCATCAGCCGACCCCGCCGACCTCAAGAACTACCGCCCCATCTCGCTGCTCCCGTTCCCTGCAAAAGTCATTGAGAAGACCGTCAACAAGCAGCTGGCCACCTTCCTTGAGACGAACGGATCCCTCGACCTCTCACAGTCTGCTTCTGGGCCAACCACAGCACAGAGACCGCCCTGATCGCTACCACCGATGACATCCGAGCCCTGCTCGACAATGGAGAAACAGCAACCCTCATCCTCCTAGACCTCTCCGCGGCCTTCGACACTGTCTGCCACCGTACACTAGTTCAGCGCCTCAGCAACGTCGGAATCCAGGAGAAGGCACTGGAGTGGATCATCTCCTTCCTCGCCGGAAGGACACAGAGAGTCCGCCTCCCCCCGTTCAGATCAGAAGCCACCAAAGTCATCTGCGGCGTACCTCAAGGCTCCACGCTTAGTCCAACCCTCTTCAACGTCTATATGAGCCCCCTCGCAGACATCGCATGCCAGCACAACCTCAACATCATCTCCTACGCCGACGACACCCAGCTGATCCTCTCCCTCACCAACGACCCCGCCACCGCCAGAGCCAACCTTCACGAAGGGATGAAAGAGGTAGCCGAATGGATGAAGAACAGCCGCCTGAAACTGAACTCGGACAAGACGGAAGTCCTCATCCTGGGATCTTCACCCTCCACCTGGGACGACTCCTGGTGGCCCCCCACTCTGGGCAGCGCACCCAAACCAACAGACCACGCACGCAACCTGGGCTTCATCCTGGACTCCTCCCTCTCCATGACCAGACAAGTCAACGCCGTCTCCTCGTCGTGCTTCAACATCCTGCGCATGCTACGTAAGATCTTCCGGTGGTTCCCCACCGAGACCAGGAAGACGGTCACCCAGGCCCTCGTCACCAGCCGTCTGGATTACAGCAACTCCCTCTACGCCGGAACCACCGCCAAACTCCAGAAGAGACTCCAGCGGGTCCAGAACGCCTCAGCACGACTCATCCTGGACATCCCCCGTCGCAGCCACATCTCCGGACACCTGAGAGACCTGCACTGGCTCCCGGTCAACAAGAAAATCACCTTCCGTCTCCTTACCCACGCACACAAAGCCCTACACAACCAAGGCCCAGGATACCTCAACAGCCGCCTCAACTTCTACGCTCCCAAACGCCAGCTTCGATCGACAGGCCACGCCCTCGCCACCGTCCCCAGCATCCGAAGAGCCACCACAGGGGGGCGGTCCTTCTCCTACCTCGCCGCCAAAACTTGGAACTCCCTCCCGACCCACCTCCGCCTGACCCAGGACCACCTCGCCTTCAGGAAGCAACTCAAGACCTGGCTGTTCGAGCAGTAGCGGACCCCCCCCTAGCGCCTTGAGACCCTCTGGGTGAGTAGTGCGCTATATAAATGCTTTGATTGATTGATTGATTGATTGATTGAGTATTTGTGTGAGTGTTTCTGCTGTTGATTGGCCAGAGTTAGAAAGTTCATCCCGTTTGTCATGCAATCTTCCTAATCCTTGTGCATCGGGGCATTGTGTGAGGTGCTCTTCCAAGCACTTATTCAAATTTGAACACATATGGCCTTGCGGATCCTGTGTTGCTTGTTGACATAGATACTGCGCATGAAGGTCTTCAAGGCCTTCAAGGTAGTTCCAGCAGAGTCCTTGTTGGATTGAAAGAAATGTAGGATTTCAGTCTGAAATTCCTCTTTAAAGTTTTTGTCTGGAAGTGACAACAGTGAGGGGAGCCAGGGGAATGGCCGATGTACTAGCCTTGGTAAGCCCCGAGCAAGTCTGACTGGGGTGTGATTCTGCAGAGGGCGGGTAAGGTGCTCTATCCACTTCACCCAAGTGGATGCCCCACTCATGCCCGGCCATTAGTCCAATTATGCACAACTTGCATGTGCTGTAGATATGTGATTTCCCTCACTGGTGTTTGGATGCCTCAGGTGCAATATGTCAGTTAGGTCTCAAGCAGTCATGATGGTGGCCAGCACAGATGCAGCCTTGTGGTTTGTGCAGTAATTGGAGTTTGAGCAGTCTACCTGTTGTCCAGGGCCAGGTTAAAAGTCACCACCCCATACTATAGTTTGAGAGCTCAGTGAGGTGCACCTCAGCCAGACCTGCTTCACAAGGTCTGTGCCACCAGTGTTCAGGTCATATGTATTGAGAAACGCTATGTGCCAGCCAAAGATTACACCTTCAAGAAAGTTGTATCTTCTTTGGGGTTAATTTAGTTCATAGAGTTGCTGAAACGGGATGCCGCATCTGACCAAAAGTGCTGTGCCCTCCACCTGAGGAACAATAGGTCGCTAATGCTTTGTGTGTACACTATTTATTTGCATGGCCTAATCTGTCAGCATATGCTATATGTTCCTCCTGTAAGAGATCAATGGGGTGCTTGTCCTGGTAAGTGAGTACCTGTCTAATCTTTTGAGGTTATTCATTCATTCATTCAAATATCTTTATTTCGGTTAGATAACCATAAAAGATGTACGAACACATGTAAAAGCAAAATAGAATTTACATTTCCGCGCCCATTTTCCCCAGAGTTCATTTTGCGAATTGAGGGCCAATCAGATACATTTGCGATTTTAAGACAATAAATACATTTTTTAAGTCTAAAAATATTGCATTTAAAATAATAAAATCATAACATTACAGACAATTTCCATTAGGACATACTTATTATAGACAATATTATTTCATTTTTCCAAATAAAGAAAAAGGCACTAGATAGTTAAAAATTATAGGCAGTACCGACACAACTCGTGGTTTCACACCCAAACTCCAGCTGTCATATTAGTTCATGTACAGATCTTGACGAATATCATTAGAGCTTAAGGCCTAATCTCCTTCGTACTTTCTCCACAGAATAAAGGTACCTGCTTACACTAAAGACAATGGATTGGGTTGTTTCGGTTCTAAGAATTCTTTCTGCCTCACTAAAACGCCTGAAACCCAAGAGACGGCAGATAGGTTTTATCCATTTTTACCTTAAATGTGTGTAGGCAGAACAGAAGAATAGTACATGCGCTTCATCCTCTTTAGCCCCAATACAATACAATTCGTATCTGAATCTGACTCGATCAACCTTCCCTGCATTGCGCTCATTGCACATCCATCTCGCAGTGTTTACTTTGATTTGCAGTACGCCATAATGGAATTTTAAATACAGCGATTTTGCTAGAGCTGGTAGGATATCATCCATGAATGGCTCGAATCTACTCTCTGTCTTCCTGTCAAGAAACTTGAGAGTTAAAGTCCCCAAGTCCGTGTTATGTAACTTTAAGTTTGCAACAAACCCTGAGCTTTTTGCAACTCAAAGTAAGATACTCAGGATCTGTCCAGTAATGACTTAGCCCCAGCTTGGCAAGCCAATCCTCAATATGGTTCAGCCATACCAGCTTTGTACATTTTTTATTTTCATAATTTCCTTTAAGGCTTCTCTATAATCTACTAAATCGTCTGTTGACGACATGCGGATCCAGTACAACAATGGACGTAGGACTGCGTGGGTGTACGCAGTGGGATTGCTAATATTTTCCTAAAAAAGATGTTCTCTTGTGTCATGAAGGCGTGTTTGGCAGCATAGCCCCATAATTCTGCTCCATATAATGATGAGGCAGCTTGGGCTTTATATTTTTACAGCTCTAATGCTGGAGAAACAGCTTTAGAATAGCTGCTCTTATGTTGTCTTGCTATTGGAACCAGGGTCTGGGTGAGGATCGTTTTACATTTATCTATTTGGGTTTTCCAATAAAATTTAGTGTCTAAAGTAATGCCCAAGTAATTAAAATTTAGCACATATTCAATCTTTTCAGTGTTGACCGTCAGTGTTTTTCTAAAACTCCTATGAGGATTAACCGCCATATACTTAGTTTTGGACGAGTTAATCTCTAATCCTTTGTTCCTACAATAGGACCAAAAGGTATCCAATAGATTTTGTAGGCCTCTAGGTGTCTGTGATATTAAGATAGTATCATCTGCGAATAACAATGCAGGCACATAATCCCCGCCCAACTTGGGAGAGGCATGCTCGCAGCCCAAGAAGGTATGTCATTTACATACAAGGAAAACAGTGTAGGTGCCAGCACACACCCTTGCCTGACACCTCTCTTTATGTTGATACGCTCAGTCGGTTCTCCATTTGGGCCCCATCTCACCCTGGCATAGTTGTCCTCTTGCAACCTGACAATCTGTCCCAAAATTTCCCCAGGAACACACAGGTCCCTCAGTCTTGATCACAGTGCGTTTCGGGGGACAAGGTTGAAGGCCACCCTGAGGTCAACAAAAACCACGTACAGATGTGCCCTCTTTATTTTAATGTACTTCCAGATGATACATAAAATTCTAAACACCTGGTCAATTGTGCTAATTTTCTCTCTAAAATCTGCTTGGTACTTGGTTAGGGTACTAGTTTCCCCCAACCAAGTACTCAGCCTACTTAAAATTTGTCTTGCAAATACCTTCTGAAGGACGTCAGTAAGACTGTTGGGTCTGTAATGGGCAAGATTCATGCAAACCCCCTTTTTAAAAATCGTTACAATCTCTGCGTCCCGCCAGGAATCAGGGATAGGGGCACCCTTAGCAATATTATTGCAAAGGCAATTAATGTTTAGGGGCCATATCATATTTTCGAGCTTCCAGGGGCCTTTCTTGGTTTTATCGCTTTAATAGCATCAATAGTTTCTGTCATACTAAACGACAGGGGTGTCGCAGTCAAATTTGGTCCTAAGTCATCATTATCAGAAATAAACTCATTATTGGCGGGTGAATATAAATCCAAGAAGTGTGAAACCCAAACGTTAGCTTCCAAAAACATATCCCTACTCGGAGTCCCACCTCTGGAGCCTCTGGCAACCAGGCCCAGAACAATGCCTGATCTTTTACCTTACATGCTTCCAGAAATTCAGACCAAATTGTTTCCTTCCAACATTTCTTTGCCGTGGTAATTATACCCTTGTAGTACTTAATTTTCTCCCTTAATACTAGTACATTGTTCGTTCTAGTGGCCGCTATAAGTTCTTCTTTTGCATTGCGGCAGCCTTTGTCATACCATATATCACCCTTAGCTACATTTCTCTGACCATTTTTTAGTGGCTTGATGATTTTAGTTAGTATTTCACCAAGTCCTAAAGACATATTCGCATGGATCCTCATAATGGGGATCTCCTGTTCTGAGATATTAATATACAGGGAAATTGATTCTACATACAGATCATATATATTTTTAACAGTACTGGCATTCCCCAACACTACTGGCCATTTTAGTGTTCTACGATTATTAGAAATCAACTGGTCGATATCGGTATGACAAAGGGAGTCTCTTTCCTTGAGCCGCGGACTAAATAATGACATACTAAGCGTAAGACTGAGTGGACAGTGGTCGCTCTCAATTCGATTCTCTACTACCAGGTCTCTTACCATCGGCCAAAGTGAAATTGAAACCATTACATGACCTATATGACTATTACAGCTGCCCCACTTAAATGTTGGCTGGCTAGGGCTAGCTGACGCCATGCGCTGCAGTCAATCGCAGCAACTGTCCTGCCGCCATTGAGCATGGCACTGCAGGGCTGGTCTCAATTCCAGGGATGTTATGGGCATTAGCCTCTGGATCAAAGATATTTTCCAGGCCTGTTATCGGTTCGAATTTGCAATTGAAATCCCCCCAATAATTATCAGAGTTTTCTGATCGAGCATAGAGATCATATTTTCTAGCTGCTTGATGACTTTTGACTCTTTATTGGCTGCCAGAGGTCTATTGTAAACATTTAAAATACAGACTTTTCTTTTGTCGGGTCCTGTAAACCTCACTCCTTGGATATCTAAACTGTTAGAATCAATCTGCTCAAAATTGATTCCCAGCGTGATTTTACTCCATATTCACAAGCCTCCCGATGGTCTTCCTTTGTTTACAGTAGTTGCAGGTAAACTAAATGATCTATATCCAACCTTGTAGTGGTTTTCAACTGCCCAGGTTTCTTGGAATAATATGATTTAGCAGTTGTCAATATATTCCTGCCAAGTTGGGTCACTCAGGTTTTATTTATTGCCTGCAATATTCCAGGACCTTACTTTGATACTAGGTTCGGCACCCGAGTCAATTATGTTATTAGTCAAGCTTGTGTGAATATGCCCTGCTGCTCGTGTAGCCTCAACGCTATCATACTGGGCACTACTACTTAGAGGCTCGCCTTCTATTGTATCGCCCAAATTTTCATACACCAAAAAGGGAGGATATGCACTCATCTGTGCTGCTCCGTGCGTATAACTACTCTCACAAATTCTTTTGTTAGTTATTTCAGTGGTTATCGCCTCGTAATTAATATTAGTACCTGGATCTTAGCCCTCTCCCACACTATTTGAAGGGAATATAGAGTGCAAATTCTTCGGTGATCGCCTTACTTGTCTCCTTGGGAATTTTTCAGTAATCATTTTATTACAAACGCCCATCATTTTTTTGTCCCCCAGGTCAAAGGCTGCTGGCCCACTTAGTCCTTTGTCACTCAGTCAATCTACTTCTTCCAGCCCATTCAGCTCCTCGGAACGATTAGTAGTAGGTACGGTAAAGTAATTTTAAGTCCATCCATAGTCCTTACTCGTTGTGTTCCAAACGGGTTGGAATTTGCTAATGCCCCGGGAGTAGGACGATAAAAGTAGCTCAGGTCACAAGTATGAATACCACTATCATTTGGATAGAATTGATCACAAATATCGCCCACAACCCGCCTATCCCTAAAGTTTACAATGATGGAGTCCCCAGCTATATCCTATGGTCTTTGCCCCACCCAGCTTACCCTACGAGCATACAAGATTTCCCCATCAATAATACTTGGTAGGGGTCTATTCTTGTTTAGCCAAAACGTTACCTTATTTTTCAGCTCTGGGTAGGTTTCTATTTTATCATTCTTTAGCTCAGGAACACCAGTGAGTCCAACAACATATGGGAAGGAATCGGGTGGCAGATCAATACGGCCTGAAGTTGGTTTATTCTTAAAATTGTTGGAGATTTCATTGCTTGCCACTAGAATATCCCTGTTCTGCCTCACAGGACCCTGCTCATTTCTCTCCCTCTCCTCCATCGCCCCTCGGGGGCTTCTCTCTAGATCACATGCCGTACTTTAAGGGGCTTTACCCGTCTGTGCACTACTAATGGGAACCCTAAGAGTTATATTAGCTGGAGTCTGAATGGGTGGTAAGGTAGCTCCAACTACGGGTACTGTCGACATGGTTACCTCCCCCGTTTTGTCACTTAGCGCACGATTGACCAAATCCTTTAACATACCTGAATTCCCTAGAACACTCTGCTCAAGTCTCTCGAACCTTTCACTAACTAACTTTAATCTCTCTACAAGAGGTAAAATTAGCGACTTGTTCAATTGTTCTATTTGGGCCATAAAGCCATCAAAAGGTTCTTGCAACAGTAGACTTCGGTCAACAACCTTAGGGATAGGGCATGGTATGAAAGGGGTAGTTGTCAGTGCTTTTGGGGGGAAAGTAGTAGCTTGAACAGTTACAAGCTCTTCTACTATATTTGGCACTTTAGAAGTTTTTGAGATCTAAGGGTATCTCCCCTAGTGAGCCCCCCCTCCCCGCTTTCTCTTAGCAGAAGTGGGTTGTCCTGTGGTTTGCTTTAGTATTTGAGTTTTTGAACTATTTTTCTCATTGGACCTTATAGAGGAATGTGGTTTGACATTATTAGATACTTCCTCTATGGCTGGGGAACTTGATGGTGTAGGTGGGCTAACCTCATTTAACACTGGGATATCTGCTGAGCTCTCTTCCACATATTCAGTGTCATCTCTCCCTCATTGGTGCACACATTATTATTTACTTGCTCATCTAACTGGTTTGGGGAGATAGCCAACATTAAAGGCCCTAGAAAGGATTGCCTTGCATACAATGGTTCAAGGGAGCGGCGACGCTCTGTCAGGGCTATTTCATGCTCAAGTACGGATGCTGCTCTGGTAATGAATTGGTCTAATGTCCCACTTATAGATCCCCCCACCGCGGCCCTCCTCCCTTTCCCTACACATGCTGCCATTATTAAAGGACCTTCAGGTTTACGCACTCCAACAATAAATTACCAAACAGTCACAGTTAAAAAATCCACAATAAGATAGGGTAACTTCTTACAGTTCTGGAATTGTTCGGGGGGTGGCCCAGCCTAGCCTCCTCCTGGCTATGACAGGCGCGGACGGGCGCCGCAGGAGCCCTCAGTCAAATTTGAATCCTGATAGTGGCTGGATTCGCGGGGGCTAGCTCCGCACCTCTCGCGATACTGCAATGCCTGCTGGAAGGTGTAGTCTCCAGGCAGTTGCGGTCCGCTGTCCGGAGGTCGGTGGCTGTGGCAGCAGGGTCCCATGGGGCAAGCGGGGCAAGTGGAAGGAACCGGCAAGCAAAGGCAGGTAAGGGCCAAACAGAGCAGCAAAGAAGCAAACGCGTTGTTTTGAGGTTATTAATGCCCGGATGTTCCGGGTCAGGAGAGACAGATTTGACGTTGTACTTTTACTTAGGGATCTCATATTCTGTTAGTATGGTGGGGTCAGGCTGAGACTTTCAAGTGCACCACGCTCTTCCACTCCACACTGGACTTCCATCTGTTGTGGTTGTCCTTGCTGGTTATGAAGTCGCAATATCTACATGTGATTGTGTGTGTTCTAGTAATCCTTGCTCAGGTCTCCCACTCTAGCCACCCCAACCAGCTAGTGATCCCCTTTTCATTCCATCCCACACCAATGAGGCAAAACTTCACAAAAGTAGATTTCAAACATTATTCACAAATCTGTGGGGGCTTACCCCTGGGGGAAACTTGATCAATGGTGAGCCAACACCTCGCATGCCGGCCGTTTGCCGTGAGGGGTGGGGGGGGGTCAAGGAAGCAATTTACCTGTCACAATCTGATCAGTGTCTGACCCAAGAGGCCTTCTTTGGCCTGCCTCCGATGCACAGTCCATTTTGTGTTGTGGCAAATAGGACTTGCAGAGCTCCGTGGTCCATGCTACATCAGTTCAAACACTGATGTAAGTTAAACAGTGCTAATGATCCATGGGGGAGCTTTACTCACATACAGTAGGACCTTCATTCCACATCACTCTGTGAGTCACCCAGTCCAGAGGCTTGTTCTCTGGGATTTGTGCTGGATTTGAAGATGATACACTTAACAAATGGGGAAGCACTGTGCAGGTCTTGGAATAAGTGAGATTTGTTGTGGTGCATTATCTTTATTTGTGCAGGGTAGGCATGGCATTGGGATGCCCACATGCTGTAATTTTCTTTTAAACAGGAGGCATTTCATTCCCGTCTCACCATCTGATTGGTCAGAGTGAAGTCAAGGAATACAGAGCGGGTGTAGACTTCATGTACTAGGTCACACTTCTCCCTTGCAATCCTCAAGATACGGTCCAGTCCTTCAAATTGAGGAGTCTTACAATTACAGGTCACAGGGAAGCACCCAGTGGGAGATGTTGGGCCAAGAAGAGGTGCAACTCCGAACAGGGGGAAAGATGCTCCTCATCAAACAGAGATTGAAAGAGGGTTTCAATATAGTCTACCATGTGGATTCTGGCATGCCTAATAACCGTAGATTATTTTGGCAGGATTTGTTTTCAAGATGATTATTCTCGGCCTGAATAACTTTAAGGAGATTTGCCATGTCAGTTAGTTTATTGCTCTGTATTGGAAAATCGCCCTTTCTGTAGGGTCACCCACCAAACTTTTTTCCTTCCTACTTCACTTTGTCTGACCTCATTTTTGCTGGCCTTAGGACTCTGAGCACTTTAACAATGCTAACCATTGCTAAAGTGCATGTGATCTCTCCTCTAAACAAGGTATTAGTGGCTCTTAACCATTTGTCAAATTTAATTTACTTCTACGTCTCTAGTAAACTGAACTACATGCACCCAGGGCCTGTAAATTAAATGCTACTAATGGGTCTGCAGCACTTCTGGTGTTACCCATTAACTATGTCACAGGCCGGTCACTGCAGAGCCTGTGTGTGCAGTTTACACCACTGTGTCGTCCTAGCCTCACTTATAAATGAATAGGTTGTGTCCTGTCCCCGCACAAAGGGCTGCATACCCCTATGTAGTGAGTCTGGAGCCAGGGCAGGAAAGGAGGACCCACGTGCACTTCAAAGACCTGTCTTTGAAGTCTCCCCCAATTCAAAGGCCTAATTGAGTATAAGTGCTGGACCTCTGACACCATGACTTCAGAACAGTTCTGAACCTGTATAGGCTTTGCCAGTAAGTAGGACTGTTGTGCTGCTGAAGGACTGCCACTTTGCTGGACCGCTGCTTTGCTGGACCACTGCCTTGCTCTGCTGCCCTTCTGCCTGATGTTGCCCTGCCTGGGTGATAAGAACTAGACCTGCATCACTTGAACCCTGAGTGACTGCAAGGACTAGCTGGCTGGACTCCTGATCTGATGTCTCAGGGAAATAAAAGACTTCCAACGTACCTGCTTGTGTACCTGGACTCTGTCATGTGTGAGACTGCCCTGCCAAGTGTTACCAAACCAGTCCTGGACCCTTGGAAGTGGGCCTAGAGTGCTTACTACAGCAAAACCCATGCATCTTCTATCGAACCGGTGTATCCATACCATTGCTCAGATCGGAACTGCTGCATCATCCTTGTTGCGTGGAATTGGAACCAGCACATCTTCTTCAGAACCACAACTGCAAAAGGTCTCTACATCTCCGTTGGCAGCATCCTCTAAGATGGCGACAAATCTCCACATTCTAGCTCTTTGCTCTTCAGAGCTGACACATTGTCACTGTTTCATGAATCAGGACCAGAGCATTGCCCCTGTTGCATTGGTCGACACCGACACATTGTTTTGGCTGCACCCTGCATCTTGGATGACCAAGCAGGCAGGATCAAGGTACTTTTGTTCAGTCGCCTTCACTGGCTTCCTGTAGCCGGCCTGTACTTCATCGCAGTTGCATGAACTATTGACTTTGTCCCGGTCTGGTGCTACTAGATATCCCAAGTAAGCACCTATTGCTTCTAAGCGCGCATTTACAGTTTACTCTTTGAAAAGACATATCTCAAGGTCTACTTATTGGATTTGTGTTGTTTTAGTCTTGTTCTATTATATAATCCACAGCGATATTTCTAAATTGATGTGGAATCTGTGGTGTTTTCACTGTTTTACTCTTTAAGTGTTGCACAAATACTTTACACATTACCTCTAAGTTATGTTTGACTGCTCTGTGCCAAGCAACCAGAGGGTATGCACTGGTAAATTTAGGGTTTGCCTGCTTCTTACCCTGACTAGAATTTTGGAAGCTGCTTGACTAGGGCTCATACTCCAGTCAACCTACAACCTAATTTCTAACACTGTGGTCCACCGTATCATCCTCCAATGTTGGAATCCTGATCTCAGGGTCCACGATCCACCTCTCTACTTGTCCAGCTTAGCAGTGATCCTGTAAATCCTGGCAGTGAGCATATTCAATTTTTCACCAACAGAGATGTGACTTTTATTGCATATGCAGCAGGAGCGATTTGATGCCGTGGTGTTATCCGTCACCCCAGGAGCTTGTGAAGGGACTAGTTTTTTTGGTGGGTCACCTTTGTTTCTTTTTGCTGCAAGTGATAGTTTAGCCTGTTATGATCTTCCTTGTCCATGTTTACTGTTGTGGCGATGGGAGGGCCCATAATGTCACTGGTTCTGCCAGTAGCATCAGGGCATTGAGGCTTCTATGTGGGGTGGGGGATGGTCCAGGCTCCAGATGCCAGTTGTGGGTCCCCTGCCAGCACTGATCATTGCAACGTATTGGGAGCACCATCCAGGGGAGGGGTGGGAGGTTTAGCATGTGTCTACAGTACAGGGCCCCCAGGACAGTCACAGGATTAGGTGCCCTGGACCACTGTCGTATCAGACTCCTCCACATGTTGTAGGTACCACTCCTCTGGACCTATAATAGTGCTGACTCTCCCTGCAACTCAGGGCATTATTAAATATGCATTTTAGTTCCCACCACTGGGTGGGCCCAGCGCTCAGAGTCTGGAAGCAGCTGGACCTGGCCCAGAATGTCAAATGCCGCCACTTCAGCCGTGGCCTTAATGCCAATTCACTGCTCCAGAGAAGCAGCCTGCCTGCAGCCTCCGCACCCTGATCAGCCTGCAAGAGCCGTTATTTTGCAGGATCCACAGCTGCACTCCCGGCAGCTGATGTCGAGCCAGGCATCTGTCCTACAGTCATCGCAGTGAATCAGGCAGTGCACGGCCTCACTGGTCACAGCTGCCCATCCCTGCTGCTCCTAAAAGGCTGTGCCCCGCACAGATGATGCCAGATTTTCCTCCCAGCACAAGGAGCCTCATTCTGGTGCGGCCATCTTGGACAAGACACTCTAGCGCCTCCCAAAGCACTGTGCACTTAACCCTTCTAACCAGTGGTAATGTGCCTCTACTCCTCCTCTAAATATGGTTGAAGTGACATAATCTTAATTGTCATACTTAACTTACCTATACCAAATGTAAACAGGGCTTGTAAATTAAATTTCCCATTTTATTATCTTGAAATTAGTTTTAGAGTTCAATCTGACAAGGGTTGTGATTATTCCTTGAGGTGGGTAGTCATTGATGGATGAAAGACAGGGAAGGCGAGAACAATTCAACTTTAAAAAGGAACAGTGAGAGGGAGTGGAAAAATATTCAAGATGTATATGGCAGTAATAGATAAGGAGTGAGAGAAAAGGTAGCAAGATAGGAGTGGGCGTGAGGCTCAGGTAAATGAGGTTAGAGGAAATATCAGGGAAATAAAATCGAGATACGTTGTAGTCGGAGACTGGGATAGAGGCAACTGGCAAAGATCAAAGGGAAGGAGAGAAGATGGAAGTGAAGGGAGAGTACCGTAGTGAGTGATGCCAAAAGACCCTTGGGAAAATACGAAATAAATGAGTGTAACAACAGGCAAAGGTTAACAGAATGAGCAAATGAACAAGAGTGAAAGACACAAACAATGAAAAGAGAAAAAGAAGTTAGATTGGGAAAGATGGAGATAGGCAGATAGAGAAAGAGGAGAGGAGAGGAGAGGAGAGAAGAGAAGAGAAGAGAAGAGAAGAGAAGAGAAGAGAAGAGAAGAGAAGAGAAGAGAAGAGAAGAGAAGAGAAGAGAAGAGAAGAGAAGAGAAGAGAAGGGAAGGTGTGTGCTTGCACCAAAGCAGCTATGTTCATATTTCCTATTAACTGCTCTCCTTGCTTTGAGCCCTCCCGTTAACAATCCATCCTTGATTGTAAATAGCAAAAGTTATGAGTCTACTGTTAACACTGATAGAACTCCGGGGATTTTGAAGTATAAATTAGGTGGACTGGAAGCCCCTTCTTACACATAAAGTGCATGTCGTTGGAATAAATCACGTCCCAATGATCTACATCCAAGTCATGGTAGGACTTGCTTTTTTCCCATAGCCTGCGGCATTTGGATTCACAATCTGCTGCCTGGTGCCGCTGAGCCAAACTCTGGCTCGTATCATCAGCTCTGCAGGGACTCCCGGACTTTAGGCAGAACATTATTTATGAGAACAAGGAAAGAGCTAAGAAAAGGGATCGTGCATCAGGAAATAAAGAGGAGAACTTGTAAAGGAGGGGTACACAAGAAAGAGCTCACTAGTTGTGGTGCCCATCTGGCTGTTTCTGGTCACAGGGCAACTAGGATACCAGCCCCAAAACATTCTTGAAAAAAGAATGTATCGCGCAGACATGTTGCACTGGCTGCTTGGTTGGCAGTGAGGGGACGTATAGTTATATGTTTTCAAGTAGGAGTGTACACACTTTGTTCTGATGCCCAAGAATTGTGCTTTTAGTGTACTGCTTTATAGGCAAGTGATTGTAAAAGATTCCCCCAAAGATGTCCAGATATTCCTAAAAAAGCATTTACCAGTAGCATAATAATAACTTAGGAAGCCCCCCTCCCACCCTCGGAGAGAAACACGTTACAAAGAAAAGGTAACTAAATTGAGTCAACATACGGTCCAGTCAGTAATATCAGGTCATATTGCAAATCGACATGTGTAGTTGATTCAGTAAATCAGAGTTCTGAGCCTGACTATCTGTGCCACCCCCCAACAAGACATCTACATAAAGGCCCTTCCTCAGATCATCACTAACATTGCAGCACTTACGCCCTGATTTCGAGCGTGCTAGAACAAGATTAGGACTTATTTTGGTGCTCACCATACCAAAGTCTGCATCGTAAGGTAAACAGTGTAATTTTCGCATGTTGTATTCCGATAGGTTTAACCCTTTAAAGAAGAGGGTGATATTTAACATACTTACTGAAAAAAAGAATGCGTTAAAAACAACCAAATCCGAATTTCCGATTGATGAACAAACAGGAGTTTGTGCAGGGGTTGGCAAACATCTACCCACTCATAATTGGGACGTTAGGCTAAAAAAAAAAAGTGCAAAAAAGCAGCCCGCGCCCTGGTACACAAAAGATCTCAATGATGAGAATGAGCTATTTAGACTTACTAAAAGATTTGGTGCACCAACCCCTCCAAGGCCTGCATAGAACACCTACATGCACACCGAAAATTTTGTAGAAGCACATCTTGGATTCTAAGGGGCAGAGTTACAAGAAACTGCCACATCTGTAGAGATGTGCCAGTTTCCCTGCTTCAGCCTGCGAAACCCTTGCGCCACCATGGATGGGCCGTATTTACAATACGATTCAGAAAAGGGGGTCGTGATGAACAGAGTGTCTGAATTAAGCAGACCACTCTTACCCAGTCCAAAGATCAGGGCTTGATCGATCACCGTTTTTTAGCTCACTGCACCATCCCAGCTCAGAACCTGGCTACATGCAAATTAGTCTGACCCTGGCCCAGTGCATCATGGGAACAGGGCAGACCAAACCACCAAGCCAATTCTTATACTGGGAAGGAAAAAAGCCTCCGGGGACCGGTTTCTGGCATTTCAGCCGTCTTCGGCCCGGCTTGCTTGAATCCTGATGGTGCAATGAGCAAGGGACTCACATCTGAGTATACCCTACCACGCTTATGGTGGACAAAAACGATTCAGAAAAGGGGGCGGTGATGAACAGAGTGTCTGAATTAAGCAGACCACTCTTACCCAGTCCAAAGATCAGGGCTTGATCCATCACCGTTTTTTAGCTCACTGCACCATCCCAGCTCAGAACCTGGCTACATGCAAATTAGTCTGACCCTGGCCCAGTGCATCATGGGAACAGGGCAGATCAAACTACAAGCCAATTCTTATACTGGGAAGGAAACAAGCCTCCGGGGACCGGTTTCTGGCATTTCAGCCGTCTTCGGCCCGACTTGCTTGAATCCTGATGGTGCAATGAGCAAGGGACTTTGTTCATCACCACCCCCTTTTTTTTAAAAATTTTTGTTTTTATTGTTGCAGCACATAGCAATAATCACAGTCATATTCTTCCATTGGCTGCAGCGTCAACATTCTGCTGCAGTCAACCAATAGCGCAACTTTTTCTTTTTTAATAAACAACTCTTAACTTTAAGGTCATCGATTGGATAGTTGGTACATTTTAGATAAATTATTAGAGCATTCAAATCAACCATTACCATGGGCAAAGCCTTTAATACCACAATTTGCAGATCTATTATGCCAACCCTACGAGCCCGGCAGACCCTGGGGCTACCCTGTCTGGACCCCTCTCCACATTCCTGTCTCCCCTACTCAGTTTCCTCCTCATCCCCTGAACTATCCACGTCTTCCTCTTCCGGCAGCGGCTCACACAGCTCCCCCCTATAAGTGTTCCAAGGTGTCCATATTTTGTTCCATTTACGTGGGTTGGCTCTTTGTTGGTACACTGCCCGTTCCACCACCATAAGCATGTCCATATTCCGGCACCACTGTGCCAGGGTCAGTGTCTCAGATGATCCCCATTTCTGCGCTATATCTCGCTTTGCTTACATCGTTCCAATGACCACCCATTGCCTTCCATATGATGTTAAGTTGTTTGGGCCCCACACATTCAATAGACAAACTCGGGGGTCAGGTGTGATCGGGATTTGTAAGGTTTGGGCCATCGTGCGTGTTACTCTCCGCCAATAGTCCACCATGCTGGGACAGGACCATAGGGTGTGA